>NC_073624.1:224510532-227010532 GCF_029407905.1 Bubalus kerabau
CTCCAAAAAGCAGAAATAGAAGAAACATACCTCAATATAATAAAAGCTATATATGACAAACCCATAGCAAACATTATCCTCAATGGTGAAAAATTGAAAGCATTTCCCCTAGAGTCAGGAACAAGACAAGGGTGCCCACTCTCACCACTACTATTCAACATAGTTTTGGAAGTTTTGGCCACAGCAATCAGAGCAGAAAAAGAAATAAAAGGAATCCAGATTGGAAAAGAAGAAGTAAAACTCTCACTGTTTGCAGATGACATGATCCTCTATGTAAAAAACCCTAAAGATTCCACCAGAATATTATTAGATCTAATCAATGAATATAGTAAAGTTGCAGGATATAAAATCAACACACAGAAATCCCTTGCATTCCTATACACTAACAATGAGAAAACAGAAAGAGAAATTAAGGAAACAATTCCATTCACCATTGCAATGAAAAGACTTAAATACTTAGGAATATATATACCTAAAGAAACAAAAGACCTATATATAGAAAACTATAAAACACTGATGAAAGAAATCAGAGACGACACGAATAGATGGAGAAATATACCATGTTCATGAATTGGAAGAATCAATATAGTGAAAATGAGTATACTACCCAAAGCAATTTATAGATTCAATGCAATCCCTATCAAGCTACCAATGGTATTTTTCACAGAGCTAGAACAAATAATTTCACAATTTGTATGGAAATACAAAAAACCTCGAATAGCCAAAGCAATCTTGAGAAAGAAGAATGGAACTGGAGGAATCAACCTGCCTGACTTCAGGCTCTACTACAAAGCCACAGTCATCAAGACAGTATGGTATTGGCACAAAGACAGAAATATAGATCAATGGAACAAAATAGAAAGCCCAGAGATAAACCCACGCACCTATGGACACCTTATCTTTGACAAAGGAGGCAAGAATATACAATGGAGAGAAGACAATCTCTTTAACAAATGATGCTGGGAAAACTGGTCAACCACTTGTAAAAGAATGAAACTAGAATACTTTCTAACACTATACTCAAAAATAAACTCAAAATGGATTAAAGACCTAAATTTAAGACCAGAAACTATAAAACTCCTAGAGGAGAACATAGGCAAGACACTCTCTGACATAAATCACAGCAGGATCCTCTATGACTCACCTCCCAGAATTTTGGAAATAAAAGCAAAAAGAAACAAACAGGACCTAATTAAAATTAAAATCTTCTGCACAACAAAGGAAACTATAAGCAAGGTGAAAAGACAGCCTTCAGAATGGGAGAAAATAATAGCAAATGAAGCAACTGACAAACAACTAATCTCGAGAATATACAAGCAACTCCTACAGCTCAATTCCAGAAAAATAAACGACCCAATTAAAAAATGGGCCAAAGAACTAAACAGACATTTCTCCAAAGAAGACATACAGATGGCTAACAAACACATGAAAAGATGCTCTACATCACTCATTATCAGAGAAATGCAAATCAAAGCCACAATGAGGTACCGTTTCACACACTTCATAAAGGCTGCTATCCAAAAGTCTACAAGCAATAAATGCTGGAAAGGGTATGGAGAAAAGGGAACCCTCTTACACTGTTGGTGGGAATGCAAACTAGTACAGCCACTATGGAGAACACTGTGGAGATTCCTTAAAAAACTGGAAATAGAACTGCCATACGACCCAGCAATCCCACTGCTGGGCATACACACCGAGGAATCCAGCACTGAAAGAGACACGTGTACCCCAATGTTCATCGCAGCACTGTTTATAATAGCTAGGACATGGAAGCAACCTAGATATCCATCAGCAGACAAATGGATAAGAAAGCTGTGGTACATATACACAATGGAGTATTACTCAGCCATTAAAAAGAATACATTTGAATCAGTTCTAATGAGGTGGATGAAACTGGAGCCTATTATACAGAGTGAAGTAAGCCAGAAAGAAAAACACCAATACAGTATACTAACGTATATATATGGAATTTAGAAAGATGGTAATGATAAGCCTGTATGTGAGACAGCAAAAGAGTCACAGATGTATAGAACAGTCTTTTGGACTCTGTGGGAGAGGGAAAGGGTGGGATGATTTGGGAGAATGGCATTGAAACATGTATATCAGTATATGTGAAACAAATCGCTAGTCCAGGTTCAATGCATGATACAGGATGCTTGGGACTGGTGCACTGGGATGACCCAGAGGGATGGTATGGGGAGGGAGGTGGGAGGGGGGTTCAGGATGGGGAACACATGTACACCCATGGTGGATTCATGTCAATGTGTGGCAAAACCAATACAATATTTTAAAGTAACTGGCCTCCAATTAAAATAAATAAATTTATATTAAAAAAATAAAATAAAAAAGAGATTACAGGTATTTCTATTAAATGCTAGTTTTGGTGATATAGAATTCTATAATTTTTCTATTGACCAATCATGATATAATCATAAGTGAGTAATAGTTACATAATCACAATAGGAAAAGATGTTCACAATCAGTAAAGTTTTCACAATCAGTAGCCAGAGAAAAAATAAAAGATGATTATGATTGCAAGCCATAATGGGTGTGTGCAAGGTTTTGTTTGTGCCCTTAAAGACTGGAGTCTCTGTTTCCCCCTATGGAAGTCATGTAATCAAATCCTGCTGGGCTTCAAGGTCAGATTCCCTGGGAGGTCCCAGTCCCTTTGTTGGGTCCCCAGGCTGGGAAGCCTGACATGGGGTTCTGAACCTTCAGGACAGTAGAAGAACTTTAGTATTATTGTTCTCCAGTCTATGGGTCACCCATCTGGCGGGTATGGGATTTGATTTTATTGTGATTGTGCCCCTCCTACCATATAGCTGTAACTTCTTCTTTGTCTTTGGACACGGAGCATCTGTTTTTGGTAGGTTCCAGGGTCCTCCTGTTGGTGGTTGTTCAACTGTCGGTTGCGATTTTGGTGCTCTCGTAGGAGGAAATGAGCACATGTCCTTCTACTCTACTATCTTGAACTGGAAGGGGCAAAAGACATAAAGGACCAGAATCCAAAATAAATGGATGAACTCCTAAAATTTTACAGTAAGAAAATAACCTTGTTTGAGCAAGCTTCAACAAGTTCTGAATAGACACCTCACCAAAGAGGATATATATATAGCAAAATAATAAATGAAATGATTTTCAACAACATATGCCATTAGAGAATTACAAATTAAAACAATGAGGTACTACTACACGCCTATTACAATGGCCAAATCTGGGATGCTGACATCACTAAAAGCTGGTGAAGATTAAAAAAGAAAAGAGAAACTAACCTTAGAAACTTTCCCCCCTCTAATTTGGGTTCCTCATCAGTTAAGGAGTGAAAATCCTGCTGGGAGAACTTTTCACAAAGAGAATGAATGGCTATGTAATTGTTACATAACTATCAATTAATAGAGTACAAAAAGGATGTGCTTTTGCTTTCAAACTCTTCCTTCTCCCCTGCTGTTAGGAAGCAGTGCTGTTCTTTCAGGCATCTGGGCTCCAAGCATCTGTGTCATCTTTAATTTCTTCCTCTTCTTTGCCTTTGGTTTCCATTCCCTGTGTAAGTGCTTTCTCGAGTCAATTTAGAGATAATTCTTATGTATCCTTTTGTCCCACTGAAGTTCAAGCTCAGATCACATAATCATTTTCTTTTAAGAAAATATTCAACTTCTGTTTAATTATAAGAATAATATATACTTTTCTGGTAACAAAGTCAAATAAAAGTGAATAAAGTAAAAATAAAAAATTTCCTCTTCTCTAATATTATTGCCCAGCTGTTAACAATGGTTATTTTCTGATTTTATTATGCCCATAAAATATAATTATATATATATATCTTTATCAAAATAATATATTACAATTAGCTAATATTTATTAAGGAATTACTGTGAGTCAGTGGCATGTCATGCACTTTATATACATTTTCTCATACAACTCCTGTTGTATTATCTGATAACTGATTGAACCAAAATTCTAAACTTGCCTAGCTAACTCCAAAGCCTCACTGTTTATTCTTATTACAGTCTTTGTTGCATTTTAAAAATATAGTTGTGATGACTTTATACATATTGTTTTGCAACTACCTTCTTTTCATTTGACATATTAGAGACACCTGCACTTATATGAAAATAGCCCATTATTTTCTCTACATTATAGAAATGCAGTGATTTTTTTTTTTTGTACACTTGAGTTTGTCTCTGTTGAATAAGTTCCTTAGATGTAAATTGGCAGTAAGTTAACTTGTTTGCCCATCTCTACTCTGCCCTCAAATCTTTCTCCTTCCTTCCAGATTTATCACCATGGAACTGATCCCACCACTTCCTGGTTTGGGGTTCCCTGGACTTTTGGGTAAGGTAGAAAACCTTGCCTCTCCTGACTTTCAAAATTTCAGATACTTTCAATGCAAACTCATTTTACCCAGTTGTCTTTGATTCACTCAGTGCCCCAGTATTAACTATTCTAATATTGCCTTCGCTTAGAATCTCTCTCTTCTTCACCTTTTCTAGTATGATTCCTGCTTACCTTTAAGAACCAGATCAATTACTAATTCCTTCACAAATTCTCCCCAGCTGGAAATTATAGCTCCATAACCACAGTGTCCCAAAGCATCAGATTCATCTGTCTCTGTTTTCAGAGCTATCAGGTCCTATTTTGTTTTAGCACTCATCTCCCATACAGGCTTCATTATTCTCTGAAAATTCTGAAAATGAAAAGGAAAGAAAAGAAGAAAAAAGAAATTCATTTTGGGCCCATTCAATGTCTAATACATCCTATATCTCCCATGGCATATATCAATAGTATTGGTTTGCTAATTTAGTAGATATTTCAGAAAGGATTCTGCTGATAAATGTGAAGACCATTTTGCTATTTCTCTGAGCTTCTTTCTCTTCATAGATGCTAACAGCATGGAGCCACTGAATATGATGATTTGAACTGCTTGTCTTTCTATGAAATAAACATTCACTTACCTTTCAGACCAGATCAGTCGCTCAGTCGTGTCCGACTCTTTGCGACCCCATGAATCGCAGCACGCCAGGCCTCCCTGTTCATCACCAACTCCCAGAGTTCACTCAGACTCAAGTCCATCGACTCAGTGATGCCATCCAGCCATCTCATCCTCTGTCGTCCCCTTTTCCTCTTGCCCCCAATCCCTCCCAGCATCAGAGTCGTTTCCAATGAGTCAACTCTTCGCATGAGGTGGCCAAAGTACTGGAGTTTCAGCTTTAGCATCATTCCTTCCAAAGAAATCCCAGGGCTGATCTTCAGAATGGACTGGTTGGATCTCCTTGCAATCCAAGGGACTCTCAAGAGTCTTCTCCAATACCACAGTTCAAAAGCATCAATTCCTCGGTGCTCAGCCTTCTTCACAGTCCAACTCTCACATCCATACATGACCACAGGAAAAACCATAGCCTTGACTTACCTTTAGAGGTGGTCATATTGACACTTTATTGGGGAGGTTTACTACAAACTTCTAGAAATGAAAATACCTTGGCTGATGATCTCATATGTTCCTTGCATACAGATTTTTACAGAAAATTGTTCTGTCTAAAATTCCTGATATTAGGCAGCCATATCCATGCAGCTGTCCTTGTGCCCTGAGAAATCAGACTGGAAACAAACACGTGATTTATGCACAAACAATCTTGATGCTGGTCGGAAAAAAAATGATTGATGTTCTGGAATAAAAAATGAAATGATCCAATCAGTTTCTCCTTAAGAGTTTGGAAATTAGAACTTGAGGCTGAGATATTACTTGGAAGGCAAAAATACCTGTGGCAGTACATCAGGGCCCAGAGTTATAAGGATGCATAAAAAAAGTGCAGAGCAGTCATGGATTGGAGCCTGGTACCTAAAGGCAGCTGGTGCTACAGGCAGTCAAATTCACCTTTGAAATCCCTTACAAAGGTGCCACTTTGGGACCAGCATATAGTTTCTCATTAATCTCAATAACATAATTTTCCTCTAGTTTTGGAACAGACTATTGCTCCTTCAGTAGAGCACCAGATGAAGCAGTTGGCATGCATTTAGAGTCCATGTTTTACTGAAAATATGTATCTCTAAATACTAGTATTATACTTGGTGCTGTGAGATGATCACGGTACAGGAGGCACCAGGAAATAGAAAGTGATGATGGGAACAGCAGTTTTAGGACACCCATCTTATGCTCACTTCTGTGCGTATGTGGGAAGCACTGAGAAATGCATATGTATCAGATAGATCCACTTGTAATTTGATTCCAGGTTAGAGAACAGAGGAGGGATCCAGCAGAGGGGGAAGACGGGTGCATCATGCTGAGAGGAGGCTTCTGGTGAGACAGAGGCTGTGAAGCCCCAGAGGAGGAAACGGGTGAGGAGATAGCCTTTCAAGCTGACCTGGACTTGGGACAGTCCTCTCTTCAGCTCCAGGCTGTGCCTATCCTCCGCTTCCTCAAGATAATCTATAGTCATGCTTGTTCATTTCAACTGAAATTATCCAAACCAGCCAATGAAATGGAAAAGATTCTACTTCTTGAATTCTTCTGAAGTTTGTCTTGTCCATGGAAATGCTTCTGGGTGGGAATTTGGAGAACACTTATTGAAAATATTCACCACTGTACACCTTCCATAGAAATTATACATTGGCATTTCTGTAGTTAGTATATCAGCAAAGAGAGCAGAAGGCAACACACAAAAGGAACACACAATTAGTATTTGGGAAAAGCAGTGCCACCTGCCACTTTGGGGGTCTTTTTGTGTGTAGTATACCTAGTATGTTTCACAGGCACTCAAAGTCACCTTTAAATGCAGTTCTGACAAATTTCAGTGTTTTCAGCCACAGACAAATCATATTTTGTTCCCCTTCTTGTATATCATAGCCTATCAAGGCGGAACAACTTTCAGTGTGAAATAAAATGCCTTTCCTATTTCTTTCCATGCAAAGCAAATGCATGATTTAAAATTGTCAGATGATAACCAGCTTTGAATAAGTTCTGTTCCCTCCTCTTGGTGAGGAGCCTCTACAGAGAACATTTTGGGATTTAATCAGCAAACAGTAGTGGAGAATTAGCTTAGAAAAATAGCCATCTCTATCACATCTGCTGTGCAGACAGACACTGTGTACTGCAAGGAAGCATCAGGCCTCAGAAGAGCAAACAGGAGCTCTGCCAGGGAAAGGATGGCAAATCTGGACTGCTTTCTGCAACATCTGTTGGGAGTCGACACGCTGCTGGTGATGTGCAGCCTG
This sequence comes from Bubalus kerabau, assembly GCF_029407905.1. Taxonomy (NCBI): domain Eukaryota; kingdom Metazoa; phylum Chordata; class Mammalia; order Artiodactyla; family Bovidae; genus Bubalus; species Bubalus kerabau. Next base: position 224,517,742 of record NC_073624.1, read on the forward strand.
TATTACACTGATCAGCTTCAGCGCCAGCTCCTTGCCACAGGGGAACTGGCTTCCAGGTCTACTGGGCTGGTGCCGAGAAGAACACAGAAAATTCTTGGAGCGGGAGCAGGCAAATAGTTTTGGATGTGCTTGGCAATACAAAAGAGTTTCGTGGAAGCCTTACCTTTCGTTTCCTGCCTTGGAGACCATTGGTTTTGTGATTTGTGCAGAAATTGTTTTTCTTTATTTGCCAAAATCTTGGACTGGACGTACACACACACTCACATTTCTACAGAGAATTCCAACTAATGCTGTTTCATTTTCAAGGAATGAAAAAAATAGAGCCTAATCTCTGTGGTACTTTATAGAAGAAATGTGTCATCAACCATAAAGGCCTTTTTTGTTGCAATATCTTTTTCCTCCAAATGAGAAACTTCTGTTTCTCATGAATGCCCGCTTCTCCTCTTGCCTAAAATGAAGGCTGACCCATCTTTGCTCTTTACTGATCAGTCATCACACTAGCTTATCATCTATACTCAGACAGATTCTGTTGATGATCCTGGTGAGGCTATTTTTGTTTTTGAAACTAGAATTCAAATGTGTCTGTTGAATATTCACAGAAGAGGTTTGACCAATGAATGATGAAGCCAGATTAATCATGAGACTAATTTGAATTTATTTATATGATTTCCAATAAGAAAACTAGTCAAAAGACAGAAGCAGTCAATGAAATGAAATTTCTGTTGACAGGTAGCTATAGTGAAACTCATAATGTGCCAGCTTTGTGGGGTTTTGTGTAGGTTTTCTCATTAGTTCTCAAGAGTTGCCTATGAGGAAAGAATTGCTGTTTGTTTTCTTAGGTCAGAGATATCTTGTAATCTGCCTAAAATCAATTTACTTGGTAAGGATGAAAGTTTGTGTGATAAAAATCTTGAAACTCCCAAGTTTCAAGATTTTCCAATATGTTTTACTGGTTCCATGAAGTGTTATTAATTATTCACTTCATAAAAAGTTATTGAGGGACCTCCCTGGTGGTCCAGGCTTAAGAATCTGCCTTCCAATGCAGGGGACTCAGATTTGATTCCTAGCAAGGGAACTGGGGTCCCACATGCTGCGGAACAACTAATACTGTTGGCCACAGCTACTGAGCCTCATGCCACCACTAGAGAGTCTGTGTGCCAGAGTGAAAGGTCCCCCATGAGGCAATGAAGATCCACATGCTGCAACTATGACCCCATGCAGCCAAATATATAATTTTTTTTTCAAAGTTCCTGAGTGTTCATTCTGTGCCACATATTTGTCCAGCTCTGGGGACATAGCAGTGAAAAAGAAGAGAAAAAAAAAAAAAAAAAAAAGAAGTAAAAATCTGCCCTCCTGGAGCTTACATTCTGTTGTCAAAGTTAGAACCTGAGAGAGATTTAATCCAGCCTAATGCAGTGAGGCAGAGAAGGCAATGGCACCCCACTCCAGTACTCTTGCCTGGAAAATCCCATGGATGGAGGCTCCTGGTGGGCTGCAGTCCATGGGGTCGCTAAGAGTCGGACACGACTGAATGACTTCACTTTCACTTTTCACTTTCATGCATTAGAGAAGGAGACGGCAACCCACTCCAGTGTTCTTGCCTGGAGAATCCCAGGGATGGGGGAGCCTAGTGGGCTGCCATCTATGGGGTCGCTCAGAGTCGGACACGACTGAAGTGACTTACAGTACAGTACAGTAATGCAGTGAGGAGCAGAATACACCAGTTTTATCCTAAACTCTGAAGGCACATTAACCAAGTGGTTGGAGCAAACCCTATGAAGCTGTGTTTGAATCAGCATCCTGTATTTCCTAGTAATATTCTTGTTTTCTTCCTCTGTAAAAAAAAAAAATGGGGTTAATAATAGGAATACTTGTTCCGTAGGGACTTTTTTTTTTAAGACTGAAGGAAATAATGCACATAGACTGACTAGCATAGCATCTCATACAGAACAGAAACTTGGTAAAATATTGCTGTGATTGATTGTGGCAGTAGTGATGAATGATGATGTTAATAGATTCTAGACAAATATTACAACAAAAAAGAGGGTAACATTTTAACTTAGGAGAAGAAGACTCGAGGCAGAACAGTCAGTGTTTAATTTTAGAACCCAGGGCTTTTTCATTTGGGAAGCGTGCCTGGTCTCAAAAGAGATTTTTAAAAATAGATTAAACTGGAATGCCAGCTGACCTGAAGAGTTTGCAAGGCTGGTGACCACAATTGCATGAGCCCTTTTTCCTAGTATCTCTGCAAGTCCTTGCCAAGCAGGTGCCTGGTTTGTGGAGCAGCAGAATTGATATTCACCACATCAGAGGGAGCTCTCCTGCCGCCTGTGCACTGCCCATCTCCCTCTTCCCACAGAGGTGTAGCACTCTTGTGAGAGATCCCAACAGCCTACCACTGAGCTGCTCTCTAGGAAAGAAGACAGTAACATTAGCGCCTGAGTCTGAGTTGTGATCTGGAGAAGGTTTAGAAACTTTGGCTCAGTGGTTGGTTGTAAATCTGAGCATTCAGATTGTCTTGTTAGGTAATTCTATCCACATTATTCAGTTTGTTTTATTTGGCAAAACTAATACAATTTTGTAAAGCTTAAAAATAAAATAAAATAATAAAAAAAAAGAATTTCCAAACTTCACATAAAAAATAAACAAATGGGACCTAATTAAACTTAAAAGCTTTTGCACAATGAAGGAAACTATAAGCAAGGTGCAAAGGCAGCCTTCAGAATTGGAGAAAATAATAGCAAATAAAGCAATTGACAAATAATTAATCTCTAAAATATAGAAGCAGCTCATGTAGCTCAATACTAGAAAAATAAACGACCCAATCGAAAAATGGGCCAAAGAACTAAACAGACATTTCTCCAAAGACATACAGGAGGCTAGCAAACACATGGAAAGATGCTCAACATCACTCATTATCAGAGAAATGCAAATCAAAACCACTATGAAGTACCATCTCACACCAGTCAGAATGGCTCTCATCAAAAAGTCTACAAACAATAAATGCTGGAGAGTGTGTGGAGAAAAGGGAATCCTCTTACATTGTTGGTGGGAATGTGAACTAGTACAGCAACTATGGAGAACTGGGGAGATTCCATAAAAAAACTGGAAATAGAACTGCCATATGACCCAGCAATCCCACTGCCAGGCATACACAATGAGAAAACCAGAATCCAAAGAGACACATGTACCCCAGTGTTCATCACAGCACTGTTTATAATAGCGAGGACATGGAAGCAACCTAGATGTCCATCAGCAGTGAACAGATAAGAAAGCTGTGGTACATATACACAATGGAATATTCAGTTCAGTTCAGTTCAGTCGCTCAGTCGTGTCCGACTCTTTGCGACCCCATGAATCGCAGCACGCCAGGCCTCTCTGTGCCTCACCAACTCCTGGACTTCACTCAGACTCACATCCATCAAGTCAGTGATGCCATCCAGCCATCTCATCCTCTGTCGTCCCCTTCTCCTCCTGCCCCCAATCCCTCCCACCATCAGAGTCTTTTCCAATGAGTCAACTCTTCGCATGAGGTGGCCAAAGCACTGGAGTTTCAGCTTTAGCATCATTCCTTCCAAAGAAATCCCAGGGCTGATCTCCTTCAGAATAGACTGGTTGGATCTCCTTGCAGTCCAAGGGACTCTCAAGAGTCTTCTCCAACACCACACTTCAAAAGCATCAATTCTTTGGCACTCAACCTTCTTCACAGTCCAGTTGTCACATCCATACATGACCACAGGAAAAACCATAGCCTTGATTAGATGGGACTTTGTTGGCAAAGTAATGTCTCTGCTTTTGAATATGCTATCTAGGTTGGTCATAACTTTCCTTCCAAGGAGTAAGCGTCTTTTAGTTTCATGGCTGCAGTCACTATCTGTAGTGATTTTGGAGCCCCCAGAAATAAAGTCTGACACTGTTTCCACTGTTTCCCCATCTATTTCCCATGAAATGATGGGACCGGATGCCATGATCTTCGTTTTCTGAATGTTGAGCTTTAAGCCAACTTTTTCACTCTCCACTTTCACTTTCATCAAGAGGCTTTTGAGTTCCTCTTCACTTTCTGCCATAAGGGTGGTGTCATCTGCATATCTGAGGTTATTGATATTTCTCCTGGCAATCTTGATTTCAGCATTCTTGATTCAGCATTGTGCTTCTTCCAGCCTAGCATGGAATATTACTCAGCTATAAAAATAATATATATGTTATTCATATATATATATAAAATATATATATTATTCCAATAATAATAATGGAATATTACTCAGCTATAAAAAATAGTGCATTTGAGTCAGTTCTAATGAAGTGAATGAAATTGGAGCCTAATATACACATTGAAGTAAGTCAGATAGAGAGAAACACTAATACAGTATATTAATGCATATATATGTAATTTAGAAAGACAGTAATGATGACCCTATATCCAAGACAGCAAAAGAGACACAGATGTAAAAAACAGACTTTTGGAGTATGTGGGAGAAAGCGAGGGTGGGATGATGTGGGAGAATAGCATAGAAACATGTATATTGCTAAGTTGCTTCAGTCGTGTCCGACTCTGTGTGACCCCATAGACGGCAGCCCACCATGCTCCCCTGTCCCTGGGGTTCTCCAGGCAAGAACACTGGAGTGGGTTGCCATTTCCTTTCCCAATGCATGAAAGTGAAAAATGAAAGTGAAGACGCTCAGTCGTGTCCGACTCTGTGCGACCCCACGGACTGCAGCCCACCAGGCTCCTCTGTCCATGGGATTTTCCAGGCAAGAGTACTGGAGTGGGGTGCCATTGCCTTCTCTGAACATGTATATTACCATATGTAAAATAGAAGACCAGTGCAAGTTTGACGTATGAAGCAGGGCATTCAAAGCTGGTGCTCTGGGACAACCCAGAGGAATGGTGGGAAGTGATATGGGGGGTGCGGTTCATGATGGTCAGACACACGTATACCTGTGGTTGATTCATGTTGATGTATGGCAAAAACCACCTTAATATTGTAAAGTAATTACCCTCCAATTAAAATAAATAAATTTTAAACATTTCCAAACTTCAAAAGCCTGGATTGGTTTAACACTTTCTGTTGGCATAGGTCATAGATCCTCTGCATTGTCATTTAGAGCACCACAATCTGGCAGCTTCTACACTTGCTAATTAATAAATCCTTAGGTGTTAAAGATGGGAAAGTTTATGTCATTTACGTTCCATCAGTGAGTTGTGGACCTAGGACAAATTCACCTTCACTGCAGTCTGCTAACATCTTTCTTCAAGGACACAGGAAGACCTCCAGTAAAGCATTTAACCTTCCTGTGTCTGAGCCTCCTCAACTATGAAATAGAAGTACTCACATCTGTCCAGACACTCTTGTGAGACTCTATTAAGATAATAGATCTGAACTCTCCAGTTAGAATAAATGTCTCTCAATTTTCACAGAGAACTGATGGCACAGATTATTTTCTCTCTATGGTATGGTTTTTTATCCTTCCATCTTATCTTCTCAGTGACATCAGCTTAAGACTGTCTATTCCATTTCCACACGTTCTTTCCACAGTTCTTTACATGATCTCTAATTCGTTTTTTTTTTTTTTCTTTAATATACTTTGAGTTACTTCTTTGTACCAGACTCTGTGTAGCTGTAAAACTTTTTCTCTTTTTGGGTGCATCTCCTTGCATATTTCTTAGCTGCTTCAGGGTCAGAGTCCAGATGGAGAGGAGGCTAATTAAGGTGAAGAGTGTTGTCTCTTACATGGATGGTATTTTTTTTAAAGAAATAAGTTAATTTTAAAATTGTTTTAGATTTAAATGAAAGTTGCAAAGATGGTATATAGTTCTCATACACCCCTCACCCAATTTTCCCTCATGTTAACACCTTATATTATCATACAGGACACTTGTCACAGCTAAGAGAGCAACATGGTTATCTTGCTATTAACCAAACTCACACTTTATTCAGATTTCACGTTTTCCCACTAATGTCCAATTTCTGTTCTCGGTTCCCATTCAAGATATCAGTTACATTTAGTTGTCATGTATCCCTAATCTCCTCCGGTCTATGAAGGTTTCTCAGTCTTTGCTTGTTACTGATGACCTTCACAGATTTAAGGAAAACCTGTCAAGTATTTTGCACAATGTCCCTCAGTTTGGGTTTGTCAGATATTTTTCTCCTAATTAGACTGAAATCATGAGTTTTTGAGAAAACCACAGGGATCACCACATTATCTCAGGGTGAGTGCTTTGAACATGACTTATTGTTACTGAACCAAATTGGGTCCATTCACCTGCATGCAGTAAAGCCAGTCTACTGAGATTGGATTGTGGTAAAGTGCAATGTTGGTGCAGAGCACCAAAGCAAGGAGTCCAGGCAGCTAGTGCTTAAAAGGCCTGAACTCACCAAAGGCTTTCAGGGAAAGGTTTTAAAAGACAAGGTGAGGGAAAGTGGTGGGGTATGCGATCAGCTCATGGACCTTTTCCTGATTGGTTAGTGGTGAGGTAATGGAGAGTCAATATTGTCAGACTTCTAGTTCCAACCAGCCTTGGGTCTAAATGCTTGTGGGCAGCAGGCAGTTAACTTCTTCTACCTGGTAGAGGTTTTAGTATCTGCCAAACAGATCAAAGGATATGCCTGAACATTAGAGAACATATAGAGAACATTATCTATAGCCCATGCTGCTGCTGCTGCTGCTGCTAAGTCACTTCAGTCGTGTCCAACTCTGTGCGACCCCATACATGGCAGCCTGCCAGGCTCCGCTGTCCCTGGGATTCTCCAGGCAAGAACACTGGAGTGGGTTGCCATTTCCTTCTCCTATGCATGAAAGTGAAAAGTGAAAGTGAAAAGTGAAAGTGAAGTCGCTCAGTTGTGTCCAACTCTTAGCGACCCCATGGACTGCAGCCCACCAGGCTCTTCTGTCCATGGGATTCTCCAGGCAAGAGTACTGGACTGGGGTGCCATTGCCTTCTCCACTATAGCCCATGAGGAGGAATTAAATGTCCTTGATTTTGTTTAATGGCTAAATTATTATTATTTTGTCTTGCACAACTGTTTTCCTTTCTTCTACATTTGCTCACTTCTCGGATTAAATTTATTCTTTGACTAAAGATTTGCTACAGACAAAAGGTAGGCAGAAGACATGTGGGAGATTTGTTCTGGGAAGGACTCATAGGGTCCTGCTCAGTTACGTTATTCCTGGTGGTGTTAACCTTGATTCTCTGACCAAGGTCATGTTCACCAGGTTCCGCACTGTGAAACTGCTTTTTTTTCCCCTGTTATATTGTCTGTTCTTCAGAAGTAAGTCACTAAGGTCTGAGTATGTGCATGCTCAGTTGTTTAGTCATGTCCGCCTCTTTGTGACCCAATATACTGTGGCCTGCCAGGCTCCTCTGTCCATGGGATTATCCCAGTCAGCCATACTCAAAGAGGTGGGGAAGAGATGATAAGCTTTACTTTCTGGTATATATATATAAATTATTTTGAACTCTTCTGTAAGGAAGATTTTCTTCTTCTCCACTTTAATTTTCCTATCTATCTATCCATCTATTCATTGATTTATATCAGCATGAACTCATGTGTATTTATTTTATATTTTGTGTTGTAATACAATACTCTACTCATGATTTATTTTGTTGCTCAATTGTTCCACCTCCAGCCACTGGCAGCTTTTTTAGATTGGCTCTTGTGTCCCTTTGACAAGCCCCATCCTTTGATTTTTGAGTATTTCTTTACTTTTACACACTAAGACACTAAGAGATGCTCTGGGCTCACCATGCATTCTTCTTGCTCTGGCTTGAGAATTAGCCATTCCTTAGGAGCCCTGATTTATTTTACTGGAGAAAGTTATTAGAAACCAGGGTCTGGGTGCTTGCTGCGCTTGTTACTCCAAGCTTGAGATCTCTGTGCACTGGAAGCTTAGTAGCTGGTCATTCTCTTAAAACATACTTGTGGGTTTCTCAGAGGTTTCTCCACTGGAGCCATTCAACAATGGTTACTTTAGTGGCAGTGGGGACCATTGATAATTTCTAAATACAGCATGATAACGAAAACTGCCTTCTAGTAACATTATCTGCATAGACATTTGGGGGTTGATATGGAGTAGAGAGGAGAATGGAATAGGCAGGACAGTCAGGAAATTAATGGACTAGTTAGGATTATGAAAAAAAAAAACTGAATAAGGATGATTACTGTGAAAATAAAAAAAGGGAGACAGTTATAAAAAGTATCTACTAAGAGTATTGGCAATATGGATATTCCCAGCTACTTCCTGCCATGATTGTGCAGTTTAAGGATTTTTTTGATACCCAATTCTGCTGTTACTACAATATCTGAGCCAAGACAGTTTTTAACCTCTGTCAGACTCATGGTCATTTACAATGGGAGACTAACAATGTGATTCCTATAGTCTGCAGATCTTGAGGCTCAAGTCTCAAGACTGGGTTTCTCATCGCTTCCATATTTTAGTAACAAAGAACATTTTGCTGTTTTCCTCTAGGGAAATAGTAGATGGATTCAGGTAGGATGTATGACTGGACCCCAAACGATGACTTTAAATTGCTCTTGTAAAACTTATCTTTTATTTACCCATTTTCTTTATCTTCTAAGAGAAAAGATGAATTAATAGAAAAGTACATGGGGATGTGCCATATAAGAGCTTTAGGGTCTTAGATAACTCTTCATGAGATATAGATCTGGGTCCTCTCTAGCCCAAACGTACAATTTGTTTTTCTGATGAATACAGGGCTATGTAGGAGAAGGCAATGGCGACCCACTCCAGTACTCTTGCCTAGAAAATCCCATGGGTGGAGGAGCCTGGGGGGCTGCAGTCCATGGGGTCGCGAAGAGTCAGACATGACTGAGCGACTTCCCTTTCCCTTTTCACTTTCATGCATTGGAGAAGGAAATGGCAACCCACTCCAGTATTCTTGCCTGGAGAATCCCAGGGATCGAGGACCTGGCGGGCTGCCATCTATGGCGTCGCACAGAGTAGGACACGACTGACGCAACTTAGTAGCAGCAGCAAAATGGCTATGTACGTAGTTTTCCTTTGTTCCTTTAGGGCCTTTCTTGCTACCCAAAATGCCGTCCACAGAAATGCAACAGAAGTTTCACTTAGGAGCTTTCTAGAAGTTCTGCTTCCATGTACTGTATAGAATCTACATAAAGATAAGGTCCCTGAATCATCCAGATGCATATTCAAGTTTGAGATGCAGTGGTCTAGACCATTGTTTCACTAATTTGACTGTACGTGGGAATCATTTGAGGAGCTTTACAAAACACTACACTTGAGTTTATCTCCACAGCTTGTGATGTAATAGGTATTGAATATGACCTGAGTATTTGACTTTTTAAAACTCTCTATACTTCAGGGTTGGCATAGTAGATATCACCACTTCAGGGTGAAGATTAGAAGGCTATAAAATAGTATACTTGGCCATCTAATGGGAAGAGTTGACTCATTGGAAAAGATCCTGATGCTGGGAAGGATTGAAGGCAAAAGGAGAAGGGAGCGGCAGAGGGTGAGATGGTTGGATGGTCACCAACTCCATGGACATGAGTTTGAACAAACTCTGAGAGATAGTGAAGGACAGGGAAGCCTGGCCTGCTTCAATCATGGGGTTACAAAGAATTGGACACTACTGAGCGACTGAACAACAACAAAAGGAAAAACAAAAAAAAGCTGAAGACTTGAGTAAGACTAGTACTCAATTGCAGAGAAGGCAATGGCAACCCACTCCAGTACTCTTGCCTGGAAAATCACATGGGTGGAGGAGCCTGGTAGGCTGAAGTCCATGGGGTTGTGAAGAGTCGACATGACTGAGTGACTTCACTTTTACTTTTCACTTTCTTGCATTGGAGAAGGAAATGGCAACCCACTCCAGTGTTCTTGCCTGGAGAATCCCAGGATTGGAGAAGCCTGGTGGGCTGGCATCTATGGGGTCACACAGGGTCGGACACAACTGAAGTGACTTAGCAGCAGCATCAGCAGCAGCAGCAGTACTCAATTGAATAAGACTAGTACTCAGTTCATATGATATTACCACCATTGATCCAAAAACCTGGCTTGTGGCACACAATATCAGTAACACTGGGCATAGTATTGTTTTTCTGTTAATGAAATTATATATGCAGACCATCAATTGCTGACCAGAAGGACCCTAAAAATATTACCTTCAGAGGCACTGGTAGTTGTATGCAGATTTGAGATGGGTTCATGTGGCTCATCCCTTGTTGTGGACATTTGAGCATCTGACACCCCTAAATTGAGAACAGAAAACTTACTTTAAACAGAACAACCCAGTTGCACCAGGGATATGAGGTCATGGATGTCACTGAAACTGTGTAGTCATTCTGTCACACTGAAGGCTAGTGACTGGCTGGTTGTGCCATCCAGATGGCATAACATGGGACCTACACTGGACCCAGTGGTTGTGTGGTAAGATCTTTGATCCTGGCTTCTACCTGAGTGGCTGAACATCTTGCATTCTAAATTTCTCTGGTCACAGGAGAGAATCTACCCTATCTTAAAAATTTCCAGCCTCCCTCTCCTCAAGGCTAGGTGAGCACCTTCCTTCTTTCTCTCTCTCTTTTGCATTTAGGGAAAGATTCTATTTTTAATTAATTTTATTGGAGTATAGTTTGTGTTATTTTCTACTGTCAAGGAAAATTAACCCACTATACACATACATATATCCTCTCCCTTTTGGACTTCCTTCCCACTCAGGTTACCACAGTGCATTGAGTAGAGTTCTCTGTGCTATACTGTAGGTTCTCATTAGTTATCTATTTTATACATAGTATCAATAGTATGTATGTGTCAACTCCAATCTCCTAGTTCTTCCTGCACTCCCTTTTCTCCTTGGTATCCATACACTTGTTCTCTACATCTGTGTCTCTATTTCTGCTTTGTACATAGGATCATATATACCCAAGGATCTCACTGAGCATGTTCTCTTTTTGACTGGTGTGATCATCTGACTGCTTTGTCCTCTATAGTGTCCTGCAGAACAATGTAACACACACAGAAGCCCTTAATAAATTCACCCAAGGAGCCTTAAATGATAGCCAGCAAACAGTGAAATGTCTCTAATAAGAAAATATGTCATTCAAAATAGGATAACCCAACATGAGAGGGGGACTTCTAACACCAATAAACAATTCTGGGATACCAGCTGGTTCAATTCATTTGCTAGAGCATCTGACAGAACTCAGGAAAACACCTTACTTATGAGATTTACCGGTTTATTAACAAAGGTTATAATTCAGAAACAGCTAGGTAGAAGAGATGCACAGGGCAGGGAGTATGGGAAGGGCACAGAGATTCCATGCCCTCTCCATTCCCATCACATTCCCCAAATCTCCATGTGGTCATTAACCTTTCCGAATCCCATTCTTTGGGGCTTCTATAGAGGTATCATTACACAGGCATGATTGATGAAAACATTGGCCACCGAAACTGAATCAACCTCAAGTCCCTCTTTTCCTCCCTGGAGGTGAAGAGGGTGGGACTGCAACTTCCAAACCTCTAAGCTGGTAGTTAGTTCTCCTGGCAACCAGCTCCCTTTCCTTAAGGAGGAGCCAATAGTCATCTTATTAATATAATGAAAGACACCTTCCTTCTCTGCTTTCTCTGATCACTTAGGAAATTCCAAGAAGTTTAGGAGTTCTGTGCCAGAAACTGGGACAGAGATTCAACATATGTTTCTTACTATAAACTACAGTATTGTCAATGGCCTTAGACATTATTAGTGCCTTGCAGGGATGCACCTGTGCCATTATCCAAACAGAGTGTTGTGTGTTTATACTTGATAAGTCTCCTAACATATCATCTTTGTTAAATCGCATGAGGACACACTGAATACCCTAAGTGATCAGACTACCAGCCTCCTAAGTCAGTGATTCCAATCACAGGGCTCTTGGTGGAGGCAGGGGGGAGGGGGCAGTTATTTACCTTGGGAATTATTATTATAATCTGGATTTTCTCTTATTTGTGCCTACACAATTGCTGTGGCCTCCACCTCCAATGCAGCCAGGTAGTGGCCACAGGAGCCACCTCCAAGCTAATGAAAGCCCATGCTGACCACTCAGAGGGGTGAAAAATTGTGAGAGCTAGTTCCAAGGAGTAAAATGTTGGGGGAGATCCTAGAGAGGTTGGACCTGCCTGTTGTCCCTGAGGCTGACCCACAGAAGCTCCCCAGACCCGCTCCATCCTTGGAATATAAGCTCCGCCCACCGCTCCCGCATCCCTTTACAAGGAGGCAGCCTGTAGGGAGCACTAGGCTATTGAAATCACCTGGGGCATCCAGGCCTGAAACCCCTTAAGCAATCAGTATAAACTTGGAAGATTGGGGGTAGGTGTGGAGATCTCGTGTCTTGTGGCGTCGCAGATGGGCCTTGTTCGTTAAGTTCCCTTGTTTCTCAGAACTGCCGTCTCGCCGTCTGGATTGACTGCCTCTTTCTTAGATCTGTCCTTGTCCTCTGTGTATGGGGGCTGGTTTGCGAGCCGCACACTACTTGACGGCATTATTTAGATAGCTTTGAGTGCGGTTTAGTATTTCTTTTTTTAAAAGCTTCCCAAGTAATTTTAATATGTTTCCAGTACTGAGAAGCTTTGTTTTTAGGCTCCTGGAGGCCAGGCCAGAAAACGGTTGCTGCCAAACATGGAGTAGAGGCCTTAAGGGAATGAGAGGACTTGCGGAGAGGAAACGCGGAGTGAGCTCTAGGACCTCTAGGTTGCTGCTCTCAATGCGAAGAGAGTTTCCCGCCCCGTTTTCGAGATGAATAGAACCATATTGTGTAAGTACTAAATATTATCAAACCTTGTGTGAGGCTTTTATTACTTGTTTGACTCCTGGGTAATCTGAATTCTGTGACATTTGCAAGTTTGAAAAGCCCGGAATTATCGATGCATTTCCTGTGTCTTGTTGGAAGCCAAGTATTAATCATTGTATTGTGTAACTCCTTCAACTCTGCACTTTACAAGTTTTAAGAAGCCTCCAGAAGGGTTCTTCCGACTGCTTAAGAGCACTCCCAGTGTATCTCTGCAAGCTTGCCTTCTCCTGTTGCCTGCAGTGATGTGGCCACTAAACAGGAATTTCTCAAGTTTTTGCAATCAGCCGGTGTTCTCCTTATAAAACTCACTTCAGCTTTTATTTTTAGCGTCTTCTAATACACCCTGATAAATGTTCTTCTCCTAAGGGCTTGTCAGAAGCAAGGGTGATTGATAAACTGTTGCAAAGGAAAGAGAAAAATGTTCTTTCTAATATCTGCCATTGTGACATATTACATAAATAATGTTCTAAGGCTAATCGGTACTAAATGGATTTTGTATTTTAAATGTTCTCTGCAGCCATCCAGGTATGAATCACATTGTTTTATCAAAATCTTTATGAGGGCCGCCTTGACTTGTAAAATCTAGCAAATAAATATGGGAAGGCAAACGGTGCTAGGCAAGTGCGGTGGCATCATTAGGACTTTGTTTATTCTGCATGTTCATAAATCATCACTGCATGTGAAAAGGCTTGCCAGGGAAGAATAAAAGCTTTGTCCTTGGCCTTCAGCATTGGCTGCTGGGAGAGATGGTGCTTTCTCAATGTCAGCCGACTGGGGCTTCAGCTGTTTACCTTGTTTGTGTTTGCCTTTTTTTTTCCCCCCTTTATTTCAGGACAGAATTCTTTGTGGCAGAGGTTTCTGAAATGTGTCAGGCAGAGTAATTTTAGGTGGTATGTGAGCAAATATTTTGATTTCAGAAGTTGCAACATTTGTCTGTCTTTGCATTAAGCCTCCTGATTAAGCCTACTTCCTACCTTCCTTACTTTCAGAGGTTCAGGAGAAGAAAAAGCTAAAGAGGAATGAAAGAGGGAGTAAAAAAGAGAAGCACTAATGGAAGTAAAAAAAGAAAGGGATCCAATGCTAAGAAAGGTCTTGGAACCTGGGATCCTGCCAGAGGTATAAGGATTTATAGATGTAATGGTGTGTGTGTGTGTGTGTGTGTGTGTGCATGTATGTATGTATGTATGTATGTGTGTTTCAGAAATGGGAAGCCAGAGAGACATAATGATTTGTAGATGTAGTGGTGTATGTGTGTGTGTTTCGGAGACAGGAAACTAGGCAGTGAGACTGGAGTTAAAAAGATTTTTAACATCATTGGCGGCTCAAGGCTACACAGCTTTGTGGGTGTGTATATTAGAGGCATGTGGTAGGGCAACCATATATATATAATAGAGAAACCTCTGCATTTATTAATGAACATAAATTCCCAGCTCTGTGTTTAAGTCACCCTCTGACTTCAGGACAAATCTTTCCCCTTTGGAGCCTCACTTTTGTCTTCTATAAGATATGACAGTTATATTTTAAAAATAGGTTTTATTGTCATTTTATAAAATAATAAATCCTGTATGATTGCTGTTGTATTTATTTTTAAAATTACTTTATGTTCATGGTAGCAAAATTTAGTTTTCTATTTATTTTACTTAAGTTTAAGTTACACTGATTCTACTTGGAAAAAAAAAATTGTCGATGATAATAATAAGAGTTGATGCTTTCCTGGCATTTTTTCCTGTGTCTGACTTTTCATATCTTTGTCATTTGGTCACAGTTTGCATAAAGCAGTATTATACTGCTACTTCACACCCCCAGACACGTAGAGGCTGAATATTGTGTTCATTGTCACACAGTTCATGAATAAAGGGAGCATAAGGATGAATCCAGGCGCTCTGGCTCCATAGTCAAAGTGAATCTACTCCATAGTCAGTCTGTTACCTCTAAAGTATCAATACAGAAGGAATTAGTTGGCAAAAACAGGGAGGTTGCTACTCAGGAGGCACTGCTCTTTGTTTTGGTATCCTGTGTGTGTGTGTGTGTGTTTTAATCTAAAGCTTTGTCTAGTATGTAAGATGGCTGTTCAACAATCCAGTCAAAGGTGAATGAACGAATGGATATGTTTTCTGTATCACACTCAGTAGTATCGTCCCAAAGCTTGAATTACATCCTCTCATTTCCCTGGTTAGACTTCTATAGTGGCTGCCTGTTAAGTTTGCCACAGTACACAAATAAAAATGTAGGACACCCAGTTAAAGTTGGATTTCAAATAAATAATGATTTTTTAAATTTTTATTTAAATTGATTATTTTAAATTCAAATAAATGTAATGGGCTTCTTGTTTACAGCTTAATTCTCTAACCTCTTGTTATACCGTTTCCCGTGTAGACTTTGTGTTTACCCATGTCTGGATATTGGCAGTTCCCTGAATATCTATTTTCTGTAATCTCCCGAGCTTTTCACATACTGTACTCCTTAACAGACCATCCGTCTCCTAAGTCTTTCATCAGATCAGATAAGATGCTATACCTCCCTAGTCTAGGTTAGAGGCCACCATGCTTGCTGTTCTCCAGCCAGACATCCTGTTACACTGTGCGTGTGCTCAGTTGTGTCTCTTTCCGGTCCCATGGACTATAGCAGGCCAGGCTCCTCTATCCATGGGATTTCCCAGGCAAGAATACTGGAGTGGGTTGTCATTTCCTTCTCCAGGGGATCTTCCCTACTCAGGGATTGAACCTGTGTCTCCTGCATCTCCTACATTGGCAAGTGGATTCTCACTGAGCCACCTGGGAAGCCCATTATACTGTGTAGTAATTGCCTATTTACCTGTTTATCTCTCTCTAGACTTCATGCTTTTTCAAGGCAGGAGGCATATACATCTTGCATCCTTGTTGTATGCGCAGGGTATGACCTAAAACAATATTTGTGGAAGAAAATGTACTTGAAAGTTTACCTAGGGAGCCAGTTCAGATCTGGACCATTTTGTTGATTCAGAAAACAAGTGGCTGACAATATATGCAGGAGAAAATGAGTATTGATGCATGTCTCTATTCTGCATGTTTTGCTCATCTAAAATCTATTTTTCACATGAATATATTTAACATTAGACACAAAGCTCTGATTGTTTTTTTCAAGCAGAATGCATATTATGGGCTCCTTTTAGAAGCAGAATCTATTTTGCTCAAACCAATGATGCATAAAATTATATTTTAATCATCCCAATAAGTCATCACAACTTCATAGCTTATTTATCAATTTCTACAGAATTTAACATCAAGCTGTCATTGACCCCGTTGATTCTATGTCTGTATATTGTATGAGAATGATAAACCCTATGAAAGAACTAGGCTGGATAGTACATAGTGCTGAGCTATTTATGCATCTCAGGCACATTCTTGGCAAATATCTACCCAGAACTTAGATCGTCAGTGGGTGATCATTAAAGTAGCCATTGTCTCATAGAGGTCTGTTTTGGGAATTGGTTGTGATTGTCCCATACTACTGTGGCTCTGGTACTTTCATCACACTGAATGTGGTTGTTATTGTTTGGTCGCTAAGTCCTGTCCAATTCTTTGCCACCCCATAGACTGTAGCTCATCAGGCTCTTCTGTCCATGGGATTTTCCAGGCAAGAATATTGGAGTGGGTTGCTATTTCCTTCTCCAGTGGATCTTCCCAACCCAGGGATTGAACCTGCGTTTCCTGCCTGGCAATCAGATTCTTTGCCACTGAGCTTTTTCTTAGTTTCACAATAACTATTTTATTATGTTAGGAAGTATAAATACCAATGAACCTAGTGAAATAGGTCACTTATATTCTAATTGTTATCCCGAGTGGTGTCAAATGAACTTGACTATTCTTTGTGATGCTTGCTGCACTGAGAATTTCATAGGCCTAGGAAGGAAGACAATGGAGCTGATGGAGATATAATCACTATTTCTCTATATTTCCACATATCTCTCTAATAAAATTCTACACATGTCTTTTTCTTGCAGCCTTTATAAACCTGCTGAAAATACAAGGGTCTAAATTTCTATTATCAGATCCCTCAGCTGAGAAAGTATGTGGCTAATATTGTTTATAATGATTTGCTTCTAATAATGAAAGTTTGGAAAGAGCATAACTATCCAAAAATAGTGCCTGTGTTTCACAAAACTTATGACTTAGGAGGGCCATCAGAAAATAGGGCTAATGCAGATGAATTTTGAGAGTCCATGGTTCTTCCTATAATACCTGCTGTTAGGACCTCAGTTCAGTTCAGTTCAGTCACTCAGTTGTGTCCGACTCTTTGCGACCCCATGAATCGCAGCACTCCAGGCCTCCCTGTCCTTCACCAACTCCCGGAGTTCACTCAGACTCACGTCCATTGAGTTGGTGATGCCATCCAGCCATCTCATACTCTGTTGTTCCCTTCTCCTCCTGCCCCCAATCCCTCCCAGAATCAGAGTCTTTTCCAATGAGTCAACTCTTTGCATCAGGTGGCCAAATTACTGGAGTTTCAGCTTCAGCATCATTCCCTCCAAAAAGTCTGCTCTTAGGACCTAGCAGACCAAAATCTGAAGGTATATCTGAAGCCCAGGCATAGTACACTGATTAGAAAGTTCTGAATTACATATATATATATATATATATATATATATATATATAATGGAATATTTATAGCTGGCCAAAAATGATTATATTGACTTAAATGTGTTAGCATTAAAAATGTCTACAGCAGATTGTATAGGAGAAAAAAGGGTTAAAGTTGAGTGTGTTATCACAAGAAACTGTGGGAAATTCTGAAAAAGATGGGAATACCAGACCACCTGACCTGCCTCTTGAGAAACCTATATGCAGGTCAGGAAACAACAGTTAGAACTGGACAAGGAACAGCAGACTGGTTCCAATTAGGAAAAGGAGTACGTCAAGGCTGTATATTGTCACCCTGCTTATTTAACTTCTATGCAGAGTACATCATGAGAAACGCTGGGCTGGAGGAAGCACAAGCTGGAATCAACATTGCCGGGAGAAATATCAGTAACCTCAGATAAGCAGTTGACACCACTCTTATGGCAGAAAGTGAAGAGGAACTAAAAAGCCTCTTGATGAAAATGAAAGAGGAGAGTGGAAAAGTTGGCTTAAAGCTCAACATTCAGAGAACTAAGATCATGGCATCTGGTCCCATCACTTCATGGCAAATAGATGGAGAAACAGTGGAAACGTGGCTGACTTTATTTTTGGGGCCTCTAAAATCACCGCAGGTGGTGATTGCAGCCATGAAATGAAAAGACGCTTACTCCTTGGAAGGAAAGTTATGACCAACCTAGACAGCATACTAAAAGCAGAGACATTACTTTGTCAACAAAGGTCTGTCTAGTCAAGGCTATGGTTTTTCCAGTGGTCATGTATGGATGTGAGAGTTGGACTGTGAAGAAAGCTGAGCACCGAAGAATTGATGCTTTTGAAGTGTGGTGTTGGAGAAGACTCTTGAGAGTCCCTTGGACTGCAAGGAGATCCAACGAGTCCATTCTGAAGGAGATCAGCCCTGGGATTTCTTTGGAAGGACTGATGCTAAAGCTGAAACTCTAATACTTTGGCCACCTCATGTGAAGAGTTGACTCATTGGAAAAGACTCTGATGTTGGGAGGGATTGGGGGCAGGAGGAGAAGGGGACAACAGAGGATTGGATGGCTGGATGACATCACCGACTCAATGGACATGAGTTTGAGTGAACTCCAGGAGCTAGTGATGGACAGGGAGGCCTTGGCGTGCTGTGATTCATGGGGTCACAAAGAGTCGGATACAACTGAGCAACTGAACTGAACTGATGCCTAAAGAAATGTCTAGAGGATAAGTCACCAGTATTTTACTATTAAGTGAATTCTGAGTGCTATTTTAAACTTTTTTCATGTATTTGGGGGATTTAAAAACATTCACCCCTCTCAGGTGTAATTTTCCCCAAATAATAATCCTCTATGTAGGGACTTCCCCGGTGGTCCAGTGGTTAAGAATCTGCCTTCCAGTGCAGGGGGTGCAGGTTTGATCCCCGATTGGGAAACTAAGATACCACATGCCATGGGGCAAAATAAGCCCTCGAGCACCACAACTAGAGAAGCCCATGAACTGCAACAAAAACCCAGTGTAGCCAAAACAACAACAAAAAACCAAACAAACAAACAAAAAGGAAAGAATCCTCTACGCCTTAAATCAGGAGTGGGGTTCCACATTCCTTGGTTGACAATGAGTTCTTCCTCCTCCATCCTACTTCTTGACCTGTGAAGGGTTGACTTCACTTTCCTGGGGGTGGGCCAGGATTTGTTCAAGCTATTGCTCTTATCAGTGATTTGGGACATTGTGTCTATGGTAAAGACAATATGTCAGTTTTTAGGCCGCAGAGATTAGTTTAGAATTGGGAGTCTGACTTAGTTTGGAATGTGGAAATGAGAGTAAGTTTCTGGAAAAGTTTCCTTAAAATAGAGACTTCAGGAGATGATCATTTCTTTCTCTGGATTTTTTTTTTTTTTTTCAGTTGTTAGTGGGTCATTTTGACTGAACATTGAACCAGAGCTAAGAGAATTGAAATGAAGTTAGAATCTCTAAACGAAGCACTCCAGAATCTAATCTTATTTTACTCATTTCCCCTTAGTTTGATAAATAGTTTGATTCCTTATAGTTGAAAACATTTTAATAGATTCATCACTTGTTTCGAGGCGATAATAGAGTTATTTCCCATCCACAAAGGCAAGTAAAGAGGTTCTTTATCAGGTGTGGCAAGATATATGTGTATCCTTATATATAGATTTTTGTCATTTCTATCTAATGTGTGTGTATATGTGTATATATACATATATTTGTACACACACGTGTACTTTGGCCATCTTAGTGTGTTGAAAAACAGAGAATGTTTTTTTGCTGTACATCACATATGTAATTTTAAAATTTATAGCTGTCTCATTTAAAAAAGAAAAATGTGAAATTCATTTTGATAAGGTTTTATTTAACTCATTATATCTAAAATATCTTTTCAATGTTTAATTTTTGATGTTTTATTTAATGTAATAGGTCTAAAATTTTCAGTATTTAATCAATACAAAATGTTTAATGACCTGTTCAACTTTTTTTTAGGGCTTCCCTGATAGCTCAGTTGGTAAGAATTTGCCTGCAATGCAGGAGACCCCAGTTTGATTCCTGGGTTGGGAAGATCCACTGGAGAATGGATAGGCACCCACTCTTATCTTGGGCTTCCCTTGTGGCTCAGCTGGTAAAGAATCTTCCTGCAATGCGGGAGATCTGGGTTTGATCCCTGGGTTGGGAAGATCCCCAGAGAAGGGAAGGATAACCCACTCCAGTATTCTGACCTGGAGAATTGCATTGGGTTGCAAAGAGTTGGACACAACTGAGCGACTTACACTTTCACTAACTTTTTTATGGTAAATTTTTTAAATCTGATGTGTATTTTTGTACTCACAGCACATCTCTTTTGGGGGGCTTCATTTGAATGCCCAGTAGCCACAGGTGGCTTCTATTATTAAACATCATAAATCTGCCTCTATGCTGGTATCTTCCAAGAGCCAGCAGCAAGTACAAATTTGGGATCTTACTGTAAATGTGTTCTTAGGCCCCACTCCAGACCTACTGAATCAGAATCTTCATTTAAACAAGATTCTCAGGTGATTTGATTGTGTACATTAAAGTCTGAGTAGTTTTTTTTTTTTTTTAATTGTTATGGCTGTTGCTATTTTGTTTGTTGTTGGCAGAAGTGAACCTGTTCATACATACCTAGGCCCTCAGCCTCACTAAGCTATATAGCTGGATTATGGCAAATGGGAGGTATGGTCAAGTTATACTGCCAAAAAGTGCACGAACATAGGCCTGGGAGAGCTAGTTCAGGAGTGGTAGGAGCTCTTCACACTGCAGAGACATGATGCTAGTCTCAACATGGATGGATCCCACAAGCCTAATAGTCATAGAAGAGATTGGTTGTAAACTCCATGTGACTGGCACATCTGTTACATGTTGATGTCTTCATCAACAGCAGATTTATTTATACAGTCTTGTTTTGTATGAGAAATATCTGATATGGGATTGTTGGGAAAATATTTACAGATCTTCCAATTATCTTTTAGAAGGATGGGCTGGAAATTGAATTGAACAATATAAGGTCTTCATTAGGCTCTTGTCACATGCCAGGTTTGTATGCATTTGCTTTGGTTTGATTCCTGTCTGCTTTGCATTTTTCCCCCCATGGAAAATTGCACCAACTCATTAGGTAATAATTCCCCATTCACTGGAGTGGGGAGATCCATGGATTTTCAAAGAAAGCATAGCTAGTCTTGCATTTCACAATGGGCATAAATCTGGGTGCATTTGTCTCCTCTGTAGTTATTTTTCTATTCATCTCAAACCTTATCAGAACAAATAATAAACTACTTCATGAGCAGATGTGCCACTTATTCATCAAGTTCTATAATGATAATGAAGAAAATTGAATCTGGAGAGTCTATGGAAGGTGAACTAAAGCCAGATTGGTATGAATAATAAAGACTGTTGAAATGTTGCACCCCCACATGCAAAGCCAGTCCTTACGTACTTGGCAGGGCTATCTTTTATATAGTGCAACAGTGTATAGAAACAACCACCACTTGGATGCTGGACTCTACATGAAGCTACTCTTGCTATAGATGTAAGCATTCTAAGTTGCTTAGAGCATAAAGGAGCATAAAGAATATATTTTCTTGCAGCTGGAAGCAACATCTGACATTGCAAAATGTTGCAAATATGTTGGAGGGGTTGTATTTATTCAGACAAATTTAAGACAAATTCAAAAACTTGTGCAGCTTGACATTTTTGTTTAAAAAATTAACAAATTGAGACCAGTTTTGCTCTAAAAGCTGTGCAAAATGATCTCAGCTTGGGAAATGATGATTAGTTTGGATCTTCTGCACATTTGATCTTACTTTTATGCATGATGCCTAGCTGCTCTTGTGATTGTGTGTTCAGTGAACTACAAACAAAGCTTTATCTTATGAGTTGTGTATTTTTCTCATTTCTTACTAAATTCAGTGCATCAAACTACAGTAACAATACCTTATAATTTCTGAGAATGTGGGTTTTGTCCCACATTCTCAACAGTCCCATGGTTTTACAACAATTACTTTTCCACTGTGTGCTTTTGTGTTTTGGGGAAATGTAGACATGAGTATTGGAGAAGGCAATGGCAAGCCACTCCAGTACTCTTGCCTAGAAAATCCCATAGATGGAGGAGCCTGGTGGGCTGCATTCCATGGGGTCGCTACGAGGGGGTCGCTATGAGTCGGTCGCGACTGAGTGACTTCACTTTCACTTTTCACTTTCACGCAATGGAGAAGGAAATGGCAACCCACTCCAGTGTTCTTGCCTGGAGAATCCCAGGGATGGCAGAGCCTGGTGGGCTGCTGTCTATGGGGTCGCACAGAGTCGGACACGACTGAAGCGACTTAGCAGCAGCAGCAGCAGCAGCAGACATGAGTACTAGTTTCCCATGTGGATCTGCTGGCCTGAATGATAATTTTTTATTTAAACGTTTTAAATAAACTCCTTGGTAGGTTCCTGTTGTAGTAATAGACACCTAAATAATTCTGTCCTGTTCAAGAAATGGAAATGAGTGTATACCATGCATAGAAAATCCTGCTTTTGACCTTTGCATGCAGCACCACTCAATAATTCAGTTAACAAACCCCATGAGGAATAGTTCATAATTATTTCTTAAAAGTCAACATGGTTGTGAAACAGCTCGCCAATATGAGTAGAATAGGAGATTTAGAATAACAGGCCCATGCTGTGCTTATACTTTTCAGTGAATTTAATACTTCTATGATGTCCAAACCAATAGCCTGAAGGAAATTAAAAAGTTGTTTCTTTATAAAACAAATGGAATACTAAGTGTTGCCTCAGGAAAGATGTTTTATATTCAAATAATGTTGCTAAATGATGTCTATTGATACTGAACTCTTCACATTCCCTATGCTGCCCATCTTCCTCCCAACTTGTTCCTTCTTTCATACTCCCTCCTTATTAGAATTGTCATTACCCACCAGGCTTTTTGTCTCCCAGCCCTCTCCCTGCAGTTACAATTTTGGCTCCCAGAACTCCTGAATCTTCCTAAATGCAGGAGGTTCTCCATTGCCACCTGCACTTTCACATGCTGTTTCTTCTGTCCAATTTGGTTCCTCCTCCCTCTTCTTTGATTCTTTCTTTGGCTACCTTATCTGCAGTAAGGCTCTGCAAGGCTCATCTCAGATAGCACTTCCTTTTCCAAGTCTTCGCTGTTTCACACTTTGCTCCTGCTCTGACTTGCCTGTGCTCTCACATCACCTGCTGAAACTAAGACTGTTATTGCTCTGCTTCCCAGCCCAGTGCTGACTTATGTGTCTGCTGTGCTCTGTTTGAAGACAGACACTGAGATCCACCAGTTTTTGTATCTGAAAGCTATGAAAAGTTCTAGGGATATGAAATCCCCAGCAGTGTTCTTACTGTTTAGGAAGGGCTTAGGAGGTGCTCCTTCAGGATACATGAGTTAACCTGTGTTGAGGTGATAGAGGCTTTTTGATAACAAACAATGATATAAACCACATAGGTAAGCTAAAGCCTTATAGAATTCTCTCCCAGCTTCCCCTCAACTTGAGGTGTTTGAAAATTAAGGGCTAATAAAGTGAATGCCCAGACATATGCTAATAAGCCTTTTGTTTATTTCATTAGTGCTGCAAATTTTTTTAAGACCTTCTGGCTGATCCTTCTTATCTTGGCTGCCGAAAGCCTTTCAGGGCCCTGAAGGGAACCTGGACTCTGATGTGCCATAGAAGTTAGACAGTTTGGAGTCTTCAAAGGTAGGAAGTTCAGTATTCTCTCACCAAAAATCTGAGTGTAAGAAAAGGGCTAAAGATGTTTTCCATGAATATCATACAGAATGCACAACTCTGGAAAAGTTTGACACCAAAAGCCACCCTTCTTGATGTGTGTGGGAGGATGAAGCAGCTGGTGTAGGTGCTCAGTCGCTTCAGTTGTGTCTGACACTTTGAGATCCCATAGACTGTAGCCTGCCAAGCTCCTCTGTTTATGGAATTCTCCAGGCAAGACTACCAAAGTGGGTTGTCATTTCCTTCTCTAGGGAATCTTCTCAACCCAGGGATTGAACCCATGTCTCTTGTGTCTCTTGCATGGGCAGGCAGATTCTTTACAACTGTGCCACCTGGGAAGCCCAGAGGTAGTTGGTGATTTGCTGTGATATATATCCCTTTGTAAGGAGCTTGAGATGATACATAGCATTTCCCCCTGCAGTCTTTGGACTTTATTAAAAGAATAATATTACTTACATTACTGTAGATCAGCTTTATCTGTTTATTCTAGGTAATCCCCAGGATATATAAGATGTAAGGACTATAGTTCTTGAATTATTTTTAAGGCTCAATTTTATGGGTGCCTCTTCTCTGAGTGAGAATTCTGAGGCTAATTCTAATACCCAGAATGAAGGGATTGACTATGGGGAAAGGACCAGGAGTGGCCTCCCAGCCTACCTCTAGTTATATCCTAACCATGGAGGATAGAGTCCTGACAGCTAATGTGTCCTTCTACTCAAGGCCAGCTTGAGACCTCTCCTGTTGTGTAAGTGAAAAGAGTTTAAGATGCTATTGTACCCTGACCATGCAATGCCAGTTCCCCAGTGGGTATTGGTTTACAATGTTCCTTTGTCTTCTTCCTTTCTACCTACTTATTTAAAGAGTATGAGTTCTTCAAGGACAGCTTGAATCCCACTTGCACTAGGCAAACATTTCTGGTATAACTCAAATTGCTGCATTAAAAAAGAAAAAAATATATATACACACACATATATTTGGAGAAGGCAATGGCACCCCACTCCAGTACTCTTGCCTGGAAAATCCCATGGAAGGAGGAGCCTAGAAGGCTGCAGTCCATGGGGTCGCTGAGGGTTGGACACGACTGAGCGACTTCGCTTTCACTTTTCACTTTCATGCATTGGAGAAGGAAATGGCAACGCACTCCAGTGTTCTTGTCTGGAGAATCCCACGGATGGGGGAGCCTGGTGGGCTGCCATCTATGGGGTCGCACAGAGTTGGACATGACTGAAACGACTTAGCAGCATACACATATATATGTCATATATTTATATTTATGTCTGATATCATTGGCATATATATACATTTATAATATAGGTCTTTACATATATATACACACATTTATGTACATGGCTTATGTCACTGACTGGATTTAATTCCATTCATTAAACATTTGATGAGTGCTGACTGTACTGAATATTTTTGTATGTGTTTGCTATCTATTTCTAACTCTACCCTACTTCCAGTTTCCACAACTTTTACAGTCATTGTAGCATGAATGTTGATTTAATTAGCACCTGGTTTTTACTAATGATGATAGCATAAGTCCCCATAGTTCTGTACTATGTAGTTTTGTAAAAATATTGTACAATTGACATTCCTAATGATGCCAGAATGATGTTCAGAGTTGCTCTTGCTCACCTGGCCATTGTCTATGAATAGTACCAACAACTTCACTGACAAAATAGTTGAATAAATTGGCTAAATGTTTTGAGGTTGTAAAAAACATGTTTTCTTTTATAATTTTGCAATAAATCCTTTATAATCCATGTCACTATTTTTTAAAAGATGAATATATTTTTCTTAAGAGTACATGATTTTGACCTACTCCAGTTTAGCTGAAAATGGGTTTTTGAGTAGTCCAATGAATATTCTTAGTTTTCCTTTATTAATTTTTGGTATGTTAAGAGCATTTTTTTCACTATTTATGCATCTTTAATCAGAGAAAGCAATGGCACCCTACTCCAGTACTCTTGCCGGAAAATCCTATGGACAGAGAAGCTTGGTGGGCTGGTCACTTTCACTTTTCACTTCCATGCATTGGAAAAGGAAATGGCAACCCACTCCAGTGTTCTTGCCTGGAGAATCTCAGGGACGGGGGAGCCTGGTGGGCTGCCATCTATGGGGTCGCACAGAGTCGGACACGACTGAAGCGACTTAGCAGCAGCAGCAGTATGCATCTTTAATAATTTTCCCTCACTCTTTTCAGAATATTTTTTTTTCTTTGTTGTTAACTCACTAGTTGTATCTGACTCTTTTGCTAGGCCATGGAATGTAGCCCACTATGTGTCTCTCTGTCCATGGGATTTCCCAGGCAAGAATACTGCCATTTCCTTCTCCAAGGCATCTTCCCAACCCAGAGATCAAACCCATGTTTCCTGCATTGGCAAGTGGATTCTTTACTGCTGAGCCAGGAGGGAAGCCCTAAATATAGACTCTTACGTTTAAATATTTGAATAAATATAAATATATTTTCTATGCTGTTTTTAAAAATTAGCTTTATGTAGGTATAATTTATAAACACAAAAGTTATTGCATATGAGACTTGATAATTTAATATAGATATATAATTAACACCACAGTAAAATTCAGAACAATTTTTAATCTTGAAAATTCTCCTGGACCTTTTGAAAGGCATTCTTTACTGCTGTGTCAGGGCCTCTTGCAACACCTGATCTTTCTGTCACTATAGTTTCGCCTTCTCTAGATTTTCATATTAATAGAATCCTACAATATTGAGTCTTTTGTCTGGCATATTTTACTCCGCATAATGCTGTGAGAATTACCTATGTTGTTGCGTGTTTTGGTAGTGTTTCCTTGTGTTGTTTAATAGTATTCCCCAGTATCTGTGGACCACAATTTCTCCAGTTTATAGACACCTTGCTGGTTTCTCATTTTGAGTCATTATTACTCAAATGTCTACGAACATCTATATATTTTAATGACACTTCTGCTTTCTTAGGATAATGTTGAAGGGTCAATGTGTCTTAGATATACAGAAGTTTCTTACTTTTGAGTTACAAGTAGAAAGACAGTCTATCTTCTTTGAAGAATAAGACATTATTTGAAGAGTAAGACACCATTCTACTCTCCAATTTTGTATCTCATACAAGTGGAATCATGCAGTGTCTGTCCTGTTACTGGCTTATTTCACTTAACATAATGTCCTCAAGCTTCCTCTGTATTGTTCCATATGGCATGTTTTCTTTCATTTTAAGGCTGAATAATAGGTTATGGTTTGCACATATCACATTTTGTTTTTTAAAAATGTTTATTTTATTTAAAAACACCTACATCATTTTTAATACACTGTTTTTAATTTTCAGGGAGTTATACAAGTTTGGTTGTATTGTTTAGTTGCTCAGTTGTGTCCAACTCTTTGAGACCCCATGGGCTGCTGCACACCAGGCTCTCCTGTCCTTCACTGTCTCCTGGAGTTTGCTCAAATTCATGTCCATTGAGTTGGTCTCATCCTCTGTCTCTCAACTGTCTCATCCTCTGTGCCCCCTTCTCCTGCCCTCAATATTTCCCAGCATCAGGGTCTTTTCCAGTGATTTGGCTCTTCATATCAGATGGCCAAAGTATTGGAGCTTCAGAATCGGCTGTTCCAATAAACATTAAGGGTTGGTTTCTTTTAGGATTGTCTGGTTTGATCTTGCTGCCGTCCAAGGGACTCTCTCAAGAGTCTTCTCCAGCATCACAATTCAAAAGCATCGATTCTTTGGTGCTCAGCCTTCTTTATGGTCCAAATCTCACATCAATACATGACTATTGGAAAAACCATAGCTTTGACAATATGGACCTTTGTTGGGAAAGGGATGTCTCTGCTTTTTAATACACTGTTTAGGTTTGTTATACCTTTCCTTCCAAGGAACATGCATCTTTTAATTTCATGGCTACAGTCAGTGTCTGCAGTGATTTTGGAGCCCAAGAGAATAAAATCTGTCACTGTTTCCACTTTTTCTCTTTGTATTTGCCATAAAGTGATGAGACCAGGTGCCATGATCTTAGTTTTTTGAATCTCGAGTTTCAAGTCACCTTTTCTACTCTATTCTTTCACCTTCATTAAGGGACTCTTTAGTTCCTCTTTGCTTTCTGCCATTAGAGTGGAATCATTTGCACATCTGAGGCTGTTGACATTTCTCCCAGGAATCTTGATTCCAGCTTGTGATTCACCCAACCAGGTATTTTGCATGATGTATTAATACTCTGCATATAAGTTCAATAAGCAGGGTGACAATATACAGCCTTTCTCAATTTGGAACCAGTCAGTTCTTCTATGTCTGGTTCTGTTGCTTCTTGACCTGCATACAGGTTTCTCAGGAGACAGGTAAGGAGGTGGTCTGGTATTCCCATGTCTTTAAGAATTTTCCACAGTTGGTTGTGAGCCACACAGTCAAAGGGTTTAGCACAGGCAGTGAAGCAGAAGTAAATGTTTTTCCAGAACTCCCTTGCTTTCTCCATGATCCAATAAATGTTGGCAATTTGATTTCTGGTTCCTCTGCCTCTTTGAAAGCCAGTTTGGTCATCTGGAAATTTTAGTTCATGTACTAGTGAAGCCTACTTTGAAGGATTTTGTGCATAACCTTGCTAGCATATGAAATGAGTGCAATTGTGTGGTACTTTGAACATTCTTTGACATTGCCCTTTTTTGGGATTGGAATGAAAACTAACTTTTTCCAGTCCAGTGACCACTGCTGAGTTTCCCTCCCAAATTTGTTGGCATATTGAGTGCAACACTTTAACAACATCATCTTTTAGGATTTTAAATAGCTTAGCTAGAATTCTTTTCATCTCCAATATCTTTGTTCATAGTAATCTTCCTAAGGGCCACTTGACTTCACACTCCAGGATGTCTGGCTCTAGGTGAGTGGCCACACCATTGTGGTTATCTGGATCATTAAGACCTTTTTTGTATATTTATTCTATGTGTTCTTGATACCTCTTCCTAATCTTTTCTATTTCTGTTAGGTCCTTACCATTTCCAAGTTAAGATCTATTAATTATCAAGGATATATAAATATTAAGGTGAAGAAAAAATAATCTCATTATGTTTCTTGAAAGTTTACTAATTTGACTCTCTTCATCAAAAATCTTTTAAAAATGATAAAAATATATGTTTAAGTTAGGGCCAGTTTTTTTTTACCCATTCATCAATCAATGCAGCCAACATTTATTTGGCTTTCACGTCGTGGCTGTCTTGAAGAGATACATGAGTGCATTACCTTGTACATTGCAACATTATTCACAGTAGCCAAGATGTCTCTTCCTTTCTTTCCCTTCCTCCTTTCTTTCCTGTTTTTCCTTTATTGAAGTACAGTATTGATTTATAATAGTTTTAGATATAGTACAGTACAACATAGTAATTAAATATTTTTATGATTGTACTCCATTTATAGTTGTTATAAATTACTGGCTATATTTCCCTGAGCTGTGGAATATACCCTTGTGGCTTATCTTTTTGTACATAATAGGTTGTATCTTTTAATCTCCCACCCTATCTTGCCCTTTCCCCCTCCCCATTGATAATCTCTAGTTTTTACACTTTATGAATTTTTTTGTGTTAAATACGTTCATTTTATTTTTAAAGTGATTAATCACACATATAAGTGATTAAGTAAGAGAAATATAAATGCTCTATTATTTCACTAAGCATAATACTCTTGGTCCATCCATGTTTTAGCAAATGGCAAAATTTCATTCTTTTTTTATGGCTGAGTATGTCTATCTAGTCAAGACTATGGTTTTTTCCTGTGGTCATGTATGGATGTGAGAGTTGGACTGTGAAGAAGGCTGAGCGCCAAAGAATTGATGCTTTTGAACTGTGGTGTTGGAGAAGACTCTTGAGAGTCCCTTGGACTGCAAGGAGATCCAACCAGTCCATTCTGAAGGAGATCAGCCCTGGGATTTCTTTGGAAGGAATGATGCTAAAGCTGAAACTCCAGTACTTTGGCCACCTCATGTGAAGAGTTGACTCATTGGAAAAGACTCTGATGCTGGGAGGGACTGGGGGCAAGAGGAGAAGGGGACGACAGAGGATAAGATGGCTGGATGGCATCACTGCCTCGATGGATGTGAGTCTGAGTGAACTCCGGGAGTTGGTGATGGACAGGGAGGCCTGGTGTGCTGCGATTCATGGGGTCGCAAAGAGTTGGACACGACTGAGCGACTAAACTGAACTGAACTGATGTATATTCCATATTGTCTTCAATTTCCTTCATCAGTGTTTTATAGTTTAAGAATATAGGTCTTTTACTTCTGGCTTAATTTTATTCCTAGATATTTTATTCTTTTTGATATAATTTTAAACAGGATTGTTTTCTTGCTTTCTCTTCCTGATAGTTTATTATTAGTGTATAAAAAAGCAACAGATTTCTGCATATTAATATTGTATCCTGCAATTTTACTCTGTTTACTATTTTTAGGTTTTTGGTGTTTTTTTTTGTTGTTTTTTTTTTTTTTTTGGTGGAAACTTTAGGGTTTTCTATGTAGTGTCACATGGAGATGTCACTTTTTTAATGTTTTTTTACAGCTATAAATTTCTCTCTGAGGATTGCTTTTTTTGATCATTTAATTTTTTAAGATATATTTATTTATTCATGGGTGCCTTGCGTCTTGGTTGCTGCTTGCCAGCTTTCTCTAATTTCAGAGCACAGGGGCTACTCTTTGTTGCCTTGCATGGGCTTCTCATTGCAGTGGTTTCTCTTGTTGTGGAGCATGGGCTGTAGGCATGCAGGCTTCAATAGCTGCAGTGAGAGGGCTCGGTAGTTATGGCTTAGAGGCCTCATTGTCTCATGGCATCTGGGATCTTCCTGGACCAGGGATTGAACCTGCGTCTTCCTGCATTGGCAGGCAGATTCTTTGCCACTCAGTCACTAGAGAAGCCTGAATCATTAAAGTTTTCTTTAGCATTCCTATGAAAGTACTTTCTAATTTCCCTTTTAAATTTCTTTTTTAATACACTGGTTATTTAGGTATATGTTATTTATTTACCATATGGCTGTGAATTTTCAAAAATTTCTTCTGTTATTGATGGCCAATTTTTATTGTATTTTGCCTTTGTTGAGTGGAGTTGCTCTATAGATGATTAGTTACTAATAGTAGTGTTGTCCAAGGCTTCTATTTTCTTGCTGGTCTGTCTAGTAGTTTTATGTATAATTGAAAATGGGATATTGAAATCTCTAGGAATTATTGTTAAACTGTCTAGTTTTTGGACTGCAAGGAGATCAAACTAGTCCATCCTAAAGGAAATCAGTCCTAAATATTCATTGGAAGGACTGATGCTGAAGCTGAAACTCCAATACTTTGGCCACCTGATACGAAGAACTGACACTTTGGAAAAGACCCTGATGCTGGGAAAGATTGGAGGCAGGAGGAGAAGGGGATGACAGAGGATGAGATGGTTGGATGGTATCACTGACACAATTGACATGAGTTTAAATAGGCTCTGGGAGTTGGTGATGGACTGGGAGACCTGGCGTGCTGCAGTCCATGGGGTCGCAGAGTCAGACATGACTGAGCAACTGAACTGAACTATTTTTTCTAGAACCCCTATTTTAAAAGGCCATTATTTATGCTTGAGCCAAATAACAGCTAACATTAGTTTGCAAACATTATATCATTCACAAAGCATCTGCATACAATTTATCATTGAATTTTTTCCCCCACAAGTTTAAGAACTAGTATTTTTTACATTCAATAGTTGAAGAAAATGCTTTTAAGGGAAATAAAATATGCTGACCAAGTTGAAGCTGGTAAACCTGATGCTTGAACTCAGGTTCATTAATGTCCTGTATGCTTCCCACTGTGCCATGATGTGATCTTCCCATTTCACCACTCATCAAAATAGTATTCCATAAATGTAGTCATGAGTGGAGTTCTGCCCACCTTTCTTTTCTTTCAGACCAAGTGGACTTCTTCTCAGACTATTGACTTCAGTGGAGTCCATGTCTGGCTCCCACTCAAGAATCTGTGTCTTTAGTTCATATCTTGGATTGGTATTTTCTGGTATTAAGATTCCACCCAGTTTTTTGACCAAGAGCCAACAAGCTCTGGTGATGACAGCCAGAGATCTATCCACCTCTCCATTCATACATTGCCAGCTGGGTAGCATCCCTTTCTGCCAACCACCTGCCTACATTTATCTTATCCTGCCAAAGCAGCTCTTTCTGAATCCCAGCTCCAGCTTTGGTTCAGCCCTTCTCCTGGCACACCTGAGAGGAACATGCAGGCCAGAATTAAATAGCAAGGCATTTTTCAAAATCATTGCATAGCAAATAAATGATCAAAAGCTGGGTCTACCTACTTAGGGAGAAACCAGCTGAATGGAAAGTGAAGACAGTCAGCTGTTTGCTTATAACCTGCATTAAGCCAACAAAAGAAAAAGAGATTTTGGCTGATGTTCTCAATGAATTATCCAGAGGTGAGTATGTCATGCAAAAATGTGGTGATTCAGTGAGGTGGGTGCAGGTGGACAGATGATGTTTGATCTGCAGTGGAATCCCCAATAAATTGTTCCTGATGCAGTCTGAAGTTTAAATTTGGTAATTTGGGAATCTCTGGTGTTTGACTCTGTGGATATAGCAAGAGGAAGACAAGGAGTTCAGTCAGGCAGCACAGTTAGTGCCAGAGGTGAGTTGAAGAATATATTGGAAAGAGGTGTAAACATTTTGTCAGGACATAGTCCTCATTTTTGTGTAGATCTCTTTAGTAAGCGATCTTTTTGACAGGTAGCCAAATCTTCGGGTTATGTAGGCCAGTACATGTGACAGAATATACACCCTGAACCAGACGTATTTATTGGGGAACAAGAAATAGATTCAAATTCCTAAAATAAGGCCCAAGGATATGGTAACTGGAAAGTCAGGATAGATTATTGAAATCAGACAAGATATGTTTGGAGTGTATGTGTTTTTACGTCTGGGTGTGTTTTTCAAGAACTTTTGGAATTTACAACAAAAGCTACTTCAGGATTCAGTAGTTTAGTGCCTTTGTCTTTCTTTAAAAAAAAAAAAATATTTACTTATTTATTTAGGCTGTGCTGGGTCTTGGTTTCTCCTGGGCTTTTCTCTAGTTTTTGGGTGTGGGAGCTACTCTCTAGTTGTGGTATGCTGGCTTCTCACCGCAGTGGCTTCTCTTGCTGTGAAGCACAGGTTCTGGGGCTCATTGACTTCAGGAGCTGTGGCCCCCAGGCTCTACAGCACGGGCTCGGTAGTTGTGTACAGCGTGTGGGATCTTCCTGGATCAGGGATCGAACCCCTGTCTCCTGCACTGATAGGTGAATTCTTTACCACCGAGGCACCTTTGTCTTTCAAAGTTGGATTATCTTCTTTCTAACTTTATAGCTGATAGAAGGGGAAAGGAACCCATTTGTCACATACTTTATGATTAAACTTGGAAAGGGAATTTGACACTTGCGTATGAGTACACTGCTCTAATCCATTCCTGGGGGAGTGTAAAATGGTATAGTCATTGGGGTGGGATGTTTTTATGATGTCAGATGTTTAGTCATTCTTGATAATAATCCCTGATAATCACTGAGAGAAAATTCCAAGAAAGTCTTAAGGTTGCAAGAAATTAGAGTTAATCTCAATTGTCATTATTAGAAGACTGGATAAAGCATGGTAAATGCATACAATAATACTGTGAATTTACAAAAGGAAGAAAGTGGCTCTAACAACTACACAGATCAATTCTCAAAACATCATCTCTCAAAAAGCAGATAGAATAGCACTAATTAATAAACATATAAAGCTTAATATGCCATACAATTTTTAAAGATATAATTACACACACATTTTCACGAATCTTTAAAATGAAAAAGGATTATACCAAACTCATAGTAAAGGTTGGGTAAGTTCAAAGGAGGAAGACTTTAGTTTTACTTTTAATGAATTAAGTTTTCTTTAATGAGACCTTGTTTTTATATATTATGTATATTTATGGAATTATGTGTGACTTGAAAGTTTTAAATTATGACTTGGAGTTTTGGGTATCTTGTTTTTTCTTGTATATTTTTCTAAAAGTGATTTGGAAGTTTATGCAAAATAAAAGAGAAAAAGAATACATTTTAAAAATTCCATTAAAAAGAATACATTTGAATCAGTTCTAATGAGGTGTATGAAACTGGAGCCTATTATACAGAGTGAAGTAAGCCAGAAAGAAAAACACCAGTACAGTATACTAACACAAATATATGGAATTTAGAAAGATGGTAACGATAACCCTGTATGTGAGACAGCAAAAGAGACACAGATGTACAGAACAGTCTTTTGGACTCTGTGGGACAGGGCGAGGGTGGGATGATTTGGGAGAATGGCATTGAAACATGTATAATATCATATGTGAAACGAATCACCAGTCCAGGTTCGATGCATGATACAGGATGCTTAGGGCTGGTGCACTGGGATGACCCAGAGGGATGGTATGGGGAAGGTAGGTGGGTGGGGGTTTCAGGATGGGGAACACGTGTACACCTGTGGCGGATTCATGCTGATGTATGGCAAAACCAATACAATATTGTAAAGTAATTAGCTTCCAATTAAAATAAATAAATTTATATTAAAAAATTAATGAGACTATCTTATAAGCAAATGAAGATGAATTTGATATGTGATGTTTAGGATGACTTACAGTTATGCTCATTTGGATGTTTAATATAGAAAGCAGTTCTAATCTGCCCTTTGATTTTATCCCCACATTAAAAAAAAACAATGGAGTGTAGTTCATTTACAGTATTGTACCAATCTCTACTGTACAGCAAAATGACTCATTTATACATATATATATTGGTGTATATATATATATACATACATACACATTCTTTTGTAACTTTCTTTTCTATTATTGTTCATCATAAGATATTGAATATAGCTCCCTGTGCTACATAGAAGGACCTTGCAGTTTATCTGCTCTAAATGTAATAGTTTACATCTGCTAATCCCAAACTTCTAATGCATCCTTTCTCCCACCCTCCTCCTCCTTGGCAACCACAAGTCTGTTCTGTATGTCTGTGAATCTGTTTCTAACCTGCCCTTTGGATTGGTGTGAGAGAATGGGTGAATTTGGACTGTGAAGTTACACACTTTGGTAAAGGTTGCCCCTTCTTTAACAAACTGTTCATAAATTATTTGATTTTAATGAGAAACAATGAAAATATTAATCATATCTAACCATGGACAACTGAGGATAGTATTGCAAGAGTAAATCTATTATTCATCTTTTATATAATTGCAGACATTTAGATATTGAGTCAGCACCAACAATGCATCAAAAATTATATTAGCAGTTCTAGTGCAGTGTCCATCCCCTCAGGAGGTCCAACAATAATGAAATGAGCAGAAAGTAAAACAACAATCATTAATGTGATAAATACTGTAATAAAGATAGCAATAAAATATTTTAGGAGGGTCCTGCTTCTGGCAATGATTAACTAAGTGGTATATTTCCACTTTCACTATAAATAGCTGGAACACTGGATCAAATATATTAAATAGCTGATGGGAAGGAGTGCCTACAAAGGAAACTTTTGATGTAATGGACATGTTCTTTATCTTGATTGTGATAATGTTTAAATCAGCATAAGATAATAAAAACTCATCAATCTGTATACTTAAAAATGGGTATATATTTTTATTGTAAACGATATCTCATACTGATTAAAATAAGTGAAACCAAAATTTTACTCCATAATTGGAAAATCTATATTAAGAAATAAAGCTGATATGGATCAGAGGCCTAAATGTCAAAGCTAAAACTTTAAAATTTCTAGAACACAACATTTGTGTAACCTTGAGTAGGGAAAGCGTTTTTCCAAAAATAAACAAAACACATTTTTTTTAAAGTATTGTTGGTTTACAATGTTGTGCCAATCTCTGTTGTACAGCAAAGTGACTCAGTTATACACGTGTATTTTTTTTTATATTCTTTTTCACTGTGGTTTCTAATAGGATACTAAATATATTTCTTGGTGCTATATTGTAGAACCTTGTTGTTTATCCATCCAAGAGATCAATGCAAAGAAATAGAGAAAAACAATAGAATTGGAAAGACTAGAGATCTCTTCAAGAAAATTAGAGATACCAAGGGAACATTTCATGCAAAGATGGGCTCAATAAAGGACAGAAATGGTATGGACCTAATAGAAGCAGAAGGTATTAAGAAGAGGTGATAAGAATACACAGAAGAACTGTACAAAAAAGATCTTTACAACCCAGATAATCACGATGGTATGATCACTAACACTCGCCTAGAGCCAGACATACTGAAATGTGAAGTCAAGTGGGCTTTAGAAGGCATCACTGCAAACAAAGCTAGTGGAGGTGATGGAATTCCAGCTGAGCTATTTCAAATCCTGAAAGATGATGCCATGAAAGTGCTGTACTCAGTATACCAGCAAATTTGGAAAACTCAGCAGTGGCCACAGGACTGGAAAAGGTCAGTTTTCATTCCAATCCCAAAGAAAGGCAATGCCAAAGAATGCTCAAACTACCGCACAATTGCACTCATCTCATATGCTAGTAAAGTAATGCTCAAAATTCTCCAAGCCAGGCTTCACAATACATGAACTGTGAACTTCCAGATGTTCAAGCTGGTTTTAGAGGCAGAGGAACCAGAGACCATATTGCCAACATCTGCTGGATCATGGAAAAAGCAAGAGAGCTCCAGAAAAACATCTATTTCTGCTTTATTGACTATGCCAAAGTCTTTGACTGTGTGGATCACAATAAACTGTAGAAAATTCTGAAAGAGATGGGAATACCAGACCACCTGACCTGCCTCTTGAGAAACCTGTATGCAGGTCAGGAAGCAACAGTTAGAACTGGACGTGGAACAACAGACTGGTTCCAAATAGGAAAAGGACTGGTTCCAAATAGGTCAAGGCTGTATACTGTCACCCTGCTTATTTAGCTTATATGGAAAGTACATCATGAGAAATGCTGGGCTGGATGAAGCACAAGCTGGAATCAAGATTGCTGAGAGAAATATCAATAACCTCAGATATGCAGATGACACCACTCTTATGGCAGAGAGTGAAGAGGAACTAAAAAGCCTCTTGATGAAAGTGAAAGAGGAGAGTGAAAAAGTTGGCTTAAAGCTCAACATTCAGAAAACTAAGATCATGGCATCCAGTCCCATCACTTCATGGGAAATGGATGGGGAAACAGTGGAAACAGTGGCTGACTTTATTTTGGGGGGCTTCAAAATCACTGCAGATGGTGATTGCAGCCATGAAATTAAACAACTTTTACTCCTTGGAAGAAATGTTATGAACAACCTAGACAGCATATTAAAAAAGCAGAGACATTACTTTGTCAACAAAGGTCTGTCTAGTCAAGGCTATGGTTTTTCCAGTGGTCATTAATGGATGTGAGAGTTGGACTATAAAGAAAGCTGAGGGTTGAAGAATTGATGCTTTTGAACTGTGGTGTTGGAGAAGACTCTTGAGAGTCCCTTGGACTGCAACAGATCCAACCAGTCCATTCTAAAGGAGATCAGTCCTGGGTGTTCATTGGAAGGACTGATGTTGAAGCTGAAACTCCAATACTTTGGCCACCTCATGCGAAGAGCTGACTCATTTGGAAAAGACCCTGATGCTGGGAAGGATTGGGGGCAGGAGAAGGGGACGACACAGGATGAGATGGTTGGATGGCATCACTGTCTCAATGGACATTGCTTTTTGTGGAATCCTGGAGTTGCTGATGGAGAGGGAGGCCTGGAGTGCTGTGGTTTATGGGGTTGCAAAGAGTCAGACACGACTGAGTTACTGAACTGAACTGAATCCCAAACTCCCAGTCCTTCCCTACGCCACTTGTGGCAGACACAGTCTGTTCTCTATGTCTGTGAGTCTGTTTCTATTTTGTAGATAGACATTTGTCTTTCTCTTTCTGACTTTCTTCACATAGTGTGGTAATCTCTAGTTGCATCCTTGTTGTTGCAAATGGCATTATTTCATTCTTTTTTTATGGCAGAGTAGTAGTCCATTGTATATATGTACCATATCGTCTTTCGTCATTCAACTGTTGTTGGACATTTAGGTTGTTATCGTGTTTTGGGTATTGTGAATAGTGCCACTATAAACATAATGGTGCATGTTTGTTTGTTTGTTTGTTCCTTTTTGGCCATACCTATGGCATGCAGAAATTGCCCCACCAAGAACTGAACCCATGCCCCCTGATGCGGAAGCAGATTCTTAAACACGGGGTCACTGAGGAAGGCCACATGTATATTTTTGAATTATGTTTTGTCCTGGTGTATGCCCAGGAGTGAGATTGCTGGATCATAGGGTAATTCTATTTTTAGTTTTCTGAGGAACTAACACACTGTTTTTTGTTTAGTGGCTGCACATACTTAAATCCCACCAGCAGTGTAGGAGGATTCCTTTTTCTCCATACCCTTTCCACCTTTTATTTGTTGTAGATTTTTTGATGATGGCTATTCTGACTGGTGTGGTTTTGATTTGCATTTCTCTAGTAATTAGTGAAGGAGAAGGCAATGGCACCCCACTCCAGTACTCTTGCCTGGAAAATCCCATGGACGGAGGAGCCTGGTGGGCTGCAGTCCGTGGGGTCGCTAGGAGTCGGACACGACTGAGCGACTTCACTTTCACTTTCCACTTTCATGCATTGGAGAAGGAACTGGCAACCCACTCCAGTGTTCTTGCCTGGAGAATCCCAGGGATGGCGGAGCCTGGTGGGCTGCCATCTATGGGGTCGCACAGAGTCAGACACTAATTACAGCAGCAGCAGTAATTAGTGATGTTAATCATCTTTGCATGTGCCTGCTGGCCATCCGTATATCTTCTTTGGAGAAATGTCTATCAAGATCTTTTGCCCATTTTTCAATTGCGTTGTTTGTTCTTTTGTTGTTGCCTTGTCTGAAATGTGTATTTTGTAAACTAAACTTTTGTAGGTCACTTTGTTTGCAAATGGTTTCTCCTATTCCATAGATTGTCTTTTCCTTTTTTTAAAAAATGATTTCCTTTGCTTTGCAAAAACTTGTAAGTTTGATTAGGTCCTATTGGTTTATTTTTGTTTTTATTTCTATTGCTGTGGGAGACCAAACTAAGAAAACAATGGTGTGATTTATGTCAGAGAATGTTGTACCTATGCTCTCTTCTAGGAATTTTATGGTATCCTGTCTTATTTTAAGTCTTTAAGCCATTTTGACTCCATTTTTGTGCATGGTATGAGAGTGTGTTCCATCCTCACTGATTTACTTGCAACTGTCCAGTGTTCCCTGCCCCACTTGCTGAAGAGATTGTCTTTTCCCCATTTTATATTCTTGCCTCCTTTGAGGCAAGAATTGACTGTAGGGTTGTGGCTTTATTTCTGGGCTCTGTATTTTGTTCCACATATCCGTTTTTGTACCTCTGACACTGTTTGGATTATGGTAGCTTTTTAGTATTGTCTTAAGTCTGAGAGAGTTATGCCTCCTGCTTTGTTCTTTTCCCCCTCAGGATTGCTTTGACAGTTCTGGATCTTTTATTGTTCCATATAAATTTTTGGGTTATTTGTTCTAGTTCTGTGAAGTGTCATAGGTATTTTGATATGGATCACATTAAAAATGTAGATTGCTTTGGGTGGTATTACCATTTTAATAATATTACTCCAATCCCAGAGCATGGGATATCTTTCCATTCCTTTTGAATCCTCAATTTCCTTTTTAAATGTTTTATAGTTCTTAACATATTGTTTCACCTCCTTGGTCGGGTTTATTTCTTTGTATTTTATTTATTTATTTATTTTTGGTGTTATTTTAAAATGTCAAAAGCATTTTTAAAGTTTCAGGAACACAAAGGAACAATCCCATTTCCTTGGAGAAGGCTTTACAGAAGAGGTGAGTCTTGATGGAAGTGTATAGTAACAGAATTCTGGTGGCTATGTGAAGAATATGTAGAATGGAGAAACTTCTGCAGATAGGGGATTATTTAGAGATAATGTGACAATGAGGAAGAAACAGAAGAAAATCAATGCATTTATAATATGGGCCTCAAACTCAAATGCTTACACTGTCCAGGTAGACAATTTAATGTATGAAGCAGTTAGGTATGAGATCATAACGAGAGAAAAGAGCTGTGAAAAAATGGCACATTCTTGTCCTATCTAAAGAGGGGAGCCATGGTCACTTCTAGCTAATTATATAAGGGATTATTATAGGTGGGAGTGCAGACCCAGTACTGTCAAATTGGACTTTTTTTCAAAAGAAATTGGACACCCAAATTTTATGCAAAATCTTTTGAATTTTAAGGCGTGAAAGACTGTGTGGGTTAACACCCTCAGGGTCAAAAAAAACAAAAAACAAAACATTTCCAGGCAACATGTGGATCATGGATTGACAGATCATGGCCCTGAATTTAAATCTGTGTGGCTTAGTCAATATTTGAATGTGAATGGTGAAAGATGATGCAGTGTTCTGGCTGAGATAAGCATTCAGGATTGTGATTTCAATATGAAATTAAGAATCAGAAATATATGCATGTGATTATAGTTATGCTGAGTTTATTGGGGTGTTTGACAATTGAAGGTCCTTATACGAGTAAACAAACCTTATTATTCCAGAAGATATTGAAATATGGGTCCCGGAGCTCTTGTCAGAGGATAAGAGCTAGGAAAATTGTATGTGGTAGCTGTGATTGTGGTACTTCCATTTTTTGCTTGTAGCATCGATGCAAACCAGATCAAACCTAATTTCCTTATGCCACCACTTATACTGATTGTCTTAACAACCACCTAATAATACTTTCAATAGTTTACTTAAGAGCACAATATTTGGTTTATGTTAACATACTCATTGTTTTATCCCATAGTTCTTGCCTTAATTTTAGTTTTTTCCTTGATTCCAAAATGAGAGAAAGCAACTGAATGCATCATATGGTATTTTGTTGACAAGTGTGTGAAAAATCAGTGTGTATATATGCTAATAGAGATATTTTGAGCTACCCTGGTGGCTCAGACAGTAAACAATCTGCATGCAGTGGAGGAAACCCAGGTTCCATCCCTGTGTCAGAAAGATCTCCTGGAAGAGGGAATGGCAATCTTCTACAGGCTTCTTGTCTGGGGAATCCCTTGGACAGAGAAGCCTAGTAGACTATAGTCCATGGGGTTGCAAAGAGTTGGACATGACTGAGCATGCACATACTTCAACTCCTTAGCCCACAGAAATATTTTAAAGCCTTTCCCCCATAGATTATTGAAAAAAAGGTTACTTAAACTTATTTTGCCTTTTATTGGGAAAAAAGAAGGAAAAATACTAATTTTCCTGGCAATGGATAATTTGTTTCCATATTAGTAGTCTTTCTTTTAACCACCTTAAGATAAAGGGTTTTAGAAATATAAACAATATATTGACCTTTAGCTCTTTCTGCCTTTAAGAGAAACCTTTTAATGCTATTTTATAAAAGG
This sequence comes from Bubalus kerabau, assembly GCF_029407905.1. Lineage (NCBI taxonomy): Eukaryota > Metazoa > Chordata > Mammalia > Artiodactyla > Bovidae > Bubalus > Bubalus kerabau. Next base: position 224,558,811 of record NC_073624.1, read on the forward strand.
TGAGGCATTTAATAAGTATGCTTTTTGATAACAGAAACAGTTTGGCCAAACATTTCCATGACCTCAATTGTTCAGCAAGACTTTTGATTGACTGGGCTGAAACAAAGTTGATCTTCTTAATATTGCTGTTTTGAAGACACTCATCTTGATGTAGTAATGACAGTTTCATTCTTCTAGAGTTTGTGGAAATCAAAAAGCATCTTATTATAGATAATAGATAAACAATACAATATATAAAAGTAATTAAAGCCTCAAGATAGTGAAGTTGTCAATTCTCCCCAAATATATGTATTGGTTTAATGCAATTCCCATTAAAATCCGGAATTTATAAAAATGGTACTGAAGAATGTATTTACAGGGGAACAATGGAGAAACAGGCATAAAGAATAGACTTATGGACATGGGGAGAGTGGAGGAGAGGGTGAAATTTATGGAAAGAGTAACATGGAAACTTCCATTACCATATGTAAAATAAATAGCCAATGAGAATTTGCTGTATGGCTCAGGAAACTCAAACAGGGACTCTGTATCAACTTAGAGAGGTGGGATGGGGAGGGAGATGGGAGGGAGTTTGAAAACGGAGAGGATATATGTATACCTATGGCTGATTCATCGGAGAAGGCAATGGCACCCCACTCCAGTACTCTTGCCTGGAAAATCCCATGGACGGAGAAGCCTGTTGGGCTGCAGTCCATGGGGTCGCTAAGAGTTGGACACGACTGAGCGACTTCACTTTCACTTTTCACTTTCATGCATAGGAGAAGGAACTGGCAACCCACTCCAGTGTTCTTGCCTGGAGAAACCCAGGGACGGGGGAGCCTGGTGGACTGCTGTCTATGGGGTTGCACAGAGTCGGACACGACTGAAGCAACTTAGCAGCAGCAGTAGCATGGCTGATTCATGTTGAGGTTTGACATAAAACAGCAAAATTCTGTAAAGCAATATTCCTTCAATAAAAAATAAATAAATTAAAAAAACTCAACAAACTTTTCTGTAGAAATTGTCAATATTATTACAAATGTACATGAAAAGAAATAGGACCTAAACAGAATAGCTAAAGAAATTATGATAAAGAATAAAGTTGGGGAATCATTGTACCCAATGGTAAGTCTTGTTGCATAACTAGAGTAATCAAGACAGTGTGGCACTGGCTGAGGGGTAGACCCATAGGTCAATAGAGTGACCCAGAAATAGCCCTACACCAATATGCCAAATTGAGTTGTGATAAAGGTGCAAAACCAATTCAGTGGAGGAAGGATAATCTTTTCAACAAATGGTGCTGAAGCAACTAGACACCACAGAAAGAGGAGAAAAAAAGAAGAAAAAAAGGACTTCTGACTAAAACTCAAAACTCACACAAAACCTGAAAATGGACTGTAAACATAAATGTGAAACTAAAACTTTTAGAAGCATAGAGAAATTCGAAAAGATTCATGCATCCCAATATTCGTATCAGCATTATTTACAAAGCCAAGGTACAGAGGTAATCTATGTGTTCATTAACAGATGAATGGTTAAAGAAGATATGGTGTGTGTGTGTGTCTGTGTGTATGTATGTGACACACACACACCTGCACACAAGGGAATACTAGATAGATAGATATGTGCTTCAGTCATGCCCGACTCTGCGACCCCAGAGACGGCAGCCCAGCAGGCTCTGCCATCCCTGGGATTCTCCAGGCAAGAACACTGGAGTGGGTTGCCATTTCCTTCTCCAATGCATGAAAGTGAAAAGTGAAAGTGAAGTCACTCAGTCGTGTCCAACTCTTAGCGACCCCATGGACTGCAGCCCACCAGGCTCCTCCATCCATGGGATTTTTCAGGCAAGAGTACTGGAGTCGGGTGCCATTGCCTTCTCCTACTCAGCCACAAAAGAGGATTAAATGTTGTCATTTACAACAACATGGGTGGACCTGGAGTATATAATACTAAGTGAAATAAGTCAGAGGAAGACAAATACTGTATGATATAACTTATATATGAAATCTACAAAATATAACAAACTAGTAAACATAACAAAGAAGAAGCAGACTCACAGACACAGAGAACAGACTCGTGGCAGTGGGAAGAGGAAATGGAGCAGGGACAATACGAAGATGGTGGATTAAGAGGTGCAAATTATATAAAAATAAACTCCAAGGATATATCGTACAACATGGGAACATAGCCAATATTTTATAATTATAAATGGAGTGTAACCTTTAAAAAGTGAATGAGTATATTGTACACTTATAACTCATAATGATCTACAGCAACTGTACTTTAATAAAAAACTATCTTTGAAAAGCTAAAACTAACAACTAGTGGATCTTTGAGTGTGTTTTAAAATTTCTGAAATTGACAAGGAAAGCAAGTGGCACAAACTGTCTCTTAATGGCTGTATCAGAGAAAGAATGATTTGGCTGGACAGCTCATGGGTATCATTAGTGTGATACCACTTGGTCTTCTTTTTCCCCATATATATGTGAGTGAGTGCCTACTCTGTGCCAGCTACTGTCATAGCCACTGTTAGAATGGCGAATATTATCTATGCTGTCAGGAATAACAGTATCTAGCAATAGAGTGTCTATATTGTAAAGAAAGGACATTTCATAGTGAGAACAATGATATCAGAGCTCTTAATTGTCATAAACTATTTGAGGATATTTTGCCAGATTTATATAGCACATTTATTTTATCTTCTAAGCTGTTGTGACTGAAGTAGGAGATAAAAAAAAAAAAACAGAAAAAAAAATAATAGGAGTTGCTGAACTAGACAAACAATTTTAGGTATTCTTTCAGATTCATGATACAGGATGAGTCAGCAATTATGAGAATTCTGATCTTAGAGTTGTGTGTTTAAAGTTCTAATTTTTCTAGCACCACCAACAAAACACAATTCATTAAACTGCCAGTGGTCAGACTAACCGGGATGATTGGACTCAAAAGATGCCCATGTTGCCTTTTCTTTTTTTCCTTTTCATATTCCTCTATTTCTTCAAATGGAGATTTTTAAAGCAGTCATATCACTCATAAAGGATTGATTAAAATGTTTAAAGGCAAGAGGCAATGTTATCTTTTTTTTTTTTTTTTAATTAAAGGGGCTCTTGGTGTCATCTAATTGCTTAGAAAGAAAAAGATTAAAGGCAGTGGATATTTCTGCTTCTGCAATAGACACAGAAAAATTGCAGAGAAATTTGAATATATCGTCTGGGTTCATAGCCAGGGTCTGCTGCTGCTGCTGCTGCTGCTAAGTCGCGTCAGTCATGTCCGACTCTGTGCTACCTCATAGACGGCAGCCCAACAGGCTCCTCTGTCCCTGGGATTCTCCAGGCAAGAATACTGGAGTGGATTGCCATTTCCTTCTCCAGTGCATGAAAGTGAAAAGTGAAAGTGAAGTCGCTCAGTCATGTCCGACTCTTAGCGACCCCATGGACTGCAGCCCACCAGGCTCCTCCTTCCATGGGATTCTCCAGGCAAGAGTACTGGAGTGGGTTGCCATTGCCTTCTCCGAGCCAGGTTCTAGCACTTACTATCTCTGTATGCTTTGGCAAGTTACTCAGTTTCTGAGCCTCAGATTTCCCACTTGGAAAGTGGGGGCAACCCTGATACTATCCAGGGTTACATAACAGTGATATAAGGGGCTTAACTTGATGTCTGGCATATAATGTGAGATCAAAAAATATTAGTTGCTTTTATTACTTTTTTTCTTAATTGCAAATAGGCTAAGGTTTGGGTGTTCATGCTTAGGAAAGCCTGTGCTTTTCAAATTGTTTTCATCTCAAAGTCCAAATTCGAGTCAATAGAGGTTAATGTATCAGTTAGGAATCTTTTGGGAGGGCATTATGGTGCAAGATAATGAAAAACTGCTAGACAGTGATTTAAAAAATGTTTTTACATGGGTAGTAGAAACTGTTTGTTTTAAGCTGGAGAAATTGGATATGTACTTGAGGGAGATTAATTTGGTCAGAAGTTTTCAGATAAATTGGAGGAAGGAGGCATTTGTGGCACAGATTCTAATTTCAGACTCTTGCTAGCCTCAAGGTAGGAAGTAATGGACAGATTTATAGCTTTCACTTGTTCTTAATAATGATTACAAAACGAAAGTAGTGAACGATTCAATAACCATTTATATTTGGTTTTATAATTTGTAGAGTCATTCTTTCAGCTTTTGTTTCTGTCTTGTTTGTGTGTGTACCTTTTTTGGGGGGAGGTGGGGAGGGAATGTCAGCACTTCTTACAAATTAGTTTTTACTTTAAATCAACCTAAGAATTACTTTTTTCAGCTTTATTGAGTTATAATTGAGAAATAAAAAACTAAGATATGTAAAATATACATTGTGATGGTTTGATGTATCTTCACATTGTGAAAGCATTTCCCTCCCATCTAGTCAGATACAACTGGGCACTCACCCATGCAAGCTTTACTTTCTTAGCAGTTTTCAATTATAAAGTACAGCATTGTTAACTGTAGTCACCCTATTATATATTAGATCCTTGTACTTTATTCAACTTGGAGCTGAAAGTTTGTATCTTTTTAGCTGCTGCTAAGCTGCTAAGTCACTTCAGTCGTGTCCAACTCGGTGTGACCCCATAGACGGCAGCCCACCAGGCTCCCCTGTCCCTGGGATTCTCCAGGCAAGAATACTGGAGTGGGTTGCCATTTCCTTCTCCAATGCATGAAAGTGAAAAGTGAAAGTGAAGTCACTCAGTCGTGTCCGACTCTTAGCGACTCCATGGACTGCAGCCTACCAGGCTTCTCTGCCCATGGGAGTTTCCAGGCAAGAGTACTGGAGTGGGGTGCCATTGCCTTCTCTGTCTTTTTAGCTACCTCTACCTATTTCTACCATCCTCCTAGAAGGATTCCTTAATTCTTGTGTAATGAATGATGCCCTGTGTTTTCTGGGATTAAAAAAAGTAAGTATAGCACCCTTTCTCAGAAAGCTTTATGTATTTTTGAGATAAAACAGAATCGCTAAATAATAAGAGAAAAATACAAGAGGGACTTTGTGTTGTTTGCTCACTTCCAGGTGTAGCCTAGTACTGGGGACATGGCAGGTGATCCAAAAGTATGTGAATGAAGGTGGCGAGAGTGCCACTGTGTTTCACGTGGAAATTATCCATTTGCAGCTGCACTTGGAAGATTAATGAGGAAATGGATGTACACCAAAAACATCTAAATGACTATATTTTTACACTTGGAAACTACTGGTAACTCAGGCCCACACCATCTGTTGGCTTGGCAACTGTGACAGTTGACAATATTGCTCAATGGAAAAGCCAGGATTCACTTCTGGGAGGGTAAATGAGCAATTAAGCATGGCTGTGAGAGCTTGGGAACCATGAAGCCTAGAATCCACTTCCTCGAGTTTTATACCTATTCAAGGCTTGGAACTCTGAAAGTCCCCACCCGGCACAGTCTTCTTATTTCTCTTCCTCCCTGATTAACTTAGTCTCAACATTAAGGTCATCAAGTCTTTTCTTATCAAGAGTCTTATACCTCCCTACTTAGCTTTGTTTCCTTTATCACATGATGTATTTTTCACTTCCAATTTTTCCCTATCTACTTGCCAACTTCCAATTCTGAAATAAATTCTATTTCCAGTTTTCTTGAAGCATGTAGGTCTCTAGCTAGATAAATTTATGTAAAAATGCTGAGTTCTAATTTCATATAGACGAGACAGTGAGATTATGTTTCATTTGCTTATCTGCAATTCTGATACCAAAAAAAAGTTCTGAAAATCAAATGGTTTTGTAATTTACTTGGTGGCAAAACCTGAGGTGACTTGAACTAGTTTGTCAATAACACGTTAACCTGAACTGAGCTGGGGCTATCTACATACTTTATCTCTTAGTGAGAAGATTAATATTTTTATGGAAGAAAAATGTAATTCCAAGATGGTTCTCTCAACCCTAGTTAGGATTGCATGTAACATATTCTTCTACACTATTATGTCTTTTTATGTATTATTTAAAATTTAAAAAAATTTTTTTAATTGAAGTATAATTACTTTAAAGAATTTTGTTGATTTCTGCCAAACATCAACATGAATTGGCCATAGATACACAAATGTCCCTTCCCTCTTGAACCTCCCTCCCATCTCCCTCCCCATCCCACCCCTCTAGATTGTCACAGAGCCCCTGTTTGAGTTCCCTGAGTCATACAGCAAATTCCCATTAGCTGTCTATTTTACATATGGTAATATAAATTTCCATGTTACTGTCTCCATACATCTCACCTTCTCCTTCCTCCCCCACTCCATGTCCAAAAGTCTGTTCTTTATATCTATATCTATATATAGATATAGATAGATATATAGATATCTATATATAGATAGATAGATATATAAATATAGATATATTTATATCTATCCATTGCTGCCCTGATAATAATTTCATCAGTACCCTCCTTCTAGATTCCATATATATGTGTTAGTAAATGGTATTTTTCTCTTTTTGACTTACCTCACTCTGTATCATAGGCTCTAGATTCATCCACCTTATTAGAACTCACTCAATGCATTCCTTTTTATGGCTGAGTAATATTCCATTGTATATATGTACCACAGCTTCTTCTTTTTTTTTTTTTTAATTTTATTTTATTTTTAAACCTCAAACACTGTATTAGTTTTGCCAAACATCAAAACGAATCCGCCACAGGTATACATGTGCTCCCCATCCATTCATCTGTCAATGGACATCTAGTTTGCTTCCATGTTCTAGCTATTGTAAACAGTGCTGCAATGAACATTGGGGTACATGTGTCTTTTTCAGTTTTGGTTTCCTCAGGGTATATGCCTGGAAGTGGGATTGCTGGGTCTTAATGGTGGTTTTATTCCTAGTTTTTTTAAAGGAATCTCCATACCATCTTCCACAGTGGCTGTATCAGTCCACATTCCCACCAACAGTGCAAGGGCATTCATTTTTCTCTACACTCTCTCCACATTTATTATTTGTTGACTTTTTGATGATGGTCATTCTGACTGGTATGAGGTGATATCTCATTGTAGTTTTGATTTGCATTTCTGTAATAATGTGCCATGTTGAGCATCTTTTCATGTGTTGGTTAACCATCTATATGTCATCTTTGGAAACATGTCTGTGTAGGTCTCTTTCCCACTTTTTGATTGGATTGTTTGTTTTTCTGGTATTGATCTGCTTGAGCTGGTTGTATATTTTGGAAATTAATCCTTTGTCAGTTGTTTCATTTGCTATTATTTTCTCCCACTCTGGAGGGTTGTCTTTTCACCTTGCTTATGGTTTCCTTTGCTGTGCAAAAGCTTCCAGTTGTTTATTTTTGTTTTAATTTCCCTACTCTAGGAAATAGGTCATAGAGGATCTTGCTTTGATTTATGTCATTGGGTGTTGTACCTATGATTTCCTTTAAGAGTTTTATAATTTCTGGTCTTACATTTAGGTCTTTAATCCATTTTGAGTTTACCTTTGCGTATGGTGTTAGGGAGTGTTCTAATTTCATTCTTTTACATGTAGCTGTCCAGTTTTCCCAGCACCACTTACTGAAGAGGCTATCTTTGCACCATTGTATATTCTTGCCTCCTTTGTTAAAAATAAGGTACTCATAGGTGCGTGGGTGTGTCTCTGGGCTTTCTGTCTCGTCCCATTGGTCTATATTTCTGTTTTTTGTGCCAGTAGCATACTGTCTTGATGACTGTGGCTCTGTAGTATAGCTTGAATTCAGGAAGGTTGATTCCTCCAGTTCCATTCTTTTTCAAGATTGCTTTGGTTATTCGAAGTCTTTTGTGTTTCCTTATGAATTGTGAAATTTTTTTGTTCTAGTTCTGTGAACAATGCCATTGGTAATTTGATAGGGATTGCATTGAATTTGCAGATTGCCTTTGTGTTACAGTCATTTTCACAATATTGATTCTTCTGACAAGGAACATGGAATATCTCTCCATCTGTTTATGTCATCTTTGATTTCTTTCATCAGTTCTTTGTAATTTTATGTATACAGTTCTTTTGTCTCCTTAGGTAGGTTTATTCCTAGATATTTTATTCTTTTTGTTGAAGTGGTGAATGGGATTCATTCCTTAATTTCTCTTTCTGATTTTTCATTGTTAGTATGTAGGAATTCAAGTGATTTCTGAGTATTGATTTTGTATCCTGCAACTTTGCTATATTTACTGATTAGCACTAGTAATATTCTGATAGTATCTTTAGGGTTTTCTATGTATAGTATCACATCATCTGCAAATCGTGAGAATTTTACTTCTTTTTTTTATCGATCTGGATTCCTTTTGTTTCTTTATCTTCTCTGATTGCTATAGTTAGGACTTCAAAAACTATGTTGAATAATAGCAGTGACAGTGGGCACCCTTGTCTTGTTCCTGAACTTAGAGAGGATGCTTTCAGTTTTTCACCATTGAGAATAATGTTTTCTTGGGTTTATCATATGTGGCCTTTACTATGTTGAGGTTAGTTACAACAGACAGTGAAGAAATACACAGGATTATAAGAGACTATTATGAGCAACTGTATGGCAATAAAATGGACAGCCTGGAAGAAATGGACAAATTCTTATAAAAGTTCAATCTTCCAAAACTGAACCAGGAAGAAATAAAAATTATTTTTTTTAATTTTTAATTACAAATTTTTATTTTTTAATTTACAAATATTTTTTGTAATTTTTTAATTACAAATGCTGAAATCAAAATTGATCAATAATCTTCCAGAAAACAAAAACCCAGGGCCAGATGGCTTCACTGGTGAATTTTATCAAACATTTAGAGAAGAGCTAGTGACTATCCTTCTAAAACTCTTTCCAAAAATTGCAGAGGAAGGAACACTTGCAAATTCATTCTACAAGGCAACAATCATTGTGATACCAAAACCAAGCAAAGACAATGCACACAAAAAATTACAGGCCAATATCACTGATGAACATAGACGCAAAAATCCTCAACAGATTCTAGCAAGCAGAATTCAACAACACATTAAAAGTTCATACACTGTGCTCATCAGGTTTATCCCAGGAATGCAAGGATTCTTCAATATATACAAATCAATCAACATGATACACCATATTAACAAATTGAAAGATCAAATCCATATGATGATCTCAATAGATGCAGAAAAAGCCTTTGACTATTATGTCTTTAAAACAGAAAAAATTCTGAATTCTGATGAATAGCCAATCCCAGATGTTTCAGATAAAGAATTGTGGACTCACATACCTTTAAATTTATGGATTATAAATAATGCCACTTGTACTACCTTGAATATTCCCTAAAACAATCCTGAGGTGTAATGAATGCATTGCTGCACCCATTTTTCAGACACAAAGAGTGTAGTTTAAAAATGTAGGTCCCTGATTGCTGAGCTGGTAGACTAGAGACTAGAGAACTAGGATTTGAAACTAGATGTTCTTTTCTAATCACTTTGTGCAGTTTCACAGTTTTTTTCTTGGAGTTACTGTTCCTATTTATTATCATATCAGATCAGATCAGTCGCTCAGTCGTGTCCAACTCTTTGTGACCCCATGAATTGCAGCACGCCAGGCCTCCCTGTCTATCACCAACTCCCAGAGTTTACTGAGACTCACGTCCATCGAGTCAGCGATGCCATCCAGCCATCTCATCCTCTGTCGTCCCCTTCTCCTCCTGCCCCCAATCCCTCCCAGCATCAGAGTCTTTTCCAATCTGTCAACTCTTCACATGAGGTGGCCAAAGTACTGGAGTTTCAGCTTTAGCATCATTCCTTCCAAAGAAATCCCAGGGCTGATCTTCTTCAGAATGGACTGGTTGTATCTCCTTGCAGTCCAAGGGACTCTCAAGAGTCTTCTCCAACACCACACTTCAAAAGCATCAATTCTTCAGTGCTCAGCCATCTTCACAGTCCAACTCTCACATCCATACATGACCACAGGAAAAAACATAGCCTTGACTAGACGAACCTTTGTTGGCAAAGTGATGTCTCTGCTTTTGAAAATGCTATCTAGGTTGGTCATAACTTTCCTTCCAAGGAGTAAGCGTCTTTTAATGTCATGGCTGCAGTCACCATCTGCAGTGATTTTGGAGCCCCCCAAAATAAAGTCTGACACTGTTTCCACTGTTTCCCCATCTGTTTCCCATGAAGTGATGGGACCGGATGCCATTATCTTCATTTTCTGAATATTGAGCTTTAAGCCAACTTTTTCACTCTCCACTTTCACTTTCATCAAGAGGCTTTTGAGTTCCTCTTCACTTTCTGCCATAAGGGTGGTGTCATCTGCATATCTGAGGTTATTGATATTTCTCCCGGCAATCTTGATTCCAGCTTGTGTTTCTTCCAGTCCAGCATTTCTCATTATGTACTCTGCATATAAGTTAAATAAACAGGGTGACAATATACAGCCTTGACGAACTCCTTTTCCTATATGGAACCAGTCTGTTGGTCCATGTCCAGTTCTAACTGTTGCTTCCTGACCTGCATATAGGTTTCTCAAGAGGCAGGTCAGGTGGTCTGGTATTCCCATCTCTTTCAGAATTTTCCAGAGTTTATTGTGATCCACACAGTCAAAGGCTTTGGCATAGTCAATAAAGCAGAAATAGATGCTTTTCTGGAACTCTCTTGCTTTTTCCACGATCCAGCAGATGTTGGCAATATGGTCTCTGGTTCCTCTGCCTTTTCTAAAACCAGCTTGAACATCTGGAAGTTCACGGTTCACATATTGCTGAAGCCTGGCTTGGAGAATTTTGAGCATTACTTTACTAGTGTGTGAGATGAGTGAAATTGTGTAGTAGTTTGAGCATTCTTTGGCATTGCCTTTCTTTGGGATTGGAATGAAAACTGACCTTTTCCAGTCCTATGGCCACTGCTGAGTTTTCCAAATTTGCTGGCATATTGAGTGCAGCACTTTCACAGCATCATCTTTCAGGTTTTGTAATAGCTCAACTGGAATTCCATCACCTCTACTAGCTTTGTTCGTAGTGATGCTTTCTAAGGCCCACTTGACTTCACATTCCAGGATGTCTGGCTCTAGGTCAGTGATCACACCATCGTGATTATCTGGGTCGTGAAGATCTTTTTTGTACAGTTCTTCTGTGTATTCTTGCCATCTCTTCTTAATATCTTCTGCTTCTGTTAGGTCCATACCATTTCTGTCCTTTATCGAGCCCATCTTTGCATGAAATGTTCCTTTGGTATCTCTGATTTTCTTGGAGATCTCTAGTCTTTCCCATTCTGTTGTTTTTCTCTATTTCTTTGCATTGATCACTTAAGAAGGCTTTCTTGTCTCTTCTTGCTATTCTTTGGAACTCTGCATTCAGTGTTTATATCTTTCCTTTTCTCCTTTGCTTTTCACGTCTCTTCTTTTCACAGCTATTTTAAGGCCTCCCCAGACAGCCATTTTGCTTTTTGCATTTCTTTTCCATGGGGATGGTCTTGATCCCTATCTCCTGTACAAGGTCACGAACCTCATTCCATAGTTCATCAGGCACTCTATCTATCAGATCTAGGCCCTTAAATCTATTTCTCACTTCTACTGTATAATCATAAGGGATTTGATATAGGTCATACCTGAATGGTCTAGTGGTTTTCCCTACTGTCTTCAATTTACGTCTGAATTTGGCGGCTGTGACGGGCATGCTAAAGTGCAGGCGGCAAGGCCGAAATGAGCCACCCCACGTCGGAGGTCAGGGGCAGAAGCCGGGAGGACCCCATGCCCAAAGGGCGGCGGCCAAGAGGAGTTACCCCACGTCCGAGGTCAGAGGCAGCGGCCGAGAGTACCAGACTGCGAAGGCGCAGAAACGGCCGAGAGGAGCTACCCCGCGTCCGAGGTCAGGGGGCGCTGCCGAGAGGAGTTACCCCGCATCCGAGGTCAGGGTTGGCGGGCGGGAGGAGCTACCCCACGCCCCCACGCCCCCACACCTGAGGCCAGGGGTGGTGGCCGGGAGGACCAACCATGGCTGCGCGGGCGCAGGAGGGCCTAGAGGAGCTATCCCACGTTGAAGGTCAGGAAGGGCGGCAGTGAGGAGATACCCCTCATCCTATTTATTATAAAAACAATCAAATATTTTAAGCAAAAAGTGAAAAATTTGCAAAGTGGAAAGAAGGAAGAATGAAAAATACCCGGAGAGAGTATTGTTGTGACCATTCTGTTACTCTTTTGTTCTGTTCATTCATAATGTATTTTAAACAAATTTGAAGTAATCTATGTATAGTGTATTGTATCTTGATTTTTAAAATTATTTAGATTACATATATGGTCTATTGGCATTAAATCATCTTCAGCATCATGCTTTTTCCAATTTTGCTTAAGTCTGTGGTGCAGAGAATTCAGAGCACGTCATCATTTTCAGAATTTGCACACCCTCTCATTACTGATCTACATTTACATTCCAACCCACTCCTCCCTCAATTCATGTAGACACCTTCTCTTTAGGTGTCTGAAGTAGGGCCCTAGACATGCGAATAGTCTTATAAATGTTACAAAATAAAATTTTCATATGTTTTCCAAGTTATTGAAATTATAATTTCCTAGGATCAGGGTCATTTCTAGTTTTTTTTTTTTTTTTTAATCCAGTATACTCATGGCAAATAGATGGAGGAACAGTGGAAACAGTGGCTGATTTTATTTTTTTGGGCTGCAAAATCACTGCAGATGGTGACTGCAGCCATGAAATTAAAAGACGCTTACTCCTTGGAAGGAATGTTATGACCAACCTAGACAGCATATTAAAAAGCAGAGACATTACTTTGTCAACAAAGGTCGGTCTAGTTGAGGCTTTGGTTTTTCCAGTGGTCATGTATGGATGTGAGAGTTGGACTATAAAGAAAGCTGAGCACCGAAGAATTGATCCTTTTGAACTGTGGTGTTGGAGAAGACTCTTGAGAGTCCCTTGGACTGCAAGGAGATCCAACCAGTCAGTTCTAAAGGAAATGAGTCCTGAATATTCATTGGAAGGACTGATGCTGAAGCTGAAACTCCAATACTTTGACCATCTGATGCGAAGAGCTGACTCACTTGAAAAGACCCTGATGCTGGGGAAGATTGAGGGCAGGAGGAGAAGGGGACAACAGAGGATGAGATGGTTGGATGGCACCACCAACTCAATGGACATGAGTTTGGTTAGGCTCCGGGAGTTGGTGTTGGACAGGGAGGCCTGGCGTGCTGCAGTTCATGAGGTCTCAAAGAGTCAGACATGCTGAGGAACTGAACTGACTGACAGACTGATACTTTAAGATTTATCTATCTCTGTATGTATTTATTTCTAACTGCCTTTAGCTGCTTTATATTATCCATAATGATTACCCATCACCCTTTACTTTTTCTTTCCTCAGTTGGTAGACCCTTTACAGTTATAAACAATACCATGAAGTTTTAATAGTTATAAATAATGCTGTGAGGAATATCCTTGTACAGCTTCCTTACGGATTTGAGGAAAAATATCTCTGGACTCTGTCCCTGGAGTGTTATTTCTTAGTCAAAAGGCAAATGGAGATTGAATTTCTAAAGTGATATCAGATAATGTTTTTGAACACCTGTATCTGTTAAGCCTCCTGTGAGCAGTGCTTGAGGATCTATCTCATTTTCATATGTTAAATCCAGAGGTAATCCAATTTTTAAAACTTTTTGAAATCTGATGGATGTAATCTGACATATTCTAAAGCCAATGAATGAGTTTAAGAAAGTCTTTATGTTTTGGTTATCCATCTGTGTTTTCCTGTCTACAAATTTCTTGTTCATTTCTTTGCCTATTTTCAACTGAATTTCTTTTTATTATTCATATCAGTAGCTTACTTATAAAATAGTCTGTTTTATTTATTAGAATTTATTTTACCTGTTTTCTATTGTTGAATATTTTGATTGGATCAGTCTGTTTCCACTTTAAATAATGGTGTGATGAGTATTCTAGTACATTTGTATACATCTCTATTTAGTTCTTAAACACTATTAAAAAAAACAGAAATACAAGAGATTTCAACTGTATAAATTTATTTAAAGTGTCAGGTAATAAGGAATCCATTTGTTTCAATTTTGCACAGTGTATGAAATTGCCTATTTCTATTGCTCTGAACTCTTGCCAGCCTTGAGCATTATCTTTATCTGACTAATTACTTATTGTTCAGATAGTATCTGGGAATTTCAGTGAACAGTTTTTCAGTAACTAATACATTGTGTACATGTGCTATAAAACTTCCTCTCTCTAGTCATTTACCAGTACTATAGTGCTTTACTTATTTTACTTTTAAGATTTGCTTTTGTATACTATAGAGGTGATCTCCCTTATTACTTTTTTTTTTCAAAATTTCCCTGTATATTCTTGCCTCTTTATTTTTCCATTTAAACTTTAGAATTATTTTTTCTAGTCTCCTCTCACAAAATTTAGTGAGTTTTGCTTTGTTTTTGGGTTCAGTTGAATTTATAGATTACTTTAGAAAGGATTGTATCTTTATGGTGTGAGTTTTCCTATCCAATACAATGATACCCCTTTAAACTAGTTGAAGTCCACTGTTACATCTTTTAAGACTGTTTCAGTTTGCTTCATATAGATCCTGCATACTTCTTACATAGTTCATTCCTAGGTACAGTGTTTTGTTTTGTTTTTAAGGGAAGAAGGAGTTGTAGTATTAAATGGGATTTATTTCTCCACTTTAACTTCTAACCTGTTGGCATAGTGTATGAAGACTATCGATTCCTTGTATTATTTGTACAATCTGCCTCTTTATTTAATTCTCTTTACTGTTTGTAATTGTTTTCCAGTTTATTTACTTATAATCTCATTGTTTGCATGATGTCCTCTGTAATTTTAACTCCTTTCCATTTTTTTTTGTTTCTCTAGTTTTTGTACTTCCTAATTGCAAATTTCATCCTCCAGAGCAATGTCGAATAATAATAAAATAATAATTGTGGCTGTGGACTCCTTTGTCTTATTCTTGATTTTAAGTGAGGATGCATCAAGTGCTTTCTCATTATATGAGATGTTTACTTTGGGGTTGAGAGGCACATATTTTATGATATTAAGAAATAGCAGTTTGTTCCTATCCTTTTGTGTCTTAAAATTTTTTCTATTAAGACATAATTTTGAATTATATTAAATGAATATTTCAGCATCTATGAAGATAAAACATAAGTTTTCTTTTTAGGTATGTTGTGTATTTTAATAAATATCTTGAGGTTCAACTCCACGTGCATTTCTGGAGTAAAGTCCACTTAGCTTTGGTGCCTAATTATTTTAATGTATTTCAGAATTCTGTCAGCTAATATATTTCTTAAGATTTTAGAATGGCATCTAGGTTGGTTTTTAGACTGACTTTGTCTATTTTTGAACTCTTGGCATCAAAGTTATGCTCATTTAATTAAAATTAGAGATGTCTTATTTTCTATGTTCCATAAAATTTTAAATATATTCTTATATATATATATATATTTAAATTCTTTTCTGTTATTGTTTATCCCAGGACATTGGGAATGCTCACTTAATGACTATTTTCAAACAAAAGAGAGTTAAGAAGCATTTTTGCTTTTTCATGAGTAAATTTTCAGTTTATAAAATGCCTCTTGTACATCTCTCATTTTGGGGACCCAGTATTTCATGAAGAACACGTTAAATTTTATCAGTGCTGTTTTAGAATATATCAAGATGTCCACACGATTTTATCTTTTGACTTATTACTGTGGTGAAATGTATTAGCAAACATTTAGTACTAAATCTTTTTTGCATACCTTAAATAAATTTGTTTGAAAAGCTAACAGTAAGAAAAGATTTTATTTGAGTGTTTACCCATATTTACTCAATAAATATTATTAAATTATTTTCCATATATATTGTCTTTTAAAATCCTCACCATAATTCTGTTCAGTACTATTATCATTTTACATTTGAGGAAATGGAGACTCACTAAGGTTAAGTCATAAGTTGACAAATCTAGTATTAATGGTGAACTCAAGCTTTCATCAGACTGACTCAGCTTGTATCTTACTGTTTTATTATTTTAATGTCTTAGTAATTTTAATTTGCTAACATTTTATTAAATATTTTAAATCTAGTTCAATATATCAGATTTTGTTGTAATGTGTTTTATGAATGAAATAAAAAAGTGAAATGAAAAGTTTTATATTCCACCCCCTGCCCATGGTGTAGTGGAGAGGTGATGGAGAGTAGGAGTTAATCCCTGTCTTAAATATGGTTGTCACTTATAAAGCCATTTAAGCAAGTGACTACTTTTACAAGCAATTATTCAGCATCTTTTTCTATTATTCCCAATGTTGTCATTCTTTTCAGTTTATTTTTCTTTCTTTTTAGGCATATTTTGGGACTTTTGTTTTAGGACTTGTCCTGTTTTATTTAAAGTTTTTGTTATTTTATCCTATGTGCTTTACATGTATATTCCACTACACAGAAAAGTATCTACTATGTAATATACATATCCAGAAAAATAGAAAAAGGTCAGTTTTATGGCTTTTTGAATTTATTTTTTCTGATGAATTTTTAATTAACAATTTCCATATTGTTTTCCTCAAAGGAATTTTAGTGTTCCTTTTTTAAATTTTGAGGTTAAAAGTTCACTTCATTTCCTTTCACTTATTTTAAAATATTGATCTGTTTCAACAGTATAGCTTTCTTTCTTTTAGCCATTTTCTATATTATAGTAGTCATCATTATTTTATAAATAGCTCATAATTATAGTTTTTATTTTCCTATTTAAAAAAGTTTTCTTTGATACATTTCAAAGTATATGTCATTGTTAAATTCTACCTTTATTGGATTGTTATTAAAGTGGTATATAATTTCTGCATTGGAGAATTTATACAGTTCTTATTTTGCTACAGAATGTAGCCAATTTTGGTAAATGTCCCATAATCTTTGGAAAATAAGGTGGATTCTTGGTGTGTAAAAAGCTGTTCTATACATAATCAAGTATTATATTTGAAACTTCTATATATTGTTTATATATATTATTTTTTTCTGCTTGTTCTGTCAAAAGCTAATGATGGTGTTTTAAATTTTTCCACTTTATTTGTGTTTCTGCCAATTTCTTTCTGTAATTCTGACAGTTTTGATTGCTATATTTCAGTTCTATATTATTTTCTACTTGAAGGTTCATGACTCACATCTTTAATTTCTTTGTTCTATACTTAACTTTTGTCAATATAAACGACTTCTTTTAAAAATTTTTACCTTGATTTAAATCATACTTTATTTTGCCAACCCATGTTTTTTTCCCTTAATATTTCTTTGTAAGTTCTTTTATTGGGATCCTAGTCCTCCTATCTGTAAGACCTTTACTTTTTGGGGATTTAATGCATTTATATTCATTCTGATAGGAGATAAGTTTAGTTTTATTACAATCATCTTAACTTTAAGATTTTTCTTTTTTTTAAAATTTGATGCCTTTTCTCCTGCCATATCTTTTGTCATGTGACACTCATATGTACATACACACATTTTCTTTTTATTATGTTTATTGGAGAGGCATATACATCTAAAGTAAGTGAAAGTGAATGTCGCTCAGTCGTGTCCGACTCTTTGAGACCCCATGGACTATATAGTTCATGGAATTCTCCAAGCCAGAACACTGGAGTAGGTAGCCTTTCCTTTCTCCAGGGGATCTTCCCAACTCAGGGATCCAACCCGGGTCTCCCACACTGCAGGCAGATTCTTTACCAGCGGAGCCACAAGGGAAGCCCTAAGTAGGACTATATCAAATGTACATATGTGTTTCTTTTAAGGGTGGAACAAAGAATCATCTCAGGTCACTTGGGGAGTCACCTTGAAAGTACACCCACATTGAGTCTTTCCAGGTGTGCTTCCTCAGGATTGTAAGTCTCCTTGGAGTTCCTGAAGGGGTCTTCCGTAAGAGTTTACATGAGAAGCTCATGTGTCTAGGGAAACTACATGTTAAAAGAACCTCTGAAACAGTTAAAATAATTTTCTCGAGGAAGAGGGATATGTTTGAGTCCAGGAGGGAATGGCCTGGAATCTGTCTGTATCATCACTCCCAAGGAGGATGGGGATGGCTTCATGGGATGTGGTTATAAAAATCCAGAGAGCAGAGTGCTAAGAGCTGTAACCCTAGGAACACAAGCCAGGACTCTCTCCGCCCAAATCTGCACTGATCATATTTATTGATGAATCAGGCCAGCTGGTGCAGTGATCTGAATCCATGGATAATTCTCCTAGGGGTGGGCCAGAGTGCTTTCCAGGTTGTGAATAACTGCTCTTCACTAGCAATGCCTTGTGGAAGTGAGAAGGAATAGCTGTGGTCTACACATCTCACCCCATGGCGTTCTCTACTAGGTACATCCTTCAGACAAGTCTTGGGTGTAAATCCCTAGGCTCTGTAGATACTGGGGGGACAGGAGAGTCTTGAAAGGGAGCTACCAAACCTGCCAATGGGCCATTTGTTGGTAAGAGCAGTTAACTGGAAAAACAAGGCATGTGACCATAGTTAAACCCCAAGTTTGTGGAACAGGTTATATCATATTTTATTCTAGCTGTGCTGTGCTGTGCCATGCTACGTCACTTCAGTCATGTCCAACTGTTTGCGACCCTATGGACTTAGCCCAGTGGGCTCCTCTGTTTGTGGGATTCTCCAGGCGAAATACTGGAGTGAGTTGCCATGCCCTCCTCCAGGGGATCTTCCTGACTGAGGGATTGAACCTGCATCTCTTATGTCTCCTGCATTGGCAGGTGAGTTATTCACCATTAGTGGTGGTTATTGCTAAATTAAATATATATATATATATATATATTTGAGATTTTTATTTACAAAAGTCTATACTGAAATTAAAAAACTGTTGACTGTGTAAGATACAAATTTTAGTCCAATTTTTACTTCTCCCTTCCACTTGCTGTCTTCTAAGTATTTGTTCATATGACCACATGCTTGTTTGGATTTTAACCCTATATTATTATTGGTTAGTTATAAGCTGTTGAATGATGTGCCAAGACTTAAAATTATTTAAAACCATATTGACAAAAATTAGTTCAGTGTTATCTTGTTTAATTTAGTTTTATTGCACACAGTTCAGCCTCATATAATAACCATTTCCTTTAGGAGATATTTATTTTGATTTATCTCTGTAAGGCTGCTATACATCTTTAAGTGTTTATTCTTCAAGAAGAGTGCTTTGGATGCTGTACAACTAGCAGGCATTTTCTTCTTGGCTAGTTATGTGATTTTTTTTAATCCTTTAAATGAACACAAAAGATTTTTTCATCTATATGCATTTTATATAATACTCATAATACTTTATACTTACACGTTTTTATGGTACATAAAGAGCCTGTTCATTTTGCACATTTGTGTTGTTTGAGTTAGAAATTTTTGTTATGTCTTTCATTTATTATTTTTATCTTATTCTTCTATTCTCTATCTCTTTTTGGGATTCTTATACCTTTTCTCTCATCTTTCCCATCATATTAGTATTTTGTGGCATCATGTATCATCATCTATCATGTACATTGTTACTTTATGGAAAGTATCTAACCTGCTGTTATCTATGTTAATATTTTAAAAAATCTTTATATAATATTTATTCATTTTAGAAGATTTCTTTCAAAATAAATGCTTAGCTTCACTTTCATAGATGAAGTATCTTCTTGTATCTTTTTGGGAATATACATCAGAATTCTTTAAAATGTTCTTCTGTTTGCTAAACAAAGAGGAATCCCTGTGATTTCTATTTTCAAGGTGATTCTCTTTTTCTAACCTGCAGTTTATATTTAGGAGTATTTCCTCTATTTGCTCCATTGGGAGAAATTCAGCTGATTTTATTTATTTATTTATTTTTTGGTCCTATTGAAATCCTGCTCCCTGGGAGGAAATTCTGTGTTTTAACCATCTCTTCACTGTTGTGCAGTCCTACCTTTTCCTCATTTCTCATTTAGAAGGTGTAAGTGGAATTTAGTGTAGAAGTCTTTCACTTCTCCAGAAAGCCCTCTCTCTCATGAGAGAGGTCATCAATAGTTCTTCTACCTGCATTTTGTTCCTTTCTGAAGATTTCTTAGATAATTTCTTGATTCCTTTTTTTTCTCATATTTCAATACCTAATGGGAAATTTTCCCTATTAAAAAATTTATTATGAAGTATTCATAAAAGCCAGGAACAAGGTACTAGTGCTTGTCTGTGATATGTTTTAAGCTATTTTATATACATTTAACACACATACTTTATATTACAGTATGTTTTATATTTATGTAAATATATTTATGTATATTGTCACCCTGCTTATTTAACTTATATGCAGAGTACATCATGAGAAACGCTGGACAGGAAGAAACACAAGCTGGAATCAAGATTGCCGGGAGAAATATCAATAACCTCAGATATGCAGATGACACCACCCTTATGGCAGAAAGTGAAGAGGAACTCAAAAGCCTCTTGATGAAAGTGAAAGAGGACAGTGAAAAAGTCGGCTTAAAGCTCAACATTCAGAAAACGAAGATCATGGCATCTGGTCCCACGACTTCATGGGAAACAGATGGGGAAACAGTGTCAGACTTTATTTTTCTGGGCTCCAGAATCACTACAGATGGTGACTGCAGCCATGAAATTAAAAGACGCTTACTCCTTGGAAGGAAAGTTATGACCAACCTAGATAGCATATTCAAAAGCAGAGACATCACTTTGCCAACAAAGGTCCGTCTAGTCAAGGCTATGGTTTTTCCTGTGGTCATGTATGGATGTGAGAGTTGGACTGTGAAGAAGGCTGAGCACCGAGGAATTGATGCTTTTGAAGTGTGGTGTTGGAGAAGACTCTTGAGAGTCCCTTGGACTGCAAGGAGATCCAACCAGTCCATTCTGAAAGAGATCAGCCCTGGGATTTCTTTGGAAGGAATGATGCTGAAGCTGAAACTCCAGTACTTTGGCCACCTCATGTGAAGAGTTGACAGATTGGAAAAGACTCTGATGCTGGGAGGGACTGGGGGCAGGAGGAGAAGGGGATGACAGAGAGTGAGATGGCTGGATGGCATCGCTGACTTGATGGACGTGAGTCTGAGTGAACTCCGGGAGTTGGTGATAGACAGGGAGGCCTGGCGTGCTGCGATTCATGGGGTCGCAAAGAGTTGGACACGACTGAGCGACTGATCTGATGTTTTATATTATATGCTATATATACCACACATGCTACATACACCACATGTTTTATAAAAATCTCTAATCCTTTGTTAATCTCTGACTGTGATAGTACACATAGCATGTGTTCCAGACCTTTCCTAATGTCTGTAGAAGCTCAGAATACTTTACTGAGAGAATCAAGACAATTCATTGTGGATTTCCCCAGAGTGCCTTCCTCTGCCTCCCAAATTATAGTATGTTTACTCTATTCTTACTTTGTTTTGTATTATCGGATCTCTGTCAATCCTCATTTCTGTTTCTCTCTTTGGTTCATTGGTTATGTTTGCCTTCCCTTGAAATTTCATTTATCTCTACTCATTCCTTTTCCTTAGATGAAACATTTGCCTGCATCTCTTTTTTGAGAAGATGGTCTACACATGAATGATACATCCTCTTTATTACTGTGAACATATGCCGCAGCTTTGATGATTTTCCTAATAAAATAATTCTTTTGAAAAGTAACACATCTGTGAGTCTTTAATTATTTCCTTAGCCCCTTTCACCTCCTTGTCACCTAGGATATTATTAGTCATTCCTCCCATACACTATAAATTATTTCCACTATCGAGACCAAGGTTTACTCTGCTGCTTCTTCAAACTCTGTGATTAATTCTTCTCCAGCTTTCAGTCGCTTTTCTGCTTTTTATCTTCTCCGTAAGATCTCTGGTACTTCTATGAACTCTTTCCTTGCAAATTGTCCTCCTTGGTGAATTAATCCATTCTTTTCTTTTTATAATTTTTAATTGGGACATAATTGCTTTACAATCTTGTGTTAGTTTCTGCTGTATAATGTGCATCAACACATATATCCCCTTGTTCTTGGACTTCCCTCCCTCCCCCACTCCCATCCCACCCATCTAGGTCATCGCAGAGCACCAGGCTGAGCTCCCTGTGTTATATACCAGGTTCCAGTAGCTATCTGTTTTACACATGTAACATATATATATGTCAATGCACTCTCAGCTTATCCCACCCCTTCCTACCTCTCTGTGTCCATAACTCTGTTCTCTATGTTTGTGTCTCTTCCTCTCTTGGAAGTAAGTTCATCTGTATAATTTTTCCACATATAATCTGTCCATTCTTAAATATTCAGTTCATCTGTATAATTTTTCCACATATAATCCATCCATTCTTAAATATTCAGTCCTCATCACTGGGATGATGATAATTTAATCTACAACTTTCATTCTTAGCACTTTTTCCTGAGATCCCAACATTTCATTCAACCACCTGATAGACACTATCTCCAAGACTCTTAGGTTTAGATGCTCAGAATCTGGGACTCTTCCCCCTTTTTCTTCTATATCCATCAGTAACCAAATGCCATCATTTTAAAAGAGTGTTGTTTTTGTTATCCTCTTAATCTTCTTGTCATCTACACCTTGAATCTCCTCCCTCCCTGCTAAAAGTCATCCCATGTAGTACTCTTGTACCATATAAAGTAAGGACTTGAATTTGCTGCCATTGCCTTCTCATAGTAGACATATGAATACTATTACTACTACTAAGTCACTTTGGTTGTGTCCGACTCTGTGTGACCCCATAAACGGCAGCCCACCAGGCTCCCCCATCCCTGGGATTCTCCAGGCAAGAACACTGGAGTGGGTTGCCATTTCCTTCTCCAATGCATAAAAGTGAGAGTGAAGTCGCTCAGTCGTGTCTGACTCTCAGCGACCCCATGGACTGCAGCCCACCAGGCTCCTCCATCCATGGGATTTGCCAGGCAAGAGTACTGGAGTGGGGTGCCATTGCCTTCTCCAAGACATATGAATAAGCCCATCCAATACCAATTCCTACTTTGAGCACATATTCTGAAGACTCTATTCATAGTCACATTTCACAAAAATGTTCCATAATGCAAAATGCTTGCTTGTATAATAACAATATATATATATATTTAAATATAAATTAATTTTAATTGGAGGCTAATTACTTTACAATACTGTATTGGTTTTGCCATTCATCATCATGAATTTGCCATGGGTGTACACATGTTCCCCATCCTGAATCCCCCTCCCACCTCCCTCCCCATACCATCCCTCTGGATCATCCCAGTGCACCAGCCCCAAGCATCCTGTATCATGCATCAAACCTGGTCTGGTTCAAGTCCCATTCCTTTCCTCCCCAGGAGAGTAATGTTGCAAGTATTTAAACAATGCAATACATGAATTAGAGCAAACTCAGGGAGATGGTGAGGTCGGGGAAGCCTGGCATGCTGTAGTCCATGGGGTCGCAAAGAGTCAGACAGGACCATGCAACTGAACAGCAACAAAAAACAGTACAAAGATATAAGCTTAAAATATTTTTTTCCAGCTCTCAGGGAAGCATACTGAGGGATTTGCTTACCTCTTATGATTGATCACGCACAAAGAAATGAGACTTGCTGTCTCTCAAGTGACTCACATATTAGTCTCTTATAACACCCCCTTCTATCAGTACATAGCAAGTGGTCCAATTGGAACTTCGATTAAATCTCAGATCTGTGACAGAAGAGAGACACATAGTTTGTAAATATTTAACTGAAAAGTATTTTTAGCCAATAGACATACTGAACTGTGGGATTTTAAATGTGTTGATGTAGATCCTCTTGTGTGAAATTAGTTTGAGGACATGACCTGGGAGCCCCTCTGCAGAACAGATCCTTTGGTGATTAAATCCCAGCTTGTAGGGTTCAGCATCTATTGACTGATCAATGATGGTGGCTCATATCAGAGTTTGTGAAGCACTTTTATAATTCTACTTCACTAATCCTTATGATCCCCTATGAGATGGGTAGAAATTGCTGTACTATTATCACTTAATAAGCAAAGGTAGAGGTTGAAGCGGAGAAGGCAATGGCACCCCACTCCAGTACTCTTGCCTGGAAAATCCCATGGATGGAGGAGCCTGGTAGGCTACAGTCCATAGGGTCGCTAAGAGTCGGACACGACTGAGCGACTTCACTTTCACTTTCCACTTTCATGCATTGGAGAAGGAAATGGCAACCCACTCCAGTATTCTTGCCTGGAGAATCCCAGGGACGAGGGAGCCTGGTGGGCTGACGTCTATGGGATTGCACAGAGTCGGACATGACTGAAGTGACTTAGCAGCAGTAGAGGTTGAAGAAATTGAGTGGGTTAAGGTGACTCAACTAGAAAGTGTCAGATTCTAGTCAAGAATTCTAGTCTCTGACTCCAAAATCAGTGTTTCCCCCTTATACAATATTATCTTGGCTGTGTGCATATCAGATGTTCCTGTTTTTAATGAGTCCCCTGTCTAATTTGAGTATGACCTCATGAGTATTAGGAATCTGTTATTCATGTCTGTATCCCTAGAGACTATCACAGCCACAATGGGAAGAGTTGTCCACCATGTGGATATTTGATAAATGAATCAATTCATAATAACTAACATTTATTGAGACTTTCTTTGTTTTAGATGCTAATACTGATACTGCTTTCAGATGATAATAACTTTATTGACTCATTTGATCCTTACAACCATCTCATGAATTAGGTATGGCAATTGTTACCTCTACTCTATAGAGCAAGAAACTGGGACAGAGAAAGGTGAAATAATGCACCCACAGTCAAGAAGGGTAAGAGTTGATATTTGAACCCAGCGCTCATTTAGCCTCTGTGTTCTGCTGTCTTTCAGTGTTTTGAGTCCATTTTATAAAAATCGGATAATAATAATAATGGGTGTAGTGGCTTTAAAAACATGGCTACAAGTTCTTAGTCTTCCTGTGGAAAGGTGTGGGTATATATCTTCTCCCATTGAATCTGGGGAATTAGGTGAAAGTGGTATTATGTGGCTTCCAAGATTGAGCCATGAGTGGCCCTGTGGCTTCTACCTTGTTACCTGGAACATTTGTTAATAAAGGCCTGAACTGAGAGGAAAGTCATCTAACTAACTTGACAATGTCAAACTGGGAGGAAACCCAAGCCATTTAGAGCAGTGGTCCCCAGTCTTTTGGGCACCAGGGGCCAGTTTTGTGGAAGACAATTTTTCCACGGGCAAGGGGGGTGGGTTTTGGATGATCAAGCACATTACATTTATCGCGTACTCTATCTGTATTGTTATTACATTCAGTTCCACCTCAGATCAGCAGGCGTTAGATCTTGGAATTTGGGGTGGGGACTCATTGGAAAAGACTCTGATGCTGGGAGGGATTGGGGACAGGAGGAGAAGGGGACAACAGAGGATGAGATGGCTGGATGGCATCACCGACTCGATGGACATGAGTCTGAGTGAACTCCTGGAGTTGGTGATGGACAGGGAGGCCTGGCGTGCTGCGATTCATGGGGTCGCAAAGAGTCGGACACGACTGAGCGACTGAACTGAACTGAATCTAGAGAAGCCATGTGAAAGCATCTGTGCTTAATCATCCCGCTGATCTAGTTTTATAGAATGTCTCAGCTCCGCTGTCAGACATGTAAATCATGCTTGTCCTGAGTGTTTGTGTCACTCCCAGCATTCCAGTGTCCACAGTGGAGGGCCCAGACCTTGTGGAGCAGAGATAAGGCAACCACTGTGTCTCATCTGTATCCTTGACTCACAGAGCCTCTGAGCATAACAAATGGTTGTTGTACGTATGCCACAAAAATAACCATAATAAAATTTAATCATAGTTAAATAAACACTCCCATATCCCAGGGCCACTTGCTTTCTGATAATACCACCCCAGGACTGTTTAGTTGAAACAATTAAGTGTGTCTCGTGTTATATACCCCACACCTGACAGTGCTGTGTGTTAAACTGATGGAGTATTTAAAGAGACTGGCCTGTTGGACAGCTCCTTGCTCCAAGGGAAGCTGCAGAAATATGGAATCTCTGGTTTATATTCTGCTGAGCTCAGTGGGTTGCATGTTTATTCTTGGCTTCTTGCCCAGCAAGTCTTGGCAATCATGTCATTCCTTCTCTGATTATTTTGCAACTGGGTATGAATTACTGCTGCTGATGTCACTGAGATTTTGTTCTTCACATAACTGGGTAGACTGGCTAGCTTTCTTGACTATGTAAGTTTACGCTTAGAGTTGTTGAGGAGTGGCCAGACCTTCAGAAAGTGAAGAATGATTAGTGTTAGCTCAGACTTTCTTCCTGAGTCAGGATAGATTTACTTGGTTGTGTTCTTTGTGTACCATGTTACGGACTAGGAATCACAAAAAACTTAATAGATTTACGAACTTTGGACACATAAAAATCACAAAGGACCCCATTCCTCATGCATATGGGTCACTACAGTTGTGATACATTCTCTGAACCAAAATTGCTATTTGAACCATTCATTACTTGAAAAATTTAGGACTATGTTCAAAGCATTTTGCTGGATATTAATGAATCTGCACCTAAAGCATAAACACACTGCATTCATTTCCATTTCTTTTATAGTACCCATGCCCTGGAATGCTGTATCCTCTATCCGCAGAGTACTTGACACAATTTAGGGGATCAATACATATTTGTTGAATTAATGTAAAACAAAAGTGATTTTTCCTTTCCTGGGGGAGTATTTATTCATGTAGCCTTTCCTTATTCTTTCATCCTATATTTAATCCTTCTTTCTTCTAGACTCCTAGGAGGACCCAATTTGTACTTAATGTATTATAAAATTTGAATTTTCTCTTATATGTTCATGTCTTCTGGGTTCATAAGGACCTTGCTGCTAAGTTGCTTCAGTCTTGTCTGACTCTGTGTGATCCCATAGACGGCAGCCCACTAGGCTCCTCTGTCCCTGGGATTCTCCAGGCAAGAATACTGGAGTGGGTTGCCATTTTCTTCTCCAATGCATGA
The DNA here is from genome assembly GCF_029407905.1 of Bubalus kerabau. Classification (NCBI taxonomy): domain Eukaryota; kingdom Metazoa; phylum Chordata; class Mammalia; order Artiodactyla; family Bovidae; genus Bubalus; species Bubalus kerabau. Next base: position 224,585,628 of record NC_073624.1, read on the forward strand.
AAGTGAAAAGTGAAAGTGAAGTCACTCAGTTGTGTCCGACTCTTAGCGACCCCATGGACTGCAGCCTACCAGGCTCCTCCATCCATGGGATTTTCCAGGCAAGAGTACTGGAGTGGGGTGCCATTGCCTTCTCTGCATAAGGACCTTAGCACCCACTAAATAATATTTGGTTGATGAACCACTAAACATTTGATGTTGGACAAGTCTTTTTGTCTCTCTAGGGCTCAGTTTCCTCTGTTGTAAACTTAGGCATTTGAATTAAGTAAGTGGATTTCAGTCTTTGTGCCAAGGACCTCCTGGGCAGGATAGGAGAGCAGCTAAAATTTCTCAGACCTTCACTATTATATTTAAAGTATAAAATGTAACTTTTATGAAACATGATCTAAAACACGTTATTTTGTAGCAGCATGACTTTTAAAAATAATTTTTTAACAGAACAGTTCCACCTCTTTTTTATAATTTATTTATTTTATTACTATTTCTGGTTACACTTGGTCTTTGTTGTTCAAGTGTGTGGGCTTTCTCATTGTTCAAGTGTGAGTGACGGCTACTCTGTGTTACAGTGTGCGGGCTTCTCATTGCAGTAGCCTTTCTTGTTATAGAGCATGGGCTCTAGGTGTGCACACAAGCACACACACACACACAACTAACAAAGAACAGTGTGTGACAAAAACTGTGTGTGTCACCTGTAACACCCAAAATATTTACCCAAGTGTTACTCGGCTCCCTTACAGAAAAAGTTCCCTGACTCCTAATATAGATGAAGGATAGAACATGCATGGCATATGTACTGATATTCAATTCTACCTTGCCCATGGCAGGCATCTTGAATGGGTTATAGTATCCTCCTTCATCTGCCTTTCAATCCCCCTCCACTTAGTACTCCTGGAATTTATTACCAATTCAGTGGAGTTGGCATGTTATCCTCCCAGTTTTCATTGTATGGAATATCCATTCTGAAAAAAGAATGTGGCGGTGACTCCCATTGGTGCCCCCAGTGCTCTGCTTCTGAGCTTCTGGTGCATTCTAGCTGACTTCCACTGCGTGTCTTTTGTCCATGTACTTTCTCCAAAGTCATGGAGGTTGGCACCCTCTATACATAGAGGCCAGAAATTCCATGGAATTAACACTCCTGGGAGCAGCCTCAAAAGTTGTTGTATAAATACCCCAGCTCCCTTGCCTTGTGGGTAGGATAATTATGAAGCATCTTTAATGAAACCTCCCAGAGTTTTCCCATGGGGTGAAACTCCATTTGCTCATTGTGGCAACTGCTAAATGCTGCGCCTTTATTCACTGTCTTCTCTTCCCTTTGACACCATTGTCTTTCCTGCTGGTGTTCTCTGTGTCTCCCAAATAAACTATGTATACTCAAATTCTTATCTCAGAATGTGCTTCTGGGGAAATTCAAACCAAGACTGATTTCACACCTACTCCTTTGTAGAATTCATGCTTTTACCAAGACCTCTGACTTAAAGCATCATGACCTTTGCTTGCAATTTCTGGGATTTGCTGCCTGCAGTTACTCACTTAGAGGACAGCCCAATTTTGTGTGATCTGATGTCTCTATTGTGGACTTTTGACATTATTGATGGATCAAACAATTAATTTTCTGATTGGATACTGGGAGCTTTCCAGCCCATTTTTCCAGACCCCCGTTAGTGAAGAAACTTCCTAGGTGCCCTTACAATGGAAAATTCACAACCAATAAACAACTGAATCTTAAGATTTACATTGGCCGGGCAGGTTGCTATACCAAGCTCTAATAATAACTCCATATTTTTTCAAACCTTGACAGAAAGTGCAGGCAGCTGTGTCCAATTATGCTGAGAACAGCAAACTCAAACTTATTAAAGTTAGGAAATAGGCTCTTTCAGGATGTGAAAAACTCAACATAATGTGAAGATAATTTCTCAAGTGTATGGTTTAGTGCTGGTTTTGTTTTATTTTATTTCTCACTCCAGCACTAAGTTTTTAGTTCCCAGTGTAAGGCAGGGAACATGATCTTTGTTAGCACCTAAAAGTCAGAGTTCGGATTGCTGTAGTTTAGTCACTAAGTCGTATCTGACTCTTTGTGACCCCATGGACTATAGCATGCCAGGCTTCCCTGTCTTTTGCTATCTCCTGGAATTCAGATAAGTAAGCTCTATTTCTGGGCCAGTCAACAACTATAGTGAATGACCCACACAGTCATTTATTGTTTAAAAAATGCAATTAATAATGCCCCCTCATAAGAAAAAATTTTGTTAGAGTTTATTTGGGGCTTTGAGATCTAAAACCAAGATACAGAAAAAAAGCAAGAGGGCAGGGCAATTTAATTAATTGGTTTATGAGTCTGTCTGACATTTAGGGGCAGTATTTCAGGAAAGGACTTCCATGTTCCTGAGAAAAAGTTAATTTTTAATAATGTGAGGAAAAACACATTTCTTCCACTAACTTTTTCTCCTTTCACCACATCTGGCTGCCCCAGAGAAGTTGCTTCCATCCACAATTTGTTCCATTGCCAAATGATGCTGATGATGTTTTCCAAGTGTTTAAGTAGATATTTCCATGTTGCTACAGAGACCTGCTATAACTTTTCTCCTTTCTCTAATAGAAATAATTGATCCCTCAGCTTGCTTTTTCTAATGAGAGCCAGTCAATGAGCAATCTCTCTTCTTGCTTGTCTACTAATTGAATATCTTTTTTTGCATGAGATATTTTACAGTTGTTTTCAAAACAGTGCGCACAGTGGTTTTCCATGCTGTCAAAGCTGGTACCCCATTTTTCTAAACAACTTTCCTATCCCCCCATCTAAATTAGATCCCTTGTCAAACTCTTGTTACTGTGTGTTTTCACTTCACTGAACTTTGAGCTGTTTGTAGTTATGTATTCATTTCCTTGGTTATGTGACTAATGTCTTTGTTTCCCCACCAGACTATATGCTCCAAGAGGACAGGGATTATATTTGTTCATTAATTACCATATTTCAGTGCCAAGTTTTTTTGTGGAAACATGGTATTGTTGAATGCTACAGATTGCACATTAAATGTACTTATTAACCCATTCATTTTTATTAATATATGATTATGTGATTATTATTGTTCAATGATACTTTGTTTTGTGAACACATTTAGCCCTGGGGATATATACAATATGTGTGTGTATGCTAAGTCACTTCAGTTGTGTCTGACTCTTTGCAACCCTATGGACTGTAGCCTGCCAGGCTCCTCTGTCCATGGGATTTTCCAGGCAAGAATACTGGAGTGGGTTGCCATGCCCTCCTCCAGGGAATCTTCCCAACCTTGGATTTGAATCCACATCCCTTATGTTTCTTGCATTGGCAAGCTTTACCACTAGTGCCATCTGGAAAGCCCATGTACAATATATATATGTATGTGTGTGTATATATACATATAATATAATATGGTGGTGGTGGTTTAGTTGCTAAGTTGTGTCCGACTCTTGCGACCCTGTGGACTATAGCCCACCAGGCTCCTCTATCCATGGGATTTTTCAGGCAAGAATACTGGAGTGGATTGTCATTTCCTTCTCCAGGGGATCTTCCCAACACAGAAATGAAACGAGGTCTCCTGCATTGCAGGCAGATTCTTTACCAACTGAGCTATGAAGGAAGCCCCATATATAATATATAATGTGTAATAAAATAATATGTATTATATAATAATGTGTAATAAAATGTATATTATGATACATAGCATAATGTGTATACCTGACTGTTATCTATATGCTGCTGCTAAGTCGCTTTCAGTCGTGTCCGACTCTGTGCCACCCCAGAGACGGCAGCCCACCAGACTCTGCTGTCCCTGGGATTCTCCAGGCAAGAACACTGGAGTGGGTCGCCATTTCCTCCTCCAATGCATGAAAGTGAAAAGTGAAAGTGAAGTCGCTCAGTCATGTCTGACTCTTCGCGACCCTGTGGACTGCAGCCCACCAGGCTCCTCCATCCATGGGACTCTCCAGGCAAGAGTACTGGAGTGGGGTGCCATTGCCTTCTCCGTTATCTGTATATGTGTGTTATATATACACATATGTATATGTGTGTGTGTGTGTATATATATATGTATATGTATGTGTGTATATGTATGTACAGACCAAATCTAAACAGATGTTTCTCTTTCAAAATGCATATTTTGTAAAAATTATCACCAGAGGAATAAGAAGTTTGTTGAAGTCTGTTGTCAAAGTTACATTTATTTTTAACTTTTTTAAAAAACAGATTTTGTTTTTTATTGTTGCAGACTGAGAATGCACAATGCGCTGGCTACATTTATATTAGTTACCATGGTTTCCAATACTTCAGAAATTGTCCAAGAAAGGAGTGGAATTTTTCTCACCATGCAGAGATGTTTTTCCCTAACTTGTTTGTGCCCACGTAATGTACCAGTTTGAATCGTCTGCTTCTCTTTTCCCCATCTGTGCTGTTTGCAAGGGGTGGAGAGAAAGGGAGAAAAAAAGCAGGTGAAAGAGTTAGACACAGTCTTCATTACAGCATCCATTAGCTAAAATTTAGATTGTCTTTCCTGTCTACTGGATCAGGAAGATCCCCTGGAGGAGGAAATGGCAACTCGCTCCTGTATCCTTACAGGGAAAGTTTCATGGACCGAGCAGCCTGGTGGGCTACGGTCCAGGGGGTCGCAAAGTGTTGGGTAAGACTGACTGAGTGACTGAGCACATTCCTGTGTACTAAAGGTCTCTGACTTGCACAATAGAAATGCGGCATCCAGAGTGTGTTTCTTTCCCTCCAAATACTCCTCCATGAACATGTAACCATTTTTGTGATGAAGGCAGGGCAGAGACCACTGATTCTCCAGAGGTGGCACTCTTAGAAGGGATTTTTATGTTAACAGTGTTATTGCTGCTCTTGGTACTATTGCTTTTCGTTAAATTTTTCTGACCTTTTGGAAGGATCTACTTTTGCAGGGATGACTGCCTTTGTTTCTGCAGTAATTACTTGTCTGTACTATTGTCTCAGTTCACCAAAAAATGAAAATGCATTTTTCCCTCAGAAAGCTTTATTTACTCTGCATTCTGTGGTTTGTTTTCATTGCAGAAGCTATTGCCAAGTAAATGTTCTTCATTTCAGTGGCTATTATTGTGTCCTGGCTTGATTCTCTTTTAATAATAGCTCTCAGTTACTGAACTTGCTGTGTTCTTGGAGCTGTGGTCTACATGATAGCATCAACATTTTATTCACCTTCAAAATAACCCTATAAAATAGGCCTTATTATCACTATTTCATAGACAAGAAAACTGAGTCAGAATTCAATGCATGGACCTAAGATAGTAAAACAGATTTTCCTAACATCAGGTGTTTCTTAATTTGTTCATTTAAAACATTTATTGACAACTTACTATGACCTAGGTGGTTTTATATGTGCTGGAAATACATTCCTGAACAAAAATTCTTTCTCTCAGAAAGCTTCCATTCTACTGGTCTTTACAATACTCTGCCACCTCTCATATGTCTTGTTTAAGCCAGAGGCACATTTGCTACAAAATATTGGGATATTTCTTTCTAAGTTATGCTAATTGTTATGTCAGTGAGCTAGCTGGTTTATTTCTAGAGAAAGAAGCTCTCATAGAAAATTTGGAGTGTTTGCTTAACCCATCATTCTCTTCTCTAGGTAAGTTTCTTCTTCCTGAAAGAACAGGTACAAGAAGTGTGTCTTTACTAGGTCATGTTGCCCTCTCAGCCTCCCAAGGCCATAGCTGATTGGCTATTACCATGGCTGAGTAAATCAGATTTTTTCCTCAATCTAGAATTATTAGAAATTAGAGATACTTAAAAGACCACTTGTTATTTGACAAGAAGAAGTTTAAACTGCTTTTGAAAAGATTGTCATTCTTGGCTATATGCACAAAGGGATAAAGTTTGCCTTGAGATTGAGTTTGAGAGAATAAGGAGAGAATGGTGGAGAAGGGGACAATTAGATAGATAAATATAGAGAAGCAGCACATAAAGTGATGTGATCTCAAAAAGAAGGAAACCCAGGGCTTACTCCCTTAATACGGCTCCTGAATTCCTGTCTCAGTTTCTGCTCTGGGGAGCCTGCCTCTGAGAGTTGATAGTAGGAGTTGTCCTAGGAAGTAGCTCAGCAGGAGTGAGTTGTGGAGTTGTTGGCTCAGTCACCACCAGTTATCAGTGAGGACGCTGTCACTCAACCCCTACATGAAGCTGTAGTGTGGTTAAGACTTTAGGAAGGAGTGCGATGATGCCTTAAGAGGCAAAAAGATAAGCCCAGGAGAATCAGTACCCAACTTCAAGCAAAGCATGAGGATTCAGAGGGCCTCCTTGGCAACACTTTAGGAGACCTTACCTTTATTATTTGAAGCTGGAGGGTGGAAAAGCTGAGTACTGTGTTGATCTGGGAGATCAGCAGACCTTTGGAGAAGATGAAGTTCTCAACTTGGGCAGGTCTCCTCTGCCAACTCAGGGCCCATAAAGGAGTGTGATCCTGGGGTTGGGATAAAGATACTGGGTAAACATTCTTGAGCAATTTGAAATTCCAGGTGCCCTTGATCCCTCTGTGTCTGCAGAAGTGTCCCACTTCCCCTTGTTGGAAGATAGAACCCACCCTGCACACCAACCCCTACATTTAGCTTGAGGCTGTAGAGAAATCTCAAATGAGACAAGTGTTTTATAAGATAATGCTGGTCTTTAGGCTCTGCCTTGTCGTCCTCCTCTCCTGGTTCCCAGACTAGTACCCAGGGGCAGGTGGCAACAGGTGCTGAATCTGCTCAGGTGTGGGAGTAATTATATGTCAAAGGGGCCACGTGATTTGTCTATCATGTACCAACAAAGTACAGAGTAGGCCTCGTTGATTCTGAGGGTGCAGAATTAAGGTGGGGGAACTTTAAACTGGTTGAGAGAGCTTATGCAGGAGCTGTCAGGACTTAACACCCTACTAGGACTCTCAGAGTTGGTCCTAATACATTTCCAGGATAAGCCTTAGAAGCTTGGATAAAGCGGCATCCCACAATAAGAGGCAATGAGATGCAGAACTGCCATGGCAGACAGTGGAGGAATATGTCAGAAAAGATGAGAGAAGAGTGTGCCAAAATGAGTCTTCTGCACAAGAACAGAAAACCCACCAGCCAGTAGTGTCCTGGGGAGGGCCCTGAGCACACTTCATTTACCAGAGTGATGTGAACACACTGCGGAGGAGAGTGCCTCCATCACATGGTCCTTGAGAAACTCAGTGGGGGCTGTCGATGTAGGCAGGGACTGAGAGTACAAGATTCTGGTACAGACCTGAGATTCTTAGTAGTGGTGGAGATATCAGGATACCAGATTACCAGAGGCCAATGCTTAGTCATGAGGAGCAAGGTGGACTTAATGGTATCTAAGGGTCCTGAGCTATGGGACCTGATGAGATCTCTAATAAAGCCCTCTCTTCATAAATCAGGACCTTCCAAATCCTTATTTCAAGCTTGCACCTAAGGGATCTAGCATAAGATAACACCTTCACCAACCCTCAGCCACAGCTCTGTCCTGTCTAGGCTTTCAGTTCAGTTCAGTCGCTCAGTCGCGTCCGACTCTTTGCGACCCCATGAATTGCAGCACGCCAGGCCTCCCTGTCCATCACCAACTTCCAGAGTTCACTCAAACTCACGTCCATCAAGTCAGTGATGCCATCCAGCCATCTGATCCTCTGTTGTCCCCTTCTCCTCCTTCCCCTAATCCCTCCCAGCATCAGAGTCTTTTCCAATGAGTCACCTCTTCACATGAGGTGGCCAAAGTACTGGAGTTTCAGCTTTAGCATCAGTCTTTCCAAAGAACACCCAGGACTGATCTCCTTTAGAATGTACTGGTTGGATCTCCTTGCAGTCCAAGGGACTCTCAAGAGTCTTCTCCAATACCACAGTTCAAAAGCATCAATTCTTTGGTGCTCAGCTTTCTTTACAGTCCAGCTCTCACATCCATACATGACTACTGGAAAAACCATAGCCTTGACTAGACAGACCTTTGTTGACAAAGTAATGTCTCTGCTTTTGAATATATTATCTAGGTTGGTCATAACTTTCCTTCCAAGGATTAAGCGTCTTTTAATTTCATGGCTGCAATCACCATCTGCAGTGATTTTGGAGCCCCAAGAAATAAAGTCTGACACTGTTTCCACTGTTTCCCCATCTATCTGCCATGAAGTGATGGGGCCAGATGCTATGATCTTCGTTTTCTGAATGTCGAGCTTTAAGCCAACTTTTTCACTCTCCACTTTCACTTTCATCAAGAGGCTTTTTAGTTTCTCTTCACTTTCTGCCATAAGGGTGGTGTCATCTGCATATCTGAGGTTATTGATATTTCTCCTGGCAATCTTGATTCCAGCTTGTGTTTCTTCCAGTCCAGCGTTTCTCATGATGTACTCTGCATATAAGTTAAATAAGTAGGGTAGCAATATACAGCCTTGACATACTCCTTTTCCTCTTTGGAACCAGTCTGTTGTTCCATGTCCAGTTCTAACTGTTGCTTCCTGACCTGCATATAGGTTTCTCAAGAGGCAGGTCAGGTGGTCTGGTATTCCCATCTCTTTCAGAATTTTCCACAGTTTATTGTGATCCATACAGTCAAAGGCTTTAGTAGTACTGAAAGGATAGGAGAGAAACCTTCTTGTCCCAAAGTTAGTCTCTGGACTTCTTAGAAAGTTGCCAGGCAGGAAAAGCAGCAGTTGGTACATATCTTGTCATCACAGAGCTAAAGTGTACACTTTCCTCAACCCAAGAGGATGGCCCTGAGAAAGCAGGTTGGTGAGGGAGCAGGAACCAGATTGTGTCAAAGGACACAAATGAGGCATGTGGCCTCCACTGAATGGACAGGCAGAGACCAGGCAAGTCAGATAGCAAGTGTGGGTCCAATGTGGTTACAAAGATGAGTCCTAATAAAATGAATACATACTTCAGTAAAGGACTTTGTGCTTTTGGGTCTGTTTTCTCATTGAATATTGTATTAGGTTATTTTTGGTGATGCATGAGAGGAATGAGGTTTGAATTAAATTCAGTCCAAGAAGGAAATTTATTAATTCACAGAATTTGAGAAAGGGTTGAATAAACACATGACATAAAAGGCAGATAGACAACTGAACTACCAGAACAAATGGATCCTGAAACTCCAGTGCTGCCAAGTCTTGCCCCCTGACTCCCAACACTGCTTCTTGCCAAAGTCAGTTTCAGTCTCTCTCACTGCAGCTGGCCTGTCTCCTCAAGGAGCAAAGAATGGTATCGATAACTTCTGAGTTTTGTTTCAGTATGTCTTCAACCTCCAGAAAGAAGAGAGTCTGACTCTGTTCAAAGTGAAGATTTTGCAGAAAATGTAAATGGTTAGTTTGACTTGAGTTAGTTGCTTACCCACAAACAAATCAACTGTAACCAGAATGGCATGCTCAAACATGACACTTCCTAAGGATAAGGATGGATACTTGGTCATCACTTCCGTGGGCTTCCAGAATGAAGTCTCAGGGCAATCCCGAATGAAATGCAAAGCAAGGTTACAGAGCTGTCACTTTAGGAGACATGAACATAGAGTCTAGACTCTGGGATTCAATTGGAGCATGTTGGTGTAGAGGAAAAGGTCTAAACTTAGAATCAAAGGAACAAAAGTTCAAGTAATAGCTGCCTGTGTTGTTGTTGTTCAGTTGCTCAGTTGTGTACGATTCTTTTGTGATTCCATGTATTGTATCTCACCAGGCTCCTCTCTCCATGGGATTTCTCAGACAAGAATACTAGAGTGGGTTGCCATTTCCTACTCCAGGGGATCTTCCTGACCCAGGTATAGAACCCAGGTCTCCTGCATTGGCGGGCAGATTCTTTACCACTGAACCACCAGGGAAGCAATAGCTAACCCATAAACCTTATGAACAGGGCTGTATCACTTATCTTCTCAGAGCCTTTGTTTATTCACTGTAAAATGGGAGGAATCACTGTCCTGTTTGGATTATGTTTTATGCATGTGTTTTTTTAAACATTACTATAAAGTAATCCCAGCATTGATCATGCCATGTTATCTAAACTTAATATCTATTTTCTGAATTGTAACATTGTAAGAGTTCACCATCCACTTTTAAACCCATCACACATTCATCTATAGATAAAAATTTAGTTTGGATACACACACACCCAGACACATAAAGGTTTGCATTGTTTTTCTACCCTTGGCATTACCATATTAGAAACTGTTCATTTATCTGATCTATAGCTCAGCACTAAGGTCACTATGATTATAAAGAACACTGAGTTTGCATATGTTATCAAATGCAGTAAATGTAGGAACATGCAATAGAGACCACAAATATCTAGTGCATTCATATCTTAAAACTTATTCCAGGCCCATATTTTTGGAGCTCGTATTATTTAGATAATGTTTCAGCTCTACATTTCACTCATCATATATAGATACACGCTTTCTAAGGATTTCTGAAATAACTGTTTTCCTTTATCTGTTCTATTTTTTTCTGGGTCTGTTGGACAGATTTTCCTAGAAGAGAGAAGAAAGGAAACACATGTTAATTTTGTTTGCCTGGAGAAGGTTCTGGGAACCTGTCTCTTGTGGCACACCTGCTCATTTCTAGCTCTGGAACTGAGCCACAGATTCCCCAGACTGCTTCATTTCTGGGGAAAGAGCCATGGTTTTTCAATTCCACCTGAGTGAGGCCTGAAAGGGTCATTTTAGCTTCTGAGGTTGGTTTCAGGAGGCTCATGTCTCTCCTTTCATTGGGAGGGCCTATACAAGGCATGGGCTCTATAGACTGGATTCTCAGGACAGCAAGTTGTATTTAGACCTGGAGGCAGTCCAAGAGGGAAAACTTCCTTATAGGGAAAAAACAGGCCATTCAGTATTTGTCTCTCCACCTGTGCCCCTCTTTGTTTACAAAGCTGTGGTGATATTTATTTTGAATGGCTTAGAGCACAGGAGTGCTTTTTCTGGAGATAGTTGTAAATAGACCAAAAAAAAAAATCCTCTAGTTGTTCCATTTCTGAGCTGCTTCTTCCTCTTTTGCCCCACCCACTACAGGAGCTAAAAGTAGCACTGCCCTTGTATGTGTCAATACCTTGGAGCTAGGAAGTTCCATATGGTCTTAAAAAAAAAAAAAAAAAAAAAACCGAAGTGTAGTTGCTTTACAATGTGGTGTTAGTTTCTGTTGTGAAATGAAGTGAATCAGCTATGCATATACAGATATCCCCTTTCTCTGAGACCTTCCTCCCACTATTGCCCCCCATCCCGCCCTTCTAGGTCATCACAGAGCATCAAGCTGAGCTCCCTAAGATACACAACAGGTTCCCACTAACTCTCTATTTTAAACATGGTAGTATACATACATGACTCTCCCAGTTCATTCCCCCCACCCTCATGTCCACATATGTGTTCTCTTTCTCTATTCCTGCCCTGACAATAGGTTCATCTGTAGCATTTTTTGAGATTCCATGTATACACATTAATATATAATATTTAGTTTTCTTTGTTGACTTCACTCTGACAGAATTTAGGTCTATCCACATCTCTACAAATGACTCAATTTCATTCCTTTTTTATGACTGAGCAATATTTCAGTGTATATATGTGCCACATCTCTTTTATGTATTCATCTGTCAATGGACATTGAGAGGTTCCTTAAAAAACTAAAAACAAAGCTACCTTATGACCAAGCAGTCCCACTATTGGGCATATATCCTGAGAAAAACATAATCCATATGGTTTTAGCCTGAATCTTCAGAAGGCAGAGCCTGAGCAAAGGCTTTTGACATCCTGTTTTATGAAGGAATGCTCTCCATGGACCCTGGCTGAAGGAGAAGGGATGTGAAGCAGGGAAGGTGTGAGAACCAATGAGCCAATATAAAAAATGTAACCAAGTCAGCAACCACTTGGTTGAAGTGGAATTGAGTGCCATCTTGTAGGGTTGTCTTCAGAAAAGTTCACAGACTGCTCCTCAGGACCGTTCATACAAGGGAAGACGGAAGTTATTGATCTGTTGCTCCCAGACTGCCAGTAGCCCACTCCCCCCCGGCTGCCATTGGTCCAGTTCTCCGCATGGGCATTGAATCCTTCATGACTCCCAGCAGCATCTATCACCTCATCATCCAAGGGAAAGACCCTACTAAAAAGGTGAGCAGAGCACAGAGCACATCTGAGGTGTGACGTGGTGGGGCTGTGTCTACAGGAAGTTAGGGCTAGATAAAGACACTTCCTAAAAGAGGATTTCAGCTCTGGGACGGAGGAGAAGGAATCTGTATTTTATTTAGGTTCTCAGGTTATTCTGGTTCAGCCTATCTATAAGCTAATGTTCAGAAATTACTTTTATTGACTATAACTACCTCTAAGCACAAACACTGACATGCCTGTTAACAATGGATTTGTGAACTTTCAGGAAGTATTTTTCTTTTATGACATCCTTAAGGCAAAACCATAGACATATACACTCACACAGGGGTGTGTGTGTGTGTAGGTGTTGATCACAGGGTAAAAGGGAAATTGAATTCCATAAGCTACAGAGTTTAGTATGTATAGAAAGAGGAAGTGATGAGTTTCCCCCAAATCTTCCCAACTTTCATGCATATGTTTAGGAACTATAATTTTTTTATATGTCTTACATGGGCTCAGCTCTTAGTTAGCCTTTGTCTGCTTTGTGAATTATGAGTGCCAGGTTTGTCTTCACAGCTATCACGCCAGACTCTCTGGCTTCCCTTCCTCACTGGGAAAGCATGTGTTTTACCCAGGAAGCAGTCACTCAGTTTTAACATTGGCCTCAGCAAAAAACCCATTTGCTAAGGCAAAACCAGTGCTCCTGCAAAATTAAAATCCGACTTGAACACCTTCCAAAATCAAGCTGAAATGGCTTTTGGATTATCCATGGTAGTGGATTATTCACACCACTGCTCTCCTATTAACAGTTATTCAGAATTCACCATCCAAAATGTCTCAAAACTGAACAGCCTGTGCCGCAATTCAGTTGCATGTAACTCACCACATGTTATCACATAAGCTAAGTGAGGAATTGTGGTGAGACCCCCCTAGTTCGGTGGTTCTCAAAGTATGGTCCCTGAGCAGCAATATCAGCATCACTTGGGAATTTGTTAGAAATTAAAAAGATCATTAGCTTTTTGTATAGATATGCATATTGCAAAAAACTGTAACGCATAAAATAAACTGCCTTTGTTGTTGTTTAGTTGCTAAGTCATGTCCAACTCTATGTGACCCCATGAACTTCAGCATGCCAGGCTTCCTTGTCCACTACCTCCAGGAGTTTGCTCAAACTTACGTCCATTGAGTCAGTGATGCCATCCAACCATCTCATCCTCTGTCATGCCCCTTTCCTCCTGCCCTCAATCTTTCCCAGGATCAGGGTCTTTTCTAATGAGTTGGCTCTTCTCATTAGGTGACCAAAGTATTGGAGCTTCAGCTTCAGTATTAGTCCTTCGAATGAATATAGAGTGGATTTTCTTTAGGATTAAGTAGTTTGATCTCCTTGCAGTCCAAAGAACTCTTCAGGAGTCTTCTCCCAGCACCACAGTTCGAAAGCATCTATTCTTTGGTGCTCAGCCTTCTTTATGGTCCAACTGTCACATCCATACATACTGGAAAAACCATAGCTTTGACTATACACTGTATTCAGTGATATATCTCCAACTGCTAGAAGTATTTAAGTAGAGACTGGATACATTGTCATAGGTTTTTAGAGGAGATTCTTGCTTTAGATGAAATGTTGGATAAAAGAGCTGCTAATGTTGCTTCAGACACTAATGTTCTTTGACCTTATCAGCAGGAAGTAAGTGATCTGAGTATCTTGTCTTTGTGTTTTGGTTTGGATCTCACAGATGGTTCATGCAGCCGCAGGAGCGCTCGTTGCTTTCAGATCACTGTGAGATGTTTCCTGAGTTTCCTGCAATATCCGCATGTATTCCAAAATAATTATTTAGGAACCAGTTTTCCAAATTGGTCTTATCTTTAATAAGAATTTCTGAGGTTTCTAAAAAGTTTAAAAAATAATGGAAACCAATCAAATGAACCTGTGCTATAGAGATAAATATGTTTTGCATTATGATTTATCTGTTCCATATTTTTGTTTTTAACACAGAAAGGTAATTATTATTAACATGATTCATCACATTTTAGTACAAACTGTTACTGTCATGAATAATGATAAGGAAATCACCTTTGTATAGTGCTTTGGAGGGTACAAAGTGCCTCCACATATACGCATGCACTTTATTCTTATAGTGACCCTATCAACATTTATGATTATTATAACTCATGTTATGCAATAAGAACCTGGTGTTGGAGAGCTCACTTGCTTATCTAAGAGAACTCTGCTAATTAGTGATGCAGGATGAAGGGAGTCTTGGTCGTTGATTTTTATCAAGTCCATCTTCTTTCCTGTATATCATTGGTTCTAAAATGTTTTTGTCTTAGAATCCCAATTATTGAGGACCCCAAAGATCTTTTTTTCATGGGGTTTATATCTATGGTTTATTATATTAGAATTGAAGACTGAGGACATTTTAAAGTACTGTTTACTATTTCATTTAAAATAACATTAATTAAACCAGTTACACAGTAATATCAATAATATTTTAATTTAAAAATAAAAGTTTTCAAAATAAAATGAATGAGAACAGTTGTGTTCTTAAACATTTTAAAATGTATCTTTAATTTTGGATTAATAGAAGACAAATGGATTCTCATATTTTCTTTTGCATTTAATTTTTTGCAAGATGACATTTTGGTTGAAGAGTGTGAAAAAATTTTGACCACCCAGAGATACTTGTTTGGAAAATAAGGCATATTTTAATAAAATTTGTAGATAATTGTTGATATTTTCCTTTGATTTGTACTAGATCAAACAAGCTCAACAAGTGATAGGTTCTCAGAGATCAATTGTGATACAGAACATGAACTTTTCAATGAAATTTTGTACTCCATTATGTTGTAATACAATGGGTTTCTTGCATTCTGGTAAAAATGAATATTTTACCAATGTATATGACTCCCTGCCCTGGTTAACTGAAAATTATTGATTCACTGAATTTAAAGATTTTTTCAAATGTTGTCACATTTTATTGTGTAGTACCAAGAAATCACATCTGTTAATAGTATAATAATGTCATAGGAAAAGTTCTTAAGTATTGGGAAGCTGTCAAGCTTATAGTTACAGACACAAGATTTTCAGAACTCTCATTTTTCCATTTAAATCTTATCTTTAGCAACAGATATCAGTTGTTTTCCTTAATGTGACAGACTTCATTTTTTTCTCATGAAAACATTTTTATGTCAAATTTCCAAGTCTGAACAACCAGAGTTTTACATTTCGTGTAGAAAAAGAGCATAACTATTTCATCTTGCAGCCAAACACTGACACAAGTATTATTCATCAAGACAAACATCATACATTGGTATGCAGAAGTAATGTCTCATTCACACTTGTAATTTTGTCATTTAATCACTTATAATATTCACAAGATGCATACTCAAGTTTAAAATATAAAAACTTAATAATTTATACTGCTTCTATTCTTTGCTGGAAATGGACTTTTGTTTTGAATGTGTAATGGTGAAGGAGAGTGAAAAAGTAGGCTTAAAGCTCAACATTCAGAAAACGAAGATCATGGCATCCGGTCCCATCACTTCATGGGAAATAGATGGGGAAACAGTGGAAACAGTGTCAGACTTTATTTTTCTGGGCTCCAAAATCACTGCAGATGGTGACTGCAGCCATGAAATTAAAAGACGCTTACTCCTTGGAAGGAAAGTTATGACCAACCTAGATAGCATATTCAAAAGCAGAGACATTACTTTGCCAACAAAGGTTCGTCTAGTCAAGGCTATGGTTTTTCCTGTGGTCATGTATGGATGTGAGAGTTGGACTCTGAAGAAGGCTGAGTGCCAGAGAATTGCTGCTTTGAAACTGTGGTGTTGGAGAAGACTCTTGAGAGTCCCTTGGACTGCAAGGAGATCCACCCAGTCCATTCTGAAGGAGATCAGCCCTGGGATTTCTTTGGAGGGAATGATGCTAAAGCTGAAACTCCAGTACTTTGGCCACCTCATGCGAAGAGTTGACTTATTGTAAAAGACTGATGCTGGGAGGGATTGGGGGCAGGAGAGGGAGGGATTGGGGGCAGGAAGAGAAGGGGATGACAGAGGATGAGATCTGGGTGAACTCCGGGAGTTGGTGTTGGACAGGGAGGCCTGGCATGCTGCGATTCATGGGGTTGCAAAGAGTTGGACACGACTGAGCGACTGAACTGAACTGAACTTAATGGTGAAGGATACAAAAGTTACCTACTAGGACAGTCTGGTGTCAATGATTTGTACAAAGGCACTGGTAATTTTCTCACCACTGCTTTTGTGCCTTCAGTACAAATGTCAATCCAGTGAAAAACAAATAATATCTTAATATTACTATGAACACAGTTTTTTTTTTTTAAATTTTCAAAAATTTTAGTGGGGTATAATTGATTTAGTGTTTTAATTTCAAGTATACAGTAAAGTGAATCTGTTATGCATGTATCCACTCTTTTTTAGATTCTTTTCCAATGTAGACCATTGAGTATGGAGTTCCCTGGGCTATGAAGTAGATACTTAGTTATCTATTTTGTGTTTAGTAATGTGTATATGTCAATCCCAACCTTCCATACTATCTCCCCCCTGCCCTCACTCCCTGGAAACCATAAGTTTATTTTCTATATCTGTAACTGTTTTGGTTTTATAGATAAGTCCATTCATAGCCTCTTTTTAGATTCCTCATATAAGCAATGTCATATGATATTTGTCTTTGTCTGATTTGCTTCACTCAGTATGATAATCTCTAGGTCCATCCATATTGCTGCAGATGGCATCCGTTCATTCATTTTAATGGCTGAGTAATATTTCATTGTATATGTGTACCCCATTTTCTTTATCTACTCCTCTGTCAGTGGATATTTAGGTTGCCTCCATGTCTTGGTTATTGTGAACAGAGATGCAATAAACAGTGCGGTGCGTGTATCTTTTCCAGTTTTGTTTTTCTCTAGATAACGCCATCGAGTGGGATTGCTGGATCATATAGTAGCTGTATTTTCAGTTTTTTGAGGAACCTCCATGCTATTCTCCATACTGGCTGAACTAGTCTGCATTTCCACCAGCTGTGTAGGAGTTGTGTTTTCTTTTCTCCATACCCTCTCCGGCATTTATTGTTTGTAGATTTTTTGATGATAGCCATTCTGACTGGTGAGAGGTGATAACCCGTTGTAGTTTTGGTTTGCATGACTTTAATAGTGATATTGAGCATCTTTTTATGTGCTTTTTAACCAGGTGTATGTTTTCTTGGAAAGAGGTCTATTTAGATCTTTCACCCATATTTTGATTTTTTTTTTTTTGATACTGAGCTGCATGAGCTGCTTGTGTATTTTGAAGATTAATCCCTTGCCAGTTGCTTCATTTGCTAAGTATTTTCTCCCATTCTAAGAGTTTTCTTTTTGTTTATGGATTTTTTTGCTACACAAAATCTTTTACGTTTATTTGGGTCCCTTTTGTTTATTTTTGTTTTTATTTTTATGAATGCAGTTTTGAGCTTATACCCGTAAGTCCAAGAAGGGTCTTGAGGACTTTGGTGGTCATGGAAGGATTGCTACTCTACATCAAGCTGCCCTTCTCTTTAGTAGCTGGATTTTTAAGAAGTTGCCATTTCACTCCATTATAAGACAAATTGCTTAATGTTGCTGACACTGACACTTTTGATGTTTTTGCTGATTATGGCCCATTTTGAACTGTTCTCCTTGCATACTACACTGACGTCTCACCAGACTTTCCATCCTTTTAACTCACTTTGTTCTGCCTAGTTTCTGGTCTTCACAAACATTGGTCCTTCTACTGGGAATACCACTTCCTTCTAAATTGTGAGGCTAGCCCTTCCTCAGGTATGAGCTTGAATATAATTTTCTCAAGGACGTGTTCACTGACACCTATAATCAAACTTCTTTCTAAACATCTTTCTTAAGGCAGGGCATATACTAGGTATTAGGCATGCATTTGTTCATATTGGGTGTCCATCTTTAATACCTGTCAGAAGAAAAAAAATGATTCTGATGAAACTTAGAATTTCACTACTTTTATATTTATAGGTAAAGTTAGGCTCAGGGTCTCTCTCCCCATTCTTCTCCCTCATGTAGATTGTATCATCTCAGATTTATTAAAGATTATGTTATTAATAGGGGTGGGTGTTCTACAGCTTGGTCTGGATCCATCAAGCCAGGTGCTTATCAAGACAAACACTAATACCGTGGTATGCTCTGATGTCAGCCTCCATCCAATTTGGCATCTGCAGATGAGGGTGTGCAGGTCTAACACAAAACCTGCTAGAAATGGCTACAGTATACAGTCTATCCCATAGCTTCCATATTTGTGAATTTGCCTACTTGTTTTAATTTTTTTTTTTGCACTCCTAAAAATCAATTCATTTATTTTGGCATCTGCAGCTGAGATGGGTGCCCTCCTGCATGAAACCTACTGGGACTGACTGCAATAAATAGTCCTCATTATTGGCAGGTTCCATATTTGTAAATTTTCCTATTTGTTGTAATTTACTGTCAAAAATCAATAGCCAGGGTGCTTTCACAGTATATCGTTGTGACCTACGAAGAGCAGCAAAAGATTCAAGTTGCTTGACATAGACATTCCCAATCGAGGTTGAACATGGTGATACTCTTTCTTGTTTCACTCTCACACTGTAAGTCCAATCTCCTTTGGAGTCTATTGACTTCTGTGTTTTTCTTTTTTTTTTTTTTTTAGCTTTTTCCTGATGATTTTGGTATTTAAAATGAAATCCAAGCCTAGTTCTATATAGTGTGCCTAAGTACAAGAAGGCTGTGATATGACTTATGGAGAAAATGTGTGTTTGAAAAGCTTTGTTCAGACACGAGGTAAAGTGCTATTGACTGTGAGTTCAAGGTTAACGAATTAACGTTACGCATGAAGTAACAGAGACACACAAAACACAAGGTTCTGTATTGATCAGTTGACAAAAATGTTGCATCAGAAGCTCATAGTAACCTAACCCTTTATTTCTTCTAGGAGTAGTGATTTAATATTTGCAAATTCTGTGTTTGTGACTACTTTATAGAACTTAAGGGCTTCCCTTATAGATCAATTGGTAAAGAATCCACCTGCAATGCAATAGACCCTGGTTTGATTCCTGGATTGAGAAGATTCACTGGAGAAGGAATAGGCTACCCACTCCAGTATTCTTGGTTTCCTTTGTGGCTCAGCTGGTAAGGAATTCACCTGCAATGCAAGAGACCTGGGTTCGATCCCTGGGTTGTGAATTATCCTGCAATGTGGGAGACCTGGGTTTGATCCTTGGGTTGGGAAGATCCCCTGAAAAAGGGAAAGGCTACCCACTCCAGTATTCTGGTCTGGAGAATTTCGTGGACTGTATAGTCCATGGGATCACAAAGAGTCGGACACAACTGAGTGACTTTCACTTTCACTATAGAACTTAACTATCATGAATAATGAAAATTGACTGTACCATTTTTCTATGACTTTCTCTGGTCACCAAGTGAATAGCATAACTCTGATTTCTGGTTCTAGTGCCACCATATACTCACTGAAAGACCAGGACACTTTTCAAAGAAACTTCCTTAAACATGAAATAGAACTCTAGCTATTCTTTCATCCTCTCTGTTGTGGGTTGAATGGTGTTCCTCAGGTGGCTCAGACGGTAAAGGCATATGCTTGCAGTGTGGAAGACCTAGGTTTGATCCCTGGGTAGGGAAGATCCCCTGGAGAAGGAAATGAAAACCCACTCCAGTACTCTTGCCTGGAAAATTCCATGGATGGAGGAGCCTCGTAGGCTACAGACCATGGGGTCGCAAAGAGTCAGACATGACTGAGCGACTTCACTTTCTTTCTTTCTAACCCTGGTACCTGTGTGAATATGACTTTATTTGGAAATAGCCTTTGCAGATGGAAGGTGAGGTCATACTTGATTAGAGTGGGCCCTCATTCCAATAACGGGTACCCTCATAAGGAGAGAAAGAAACATGGAGACGTTGAGACAAACTGGAGATACAAAGAGAAGTCCCTGTAAAGATGGAGGCAGAGATTAGACTTAATGATGCCACAAGTCAAGTAACACCAGAGATTGCTGGAAACTATCAGAAGCTAGGGCAGAGTCATGAAACATGTTCTCCCCACAGCCCCCAGAAGATACCCACCCTGTAGATACCTTGATTTTGGACTTCTGTCTTCCAGGTCTGTGAAGAATTGCATTTCCATTGCTTTAGGCCCCTAGTTTGTGGTCCTTTGTTACAGCAGTCCTGGGACACTAATATACACCCTTTAACACTTTCAAGTAGTATCCTTGATGAGATCCAGCAGAAAATAGCTCCACATAGACCTATGAGAAATGGGCATTTCATCAATCTCACTGTTGTGGTTCAGATGGGCAAGTCCTACACTAATTAACTGGAAATTCTAGCCTCCAGTTTTCAGGTGGTGCGAATCCTGGAGAAAACACTAGGACACTGCAGACCGGGCTCATGGGAAAGTTTTGTGTGTGGCATTTCACACTCTCAGATCAAATGCTGTTTAACGGAGGAATGATAAATATTAATGTAGCACCTGCTTCAATTACTTTCAACTAGCAGGCACTGACAGAGTGCAGTGCATGCAACGAGACCCTTTGGAAGTAGCCTCTGACACTCTTGCAGGCTTACCTCAGCGATCCTTCCCAAACCGCACCCAGTGGCTTTGCTAATTGGCCCTCTGAGGTGGCCTGTTACACACCAGCACAAGGGCCTTTGATAACCAGAGAGCTGGCTGCCAGCTCTAGGGCAGCATGCGGGTTCCATCCACTGCCTCATAAATAGGCTGGTGGCAGAGGGCACTGCTGACAGATTCCTGTTTTCCATCTAGATTCCTGGAGATGGGCTAGAGGAAGGTTAGTGGGTTCCTCCAGAAGCAGAACAGCCATGTTTTCTTATCAGGTTTCCCTGAGGGGGAATTTGACTCACTTGGTACCACTTCCAGCTACTGAGAGACCCTGACCCTTATTAAGCTGGTGGGGGCATTTGAGGGCAAGTACATTTCCCATGTGTTGTGTCATGTATGGGGGAACTAGGGCCTGAGAATCCTGCATACGAATGAACTGAAATCAAGCAGGCTGCAGTTAAGTACCTGTGCCTGTGTCTGGGCTGCCTCTAGCCATGTGAATTATTTAGACAGTGCTGAGTAGCCCTCAGTGACAAGCCTTATCTAGAAACCTGGGAGAAGTGATCATCTGTCCTCCAGCAGCTGCATGGCAAAAAGAGAATCTCCAAGTGAAAATTCTAAGCCATAATTTATAGAGGATTCTAGGTGTGCCTGCTGCTACATGCTGCTGCTGCTGCTAAGTCACTTTAGTCGTGTCTGACTCTGTGTGACCCCATAGATGGCAGCCCACCAGGCCCCACCGTCCCTGGGATTCTCCAGGCAAGAACACTGGAGTGGGTTGCCATTTCCTTCTCCAATGCATGAAAGTGGAAAGTGAAAGTGAAGTCGCTCAGTCGTGTCTGACTCTTCACGACCCCATGGACTGCAGCCTACCAGGCTCCTCCATCCATGGGATTTTTCAGGCAAGAGTACTGGAGTGGGGTGCCATTGCCTTCTCTGAAGCTGCTACATAGAGTATTTTAATTCATTAAATTCTAGCAACCCTAAGATGGAACAACTATTATTATCCTCATTGTACATATTGAGACTCCTAAATATAGTAGTTACTGAGTGTAAATTTTCCAGGAGGAAGCTAGTAAGTGTTGGAGCCTGCTTACAAACATAGGTCTGCTTGGCTCAAATTCTAATTCTACCACTTCAATAATTCATGTTGAATTCAATAATACATGTATGTGAATTCAATACACACTTGCATATGTAATATGTGCTGTGTTCAGTCACTCACTTGTTTCCAACTCTTTGTGACCCCATGGTCTGTAACCTTCAGGGCACCTCTGTCCGTGGATTATCCAGGCAAGAACACTGGAGTGGGTTGCCATTTCCTACTTCAGGGCATCTTCCTGACCCAGGGATCAAACCCAGGTATCTTGCATCTCCTGCATTGGCAGGCAGATTCTTTACCACTATGCCATGTGGGGAATTAAAAAATACATGTGTGTGGATTCAAGTACATACTTACATATGTTTTACATGTATACACACATATATATTAGAGTCAGAGCTTGAAATGCATATATATGTATTGTATGGGTGTATTTGGACTTGGGTTAGAATATAGCCTATGCATGTTGTAGTACTAATATCTTACATAGATACAATGCTAGATAGTAAGAAAAATCCATAAGAGCAGACAGTTTCTGTTTTTCCTAGTAATGTATACTTAGGCAGTAGTGCAGTATGTAGTATGAATGTATGTTCAGTAAATATTTGTTGATGGAACAAATAAGAATAAATGAGTGGATGAAATTATTTTTTTACTGAAAAGTTCTCCATTCATTATAACCTTTTTAGTCTCAGGCAGTAGGCAGAGTAAAAACTCTCTTAATTCTCCCCTTACAGCATGGAACTGGAACTTGCATTTTCTGATGTCTGGTTTTTGTTCTCTCCACTTCATTTTCCTGGTACAACAAAGTAAGCTAGGGGTCTGTCCACCTTAGGTATTCCACTGTTACTCTTTATGTCCTTGTTTGTATAGGCATAAGTTGAGACTCGGGACAAACGTTGCTGAATGCCAAAGGACAGGAAAATTTCCAAAGTTTCTACTTACATCCTTCAAATAAACTGTAAGCTGGCTGAAATCCTTTCTTAACTTGGTGGAGGGTAGCTGTTTCCATCTGAACATTTAAGCTTTGAGCTGAGAACCCAGCACCACAAATACCATTTTATTTCTAGAACTAGAAATCCTGAGGTGAATCCTAAAATATGATCTAGAAATGTTTATTTTATTCTCTCCTTGGTGATGCAGAAACTGTTCTATGGTTTGATGCATTCAAATGACTCAAGCATTCTAAGGAATAAATTCTTGTTCAGTATTTTGGGAAACGAATAACAGGTATAGATATAAACATATCTATAGCTCTAGATATAAATACAGGTTGATAATTGACTCTTATTTCACATTTTCCACAGGCAGGATGGGCCATTCTCAGCCTGTCTTATAAGGAGCATCTCCTGTAGCCACATGTAAAAAAAGGCCAAGGCAATGAGATACCAAGAAGTCAAACATGGCCCTCGTTTATCTGCCAAACATTGTAATGACGAGCACAGAAATGCAAAGATCCATCGGGAACCACAAAGATTAGTTTGGCTCTATTACCACCTAAAAACCTTCTGGGGAAGGAGAGAACTTAATTAACTGATTTCTTCATTTTCTGGAATAGAGTTATATCTCTTGAAAGATACTGTTTGGGACCATTACAGATTTGTGAACTCACCCTCTTGGGATGGACTCCTTAAGATTCTGTGGTGGTTTAGTCCCTAAGTCATGTCTCACTCTTGTGACTCATGGACTATAGCCCACCAAGTCTCCTTTGTCCATGGGATTTCCCAGGCAAGAATACTGGAGTGGGTTGCCATTTCTCATTGCACATGTATTCTCCAGTATACACAGTTGTCTGTATCCTGTGTCATTCTTCTCATTGAAATATAAGAAATGTCAGGCTCAGTTCTATCCCTTGAGGATGGGCAGTAAACTGCACCTATTAGCTTTGCACCTAATACAGTCTAATAGAGAAAGTTGAGTGTTCTGAGTCCCACTGCCTAGATTTGACACCCAGCTTAGACACTTTGAACCTCAGTTGTTTTATCTAACAAAGAATAATAACTATCTTTGAGGTGTGTATTTTGATACAAAACTTGTATTCATGTTGCCTGGAACACAGTAAATGTTTAGTCATGTAATTCATTCAACTGATATTTACTGAGCAAGTACTCTGTGTCAGATATCGTTTTGGGCTTTTAGAATCCGTAATGGTAAACAAGACAGACAAGTGCCTTGCTTCTGTATGGTGTAGATTCTAGTGAGAAGAGGCAGAGAGGGATGATGTTAATCTGTCATAAAATAGTATGGCTGTACCAGTTGTTTTCTGATTTGTAGCTTCTTGTGCCATATTTGTTTTCAAAGATCATGAGTGTGATCCTGGACACAGATACTAAAGATATTGAAACGGAATGTTTGGATGAAGCACTATGACAGTAAATGCCATATTCCAAAGTGAAATGCAAATCATAAATATACATACGCACACGCGCACACACACACATTTCAAAATTGATGTTGGAATCCACATCCATATCTATTAAAATCCTCACCTGCAATGAGCATAACTAAAATTAACAGTTGAAGTTATGAGGATTTTTGTCAAGAGCACTTGGGATTCACTGAGTGTACCTCATTTCCTAGGGATGGAAAGGACAGGCTTACTTCCTCTTCATCCTAAGAGAGAGATACTTTAAGGAAACCAGTCAGAGTTTAATATGATATTTCTTTAGTTTGGAAAGCACAGCATACTTGAGTCCGATTCTTTCTAGAAAATTGAACAAGTGTAAAGTTGGCTGAGTGGCCTGTAGTCCTTAAATTTATTGAGTAACGTAGTATTTAAACATGCTTCATGGATAAAATGTGCATGAAAACACAGGGCAGGGACCCCGGATTTAACTTCTGTCACGAGGGGGATGCAGGGAACATTGAACAGACCTCAGAAGAAAAAACTTGATGTACCAATGGATGCTTATGTTCAAAGAAGGAGTAAATGGCCAGCTGCAATAGAGATGAAGTCATGCTCCTCAGTAATCAAGATCGACTGGGCAGTTAGGTCCTTATGAGCCTATCCATTTATACTTACATACATAAACAAGATATCTTGAGAGAAAATAAATTAGGATAATTTAATGGAGATTGACTAGGGTTAGGCAGACGTAACTTGAGAGTGGATATCCAGGAATGATCTCTCAGAACAGGCAATACTAGTCTGGCAGGCTTCTGCGTATCAAGAAGAAGGTTATTCAGGAAAGGCAAGAGTTATCTCCAGGGCCACTGGGTGGGAATGAGGTTGACATATTTTAGGAATTCAAACATAAACAGTGTTCAAGTGACCAGTCACTGGGAATGATGAACAGACAGGACTGTAGAGGCAGTTCAAACAGAGCCTTGCAGGGCATGGGGAGGAGTTTGGGTTTAATTTAGTAGAAAAGGAAGCTACTAGAGAGTTTTAAGCAGAAAGTAACATGAAATGATTTACTTCTGAGTGAGGTAACAGAAAACTGTGCCAAGTACACGATAATGCAATGATTAGATATCTCCTGGAGAAGATGTGACTTGGGCTAGATCCATTTGGGTTCAATTTGGAGAAGCTAGTAAGAAATGGCAGAAGGTGAGTGGAAAAGCGTATATAGGTACAGGGCAGGGAATACATGACCCAAGGCATAGGCAAAACCCAGGGATTGCAATTTTAAGCTATAAATTGGTTGCTGGGATGGATTAATCCTTAAGGAAGTAACTAGATATCAGGGCCAGCCAAACCAAGCTGAGTGTTCAGTTGTGGTATCTGTCTAAAAGGGACCAAATGAAGTAGATTCCAGGAGTGAGGGAGCGTGCAAATTAGGAAGGATACCCAAAGGTGCTGGGCCGTAGGGTCTGAAAAGAGGGTCTCACTAGCCGAGACGTGGTAATAGGTTCTATATTGCCCATGGCCACAGACAGAGGGGACATTCTTAAGGGCAAATGATAACCATCCTTGCCTAACTGTGGTCAATTGTCCTTATTTTTCTCTTGGCAATCCCTGGTTTAAAGCTCCTAACATCTAAATGAATCTCTATACAGTAACTTCATGGCATTTGTCTGAGTTTGTTTTTCCATTTTGTGCAATTATTTTTCTGGCATCTGGATCCACAATCAGAAATTCGGCTTGCTGCTGCTACTAAGTCGCTTCAGTCGTGTCCGACTCTGTGCGACCCCATAGACGGCAGCCCACCAGGCCCCACCGTCCCTGGGATTCTCCAGGCAAGAACACTGGAGTGGGTTGCCATTTCCTCCTCCAATGCATGAAAGTGAAAAGTGAAAGTGAAGTCGCTCAGTCGTGTCCGACTCTTAGCGACCCCATGGACTGCAGCCTACCAGGCTCCTCCGTCCATGGGATTTTCCAGGCAAGAGTACTGGAGTGGGGTGCCATTGCCTTCTCCCGAAATTCAGCTTAGGAAAGCCAAATACTTTTCCTGGTTTTACTCAATAATGTAGCCCCAGCATAATGCCAAACACATAATGGTTCTTCACATACTTGCTGAATGAGTAAATGCTGCCTCACCTCCTAACCATTTCATGAGTTTGTGTCTTGTCTCTCCCCACTCCAAATAGACTAGTACCTTTCTAGATTGTGAATATACTTTAATGAATTTCTTTCTGATATATATAAGAAGATAACATATTAAAAAGCAGAAACATTACTTTGCTGACAGAGGTCAGTCTAGTCAAAGTTATGGCTTTTCCAGTAGTCATGTATGGATGTGAGAGTTAGACCATAAATAAGACTGAGTGCCAAAGAATTGATGCTTTTGAGCTGTGGTGCTGGAGAAGACTCTTGAGATTCCCTTGGACTGCAAGATCAAATTAGTCAATCCTAAAGGAAATTAATCCTGAAGAATCATTGAAAGGACTATGCTGAAGCTGAAGTTCCAATACTTTGGTCACCTGATGCAAACAACTGACTCATTGGAAAAGACCCTGATGCTGGGAAAGATTGAGGCAGCAGGAGAAGGGGACGACAGGATGAGATGGTTGGATGGCATCACCGACTCAATGGACATGGGTTTGAGCAAGCTCTGGAAGTCGGTGATGGACAGGGAAACCTGGCATGCTGCAGTCCATGGGGTTGCAAGGAATCAGACATGACTGAGCGGCTGAACTGAGTGATATACAAGAAGATTTGATTGGCTCCTTTATGTATTACCCACTGGGAAAGATGCTTAATACAATGATGAGCAGGGCAAACCTGCCAGGTATTTTTTGCAGAAGTTAACTTTCAGTGAAGCAGCTTAAATAATTATGCACAAGGATATTATATTACCATTAACATACATGATAAAGAGGAAAAATATAGGTTGCTATGAATAGCTCTGAAGTCCATTTTCTACCCTCAGAGAAGAAAAGCGTTATCATCTTAAAGGAAAACAGCAACCATGATTTTAGTTTTGATCCATAAATCTGTGTGGTACCTAGAAAAGGCCCATGCATAGTAGGCATATGCCCGCCAGAGTGAAGAATCAAAGCTGGCATACTGACAGTACGCACTAACCATGCCAATCAGTGTGTCCTGCCAACACAGCACCGAAACCACGCAGTGCTTATTCTTTTTGTCCCATGGGTGTGGTGGTCAGGGAATTACTGAAGAGACTCTCCATAGGGTAGGATATTAGACATTTCTTTTCCATCTATCTGTACACACAGAGATGTTGGCTGTTTGCCTGTGTCAGAAATCAGATTGATTGGTATAGAAGTACTGGAATTAAATGTTTACAGACACTGTCTCTGGTGATTATTAAAAGATTAGAATCTCCTTAGAGTTCTTAAGTTGTGCCAGATGGTCATCTACATAAAAGCACTAAAGAAATTCAAGGGGAGAAAAAAAGAAAATTTAGACACTTAAGCAGATCATGGTAGGGAAATGGAAGAAGCAGTCTGAGGATGCCAGAATTTGGTGAGTCCAGAGGAAAATTATTTTCTTGCTTATCTGCCCATGAAAACATATATATATATATATATATATATTTAAAGATTTTTCAGTGTGGACCATTTTTAAAGTCTTTATTGAATGTGTTACAATATTGCTTCTATTGTTTTTATTCTGTTATTTTTTGGCTGTGAGGCATGTGTGGGGGTTTCTTAGCTCCCCACCTGGGGATTGAACCTGTATCCTCTGTATTGGAAGACAAAGTCTTAACCACTGAACCAGTAGGGAAGTCTACAAAACTGTGTATTCTTTATGGATACAAGTTGCCTCTTTGCTTGCACTTGCTGTTCATTCTTCCTTGAACCATTTGCTCTGATTCTTCCTCTAATTATCAAGTTTGTATCTTTTGGATCCCAGCCCAAGGGACTTGCTTGATGACTCTTTATATTATTGAACCCTCATCATATACTTTCCCATTGACCTGTTATATCCTTTATAACATCAACATGTGCATTTATTGTTGATTTATATACTTTTAAAAAACTTAGGTTTCTTGAGGGCAGGGTTGAAGGCAAGAGGAGAAGTAGGCAACAGAGAATGAGATGGTTATATGGCATCACTGACTCAGTGGTCATGAGTTTGAACAAACTCCAAGAGACAGTGAAGGGCAGGGAAGCCTGGTGTGCTGCAGTCCATGGGGTCACAAAGAATCAGACACAACTTAGCAACTGGACAACAACAGGAATCTGTTCTGTGCTGTATGCTAAACTGAAAAATGATTGGGTCGGTCAAGAGCACTACATAAATATGAGGAAAGGAATGATTGTTGATTAACTATGGTTGCAAATAAAAAGATGTCATTTTAGATAGGTGGAAATAACTGGAATTTTTCAGACTCTTTAGTCCTTTTCCTTACCTAGTCTCTTATTTAACTACTCTGGATAGGAGGCTTTTTTGGGCATGTGTAGACTCAGTGTCAGAGAAGGCAATGGCACCCCACTCCAGTACTCTTGCCTGGAAAATTCCATGGACTGAATAGCCTGGTAGGCTGCAGTCCATGGGGTCGCTAAGAGTTGGACACGACTGAACAACTTCACTTTCACTTTTCACTTTCCTGCATTGGAGAAGGAAATGGCAGCCCACTCCAGTGTTCTTGCCTGGAGAATCCCAGGGATGGGGGAGCCTGGTGGGCTGCCATCTATGGGGTCACACAGAGTCGGACATGACTGAAGCAATTTAGCAGCAGCAGCAGCAGAGTCAGTGTACTTCTCTTTTTAAGTCTTGCACTTTATTGAGGTATACTTGACTTATAAAACTTGTATATATTTGAAGTATACAACATGTTGCCTTATATATGTATATATTGTGAAATGATTACCCCAGTCAAGCTAATTAACACTCCCATCTCCTCACATAATTATGATTGTGTGTGTGTGATGAGAACACTTAAGATCAACTCTCTTAGCAAATGTCAAGTATACAGTACAGTATTATTAAATACACTTTATATACAATACAATATTATTAAATATTTAACATGCTATACATTACATCTCTTGAATTTATTCATCCTGAATAACTAAAGTATTTTTTTTCCTGGTTGAAGTCCTCCAGTGCTTACACTGAAGCTCACTAGCGATTCTTCAGTCCTCTACTAGTAAGAATGGTGTAATATAGAAATTTCACTTTACTGCCTTCAGAGCAGATCAGTCGCTCAGTCCTGTCTGACTCTTTGCGACCCCATGAATCGCAGCACGCCAGGCCTCCCTGTCCATCACCAACTCCCAGAGTTCACTCAGACTCATGTCCATCGAGTCAGCGATGCCATCCAGCCATCTCATCCTCTGTCGTCCCCTTCTCCTCCTGCCCTCAATCCCTCCCAGCATCAGAGTCTTTTCCAATGAGTCAACTCTTAGCATGAGGTGGCCAAAGTACTGGAGTTTCAGCTTTAGCATCATTCCTTCCAAAGAAATCCCAGGGCTGATCTCCTTCAGAATGGACTGGTTGGATCTCCTTGCAGTCCAAGGGACTCTCGAGAGTCTTCTCCAACACCACAGTTCAAAAGCATCAATTCTTTGGTGCTCAGCTTTCTTCACAGTCCAACTCTCACATCCATACATGACCACAGGAAAAACCATAGCCTTGACTAGATGAACCATTGTTGGCAAAGTAATGCCTCTGCTTTTGAATATGCTATCTAGGTTGGTCATAACTTTCCTTCCAAGGAGTAAGCATCTTTTAATTTCATGGCTGCAGTCACCATCGGCAGTGATTTTGGAGCCCAGAAAAATAAAGTCTGACACTGTTTCCACTGTTTCCCCATCTATTTCCCATGAAGTGGTGGGACCGGATGCTATGATCTTCGTTTTCTGAATGTTGAGCTTTAAGCCAACTTTTACACTCTCCACTTTCACTTTCATCAAGAGGCTTTTGAGTTCCTCTTCACTTTCTGCCATAAGGGTGGTGTCATCTGCATATCTGAGGTTATTGATATTTCTCCCGGCAATCTTGATTCCAGTTTGTGTTTCTTCCAGTCCAGCGTTTCTCATGATGTACTCTGCATATAAGTTTTACTGGCTTGGCTCTCTAAACAGTCCATCTCCCCACCCCTCTCTTGTGATGAGATGGAAAGAACGCTAGACTGTGTTTCAGGGGAAAAAATAAAAGTGTTTATTTGCAATTGAAATTTGGCCACAAATCCCCTCTTCCCAGATTGGTTGTTTGTGAAATGAGAGAAGTGAGAGAGTTGGACTAGATGAAACATAAAGTGTATTTTAAGTCTAAGATATTATGATTTGTAGATATTATATTTAAGTCTTTTATCCCTGCTTTCAAATGATCTTTTTAAAGTTCAGAATTGGACAACAGATGCTGAAGAAGGTCTTGGCCTAAGCTCAGATTGAGTGGGAAGTACTGTTAGTGTTGATAAAGGTCTTGGTCTTGCGACCTGGTTGTAAGAGGAGCCCCAAATTCTCTCCATCATATGGGAACCTGAATTATTAAAATTTGTTCATTTCCACTGAGATGCTTCTGGAAACCCAGACATAGTGTTAAGAATTTTTAGAAGAAGCCATGAATTTGCCCAAAGAGAAAATGCCAAGGAGTGACTTTTTCAGAAAAAGATAACTTTCAAAACAGGCATAAATGAAGAACTTCTGTGGTTTTTTATCAGAATCCAACTTCTACTGAAATATTTCTCCTTTAAAAATTTTTTTTTGCCATTGGTTTACATGGAAGAGAGAAGCAGGAGGGACACCAGTGAAGACAGAGGGTCTAGTAGTGAGATCTTGAAGTCTGGACTTAGATTAGTGTTTAGATCGGTTCATCTGTAACCTTGGGCAAGTTATTTAACCTCCCTGAGTTCCATGTTCCTCATCTGATAAAATGTGGAGAATAACAGTACTGTGTCATAGCTCTGCTTGTCTTTAGAGATGAGGTAGTATGTGAAAACCTTGCATGGTTCATTATCAAGTGTTCCACAAATATTTGCCATTACTTTATTAATGTAATACCTATGCTGTGCTGTGTGCTATACGTAGCTACTCAGTCATGTCCGACTTGTTGCAACCCCATGGACTGTAGCCCGCCAGGCTCCTCTGCTGCTGCTGCTGCTAAGTCGCTTCAGTCATGTCTGACTCTGTGAGACCCCATAGATGGCAGCCCACCAGGCTCCCCATCCCTGGGATTCTCCAGGCAAGAACACTGGAGTGGGTTGCCATTTCCTTCTTCAATGCATGAAAGTGAAAAGTGAAAGTGAAGTCGCTCAGTCGTGTCCGACTCCTAGCGACCCCATGGACTGCAGCCTTCCAGGTTCCTCCGTCCATGGGATTTTCCAGGCAAGAGTACTGGAGTGGGGTGCCATTGCTTTCTCCCCCAGGCTCCTCTAGTATTCAACAAATAGTTGTAAGCACCATAAGCACCCTTCGCATCTTCACACACATATTGCTTGTCTAAACTATTAATATAAGCAGTTTAAGAGCAAGGTATACTTGGCAATGCAGTAGTACATCAGCTACCTCTAACATGTTATGAATGATTTAAAAATATACTTTAAAAAACTGGGAATAGAACTGGCGATGGAGGAGAGAAAACTTGTTATTTGTGGGATTCCCTCACCCAATTGATTTCCTCAAAATGTCCTCTTCACTTCCTGGATCAGAATGTATTTATTTATTGTGTTCAACTCATGCTGAATAAAATGTGGGCTTACTATTTTTTTTTTAACCAAGTTCACTGAAGGATACAATGCCCTCAAAGTACAGTGGCTCAGAGCACAGGTTTCAAATTAGGCAAACCTCACCTACAATTCTGGCTTCCTGATCTCTTAGCTACATGATCATAGGAAAATTATTTATTAACTTTGAGCCTCAATTTTCTTGTGTATAAAATTTAAAACCTTCCTTTTATGTTTTTATGAATGCAATTCATATAATGAGCACAATCATTCTTGTAAAACAGAGTTCCTAACACATAAGAACCAATAAATGGTTATCATTAGTAAATTATACAATAGTGGACAATATTAAGACACCCCAGTTTTGATCATCTTATACATAAAATTATTGACATTTCTACCCCCTTACTGAGTTAGTCTGAGCTCATAGGCCAGTCAGTAACAATAACAACAACACGTTCAAATATCATTGGTTTAATACTACAAAATACTATTTCTAATTGATCCAAAGTCCCTGTGGTTCCAAAGAACTCCTCAAGTCAGCTGTCTTCTGTACAGTCACTCAGAAATACAAGAATTGTGTTGTATGTCTCAAGCAACTCAACATAGGAGGTATCTGTGGGTCCAGAGTGTGAAGTGAATATCAGACAGATCTAGTCCTATCTTCTACAGCCTTCTCCCTGTAGACGCTTAGGTGTACATATTAGGTGTACGGCTCATGGAAAAATTAGAGAAAAATGCTGGTTCATAGAGACAAAGAGAAACTAAAAGGAATTGAAGGGCCATTTGTAGGGATATTTTGTCTTTCTTGCTAGCGTCAGTTCATTTTTTCGTAGTTGTCCAGAGGGCTTGGCTGAGAAATCTAATCTTACTTATTAGAAAAATTGTTCTCATCACTTTTAATGGTAGGAGTGGGACATACATACTACTTTATTTCCATTTCTGGCTTGAATCTACCCTTATGCAAATATTATTTTGAACTATATTTAATAAAAAGTGGCAAAGATACCTGAAACAATAAAACAAGAAATAAAAAATAACAAATTTCAACCTTTCCCCAATGCTGTTTCATGTTTCCACTCCTTACTAATTTTTCCTGTTAAATTTTGAAACATATTTCAGATGTGGTATCATTTTACTACTAAATATTTCAGGACACATTTCTAACTGAGAAAATTATGCTAATATCACCACCATGCCATTGTTACATGGAAGGATAACAGTAATTTACTAGGGTCATCTAATTCCCAGTCCATGTTCAAATTTCTCTCTCAAAAATATTATTTTAGTGTTACTTTTAAAAATAAAACTATAGACCAGGACCAGTTACAACATTTGATTATGTGTCCTTAGTCTCTTTTATCCTATAAGCCCTCATTCTATTTTTATGCCATTGATTTGTTGGAAAAGTTAGATCACATTTTGTAGAATGTTGCACATTTTGAATTTACCAGTTCCCTCATGGTTTGGCTTATCTTATTTTTCTTCTTATAAACTTGTAGGTGGATAGAAAAATTTTTATTAGATTCAGTGTCTATTCATTTGGTGTGTGTCTCTTTTATTTTTATGTATTTTGATTTCAGTTTTATATTTAAGGCATTTCTTTTAAAAGTTTTTATAGGAACTCTTGCTTTGAATAATGGTGTAGACTTCAGTAGACTAAGTTCTATTATTAACAATTATAAATGTCATACTATATGTCTATCATATATTTATAATAGTTATTTGAAAACATAGAAAAATGACCGAACATAGGCAGAAACTTGAGGGAATAAAATGTTCAAAACAAAGAAAATATGCTAGTTTCAATCCATTTGTTTAAACCCAGTAATTTAAATTGTTTTACCCTAGGGGCAGAATGGCTAGAAATTGAAACAGGAATCCAGTGAAAGAGGAAAGTCACAGAGGGTGGAAGCTTCCAAATCTGCATATGTTTCCCCCTCAATTTTAATATATTCCTAATGTGTACATGCATGGGATGAGGCTCCCAGAAATTTAAAACCTGAAAGGCTACAAGAACTAAAAATTAAACAGCTTTCTAGGGTTGAAAAGAGTTGGGGGTTCACTCCTTTTTCAAGTTGAATAGATCAGTAAACACTTGCAGCTTTTGAGTAAAATCCCCAAAGGATCATGCTTTAGGAATAAGAACAACACAACAGAACTAAGGTCTATGCCCCAGGATTAAGGGAAAATCCAAAATAGACCTTCACTAATAAAGCCTAAAGAAGAAGAAGAAGGAGAAGGCAATGGCACCCCACTCCAGTACTCTTGCCTGGAAAATTCCATGGACAGAATAGCCTGGTAGGCTGCAGTCTATGGGGTCGCTCAGAGTCGGACACGACTGAGCGACTTCACTTTCACTTTTCACTTTTGTGCACTGGAGAAAGAAATGGCAACCCACTCCAGTGTTCTTGCCTGGAGAATCCCAGGGACGGGGGAGCCTGGTGGGCTGCCGTCTCAGGGGTCGCATAGAGTCCGACACGAATGAAGCGACTTAGCAGTAGCAGCAATAAAGCCTAAGCTATTTTGGATAAAGGTGTTTCATCATCTAATTATCTGTTAGAACAAAACTCCACTCTTCAGATGGACACAAATAATCCCAAATATCTACAATGTATCATTTATAATATGTATCATTATATATGTCTAGTATACAATCAAAAACTAGCAGACACCATAAAAGTCAACAAACTATAAGGAGAAACAGTCAATAGAAGCAACACACAGATTGCCTACTAATTCCAGTATCTGGGCTAAGATTTAAAATAGCAAAAATAAAAAAAAGCAGGAGGACTTCCCTGGTGGTCCATTGGTTTGCAGTCTGCCTGCCAATGCAGGGAACATTGGTTTCATCCCTGATCTGGGAGGATCCCACATGCCAGGGGGCAGCTGGGCCCATGTGCCGCAGCTACTGAAGCATGTGTGCTCTAGAGCCCATGCTTCACAATAATAGAAGCCACCACAATGAGAAGCTTGTGAACTGTAAGTAAAGAGTAGCCCCCCACTTGCTGCAACTAGAGAAAGCCCACACACAGCAACGAAGACCCAGCACAGGCCCCCAAAAAAGCATGAAGGTGAAAATGAATCAAGATACGTAGATAAATTGGGATTTTCTTTATCATTTATGATGTCTTTTATATCATAATCTATCTAGGGATGTGGGACATGATTCTTATTTAAATTTTTACTTTTAAAAATGCTACTAATTTTGGAAAATGGGGGCAGAATGCATAAAATCAAATGAATGGCAGTGAATTTCCAACTTAGAGAGATGCCTGAAATTTATGTTAGTTCATCTTTTTTAATTCACTTAAAATAGTTGAGAGGTACTATGTGTGTCTATAGCATGCACGTATGCTAAGTCACTCCAGTTGTGTCCAACTCTTCACTTCCCTGTGGAGTGTATCCTGCCAGGCTCCTCTGTCCATGGGATTCTCCAGGCAAGAATGCTAGAATGGGTGGCTATGCCCTCCTTCAGGGGATCTTCCTGACCCAGGAAGCGAACCTGAGTCTCATAGGTTTCCTGAATTGGCAGGCAGGTTCTTCACCAATACTGCCACCTGGGGATTTATGCAAATAATCAGTTAGAGGGAGCTGAGGTGGGCTGTGTACAACACTCAGCTAAGTCCTGGAGATACAGCAATGGGTGATACAGGCACTCCCTATGTTCATGAAGTCACAGTCCATACATAGGCTCCCAAAGGGACAGCTTACTGAAGAAACTTCAGAAGAGCATTTAAGGAGAATTTATCCAGTTCTTGCAATCAAGGGGCCTTTCCCTAAAGACCTCATGGAGATAGGAGGAGATTCTGGTTATCAGTGTATAAAAAATAGTAATATCAAATGTGCCGTATGAGAGTTAATCTAATAATCCTTTCAAAAATATGTTAGAACATGATGAATTTGGTACTTGAAATCTTGTAAAAAGACTACAGTGGTAAATGATTAGGAGTGAAAAAATTATAGAGTGAATGTCTCAGAAAACAGCTGTAAAAGAACATTATTCACAACAGAGTAATCTCCTGGGATGACAGATGGGCACTTAGCTTCCTGGGATATTCAGAGGGTCATATTCAAAAACACAGAAAAAAAAATGTAGAGAGTCAATCATTGTTCTATTGCAAATGAATGAAATTCACTATTTCATCTGATTCCAATTTCTGTTCTAAATGACAACAAATTTAGTCTAGCTTTTTAAAATATGTCTCTCCCCAGTTCCCTGTATAAAAAAATTCTATGAATTTTTATAATTGTTACGTTATGATTTACAGAGCAGAAGAGAATGTATTTAGAGGGAAATTATGACCAATGACTGATAGGAATAAAAGTCTGACTACTTTGTTCAATATGTGTGTGTCTGTGTATCACACACTGAAATTAAAATGGTGCATGCTGTTGAGAGGGAATAAATTCTAAATATAGCTGAAAATGTAAAAATACTTATATAAACTGTGTTTATTTGAGAAAATTATAGTATTCAGAAAGAGAGTTATAGTCAAATGCATTATCTGACACTGTACTACACTGGAGTAGACAGAATCAACCACAGAATCTTAGTGGTCAAACATAATAAAGCTTGTTTCTCTCTCATGCCAAGTGCACTGTGTCTGACTCTGTACAACAATTTTCCTCTGTGAGGTGACTTTGAAATCCAGACCATTTGTGTTGCCTCTGTTGTTGTTCTATCTCTAAGTCATGTCTGACTCTCTGTGACTCATGGACTGCAACATGCCAGGCTCCTCTGCCCTCCACTATCTCTTGAAGTTTGCTCAAATTCATGTCCATGAGTAACAGGGTTGCCTCTGTAACAACACAAATTTCTTCAAGCTTGGATGATATGAGAACAGAATATCTGTTGCACTGTGAGTGAAATGTTTTGGTCAAGAAGGAGTGTCAGTTCTGCTCACAAAGACATTGTCCAGACCTTGATCAGACCAGTCACCTGGCCCTTCCTTCTAAGGGTAGCAATTAAGTGATCAGAGAGAGGAGAATGGTGTGTTAGTGAGTTCTAGAAACCCAAACCATGCATGATGGTCTTCCCCTAATAGAATGTATAAATTCCATGAATGTAAGAATGGTTTCCTGTTTAGTTCACTGCTGCTGTATCCTCAAAGCTTATAATAATTCCTGGCATGTAACACATGCTCAGTGTTAATTGAACGAATGCAGGAAAAAAGTCACTTGGAGGCTATTTACTCCATAGCGGATTTGGGGTATTACAGGCACTTAAACTTCTTGGATGTGCCTCAATAAATAAATTGTACAATAACAATGCTGAATAGTGAGAAAGTTGGATTGGCTAGATCACAGGCTCTGATTAATCACTATGATGGCCAGTGTCTAAGTTGCATTCAGGTACAAAGTGACAGACTAACCAAGCAAAACAGACTTAAACAATTGGTATTTGATATTCTCTTATGTAATAAACATTATGCAGAACAATGATTGTAGAGAGCTCATCGAAGATCCAGCATCATCTTTCTACTGCATCATCCCCCACGTGCTGGTGAGGATGACAGGACAGTCACCATCATATCCTTATCCAACAATATTAAAGAATGAGGTGGACTAGAAAATTGTCTTCAACAAACTTTTTGGCCAACCCAATACATCCCTCTTTTTTATCAGAGTGGAAATCACTTTTCAGAACCTCCCCTGAAAGATTTTATTGCATATCTCAATGGCTACCCCTACATTCAAGAAGCAACAGTTAGAACTGGACATGGAACAACAGACTGGTTCCAAATAGGGAAAGGAGTATGTCAAGGCTGTATATTGTCAGCCTGCTTATTTAACTTCTATGTAGAGTACATCATAAGAAATGTTGGACTGGATGAAGCACAAGCTGGATTCAAGATTGCTGGGAGAAATATTAATAACTTCAGATATGCAAATACTACCCTTATGGAAGAAAGCAAAGAACTAAAGAGGCTCTTGATGAAAGTGAAAGAGGAGAGTGAAAAAGTTGGCTTAAAGCTCAACATTTAGAAAACGAAGATCATGGCATCTGGTCCCATCACTTCATGGGAAATAGATGGGGAAACAGTGACAGACTTTATTTTTTTGGGCTCCAAAATCACTGCTAATGTTGACTGCAGCCATGAAATTAAGAGACACTTGGTCCTTGGAACAAGTTATGACCAACCTAGATAGCATATTAAAAAGCAGAGACATTACTTTGCCAACAAAGGTCCATTTAGTCAAAGCTATGGTTTTTCCAGTGGTCATGTAAGGATGTGAGAGTTGGACCATAAAGAAAGCTGAGCACCGAATCATTGATGCTTTTGAACTGTGGTGTTGGAGAAGACTCTTGAGAGTCCCTTGGACAGCAAGGAGATCAAGCCAGTCAATCCTAAAGAAAGTCAGTCCTGAATATACATTGAAAGGACTGATGCTGAAGCTGAAGCTCCAATACTTTGGCCACTTGATTGGAAGAACTGACTCCTTGGAAAAGTCCCTGATGCCTGGAAAGATTGAAGGTGGGAGGAGAAGGGGATGACAGAGGATGAGATGGTTGGATGGCATCACTAAGTCAATGAACATGAGTTTGAGTAAATTCCAGGAGTTGGTGATGGACAGGGAATCCTGGTGTGCTTTAGTCCATGGGGTCGCAATAGTTGGACATGATTGAGCAAGTGAACTGAAACTGAATCCCTACATTAAATGTCATTACCTAAGTTATGACAGAGAGATCTGTCCTAGAGGTAAACCTTTAGAATCATCACTGTACAGACGAGATTGGATGAGATCCCCAATGAACTTGTTGTTGACTGGAAATGATATCAACAGAGTTCTTCAATATTAAGAATTTAGGGAAATGAAGTTACACTTAGTAACTTGGGGCTAGTTGCTTAATTTGTCTGAGAGCATCTGTTCTTTCAGTTTTAAATTGAGGATGCTATTTAAATGCCCTTATATCTAAATAATCAACATATAACTAAAGTTACCTAGGCTTTTCTTTTCAATGTAACATCAAGGTGATTAGGCTTTAATAAAATAATGCATGTGCTATACATTGTAACTTGGTGATATGTGTTAATTTCCTTTACAGCAAATATTTTATCTGTAAAAATGGATAAGTTTTTGTCCTGCTTATTCCTTCCTCGGCTTCCGGTCACACTTGGAGCACAGTTTATCTTTCTCCCATCCACCATGGTGCTCAGCAGTGCCCTGCCTACCTGCATAACCTCATCCCACCCACTATTCCCCTTGCTCTCTCTCTACTGAACAACACAGTCTTCAGTTTCCCTTTAGATTGGCTAAACTTTGCACAGACTTCTTCCTGATTCTAGGGCCTGATCTTTTTCTTAGAGCATTTTGTCATTTTAAATGCTTTTGTCTGATCCTTTTATATGTAAATCTTTTTAAAAGCCTCTTGCCCATTTGGCCACCCAGGACTGACTGTCTTTCTCACAGATATTAAAAGCTGAGAGTCAGCAAATTGGCCTAAATGTTGTTGATTTGGCAGTTGGGGACCACAGCCATTTTCCCCAATGCAGATGCATGAATTATATTAGCCAGTGGCTGATGAGTGAGCAAGTGACTCCAAGCTGACGCTTTCTTGCTTGGGCCCAACGTTTTAGAAAGCACTGTGGACAGGCATCAGCACAGGTCTGCCCTTTGCTGAGGCAGAATGCTGGTTGAGATCTGGCTTTAAGCGCTGGTTCTTTCTGGTCCCAGTAAGTGGAGAAAGCAAACCACGCCAGGCCCCAAAACACTTTCTCTGGAATAGCTAAATAACCCAGGTTAGGACTGCTTCACATTTTCTCTTGTTACTTTACTTTTGGAGAGACTTATTTGTACACATGGTACTGAGGAAAGTTCCCCCCAATGTTAAGTAACATGAGAAAACGTGACGCAGTTCTAACCTGGGTTATTTAAAACATGGAACTTAAGAAAGGGGCTTCCCACATGGCACTAATGATAGAGAACTCACCTGCCAATGCAGGAGACATAAGAGATACTGGTTCAGTACTTGGGTTGGGAAGATCCCTTGGAGGAGGACATGGCACCTACTCTAGTATTCTTTCCTGGAGAATCCCATGGACAAAGGAGCATGGTGGGCTACAGTCCACGGGGTTACAAAGAGTTGGACACAACTGAAGCGACTTAGCACACAAGCAACTTAAGAAAATGCCCAAGATAAGGCAACCTAGAAACATGGCTGCCAATTAGCTTTAAAATTATTAGAGATATGATTTGTTCCCTGTGATAGATTACCATTGGTTCAGAAGCTGAAATCCAAAAGCAACTTCAGTTGATTTGTTAAGTCTCCGAGTTAACTCTCTTCTCTGTTCCCAACTTTAGTGTGCTATTCACTGTCTTTGTGTTGAGGCCAGGGAGTTAAGAACCTGCCTAGGAACTATGATCAGTGCTAACATCATTTGGGACAAAATCCTACTTTGTTATCAGTAGCAGGTGCTGCTTCTAAGGTCTAGGTTCAACTCATTCCATTTGTCCTTTGAAGGCACAAGAGAAGCAACTGGATAGGAAAAATCTTCCCCAGGGGATACATGTGTATTAGCCAAGAGAATACCCATGGAATGTCTTCATGTTTCACATCCTGGGCATCTGATAATCTCAATAATATTCACAAATATCTCCTGGAATAGGAGGTTGCAGAATATAAAATAATATTTCCTAAAGAAAAAAAAGAAGAGAGAATAGAGTAGTAAACTTAACAGGAAGAAGAAACTGAAATATAGGGAATGTTGGGGAGCAGAGGTGAAAAAGCCAATGTAACAGCAGCAGCTGTATCTTTCCTGAGCTTCTAGGACTGGAAAAGGAGAAAAAATGCTAAGTGGTGAGTGGCAAGGCAAGTGGTGCCAGGGAAAAGAGTTTTCTCTTCTTTTGTAGCTTCTTAGAAGGGACGAGAGAGGAAGAGAAAATGATTTGAATCACAAAGGTATAAAGAGTGGTGCGGATTGAATATAGGTGGCATGAGGAGTTAAGAATCATAAACAGGACACTTTTCACTTTGTGATAAAATGCAAGAGAGAAAAATCCAAAATTATCATCAAACTGTACAAAGGATTGTTGCCCTCAGCTTGGTTTTGTTATGGATGTAGCCGCCCATGCAGCTATCTGCACATCCCGTCCTCTTGTGCTCATGGGTCTAGGATAATGCAAATTAATATAACACCACTTTGTAAATTTAGCATTGTGATGTAAAAGACAGGTGTCTTCGCAAAGTTTACTCACTGTCTGATGTCCTTCATACCATGCACGCAGGTGGATCATTGACAGGAGTCACACCTGATTCAGACAGACAGGTTTGCACAAACATCTTGTGAATTACCAGATGACACTAAAATCTCAAGCCCTTTCCCACTAATTCTATGTACTGCATACAACCTATAGACATAACTGCTTGTGTGTGTAACAGTTCTGGCAAAGATAAGGGAATGATATTTATACGAAGTTTATCAAGCACAAACTTAGTAATGTCATTGCTGGGCCTGACACTGTCCCATATACTGGGAAACAGCAGTGAACCCAGTCCCTGACCTCAAGGAGTATATATTCTAGTGTGTAAATGTTCACTTGCTTAGTTGTGTCCAACTCTCTGCGACCCCATGGACTGCAGCCCACCAGGCTCCTCTGTCCATTGGATTCTTCAGGCAAGAATACTGGAGTGGATTGCTGTTTCCTCCTCCAAGGATCTTCCTGATGCAGGGATCGAACCTGTGTCTCCTGCATTGTTAGACAAATCTTTACCACTGCGCCACCTGGGAAGCATCTATTCTAGTAGGGAGAGGCTGGGAAAGTTATAGGATGTCTGATATTGCATTTGTTGTGAAGGGAAACCAAGCAGGTTCAGGGGAGCCTAGGTGAATGGGGAGAGCTAGTGCTGCTTTATTTAGTGTCCTTAGAGGAGGTCTCTTTGATAAGGTGATTTTGAGTGGAGATTTGAAGAAAAGGAGCAGGCTGTGCTGATAACTAAGGAAGAGATACCGAGGCTGAGGGAGCAGTAAATGCAAAGACCCTGAGCTGGTAATACAGCAGCATCTTCAGGGTGTCAGAGGTGACAGTGGAAGTGATGATTAGATTCAAGGGATTAGATCTTGTAAACAGAGTGCCTGAAGAACTATGGGCAGAGAAGTTCGTAATGTTGTACAGGAGGCACTGACCAAAACCATCCCCAAGAAGAAATGCAAGAAGGCAAAGTGGTTGTCTGAGGAGGCTTTACAAATAGCAGAAGAGAAGTCCATAGGGTAGCAAAGAGTCAGACATGACTTGGTCACTGAACAACTACAACATCAGGGATTTATAAAGTGGGAGCAGAGGTTAGAACAGAACAAGCAAAGAGTCTGGGATAAGATGAGACCAGAGATGCAGACATAAAGGAGTGAGGCTGAAGGTAAGGGAGGAAAAACGAAAGAGAAGGGAGAGGCAGGATCATAAAGTAGGGACTTGTGAGTGGGATAAAAGTAGCCTACTGATACAAATTTTATGTTTAGATTTTCTGTCATCTTTCTATTTCATAGACCACATAGCAATCAACTTTCTTGCTAGACAATGCTAAACTTCAAAAAATCTTGTTTCTTTTGATATTTGGCAAAACTAATACAGTTATGTAAAGTCTAAAAATAAAATAAAATTTAAAAAAAAATCTTGTTTCTAAAATTTATATATCAAATAGAAGAAAATCGACATTCTTCACCCTTATGACCTTTCCAGTCTGTTTACAGAGGACTGGAACCACAGAGTGTTTGTAGGTCTGTTTTTTGGGCAGACCTATTGTAACTCAAATAGCTGGGAGTAGAAAAGTCAAAAGAAAGCCACTATTCATACAGTCATTCAGGATCATCTCGCCTTGTGAAACTTATGAGAGATTGGGACAATTGCAGCATATTTGAAAATTCCCATATGAGTCCCTTTCAATTCTATAATGATGGGTCTTGCATTGACTTTTTAAATTGAAATTATTTTTAAGATACTTATACTTTTGGACTCTGTGGGAGAGGGAGAGGGTGGGATGATTTGGGAGAATGGCATTGAAACATGTATAATATCATATATGAAATGAGTCGCCAGTCCAGGTTTGATGCACGATACTGGATGCTTGAGGCTGGTGCACTGGGACCACCCAGAGGGATGGTATGGGGAGGGAGGAGGGAGGAGGGTTCAGGATGGGGAACACATGTATACCTGTGGTGGATTCATTTTGATATATGGCAAAACCAATATTGTAAAGTTAAAAAATAAAATTAAAAAAAATAAAACACACACACACACACAAAAGATACTTATAGATGGACATGCAGTTTTTAAAAATACACAATAAACATAAAAATAAATTGATGATCATTCTGATGACTGTAACAAATTTAACAAATGCATATATTTAATTCCCTCCTGTTAACACCACTAAAATAACAGTGAAGGGAATTTTGAGGGGGGATCCTGCATTCCTGTTTCATAATGTTGCCTTTTTAAAATCTTTTTGTATCATTTTTTTTTCAGATTCCGCATACAAATGATGTCATATGATGTTTGTCTTTCTCTGTTTGATTTACTTCACTTAGTATGAAGAATGATAATCTATAAGCCCATCCACATTGCTACAAATGATATTTCATCCTTTTTATTGGCTGA
Source organism: Bubalus kerabau (assembly GCF_029407905.1). Classification (NCBI taxonomy): domain Eukaryota; kingdom Metazoa; phylum Chordata; class Mammalia; order Artiodactyla; family Bovidae; genus Bubalus; species Bubalus kerabau. Next base: position 224,629,018 of record NC_073624.1, read on the forward strand.
GTAATATGTCATTGTATGTATGTATCACATCTTTATCCATTCATCTGTCAGTAGATATTTAGGTGGCTTCTGTGTCTTGGCTATTGCAAATAGTGTTGCTATGAACATAGAGTTGCATGTGTATTTTTGAATTATGGTTTTCTCTGGGTATATACTCAGGAGTGGTATTGCAGGATCATATGGTAACTCTTAGTTTTAAAAGTAGCCTCCATACTCTTCTCCCTAGTGGTTCTACCAATTTGCCTTCCCACAAACAGTGTAGGAAGGTTCCTTTTTCCTCACACCCTCTCCACTGTTTATTATTTACAGACTTTTTGCTGATGGCCATTCTGACAGGAGTGAGATGACACCTCATTTCTCTAATAATTAGTGATGTTGAGCATCCTTTCATGTGTCTGTTGGCCATCTGGATGTCTTCTTTGGAGAACTGTGTGTTTATGTCTGCCATCCATTTTGTTGATTGGGTTGCTTGTTTTGGTACTGAGTTGTATGACTTGTTTGTATATTTTAGAAACTAAGCCCTGCCAATCAAATTGTTTGCAAATATTTTCTTCCATCCCATATGGTGTCTTTTCTTTTGTTGATGACTTTCTATGCTGTACAAAAGCTTCTGTGTTTGATTAGGTTCCATTTGGTTATTTTTGCTTTTATTTCTATTGCCTTGGGAGCAAATATTGCTATGATTTACGTCAGAGAATGTTTTGCTTATGTTCTCTTCTAAGAATGTTATGGTATCTAGTCTTATATTTAAGTCTTTAAACCAGTTTAAGTTTATTTTTGTGTATGATGTGAAGAAATATTCTGACTTTATTGACTACTTGTTGCTGTTTAGCTTTCCCAACACAATTTGCCTGAGAGACCGTCTTTTTCCCTTTGTATTTTCTTGCCTCCTTTGCCAAAGATTAACTGACCATAGGTGTATGTGTTTGCTTCTAGGCTCTCTATTCTGTGCCATCGATCCATATGCCTACTTTTGTGCCAATACCACTCTATTTTAATGATTGTAGCTTTGTAGTATTGTCTGAAGTCTTGAAGGGTAATGCCTCCAGCTTTGATCTTTTTTTCTTAGAATTGCTTTGGCAACACAAGATCTTTTATTCTTTCATATAAATTTTAGGATTCTTCATTCTACTTCTGTGAAAAATGTCATGGGTATTTTGATAGAAGTGAAAGTGTTGATCACTCAGTCCTGTATGACTCTTTGCAACCCCATGGACTGTAGCCTGCCAGGCTCCTCTGTCTATGGGATTTCCCAGGCAAGAATACTGGAGTTGGTTGCCATTCCCTTCTTCATAGGATCTTCCCGACCTAGAGATTGAACCTGGGTCTCCTACATTGCAGATGGATTCTTTACCATCTGAGCCACCAGGGAAGCCCTAATTTGATAAGTGAAAGGGAAAGTGAAGTCGCTCAGTCATGTCCGACTCTTAGCGACCTCATGGACTGCAGCCCACCAGGCTCCTCGGTCCATGGGATTTTCCAGGCAATTTATATTAGTTTGGACAATATGACCATTTTAGCAATATTAACTCTTTCAATCCAAGAACATGGCATACTTTTGAATCATTTTCAGTTTCCTTTATCAATATCTTATAGTTCTCAACATAGAAGTCTTTCACCTTTTTGTTGGATTTATTCCTAAGGTTTTTTTTTTTTTTTAATGTGATTTTAAAAGGGATTTTTTTTAAACTTTCCATTTCTCATATTTCATTGGTATTGTAAAGAAATGCAACAAATTTCTGTATGTTAATCTTGTATCCTGCTAGCATGCTGGATTTGTTGATCAGTTCTAATAGATTTTGTGTGAAGTCTATAGTTTTCCATATATAGAATCATATCATCTATATATAATGACAATTTTAACTCTTCGCTACCAATTTGGACACACCTTATTTTTTTATTTGATTGCTGTGGCTTGGATATACCATAGTTTAATAGCTGACCTGTTGAAGGATATACAGACTGATTCCAGATTTAGGCTATTACGAATAAAGTTGTATTCATGTTTATCTTTTGTGAAAACATAGGTTTTACTTCTCTGAATGAATGACTTTTGGCATGCAATTGTTAGATCCTATGGTAGTTGCATGCTCTGTTTCATAAGAACTTAACAAACTGTTTTCCAGAGTGGTTGTAGCATTTTGCCTCCTATTAATATTAGTGTGTAAGTGTTTGTTCCCTACAGCCTTGCCAGCTTTTGATATTGTCAAAAGCTTTTGATTTTGATTTTTTTTTTTACTTATACATTCTGATAGTAATACAGTTATATTTCATTAGGGTTTGATATTCCTGTCCCTGATGGCTAATTTTGCTGAGTATTTTATCATGTACTTATTTGCCATCTTACTGTGACTGGTTCTTATTTTCCTGCCAGAGTTGCCTGCTCTGATGTCTCTGGAAGGTGGAGGAGAGTTTGGGGACCACAGGGACAACTGACTGCTCCACCTGAGCAGCTGCATCTCTCTTTGTTCATTCCTCTTGTCACTTGCATGTGGCAAAAGAGGGAGTCTTGGCCAGGAAGAGGAGAGTGCTTTTCCTGGATCCTTATTTTTGGTGAAACTCTTAATGGATCCTTCATGCCATTTGTGTCAGGCTTGCCTGATGTTGTCAAGGATGGATCCAGGGGAGGAATGAGCTTACATGAGCTGCCTTCTGTTGCTAAATTGGGGATTGAGAAATGCCAGGTTTGTGTGGCCTTCTGCTGGGTGGGGAAGCCAGGAAGCCTTCCCACTGTGCTGTTTCTCCAGTATTGAGGTCCCAAACCAGCTCACTGTCTTAACACCATTCAGACGTCTATCTCTCTTGTCTCTGGATCCATTTTCAGGGTTTGTCATTGTACTTAGTGGGGAGGAACAGAGTAAAATGGGTCTATACCATCATGTCTAGACTGAAAGTTTCAATTTACTTCAAAGAAAGAACTCTATATTTTGAAGTAATTATGTATTCTAAGCAAGTTTCTAAGAAATGTACAGAGAGTATCTATGACCCTTTACTGAGTCTTTCCCAATATTAGCATCATGTATGATTATACTATAATGTCAGAGCCAAGTATTTTACCTTGGTTACAAGTCACAGAGCTTATTCAAATTTTATCAGTTATATATGCACTCCTTTGCATTTAAGTGTGGTATGTGTATGTATTGTTCTATGCAATTTTATTTCAGAGTGATCACTGGGCTCAGTAGCTATGTTCTTCCCCACATGCATGCCCATGTCATGACTATGGTTTCTCTGCAAGATTCTCTCCCCACTTGTTTCCTTTATTTAATAAGGAACTGAACCAGGCTTCCATACACCAACTTCATGGTACTGCCTCAGGGCTTGTTATACAGGTACTTATTAATATCTTGCAGTATATATGTTATTCTATTACAGTTATTTGTTTATTTTGTAGTCCACCACTAGACTTCAGAAGGAAATCTGTGCCACATATTAACTTTCTATCCATCATGCTTGCTTGGTACAGGGCTTGATTAAAGAGATATTTTTGGAATGAATGCATCTGAATCACTTTCTCCAGTGCCTATTCTAATGATTTCAGGTCATGTAAGGTGTTAACTTCTTTGAATTTTTACAAGAGTTGTCATCTAAACCATGCATTCTCATTTCTTCTTTGGCTCTCCTTTGTATTACTCTGCAGGAGTATGAAGTATGCATGCAGGTGTATTACTTTTCATGGTCACCTGGAGAGGCAGATGAACTCCACCCAGGGTTTGGTGTGAATGTCAAATCTGCTTGGTAGTAATATTTACTACCAGGTAATATTTACAGTGTTAGCTTATGACTTACTACTGGGACGCACACTGAGACATCTGTCCTTGTTCTCTGAAGCCATTTTTAACTTGCTGAGAAGTCTTCACTGCTCATTCCAGAGACTTTGTTTACATTAAGTACTATATATTTGCTTACTCTGTGTGTGTGTGTGTGTGTGTGTGTGTGTGTGGCATCATACCTTACCTTGGGAGCCATCTGTTTGGGTAAAGGTCCCTCTGCCTTTGAAGAAGACAGTAACAGTTATTCATGTTGCTTGAGTGTTCTTCAGTCATTACATTATAATTTAATTGGGCACTGGGTCCATCCTGTCGTGATGAATAAGAATAGCTTCCTTTGACTGAACATTTACCACATTTCTACCTCTTATAATATGACACAGGGGAAAGTTTTCAAGTATTAATGTGTCAGTTCATTCCTACTTTCCCTTAGTTCACTGTATTGTGGATTATCCATGGTTGATGACTGTCTCTGTCTTTGATTTTTTTTTTTTTATTTTTAAATTGTCTTTGATTTCAATCTCTTTGGACAACCTCCCTCTAATAGCCCAAAGGTTTCATAAATGGGAGCTAGGACTCCTTGAGGAGAAATGGGGACAAGAGAGAAAAGTGGTACCCTGACCAGAGTGAGACATACATAGGGCCTTAAAATAACTTACTTTCCCTATTCACAAAATCTTGCAAAGTGATAGTATTAGTCTCCAGTTTTAGATGACAAAATAATTAGAATGAAGTATATCTGATTCCAAGGTCTAGTGATTTCTCTCATTCTGCAGTTTAACTTACTATTCTTTTATTATTCTTTTCCTCATTTTCTCCTTTTTCTCCCTCCACTTCAGTCTCACCTTTTTCCTTTAATCTTCCCTTTCTTTCCATCTTCCTTTATTTTTGCCTCATTGATTGTCTGTTACCTTTATTTATTTCTTCCTGTCTGTTTTCAACTGCCCTTCTTTCATCATTTATTGATCATCAATCATGTTGGGTATTTTCACTCACTGTTAGATATCAAGACAGATAAGATGCAGGCACTAACCTCAAATGTTTGACACAGTGAACTTTAGTAAACCTCACTGTGTTTAGTAAATTTCACTGTGCTTAAAAAAAGAATTTCCTTTCTTGTCATTTGGAGGAGTTGTAGAGTTGGCAACTGGCCCATTTTCCTCCTCAGCATTTTCACCAAGCAAGGAGTGGAATAGAGTTGGCGCAGATACTTTTATAACCATAGTGGGGCATCAGCTAGTCATCAGAGCTGCCTGATGCTCACGAGCTGAATTCACTGTCACACACATTGCACACAAAAGAGTGAACTAGTCAGTGATTCCCTTCAATGGTTCACACTCCCTGGGAACCTTTCCTTAGGCTAGGGATTAGTGTTGGGAGGATCTCCTTAAACATTTCTCATAATCTGTTTTACCCATGGTGGATAGAAAAAAAAAATCAATTAACTTTTAGACCCCAGGGTGTTAAGTCATGAAACTTTAATAAAGAATCCTTACAAATTTGGGCCTGAGCAAGTTTTTTGTCCTTCTTAAGATGTTTCATTCTCTGGACACACTTTCTACCATTTTTACAAAGGCTGTGACTGCTTTGGACAGTCAACAGCAACCACAATGCCCCATGCCAGTAAAAGCACAGGTTTTTAGTTCTAAGAAATATGTTCCATTCAGTTCTCCTTAGATTTCCAAGTCTGTCTATAAGAAGCCATTCTTTCATTAAGAACAGAAGTCCCTTTGGCCCCAGGTACCATTAATAGGATGTGGAAACTACAAAGTAATCTACTCACAAATCCACCAAACCCCTAAATTAATCCTTTTTGCTAACAACTAAATAAAGCAATGTCTTTACCATATTAAAGGTGTTTTGTTTTTTTTTTTCACATGCACAATTGAATGATTAAGCTACCAAATGTGCAATTATCCAATTATGAGGAAGGAGGGAAAATTAAGATTAGATATGGTTTTGTTCTTGAAAGAGTAATTAAATTGCTACATCAAGGAGAGATGAATAATATTTAAGTCAAAGAAGCAGAAGATATACAGGAAATATTTTATCACAAATACAGAAGCAGAAGGGAACGAAATGGGTCAATGTGACTGGGGTAGGAGAAGAAAGGGACCAAAAAAATTAAGGGAAAGAAGATAGAAAAGAGGATGGGAAGCTTATTTGAAGATAAGTTCAGTTCAGTTGCTCAGTTGTGTTCGACTCTTTGTGACCCCATGGACTGCAGTACACCAGGCTTCCCTGTCCATCACCAGCTCTCGGAGCTTGCTCAAACTCATGTCCATTGAGTCGATGATTCCATCCAACCATCATCCCCTGTTGTGCCCTTCTCTTCCTGCCTTCAATCTTTCCCAGCATCAGGGTCTTTTCTAATGAGTCAGTTCTTCGCATCAGGTGGCAGAACCATTGGAGCTTCAGCTTCATCATCAGTCCTTCCAATGAATATTCAGGGTTGATTTCTTTTAGTATTGACTGGTTTGATCTCCTTGCTGTCCAAGGGACTCTCAAGAGTCTTCTCCAACATCACAGTTCAAAAGCATCAATTCTTTGGCACTTGGCTTTCTTTATGGTTCAACTCTCATATTTGAAGATACCAAGGAAAATAATTGGAACACTCAGTAAGAGATATTTATTTCCTTAAGATTACTTCTTGAACAGTATAATAATATATTAAGTAAACCACATCCTAGTTGAAATGCTGGGGAGCACAGTTGTTATTAAGACAAAATAATGAAAGAGTAATTAATCCCTCATGCTTGATTTTTCTTTCTTTTATAATCAAAATAAAAAAAGTGTTCTAGAAGAACTATATTTTTCTGGAGGAAGTGCCTTGTGATGGCTTGAAGCTCAGCCCATGGGGAAATGATGAATCAGGTAGGTAGGTATTTTATACCAAAAATCTTCAGCCTACCATATTTCTCTTCTCGCCATGCTTTCATTCAAACATCTCAAATATCTCCTCTTTGTCAAACATCAGGTCAGAAATGGTGTTAAATGTATTAGTCAAGAAGAATAGCATTTTCTCTATCCTAATGGGGTCCTACTTTTCTCCTTATGTAAATGACCTCTTTCCCCGACCCTCTCCTAATTTCTAGTGGGACTCAGATAATAGGTTTGAAAAACTGTTTGGATACTATAGAGCAATATAGATGAAGCGCTTGATTTTATACCTACCTTGTGGATTTTGTCCAAACCTCTTTTTAACAGTCACCTGTGATTTCAAAAGCTCCTGCACTTTAGCAACTGGGAAGAATTCCCTGATAACTGAAACTTATACTCATTTATAACCTTACAAGGTTTAGCTTTGGGACTCTGAGTGTTTTGTTTTATTTCATATTTCCTGTCTAGCTAAGAAGCCATTCTTTTTTCACTCTCAGCACATCAGAGACTTGTCATGGATTATCTAACAGGACACATGCTTTTAGGGGCATACACATACCAAATAATCGTAGGCTTTGTTCTTTGAGAGCTTATTGGAAATCAAGGCTTCACCAGAAAATAGGTCAAGTGTTCTGAGTCCCTTATTATTATTATTATTTTACTTTACAATATTGTATTGGTTTTGCCATACATCAACATGTATCTGCCATGGGTGTACACATGTTCCCCAGACTCCTATGGGAAGACTGAGGCAGCAACACCCTGAGACAGAGTCCTCTAGGAAAATATAAGTCAGGAAAGGAGAGTCTTCACTAATCCCAAATATTAGTTGAAGAAGTCATTAACCATCTTCGCTGATTTGGAAACCAAGAGGATGATAAAATTAAATCTAATTGCTACTTGGTACCAGAAAAAAAAAAAATGTGCTAATAAAGATCCCTGGGCAAAAGTAGGAGAGATTGATTGGCTCTAGGTTACAGATGAAACTCTCTTACTTCCAATTTGGTTGGGTCACCTTATGTAATGTTGATAGATCTCAAATATCAGAGTTCCTAGGTTTCTCAGTGGGTGAAATGAAAAAAAAAAAAATTCAGAATAATTAGATAAAGTGTTACTTAATCTATCTAAAATTATTACTCTCCTCCTTAGATTTTATATTTAATATTAAGAGTGAAATTGGATCATGGGAAGGATGACCCACTATGGGAAGTCTTTCTGTGGGGTTGCTGGGCTGGGCCTTGCGAAGTCTAATGCTTTTTTGACTGTGGTTCCAGAGGAGTCTATATTCTTTGAACATATCTTAGACATAGATTTTTAAGCCTCCCTCCTTTCCCTCTACTATATCAGCTTCTTTTCGTTTTTTTTTTTTTTTTTTTCCATATTGACTGTAGTTATGGTTCCTGGGTGATAAGTGAAAATGCCACATCAATTTTGTACAATTTTTACTATTGCTATTATTTTAATGATGTTAAGTCTGCACATGCTTTTAAATTTAAATAATGTTTTATTCTAAATAGCTCTGGCCAAATGCCAGAGTAGTGATACCACCTCTGCATTTTTAAAGTCTTTGATGGTGAACCTAATCTCCAGTCTCCTAATCTCTTCAATCTCCATCCCCATGAATAAAACTATTGATATATTGGCATACACTGGAGTGGGGAACCTTTCCAGGGGCTTCCACTGAGTCCTTCTTAACGTGCTAGCTCTCACTCAGTGGATCAGGGAACAAAACTGAGAGTCCTATAACATCTATTCCCACTATGTTCTAGGACTAGAGAAAGAAACATGGGTCAGTTGCCTGCTGGACCTACTGGGAAATGGCCTTGGTCAAGAAGTCATCTATCACCTGAATGGCATTAGGACAGGTACTTCACAGTAGTGTTTTAGGTCTCAGGGGGCTTACTTCAGTACCAAGTCAGTACTTAATAACTCTCGTTAAATTTGTAAATGTCTACAGATCCCTTCAAGGAAGGCTTGGATGAATATTTATAATATACACCAAAGGTTAGTTGTTGAGATTGTCCTCAGATGGAAGGGAGTTGGGATTTATAAATTAGCTTATGTCTGAACAGTATGTAAGAGGTTATAATCAGCTCCCTAATTTGAATTAGATTTCTTACCATATCACTAATACCTGGGATGTTCTTACTCATATATGTCAAGTAGAAGTCCAAAAACTGTCTATTTAATGTCTAATGACACAATAGCCCACTAACCATTGTCATTTTAACCCTTTACATCAAAACACTCCACCACTCTGTTCCTCATGTCGCTTATAATAGTTATTATTCCCCCTACCCTCTATTACCGTACAATCCTATTATTTCCACTGAGATTAGGAAAGCAATTTTCTTTGCAACTCTAGTTGCAAAGTTTCCAGTCATCTCTAGCATGGAGGGATGGCCAATATACTGTTTTTAAAAGAAACCAAAGCCTTTTCATGGATGTGTTTTAAAGATTTTGGTGAAGAGTGTGTCCTATGAGTCTCCTGGAGTTGTGACAGTTAGAAGTGGCTGAAGAGGGTATATGTATGCAGCCTAGTCTACCATTCCCATCTCCCTAAGCATTTTGACTCATTCCTGTCTACATCTGCCAGCAAAGTTCTGACATATTATCTTCATTGTCCTTGGGCCATTCTTGAACCCAAGTTTAATTAACCAACCAAGACTATTCTTTCTATTCCCAGTGAGATGAGTGTACCCGTGTAACAAATTTTGGCCTAAATGCTGTGCTATATTCTGGCAAGTTTTGCTCCCATTAGTGTCCCTCTCATGCATGCTGCCCCAATGTACACCTCTTGATATAAATTGGCAGTGTTTTATAGCTCTTTTGTCATATAAACTGTTTCTTCCCAGATGGAGCCTTGAATTTTCTGCCTTGAATACACCAGGATTTACGTTTTTTTTGCTTTTGTATTCAGGATATCTATCTCTGTCAGGGAGATTTAGGGACAAAAGCTCCTCAGCCTCGTCTGTGTTCTGCCCACATTTCCCCTTTTCATGATCAGGGTCTCACCCTTCTCCATCAAAGCCATTATATAAAATATGTGGTGGAGCTGAAGATCTGGTTGGTATCCCAACTCAGTGTTACTTACCGCAAGACCCTGGGTTCCATCACAGACCCATAAGCCCTATGGCTACAGGAGAAAAAGTGCTACTGCAAAGTTATCATCAAGGCTTTCTGATTTTCCACTTGAATTATGAGCTTGGCAGTTAAAGACTCCAATTTACTCTTTCTCAGGGGTCCATCAGCTCTCTAGGCTGTCAGAAATAACTAACTAACCCCCCAAAGCTCCTGGTAAATATTGTCACCATAGAAACTTAGGGTTATAGCCACTTAATCTCCCCTTCTCTTGTCTTCTATTTGTACTCCATGCCAGTCCGTCTTCAGTGATTACTCAAATAATTATAAATGCCAGTGCATCACATGGAATACTGCTGTTTCATTTATCTCTTACAAGGAGAGTATCTATGTCCTCCTCAGATATAGGGACAACCTCATCTCAGAATTCCATCAGCAGGGCTAGTTTCCACAGGCTCTTCCTCTTCCTATTATATTAACTGTGGTTTTGGTCTTGGATGGAAATAATGCATTATATGAGATAAATTTTAATTAAGTGACTATAAAGTTGTGACCACAATAGAGAGAGGCAAGGTATGTGCTCATGGAACTGCAGCTGGTTCTCAGTGGTGAACCTTCTTGTGCATCTTGAACATGTTAGTCTTTAATTTCTTCAGGGAAGGGACTGGGTGATGGCTCAAGCGTTGCCACCTCTAGGCCTGGAGGAGGGGAAAGGGGAGGGAGTCCTTAGCTTAGTTCAGCTTGTAGCTGTGGTTACAGGAGAGGACCTTTTAACAAATTGATGGTTTGGGTAGATCAGCAGGCACGCCATTGAGACCTAATAGGAAGTGATCCAGGGTCATGAATACCTATACCTCACTTTCCTCGAATCTTCTGTTTCTCTGTGCTTCCTATGAGCCACATTCTGCTGGAGGTTAGATACAAGGCAGCTGGCTGCCGATCTGCTCCACAGAGGTCATCTCCCAGAAGTGAGAGCAAGATGGGCAAGTGCAGAAAGTGATTGTGAGGGAGAAAAAGAAACAACTGGCTCAAAGAGATACTGTTATATTCCCATTTGACAGATCAGAAAACAAAGTTTCCAAGAGCAAGAGTCACATGCCTGAAGTCCTTCAGCTCATTGAAAACTGGGTTTTCAATGAAAATGCATCGTTCCAGTCACTCTTCACTGCCTTGGAAACTGCTTCAAAGAGCAATTGTTTGACCTTTAATTCTACAAAAAATTTTCTTCCTAGTCTGTTTTGATTATCACTAGACACACTTCTGAGCTAGGAATTATTATTTCATTTTAGGGGGGTAAAAACTGGGGATTGGCGAGTTTAAACTATGTTTCTAAGCCTCAAACTTCATAGGTGGCAAAGAGCATCCAGACAGCAGATTTGCTGAACTCTCACTACCAAACATATGGCTCCATGTCAGTGGAAGATGGTTTGTTCTTTTTTCTTGTCCCCCCCACCCCCCGCCCATGGGGGGCATCCCTTTCCTTTTTTAATGTGCATCATTCATAGATTCAGCCAGAGCACTTTCAACCCATGTGTTTTCCAAGGGATAACTTTTGAGAAAATTGTAAAATGGGCAGTTTCTCTTCCTACCTTCCCTTGCGCACTTGTTGCCAGCTTGGTGCTCATCTCATCCTGTGGGCTTAGCCATCTCTTAGACACTTGAGTGTGGTCTACTCCTACTCACAGAACAGGAATATGAAAGCAGGAAATTCACCTTCTGCTTTATTGGGACAGACATTTCCACATCAGCTCTGGGATACTGGGATATTAGATCTACTGGTCTATAAATAAAACTGATTGAAAAACATAACTTTTTTTCTTTGATGGCTGAGGGCTTACCATTGCATCAGCAGGGAAAAAATAATTAGCAAAAATAAAATGGGACAAATGTAGCTGGAGTATTCATCTAATCTATTTAAGAATTGTTGAAACGATACTGTTCTCTAACATTATTATTATTATTATTATTATTGGTTACTTTTCTCCTGGAAATTATGCTATGAGACTGATTTACCCCTGTGATGGAATTCTGACATTCTTATGTTAAATACTAAAGAAATTATTTTAATTTTTTTTTTGAGATAGCTGTAAGTTTGAATCATGTCAAATTAGAAGATTTCTTACTTGCAGGTCTATTTATTTTTGATTTGAGGTCAGTTTTATCACTTTCTTTGCTGCACATTATATAAAAAAATGGTCTCTCATTTAGAATGTCAGATGACAATCTCTATTTCAGTAATTGAGCAAATTTTGCACCTGATTTGTCTTTCAGTTAATTTCTATGTCCAGGATATGATGTTTGAATAGGAATAAAAATAAAGATCTTAAAACTTTGTTTTAACTAGCATCATAGGGTAATGTTTCCCACTGTAGGGTTGACAAATGCATTTAATATGATTTTATTGGGTACTCACTATGTGCTAGTGCTACCATATGCTTGAGACAGGGGCCATGTGGCTGGAGCAAGCTGCATGGAAAGGACAGTTTCAGGAAATGCATTCCAAGCAGTAGGCATGCTCTAGGTCATGTGATATCTGGTTAGGGAGCACCCAGGACAATGGTGTATCTCTTCTCTCAGTGGTTAACTTTCCAGTAAAATAGATTCGAGTGAAACAAGAAAGGCTGGATGCAAAGCTGGTGCAGAGCTGGGAACGAAGCTGAAAATGCTAGCATGTTTTTTCACTGGCATTGAAACCTTGAAATAGCCCTTTCCTTGACTTCAAGCCATGACCAAGAGCCAGCCAAGGCCAGCCCCTGTATTCACACCCTCAGACCTTGACTGGTGAAGCCTCAGATGCATGTGAACTCTGTCCTAGCTAGAGTGTTGGAAGCATCCATTTCTTCATTTGCAAAATGAGAGCAATAGTTCCTTCCTCATGAAAATGTCATGAGTATTCTCTGCAGCAATTTATTTAAAATGCTCATCCCAGAGCCTTGTGCATATTAAGAGATTAATAAACATTTGCTGTTGGAATGATTATATAATGGTTATAAAGGATTTTTTAAGCATGGCTGAGGGCTATCTGGGAAATGACATATACAGTCATTTGACATACAGACATATGGGGTCATTTTATGAGAAAAGATAATCAGTTGTAGTGATGATAGTAATTTAAGTAGAGAATTTCCCTTTTGAATAATATGCTTGATCTTATTCCAAGGTATTCTTCAAATGTTCCTTTCCTTTGATCCCCTAAACATTAAACTACATTAACTAATGAAGTGAATAACGCTTCCAATGAGCTTGACATTTTCTGGCCAGTTGAAAAAATTAACCCTGCTGACTATAAACAGTCAGAAAATTGGTAACCTTTCAGCCACAAGCATCATTATAAAGCATAAAAAGTAAATAGAAAATGACTTATGTCTTGAAAGTGTATCATGGAATCGTGCATGCCCGTGAGCACAAGGCTGGATTTCTACGAAAGCAGTTTACCCAGTTGCTGTGTAAGTGCAGAAACCAAAACAGAGGTTAACACCACACTATCTCAGAAATGCAGCTTAAAAAAAAAAGTCTAGCTGCCTTTTAAACAGCATTGTTGAAGTATAACTGATATACAAAGAACTGCAAATATTTAGTGTACACAACTTGATGAGTTTGGACATATGCAAATAGTCATGATAGTATCACCACAATCAAGATAATAAAGATATCCATCATAGTTTCTTGTGTTCTTTTTTTTTTTTTTTTTTTTTTTTTTGTGGTAAGAGCACAACACATGAGATCTACCTTCTTCAACACTGGGACATTCAATACTGTATCCGTAACTATATATCTAGTCCCATCACTTCATGGCAAGTAGATGGGGAAAAAATGAAAACTGTGACCGACTATTTTCTTGGGCTCCAAAATCACTGCGGATGGTGACTGAAGCCACGAAATTAAGACACTTGCTCCTTGGCAGAACAGCTATGACAAACTTAGGATATTCAAAAAGGAGAGACATCAGTTTGCCAACAAAGGTCTGTTTAGTCAAAGATATGATTTTTCCAGTAGTCATGTATAGATGTGAGAGTTGGACCGTAAAGAAAGCTGAATGCTGAAGAACTGATGCTTTTGAACTATGGTACTGAAGAAGACTCTTCAGAGTCCTTTGGACAGCAAGGAGATTAAACCAGTCAATCCTAAGGGAAATCAACTCTGAATATTCATTTGAAGGACTGATGCTGAAGCTCCAATACACTGTAGCTGAAAAATTGTAGCTGAATTGTACAATAGTAGAATTGTAATTGTACAATTGTAGCTAAAGCTACAGTACTCCACCTGATGCTAAGAGCTGGGTCATTGGAAAAAAACCCTGATGCTGGGAAAGATTGAGGGCAAGAGGATAAGGGAGCGACAGAGGATGAGACGACTAGGTGGCATCCTCGACTCAATGGACATGAGTTTGAGCAAACTCTGGGAGATAGTGAAGGACAGGGATGCCTGGCATGCTGCAGTCCATGAGGTCACAAAAATGGGACATGACCGAGCGACTGAACAACGACAACTGCAGACAGACACTATGTTGTATGGCAGATCTCTCTCAAATATATTCATCTAGCATAACTGAAACTTTATGCCCATTGAACAACTCCCCATAGCCCCCCTCCCACCTTCTGGCAATGTGTTGTTTCCTCTGCTCCTTTTGAGCTTGAGTATGTTAGATTCCTCATGTAAGTGGAGTCATGCAGCGTTTGTCCTGCTGGGACTGGCTTATTTCACTCAACATAGTGTCCACCAGGTTCATCCATGTTGTAGCATATGCTAGGATTTCCTACTTTTTAAGGCTGAATAATGCTCCATTTTAAGTATTGTTATATACCACCTTTTCTTTCTTTCTTCATCTGTTGTTGGGCACTTGGCTCCTCCCATATTCTGTCTATCGTGAATGATGTTGCAATGAGTGTGTGCTAAGTCACTTCAGTCATGTCTGACTCTCTGCAACCCTGTGGACTGTAGCTCACCAGGCTCCTCTGTCCTTGAGATTCTCCAGGCAAGAGTACTGGAGTGGGTTGCTAGATCCCACAGAGGATCTTACCAACCCAGGGATCCAGCCCAAGTCTCTTTGTGTCTCCTGCATTGGCAGGCACAACCTGGGCTGCAATGAATATGGGAGTGTAAATATCTCTTTGGTTTTACTGTTGTAGCTTGGTGCTTGGATATCATGTGCTTATGTTGATTTGTTATTATTATTAGCTTCATTTGTGGATGAGAAAACCAAGGCTTAGAAGAACCGCATTTATATGTCAGTTTCTTGTATCCTGCCTTGAAGTATTATAGTGAGATTGTGAGTGTGGACTCCAATCAGGAGTGATCTCTGCTTATGTCATATAGTTGCAGAAAGTGGTGCCATGTCATTAAATAGCAGCGATAGGACAAAGCTGTATCTTCAGCACTTCAGCACAGTAATTGTCATCCTTTTCACCTCTAATTACTTTATTTACAAAAGCAAGACATCATGAACCCAAGTTCCTTCCAAACCTTAAGCAAGCAGGACTACTGGTATACTTCTGACTTTTTGTCCATCTCATAGCTCCTCATCCCTATGCTCCAGCCACTTAATTCTTTTTGTGCCTTAATTTACCAAATTTACTTTTACCTCAAGGATATCTCACTTCCTACTTTATCCTGCCTCATTTTCCTCTGAACTTTACCTTTCTGTGTCTTTCTTGCATCTGCATCTTAGTATAGCTCAGCTCTTACTGCTAGTGAGAGGTGTTTCCTGATATTTCTCTCCTGGAATCTTCAACTCTGTTCACTCCCTATTTTTTATTTTCAGGATACTATTTGTTTGTGTATTTGTAAATTGTCTGTAACCCTCACTGAAATGTACAGTCAGTAAGACAAGGACTCACCTGTCTCATTCAATACTGAACCTGAATGCAGTGTACATAGTAGGAACTCAGGAAACCTTGTTAAATATTGACTGCGGTGAAGAGAAAATATGGGAGCAGGTGTATCTAATTCCTCCAAGTAAAATTCAGTTTCTCTAGCACATCAATTGCATCCATACTTGAGAATCAGTGGCTAAGCTTGGGAATTATGAAAAAGGCAAAATGAGAGATACAGGCTTGCTCAATTATCAGAGACTCTCTGACACTCTAGGGGAAAATGCATTCCTGGCATTGTAAGACAGCAAAGAAAGCAACAGTTCTGGCTGAGAATTGCTGGGAAAATGGGTCACAGGTTTAGTGTGACATAGTGTTAAGGGGACTCCGGAAAAGCAGCACATTAAATCTCATGGCAAAACTCATTTCTTTCCTTCTTTTGTTGAGTGGGTCCAGAGAATCAAAAGGAGAAAATAATTCGGATACTATAATAAACCCAGAGAATTTTTAATTTATTTTTTAAACATTTTTATTTTGTTTTGGGATATAGCCAATTAATGTTGTGATAGTTTCAAGTGAACAGTGAAGGGACTCAACCATACTTAAACATGTATCCATTCTCCTCCAAACTCCCCTCCCATCCAGGCTGCCACTTAACACTGAACAGAATTCCAATTGCTATATAGTAGGACCTTGTTCGGAGAAGGTGATGGCACCCCACTCCAGTACTCTTGCCTGGAAACTCCCATGGACGGAGGAGCCTGGTAAGCTGCAGTCCATGGGGTCGCGAAGAGTCAGACACGACTGAACGACTTCACTTTCACTTTCATGCACTGGAGAAGGAAATGGCAACCCACTCCAGTGTTCTTGCCTGGAAAATCCCAGGGATGGGGGAGCCTGGTGGGCTGCCGTCTATGGGGTCACACAGAGTTGGACACGACGGAAGCGACTTAGCAGTAGCAGCAAGTGAAAAAGCCCTATATTACTAGCACAGGATGCAGAATGTGATTTTATATATGTAAAAAAGGTGTATGTTTCCATGAGAAATTTGTAGAACTATATATACAAAATGTTAAAAGTAGGACTACTAGTGGTAGGTTATGGTTATTTCCTCTCCTTTTTTTTTTTTTTTTTAAGTTTGTCTTATTTTTCATATATTCCAAGACAAACATGGTGCTATTTTGTATTAAAAAATACAATGCCTCAAATTGTGTGGCTTGACCAGTACAAAGCAGAGGGGAACCGTTTCCTTCCATATGGTTAAGACTTCATTTTTCAACCAAATTCAGAAAGTGAGGAAGATCTTACAGGAGTGAAAACAGAAGTCATTTCCTTTAGGCCTCTACATGTTTTTTTCTTTTCTTTTTTTTAAACTAATTTCTTTCTGCATGTAGTTGCTTTACAGTGTCATATTAATTTGTATTGCATGGCAAAGTGAATCAATTATTACTACCAATGCTCTTTCTGCCAGAACATAACATAGTCATAAATATTTGCCATTACCAATGTGGGGTGTAGGCACCAATATGTCTCACTTAGTTCAGATATTCTCAGCCTCTGTTGTAGATTTGCTCCTGGAAAGATTTGTAGGAGTCAAATTTCTGTGAATTGAAAGCTTAAGGGACTCTTCTGTGTAAGTGAATTCTGTTGAGGATCTGTATGAGAGATAATTAGCTCCTCCTCTTCCATTCTAATTTCTCTGAGTTCACTTTGTATATTTTTTGAGCTCTTTCAGTGAAATGAAATAAACTTATGAATGTATTATTAAGCATTGTATATCAGCATTTTTAATGGCTGCTTTGTATTCCATTGAGTGGATATCTCAAAAGTTATTTAATCAGTGTCTAAGTGCTCAGTGTTTAGATTGTTTCTCTTCTTTTTCATAGCATTTAGCATTATTGTAATTATAAATTTGAATACTTTTCATAGGTTGTCTCCAAATAACATATGTTTCTGAGGCTCTGGTAATATAGTGCAAATTATTTTGCATTATTGCTATACAAATTCCACTAGCAGCAGAAGAAAGTTTGCATTTCTTGCTGACTAATTTTGAATATTATTATTATTTAAACATGCCAATTTGATAGCTGAAAGTGGTCTCTTATATTGGAAGAATTTCCATTTCTTTGCTTACTTGTGTGAATGAAAAATTTCCTCAAAGATTTATATAGCATTGCTATGTCATTTGATTTTTGTAGTGGATCATAGTATAGATATAGGAAGCAAAATTGTTTGTGCATATTCTATTTTATTAGCCAAATGACCTAGGGCATATTAACTTCTCTGTGCCTCATGCTGCTGCTGCTGCTAAGTCGCGTCAGTCGTGTCCGACTCTGTGCAACCCCATAGACGGCAGCCCACCAGGCTCCCCTGTCCCTGGGATTCTCCTGGCAAGAATACTGGAGTGGGTTGCCATTTCCTTCTCCAATGCATAAAAGTGAAAAGTGAAAGTGAAGTCGCTCAGTTGTATCCTACTCTTAGCGATGCCATGGATTGCAGCCCACCAGGCTCCTCCATCCATGGGATTTTCTAGGCAAGAGTACTGGAGTGGGGTGCCATGACCTTCTGGCATTAATGACAGTACCTGATGATAGTGTCTGAGCTGCTACTTCCAATTTTGCTTGAATGCCACATTTGGAATTCCAAGTTACGTCAGTAATCTGAGTTGGAATTCTGTCTCTGGCAACTTAAGGAATCTTGTCTGATTCAGGAATAAACAAATTCTGTATCATTTCAGATGCTCAGACTGAGGATGGATGAGACTACTGTTTTAGTAGTATTGTTATCAGGGACCCATGCTTTAGAAAAGGTGTAAAACTAGACCTCTAAGCTTATTAAAATTCTGTGACAGCCTTTTTTGTTATTTCAGACTCTTACCCAGTTAAATGCAGGTTACTTAATGGTTAGCCCTTTTGAACTCTTGAAAAAGGTCTGTCAGCCTGAAATGTGTAGTGATTTGAGCCAGGGCTTGTGTTGTGAGTATCCTCCTCCATTCCAGATATATTCTCTGCCCTTGTCCACCTTGCTCTGTGCCTTGGGAGAGCTGTTTGTTAGATTACATCAGTGGGTGCTCTTTCCTTCCGGCCTGGGCCAATAACTGACAGGAAAAGGGAGACCTGAAGAAAGTGTGGTGCTGGTATTGATTTTCCTGGATCCATTCCTGTGACATCACCAGTGTTGACTGCTTTCTTTAACCAAAGCTGTAGCACTTCAGGGGATCATTTCCACAGAGCTCTCTGTCTCCATGTTCTGGTAACTGCTTCCTTTCCTTGCTGTTTTATCTTGATGATTTTATTCGGTCACTCAGTCGTGTCTGGCTCTTTGTGACCTGGCTCTTTGCAGTCTGGCTCGTGGACTGCAGCATGCTAGGCTCCTCTGTTCTCTACTGTCTCCCGGAGTTTGCTTAAACTCTTGTCCACTGAGTCGGTGATGCTATCTAACCATCTCATCCTCTGCTGCCCTCTTCTCTTGTCTTCAGTTTTTCCCAGCTTCAGGGTCTTGTTTTATCTTAGGGATGATAGTCATGCAACAGCTCATAGTTTCCCAGCGTCCTGCCTCCACGTATGACTCTCCTTAGGCTACCCATTTGTGTTACCATCTGTTTCTTCCTAGGATCCCAAGTGATGCAGAGAAATGTATTTTCACACTCGCTGGCTAGTTGTCTAAGCCTGTAGTGTTCAAAGGCTCAGCTGTTGGATCCTGGCCCAAGAAATCCTTCCACCTATCAAGTTATATCCCAGAATCAATAGCCCTGGAAAAAGCCATTTAGAATTCAGGTTGAAGTTGTTGACAATCCAATTAAACATATCACAATAACATGAATTAACCAATCTAGCAAATAGTCATGAAAAAAAGTTAATACTGGAAACTTGTTGAGTATTTCTTATGTTTTATATTTTTCATGTATGCTGATCTTGAATAAGTATCACTGTCAATGCTCATATAGAAATCTTATTGAGTAGAGTTCTATAAATCATTATTATAATATATACTAATATAAAGTAATATTAAATTCATTATTTTAAAATTACAGAGAGCAGTAGTCTCTGGCTTCTTAAGTCAAGCATGTATATTTTTTTAAGCTAGTATATATTAATACTTCTTTAGTTGAAAGTATGACCTTGGACGTAGAAGAATCCTGGATTAGATTCTTAAGTCAACTACTAACTAGTTGTATACTCTTAAGAAATGACATAATTTTTCTAACCTTTATTTTCCTCACTTGTAAAATGAAGGTTGTAATAATATTTATTACACATTGTATATAAAGCACTTAGTAAAGAGTAAGTGCTCTATTAAATGTTATCAATTATTAGCATCCTTTGACTCCTGTAATACTTTTTCAATGAATAGGCATCGTTTTGCCTTCCATAACTTAGGCTAATAATCTCAGTAGCCTGTAGGGGCCAACAGGTAGCACATAAGGGAAGTAAGTTACGTGCAAATGTCATTTTGCTGTCTTAATCTCTCCTTTGCAGTCCTGCTTTTAAGAGAGAGAAAGAGAGGATGAGAGAGACAGAGATACTTCTCTACTGTGTGAAAAAAAATTATTCGTAAGCTCAATAACAAACGACAGGTGACTCTGAGCCTAGTTTCATGATGATTGCTAGGCTTTATCAAGAGAAAAATGATTGATTTTTGAAGAGAATTACAATGTTGAGGTTGTATATGAAACTTCCTGGTTGTTGTTGTTGTTGTTAACATAATTTTTCATAGCAGTTTTAGTTCACAGAAAGATTAAGGGGAAGGTGCAATGATTTTTCATATATTTCCTGCCCCTACACCCATAGCTCTCCCAGTATTGACATCACCTATCAGATTGGTACATTTCTTACAACTGATGAACCTACATAGTTACATCATGTAGGTTCTAAAATGTTATGTAATTGAAATTGTATGGTATATAGCCTTTTGAAATGGGTTGTCTCACTTAGTAATTTAAAGTTAAGTTTCTTCCATGTCTTTTCATGGCTTGATAACCCATTTATATTTACTGATCAATAATATCCCATTGTTTGGATGTACTGCCATTTATTTACTGATTAGCCTGCTAAAGGACATCTTTATTGTTTCCAAATTTGAAACTTTTGAATGAAGTTTCTGTAAAATCAGGTGCAGAATTTTGTGTGGACTTAAATTTTCAGAGCCTTTGGGTAAATACCAATGAGTGCAGTGAAGGCAATGGCACCCCACTCCAGTGCTCTTGCCTGGGAAATCCCATGGATGGAGGAGCCTGGTGGGCTGTAGTCCATGGGGTCACTAGGAGTCGGACACGGCTGAGCGGCTTCACTTTCACTTTTCACTTTCATGTATTGGAGAAGGAAATGGCAACCCACTCCAGTGTTCTTGCCTGGAGAATCCCAGGGACGGGGGAGCCTGGTGGGCTGCCATCTCTGGGGCCTCACAAAGTCGGACACGACTGAAGTGACTTAGCAGCAGCAGCAGCAGTGATGCTGGATCCAACTGGAAGGGTATATTTACTTTTGTGAGAAACTACTGATTCATCTTCCAAAGTGAGTGTCATTTTGCATTTCCAACAGCAATGAATGAAAGTTCCTTTTGCTCCATATCCTCCCTAGCATTTGCTTTGGTTTTTGGACATCCTAATAGGTGTATAATGGCATCTCACTGTTTTAATTTGTATTTTCTAATGACATGTTATGTGGAGAATCTTCTTATATACCTATTTTCCATCTGTATGTCTTCTTTATGAGATGTGTCTGTTAAGTTCTTTGGATCATTCTTTGAATAGTTTATTGAGTTTTTTGAGTTCTTTGTACATCTTGGATAATAGTCCTTTACCAGATGTGTCTTTTGCAAATATGTGTTTTAAGTTTGTCTTGTCTTCTTCTGACATTGTCTTTTGCAGAGTTAAAGTATTTTATTTTAAAAATAAAATATTTTAAAAAATATTTAAAAATAAAACTTTATTAAAAATGTTTTAATGAATTGTGTCTGTTGTATCTGAAGAAATCATTGTCATGCTCAGGGTCATCTAGATTTTCTCCTATGTTATTGTCTAGTTTCTTTTTTTTTTTTTTTAAGTTTTATCATTTTAAGCCTGTAATCATTTTTAAGTTCATTTTTGTAAATTATATCAGATTTGTTTTTTATTTTTTTTCTTTTGCATCTAGTTATCTAGTTGTTCCAGCACCATTTGATAAAAAAAATAATACCTTTGCTACATTTTATTGTCTTTACATTTTTGTTAAAGATCAGTTGACTGTATTTATGAAGGTCTATTTCTGGGCTCTGTATTCTGTTTCACTGATTTGTCTCTTTCCACGTTGTCTTAATTACCATAGCTTTATAGTAAGTCTTTAAGTAGTGTTAGCCTTCCAACTTCATTCTTCTCCTTCAATGTATTATTGGCAATACTAGGCCTTTTGCCTCTCTATATAAACTTTAGAATTGATCTGTCAATATCCATCAAATAATTTCCTGGGATGTAGATTGAAATTTCATTGAATCTTCAGATTAAGTTGGTAAGAACTAACATCTTTGCAATATCTAGTCTTCCTATTCATTAACATGGAATCTCTGTCTATTTAGTTATTCTTTAGTTATCCAATATTTTGTAGCTTTTCTCATATAGCTCTCACACATATTTTGTTACATTTATACCTAACCATTTCATTTCTTTGGATGCTAAGCCAAATGGCATTGTGCATTCCAAATTTCACTTTTTCAAAAGCTGATGTACTGGAAAATGATTGACTTTTGTATATTAAACAGGGCTTCCCTGGTGGCTCAGATGGTAAAGAATCTGCCTGCAATGAGGGAGACCTGGGTTCGATCCCTGGGTTGGGAAGATTGCCTGGAGAAGGGAATGGCAACCCATTCCAGTATTCTTGCCTGGAGAATCTCCATGGACAGAGGAACCTGGCGAGCTACAGTCTATGGGGTTGCAAAGAGTCAAATATAACTGAGTGACTAAGCACAGCACAGCACATATTAAACATGTATCCTGAAATCTTGCTATAATTTTTTATTAGTTCCAGAAGTTTTTGGTGGTGTTGATTCAGATTTTCTGCATAGACAATATTATCATCTGCAAAGACAGTTTTATTTCTTCCTTCTCAATCTGTATGCCTTTTATTTCTTTTCCTTATTTCAATAGCTAAAACATTGATTGTGAGGTTTAAAAGGCATAGCAAGGGGACATTTTTACCATGTACCTAATCTTAGTGGAGGGCAAGAAAACAATCTCTCAATTTAAAAATATTACTCAATATATTTAAAGAGAATATTAGGAAAATAAAACACTTCTGCAACTAGAGCATAGAGGGGCGATGTGAGTTCTGACCTAGGAGGTTAAAATCACTTGTTTTTTAAAAAAAGTTTGTTTATTTATTTTAAAGGAGACAAAGATGAATGCTTTTAATGATAAAAGCTGCAATTTACAAAGAACATAGGCATCATGAACCATTAGACACCTAGAAGCAAAGAAACAAAGATTCATAAAGCAAATATCAGAAGAAATATAAGGGAAAAGAAAAATACATATAATCATAGTAAGACATATTAACATTTCTCTGAGAATATTTCATCAAGTGCAGAAAAAATAAAAATCACACACAAAAAAAGAACTCTACTTTTTGAAATTGAGTAATGTTTATCTTCGTGCCAGTTATTCTAAATGTCCCATGGACATCTAATAACAGCACATGAGATACAAAATTTTAAGTATATTTGTGTAGGATACAAGATTGTTGTTCAGTCACCAAGTCATGTCTGACTCTTTGTGACCCCATGGACTGTAGCACGCCCAGCCTCCCTGTCCCCCACCATCTCCTGGAATTTGCCCAGGTTCATGTCCATTACATCTGTGATGCCATCCAACCATCTCATCCTCTGTCTCCCTCTTCTCCTTTTGTCTTCAGTCTTTCTCAGCATCAGGGTTCTTATATTAATCTTATATCCAAGACTCTGATGCTAGGATATAAGATTAATATAAATTAATTAAATATAAATATATTTAAATTATTAATGACACTCGTTTTAATTAGAATGATCTACAGAAAAGCAGAGAAGTCAATGGTTACTTCAGCTTACATGTAATTCTCCTCTGTGTTAGAATGTAGAGTAAGTCAGCCAACTAGACAGTTTCTCTGCTTTCCCTGCGCACTTCCAACCACAAATACTCTGTCCCTGGTCCCAACAATGACAGTTGAAGATGAGGCGAGAAGTCCAGCAGTGAATAGATCCTCAGTGTAACACTCATGTCCTCTTGGCAGAGAAGCTAAAAAGGGGACATAAAAAATGACCCTGCACCTTAAATTTTTACTAATTTCGTAGCTATCACAGTTAAAGCACACTGATACATGATGGGGTGGGGGGGGAAGATGGATCTTGGTCTGACCTCCTTTCTGTGTTGTTTTTCCATTTGCCTGTGGGCTTTATTAAATGTGTAAGAAACAAGCAGGTCTTCAGAGGCGTGCAGCTGGAAAGCCAGAGAGCAGTGTCTAAAATAGGCATACTGCATCTACGTAGTCGTTTCTAGCTAAGGAAATGCTGGGGCAAGAGGGGAGGCAGGGTAGAAATAGGATATCTTTGAAGCTCTTCAACTTTCCTCTCCAAAGACAGGAAAAATAGGATAGTGGCCTGTGGTGGGGATTAGTCAGGGGATGAATACAATCTGATTCTGAGTATATTTGTTCTTTTTTAAATAGATTTAATTTTATTAGTTTTTTGTTTTTGTTTTTTTTTTTTGGCTTATACTTGCTTTACAATGCCATGCTAGTTTCTGCTGTAAGCAAAGTGAATCGGCTATATATATCCATATACCCCCTTTTTTAAAAATTTTAATTTTATTTTTAATTGGAGGGTAATTACTTTACAATATTGTGATGGTTTCTGCCATAGAGCAACAGGAATGAGTCATAGGTATACATATGTCCCCTCCCTCTTAAACCTTGCTCCCACCTTCCTCCCCATCTCACACCTCTAGATTGTCACAGAGCACAGGCTTTGGGTCCCCTGCATCATACAGCAAGTTTCTTCTGTCTGTTTTATGCATGGTAATGTAAGTGTTTCAGGACTACTTTCTCAAGTCATTCCACTCTCTCCCTCCTCTACTGTGACCCTAAGTCTGTTCTTTATGTCTGTGTCTGTTTTGCAGCCCTGCAAAAAAGTTAATCAGTATCATCTTTCTAGATTCCATTTATATATGTTAGAACTAATTCAAATGTATCACAGCATTTTTATAGCTGAGTGATATTCTATTGTCTATATGTACCACACTTTCTTTATCCATTCCTCTGTTGATAGACATCTAGATGGCTTCCATGTCCTAACTCTTGTAAACAGTGCTGCGGTGAACAGTGGGGAACATGTTTCTTTTTCAATTATGGTTTCCTTAGAGTATATTCTCAGTTACCACACAGAGCACTGAGTAGAGTTCCCTGGGCTGAAAGGTAGGTTCTCATTAGTTATCTATTTTATGTTAGTAGTGTATGTATGTCAGTCCTAATCTCCCAATTCATCCCACCACCCCTCCCCACCTTGGTATCCATACGTTTGTTCTTTGTCTGTGTCTCTACTTCTGCTTGTAAATAAGACCATCTATATTAATTTTTTCAGGTTCCACATGTGATTCTGAGTTGTTCTGGAGGGATTTAATTTTCTACAATGCCCTTCATAGATTTCACAGATCCTTAAATTAATTTTTCTATATACACTTTATGTTCTTCATTCTCACTTTCCCCTAGATTATCAATTCATTCTTTTAACCACATTGTTATTAAGTGAGAATTGTATCCTAGACCCTGTGTCAGGCACTTGGGATGCTATGAAAACTAATAAACTGTGTAGGAGATAAGAGAGATTTTAAACAAATGCATATAACATCACTTGAACAATTCTGGTGGGGATGGGAGTACAGTTTGGACGTGAAAATAGTGGACTGTCTTTATTCTTCTCCTACTTCATTTGATACAAATAGAAGTTTTCACTATTTTGTGGCTTCAGAACGCATCAGTCTGTCAAGCTCTGCTTTATGTTTGCATATGTCCTGTTTAGCTCTAAAGTCAAATCTCTTGGATTTCAGGCAAAGCTTCTTCACATTGTCTAGCTGTGCAACTTTGAGTACATTACTTATTTTTTCTATGCCTCAATTTACTTATAACATGGGATTCTAATAATAACTGACTTATGAGAGTATGGAAGTAATCAGAACAGAGCATAAAATGAGCTTTGTAAGTATCAGGTTCATAGTTAATGTTTATTTTACTAGTGCTAATAATGGTATACTATAATGAATTTGTCATCTTATTAATTGTCTAATAAATTAAGTATATATCTCAGAGTGAACAAAAGTAAAAAAGGGCTTTGATTGCATGGAAGATTGAGATAATAAGTGTACCAAAAAAGCAAAAATACATAGATAATAATGGGGGTTATCATTTGAATATAGTTTTATTTATTTTTGGCTGTACTAGGTCTTCATTGCTGTGCGGGCTTTCTCTAACTTCAGGAAGTGGGGCTGCTCTCTAGTTGCAGTGTGCAGGCTTACGATTGAAGTGGCTTCTCTTGTCATGGAACAGGGGCTCTAGGTGCGTGGGCTTCAGTAGCTACAGCATTTGGACTCAGTGGTTGTGCCTCCTGGGATCTAGAATACAGACTCAATAGTTGAGGCACATGGGCTCAGTTACCCCTCAGCATATGCTCAGCTCCTCAGCAGTTGGTGATGAGCAACTGATGTGGGATCCTCCCAGATCAGGAATGGAACCCGTGTCTCCTTCACTGGCAGGTGGATTCTTTACCAGTGAACCACCAGGGAGAAGCCCTCGTTTGAATTTTTAGAATGAGCTGTGATGTTAGATTTCCTGTGAATTCAAATATTACTGACAATGAATCAAATTTCAGGTTTTTGTGGAAAAAAAATCAGTGTAAATGCTTCTACTCTACACTAAATTTAACTAATATTGACAGACAGTTCTAAACTGCTAAGTATATTAGACAAGATGCTATCATTTGCAGGTGATAGAGGTGGAATTTGGATTAGGTTCCTGTGGGTTTGTATTGGGGAGAACTGACATGGAGGATATAAGTAACTGATCAACAACTCCCCCCACCCCAACTGTTCTCTCTCCTTTCTCTGCTGATCTCTGAACATTAGCTTTTTTTAATCTCTTCTACTGTAGGTGAGTGTTCATCCAGCAAAATATATGGCTTTGTGTTCTCATCTATTTAGGGAGAATTTCCTTATTCCCAGCTTGATTTTGAAAAATTTGGGCAGAGTCTGATTGGCTTTGCTTAGGCCACATGCCCACACATTGGACTAATAACTGTGATGAGGGAAGGAGGAACACACTGTGATCCTATCGGTCTCGACCAGTACCCTCCCCTGTAACCAGTTTGAGTGCGTTACTAGAAATAGTTGTGAGAAATAGAATTGGGACACAGTTTTGGAAATTTTG
Source organism: Bubalus kerabau (assembly GCF_029407905.1). NCBI lineage: Eukaryota > Metazoa > Chordata > Mammalia > Artiodactyla > Bovidae > Bubalus > Bubalus kerabau. The sequence continues at coordinate 224,655,979 of NC_073624.1, forward strand.
CCTGTCAGTCATCCCAGTTTGTATCTAATTCATGGGAGGTGGAAAGTATTTTTCATAGTATATGAAATTAACTTACATGTATCTTTTCATAGTATCTGATGCTTGATTTATATCAAAGATATTTGGACTATAATGAATGTTGGAAATTTTACTCTATACTCATGTTTTGGCGGTATGACATTGGACTTCACCATTTCTCAAACATATATCCTAGTTCAGTTTCCCACAATATCTTGTTAGTTCCTTAACTCTATCCAGGAAATTCTACCAACTTCAAAAGGAATCATAAATATTATTAATATTTTTAAAATGTGTGTTTTATTGCTAAGACGCTGAGGAAAGAAAGAAAAATGCAGTGTCATTTGTCTTTATAATTCCATATATGAGATAGGCACAGAAGTGTTCTGCAGATGGGACAGGTGTAAACAGAGATTACTGGGTGGTGTGTAGTGAGATTTCAGTGGCTCTGTATTCCTTTCCTCTCTACCTTCCCTTTCCTCTGATGGGGGCTAAGGCATTTATGACCCAGTTTGCATGCAGAGCTTGTATTCACCAGATCAGGTGTTTTACTCTGGTTTTATACCATGCAATTATTATGGAAGGGTACTAAAGATTCTTAGACACAGAAAACTCAAATATTCTTTTTCTTGATGAAGAGCCTTTTCACATTTGTATACCACTTTTACTCCTCTCAAATCTCCCTACACCTTGAACATTCTCCCTCTTAATTGGAAAATAGTAGAACTCCAATTTACTCACACATTTTCTACAGGTATAATATTCATAAAAATTCATATAGGTTAGATGCATATTATTCAAATGTTTAGGGCATGACTACTCGATGTACAGTATAGTCTGATAAAAATTAAATTCTTTGAGTTTATACATTCCGACATTATAAGAAACATTAGGCTGATGAGGAGCTATATCTATCTTTAAACCAATTATGATTTTGCTTTACAACCACCCTTTACTATCATCTCTTAACTCGAGGATGAGGCTTTTAAATTTCAATTAAAAATCAAGACTCCTCTGTCTCCAGTGAAATGCTCAATTCAGATAAAATTCATTAAGTAGCTACTGTAAGTGGTACTCTGCACCAATAGAATTAGATTGAATGCAGAATAACTCTGTTACCCTAATATCACTATTATTGTGAGACCAGTGGAAGATTCAGAGGCAAATGTCTCCACAGAAAATGCAGTTGAACTGCAATTTTTATGAATATAATTTTAGATTTTTGTTCATTTTATGACTAAGCTGAAAAATACAGAAAGGAAGTGACGTATGGGGTTTACATAAGGTTTTTTTTTTATTGGAATATAGTTGATAGACAATTCACAATTTTCCAATGTTATACTCTATAAGTAAGTAGAGAATAACTATAGTTATTATAAAATATTGACTGTATTCCTGTGTTATGCAATATATCCTTATAGTTTATTTTCTACCTATTAGTTTGTACCTCTTAATTCACTGTCTCTACCTTGCTACTTCCTTGTCCCCACTGGTAATCACTAGTTCATTCTCTGTGAATCTGCTTCTTTTTTGCTAAAGTCATACTGAATGGATAAAGATAATGTTATACACTCACACACACACACACACACACACACACACACACACAACACATACAGACAATAGAATACTAATCAGTCATAAAAAAGAATGAAATTTTGCCATTTGAAGCAAAATGGGTGGACTTGAAGGTTATTATGTTAAGTAAAATAAATCAGACAGAGAAGACAAATACTGTATGATATTACTTATGTGTGGAATCTAAAAAATTACAAGTTTTTGAATCCCTAACTTTCTTTTCCTAATCTCCCCTGTGGCCTATATCATATATAAGTAGAAGAATGCTATTTAATATGATTGATGGAGATTTAAAAATAACTCTCTTCTCTCTTTTTAGAGCTGTGAAATACTGTGGTTTGTTGGTTGAAAGCAGATGGATTTAAAATAACTTTTTTTTTGAGCTTGGAATTCAATGAGGAGATACATTCTCCTTTTGTTTTGCTAAACAGTACATTTAGGGTGTGAAGCACATGTTGTGAAAATGTTCCTAAATGTGGGTGGAAAAATTCCCAGACCCAGTTACACAAACATTAAACAAATAGTTGCTCATTAAAATAACAACAATAATAATAAAAGTAGAATGAATCATTCTGCCAGGATAATTAACTGTTGATTATATTTCAGTGTTAAAGTTATTTCTTGAAATGAATTTAGATTTCTTTTTCTCTTTGTGTGCATTTTTAACTGTTAACCCAAAGCATTATGTATAGTAGGAGAGAAAAAAATGGTGTTTAAAATAAAATTACACTTACAGGGCATCAATTAGGCAAAAACAACTTGATTGCAGACTTCTCCAGGGCAAGGAGAATGAACAATGCATCTTTATAACCTTTGTCAGAACTGTTCGTATACGTCTTTCAGAAAAGAATGGTAAATGAGTGAATACATACATGCATGTATTAAATAAAAATTAACAGAGAAATTGAAGCTGGTTTAAATATTGAATTGTTTAAAAATAAGAATGTGGAAACAATCTAAATGCCCATCAACAGAAGAATGGATAAAGAAAACGTGGATAGGGGCTTCCCTGGTGGCTCAGTGGCAAAGAATACACCTGTCAATGCAGGAGACATGGGTTCCATCCATGGTCTGGGAAGATCCCACATGCTGTGAAACAATTAAGCCCGTGTACCACAACTATTGACCTGTGCTCTAGATCTCAGAAATTGAAACTACTGAACCCGTGTGCTGCACTACTGAAACCTGTGCACCATAGAGCCTGTGCTCCACAACAAGTGAAGCCACCGCAATAAGAAGCCCACACACCACAACTGGAGAGTAGCCCCTTGTCACTGCAACCAGAGAAAACCCACACATAGCAAGGAAGACTCAGTACAGCCATAAAGAAATAAAGAGCCTTTCAAGGAAGGGGCTTTAGTCAGTTGGGTCAGATGCTGTTGATAGCCAAGTTAGATGAGCACAGAGACATGATTGTTGGATTTAGCAACATGGAGGTTGTTAGAAGCTTAAAAAGATGTAGTTTACATGCAGAATGGAATATTACGCAGCCATAAGAGAGAAGGTGTGTGCATACTCAGTTGTTTAGTTGGTCTGACTCTTTGTGACCCCGTGGACTGTAGCCTGCCAGGCTCCTCTGTCCATGGGATTTCCAGGCAAGAATATTGGAGTCGGTTGCCATTTCCTTCTGCAGGGGATCTTCCTGACCCAGGTTTTGAACCCTTGTCTCCTGCTTGGCAGGTGGATTCTTTACCACTAAGCCATGTGAAAAACCCATTCCCCTTATAGAGGTCATATAAAACAGCCCAACACATAGAATTAGAGAGTAGAATGGTGTGTCCAGGGGCTGGAGGAACAATAAAATGGAATTTTTTGTTCAGTGGGGATTAAGGTTCAGTTAAGTTAGATGAACAAGTTCTAGAGATCTGCCCTACAACTTTGTGCATATAGTTAACAATATTGTATTGTGCATGTTAAAATTTGTTAAGAAGATAGATCTCATGATGCGTTTTTGCCAAAAAATTAAATAAAAGTGAGAGGAACAATATAGAAACTTCCATGCATCTGAGCTCATAGAGAGTTGATCTCAGAGAACAGCTTAATGGATGCCAAAAATTAAAGCTACCAGAGCTCTGTAGGTCATGAACACCCAGAAAATGAAACCATCTGAAGTTCTCATTCACAGTTAGCCCTACATTCCTCATGTAAATGCTCATGTGGATCCATTCCCCAAATGGTGTTCACAGGACACTTTCCTCCAAGATAGTGACAAGAGAGCAATGTGGAAAGGGTTCCCTGCTTTCTAAGTTTAAAGACAGTGACCTAAATGCAGATAAACACTAAAGTACAAATTTCTTTATTACAGACTTCTAAAAGATTCTAATACACTAACATGAAATATGAATCTCAGAGAAGGGATAGAGATAATCTCTTTCCATATTGCTTGAACATGGAATTTTTTGTCCGTGATGCCTATTGGTTTGTGGTAGAATTGTTTGTGATGCATTACTTTGCCAACAAAGGTCTGTCTAGTCAAAGCTATGGTTTTTCCGGTAGTCAATGGATGTGAGAGTTGGACTATAAAGAAAGCTGAGCACCAAAGAATTGATGCTTTTGAATTGTGGTGTTGGAGAAGACTCTTGAGAGTCCCTTGGACTGCAAGGAGATCAAACCAGTCCATCCTAAAGGAAATCAGTCCTGAATATTCATTGGAAGGACTGATGCTGAAGCTGAAACTCCAATACTTTGGTTACCTGATGCAAAGAACTGAGTCAGTGGAAAAGACCCTGATGCTGGGAAAGATTGAAGGTGGGAGGAGAAGGAGACGACAAAGGATGAGCTGGTTGGATGGCATCACCGACTCAATGGACGTGAGTTTGAGTAAGCTCCAGGAGTTGGTGATGGACAGGGAAGCCTGGCATGCTGCAGTTCATGGGGTTGCAAAGAGTCAGAAATGACTGAGTGACTGAACTGAGCTGTGACATGTACTAATATCTCCTAAAATTAGATTTAAGCAGAATACAAACAACTGGTCTAGAATTTGGTTGCTAAACACTGGTCTAGATAATTAGTGCTAAATTTAGCCATTTGGCAAATTCATCCATGTTTGCAAATGTCAGCAGGGTTAATTTATCTATTTGATATGTGAAATAATCAATCTAGTGAAAGAAGTTACAGTCGGCAGCATCATGGTGATGATGATGATTAAAGACAAACTTAATTGATTATTTGCCATATGCTTCAGTTCAGTTCAGTCACTCAGTTGTGTCTTCAAGGTTGGATCTCCTTGCAGTCCAAGGAAATCTCGAGTCTTCTCTAACATCACACTTCAAAAGGATCAGTTCTTTCTTTTTTTCAATTGAAGTATGATTGTTTTACAATGCTGTATTAGTTTATGCTGTATAACAGAGTGAATCAGCTATGTGTATACATATATCCCCTCCCTTTTGAACTTCCCTCCCGCCCCCCACCCCCCCATATCACCCTCCTTGGTTGTCAATAAACTCATATTTTCATGATAATCTCAAAAATAACTTCTTTAGCTGGATAGTTCAGCCAGTATGCAATCAGTGATGACACATTGCATTTGATTTATAATATCTCTTTTAAAATTTTGATCTTGAACACTCTCCAATCCTCTTCTCTTCCCTATTCTGGCTTCCCTTCTGGACACCTCCCTCGACCCCCTGCCTGCCTTACTGACTTCTTGAAGAATTCAAGCCTATTATCCTTTAGAGATGTCCCACTTTCTGGATTTGTCTGATTATTTCCTTTTATTTCTTTATCTTGTTTTTGCTTTTCCTGTAAATGTAAATTGGATCTAATTCAGATAAAAATTTTTTTGAGTAGGATTGCTTTAGGCAACACTATTTATTTCATAATGCATCATATTAGGAGGCATTTAACACATACTTTTCCATAATTAATAGTGATTATATGATTGGTCAGTGGGTTCAGGTAAAGAAGGCTGCTGCTGCTGCTGCTAAATCGCTTCAGTTGTGTCCAACTCTTAGCGACCCCATGGACTGCAGCCTACCAGGCTCCTCCGTCCATGGGATTTTCCAGGCAAGAGTACTGGAGTGGGGTGCCATTGCCTTCTCCGAGTGAAGGCTAGATTCCTCCATTATAAACTCTCATTCTCCACTTCGTGTCTGAGAACATTATGGTTGATACTTTACATCTTGTGAGTAGGCAATTTTCCAATAACTTTTAATTTATTTCTTTAAACATTCATCAATGCTTTTTCCTGATTTATTCTATTAGACATTTATTTTCTAATTCTTTAGTTTTTTAATTATTTAATTCTTTCTACATTTATTAATTATAATTTTTCTGTAAGGAAGAGCTATTTCTCAAAACACTAGAGCTGTTTGGTTACCCTGAATTCTTGTAGCCATTATAAAGGCAGGATAAACAATTATTTCCATTTATGCATAATTGTTTAGAGAATGATTGATAGCATATGAGGATTTTTTATGGGTTTGTTTTGGCTTCACTTTTTAAGTGTAATTATAGAATCAAGAATTTTAATATATTAATGTGTTCCAATAAGTTACAGTTTTCTTAATATACAAATTGTGTCCATTGAATTGTCTCCTTCCAGGTATCAGCTTTATCCTGTTAATACAGTCCAATTAGTCTCTGAAAATTTTCTTGTTTTCAAACAAAAGATGCTCCCAGTACATTTAGGACCTTCCCTTCTTTAGATTTGGAAATTGCTATTTCTCCAAGGAGCTCAAATTCTACTAATAGGAATGGTGCTTAGAAACCAAATTCCAGTCCCAGAATGACATTCACTTTAGGTTCTTTTAATGAACCAAGTTAAATGTGTATAAATAAATTTATTTATCATATATATACATATATGTGAAAAAATCATAAAATCATGTTAATTTTAAGTTTTTACTCAATTTCTTTGATTTTTACACTTGGGTCTCTGTCTCCACTTTCTCTTTATTTTGAAAATCTGTGATTTATAACTATGTTAATATAATCATTGATCCACATTTCTTTACCATGTCTGTAAAACATTTCTAGATTACACTTAAAAAGTACTAAATGAATTGTACATTCAGTTTAAGAACTGCATTCTGAAGGGGTCCAAAATGATTATTCTGTCTGTGTTATTAGGATATTCTTGTTACTGACTATTTTTATTCTTTTATTAATATATAAAATATTTTCATAGCTCAAGAGCAAACTCTGTATGAAATGGGACTCTCAGGCAATTCTCATTTCCTTCTCTGTTGCCATCATGCCAACTCTCCCACCTCCTACAGGTAGCATATTTTATTAGTTTTTGATTTATCTTTTCATTGATTCTTTTCCCAGCACAAGTCTATATACATACATATTATTTCTTCTATTTTCCTAGACAAAATACAACCTAACAGATAATCTTCTTTATAGGCATAATTCATATATACTTTTGCAGGTTCACCTTTAGTACAGATTCCTAGAAATGGTATTGCTGGTCAAAGGGTAAATGCATATGTAATTTTGTTAGATAGCACCAGATTTCCTTTCTTAGGGAAGATTTAGACTCCTACCAGCTATGTCTGAGCATGATCCTTGTATCAATTTCTGCTGCATAAAATACTACTCAGTTTACTTTAAGACAACCACCATTTAATTAGTTCACAATCATGCAGGTGAGTGATTTAGGTGAGGCACAACTAAATAGATCTTCTGTTTTCTTGGGTGGGCTCTGTCATATTTCTGAGGTCAACTGCAGGTCAGCTTTTGAGACTGGTTGGCTCTTGTTTGGGTTGAAGGGAGGTGACCAAATCAAGTATCTCACATCATCTAGAAAGTTAACCCAGGCATGTTCACATGGTGGCTGGGCAGAGGACAAAGAGAGCAAGTGAAAGCATGAAGTCTGCTTGAAGCTTAGGCTGGGCCTGACCTGATGGTTCATCTCCTATATTCAGTTTGTCAAACTCGGTGGCACAAGGGCAGCCCAGATTAGGGGAAAGGACATAGGGAGAAGAATCATTGTGGATGGTGTTACAGTCTACCACATGCCAATACACTGTATGGTTATGATTATGGATTTCTGCCATTCTTTTTGTAAGAACAGGCATTTTAGTGGATTTTAATTTGCATTTCTATTGTTACTAATGAAGTGGAACATCTTTTTCTATGTACAGTCTTTTCATATCTCTCATCCCTTTTTTAAAATCAGGTTGTTATTCTTTCCTGATTTTTAGGAGGATTTTTTATATATTGGAAATTAATTATTTATCTATACTATAAATTCCTGGGTTGTTATATATTTTTCACCCTTATTAGTGATATTCTATTTTCTGTGCTAAAGTTTAAGTATTTATATAGCTTATCATTACTTCCTTTATGGCTTCTGGATTTTTGATTCATAGTTATACAGATTTTCTCTATCCTCAGATTTTAGCATGGTTTATCATGTTTCTCTTTAGGTCTATTAATTTTAGAACCAGCTTATATCCCAAAGTTAACAGCTGTGCTAGAGTTTCTTATAACTCCATAAAATAGTGAGGTATTTCAAGCTCATTCTCTGAAGGCAACTTCTTATTAGAGAAAGTGCAGTGTAATTTTTTTCTGCCGGTTGCTGAGAGGAAGAAAGGTAGAGAGGCAAATAAGAGAGTAACCTTGATCCAAAACACAGATTTCCTTCCGAAAGCTTCTTTGCATGTTTGTTATTTGAGACGCAGAACATCAGTTCCCCTAGAAACAATGGCAAAAATGATGATGTGGTTTCTCTTGCATCTCACCAACATTATTTTACCTGCATCATAGAATGAACCACACTGTGCTTTGAGCTCTATTACCTGTTCCCATTCCCATCTCTAGACCTGAAGAAGCAGGGGGAAGATGTACCACTAACGGTGCCTTGTGAGAGCTGGAGTGTGGACTATAGGCCACCCAAAGGAGTTGAGGTCGTAAAGAAGTATGGCCACTGCTATAATGCAGTGCTGGAGCAAGAGAAGAGCATGGGAGAGGAAGTGGCTCAGTCCCTTCCTCTGATATTGTCAAACCCAAGTGGAATTGAGAGGGCACAAATCCCAGTGATTGGGTCCATAAAGGTCAGGGCCCATGACACAGAGAAAGGAAGAAGGCTGGATACAAACAGAATTCCCATACAGTTAGAGACTGCAGCAGTCAGGGTGAGAATTTCAGTGTACCAGGATCTATATACCATTATAAATTCTAGGATATTTCAAGGTTTGAATTGGCTCCCTAATCTTTACTTCTAGAATCCCATGGACGGAGAAGCCTGGTAGGCTGCAGTCCATGGGGTCACACAGAGTCGGACACGACTGAAGCGACTTGGCAGCAGCAGCAGGGTAGGAAGTTCTCCAGGCCATCTGTGTATTCTTATTGCTTAATTCAGTTTTTAAAACATGAAGAGTTTAAAACATGGGAAGGATTGAGGGCAGGAGGAGTAGGGGGCGACAGAGGATGAGATGGTTGGATGGCATCATTGACTCAATGGGCATGAGTTTGAGCAAACTCTAGGAGATAGTGAAGGACAGGGAAGCCTGGCATGCTGCATCTATGGGGTCATGAAGAATGGACATGACTGAGTGACTGAACAACAACAGAAAACATGAAGGAAGCACAACACACATGTAAGAGTGAGCAGTAACTGGCTGAACTTCAGTTTTCCTCTCCAGTGTTTCTCCTTTCCACTATTTGGGAAAGGTTTTGGAGTTAAAAAGCTCTGTGTTCAACTGCTGGCTCCTACTTATTAGTTCTGTGAACTTGGCTATATTTTTTTTTCTTTCTTTAAAATTTTTATTGAACTCCCATAGTTGACTTACAATGTTGTGTTAGTTTCACGTATGCAGTGATGGGATTCAGTTATACATATGCATATATTCATTCTACTTCAGATTCTTTTCCCATATAGGTTATTATAGGATATTGAGTAGAGTTCCCTGTGCTACAGAGTAGTTCCTTATTAGTTATCTATTTTATTATAGTTCAGTTCAGTTCAGTCGCTCAGTCGTGTCCGACTCTTTGCGACCCCATGAACCGCAGCACGCCAGGCCTCCCTGTCCATCACCAACTCCTGAGAGTCCACCCAAACCATGTCCATTGAGTTGATGATGCCATCCAACCATCTCATCCTCTGTCGTGCCCTTCTCCTCCTCCCCTCAATCTTTCCCAGCATCAGGGTCTTTTCCAATGAGTCAGCTTTTCGCATCAGATGGCCAAAGTATTGGAGTTTTAGCTTCAACATCAGTCCTTCCAATGAACACCCAGGTCTGATCTCCTTTAGGATGGACTGTTGGATCTCCTTGCAGTCCAAGGGACTCTCAAGAGTCTTTTCCAACACCACAGTTCAAAAGCATCAATTCTTCGGTGCTCAGCTTTCTTCACAGTCCAACTCTCACATCCATACATGACCACTGGAAAAACCATAGCCTTGACTAGACGGACCTTTGTTGGCAAAGTAATGTCTCTGCTTTTGAATATGCTGTCTAGGTTGGTCATAACTTTCCTTCCAAGGAGTAAGCGTCTTTTAATTTCATGGCTACAATCACCATCTGCAGTGATTTTGGAGCCCCAAAAAATAAAGTCAGCCACTGTTTCCCCTTCTGTTTGCCATGAATTGATGGGACAGGATGCCATGATCTTAGTTTTCTTAATGTTTAGCTTTATTATAGTAGTATATATTTATTAACCCTAATCTCCTAATTAATCACTTGCCCTCATGTTTCCTCTCTTTAACCATAAGTTTTATTTTTTGAGAGCTGTGGGCTTGTTTCTGTTTTGTAAATAAGTTCATTTGTATAATTTTTGCTAGATTACACATATATGTGATATCATATTATATGTCTTTTTCTTACCTCAGTTAGTATGATAATCTGTAGTCCATCCATGTTGCTGCAAATGATATTTTGTTATTTTTATGGCTGAGTAATATTCCATTGTCGGAGAAGGCAATGGCACCCCACTCCAGTACTCTTGCCTGGAAAATCCCATGGACGGAGGAACCTGGAAGGCTGCAGTCCATGGGGTGGCTGAGCGTTGGACATGACTGAGCGACTTCACTTTCACTTTTCACTTTCATGCATTGGAGAAGGAAATGCCACCCCACTCCAGTGTTCTTGCCTGGAGAATCCCAGGGACGGGGGAGCCTGGTGGGCTGCCATCTCTGGGGTCGCAGAGTCAGACACGACTGAAGCAACTTAGCAGCAGCAATATTCCACTGTATATATGTACCATATCTTCATCCATTCCTCAATCAATGGACATTTAGGTTGCTTACATGTCTTGGCAATTGTAAATGGTACTGCAGCTCTTAAACTCTCTAAGTCACATTGCATTGTCTGTAGAACAGAGATACTAAAAGAACTTAAATGTCCTCTAAGCATTTTTGTGAGAATTAAATAAAGTAATTCATGTAATGTTCCTGTTACGTTAAGTGTGAAGATGATATCTGCAAAATGCATCAGTGACCTAAATATCAGAGCAAAAGCCACAATACTTTGGCCACCTGATGCAAAGAACTGACTCACTGGAAAAGACCCTGATGCTGGGAAAGATTGAAGGCAGGAGGAGAAGGGGACAACAGAAGATGAGATGGTTGGATGGCATCACTGACTCGATAGATGTGAATCTGAGTAAGCTTTGAGAGTTAGTGATGGACAGGGAAGCCTGGCATGCTGCAGTCCATGGGGTCACAAAGCTTCAGACACGACTGAGAGACTGAACCGAACTGAACTGAAAGCCACAATAAGAATGTTAAAAAAAGAAAAGAAAGGGATAAATTGTGGTGAACTTTCACTTGGCAACAAATTCTTACTTATATCATGAAAAGCATGAGGAAAAAAGAATATTGGGGGTACTTGGATCATAACATCATAAATGTGAGATGGTTACATAAAATGTTAGGAAACATATTTAAAATAGTGATATTAATCTTTATCAATTTTTAAAAAAATTTGCAAGGACATTATCAAGAAACTAAAAAGACAACCATCCTACAGAATGGGAGAAAGTATTTGCAAATCCTATAAGTTTCTAGGATCCAAACTATGTAAATAACACTTAAAATTCAACAACAAAAGAGAGACAATTAAAATAGACAAGGACTTGAATAGATATTTCCTCAAAGAAAATGTACAAATAGTGAACCCATGAAAAGATGTTTAGCATCATTAATCATTAGGGAAATACAAATAAAAACCACAATGAGGCACCACTTTACACTCACTAGAACAGCTATAACACACACACACACACACACACACACACACACACACACACACCAGGAAATAATAAGTATTGACTGAGTATATAGGGAAATTGGAACATTCATACATTGTTAATGGAGCTGTAAAATGGTTCATCCATTATGGAAAACAGTTTGGTAGTTGTTCAACAAGTTATGCATAGAATTGCCAGATAACTCAGGAATCCCATTCCTGGGTTTTCTACTCTAAAAGAATTGAAAAAAAGGTGTTCAAACAAGCACATATTCACACATGTTCACAGTAGTGACTTTCACAGCAGTCAAAAAATGTAAACCATTCTGATGTTCATAAACGATGAATGAATAGACAAATTGTGGTAAATCCACAGATAGAATATTGTTCAGCCATAAAAATGGATGAAGTACTGATGCACGCTACAACATGCTGCTGCTGCTAAGTCGCTTCAGTCGTGTCCGCCTCTGTGCGACCCCATAGACGGCAGCCCACCAGGTCCCCCGTCCCTGGGATTCTCCAGGCAAGAACGCTGGAGTGGGGTGCCATTTCCTTCTCCAATGCATGAAAGTGAAAAGTGAAAGTGAAGTCTCTCAGTCGTGTCTTAATGACAACATAGGTAAAGCTTAAAAACATTATGCTAACTGAAAAATGTCAGACATAAAAGGTCACATATTGTTCACTCCACTGTAATGAAATATCTAGAATAGGTAAATCCAAAGAGAGAGAACACAAATCAGTGGTTGCCACGGGTTGGGAGGAGTGGAGAATGGGATTGATGGCTCAGTGAGCCCAGAATTCCTTTTGGGGTGATGAAATGTTTTAGAACTAGATAGGGGTGGTAGTTGTACAACATTGTGAATGTACTAAATACCACTAATTGTTCACTTTAAAATGGTCAATTTTACCCTATGTGAATTTCACCTCAATTAGAAAATAAAGAATAAAAGACAGGAGGAAGGAAGTAGGTGGTAATATTGGGGGAAAATATTGACCGTGATTTAATAATAAGTATATAAGGGTTCATGTACCATTCTCTAGTTTGTATATGTCAGAAGTTTTGCATATAAGTTAAATGAAGGTCAGAATAACAAGAATACTGCACCTGATACAATTTTTCATATTTTAATCGGCCCATTGCAGAACAAATTGCAATCTCTGAGCTTTCATTCTGTTTTATATTTTTACCTCAAGTATACAGCTTTTGTAGATTTTGTAAAATGGATTAAACCCACCCACCCTTCAAACAATTTATCTCATCTTAATTCATCTAATACCAAATAATTGTCTCACTCTCAAAAGCTATATTATATCATTTTCTTTTCTTCTTACACTTCCTGAGGTAAGGCTCTGCATCTGGGTTTCCAAGCAATCCTGAAAAAACATGAAAATATTTGCAACATTTGTGTTTTTGTATTATTAATATATACCTTTTGAGTGAAGCAGGGCTTGATAGCTTCCATCAGATTCTCAAAAGGGTCTGTTAGTACCATGTAGAAGCATAAATATGTCAGCAGAGAAAGAAGAATTAAACATAGATGGAGAATTAAGGTACACATGTAAATAACAGAAAACCTATTAAACTGGATTAATTTATCAGGGAAAATCTTGGTGGATATAACTAACAAACAGGAGTGGTTCAGCCTCAGGGATGGATTCACCTAGGGACTCAAACATTGTCCTTGGGACTGGCTCTTTATCCCAATCTCTCAGCTCTGTATTCATTTGCTTTGCTCTCTTCTCAAGCTTGGGCTTCCCTCGTAGCTCAGGTTGTAAAGAATCTGCCTGCAATGAAGGAGACCTGGGTTCGATTCCTGCATTGGGAAGATCCCTTGGAGAAGGAAATGGCAACCCACTCCAGTATTCTTGCCTGGAGAATCCCATGGACAGAGGAGCCTGGCAGACTACAGTCCATGGGTTGGATATGACTTAGCAAACTACACCACCACGACTGCTTCTCAAGCTTTCTCTTGTGTGGATATTAAAGGAATCACACATTCCTTCTTGATGTAGGCAGTAGGAAAATGTTCACCCACAACACAAGGATAAGAGTGAAAAAAAAAGTGGATCCTTGAAAGAAAGCTGGTATATTAGCATCTTATTACCAAAATAAACGAAATGGATTCTGGGAGAGTAAACATAATACATGTTGGCTGGAAGTACCAATGGTGAGTCTTCATAAGGACATGAGAGTAGACTCAGGTCTTCCTATGCTGCCTGGTAGCTAGAATTTTCTCAGTTTGGGAATACTTGCAATTAGAAGCAGAAATGCCCTCTGAGTGGACAGCAAAGTGGAAATTGGAGTTCACGCAAAAGCCAGCAGTGTTAGCATTGCTGAAGGAATGAAGAATAAAGGCAGATTGTTCTGGCTAACAATCTTGACCCAGCCAGCAAAGGGAGAAGTCAGTTAGTCAGTTCAGTAGCTCAGTCATGTCTGACTCTTTGTGACCGCATAAATTTCAGCACGCCAGGCCTCCCTGTCCATCACCAACTCCCGGAGTTCACCCAAACTCATGTCCATCGAGTCAGTGATGGCATCCAGCCATCTCATCCTCTGTCGTCCCCTTCTCCTCCTGCCCCCAATCCCTCCCAGCATCAGGGTCTTCTCCAATGAGTCAACTCTTCGCATGAGGTGGACAAAGTATTGGAGTTTCAGCCTCAGCATCAGTCCTTCCAATGAACAGCCAGGTCTGATCTCCTTTAGGATGGACTGGTTGGATCTCCTTGCAGTCCAAGGGACTCTCAAGAGTCTTCTCCAACACCACAGTTGAAAAGCATCAATTCTTCAGTGCTCAGCTTTCTTCACAGTCCAACTCTCACATCCATACATGACCACTGGAAAAACCATAGCCTTGATTAGACAGACCTTTGTTGGCAAAGTAATGTCTCTGCTTTTGAATATATCTAGGTTGGTCACAACTTTCCTTCCAAGGAGTAAGCGTCTTTTAATTTCATGGCTGCAATCACCATCTGCAGTGATTTTGGAGCACAGAAAAATAAAGTCTGATACTGTTTCCACTGTTTCCCCATCTATTTCCCATGAAGTGATGGGACCAGATGCCATGATCTTCATTTTCTGAAAGTTGAGCTTTAAGCCAACTTTTCACTCTTCTCTTTCACTTTCATCAAGAGGCTTCTTAGTTCCTTTTCACTTTCTGCCATGAGGGTGGTATCATCTGCATATCTGAGGTTATTGCTATTTCTCCCGGCAATCTTGATTCCAGGTTGTGCTTCTTCCAGCCCCGCATTTCTCATGATGTACTCTGCATATAAATTAAATAAGCAGGGTGACAATATACAGCCTTGACATACTCCTTTTCCTTTTGGAACCAGTCTGTTGTTCCATGTCCAGTTCTAACTGTTGCGTCCTGACCTGCATACAGATTTCTCAAGAGGCAGGTCAGGTGGTCTGGTATTCCCATCTCTTTCAGAATTTTCCACAGTTTATTTTGATCTACACAGTCAAAGGCTTTGGCACAGTCAATAAAGCAGAAGTAGATGTTTTTCTGGAATTCTCTTCCTTTTTCCATGATCCAACGGATGTTGGCAACTTGATCTCTGGTTCCTCTGCCTTTTCTAAAACCAGCTTGAACATCTGGAATTTCACGGTTCACATATTGCTGAAGCCTGGCTTGGAGAATTTTGAGAATTACTTTACTAACATGCGAGATGAGTGAAATTGTGGAGTAGTTTGAGCATTCTTTGGCATTGCCTTTCTTTGGGATTGGAATGAAAACCGACCTTTTCCAGTCCTGTGGCCACTGCTGAGTTTTCCAAATTTGCTGGCATATTGAGTGCAGCACTTTCACAGTGTCATCTTCCAGGATTTGAAATAGCTCAACTGGAATTCCATCACTTCCACTAGCTTTGTTCGTAGTGATGCTTTCTAAGGCCCACTTGACTTCACATTCCAGGATGTCTGGCTCTACATGAGTGATCACACCATCATGGTTATCTGGGTGGTGAAGATCTTTTTTGTACAGTTCTTCTGTGTATTCTTGCCACCTCTTCTTAATATCTTCTGCTTCTGTTAGGTCCATACCATTTCTGTCCTTTATCGAGCCCATCTTTGCATGAAATGTTCCCTTGGTATCTCTAATTTTCTTGAAGAGATCTCTAGTCTTTCCCATTCTGTTTGTTTTCCTCTATTTCTTTGTATTGATTGCTGAGAAAGGCTTTCTTATCTTTCCTTGCTATTATTTGGAACTCTGCATTCAGGTGCTTATTTTTTTATTTATTTATTTTAATTGGAGGCTAATTACTTTACAATATTGTATTGGTTTTGCCATGTATCAACATGAATACGCCACGGCTGCACACATGTTCCCCATCCTGAACCCCCCTCCCACCTCCCTCCCAGTACCATCCATCTGGGTCATCCCAGTGCACCAGCTCCAAGCATCCTGTATCATGCATCAGTGCTTATATATATATCTTTCCTTTTCTCCTTTGCTTTTCACTTCTCTTTTCACAGACAGCCATTTTGCTTTTTTGCATTTCTTTTCCATGGGGATGGTCTTGATCCCTGTCTCCTGTACAATGTCATGAAACTCCATCCATAGTTCATCAGGCACTCTATCTATCAGATCTAGTGCCTTAAATCTATTTCTCACTTCCACTGTATAATCATAAGGGATTTGATTTATGTCATACCTGAATGGTCTAATGGTTTTCCCTACTTTCTTCAGTTTAAGTCTGAATTTGGCAAAAAGGAATTCATGATCTGAGCCACAGTCAGCTCCTGGTCTTGTTTTTGCTGACTGTATAGAGCTTCTCCATCTTTGGCTGCAAAGAAAATAATCAGTCTGATTTTGGTGTTGACCATCTGGTGATGTCCATGTGTAGAGTCTTCTATTGTGTTGTTGGAAGAGGGTGTTTGCTATGACCAGTGCGTTCTCTTGGCAAAACTCTATTAGTCTTTGCCCTGCTTCATTCTGTATTCCAAGGCCAAATTTGCCTGTTACTCCAGGTGTTTCTTGACTTCCTACTTTTGCATTCCAGTCCCCTATAATGAAAAGGACATCTTTTTTGGGTGTTAGTTCTAAAAGGTCTTTTAGGTCTTCATAGAACTGTTCAACTTCAGCTTCTTCAGCGTTACTTGTTGGGGCATAGGCTAGGATTACTGTGATATTGAATGGTTTGCCTTGGAAATGAACAGAGATCATTCTGTCGTTTTTGAGATTGTATCCAAGTACTGCATTTCGGACTCTTTTGTTGACCATGATGACTACTTGATTTCTTCTAAGGTATTCCTGCCCACAGTAGTAGATATAATGGTCATCTGAGTTAAATTCACCCATTCCAGTCCATTTTAGTTAGCTGATTCCTAGAACGTCGACGTTCACTCTTGCCGTCTCCTGTTTGACTACTTCCAATTTGCCTTGATTCATGGACCTAACATTCCAGTTTCCCATGCAATATTGCTCTTTACAGCATTGGACCTTACTTCTGTCACCAGTCACATCCACAACTGGGTATTGTTTTAGCTTTGGCTCCATCCCTTCATCCTTTCTGGAGTTATTTCTCCACTGATCTCCAGTAGCATATTGGGTACCTACCAACCTGGGGAGTTCCCCTTTCAGTATCCTATCATTTTGCCTTTTCATACTGTTCATGGGTTTCTCAAGGCAAGAATACTAACGTGGTTTGCCATTCCCTTCTCCAGTGGACCACATTCTGTCAGACCTCTCCACCATGACCCACACGTCTTGGGTGGCCCCACACAGCATGGCTTAGTTTCATTGAGTTAGACAAGGCTGTGGTCTGTGTGATTAGATTGACCAGTTTTCTGTGATTATGGTTTGTTTGTCTGCCCTCTGATGCCTCTCTCAACACCTACTGTCTTACTTGGGTTTCTCTTACCTTCAGAGGAAGGTAAGTACCTTTTCCTATAGGAAATGGTACTTATTTTTATTATTACAATTATGTCCACTGAAGAACTATGTCATGAGACTCCCTCCTCACCTGTTTCTAAATTCAGATCTTCCTCTTCATTTCTTTAGTGAGTTGTTGCTAAGCATGGACTCCTCCTGATTTGCTGTTGGTACTTCTCCCTTCAGGAAGCAACAGTTAGAACTGGACATGGAACAACAGACTGGTTCCAAAAAGAAAAGGAGAATGTCAAGGCTGTATATTGTCACCCTGATTATTCAACTTATATGCAGAGTACATCATGAGAAACGCTGGGCTGGAGGAAGCACAAGCTGGAATCAAGATTGCCAGGAGAAATAGCAATAACCTCGGATATGCAGATGACACCACCCTTATGGCAGAAAGTGAAGAGGAACTCAAAAGCCTCTTGATGAAAGTGAAAGTGGAGACTGAAAAAGTTGGCTTAAAGCTCAACATTCAGAAAATGAAGATCATGGCATCCGGTCCCACCACTTCATGGGAAATAGATGGGGAAACAGTGGAAACGGTGTCAGACTTTATTTTTCTGGGCTCCAACATCACTGCAGATGGTGACTGCAGCCATGAAATTAAAAGACGCTTACTCCTTGGAAGGAAAGTTATGACCAACCTAGATAGCATGTTCAAAAGCAGAGACATTACTTTGCCAACAAAGGTCCAGCTAGTCAAGGCTATGGTTTTTCCTGTGGTCATGTATGGATGTGAGTGTTGGACTGTGAAGAGGGCTGAGCGCCGAAGAATTGATGCTTTTGAACTGTGGTGTTGGAGAAGACTCTTGAGAGTCCCTTGGACTGCAAGGAGATCCAACCAGTCCATTCTGAAGGAGATCAGACCTGGGATTTCTTTGGAAGGAATGATGCTAAAGCTGAAACTCCAGTACTTTGGCCACCTCATGCGAAGAGTTGACTCATTGGAAAAGACTCTGATGCTGGGAGGGATTGGGGGCAGGAGGAGAAGGGGACGACAGAGGATGAGATGGCTGGATGGCATCTCTGAGTCGATGGACGTGAGTCTGAGTGAACTCCGGGAGTTGGTGATGGACAGGGAGGCCTGGTGTGTTGCAATTCATGGGGTCGCAAAGAGTCGGACAGGACTGAGCGACTGATCTGATCTGATCTGATATGCCAGGCACTCTGCTTGTGTATATTATCTGCACTGCAGACTCCTGTGAGGTAGATATTATTATTGCCATTTAATCTGTGAAGAGATTAAGTGTCTCATCATGTTTGCCTCAGGCCATGCTGTGTGATTACTAAGCACACTCTCATTGTTGCTTGCTTGGCAGAATGGCTCCTTGAGACCAAAAAGTGCACTGTACTGACAACTGGTTGCTTAAGGCTCTGAGTCCTGCCTTTATAAAATGTGAGGCAGTATTACAAATGCTCGAACTGAAAATCTGCTGTGGAAGTGCTGTGCTAAGAGCTTCATGAACATTACCTCATTTTATCTTTGCAAGAACTCTATCCTCATATGACCAATAAGGAAACAAAGTGTGATTTCCTAAAGTCACACTGGGAATCCAGGAAATCTGATCCAAGAGCTGGTCATCATTTTTTTGATCAAAAGATCATTAGAAACAGAAGTTTTGTATAATCCTCATCTCAGTGAAATTGCAGGGCCTGAATTCATCTTTGCCACCAAGGACATCTTGGTATAGTGATCTCTCTCCATCGAGCATGCATATTATCAGGGATCGAAGTTGTAGAAAGAAATACTATAAAATATTTTTTAACTTGGAGAAAAATGATCAGAGTTGTTCTGGTTTTTATTTTGCCCTGAAGTTTTCACTGGTTTTTCTTTATTAGATTTGTCCCCTGATGCCAGAAGTTTGATGTTTTTCTCCATGTTTTTTTCTCTTCCTGGATATGATTTTGATACTGATACGTGCTTTGATTCCATTAGCTAATTTCCTCCTGGCTTATTGATTGGTGCTGTCTGTAAAATCCCACAGATATGTGTCAGAAAACAACTGCTTGATTCTCACATGCCAGTAAAGAGACAATCAATCTCCAGTCCCCAGGGGTGCCCCAAATTTTCCCATACCCTAAGCACTTTGTTTTTGATACTGTTGTCCTTTAGCAAGATAAAGAGGTGGAGACCCTTGTATATAAGTACTGTGTGATAGAATTAACAATAATAAGTATTAATATAATAATGCTAGTGTTATTAATATTATTATACATGATATAATTAATATAATAATGATGATAGTATTAACAACAATAATAATAATAAATAATTCAACAATTATTTTTTGAGCACTCCTTGTCTTCTAGACTCTTGGAATGCATCAATGAACAAAACCCTCAGATTACTTGCATTCTAGCAGGGAAAAATGGATAATAAACATAATATAAATGAACAAAATAAAAAGAGGGGATATATGTACATTAATAGCTGATTAACTTTGCTGTACAGTAGGAACTAACACAACATTGTAAAGCAACTATAGTCTAATAAAATAATTAATTTAAAACAGTGTATTGCTTAGTGATAAGGCTATTAAAAAGGGTGAAGACAGGAAGTATTTTAATAAGGAAAACATGGTGTATAAGATGGCTGCAATACTGATAGTATGGTCGTTGCAAACATCACTGAAAAGGTGAGATACTAACCAAGAGTGGTGATGAGGGAGTTGTAAGTGTAAAGACAGGGAAAGAACATTCCGTGCAGAGGGACAGTTGTGTAGAGGTCCTGAGGCATAAGCATGCCTAGCATGTTCTTGCATCAACAAAGAGGCCTCTGTTCCAGAAACCAAATGAGAAGAGGCGGCAGATCAGAAGGAAATAAAAGACATAACAGGGAGCTAGAGCATGTAGGTCTAGCATGTACAGATTCAGTTCTTTTATTTCGATTTAAATAGGATTTTAAAAAGAGGAGGGACTTAATCTATCTTATTTTAAAGGAATTACTCTGAGATTAGACTATAGGATTGCAAAGGTGTTAGCAGGAAAATCTATTGGTGGATTATTACCAGAATCCAAGAGAAGGCTCAGACTAGGTGATAACAATGAAGATAATAAAAGATGTCAAGTTCTGGGTAGATCTTCCTGTTCCCTGATGGATCTGATGTGAAGTGTGATGGACAGGGAAGATTATTGGTGGAGTAATTTGGGGAGGAAGATCTTGAACTCTAAATGCATTCTTTTACTTATTCATCCATTCATTTTTCATTTATTAAGTGCTTATAGCCAGACATTCTCTCACTAATTTTCAGAAGAAGTCTTATAGATGAGGAAACCCAGGCTCAGAGCATTTGAGCCATCGGCTAGACTTCGTTCTGCTAATCAGTAGCATCGCAAGTCCAGTCGGAATCTTTGTGATTTTACCTTCCAAGCATATCCTACGTGACTCGACTGTACTGACAGAAATGAGAATGATACTGCTGTACTTGTGTGTGCTAAATATCAGATAATACTTTTGTGTAAGTCGGACATTTCTTGTCTGCTATGACTATTTCATCTTTCTGAGTGACACAGGAAGTCCCCCCCTTCCCAATACTTTTTAAGGCCCTTGTAATCTCCCATTCATAACTTAAAGCAAAAAAAGGTTAGATGTTTTGCTTTTATAACAAAGATATACTTGAAGCTTCCAAATATTGAGTGCTTAGCATTTAACAAGTGCTGTGTCTAGATATTTTGGCAACAGTGTAAATTTCATGACATGTTATAGCACCAGTCATTTCTTCATCAGATATGTAAAACAGCAGTGAGAAAGCCACATAGATTTTCCATGGATATTTTTGGCAAAAAACAAACAAACAAAAAACCCCAAAACATATCATAAAGTTTCAATACTGGCAACTGTATTGCTTTGGCTATAAACTGTAAGGTTGAAAGGGAATAATTTTTCTTCTGAGAGTAGCTTTTAACAGCTCTGTGGGATGCTCCTCTGGCCCTCAGGCCCTCTTACTCCTTCCTGACATCCAAAAAGGAATGAATCTCCCCATGATGGTTTTTCCTGTGCTGCTCTGAATTGTGGTTTGGGGCCACATTAATGCTTGTGTTATTCTTGATTGGCTCTGTTGCAGGTAAAAAGGACTTTTAGCCATGTTTGAGGGAAACATATCTCCTTATTCTTTTCTAGCCATTTCTTTTATTTTAACCTTTAGGAATTTATTTAATAATTTTGGGGGGGAACATTGCCTACAGTTGTGATTTTGAGGCTATTCTGTTTTTTTTTTTTTTTTGTAATGTTTCCAGAAAGATGCCCTTTCAACAGAGTACATAGTTTGTGAACTTTATTTTCTATTACAGTGAAGAAAGCAGCACTTGTTTAATCCATGCTGCCTTTGTTCCCCTTGGCACAATTTTGAATTTAATAAAAAGGATACAGCTAATAGCTATAAAAATAGAAAGATGCACTCACAGCATGATCCTACCCTCACCTCCAGTGCCATCTGAAGAGAAAACAGGAGGAGGTATGGTGGAATGAGAGGTGAGGGAGTGTGGAGAATAAATCACTAATACTAGGCAAGTAGAGCCCATGAACACACAGGGCTCCTCAGAAAATAATAGCAGCATTCATCATGTGTTTGCGCGGCCGAGAGTTGTAAATAAGATGTAGAGATTATCAAAAGAATGACAGGGTTGGCTGAATCATAACCACATGCTGTTCTCATTCTGAAAACCAAGTACCAAGGTAGAGACTGAGTCCCACACACGCATTTCTTCCGTCAACAGAGGGGCAGTGATGCCATGGCAACGATGATGATGTTTCCATTTTCCCAATGTGTCTCACAGGATGTTTGGTCCCTGTTCTTGCAGACCACTCTGACAGAATACCCTAGAATTTTTCAGTTGCTCTAGGTGACCTGATTTGGTGGTGTGAGAAAATTTCATTATTTTATATCATACCAATTCTGAATTTGTGTTAAAGGAATAGATATAAGTCTTAAATTTACTTTTTCACAATGGTCTAAAAAGTGAATTGATTGCTGAGAAACTATCTCATTCACCTAAGAATTTGACTTTAAACTCTTAAGTTTTTTTGTTTTTATGCTAAAAAGTTAACACTACATTTTCAACCTCTGCTTTCTAATTATTAAAGTAGGTGAATCCATGTTTCGTGGCTACTGTAACAAGTTACTACAAATTTAGTGGCTTAAAACACCAAGACTCTCTTATCTTACAGTTCTGTAAATCCAAATTCTGATGTGCATCCCCTGGGCTGAAATAAAAGTGTTTATGGGGATGCATTCTTTTCTGGAGGCTCTGGGGAATCCCCTTTTCTTGCCTTTTTCATCTCCTAGAGGTTTCCACATCCCTTAAGTCATGACCTCCTCTGTCTCAAAGTCAGCAATGCCCAGTCAAGTTTGTCTCACGTCTCACCACTCTTTTGCTCTATCTTCCTAATTTAAGGACATTGGTAGGCTGTTATCGATAATCCAGAATAATCCCCCTGTTTCAAGGTCAAATTAACAACTTTAATTCCATCCTCAACCTTAACTCCCCCTTGCCATAACGCATTCATAAGTTCTGGGATACAGCCTGGGATGTCTTTGCAAGCCATTATTTTACCTACCACAGTAGGGCCTTCTGGAGGACCTCCAATAGATAACAATGATAACATTAGATAACATTATCTATTACTTAATGATAACATTAAGTATCCTCTTAATGATGACAGAGGATGAGATGGCTGGATGGCATCACTGACTCGATGGATGTGAGTCTGAGTGAACTCTGGGAGTTGGTGATGGACAGGGAGGCCTGGCGTGCTGCGATTCATGGGGTCGCAAAGAGTTGGACACGACTGAGCAACTGAACTGAACTGAATGATAGCATTAGATAACAAAGTCTAGTACTTTTTTGTAGTTTAATACCTTGTTGTCTGCTTATAATGTATACATTGCTAATTGCTTACGGCATTCTTTTTCACTGAGACTCAGTAAAGTCTCAAAATTCTTCTTAATGGGAAACACCAAGCATTCCTCTAGCAGTTGATCAAAGTCATCACATGAGATAAACCACTTTGTCCTTTCTATCCCAAATTGTTTTACTTTCTCTTAATGAGATCTAATTTCTTAAAACATTCATAAAGCACATTTCCTGACACTAATTTAGACTGGCATTTTCCTCACTTTCCTAGTCAGTACCATTTGCTTGAATCAGAGTTGTGGAATCACATTTGTTCAAGTTTGCTGTATTCATATCCCTGTACTGGATAACAAAGTCTAAAAAAAAAAAAAAACTGACAGCACCAAACACTGGTGAAAATTTAGAGCTATAGGAACTTGACTATATTGCTGGTTGGAATGCAAAATGGTACAGCCACTTTGAAAATTGTTTGCAAGTTTCTTAAAAAGTAAATGTTCTTATCAGATGACTCAGAAACTACATGCCTCAATATTTACCTATTAGAACTGTAAATTTTTTTCATCCATATACAAGGTGTGTATGTTTACAGGAGATTTATTCTTAATTGCCCTAAACTGGAGGCATCCACAATGTGCTTCAATAGGTGAGTGGATATGTATCCATACAATGGAATTCTATCTAGCTATAAAAAGGAATGAACTACTGATCCATAGATGAAACAAGTGCATTTTGCTAAGTGAAAGAACCAAAAAGTTACATATGAAATGAGTGCCTTCATAAGGTATTCTAGAAGAGGAAAGCTGTAAGAACAGAAAATAGATCTGTGGTTGCCAAGGGTTGGGAGAGGAGAGAGTGGCTGAGCACAAAAGGTAAACAAGAATGGTTAGGGTGATTGATCTGTTCTATCTGGTATGATGAATACATGACTATGAAGTTGTCAAAACCCACTGAAATTTACATCCCAGAGAGTAGACTTTAGTGTTCAAATTAAAATCAACCAGGAGGTTGCAGAAAATCCAAGGATGAAATGTTGACTGTGACAAAAGAATAATCTGTACTGCATATGTATGACATGACTTCACAGAGAGGGATGAGGTAATAAAAGTTAATTTAGGTAACCTTTAGAAAATAGATTTTCAACTACAAACTGTAGGGCCAAAAACAAAATGTATTGAACACAAACACTACTCTAGTTAGTAAAGTTGTTTATCATGGGAATATAGGTTAAAGAATTCTGAAAATTTCTTCCTTGTATACTGAGGTCAAAAATAATTAAGTGAATATGGATGGTGGTGAGAGACTTCTTATTGTTGGAGAACAAAGTTATAGATGTGCAAGGGTGGAGGCAAGAATGAGTAATATGGTATTGGATCACAGGAGGAGATATTAGTGTTCAGTTCAGTTGCTCAATTGTGTCCGACTCTTTGCGACCCCATGAATCGCAGCATGCCAGGCCTCCATGTCCATCACCAACTCCAGGAGTTCACTCAGACTCACATCCATCGAGTCAGTGATGCCATCCAGCCATCTCATCCTCTGTCGTCCCCTTCTCCTCCTGCCCCCAATCCCTCCCAGCATCAGAGTCTTTTCCAATGAGTCAACTCTTCGCATAAGGTGGCCAAAATACTGGAGTTTCAGCTTTAGCATCATTCCTTCCAAAGAAATCCCAGGGCTGATCTCCTTCAGAATGGACTGGTTGGATCTCCTTGCAGTCCAAGAGACTCTCAAGAATCTTCTCCAACACCACAATTCAAAAGCATCAATTCTTCGGCGCTCAGCCTTCTTCACAGTCCAACTCCCACATCCATACATGACCACAGGAAAAGCCATAGCCTTGACTAGACGGACCTTTGTTGGCAAAGTAATCTGTCTGCTTTTCAATATGCTATCTAGGTTGGTCATAACTTTCCTTCCAAGGAGTAAGCGTCTTTTAATTTCATGGCTGCAGTCATCATCTGCAGTGATTTTGGAGCCCAGAAAAATAAAGTCTGACATTGTTTCCACTGTTTCCCCATCTATTTCCCATGAAGTGATGGGACCGGATGCCATGATCTTCGTTTTCTAAATGTTGAGCTTTAAGCCAACTTTTTCACTCTCCACTTTTATCATAATACAGATGGAGAGAACCAGAAATAAGTATAGGTACATATATATGCATGAGTTAGTGTACATATATAAATTTCTTAATCCTGTTCACCAAGAATTTAGCCTAAAGGTAGTGACATTCCAAGTAACAATGAGGATATTCAGTGCCTAGATCTTTGTTTCTGGACATCATTCTCTAATAATAGGTACCTGAGTCTCTTAGAGAAATTGTTAACTTTAGGGCTAAAGAAAAGAAAGTACAAGATGAACCTGATGCTTCTTGTAGTGTTTAAATGTAAGAACATGTTCAAAAGCCAAAAAGATGGGGGCTTCTTGAAGATACACATGGACAGATCTGAAAAAGGACCCAGTGGCCAAAGCTGGAACAGCTTAGTAACACAATTGATAATATAGGATCAAATCACAAGAGTAAAATAAATAATTGGATAAATAAATAAAGGAGAAGAAATTTTTTTCATACAGAAGAATTCCAAATAATTTATGCAGACACCTTCTTCTCCAGCTAGTAGGGCTTAATCTCCTTTCTGCCATTGAGCGATGGGCTGGACTTGGTGACTTGGTTCCAATGAGTAGAGAGTGGAATGAGGAAGCAACAATGGAAAAGCTTGGTAATACTGTCTTGGCCCCATGATCCAAGTTAATATCATTGATGATAAGTTATGTTTATAGCATGTCCCCCACGTATGATGACATGAGAAAGGTACTTTGCATCTGATATAACTTCCAAACATCTCTAGCCCCAGACCAACTATGAGAGAAATAACAAACTTGCACTGAGGGACATTGTACAAAATATTTGACCAGTACTCTTCAAAAATATCAAGGTCATCACAAGCAAAACAGAAACTGTCATAAGCCAGAGGAATGTAAGGAGACATAATGACTAACACGATTTGACTTTCTGACCTAGA
The DNA here is from genome assembly GCF_029407905.1 of Bubalus kerabau. Classification (NCBI taxonomy): domain Eukaryota; kingdom Metazoa; phylum Chordata; class Mammalia; order Artiodactyla; family Bovidae; genus Bubalus; species Bubalus kerabau. Next base: position 224,682,454 of record NC_073624.1, read on the forward strand.
TCCTGAAACTACAAAATAAAGAACAGTAGTGTAAAAACTTATGAGATCCAAAGAAAGGTTTGAGTTTATTTAATAATAATTAGAATATGTTTTTCTTTTTTACTTTCATTTTTAAATTTTGACAGAGGTACCGTGATTATATAATATATTAACAATAAGAGCAGCCAAATAAGAAATATATATGAATTCTTTGCACTGTATTTGCAACTTTTCTCTAAGTTTAAAATAACTCAAACGAACAAAATTTGACTTGGTGCCATGTTAGAAATGGGATGATTTGAGAGAATAGCACTGAAACATGTGTATTATCATATGTGAAATAGATCGCCAGTCCTGGTTCAATGCATGAGACAGGGTGCTCAGGGCTGGTGCACTGGGATGACCCTGAAGGATGGGATGGGGAGGAAGGTGGGGGCGGGTTCAGGATGGGGAACACATGTACACCCATGGCTGATTCTTGTCAATGTATGGCAAAACCCACTACAATACTATAAAGTAATAAGCCTCCAATTAAAATAAATAAATTAATTTTTTAAAAAAGAAAATATTTTAACTATGTAATATCACTCTACTTATTCCATTCATGTTCAACACTGTTTTTATTATTGTAGCTTTGTAGTAAGTCATTAAATAAATAATGTAAGTTCTCCATCTGTCTCTCTTTAAAAAAATTTTTTTTAGTGTTTTAGCATATCTAGATCTTTTGCTTTTCCATATACATTTTAGAAGCAACTTGTCAGTTTCTTGTTCAAAGGTCTGTTAGAATTTAGATTTTATTGTATGCAGATCAATTTAGAAAGAGTGAAAGTGAAAGTCAGTCCGCAGAATTCTACAAGCCAGAATGCTGGAGTGGGTAGCCTTTCCCTTCTCCAGGGGATCTTCCCAACCCAAGGATTGCACCCAGGTCTCCCACACTGCAGGCAAATTCTTTACCATCTAAGCCACCAGGGAAGCCCAAGAATACTGGAGTGGGTAGCCTATCTGTTCTCCAGTGGATCTTCCTGACCCAAGAATTGAACCGGGGTCTCCTGCATTGCAGGCACATTCTTTACCAATTGAGCTACCAGGGAAGCCCTTAGAAAGAACAGGTTTCTTAATAATACTGAGTCTTTTGATTAAGAAATATTGTATTTGTTATCATTTACTTAGGTCTTATTTAATTTTTTTCAGAAATTTTAAGTAATTTTTGTGAGTTATATACATTTATGGTTACATTTGTTCCTAGATATTATATGTTTTAGGTGCTATGCATATGTGCATGCTAAGTTGCTTCAGTTGTGTCAAACTCTGTGCAACCCTGTGGACTGTAGCCTGCCAGGTTTCTCTCTCCGTGGGATTCTCCAGGCAAGAATACTGGAGTGGGTTGCCATGCCCTCCTCCAGGAGATCTTCCCGACCCAAAGATAGAACCCACGTCTCTCTGTCTCCTGCATTGGCAGTGGATTCTTTACCACTAGTGCCGCATGGGAAGCCTTTTAGTTGCTATGGTAAATGGTTATTTTTTATGTTTCGAATTATTTTTTGCTAATATATAGAAATGCTTGTAATTTTTTATATTGACTATGCATCATCTATTTTTACTAAACTCATTCATTGGTTTTATTTTTTTCTTAAAGATTCCATTTAGTCTTTCTACATATTCAATCATATTATCTATAAACATTTTTATTTCTTTCTAACCTGTGAACTTACTGGTCAAGACCACTTGTAAAATATGCATAGAAGTCATTAGAATAGTCATTCTGGCTTTGTTCCTGTCTTAGAGGAAAAATTTTCAGTATTTTACTGTTATATATCATGTTAGACTTCAGGATTTTATAAGGTGCCTTCTTTCAATTGAGCAAATTTCCTTTGACTTTTAGTTTACTGAGAATTTTTTAAGTGGATACTGAATTTTATCAAGAAAATTTTGCATGTATTATTATAATTGCATGATTTATATCCCATATTCTTTATTATAATGACATATATTGACTGCTTTTCAAATGTTGCACTAAACTTGCATTATGGGATAAATATCACTTAATTATTTTGAATTTGATTTGCTGACATTTAAAACATTTTAATCTGTCTTCCTCTTACTGCTTTTATGACTTCCTCATTGTCTTTGGTTTCTATCAGTTGACCATGGTAATTTTAGATGTTCTTTACTTTATTCTGCTTCCTTCTTACTGAGCTTCTTGTGTCTTAGGTTAATGTCTTCTGCCCATTTTAGAAAGTATAATTTACCCCTTTTTCTCTTTTCTTCTGAAACTCTAAGTATTAGACTAACTGATAGTGTCCCATGAGCATCTGATTTTAACCCTTCTTCCCCATTTTTGGGTGTTTGCATCTGAATGCTGCCTATTGACCAGTCTTCAAGTTCTGCCTTTTTCCTGCTGTGTCTAGCATGCACTTAGGCCTACCAAATGAATTATCCATTCCTAATACTGAATTTTTCACTTCTAGCATTTATTTTTTCATATTTTTAATTGGTTTTATCCATATCTTCTCTATGAAAGAATTGCTACTTTCTGGAATTTAATTTTTTTTTTTTTAATTTCTTTGCATCCTGAAGTCTCTGATGGGGTGTTTTATTTTGCTAGCTGTGGTTTTGAAGCTTATTGGGTTTGCTTGGATTGTAAGAGTGAGGATGAAAGTCTCTTGTCATTTTTAAACTGTCTAACTGTAATGGAAATTTGTAAGTTATTTCATGGAAGTGTTTATGGAAATATTACTCTTTCCCTTTGTGATATATTATAAACTGTGGAATATTTTTAAGCTCACAGAAGCAGTAAGGGATTGGGAAACTTTTCTCAAGAGATTATCTGGGCACAGTCTGTAAACAGTACCTCACAAACAGTATTTATACTTGACCCTTATATGGGGTATATCATCAGAGGTTTTATAGGTGATGGGTCCTGGTGTTTGACTTCACTAAATTCAACAGAATTCTCTTCGCTCGTCTAAGAAGAGACACATCTCTCTGAGCTTGGATGACTAGAAGGCTAAGTCCAACCATACTTATAATGTGTGGCTTTGGAAATCACTTCCCTTCCTATGATTGAAGAACTGCTTGTTAAACAAGATAACATAGTTAATTTATAGCATATAATGTGTCTGCAGTCACAGTAGTGAAATGGTGAATCAGTTGTTAGGGTCAATACTAGCACATGTGAATAATAACTTTTTGAGAAAGCTTTGATAAAGAAACAGAAGTCTCTGTCCTGTACTGTACGTATTTGTTCCTAATCCCATGAGGTAGATACTATTATCATAACAGTTATTTATATTTTTACAAAAACTTAACCTTTGACTAGTTGAGTCATTTGCAATAGTGAGCATCTGTTATATTTTCCTTTCTAGTTTCAACCCATTCTTATCTGCTTAGGGTCATAACAGCATGCTGATTTCCCCTGTGGGAGCAAAATCTTCAGAGTTCTCTGGCGTGGTGTAGATGAAGATTACTCCTTCCTAGCCTCAGTGTTGTGCATGTGACCTAGACCTGGCCAATCAGCTTTACAGCAACACAGCTTACTGTGATTGGTTCATAGTGTGTGGACATGTGGCGTGTGATTAAATTCTAGGGATGCTTTTAAGCTATTAAGAAAAAAAGAATCTCTTTCTTCTAGGTCTGCTAACAGTAAAGATGATGCACAGAAAGAAAAGCCGAATGAAGAGACAGAGAGAGATCATTTGCTGATTATGTGCTTTGAACTCTTGGACCTCAGTCATGCCTGCAGTCCTTTGATCTCCTGACTTTTCTTTAAGTGTGCCAATATATTTGCTTAAGCTGTTTGAGTCAGATGTGTCTCCCTTCCTTGCATACAAGATCGTTCTGGAAAAATTTGTTCAACACAAGACATTAACATTTGAAGTCAGGGATCAATTTCAGATGACTATATATTTGAAACTATGCATGTCCCAACTTTCTTACCAAAGCTGCTTTGCTGCAGTTTCACTCAGCATTTCTTGAATTAGGCAATTATGCTAAATATTAAGAAATTTATTTGTTTAGTCCTTGGTTCCCTTGGGTTAACTCTAGATCATGATTAAGTGTGGCGTTGGGCTAATTTGTTGCCTAGTATTCTTGTGCAAATCCATTGATGTCACATTAGATTTAACTAGGAGAAGCAGGGGGCTTTATTCCTGCAAGCCTAGAGTTGTATGAACTATGCAAATAAACATTCATATAAGAATGCATGTTTGTCTTCCTCATCGCCATTCCCCTGCAGGTTAACTCTAGCTAATCTAGTAATTAGTGGTAGGAAGCTTGCAGATTTGCAAGCTCATTTACACAGAAGAAAACCATGTTTAAAATGACATTAACTCACTAGATTTCTATGTGGAACTTGGCACACAGCTGTTTGTTCCCTTTGGCTATATATCCCCTGTGGTGTTCTGAAATGGGAAAGGGCATTAGGGTCTGCCTTGGAACAAGTTGTATGTAATGGGGAAGGAAGTCAGGACTGAGTGTTTCTCTTTGATACCACTAAAATCCTAGTAGGCCATATTACTGATTGTAGAAGGGATTAACAGCCCAGCACTAAATAGTAAAGTAGTAATAATGACAAGTCATCTCAATTGCTGAGTGCTTACTATGTCTCAGGAACTGTGGTAGATGCTATATATATATATATATATATATGCACATATATGTATATGTGTATATATATCTTGCCTGCAACATATATGTAATTACATTTTGTCCTCCTCAAATAAATTATCATCCTTATTATGTGGATAAGGAAATAGTGCCTCAGAACCTTCAGTAACTATTCCAAGTTAACTAGTCTCAGTTCATACACTTAGCGATGTGTGTGTGTGTGTGTTTCAGTCGCTCAATCATGTCTGACTGTTTTGTGACCCCCATGGCCTGGCCAGGTTCCTCTGTCCATGGGATTTTTTAGGCAAGAATACTAGAGTGGGATGCCATTTCCTATTACAGGGGTTCTTCCTGACCCAGGGATCAAATCCATGTCTCTAATGTCTCCTGCATTGCAGGTGGATTCCTCAACTGCTGAGCCATCAGGGAAGCCCCCACGTACCAATAGCAGAATCATAGTTACTATGAGGCTCAACTTTTTAATTACCAAGTGTGCTGTTGACTACATTACTAGACTCTGAAGATAACTGTTATCCAAGATGTTACCGGCATTAGAGTCAACCTCATTATGGAGAAGGCAATGGCACCCCACTCCAGTACTCTTGCCTGGAAAATCCCATGGGCAGAGGAGCCTGGTAGGCTGCAGTCCATGGGGTCGCTAAGAGTCAGACACAACTGAGTGACTTCACTTTCACTTTTCACTTTCATGCACTGGAGAGGGAAATGGCAACCCACTCCAGTGTTCTTGCCTGGAGAATCCCAGGGACGGGGGAGCCTGGTGGGCTGCCGTCTATGGGGTTGCACAGAGTCCGACATGACTGAAGCGACTTAGCAGCAGCAGCAGCAACCTCATTATAATAAAGCTTAATATCAGAAACTCCACAGATACACAAACATCTTAAAATCAATTAAAGAAAAAAGATGCCCTTAATCTTATGTCTATTTTCACCTACCAGTTAATTTTTCTATTCTCTTTCACAGAAAACTCCTCGAAATAACAGGCTATTCTTGTTAGCTCCACATCTTCATCCCCCTTTTACCCTAGACCTACTCCAACAGAACTTTTGTCCTGATGAGACAATGATTCCTATTAAGGTGAAGAGTGACCTCTAAGCTCCTCCTTGTATCAGCTTCTTTTGACAGGTTAGATTCCTCTCTTTTACTTTAAAATCTTTCTTCACCTGCTTCTGGGACACCACCCTTTCTTACTCCTTTGGCTGCCTTACTGACTATCTGATCTCCTCTGCTGACATTTTTCTTAGGTCCCAAATTTAAAAACACTCTAGAGTGTACCCTTGGGCTCAGTTCTTACACTACTTCTGTCTTTATATTCCATTCCTTGTTGTTCAGTCACTAAGTTGTGTCTGACTCTTTGTGACCCTATGAACTCAGGCACACCAGACTTCCCTGTCCTTCACCATCTCCTGGAGTTTGCTCAAACTCATGTTCATTGAGTCAATGATGCCATCCAACCATCTCAGCCTCTGTTGTCCCCTTCTACTCCTGCCTTCAACTTTCCCATCATCAGGGTCTTTTCTAATGAGTCGACTCTTCGCATCAGGGGGCCAAAGTATTGGAGCTTCATCATCAGTCCTTCCAATGAATATTCAGGGTTGATTTCCTTTAGGATTGACTGGCTTGATCTTCTTTCCTTAAGGCCTATCAGTTCCAATCCTTAAGACTTATTAATTAAATCTTTAACATGTCTTGTAGGGGAGCAAAATTTACTGCCCCAAATTGTGTGCCTTTAGCATGTCAATTATTTCAAGCTGAAAACAGTCAAGGCCCCAAAGACTCAGGAAGAATCTTTGACCTTTACACAACTGCCTAAAATAATTCATATAGTTCAGTTTAGTTCAGTTCAGTTCAGTCAACAGTTGTGTCTGAATCTTTGTGATGCCATGAATTGCACATGCCAGGCCTCCCTGTCCATCACCAACTCCCGGAGTCGAAATCCATGTCCATTGAATCGGTGATGCCATCCAACCATCTCATCTTCTGTCATCCCCTTATCCTCCTGCCCTCAATCTTTCCAGCATCAGGGTCTTTTCCAATGAGTCAGCTCTTTGCATCAGGTGGCCAAAGTATTGGACTTTCAGCTTCAACATCAGTCCTACCAATGAACACCCAGGACTAATCTCCTTTAGGATGGACTGGTTGGATATCCTTGCAGTCCAAGGGATCTCAAGAGTCTTCTCCAACACCACAGTTCAAAAGCATCAATTCTTCAGTGCTCAGCTTTCTTTATAGTCCAACTCTCACATCCATAGATGACCAGTGGAAAAACCATAGCCTTGACTAGATGGACCTTTGGCAAAGTAATGTCTCTGCTTTTTAATATGCTGTCTAGGTTGGTCATACTTTCCTTCCAAGGAGTAAATGTCTTTAATTTCATGGCTGCAATCACCATCCGCAGTGATTTTGGAGCCTAAAAAAATAAAGTCAGCCACTGTTTCCACTGTTTCTCCATCTATTTGCCATGAAGTGATGGGACCAGATGCCATGATCTTAGTTTTCTGAATGTTGAGCTTTAAGCCAACATTTTCACTCTTTTCTTTCACTTTCATCAAGAGGCTCTTTAGTTCCTCTTTACTTTCTGCCATAAGGGTGGTGTCATCTGCATATCTGAGGTTATTGATATTTCTCCTGGCAATCTTGATTCCAGCTTGTGCTTCCTCCAGCCCAGCATTTCTCATGATGCATATAAGTTAAATAAGCAGGGTGACAATATACAGCCTTGATGTACTCCTTTTCCTGTTTGGAACCAGTCTGTTGTTCCATGTCCAGTTCTAACTGTTGCATCCTGATCTGCATACAGATTTCTCAAGAGGCAGGTCAGGTGGTCTGGTATTCTCATCTCTTTCAGAGTTTCCCATAGTTTATTGTGATCCACACAGTCAAAGGCTTTGGCATAGTCAATAAAGCAGAAATAGGTGTTTTCTGGAACTCTCTTGTTTTTTCGATGATCCAGTGGATGTTCACAATTTGATCTCTGGTTCCTCTGCCTTTTCTAAAACCAGCTTGAACATCTGGAATTCCACAGTTCACGTATTGCTGAAGTCTGGCTTGGAGAATTTTGAGCATTAATTTAGTGTGTGAGATGAGTGCAATTGTGCAGTAGTTTGAGCCTTTTTTGGCATTGCCTATCTTTGGGATTGGAATGGAAACTGACCTTTTCTAGTCCTATGGCCACTGCTGAGTTTTCCAGATTTGCTGGCATATTGAGTGCAGCACTTGCACAGCATCATCTTTCAGGATTTGGAATAGCTCAACTGGAATTCCATCACCTCCACTAGCTTTGTTCGAAGTGATGCTTTCTAAGGCCCACTTAACTTCACATTCCAGGATGTCTGGCTCTAGGTGAGTGATCACACCATCGTGATTATCTTGGTTGTGAAGCTCTTTTTTGTACAGTTCTTCTGTGTATTCTTGCCACCTCTTCTTAATATCTTCTGCTTCTGTTAGGTCCATACCATTTATGTCCTTTATTGAGCCTATCTTTGCAAGAAATGTTCCCTTGGTATCTCTAATCTTCTTGAAGAGATGTCTAGTCTTTCCCATTCTTCTGTTTTCCTCTATTTCTTTGCATTGATTGCTGAGGAAGGCTTTCTTATCTCTCCTTGCTATTCTTTGGAACTCTGCATTCAGATGCTTATATCTTTCCTTTTCTCCTTTGCTTTTCACTTCTCTTATTTTCACAGCTATTTGTAAGGCCTCATCAGACTGCCATTTTGCCTTTTTGCATTTCTTTTCTATGGGAATGGTCTTGATCCCTGTCTCCTATACAATGTCACGAACCTCCATCCATAGTTCATCAGGCACTCTGTCTATCACATCTAGTCCCTTAAGTCTATTTCTCACTTCTACTGTATAATCATAAGGGATTTGATTTAGGTAAACCCTGAATGGTCTAGTGGTTTTCCCTACTTTCTTCAATTTAAGTCTGAATTTGGCAATAAGGAGTTCATGATCTGAGCCACAGTCAGCTCCCAGTCTTATTTTTCCTGACTGTATAGAGCTTCTCCATCTTTGGCTGCAAAGAATATAATCAGTCTGATTTCAGTGTTGACCATCTTGTGATGTCCATGTGTAGAGTCTTCTCTTGTGTTGTTGGAAGAGGGTGTTTTCTATGACCAGTGCATTTTCTTGGCAAAACTCTATTAGCCTTTACCCTGCTTCATTCCATACGCCAAGGTCAAATTTGCCTGTTATGGTGTTTCTTGACTTCCTACTTTTGCATTCCAGTCCCCTATAATGAAAAGTACATCTTTTTTGGGTGTTAGTTCTAAAAGGTCTTGTAGGTCTTGATAGAACCATTCAACTTCAGCTTCTTCCATGTTCTAGCTATTGTAAACAGTGCTGTGATGAACATTGGGATACACGTGTCTCTTTAAATTCTGGTTTCCTCAGTGTGTATGCCTAGCACTGGGATTGCTGGGTCATATGGCAATTCTATTTCCAGTTTTTTAAGGAATCTCCACACTGTTCTCCAAAGTGGCTGTACTAGTTTGCATTTCCACCAACAATATAAGAGGGTTCCCTTTTCCTGTAGACTTTTTGATAGCAGCCATTCTGTCCGGCGTGAGATGGTACCTCATTGTGGTTTTGATGTGCATTTCTCTGCTAATGAGTGATGTTGAGCATCTTTTCATGTGTTTGTTAGCCATCTGTATGTCTTCTTTGGAGAAATGTCTGTTTAGTTCTTTGGCCCATTTTTTGATTGGGTCTTTTATTTTTCTAGAATTGAGCTGCATGAGCTGCTTGTATTTTTGAGATTAATTCTTTGTCAGTTGCTTCATTTGCTATTATTTTCTCCCATTCTGAAGGCTGTCCTTTCACCTTTCTTATAGTTTCCTTTGTTGTGCAGCAGCTTTTAATTTTATTCAGGTCCCATTTGTTAATTTTTGCTTTTGTTTCCATTACTCTGGGAGGTGGATCATAGAGGATCCTGCTATGATTTATGTCAGAGAGTGTTTTGCCTGTGTTTTCCTCTAGAAGTTTTATAGTTTCTGGTCTTACATTTAGATCTTTAATCCATTTTGAGTTTATTTTTGTGTATTGTGTTAGAAAGCGTTCTAGTTTCATTCTTTTACAAGTGGTTGACCAGTTTTTCCAGCACCACTTGTTAAAGAGATTGTCTTCTCCATTTATATTCTTGCCCCCTTTGTCAAAGATATGCTGTCCATAGGTGTGTGGATTTATCTCTGGGCTTTCTATTTCGTTCCATTGATCTATATTTCTGTCTTTGTGCCAGTACCATACTGTCTTGATGACTGTAGCTTTGTAGTATAGTCTGAAGTCAGGCAGGTTGATTCCTCTAGTTTCATTCTTTTTTCTCAAGATTGCTTTGGCTATTCAAGATTTTTTGTATTTCCATACAAATTGTGAAATTATTTGTTCTAGTTCTCTGAAAAATACTGTTGGTAGCTTGATAGGGATTGCATTGAATCTACAGATTGCTTTGGGCAATACACTCATTTTCACTATATTCATTCTTCTGACCCATGAACATGTATATTTCACCATCTATTTGTGTCATCTTTGATTTCTTTCATCAGTGTTTTATAGTTTTCTATATATAGGTCTTTTGTTTCTTTAGGTAGATTTATTCCTAAGTATTTTATTCTTTTCATTGCAATTGCAAATTGAATTGTTACTTAATTTCTTTCTGTTTTCTCATTGTTAGTGTATAGAAATGCAAGGGACTTCTGTGTGTTAATTTTATATCCTACAACTTTACTGTGTTCTTTGATTAGCTCTCTTATCATTCAGATCTGACCCTACTGGTCAGTTCTTCAGAGTGTCCCTATAATCCAATCTAAAGAACTTCCTTCCCAAACCCTTAGTCTCTGACCCTTTACCTGCCTTATTTTCTTCATTGCAATAAGTCTTTCCCAAATTGTATATATACTTTTTTTAAACTTTAAAAATTTATTTACTTGTTCATTTGTGTCTGTGCTGGGTCTTTGTTGCTCTGTGGGTCTTTTCTCTAGTTGTGGCAAGTGGGACTGCTCTCTAGTTGTGGTGCACAGGCTTCTCACTGCCATGTACAAGTGTGTAAACAGCTGTAAAGATGCACACATTTTAGAAGAATTGTCTAACTAGGATGGAAGGATGGTTCCTAGAAATAAGACCTATCTAATCTCTGTACTAGAGGAGTCTTAGCACTGAGACCCAAAGTTAAGACAGAGTTGATCATACAAAAATATGGAGTCCACGACAGAGGAGACAGCATATATGTCAGTATTAAAGCAGAAAGGAATGTGTGGTTTTATAGAAACTGAATGACAGTCAGTGTAGCTGAAGGTGAAGCAATGAGGGGAGAGTAATATATGTGGAAACTAAAGAGATGAGGGTCTAGGCATGCCCATATTAGAGTGTAATAAGTCACTGGGGCTTTGAGCAAATATAAACTTGGGACTTAAATATAAGGCAATACTTCAGATAGAGCTTGTTCAATCTTAATATTCAGATCATGACCCTCACCTGTAAACTTCTGAATCAAAATCTGCTGGATAGAAACCAGGGAATCTTCATTTTAGCAGAGTCACCTTTTGATTCTTACATACTTTAAATTGTAATAGCCACTCTTCAAAGGGAAACAACAATGGTGCATTTTGTTATAGTATTATTATTACAGATATCAAGGTGGGTTTCATGTACCTCTCAAGAGCTGCCAGAGGAAGAATAGTGAATTATGTTTTCCACAAATGCAAAAGATAAAAGAGTTAATAAAGTTACAAAATTGTCAGACTTCATTGATGTTCACATCAGCATATTCTGAGTTTCAATTAACCTACTCACCTCCATCTCAATTACAAAACGAAGAATGCTTGTAGTGGGATACACTGCTTATGGGTGTTGCCCAGCTTCTGCCCCTAGGAAATTCTTGGTTTTTTGTTTACACTTATTTTAAAACATGAGAAAGGCCTTTATTCAGGGAAGAATGCAGGAAGTGTGTTTTCAGCTGTGCTGTAAGTGGTGGATGCACAGTCTGTTCATGCCCTTCTAAATTGGTCAGAGTGTAAATTGATAAGATGTGACAACTGTTAACTTCTTATCTACCAGTTCCAATTACATTAGCACTCAGCTGAAATAAACAAAAATATGCAGAATGTCTACAGATTACAAAGCACTTAGTGTGTTAGATGTTAAAAAAGTCTTTGGGCATGACTTTGGAAAGTGTGAAATGTCAGACAGCATAGAGAACTCCCTAAGAACCAAAAAAGATGGCAGGTAGGCTGTTATGTGTGAAGATTTCTGGAGAATCATTATCACTTTGCATCTCAAGCTCTGCTGAAGGGAAAGTCCTGATTCTTCCCAAATAAACATTTGAAGCCAAGAGTGAACTGAATCTTTGTAAAGACACAGTAGAAATCATACTCAGGTTGATCACAGATTAGCAACATCAAAAGAATAAATCATGACTTTTTGTCTAGGTGTAGTATTGGTTGCTTCACTTTATATTGTTCTCCGCAGAGTATCCAGCATTAGATTTTTTAAAAAAGCATAATATGCATAAAGAAGCAAGAAAATATGAAACATGATCAAGAGAGGAAAGTATCAAGAGATGCAAAAATGATTTAGATAATTGGAATTAGAGACAGATGAGAACTCTAAAATAACTTAGAATGTTAAAAAATACTGTGGAAAATGTAGACAAAATGTGTGAATGGACTGAAAGTTTCAGCAGAGAAGTAAACTATTAAAAAGTACCAAATGGAAACAGTAGAAATAATATCATTGTTAGAAGAAATGAAAAATTAATATGAAGATCTAAACATAAGTCTGGACATAATAGAAAAGGATAAGGAAGCTTGAAGATTATCTAAGTGGAAACATTTGGAGGAAAAAAAATGAACTGTAGCAGTTAAAGCCAATGAAGCAACATGAATCAGTCTAATACTATCAATCATTAGTCCTATTTGATATTTACAAATATGGCATCAAAGCTGCAGAATACACTTTTTTCAAGTGTATATGGACTAGTCACCAAGGGAGTTCATATGGTGGGTTACAAATCAGGTCTCAACAAATTAATGACTGAAATCATACAGAATATGTTTTTGGTCACAACAATAAATTAGAAATAAGTTAACAATGATATATATATATATATATATATATATATATATATATGACTCAATTATTTAGAAATTCAATTAAATCCTTGAAATAACTCATGAATCACAAAATGAGTCAGAAGAAAACTCAGTCAAAATATATCCTATGCATTAAGAGGGAAATGTGTTGTTTTATGTGTTTGTATTAAAGCCTCTTGATGAAAGTGAAAGTGGAGAGTGAAAAAGTTGGCTTAAAGCTCAACATTCAGAAAACGAAGATCATGGCATCCGGTCCCACCACTTCATGGGAAATAGATGGGGAAACAGTGGAAACAGTGTCAGACTTTATTTTTGGGGGCTCCAAAATCACTACAGATGGTGACTGCAGCCATGAAATTAAAAGACGCTTACTCCTTGGAAGGAAGGTTATGACCAACCTAGATAGCATATTCAAAAGCAGAGACATTACTTTGCCAACAAAGGTTTGTCTAGTCAAGGCTATGATTTTTCCTGTGGTCATGTATGGATGTGAGAGTTGGACTGTGAAGAAGGCTGAGCCCTGGGATGTCTTTGGAAGGAATGATGCTAAAGCTGAAACTCCAGTACTTTGGCTGCCTCATGTGAAGAGTTGACTCATTGGAAAAGACTCTGATGCTGGGAGGGATTGGGGGCAGGAGGAGAAGGGGACGACAGAGGATGAGATGGCTGGATGGCATCACTGACTCGATGGATGTGAGTCTGAGTGAACTCCTGGAGTTGGTGATGGACATGGAGGCCTGGCATGCTGCGATTCATGGGGTCGCAAAGAGTCGGACACGACTGAGCGACCGATCTGATCTGATCTGATCTGATTCTACAGATAATAAATGGATGGGGCATATGATCAACTCATGAAAATAATTAAAAATTAGATCAGTCTTATGGACTCTGTGGGAGAGGGAGAGGGTGAGGGTGGGGAGATTTGGGAGAATGGCATTGAAACATGTATAATATCATGTATGAAACGAGTCACCAGTCCAGGTTTGATGCACGATACTGGATGCTTGTGGCTGGTGCACTGGGACAACCCAGAGGGAGGGTATGGGGAGGGAGGAGGGAGAAGGGAGGAGGGTTCAGGATGGGGAACACAGGTATACCTGTGGCGGATTCATTTCGATATTTGGCAAAACTAATACAATATTGTAAAGTTTAAAAATAAAATAAAATTAAAAAAACAAAACAAAAAAAATAAAAATTTAGATGAAGTGGACACATTCTTTGAAAAAAGTTTTAAAAAATAGATGCAAGGAGATAGAAAAAGAAAAAAACACGCTAGACCTTGATCTATTAAAGGCATTGAATTTATAAATAACAAAATTAAAACTTTCTTAGCAAGAAAATTAAGGCTCAGATGACTTCACTAGTGAATTCTTTCAAACTTGTAAGAAAAAGTAGTTGCAGTCTTACTCATTTTTTTGTTAAAACAGAAGAAGAAACGTTTCTCTACATGTTTTATGAGTTCAGCACAGTTCTGACCCAGCCCCCCAAGAGAAGACAATCAAAGGCTAATAACCCTCATGAAAAAGGGTCAAAAATCCTTAGCAAAAGATTAGCAAAGCAAATGCAATGATGTATTACAGGATCCTCAAATCTGTGCACATGTTCTTGCCTCAGCTTGGTCCGGTCCTAAATCCCTTCCTGCTTTATTTGCATATCTGGATATCTGATGCCTTGTCATTTTTGAGGTCACTGTTGAAATGTAGCTATTTCATATCCCCTAAAGAGCATCCTAGATCAGTTAACCTAACTAGCCATGTTTTATAGTATCTAATGGCCTATGTGTTTTCTTTATCACACTCACAATAATGTAAATGAAGGGAAATTTCCTTTCCTTCCCAGAATATAAGTTTATGAGCAGAGATTTCTGTCCTTTTGATGCCCTCTACCTTGCTAAAATGTCTGACAAAATGAAGAGTAGTAGTCCCTCTAATATATTTATTAATTGAATAAATGAATGAAATGCAAGAGGTCAGTGAAACAGCTACTTAGGATCTACATCTGTGGGTTCTGGACATCTCTGGTGTTCCTGCTTCATTTCTGTAAAGCTCTATCAGTCAGAACAGCCTTCTTCACAAACTGAATCTTTGCTTTAGTTTATAAAGCTCCTCTGTGGGGACCTGTATTATATCAGGTAGGTACTTTCCCTAGGGAATTATGTATCTTCACACCAGATGCCCAAGCATGGAAAGTCACCTCTTTCTTCCATACAGTTTCTGATATAAGTAGCCTCTTACATTCTTGCAATGGCTTCCATGCAAAATATTGGAAATTTTTTGTTAATAAAGACATTTAAAGAGACGGGCATGTGTCCTTGCAGTGGTCTGAATTGAGCTATTGCAACTCAATCCCTGCGCCTGAGACATAGCTGACTGCTTAATTAAATGGGAGGACCTGTTCCAAAAAGTCAAGAGTCCAGATGAATATCTATGTCATCTGATTCCTGAATCTAATAATTCTTAAACTCTTAAATTTTACTGACACAGTGACTGCATCTCATTTTAAAACAAAAATGTCCCATGATTGCAGTTCAACTTTGGTTCAGTAGACCCAAACATTAAAAGTTTTATTAGGCTGTCACTCTGGAAAAAGAAGCTGAGAGAGAGAGAGAGAGACAGACAGACCGAGACAGACTGAGACTCAAATATTCACCTCTCTCTTTTGTAGTAATGGAGAATGTTCTCCTGTCCTTTGTCTCTGGAATATTTTTTACATGGTATTGAACTAACCAGCAAAACAGCAAAAGCCCACAGAAGACTGTTGGTTAATGAAGGTTGATATTTTTGACCATCTAATATGTGTGCCATAACTAACTCAGGCATCACAAGCACACAGAGTGACAAATTACATATTGGGGACAGTCACCTCATTTCTCAGTCTCTGCCACCAAAACAATCATTTCAGGGCTGTACAAGTATGAGTTGATGCTCCTTTGCCAAATCACCTTGTTTAAATCTCCATAAAACATTGCTGCCATCAGCAGCTAGAAACTTTGAGAAGCAATTTAAGGTTGATATAATTTGCAAGTAATTTATCACTGCAAGGGGATGGTTTTATTAAACAGCTGCAGGGTGCCTATGTAAAAAACAAAATTAAAAAAAAAAAAAGGTTATATTACCTGTGTTCATCTTCCCTCTCATCCTCTCTTGCTTCCATTCCTTTTGTTTTCTGATGTGGTTATTTAAACTGAACTTCTTCTAGATTGGAGAATAAAGAAGTAGACCATCCCTAGCATGCATTGCGGAGAAGGCATAGGCACCCCACTCCAGTACTCTTGCCTGGAAAATCCCATAGACGGAGGAGTCTAGTAGGCTGCAGTCCATGGGGTCGCTAAAAGTCAGACATGGCTGAGCACCTTCACTTTCACTTTTCACTTTCATGCTTTGGAGAAGGAAATGGCAACCTACTCAGTGTTCTTGCCTGGAGAATCCCAGGGACAGCGGGGCCTGGTGGGCTGACATCTATGGGGTCACACAGAGTCGGACATGACTGAAGCGACTAGCAACAGCAGCATGCATTGAACTAAAAAGATCCTTAAGTGTATGGCAATGACCTTCCCTGCTTTAATAAAAGCAGATTCATACAAATAAAAGGCAAACATAACTAAACCAAGTAGAGAAAATACTCTGGAGGAGATGGGGTTTGAGTTGAATGAGAGATGACAAAAGGAGAAGGAAACTTCTTTAAGACAAAGCAAGAGTATGTGCCAAGGTCCTGGGACCAGGAGTGAAGAGGCAGTCAGGAGACTTTCTTTTTTTGTATTTATCATCATTGCTTCATAGTTAACATACTACATTTATCTATTTATATACTAAATAGGTGATTTAAAGTGCCTGTAGGTTAATTATGAATAAATCTACATGTGATGTATCCAAATTATTAAAAGTTCCCAAGGCTAACACTTTTTCATCCATTCAACAAAGAGAACATAAGCTTCTATCTATCTATCACACAATGTATTACAAACTAGGAGTGCAAGGAAGATTCAATCACACTGTATAAAAATCAACCTATTAAAATTGTGTTTTAGTGGAATTTCTGTTTGAAGTTCTGTGTGGCATAGGACAGAGTGAGGCATTTTGACAGACAGCCACCAGCTTAGGGTGGGTATGGTTAGGACTGCATTATCATGTTTTTAATAATTCTTCAAGCATTGACTATCCAAGTGCAGTTTCTGTGAGAATGCAGAGGGGGGTGGGACCAGCTTGAGTGAGACAGAAGGCTTTCAAGAGCATGTAAAGGCTTCAATAACACATGAGTTAGTGAACTTAGAATAATTAACGCATATGGATTGCAGGTTCTCTAAAATTTGTAGTAATTCAAGAGGGTTTGGTTATGGTTGTATGCATGTATTTTATGGAAGCACATTTATATTCTGGATGATTAATTGGGCTAAAAATGGATAAACCATAAATTTTTAAATGAGTTATTTGGCCTATAAAAAGGCAGCCACTGGAGAATAAGCAGCTAACAAAATTAATCTGGTTTTCAAAAGAAAAGAGTTGTCACTACTCAAAACCTGGTGTTGATTTTCAAGCAAGGCTCCTTTCCCCTTACCCACATCATGGTCATCTGGTCTTCCTGTCTGTCACTCACATCTTTGGATCTCGATCCTATTTCCAGGCAGCCTTTTGATTCTGGAAGTGGTGATGGAGACTTTGTGGCAGCACTGTTGGAGAACCCAAAGTTGTTATCATATTTACATATGTAAATATGGCCAAGTCACTAACCTCTTTCTAAATCATCAGCTCTGCTAAATTCAGTACAGGCTGCAAAACTAGATAATGCTCCCTGCTTCAGTTGAGATAGCGCTGTTGGCTAATATTTTTTGAAAGAAAGGTAATGATTAAAAGAACATTAATTTTTTGAATTGAATTATTTGAGACATTTAAGGAAAGCTGATTTAAAATGTTATGCTTTTTTTTTTTCTTTCCAGTTTGTTATCCCATGGGCTATGACCATTGGGAGATTTTTTTAATTTTCTTTTTCCTCAAATAAGCTCTTATTAAGATTTGTTTGAAATAATTTTTTAAATAAATACATATATACAAATACATATGTATATGTACATATACAAAAACATATGTATATGTTTATCTTCTAATACCATAGAAAGACAAAAATATTATCAAGTTTTTAATCCCCTAAGGAAGCAATATATGGATTCTTACTGGGTGGTTTGTGAATAAGCTGTACTCATGGAAAAACATTTGAAATTCTAGGAATCTTGATGATCATAATTGGCTCTGTCCCTCATTAATGATTCACTAGTCAAGGAGCTGCTGGCAACTGTATGTAGATCTTAGATTTAGTCATTCATCCTTCATCAGTATTGGATACATACTAGTTTCCTTACCCTTCAATATTAAGAATGGATGACTTAATTAATGAATAGTTCAAAACCCAAGTTTTCTTTGATATTGCTCTCTGATTTTGTCCTCTAGTCAGATTTGTGCCTCGACCACAGAAGATAGGAACAAGGAGACTAAAACTTATAGCAGGAGCCACTCTGGTGAATAGAGGAGGGATCACAGTCTGCTGGGAAAAGATCCAGAGTTATTGGGCCCTCAATGTACTAGGAGAAGGACATGGCAACCCACTCCAGTACTCTTGCCTGGAAAATCCCATGGACGGAGGGGCCTGGTAGGCTACAGTCCATGGGGTCTCGAAGAGTCGGACACGACTGAGCGACTTCACTTCATTTTTCACTTTCACTTTTCACTTTCATGCATTGGAGCAGGAAATGGCAACCTACTCCAGTATTCTTGCCTGGAGAATCCCAGGGACAGAGGAGCCTGGTGGCTGCTGTCTATGGGGTCGCATAGAGTCGGACACGACTGAAGTGACTTAGCAGCAATGTACTTTCCTCTTACCCTAAACAGTTCATGTGAACTAACTCCAGGGTCATGGGTAATGGAAATTTTACCCTAATGATTCAAGCTGAGATTGTTCTTGGCTATGTCATCAAAGTGTTTTACTATTTATTAAATTACCTACTTCATGGTCAACACTATTCTTTAATGATCTTTAATTAAAAATAAAAAAAAGAACTCTTGAGAATAGGTTTAAATTTGCTTGATTTAAAATAGAAGAAACTGAGAGCCAAAAGGAGTAGCAAGCATGCTCTAGGACATTCAGAAGGTAGGAGGTGGGGCCACTATTGAAGCAGTAGTGTTGCCTCAATGTCTTTGGGTTTTGATGTCTTTGAGCTTTCCGCTATATACAAATTGCCTCTTACAAACAGGTTTGAGCTCAAAGCCAGATCAACTGGAGATTATTGATCTCACTATCACGTTGAGTCATTATTTGTATGAAGTATTGCTGGAGCCTGGGGAAGAGGGCAAATGAGAGAAAGTATTAAGTGGGTTAATACAGTGTTTTCCCTTATCTGTGAGATACATTTCATAGCTAGAAGAAAACATATCATGCTATCTGAAGTAAACTCACTCATGACATAATATGGGTAGGACAGCAGCTGCCAGTAAGGAAAAGTTATCAAGAGAAGAGCTGTGAGTAGGATTTCTGATCTTTAATTGCTTTGAGACACAATCAGGGCTCTTTGGTGTCTATCATTTTCGTGTTCACTGTGTCATTAGAGTTCCCCACAGAAACCTTGAAAATGAAAAGTGAGATGCCAGCTCAGTAGCAAATGAATTTAGCATTGATTCTTTGTATACTTAAATCTATGATAAAGTAGGTAAACAGACAAGCTGCTCTTAATAACAAAAGTTAATATGAATTATGGACCAACTAGGTAAGAAATAGGTGAGTAGATTTTTCATTTGAAGAGAAAAATGCAGGTATGTTAGTTTTATAGGATGTTAGTAACCAGAAACTTTACCTTTATGGTGGGGTATTTATGGGTCCTGATACTACATAGCTCTAGAACTTTTCAGGATGAAATTTTCTATGCCTCAGTCTTCTCACAACAAAATGGAGATAATGGTAGCACCTATCCACCCGTGAAGTAGTGATGCTCCATATACATAGAGTCTGGCCTGCTGTGAGCCTTGATACATTGTAATCATCAACTATGATTTATCACTATGATTAACCACTGAAATACTGTGTATGAAGACAGAAATACCTGTGTGAAGGTATGTAAAATGTCATATGGAAGATGCTCAATAGATGCATGTCAAATGCATGAATGGTTGCCTTCTGCACCAACTGAAAGCAGGTTAAGAGCAGCTGGTGTACTTACGCCCTGGCATTTTCAGCCAGGTATATACAACTGAATTATCGTTTCACTGGGGTTCAAATTCATCCTTGTGCCATGAGGCAGGTGTACAAATTGAAAATCATGTTAATTTTATTAGGTCTTCCAAAAAGAAGTAGCTTTGCTTCATAAAAGCCCTTAAATCATGTTGTAATTATTGACGTATTTTACCTAAAATTTGACGCGTAATAGCTACTTAACAAATATTCTATAAATTGAGGAATTTTTTTTTGTAAAATATCTGTTCTAATATAAGCTAGGTAAGCATATAAAATGTGTCTCTATGCACAAAACTAATCAATTGGGACTTAGGATATTTGCACAAGATTTGTTGATTGCTATCATGAAACTATTTAACACAGTGATAGTGATTCTTATTTTGTCAAATACTCTCACTACAGTAAAGTTCTAATGTGACAGAATAGATACTTTGATGTTGTTTTATGACTCAGTATTCACTAAATCAAAAAATGTAGTCCATTAATGTGCTGCTAAAAATTCCAGGGCATAAGTACACCAGCTGCTCTTAATCTTTTTTCAGTTGGTGCAGAAGGCAACCTTTCATTCATTTGACATGCATCTATTGAGCATCTTCTATATGACAGCGACTGCCCCAGATCCTGGGCATAGAAGGGTGAACAAGATATACAAGGTCTTTGCTCTTTTGGGCTTGCGTTCTAGTGGGGCTTCCCTTGTGGCTCAGCTGGTAAAGAATCCGCCTGCATTGTGGGAGACCTGGGTTTGATCCCTGGGTTGAGAAGATCCCCTGGAGAAGGAAAAGGCTACCCACTCCAGTATTTTGGCCTGGAGAATTCCAAGGACTCTATAGTCCTTGGGGTTGCAAAGAGCCAGACAAGAATGAACAACTTTCACTTCACTTCACTTCTAATAGGTGCACTTAGATAGTAAATAAGTAAAGGAGGTACAGAGAGTGATATGTGCTATAAAGAAAATCAAATAAGTTCTTTTTCTAAGTCTGTGAGTCTTTTGGTTTTGTAAGTAAGTTCATTTGTACCATTTCTTTCCATATTCCACATATAAGCAATATCATATGATATTTCAACTTCTCTAGGCTGACTTCACTCAGTATGACACACTCTAACAAACTTAGGGATAGTTAGGGAATTTGGGGAGGTCATGTACAGACGGCTGTATTCAAAATGGAATTGGATAGCACATGGAACTCTACTCAATGTTATGTACCAGCCTGGATGGGAGCGGGGGTTTGGGGCAGAATGGATACATGTATATGTATGGCTGAGTCCCTTTGCTGTTCACCTGAACTACCACAACATTGTTAATTGGATATACTGAAATACAAAATAAAAGTTTAAAGTTTGAAAAAAAAAATTAAATAGAAAAGGTTAATAGGGAGTAATATGATGGGAGTGTGTTTCCTTTAACTTGGGTAGCAAGGGGATCCCCTGTGTGACACATTATTTTTAGAAGCACTCTTGAATTCTTATAAAGGTTGGAGGATCTAGAAACTATCAAAATGAGAGTCATTTTTAGAGTTTAGAAAGCCTTCACATAGCTGGATTTATTTTGTTCCTGGATGTCAATAGTTATCACAAGTGGGAAGCTCCTTCTGTCTTGCATGACTGTCCCCAGTTCTTTGATCATTTTGGTTGGATTCATATCAAAGCATCCCTAATCTCCCAAATGTGATGTTTTATCCTTTCCATGTGCTTCTCTAGCATGTACCTCTTTATAACACTAAGGTAAAGAGATTTATTAATCTGTGCATTCCACAACCCACGATAGGGGGCAACATACATAGCCCTTTGAAAGAAGAGACTTCTCTTATTTGAGTTTATATATCCAGTACTTGGCATAGCTACAACTTTCCCTCATGAAAGGTGATAGATGAAACATAGGCTATTTATTTATTTTTAAATATAAATTTATTTATTTTAATTGGAGGCTAATTATTTTGATGCAGGATACAGGATGCTTAGGGCAGGTGCACTGGGATAACCCAGAGGGATGGTATGGGGAGGGAGGTGGGAGGGGGGTTCAGAATGGGATACACATGTACACCCGTGGCAGATTCATGTTGAAACATAGGCTATTTAATTTTTAAGTGTCAGACTCATTTGTTAACTGTTTTTGTATTCTGTACATGTTGTGCATTTTCTTAACTGACCTTTGGCTCATGTAAAATTAACTAACTCATATGGCTTCAGAAAGGCCCTTGTGTTACAGAACCAGACTTTTGATGTCTTCCAAACAACAGAAAATCATAAAGGCTCTGGAAGTAGTATATAAGCAGTAAGTGTTCCCCCATGGAGTATAGTTAATAAATAATAATTTATAGTTAATAAATGGAAAACTTCCTTTTTATACAGTTTTTCTGTCACTCTCCTCTCTAATTGAGCCCAGTAACTCACCTCCTCCCTTACCCAGTCCAGTTCCTTATTCTTCATCCAAGATACTGCTTCTTTTAGGACTTGGTTCACATTTGAGTTTACCATGTGAAATTGAAATGCATCTTGCTTTCCAGACTTTCAATCCTGAGAAAAAGTAGTTGAAGGGAGAAGTTGTACTGCACTGGGAAGAGCTGGGTACTAGGGATCTGATAGGTAACAAAATCCATCAGAGGAGGATTTAGTTTAATTTCTAGAGACTGACCTTGTGCCAGCATTTCTAGTAAATTAGGATCAACCTTAACATAGAAATAGTAAATGAAATATTCTAATATGTTCAGCTCAGTGGGCTTCAAAAATCTTTTACATCAAAGTTAATTCATGAAGTTTTGGAATTTTGAACATTTTTGTTCAAAGCCCCAGTGCTGTGAAATTCATGTGCAGATCCAAGAAAAAAGAATCTCTTTGAGGGAATTTGAGGTACACTCTGAAGTTTTATATAGATATTCTCATGGTACTATATAAATTATTAAGTATATGTATTTCAAAATAAACATATGCTACTTGCTAGTTTCTGAGGATTTTATTAGAATAGATATATAGCAGGTTTAAGGCTATACACATTGTGAGTTCCCAATAAATGCTGTTTACCGATTGATGCAATTTAAGCTGTAATCCTGTGTTGTGATTGAAGCAGATTGAACTCGGCCAGTGCTGACCCAAAACACTAGTTTCATTTTGTGATGGCTGATTAGTTAGCATGGTGTCCTGTTTCCCCACTGCCCTTGAATCTTGCCACAACTTTTTCTTCATGTTATAGTTAAAAGAAAGGAGTTACTGTAAATCTATTTGAGAACTTTCTAGTTGTCAAATGTTGATTATCATTGCTAATCAATTGCTAATTCTGCTGATTTTACTTGCTATATATTCTTGATACTTGTCTACTTAGCTTGAATCCCACATCTTTTGCTCTATGCCAGCCCCTTATATCATTCATTGAATTCAATAGCATGTGCTTGGCAATTAAAAGGTGTTTAATAAATGGTAAATTTCATACTTTTGTGAATATCTTTTCTTTCTCCCCTCAGTCTGTCCTGTACACTGCACTCACATTAATCCTAGAGCATCAATCTAATGATGTCACATCTTTACTCAAATTCTTTAATGATTCCCAAATGCTTGGAGAATAAAGCACAGACTCATCCTTTGGTATTCAAAGCCATCTTGGCCTGGTCCCAAGTAGTAACTTGAAGAAACTTTTCTTGATCACGTAGCCGATGTTCCTGCATAGTGTTTAACAATATTGTGAAGCAATTATCTTCCAATTAAAATAAATATATTTATTTTTAAAAAAAAGAACTTGGATGATGGAATCAAATTCAGATCCTGGTTCCATAATTTATGACCTGAATGGCCTAATGTACTCATATGTAAATTAGGGAAAAATAATATTAACTACTTTATTGGGTTATATAATAGTGGTCAAGGTCACACATATGATAAAGCATAAGCTATAATGCTATGTTGTGATAAAACAGGTTTCTTAAAACTTCTGATGTGGATTTTAGCTCTTTACATGTTAAATTTTTTTTTATTATTAATTTCTAGCAACTACTTTGTGCAGAGTGCTGCAATATGTTTTTATGATGGGAAAATCTGAAAGGCATACCTGAAACTCTCCCTTCAAAGAGTAACATCCTTTCCACCTATTTGCTTATTATTTTGTGCCAGAAAGGCAGATGTCTAATGGCCAAGGAGAATTGAGCAGCTTCAGCTTAGCTAATATTCTTTCTATAACTTTTCTTTTAGTCACACTCAATGAATGGAGAAGAATAACTCCCTCAAGGAGAGTAATTTTCCTCCATAATCATAATGTCTGTAGAGTCCCTGAGAGTAATGGCACTATGAAGAGATTCCTATGGATTTCCTCGTGTCCTAGATAAGGACAGCAGGTGCAAGAGATAGGAGGTTATCCCAGGGAGCAGCCTTTACCTCTTCTCCTTTGCATCTTTTCTTCCACATTATTAATGCAATGCCTCCCTGCTGTCTTATGCTACCCAGGGGGCACTGGAACTGAATGCCATTAATAATATCTCAGTTATTCTTTCTACATTGATAACCACTCATCTGGGAAATGGGACACGAATATACACAGAATGTGAAAAAATTTGAAACCAAGAGATGACCATTGTTCTTAACAAGCGTTATAAACATTACTTATTTTGCAATTTCTGCCATCATTTTTTTTAACCTACATTCTTTCCATTCTCACAGTTTTCCAAAGGAGTAGCTTGTGTGCATCCTTGCCCTTATCTCCTTGGACATCAGTCTTTCATTAATGCAAAGCCTATCACACTGGGTATCAATCTGTTAATTAAAACTTCAAGGAAAGTCATTCAAAGGTTGAACAATGTCATTCAGGTATTCTCAGTCAGGAGTATGAGTAACCTGTTAAACTTTGTTCAGCTTTAGGACAATGACTGTCAGAAAACCCTGATTTTTAATTTATGACAATGGAATGTTAAACATGTGGAATAGACATGGTGCTCTGAGAGCTATTATAGGGTATGGTCCCTGACCAGCAAAGCTCCAGGGCATCCCTTATACATAAGTCTGTACAATGTGAACCATGAGACCGCCCTCTCTCCTGGCCACAGACTGTTGACATCTAAACAGCAGCCAGTGAAGCTACTGACCTAACATGGCCTCCTATATTAGATGACTACTAATGGATATACTCAGATTTTGTTAAAGTCCTTTGAATATGAGTAGATGTTTACTCATCAAATGATATCTTGTTGACTATCCACTGTGGATTTGCTCACATTTTTATTTCTATATGGGATTTTCCCTGTTTTAGAATTTTCAGCCATTTTTGGAATATTTTTTCAGTCTCATCTTCTTTCTCCTCTCTTTCTGGGGGCTCCAGTAACACAAATGTTCAATCTCTTATTATAGTTCTAAAGGTATCTGAGGTTCTTTTCATAGATTTTTCAGCCTATTATCTCTGTACTGTTTTAATTGGATAATTTCTACTGTTTCAAGTTTACTGATGGTTCCCTTTGTCCTCTGTTTTCTGCTGTTGAGCTCATTAAAAGTTTTATATTTAGGTTATTTTATTTTTAAGTTCTAATTTTTTATTTTTTCCTAGTATTTTCTGCATCTTTTCTGAGACTTTCTATTTTTCCATTACTTTTAAGCATGTTCATAATTGCCTCCTGGGGCATTTTTCAATTGGCTGCTTTAAAATCCATCTCACTTAATTTTAACATCTCATTAGAAAAGACCCTAATGCTGGGGAAGTTTGAAGGCAGGAGGAGAAGGGGATGACAGAGGATGAGATGGTTGGATGGCATCACAACTCTATGGACATGAATTTGAGTAAGCTCTGGGAGTTTGTGATGGACAGGGAAGCCTGGCATGCTGCAGTCCATGGGGTCACAGAGAGTCGGACATGACTGAGTGAGTGAACTGAACTGAAGATTGGGAGGGTCACAGATGGCTTGTTGCTATCCCCATATCACCTTCACTGATACCGTGAAGGACGTCCTTATCATGTGTGTGATACGTGACTCAGCACTGAAAAGAACCAAGATATTGTCTTAGAAAAATGGCTGATTTCAGGATTGAGGCAGGAAAAGGCAGGAACATCTCATTTTATCAAAAATAAGGGAGATACATGTCAGAAAGATACAGCAACCAGCTTGAATGGGCTCCCAGTGATAAAGTCTTAAATACTTTAAATGTCAAAAAGTAAATAATGCTAGCAATGAATTATAACCCGTTAATTAAAGTCAGAATTACTTGATTTTATGCTGAAAAAAACAAATAAGGAAAGCTCTTTCTTGTAGTGGAATTGCAACTAATATGTATGGAAGTTGAAACATCATCAATGTAAGCTAGAATTTGTAGGTGTAAGTTTGATCCAGAACAGGATATTTATATAGTATCAAAATAGCCCCCACAAATTGCTTTTTTTGACTACAAGGGGAAAAGTAACCTTACAGTGTAAGACACTACCTTAACTGACAAAGCTAATATTCAATATTACTGATATTGAGATAAACTGACATCAAGGGACTTCTGTCATAATGCATTGCAAAGCCTCCTTTAGTGGCATTCCTATAAAAATGCATATCCTTAATCTAATTGTGTCAAAACATTAGACAAATCCAAAAGGAGAGTTTATTTGACAAGATAATTGACATGTACTTTAAAAAAAAAAAATATCAAGTTAAAAAAGAAAGACACCTATGGTATTATTAATTTTAAAAGAAAAGTAACTAAATGCACACAATACATTATTCTGAATTATTCCTGACAACTAAACATGATGAATTATCCTGAATTAGCTTCTGCACATAGAAAAAAGATTATAAAGGATGCTATTATAAGAAATAATAAAATTTTGAGTATGGACTGTGAATTATTAGGGATAAGAAAACTATAGCATGTGAGCCAGATTCATTCCAGGGTCTACTTTTCTATGACTTATGAGCTCAAAGTAGTTTTTTGCATTTTAAAGAGTTCTTAAAAATGAGCACATCCTACCTCCCACCCCAAAGTATGCAGGAGAGACCCGATGATGCTCTCAGTGCCTAAAACAGTTATTATCTGAATCTTTATGTAAAACAGCTTGCTAATTCCTGAACTAGAGTACTAGCAAAAGTCTAGAAATGCTTTATTTTACTTAAGCTCCTAGTACAGCAAGATACCTCCCTTACCTTTTCATATACATGAACCAACAAATCCCCTTTGTCCTTCCAAAGCCACTTGAGTTAGGGTTCTAACACTTCTAACCAAAAGGCTCTGAATGATGCAAACAGTCTGTACAAAGGCAGAGTGCCCTTACTTCCCTCTGTTTTATGTGCTAATATTGGCCACATTTAAGCTGATGAAGTTCTTGAGAGGCCTTATCAGATCTTCCATCATGGCTGGCATAACTGTACAGGTATAGAATTTCCATTTAATCTGGTTTATGTGTCTCTGCAAGTGCCATTATGCATTCTGCTGCTCTCAGAAGCAATATTGATGAAATGTGTCCAAAGTAATTAAAAATGGATTCATAATGGGAATGTCAATTCAATGAACATAACTAATAACACTGTGAGTTCATATAATTACTTTTTAAATGGTCTAAGATCTGATAGGAAAAAAAAGAGACTTTGCTGTCATATTACACTATTTCATAAATTTACACCTCAGAAAATACATAAAACAATTCTTAAGGGAGGGAAGGAGTTGAAAGGAGAGAAAGAATGTCAAAATGATTTACCAGACTAAGAACTTTAGCTTTACAGAGTTAGTTCAGAATCTTATATTCATTCTCCTTTCCATTCATCTCAGCAAACGTGTTGAACAAGTAATGTGTGCTGGGTACTGAGGCCACACTAGTTAATATGATGCAGTCCTTAAAATTGAGGTGATCAAAAGGTGTTAGGGAAGGGAAATAAATATTATTGTATAATTGCAATCCCATTTAATAAGGGAAATGAAAGTTACACATATCAAACTATTGCTTAGGTCAATCAGAAAAGAGACTTGTCTAAAGAACAGAAGTTTCACCTGGGTGTTGAAGGTGAAGAGGAGGTTGCTAGGATAATCTTGATAATGAAGAAAGCATGTGCCTTTGGGAGAAAAATTAATGGAAGTTTTTATAGTCATTTGACTATCTAAGACTCTACACATAGACTTCACCAGGTGGCCAACCCCCAAATCAGATTGGTTATAGTCTTTGTAGCCAAAGATGGAAAAGCTCTATACAATCAGCAAAAACAAGATGGGGAGCTGACTGTGGCTCAGATCATGAACTCCTTATTGCCAAATTCAGACTTAAATTGAAGAAAGTAGGGAAAACCACTAGACCATTCGGCATGACCTAAATCAAATCCCTTATGATTATACAGTGGGAGTGACAAATGGATTTAAGGGACTAGATTTGATAGAGTGCCTGATGAACTATGGACAGAGGTTCATGACATTGTATAGGAGACATGAATCAAGACCATTCCCAAGAAAAAGAAAGGCAAAAAAGCAAAATGGCTATCTGAGTAGGCCTTACAAATAGCTGTGAAAAGAAGAGAAGCGAAAAGCAAAGGAGAAGAGGAAAGATATTCCCATTTGAATGCAGAGTTCCAAAGAAGAGCAAAGAGAGGTAAGAAAGCCTTCCTCAGTGATCAGTGTAAAGAAATAGAGGAAAACAATAGAATGAGAAAGACTAGAGATCTCTTCAAGAAAATTAGAGATACCAAGGGAACATTTCATGCAAAGATGGGCTCAATAAAGGACAGAAATGGTATGGACCTAACAGAAGCAGAAGATATTAAGAAGAGGTAGCAAGAATACACAGAAGAACTGTACAAAAAAGATCTTCATGATGCAGAAAATCATGATGGTGTGATCACTCACCTAGAGCCAGACATCCTGGAATGTGAAGTCAAGTGGGCCTTAGGAAGCATCACTATGAACAAAGCCCGTGGAGGTGATGGAATTCCAGTTGAGCGATTTCAAATCCTAAAAGATGATGCTGTGAAAGTGCTGCATTCAATAGGCCAGCAAATCTTAAAACTCAGCAGTGGCCACAGGACTGGAAAAGGTCATTTTTCATTCCAATCCCAAAGAAAGGCAATATCAAAGAATGCTCAAACTACAACACAATTACACTCGTCTCACATGGTAATAAAGTAATGCTCAAAATTCTCCAAGCCAGGCTTCAGCAATTTGTGAACCGTGAACTTCCAGATGTTCAAGCTGGTTTTAGAAAAGGCAGAGAAACCAGAGATCAAATTGCCAACATCTGCTGGATCATCAAAAAAGCAAGAGAGTTCCAGGAAAACATCTATTTCTGCTTTACTGAGTATGCCAAAGCTTTTGACTGTGTGGATCACAATAAACTGTGGAAAGGTCTTAAAGAGATGGGAATACCAGACCACCTAATCTGCCTCTTGAAAAATCTGTATGCAGGTCAGGAAGCTACAGTTAGAACTGGACATGGAGCAACAGATTGGTTCCAAATAGGAAAAGGAGTATGTCACCCTGCTTATTTAACTTATATTCAGAGTACATCATGAGAAATGCTGGGTTGGATGAAGCACAAGCTGGAATCAAGATTGCTGGGAGAAATATCAGTAACCTCAGATATGAAGATAATACCACCCTTATGGCAGAGAGTGAAGAACTAAAAAGCCTCTTGATGAAAGTGAAAGAAGAGAGTGAAAAAGTTGGCTTCAAGCTTAACATTCAGAAAACTAACATCATGGCATCTAGTCCCATCACTTCATGGCAAATAGATTGGGAAACAGTGGAAACATTGGCTGACTTTATCTTTTTTGGCTCCAAAATCACTGCAGATGGTGACTGCAGTCATGACTTTAAAAGATGCTTGCTCCTTGGAAGAAAAGCTATGACTAACTTAGACAGCATATTAAAAAGCAGAGATATTACTTTGTCAACAAAGGTCTGTCTATTTCAAGGCTATGGTTTTTCCAGTAGTCATGTATGGACGTGAGAGTTGGACTATAAAGAAAGCTGAGGGTGGAAGTATTGATGCTTTCGAAGTGTGGTGTTGGAAAAGACTCTTGAGAGTCCCTTGGACTGCAAGGAGATCCAACCAGTCCATCCTAAAGGAGATCAGTCTTGAGTGTTCATTGGAAAGACTGATGTTGAAGCTGAAATTCCAATATTTTGGCCACCTGATGCGAAGAGTTGACTTATTTGAAAAGACCCTAATGCTGGGAAAGATTGAAGGCAGGAGGAGAAGGGGACGACAGAGGATGAGATGATTGGATGGCATCACTGACTCGATGGACATAAGTTTGGGTGAACTCCGAGAGTTGGTGATGGCCTGGCGTGGTGCAGTCCGTGGGGTCACAAAGAGTCAGACACGACTGAGCGACTGAACTGAACTATCCAGGAAGTTGTACATTCATGATGAAATACTGAAAGAAAGTAAAGGAAAAATGTTGAACTTCTAAATGTTTTAGGAGAAAACCTTGGGTTTAAGAGGAGCCACCTTGGACAGATAAATGCAGAATCAAAGTTAAAGTATTAGTCTCTCAGTCGTGTCTGACTCTTTGCAACCCCATGGATTGTAGCCACCCTGGCTCTTCTGTCCATGTGATTCTTGAGGCAAGAATACTGGAGTGGCTTGCCATTCATACTATCCAGTATACATGATAAAAAAACTGGAAAATGGAAAGGGAAAAGAAGAGGATTAGGAAGAGAAGGAAAGAAGGATAGAAGAAGAAAGAAAGGAACCAACTGAATGTGGGTTTTCAAAAGTCATGGGTCATTCTGTTTCAGGATACTGCCAAATGCCGGCCTTATAGGACTAACCAAGAGTAACCTCTGTGTCTCCCTTGATTTTGCATCTGAGACATGATTTGAGGCTCCCAGGCTTAACAGACACATCAAACCTTTCTAGAGCTGCTGATTTACGTAAGAGAGTGTGTGGAACCCTAGAGGAAGCTGTAAATGCGTCACAAGTCAGGAGCCTGGTCCTTCTTTGCTCTTTACCATTCCCCATTGTGTGAATAACAGAACTCCTGTTTCACTTGGAGCATCATCTCTTGCATGTGACTTGGGTGAGCCAGCATGACTCACTTCTAGCTAGATGTTCTGTGTGACCAAGATCTACATGATCATAACTTTGACTCCTGGGATTTAGTGATTTTTTTTAAGCATGTGACCCAATTCTAATTTGAACTTCTGGAAGAGATCCCCTTTTATTCACTCAACTGATAATTATAAAAATATAAGCCTGAATCTGCCTGCGGTCAGTTCTAGCAATGAACCACCGCCAAAGGAAAAAAAAAAAGGATGATGGAACCACAGCATGAAGTGAAGTAAAATCAACTCCTGATGTCATCATGTGTGCATCTGAATCTGCTAGTGATGGATTGCCTCAGTTATTGTTTTCTTCTGGAAATGTCTTTGTTCAACCCTTGGTTTTGAAGGATGTTTTACCAGGCACAGAGTTCCAAGTTAGTGATTTTGTTGTTGTTCATTTATTTTCCTTTAACAAGTAAAAAAAAATGCCATTCCATTATCTTATTGTTTCCATTATTTCTGTTAAACAACAAGTGGTTAGTTTTATTGTTGATGCTTTGAAGCTAATGTGTTTTTTTTTCTTCTCTTCATTTAAAATTTCCTTTTTGCTTTGTTTTCTACAAATGGACTCTAATGTGCTCAGGTATGGTTTTGCCTAGAATTTGCTGAGCTTCTTAAGGCTGTGGGTTGATTTTTTAAAATCAGTTTACAAAATTTTCAGCCATTGAGTTCAAGTATTTCTTGTATCTCATTCTCTTTTCTCTCTGAGATTCCAGTTACATATATGTTAGACCTTTTCCATATATGTCTTAAGCTTTTATGCATGTATACATTTATACATATATCTATATATATATATATAAGATGAACTTTAGGCTTATTTTATTGTCTTTTTTGTTTTAGTCACTTTTCTTGAGATGCTTGGTAATTTTTGGTTAAATATTTGTAGGGAAATAGTCCCTATGAATATTAAATATTCAAAAATTCCCTATGAATATTAAATATTTGTAGGGAAATTACAGAGGTTTGAGATAATATTATACTCCTCAATAAATTTATTTACCCTCTTCATTGGCAGTTGGCCACACTAAAAACATATACATTCAATACAATCAGGGAGAGGCTTTCTTTAAAGATGAGTGTAAAGATAAGTATCCCTAAGGATTTTCCTTGTGGTCCAGTGGTTAACAATCTGCCTTCCAACGCAGGTAACTCAGGTTTGTTGCCTGGTTGGAGAACGAGGATCCCACATGCCGCAGGATAACTAAGCCCACGTGCTGCAACTAAGACCTGATGCAGCAAAAAATAAAATGAATAGATATTAAAAAAAAGACTTGTTCTTTAATAAAAAAAGGCAAGTATTCCTGAGGTGTAGGTGTCCAGAATTTCCAACTGAAAGGCAGGAGTTCTTGTCATGGTCCCTCCCCTGTGGGATCCTCATCTCCAATTTTATTTCCTCAGAGCTACTGTCCTGTGTTAAACATCCAGACTTCTTGTTCCTAAAAAGCACACATTTCTTGGTCCCCAGTGGTTGCCTTCTTTAGATGCAGTGTGCCCTTTCCAGCTTACTGCAGACCCCACCAGTCCCTACTATTTTCCACATAACTACTTCATTCATTTTCATCAGCTGTATGAGCTCTGTAATCACTTGATTTCTATCTCCTGAAATCAAGTAGGAGCATAGGATATTCTCTGTTCTTCAGACTTAATAGAGGAAAGAAGCTTTAGTGGCAATAAAGTGGTTTCGTGTTGGATGTAAAGACACAGCTTAAGAATTAGCAAATGTCTCAAAGGGAAAATACTGAGTTGTAGGCTTATGTAGCTTCCCCAATGGCTCCACATGTAAAGAATGTGCCTGCAATACAGGAGACACAAGAGACATGAGTTCCGTCTCTGGGTCAGGAAGATCCTCTAGAGAAGGAAATGGCAACCCACTCCAGTATTCTTGCCTGGAGAATCCTAGGGACAGAGGAGCCTGTTGGGCTATCAGTGCTGTGAACAGTCAGACATGACTAAGTGACTAACACTTTTAGGCTTATGTATCTACCCTCTGTCCTCTGAAAAATCTTATTTCCTCTTATACTAATAGCCTTGACATCCTCGAACTTCAGTTTTTGTTTTCCTTTTCCTGAAAACTGCCAAAATCCTGATGACTTGTCTATCTCTCTGTAGTTGCTGCCTCTATTTTGGCTACTCAGGCTCTCATTTTCTGTAAAAATATGTTAAAAATTCTCCCAAGCAGAAAAGTGGTGTTAGGCTTTACACCTCACCTCAGTGAGCTTCCTTTTTCTGAAATATTGCTCTCACAAATCCTGGCTGCAGTGGCAATTTTTTTCTTTTTTTACTGTGCCTTCAAACAGATTGTTGTGTTTGTGCATGCATTTGTGTGCATATATGTGTGTGTGCACATATGTTTGGATTTTTAGTTGCTATTAATAAGATTTTAGTTGCTACTCCTTAACAGTTTGAAGCCTAAGAATTCTTACCTGCACATTATTGTAGATAGAAGTACGTCTCACATGAAAATTCAGACTTTTTTCACTTGAAAAGCAACAAAATATAGCACCACAGAATTATTCTCCTTTCAACTCAGCATGCATTTTATAGAACACACAGTCTTCACCACTCTATATTGTCTTTCACCCTTCTACCTGAACTCGTTTTTTATCACCTGTACATCCCTCTGTAATCATTTGATTTCTGCATCTCTTGAAGTGTTTTGAAAGAAGAGTATGTTCTCTGTTCTTCAAAGCCACAGTAGAGCAAAGAAGCTTCAGTGGCAATAAAAGGGATTTTTGTTAGACATAAAGCATTTCTTATAGGCACTCTTATAGTCACTCTCCAAGAAAGGT
The DNA here is from genome assembly GCF_029407905.1 of Bubalus kerabau. Classification (NCBI taxonomy): domain Eukaryota; kingdom Metazoa; phylum Chordata; class Mammalia; order Artiodactyla; family Bovidae; genus Bubalus; species Bubalus kerabau. The sequence goes on from NC_073624.1 coordinate 224,716,121, forward strand.
AAAGCATGTCTAGAGTACAATACAGATGGACTAGGGCTTCCCAGGTAGCACTACCGGTAAAGAACCAGCCTGCCAGTGCAGGAGACACAAGAGACAGGTTTGGTCGCTAGGTGGGAAGATCTGCTGGAGAAGAGCATGGCAACCCACTCTGTTATTCTTCCCTGGAGAATCCCATGGACAGAGATGCCTGGTGTGCTACAGTCCATAGGGTCACGAAGAATCGGACACTGAAGCCACTTAGCATGCATGCCCAGATGGACTAGATGCCCCATCCAAGTAGTATAAATGAGACTGTTAGAGATCTGGAATAATTGAAAACTGGCTAGCTGGGTAGACTTGATAAGTATGACTTCATTAACTTCTGACACAGAAATAAAAGAGCATAAATAAAATGATAATTCAGGAATTTTCTGTGCAAGTGCATCATCCTTTCACTCTTTATTCACTCATGATTTATTGTATAGCTACTATGTGTTAGCATGGTTTCTAGGTACTCAGCATTTAGGATGAGCTTCAGTTTTAGCAGGATAATAAAGACAGTAAGTGCATAACTAAACAGATAAGTAAGGTGATTTATGAAAGTGTTAAGTACTTGTGGTAGGCAGAATAGTGGCCTCCAATAATATCGATGTCCTAAGGCCTAGGATCTGTGAATATATTACTGTTGTGACAAAGTGGACTTTGCTGATGTCATTAAGGGTAAGGACCTTAACATGGAGAAATTATCCTGCATTAATTATCCTTATTAATTTCCCAATATAATAATATGAGTCTATAAAAGTTGGGGATCTTTCCTGGGTACAGTCAAAGGGAGGTGTGAGCACAGAAGGATCAGAGACCTGGAATGTTGCTAGCTTTGAAGATGAAGGAAAAGGGCCATGAACCAAGGATTGTGAATGGCATCTGAGAACTGGAAGAAAATGGAATCTCCCCTAAAGCCTTCAGAAAGAAATGCAACCTAGCTTGAATACTGATCTTAACCCAGAAAGGCATGTATTGGACTTCTGACCTACAGAATTATAAAATAATCCTTTTGTGATGCCTTAAGCCACTTGGTCTGTGGTATTTCTGCAGCAGTAGAATGCTAACACAATACTACAAAGAAAGTCTGTGGAGTCTGTGGAATACAAAGTATACAAAGTAGTGAGGTGGCTGCACTGGCTGAGGTGATGACAAAAAACGTTCTGAAGAGGAAACAAGATGGTTAGTCATAGGACAACATGGGGAAAGTTTGTCATTTGAGGACTGGAAAGAATACCAGTGTAACTGGAGGTTAATAAGACAGTGCGATGTGTGCATTTAGGGAGGTGGGGGCTGCGCAGAGGACAGACTAGGAGGCGAGGTGGGAGAAGCATGCAGGTGACAGAGCACATGGAACACTGTGGGTCCTGGTAAAGTATTTGCATTGTATTCTCATATTGTTTGGAGGATTTTTATCATGAGACTGATATAATTTTGCATTCTTGCAAAATTGTTTGTTTGCATTCTTGGTGTCATCCCCAGAGAATCTGATTTATTAGGTTTATGAAGGCATTTGAGGGTCTACATGTGTTTACACACCCCTACTGATTCTTATGCAGGTGGTCTTTTGATCGCACTCTGACAAACACTGCTTCAATTTCTTTTTTAATTTTTTAATTGGGGTAGAGTTGCTTTACAATGTTATGCTAGTTTCTGCTGTACAGTGAAGTGAATCAGCTCTATGTACACGTATATCTCCTCTCTTCAGGATTTCCTTCCCCTTTAGGTCACCACAGAACACTGAGCAGAGTTCCCTGTGCTTTACAGTAGATTCTCATTAGTTATCTATTTTATCCACTTGTTTAGTTGCTGTCTTGTCTGACACTTTGCATCCCCATGGACTGTAGCCCACTAGGCTCCTCTGTCCATGGGATTTCACAGGCAAGAATACTGCAGTGGATTGCCATTTCCTTCTCCAGGGGATCTTCCTGATCCAGAGATCAAACCCGTGTCTCCTTCATTGGCTTGCGGATTCTTTACCGCTGAGCCACCAGGAAACCCTGTTTATATACAGTAGTGTATAGATGTCAATTCCAATCTCCCAGCTCATCCCACCCACCCTTTCCCTGCTTGGTGTCCATACGTTTGTTCTCTATGTCTGTGTCTCTATTTTGCTTTGTAAATAGGTTAATCTGTACCATTTTTCTAGATGCCGCATACATGTGTTAATATATGATATTTTTCTCTTTCTCACTTGACTTCACTCTGTATAACAGTCTCTAGCTTTAATTTCTATATGTCTTTTGGGGGTTTTTCTCTGCTCTCTATATTTGCTCCCTCCCCACTTTCTTGTGGACACTTTGCCAAAATATAATATCAAGAATACAGAACATTTATTAGGTTCCTTCCATGTTCCTCAGGGAGCCTAGCCTAATTCAGAGCCTGCAAAAGGTATCTTGGTATATACTTATTTAATTGAATCAAATGATATTTATTTAATATTGCAATTCTGGTCATCATTTTTAGGTTGAAAAAATATATATGAAAAAGAAAGTGAAAGTGTTAGTTCCTCAGTTATGTCCTACCCCATGGACTGTAGCCCACCAGTCTCCTCTGTCCTTGGAATTCTCCAGGCAAGAATACTGGAGTGGGTAGCCAAACCCTTCTCAGGGATCTTCCTGACTCAGGGATTGAACCCAGGTCTCCTGCATTGCGGGTGGATTCTTTACCATCTGAGCCTTGTATACATATACATATAGATGTATATGTATATGTGTGCACTTTTAATGACGTTTAAACCATGAAAATTCTATTTCTCTTGGTCTTACCTCAGCCCTTAGGAATATGATACTTTTTAAGAGAAAAGTGTTCCTAATGAAGTAATTAGGCTTTTATCTATGTTTGAGGAAATACTGTATTGTCTCTCTTGTTGAAGTGTAAGAAATATAAAAGTGGAGAGATTGGACTAGGAAAGGGTGTGTCTTTAAAATAGCTCAAATCTATAAATTGGATTTAGGAAAATAGACCATGACTGGGGACTAGGGATATTGGAGAAGAAAATGGCAACCCACTCCAGTGTTCTTGCCTGGAGAATCCCAGGGACAGGGGAGCCTGGTGGGCTTCGTCTATGGGGTCGCACAGAGTCGGACACGACTGAAGCAACTTAGCAGCAGCAGCAGCAGCAGGGGACTAGGGATACTTTTACAAACTGCCACAGTATTAGACCTTTGCTTCCTATGTAAGTAGCCGTCACACTTGATTTGACCTTCCTGATTCTTTGAAGATAACCCTACAAAGCTCTCAGTAATGCTCATTTGCCCAAGCAACTCTTCATAAGCATCCAAAGCAAGTCGGTGGCATAGAGAGGAGTCTGTCATTTTAAAGAGGTAGCCAACTTTGTCTTAATTCATGCTTTCTTGTACTATTGAAAGTCAGCAGTATTTCTTTTTAAACTTTTATTTATTCACTTTTGGCTGTACTGGGTCTTCATTGCTGTGTGGGCTTTTCTCCAGTTGCAGAGAGCAGGGGCTATTCTCTAGTTGTGGTACTTGCAATTCTGATTGCAGTGACTTCTCTTGTTGCAGAGCACTGGCTTTAGTGCATGCAGGCTTCAGTAGTTGCAGGTCTGGGACTCTACAGCACAGGCATAATAGCTGTGGTACACGGGTTCAGCTGCTCTGCAGCACACGGGATCTTTCCAGATCAGGGATCAAACCCATCTCTCCTGCCTTGGCAGGTGGATTCTCCACCACTGAGCCGCCAGGGAAGCCCAACAATTGTTAATTTTTTTGCCTTATAACTATGTTTGTTTCTGGGGACTGATGATTACCAGGTAGGCTTCCTTTTTAAGACATCCCTGTTTCAGATGTTTCAAAATTATCTTTGATCTTACTCAGAACTCAGCAGCTACATGTGGAATTCTTTACTGGCTTCTCATCCAATCTTTTCTTTCATCTCTGATTTGGCTTCAGGATTATGCTTGCATTTTTTTTCAGAGGAATTATTTTTAAGTGACAGCATTGAATAGAAGTGAGTGAATGCTCTTATATAATGGTCCTGAGGATGCGCCTACAAAGAGGAGAGTTGAGGCAACTACTTAGGTCATCCAGGCTCCTAAACACTTTCTATTTTGCATTGGCATGACCCTAAATGTTTTATGTTCTCTGTCCATGGTGACATACACTGTTTGAAACCCCTCAGTATGTCTTTTCACAAACCTATCCAGGAACTTCTTCTCAAATACAAGGGCATCAGGATAGAACAAAAACCAATACCATGCCAGACCAAAAGTCCAGTTATCCATAGTTTCTGCTTCCAGATTTCTAATTCATATTCTTTACCACAAGGATCTCTAAAAACTATAGATCTGATCTTGAAATGTCTCAGCTCAAAATCCTCAATGGTTTCAACTGCTTGTGTTTGGAAGAAAATATAAATTGTTACCTCTTGGTAGGAAATTATAGGGTGACTATAAAATTCATTGTCCAAAATGGGACATCTTGAGAGTAAAGGGAGTGCTATGAATAATTATATTTGTGCAACCGGCACAAACTCAGACTATTCTGAACAGGAGCAGATGGTTACCCTCACTAAAAGCTGTCTGCAAACTCACCCTCCATCCCCCTCAGTCACTCTGCTCCAATCACATTGGTCTCTTTCATGTCCTTAAATGTGCTAAGCTTCCCCCGTTATGGTCCTTAGTTATGCTATCCACTTTATCTAAAACACCTTTCACCTAGCTCCTTGCATCCCTGGCTCCTCATCCATTAGGTCTCAGGTTAAACACCATCACCTATCTCTGATCATTCTCTTTTGTGATAAACCTCACACCTCTATGCTGTATCCCAGGATTCTGTATTTTTCTTTCAACACTGATTATAGTCATAAATCCTATTTTTCTGTACCTCTTCCAAGTTCTCAGTGAACAAGCTCTCTGTGCTAGTCAGTCTATACGGAGTCCATATCTTCTGTTGTTCATTTACCCAGTAAGACTGTGTGACACTCTGCTTGTCCCAATTCCAAACTCCTGGAAGAGGGTACTGACTGTCCCAGCTTGGTTCAGGTGACCTGCCCTAGTACAGTCAAGTATTATTAAGGGAGTGGGTCAAGGTATGCATTATCTATGCCCAAAGCCCACATTTTTGGATAGGGACAGTTAAAGGGGTGTGGACAAAGGTGTGTAGTTTAAAAAGTACCTAAACACATCTCCAGATGGTTTTCTTTCCTCTCTGTGTCTGTGGTTTCCTAGGGTAGGATTCTGATATATTCCCACTTCTTTGCTCTTTTAATTTCTGACAACATCTAGTTACATATTATATTCAGCTCTTTTGAATAGAGAGATTTGGAATTGTTTTCTCACTAATTTGTCCAGTTTTACTGAATTGAGTGGTTGTTTTTGGCATCCTGTAAATAACAAACTCTGATTGAAACTAATGAATCATTTATTTGATGAAAACATGTGTCCCATACCAATATTCTGAACTTGACCCTTGACATCAGGCCAAGGGATTTATTCTGACATTAGCTGCTTTTCTTTGGAAATTAGAGGGTTTATTCATTTTTGGTTGTATGTATTTATTTTGTTTGCATTGCAGATTAAAATCAGATGCATATTATGATTCTACTGATTTAGTAGTTCAATAAAACAATTTTCTCCCCTTTGGCACAAAAACCTAATTAAACATGCACCCTCTACTCTGAGTTAGGAGGCTCAAGTATAGACTGAGTCCTGTTACTAGCTAATGAAGTGGTAGTGGGAAAGCCCTTTAGCCTGTCAAATTGGCCTTCTCCATGAAATGAAATAATTGATTAAAGTTGTTTCTGAGTTGCCTTCAGCCCTAAAATTCTGAGATACTATAACTTCCTGAAAAGGAGTGATATTATCTTTTGGTTACCAATTAGTTCTTGAAAAGCCTCTGGACAATAAAATACTTCTAAGATAGATTCTTTAGGGAAAGTTTTGGGGGAGAAAAATGTTGTTATGTTTCAAAGAATTAAACATCATAAGAGGACTTACTCAGGTCCTAAAGTCCATGAGTCTTTCCAAATTGGTTTTCTCTCTAGCAAGAATTCTGCACCGCTTTGCTGCAGGTTGTGAAAGAAAGACAGAGAGGTAAAGTGGCTGAAATGGCTGCTGACTGGATTCCTGTTCGGAACACTCAATTAGAGGGCAGCGCCAAGATGTGGACCAAAGTAAGAGTCATTATGTTTTATAGCAGATTAATAAGAGTGAAGTAGAGACAGTTTTCTGCTCTGCAGAAGTGCCACTTACAGTCATATAACATATGGCTCAACACAGAATAAGGGAAATTAAAATGGGCATTGAATGACAAAGGCCAGAAACTGCCACTGATGTCATCTGAGGGGACTGAGGGACACTCTGACCTGCTTCCTTCCCTGCTTGCCATTTCCTCTAATGAGAGTGAGGACCCTTTGCCAGTTGCTGAGTGACTTCCCTGTGAACCTCTCAAAGAAGGTTCACAGCATCTGCTCACCACACAATCAATGACATGAGCAATATTGCTCCTGGCATAGTCCCTCCCAAGAGGGACATGACTACACAGTGCTTCTTTCTGAAGACTTTTGATAGCACTTAGCAATTCACAGATGTCTAATAAATACAGCTTGGTGAAATAATAGTTATTAGGACACCTGCTGGCAACTTAGCTCATGTGCTTTTAGACATCCAGATCTTCTGAGTGTATTTTACATATTGTTTTGGTTGTCTTTAGTTTTCAGTGATCTCTATATGAATGGAAGGAAGTGGTTAATTTAAAACAGCAGGTTTTTCAAGAATAATCTTGGCACTGGTGCAAATTTTGATAGAGATTTTAACAAGGCTATGCTTGATACTCTATCAATTCAGATCAAGACTTACCACAACAAAAAGAGAAACGTGAAAAATAGAACATTTATTATTGCCCCTGACAGTCTCCCAAATCAGAACTCTTTCATCCTTTAAGTTCATTGCTGAGAATATAGAGAATCACATTGTAGAGAGGCAAAGTGCAGGTCTAAAGCATGACTCGCTTATCAGTATCAGAGTCTCTGTACTTTTGTATCTTGTTCAGTTCAACAAAATATTTATTGAATGCTTACTGTCTGTGAAGCCTGGCATGTAAAGGGACATACCTTGCTTTCACAGAGCTGGCAACCCACTGAAGGACACATGCACCCCTGAAAATAACTAAAATGCACCATGATGAAGTGACACAGAACTTCAGAGCAGAGACTAGAGTGCAAGGCAGGGAAGTCAAGGAGAGTTAGAGTGGATGCTACATTTGAGCTGAGTTTGAAGGCTCAGTAACAATCTTTCAGGAAGAGAGGGAGAGAGGAGGGCAGTTTCTATGATGAGGGAACACCATAAACATAGCCATGAATGTTTAGTTTAGTTATAACCCAACAACTAATTAAAGAACAGAGGATAATTTGATGTGAATTAAAAGAAGTGTCATATGAGTAGAATATTATTGAAAATCTCTAAGCAACCAAGTAAATCTCATGCCAGGCATGAATAACTGTTCTCAAGAAACTTACAAGCTAGTTTAAGAAGTGAAACAGGTATAGAAGAGAGAGTTAATAATTTAAGATAACAGATGATAACAGACAGTGTTTATGAGACATACAAATATTCTGAGGATTAACAAGTTTGGAATCTGAGTTTTAGGGCTCCCTGGAGGGCCTCTGTGGAGGCAGAGAGGAATTGGAGATAAGCTGAAAACTAGAATGCAAGGCAGGGTTCCAGAGGTTTTCATAGTATCCTTTGTCCACTTCACAGACTTTCAGATTGTGATCATCTTATTCACATAAGACACAACCAGTAATTTACACAGGATTATTATGTCGCTCTTCCACATACACATGGAGGCCCAGTTTTCAATGTAGGTTCATTGCAACTAATAAATGCAGAAAAAAGTAAAGAAAAAGAAACTATTCATCATATACCATCCAGAGAAAGCTGGTATTAATATTTTATTTATATGATTCCAGACCTTACATAAATATGTTTATGTTTCTATATGTAAAATTTTAAACAAAGATGGGATTATCTATAGATTTAATTATAAATTTTGATTCTTTTTTTTTATTATAGATACCTTTCTGTGTCAAGAAATATTTACATCATCATTTATAGTAGCTTTTCTTACTCATATTATATGAACAAATGAGATCTTTTGGGGGTTCCTTTGGTCTATATGTCTATCTTTATGCATATCTCATACTGTTTTGATTACTATAACTTCGTGATATATTTTGAAGTCAGGAAGTGTGATGGTTACAGTTTTTTGTTTCTCAAGATTGTTTTGGCTTTCAGAGCTCTTTGGGGCTTCATATGAATTTTAAAATTTTTTTATATTTCTGCAAAATTGCCATTAAGATTTCAATAGGGGGTATGTTGAATCTATAGATAACATTGGCCAGTTTTTGTTATTCAGTTGCTAAGTCATGTCCAACTCTTTGCAACCCCATGAACTGTGGCATGCCAGGCCTCTCTGTAGGTCACCATTTCCCAGAGCCTGCTCAGACTCATGTCCACTGAGTTGGTGATGCCATCCAACCACCTCATCATCTATTGTCCCTTTCTCCTCTTGCTCTCAATTTCCCCAGCGTCAGGGTCTTTTCCAATGAGTCAGGTTTTTGTGGTGGCCAAGTATTGGAGCTTCAGCTTTAGCATCAGTCCCTCCAGTGAGTATTCAGCATTGATTTCCTTTAGGATTGACTGGTTTCATCTCCTGACTCTCCAAGTGACTCTCAAGAGTCTTCTTCAGCACCACATTTCAAAAGCATCAGTTCTTTAGTGCTCAACCTTCGTTATGGTCCAACTCTCACATCTGTACATGACTGCTGGAAAAACCATAGCTTTGACTATCTGGACCTTTGTCAACAAAGTGATGTCTCTGCTTTTTATTATGCCGTCTAGGTTTTTCATAGCTTTTTTTCCCCAAGGAGCAAGCATCTTTTAATTTTATGACTTCACTCACTGTCCACAGTGATTTTGGAGCCCAAGAAAATAAAATATGTCACTGTTTCAATTTTTTTCCCCATCTCTTTGCCATGAAGTGATGGAATCAGATACCATGATCTTAGTTTTTTGAATATTGAGTTGTAAGGCAGCTTTCTCACTCTGCTTTTTCACCCTCATCAAAGATGCTTTAGCTCTTCATCACTTTCTGCCATTAGGTGTCATCTGCATATCTGAGGTTGTTGATATTTCTCCTGGCTATCTTGATTCCAGCTTGTGATTCATCCAGTCTGGCATTTCATACGATATGCTCTGCATGTAAGTAAAATAAGCAGGGTGACAGTATATAGCCTTGACGGACACTTTTCCTGATTTTTAATCAATCCATTGTTCCATGTCTCACTCTAATGTCGCTTCTTGACCTTCATAAAGGTTTCTCAGGAGACAGATAAGGTGGTCTGGTATTAACCTTCTCTTTAGTATGAACATTTTAATAATATTAAATCTACCAGTTTATGAGTCTGTGGAATGTTTTTCCATTTATTTTTGTCTCTTTTATTTTATCAGTACCTTATAGCTTTTAGACTTCCCTGGTGGCTCAGACGATAAAGCGTCTGTCTACAGTGCGGGAGACCTGGGTTCGATCCCTGGGTTGGGAAATTCCCTGGAGGAGGAAAAGGCAACCCACTCCAGTACTCTTGCCTAGAAAAATCCCATGGATGGAGGAGCCTGGTGTCCATGGGGTCGCAAAGAGTTGGACACGACTGAGCGACTTCACTTTCACTTTCACTTTATGGCTTTTAGTGTACAAGTTTTTCACCTCTTGGGTAAGTTTATTTCTAAGTATTTCATCATTTTTTATGCTCTTTAGAATGGAATCATTTTCTTAATTTCCTTTTTGAATTATTTTTTGTTGTTAATGTATTGGAACACAACGAACACTTTTATGTTGACTTTGTATCCTGCAGTGTTACTAAATTTGTTTTTTATTTACAACAATTTTATGTGGAATTATTAAGAGGCTTATGGAAGCTTCCTGATGGGAGAGACTGACTGAGGAGGAAACTGGGTCTTATTCTGGTGGGCAGGGCCATGCTCAGTAAATCTTTAATCCAATTTTCTGTTAATGGGTAGAGCTGTGTTCCCTCCCTGCTATGAAGGTAATGGCCATCTCCTTCAAAAGATCCCATGCATGTACTGCTACACTCACTGCCCACAACCCTGCAGCAGACCACCACCAACCCATGCCTCCTCTGGAGACTCCTGGACACTCCCCGGCAAGTCTGGATCAGTCTCTTGTGGGGTCACTGCTTCTTTCTCCTGGGTCCTGGTGCACACAAGGTTCTGTTTATGCCCGCCAAGAGTCTATTTCCCAGTCCTGTGTAAGTTCTGGCAGCTCTGTGGTGGAGTTAATGGCGACCTCCCCCAAGAGGGCTTATACCTACCCAAGTCTGCTGCACCCAGAACCCCTGTCCTGTGGCAGTCTACTACTGACCCGTACCTCCACAGGAGATGCTAAAACACAGTTCTGTCTCAGTCTCTGTGGGGACCCTGGGTCCTGGTATGCACAGTGTTTGTTTCTGCCCTCTGAGCCTCTCTGACAGAAATGGGGTTGGATTCTAAATGTGAATTTGCCCCTCCTACCATCTTGCTGGGGCTTGTCCTTTGCCTTTGGACATGGGGTGTCTCCTCACAGCTGCTCCAGCACCATGCAGCCGCTACTCCAGCACCTACCATCTCGCCAGGGTTTCTCTGATGTTGGACACAGTGTATCTCCTCATGGACACTCCAGTGAAGCGCAGCTGCTGCTTCCATCAGGAAGCCTCCATAAGCTTCCTATCCTTCTCCATCAGAGGGAAGACAGACTGAAAACCACAATCACAGAAAACTAACCAATCTGATCACATGGACCACAGCCTTGTCTAACTCAATGAAACTATGAGCCATGCCATGTAGGGCTACCTAAGACAGATGGGTCATGGTGGAGATTTCTGACAGACTGTGGTCCACTGGAGAAGGGAATGGCAAACCACTTCAGTATTCTTGCCTTGAGAACTCCATGAACAGTATGAAAAGGCAAAAAGATAGGACACTTAAAGATGAACTCCTCAGGTTAGTAGGTGCCCAATATGCTATGTAGATCAGTGGAGAAATAACTCCAGAAAGAATGAATAGATGGAGCCAAAGCAAAAACAGTACCCAGTTGTGGATGTGACTGGTGATGGAAGCAAGGCCTGATGCTGTAAAAAGAGCAACATTGCATAGTAACCTGGCATGTTAGGTCCATGAATCAAGGCAAATTGGAAGTGGTCAAACAGGAGATGGCAAGAGCGAATGTTGACATTTTAGAAATCAGTGAAATAAAATGGACCGGAATGGGTGATTTTAACTCAGATGACCATTACATCTACTAACTTAGGCAAGAATCCCTTAGAAGAAATGGAGTAGCCATCATAGCCAGTAAAAGAGTCTAAAATGCAGTACTTGGATGCAATCTCAAAAACGACAGAATGATCTCTATTCGTTTCCAAGGCAAACCATTCATTATCACAGTAATCCAAGCCTATGGCCCGACCAGTAATGCTGAAGAAGCTGAAATTGAATGGTTCTATGAAGACCTACAAGACCTTCTAGAACTAACACCCAAAAAAGATTTCCTTTTCATTATAGGGGACTGGAATGCAAAAGTAGGAAGTCAAGAAACACCTGGAGTAACAGGCAAATATGGCCTTGGAGTACAGAATGAAGCAGGGCAAAGGCAATAGAGTTTTGCCAAGAGAACACACTGGTCATAGCAAACACCCTCTTCCAACAACACAAGGGAAGACTCTACACATGGACATCACCAGATAGTCAATACTGAAATCAAAATGATTATATTCTTTGCAGCCAAAGATGGTGAAGCTCTATACAGTCAGCAAAAACAAGACTGGGAGCTGACTGTGGCTCATGTCATGAGCTTCTTAATGCCAAATTCAAACTGAAATTGAATAAAGTAGGGAAAACCACTAGACCATTCAGGTATGACCTAAATCAAATCTCCTAAAATTATACAATGAAGTGAGAAATAGATTCAAGTTATTAGATCTGATATGGTGCCTGATGAACTATGGATGGAGGTTTGTGACATTGTACAGGAGACAGGGATTAAGACCATCCACATGAAAAAGAAGTGCAGAAAAGCAAAATGGCTGTCTGAGGAGGCCTTACAAATAACTGTGAAAAGAAGAGAAGTGAATAGTTAAGGAGGAAAGGAAAGATGTACCCATTTGAATGCAGAGTTCCAAAGAAGAGCAAGGAGAGATAAGAAAGCCTTCCTCAGTGATCAGTACAAAAAATAGAGGAAAACAATAGAATGGGAAAGACTAGAGAGCTCTTCAAGAAAATTAGAGGTTCCAAGGGAACATTTCATGCAAAGATGGGCTCAATAAAGGACAGAAATGGTGTGGACCTAACAGAAGCAGAAGATATTAAGAAGAGTTGGCAAGAAAAAGTTCTTCATGACCCAGGTAATCACGATGGTATGATAACTCACCTGGAGCCAGACATCCTGGAAGGTGAAGTCAAGTGGGCCTTAGGAAGCTAGTGGAGGTGATGGAATTCCAGTTGAGTTATTTCAAATCCTAAAATATGATGCTGTAAAAGGGCTGCACCCAATATGCCAGCAAATTTGGAAAAGTCAACTGTGGCCACAGGACAGGAAAAGGTTAGTTTTTATTCCAATCCCAAAGAAAGACAATGCCAAAGAATGCTCAAACTACTGCACAATTGCACACATCTCACACACTAGTAAAGTAATGCTCAAAATTCTCCAAGACAGGCTTCAACAGTATGTGAACCATGAACTTCAAGATGTTAAGTTGGTTCTAGAAAAGGCAGAGGAACTAGAGATCAAATTGCCAACTTCCATTGGAATATTGAAAAAGGAAGAGAGTTCCAGAAAAACATCTATTTCTGCTTTATTGACTATGCCAAAGCCTTTGACTGTGTGTATCACCACAAACTGTGGAAAATTCTAAAAGAGATGTGAATACCAGACCACCTGACCTGCCTCTTGAGAAATCTGTATGCCTGTCAGGAAGCAACAGTTAGAACTGGACATGGAACAATAGACTGGTTCCAAATAGGGAAAGGAATATGTCAAGGCTGTATATTGTCACCCTGCTTATTTAACTCATATGCAGAGTACATCATGAGAAATGCTGGACTGGATGAACCACAAGCTGGATTCAAGATTGCTGGAGAAATATCAATAACTCCGATATGTAGGTGATAGCACCCTTATGGAAGAAAGTGAAGAAGAACTAAAGAGCCTCTGGTGAAAATGAAAGAAGAGAGTGAAAAGTTGGCTTAAAAGTCAAAATTCAGAAAACTGAGATCATGGCATCTGGTCCCATGACTGCATGGCAAATAGATGGGAAAACAGTGGAAACAGTGAGAGACTTTATTTTTGGGGGGCTCCAAAATCACTGCAGATGGTGACTGCAGGCTTGAAATTAAGTGATGCTTGCACCTTGGAAGAAAAGCTATGACCAACCTTGACAGCGTATTAAAAAGCAGAGAAATTGCTTTGCCGACAAAAGGTCTGCCTAGTCAAAGCTATGGTTTTTGTTGTAATCATGTATGGATGTGAGATTGCACTATAAAGGAAACTGAGTGCTGAAGAATTGATGCTTTTGAACTGTGTTGTTGAAGAAGACTCTTGAGAATCCCTTGGACTGTAAGGATATCTAACCAGTCCATCCTAAAGGAAATCAGTCCTGAATATCATTGGAAGGACTGATGGTAGAGCTGTAACTCCAATACTTTGGCCACCTGATGCAAATAACTGACTCCTTGGAAAAAACCCTCATCTGGGAAAGATTGAAGTCAGGAAGATAGGGGGATGACAGAGCATGAGATGGTTGTATGGCATCACTGACTTGAAGGAGATGCCATCTGGGAGTTGATGATGGACAGGGAGGCCTGGCATGGTGCAGTCCATGGGGTCACAAAGAGTTGGACATGATTGAGCAACTGAACTGAAGCAGATCATTTTACTTCTTCCTTTCCAATGTGGATGAATTGTTTATTATTTTTTCTTTGCCAATTGATCTAGGTATGATCTACAGTCCTATATTTAACAGAAGTTGTGGGAGTGGGCTTTCTTGACTTTTTTCTAACCTTAGAGAAAAAACTTTCAATGTTGACTGTTGAAGATGATGTTAGCTGTTGGCTTATCATGTGTTACCTTTATCATGTTGAGATGCAGTCCTTCTAAACGTAGTTTACTGAGCATTTTTTTATGAGGATTTTGAAATTTTTTTGCAGTTTTCTGCATCTGTTGAGATGATCATATGATTTTTGAGTGTTGATCTGTTAATATGATGCATTTCACTAACTGATTTGTAGATGTTGAACCAGCTTTATCTCAGGAATAAATCCCATTTGCTCATGATGTACTGTTATTTTAATGTACTGTTGAATTCTGTTTGCTAGTATTTTGTTGAGGATTTTTACATCTTGTTCATTTGGGATATAGTGTCATTTTTAGACCTAAATATCAGGATAATTCTGGTCCCATAAATGAGTTGAGAAATGTTCATTTCTCCTCAGTATTTTGCAGAAGTTTGACAAGAAGTGGCCTTAATTCTGTTTTAAATATCTGGTAGAATTTGCTAGTAAAGCCATCTAATCCTGGACTTTTCTTTGTTGGGAGGTTTGTGATTACTGACTCAATTTCCTTATTTATTATTGGTCTGTTTGTATTTCCTATTTAATCGTGATTCAGTCTTGGTAGGTTGTATTTTCTAGGAGTTTATTTCTTGCTTCTGATTATCCATTTTTGGTATGTGGCAGTATATGCTCAGTTGTGTTCGACTCTTTGCAACCCCATGGGCTCCTCTTTTCATGGGATTCTCCAGGCAAGAATACTGGAGTGGTTTGCCATTTTCTTCTCCAAGGGATCTTCCTTACCCAGGGATTGAACCTGAGTCTCTTGCATCTCCTGCATTGGCAACCTTAGCCACTGGGAAAGCAATGAATATTCATATCAGCCTTTGGTGATTCTTTTTACTTCTGTGGCCTCAGTTGTAATGCCTGCTCTTTGACTTTATTAATTTGAGTGTTCTGTCTTTCTTCTCAGTGTACCTAAAGTTTGTCAGTTTGGTTAATTTAAAAACAAAATTCAGTTTTCAAAAATATTTCCTGTTTTTCTACTATTTTATTTCTGTTCTAATCTTTATTATTTCCTTCCTTCTGCTAACTTTGGACTTAGTTTGTTCTTATTTTATTAATTCTCTTAACTGTAAAGTTAGGTTGCTTATTGATCTATTTCATATTTTTTAATGTTGAAATTAACACTGTAAACTTCCCTTAGTACTGCTTTTGCTGCATATTTTGATGCATATGCATATAATTCATATTGCTGATGTATTTTAGCATCTTGTGTTTCTATTCTTATTTGTCTCAAGATATTTTCTAATTTCCCTTTTGATTTCCTTTTTAACACATTACCTATTCAAGACTTCTTTGCTTAATTTTCAGATACTTGTGAATATTCCAGGTTTCTTTTAGGTATTTATTTATAATTTTATCCCAGTGTGGTCAAAAGAAGATGCTTGGTATGATTTTAATCTCCTTAAATTTATTAAAACTGCTTTTATGATCTAATGTGATTTAATCTAGAAGATGTCCTGTGCACTTGTGAAGAAAGTATATTCTGCTACTGTTGGGTGGAACGTTCTATATATGTCTATTAAGTCTATTTAGTCTATAGTATTATTTGAGTCTTCTGTTTTCTTATTGAATCTGTCTGGATGATCTGTCCATTATTGGATACTGAAGTATCCTATTATTATTATTCATCAGTTTCTCCCTTCAGTTCTGTGTTTCCTTCATGCTCTGATGATGGATGCAAGCAAATAATAGTTCTTACATCTTCCCTGTGAATTGACTCTTTGTCATCATATAATGTCCTTCATTTATTTGAGTTTTTTTACTTAAAGTTTGTTTTGGCTAGTATAAGCATGGCCACCTCTGCTCTCTTAATGCTACTCTTTGCATTGAATTTTTTCATTCAGTCTGTGTGTGCCCTATGTCTAAAGTGAGGCTTTTGTAAATAGCATATAGTTGGATCTTTAAAAAAATTTTTTTCATGCTTCTTTGTTTTATCCATTCGCCTCTCTATGTCTTCTGATTGGGGAATTAAAACTATTTACATGTAAGAAGTTACTATTGCCATTTTGTTCTTGATTTCTCTCTGCTGCTACTGCTACTACTGCTAAGTCGCTTCAGTCGTGTCCGACTCTGTGCGATCCCGGTAGACAGCAGCCCACCAGGCTCCCCCGTCCCTGGGATTCTCCAGGCAAGAACACCGGAGTGGGTTGCCATTTCCTTCTCCAATGCATGAAAGTGAAAAGTGAAAGTGAGGTCGCTCAGTCGTGTCCAACTCTTAGCGACCCCATGGACTGCAGCCTACCAGGCTCCTCCGTCCATGGGATTTTCCAGGCAAGAGTGCTGGAGTGGGGTGCCATTGCCTTCTCTGGATTTCTCTCTAGTAGTTTCTTTTGCCCTCTTTTCCACTTTTGCTGTCTTTGTGTTGTGTTTTATTGATGAATTTTTAGCTTATGTTTTGATTCCTTTCTTATAAACTTGTGTATCTTCTATAGGCATTTATTTGTGGTTACCATGGGGTTCACCTAAAACATAGACCATAAAACTTATTTTATGCTAATAACAATCTCAGTAGCATATAGAAACTCTACTTTTTTTTTCCTTCCCCTCCTCAATTTTTGTTATTGATATCATAAATAACATTTTTATATTGTATATTCATTAGCATATTTTTATAATTATGTTTAGTTATTTTATACTTTTTTCTTCCAACTTCTATGCTAGATGCTAGATTTTACCTCCATTACTATGATAAATTATTTTGTATTTTTCTGTACATTTGCATTATATTTGAGCTTCATGCTTTTTATATTTATGCTTTTACATGCTTTTTTTCTTGCTTTATAGAATCCTTTTACTTAAACTTGAAGGAATTTCTTGAGCATTTTTTTAATAAGGCAAATCTAACGTGATGAATTCACTTAGCTCTTATTTATCTGGGAAAGTCTTTCATTCTTCAATTTTGAAAGAGAATTTTGCAAGGTACAGTATTCTTGATTGGCTGAAAATTTTCCAAATTTGGGGAATGAAATGGATAGTCAGATTCAAGAAACCCAGAAAACTACAACTCTAATGTATCCTAAGAAGTCCACTTAGGCATATATCATAATAAAATTGTCAAAAGTCAAAGAGAGAATTATTAAAACAGCAAAAGAAATTTGACTCATTACAAAGGAGTTTCCATAAGACTATCAATAGATTAGATTTTTAAGCGGAAACCTTGATTCCAGAAGGGAGTGCAATGATAAATTAGGAGTGTTAAAAGAAATAATTGCCAATCTGCAGACTGTTATACTGCAGATTTCTTGGAGCAGGTTTCTTTTGGAGTAGACACAAGGTGCCCTGCTGCTGCTGCTGCTGCTAAGTCACTTCAGTCGTGTCCGACTCTGTGTGACCCCATAGACAGCAGCCCACCAAGCTCTGCAGTCCCTGGGATTCTCTAGGCAAGAACACTGGAGTGGGTTGCCATTGCCTTCTCCATTGTGTGAAAGTGAAAAGTGAAAGTGAAGTCGCTCAGTTGCGTCTGACTTGTAGCGACCCCATGGACTGCAGCCTACCAGGCTCCTCCATCCATGGGATTTTCTAGGCAAGAGTACTGGAGTGGCTTGCCATTGCCTTCTCCTCAAGGTGCCCTACTCTTGTCTTATTCTCAGAAGCCTCCAGGCAAACAGAGTATATGTCCTGTCTAGTCAGCCCTCCAAAACAAGTAAGCTAAAAGCCAGTGCTTTGGGCAGTCCTCTGAAAATCTGAAATGTTGCATGTACATTCCAACTCTTTTCCCTCCTGAGAGAAGCTGGGAGTGGGAGGTTGTTTCCCAAATTATCCCACATTTAGCTATGGATAGGAACTGTGGTGAAGGAGGGTATGCTAGTTGAAACTTTCACCTTTATTTTCTGCAGCTTCCAATCTGGTTTGTTTTCCTGTCAGTCTTTAGATTTATGGAAGACACAAACTAGTCCTTCAGGAACCTGCTCTAAAGCTAGAACATTGCACATATGTTTTAGTCTTCTTTTTCCCTCTCTGGAGAGAACCAAAGAACTGTTTTTCCCCATTTATGCTTGCAAAGCTGGGTGGGGTGTCTGTGGTGAGTGGGTATTAGAAACTTTTCTACTGGCTACAGTGAAGTTGGTTTTACACTCATTCCTGACACATGAGATTCTTATCTGTTTTCTAGATTTCTCACAAAAGGAATTGTGAATTGCTCTGATATGGTTAATTGAGTTGATCTCTCTGTAGGGGAAGGTGGGTCTATGCTATGCTAAGTCACTTCAGTCGTGTCCGACTCTGTGGGACTCCATAGACGGTAGCCTACCAGGCTCCCCCGTCCCTGGGATTCTCCAGGCAAGAACACTGGAGTGGGTTGCCATTTCCTTCTCCAAAGCATGAAAGTGAAAAGTGAAAGTGAAGTCGCCTAGTCGTGTCTGACTCTTAGCGACCCCATGGACTGCAGCCTACGAGGCTCCTCTGTCCATGGGATTTTCCAGGTAAGAGTACTGGAGTGGGGTGCCATTGTCTTCTTTGGAAGGTGGGTCTGGCACTTCCTATTCCACCAACTTGTTGTTGTCAACCTGTGAGTCTTAAATCTTTGGAGTGGATTCATAAGGGCTTGGACTACGTGAGGCATTTCTACGTCCTATGACTGCTGCACTCGAGTGAGTATGCATCAAATGTTCACCGAAGGGATATAAATGTGAATCAAGCTAGACTAGACATAAAATTGTTGAGTACAAACCCTTGGCATCGTTTTTTTACTGGGATAACCTGAAGTTTTAAATAAGTCTTAAATAAGTATTTAAGAGTGAAATTTGCCATTGTTATGCTATTTCTTCCAAGTGAACATTTCAGTCGCTCAGTTGTGTCTGATTCTTTGTGACCCTGTGGACTGTAGCCCACCAGGCTCCTCCACCCATGAAATTCTCCAGGCAAGAATACTGGAGTGGGTAGCCTTTCCTGTCTCTAGGGGATCTTCCCTACCCAGGGATCAAACCCAGGTCTCCTGCATTTTAGGGGGATTCTTTACCATCTGAGCCACTAGAGATGCCCTATTTCAAGTTCATTCATAAATTAAAAAAAGAAAATGTTGAACTTTCCAGGTTGGTTTAACAGGAACCACTCAATCATAATTCTTTTTAAAAATACTTACATTATTAGCTTTCTTTACAGAGTTAGGGTCACAGGATTATCTGGCCAGCAGTGTAGAGATCACCCAGCCAACTCCTCCCACCCTTAATTTTGCAAATGAAGAGACAGAGCCTGGCAATTTTAAGGGTTGTTCAGAAATATCACTGCTAATTGGAGAGGGTGCAGTTACTAGAACTAAGGCCACTTTGAGTCTCGCTCTTTCTAATATACCAAACCATATCTCAAGTCTGGAATAATTAAGATGTGTGAGAAATGCCTTAAATTGGTTGAGTACAAATGTACTTCAAAGGTGAATTTATTATTCAGAGATCATTAGTTCAGACACCCAGCTGTTACAGAACAAGCCGCCTAAAACTCCAACATTAACAGATGTCTGCTAAACACTTACTACTAATAATTGAAATAGTAAAGACAGTGTTACAGTTAGTCTACAAGAACAACAACAAAAAAACCCACTGTTTTTATACTCATTTTTTTATAAGTATTAATTCATCTGTGTAGCACCTTGAATAAACATTCTGAATGAAGAAATTAAGGAGAAAAGCTTCAAGATACAGTATGTGTAGGGGATAATAATTTAAACTATTTAAAAATCACTTCCTAGAGAGTACATTTGACCTAGTGATTTGTGGGAAAATATATTTTAAGTGCAAAAAGATAAAACAAAGATGATCTGAGTAGGTTGCTTGTTTACATGATAAGATCAGATGTGAATCCTAGTACTAGGGGGAAAAATGACATAAAGATTAAATAACTAAGCATTTTTAATTTTTCCCTTCTCAGCACAATTTGAGACAAAGTAATTTAGCATTGATTTTAACTATTTGTTCGTGTGTGCTCAGTAATGTTGGATTCTGCCTACCCCATGGACTGTAACCTGCCAAGCTTCTCTGTCCATGGGATTCTCCAGGCAAGAATATTGAAGTGGGTTGCCATTTCCTTCTGCAGGGGATCTTCCCAACTCAGGGACTGAACCCTCATACCCTGCAGTTCTTGCACTGGCAGCAGATTCTTTACCACTGAGCCACCTGGAAAGCTCCAGAACTCTATTATTTTCTATGTACATATTAGAAAGTAAACATATTTGATCTGTATGGCCATTTAATTGCAAAACCTAAATAAAAATAGCATCAAGTATTCATTTTGTCTTGAGCATTTTGCTTACACAATGCTTAAAAGGAATCTTGAGTCCTAAAAGGAATCTTATAAGGAGTGTTCTATTATTATCCACTGTTATTGATGAAAGACCTGACATGTAAATTAAGTAACTTGTGCAAGGTCACAAAATTAGTATTTTGAAGAGTTGGAATGAAATCTAGGAGTTTGGATCCAGAACATGTTTTCTTAACCACTGTAAGATACAGACTCTCATAGAAAGAGCTACAAAGCAGACAGTGGCTTTTAAAACTGGAATAGGGAGGTTGTTCATAAACTATTTTTGGAATCCAACAAAATGCAACTGTTGCCTCTTAAGTGAGGGAAAAATAATGATAAGGCACATACACATGTATTTGAAATATATTTCAGTGTTTTCATGACCTTGTGTATAACATATGTGAACCTTGCTTGGGATTAAATGAGAGGATTTTAGGTTCAAGATGAAGGCTGCCTGATGGAGAAAGCCATCTCTGAGCTCATTATTTCAATGTCTGTGTTTTTATTCCTGAGGAAATAGAGGCACCACAAGCTTTACCATCTCTTCCAGGGTCACCTAATGCCCTCCTCTCTCTACCACACTGCCATCCTTCCTACATCTAATTCAACAGGAAGCACTCTTCCTAATAGATAGATTAGAGCAAGTTTAAATGTTATATTTCAGTTACTAAATTGTGTCTGACTCTTTGTGACCCATGGACTGCAGCACACCAGGCTTCCCTGTCCTTCACTTTCTCCTGAAGTTTGCCCAAAGTCATGTCAAAGTTCAAATGGATTCATGTAAATATACCATCAGCAGGAAATCACAAATGACTTATTTTGGAAAATGAAGGAGAAGATATTATGAGAAAATAAAAAAAATGCTCAGTTTTCTTTAAGGACTAAGGAAATGGAGTGTGATTAGGGATGCCAACTAAGATGTTTAGACTCTTTGAAAGAGGGAGCTAAGACACTAAAAACATTTGACATTCATTCTTTCCTCTTATTTGCTTTTAAACACTATTAAAAAAAACCCAAAATTTTGACATCAGTGTCAATATGAATATTCATAATAATCCTTGTTGGTCTAATTTAATTACAAATAACACTGGACTCAATGGGTTCCTCACATTTCCCACTTCATTCTTGGAGAAGAAGAATATTTCTATTTTTAAACATTACACAACCCTGAAAATAACCAACAAATCTGTTGTTTATAAGGAGCTTAAAGAGAATCTCTTTTTTCTCTAAAGTAAATAATCTATCTATTATTTATTATGATATTTAGGAACTTTGGAGAACCTTGAAAGGAAATCTGTAAATTCTGATGTTAATTCACACAGAAAAATCGATTTGATAAATGCAAGGTTTGGATTCATTTTATTTAGGGTGAAAATATACTTGAAATATGGGTTGTGAATTTTATTGATCTTTTCATCCTTGGGGCCCAAATGCTGACACTTCTCCATTAGGCACTTGAGAAGTTCCAGTGATGGACAGTGCATCAGTCGGCCTCAGGCCATGGGCCTTTCCAGCAGCCTAGTGGTCCAGTGATCAATATGATGTGACCTAGTGAAAGCTCCTACCGATGTTGTCATCACATTGTAGCTTGCAAAGAATACAAATCTGGATAGTCTGAACTGCTGTGATATTTATTTGTCCTCAGGTTTGCTTTTCTTAGAGGTTTTCTTTTACCCTCAATGCCCAATAAATTATTACACTTTACACAATATGACATAGCAAAACAATCACAAAATTGTGTTTGGAATCATTAAAAAGCCCCAGCTGTGGGCACTTTACTTAGATCTGTCTGAGTCTGTTTGTGTTTCTCGCCACCTCTCTCTCTCAATCTAAATATAAGAATAAGTATTACTAGTTTAAAGTTATTGCAAGCCTTAAATGTGCTGAAACATATAAAACACTTAATATAATGTTTGATACCTAAATGATGTTCAGTCAGTATTAATTATCATAATATTGTTAACATTTATAAATTTTCAAAAATATTTAAATACCTTAAAAAGGAAGGATTCTTTCAGATGAGATAGAAGAACAAAACAAAACAAAACAACATGTGTAATCAGGAGAGTTCTTGACTTCAAATGAAAACTTTGGGATTGTTGCCTCAGCGTTATCATTGGTTAGTGGGACACAGGCTCCCAAACTATAGATTGGAGGAGATATGCTAGGCCTACTTATTTTAAAACATTTGTGAAGCCCTACTATGCACAAGGCACTGAAATACAGCTGTGAACAAGACACCATCTTTGTTCCCATAGAGCTTCCATTGTGGTAGGAGACACAGAGGGAAATGTGTTTAAGAATACATCAATAAGATAATTTTATACTACAGGATGATGGTACTGTAAAATAAGAACATGGGTTGGAGAGCAAATAAGGGGAGAAAGGATATGCATTAGATGTAGTGGGCAGGGAATGCCTTTGAGAAGGTGACATTCAAATCAACCAATGATGAAAATAGTCTAGCCATGGAAAGCCCTAAGGAAAGAGCAGGCAGAAAGAACCATGATTTATTTAGGAATAAACTTGATCTGTAAGAAACATAAAGATCAGTGTCACTGAAGTATAGTTAAGGTAGAAGAGAAGGTCAAAGGTGAAGCTGAAAAACATAAAGGTCTTTCAATGATATCTAAGCTCTTTTCCTAATCTAATTTTCAAAGTTTATAAGACTAGACAGTAATCCTGATTTTTTTTTCTGTAGCTTAGAAGGAAATGAGATGACATATTCACTAATAGTTATAAATCCTAGGCTTATTCACAGGCAAGATTTTTTAATTCTTTCATGTTCCATAAATAAAAGAGATGGTAAAAACATGCACTATTTGGAAACTCATTTTGTTTTTTTTCATTAGGCTAAATTATAATTATTAAATGGCTCATATATTTCTATTGTCATAAAGACAAAGAAAAGCACTATGTCCTACACTTGTTAGAGCCGAAGGGAAGGACAGAACCAGAGTAATTCTGTATTTCCTATAGAATAAAAATATATTCCTTTCAAATAAATTAAAAGTAAAAACACTTTATAATGTATGACTTGTTTCTGCTGTTTGGAATGTTGCTTTTATAGGAGGAGATTAATCTAGTGATACCTATAGATACAGCAATAACTTGTTTATGAGATATTGATTTCTAAAATTAAAATCTTAGTAGTATCATATTTTCAATCTAAATTAATGCTTCATTAAACTAATTAATTGCATGACAATAAATAGAACATTTAGAGATTGTAACTAATCATAATCACACCGTATTCCTTTACCAATCCATAGGTGTAATGTGATATTTTGGAAATCAGATAATTTTTATGTAGGAGTAAAGTAAGCTAATATGTATTTATGTTATGGGCACCAATGTTACAGTATAATTAGATAAGTAGGGTAACATAAAGATATTTGTATCTGGGGGAAATGAATTTTGATGCTGCACCTCTTTTATTTCCTCTCCATATCTCTGTCTCTCCATCTCTTTCTCTGTCTCCATCTCTGCCTGTCCCCTACTTTCTGCATAGTGTATACATGGCCCTTACAAATCACTTTCTCTTGCTGGATCAATAGTGTATCCATCTGAGAAATAGAGTTGGCCTAAATGACTTCTAAGATCTCTTACATTTCTAAAAATGTCAGTTTGGGAAAATGGCATTCCTTAGGAAGAAGTTGACCTCAGCCATTCCCACTGTTTTCTTTTAATAATTTTGTGCTGACAGCCCCAAGTCTGTGTCTCTGTTTCTCTCCTGACATTCGGCCCTTTTATCCAACAACTAACTGGACATTTCAACTTAGATATGTTTGGTGCAGGTGCCTAAACTACAGCTTGAGTAAAGCTGAACTTTTTATCCTTTCCATCCATTTACTCCTTTTGAGCTCCCTCTTTGAGTCAATAGTACCAACTAACACACAGTCATTCAGGTCAGAATATGTGGTCATTCGTAGCTCAGTTGGTAAAGAATCTGCCTGCAGTGCAGGAGGCCTGGGTTCGATTCCTGGGTTGGGAAGATTCCCCAGAGAAGGAAATGGCAACCCACTCCAATATTCTTGCCTGGAGAATCCCATGGGCGAAGAGCCTGGCAGGCTACAGTCCATGGGGGACACAAGAGTCAGACATGACTTAGCGATTAAACCACCACCACCATGAATGTGAAAGTTCCAGTCTCTCAGTAGTGTCTGACTCTTTGCGACCCCATGGACTGTAGCCCACCAGGCTCCTCTGTCCATGGTATTCTCCAGGCAAGAATAGTGGCGTGGGTTGCCATGCCTTCCTCCAGGGGATCTTCCCGACCCAGGGATCAAACCTGGGTCTCATGCATTGCAGGTAGATTCTTTGCCATCTGAGCCACTAGAGAAGCCATTATAATGTGGTCATTATAACCCACAGCTAATTTGTCACCCACTTGTAGATTATAATTCCCACATGTCTCTCTAAACCACTCATAGTTCCCATATCCCTGCCATAGTGTTAGGCAATGAAGTTACCTTCTCTGAGCTGGGCATCTAAGAGCCATATGACTATTCTCCTACATGCCTGTCTTCCCTGTCTCCAAAGCAGTCCCTCTGAAAGGTGAAACCAATAATATTTCTTCTCTCTCTGCCAAAGTCCCAAATATTATACATGTCCTTCAAGGCACAACTTGGTCTCTGCTGCTGCTGCTGCTAAGTTGCTTCAGTCGTGTCTGACTCTGTGCAACCCCATAGACAGCAGCCCACAAGGCTCCCCCATCCCTGGGATTCTCCAGGCAAGAACACTGGAGTGGGTTGCCATTTCCTTCTCCAATGCATGAAAGTGAAAAGTGAAAGTGAAGTCGCTCAGTCGTGTCTGACTCTTAGCGACCCCATGGACTGCAGCCTACCAGGCTCTTCCGTCCATGGGATTTTCCAGGCAAGAGTACTGGAGTGGGGTGCCATTGCCTTCTCTGAACTTGGTCTCTACCTACTGATTAAGTTGTATAATTTTCCATTTTCTTCTTTGCTGCTGTGATTCATCCACCCCTCTCTTATCTGTGAATTTTAATATCATGGCTGTTCTTTTGGGAAAATTACTCTTTCCAACAAGATCTTTCTTATTCCATGGGTTTACTACAATGTAACTTTAAAATTAGATAAATTACATATTAAACCCTCCATTGGCTTCCCATTGCAATTAGAGTAAGCTATATATACTCCTTTATTTTATGAGATAAAATCCATACTTCTGTCAGAGTCTGCATGTTCTGTCCCCAGCTTAGTTCTGTGTCCTCAGGGTTGACAAAGTTCTTATCTTTACAGAAATGTTCTTATCCAAGACTTTACAAGGAGCCAAGATCTTGATTGTTTCTCAGTTCTAATTGAAATTGCCTTTTCACCACTAGTCAATCTCTTCATTGGTTTAAAAGTGTTTATCACTATCTGAAATTACTTTATTTATCACTTGCACATTATTTTTTTTTATCTTTAACTAAATTGGAAGCTTTCTGAGGGTCTTATCTGTTTTGTTCAGTATCATTCCTTAGTTTCAGGAATACAATAGATACTAAAAAAAATGATAGTGAATGAAATTCACCACTTATACTTCACATGCTGTGGAAGATGTACTGATTTCCTGGACCAAAACCAAATATGTTCCTAACATATCTTATCTGTATCTGTGTTTATCTTTTGATATGATGAACCACAGCATAGGTAGTTGATATACAAAAGACTATACATATTTGTGAACAACTTGACAAGCTTAGACAGATGCAAACATTTGTGATACTGTCACCAGAATTAAGGTGACAGAAACCTCCCAGAGTTTCCTCATGTGTCCACTTTATTGTTTGTGGTGGTTGGGTTTAGTTTGTTCTTCTTTGTTGTTGTATTGTCATTGTTCGATGCTGTTTGATGATGCTTTTGTTTTTTTTGTAGAGACACTTAACTTGAGATCTATTGTCTTAATTTTCTAGTATATCCTACCATATGGTTAACTATTAGGTATAGCAGATCTCTAGAATTCATTTATTCATCATAACTGAAACTTTGCATCTGTTGAATAACAACTTCCCATTCCCTGCACACCTGAACCCCTGGAAACCACTATTGTATCTTCTACTTCTCTCTTTGACTATTTTAAATAATTCCTCTGGGTACAATCGTGCAGCATTTCTCCTTCTGTAACTGACTTATTTCACTTAGCGTAATGTCCTTCAGGTTTATCCATGTTGTCAGGACTTCCTTATCTTTGAAGGCTGAATAATATTCTATCCTCTCTGTGTCTATCTATGTGCATACACACACACACACACACACACACACACATATCACATTTTTAATCCATTCTTCTATTGATCCATACTTGAGTTGTTTCCATATCTTGGCTGTTGTAAACAATACTGCAATGAGCAGATATCTGTTTGAGATCCTAATTTCAGTTCTTTTGGATACCCACTCAAGAGATGGAAGCTGGATCATAACGTAAGATAATTTTTAATTTTTTGAGTGGCCTCCTTAGTTTTTGCCATAGTGGCAGGACTATTTTACATTCCCACCAATAATGCACATGGATTTGAATTTCTCCACAACCTTGTCAACACTTGTCTTCTGTTTTTTTGTTTTTTTAATAATAGCCATCCTAACAGGTGTGAAGTGATATTTTATTTTGGTTTTGATTTAGATATCTATGTGTGATATAATGAGGAGATATAATAGTCTATAAGAAGTTTTCAAATAAAATAATGAAAATAATAGGAAATATCAATTGAGATGTTGGTTAGTAGAAGTAAATATATCTTGTGTGTATGGAAAGAATAGAACATTTGAGACTATGAGATCCAGCCCTAATTTCCTTTGGTTCTTGTCAGCTTTCTACTTTCAGTAACATTTTATTGGAGGTAGGCTCCTGTCTGGTGGTCTTTGTATGAGGTCTTATTCCTTGTACTATACCTCTTTTCATAGAGCATCTGAGTAAGCCTCTATTCTTTGCCATGAATCAGGCCTTAGGCAAATCAAGACTGAAGGTGAAAGTTTGCTCAGTCGTGTCCGACTCTTTGCAACCCCATGGCCTATACAGTCCATGAAATTCTCCAGGCCAGAATTCTGGAGTGGGTAGCCATTCCCTTTTCCAGGGGAATCTTCCCAAGCCTGTGATTGGACCCAGGTCTCCCTGCATTGCAAGCAAATTCTTTACCAGCTGAGTCACAAGGGAAGCCCCAAATAAAGATGTGGTATGTTCAAAAGGTTCTGGGTTATATAAAGAAAACAGGACTTGAATTTCATCAATATGCTAGTTATTTCTCTGTTTTGAAAGTTAATGTTTATTAGCTCTCAATATATTTTCTTTTTAATATCTGTAGAGGCTATCTAGTTATATATCTTTGCAATTTTAATACCATATCAGTGAAAGAATTGGGTTCAGATATATTCCTGGTTTTTGTGAGCTCACAGCCCATCCAGCTGAGTTGAATATATGCAGCTTCTTCCAGCTTGGTACCATGGGTGCCATCTCTCAGAAAGCACTCTCCGTACCACCCTCCTGTTCTGGATCTCTCCACTTTGAAATCTATTTCCCACTGAGATTTTAGTTTGTGACTTTTTATGAGCTGTTTTTCTGCTAACTGCAATCTAGTCTTCTTGCAACAGCAGGTTATTGATAGCCCAAAGTAATATTTTCCTTAGAAATCTAGAGGAGGCATTTTTTTAGGCATCCCAAATGCTCTACCAGCAAAGGTTGGTTGTTAATTGATTGATTGTCAGTTTCTTATCCTACTCAGAAATTATCTCCCACTACCAGGTTGGAAAAACCTAGGTAAGAGAGAAAGAAAGTCAATCACTCACCCTCACGTAGAACAAGAATTGGAAACTTTTTTCCAACCTAGGGGTCTTAAACTACCTTCCCCAATCCACACTTGATCCAGATACTGATTAGGTGCTGGTGCCCTGAGGCCAGATGGCCTCAGTGGAACCATACTCTGTCACTTACTAAGCTGTATTGACCTCTCTGTACTCATTTGTAGAATGGAGATAATAAGCATAACTGTCTCATAGATTTTTTGTGAGGATTAATTGAGATGATGTATGTAAATCATCTGGCATGGTGCCTAGTACACATTAAGTACTGAAACATATTTTCTATTACTGCAGTAGTGGTGCATAGCATGATAAATGGCTTATTAAACTTAAGTCAAATCAGTTATTAATGTTTGGTGAAGTGCCTCTTCCCAGTGCTTTGTGTCCTAGGAAAACACAAACAAAGTAGAATCCAGCCTTCAGTTTCATGATGCTAATACAGCAGTTGAGTCGAAAAGGCTGCCTGTGAAAAGTTAATTTAACAGATACAGTAGTTATTGAGTATTTGGCCTCTGTGATGCAACAAAGAGTCTGACTTTAGTAGAATTTACATTTCAGTTTGGGGAGACTGGCAAATATTGATACTCTTAATAAAAAAGTAATATGTAGAGAATGAGGGAATTAGGTTTTAAAAAGAGTAGATTGAGTGAATGCCATTTGAAATAGGGAAGTCAGGTAGGCCTCCATGGGTAGATGATGTTCAAGAAAGACTTGAG
Source organism: Bubalus kerabau (assembly GCF_029407905.1). Classification (NCBI taxonomy): domain Eukaryota; kingdom Metazoa; phylum Chordata; class Mammalia; order Artiodactyla; family Bovidae; genus Bubalus; species Bubalus kerabau. Next base: position 224,745,007 of record NC_073624.1, read on the forward strand.
TTCAGTTTAACTAGTCAGGCCACTATAGAATCAGAGGCTTATTATTTGGTGGAACACACAATCTGCTTTCTTTGGACCCTGGAAGGATTGAAGTCAGTAAGGACTCAAAGGCAAATGTGGATAAGGCATTTCAAGTGGGACACAATAGCAGGGTTCAGGACTTGGTTTATTTATATCTTTATTAAGCATTGAATAATTACTGATTTGGCTTCCCAGGTGGCTCAGTGGTCAAGAGTCCATCTGCAATGCAGGAGACATGGGTTCGATCCCTGGATTGGGAAGATCCCCTGGAGAAGGAAATAGCAGCCCACTCCATTATCCTTGCCTGGAAAATCTCATGAGCAGAGGACCCTGGCAGGCTACAGTCCTTGAGGTCATAAAAGAGCCAGACATGACTTAGTGACTAAACAATAACAACAATACTGAGTACCCCTAATAGGAAAAAAAAAAAAAAAAAAAAACAACTTTTAGGGAAAGGAAATATCCAGAACAAAATTTGATAATGTGACTTACAGGCCCCTCTATCTTCTTCCCCTTTCCGCATCTGTAACAAAAATTATTATTCAATTATATTAAACCTATTAACAGCCTCAGAATCTCTCTCAATATATGGCTTCAGAAAGCTAAATCAGTATATCATATCTGACTTGTGAGATGAGGTCTGTTTTTAGGCAAGAAGCTTAATTCCTATACTGCATAAGTGGCTATGATCTTGCGAGACTTCATTCACATTTAGGACAGATCTGCTATCAAGAGTTTTCTGACATTCTAGCCCACTTACAGATTTTTAATCTATCTTTCCTTAATACTTGTTCCTGTTTTATTTCCAAAATTCTCTCCTATCACTCACCCCAGCAATTTTAGATAATGAGATATTTTTGTTCATAGCAGTTTAGAGCCTTGTGCATAAATGTAGTGAGTGGCTGCCTACATAATGTGATGGAGGATAGGTATATCAAGTTATCTGTTCCATGTTTTTTTAATGATAACCAACAATTGCAGCTCTGTTCATTTGTGTTGATACGTTTTTACCATGGTTCGTATACCTGGCGGGCTACAGTCCATGGAGTTGCAAAGAATCGGACACAACTAAGTGACTTTTACTCACTCATTCACTCAGTGCTTTATAGTTTGATATTCCCTCCATTAATACACCTAAACTTGTAATATTGTGCCTTTTATAGTATGCTTCAAACCTACAAGTTTACCCTGGCCTCCTGAAGCAATGATGTTGGGAATACTGGTACCTTATGAACTTATTTTTCACTTGTCCACAGTGACTTTTTTCATCCCCATTCTATTAAATTAAAAGACAAGCAGCTCAACTCTCATACTGCTTAAGTGGCATGCTAAATTACAAGTGTCCCCACACTCTGTAAATAATTGTTTAGGACAGAAAATGCAGAACCTGTACTATTGATTCAGGAACTCAGGCTTTTTAAGCACAGTATAAAAAATCAAAAGGGAATCAAAGCCAATTGCTTTGGAAAGGAAAAAAAAAGAACAGTGAGTTGCCTCATCATTACAGACCATTTTGAAGGTTTTATAAAAGCTTTCTCCAAACTCATTTATGGTATTTGGATCAAGAGAATAAAAATGTTTACCACCATGAAGCAAATTTCATTAAGTGAATGTCAAATTTGTGGGGGGAACTAAGTCTCTATTGAAGCTGTTGCCCTGCTTCTTGAAAAGTTGCATGATGGTGTTCTGAAAGAAGATGCATATGGGCTATATTTTTAGAGTGCCACGTGCCCTCTCTATGTGGCAACAAAGTCAGAAACCACACTTTGTAGGAGATGAGATATGGTGGAGAGCAGTGCTTGGAAGAGCATTTTGGAAAAACCACACAATCCCACTTGTATCAGGCCTACACAGCGAGGCTGCTAGAGAGCTAATCATATCTGTGTGGTCGTTGTGGTGCTCCTGTGTTCAATGTATGCATAACTAGAAATATGAATTGAAAATAATGCACACACAAATGCAGGTGCAGAGTGAAAGAAAGGGAGGAGGGGGTGGGGAGGATTCTATAAGCAGAACATAAAACATAGGAGTAATGATTACATTTAAAAGAAATCTGAAAACAGGAAGTCTGTGATGGCAAATGAGAAAAATTAGCATTAAGACTAGCTTACATGGGTATAAGTAAGAGAACGTGTGTATGTATAACTAAGTATGTAGATTTCCAACCTACCACTGGTACTTAAGAGAATGTTTGGTTTATGTTCCTAGGCCCTAGAGGAAAGACCTGCAGTTCAGTGGAGAGCTCATTATATTGGGAATTAAGACTTTGAAACCTGTTCTACTTTTCTGCCATCATCCAGTGGTACTGTCATGGACCATGGTCTTTCTCACTCTGATTCTCAGCTTCAGTGTTGGTAAACTGAGATCTTACAGTTCTCACTGTCCTTTATAAGTTGAATTAGGTCTTAATTCAAAAACATGTGTGTTCACATATTTATATAGTCAAGCACTTAATGTGAAGCCAGTATCCTGGCAAAAGGATTTTTTAGAATTTCCTCATGTCATTCTCACAATCACCATTAGGGTGAGATGCTATTAGCATTCTCATTCTTCAATTTAGGAAACAAACTTGAATGGGCTTTGTTACCTTACTCATAGTTACTCTGTTACCAGAGAGTGCAGACAAATTTTAAACCCAAGTCCTTAACAGAGGAGTGGTGTTTCTAACTGTTACCTATTTCTGCCCCTGCAATATTCCATGATACTATAAAGGTGATTATTTTTATATGGTCCAAGCCTCTAAAATATTTTTTTGCACCATCGTAAGGTACATAAACAATTGGGGATAGATATCCTGGGCCTCTGTAGCTAAGGTGAGACAGATACTATATATATATATATATATATATATATATATATATATATATATATATATATATATATATATTTTTTTTTTTTCCCCCTCTATTTCTGGTTTGAATCTCTTAATGGGAAGAGTCAGAAAATATGGTCTTGTCATTCTGTGGTGGCAAGAGTTGGGGATGAGGAGGTCTTTAATGATCAGAGAATACTGATTTTCAGTTGTTAAGCCACATCACAAACACTTGGCTATCTGGATACACTGCACATACCTCTAAACAAGTATAGAGATGTAAACATAGAGAACAGACAGGTGGACACAGAAGGGGAAGAGGTGGGGCAGGATGAATTAAGAGATTGGGAGTGACACATATACACTAGGCCCTTGGAGAGTAAGGAGATCAAAATAGGGCTCGATAAAGGACAGAAATGTTATGGACCTAACAGAAGCAGAAGATATTAAGAAGAGGTGTCAAGAATACACAGAAGAATTGTACAAAAATGATCTTCACAACCCAGATAACCATGATGGTGTGATCACTCACCTAGAGCCAGACATCCTGGAATGTGAAGTCAAGTGGGCCTTAGGAAGCATCACTACGAACAAAGCTAGCGGAGGTGATGGAATTCCAGTTGAGCTATTTCAAATCCTGAAAGATGATGCTGTGAAAGTGCTGCACTCAATAGGCCAGCAAATTTGGAAAACTCAGCAGTGGCCACAGGACTGGAAAAGGTTAGTTTTCATTCCAATCCCAAAGAAAGGCAATTCCAAAGAATGCTCAAACAAATGCACTCATCTCACACGCTAGTAAAGTAATGCTCAAAATTCTCCAAGCCAGGCTTCAGCAATATGTGAACCATGAACTTCCAGATGTTCAAGCTGGTTTTGGAAAAGGCAGAGGAACCAAAGATCAAATTGCCAACATTCGCTGGATCATCAAAAAAGTGAAAGAATTCCAGAAAAACATCTATTTCTGCTTTATTGACTATGCCAAAGCCTTAGACTGTGTGGATCACAATAAACTGTGGAAAATTCTGACAGAGATGAGAATACCAGACCACCTGACCTGCCTCTTGAGAAACCTGTATGCAGGTCAGGAAGCAACAGTTAGAACTGGACATGGAACAACAGACTGGTTCCAAATAGGAAAAGGAGTACATCAAGGCTGTATATTGTCACCCTGCTTATTTAACTCATATGCAGAGTACATCATGATAAATGTTGGTCTGGAAGAAGCACAAGCTGGAATCAAGACTGCTGGGAGAAATATCAATAACCTCAGATATGCAGATGACACCACCCTTATGGCAGAAAGTGAAGAGGAACTAAAAAGCCTCTTGATGAAAGTGAAAAAGGAGAGTGAAAAAGTTGGCTTAAAGCTCAACATTCAGAAAACTAAGATCATGGCATCTGGTCTCATCACTTCATGGGAAACAGATGGGGAAACAGTGGAAACAGTGTCAGACTTTATTTTTCTGGGCTCCAAAATCACTGCAGATGGTGATTGCAGCCATGAAATTAAAAGATGCTTACTCCTTGGAAGGAAAGTTATGACCAACCTAGATAGCATATTCTAAAGCAGAGACATTACTTTGCCAACAAAGTTCTGTCTAGTCAAGGCTATGGTTTTTCCAGTGGTCATGTATGGATGTGAGAATTGGACTGTGAAGAAAGCTGAATGCTGAAGAATTGATGCTTTTGAACTGTGGTGTTGGAGAAGACTCTTGAGAGTCCCTTGGACTGCACGGAGATCCAGCCAGTCTATCCTAAAGGAGATCAGTCCTGAGTGTTCATTGAAAGGACTGATGCTGAAGCTGAAACTCTGATACTTTGGCCACCTCATGTGAATAATTGACTCATTGGAAAAGACTGATGCTGGGAGGGATTGGGGGCAGGAGGTGAAGGGGACGGCAGAGAATAAGATGGCTGGATGGCATCACTGACTTGATAGACATGAGTTTGTGTAAACTCTGGGAGTTGGTGATGGACAGGGAGGCCTGGTGTGCTGTGATTCATGGAGTCGTAGAGAGTTGGACACGACTGAGTGACTGAACTGAACTGAACTGAAAGGCAATCAATCCTGAAAACTCATTGGAAGGGCTGATGCTGAAGCTGAAGCTCCAATACTTGGGCCACCTGATGCAAAGAACTGACTCATTAGAAAAGACAAAGATGCTGGGAAAGATTGAAGACAGGAGGAGAAGGGGACGACATAGGATGAGATGGTTGGATGGCATCACTGACTTGATGGACATGAGTTTGAGCAAGATATAGATTTGGTAATGGACAAGGAAGCCTGGCATTATGCGGTCCATGGGGTCTCAAAGAGTTGCACATAACTGAGCAACTGAACTGAACACTACCATGTGTAACATAGATAGCTAGTGGGAACCTGATGTATAGCTCAGGGAGCTCAGCTCAGTGCACTGTGGTGACCTAGAGAGGTGTGAGGGAGGTCCAAGATGGAGGGGGATACATGTATCCATACAACTGATTTACTTCATTGCATAGCAGAAACTAACACAGCATTGTAAAGCATCTATGTGGGTGTGTTAGTTGCTCAGTTGTGTCCAACTCTTTGCAACCCCTTGAGCCCACCAGGCTACTTTGTCCATGGAATTCTCCAGGTAAGAATACTTGAGTGGGTTGCTATCCCTCTCCTCCAGGATATCTTCCTGACCCAGGGATTGAACCTGGGTCTCTTACATTGCAGGCAGACTCTTCCCTGAGTCACTAGGGAAGCCCCAAAGCAACTATACCCCAACTATATATATGATCTGTGTCAATTAAAAAAAAAAAAGAAAGTCTCTCCTCTAAAGTATATTAAAAGAAAATATCGCCATTAGAAAATGTTACACACATCATCCAATAATTTTTGTTTTTTCAATTACACTAGCAACACTAGAAAATTATGATGGGGACTTAGAGGAAGTGCTTAGAGCCTGAAAACAGGCTTTGCCAACACTGCTAACGAATTCTTCGTCCTCAAACATTTTGTCCCCATCCTTTCAACCTGTCACCATCACCATCACTACCATCATCCTCATGGTTGGTTCTTTCCACATCTGTTTAGTATATTGCTCTTGACTTAGAACTGCTGTTAGCTTAAATTCAACAAATGGCTATTAAGCACCAATTAAGTACAGCTTAATAGGAAACTTAATATAAAATACTTTTAGCTTCCACTAAAAGGTGAAACAAAGGTGAAAGGTGAAACAAAGTTATTGCTAGTTTTACTTATGGATTCAACTGGAAAAATACTATTAACTATTCAGGAGGAAATATTATCCAAATAATTTGATTTGATCAAGTAGTAAAAAGTTACCCTTCCTTTATAGAGTCAGCTAACATTCTCTGTTACTTTAACTCTCCCTTTCCTCTCTCAATTATCTTTTTTTCAAGCATATGTGGATATTTGCATGAAAATACTGATCATAGAAAATAGTTTGTCTTGTGTAAACTGTAAGAAAGCACAAAACCCAAATAGTTATTCAGTAGGATTAGGATCACAGTTATGGTTGCAATATTATCATGACTTTGCTGTCCTGATAGTAACCAACCAATCACTGCAGAACTAACTTCCTCATGGGTGATGGGGGTGCTAGCTGTGGTTTGAGATAGTGAAGATCCAGATAATTTGTGAGATCTGGAAAGCCAAGGGAGGGAAAAATAGTTATGGCTCAGTCAGTCTTATTTAAAAATTAACTTCAAAAACCCTATGCCTTAACCAAGTTGACAACATTAATGATGTTATGTCCTTCTCAAAAATGTTGTTGCTGCTAATTTGAAACAAGCACTTTCTTTAGGGCTAATTAAGCTGATGAATGACATTTCCAAAGACCACAGAGTTAACCTGTTCAGTGTACAGCAAAGCCAGGGATGTTAGTTACTATGACTTAGAATTTGCACTTCCAAAAATAACTACTCTCTTTACTCTGGGAAAGCACGGATTGGGTGAAAGAAAAAAAGAACTGCTTAATTAATGTTTTTATTTTGTTTTCTTTCGGCATTTCCCCTTTTTCTACCAAAAAAATGAATATAGACTTAACAGTTCAGTTCAGTCGCTCAGTCGTGTCTGACTCTATGACCCCATGAATCGCAGCATGCTAGGCCTCCCTGTCCGTCACCAACTCCTGGAGTTTACCCAAACTCATTTCCATCAAGTCAGTGATGCCATCCAGCCATCTCATCCTCTGTCATCCCCTTCTCCTCCTGCCCCCAAATCCCTCCCAGCATCAGTCTTTTCCAATGAGTCAACTCTTCGCATCAGGTGGCCAAAGTATTGGAGTTTCAGTTTCAACATCAGTCCTTCCAATAAACACTCAGGACTGATCTCCTTTAGGCTGGACTGGCTGGATCTCCTTGCAGTCCAAGGGACTCTCAAGAGTCTTCTCCAACACCACAGTTCAAAAGCATCAATTCTTCAGCGCTCAGCTTTCTTCACAGTCCAACTCTCACATCCATACATGACCACTGGAAAAACCATAGCCTTGACTAGACAGACCTTTGTTGGCAAAGTAATGTCTCTGCTTTTGAATATGCTATCTAAGTTGGTCATAATTTCCTTCCAAGGAGTAAGCGTCTTTTAATTCCATGGCTGCAGTCACCATCTGCAATGATTTTGGAGCCCCAAAAAATAAAGTCTGATACTGTTTCCACTGTTTCCCCATCTATTTCCCATGAAGTGATGGGCAGATGCCATGATCTTCATTTTCTGAATGCTGAGCTTTAAGCCAACTTTTTCCCTCTCCTCTTTCACTTTCATCAAGAGGCTTTTGAGTTCCTCTTCACTTTCTGCCATAAGGGTGGTATCATCTGCATATCTGAGGTTATTGATATTTCTCCTGGCAATCTTGATTCCAGCTTGTGCTTCATCCAGCCCAGCGTTTCTCATGATGTACTCTGCATATGAGTTAAATAAGTAGGGTGACAATATACAGCCTTGATGTGTTCCTTTTCCTATTTGGAACCAGTCTGTTGTTGCATGTCCAGTTCTAACTGTTGCTTCCTGACCTGCATACAGGTTTCTCAAGAGGCAGGTCAGGTGGTCTGGTATTCTCATCTCTTTCAGAATTTTCCACAGTTTATTGTGATCCACACAGTCTAAGGCTTTGGCATAGTCAATAAAGCAGAAATAGATGTTTTCCTGGAATTCTCTTGCTTTTTTGGTGATCCAGCAGATGTTGGCAATTTGATCTCTGGTTCCTCTGCCTTTTCTAAAACCCACTTGAACATCTGGAAGAGGGCATTTATTTGTTGCAACATTGACATCTATTAATTTTTCCCACCCAATAGTAGTTGTTTCTCTTGTAAGAAATTTACCCCATTCGTAGAATAGTTTCTGTGATATTGATCTCACCCTAAGCTTCAGGACTGGGTCCTGACTGGCTTAAGGCACTAGAAGAGTCTTAGTCTCTTGTGATTAAATCAGAAATAGACACATGGTCTAATTGGTGGCCATGAGCTAGTAAGACACAGATTGTTTCAGGAAAATGAAAGTTTACTTCTTTAGAAGGAACTATGACAGCATTCCACTCACTGGGTCCAGACAGGATCTTTTTATCATAAAGTGAAAGTGAAAGTCACCTAGTCATGTCCAAGTCTCTGTGAGGCCATGGACTATTCTCCAGGCCAGAATACTGGAGTGGGTAGCCTTTCCCTTCTCCAGGGGATCTTTCCAACCCAGGGATTGAACCCAGGTCTCCCACACTGCAGGCAGATTCTTTACCAGCTGAGCCACAAGGGAAGCCCAAGAATACTGGAGTGGGTAGCCTATCCCTTCTCCAGAGGATATTCCTGACCCAGGAATTGAACTGGGATCTTCTGCATTGCCCATGGATTCTTTACCAACTGAGCTATGAGGGAAGCCCTTTTTATCTTAAGGTATGATTGTATCTGTGAACGAAGCAGAAGCAGAGTGACTAAATGCAAAGTATGGCACGCGCGGGTAGGGGTGGGGGAAACCAAAAACACAACACTGGTTCTGATCTCAATGAGTCCTAAATTATTTTCTTCTGAAGAGGAACTGCTCCTGAACTAGACAGATCTGGAGCCAGTAAATTTATTTTCTTTATGTAGACAGTTTAGACAGATTTAAAGAGGTAGGAAGAGTCCTGATATAGTTAAACCACAAGGATCTGAAGAAGAAAGTGAAAAATTATCCATACCCCACTCACCCAGACATATCAATCATTCCAATATTGGTGAGATGTTAAGCTCTTTTGGATTCTTCCAGACAGATTAGAGGAAAAGTTAGATAATTATTTCTGTACTCTTGAGACAAAGGAGGACTTTTCAAGTATTTCACCGGAGCTGGAAACTATAATGAAAAAGGTCAATCTAACCTCATAAAAGTTTAAAACTTTTTATATAGAGAAAAGTAGTAGCAAAGTTAAAAGACATGATAAACTGGAAAAAATAAATGCAACAGTACATGTGTGTATGTTAGTCTCTCAGTTGTGTTCGACTCTTTGTGACCCCATGGATTGCAACTCACCAGGCTCTTCTGTGCATGAGATTCTCCAGGCAAGAATACTGGAGTGGGTAGCCATTTCCTTCTCCAGGGGTTCTTCCCAACTCAGGGATCAAACCCAAGTCTCCTGCATTGCAGGCAGATGCTTTACCATCTGAGCTACTAGGGAAGCCCTGAGCTAAAGGATTAATACTATTAATATATAAACAACTTTCTCAAATTAGTAATTACAAGTTGAATAAAAGTAAAAAGCATGGAAAAGAAATAGGTGATTCACAGAAGAAGAAACATATATGTGTATGCTGCTGCTGCTAAGTCGCTTCAGTCGTGTCTGACTCTTCCTGATCCCATGGACTGCAGCCCACCCGGCTCCTCCGTCCATGGGATTTTCCAGGCAAGAGTACTGGCGTGGGTTGCCATTGCCTTCTCTATATATGTATATATGTATCTCCAAATAATCAGCTCTACTCTGGCTAGCTTTGGGACTTTGAGCAATGAATCTTACTTCTCTACTTTGCACCTCCTTATTGGTTAAAACAGGGCTTCCCTGGTGGCTCAGATGATAAAGAATCTGCCTGCAATGCAGGAGACCTGGGTCTGATCCCTGGGTCAAGAAGATTCCTTGGAGAAGGGAATAGCTACCCTCTCCAGTATTCTTGCCTGAAGAATTTCATGGACAGAGGGGCCTGGTGGGCTATGGTCCATGGGGTCGCAAAGAGCTGGACATGACTGAGTGACTAACACCTTCACTTCACTTTTCATTGTTTAAAACAGGGATAAGGTCACCTGCTTCATAGCATTTTTATAAACTCAAAATGAAAAAAGATCATGTGAAATATTTTATAAATATGAAGAATAAGATTTAGGAAATGGCCTCCAAATTTACTTGTATGGTTGTCTTATCTCTTGTCATTTTGCTTGTGGAAGAAAAGGAGTAACCAAGAAGCCCTTGTGATTCAGAAAGTTCGTTTGCAACTTCTGATTGCTAAGTTTTGATCATAATACCATACCCTGTTTGGGTCAATGGATTCAATGACCAAAATAGTTAAGCTACAACTAGAGCAATAAGTTTAATGTGCAAGTGATTGATGTGTTGCTACAAAGTACTCATGGCCAAGACTGGGGAGGAAAACAGTTGCTACCATCAAGAGCCAATTCTAGATAGATATATTTTAAATACTTTTCAAGTGTTATCTCTGAATCTTTACAATGACCCTGTAAGGGTATTATGTAACCTTTTTTTTTTTTTTTTGGAAATTCTCACTCTCAAAGACTAAGTAACTTGCTTAACTAATAAAGAAGAGAGCCAAATAGTGGGTTCAGGTCAGAGTCACACACTCATGCTGCTCTTTTACTTCTAATGTTATAGTCAGGTAGTTATTTTGAATGAAAAAAGGTACTAGAATATCGGGATTATATATGCAACATTTTTCTTGTATTTTCTCTACTTTACATATATATTGGTGTCCCAACCTCAAATCAAGACTGGGTATGGAACAAATCTTTCAGAAGCCAATGAGTGCTAAGCACTATGCTTGATGTTGGAAAGTTTAAAAAATGAGATTAGGTGATGTTTCTGCCCAGAACACATTATTTCTTGTTTTCTCAGCTTATAGCACAGGCTGCTTTATTGTTAGGTACTCATTTCATGCATCACCATTTGCAATTGCATTATTAACCTCTCTAAAACTCAGGGCTATGAAGTTTAACATTCTTAGGTTGAAATCATCACTTTGCTACTTGCTCACAGCTAACTAGTTTGCTACTTGCTAACTGTATAACTCTGTTTAAGTTATAAACAAAGAACAGAAAGTATAAGCTTCCTCCTTATCAAATGAGGAGAATAACAACTTTTTGATAGCACTGATATGAGAATTGAGATACTTTACACTTACCAGAATACCTATACACAGTGAGCACCCAACAAATGATGCATTTGATAACAGTTATTATTATGGTGGATTTCTATATTCAAGTCTGAAGGTGGTGCATTTCAATGAAAAACTTTAGTCTACTTTGGTTTCATCAAAATCAGCAATGAGTTGAATTAATAGAGCTCTATATAGGGGACAATAATTTTAGTTTGACCTTTAGGACCTTCAAATTTCAGTTTTCATTATATTGATAAAAAGAAAAGCAATATATTTAACTGAATTCTACCACAGAGTTAGAAATTCTCATGAACTCTTGATGGGGCTAAAGTGCCCATGGATTTTATCTCAGGGCAAAGTCAGCAGCAGAGAACAGCAACAGTTGGAATTCTCCTAGGTCACAGTATTTTAAAAGATGTCTCATGGTCCATTGCATTCCAAATTGTATACATTTTTATTTTAATATTGAGATCTCTGACAACCTGACTGGTTCCCAGAGGATTCTACCCAGGATAGAGCAGAATCACATTGCACCTCTCCCCGAAATGAAAATGTCATCTGTTATTATATCAACATGACATTGTGTGCATTAGCATATTTCAGATATACACCAATTTACATAATGCTTAGAAAACCATCTTTCTGTGTTGCATAAAGCTTTCCATCTCTCCCCTTTATTTATTGCTGTTATTGGAGGCTGACACACCTATGCATAGGAGACTCTGTGTGCAAGTTAAATGTGACTGTGAGCAGTGGGAGTCTAGTACGGACTTCAACTCTGGCCAGACAGAAGCAGCCAGGTGCACTGTTCTCCCTAAAAGGACACTGGGGGACTCTTCATTTATTATGATCTGTGTCATTTTATGCATTTCCTATTTATTTCCACTATTCTGTAAATCTATGAACTTCTGGCAGCACTTAGAAGTATTTGAACATTATTTTCTATTGTTTTTATTGGTGGTAGATTTTACCTGTAAATAATTTTTAGAGAACTTTGGCTAAAGTTCGGTTCAGTTCAGTTGCTCAGTTGTGTCTGACTCTTTGCAACCCCATGGACTGCAGCACACCAGGTCTCCCTGTCCATCACCAACTCCCGGAGTTTACTTAAACTCCTGCCCATTGAGTCGGTGATGCCATCTAACCATCTCATCCTCTGTTGTTCCCTTCTCCTGCCTTCAATCTTTTCCAGCATCAGGGTCTTTTCTAATGAGTCAGCTCTTCGCATCAGGTGGCCAAAGTATTGGAGTTTCAGCTTCAACATCAGATCTCCCAGTGAATATTCAGGACTGATTCTCCTTAGGATGGACTGGTTGGATCTCCTTGCAGTCCAAGGGACTTTCAAGAGTCTTCTCCAACACCACAGTTCAAAAGCATCAATTCTTCTGTACTCAGCTTTCTTTATAGTCCAACACTCACATCCATACATGACTACTGGAAAAACAATAGCCTTGACTAGACGGACCTTTATTGACAAAGTAATGTCTCTCTTAGATATCTGTTTTTTCTGTGTCAGATTTTTCTCATCCCAGATGGAAATTGTTTCCAGATATGTCTTTGAGACTCCTGGGAAACAAACACTGAGATTGAATCAGGAGTGCAAAACATGTGTTTGGTAGAAAAACCTGTGGAAGGAAAAGGGAGCAGATAGGGTTGAGGAGGGAGACCTGGCAGACTGCAGTGCAGGTCTCATAAAGGCTATAGTAGCACAGAGGAAGGTTATCCATTAGAACATCCCTATGTTGGACAGAAATGGCTTGGGCCTTGTCCCATGGCTTTGCCCAGTCACCAGCTTAGGTTACTTATGGCTGAAAACGTGAGATGGACCCAGAGGAACTAACCCCTGGGAGCTGGCAGCTAACTAGTGTTGCCAGAGCTGGGTAGCAAGTCCTTTCTTGAAGTGGGATCTAAGTGCCTCTTTGGGCTTGTCACTTGGCTGCTGTCCTCTTACTGCAAAGCAGTATTTGTTTTCCCTTAAAATTGGAGGTTTGGAAGACATAAGTAAATGTAAGGAAACATGTGACTCTCCTCTCGTTCCCAAATACTCTTATAACTGTGAATTTTTAATGCCTATTTGTGGGCTGTTAGGGAAAAGGCTGATCACCACTGTTAGCTTGCAAGTCTTTGGGAGGCAGTGTATGGCATGGACAATTGCTGAATTTTCCTTTAGTCTTTCAAAGCCAAGTGGAAGCAAAAGTGGGTGCCTCTTGTTGTTCCAAAGAAGCTAATCACCAAACTGTTTTCACAGTTCATTTAGAATTTACTGCAGAATAATATTCATAAGTCATCAGAGATATTGAAACTTCTGGCCATGCATTTCAGGGAACTATCTAGCTATTAATCACTCAACAATCCCTGCTTGATTGGTGAAATTGAGTGTAAGGAAAATGGCACTATCTCTCAGAGGATAAATGTGTGTGTTTCTGTGAATGCTTGTGACATACGATACTTTCCCACAACTCATCTTCTTCCCACCTCCATACCTTGCTCTGAACAAGAAGTTTTTTATATGTGTGTTTATTACTCAGTGGATCACACTGTGGATCCAGCATTCTGTGTGTTCAGGTGGTATTTGGCATCTATCAGTTGCACTGTCTGCTTACAGATGTTCCCTATAATATTTCATTAGATAGTTGAGCTGACTCACTTGATGGTTCCTTTACAAATTGAAATGTTTTATTGCTTAATTATAGACATATTTAGAAATGCTGAAAATCCTGACTTTGGACTCAGAGTAGTTTTCATCATAAAGCCCTTGTCTCCTGGGCCATCTTCTTCTCTTTTTTATATTAGAAAGCATTCTGTAAAGACCCTTAAAAAAATATGTACTTCCATATTCCCCTTCCACTCGAGAGACTCATTCTTCATCTGTAAAATGATGGAATTGGACTAAGGGAATTTTAATGTCTCATGTAGGCCTGTACCCATGTGTTTCAAGGGAAATGCCTTTCCTCTCTGAAGACTAATAAAAAATAATGACTGGGCTGATTCTGCTAGACTCATTCCACTCACTGACATAGGTGCAATAAGGTACCAGGCTCTAGGAGGGAAAGAGAGGGCTCTTATATCCAGAGGCCTCAAGAAAGGTTTGACAATGTGACCTCTATAAGACAGCCTAGAAATAATAGTAGTTATTCCTCATTTTGTGCTTATAATGTGCCCCTATGACTAGTGTTTACATTTATAACATGGGTAAAAACCCTATAAGAACAGCATCACTGACCCCATTTTATAGATGTCAAGAATGAGTCTAAAAAGAATAAGCAACATGGCCATGGTTACTGGACTTTCAGGGCGCTGAGCAAGGTACGGACAAGGGTTCCACCTGACTCTGCTGTTCTGAGTCATCACACTCTACTTCTCTGATCATTTTATTGGTCCATTCATTCTATGCTTGGGATCAAGATCCTTCATCATACCAGGGCTGATCAAAGAAAGGGTGAAGATTTGGTGGGATGAGTCTGTGGTGGAGATGAGGAAGTTCTCTGTGTCCTTTGTGGATGAGATCACGTTGTGCTTCTGCTGCCAGTTCAGTCGCTCAATCATGTCTGAATCTTTGCAACCCCATGGACTGCAGCACACCAGGCTTCCCTGTCCATCACCAACTCCCAGAGCTTATTCAAACACATGTCCATCGAGTCGGTGATGCCATCCAACCATCTTATCCTCTGTCATCCCCTTCTCCTCCTGCCTTCAGTTTCTCCCAGCATCAGGGTCTTTTCCATGGAGTCAGTTCTTCGCATCAAGTGGCCAAAGTATTGGAGTTTCACCTTCAGCATCAGTCCTTCAGTGAATATTCAGGACTATTTTCCTTTAGGATGGACTGGTTGGATCTCCTTGCAGTCCAAGGGACTCTCAAGAGTCTTCTCCAACACCACAGTTCAAAAGCATCAATTCTTCAGCGCTCAGTTTTCTTTATAGTCCAACTCTCACATCCATATATGACTACTAGAAAAACCATAGCTTTGACTAGATGGACCTTTGTTGGCAAAGTAATGTCTCTGCTTTTCAATATGCTATCTAGGTTGGTCATAACTTTTCTTCCAAGGAGCAAGTATCTTTGAATTTCATGGCTGCAGTCACCATCTGTACTGATTTTGGAGCCCCCCAAAATAAACTCTCTCACTATTTCCACTTTTTCTCCATCTATTTGCCATGAAGTGATGAGACCAGATGCCATGATCCTAGTTTCTGAATGTTGACTTTTAAGCCAACTTTTTCACTCTCCTATTTCACTTTCATCAAGAGGCTCTTTAGTCCTTCACTTTCTGCCATAAGGGTGGTGTCATCTACATATCTGAGGTTATTGATATTTCTCCCGGCAATCTTGATTCCAGCTTGTGCTTCTTCTAGTCCAGCGTTTCTCATGATGTACTCTGCATATAAGTTAAATAAGCAGGGTGACAGTATACAGCCTTGAAATACTCCTTTCTCTATTTGAAACCAGTCTGTTGTTTCATGTCCAGTTCTAACTGTTGTTTCCTGACCTGCTTACAGGTTTCTCAAGAGGTAGATCAGGTGGTCTGGTATTCCCATCTCTTTAAGAATTTTCCATAGTTTGTTGTGATCCGCACAGTCAAAGACTTTGGCCTAGTCAATAAAGCAGAAATAGATGTTTTTCTGGAACTCTCTCGTTTTTTCCATGATCCAACGGATGTTGGCAATTTTATCTCTGGTTCCTCTTCCTTTTCTAAAACCAACTGGAACATCTGGAAGTTCACAGTTCATATACTGTTGAAGCCTGGCTTGGAGAATTACAAACATTTCTTTACTAGTGTGTGAGATGAGTGCAATTGTGCAGTAGTTTGAGCATTCTTTGACATTGCCTTTCTTTGGGATTGGAATGAAAACTGACCTTTTCCAGTCCTGTGGCCACTGCTGAGTTTTCCAAGTTTGCTGCCATGTTGAGTACAGCACTTTCACACCATCATCTTTTAGGATTTGAAATAGCTCAACTGAAATTTCACCACCTCTGCTAGCTTTGTTCATAGTGATGCTTCTTAAGGCCCACTTGACTTTCCATTCCAGGATGTCTGGCTCTAGGTTGATAATCACACCATCATGATTATCTGGGTCATGAAGATCTTTTTTTTTATAGTTCTTCTGTGTATTCTTGCCACCTCTTCTTAATATCATGTGCTTCTGTTAGGTCCATACTATTTCTGTCATTTATTGTGTCTATCTTTGCATGAAATGTTCCCTTGGTATCTCTAATTTTCTTGAAGAGATCTCTAGTCTTTCCCATTCTGTTGTTTTCCTCTATTTCTTTGCATTGATCACTGAGGAAGGCTTTCTTACCTCTCCTTGCTCTTCTTTGGAACTCTGCATTCAAATGGGTATATCTTTCCTTTTCTCCTTTGCCTTTCGCTTCTCTTCTATTCACAGCTATTTGTAAGGCTTCCTCAGACAACCATTTTGCCTTTTTGCATTTCTTTTCCTTGGGGATGGTCCCTGCCTCAGGGATCAAGACAGTCCTCAGGGCTGGACATTCCCAATATAGATAAACTCATAAAACTTTTTTTTTAAATTTAATTTAATTGTTTAACTTTACAATATTGTATTGGTTTTGCCATATATCAAAATGAATTCGCCACAGGTATACATGTGTTCTCCATCCTGAACCCTCCTCCCTCCTCCTTCCCCATACCATCCCTCTGGGTCGTCCCAGTGCATCAGCCCCAAGCATCCAGTATCGTGCATCGAACCTGGACTGGCGACTCGTTTCATATATGATATTATACATGTTTCAATGCCATTCTCCCAACTCATCCCACCCTCTCCCTCTCCCACAGAGTCCAAAAGACTGTTCTATACATCAGTGTCTGTTTTGCTGTCTCGTATACAGGGTTATTGTTACCATCTTTCTAAATTCCATATATATGCGTTAGTATACTGTATTGGTGTTTTTCTTTCTGGCTTACTTCTTAATTTAGCTGCTCTTAGTTAGGGCATACATCATGTGTTCCCCAGTCTCTAATATCTCTTATGGCATTATGCCTGGTTCTTGGGTATTTGGGGATTATTTTACCAACACTCCTATAAAAAGCTATGAGTTTATCTATATTGGGACTGTCCAGCCCTGAATTGATAACCATAGCCATTGGATTGCCCTAGATTATTGGCTCACTACTGAAGAACAAAAGTGTGAGAGGGTACCCAAGATTATATTATCAGGTAATTCCCAAGCAAAAGCATGTCTATTGTAGAAAAGAAAGACAGACTGAATGCTAAGAGGACAATAAAATAATTTTCATATATAATCATATCTATCACATATTTACATACAAATATATAATTTTAATGTATATACTATATTCTATTTATGGAGTGCTATTTTGCTCTTTAAAGCTGTGTTAACACCCCTATGAATTAGGTGTGATTGTTCTTACTGTACAAATAAGAATTTAAAGAGAAACTGAGCCTCAGAGAAGGCAAATAACATTCACAAGTTCATATAACTGGTAACAGAAATGGCTGGGGTTCTGATTTTGATGCCTTACTCTTACCCACTGCACTGTAACTACTTTGGCATAGAAGGTGGTGTCACCTATAACACCTATAGGTAGAGTGGGTCTGTTTTGCAGAGGAGAAATTGCTTT
This sequence comes from Bubalus kerabau, assembly GCF_029407905.1. Taxonomy (NCBI): domain Eukaryota; kingdom Metazoa; phylum Chordata; class Mammalia; order Artiodactyla; family Bovidae; genus Bubalus; species Bubalus kerabau. Next base: position 224,762,767 of record NC_073624.1, read on the forward strand.
CAGCTACATGCCAGTCTTCTCCAAATTGCTGTTTAGCTTGCCTCTTAAAATTGTGTTAGCTTTATTGAATATTTGCCAAACATTTTGAGAAAATATTCCTTTTGCTTGATGCCAGTGGTACTAATGGGCAGGCTGTTCTTGCGGGATGCAGCAGACTCACTTCCCAGTCAAGGACTATCATTTGATGTTGAGCAGGATGATAGATAAAAGATTTTGGCTCTCAAAGAAAATTTAGAGGCAAAAGTCAAAAAGAAAAAGAAAAACAAACAAACCTGAACTTGTAAGTTAGCTTATCAAAGCAAGAGTGAATAAAATCAATAACAACACCAACAAATAAATTATGCACTCAAATTTGAGTTTTATCAGCAGAGAGATGCTGTGTAATGTCTTAAGATTATTTGAGTTCATGAAAGGATTGAGCATAAAGAGAGGACCAATGATGAAACTCTGGAACACTTCAATATTATGAAAGAGGAAGCCATCATATGGATCGATGAAGGAGGTTATCAGTAGAATAAGAGGAAAACCAAGGAACTGTGTAGCTCTGAAATCCAAAGGAAGGAAATATATCAAGAACATAGAACAACTGTGTAAAGTTCTGCTTACTAAGTCAAGTAAGATGAAGACTGAGAATAGAGTATAAAATTTAGCAACATGGAGATTGCCTGTGACCTTGATATGAACAGTTTCAACAAAGCCTGATTGGAATTGTTTTTAGAGAGAATGGAAAGTGAATAATCAGGGAAAATGTGTATAGAACTGTTTTTAGAAGAGTTTTGCCAAAGACAGCAAAGAAATGCGCAAGAAGCTGGCAACAGAAATTGGATAAAAAGAAGGGTTGCTACAGTGGGAGAAACAATAGCAGATTTGCATACTGACAAGAATGATGCAATAGTGAGCCAAACATAGATAATGTAAGGAATGTTGGTTTCTGAAGAGTTGTTCTTAAGTGGATGAAAGGAAGTAGAATTTAGTGTGCAAGTGGAAGGATGAGCTTTGAAGGGGATAATGGATACTTTGTCTGGTTAGAGGCAGAACGGCAGAGTATATAGATTCAGACACTGGCAGGTGGGGAGCTGTTGTAAAGGGCATCTGTGGAAGTTTTCTTATTGCTGCTTTCATTTTTCCAGTGATGTAGGACACAAGGGGAAACATTCAGTTCCCATACTATTTATACACCTTATAATTTCAAGCAAGTAATTCAGTCTGCTTGAATCTTAGTTTTTCCATCTGTGAAACTGGAAAATATTTGTCTCTATGGACCTCAGTGGTTAAGACTCTGCGCCCCCAATACAGGGGGCATGGGTTCAATCCCTGGTTGGCTAACTAAGATCTTGATTTCCTCATGGTGCAGCCAAAACAAACAAACAAAAAAACCCCTCATCTCTAAGTCTAGTAATAATGATTAAGTGTGACATTTATATAGAAAAAATACCAGCCTGGGAATCTGAACCATCAATTAATTTTGGCCAAACCTGACCTCGATATGAGCAAAAAAGAATTCGCATCTAAAATGGCATATGTCACCTAGATTTCACTTAGGAGGACTTGCTTCACTACAGGGAGGCAGACAGTAACTAACAAGAGCATGAACTGAAGGGGTTTGGCTTAATCGTTAAGAAGTACATTTATAAAAGACTTACTATGTCTGCCATCTGGTCTCTGACTGAGGAGAACTCACTAAAATGTTTAAGCCATAGTTCTTCTCCACACACCTATTGGTACCCACCAGACTGGAGTGACAGTGATCAACCGCACATGGGGAAAAAGCAAATGTCAGTGTTCAGTTTCCTGTCCCAGGCTAAGTGTTCCAGGCGTGTGAGATATCACCCTGATTAAAGTGTCAAATGCCCTCTAATCACATTAAAATGAAATGTGACCAGAGCGTACCAGGAAGTGGGGCATCCCTGTCACCTTTTCTCTTTTCCCTATAATAGCAATATCTATCTGCTATATACCAGATAATATGAATGTCTCCTCACATTTTAGGGACAATGAGATGACTTTCATTTGACAGATCTTATTATGCTGGAAATCAACTGCTCTGAAATTAACATGGGCTCTTATTAAAGTGATTATGTGAAATGTCTCTGGTTCCTGGGATTTTCACCAGGCAAATCCCTTCCTCTTATCCTTCCTCACTGATTTTTCTCTTTATGTATTTTTTAAGTGGTAATAATGCAGTGATGTATTACAGACATAACTAATTCCAAGAAGACTAAAATATTTATACACTACAGGTATTTACCATCATACATTGGGTGCCCATGATACTAGAGGAGTTAATATTGAAACTAAAGTTTGGAAGTCTGTGGTGCTTTATGAACAGAGCATTTTTCCTATTTTTGAGTCTATAAAGTCAGCACTATGAGAGTAGGGAAGGTTACATTATTCAGTGGTTCTTTTTTAGTCACTCAGAGTAATACCTAGTTTACAGTAAGTACTCCACAAATATCAGTTTGTTAAATTAGTATTAATAATTCTCTGATGAAATTAAGCCTGTCATTAAGAGTTGTTTATTAAGAATCATGGGAAAAATTGCAGCCCCTTAGGTTAGAATTTTTTCAGAACCTATCTCTAATAAGTATCTGAGAGTTACAATAAGAAGCCCAGACTCTGAACAATACATATTTTCTCTCTCTAAATCATAATTTAGGAGTAACTTCTCTTATATTTGACTGATTAAATTATGAAGAGGGTAGATGTCAAAAATATAAAATGTGTCCAAGATCTACTTAAAATCATGGGTGTTTTTAAGGTGCTTTTCTCAGTTAAATTCTTATATATGAACCTAGATTTTTTTTTTTCCAGTGAGAAAGATTAGGTTTGTCCTAATTTGGAATAGAGCACAAGTTTGAAATAACTAAAATGAAATAAGGAAACATAATATTATCTAGTGAATTCAATTTTGACATTTAAACGTGCCATTTCCTAACTTGAGTCAAGCAAGACTCTCAAGTGATTATCAGAAGGACAATGAGATGTATGATTTAAGCTAGAGATTATAAAATCAGATGCCTGCAGAGAGTAGACCAATGAATATGTGTGTGAGTCTGTGGGGGTAGGGAAATAGTTTGAGTTGAAAATGTGGTATACTGGCCCACAGCTTATTTAAAAGTATTCATATCAGTCTTTTTGTAAAAAATATTATACAGTGTGTCAACAAAAAACTTAATAGTCAATCTTTAAAAAACCCTACAAAATTGTATGTAAACCAATCTGAGTATTATAACCCAGGAGATAGTCCACAGAGGCCATATGTGTACCAGAATCTGGTACATATATGATTTTTGTGAGATGGTACATACAATCAAGTACACATCTCAGTAGAAAGTCACTGCTAATCACAAGGAACACACATCTTAGTTAATGGTTTTATTGCTTTTCTAAGGATGGGAAATGGAAGGATCCAGGTTCATAAAAAGTTTCTCTAAAAGTATCTTAACAATCTGAAGACCAGTTCTGCCAATTTTCTTAGAACACAAAGTACTTCCTCTTAATCTTTGCCCTGATCTTGTTTCAGGGTCTACGGTGTGTCATTGGCTGCAGTGGCTCATGACTTGTTCTTGTAGAACTGGATGATGGGCAACATTCTTTATTGTACAGTTCCTTCCTTTTTGATCTTAAAGTCCACCTAGTTTTGAGAGGCATTTCATGACCAATTTGTCTGACAGTGCTCGGGATGCTCATTCCCAGGTCAGGTGGCAGTTTCATTGGTAGGCCTCTCACTGTACTAACAAGACTAGGCCCCGTTAACAGTAGCCCTAAGCCTCTGGACTGCCTATCTTACTAGTCTGTTATTGTCCAGGAAATGGTTCCCTCTTGCTGCTTGTTCTTATATCTAGAATTCCACTATTAGAATCATTGAGTATATATAACAATCAGTATATATATGGGGCTTCCCAGGTGGCACTAGTGATAAAGAACCCACCTGGCAATGCAGAAGACATAAGAAATGTGGGTTAGATCCCTGGATTAGGAAGATCCCCTGAAGGAGGGCATGGCAACCCACCCGTCTTCTTGCCTGGATAGTATTCTATCCCATGGACAGAGGAGCCAGGCTACAGTCCATAAGGTCACAGAGTCAGGCATGAATGAAGCGACTTAGTGTGTGTGGACACACACACACACACCCACACACACCCACACAGTACATATTTGATCAATTGTTTCCAGTCATCTAATTATCATTAAGGTTTTCTGAGGCTAAGTACAACACTCAGTAATGCGAGAAACAATAATCTTGTAACACAGGCAGAATAAAAGTATTTGAAAGTATACAAGCTTAGAAAGTATTGTTGAGTGAACGAATGAATAAATCTACTCTTATTTCAAAGGAGAGACCTCAAGAGGGATGGTATGGGGAGGGAGGAGGGAGGAGGGTTCAGGATGGGGAACACATGTATACCTGTGGCGGATTCATTTTGATATTTGGCAAAACTAATACAATTATGTAAAGTTTAAAAATAAAATAAAATTAACAACAACAACAACAAAAAATAGCTTTTATGTCTCTCCTTGGATATTTTGTTGTCTAAGTAAAAGCTTGTTTTTACCTGCAGCCTATCTTCAAAGACATTGAAGGATAAAATTCACCATTATGAATTCACTGTCTTTATCTCAGCAAGTAATTATGCAGTTCCTAAATACTGCATCAACCTTAACCCAGCACATACTATAGAATAGACACTGTGCCAGGTGCTGGGAATTGTGTTGAAAAGATAACCAAAAGCCAATCTGCGGGGCAGGGCACAGATAATAGCAGAAGTCATTTTGTATCAGTTAAGTTCAGTCATTCAGTCCTGACCGACTCGTTATGACCCATGGACTGCAGCACGCCAGGCCTCCCTGTCCATCACCAGCTCCCAGAGCTTGCTCAAACTCATGTCCATTGAGTTGGTAATACTATCCAACCATATTATCCTCTGTTGTCCCCTTCTCCTCCAGCCTTCAATCTTTCCCAGCATCAGGGTCTTTTCCAATGAGTCAGCTCTTCGCATCAAGTATTGGAACTTCAGCTTCAGCATCATTCCTTTCAATGAATATTCAGGACTGATTTCCTTCGATTGACTGGTTTGATTTTCATGCAGTCCAAGGGACTCTTAAGAATCTTTTCCAACAGCACAGTTGAAAAACAACAATTATTTTGTGCTCAGCTTTCTTTATATTCCAATTCTAACATCCATACATGACTACTGGAAAAACCATAGCTTTGACTAGATGGACCTTTGTTGGCAAAGTAATGTCTCTGCTTTTTAAGACGCTGTCTAGTTGATCATAGCTTTTCTTCCAAGTAGCAAGCTTCTTTTAATTTCATGGCTGCAGTCACCATCTGCAGTGATTTTGGAGCCCAAGAAAATCAAGTCTCTTACTGTTTCCATTGTTTCCCCATCTATTTGCCATGAAGTGATGGGACCAGATGCCATGATCTTTGTTTATTTAATGTTGAGTTTTAAGCCAGCTTTTTCACTCTCCTCTTTCACTTTCATCAAAAGGCTCTTAAATTCTTCTTCTCTTTTTCTCATAAGGGTGATATTATCTGCATATCTGAGGTTATTGATATTTCTCCCGGCAATCTTGATTTCAGATTGTGCTTCATCCAGCCCGGCATTTTGCATGATGTATTCTGCATAAAAGTTAAATAACAAGGTGACAATATACAGCCTTGACATACTCCTTTTCCTATTTGGAACCAGTCTGTTGTTCCATGTCCAGTTCTAAGTGTTGCTTCTTGACCTGCATACAGATTTTTCAGGAGGCAGGTCAGGTGGTTTGATATTTCCATCCCTTTCAGAATTTCCCACAGTTTGTTTTGATCCACATAATCACAGGCTTTGATGTAGTCAATAAAGCACATATTTGTCTGGAACTCTCTTGCTTTTTCTATGATGCAACAGATATTGGCAATTTGATCTCTGGTTCCTCTGTCTTTTCTAAATCCAGCTTGAAGATCTGGAAGTTCAGAGTCTGTATACTGTTTAAGCCTGGCTTGGAGAATTTTGAGCATTACTTTACTAGTGTGTGAGATGAGAACAATTGTGCGGTAGTTTGAACATTGTTTGACATTGCCTTTCTTTGGGACTGGAATGAAAACTGACCTTTTCCAATCCTATAGCCACTGCTGAGTTTTCCAAATTTGTTGGCATATTGAGTGCAGCACTTTAGTAGTATCATCTTTTAGGACTTGAAATAGCTCATCTGGAATTCCATCACCTCCACTAGCTTTGTTCATAGTGATGCTTCCTAAGGCCCACTTGACTTCACATTCCAGGATGTCTGGCTCTAGGTGAGTGATCACACCATCATGGTTATCTGGGTCATTAAGATCTTTTTTGTACAGTTCTTCTGTGTATTCTTGGCACCTCTTCTTAATATCTTCTGCTTCTGTTAGGTCTATACCATTTCTGTCCTTTATCGAGCCCATCTTTGCATGAAGTGTTCCCTTAGTATCTCTAATTTTCTCGAAGAGATCTCCAGTCTTTCCCATTCTATTGTTTTCCTCTATTTCTTTGCATTGATCAGTGAAGAAGGCTTTCTTACCTCTCCTTGCTCTTCTTTCAAACTCTACATTCAGATGGGTATATTTTTCCTTTTCTCCTTTGCCTTTAGTTTCTATTCTTTTCTCAGCTGTTTGTAAGGCCTACTCAGAGAACCATTTTGCCCTTTTGCGTTTCTTTTTCTTGAGAATGGTCTGTATCACTACCTTTGTACAATGATACAAACCTCCATCCATAGTTCTTCGGGCCCTCCGTCAGATTTAAAGCCTTGAATCTATTTGTAACCTCCACTGTATAATCATAAGGGATTTGATTTAGATCATACTGAATAAGCTTGAAGTTTTCCCTACTTTCTTCAATTTGAGCCTAAATTTTCCAATAAGGGGCTCATGATCTGAGCCACAGTCAGTTCCAGGTCTTGTTTTTGCTGACTGTATAGAACTTCTCCATTTTCAGCTGCAGAGAGTATCATCAATCTGAGAATATCATCAATCTGATTTGGTATTGACCATCTGGTGATATCCATGTGTACTCACATCTCTTGTGTTGTTGGAAGGAGGTATTTGATATGACCATTGTGTTCTTTTGACAAAACTCTGCTTGCCTTTGCCCTACTTCATTTTGTACTCCAAGGCCAAAGTTGCCTTCCAGGTATCTCTTGACTTCACACTTTTGCATTCTAATCCCCTATGATGAAAAGGATCTTTTTTTTTGGTGTTAGTTCTAGAAGATCTTGTAGGTCTTCATAGAACTGGTCACTTTCAGCTTCTTCGGCATCAGTGGTTGGGGCATTAAACTTGGTTTATTGTGATCTTGAATGGTTTGTCTTGAAAACGGGCTGAGACCATTCTGTCAGTTTTGAGATTATACCCAAGTACTGCATTTTGGACTCTTTTCATGAATTTGAGGGCTATTACATTTCTTCTAAGGGATTCTTGCCCATAGTCATAGATGTAATGGTCATCTGAATTAGATTCACCCATTCCCGTTCATTTTAGTTTACTGATTCCTAAGATTTCAGTGTTCAATTTTGCCATCTCCTGCTTGACCAACCAATTTAATTTCATTCATAGACCTAAGATTCCAGGCTCCTATGCAGTATTTTTCTTACCGCAGTGGACTTGACTTTCACCACCAGACAATTCCACAACTGGGCATCATTTCCACTTTGATAGTCTCTTCATTCTCACTGGAGCTGTTAGTAATTGCCCCCCAATAAAACATTTTGGACACCATCTGACCTGTGAGGATCTTTTTCCAGTGTAATATAGGATCATTTTCCAGTGTAATATCTTTTTGTCTTTTCATAATGTCCATGGAGTTCTTGTGGCAAGAATACTGAAGTGAGGTATCATTTCTTCCTCCCATGGACCCTGTTTTGTCAGAACTGTTCACTGTGACCCACCTGTCTTTGGTGGCCCTGAGTGGCATGGCTCATAGTTTCATTGAGTTATGCAAGTCTCTTCGCCACAACAAGGCTATGATCCATGAAGAGGTCAAGTAATATAGTTTGTAACATTAATAGGTCATAAATAAGTATTGAAGCTAAGAACTAACATTAGGTGTGGCCTAGTATCTGTCCAGGTCATCCGACCAGTCTGTTTTACAGCAATCACTATCTTGAAGGAAAATGGTATATGGGCATTGAGCATAAGTTAACTAAAGATGACTGCACATGCAAGGCAAGGGGTCATCAGGACCCCTCATAGGATTGAGAAAGGAATGTTATCTTCTACAGAGATACATAGCTGTAGAAGGAAGAAAATTGATCTTTATGGTTGAGCAGGTATTTCTGTCACTGGGGAGGTCTGGTTAATGCATAATTCAGATGCATAGTGCATACTAGAGGGAGGGAGGAGGCCCCAAGAGGCAGAAAACAATTATTTTTTACATTTTTTTGTCTTGCGTTCAAGTAGATATTTTTATTTCATCACATGCCCTAAATAGATGCACAGTTAAATTCAACTTATTACCAATATCATTGTATCCTGAATAATTGGTAAACCAGAAGTAATCCAAGTAATACTATGTAAGAGATAGAGTTATTTGCTTAGAAGTAGGGAAAAAAGGCCACATCCTTGTCCTCTTAATTGTTTCCTTTAAAAGGATTCATGTTGATATATGGAAAAATCAATATAATATTGTAAAGTTAAAAAATAAAATAAAATAAAAAGGTGTCTCTACTTTTAATAATGGAAAGAATTTAAAGAAAAATCTCTTGAGTAGAGAGCTCTATTTATTTTCTCATGATAGCATGCCCTAAGAACTGAGTTATTATCCAGCAAAGAGCATGAGTTTGTAAAAGATAAGAAGTAAGGAGGAATAAAGCTTGTTAGCAATTAAGGGACTATTTAGCATAGGTATGTTTGACAGCGAGCATGAAATTGAAGTTCAGAAATGGAAATAAACAAAGCAAAGGTTCATATCATAGTGATTTATTCTCTGAGTCTTTGGTCCTGGAGGGGAAATTGGGGAAAAAAGCAATGCCATGTTCAATGGCATAGAATGGGCAGTAGTGTACAAATCTCACTGTGTGTCTGAATTACATGGCATATTTTAAAAACCACATTACAACTTACCTTCCTCCATGTATACACATATTTCAACACCCCTCCAGCCTCCAATATTTTGTTCTGTCATGGGATTTCTGTTTTCAAAACACTGCCCTGTTTACAACAGCTAAGACATGGAAGCAACCTAGATGTCTATTGGTAGACGAATGGATAAGAAAGCTGTGGAACATATACACAATGGCATATTACTCACCTGTTATAAAGAACACATTTGAATCCTTTCTAATGAGATGGACGAAACTGGAGTGTATTATACAGAGTGAAGTAAGTCATAAAGAAAAATACCAATACAGTATATTAACACATGTATATGGAATTTATAAAGATGGTAATGATGACCCTATATGTGAGACAGCAAAAGAGACACAGATATAAAGAACAGAGTTTGGACTCTGTGGGAGAAAGTGAGGATGGGACGATTTGAGAAAATAGTGTTGAAACATGTATATTACCATATGTAAAATAGATCACCAGTCGAAATTTGATGCATGATTCAGGGCACTCAAAGCTGTTGCACTGGGACAACCTGAGGGATGGGGAGGGAGTTGGGAAGGGGCTTCAGTATGGGTACACATGTACACCCATGGCTGATTCATATCAATGTATGGCAAAAGCCACTATAATATTGTAAAGAAATTAGCCTCTAATTAAAATACATAAATTAAATAAAAAAGAACACTGCCCAAGTAATTTAAATGCTAGTGACTTATGGATTATTATTTGTTTGAAGATGTATCATCCTTTCATAGGCTTAAAATTCATCTTTGACAAGAGAGTTTTGAGGTAAAAGTGAAGGAAATCCCCAATGTGGGGGAAAGGATGACTCCAATACAATAGTGGTATGTCAAATGAAGAAAGAGGTAAAAGAAGATTGAGAATTGTTCACTGAAATGTCAGTAAACAATGTTCACACTAATGTAAACATAGTGTGCAAATATTGGGAGGGGATAGAATGTTGAATTCATATGTTTATCAAACAAGCATATATTTAATGTTTAATCAGACTGACTATTAAAGGATTTAGAATATTTGTACTATATGGGGTTTGAAAAAAATATATAGTCTGAATGTTAGTATCAGAAGTAGGTTTTACTTCACACACTAACTAACACTTTGATTGTTAGTAGTTGTCTAGAGCACTCTGTTGACAGAGTGACCTAGATTCAGCCTAGGCTCAGAAGTGTGCAGTAATCAATTAGTGATGTCTGACCTGGAAATAGAGATGCATATGTTTATACCCATGACATCTGTCCCGTTTCCCTAAGACAGTATTATTTTTGTGTTTGTAAATCATATCAAGAAGTTTTTTTAATGTTTCCCTTCTACTCTCAAGTGTACATATTATAAATTGCCCTGACACCAGAGAAATTGTAAGCATTGATGCTGAATAATCTGTGTATACTTAAATTGATATTTTACATTTAATTCTTAATGGCAACACAGCAAGTTCTACTATTGTGTATCTCTTTGGAGAGAGCCACAGTTCTTTATTTCTCTTTGTCTTATTGAATATACAGTGGGGAGAACTTGTTAAGCAGTAAGTATTTACAAGTTGGAGATTCTAGAATCTAGAATTGTTACATGGTTAGTTGAACATCATTGAACAGCATGGCACTTTGAGGAAGGATGGCTAAGGGAGATGTCCCTGTTAGAGACCTGTTTTTTAAAACAATCACAAAGTGATGGCAGAATTGCTAGCTGAATGCAGGGAGAAAGGAGGAGTAAATGTACACTGCTGTAAGGCAGTTTCATCTGAAACTGAGAGATTCAAGTGAGACCCAAGATTGAGGACGAATTGGATCAGAGACCTCAAAAAGAGAAAATGGGCCTTGCTGGCTTGTAGTATAATTTATCTGCTCCCTTGCCTGACAACAAAGACTTCAGAGTCTAGAATACCTGAGGTTTTCTCAGACACTTTTGACCTCTTGTTATCTTTCTAACATATGTTTTAACACTTTGGGTAACTCACTGAGACTTGAGAGTGTGTTTGATTTTGAAACACCGATTTTGTTGCTTGGATAAAGCCAGAGAAATTGTATACCTATATAGTAGATGTTTCACCCTTGACTAGATTTTAACATTTTATTTTTTAGCTCCAGGGAGGAGACTGTGCTTTTTATCCACATGTGATGTCTTGCATGCCCACTTGTAGTTGGCAATGTTGTGAAAATTACATGCATATGGTTATATAACTGTTTAAATTGTGTCTTACTGAATAACATGCTAAATGGGATTTGATCATTCTCTCCAGGCTATAGAAAATGGTTTAGCTGCTTAGAACTTGATTGCCTTCCCTCCAAGCCCCTCTTCTCTTTCTCTCATGTTTACATTGTTGTTTCAGTTTAACAATAAAGTTGAAGTACTGAGGTATGTATACCCTGATCACATTTTCCAAAGGACAGGAAAACAAACCATAATAAAGAAGGACGCATTTCAAGCAGGAAATGCTTAGTACAGTTCTGTTAAGAGCAGCCTCTGTGATGGATGGTCTCTGATAGTCTAGTCCAGAATTTGAGGCTTAGTTGAGCATAATGTGAAATCAGGCTACTTTGTATGGTTTTTCTAGCTAGAGAGATCTTCATTTATAGATGTAAAGATAGAAGACTGAGAAATAATCCAGGAGAACCAGTTCTCTGGAGGGGCACCCATTTGTAGTAGGGTAGTTCCAGTCTATTTCCACCAGATGGTAGCTGGCTGTAAAAGCCCTTCTTGAACTAAGATTAGCAACTGAAGACTAGGTAGGCCACCTCATGTCCGTTAGGAAACTGGTAGTTATCTCTTACTGAACGGAGGCATAAGACCCAAAGACAGAGTCTAGGGACTGTAGAAAATAGATAATTCATACAGGTATTTCACTGGAGGCAGATAAATTCAAAGGTTAAAGAATCAAGTAGCAATTCTGGATGGCCAAAAAGTTTGAAACTGTCAGTCAAAATATGAGTGGAGCAAGGGCAAACTATAAAGATCTAAAGGCAAAGATTATAAATAGTTCATTGATATGACATCTGGAAAATTTCCTCTGACCAGAAGCCACAAAATACAACAGGATTTGGCATTATTTTCAGGGTGGACCTGGGGTAATCCAGGGACCACCTGAAATCAAAGTGATCTGATTTGGAGAGATTAAATCAAGAAAGAACCTTTCTGACTCTGAGAGCTCATAAGGTGAAGGTAAAGAGTGATTAGAAAACTTAGTAAATTAGAGTTAGTATACTGTTAATTTCTGTGGATGCCATCTATTAATTAGAAGTTTCAATGCTTATTCTGTACCCCTCTCAGGTGGTTTAGGAGAATCAAATTGAAAAATTTGAATATAAAATGTTATTCAGATCTCCAGTTTTATCTTTTGAAATATTATAATTAAATGTCAGTTGAAGTATAACTTATATGCAGCAAATTACCGCATCATTCATTTTGCTTCGTCATCTCCTCAAAATACTTAGGAAATTCAACCTGCTTTGGATTTCAAGGTCAACTTATGTCTTGCCTTCTTGAACACTTGACAGAGGGCCTTTGCTCACCTCTTCCCATACAGATCCATGAAATGTTTGTAAGTACTAAGGTTGGAATAATCTACTGGCAATTAGGTCTAATTAATGTATAAAGCTAGAATAAAAAAGTAATATATACTTGATATAGAAATGAGAGTAAGCCATTCTATTTGAGTTTCAGGCCTATCATAGTCTAGCCCTATTCTGTGAATGGTCTGAATCCCCACTATTCCCAAATGTAACCTCACTGCCACTACTGGCTGTGTCTACCCAAGAGGTCATTCCTCAAATTTAGCCATCTTTTCAGACTTGGACTATTATTTCTCATTTTTTTTTTTTTTAATCTCACAGCACTGCCATGAATTTCAAGTGAGGCACTTAGGTGGGCATGTTTTATAAACTATGGAGTACTATACAGATATAGAGAGAAAGTTAAAAGTTAGAAGATACAGGTTTAAGATCCAGTCCTGGCTGTTAATTGTTTGATTTTAAGGAGCCCTCCTTATGTCTCTTGATCTAAATCTTTTGTAAGAAAGAGTGAGCTTAATATTTCTGCCCTGTCAATAACAAAATGTAAAAGGTGATTTTTGTTATTTATTGTATAAATCTTCCTGTCTGGAGATACCTATTTACCCTGTTATTCATGTACCTATTTCTCTGTTTGCATTCTCCTATTTATTTATTTATTTACTTGAGAAGTATGTGTTATTTAAAAATACTTATGTAAGTTAATGAGATGAATTTATTCAAAATTACATACTAAAACAACATTGTATCAAATGTAATTTTCAGTGAAATAAACTATATTATATTCTTCAAAACATATTTTAGTAGATAACGTAAGGAAACTTTTCCAATGTTTTAATCCCATCAGACAATTGTATGGAATTTGGCACCAGATGAGAGTTCTACAAATTTTAGCTTTTCTTTTAAACAGAAATACTCATACTCATTTTTCCCATCGAATATTTCATTCTTAAGAACATTTATATAATTATTTCTGGCATTTTATATTTCACTATGATAGCTGGTTCATATATTATTAGGTTTCTATTATTAAATTGCTATTCTTTTTTCAAAAGTATTTTAACTTTCTTTCATTTTCTTTGACATCTTCCAAATTTATTTTCCTCTTCCCCTTACCATGATTATCATGTCTAATCTTGACTATGATAGTCAGATTCAATATCTTATTAATTAATATTTGCTATATTATTTGTGTGAAGTTCATAGTATCCTCTCATAGAACTAGTTTATTATCTTTTCTACCTCCATAATCTATAGCCATTTATGCAAATTAGAAGAATAGTATGTTAGTTTTTCCAAAATACCTTAATTCATTGTATAATCAGAATTAGTCTTTTGGTTCATAAAATCTTATTAGAAAAGGTAGATACACAAATCTTTTATTATTGAAAAATAATAAACACAAATGTTTTAGATTAGTTAACATTAATGAATGAGCCAGAGGGATAGGATGGGGAGGGACGCGGGAGGGGGATTGTATTTTTTAATAAAAAAAGAAAAAAAAAGTTTTTAACAAGTGATATTTCCTTTCCCTATTTGTGAATACAATATTATTTTATGTATTCATGATAGAATATCTCAAGCTGCCATAATCTACCTTAACTTTCTTACTTGATTCCTCATGATTCCTCATTTGAACTCTGAATATTCAGAAAAGCTGCAGTCACATCTGCTAAGATATTGTGTTTGTTATTGAAGGAAGGAATAAACATTATACATAGTAACAGACAGCATATCAATATTGTCTTCTATGTCTCTGGCCACCGACTGGTGAGTGAGTGAAATCATCCAAACCCACCTTTATCTGACGTATAATGTATAACATAGCTACTTATTTGAGATAGCTTTGGTTTATTGAACAGCATTCTTATGTGCATGCAAACACACACACACACAAACATCAGTACGACTCATATTTCCCTTCCTTACTGCCATGCAATTCAATATTTGAATGCATCTAGAAAGACTTCCCTTTACTGTCTCTTGGGTTTCTTTAGTTCATATCTAATTAATAACTCAAAGACCCCCACCTGTCTTCCTCTTCTTTTTGGTAAAGTTTCAAGTGTTTCCTTATATATAGAAACCCGGACAAAGGAGCACTGTGAAAGCTCCAAGTGGTGTACGGAATTGCTAGATACCTTTAATACTAAAATCAATCAACCCAGAAGGCTTTATTGATTTCATTGGCTACTAAGTGCTCTGTGGGTCCCTCAGGAAGATGAGGCATCATCTCTGACACTCAGAAAGCCTAAGACCAGCACGTATGGAACAAACTGGGGTCCTAAGACCAGCATATATGGAACACATTAGGTATTTTTTCCCTTAACCATTTTCTGATTCTGAAAAAAATGTTAACCTTAGTTTTTTTGTCCATCTTGCTCAGTCACAAATATACATAAATATATAGATTTTATATTTTTATATCTTCTCAGATTTTCTTTCGATCAGTCTGTCATCTGTCTACCTATAATATTGGATGAGCAACCACGCAGGTCATGGAAATGACCCTCCCATAATCTTACTCAATTATCTCTCTGATTTATATCCTTCACTCCAGCCATATCAGAATTTTATTCATATTATAGCCATGCACTATGCTCGCTTAGACTTTTGAATGTTCACACAGTTTCCTTTGTAACTAAAATATACTGTTTTAATACTGTATGATGTCACTTAAGGGCTTTCCTGGTGGCTCAGAGGTGGAACCTAAAAATACACCAAAGTAGCAAATATAACAAAAGAAACGAAGCAGACTCATAGATACAAACTAGTGGTTACCAGTTGTGTGGAGTCACATGGGGAGGTGCATACTACTGGCATAACACTACGAGTATGTATTGTACAACGCGGAAAATATAGCCAATATTTTGTAATAATTGTAAATGGAGTTTAACCTTTAAAAAGTGTATATGTATATATTTTTTAAATGTGAAACATAATGTCTTTTCCAAGTTTCCTGAAAAATTCCTAGTACTTATTTGTTAGGTCTCTGAATTTAAGCATCCCCTTTTCTGGGAAACATTTCCTGATATCACGTCCCCATACGTCTCAGGCTGGTGGACAAATAATGAATCTTAGTCCACAAATAAAGTATATAGAAATAGGCATTTCTTCAAATAACTCAGTTTATTTTATATTTGTAGTCCTCAGTATGAAGTGGAAGTAGAAAATTAGTTTTAGTCATTGTGGATCCTTCCCTTCTATTTGAAGGGGGCTTCTTTTTCTTTTTCTTCATCATCATCATCATCACGGAACTCACCTTTAGTCTTCATAACAGCCTTGGGGATAGATATTAGTACTGATGATAAATATAAATTACAGAGTTAAATAGTCTTCACTTGGTTCAGTTGCAGACACCAACACTCTGAATTTAGAGCCTGTGCATTTAATCACTCTGTTACACTGTACATTGCTCAAGGCGTCAGTGTGGCAGAGCTGTGTTCAACTGATGCTTTAGTCTGTCTACACAGATGCCATCTGTCCCTGGACCCATCATCTTTACTGGTCACAAAGGAGATGTCTCTCATTATCATCTAAGTGTTCCCTTTTGGTTCAGCAATATTTTTCTCTGTTTCTATGCTATTCTCAAACACAAGAATCTGATTCTCAGCATGGCAATAGAATGAGGGAACCACTGGGACTCTATCTAATATTATACCTGTCTATAACCACTGAAAATATGTGTTCTTGTGTCCTATCTCTTGGCTCTTGTTGGACTCTTCTTAGGATGCAAGAAACTGTCCCGAGATCCAACATGTTCTCCAGGGATTTTGTCCTATGAACTAGTTTACAGAGTGTCTTTCTTTGGGATTCAAAAGTGCCTACTCATTTATGAGTTCCCTTGCACTCTTCTCTTTTCCTACATCTAAGGAATTATTTTCTCATCTGGTAGGAGAAGACCTTTGCTCTTTCTCATGAGGCTTTCCTTTGAATCTTTTTATGGACCAGGCTGCTGTTGCTGCTAAGTCACTTCAGTCGTGTCTGACTCCGTGCAACCCCATAGATGGCAGCCCACCAGGCTCCCCTGTCCCTGGGATTCTCCAGGCTAAAACACTGGAGTGAGTTGCCATTTCCTTCTCCAGTGCATGAAAGTGAAAAGTGAAAGTGAAGTCACTCAGTCGTGTCCGACTCTTTGCGACCCCATGGACTGTAGCCTACTACGCTCCTCTGTCCATGGGATTTTCCAGGCAAGAGTACTGGAGTGGAGTGCCATCGCCTTCTCTGCATAAATAACTGAAGGATATGTAATTAAGTGAATCATCTAAGCAGACCACCACTGAAGCCTTTTAGCCTAGCTTAATATCATTATACGATTTGGAAAAAAGTGCCCATTTTGAATTGGATGAACTCATTCAGTCTTGGTCTCTCAGGCTTTATCTCCTGTTTTTATTTGGGTTGAAGATGATGTCTTCTCACTCTAAGGGACATCCACTGGCCTGGAGTGAGAGCCCTATGTACCAGGGTGGTTCTGAGGACTGAAAAATCTCTTGGCATGAACAGTTTGTTCAACTTCTGCACTGAGAGACTTCCCCAGACTTAACAGGGCTTCTAGCCATCTAAGACCATGTTCCTGGGACGACAAGCCTCCTCTTGAATTTCTCCCTGGAAAAGCTCAGGGATGGAAAAAAGTTTATTGTTTGTTCTAGCCAACTCCTTAAAGTAGGCCCCTGACCTCCTCATCTTTTTTTTTTTTTTTTGAATTTAATTCTTATTGAAGTATATTTGAATTAAAATGTTGTGTTAATTCCTGCTGTACAGAAAAGTGACTCTGTTACACACATACACATACACACACACACGCACACGGACACACACACATACACACACATATATATATATATATATATATATATATATATATTCTTTTCATATTCTTTTCCATTATGGTTTATCTCAGGCTAACAGATATAGTTCCTTGTGCTATATAGTAGGATTTTGTTGTCTATCCATTCTATATAAAGCAGATTGCATCTGCTAATTCCAAACTCCAAATCCAAACCTCTCCCACCCTCCACCCACTTGGCAACCACTCGTTTATTCTCTATGTCCCTGTTTCTGTTTCATAGATAGGTTCATTTGTCTGATCTCCCTTTCTTAGAGCATTTACTGAAAAGGGCTTATAATTGGGGGTCTTTTTTTTCTCCCTTTGAGATATGTATCAGGATGAATCACCCAGTACCTGGCAGTGTCTTTCTCGAAGACTTGAAAGTCATTCCTTTGAAATTAACCTTCAGGAAGGAGATGGCCTCTGTCTTCTAGTTCTGTGGAATGACAGCATCCCACCCTCCATAACTGCTAGCAAGCAGACCCACCACCCTAATCACCTGTATTTTGATTAAGCCTTTGCGATTTTTCACTTGGATCCCCCTTCTCTCCCTCCCTACATCTTCATTCTCCCTTTAAAATGCCCAGTCACCTCAGTGTAAATTAAATCAAATGTTGTTTAGCTCTTTCTCCTACTGCCAGTGTGTGTGTGTGTGCTCAGATGCTCCATGTCTGACTCTTTGTGACCCCATGGATTGTAGCCCACCAGGCTCCTCTGTCCGTGGGATTTTCCTGGCAAGAATACTAGAGTGGATTGCCGTTTCCTTCTCCAGAGGATCTTTCTGACCCAGGGATCAAACGCACATCTTCTGCAGCTCCTGCATTGGCAGGTGAGTTCTTTATCACTGAGCCACCTGGGGAGCCCTTCTACTGCCAGTAGTTATTGAATAAAATCTATTTCCAAGGCTTTAATTAACATCTGGCTTTGTTTATCTTTGGCAGTTTTCATGTGTATATCTATCTACTATGCAGATAAAATAGATGGTCTTGATTTTCAAAAGGACTACAAAGAAATTAGAAGAAAGGGCTCATACAGTATAGAAACAGAGTACCAGTTTTAAGTACCCCAATGTTCATCACAGCACTGTTTATAATAGCCAGGACATGGAAGCAACCTAGATGCCCATCAGCAGATGAATGGATAAGAAAGCTGTGATATACATATACACAATGGAGTATTACTCAGCCATTAAAAAGAATACATTTTAATCAGTTCTAATGAGGTGGATGAAACTGGAGCCTATTATACAGAGTGAAGTAAGCCAGAAAGAAAAACACCAATACAGTATACTAACACATATATATGGAATTTAGAAAGATGGTAATGACAACCCTGTATGCGAGACAGCAAAAGAGACACAGATGTATAGAACAGTCTTTTGGACTCTGTTGGAGAGGGAGGGGGTGGATGATTTGGGAGAATGGCATTAAAATATGTATAATATCATATAAGAAATGAATCACCAGTCCAGGTTCGATGCAGGATACAGGAAGCTTGGGGCTGGTGCACTGGGATGACCCAGAGGGATGGTATGGGGAGGGAGGTGGGAGGGGGGTTCATGATGGGGAACACATGTACACCCGTGGCGGATGCATGTTGATGTATGGCAAAACCAATACAATATTGTAAAGTAAAAAAAAAATAAATAAATTTAAAAAAATTAATAAAGAAGAGGTGGGAAACCTACCATATCAAAAGTATTCCTATAGCTCCTGCCCTGTGTAGCTATGTGGTGTATGTGCCCTATGAAGCTCAGAATATACACAGGTAAATAATTTGCTGGTCACATGCTAGGATGATTGTTTTTACATAAAGTCATAATTTCACAGTAATGGCAACATTAATATTTATTGGTTGCTCACTCTATATGTCCCTGGTACTGTGCTAAAACACTTGTCACGTATGCCCTCATTTAATCTCTCTAATGTCCTGCAGTATAGGTGCTATTGTCATCTGCACTTCATAGAAAGGATACTGGAAATCTGGGAACGCAAGTGATTTTCCCCAAATCATATAGTTAACTTAAGAGGCTAAACTAGCACTAAACCAACTCTTTGACCTGAAAACCCATAGACTTCATCACCAAGCCTTGCTGGCTCCCTTTAATACTGGGAAATGGACAAGTACACAAATAACCGTAATCCAGGGTAGAATATTGTGCGTATCAGAGATACAGGAGGGAAAGATAATGCTTGTTCAGGGAACTTTAAAAAATCATAATGAGATTAATGAAGAGGAACCAATTAACACTGTTTTTGCTATCCTTCTCATGAGTCTAGAAAATTTTACCATTTTTCTGGAGAATCTGAACTTTAAATTTAGGAATGCACTTGATTACACCTGTGCTCTATCGGTTACTGGGTAACATTCTATTTGTGTTAACTTCCTCTTTCTCTGTCCCTTCACTGTTGCTTCCTCTGAATCATTTTCATAGAGTTGAGTAAATTTGAAAGCTGATTTTCAGCAAGGCCCACCACTTCAGCAGAGAAATAGAGGTAGATAATAAAATAACTTTGAGTCAGGGTTTACAGCAGTGCGGTCATCCTTAGATGTGGCTAGATTGGCTGGATTCATCACTCTATCTGAGCCCTGAGTACTGGGAATCATTATCTTTGCTCTCTTGACATTAACTGAAGAAAATCCAAGTCAGACATTGTCTCTTAATCAGTCAGTGTCAAGAAGTGTTACAATTACTCAATGATCTTTTTATTACTAGTCTTATTGAGGAAAAAAAAAAAAAAGACAAACTCAGGGTGGCTTTCTCTCTTACCCATAACTAGCATGTCTGAAAAGAATGATTTTCAAAAGCACTCTTCAAGTCTCATGGCCTTCAGACCTGGACAAAGATGTGCCAGGCCCTATCTCCTTAAAGATTCATTGGCTTTTTCCATTTAACTAGATCCATGAACTGAATCGTTCTACTTCAGAAATCATAAAGTTTATTTTACCATTTACTAAAAGCAGCATCAGCAAACTGAAGGTTCTGGAATTTGAACTGCATTCCCCATGTGGGGCACCATACATTTGTAAAGGCACTCATAGCCCCAATAATGACAATGGAATGAGATAATAAGATAGGTACTTGCCAAAGTAAGGTTCAAGAGACTGTTTCCTATAAACTCATTTCTGCAGTAATTGTCAAAGGATGACATAGCATTGCAGCTGGAAAGAGTCTTAGGAAGTTCTCTAGACAGTAAGGAGGGGAGAAGAAGAGAAAAATGTTTTAGTCAGAAACATTCTAACTGGAAGACGTTGGGGGAGGTACTTGACATTCTGAGGCTTAGCTTTTTTAATCTATAATAATGGTAAGAAATATTCTTGTCTTATATTCCTATTAAATAATATTCAGTGCAATACCTGGCATTTGGTAGTGCCCAAAAGTTTTAGTTACTGCTTCAGTATCATCATCAACCTTTTCACTATCATCTACATCAGACTGGGACTTCCCTGGTGGCTCAGACAGTAAAGAATCTGCCTGCAATGCAGGAGACCTGGGTTTCATCTCTGTGTTGGGAAGATCCCCTGGAGAAGGGAATGGCAACCTACTCCAATATTCTTGCCTGGAGAATTCCATGGACAGGGGAGCCTGTTGGGCTATGGTCCATGGGGTCACAGAGTCAGGTACGACTGTGCGACTAACACCCACACCCACACACCCACCCACACACCCACCCACACTCACACACACAGAGAACATCAGACTATAGCCAGCAGGTAAAATCTGTAAATAAAATGTTATTTGAACAGTCAAACCCAACAGATAACATATGTCTATAGCTGTTTCTGTCATAGAGGACAGGATGATTAGTTGTAGTAGAGATTTAGAGAAAAAACATCCACTCCTCCCAATCAGTGATTTTAAAGCCCCTAGTAAATAATACAAGAGCCAAGAAACAACTCTGGATTCTAGCCCTGCCCATTGTATATACTGGGGTTTTACATATGATTTTATTATAGAAAGACTTAGGAAAGGGGAAATAGAAGGCCTTAAGTTGAGGAAAGTAGCCTGGTGATGTTTTGTTCTTTGTTTCTTTCCTGAGAGAAAGAGTTGCCCCTTTGAATTACTAGGTGAGGGGCTGGAAGAAGGAAGAGAAAGATGTATCAGGGAGGTTAGGATCACCCCAGTAAAGACAGACTAGTAAGAAAGAAAATGGAAGATTTGTGAAACTGTAGGTAGTTTTCAGTTGATGGGGCATTGAATATGGTGTTGGGAATGTGGAGTTGGAAGATGAAATTAGCCAGCTGGATGGCTTCTATATTATGGTTGATTCCAATATTACTTTAAGGAACCGTGACTCGACCTTGTAGGAGATGGGGGATTTCAAAGAGTGGGAGACAAAAACTGACATTCTGAGTTTTCCTTTTGGATTGGACAATTGTGACAGAGATAATGCCCCCTCAATGGGCTGATAATGAAATGGAGGCAAGAAGAACAACTGGGAAGTGATGTTGCTGGTACATGAAATGTATATTTTCCTAATTCACATGTCTGTTAGCCAAATATTGCCAGGACTAGAAAACTCTGGAAAATTCAGACTGACTATAAGGTAAATGTAATTTTTTTCTGAACTTTGAATTATTTTTAATTTATGGAAGTCCAGATCAAAAGAGCTACCATGTCCCATTATATGCTATCATATGGTATATCATGATATGGTATGATATCTCATGATATGGGATGGCAGAGGATGAGATGTTTGGATGGCATCACTGACTCAATGGACATGAGTTTGAGCAAGCTCCAGGAGTTGGTGATGGACAGGTGTGCTGCAGTCCATGGGGTCGCAAAGAGTTGGACACGACTGAGTGACTGAACTGAACTGAACTGATGTCTCATGAAGAGTGGATTAAAGAAAGAACAGCACATGCTCTTTAAAATGAAAAAAGTAGTGTTCACATATGATTCTATGAATGTCAGGCTCATGGTGGTAGTTATCACTACCAGCATTTAATGTACTGAAAGCTAAACTGTGAAATAGTGATTTTATAGGCATTAGTTCTTAGGATACAAGAACTTTTGAGGTAGTCACTGGTATCATTCCTATTGTACATGTAAAGAGGCTTAGAGAGGTGCAGTAATATGCCAAAAGTTACATGAGTTATAAATAGCATAGCTCAGATCTGAGCTCAGATTTTGTCTCTCTTCCATAGAACACACTATTCATGAGTGCAGAATAATTTATTTTCTTCTGTTTTTGAAGAATAACTTCTAAGCAGTGGACAGTTAAAAAGTACTTGCCAGATGATGAATGAAAATTTTAATCAATAATTTGAAGTTTTATGCCCATGACCTGAAGTGATACAGTACATCTTCAATGCTATAAAATGTGAGCAGTGGTCATTTATTTCTCAAAAAAATTATAGATATCTTTACCGTACCTGTAATGGTGTTAGATACCCTTCAGTTCATCCAAAAAGTATTGTTTAGAGCCTTTTCCTCTACTAGGATAATATATTACTACTACATTTTATTGGTTGCCAAGAACTTAATCATGCATCATCACATTTAATCTTCACAACAAACTTATATGGTATTTGTTCAATTTTACAGATATGAAATGTAAATTCACAATAACTGTCAAAGGTTACAGATCTTCTGAACCCAAGTCTGTATGCTTTCCCCTGTATCAGAATTATTTCTTAGGTAGGTGACAAAACTGAGAGCTGTAGGGATGCAAAATATGTTTTTGAAATATGATACACATGTGCTGCTGCTGCTAAGTCGCTTCGATTGTGTCCAACTCTGTGCAACCCCATAGACGGCAGCCCACCAGGCTCCCCCGTCCCTGGGATTCTCAAGGCAAGAACACTGGAGTGGGTTGCCATTTCCTTCTCCAATGCATGAAAGTGAAAAGTGAAAGGGAAGTCGTTCAGTCGTGTCTGACTCTTCGCGACCCCATGGACTGCAGCCTAGCAGGCTCCTCCATCCGTGGGATTTTCCAGGCAAGAATACTGGAGTGGGGTGCCATTGCCTTCTCTGATAATATATATGTGAGTATGTATATATTCTTTATAATCTCTCCCTCTAGCATAAAATACTCTGTCTTCTAATAGGATAGATGTGCTTTTTTTTTCTGTTTTATAGTTTATATAATGGTACAAATAATTGTATATAGCTTTTTGTGTCTGAGTAGTTTTATTCAGTATTCTGTTCAAGACATTAATTAATATTGTGTGTAATTATAATTTGTTTATCCTTATGACTTTAGCATATTTCACTACATTTAAATATATCATCATTATTTAAAAACATCTATTTCACTGTTAAATGCCATTTGGGTAGTTTCCAGTTTGAAATTTGAAAAGTATTTGATTCCATATAATGTTGCTATGAAGATTTTTACACAGTCTCTTTTGGTGAACACTTATACATTTCTGTTAAGTGTATAATTAGCAATAGAATTTCTAGGTCAAAAAGATATAGTTTTGTTGCAGAGATCTATGCAGATATTCTCTTTTTTTCTATTATTTTTTATAGTCTTACTCATCAATTTAGGCTTGATTATGTTCAGTTGAGGAATGCTGTAAACACATTTAAGGGGAAGCTCAGCCTAATTTATGTCAGCTACTCTAAGAGATGGTCATGATATCCCATTTAATACTTATTATCACATCCTGAGATCAGTGGTGTATCTGCCTGCAGAAGACCTCTTATTTCATTCTACTCTCATCTTCCACACATCAATCAGCCTCTGTTCTTGCTCTTGAAATGTTGAAAGGCTGTTGCTCTCGAGAATTACAATATCTCATGAGGAATAATATTTCAACCATTCAGTATCTTGATAATAATCACTGGGTTTTCTTCTCTTTACATTAGTAAAACAGAAAGGGGAAAAAGTCCTCATAGAAACAGAAAAAAAAAAAAATGTTTGCCTTTCTTCCATTACAGGACATTGTCTCGACCTCTGTCTGTGTATTTTCATAATGACTTTTTCTATGTTCTCTATTACTTTAGATATTAGAATACTTTTCTTATGGGCTGATGCAATCTTAGTTAAAGACTAGTCTTAGGCCTCCATGGATATGCATATATATTGGAATAGAGTACTATCATTAGCATTTTCTACCTAGACATCTAGATAATTTAGAATTTTTTAATACACCAAGGGTTATCAAGTGTCTGGTCTTGGCTAATTTGGAAATATAAGATGAAACAAGACTCTTTCATAGTCATAAGTATATTCCTTTGCTCCACACATTAATAAGAGGAAGACTGAAATATCAGAGAGTAGGAGACCCATGTGTAAAATACTGAAATATTAGTATTTATTCAATGGTGGAATTTTTTTCCAGCTGAGTCAGGGCTGAGCAAAACCCTATCTCATTGCAATATTCTGGACATATTGTACACCCAACAGAATCATCTAAGATTTACCCAGTAAATTTTATCTGTGAGAACATTTTAATAAGAGATAGAGAGCAGTTAAACTATGCTGTTTAACAGTGGTAAATGAAGGCAGCGATATCTTCTCTTTCTATTATATAAAATTTTGAGACCATGGCTACTGAGTCAGATTCCTTAAAAATGAGAAAATGTTGGGAAAAATCATTATTTGTTCTCTACAATGAGTCAGTGTCATTTTAAAAAGAAGGAAAAAAAAAGAATTGCGCTTCATTGGAAGAATGGCTGAGAACAAAAGAATCAGATGCAGCATATGGTTTTGGATTAGATACTGGTGTAGATAAACTATACAGACTATTTGGGACCATTTGGGAAAAATAGAATGTGATCTAGATATCAAAGCTATCAGCTCAGTTCAGTTGCTCAGTCGTGTCCGACTCTTTGCAACCCCATGAATTGCAGCACACCAGGCCTCCCTGTCCATCACCAACTCCCAGAGTTCACTCAAACTCACGTCCATCGAGTCAGTGATGCCATCCAGCCATCTCATCCTCTGTCATCCCCTTCTCCTCCTGCCCCCAATCCCTCCCAGCATCAGAGTCTTTTCCAATGAGTCAACTCTTCGCATGAGGTGGCCAAAGTACTGGAGTTTCAGCTTTAGCATCAATCCTTCCAAAGAACACCCAGGACTGATCTCCTTTAGAATGGACTGGTTGCATCTCCTTGCAGTCCAAGAGACTCTCAAGAGTCTTCTTCAATACCATAGTTCAGAAGCATCAATTCTTCAGCACTCAGCTTTCTTCACAGTCCAACTCTCACATCCATACATAACCACTGCAAAAACCATAGCCTTGACTAGACGGACCTTTGTTGGCAAAGTAATGTCTCTGCTTTTGAATATGCTATCTACGTTGGTCATAACTTTCCTTCCAAGGAGTAAGAGTCTTTTAATTTCATGGCTGCAATCACCATCTGCAGTAATTTTGGAGCCCAAAAAATAAAGTCTGACACTGTTTCCACTGTTTCCTCATCTATTTCCCACAAAGTGATGGGGCCAGATGCCATGATCTTCATTTTCTGAATGTTGAGCTTGAAGCCAACTTTTTCACTCTCCACTTTCACTTTCATCAAGAGGCTTTTTAGTTCCTCTTCACTTTATACCATAAAGGTGGTGTCATCTGCATATTTGGGGTTATTGATATTTCTCCTGGCAATCTTGACTCCAGCTTGTGCTTCTTCCAGCCCAGCATTTCTCATGATGTACTCTGCATATAAGTTAAATAAACAGGGTGACAATATACAGCCTTGATGTACTCCTTTTTCTATTTGGAACCAGTCTGTTGTTCCATGTCCAGTTCTAACTGTTGCTTCCTGACTTGCATATAGGTTTCTTAAGAGGCAAGTCAAGTGGTCTGGTATTCCCATCTCTTTCAGAATTTTCTACAGTTTATTGTGATCCACACAGTCCCAAAGAAAGGCAATGCCAAAGAATGCTCAAACTACCACACAATTGCACTCATCTCACACGCTAGTAAAGTAATGCTCAAAATTCTCCAAGCCAGGCTTCAGCAATACGTGAATGTGAACTTCCAGATGTTCAGGCTGGTTTTAGAAAAGGCAGCGGAACCAGAGATCAAATTGCCAGCATCCACTGGATCATGGAAAAAGCAAGAGAGTTCCAGAAAAACATCTATTTCTGCTTTATTGACTATGCCAAAGCCTTTGCCTGTGTGGATCGAAGCTATAAATATTTACTAATGTGAAAATATTGAAATTAATAAAAAAAGGAGATTGTAGAACAGTATTTAGAGTATGCTATTACTTCAGATTAAAATATGTTACATATGTACATGAGCATGCTCATGTTAGAAACCCAGAAAGATATGAGCTGAAGATATTATCAGCAGTGATTTTGGGGTGGTAAAATGTAAGTCGTAATTATTAGTGTTATTATTTTTATTATATTTATTACTTATTATTAGTGTTATTGTTTTTTAACAATTTTCTTTTGTTTATTTTCAACATTTCTACAGTGTACAGCATCTTATGTTAATAAAATATGATTTTAAGTATGCTATGCTATGCTATGCTAAGTCACTTCAGTCGTGTCCGACTCCGTGTGACCCCATAGATGGCAGCCCACCAGGCTCCCCTGTCCCTGGGATTCTCCAGGCAAGAACACTGGAGTGGGTTGCCATTTCCTTCTCCAATGCATGAAAGTGAAAAGTGAAAGTGAAGTCGCTCAGTCGTGTCCGACTCTTCACAACCCCATGGACTGCAGCCTACCAGGCTCCTCTGTCCATGGGATTTTCCAGGTAAGAGTACTGGAGTGGGGTGCCATTGCCTTCTCTGGATTTTAAGTATAAAAAATACATAAGTATACTGTTAAGTCATCAGCACCACAAATTATCCAGTAGCTGATTAACACAGAAGGTTAATGTAATAATGGCAGTAGGAGTTAAAAACTATGTTAATTAGCATTGACTGTGTACCAGACACTTATAAGGTTTATACAAACATCACGTTAGTTGATTCTTATTAAATATGTAGTATGTACTGTTCTCATTTACATTTTATAAATGAGGAAGCTGAAGATCACAGATTTACCCAGGGACACAGCTAGTAAGTGATAAGAGGTGAGATTTAAGCCAAATCTGTCTGAATCAAGTCATTCTCACTTAGTTACCAGTTACATTGCCTCTTGTTTCCTAATACCAACATTATCATCTCACTGGTGGCCCCAGTGCTAGTTTCTCTATTCTATTAGCTGTGGCGATTACTTCACAAATTGCCAAATATTGCATGTTAGATTTAACAAATGCTAGGTCTTTGAACATAAAAATCTGGAAATTTCAAATGAAATCTTTAGTAAGAAGTGACTGGCCTTGCATTTGGTATGGGAAGGGAGGTGGGAAGGGGGTTCAGGATGGGGAACACGTGTACACCCGTGGCGGATTCATGTTGATGTATGGCAAAACCAATACAATGTTGTAAAGTAAATAGCCTCCAATTAAAATAAATAAATTTATATTTAAAAAAATTTATAATCTAGGGACTGTAGAGTCCCTATAATCTGTGACTATAGAGAAAGAATTTGAATGTATTTATTTTTTGAAAAGTCAATTTTAATGCCAACAAAAAAACAAATAAATTGAAAACAGTTTTCTAGAGTATATGAATATCTAATAAATTAAGATAAAACAGAATCTTTTTATATAGATGTTTATGTAAATGCCAATAGATACTTATTGAAGAATGAATGTGTTGATAGAAATATATTAATGTTTTCAGTATATAGGAAAAGTGTGAACTGAATCTTTGTTAAATGCCTTCATAAATATGCATTAAATATGCTTAAGAAGATTTTAGATATTCCCGCTGGTTGAAAAGAGTCATTCTGGGAAATGCATTTTGCAGAATCACGTATATTTCATGTATGTGCCTAATTTCATTTTAAAGTTCACTGGGATTTATATTGCAATTAAACTAAATTGAACAATATACAAGTACACAGGAAAGTCAGCAGATGTAAAAAGCTAAGGAAAAGAACTTGTGTTAATTTTTTTAATGACACTGAAATGTCAGGTTATTCCACTAAAAAGGGGATTTTAATTTTTGCTGTTCAGTTTACGACTCTTTGCGACCCCATGAATTGCAGCGTGCCAGGCCTCCCTGTCCATCACCAACTCCCAGAGTTCACTCAAACTCACGTCCATCAAGTCAGTGATGCCATCCAGCCATCTCATCCTCTGTCGTCCCCTTCTCCTCCTGCCCCCAATCCTTCCCAGCATCAGAGTCTTTTCCAATGAGTCAACTCTTTGCATGAGGTGGCCAAAGTACCGGAGTTTCAGCTTTAGCATCAGTCCTTCCAAAGAACACCCAGGGCTGATCTCCTTTAGAATGGACTGGTTGGATCTCCTTGCAGTCCAAGGGACTCTCAAGAGTCTTCTTTAACACCACAGTTCAAAAGCATCAATTCTTCGGTGCTCAGCTTTCTTCACAGTCCAACTCTCACATCCATACATGACTACTGGAAAAACCATAGCCTTGAGTAGACAGACCTTTGTTGGCCAAGTAATGTCTCTGTTTTTGAATATGCTATCTAGGTTGGTCATAACTTTCCTTCCAAAGAGTAAGTGTCTCTTAATTTCATGGCTGCAGTCACTGTCTGCAGTGATTTTGGAGCCCCAAAAAACAAAGTCTGACACTGTTTCCACTGTTTCCCCATCTATTTCCCACAAAGTGATGGGACCAGATGCCATGATCTTCATTTTCTGAATGTTGAGCTTGAAGCCAACTTTTTCACTCTCCTCTTTCACTTTCATCAAGAGGCTTTTTAGTTCCTCTTCACTTTCTACCATAAGGGTGGTGTCATCTGCATATCTGAGGTTACTGATATTTCTTCCAGCAATCTTGATTCCAGCTTGTGCTTCTTCCAGCCACAACTCAAATAACAAGAAAGAAAAATATTTCAAGAGTGTGGCAGAGCTATTCATGAAGTGGGCTGCCTTGACTCTGGAGGTTTTAGGTAGGCAAAGAATACTTTTGGAAAATCCATGGAACCATTTTGAACCATTGGTATTTAGGGTCTGGGACATTTATTGATTCCATGGAAACAGAAAAGAGACAAATATTTCCATTTAAGATCAAATTTGTTACTTGATATTACTACTGTAAATTTCTCCCAACAGTCACTTTAAAGAAAATATCACTTCTAATTACTTGAAAAATGTAGTTTCAAACATCTTCCTTTAGACTCTTTGGTAGCTGTCCTGTGAATTG
Source organism: Bubalus kerabau (assembly GCF_029407905.1). NCBI lineage: Eukaryota > Metazoa > Chordata > Mammalia > Artiodactyla > Bovidae > Bubalus > Bubalus kerabau. The sequence continues at coordinate 224,792,304 of NC_073624.1, forward strand.
ACTGGTTATAGTGATTTTCTTCCCTGGAGGAAGGCATGGCAACCCACTCCAGTATTCTTGCCTGGAGAATCCCCATGGACAGAGGAGCCTGGCGGGCTCCAGTCCATGGGTTCGCAAAGAGTCGAACATGACTGAGCGACTAAGCACAGCACAGCACAGTGATTTTCTTAAGGAGGGAATGGCTGCCCACTCCAGTATTCTCACATGGAGAATTTCATGGACAGAGGAGCCTAGTGGGTTACAAAGAGTCAGACGTGACTGAGTGAGCAGCAGCAGCAGCAGCAGCAGTGATTTTCTGAAAGGATAAGGACAGTTTTAACAAAAACAACTCACCTTCTCTCAGAATGTTGTACATTCATTGAGGGAAATGTAGAGTTTAAAAGAATTAGATGCCAGAGGCTTATTTATTTATTTATTTTAAGGAACCAAACATTTGCTTTCCTGCTGGACAGAGGTGTCTGTCAGTGTTTCTGACAGCACTGTGCTAAAATAGTAAACATTTTCGAGTTACAGTTATCTATCTGTACTACTCATTCCTCAGGCACACACCTACAATAAGCTATACTGAGCTTCATTGGATATTTCAAATGGATCACGTGCTAGTATCTAACCTGGAATGAAAGTAATAAGATGTAAAGACAATAGAGAGTGTTCTCCTTTCCGACATGTGATGTAAAAGATTAAGTGTGAACTATTATTTTTTAAAAGCCACAGTCATCATGGGCAGCCATAATATTTGGGAAGCATACAGGTAAAGCCCATAAATAAAATCTGAAACTTTTGGGGGATGATTTTTCTCCCTCACAGAGAGAGATGGTACTAACAGATTGTGCCTGTTGTTCTAAAGTCAAACATGACAGGTCTTTGTGGCTCATCTCAAAGATGAACTGTTTTTCTGTCCAGTGGAGGAGAACATATACTATAGGGAAATGCAGAAAGACTCTGATAAAAAAAATTTGTACTTTCTTAGTTACGCGTTCTGCTTTGTAGGCAGTCACATATGTACACAGGTAAATGTGACTTTTATATACTAAGAAAGATTTTTTAAAAGCATTTAATAGATGTAACTAAAGACCAACAAATTTTGCTGAAAAAAGTAGGACAAAAAATTAGAACTTTCCCCCATTTCCCCTGAACAGCCTCTCCTTAGTATGTACATGGAATTTGGCTGGCTCCTGTGCTAATTACCCCTTTATTGGCTGTCCCCATTCGCCATGTCTAGAGCCCAGAATTGTTCATATGACTGAAAATTCCCTCCTTCAGACAGACAGCTAAGATTGATTCTGATAGCTTGTTATTGCTTGGTCCAATTTTAATCAGTGCTTGTAAGACTGTTTTCTAATCTGGAGAGTCTATAAGACAGGGAAATTGTAACTGGGTTACTTTTAGGCTGTGAGTGGAATATGTCTATGTGACACAGTAAACCTGTCCTTTGAAGATATATGAAACCTTTGAAGATATATGAAAGCAATGTCTATACCCACTACCATACTTAAATAATGTACGTGTGAAGACTGGACCAGACTGAGGAACTTAAACCACTCTCCCAAAGGCAAATTAAACAAAAGGAAAAGAATTAGTTGCCAAGAGACTTGATTCATTGGAAAAAGTCCAAATACTATCATATCCCAAATAGTTCACACAGAAACATGGAACCCAGACAGAACAGGGATGGAGTGCCCTTAATTTCTGAGAAATGAGTACTGACAACTCATAATGGCAGGATGTTTGACATTAAATACTTATCCAATCACTACTTCTACTGCTTTGATTATAAGCAACAGGAAGGAAGTCAGCACTACATAAGAAAAGTGTTTTTTTTCCTTGTGAACACAAATTTGCTATAAAGATTCAGTGTCTTAAGAAACAAAAATTTAAAGACCCAGACTTAGAAAGAGCAAAAGAATGAGAGAATTATGCCACTTTTTAGGATATAATAGAATTATTGGGCTAATGTTATGCGTCAGTGTTGACATAATTGTCGTGATTATTTCTGTACTTAAATCACTTTATTTAGGACTCAAGGTCTTAGATTACAGAAACCAACTAAACTGACTTTAGTGCTAGTCACTTATGCAGGTTTGGGGAAGATATCTTATGTATTAACTTGATTAAAATTGCAGCCAACAAATTTGAATTATTTCAACAGGACATCAGGATACTATTACTAAAATAATGGTAATCGATGATGTAGAAAAAGGCAACAAATATCTATTAGACCAAACATCTACTCAGCATATCCTTAAATTAGCTAGTGTATCTATAAGGAATACTAGGGTCACCATATTATTTGTTTACTCCAATTATCTTACAGTTGTCTTACTCCAATTACTTACAGTTACCTTACTATATATGTTTCATATATATACTTATGTTCATGGTCCAGGGTGGTCTACCAGCTTGGTTTTGGTCTATGTTAGACATGATCTTTAGTTCTAATGTGTGGTTCTTTGGTGTCTCACCTAGATGGCTAGGCTATTAAACAAGATTTCTTCAGTCAGGCTGGTTTAGATTTGCAGTATCTTCTAACACTATTTAACTCTTTTATCTCCATTCTGCCCTTAACCCCAGAACAGTTACTCCCTGGTAAGCTTCAAAAAGTCTGATCCTATGCTTATGCAGCCCAATCTCAGCCAAATAATTTACTGGAGACTCAAACTTCTAGATTCTTGCCTCTGTGTAATTTTCTCCTAAGTGCCCTATGCTACAGTTTCCAGACATTTCAGATGTCTGCCCTTTCAGCTCAATGGGAGTGCCATGGTGTGCTTGTAATTCAACAACCTCTGTACTGTTTGGGAAATATTCCCTGAACATAAAGCTGGAAAAATGAAGAACTTACTGATAAGTTTCTCTTCTTTCAGAGATTAACATGTATTGTTGCTGTTCAGTCTGAAAAGAGTTACCTCAAATATGTTGACCAGTATATGTGTGTGTGTGTGTGTGTGTGTGTGTGTGTGTGTGTGTATTTATTTATTTAAGGCATAGTTGATTTACAGTACTGTCTTAGTTTCTGGTGTACAATGTTGTTATTCAAAACTTTTATAGATTACCATCCATTTAGAGCTACTATAAAATACTGGTTATATTCATTGTGCTGTACCATATATCCTTGTTGCATATATTTTATACAGTAGTTTGCATCTCTTAAACCCCTATTTGCCCACCTCACTTCCCTCTCCACTGGCAACTAGTAGTTTTCTGTGTCTGTGAGTCTGCTTCTTTTTTTCATTAGTTGTATTTGTTTAGATTCCACATGTAAGTGATACCATATAGTGTTTGTCTTGTTCTGTCTGACTTATTTCACTAAGTATAATACTCTCCATGTCCATTCATGTTGTTGCATATGACAAAATTTCATTTTTTTTGACTGGGTAGTATTCTATTGTATTATTTGTCTGTTGATGAACACTTATTTTGCTTTCATATCTTGGGTATTATAAATAATACTGTTATGAACATTGGAGCACATGTATTTTTTGAATTTCATTTTCTTTGGACATATACCCCCATTAGTGAATTTTTTGGATTATATGGTAGGTCTGTTTTTGGTTTTTAGAGGAACCTCCATACTGTTTTCCATAGAGGCTGTACCAATTTACATTCCCACCAATAGTGTACAAGGGTTCTCTTTTTTTTCACATCCTCATCAACATTCATTATTTGTAGTCTGTTAGTTGATGGTTGCTCTGATAGGTGTGAGGTAATATCTCATTGTATTTTGAATTGCATTTCTCTGATAATTAGTGATGTTGAATATTTTTTTTTAATATGCTCATTGTTCACCTATATGTCTTTGGAAAAGTGTCTGTTAGATCTTCTGCCCATTTGTAATAGAGCTGTTTGTTTTTCTGATGCTGATTTATATGGGCTATTTATACATTTTGGATATTAACTCCTAATCAGTCATCCTTTGCAAATATTTTCTCTCATTCAATAGGTTGTCTTTTCATTTTTCAGGTGGTTTCCCTTGATGTGCAAAACCTTTTAAGTTTAATTAGATTCCATCTGTTTCATTTTGTTTTTGTTTCTTGTGCCTTAAGAGAAAGATTCAAATAAATTATTGCCATGATTTATATCAAAGATTGTTCTGCCTATGCTTTCTTCTAGAGGTTTTATGACTTTCAGTCTTACATTTAGGTCTTTAATTTAAGTTAATTTTTGTATATGGTGTGAGAAAATATTCTAATTTCATTCTTTTACACATGGCTGTCTAGTTTTCCTAGCAATATTTATTGACGCAGCTATCTTGCCTCTTTTGTGGTATATTAAATGGTTGTTGTGAAGAAGGCTGAGCGCTGAAGAATTGATGCTTTTGAACTGTGGTGTTGGAGAAGACTCTTGAGAGTCCCTTGGACTGCAAGGAGATCCAACCAGTCCATTCTAAAGGAGATCAGTCCTGGGTGTTCTTTGGAAGGACTGATGCTAAAGCTGAAACTCCAGTACTTTGGCCACCTCATGCAAAGAGTTGACTCATTGGAAAAGACTCTGATGCTGGGAAGGATTGGGGGCAGGAGGAGAAGGGGACGACAGAGGATGAGATGGCTGGATGGCATCACTGACTCGATGGACGTGAGTCTGAGTGAACTCCAGGAGTTAGTGATGGACAGGGAGGCCTGTCGTGCTGTGATTCATGGGGTCGCAGAGTCGGACATGACTGAGTGACTGAATTGAACTGAACTGAAATGGTTGTTGTTAAGTGTGTAACTTGTTTCTGGATTCTATTCTGTTCCATGAATCTATGTGTCTGTTTTTATGTCAGGACCATTCTGTTTTTATTAACTGTATTTTTGTAGTATAGTCTGAAGTCAGGGAGAATGATATCTCCTTCTTTGTTCTTCTTACTCAAGATTATTTTGGCTATTGAGGATCTTTTGTGTTTCCATACAAAGTTTAAAATTATTTGTTCAGGTTCTGTGAAAAAAGCCACTAATATTTTGATAGTGATTGTTTTAGATATTTATAGCAAAGGGACTGATCTAATACCAGTTACTACATCATGGCCATAGCAGAAGTCATGAAAATAATATTTAATGAAACTGTAAGTTCTGAAACAAAAATACAGTATGTATGTTTTTATAAAAATTTAGGAATATCTTTTTATTTATTTATTTTAATATAAATTTATTTTAATTGGAGGCTAATTAATTTACAATATTATATTGGTTTTGCCATACATTGACATGAATCCACCACGGATATATATGTGTTTCCCATCCTGAACTCCCCTCCCACGTCCCTCCCCATAACATCTTTTTAAAAACACATTTTTGGAGCCCATACATAGATGAAATCACATGAAAAAGCAAAAGGTGAAAAATACAGAATTTAGGATACTATTAATAGTTAGCTCAGGTAGGAAAGGCAGGATTTCAATCTTCCTGCAGTAGGAGTTATAAGTAGATGTAAGTTATTGCCATTATTCTACCTTTTGTGTTAGTAGTTTTATAGGTGCTTACTATTGCTAAAGTAGAGAGCTGTGGCTAAGTAAATAAATGAATAAATTAAAAAGGTCCTTATGCTTATGAGTGATGAGATTGAATCATGAAAAAAGCAGTATGAGTTCTCTAATTATTTCCTCATGAGACCAGATTTCTTTAATTGCGTGTAAACTAGACCATAAAGATCCTTTAATTCTTTTTGCCAACAAATTTAAAAAATAATGTGAAAAATCAGTATTTGGATATTTCTCTTTGAGAAGCTAATGGCCTTTTCAAGGGACCCTGAGGTATAAACTGTTATATTCTTCCATAAATTGAGCCCTTCAAAATTCAACTTTATATGACTTAAAATATTTTTATCTTTGATCAGCATTCAGGCACTTAATTTATAACTGTTTAGGACAGGGTTACTATTTATAATAGCTCTTAATTAGAAAGAATCTATTTCCCTATAATTTAAAGTTGATACATAATTTGTGGTATATTTATATAGTGAAATACTTAGAACAATTTAAAAAATGAACTACTCCTAAATGAAACAACATAGGTAAATCCTACCAACAGAATATTTAGCAAAGAATTCAAACACAAAGAACATATGTTATATGATTATATTTATGGTCAAATCTATGATACTAAAAGTAGAGATAATAGTTACTTTTAAGAGAGTTGATGGGTGATGGATGGGAAGGAGGATGACAGAAGCTTTTGGATCCTTGTAACATTTCTGTTTGAGTTTGAATGCTGGTTGAATTGATGGTTCTTTTTGTGATAATTCAACAGTCTATTAAGTTATGTCTATTGTACTTTTATTTTTTTAATTTAAATTTATTTATTTTAATTAGAGGTTAATTACTTTACAATATTGTATTGGTTTTGACATACATCAACATGAATCTGCCACGGGTGTACACGTGTTCCCAACCCTGAACCCCCCTCCCACCTTCCTCCCCATACCATCCCTCTGGGTCATCCCAGTGCACCAGCCCCAAGCATCCTGTATCCTGCATCGAACCTGGACTGGCGATTCGTTTCTTATATGATATTATACATGTTTCATCTATTGTACTTTTATATATACATTATATTTTTAAGACTACACTTATTTGTTTTAGTGTTAAGTAGTGTTCAGAAATTAAACAGTGTTTTCTTAACTGGTAAAAAAAAATCCTTAAATTGTCACAAAATTGTAAGCAATGGGATTCTTTCTCTTAGGATAGACAAAAATTGTTATATTTTACTGCTAAGCCCTGTAGATATGATCTGCTCACCATATTTTAGTGAAGACTGCCTTTTTATAAAAAATCCAAGATGATTTGACAATGACACTGAAATTCAAATTACCTTCTCTAGTGGACACTTGGTAACAGGCTACCTGTTTTCTAACATCAACATTAATAAGCAGCAATAGTAATATTACCAATTTCAAAAAAAGTTAAGATATAAACATACCTCTTATTTTCTTCCTATTCCCTTGTAATAATGTATTTAAATTATTTTCTGACAATCAAATGGTAAAACTCGTGCAATGTCCTGCCATCCAAAGATCAACTCACTGCGACTACCTGTAAATAAGTGCAGTAAGCACTGCCCTGTGACAAATATCAAAGGCCTTACCTGCTAGGAAGAATGTTCCAAGGACCCTTGATACACTTTATGAGTTGGTGATTTGCTTTCTGCATCTGAGCTCTCTTTCTTTTGAGTTAACTTGTCTTGAATAAAATAAATGAGCACAAACTTTTCTCATGCTTCAAAGTGATTTGTCATAGAAGAGAAACTTCAATTTGACAAATTTTCAGCCATCACTCAAAGTGTCCATTTTTTCTGGAGATGACATTCCATTATACTTATGCACAAAAATCATATTATCAGGTAAAGGATTGAAGTCAAATCATGATTTTCATTAATGATTTGGCCTCCTTGGCCTCTAATAGAGAAGAAAGCCAATTTTTACTATGTGGTTTGGTGTCTTATTGAGTAAAGTAAGTGTTCTTAAGACAGACTTAAGGCAAGATGCACTTATTCATAAATATATGACCTTGAAATAGTAAAAATTAAAGCTGTTATGTCTACTATGTTTTACAAATTACACTACTAAGAACTTAATCAGCAAAAGAGGCACACTACAAGTATTATGTGACTAAGGTAGTTAATATGTGCATTAAGACTCATATAACTGTGGAAGTGTCTAAGGGAGTGAGGATCTGAAAGACTACATCAGGAGGATTGAACATATGTTCACTACACAGCCTGAAACCCTAGATTTGGGAAATGACGTGACCAATCATGAATCAATCTATACAGCACCATGACCATGAAGGGGTTGATCCAAACCTTTGAGAACTAAAATCATTAAACCATTTAGAGACCAATGTTGCAGACATGGAAGTGAAGTGAAAGTGAAAGTTGCTCAGTCGTTTCCAACTCTTTGCGACCCCATGGACTGTAGAGTCCATGGAATTCTCCAGGCCAGAATACTGGAGTGGGTAGCCTTTCCCTTCTCCAGGGGATCTTCCCAACCCAGGAATTGAACCCAGGTCTCCCGCATTGCAGATGAATTCTGGAGTGGGTAGCCCATCCCTTCTGTAGCAGACCTTTCCAATCCAGGAATCGAGCTGGGGCCTCCTGCTTGCAGGTGGATTCTTTACCAACTGAGCTATCAGGGAAGACCTATTGCAGACATAGTAAGGGGAAAATGTTGCTACTAATTCATACTGGTTAATAAGGACGTGCGTGCCTGCTCAGTCCTGTCTGACACTTGGTGACCCCATGGACCATAGCATGCCAAATTTCTCTGGTGAAAGGAGGCTACTCTCTAGCTGCAGTGCAAGGGATTTTCACTGTGGTGGCTTGTCCTGTTGCGGATCACAGGTTCTAGGCACGTGAGCATCAGTAGTTCTCGTGAGGGGGCTCAGTAGTTGTGGTTCTTGAGCTTAGTTGTCCTGCAGCAGGTGGGATCTGGACCAGGATTCCTGAACCAGGAATCAAACGACTGTCTCTTGCATTGTAAGGTGGATTCTTAGCCACTAGACCACCAGGGAAGTTGTATTTCTTTATTAATTGGAATTGGATCTTGCAAAATTTTGAGGCTGGCAAGTTCAAAATCTCCAGTGTGGTGGCCCAGCATTCTGGAAACTGAGGAAAGCTAATGAGAGAGTGAGATCTGAATGGATTATGCTGGAGAATTCCCTCCTGATTGGGAAGACTAGTCCTTTGGTTCTACCGAGCCCTTCAGCTAATTGGATAAGGCCCACCTACATTATGGAGAGAAATATTTACTCAGAATTCACTGATATAAATGTTCAGTTCAATTCAGTCACTCAGTTGTGTCTGACTCTTCGAGACCCCATGAATCGCAGCACGCCAGGCCTCCCTGTCCATCACCAACTCCCAGAGTTCACCTAGACTCATGTCCATCGAGTCAGTGATGCCATCCAGCCATCTCATCCTCTGTCGTCCCCTTCTCCTCCTGCCCCCAACCCCTCTCAGCATCAGAGTCTTTTCCAATGAGTCAACTCTTCGCATGAGGTGGCCAAAGTACTGGAGTTTCAGCTTTAGCATCAGTCCTTCCAAAGAAATCCCAGGGCTGATCTCCTTCAGAATGGACTGGTTGGATCTCCTTGCAGTCCAAGGGACTCTCAAGAGTCTTCTCCAACACCACAGTTCAAAAGCGTCAATTATTCGGCATTAGTCTCATCTAAAAATGCTCTCCAAGTTGACTCATGAAATTAACCATCACAGGTGTATCCACTACTCCTAATTTTTTTCATTAGACATGAAATTAAAAGACGCTTACTTCTTAGAAGGAAAGTTATGACTAACCTAGGCAGCATATTAAAAAGCAGAGACATTACTTTGCCAACAAAGGTCCACTGAGTCAAGGCTATGGTTTTTCCAGTGGTCATGTATGGATGTGAGAGTTGGACTGTGAAGAAAGCTGAGCACCGAAGAATTGATGCTTTTGAATTGTGGTGTTGGAGAAGACTCTTGAGAGTCCCTTGGACTGCAAAGAGATCCAACCAGTCCATTCTAAAGGAGATCAGTCCTGGGTATTCATTGGAAGGACTGATGCTGAAGCTGAAACTCCAATACTTTGGCCACCTGATGCGAAGAGTTGACTCATTGGAAAAGACCCTGATGCTGGGAGGGATTAGGGGCAGGAGGAGAAGGGGACAACGGAGGATGAGATGGCTCAATGGCCTCACTGACACGATGGACATGAGTTTGGGTAAACTCTGGGAGTTGGTGATGGACAGGGAGGCCTGGCCCACTGCGATTCATGGGGTCACAAAGAGTCGGACACAGCTGAGCAACTGAACTGAACTGAACTGAATGCCCTTTTATTGTTTCTTTACAAATAAGGATGTACAGATTTGATGAAAATCACCTATGAGTAAAAAGTGGAGCCAATATCTGAATCCAGGAATTCTGACTCCAGAGTCTTTTATCTACTACACTACTTTGGTAGAAATACAGTGACCACTGAGGTAACCCTACTTGCTTGTTTTAAAGGGATACATCTTTAGACAGTAACAAAGTAAAAAAGGTAATAGATAAAACAGAAATTTAGAATAGCAGTTAAAGATAGATTTGTGGCAACAAATTCCTGCTGATTTTTCTGAAGGAATGTCAAAGTGATTGAGATGTATTGAGACTCTTTTCTATGCCAGGTATGGAGGCTTTTGTGAAGACTTTTTATCTACATATCCAAATTTTAATCCTCTAGAACACCTAGCAGGATAGAAACTATTATTCTTCATTTAGGTGGGCTCAGTAGTAGAGAATTCACCTAGCAGTGCAGGGGATGTGGGTTCGATCTCTGGGTTGGGGAGATCCCCTGGAGAAGGAAATGGCAATCCACTCCAGTATTCTCACCTGGGAAATTCCTTGGATAGAAATGCCTAGCGGGCTACAGTCCATGGGGATGCAGAAGAGTCAGACACGACTTAGTGACTAAATGACCATGTAAGGAAAAAGATTGAGAAGGTGACTTGTGAAGTCATGTAGTTGCAAAGTGGCCAAGCCAGGACTCAAAACTAGGTTGCCTTCTCTCCAAAGCCTTAGAGTAGCAGACCCCAGGAACCAGTTTCGTGGAAGACATTATTCAAAGATATTGAATTATATCATTAGTATTTACCATGTCTTTATCCAAAATATTTTGTTTTCTCTATAATTTTTTCCACTCATCATATGTCTATTTCCAAATATTATGAGTACACTTTTGTTGTTAAATTTGGCATCAATTTACTTGACAAGTAACTGTCTTGAAAGTGGCTAGATATTAGACTTAAGCATCTAAAAGCTTCTGTTTATTTTTTCTCAGCCTTTTGACTAAGTGTAAATCTAACAATATTATAAGATATTAAGAAGAGGTGGCAAGAATACACAGAGGAACTGTATTAAAAAAAATATCTTCATGAACCAGATAATCATGATGGTGTGATCACTCACCTAGAGCCAGACATCCTAAAATGTGAAATCAAGTGGACCTTAGGAAGCATCACTATGAACAAAGCTAGTGGAGGTGATCGAATTCCAGTTGAGCTATTTGAAATCCTAAAAGATGATGCTGCGAAAGTGCTGCACTCAATATGCCAGTAAATTTGGAAAACTCAGCAGTGGCCACAGGACTGGAAAATGTCAGTTTTCATTCCAATCCCTAAGAAAGGCAGTGCCAAAGAATGCTCAAACTACTGCACAATTGTACTCATCTCACACACTAGTAAAGTAATGCTCAAAATTCTCCAAGCTGGGCTTCAAAAGTATGTGAACCGTGAACTTCCAGATATTCAAGCTGGTTTTAGAACAGGCAGAGGAACCAGAGATCAAATTGCCAACATCAGCTGGATCATGGAAAAAAGCAAGAGAATTCCAGAAAAACATCTATTTCTGCTTTATTGACTACACCAAAGCCTTTGAGTGTGTGGATCACAAAAAACTGTGCTAAGGTCTGAAAGGGATGGGAATAGCAGACCACCTTACTTGCCTCTTGAGAAACCTGTATGCATGTCAGGAAGCAACAGTTAGAACTGGATATGGAACAACAGACTGGTTCCAAATAGGAAAAGGAGTACGTCAAGGCTGTATATTGTCACCCTGCTTATTTAACTTCTATGCAGAGTACATCATGAGAAACGCTGGGCTGGAAGAAGCACAAGCTGGAATCAAAATTGCCGGGAGAAATATCAATAACCTCAGATATGCAAATAACACCACCCTTATGGCAGAAAGTGAAGAAAAACTAACGAGCCTCTTGATGAAAGTGAAACAGGAGAGTGAAAAAGTTGGCTTAAAGCCCAACATTCAGAAAACTAGGATCATGGCATATGGTCCCATCACTTCATGGGAAATAGATGGGGAAACATTGGAAACAGTGGCAGACTTTATTTTCGGGGGCTCCAAAATCACTGCCGATGGTGACTGCAGCCATGAAATTCAAAGATGCTTACTCTTTGAAAGGGAAGTTATGACCAACCTAGAAAACATACTAAACAGCAGAGACATTACTTTGCAAACAAAGGTCCATCTAGACAAAGCTATGGTTTTTCCAGTATCTTGTATGGATGTGAGAGTTGGACTGTGAAGAAAGCTGAGTGCCAAAGAATTGATGCTTTTTAATATAAATTTATTTATTCTAATTGGAGGTTAATTACTTTACAATACTGTATTGGTTTTGCCATACATAAACATGAATCTGCCATGGGTATACATGTGTTCCCCATTCTGAACCCCCCCTCCCACCTCCCTCCCCATACCATCCCTCTGGGTCATCCCAGTGCACCAGCCCCAAGCATCCTGTATCATGCATAGAACCTGGACTGGCGATTCATTTCCTATATGATATTATACATGTTTCAATGCCATTCTCCCAAATCAACCCACCCTCTCCCTCTTCCACAGAGTCCAAAAGACTGTTCTATACATCTGTGTCTCTTTTGCTGTCTCTCATACAGGGTTATTGTTACCATCTTTCTAAATTCCATATATATGTGTTAGTATACTGCATTGGAATTGATGCTTTTGAACTGTGGTGTTGGAGAAGATTCTTGAGAGTTCCTTGAACTGCAAGGAGTTCCAACCAGTCCATCCTAAAGGAGATCAGTCCTGAGTGTTCATTGGAAGGACCAATGCTGAAGCTGAAACTCCAATACTTTGGCCACCTGATGCGAAGAGCCGACTCATTGGAAAAGACCCTGATGCTGGGAAAGATTGAAGGCAGGAGTATAAAGGGATGACAGAGGATGAGATGATTGGATGGCATCACCGACTCAATGGACATGAGTTTGAGTAAACTTAAGGAGTTATTGATGGACAGGGAGACCTGGTGTGCTGCAGTCAATAGGGTTGCAAAGAGTCAGACATGACTGAGCGATTGCACTGAACTGAACTGAAGGTTTATATAGCAATGTATCCTGCTTGAGGACAGTTCCTCCTTCCTGAAAAACTTGTGGCTAATCCTTTTATCTTAAAATGTAAATTATTGGAATGGGTCTAGTAAGATCTTTACAACCTTGAGACATTCTTTTGATGTATTGTAATAATACATTTAAAAAAAGTATATAACTACTTTAAAAAGTATATAACTCCCTTGCTTAGACTAGCAAAGGGGGCACTCTCCGTCCCCCTTCTGATGTCTATGTCAGAAGCTTTCTCTATCCCCTTTTATACTTTAATAAAACTCTGCTATACAAAAGCTCTTTAGTGGTCAAGCCAGATCTCTGGTCCCGAAGCTAAATCTCCTTCCGAGATCATGAATCTGGCACCGTTCACCATAAGCTATCACTTTCTTCTTTTCTTCTCTTTCCTGTAATTTCATGATTTTCTCTCATTTTATATTTGGGTCACTTTTCCCTTGTGTGTGTGTGAGTGTGTACCTATTTTAAGTTTTAATTTGTAGTTATAGTGAGATGTGTATAGGAAAGTGTGTATCAGTTGTTTTAAGCTGATTATCACTTAAGATCAAACACTTTATAAATCATTACATTTTTATAGTTCCCCTTCCAATATTTTAAGTTTTTGACATCCTATTTTACATCATTTTAATTTGGGTATCACTTAACTATTTATTCGGAGAAGGCAATGGCACCCCACTCCAGTACTCTTGCCTGGAAAGTCCCATGGACAGAGAAGCCTGGTGGGCTGCAGTCCATGGGGTCACGAAGAGTCAGACAGGACTCAGTGACTTCCCTTTCACTTTTCACTTTCATGCATTGGAGAAGGAAATGGCAACCCACTCCAGTGTTCTTGCCTGGAGAATCCCAAGGACGGTGGAGCCTGGTGGGCTGCCATCTATGGGGTCGCACAGAGTCGAACACGACTGAAGCGACTTAGCAGCAGCAGTAACTATTTATTTTGACTACAGTTGCTCTTACTACTTTTGTATTTTGATCTCTATACTTTCCCATTGCCCTTCATTTACATTTACCTTTACTAGTAAGATACATACACACACACACACACATGCCTTTGAACTGTGGTGCTGGAGAAGACTCTTGAGAGTGCTTGGACAGCAAGGAGATCAAATCAGTCTGTCATAAAGGAAATCAATCCTGAATATTCATTGGAAGGGCTGATGCTGACCTGAAGCTCCAATTCTTTGGCCACTTGATGCAAAGGGCTGACTCATTAGAAAAGACCCTGATGGTGGGAAAGATTTAAGGCAGGAGGAGAAGACAACGACAGAGGATGAGATGGTTGGATGGCATCACCGACTCAATGGACATGAGTTTGAGCAAGCTCCAGGAGATGGTAAAAGAGAACAAAGTCTGGTGTGCTGCAGTCCACTGGGTCACAAAAAGTCAGACACGACTGAACAACTGAACAACAAATACATACACATACATTTCTGCTTGAAAAAGACCTTTTTACATTTCCCATAAGGATGATTTATTTAGTGGTGAGAACTCCTTCAGGTTTTGCTTGTCTAGGAAACCCTCTCTCCTTCAGAACCTCGTTCAGTTAGAGTATTCTTGGTTGTAACTTCTTTTTTTTCTCCAGCAGTGTGAATATATCATTCTACTCCCATCCTGGTCTACATCATTTCTGTGGACAGTCTTATGGGGGTTTCCTTATATGTGACTCTTCATTTTTCTCTTGATATCTTTAAAATTATGTATATCTTTAACTTCTGCCATTTTAATTATGATTTATCTTCTTGTGAATCTCTTTGGGTTCATCTTGTTTGGGACTCTTCTATGCTTTCTACACTTGAATATTTGTTTCTTTTTCCAGGTTAGGGACAGCTATTATTTCTTCAAATAAGTTATTGCCCCCTCACTCTTTTCTCTTTGGACCCCTGTAATGCAAATGTTAGTATTCTTGATGTCCCTGTCCCTTAGAGTATTCTTAGAGGTCCCTTAGACTATCCTAATGTTTTAAATTCTTTCTTCTTACTGGTGAATTCCATTATTTACCTTCCAGATGACTGATCTGTGCTTCCCTATTATTTAATCTGCTCTTGTTTCCCTCTAGTGTTTTTTCCCTTCAGTTATTGTTTTCTTCAGCTATTAACTGGTTCTTTCTTATATTTTCTAAACCCTTCATTGGAGTTCTTACTACATTTTTTCATGCTTCTCTAGAGTTTGTTGAACATTTTAATGATTATTGTACATCTAGTGTACATCTATTGTACATCTAGTGCATTACTATGTCTGTTTCATTCGGTTCTTTTTCCTCTGGGGTTTTACCTTATTCTTTCATTTGGAACAAAATCTACTGCTTTCTTATTTGTTTGACTTTCTGTGTTTATTTCTTTTTTTAAATTAATTTTTAATTAGGGTATAATTGCTTTACAGTGTTGGTTTTTGCTGTACAACTAGCTATATGTGAATCATACACACACACACACACACACACACACACACACACATACATAAATATACATATATCCCCTCTCTTTTAAGTCTCCCATCCCTCTAGGTCATCACAGAGCACTGAGCTGAGCTCCCTGTGCTATAAAGCAGTTCCCCCTTGGCTATCTGTTTTATACATTGTGGTGTATATATGTCAGTGCAATCCCTCAATTCATCCTACCCTTCCCCGCCCCACCCCACCCCATACATGTTTATTTCTATGGGTTAGCCACAGGAGCTTCCTCTCTCAGTCTTAATTGGGTGGCCTTATGTAGGAGTATATCCTGTGTAGAATTCTTGTATTGGCTGGCTTTGGTTTGCGACCTGGTCCTGGAGTGGGAAGAGGTTGGGCTAGGGGGATGTCTGGAGCATGCTTTGTCAGAGCCACCAAAACAATAAAACTTTTAAATCCATGAATCAAAGTATTTCCACTGGAATGGGTCACATAAACACTCATTTTAATGTGTGATTTTATTATATTACTGTTGATGTACAAAGTTACATAATTTTATGAACAAATCATGGGATATTCTTTCTGGATTCAGTTCCATCATTATAACCTTTCATGATTTCATGATTAATGTTTAAGAAGTAAGGTCCCATACCAGGTCCGCATGTATCAGTTAGTCGGTGAGTCAGTTCAGTTGCTCAGTCATGTCCAACTCTTTGCGACCCCATGAATTGCAGCACGCCAGGCCTCCCTGTCCATCACCAACTCCCGGAGTTCACTCAAACTCACGTCCATCAAGTCAGTGATGCCATCCAGCCATCTCATCCTCTATCGTCCCCTTTTCCTCCTGCCCCCAAATCCCTCCCAGAATCAGAGTCTTTTCCAGTGAGTCAACTCTTCGCATGAGGTGGCCAAAGTACTGGAGTTTCAGCTTTAGCATCATTCCTTCCAAAGAACACTCAGGACTGATCTCCTTTAGAATGGACTAGTTGGATCTCCTTGCAGTCCAAGGGACTCTCAAGAGTCTTCTCCAACACCACAGTTCAAAAGTATCAATTCTTCGGTGCTCAGCTTTCTTCACAGTCCAACTCTCACATCCATACATGACTACTGGAAAAACCATAGCCTTGACTAGACGAACCTTTGTTGGCAAAGTAATGTCTCTGCTTTTGAATATGCTGTCTAGGTTGGTCATACTTTCCTTCCGAGGAGTAAGTGTCTTTTAATTTCATGGCTGCAGTCACCATCTGCAGTGATTTTGGAGCCCCCAAAAATAAAGTCTGACACTGTTTCCACTGTTTCCCCATCTATTTCCATATCAGTGGGAACCAATTTACTAGACCCTACATACTATAGTCCTGGCTTCCAAAACTGACTTTGGAGCTTATTGCTATAGATAAATTCCAAAGACACAGGGCTATTTGCTTGAATGTGCTGCTACAGATGAAAGCATTGTCTTTGTTTTAAATAGAGTTACCATGTATTTCATTCAGTTATTTTGAATTAAAATATTAACCTCTAATGAGTATTGATGACACTTCACCATTAACCTAGTTTATATTTCACAACTTCTTAATATTTCTGTGTGAATACCATGGACAGGTGTGATGGCCCAACCTGACCTCCATTGCCAGTTCAGTTCAGTTTAGTCGCTCAGTCATGTATGACTCTCTGTGACCCCATGGGTGCAGCACTCCAGAATCCCCTGTCCATCACCAATTCCCGGAGCTTGCTTGAACTCATGTCCATCAAGTCAGTGATGCCATCCAACCATCCCATCCTCTGTCTTCCCCTTCTCCTCCTGCCTTCAATCTTTACTGGCATCAGGGTCTTTTCCAATGAGTCAGCCCATTGCATCAGGTGGCCAAAGTATTGGAGCTTCAACTTCAGCATCAGTCCTTCCAATGAATATTCAGGATTGATTTCCTTTAGGATTGACTGATTTGACCTCATTACTGTGCAAGGGACTCTCAAGAGTCTTCTCCAACACCACAGTTCAGAAGCATCAATTCTTTGGTACTCAGCTTTCTTTGTAGTCCAGCTCACACATCCACACATGACTACTGGAAAAACCATAGCTTTGACTATATGAACCTTTGTCGGCAAAATAATGTCTCTGCTTTTTAATATGCTATCTAAGTTTGTCATAGTTTCTCTTCCAAGGGGCAAATGTCTTTTACTTTCATGGCTGTAATCACCATCTGCAGTGATTTTGGAGCCCAAGAAAATTTTCAAACCCATT
This sequence comes from Bubalus kerabau, assembly GCF_029407905.1. Taxonomy (NCBI): domain Eukaryota; kingdom Metazoa; phylum Chordata; class Mammalia; order Artiodactyla; family Bovidae; genus Bubalus; species Bubalus kerabau. Next base: position 224,809,785 of record NC_073624.1, read on the forward strand.
TCTTTTAACCATCTCTAGCGCAGAAGTTCAAAGAGTTAAAAAGGCACCCTCCCAGCCTAACTTGGAGGTCATGCACCATAGTTTCATCAAGGAAACTTAAGTGCATGCCTTATGAGAATACTGGGATGGCCTTTGGAAAAAAAAAAATCACTATTTTTTTTTTCAAGCTAAAAGTATCTTATAATCTTCTAAAAGTAATGTCAGATTATATTTGACAATTGCATCATTAAATTGAATGTTCTCGAAGAAACAGACTCAGAGTTTTAGAGTTAACCAATTGTTTTTAACAAAATATGTCCTTAAAAAGGAAAAAAAAAATCAATGAATGATTTAGGTACAAAATTGCATTATGTAATCACACCTAATATTTTTTCACTATTTGCATTTTAATGTATTTTGTTCAGGGCTTTTTAAATACATATTTTTAACATATTTATGTCCATTCTCTGTATACAATTTTAATCTTTTTTTTTCCAGTGACTATGATATAACAAGCGCCTCCTGTCGTATACAGACTGTAAACATTGCATTTTACAACTCCATAATGTTCCATGCTAGAATTATAGCATGGATTATTTAACCAAACATTTAGATTAAAAAAACTTATCGCACTATTACTTATGTTCTTTTGACAATGATCTTGTTGTATAAACTCACACCCTCATGGCCTCCAGCCCACCACCCCATATTGAACCCCTCAAAAAATTCACTTTTCTGATAAAGGGGATAGTCATTGCTTATACTACTTCTCTGGTCCCTTTCTCTTTTCTTTCTGAATTGAGTGTTAACTGTGAATCTTGGATGTCTGGCAACTATTCTGAGGCAATGAGACTAAAAAAGCATTATGATTAGCATAGTTGAGGAAAAAGAAACAACTTGTATTTTGTGGGTATCATTGGGCACAGAACCAAGGCCCAGCGCTGCCCAAATTCAGGCCTCTAATTACATGCTGCAGCTGCTGCTAAGTCGCTTTAGTCGTGTCCAACTCTGTGCGACCCCATAGATGGCAGCCCACCAGGCTCTGCCGTCCCTGGGATTCTCCAAGCATGAATACTGGAGTGGGTTGCCATTTCCTTCTCCAATGCATGAAAGTGAAAAGTGAAAGTGAAGTCACTCAGTCATGTTTGACTCTTAGCGACCCCATGGACTACAGCCTACTGGGCTCCTCCATCCATGGGATTTTCCAGGCAGGAGTACTAGAGTGGGGTGCCATTGCCTTCTCCGCTAATTACATGAGGAAGAATTTTATCACTATTTGCTTATGTCACTTAAAGTTAGATCCCTGTCACTCATTATATGCTTTAAGTAATAGTAATAATAATATTATTCATGACAACAGAAGAACACTAGTAAAAATAAACTTATGCATATAATACCTGTTTATAATATGACAGCTAGGTTCTAAATACTTTGGGCTTATTCACTTATTTAATCCTCTTAACCTTATTGAGCAGTTATTAGTGTTACCATGATGCTCATTTTACATTTGAGAAAAGAAAAGTTAAATATGAAAGGCCACACGATTATCATTTGACAACAGAATATGTTTACTTTAAACAAAGGTGCCAGGATATGAGACAAATACATAGATTGAGGGCTTTTCATTTATTGTAAGAGGTTCACTCACTTTCCCAATGTAAATGCTGCTGCTGCTACTAAGTCACTTCAGTCGTATCCGACTCTGTGTGATCCCATAGATGGCAGCCCACCAGGCTCCCCTGTCCCTGGGATTCTCCAGGCAAGAACACTGGAGTGGGTTGCCATTTCCTTCTCCAATGCAGGAAAGTGAAAATGAAGCCACTCAGTTGTGTCTGACTCTTAGCGACCCCATGGACTGTAACCTACCAGGCTCTTCTGTCCACGGGATTTTCCAGGCAAGAGTACTGGAGTGGGGTGCCATTGCCTTCTCCACAATGTAAATGAGACTGTGGCAAAAATATGGCAGATGAACCAAGAACATGGGCTGAAAAGTCAGTTAGATCTTGGTCTAAATATAAAAGTTATTTTACTTATAAGATGTCTAGAACAGTCTTATGGACTCTGTTGGAGAGGGAGAGGGTGGGAAGATTTGGGAGAATGGCATTGAGACATGTGTAATATCATGCATGAAACGAGTTGCCAGTCCAGGTTCGATGCATGATACTGGATGCTTGGGGCTGGTGCACTGGGACGACCCAGAGGGATGGTGTGGGGAGGGAGAAGGGAGGAGGGTTCAGGATGGGGAACACATGTATACCTGTGGCGGATTCGTTTTGATGTTTGGCAAAACTAATACAGTGTTTCAGGTTTAAAAATAAAATAAAATTTAAAAAAAATGTCTGATTTTGATTAATACAGTAAAAATCTCTTAGTCTTAGCTTATACATAGGCTTAATGTATACTTTCTTATTTAGAAGAGAGAAAATATAAAACTATCTTGTAGCATTCACCAGTGTATTCAATTCCGTTTGCAAATGTGGAAAATTGCAATCACATGGCTAATAAGCAGTGTAGCCAGGGTTCATATCCAAGAGTGTCTGATTACAAAGTTCATGTTTTTTATTACTATGCCTTTCTGTCCCCAGGAGGCACCAGCAATATAAGTAGTAACTGAAGTTCCTATTCCCTGAGGAAAGTCTACAAACGGACACTGATATGGAAACAATATTTCTAACACTATAATCAGACAATGCAAGATTAAGGTGGTGCCAATTTGATGTCTCATATGTCCTCTGATCTCATGTTTTGCCAAAAGGATATTGTAAATTTGCATATTGTGTGTGTGTGCATTCCTGTCACTGTATGTGTGTGTTTGTGAGAGAGAGAGACAGAGAAGAAGAGAATGCTTTTTGTCTTCTGCTGTTGCTTCTCATCATATACTGCGCTATGATTTTCCTAGATCACAAAAATCAAGTTTGTCATAGATTACTGGGTGCTACATCTTGGGGAACAATAGCATGAAGGGGTACAGGCAGGCTGGTGTGGGGAGGAGGGCGATGAAGTCCTCTCCCATTTGGTCCCTTCCTACCTTTGATTTCTGGAGTCAACACTGGTTGTGTCCTTGAAGAAAACAAAAGAATTAAGCCATTAATATTAAAACTTTCACTTGGGACATATGCTATCCTTTCCAGAAACTGGAATGAGTATTGTTCAAGTTGTTTAAATTCCCTAAAAGATCATTCTGCTGTGTTATTTCAAGACTAATGAGTTGAATATGAATAGTATGACAGTGAAAAGGAAAAAAAAAAATCAGTCCCAACTCCTCCTTCTATAGACTGACACTTGTCATCTGTATCTTACTATGGTATCCTAACTCAGGTCACGATATTTTCATTATTTTGACCATACGATTCAGTCACAGAATAGCAGCTTCTAGTTGCAAAATTTTGGAGAAGGCAATGGCACCCTACTCCAATACTCTTGCCTGGAAAATCTCATGGACAGAGGAGCCTGGTAGGCTGTAGTCCATGGGGTCGCTAAGAGTCAGACATGACTGAGCAACTTCACTTTCACTTTTCACTTTCATGCATTGGAGAAGGAAATGGCAACCCACTCCAATGTTCTTGCCTGGAGAATCCCAGGGACAGTGGAGCCTGGTGGGCTGCCATCTATGGGGTCACACAGAGTCGGACACAACTGAAATGACTTAGCAGTTTCAAAATTTAACACTTACTTTAAAAATCGCTTGGCAATTTGGAACATTTTAGACAAATAAAAATGAACATTATGCCCAGGCAAAATATTAATGGGAGACTATGGAACCATCAGTCTTTGCACAGCAATTTGGGAACATATGGTGATACATTCACACAAAAGGCCAAATTCAAGGTTGAAACAGCTCTTGTGCAGTGGGCCAGGCAGGAACTTATGGCGTTGATGACATGAAATGCTTCTTCTGGTTTCTTTCATGGCTCCCTGTTTCATTGGGAAACATTGGATAGGTAATGAAGAAAGCTGGATGTGTACTAGACATTTACAAGGCAAACTGTCCATCTCTTGGTTATTTATTTACTTCTTTGTTAATCCCGTTTTTTTTTTATCTGATCCTATGAGATAACATGGAGTGATTTAAGGGTAATCTGAGGTATGAGTTCAAAACAACCTTCTTTTCATTACCCCATTTCACTAACTGCCAAACAAAGAAAGGCAATGATTTGGAGACATTACAGCCTCTAGTATTGAAAATAATAGTTGTTTCTGTGTGAACCTTTTAAAATTATTATTAAAGAAACCGTGCACATGTACACTCAGCCATTTCCAACTCTCTACAACCTCATGAACTGTGAGCCTGCCAGTGTCCTTGATCCATGGAGTTCTCCAGGCAAGAATACTGGAATGGGTTGCCATTTCGTTTTCCAGGGAATCTTCCTAACCCAGGGATCAAACCCGTGTCTCTTGCATTGGCAGGTGAGTTCTTCACTAGATGAGCCACCATAGAAGCCTTCAAGAAACTACATCATGTTATAAAAACACATCTCATAGTTTAATCATAAATCAAGACTTAAAGAAGTCTACTAGCAAAGATAAAATAGAACAACTACCCCTGTGCCAAGAATTGTCAAAATTAATTAAAAAAATACAGACCTTAATTATAATAACCTAATAGCTTAATTAGTTAGAAATGTTTTTTCTGTTATCGTTTTTTGGTTGTTGGAAACTTTCCAAAACATACTAGTTTATTTTCAGCTTTATTAGGTATAATGTTCTAAAAATAATTTTATTGTTCTCGGATAAGTGGACTTGCACAGGCTTTTATTAACTATTCATACTTGCTCATTTAATTATTTACATATCTAAAAAGTATTTATCAGGTTCAACTATTTTTTCAGACATTATAATAGAATCAAAGGCTGAAATAATGAATGAGTTTGTACAGTCATTGCTTTCCTGTAGCTTACAGTTCTTGTGAGTAAGGTATAATATGCAAAAGTGTTTGTTACTGGGAGGCTTCCCTAGTGGCTCAAATGTAAAGAAACAGCTTGTTAATGCAGGAGATGCAGGAGACAGGGGTTCAATTCCTGGGTCTGGAACTCTCCTGGAGAAGGGAATGGCGACCCACTCCAGTATTCTTGCCTGGGCAATCTCATAGACAGAGCATCCTGGTGGGCTACAGTCCCTGGGGTTGCAAAAGAGTTGGACACATCTGAGCGATTCAACAACAGTGTTAATGGGATTGTAGGATGCCATGAAACCTTGTGGGAGAGCCATCAGATCCAAATTTGAAAAGTCAGGGAAGGCTTTCTGAGAGATATTTGACATGGAATGAGAATTATTAATAGTTATGCATAGCAAGAAGATGTGAAAGAATGTTTTTGACAAAAAGAACAATAAGAATCTCAGGAGGTAAAATGAAAAGGGAAAGTGTCATAGTTTCCAAGTATTTTTTTCAGTTTTTTATTGGAATATAATTGCTTTACAATGTTGTGTTAGTTTCTGCTGTACAATGAAGTGAATCAGGTGTAAGTAAATATACACATATCCCCTCTCTCTTGGACCTCCCTCTCACCTCCCCATCCCACTGCCTGCATCCCACCCTACCAGGTCATTACAGAGGACTGAGCTGAGCTTTGTGTGCTGTACAGCAGGTTCCCCTTAGCTATCTTTTTACGTAGGGTAGTGTATATAAGTTAATCCTAGTCTCCCAGTTTGTCCCACCTTCCCCTTCATTCCATCTGTCTGGACATTCATTCTCTATGTTTTCATCTGTACTTCTGCCTTGGAAATAGGTCCAAGTATTGAAATGCATTTAGTTATAAATGGATCACTGATTTTCAGGTGAGCATGAGAAGCAAGAAGGCTAGAGAGATAGCAGGAGGCCAGAATATGTGGGTCTTTAAAAACCATGTAAAAAGTTTAGATTTTATCCTAAGATAAATCCTTTGAAGGATCTTATAGAGAAGAGTGACATGAATAAGAGTGACATGTTTATCTTTCCTGCTGTGGGTATACAGGGATGAGGTTTTGGGAGGAGATATGGGCATATCACAGAAAATACTCAAGGATGTTGATTATTTAACTTACAATTTGATTTCTACTTTTTTATGCTTCTTCTCCCTTTATTCACAGTTAAAGCTAGCATTTCATATTATTATAAGAGGGAGGTTGGCGGGGGAGGTTCACGAAGGAGGGGACATATGTATACCTGTGGCTGATACATGTTGATGTATGGCAAAAGTGTCAGTCATGCAGTCGTGTCCAACTCTTTGTGACATCATGGATTATAGCCCAGGAGGCTCCTCTGTCCTTGGGATTTCCCAGGAAAGAATACTGGAGTGGGTTTTCATGCCCTTCCTTCTCTAGGAGATCTTCTTGACCCAGGGACTGAACTCAGGTCTCCCATGTTGCTGGCAGATTTTTTATAATCTGAGCCACCAGGGAAGCTCCATATTGCAGAAATAACATAATATTGTAATTATCCTTCCATTAAAAATCAATAAACTAAAAGAAAGAAAAACAAGGCTTATTTCTTGTCATCTTAAAATGAAAAACTAGGGCAAAGTTAGAGGAAGAAAAATTTCACCTCAATCATGATAAATAATGATCTCATGTTATAACTGTTTAAGGATGTACTAATATATGATATCAAGAAGTAAATCTACATTGCTGGAAATATATTTACAGAGATAAAGGGCAACTGATAAAAGGATAGTGAAGAAGAGATTATTGTGTTTCCAGGTGGTTGGACTAAATGACTCCTAGAGCTTATTCTAGTTCATAAATTATTTTAGGGTTCTATTTGTTTGAATTCTAATTAACCAAGATTCTAATATGCAGGTCAGGAAGCAACAGTTAGAACTGGCCATGGAACAACAGACTGGTTCCAAATAGGAAAAGGAGTACGTCAAGGCTGTATATTGTCACCCTGCTTATTTAACTTATATACAGAGTACATCATGAGAAACACTGGGCTGGAAGAAGCACAAGCTGGAATCAAGATTGCGGGGAGACATATCAGTAACCTCAAATATGCAGATGACACTACCCTTATGGCAGAAAGTGAAGAGGAACTAAAAAGCCTCTTGATTAAAGTGAAAGAGGAGAGGGAAAAAGTTGGCTTAAAGCTCAGCATTCAGAAAATGAAGATCATGGCATCTGGTCCCATCACTTCATGAGAAATAGATGGGGAAACAGTGGAAGCAGTGTCAGACTTTATTTTTTGGGCTCCAAAATCACTGCAGCCATGAGATTAAAAGACACTTACTCCTTGGAAGGAAAATTATGACCAACCTAGATAGCATATTCAAAAGCAGAGACATTACTTTGCCAACAAAGATCTAGTCAAGGCTATGGTTTTTCCAGTGGTCATGTATGGAGGTTGAGAGTTGGACTGTGAAGAAAGCTGAGCACCAAAGAATTGGTGCTTTTGAACTGTGGTGTTGGAGAAGACTCTTGAGAGTCCCTTGGACTGCAAGGAGATCCAACCGGTCCATCCTAAAGGAAACCAGTCCTGGGTGTTCTTTGGAAGGACTGATGCTAAAGCTGAAACTCCAATACTTTGGCCACCTCATGTGAAGAGCTGACTCATTGGAAAAGACTGATGCTGGGAGGGATTGGGGGCAAAAGAGGATGGGGCCAAGACAGAGGATGAAATGGCTGGATGGCATCACCTACTCGATGCACATGAGTTTGGGTGACCTCCAGGAGTTGGTGATGGACAGGGAGGCCTGGTGTGCTGCGATCCATGGGGCCGCAAAGAGTCAGACACGACTGAGCAACTGAACTGAACTGAACTGAAGATTTAAATGTAATTTTAGTTTGCTGTAGTGTTTTAATTTTTGAATCATTCTTAGTCTTCCTTCCTAGGCATAGAGGGAAGCTTCCCCACCCCCAAAATGTTAAGACTCTCTGGAGTGCTTATTGTAGGATATGCAATGAAATGGGTTAAGAAATGAATTGTTTGTTTGCTGCCCTGAATTTGTATAGATCTTGATGGCTGACACTGGATTATTTTCTTGGTTGCAGGTAGTTACATCTTTCAGAATTGCTGCTCCATTTTGAAAACACCTTGAGGAAGTAAAATGAGCAACATTAATCAAAGATACAATCCAAAACATAATATTTCCAAAGGCCTTATTATACACATTTGGACACAGTACTGCTTATCCAATTAACCACATTTGCAACCAAAACACTCTCCTCTTTTCTTTTCTCACTCCTCCAAATGCATTCACATATGAATAAATGTATTGGAGATGCATGGTTGATGTAACAGACAACTTTGGAAGATTCTTTCATGCGCTAAAAGGAATATATAGGGGAAAAAAGTTTAGCAGTCTCTGAATCGTCACTGGTATTTAGCACTTTGGTCTTGTTTTAATTCTGTACCTTTCAGTACTTTCAAATTCACCAGGTGAACTCGAGGTGCTACTCGCCATAAGTGAGACTCAAGGTAGAGTGAGCGAGGGTGACGTCGTTTCTGTCTGTACCATGGTACATACTTTTATTTTAAAAGGTTTTTTTATCCTTAAGATGTTTTTAGCATAATTTGCTATAATTTTACTTTGTTTTGGGCTTTAGAATAATAAACACAGAGGTTATGAACCAACTTGAATATTTTAGGATAAGACTTTAAGATTCAGCTACCTAGTTTCTTTCTTCTGAGGTAACTGTTAGGTCGAATCTTGGGGTGAGTTAATATTTATTATGCTCAAAGGACCAAATACTTTAAATATATTTTATTCTAAAGGGAGTTTTTATTTTGAAGTAATCTGTGTAGAAAATATGTTCTGTTTTGGTTGTTAGGAAGTGTTTGGGAGGATGGCAGTATGAGACAAATTATAATGAAAAATGTAAAAACAGTCACTGTAGAAACAACCTCCATAGCTTACTGCTATTCATAGTAGTAGTGAATCCAGTAAAGCCAACTGGACTTTCTCAGTTCCTTGGAATTAACTATGTGGATATTTCTCACCTATGCCTTGTACAGATTAAAAAGTAAGTTAGATAAAAGCTTATGAATAAAAAGTGAATTTCAGTTCAATCCAGTCGCTCAATTATGTCTGACTCTTTGCAACCCCATGGACTGTAACATGCCAGGCTTCCCTGTCCATTACCAACTGCTGGAGCTTGCTCAAATCCATCGAGCTGCTGATGCCATCCAACCATCTCATCCTCTGTCATCCTCTGTACTTTTTTAGTAAAAAAATGAATTCACTAGTACTCTTTTATTCTTTCTACCCTATCTCTTGTTCCAAAAGAGAAAGAGGGAATCATATAAACACAGTGTGATGGTAATTTTCTACTGTGAATGGTCCAGCTGAGATGATAGTAAGTGTGCAGAAAGAAATTTTCCCTGTCTGTTTTAAGAAGAAATACTAGCAAGCACCCTCTTAAACCCAGTGAAGAAAGGAAAAATTGCGTTGACTTGTGGATGGAATTTTTTTTTCATCACATCTAACAAAAGCTTATTGTGTTCAGGCTTTTATATATCCTTGCACATGCCAGAAGACAGTGGAATTTATATTCAGAAGCTAAGATCTAGGGGTTGGCTCATAGCAATAATCTCCCTTGATGATAATTGACTCAGGGATGGGAATTCATACCAATGAGTTGTAAGGAGAGGATCTAGGAGGTTCACATTAAGGTCATTCTTGTTTTTTTCTGGGAGACGACTCAGGAACAGCTTCTCCTTTGTACTGGTCTGGATAGGTTGGATTATATGTGGGTTACAGTAGCAATGGTTTGTGTCCTTTTTATATTCATTTCCATCACAAGTAGGATGGGAGTTCTCCTTTGTTCCACCCACCCTCTCCCATGGACATGATCTGGCAGAACAGCCATTCTCCAGAATAGAGCTCATCACTGCAGCAGAGGATATCTTGACCTTTAGAGCCCACACTCAGTAGTGATTTACAGATAACTTTCAATCACATCTCACTAGCAAAAGTGAGTCACATGACCACATCTAACATCATGGATACAGGAACATGCAAATTGACAGGTGCCAGGGAAGCAACTGGAGATATCTGTTGGTAAATACTAATGAATATCACATTTTTTTCTTTGAGTATCATTCTTTGTCTTGCTCATGGGCAAAGTAGGACACTATGACACTGAAGAAGGGATTGCCAAGAGACTGGCAGGAGAAGTGGTCCAGAGACCAGAGATTAAGTTAGTTTATAAGTCTATCCTCAGAGAAGGCAATGGCACCTCACTCCAGTACTCTTGCTTGGAAAATCCTATGGACGGAGGAGCCTGGTAGGCTGCAGTCCATGGGGTCGCTAAGAGTCGGACATGACTGAGCAACTTCACTTTCACTTTTCACTTTCATGTATTGGAGAAGGAAATGGCAACCCACTCCAGTGTTCTTGCCTGGGGAATCCAGGGATGGGGGAGCCTGGTGGGCTGCTGTCTATGGGGTCGCACAGAGTCGGACATGACTGAAGCGACTTAGCAGCAGCAGCAAGTCTATCCTATCTTTAGATTTCATGCCCCTTTTTTGGTAGCATATATCAATACTTTTGGAGAAGGAAATGACAACTCACTCCAGTATTCTTGCCTGAGAAATCGCGTGGACAGAGGAGTCTGGAGGGCTGCAGTCCCTGGGGTCTCAAGAGCCGGGAATGACTTAGTGACTAAACCATCAATACTTTATTCTTCTTTATTCTCTTTTTATTCTTTTAATATTTATTGTATGAATATATCACATTATATATTCCTTATCCATTCTTTTTATTATTGCTTTGGGGATATAATTGCTTTACAGTGTTGTGTTAGTTTCTGCTGCGTAACAGCGTGGATCTACTGTATGTATACCTGTATACCTTCCCTCTTAAGCCTCAATCCCATCCCTCATCCCGCACCTCTAGGTCACCACAGAGCGTGAGCTGAGCTCCCTGTGCTGTACAGCAGCTTCCTGCTAGCTAGCTATTATACCCATGGTAGTGGATATATGTCAGTGCTACTCTCCCAATCTGCCCCTCCCTCCCCTTCCCCTGTTGTGTCCACAGTCCATTGTTCTCTATGTCTGCATCTTTATCTCTGCCCTGTAAATAGGTTCATCTGTAACATTTTTCTAGATTCCACATATATGAATTGACATATGGTATTTATTTTTATCTTTCTGATTTACTTGACTCTGTATGATCTTTGATCCAATCAATATACACAGGTTTTAAGCCAGTCTTAGTTGATTTTTCTCTTAATTTTCAGCCAGAATTCCCTAACTAATACATGTGTATTATCAAATGCTTTTTGAGTCCATATCATCATCCAGGACCCATTCTAAAGAAAGGAGACCCAGCAACTTATTTTTCAGGCCACAGCCTCCCTTTGGGAACTTACATTCCTGTGAGATTTATATTGGAAACTCTGTAGTAAAATGTAAACTGAAGCTCTGCACACAGGAAGTGTACTATTTCCCTATGCTTCAGTAGAGCAGTTTCTTCCTTTATATCATATCTAAAATCCTTACAAATAAGCAAAGGTGAACTTGCTATATCTCATTGTAAAAACTGCACAGAAAGGCAGATGCTTGCTATTTATTTCCTGGCTCTGGGCTCTGAGGCTCTGACATGATTGGCAATTGGACACTGGAAACTTGGCCATCTCATCAAATTCTACTATTTTTGAAATGTCACAGAACAGCAACAAAGTTTTAGTGAGAAGCTTGTTCAATAGTGTAAGTTCTATCTAGGGTATATTTTTGATCCATTCTGAATTATATCTTACACCTAAAGGCCAAATAAAGCAAAATTAGAGGTTATTGTTTTCTTTACTTTTTTAAGGACATAAAAAATTCAGTACTGTGTGTTTTAGAGACAGGAAAGAGAAAGTGAGTCAGAAGTGGACCTTTAAGGTGGAGAACCAATGAAAGCTTTGCATGTTCTCAGCCACCTTAACAGTCTCTATTGATTGTGACTCTCCTTCATCTGCTTTATGAGTACCATCATATCAGTGTACCCTAGAGATATCAGCATGCTCAGAAAAAAAATTAGCAATCTGTCTACACGAAAAGACTGACTAGCCCTGGACTTCCAACCCTGCCTCAAGAACTATGATGAGAAGAATTCTGATTCCACATTTCATGGGAAGTAGTGCCATGTCTGATTAATAGCATCTGTGGTGGGGTCAGAAAGGAGGATTAATTACACAGAATTTTCCATTATTTGTTATCCTTGATCAATATATTTGCTTACAGGTGAGTGAAAAATTTGATTTCATCTTTTGGCAGAAGAGAGAAAACATATTAGTTATGCAGATTTCAGGGTCCAAACTAAAAATACAAATATACATACCGTTTAGGAATATGAAGTCAAGTGGGCCTTAGGAAGCATCACTGCGAACAATGCTAGTGGAAGTGATGGAATTCCAATTGAACTATTTCAAATCCTAAAAGATGATGCTGTGAAAGTGCTGCACTCAATATGCCAGCAAATTTGGGAAACTCAGCAGTTGCCACAGGACTGGAAAAGGTCAATTTTCCTTCCAATCCCAAAGAAAGGTAATGCCAAAGAATGTTCAAATTACCACACAATTGTACTCATCTCACACTAGCAAAGTAATGCTCAAAATTCTCCAAGTCAGGCTTCCATAGTATCTGAGCCATGAATTTTCAGATGTTCAAGCTGGATTTAGAAAAGGCAGAGGAACCAGAGATCAGATTGCCAACACCCATTGAATCATCAAAAAAGCAAGAGAGTTCCAGAAAAACATCTATTTCTGCTTTATTGACTATGCCAAAGTCTTTGACTGTGTGGATGACAACAAACTGTGGAATTTTTCAAGAGATGGGAATACCAGACCACCTTATTTGCCTCCTGAGAAATCTGTATGCAGATCAAGAAGCAACAGTTAGAACTGGACATGGAACAAGACTGGTTCCATAATGGGAAAGGAGTACATCAAGATGGTATACTGTCACTCTGCTTATTTAACTTATATGCAGAGTACATCATGCAAAATGCCAGGCTGGATGAAGCACAAGCTGGAGTCGTGATTGCTGGGAGAAATATCAATCACCTCATATATACAGATGACACCACCCTATGGCAGAAAGCGAAGAAGAACTAAAGAGACTCTTGATGAAAGTGAAATAGGAGAGTGAAAAAGTTGGCTTAAAACTCAATGTTCAGAAAACTAAGACCATGGCATCTGGTCCCATCACTTCATGACAAATAGATGGGGAAATAATGGAAACGGTGAGAGGCTTTATTTTCTTGGGCTCCAAAATCACTGCAGATGGTGACTGCAGACATGGAAATAAAAGATGCTTGCTCCTTGGAAGAAAAGCTATGACCAAGCTAGACAGCATATTAAAAAGCAGAGACATTACTTTGCCAACAAAGGTCCATGTAGTCAAAGCTATGGCTTTTCAAGTAGTTATGTATGGATATGAGAGTTGGATTATAAAGAAAGCTGAGTACCGAAAAATTGATGTTTTTGAACTGTGGTGTTTGAGAAGACTCTTGAGAGTCCCTTCAACAGCAAGAAGATCAAACCAGTCAATCCAAGGAAATCAGTCCTGAATATTCATTGGAAGGACCGATGCTGGAGCTGAAACTTCAGTACTTTGGCCACCTGATGCAAAAAACTAACTCATTGGAAAATACCCTGATTCTGGGAAAGATTGAAGGCAGGAGGAGAAGGGGATGACAGAGGATGAGATGGTTGGATGGCATCACCAACTTGATGGACATGAGTTTGAGCAGGCTCCAGGAGTTGGAGATGGCAGCCTGGCGTGCTGCAGTCCACGGGATCGCAAAGAGTAGGACACAACTGAAGGACTGTTTAGAAGCCCAATTTTTCTTGGTAGTCAATAAGAGGGAACCTTTTCTGTAAATTATTATAAAGTAGAGAGTCATATGGAGTATTATATCTGACATTCTAAAAGAGGATACAATAACACAGCTTCTGTTTATTGCTATTATATTTATTTTGGGGCCTTCCCAGGTGGCTCAGTGGTAAAGAATCTGCCTGCCAATGCAGGAGACACTGGTTTGATCCCTGGGTTGGGAAGACCCCCTGGAGGAGGAGATGGCAACCCATTCTAGTATTCTTACCTGGAGAATTCTATGGACAAAGGAGCCTGGTGGGCTACAGTCTATGGGGTTGCAAAGAGTCAGGCATGACTAAGCAACTGAGCATACATATTATAATGCATATTATTTTTATTTCTTACACTGACTCTAAGTAAAGATTAAGGGGGGATTATATGGCACAATTAATTGAAAATAACAGTTGATATGACAGTATGATGATGTAGCCTAGGTAAACTATTCTCTATCTATATAAGTAGATTCAAGAAATTTCTGGAGGGATTGACACACTGAATGTACTTTAAGCACCTTCTATGAAGATTCTTTCTCCCAGATAATCTTTTGATGTATAAGCTTAGTATTTTGATACTACAAGCTTTGTATTATATTTAGTGACAAGAGGACACATACCTAAAATTTAAATATCTATGTGGCCAGGTAGTTGTGGGAAAACTGTATGTATAATAAACTATATGTATAAGAAATAATATATATGTAATAAAATTGTAATAATATCTAGAATCTACTTTATATACAAATATCAGAGATCTGACTTTTCTCTTCACTTGCCACTGAGGCACACACCCAGAACTAATGCTAGTGTAAATTTTTTTTTAACATTGTCATCGGATGCAAGCAATTCACCAGGATCCAAAATGAGTCCATTTATATCTGATTGCTAGGCTTCTAACCAGAGAGTCTAGCAAAGATTCTAGAAACACTAGAATATTATTTATTTCAAATAAACTCAATGGTGGGAAATTATTTATATATAGTTGAACTCAATCAAACTCTGAACAATTGGTGGAAATTTGATTATAGTGAAGGTAGGGGACTGCCCCTGATATGTGAAGATAATATTGGCATTGGCAGCCACTGGTCTGAACTGTATCCCTTTATCCCTCTGTGCCATCTTCAGAGACAAAATTCTGATCCTCCTCATTTTGTGTTTTTGGCTTTTCTTGTTTTATTTATTCTTTTAATTTGGCTGTGTTGTGTCTTAGTTGTGGCATACAGGATCTTTACTTGCAGAATGCAGACTCTTAGTTGTGGCATGTGGGTTCTAATTCCTTGACCAGGGGTCGAGCGTGTGCCCCCTGCATTGGGAACATTAAGTCTTAGCTACTGGACCACCATCAAAGTCGGATTTTCCCCACTTTGGACAAACACAGAGCAATAGTTTTAATTTTCTCATAGTTGACTTGAATCTCCACATGAGTGTTGTGATGGGCATTGATGCTTGCCTCTTTAGTATTCATCTCATCTTTCCTCTTCTTAGCAGTGCTCCAAACTTCTCAGTCATGATCATGAATGGAATTGATCTCACTCCTAATTTCTGTAATTTTGCCCCAGTTTTCTTAAGTCATTCAAAATATGTTACCTTCTTGGCCACAGCCTTAGACTCATGCATAGTCACAAGACCCAGAAAAGGTCAATAAGAGTCAGTGAGACTCAACTAAAGGTTTTTAGTTAAGCTTTGAAACAGCAGGTTGATTTTTCCCCCAGTGGAAGTGGACCAGGAGGTACAGTGCTGCTGACATGCTGCTATTACTTTTGGGATCATGTAGAAAGAGCTTTATGAGTAAGGAGCTGATTCTGAGAAAGCATTGCTTAGAAATCACATGAAAAGACGCTCAACATCACTCACTATTAGAGAACTGCAAATCAAAACTGCAATGAGCTATCTCATGCCAGTCAGAATGGCTGCCATCAAAAAGTCTACAATCAATAAATGCTGAAGAGGGTGTAGAGAAAAGGGAACCCTCTTACACTGCTTGTGGGAATGCAAACTGGTTCAGTCACAGTGGAGAACAGTATGGAGAATCCTTAAAAAACAGCCATACAACCTAGCAATCCTAGTGCTGGGCATACACACTGAGGAAACCAGAATTGGAAGAAACACATGCACCCCAATGTTCACTGCTGCACTGTTCAATAGCTAGGACATGGAAGCAACCTAGATATACATTGGCAAATGAATGGGTAAGGAAGCTCTGGTACATATACACAGTGGACTATTACTCAGCTATAAAAAGAACACACGAGTCAGTTTTAATGAGGTGGATGAAACTGGAGCCTCTTATACAGAGTGAAGTAAGTCAGAAAGAGAAACACCAATACAGAATACTAACGCATATGTATGGGATTTATAAAGATGGTAACAACAATTCTATATGCAAGGCAGCAAAAGAGACACAGATGTAAAGAACAGACTTTTGGACTATGTGGTACAAGGGGAGGGTGGGATGATTTGAGAGAATAGTGTTGAAACATGTATATTACCATATGTAAAATAAATGACCAGTGCAAGTTTGATGAATGAAGCAGGGCACTCAAAGCCGGTGCTCTGGAACAACCCAGTGGGCTGGGCTGTGAAGGGAGGTGGGAAGGGGGTTCAGGGTGGGGGGACACATGTGCACCCATGGCTGGTTCGTGTCGATGTATGGCAAAAACCACCACAACATTGTAAAGTAACTATCTTCCAATTAAAATAAATTAAATAATTTTAAAAATCCTTTTTAAAAAGGTAATAACAACAGCAAAAAGAAATGGTGGCAAGTTTGGTTAGGTTGGGGAAAAGAAAGAGGGGGAGTTAACTTCTTGTGAAAGTAGAAAGTGTTGCCAAGAAAAGGAGATGAAAAGAAGAAAATGGATCTGAGTTCACATAATCACATAATGAGTCCTTGGTAAATTCACAGTGAAGCTCTTCTAACCCCTAATGTCATCAATTTATACCGTGTAGGTGTGTTTATGTTGTTGGTGTCTACTCTGGAAGCTTCAAGCCCAGGCTTACTTAATGGAAGTCTGTGGGTTTTATTTTAAACTCTCAGGTTTTGTGTTTTTGAAAAAAAAAAAAAAAGGTCAGTATAGGAGATAGAGCTTTAGTAAAGTTTATACTTTATTTTTTTTATTTTTTTTTTCCTTTAAATACCAGATAGTATATTTTATTGAAATACTTGCTTAAGGAAAATGTCTTTTTTGTTTTTGTTTTTGTTTTTGTTTTGTTTTTTTTAATTTTACTTTATTTTTAAACTTTACATAACTGTATTAGATTTGCCAAATATCAAAATGAATCTGCCACAGGTATACATGTGTTCCCCATCCTGAACCCTCCTCCCTCCTCCCTCCCCATATGAAACTGAAATAACTATTTCTTTATTTTGAACTGTACCTTCACCGTGTTGCAATCTGTTGCCTTTTTTCCTAGTTTTTCCAGCAAATCATTTGAAGTCTTATTAATATTCATTGGTATCTCAGAAATAGAACTTCAGGGTGTTTGAAGAGTCAACTGTATTAAATTGTTCCCAAAATTTTCCACTAAGTAAAGTGATAAAAATGAAGCTTTTAAAAGTCTCATTCTCTTTTCTTCTGTGACCCCTTTAGAGACAAGATACTCGTAAAGGATAAAATGGAACTGTCTGCATGAATATAAAAATTAGTCCAATTTGCAATGAACTGAAAGAGCCTAGGAAAGGAAGTTGGGAATGAGATGCAGGGAAATAGCCACCCCAGGCAGTGTCCCTTGGAACTTTGCTATCATTGTGGCCTCATCTGCATATCAACAAGAAATTATATAGATTAATTTAACTTATTAAATGTACTCCTATTTCAGTTTTACAAACTTTTGCTTATGCGGCCAAAACAAAGCTTGTCAAAAAAATAAAGGCCATAGCCTGCTGGAGTTCATTATTTGTACATTGTGTACCCCAGCCAGCTGTACATAATGGGGCACATCTGGAATGTGGGATCTAAAAGAGTCACTAGTGGTAAATTATACAGATGGATCAGTAGTTTCATCTGTGAAGAGGCAGTAATACAAATAAAATTAATCTTGGGTTTTTTAAAAGGCAATATCTGGCAATTCTCAGAAACAATCATTCTGGAGACAGATGAAGCAGGGCTTGAATCCTGACTCCTGTATTTTTCATTTGTGTGACCTCTCCAGTCTTTCACCATCTGTAAATTGAAAATAAAAATTGTACTTCCCATGTAGGTTTGTAGTGAGGATTCGAGACGATTCATTCAAAGTGTTCATCTGTGTCAGACATTGAACTAAGAAGAGGAAGCATATCTTGGTGACTATGAGCTTGTAGGTTAACAATCATTCTTAGCACAAAACAAAAACCAGGGATGCAGGAAAGCTCAGGGAGCTGTTGGGTATGTCTGTGATTTGGTGGTGCTGATGGTGGCACAGGTGTTTACTGGTGGCCAGACTCATCAAACTGTGTAAGTTAAATGTGTGTATGCACTAATTTGTATATCAGTTATACTGCAATAAACATGTTTTAAAATGACATAAAGAAAATAAAAATAAAACAACTTTGAAGGGAAAGTTGCTGTTAGAAAAAATTTCATTTATTAATATGCATAGTGAAAGTGAAAGTCACTCAGTCATTTCCGACTCTTTGTGACCCCATGGACTATACAGTCCATGGAAATATCCAGGCCAGAATAATGGACTGGGTAACCTTTCCCTTCTCCAGGGGATCTTCCCAACCCAGGGATTGAACCCAGGTCTTCTGCATTGCAGGTGGATTCTTTACTAGTTGAGCCACAAGGGAAGCTGACTAATATGTATGAATATATATTTATTGATTAAGACCATAGGCTCTTGCGTAATTCTCCCTAGATTTGAATCTCAGTTCTTCCATTGAATTCTCATATTATAAGATGCATCATACATAGAAATGTGTAAAATACATTACAAATGTATATTTATGTGTAAATGAATACTAATCAGATGAGCAATAGTGATTGTCAACAAATTTAAGGATTAGAGCATTGCAGTAAATAATCTCTTTCAGTGTCCCTCTTTAATTTTATAACTTCCTTTTCCCCTTCACAGGTGTAGCTTGAATTTTGAACATTGTCTTGCTTTCCTGCATAGTTTTCTTTCTGATATACATTAATTATATGCATATGTCTCCAGTGGTATGGGCAAGAGTTTCTCTAAGGTATACTTAGTGGTAGAATTACTGAGTCATATTTACTACTAATGCCAAAACTATTGCCTAAATAATTGTTAATAAATGACTTCCCCACTTGCAGTGTGTGAATTTTAATTTATCTGGCTTTACCAACACCTGATATTATTTTATTTGATTTTGGGAGGGTGGAATGGGTATATGGCATGGGGGAGAGGAATTAGATGAGTGTGAAATAATACCTCACTGCATTTTCCATAGCTTTATGAAAGTATAATTGACAATTTAAAATGATACATATTAAAGTACATCACTTGGTAATTTGATATACATATATATATGAAATAATCATCACAATCAAGGTAATTATTATATTCATCATCTCACTTAGATTTTCTTTTCCTTTTATTAATTTTTAACATTGTATTTATTTTTTAATTTTAATTTTTATTGAAGTATAATTGATCTACAATGTTGATTTAGTTTTATGTGTACAGTAAAATGATTCAGTTATATATACATATATATCTTTTTTCAAATTCTTTTCCCTTATAGGTTATTATAAAATATTAAGTATAGTTCCCTGCTCTATACAATAGGCCCTTGTTGGTTATCTATTTTATATATAGTACTGTACATGTTAATCCCAACCTCCTAATTTATCCCTCTGCTCTTTCCCCTTTGGTAACCACAAGTTTGTTTTCTATGTCTGTTTATCTACTTATGTTTGGTATATAAGTTCATTTGTATCATTTTTATAGATTCCATATATAAGTGATATCATATGATATTTGTCTTTCTTGGGCTTATTTCACTTAGTATAATAACATCTAAGTCCATCTATCCTTTATTGATTCTTCTTTCCTTTCTTCCTAACACTTAAGATCTACCCTCTTGCCAAATTTACCAGTGCAGTATTGTTTTATTCGTTGTGTATAACTGAAACATCTCCCTTAACCAATATCTCCTCATATTTTCCTGCCCCCAGTGTCTAACATCCACCATTCTACTCTCTGCTTCTATTAACGTGATGATTTTGGATTCCACATATAAGTGAGATTATGAAGTATTTATCTTTCTGTGTCTGACTTATTTCACTTAGTATAATGCCTTCCAGGTTCAGCCATGTTCAAACAGATGGCAAGAATTCATCCTTATTCTTGCTGAATAATATTCTATAGTATATATATTACATTTTCTTTATCCACTCATTGCTAACAAACATTTGTTTCTATATCTTGACTAATGTGAATACTGCTTAAATGAATATGGGAGTAAGACTATGTCTTCAAGATTCTGATTTTATTTTCTTCAGATAAATACCCAGCTGGGGGATTGCTGGATTATAAAATAATCTTTGGAGATAGCATTCTGAATGAAGCTAATCTCATCTGATTATGGAAGCTAAGGAGGGTCTATTGTCCTTTGTCCTGAGTTGTGATTGTCCAAACTTACACATTTTATTTTCTCCCTCTGATATCTTCAACAGTGTAGGGTCTGCTGGATGTTATGGATCAAGCAGGAAAACTATATCCCTGCAGCCTGGGCTGTTGCTCTTTTCTTTCCTACTCTGGGTGTCATTCTTAGTTGAAAGTTATCCACATTGTTGGATATATTAATATGAGCCCAGAAAGCATCCTGAGGTGCAAGTGGATTAAAGTGAAATGAAGTGAAGTGAAGTTGCTCAGTCGAGTCCAACTCTTTGTGACCTCATGGACTGTAGTGTACCAGACTCCTCCGTCCATGGGATTTTCCAGGCAAGAGTACTGGAGTGGATTAAACTACCCACATAATCTAAAGAGGCCCACCAGGCAATATGCTTTCTTCATGACAAGAGATGAGAGATGCGGTGATTTATTTTTTACTTAAGAGAGAATGGCCCTCCACCATCACGACCCCTTGAATTCTAAATGTTATAGATGTGAGTGGCCTCTACACCAGAATAGAGCATCTTTCACACTCTAGATGACATATGTTTTACCAAGGGCTTCAGCACACTGAGTTCTCTTCTCATGTGTGTCTCTGTGTCTTCATGTGATTATCCTTTCTCTATGTCTTTTCTCTCCTTATAAGATCAGGCACATTGGATTAAGGACTTACCCTACCTGACTTAAGTCACCGCCTGTTAATTTATCCTATTGATATGAATGAACTAGACTCTGTCATAGCTTCTCCTATGTCAGTCCTACGTTCTAGAAGAATGGTCCCCAACCTTTCTGGCATCAGGGACAGTTTTCATAGAAGACAGTTTTTTCAGAGATTGGGATGGAATGGTTTGGGGATGATTCAAGCACATTAACATTTATTGTGCACTTTATTTCTGTTATTGTTACATCAGCTCCACCTCAGATCATCAGGCATTAGATCCCAGAGATTGGGGATCCCTGCTATAGAGGAGAGCCACTGTTAAAAATTTTAGCAATGTTTATTCTCCTCTCAACACATTTGTTATGGCTTTGGTAACTGGCATGTCTTCTGGGTCTTGTGAAGCATAATCATTTGGTGGGTCTTCTGATTATACATAGCACACCTATTTCAACATGTCTATTTCATTAATCCCTTAATCCATTCTTCCACCACCTGCCACATAGTGATTCTAGCTGTTTAATTTCAGTCAGTGCAGTTTTCTTTGCACCTGAGAGCATTGTAGTAAGAGTTCATACACCAGGGTGTTAAATTCCTCTCCAGTTTTACTTCCATTGTTCTTGATCAAGCATTTTCATGCTTACCTTGCCATGGCTAAGTCTCATAGCTTCTTTGATTGTTTCATTCTTATTTTTCTCAGTCTCAGCACATCCTCAGCTGTGCTCTGCTAGGACTTAACCTATTAATAGGTCTACTGACTTGGAGGGAAAATGGGAAGGGGGATGCTGTAGGGGGAGGTGCTGGAGGGGGATACACATTGCCTTGCATGTGTGAGAGAAAGAGTCCTGCAATACCTTCAAGTACTTATAGGAAAGGTGCTGGCCATTTCTGAAGACTCAGAAATTTCATTAGATTCTGAATGATCAGCATCTTCAGAGCTTGCAATTAAATGTCCTGTCTGTTTATATTTCTGGTTACAATCACACCTGCTTCCCTCTCATGCTTTTGTTCCTGTTTCCAACCATAGGCAGCCACGAATCTGACCTTCTGTGGAAAAATTTTTCTCATTTCAAGAATGTTATATAATGTAGTCATGCAGTATAAATATTTTACAGTTGAGCTTTTCACACAATACAATTCCCTGGAGACTTGCTCTGTGCATCTGTAATTTTTTCCTTTATATTGCTGATTAGCATGCCATCATATGATTATACCGTGGTTTGATCAAACAGTTCACCCATTGAAGAATATCTAAGTTGTTTCCAGTTTCTTTTTTTTCATTATGAATAAAGTCATTCAAAATATCAGTGTACAAGTTTTTATGTGAAATATACAGGCATTATTGTGGAGTAAATACCTCAGAGTGCAATTGCTAGATCTTATCGTAAGTACTTATTAAGTTTTATAAGAACATAGCAAACTGTATTCCACAGTGACATATCATTTTATGTTCCTATCAACAATGTATAATAAAGCCAGTGTCTCAGTATCCAACATTTGATGGTTTTTATGTTCGCCATTTGACAGATAACTCACTATAGTTTTAATTGGCAAGTTTACTAATAACTGATGATGTTGAACCACATTTAATGTGGTTGGTGGTCAGTGGTTTAGTTGCCAAGTTATGTCCAACTCTTGACTCCATGGACTGTAGCCCACTGGGCTCCTCTGTCCATAGGATTTCCTAAGCAAGAATACTAGAATGGGTTACCGTTTTCTTCTCCAGAGCATCTTCCGGACCTAGGGATTGAACCTGCATCTTGAATCTGTGTCCCCTGCATTGAAGGTGGACTTTTTACAGTTGAACCACAAGGGAAGCCCAATAATTTGGTTATACATTATTATATTTATTCCCTGTGCTCTGTGTCTGCCCACTCAGTCCTGTCCAAATTTTTTGTGATCCCATGACTGTAGCCAGGAGTGAGGGGAAAGACTACTGGAGTGGGTTGCCATTGCCTTCTCCAGGAGATGTTCCCGACCCAGGGATTGAAACCGGGTCTCCCGCATTGTAGGCAGATGCTTTACTGTCTGAGCCAACAGGGAAGTCAGATTCAGACTCAAATTGAAGCAAGTAGGGAAAACCACTAGACCATTCAGGTATGACTTAAATCAAATCCCTTATGATTATACAGTGGAAGTGAGAAATAGATTTAAAGGAATAGATCTGATAGATAGAGTGCCCGATGAACTATGGAATGAGGTTCGTGACATTGTACAGGAGGCAGGGATTGAGACCATTCCCATGGAAAAGAAATGCAAAAACGCAAAATGGCTGTCTGGGGAGGCCTTACAAATAGCTGTGAAAAGAAGAGAAGTGAAAAGCAAAGGAGAAAAGGAAAGATATAAGCATCTGAATGCAGAGTTCCAAAGAATAGCAAGGAGAAATAAGAAAGACTTCCTCAGCGATCAATGCAAAGAAATAGAGGAAAACAACAGAATGGGAAAGACTAGAGATCTCTTCAAGAAAATTAGAGATGCCAAGAGAATATTTCATGCAAAGATGGGCTCGATAAAGGAAAGAAATGGTATAGACCTAACAGAAGCAGAAAATATTAAGAAGAGGTGGCAAGAATACACAGATGAACTGTACAAAAAGGATCTTCACGACCAAGATAATCACGATGGTGTGATTATCTTGACCTAGAGCCAGACATCCTGGAATGTGAAGTCAAGTGGGCCTTAGAAAGCATCACTACGAACAAAGCTTGTGGAGGTGATGGAATTCCAGGTGAGCTATTTCAAATCCTAAAAGATGATGCTGTGAAAGTGCTGCACTCAATGTGCCAGCAAATTTGGAAAACTCAGCAGTGGCCACAGGACTGGAAAAGGTCAGTTTTCATTCCAATCCCAAAGAAATGCAATGCCAAAGAATGCTCAAACTACCTCACAATTGCACTCATCTCACATGCTAGTAAAGTAATGCTCAAAATTCTCCAAGCCAGGCTTCAGCAATACGTGAACTGTGAACTTCCAGATGTTCAAGCTGGTTTTAGAAAAGGCAGAGGAACCAGAGATCAAATTGCCAACATTCGCTGGATCATGGAAAAAGAAAGAGAGTTCCAGAAAAACATCTATTTCTGCTTTATTGACTATGCCAAAGCCTTTGACTGTGTGGATCATAATAAACTGTGGAAAATTCTGACAGAGATGGGAATACCACACCACCTGACCTGCCTCTTGAGAAACCTATATGCAGGTCAGGAAGCAACAGTTAGAACTGGACATGGAACAACAGGCTGGTTCCAAATAGGAAAAGGAGTACGTCAAGGCTATATATTGTCACCCTGCTTATTTAACTTATATGCAGAGTACATCATGAGAAATGCTGGGCTGGATGAAGCACAAACTGAAATCCAGATTGCCGGGAGAAATATCAATCACCTCAGATATGCAGATGACACCACCCTTATGGCAGAAAGTGAAGAGGAACTAAAAAGCCACTTGATGAAAGTGAAAGAGGAGAGTGAAAAGGTTGGCTTAAAGCTCAACATTCAGAAAACGAAGATCATGGCATCTGGTCCCATCACTTCATGGGAAATAGATGGGGAGACAGTGGGAACAGTGTCAGACTTTATTTTTCTGGGCTCCAAAATCACTGCAGATGGTGACTGCAGCCATGAAATGAAAAAACCCTTACTCCTTGGAAAGAAACTTATGACCAACCTAGATAGCATATTAAAAAGCAGAGATATTACTTTGCTAACAAAGGTCTGTCTATTCAAGGCTATGTTTTTTCTAGTAGTCATGCATGGATGTGAGAGTTGGACTGTGAAGAAAACTGAGCACTGAAGAATTGATGCTTTTGAACTGTGGTGTTGGAGAAGACTCTTGAGAGTCCCTTGGACTGCAAAGAAATCCAACCAGTCCATCCTAAAGGAGATCTGTCCTGAGTGTTCTTTGGAAGGATTGATGCTAAAGCTGAAACTGCAATACTTTGGCCACCTCATGCAAAGTGTTGACTCATTGGAAAAGACTCTGATGCTGGGAGGGATTCGGGGCAGGAGGAGAAGGGGACGACAAAGGATGACATTGCTGGATGGCATCACTGACTCTATGGACATGAGTTTGAGTGAACTCTGGGAGTTGGTGATGGACAGGGAGGCCTGGCGTGCTGCGATTCATGGGGTCGCAAAGAGTCGAACACGACTGAGCGACTGAACTGAACTGAACTGACTGTAGCCTTCCAGGCCCCTCTGTCCATGGCATTTTTTAGGCAAGAATTCTGGAGTGAGTTTCCATTTCCTACACTAGGGGTTATTCCCCATCCAGGGATTGGACCTACGTCTTTTGAGTCTCCTACTTTGGCAGGCATAAGTATTTACCATTGCGCCCCCTGGGAGGCCCTTAATGGGCTTATATGCTATTTAAGGTGCTCATATTGCTATCTGTGGGCTTCCCTGATGTATATATCCTCTTCAGTGTAATGTCTTTTCATGTCTTTTTCTACTTTCTAATTGGAATGTTTGATTGTTTTAAACTGAGTTTTTTAATTAATAAACTTTATTTTTAGAGCATTTTTGGGCTCACAGTAAATTTGAACAGAGAGTACAAAGGGTCCCCATATTTCCCTGTCCCCCTGCCCCCAGCCTCATACAACCTTACCAAATACCAACATCTTGCACCACAGGGCTGTATTTGGAATGACTGATGAACTTATATTGACACATAAATGTAACTCAAGAAACACAGTTTATGTTAAGGTTTACTCTTGGTAGTGTTCTTTTGTTAAGCTTACTTGCCATCTGCATATCTTCTTTGGTAAGATGTCTTTTAATAGATTTTTAGTCAGTTAATTTTCTTACCACTGAGATTTGAGAGTTCTTTGTGTAGTCCTTTGTCAGATATGCTTGTTGAAATACTTTCTCCCTAATTGTGGTTTACAGTCTCATTATCTTAACATTGTGTTTTGCAACACAGTTTTTCATTTTAACCATGTCCAGCTTAACAATTATTCCTTTTGTGAAACATACATACTTGTCATATTGTATATAAGAAAGATCCAATGTCATATAGACTTTCTCCTATGTCATCTGCCAGTTTTATGGTGTTTCATTTCACATGTAGGTCTGTGATCCATTTTCAGAAAATTTTTGTCATAAATTCTGTGTCTTGCTTTTATTGTTCTTTGTGCATATGGATGTCCAATTATTCTAGGACTGTTTGTTGAATAGATGATCTTTGCTCCATTTTATTAACTTTGTTTCTTTGTCAGAGATCATTTGATATTATGAGTATATATTTCTAGGGGAATATGACTGGTTTCTCTTCTCTGTTCATCTAGTTGTCTGTTCTTTCATCAATGTCATATATCTTGAATATTATAGCTTAATAGTAAGCCTTGAAGTTGAGCATGTCAGACCTCCAGCTTTAATCTTATCTTTCAATACTGAGTTGGTTATTTTGAGTCTTATACCTCTCCATATAAACATTAGAATCAGTTTGTCAATATCCACAAAACAACTTACCAGAGTTTTTGTTAGGATAGCATTGAATTTATAGATTAAGTTGGAAAGACATAACACCTTGACAATACTGAGCCTTCTCATCCTCAAACTCTATCTACATTTATTTAGCTCTTTTTTCCTATGTTTCACCAGAGATTTGTTTTTCTTCAAAAAGACCTTGTACCTATTATGTTAGATTTATATCTGAATATTTTCACTTTTTTTGGAGCTAATGTAAATGACATTGTGTTTTTATTTCCAATTCCACTTGTTCATTACTAGAATATATTATAGAAGAGGAATTGACTTCATACCTTAGTTCAGTTCAGTTTCTCAGTTGTGTCCAACTCTTTGCGGCCCCATGAACCACAGCACGCCAGGCCTATTTTGAACCAGTCTGTTGTTCCATGTCCAGTTCTAACTGTTGCTTCCTGACCTGCATACAGGTTTATTAAGAGGCAGGTCAGGTGGTCTGGTATTCCCATCTCTTTCAGAATTTTCACAGTTTATTGTGATCCACACAGTCAAAGGCTTTGACATAATCAATAAAGCAGAAATAGATGTTTTTCTGGAACTCTCTTTCTTTTGCGATGATCCAGTGGATGTTGGCCATTTGATCTCTGGTTCCTCTGCCTTTTCTAAAACCAGCTTGAACATCTGGAAGTTCACAGTTCACGTATTGCTGAAGCCTGGCTTGGAGAATTTTGAGAATCACTTTACTAGCTTGTGAGATGAGTGCAATTGTGAGGTAGTTTGAGCATTCTTTGGCATTGCATTTCTTTGGGATTGGAATGAAAACTGACCTTTTCCAGTCCTGTGGCCACTGCTGAGTTTTCCAAATTTGCTGGCACATTGAGTGCAGCACTTTCACAGCATCATCTTTTAGGATTTGAAATAGCTCACCTGGAATTCCATCACCTCCACAAGTTTTGTTCGTAGTGATGCTTTCTAAGGCCCACTTGACTTCACATTCCAGGATGTCTGGCTCTAGGTCAGTGATCACACCATCGTGATTATCTGGGTCGTGAAGGTCCTTTTTGTACAGTTCATCTGTGTATTCTTGCCACCTCTTCTTAATATCTTCTGCTTCTGTTAGGTCTATACCATTTCTTTCCTTTATCAAGCCCATCGTTGCATGAAACGTTCCCTTGGCATCTCTAATTTTCTTGAAGAGATCTCTAGTCTTTCCCATTCTGTTGTTTTCCTCTATTTCTTTGCATTGATCACTGAGGAAGGCTTTCTTATCTCTTCTTTCTATTCTTTGGAACTCTGCATTCAGATGCTTTTATCTTTCCTTTTCTTCTTTGCTTTTCACTTCTCTTCTTTTCACAGCTATTTGTAAGGCCTCCCCAGACAACCACTTTGCGTTTTTGCATTTCTTTTCCATGGGGATGGTCTTGATCCCTGTCTCCTGTACAATGTCACAAACCTCATTCCATAGTTCATCGGGCACTCTATCTATCAGATCTATTCCTTTAAATCTATTTCTCACTTCCACTGTATAATCATAAGGGATTTGATTTAGGTCATACCTGAATGGTGTAGTGGTTTTCCCTACTTTCTTCAATTTAAGTCTGAATTTGACAATACGGTCTTCTTTTTGCTGACTGTATAGATGATATCTTAGAACTCCCTAATCTCATGTTTAAAAAAATATATTTTTGAGGTTCTGATTGGGCAATTTCCATTATTATATCTTCAAGATCATTTACACATTTTCCTATATCACCTGACCTGCTGTTAATTCTCTCTAGTGTATTTCTAATTTCAAGTGTTCTTCAGCTCTGACTATTTCTTTTTTATATTTTTCTAGTGCTTCATTAAAATCCTTGCTGTATTCATCCATCCCTTTTCCAACTTCAGTTAGCATTCTTATTACTATTGCTTTGAACTCTTTGTCAGGAAAATTATATATCTGTATCATTAGGGTTCAGATTTTTTCCCTTGTTCTTTTATTTGGAACATAATCCTCTGCCTTCTCATTTTGTTTCATTTTCTCTGTCTCTATGAAGTTTGGTATAACAGTTACCTTTCTCAGGCTTGAAGACATGTTCTTGTGTGGAACCATCCATCTGCAGTCTGACTAGAGCAAGATCTGAAGTAAACATGTGCCCCATCTTCCCCCAATGTATGCTGGCAGCCACTGCCTTGATGGGAGGTAGAGCTGGAGTTGGAAGGGCTAGAGCCAGAGCTAGGTACTGTCTGGGGTATTACCTATGCTCAGCTGACTTTACAGGTTTTTTTTCAGGAGGGGGGTTGAGGCCAAAGGTGCTGAAACAGGAGCACTGAGGGAGTTGGGTTTCTCCCAGGTTTGATGGCAGTCTCTACCTTGGGAACTTAGGGACTGGGGCCTGAGGGCTTGGGGCTGTGTTTCTGTGCTGATTTCATTTTTGCCCCTGATGTGTGTGCCTTGACTAGCAGCTGAGTTGGGGCCATAGAGATTGGTGACCTCCTACTGACTTGATTGTGCTCCCTCCCAAGTGTGCACAGGTATGCATGCGTGCAGTGATGGTTCTGCCCTTAAGCTAGTATTGCTTCTTCCTGAGTGTATACACTGACAGTGTATACACTGGTTCTGACTGCCTCCACCCTGGTCAGAGACAAGGCTAGCACTGGAGCAGGCTCTGTTCCCTCTACACGTGCTTGCTGTTGTTGGCAATGGCAGCCTCCGCCTTAGTGGGGAACAGTGCAGGAGCAAGAGAGGTTGAAGCAGGATCCCACTGGGGACTTGGGGATGGGTTGGAGTGGTCCTTGCAAGCTGGGCAGAGGCTAAGGCAGTTTTCAGTCAGCTGTCTCTGAACTCCAATTGGGAGTAAACAAGTTTCTGCGGGGAAAGATCTTCAAGAGCATGGTTTGGTTTTCTTACAACCCTCCTGTAAACTACACTGGTGTTCAAACCAGTTAAGGGATTGTCTTCCTGGTGTCAGACCCCAGGGCCAGAGTGACTAATAAGTGATTTGAACCCTGTGCTCCCTAGGAAGGACCCCCCATATCTGTAATATACCCCTCTTCCTCTGTATCCTCTGCCAGGTGTGTGGGTCCCCAACGTGTTACTTCTCCTTCCTTCCTCTCAGACTCCATGTGGGGATTTCTTGACAGGTTTCACTGTAGAACAGTCCTTCCAATCCTCAGGTCAATGTCAGCAGAACTCTGCTATAGTTGTAGTTTTGATATGTTCATGGGAGAAAGTGAGCCTAGAGTCCTCCTTCTCTGTCATCTTGATCTCCATCCTGTTGAGTATCTTTGAACTGTGTCTTAGGCCCTGTATTTTTGTTATTGTTGAAAGTAGACATGATGTACTGGATAAAGACCAAAGCAAAAACCATGTAATATACAGGCCTTTAAGAATAGAATGATGATGTTGAGGGGGAAACATTCTATGATCCTATGATTACATCTTAGTCCTTTGGTGAGTCTGGGACCCTGGACTGTGAACTTCACCAGTGCTTCTTTGTTTTGTCTGTGTGTGTGTGTGTGTGTGTGTGTGTGTGTTTCCTTTCTTGGGTGGAGCCAGATAGCTAGAGGAAGCTGGTTGGGTAATTCTCTTTCACATCCTAATTTCCCAGCTATGTCTCCCACACAGATTAGGATATGACGGGAGTTGTCGACTCATTGGAAAAGACCCTGATGCTGGGAAAGATTGAAAGCAGGAGGAGAAGTGGGTGACAGAGGATGAGATGGTTGGATGGCATCACCAATTCAATGGACATGAGTTTGAGCAAATTTTGGGAGATATTCAAGGACAGGGAAATCTGGTGTGCTGCAGTTCATGGAGTTGCAGAGTCAGACACAACTTAGTGACCTGAACAACAGGCTCTGGTGAAATAGTTTCTCCTTAGGGCACATTTTTTTGGGGAATAGATTGCTCTCATATATTGCAAAAGGCTTATTTTTCCTCCCTCTGCTGGAAGCAGAAGGAGATTTTTCTCCAATCACTGAGAACTTGGTAGAGCTCCCTGAGGTAAAAACTCACAAAACTCAGGGTGACTAGGTCCCCCTAAAATTTTTAATCTCTCAGACTTGTCCACATTGAGCCTACAGCAATCCATTGATTATAACTCAAGTTTCCCTACCCAGGCACTGTTTCTTCTGCTTGCGGTTTTTGTTCTCTGATAATTTGTGATTCTCAGTCTCTTTTGTCTCCAACTTCTAGGGCAGCACTTTGCCCTGTGACCTTACTTTTCTAATGCATCTAAAAAGCTTGTTGATTTTCCAGTTTGTTTAACATTTTACTTCTGCTCATTTGTTCTTTGTTCATTGTTATTTCTCTTCTGCTTGGCTTGTTATCTTGCAGAATGTAGGCACTTTATAAACATATGTTGAATGAGCATGTGAAAGAAAGAATATATTAATGCATAAAAGAATAACTACATATGACTCTTGATTTACTTTGCTGCTCTGATCCTGGAGGACACAAGTTGATTTCATGCTGGAGCAGCAGACACTTTGTTTGGACTACTGACTTTGGACACCCTCTCCCCCCCTACACCCTGTCCCCTTCTCCCTGGGCCTCATACAGTTCACGGAGATGCAACTCCAGGAGTTAAGATATGAGACATAGGATAGAAATCTCTGTCCCTCCTCCTCCTCAATCCTCCTTTCTTCTCCCTTCATTTATTATAAAGGAGTGAGAGCCAATCATTTCCAGCAAGGGAAGAACTTGTGTGTCTTGGAGATGCTCAAGTTCAGTCTACTCATCACATGACAGACCGATAATTGGGAGACAAGGTGTTGAAGCAAGGAAATTGGGGCATCCAAGAAGATGGTGGACTAGTGTCCTGGAGTGTCATCTTGTCTGGATATGGATGCTAGTATGTTTTATAGAACAGATAGGGGGAGGAGGTGAGGCCATTAAACAAAAAGGTGTAAGTCTTGTGGAATATCTTCTGGCCTGGCCAGTTTTGGGGAGGGGATGTGATAATATTTTTTTTCTTTTCTGCATCCATTCATAGGTGGGCAGTGTCAGAATGTCTCCCTGTGAGCTGAACAAAGGCACTTTAGTTTAATACTCAAGTACATGGAGCAGGGTTCCCCTAGGCAGGTCTTTTTCTATGCTCAGAGCTATAGACAGCATCCTTTCAGTAATTATAATAACAAAAGCAACAGAGAACAAAGGTTAAAGTAAAAAAAACAGATCCAACATGGAGTTAGATTCTGTTCTTCCCTATTACACGTTGAAGAGTGGGAGGTCTCTGTTAATGAGAATTTGAGCATTAGACACAAGGTGAGATAGGAAGATTAAAATAAGACTTTGGAGGAAATGGCAGAGGGTTTTAAAAAAATGAGGTTGAAAGGAAGACCAAGGTGTGGAGGATCCTCTCTGTGTCATCTAATGTGACATATAATCCCACACTGACATATGATCCAGTGGAAAGAGTCACCTTTAGGCATCCTTCAGGAAACACAGAATATTATTTAATCAAGGATAAGTACAACTGGGCTTTCTCTTTAGGAAATAATAATAATAATAAAAGCTCTTTTCACATCCTTTTAGACATCGTAGATCATACTGACAGGTTTACAAAGGCCTAGGCATTCCTATCTTTTGGGGGGATCTCTGACTATTGGAAATGGCCACCGCCTCCTGTACTCTTGCCTGGAGAATCCCATGGAGGGAGGAGCCTGCTAGGCTACAGTCCATGGGGTCCCATGAGTCAGACACGACTGAGTAACTTCACTTTCACACTTTCTTACTATTGAAGGGATAATACACACATTAAGAAGAGGCAACCTGCTGCTCCATTGCTAACAACCCCTGGGATTTGGTAAGCAAAAAGCTATAGGATGTTTTTGACCATGCTTCTTGTTTGGTATCCTTTTTTTTTTTTAATTTAAATATATTTATTTTAATTGGAGGTTAATTGCTTTACTTTTGTTTTTGTTTTTATTTTTTTTTAATTTTATTTTATTTTTAAACTTTACAAAATTGTATTAGTTTTGCCAAATATCAAAATGAATCCACCACAGGTATACATGTGTTCCCCATCCTGAACCCTCCTCCCTCCTCCCTCCCCATACCATACCTCTGGGTCGTCCCAGTGCACTAGCCCCAAGCATCCAGTATCGTGCATCGAACCTGGACTGGCAACTCGTTTCATACATGATATTTTACATGTTTCAATGTATTGTATTGGTTTTGCCATACATCAACATGAATCCACCATGGATGTACATGTGTTCCCCATCCTGAACCCCCCTCCCACCTCCCTCCCCATACCATCCCTCTGGGTCATCCCAGTGCACCAGCCCCAAGCTTCCTGTATCCTGCATCAAACCTGGATGGGGATTCGTTTCTTATATGATATTATACATGTTTTAATGCCATTCTCCCAAATCATCCCACCCTCTCCCTCTCCCACAGAGTCCAAAAGACTGTTCTATACATCTGTGTCTCTTTTGCTGTCTCGCATACAGGGTTATCGTTACCATTTTTCTAAATTCCATATATATGCGTTAGTATACTGTATTGGTGTTTTTCTTTCTGGCTTACTTCACTCTGTATAATAGGCTCCAGTTTCATCCATCTCGTTAGAACTGATTCAAATGTATTTTTTTAATGGCTGAGTAATACTCCATTGTGTATATGTACCACAGCTTTCTTATCCATTCATCTGCTGATGGACATCTAGGTTGCTTCCATGTCCTGGCTATTATAAACAGTGCTTATTTTGGGAAAGCAAAACATGTTTTATTTCTTTGACAATTAAAACATTAAAAATAAAAGGTGGTTCAAGTGCTGGCATGTCCAACTGCAGGGCCTGTGAGTAAAGAACAGATTCTTCCCTCTCACTTGTGCCCACCAGAAGCAGATAAAGGGGAAAATAATAAAAACTGAGATAAGCTACTTTGTCAGGGTAGCATTTTAAATAATATTATAATATTGAAGTTTTATTTTTTCTTTATTCTGTTCCTGAGAACATTTGCTAGGTTCTTATTTATATAGGCAACCTTGAGATGAACATTCAACAATGCTGAGTCCAAACACACACTTTATTGTATAGACTTTTGGTATGTGAAGACTTACTGTCCCTGCTTTTTCATCCTCCAGTTTAATAGCTTGCAGAAGCTATGGGCAGAGGAGATACAGTAGGGCCTAGCAGCATCTAGAGCCACTCCATTAGGGTTAGACTGGTATCAAAAGTCCTGTCATCTGTTTCTTTCCACTCAGTTCAGTTCAGTCGCTCAGTCGTGTCCGACTCTTTGTGTCCCCGTGAACCTGCAGCATGCCAGGCCTCCCTGTCCATCACCAGCTCCCGGAGTACACCCAAACCCATGTCCATCGAGTCGGTGATGCCATCCAACCATCTTATCCTCTGTCATCCTCTTCTCCTCCTGCCCTCAGGGTCTTTTCCAATGAGTCAGCTCTTCACATCAGGTGGCCAAAGTATTGGAGTTTCAACTTCAACATCAGTCCTTCCAATGAACACCCAGGACTGATCTCCCTTAGGATGGACTAGTTGGATCTCCTTGCAGTCCAAGGGACTCTCAAGAGTCTTCTCCAACACCACAGTTACCCTTGAATCTAATTGCCCAGTTGTGATCTGGTTTCAACCCAACTTGACAACCCATGTCCAGAATACTCATGGAATATGTATGTAGCTTTTGTTGTTGTTTAGTCACTAAGTTGTGTCCAACTCCTTGCGACCCCATGGACTGCAGCCCTCCAGGCTCCTTTGTCTCTGGGCTTCTCTAGGCAAGAACACTAGAGTGGGTTGCTATTTCCTTCTCCAGGAATATGTAGCTTAGGGCATGTATTTTAGCTTTGAGCTGACTGCGTTCCACTTTGATTGACTCACTCTGCTTATATTACTCAATTAGAAACTCCGGAGCCTCACACTTTCAAAGGCATAGGACCCCCTTTTGTTTGCTATTAAGCATCTTGATGAATGGATTGTTGTGTAATGTAAAATCACCATCTATTTGCGATTAAACAACTGTGGAGAAAACTAGTAACCTCTGCAGTGTCAGTTTCCCCATTTGCAAATGGAAAGGCTAATAAGAATTGCACTGTTGAGCAGTTAGGAAGACCTGTTATACTGTCAGGCATATTAGTAGTTGCCCAGAATGGCTTTTAAAATTAAATGAATTCAAATAGAAACCTAAATAGTTCCAAAACTTAGGGTGTGGGGGAAGCATAACTGAACCATGTAAAGCCAGTGTTTTAAAGGACATAATTGGTTAATGAGATGTTTATATCTGAACCAGAATTTTAGGATGAAGTGTAATGTATCCAAACTTTCATAACAGATTAAACATAACGCTGATTGCTGATACTTTAATTCTGTGCCAGATATTTACAATACTGTTTATGTCAACATAGGTCTAGCATAATTTTAGAACTATGCATGAAACGTTTTTTTTTTTTTTTTCAATTTTGGAGGCTGCAAGAGATTTTCTTGGATATCAAAATGGAATGGGTTAGTCTGATCAATAATTTGGCAAAATAATGCTACAAAAAGAAAGGCACATTGAGTTGACTTTTTTTTTTTTCAGACTGGTATTTTTCTCTGAATGAACAGTCATAGCAGTCACTGTGTTCTTTTTTGTTGTTATTCTTTTTGCTTTGTCCTTTCTTTTCCACTTTTTCCCTCAAGAGGCCACCTTTCTCTCAGGATGTGTTCTGACACTCTGTGCACTGTCTGTTCACATCTCTCTCCGTTTCCACTGACACTAATAGAATTGGAATATTGACTTTCCCCTAGTGGGCTGGCAGAGGGATGCTCTGACCATTTTCAGCTTGAGAAATCCATTTTGGAGGCACTCTTCATAGTCAGTTCAGTCTTCTGAGGCTGAAAAAACACACTATACCCTGCTCACGCTTTTGGAAAAAAAAAAATCACCTGTAAAGGCAGCCCAGTGCTATATTTTCTAATTGACAGGAAATGGACCCACCAGGTTACATGGCTATTGATGTTATATCCCAAAGAAGACATCTTTCTAAACGTAGGTGTCTGTGTGAGATACTTCCTGGAGGAATTTGCTCTTGGATGTGTTTCTAGATTGAAAGTTGGTTTTCAGTCTGTTTCAGAATTTGGACAAGTTCTTTCTCTTTTACTTTTTACCTGTACTAGGTTCATCATCAGAGTCTTAATCATAGCTGATCTGTGAATATAACTACATTGTTTCTAAGCAACCTCATGAATAAAAAAAACACAATGGTATTTGCATGTGATTGTGGGGGCGAAATTTGATAAGGAAACAGATGGTACTTTGTTGCTTCCAGGAATTTTCAATAAACAAGCTGATATTGAAAGTGGTTTGCCAAAAAAGAAAAAAAATCAAATAATACTAGTAATAGTATACATTTTTTTCAAATTGATTACAATTTTGAGTGCTGAATTCCATCAGACTCAGAGCTTATAAACCTCAGAATTTCATACTTCTGAATACAAACTTCAAGGCATCCAGGGCTGATTATAAATATCAGCCTTCCATTGAGTTGATAGATGACCTCCCCTAAGTCAGAAGCCTGAACACCCTATTAATTCCACAACAGGTGGCAAGCCTCCTACTACCCAGTGAGTCAAGAGTGAAGCATATTTTAAGCAAATATTAGGGAAGTTGTCTCCCCTCACAAGAGATGTATTTTAGGGGACACCAATGTTTTCAAATGTGAGTACATTAAATATAAGTATTTTGAATTTTTAGAAGCATGCAGTAGATAAATACAAGAGTATCATCATAGAAGCATGTAACATACATTAAGGCAATGCATGCAGACCTCTTTCTTATGGTATATTATAAACTTATATTTTTCTATGCACACTATTATCTTATAATATTCTATTTAATCTATATACACTCGATTCTAAAGATTGAGTATATTCAATCATACACACACATACACACACAGCCCACAGCTCAGTTCAGTTCGGTCGCTGAGTTGGATCTGACTCTTTGCAACCCTATGGAGTGCAGCACGCCAGGCCTCCCTGTCCATCACCAACTCCTGGAGTTTACCCAAACTCATGTCCATTGTGGAGAAGGCAATGGCAACCCACTCCAGTATTCTTGCCTGGAAAATCCCATGCAAGAAGGAGCCTGGTTGGCTACAGTCCATGGGGTCATGAAGAGTTGGACACAACTGAGCAACTTCACTTTCAATTTTTATGTTCATGCATTGGAGAAGGAAATGGCAACCCACTCCAATATTCTTGCCTGGAGGAAAGGAGCCTGGTTGGCTGCTGTCTTTGGGGTTGCACAGAGTCGAACATGACTGACACGACTTAGCAGCAGCATCGGCATGTCCATTGAGTCAGTGATGCCATCAAACCATCTAGTCCTCTGTCGTCCCCTTCTCCTCCTGCCCTCAATCTTTCCCAGCATCAGGGTCTTTTCAAATGAGTCAGCTCTTCACATTAGGTGGCCAAAGTATTGGAATTTCAGCTTCAACATCAGAATCCAGTGAACACCCAGGACTGATCTCCCTTAGGATGGACTGGTTGGATCTCGGTGCAATCCAAGGGACTCTCAAGAGTCTTCTCCAGCACTACAGTTCAAAAGCATCAATTCTTTGGTGCTCAGCTTTCTTTATAGTCCAACTCTCACATCCATACATGACTACTGGAAAAACCATAGACTTGACTAGATGGACCTTTGTTGGCAAAGCAATGGCTCTGCTTTTTAATATGCTGTCTAGGTTGGTCATAGCTTTCCTTCCAAGGAGTAAGCGTCTTTTAATTTCATGGCTGCAATCACCATCTGCAGTGATTTTGGAGCCCAAAAAAATAAAGTCTGACACTGTTTCCCCATCTATTTGCGATGAAGTGATGGGGCCGGGTACCATGATCTTAGTTTTCTGACTGTTGAGCTTGAAGCCAACTTTTTCACTCTCCTCTTTCACTTTCATCAAGAGGCTCTTTAGTTCTTCACTTTCTGCCATAAGGGTGGTGTCATCTGCATATCTGAGGTTATTGATATTTCTCCTGGCAGTCTTGATTCCAGCTTGTGCTCTATCCAGTCCAGTGTTTCTCATGATGTACTCTGCATATATGTTAAATAAGCAAGGTGACAATATACAGCTTTGACATACGCCTTTTCCTATTTGGAAACAGTCTGTTGTTCCATGTCCAGTTCTAACTGTTGCTTCCTGACCTGCATACAGATATCTCAAGAGGCAGATCAGGTGGTCTGGTATTCCCATCTCTTGAAAAATTTTCCACAGTTTATTGTGATCCACACAGTCAAAGGCTTTGGCCTAGTCAATAAAGCAGAAATAGATGTTTTTTTGGAACTCTCTTGCCTTTTTGATGACCCAGCGGATGTTGGCAATTTGATCTCTGGTTCCTCTGCCTTTTCTAAATCCAGCTTGAACATCTGGAAGTTCACAGTTCATGTACTGTTGAAGCCTGGCATGGAGAATGTTGAGCATTGCTTTGCTAGCGTGTGAGATGATTGCAGGGATAGGGGTGCCTGGTGGGCTGCCGTCTATGGGGTCACACAGAGTCAGACACGACTGAAGCGACTTAGCAGCAGCAGCAGCAGAGATGATTGCAATAGTGTGGTAGTTTGAGCTTTCTTTGGCATTGTATTTCTTTGGGATTGGAGTGAAAACTGACCTTTTCTAGGCCTGTGGCCACTGCTGAGTTTTCCAAATTTGTTGGCATATTGAGTGCAGCACTTTCACAACATCATCTTTTAGGATTTCAAATAGTTCAACTGGAATTCCATCACCTCCACTAGCTTTGTTTGTAGTGATGCTTCCTAAGGCCCACTTGGAGCCCACATTCTGGGATGTCTGGCTCTAGGTGAGTGATCACACCATTGTGATTGCACACACCACATACATATATACATACATACATATATATATATATATATATATATATATATGGAAAATTTTTAGAAATTTTCAAAAATAAAATTATCACAGTGAATTTGCCTATGCACTGTTTAGAGCCCAAACACTTAATTTAATGTTTCTTTGAAGAAGAGAGGTGAAACTTTCTTATTTGTCAGCATGAAGAAAAGTATATCTTCCTTATTAATTATAGTAAAAATTCTAAATAAAATGGTTGTAAATTTAACAGAGATACATTAAGTGAACAATATATTACATGGAGATAGGTATTATTCCAGCAATGCTGTTTACCTTAATATTGGTTATTTTCATATTCTTTTCCATTATGATTTATTACAGCATTTGAATATAGTTCTCTCTGCTATACAGTAGGTCCTTGTTGTTTTATCTATTTACTTATAGTAGTATGTATCTGCTAATACCAAACTCCTAATCTGTCCCTTCCCAATCTCGTCCCCCTTGACAACCACAGCTCTGTTCTCTGTCTGAGTCTGTTTCTGTTTTAAATAAGTTCATTTGTGTCATATTTTAGATTCCACATATAAGTGATATCATAATGGATTTGTCTTTTTCTTTCTGATTTAGCTCACTTAGTATAATCTCTAACTCTGTGTTGCTGGCAATGGTTATTTCATTCTTTTTTATGACTAATATTCCACTGTATACATATACCACATCTCTCTTATCCATTCTTGTGCTGATAGACACTTAGGTTGCTTCCATGTCTTGGCTATTGTACTTCTTCCATGTCAGCTATTGCTTCTTTTAACATAAGGGTGCAGGTATCTCTTTGAATGATAGTTTTGTCTCAGTATATACCCAGTAATGGGTTGCTAGATCCTATGGCAACTCTTATTTTTAGTTTTTTGAGGAACCTCATACTGTTCTCCATAGTGGTTGTACCAATTTACATTTCCACCATAGTGTCGAAGGGTTCTATTTACTCTACACCTTCTCCAGTATTTATTTGTAGACTTTTTAATGATGGCCATTCTGACCAATGTGAGATGGTACCTCACTGTAGTTTTGCTTTGCATTTATCTGATAATTAGTGAAGTTGAGCATCTTTTCACTTGCCTATTGGCCAACTGCAAACACTACTTTACATTCCTGTCAACTACAAATACTTGTTCTCACTTCCAGACCCTGTTTTCCCATGTTCCTTGTTTTTCTTCTGCCTTATAAACAACTGACATTTTTTACTCATAATTCTGGAAGCTGGAAATCTAAGATCAAGGTGCCAACTTGATCAAATGAGGGCCCTCCTCCTCAAGGTTCATAGCTGGTACCTTTATGCTGTGACCTCATGTGGTGGAAGAAATTCCCTGTTCCCCATTTCTCACCTCAGACTCCTGCCTCTCGCTTGAGTCTCTGCTTCTTCATCCTCTTCCTCCCTGCTTCTTCATCCTCTTCCTCCCTTAATTCTCTTCCTTTGAGTCTCTGCTTCTTCATTCTCAGTCTCTCCATTCTACTTCAGGTATTTGAACTTTATCCTCTGTTCATCCTCTCACACATAGATATTACTTGCATTAGTTGCTTTTGGTGTTTTGTTCTTACTGTTTCTATGCTTTTCAGCATATTTTCTCTTTCTCTCCTCCTTCTATTCCAGTCTAGGATTAGTAGCAAGAGTCTAAAATATCCTCAAGGAGGTGGCTGTCCTCTCAATCCTAAAGACTTTGCCTCTCTCCACAGGGTCAGGGTATGTGAACCCCACCATGCAGGCTTCTGTTCTCTGAAGCAGATGTCTTCTGTGGGTATCCCCATGCCTCCTGTGGGTTGCAAATCTTTCATGGAAGATTTTCTTGGTCCTATTAGGCTGGTCAACATTCTCATTTTTTATCCCCAATATCCTTTTTATTCCTAACTCAAAGAGTTATTTATTTTACTGTGCATTTAAGACCTTAGAAATTGTTGTGCAGTTACAACCTCATTGTTTGAAAAGCCTTCTTCATAAGAGAGGAAAGAGAGAGATAAAAAGGTCCAAACACTTCTGAACCAGCCCTTCAATTACTTATGGATTTTCCATGAGAAAAGAACAGTGGGAATGAACGCTATCCCAGGGACATGCCCAGGGGTGTCATTTCAGAGCAGTTAGAAGTCCATGGTCTTGGATGCCACCAAATGCAGAAACTGCTCCAAGACGTAAATGGTCTAATAGAGGAAAAAAGATACCTGCTCTTCTTCTAGACCATATCTTCAGACTTGAGGGGTGAAGGTCTACATAGTAACCCCACACTAGAGCAATACCTGTTGGGATTCTCTGTGCATTTTCTGTGTGCCAGGCTCAGAGCTGAGGGAGCTGACATTTCCTCTTTCCCTTTTCATTTTCACAGTGACCTTCTTGGATGGGTTTTGGGTGGGACACTGCTATCTTCTGGGCCCTATGTCTTGCATATGCCGCTATTGTAGTGCTGGTCCTGAGCAGGCTTCAGTGAGTTTTGTGTAGGTGCAGAGCTTCTCATTGGCCTAAAGTCTCCTACCTGTCTCCTCCCACCTTGAGCCTTCTCTAATACCTGGGCTTGGGATGCAAAGCTCAACTCAGAAAAGCAGGAGTCAATGCTCAGTTTACCACCCTTGATCAATAGGGATGAGAGTCAATAGATAAATACTTCCCCCATATGTCTCAATTTGAATTTCCATAAAAGTGGACCCTGAGACAGAGCTTGAGTACAATGTAGAATATTTGGGAAGTGATCACAAGAAACAAAAGTGAGTGTAAGTTACTTAGGCCCTTTAAATTTCCTAATCCTCATTATCACTTGGTTTATGGGTATAAGGATTTCATGGAGCCAATGCATGCAAATTGCTCAGGGCAAAACCTGACATGTGGTAAGAATTTCTGCAAATTTAGCTTTTATAACAGATTATCACTGATGTTATTCTGTCATTCATTAATCCTTCCAACAACCCTTAATTACATCCTTTCTAAGTGTCAGACTCTATGCCAGTTACTGGGGAAATTAAGCAAGTCAACTTCCATCAAGAACTATAGAGTTGAGACTTAGATATAAATAGGCAAATAAATAAAGCCAAAGTGTCACCAAGATTGGTGCTCCCACCCTGCCATATTTGGCCAGCCTGGCTTTCCCTGGGGATACGTATTTAAGGGATGTTTGCAGACTGACCAAGAAATCAGTAGAAGATGCCTCAGAGTGCCGGGAGCCGGCATATTGCATATTGAGTGCAGCACTTTCCACAGCATCATCTTTCAGGATCTGGAATAGCTCAACTGGAATTCTATCACTGCCGGGAGCCAGCGTGAGGAACTCCACCCATGACAAAGGTCATGAGGAAGGAGGCTCGGCATACGCAAAGGCGGGATTGAGCCTCAGGAGTCCCCCTGGAAAATCTCGAGCATCTACCCCCAAAACCAGAGTCTGCCTACTTTCTGCTTTGTGCTTTCACCTACACCTCTGACTTTACAGGGGGCTGTCCCCCACTACCTCTCTCTGAAAAAAG
Source organism: Bubalus kerabau (assembly GCF_029407905.1). NCBI lineage: Eukaryota > Metazoa > Chordata > Mammalia > Artiodactyla > Bovidae > Bubalus > Bubalus kerabau. The sequence continues at coordinate 224,851,453 of NC_073624.1, forward strand.
AGTTAGCTTACAGCTCCAGTTAATAATTCCTGGGTGTGACAATGTTTAACCTACAAACTCCTTTGGAAATCCTCTAGCCTGCCTGAATAGGTTTTTCCAGCCACATGTGATTGTCCAGAGCCTCCCAACTGTGAGAGGCAGGAGATGTTCTAAACTGTCTAAACACAGATTCCTTTGAGTAGTTAAAAGATTGATTAGAAATTGTATTGGTGAAGGGTTTTTCACTTGTTGGGCCAATGTTTGCTGCTAAGTCTCCATACTCCTTACCTACTGTGTCCTTGGCAGTGTATTGATTGATATAATGGGTGTATAGAAATGTAAGTAGTAGCCTCAATGTTTGTAACGTTGGACCCTTGAGTTAATTCTTTTCTTGATTGAGCCCACCTCACCTTTGCCCTATAGGAATGCAGCTTTGTCCAATGCTTTTTTGGAGGCTGGTGCCTGACTTTGGAATAATCACCTTTAGAGAAAAATAAGTTTCTTAAAATGTTAACAGGCCTCCTGGCCAGAAGATGATGTAATTCACCTGAACTTTTGAATATGATAAGTTTGAAAGCCTGGCTTCGATTAGGACCAGGAACTGCTGTCCTTGCATGACTCCACCCCTTCCCCCATTATCCTCTATGCACAACTTAAGGTATAAAAACTACTTTGGAAAATAAAGTGTGGGCCTTGTTCACCGAAACTTGGTCTCCCCATGTTGCTCTTTCTCTCAAACTATGGCTGAGTCTCCATCTGGAGCGTGGAACCCGCCATGCTTGCTAATTATGCCTGGGCTTCTAAGATCCGACCGGGGAGGCCTCAGTGTCTCCTCTCCTTTGGGAGAACGGAAGGACGCCTGCAGCCTGCGTAAGTGGTGCAAACTTCTTGTCTTGAAGTTTTATTGGTCTCCCGCGTAAACCAAGCTACTCAGCCTCTTTTCTCCACTGAATTTTCCTACTGAGCTATCCTCATTCTATGACTCTTTATATCTTTGATAAATATTTATAAATAAATAGGTCGCCTAATGCCATCTCTCCTTCGAATACCCTGGATCAGCCGGGGCTGGTCCCCGGCATCAGAGAGTAGATGCTTCAGAAGGTAGTGTCATCCGAGACACTGAGATCTGGGATTTTTACCCAAGATTTGGAGGTCATGGAGAAAGGGACTCCTCTCCTTGGACACAAGTGTGAAGTGTGTGACAGAAAGAACAGCATCTCCTGAGACGTTCTCATCAGACACCACATTTATTGCATCCCCCGTGGAAAGCCAGAGTTTGGTTATGAAGAATGGAAAAGGAAGGTTCTGTGAACAGATACAAGTAGAGAGGAGTTTTCATTTTGCCATGTGCCTGGTATACAGAGGATCTCAAATAAGGATTACAGAGAAGCGAGCCATGGGAAATTGTGTTAGGAGAAAGAGAGCACTGCCAAGCATTAACATGAGAATATCAGGTTGTAAAGACTGCTGACAGTACTTATAATTTAGAAAGTGACCAGGGCTGACAATGATATGACATGTTGTAAGATTAATTGCCTGTAAATTTTCACACAGAGCTCTTCGCTTAGGCTTTTTGAGTCTTATTTTCTAGTACTATTTCATGAATGCAATATATTTTCCAAACTAAGAGATTGAAACTCTTGAGGTCAAGGCCAAGTCTTTCAAACAAAAGAGCAAATTCTCTCAGCCGCTTAAGAGGCCAAGTAAATTTTGATACAATTTACCCATGTGAGAACAAAGACAAGAATTTTATATTGTTAAAGGAAACACTCTGAAACTTAAAACAAAATTGAACTTACTGATTCATAGCCTCCTATTGGAGCATTCACAAATACTCAAGCTCCCTGCACTGTCCTCAATTAAAATGACTTGTTTTCCACCATGAACTCAACATTTAGCTCATTTGAGAATAGTTCTTGGGAACTGGTTAATTTTGTCAAGTAAATTATTAGTTATTGTATGATATTACTACATAATAATGTATAAGCCCTAAAGCCACTTCAAATGCAAAGAATTATTTCCTTAATAATTGTGCCTATAAAAGAGAACAAATTATACTTTTCTAATTTGTTAACTCACTATTGTTTATTTTAGAACTTATGAATGGTGAAAAGTCAAAAAGAGTAAGTGTACAGTTCTTGGAATCCCAGCAAATCAGATACATGTAATTGTCAGAACCAGTCAGAGTAGTTGAGCCTTGGAATCATTGTCCAACTATTGCTAGAGATACCAGGCTTTGGCAACAATGAAAACAAGAGGCAACTTTTCTAGCTCACAAAGGAGCTATTGAAAAGCCTGGGAATGTAAGATATCACTCATTCTGATAAATACATCTCAGCTAATGCTCAGTAGAAAAAAATTAATTCCCAAAGCAAAATGATAGTCAGGTTTACTCACCCTACACAATATGTAGGAAGTCATTCAGATGCTATTTTTGTATACCCATGTATTACATTTGCTTTTCTGGGATATGTTATAAGTGTAAAGGTGTATTTAAATAAGTCAAGTCACTTCTTGGGATAGTTGCCCCTAGGTGAATGGTAGATCCTGCTGCTGCTGCTGCTAAGTTGCTTTAGTCGTGTCTGACTCTGTGTGACCTGATAGACGGCAGCCCACCAGGTTCCCCATCCCTGGGATTCTCCAGGCAAGAACACTGGAGTGGGTTGCCATTTCCTTCTCCAATGGATGAAAGTGAAAAGTGAAAGTGAAGTTGCTCAGTTGTGTCCTAATCTTTGCAACCCCATGGACTGCTGCCTACCAGGCTCCCCCGTCCATGGGATTTTCCAGGCAAGAGTACTAGAGTGGGGTGCCAGTGCCTTCTCCAGGTAGACCCTGGTAGATGTTAATTTAAAATATTTAAATATAGATAGTCACCTGTAAAATACATGATATATTCATTTGGCATTATTTATTTAAAATTGTGGCTAAGTCCCAAAGACCCAGACATTAGCTAAAGAGGACTTTAAAAATATTTTTTGCAGTGGTGGTTGGGGTGAGGGAAGGCAGGGTTATAATATTTCCAGAGTCTGATCCCCTTCAACACTGATTTTATAAAAGTCAGTGTTTAGACATTTAACTTTATAATTTCATCAAAAAGTGATCAAGTTCTGGGGAAATATAACTGGGCTATGAGAGAAGCCCATTAACTAAATAGTAACAAATTAATGATTTATTAACTAAATAGTAGTTTGGAAATTGTTTATCTAGCAAATTTAATACTGTTATTTGTTTGAATGGTAGACCTTCTTCTGGTGTACTCTGGAAAGTAAATGAAGATTAGGAGGTGAGTTAGTATTTGTAAAAGTTAAAAGCAATGAAACCAAAACAAAACCAAAAATAAATTGCATTTAATGAAATGAGCTACAGTATCCATGACTTGATGACTGAACAGCAACAACAGAAAGATAACTGGAAAATCACAAAATAGGTGGAGATTAAACAGTACATTTCTAAATAACACATGAGTTAAGGGAAAAAAAAAAACTCAAGATAAATTAAAAAAATTTTGAATGAAAATGAAAACACATCAAAATTTATGGAATGCAGTGAAAGCAGTGCTTAGAAGAAAATTTATGGCATTGAATGCATATATTAGAAAAGAAGACAAATTGCAAATCAATAATCTAAATTTCCAATTTAGGAAACCATAAAAGAAGGATAAATTAAATCCTAATAAATCAGAAGAAAGGAAATAATAAGAATTAAAGCATAAGTCAATGAAATAGAAAAGTTTACCAATGGAGAAAATCAATGAAACCAAAAGCTTGTTCTATAAAATCATCAATAAAGGCAAATACCTCTAGCCAGGCTACCTAAGAGAGAAAAGAGAGAAAGTATAAATTACTAATATCCAGAATGAAAGATTAAGCACCCTGATTCCAGAAATATTAAAATGATAATGCAGAGTACTATGAATAACTCTATGTCCACAAATTTGATACTTAGATTAAATGGAGCAATTCCTTTAAAGACACAGTATCCCTAAACTCACACAAGAAAACATAAATGATCAGAATATGCCTATGTCTAATAAATAAATTGGATCAATAATTAATAACCTTCCAAAACAGAAAGCATCAAGCCCTGATGGGTTCACTGGTGAATTCTATTAAACATTAAAGGAAGAAATTGCACCAGTTTTCTACAATCTTTTTCAGAATGTAGAAGCCAAAAAACACACATCATAATTTATTCTGTGATGTGAGCAGTATGCTAGTACCAGAATAAGGCAAAGACATTACAGGAAAAGAAAACTATAAGCCAATATCTCTCATGAACATAGATGAAAAAATCCTCAACAAAATATTAGCAAATCAATCCAATGATGTATAATAATAACTATAATAAACAAATAGAAATTATATATGCAAGTCTATTTCAACATTTGAAAATTAATGCAGTCCATCAAAAAATACTAAAAAAAAATCATAGTTGTATCAATAGGTGCAGATAAAGCATTTGTCAAAATTCAATGCTCATTCATGATAAAATATCTCAGTAATTTAGGAATGGAGAAGAATTTCCTCAACTTGATAAGAAATATATACAAAATATATACAGCTAGTATATTCAGTAATGAAGAAATTAAATTTTCCCACTAAAATCAAGTATAAGGGAAGGATTGATCCTTCTCACTCCTTTTCTGCATTGTACTGGAAGTTCTCGCTAATGCAGTAAGACAATAAGAGGAAATAATAGTTATATGGATTGAGAGAGAAGATGCAAATTATCATGTTTTTGTTGCATATGACATGATCATCTATGCAGAAAATCCAAAAGAATGACAAAAATTTCCTGAAACTAATAAGCAGCTATAGCAAGGTGAAAGATACAATGTTAATATACAAAAGTGCATTGCTTCCCCATATACCAATAATAAACAAGCAAAATTCAAAATTAAAAGCATAATATCATTTACATAAGTATTCCAAAATATGAAATTCTCGGGTGTGAGTCTAACAAAATATGTGCAAAATCTATATGATTTGCATGCATGCTTGGTCATGTCCAACTCTTTGTGACCCTATGGACTGGGACCCTCCAGGCTTCTCTGTCCATGAAATTTTCCAGGCAAACTACCAAAGTGGGTTGCTGTTTCCTACTCTATGAAATCTTCCAGACCCAGGGATTGAACTTGAGTCTCTTGTGTCTCCTGCACTGGCAAGTGGATTCTTTATCAATGAGCCACCTGGGAAGCTATATAAAACTTTGATAAGTGAAATCAAAGAAGAACCAAATAAGTAGAGTGATGTTCCATGTTCATGGATAAGAACACTCAATATTTTCAAAATGGCTATTCTTCCTAATTGAATCTGTAAGTTAAACAATCCTAGTCTAAAATCCCATAAATAAGCTGTTTCTAAAGTTTAAGAAATTGGTAAATCTAAAACTACTCAAAATATATATTTAAAAAAAAGAGTGGAGAAGACTTTTGGTGTGTTATTCTTCCATATCTCTTGTGATAAAATAGTCTTGATAAATGTGTTAGTAATTATATTACCTCTCATCATAATTTTATTCAATTACCAAGTTGTGTCCAATTCTTACAATCCCTTAGGATGCAGCATGCCAGGCTTCTCTGTGCCTCACCAGCTCCCAGAGTTTGCCCAAGTTCATGTCATTTGAATCAGTGATACCATCTAACCATCTCATTCTCTGTTGACCTCTTCTTCTGCCTTCAATCTTTTCCAACATCAAGGTCTTTTTCAATGAGTCAGCTCTTTGCATCAGGTGACCAAAGTATTGGAGCTTTAGCTTCAGCATCAGTCCTTCCAATTATATTCAGGATTTATTTCCTTTAGGAGTGACTGATTTAATCTCTTTGCAGTCCAAGAGACTCTCAAGAGTCTTCTCCAGCATCACAATTTGAAAGTATCACTTCTTCGGCAGTCTGTCTTCTTTATGGTCCAGCTCTCACATCTGTACATGGCTACTGTAAAGACCATAGCCTTGAGTATATGGACCTTTGTCGGCAAAGTGATGTCTTTGCTTTTTAATACACTTGTCTATGTTTGTCATAGCTTTCCTGCCAAGAAGCAATCATCTTCTAATTTCGTGGCTGCAGTCACCATTTGCAATAATTTTGTCATAAGGTCCTACCCTATTCTCTCAGGTGAAATTTAAAAGATACCCTTATCTCCAGTAACCAAGTGAGTTTGGCAAGTGATGGGATAAACAAATTTTCATTTAAGAACTTCTTCAAGTCTTTGTCCTGATAGACTTGTGTGAATCTCTAAGAGGGGAAATTTAAAACACAAACACCTCAATTTATTATATTTTAAAGCCTAAGTCTTTCTATGCTTTTGATCTTGTTTTTTTTTTTCCCTTAAATTCTTATGAAATGTATTCTTTAGAATAGACATATAAAAAATTAAACCTAGATTCCTGACAGTGATGAAACGTGCTTATTAAAGTTATGCTTCCATGGTTCACAAAACTCACTTTAAAAGAATTATTTATTTATGTATTTTTGGTTGTGCTGGGTCTTTGTTGTTGTGCGAGCTTTTCTTTAGTTGTGGTGAGCTGGGGCTACTCTCTGGTTGCAGCACATGGGCTTTCCATTGCAATGAGTGTTTTTGTTGTAGAGCATGGGCTCTAGACACTTGAGCTTCAGTAGGTGTGGCACATGGGCTCAGTGGTTGCAGCTCCTGCTTTTGAGAGCACAGTCTCAATAGTTGTGACTGTAAGCACACATGTGCTTAGTTGCCCTGCGGCATGTGGGATCTTCCCAGATCAGGGATCACAGTCACGTCTCCTGCATTAGCAGGCAGATTCTTTACCACTGAGCCACCAGGGAAGCCCTAAGCTTCCTTTTTTTCACATCAATTTTAGATAGTTCTAATTACACACAGCAATATTGTTCTTTGATCACTTTCCAATGGAGGTGACATTTGAGCTTGCAACAGTTTTCTTAACTATGTATAACATCTTTAGGGTCTCCTTTGGAGCCTCATATGCAGTGAATACCAGTTGGGACTAACAGTCAAGGAGCCTTACACCTCTTTTCTTTTTAACTGAAATAGCAATAGAATTTAAGGAGATTTTAAAAAGAGTTCAGGGAGACTTTTTTACCCCTCACTCACTTTCCCCAGTGTAACATAGTACATAACTATATTATAATATCAAAACAAGGAAATTTACTTTGGCAAAATCCACACACTTTATTTGGATTTCACCCTTTTTACATGTATTTATTTGTGTGTATGTGTGGAGATGTTTATACTTCTCTGGTGCCTTGCATGTTTTAAGAATTTGAACTTGGTAAGTTCTGATAAGATATTACTGGGACAAATGTATGAGGTTTTATTCTTTTTATGTGTAATTCCAGAAGTGCCTGACAGATTCTCTTTACATAACTTCCTTAGAATGTTTTATGATGCCTGATATGCTTTTAGTTAGTAGAAAACACAAAAATACAATAATAGTTTTTTATTTACTTACCAATTACTTATTAGCCACTTTTTTAGGAACTGGGAAAATTATAGTGAACAAAACTGTAAATCTTTGCTCTCATGAATTTTCTGCCTTAGAGGAAATCAGAAAACAAAAGACCAATTATAAAACCTACTAGGTGACAATAAATGCCATGAAGAGAACTAAAGTAGGATGAGTGGAGATGGTGACAAGTTCATACAGAGTGGTTAGAGAAGGACTTTCTGGTGGCATTTAGGAAATGTGGCTGAAAGGAAATATGAAGAGCCTTGTTAAAAGCATTCCTGGTCAAGGAAAGAGCACATACAAAAACCTAAGGGTGGATGAACCTATAGATTGTCACACTGAGTGAAGCAAATCAGAGAGAAACAAACACCATATGATACTATTTTTCTGTGGAATCTAAAAACAATGGTACAAATAAACTTATTTACAAAACAGAAATAGAGTTACAGATGTAGAAAACAACCTTATGCTTATCAAGAGGGGAAGTGGGAGAGGGATAAATTGGGAGTTTGAGATTAGCAGATTCACACTACTATATATAGAGTAGATAAACAACAAGGTCCTGCTGTATAACACATGGAACTCTACTCAATACTCTATAATGGTCTGTATGGAAAAATAATCTAAAAAGGGTGGATATATGTATAACTGACTCACTTTGCTATACAGCAGAAAGTAATACAACATTCTAAATCAACTATATTCCAATGAAAATTAATTTAAAATAGCCTAAGTCAGGAGTATTTGTGGTGTATTTTCAGACATGAAGGGCAGTGTGACTAGAATATAGAGAAGGGACTGTAGTGGGATTTGAGGGCCAGTAAGTGACAGGATCAGGTTACGTGGGGTTTTGCAAGACATGGTGACAGGTGGGATTTCGTTCTGAGGGATCTAAGAAGGCACTGGGTGGATTGAAGAAAACACTTCATGTAACTTAATTCATGCATTAGAAGTATCATAATGTCTCTATGGAGAATTGGTTAGAGAAGACAAGGGTTAAAACAGGAAATCAATTAAAAGACATTTGATAACACTGCAAGGGAAAGTTGATGGAGTCTTGCCCAACAGTTTGTAACAAGAGGTGGAGAGGAGTCATCAAATTCTGTGTGTATTTCAGAGAATCAACAGACTTGCTATCAAATGCATAATACATAGGAAGTGAGATAGAGAGGAATAAAGGGTGAATGCACAATTTTGGGGCCTGAGCAATTTCAAAGGTGAAATTGCTGTTTACTGAGTTGAAGAGGACTTTGAGGATTGGTAAAATAGGGGGAAAATGTAGGGGAATCAATAGTTCACTTTTGACTGTGTTAAGGCCGGAATAGCTATTATGTGCCCTACCAGGTGGGCATGCAAATGTGGAATTCAGGAGAGCAGTCTGGGCATCATCAGCACAGAGTTGACATTGAAGAATGTGGGACTAGATGAGAAGAGGCAGGGAGAGGGTCTAGATAAAGAGGAGAATCTCTACTGTGAACTATGCCATGCACTAATTTCTTTGTTGCTCATTTAATCCTCAAATAACCCTGTATGGTAGGAAATATTATATGCTTCCATTATCTTTTCTTTCCTTCCCTCTCTCTCTGTTTTTTTTTTTTTTTTTTTTTTTAATGGAGGCATTAATGCAGCAAAGTTTGGGGAAACTTACAATGCCACCCCATGGGCTCTAATCAGACGGCCTGGGTTTCCAGAGTTTTCAATCCAGCATTATTCAGAACTCTTTTGAAAAATGCATAGAGAGAAAGCTCTTACTGTACTTTAGGTACACATTTTTAACATTTCCACTAAGTCAGCACCCTAGGGTTTTAATCACCAAAAAGCTAATATCAAAGATGTAACAACTGTGGGCTTCTTTATGTGTGTGTGTGTGTGTGTGTGTGTGTGTGTTTACAATGGTAAATTTAATGATAAATTCAAATGCTTTTTTATTTAATACTGAAGATACCAGGAAGCCACTTACGAGTTTTAAAGAACTTGATGGCTTACTTATGCCTCCTCTTTTTTTTCCTTTTTTAAAAAAATTTATTTATTTTTTAATTGAAGCATAATTACTTTACAGAATTTTGTTGTTTTCTGTCACACCTCAACATGAATCAGCCATAAGTATACATATATGCCCTCCATTTTGAACCTCCCTCCCATCTCCCTCCCCATCCCACCCATCTAGGTTGATATGGAGCCCCTGTTTGGGTTTCCTGAGACATGCAGTAAATTCACATTGGCTATCTATTTTACATAATGTAAGCTTCCGTGTTACTCTCTTCATACATCTCACCCTCTTCTCCCCTCTCCCCATGCCAATAGGTCTATTCCCTATGTCTGTTTTTCCACTGCTGCCCTGAAAATAAACTCTTCAGTACCATTTTTCTAGATTCTGTATATATGCATTAGTATACAATATTTATTTCTCTCTTTCTGACTTACTTCACTCTGTATAATAGGCTCTAGGTTCATCCACCTAATTAGAACTGACTCAAATGCATTCCTTTTTATGGCTGAGTAATATCCCTTTGTGTATATATATCACAACTTCTTTATCCATTCATCTGTCAGTGGACATCTAAGCTGCTTCCATGTTTTAGCTATTGAAAATAGTGCTGCAATGAACAATGGGATACACATGTCTTTTTCAGTTTTGCTTTCCTCAGGGTATATGCCTAGGAGTGAGATTGCTGGGTCATATGTTGGTATTATTCCTACCTTTCTAAGGAATCCCCATACTGTCTTCCACAGTGGCTGTATCAATTTACATTCCCACCAACAGTATTAGAGGGTTCTCTTTTCTCCACAACCTCTCCAGCATTTAATGTTGGTAGACTTTTTGATGATGGCCATTCTGACTGGTGTGAGGTGATATCTCATTGTAGTTTTGATTTGCATTTCTCTAATAATGAGTGATGTTGAACATCTTTTCATGTGTTTGTTAGCCATCTGTATGTCTTCCTTGGAGAAATGTCTGTTTAGTTCTTTTTCCCACTTTTTGATTGGGTTGTTTGTTTTTTTAGTATTGAGTTGTATGAGCTGCTTGTATATTTTGGAAATTAATCCTTTGTCAGTTGTTTCATGTTCTATTTTCTCCCATTCTGAGGGTTGTCTTTTCACAAAACATCTATTTCTGCTTTATTGACTATGCCAAAGCCTTTGACTGTGCGGATCACAATAAACTGTGGAAAATTCTGAAAGAGATGGGAATACCAGACCACCTGATCTGCCTGTTGAGAAATTTGTATGCAGGTCAGGAAGCAACAGTTAGAACTGGACATGGAACAACAGACTGGTTCCAAATAGGAAAAGGAGTTCGTCAAGGCTGTATATTGTCATCCTGTTTATTTAACTTATATGCAGAGTACATCATGAGAAACACTGGACTGGAAGAAACACAAGCTGGAATCAAGATTGCCAGGAGAAATATCAATAACCTCAGATATGCAGATGACACCACCTTTATGGCAGAAAGTGAAGAGGAACTAAAAAGCCTCTTGATGAAGGTGAAAGTGGAGAGTGCAAAAGTTGGCTTAAAGCTCAACATTCAGAAAACGAAGATCATGGCATCCGGTCCCACCACTTCATGGGAAATAGATGGGGAAACAGTGGAAACAGTGTCAGACTTTATTTTTATGGGCTCCAAAATCACTACAGATGATGACTTCAGCCATGAAATTAAAAGACGCTTACTCCTTGGAAGGAAAGTTATGACCAACCTAGATAGCATATTCAAAAGCAGAGACATTACTTTGCCAACAAAGGTCTGTCTAGTCAAGGCTATGGTTTTTCCAGTGGTCATGTATGGATGTGAGAGTTGGACTGTGAAGAAGACTGAGTGCCGAGGAATTGATGCTTTTGAACTGTGGTGTTGGAGAAGACTCTTGAGAGTCCCTTGGACTGCAAGGAGATCCAACCAGTCCATTCTGAAGGAGATCAGCCCTGGGATTTCTTTGGAAGGAATGATGCTAAAGCTGAAACTCCAGTACTTTGGCCACCTCATGCGAAGAGTTGACTCATTGGAAAAGACTCTGATGCTGGGAGGAATTGGGGGCAAGAGGAGAAGGGGACGACAGAGGATGAGATGGCTGGATGGCATCACTGACTTGATGGACATGAGTCTGAGTGAACTCCCGGAGTTGGTGATGGACAGGGAGGCCTGGCGTGCTGCGATTCATGGGGTCGCAAAGAGTCGGACACGACTGAGCGACTGATCTGATCTGATCTGATAGTTTCTTAGTTGTGCAAAAGCTTTTTAACTTTAATCAGGTCCCACTTGTTTGCTTTTGTTTTTATTTCCATTACTCTAAGAGGTGGGTCATAGAGGGTCTTGCTTTGATTTATGTCATTGAGTGTTCTACCTATGTTTTCCTCTAAGAATGTTATAGTTTATGGTCTTACATTTAGATATTTAATCCATTTAGAGTTTATCTTTGTGTATGGTGTTAAGAAGTGTTCTAATTTCATTCTTTTACATGTAGCTGTCCAGTTTTCCCAGCACTATTTATTGAAGAGTCTATCTTTGCCCCACTGTATATTCTTGCCTCTTTTGTCAAAAATAAGGTACCTATAGGTGCATTGTTTTATTTCTGGGCTTTCTATTTCATTCCACGGCTCTATCTTTCTGTTTTTGGGCCAATACCATACTGTCTTGATGACTGTAACTTTGTAGTATAACCTGAAGTCAGAAAGGTTGATTCCTACAGCTCCATTCTTCTTTCTCAAGTCTGCTTTGACTGTTTGGGGTCTTTTGTGTTTCCACATGAGTTGTAAAATTTTTTGTTCTATTTATGTGAAAAATTCCATTGGTAATTTCATAGAGATTGCATTGAATCTGTAGATTGCCTTTGGTTTTATAGTCATTTTCACAATACTGTTTCTTCCTACCAAGGAACATGGAATATCTCTCCATATGTTGATGTCATCTTTGATTTCTTTCATCAGTGTCTTATAATTTTCTGTGTACAGTTCTTTCATCTCCTTAGGTAAGTTTATTGCTGGATATCTCGTTCTTTTTGTTGCAGTGGTGAATGGTATTGATTCCTTAATTGTTCCTTCTGATTTTTCATCGTCAGTGTATAGAAATACAAGTGATTTCTGTGTATTGATTTTGTATCCAGCAACTTTGCTAAATTCACTGATTAGCTCTAGTAATTTTCTGATACTATGTTTAGGGTTTTCTATGTACAGTATCATGTCATCTGAGAACAGTGAGAATTGTACTTCTTCTTTTCTAATCTGGATGCCTTTTATTTCTTTTTTGTCTCTGATTGCTGTAGCAAGGACTTCCAGGACTATGTTGATAATAGTGGTGAAAATGGGCAACCTTGTCCTGTTCCTGATCTTAGGGGGAATGCTTTCAGTTTTTCACCATTGAGAATAATGTTTGCTATAGGCTTATCATATATGGCCTTTCCTATGTTGAGGTAGGTTCCTTCTATGCCCATTTTTTAAAGAGTTTTTGGTATAAATTAGGGCTGACTTTTGTCAAAGGCTTTTTCTGCATCTATTGAAATTATCATATATTTTTTGTCTTTCAATTTGTTAATATGGTGTATCACATTGATTGATTTGTGCATCTTGAAAAATCCTTACATTCCTGGTATAATCCCAACTTGATCATGGTGTATGAGCTTTTTGATGTGTTGTTGAATTCTGTTTGCTAAAATTCTGTTGAAGTTTGTTGCATCTATGTTCATCAGTGATAATGGCCTGTAGTTTTCTTTTTTTGTGTGTTGTCTTTGTCAGGTTTTGGTATCAGAGTAATGGTGGCCTTGTAAAATGAGTTTGGAAGTGTTCCTTTCTCTGCAATTTTTTGAAAGAGTTTTAGAGGGATAGGCATTAGCTCTTCTCAAAATGTTTGATAGAATTCTTCTGTGAAGCCATCTGGTCCTGGGCTTTAGGTTTTGGGGAAATATTTGATCACAGTTTCAATTTCAGTGCTTGTAATTGGGTTGTTCATAATTTCTATTTCTTCCTGGTTCAGTCTTGGAAGATTGAACTTTTCTTAAAATCTGTCCATTTCTTCCAGGTTATCCATTTTATTACCATATACTCTCATAATCCTTTGTATTTCTGCATTGTCTGTTGTAACCTCTCCTTTTTCATTTCTAATTATGTTGATTTGATTCTTCTCTTTTTTTTTTTTCTTGATGAGTCTGGCTAAAGGTTTGTCAATTTTGTTTTTCTTCTCCAAGAACCAGCTTTTATTAATCTTTACTATTGTTTATTTCATTTATTTTCCAATTATTTCTGCTCTGATCTTTATGGTTTCTTTCCTTCTGCTGATTTTGGGGCATTTTTTGTTCTTCTTTTTCCAGTTGTTTTAGGTGTAAAATTAGGTTATCTATTCAATGTTTTTCTTGTTTCTTGAGGTAGGATTGTATTGCTGTAAACTCCCCTCTTAGAACTGTTTTTGCTGAATCCCATAGGTTTTGAGTTGTATTTTCATTGTCATTAGTTTCTAGAAATAATTTTTGATTCCCCTTTTGATTTCTTCAGTAACATGTTGGTTATTTAGAAATGTATTGTTTAATCTCATGTGTTTGTGTTTTTTACATGTGTTTTCTTGTAAGTGATATCTAGTCTCATAGCGTTGTGGTCGGAAAAGATACTTCATAAGATTTCAATTTTCTTAAATTTACTGAGGTTTGATTTGTGATCCAAGATGTAGTCTATCCTGGAGAATGTTCCCTATGCACTTGAGAAGAAGGTATATTCTTCTGCATTTATATGGAATGTCATCAGTGAGATCCATCTCATCTAATGTATCATATAAGACTTTTGTTTCCTTATTAATTTTATGTTTTGATGATCTGTCCATTGGTGTGAGTGGAGTGTTAAAGTTTCCTACAATTATTGTGTTACTGTCAATTTCTCTTTTTATGTCTGTTAGTGTTTTTCTTATGTATGAGGTGCTCCTATGTTGGGTGCATAGATATTTACAATTGTGATATCTTCCTCTTGGATTGATCCATTGATCATTATGTAGTGTCCTTCCTTATATCTTGTAATTTTCTTTAAGGTTGATTTTGTCTGATATGTGGATTGTTACCCCAGCTTCCTTTTGCTTTCCATTTGCATGGAATATATGTTTCCATTCTCTCACTTTCAGTCTATATGTGTCTTGAGACCTGAAATGGGTTTCTTGTAGACAGCATACATATGGGTCTTTTTGTGTCCATTCAGCCAGTCTGTGTCCTTTGATTGCAGCATTTAATCCATTTACATTTAAAGTAATTATAGATATATATGTTCCTATTGCCATTTTCTTAGTTGTTGGGGTTGGATTTTGTAGATCTTTTTCTTCTCTTTCGTTTCTTGACTATACAAATCCCTTTACCATTTGTTGTAAAGCCGGTTTGGCGGTGCTGAATTCTCTTAACTTTTACTTGTCTGAAAAACTTTTGATTTCTCCATCAATTTTGAATGAGATCCTTGCTGGCTACAGTAATCTTGGTTGTAGATTTTTCCCTTTCAGTACTTTAAATATATCCTGCCACTTCCTTCTGGCCTGCAGAGTTTCTGCTGAAAGATCAGCTGTTAAACATATGTGGTTTCTCTTGTTTGTTACCTGTTGTTTATCCTTTGCTGCTTTTAATATTCTTTCTTTGTGTTTAATCTTTGTTAGTTTGAATAGTATGTGTCTTGGCGTGTTTCTCCTTGGGTTTATCCTGTATGGGACTCTTTGTGCCTGTTGGGACTTGATTGACGATTTCCTTTTCCATGTTGGGGAAATTTTCAACTATAATCTCTTTGAAAATTTTCTCATACCCTTTCTTTTTCTCTTCTTCTGGGACCCCCTATAATTCAAATGTTAGTGCGTTTGATATTGTCTCGGAGGTCTCTTAGACTATCCTTAGTTCTTTTCATTCTGTTTATTTTATTCTGCTCTTCAGAAGTTATTTCTAGCATTTTATCTTCCAGCTCACTGATTTGTTGTTCTGCTTCAGATATTCTGCTAGTGATTCCTTCTAGAGTATTTTTTATTTCAGTAAGTGTGTTGTTTGTCTCTGCCTATTTATTCTTTAATTCTTCTAGGTCTTTGTTAATTTATTTGTGCATTTTCTCCATGTTTTTCAACGTTTTTGATCATCTTCACTATCATTATGCTGAATTATTTTTCAGGTAGTTTGCCTGTTTCCTCTTCATTTATTTAGATTTCTGTGTTTCTAGTTTTTTATTCATTTGTGTAGTATTTCTCTGCCTTTTCATTATTTTTTTTAATTTATTGTTTTTGAGGTCTCCTTGTCCCAGCCTTAAAGGTTGAATTCTCTCTTCCTTTTGGTTTCTGCCACCCCTAAGGTTGGTGCAGTGGTTTGTGTAAGCTTCACATAGGGTGAGATTTATGCTAAGTTTTTGTTTGTTTGTTTGTTTTGTTTTTCCTCTAATGGGCAAGGCTGAGTGAGGTGGTAATCCTGTCTGTTGATGATTGTGTTTGTGTTTTTGTTTTGTTTGTTGTTTGGATGAGGTGTCCTGCACAGGATGCTACTGGTGGTTGGGTGATGCCAGGTCTTGTATTCAAGTGGTTTCCTTTGTGTGAGTTCTCACTATTTGATACTCCCTGAGCGACTTCACTTTGATTTTCACTTTCATGCATTGGAGAAGGAAATGGCAATCCACTCCAGTAATCTTGCCTAGAGAATCCCAGGGATGGGGGAGCCTGGTGGGCTGCCGTCTATGAGGTGCCACAGGGTCGGACACACTGAAGCAACTTAGCAGCAGCAGTAGAAGCAGCAATAGCAATGTTAGTTCTCTGGTAGTCTAGGGTCTTGGAGTCAGTGCTCCCACTCCGAAGACTCAGGATTTGATCTCTTTCTGCCTGACCCTTGGACAGTTTCTCCAGACATAGTGATAACATGGATCCCAGTTTCCAAACAGCTTAGGGTCACAGCGGTGTCCACTCCAGGTTAGAAGATCTCAGGTAATGAGTTCCCATTTTCAAATGCAGGGTGACAATGTACAGCCTTGATGTATTTCTTTCCTGATTTGGAACCAGTCTTGTTGTTCCATGCCCAGTTATAACTGTTGCTTCTTGACCTGCATACAGATTTCTCAGGAGCCAAGTCAGATGGTATGGTATTTCCATCTCTTTAAGAATTTACATAACTATACCAAAGTGGCACAGCCTAAACTGACTCTGAAGACCTCAGGCCTTAGAGAGATTACTTTTAATCGCTCTACTTTATTGATCAAACTTGAACTTCAAACCGTGTAAAAGATTAGGGACTTACTTAAATGGCTACCTAGCTGAAAGTTACTGGTTGAAACAGTTTTAAGAACAGCAAGCTTTTCCAGGGCAAGGCAATAGGAGATTTTATCTTCTGAGAAGGAAAGCCTATCCTGTATGATCCTAGTCCTCACATTATTATTAGGGATCCTCAGTGAAGCAAAGCAGAGATCACATGGGCTGTCCTCATAGAATGGTACTGGGACCCCGTAGGTAGTCCAGGGAGCTGAGCATAGAGTAGCACTCCAGTCAGATGAGTTCTGTGGCTGAGTATGTAGAGCTGTATACCCTGCTTGTAACTTGTACGGCAGTGGCTCTTTTTGTGTTGGTGTCACTTTTTGGCAAATCCTTCTTACAGATGGTTTTACATGGGGGCCCATGAAGAAAACTCAGACCCTATCTTCTACAGGATTCATTCTCTGATCTCAATGTCCTGTTTTGGTTGGGATAGGATCATTCATGCATAGACACATATTTCTGGTATGCCAACTACAAGGCAAGAGTTGGAGATAGAATGATGTATACAGTAAAAATGATCTGTTCTTCTAGGCAAGTTTTCCTTATAGGAGAAAGTAAAAAATCATGGACAAATATGCAAGCCAATAAATAAAACAATTATAAATTGTGACAAGTTCTATAAAGAAAAGAATGAGGCAGCTAAAACTTAACAACAAGGAGATCTAATTAGGATAGACAGGAAAGTCTTTCAAAAGAAGTGCTATTTGAGTCAATACCTGAGGCCTGAGCAGAAAACGTCAATGAAAAAAGTAGTGTAAGGGCATTTCATACAGAGAAGTGTCCAAGAGATTAGAGATTTCAGCAAGCTTTGATATTCTGGAATAGCTAGGTCAGTGTGTTTGGAGAAGAGTTAATGAAAAAGGGGTTGCTACAATTTTTTTTTTAATACTAGAGAAAAAAAGTATGAAAGGAACTAATGTAAAATGACTTGGATATTGCTTTACTTCTATAATTCCATTTAGCCAAAACTAAATTACTTCTAATTCAACAAATCCAATATTTTTCTGACAGAGCAAAATGTATTAGTTTTGAAAAGGCCACCAAGACCCGGACTATGTGTGGTCACTTGAAGTTAATATATATTCAGTCTAATTGTTTTACAAAATGTTCTTCTGGCAATCTCAATAACCAGTTGCTGCATAATAAGCTGAATTTAGCCTCCAGTTATTGGTCAGGATGAGCAGGCTATAACTAATATTCCATTTTTCATCACCCAGAAAACCTCAGGGTTGGGTATTTCTGTGCTACTTTGGCCAAGTCCTTTCTAATCATGTGCAATAATCATTTTTATTAATCACATTGCAAGATGTATAAGAACCCAATACATTTTTCCATGTAAGAAGGAATAAAATTTAAGTTCATTTCTAAAACATACATATGGATAAATAGTTTAATCAGCCTAATATTCTGTTTTAAAAGATATAGGAATCAAGTTCAAATAATCATATCTTTGCTCTTTTACTGGTTTACATGGCCAACCTATGGAAAAGGGAAGAGTAGAAACGGTCTTGTGTAGGGTGGATCCTAGAGGTTGAACACTATCAAGTTTCTCTCTTATCCTCTGTCTGTATATAGACTTGATTCTCCCTGCTACATTTGAGTTTGTCCCACATTGATGTTTTAATTATTCCCATAAAAATTTAGTGAGTGCCTACATATGTAAGCCATGTTGTGTTAAGAGAGAGAGTAGTCCTCAGGATATCCATGCATGTGACAATATAAAACTTTATGCCTTATATAGTCTATGAAAATGAAAATGTTAGTCATTCATTCATGTCTGACTCTTTGCAACTCTGTGGACTGTAGCCCACCAGACTTCTCTGTCGATGGAATTCTCTAGGAAAGAATACTGGACTGGATATCCATTCCCTTCTTCAGGGGATCTTCCCTACCCAGGGACCAAACCCAGGTTTTCTGCATCACAGAAGGATTCTTTACCATATGACCCTCTAGGGAAGCTCTGTTACATATCCTATAACAGAGGTCGAAGACAGAATTCAAATTAAAAATAAATCCACAAAAATCTTGCTTCAAATAGTAATATGTTCTATAAAAGGAATAAGTGCAAAAGATAAAGTAATGGCCTATGACTGGGAGAAGAGAGTACTTTGCTTTATATAGGGAAGCTTTTATGATGAGGTGATGACCTCTTCAGAGTTTGAGCTGAGACATGGAGAATGAAGCAGAAGCATTCATTGAGACCTCTAGGGCAAGGGAATTGCAGAAAGCAGGCTCAGCAAATGTAAAGACCCTAAAATGAAAATGGTCTTAGAATATGTAAGAGGTGGAGGCAAGACTGGTGTGAGTGAAACAAAGAGATCTGTGGGGAAAGTAGGTAAATATTGAATAGACATGGTCTAGTAGTCCATGGTAAAAAGTATGAATTTTATTTTAGCTTCATCAGAAAGTTGCTGGAAGATTTCAAAGCAGAAACTGAAAAAATTAAGTTTAATTTTTAAAATATATCTTTCTAGTGGAGAATAAAGTGACTTCTCTGGTGGCTCAAAGGGTAAAATATCTGCCTGCAATGCGGGAGACCTGGGTTCAATCCCTGGGTCAGGAAGATCCCCTGGAGAAGGAAATGGCAACCCACTCCAATATTCTTGCCTGGGAAATCCCATGGACGGAGAAGCCTAGTAAGCTACAGTCTATGGGGTCGCAAAGAGTCAGACACAAATGAATGACTTCACTTTCACTTTCAGTGGAGAATAGACTTTAACAAGTCAAGAGTAGAAGCAGAGAAACTGGTTAGTAGGCAGATACTTCAGTCCTAGTAAGAAGTTGCAATGGTTTGGATTAAGGTGAAAACTTTTTTTTTTCCTTTGTAACAGCAAGAAATTAATTCAGAATATGTTTTTTAAATAGATTTTAAGTAAGGCTTAATGATGGATTGGATGTGGGAACTCAGAGAGAAATAAACTATGCAATTCTTAAGATCTTTCCCTGAGCAGGTGGATGATTAAAAAGGGGGTTGCTGCTGCTGCTGCTAAGCCACTTCAGTCATGTCTGACTCTGTGCAACCCTATAGACAGCAACCCACCACTGTCCCTGGGATTCTCCAGGCAAGAATACTGGAGTGGGTTGCCATTTCCTTCTCCAATGCATGCACACACGCTAAGTTGCTTCAGTCATGTCTGACTCTGTGCGACCCTATGGACAGCAGCCCTCCAGGCTCCTCTGTCCACAGGATTCTCCAGGCAAGAATACTGGAGTGGGTTGCCATTTCCTTCTCCCAGAAAAGTGGGGGAGTGGGGTGGGGTTAGTTGTGCCATTAACTGGAATGTGAAAAAGAGAAATGGGCAGATTTGAGGAACATGGTTGGGAGAATCAAGAATATAGTTCTGAATGTTTTAAGTTCAAGATGTATAACATGCATTTTGGAGAGACGGTGAGTGGACTGTAGCCATCAGAGTCTAACATTCAACAAAAGAACACTGGAAATAGAGATTTAGGAGCATCAGTGTTATAAATAAAACCTCATAACAAAGAACGTGAATGAGGGCAATTCTTAACTTACATCCCTTTAACTCAGGAAATCAGTGAGCTCCTGATTTCAGAAAGAGAGTTCCTCTTTTGCAGTTTCCATTAGGAGAATCCTGGGTAGGGATTTTTATGGATCTGGCTTGGATAAGTAAGAGAAAATGGAATAGAACACATGTCACAACTATATTTATACTACAGTGCAAAATGTAAGATAACCTAGAAGGTAACATGTACTTTGCCTCACCTTTTTTATTTGCTATTTCCATAAGCACACCCTCTCCAAAAATGTTGTATTCCCTGCACTTTAGAATAATTAATGATTTATTTTAAATAAACAATCAGTACTGCGACACAGACCAAGTAATTTGAGAGATTATCAAGATTAGAGGGTCTCAAACTCAGGCCCACATTAGGATCACCTGGAGGACTTAGTGAAAAAGACTTCTGGGACCATGGCCAGAGTATCTAATTTAGGAGATCTGAGGTAGCCCAAGAATTTGCTTTTTTAAAAGTTACAAGATGATGCTGATGCTGCATGGGTGAGAGTGACTAATCTGGATAGAACATTAATAATCAAATAGCTGAGGCAAGAGTTCTGTCCTGTGTCCTGATACTTACTTTCTTCTTTTAAGCTTATTCTGTACATATCTTTGGTCTCCCCAGGTGACTCAGTAGTAAAGAATCTACCTGCCAATGCAGGCAATGCATGTTTGATCCCTGGGTGGGGAAGATCCCTTGAAGAAAGACATGGCAACCCACTGAGAAATTACATAGACAGAGGAACCTGGTGGGCTACAGTCCATGGGGTTTCAAAAGAGTTGGACAAGACTTAGTGACTAAACAACACCAACAATACATATCTTTAATACCAGATTTCCAGGTAATGGAAAAGTGCATGTGATACTTCAGCCTATTGTTAATATTTTCTCTGCATGATTTGGAAGAACTGATTAATTGATTAGTCAGATGTTCTTTTTTGTTGTTGTTCTGCAGTGTGTGTGTGTGTGTGTGTGTGTTGTTAATGTATTAGGGTTCTCCAAAGAAATAAAACAGGTAGCACTGAGATATATATATATATATATATATATATATATATATGTAGAGAGAGAGAGAAATGCTAGCGCCTTCCCATATATAATACCTCTATTATAGTTATTATGGTATATCTATAGTAATATCACTTTGTATCTAATATCTATCTATTTATATTTACATCTTTATCTGTATATAGTTATCTCTCACCCCCACCCATATATATCTTTGGAGAAAGAGAGGGATTGAGACATTTATTTAAACAATTGGCTTCTACAATTATGAAAGCTAAGATCCATAATCTCAGCCATCTGCAAACTGGAGACCCGGGAAAGCAGATGTGTAATTCTAGCCAAAGTCTGAAAGCCTGAGATCCAGGAAAGCCAGTGGTATTCAGGCCCTCAGTAGATCAGATGGTGCTTCCCCACACTGAGGAGGGCAACCTACTTTACTGAGCCAAGTGATTCAAATACTAATCTCATTTGGAAACACTTTCATAGAGCCATGCAGAAATACTACTTAATCTGGGCACATCTTTTCCAGTCAAGTTGACACATGAAATTAACCACACAGTTACTATTGCCTAATTCTTTAAGCTCGTTGTTCTTCTCCTCAGAAATTTAGTTTATGGCACAGGACAGTAAATCCATGCAGTTGACCAATTTTACAATAAGGATAAAAAGTGCAGCATTGGGATACTGGAATCTAAAAGGGAAGAATAAAAAATATTATCTCTGAATGCTTTCAGAGGATTGACACCATTTCTTTTTTCATTTTTCATAAAACAGTTATTCATAAGTGCCAAGCCCTATGCTAGAGCCTAGGGAGACAAAGATGATCTGCAAATTTTGTCTGATTTTTAAACTAAAAAATTCTTATAATCAGTCATATTGGCATAGTTACAGTATATCCAAAAATAATTTTAGGTATAAGACATCAAAGAAAGTAAATGAAAATAAAATATTTTATTCTTTTTTTTGGTTGAAGAAGGATTTTCAGAGCTGAATAATTTCCTCTGTTCTCTTTTCATTTCATGTACAGCCATGGGCAAGAAACTCCCAATAAAGCATTTCTATTCCCACAACAGGTTGTAACTTCCGCTGGCATGTTATAAAACTTCATTTCATGTGCACCAGGCAGCACTATTTTCCAAAGCTTGAGCTAATTATGTGAGATTTATCTATGTGGAAACACAGGGATTAAGCAAGCAGGAAAAATAGGGAGAATTTATTTAGTGGCTGTGTTTAACAAAGGATAATGAAAACAAGGGTTGTAGGAAACAAAATATTTCCTGAAATTAATACCTAACCAGTGAAGGAAGTCATGAGGATTCTGTTGGTACTTTAATCCTGGTCTAACAGAAACTGCTACCAATCATACAGAAATGCAAAACAGACATTTTTGCTTTTAAACCAGTCCTGAAGCTCCATTTACCTATCACTTTGGCATACTTGTTACTAAGCTGCTTGGTTCTTATTTTCAGATTATTCTGTAGTAGAACTGTTGCTAAAATACCTTATCATTGTGGTATGCTAATTTTTTGTGCAAAGCATATTATTTAAAAAATACCTTTAACCTGCAAATAATTACTTATAATTGTTTGGTCTGTAAGCCTTCAGTTTATTTGTCCAGCTTCGCGGCGCCACCCTCTCCCTGCCCAGAATTACTTGTTTTCCTCTTATTGCCTAATTGCACATTATATCCTGCTCTAATTTTCTTATTACACAATTAATTTATCTGGGGGAAAGAGAGACTCCAATATTTTATTTCTTTTAATTCAGAGTTTTAATTTTCTCAGTTTGCAATCTTAATATTTCTCTTTTTCTTCATAGGCTTGTTTGTAATATTTATTATCTGTGATGACCCTAATCTTTCAAACATGAGACAATAATCTTGAAAGTGCCGCATCATAAGCATCTATTATTTCTTTGGATGATAGGCTTTGTAGTAAATCAGGATTTTAAAAAATGCCTATTATTTGTTCAGGTGAAGGAAAATTACCATATTTTCAGAATTTAATTAGCAGCAACCTCTTCATCTTTATTTACCAGTCTTCTCCCAGAATAGCCAATTCCTCAAAGTAAAAACATTATTTCCATTTTGAAAGATAGCTTCACAGTGGATATAAGCATCAAGACCCTAAGCGTCCTCTTGAGAGTTAGGATGAAATCAAATCGTACGAACCCCAGAGTAGTTTTCTTCCCCTACAAGACAATTGCTCTGAATTGCCAGTTACGAAGCAGTCGAAATATAACTACTCTTTTGGGACCTGAAGACCTGGGGTGCGTTCCTGGATCTAAGATCTTGACAAGTGTTATTTCCACCCTCTTTTTTGGTTTCCTCCAACTCGCCTCAGTAGCTTCTCCTTTCTTACCGTTTCCTCATTAGTTGTTGTTTACTTGCTGAGTCATGTTGGACTCTTTGTGACTCCATGGATTGTCAGGTTCCTCTGTCCATGGGATTCTCCAGGCAAGAATACTGAATGGGCTGTCATTTCCTTCTCCAGGTTCCTCATCGGTAAATTAAAAAAATAAAAAATAAAATAAGTGAGTAGATTAGTGAGACAAAAGAATATGAAGAGAAGTGTGTCATATAAAGAAAGAAAACAAATTATGTTTTTATGTTACTGTAATATAAAAACTGACTAAGCATGTAGGTAGTGAACTCTCAGTGTTGAATGCTGTGATTACCAACAGTGCTGGATCTAGAATTTCTATAGAGACAGATGCTCAGAAGATGCAGGAATCTGACTCGAAGGATAGCAGTATGTCATCTTGAATTGCACTTGTACTGTTAAGACAGATTTTAATCACATTATGATGTGTTTGTGGATGGCAGAACTCTGAGCACTTGCAGACTCACTCTCCACTCTCTGCCACCCTGTGCCTCTGAGACCAAGGCTGATGCAGCTGCTTCTCACCAAGAAGTTCCCTTGCATTCCAGCCTCCTACAGGGTTTGACAGTAGTAGGAGCTGGCAGAGTATTGGATGGAGGGTGAAGAGTGAAATTGGGATATTCTTCTCCTAGATTCCTTCTTGAAAAGCCCTTCTAGCTTGGCTTCTTTCTTTCTTTCTTTTCTTTCTTTTTTTTTTTTTTTTTTTTTTGGTGGGGGGAGGGGCTATGCTGGGTCTTTGTTGCTGCGTGGGCTTTCTCTTGTGGACAGCAGGGCTACTCTCTAGTTTCAGAGTGGGCTTCTCATTGTTGGAGCTTCTCTTGTTTCAGAGCATGGGCTTTATTGTGCATGGGCTTCAGTTGTGGCTCCTAGGCTCTAGAGCACAGGCTCAATAGTTACGGCATACATGGGTTTAGTTGCTCTGCAGCATGTGGGATCTTCCTGGATCAGGGATTGAACTCTTGTCTCCTGTTTTGGCAGATGGATTACTATCCATTGCGCCACCAGGGAAGCCCTTAGCTTATTTCTTGACCAAAGTCACAATTACTGATGCTCAACCTCTCCGCTCAACTCTCCCTCTTTGTCTGAGTTCCATTTTCTTCTCCTTGTTCCTTCAGGACTAGTACTTATTGTCCCTGATGCTGCTCATTCTGATACACTGTCTATTGTGTGTGGGTTCCTTTTACCCACTAGCAGGCACTGCTTTAGATTTCTCAAATTACCTCCTTGTGGTTTTGCTTTTGTTGTTGGTGCCTGGACAGGGAGTATAAATGAAGGTAATTGGAGAGGCAAGTTTAATGTTGTAAGTTAGGTCCAAAAATAGTTCAGGTATTTTTCTCTTATAGATACTTCTTTGGTGGGGGAAATATGGGTATACAAAAAACTATTTCCAAAAGATTCTTGAAAGCTCAAAAGTTGGAGTTGGCCCTAGCATCCTATAATTCCTTAGCATGAGCTGTGACAGTGATCTTTGTAACCTTGCAAAGAGGAGCCAGACCCCAGTTGTCTGTTACCTGAACTGTCCCAACAGCCTCCCAATTCCTCTCGAGGCTGCCTATCGGATAAAAACCGCCCTTCTGTTTACATCATGCAGTGATGTTTCTCATTGCCCTTGGGATAAAGTGTGGTGTCCTTGTCATGACAAATATGATGTTCTCCTACATTTGGCTCTTGCTTGCTACTCTGGTCTCACCTTGAACCCTCACTTATATTTTTAGCTATTTGGCAACACTGAACGTTTAGTGATATCCCAGAAATACTTTCTGCTGATTATCATCTATAGGTCTTTTCTGCTGCTCTTTCCTCTGCTTGTTATTGAACTCCAGCCTGTCTGGTGAATTTTTCCTTATCACATAATCATACAAAACATCTACTTCAGGAAGACTTGTCTGAAAATTCCTTCCACTACCCTTCTACCTCACCCAATATAAATGCCTCTCTACTACGATCCATGAGAGGCTTCCCATGTGGCTCAGTGGTAGAGAATTTGCCTGCCAATGCAGGAGACACAAGAGACACAGCTTTGACCCCTGGTTTGGGAAGATTCCCTGGAGAAAGAAATGCCCACCCACTCCAGTATTCTTGCCTTGAAAATCCCATGGACAGAGGAGCTTGGCAGGCTATAGTCTATAGGGTTGCAAAGAGTCAGACATGACTTAGCAACTGAGCACACACACAAACTATGATCCATAACATTCAGGGCACTCACTCTTCCCAGCTAACACACTGATTTGTATTTATCCAGTTAGGTCTATCTTTAACTACAAGTGAATGAGTGCACATCAGCCAGATACATTAAAGCATCATCAGAACCTATCATTAATTAGTCCTTAATTGAATCAATTGATTAATGGAATTTTCCAGTGGATCACTTGTTACAGATAATAGATTAGTTAACTGCTTTATCAATTGACTTAATTAATTGGATTCATTGCTTTTGACTGTCTAATCTCACCAAACACAAAACAGCCTGAGTATAGGACAAAAAAAATGAGGCACTAAAATGGAAAGCATTACCCAACAGCTCCATTGAGAAATGGGGAGTTTCATTTTTTTTTTTTTTTTGGTGTTCTTTTCAGTTCATATTAAGCTTAAATTTCCTCTGTTGTAGAAATCCTGGCTCAGACATATGTTATTACATTATGCATGGGCCTGAAGCCCATCCACTCATACTCCCTGGGTGTAGTCATGTGTAAACTGGTGATGTCATAATTTAAACTCATGTGGAAATAAGTAATATAGGATTAATAGCTCATATTATATCCCCCAATGATTTCTGTGTGGACTAAAGACTTAAGTATAAATATCATACTTTAGTATTTTCAGGCAAATGATATGGGAGACAATCTTTAGGCTTCTAGAAGAAGCCTAGAAGACAAGACTTCTAGGCAGGAAATGACTTTAACATAGACATAATAAGTACAAACCATGAAGTATGTTTATAAATTTAAATGGTCTCATCAAAAAGTATATTAAGCAAAAAGTAATTAAAATTAAAAGATTCAAAGACTGGGAGAAGATATTAGCAATACAAATAATAAATGTCCAGAATAAAAATGGCATCAACATATTGATAAGAAAAATACAGTAGCTTGATCACAAGAAGAACAAGTGTTAGCAAAGAAATGTAGAGGAGGAAAAAAACTTGGATCCCAAATAAATATGAGCAAATGTAGTCCGCCTCACTAGTAATAAATGAAATGATATTTAAATTCAATTAGATTCTATTGTACACTCAACAGATTCACAAAAATGTTGATGTTTGATAATTCCATTGAGTATTTTTGAAACTCTTATACATCAGTGTACCTGTTTTGGAGAATAATTTGGCAATACCTAGAAAAGAAAACTTGAAGAAGTGAAACATTTTGTATGTTAAACAAACATTTTGTATGTTAAAAACATACATTGCCTATAAAGCAATTCAGTTCCTAGGTGCAGGTCCTAGAGAAAGTCCTGCAAATGTATACAGGGGCCCTATGTAATATATAGAAAATATAAAGAGAAAAACTTATGAGTAGTAGTGGTGAGAAAAGTCTCAACAAGGAAAAAATAGTTAAATGAACTGTGGTGTTTTCTTAAAATTGAATAAATAAAATGTGATGTTTCATTAAAACTGAGAAATGTACAATGGTGAAATTGAAGGAATTAGAGCTATGCATATCAAAATGAATAACTATTATATGTTTCAGTGAAAAAATGAACACATGAAGTACAATGCCATATATGAAGTGAAATACACTAAATACTGTTGTTATTATTTGGGATAGATACATGTAAGCATACTAAAAATGATGGAAATATTAAGCACTAAATTCTGAGTGTTAATTACTTGTGACAATGAACAGGAAAAGGACTTCATGGGAGTTTTCAGCAGATCTTAATTCTGTTATCAGTACATTTTTTCTTGAAGTGGATGGGAACTCTGTCTTACCATTTAAAATCGATGTAATGATTTCTTAAGAATTTAGATAGAATTAATTGGACAGCACAGGTAAAACAATTAGCACCATGTTAAACACATGGAGAAAAAAGTTTCAGTTTCCTTCTCTTTCCTGTTTATCTTATAAATAGAACTCATTTTCCCCTGCTATTTCTATTTAGGTAAGTGGGGAGCATGGGGATGAATGCATAGGCCCTAACATATAATGTTTAATGTCAGTCAAACCTGATCCTTCACCTAGATTCAATTAGTTGACCTCTTTGAGCCTTGATTTTTCTCCCTCTGAACAAGGAGAAGAATTGTGTTGATACTGAAAATTCAATTTTATTTTAATTTAATCCAGATAAAAAATTTTTAATATGGACTCTGGCCCCAAATAAGAATTTATTAACCTATTATTGTTATCAACCCGCAGAAATCACATTGCTGGTTAGTGACATAGTTAAGTCTACTGAGACTGTGTGTGTGCTAAGTCACTTCATTCGTGTTCAACTCTTTGTGACCCTACGGACTGCAGCCCACCAGACTCCTCTGCCCATGGGGAGTCTCCAGGTGAAAACACTAGAGTAGGTTGTCATGCTGTCCTCCAGGGGATCTTCCCTACCCAGGGATCCAACCTGCATCTCTTGTGTCTCTTGCACTGGCAGGTAGGCTCTTTCCCAGTAGCACTGCTAAGATTAAGAGCTATCACTTTTGAGTTTTATTATGTGTTGTGTAATATGTGAAATTGCATTTTTTGTATACTATCTCTTTTAATACTCACAACTTAAGAGTTAGATACTATCATCCAGTTTACAGATGCAGAAATGAAAGCCTAGGGTCTAAATGAACCCAGAGATAAAGTAGAAAAATTCAGGTACTAATTTGGTTGACTTCAAAGCCCAGTATTTTAATCATTAACTCCCCTGTCTGCTAGTTTTAGGCTCTTTTTTGGATGTCATCTTGCTGCCTTAAAAATATGTCTTAATGGCAGGAAATGAAATGTTGGCTCTATAAACAGACCAATGAAGTCATTGGTTAGTGAAAGAAGTGGGGGCCTTTCTTTATTTTCTCCTTGTATAAACTAATGATCATTTTGACCCAAATTAGTATTACATGTAGAAACAACCACTAATGTAGTTTCTGTCCACTGGAGTTTGAGTCAACTGGTTAATTCCAGCAGTATTTTTACATAGTGGTCTGTTTGGAACGAAAATCTGATAGTAGTACAGGTAATTTGGACAATTAAATCTGTTGCATATGGTCTGACTGGTAATTGGTTTGGATTTAACCGATTTTTTTAAAAATAAAATACTGTTTGGGATTTGTATAAATATCTCAGC
Organism: Bubalus kerabau; assembly: GCF_029407905.1. NCBI lineage: Eukaryota > Metazoa > Chordata > Mammalia > Artiodactyla > Bovidae > Bubalus > Bubalus kerabau. The sequence continues at coordinate 224,880,270 of NC_073624.1, forward strand.
AAAGAAAAAATAAATGAAACTTGTTGCTTGACATTGTGTCAGTAAATGGCTAGCTGATTTTTTTTTTCAACCAGAGACTGTTCTATATAGATAATGTATTTACTTTGTGAAAAGAACACCTTACACAGTTTGTAAAACAGAACATAGTTTGCAGGAGAGAATTATATATTTTTGTGTTGGAAGGAGGGTACATGATGAGTGCACTCATCTAGAATTGCTACAGTCAGCTTTTCCAAAGTCATATTTCATCAGAGTTTGTAGAGATTCTGGAAGGCACTGTCTAGAAGGTAATCAGACTATCAATCTCCCCATCATCCCAGATCACACAGATTCTATATCAGAAAAAAACAAAACCATTCTATAGTTGGTTGCTTAGATATGCTTTAAAACTCTGTAGGTCAGAGTTAAATAATATCATGAATATTAATAGAAAAAGATCATATATTAATATCTGTTTTTATTTTCATGATGCAAAGGACTAAGATTCAGTATGCAGTAACTGTGAACTCAGTGCAGGCTGACTAGTTAGTGCTCAAGTTATTGCCAATCTTTAGCTATGTTTTTAGTCAGCTAGGCTTCAGCCAGACTGTTTTTCCCCCTTGGATGTTCAGAGATATGTGACAACATTTTTTTTTTTTCCACCTTAGGCTGAAATACACCAAGTTGTTCTAGTCATCAATATCTATTTTATGGTTGCAGTCATTTTCCAATGATGCATGCCAATGGCATGAGTGGAGTCTGCAGCACATAAATCTCTCCCCCATTCCTGCACCATGTGGAGAGTTAAACATGCATCTTACTTATCTCCTTCTATTTGTACTGTCACAGTCTCTGAATAATGCGTTTTTACTCTATCTACAGATATAAATCTTAGAGAACATGTATTTTTAATGTTCTTCTTTAGAAGCATTTTAGTTATACAAAATGGTTTCACTGAATTTATGAATTAAGAGCCCAGTAGATTGTTGGTTATGTAAAATTTATGAGATCTTTGTTGAACTTTAATTTGAATGAAGCTGACTACTTGTTACTTTTTCAAAGTCCCATTACTGGCTTTTTTTAATGAACAAATCTTAACATGTTTATTGTTGGTGGTTTTTTTCTGTTGTGCTTAATAATGAGAGTTTCACTTCATGGATCATTTATTTGAAAACTTGTTATGTCTCAGACTATTGGCTGAGCAATGAACACACAGTGAGAAATATGATAAAGTCCTTGCAGTTGTAAATCTTACATTTTTGTAGAGAAAAAAGACATCTGACAAGTAATGACAAGTACTTTTCAAACATCAAATGTTAAACTGCCTTTAATAATATGAATGTGGAAATTCCTTTCATTGTATCTAAAAAGAGAGAATGAGCCTTACATTTTCACAGCTAATTTGTAGTATGCCGAAGTTATAATTATGGACTTGACTGTGTGTTGTCCATGGTCCTGAATGCATCCTATAGCTACAGAATACATGGGGATATTGCTATTTATTTGACTGCTGGATTGAGGTTAATAAAACTAGTTTTATTAACTGGATGCCAGAAATGTAAAAGTATTTATGCCAGAGTCATGACTCTCAAAAAAGCTCACAGTTTTGGTGTGAAAATTACACTACATCATTATTAATTTTCAGAGTTTTTCTTTTAGTTCTGACCTAAATATATGTTGCTTGAGAAGCTCAAGTGATAGAATAAAGATAGCTATTATTTATGGACAAAAACCAGAGTAATCAATTTTATTCATCTAAAAGTTTTGCTACTGGTACAAGTGAGAAGGGATAAATTGATAAATGATATAATGATAGGTAAGCTTATTTTTTGACCGTTGAGGTGCAGTGGTAGTGGATACCTAGGCTATTTCAGGACTTTATGGGTAGGTAGGCTGCAACTTCATAGTAGGATGAATTTTGTTTACTGTCTTGGAATCAAGTGTTTAAATGTGATAGGAATCTGGACACTAATATGATTTGAAAGTGACACTTTATAAATTTAAATTTAAATGACCATTTCAATGCAGTCATTATTTTATATATGACACATCACAGGAGTCATTAAGATAGTCAAAACTTATGTAATGAACACATAAAATGATATGACAGGTAATAATATAGAAATAACACATATGCACATCTGGAGAAGGAAATGGCAACCCACTCCAGTGTTCTTGCCTGGAGAATCCCAGGGACAGGGGAGCCTGGTGGGCTGCCATCTATGGGGTTGCACAGAGTCGGACACGACTGAAGTGACTTAGCAGCAGCACATCCAGGATAAAGTTTCCACATGGGAGAAGATTTTTTTCAAAAGTCCCTAGGTCATAAAATATTGAGGTGAACCTTGAAATATTAATAGAGACAACTGTAAAATTTTCTTCAGTTCAGTTGCTCAGTCGTGTCCAACTCTTTGCGACCCCATGAACCGCAGCATGCCAGGCCTCCCTGTCCATCACCAACTCCTGGAGTCCACCCAAACCCATGTCAGTCGAGTTGATGATGCCATCCAACCATCTCATCTTCTGTCGTCCCCTTCTCCTCCTGCCCTCAATCTTTCCCAGCATCAGGGTCTTTTCCAATGAGTCAGGTCTTTGCATCAGGTGGCCAAAGTATTGGAGTTTCAGCCTCAACATCAGTCCTTCCAAAGAATACCCAGGACTGATCTCCTTTAGGATGGACTGGTTGGATTTCCTTGCAGTCCAAGGGACTCTCAAGAGTCTTTTCCAACACCACAGTTCAAAAGCATCAATTCTTCAGTGCTCAGCTTTCTTGATAGTCCAACTCTCACATCCATACATGACTACTGGAAAAAAAAATTTCTTAAAAGGAAACAAATTACCTGATTGTATCGGAGCTTAATTTATTGAATACTTACAGATTTCTGATACAGGATGAATATTGATGAAAAGTAAATACTGATGAAAGGCAAAGTCACAACATGTTCTTTTGTTAGCACCATATGAACAATGTGTGAATGGCTGTTTAATGGCAAATTACAGTTCTAATGCAGGAAATTGAAAGGAGTATCACTCTTCATTCTGTTAGTTGTGATTTTATGACAGCAAAAGCATCTCAGAGAATATTAATACTCTTTTTAAATTTTTTTTTTACCTTTACATTAAAAAAAATTAATTATAGGATAATTGCTTTACAGTGTTGTGTTGGTTTCTGCCATACAGCAGCAGGAATCAGCTGTAAGTATATATATATCCACTCCCTCTTGAATCTTCTCCCCTTGCTCTCCATCCCACCCCTCTAGGTTGTTACAGAGCATCAGGTTGAGCTCCCTGTGTTATACAGAAACTTCCAACTAGCTATTTTACATATGTTAACATATATGTTTTAATGCTACTTTCTTCCCACCCTCCCTTTCCTCTGCTCTGTCCAGAAGTCTATTCTCTGTGTCTGCATCTCTATTCTTGTCCTGCAAATGTGTTCATCAGTACCATTTTTCTGGCTTCCATATGTATGCATTATTACACAATATTTGTTTTTCTCTGACTTACTTCATGCTATGTAACAGTCTCTAGGTTCATCCACCTCACTAGAACTGATTCAAGTTCATTCCTTTTTATGGCTGAATAATACTGCATTGTATATATGAACCACAACTTCATCCATTCATCTGTTGACGAACATCTGTATTAATACTCTTTTTTTTTTTTACAACATTCTCACAGTGGAAACTTCAGGCTCACAATTCCATAAGCACAATGATTATCATTCTCATAGTTACTTATCTTAATGAACAGAAACAAGTTTGAATATCTGCACTAGGAAAGATGTCCGTTGTGCCTTTCTGTTTCTTTAGGGGAAAGAGAAAACTGGGACAGCATATTTCTCGTCATTCCTGTCCTCTTTCCTGTTTCTCTTTCTATTCATGCTTCAGGTGTAAATACCTCCAAATCTTTAAATTGGAAGAAAAGAGAGCTTGAACTAATAGTGTTGTCTTTAAATATATTTGTTGAGATTTTATTCCTGTTTCTTCTTCAGTGCCCCTCACAACCAAAATCACTATCATTGTGATCATAAACACTTCATTTATCAGGGATATAAGTATATTAAAGATATGCTTGCCGTGTAAACTAGAAATCATCAAAATGCTCAATGCTGATTTTCAACTGTATAGACAATTGAAAGAGTTGTCTATAGACAACTGTATAGACTGTGATTTAAAGCTTATGGCATAATATATGTGAAAAGTTTCTCAATTTACTTTTCTACTTTTTATATATTGATAATTTTAAAATTTATTTAATGTCTCGAGGGCCATGTTAATGGCTGTAGGATATTCTGTTATATGTATGTAGCATAGTTTATCTAACCAATATCTTCTTCCTGGGCATTTAGATATATTTTGTTACCATAAATTATCCTGCAGTGAAACAAAATACATACAGCGTGTACATGTTCACTTCTTCTCTGAGTCTTTTTTGATCTCTGATATCATAGGAGTCTCATACACACCAGTATGGAAGGATAGATGTCCAAGCCTCAGTATAATAGAAATAAAACTTATATTTCTTTCTCATATTTATCACAGTTTAGCAATGCTCTTCTAACAAGAAAATGTATTCTTGCATCCATTCATGCATTCAAAAAACAATTCAGTGCTTGTGATGTATAGCCATTCTTTGAGGAACCTGGGATATATTAGTGAGGAAAAACATTATTCCTGTCATAGATGTGTTTCCTTATCAGAAATTCTGGTCTTATATAGTTAGCTGATTGGAAATTCTGACATGTATTATTTTTAATACATAATAAAATACATAATAAAAACATTATTATGAAAAAATTCTGCACTGACATGGCTCAATGGTAAAGAATTTACCTGCCAGTGTAGAAGATGTGGGTTTGATCCCTGGGTCAGGAGGATCCCCTGGAGAAGAAGATGGCAACCCACTCCAGTATTCTTGCCTAGGAAATCCCATGGACAGAGGAGCCTTACAGGCTACCGTCAAAGGGGTCTCAAAGAATCAGACAGGACTTAGCAACTAAACACCACCAGCAACTTCTGAATACACCCTAGGCCATATCCTGTATTTGTGTCAGAAGATGGTATAATTCTGTTCCATTATGTTGTGATAGGAAGCATGTAGATGAGCAGATTTCTTTGGCAGGTCACCAACTACTTGGAAGGGGAGAGTAGCAATTTAAAGACTTGCATACTCCATGTTTTAAAATTACTTTATACTCAGGATTGTAACTAAAGATAGTCTGCATATTCTACATGCAGGATGCCAGTGGGAATTTGCCTTCAAATGTAAAAAATTGGGGTCTTTCCATTTTACACTGATCCCAGTGCTTTGTATAAATGAATTTTGTCCTGGAATGGTCAAATAATATGAAGTTAGATTTCAAATCCAAAGGAAAATAATCATCTGTAAAGATGAATCCAATTTTTTTAGTGCTAGGTCCTAACTATAAAATCAGTACAGTTGCATTTGCTCTCTTAAATTTTTTTCATAATACTAAACATACAAAATCCTTTCAATGACTATGTAATGCTTTGCAAATACTCTTTTTTCATTTCTTTTTTAAAAAAATTATTGGTGGATAGTTGATTTACAGTATTGTGTTAGTTCTGCTGTACAGGGAAGGAATTAGTTATATAATCCATCTGCACTGCAGGAGACTGGGTTTGATATCTGGGTTAGGAAGATCCCCTGGAGGAGTGCTTGGCAACCCACTCCAGTATTCTTGCCTGGGAGAATTCCCAGAGGAGTCTGGTGGGTTACAGTCCATAGGTTCACAAAGAGTTGGACACAACTGAGTGCCTAAGCACATGGTGCGCGCGCGTGCGCGCGCGCACACACACACACACACACACACACACACACACATTCATTTACTTTTAGATTCTTTTCCCATAGATAACTGATAGGGACCTACTCTATAGTGCATGGACTCTACTCAATACTCTAATAACCTCTATGGGAAAAGAATCTAAAAAAATGAATATGAAGTGAAAAGTGTGAAAGTGAAAGTCACTCAGTCGTGTCTGACTCTTTGTGACCCCATGGACTACACAGTCTATGGAATTCTCCAGGCCAGAATACTGGAGTGGGTAGCCTTTCCCTTCTCCAAAGGATCTTCCTAAGCTAGGGATCAAACCCAGGTCTCCCACATTGCAGGCAGATTCTTTACCATCTGAGCCACAAAGGAAGCCCTCCAAAAAATTCAATAAAATGAATATATGTATAACTAATTTCTTTGCTGTACAGCAGAAACTAACACAACATTAAAAATCAACTATTCTCAAATAAAAATTTTTAAAGGAAATTAAAAAAGATGGTATTTGCAAAATAGTACTGAGACATTGAAAGGATTTTGCGTGTTTAGGGTTATGAAAAAAAATTATATATATATTAGGGCTTCCCTGGTGGCTCAGATGGTAAAGAATCTGCCTGCAATGTAGGAGACTTGGGTTTGATTCCTGGGTTGGAAAGATCCCCTGGAGAAGGGAATAGCCACCCACTCCAGTATTCTTGCCTGGGAAATCCCATGGACAGAGGAGCCTGGAAGGCTACAGGCCATGGGCTCTAAAAGAATTGGACAACTGAGTGACTAACACTTTCACTTTATATTCTTTTTTTTTTTTACATTTATTATATCTCATTTTGAATCCTAATTGTCTCATGGGGCAATACAAATAGTAAGTAGTTTATGCAGAGTATTCAAAAACAGGTTTTCAAAGACTAAGGAGATAAATCATATTCATAGTGGTTCATAAGCCTAGGAAATCCAGAGGTTCATCCACCCTTAAGCATTGTAAAACCACATGCTCAATGTCTTAAAGAAACTGTGTCTCTCCATTTTTGGCTCAGTGTTTCCCCATTTCTTAATTCAGCCTCAGGAAAACTCTTTCCATGTAGTGTAAATGGCTACTAGTAACTTATTGTTTATATTCCACCACATTTATGGTAACAATTAGCAACTCAAAAAAAAAAAAAAGCTCCTTTTTCCCAGTAGTTCCAGTGGAAGTTCTATAACTGTACTTATTGCTCCATCTTGGGTGGTATATTTAACCTTGACCCAATTAATATGAATGATTTGCTTGGTTTCTACCAAAGACCAATTGTTATATCTAAAGAAATATTCACTTTTATGTGAACCACGGTTGAATGCTGGGGAGGGCTGTCCACAGTGGAACAGACTGCTCTTAACAGCAAGAAAGAGAATGGATATTGAGCAGGGAAATACAAAAGTCTTCTATATATTATCTCATTTAATCTTTCCAACTATCCTCTGAGCTAGTAATTATTTTTCTCCAATAAGAGAAAAAAGCTGATGGTCCAAAGATGGTAACTTTTGCAAAGTCATTACACCAATAGGTGGTGAATATGAGATTCAAATTCTATTCTTAGCCTATTCCTTAACTGCTATATGACACTGCTTCCATTACATTTATTGTTACTTAATTTTTTAAATGGTCTATTTTCTTTTAGCACAGTACTAGGTTCATAGCAAAATTGAGCAGGGGGTACGGAGATTTTATATAGTAAAGTCAATGTAGATTCATTAATGTAACACATGTACCACTCTATTGAAATATGTTGTCAATGGGGGAGATTATACATATATACCCACAGCTCACATATATGTATAGCATCCCCCATCATCAGCGTATCTCAATAGAGTGGTACATGTGTTGCATCGATGAACCTATGTTGACACTTTGTTAATATTATCACTGAAAGTCTATTGTTTGCATTAGGATTAATTCCTGGTGTTGTGACTTCCATGGACTTTAACAAATGTATAATTACTTGTATCCACCACTACAGCATCATACCAAGTAGTTTCACTGCCTTAAACATTCTATATGCTCCACATATTCATCTCTCCCTCCCTCCTAAACCTTGGCAACCACTGATCTTTTCACTGTCTCCATAATTTTATATTTTTCAGAATGTCATATTGTTGGAATTTTACAGTATGTACCTTTTTACATTGGCTTCTTTCACTTAGTAATATGCATTGAAATTTCCTCCAGGTCTTTTCATGTTTTAACAGCTCATCTCTTTTTAGTACTAAAAAAATTACTCTGTCTGGATGTATCACAGTTTGTTTATCCATTCACTTACTGAAGGACATCTTCGTTACTCCCAATTTTTGGAAATTATTAATGAATCTGCTGTAAACATCCATATGCATAAGACATAAGTTTTCAACTCCTTTGGGTAAATACCAAGAAGTATGATTGACTCTTGCCTGGAAAACCCCACGGATGGAGGAGCCTGATAGGCTACAGTCCATGGGGTCGCAAAGAGTCGGACACGACTGAGCAACTTCACGTTCACTTTTCACTTTTATGCATTGGAGAAGGCAGTGACAACCCACTCCAGTGTTCTTGCCTGGAGAATCCCAGGGACAGACAGGGGAGCCTGGTGGGCTGCTGTCTATGGGGTCGCACAGAGTCGGACACGCCTGAAGCGACTTAGCAGCAGCAGCAGCAGCATGATTGTTGAATCATATAGTAAAAGTATGTTTAGTTTTGTAAGAAACTATCAAAGTGTGTTACAAAGTGCCTGTACCATTTTACATTCTCACCAGAAATGAGATTTTCTTTAGCTCTCCATCTTTACCAGCATTTAATGGTGTTAGTGTTTTGGATTTGATCACTCTAATAGGTGCACAGTGGTATCTCATTGTTGTCCAAATTTTTATATCAGTAACTGGTGAACAGAGATGCAACCAAGTGTTCCAAACTACGTATTCAGGCTCAACTTTTTTTTTTTTTTAATTTGAAATAAAGTTAATTACAATATGGTGTTAATTTCAGTTGGACAGCAAAGTGATTCAGTTATATATTTTTTCAGGTTATTTTCCATTATAAATTATTATAATATATTGAACATAGTTACCTGTTCTATACAGTAAATCCTTATAACTTATCTTTTTTTTTTAATTGGAGGATAATTGCTTTACAATGTTGTATTGGTTCTGCCTCAACTTTTCTGCAAAGATTCAGGTCAGAGCATCTTTCACTTATATTCTTTCATTCTGTTCATTTTAATCTGATTTAGGGCTTTTCAGATTCTGTTTAGAATTTTGGTGTCCTGAAATAAAATTCAAGGCAATAGGATGCCAATATCAAGCAACTTATCATCATCTTGTTTTTGTCCACAGAGTTAGCTCCTTGACTGTGGATATCCTGAGCACAAAAGCTTGCTCTTTGACTCTGGTATTCCTAATACATAGAACAGTGTCTTTCATTTGGTACACATTCCTCACTATGCTGAGAAAAAATAAAATGAAAACATTTCTGATTCTGTGAGAGTGAAAGTTTTAGTATATTTCAAGCCTGTGTATATCACACAGATAGATCTAAGTCACACATCTGCCTTTTCTTTCAATTTGTTCTTGGTAAAGTGGCTAAAACTCTTCGGGGCCTTAATTCCTTATCTATAAAAGGGCAATAGATGCTTCTATTTTTGAAGACTATTTAGGAGAAACTGAGATGACGTGTGTAGAGTCAAAGCAGGGTTTCTGGCATATAAGAAGCATGCAGTAAATTGTGACTTTTATTAGTATAAATTGCTCTGTGGCTAATGGAATAAATAGTGTTAGAAAAACATTCATATGTATTTCATAAAAACTTAAATAGAATCGGCCATTTAGCACTGTAGGTAAGTGTAGCATGCAACATACATCAAAGACTTACCTGTTTGTGAGTCTTAATGCTGATGTCAGACAAATTTCCCCTCAATTCAGTCAATCTGTATCCATAAGACAAACTGATTTTACAAGGGTAAAAGTGAAAGTGAAAGTTGCTCAGTCATGTCCATCTCTTTGCGACCCCATAGACTATACAGTCCACACAATTCTCCAGGCCAGAATACTGGATGGGTAGCCTTTCCCTTCTCCAGGGAATCTTCCCAATCCAGGGATCAAACCCAGGTCTCCCACATTGCAGGTGGATTCTTTACCAGATGAGCCACAAGGGAAGCCCATAAGGGTAAAAGGCTGAATCTATTTGGCAAATAAATTCTGACTGTCGAAAATTTACTTGACTAAAAATCTTTATATTTTAAAACCCTTTCCTTTGCATAGACCACTCAAATTATTCTGTTACATTAAGAAAACCTGGAATAAACCCAACTTGGTCATGGTGTATGAGCTTTTAATGTGTTGTTGGATTCTGTTTGCTAGAATTTTGTTGAAGGTTTTTGCATGTATGTTCATCAGTGATATTGGCCTGTAGTTTTCTTTTATGTGTTGTCTTTGTCTGATTTTGGTATCAGGGTGATGGTGGCCTTATAGAATGAGCTTGGAAGTGTTCCTTCCACTGCAATTTTTTAGAGTTTTAGAAGGATAGGCATTAGCTTTTTACTAAATGTTTGATAGAATTCTCCTGTGAAGCCATCTGGTCCCAGGCTTTTGTTTTTTTGGGAAATTTTTGATCACAGTTTCAATTTCAGTGCTTGTCATTGGGTTGCTCATAATTTCTATTTCTTCCTGGTTCAGTATTGGAAGATTGAACTTTTCTAAGAACCTGTCCATTTCTTTCAAGTTATCCATTTTATAGCCATATAGTTGTTCATAATAGTCCCTTAGGGTTTCCCTCCAAATCCAAATGGAGGAGAAGTCTTTGAGTCTTCCTACACTGGACAGGAGAAGATGAGTGCACATCCTTCTCCTGTGAGATGTGAACTCATCTTCTCTTGCAAGAACTCCAAAATTGCAACTCGTTGCCGAACAACCATCAACAGAAGGATGTTGGATTCCACTAAAAAAAAAAAAAAAAAAAAAAAGACACCCACATCCAAGGGCAAAGGAGAAGCCCCAGCAAGACAGTATGAGGGGCACAATCATGTTTACAATCAAACCTCATATGTTTCAGAGACACTTGGAGGCCCAAACAAACCTTGTATGAACCAGGACCCAGAGACCCCACAGAGACTGAGCCAGAACTGTGTTTAAGTGTCTCCTTTAGAGGTATGGGTCAGCAGTGGCCTGCTGCTGGGGCAGGGGCTCTGGGTGCAGCAGACCTGGGTATGGCATAAGCCCTCTTAGAGGAGGTGGCCATTAACCCCACCATAGAGCCACCAGAACTTACACAGGACTAGGGAAACAGACTCTTGGAGGGCACAAACAGAACCTTGTGCACACCAGGGCCCAAGAGGAAGGAGCAGTGACCCCACAAGAAATGGACCCAGACTTGCCCGTGAGTATCCAGGAGTCTCCAGAAGAGGTGTGAGTTGATGGTGGCCTGCGGCAGGTTCGGGGGCACTGAGTGCAGCAGTGCATGCATGGGACCTTTTTGAAGGAGGTCACCATTATCTTCATCACCTCCACTATAGTTTGGCCTGAGGTCAAACAACAGGGAGTAACACAGCCCCGCCCACCAACAGAAAATTGGATTAAAGATTCACTGAGCATGGCCCCACCCATCAGAACAAGACTCAGTTTCCCCCTCAGTCTCTCCCATCAGGAAGCTTCCATAAGCTTCTTATCCTTACCCATCAGAAAAGTGAAAGTGAAAGTTAAGTCACTCAGTCATGTCTGACTCTTTTTGACCCTGTAGACTGTAGCCCACCAGGCTCCTCCATCCATGGGATTCTCCAGGCAAGAATACTGGAGTGGGTTGCCATTTCCTTCTCCAGGGGATCTTCTTGACCCAGGGGTTGAACCATGGTCTCCCTCATAGCAGGCAGATGCTTTAACATCTGAGCCACCAGGGAAGCCACATATCCATCAGAGGGCCAACAGAATGAAAACCAAATCACAGAAAACTAATCAACTGATCACATGGATAACAACCTTGTCTAACTCAATGAAACTAAGAGCCATGCCATGTAGGGCCACCTAAGACAGACTGGTCATGATGGAGAGTTCTGACGAAACGTGCTCCACTAGAAAAGAGAATAGCAAACCATTACAGTATTCTTGCCTTGAGAACCCTGTGAACAGTATGAAAAGGCAAAAAGATAGGACACTGAAAGATGAACTCTCCAGGTTGGTAGTTGCCCAATATGCTACTGGAGATCAGTGGAGAAATAACTCTAGAAAGAATGAAGAGATGGAGCCAAGCAAAAATAACACCCAGTTGTAGATATGACTGGTGATGGAAGTAAGTCTGATGCTGTAAAGAGCAATATTGCTTAGGAATCTGGAATGTTAGGCCCATGAATCAAGGCAAATTGGAAGTGGTCAGACAGGAGATGGCAAGCGTGAAAATTGACATTTTGGGAATTAGTGAACTAAAATGACTGGAATGGGTGAATTTAACTCAGATGGCCATTAAATCTACTACTCTGGGCAAGAATCCCTTAGAAGAAATGAAGTAGCCATCATAGTCAACAAAAGAGTGTGAAATGAAATACTTGGGTGCAATCTCAAAAACAACAGAATGATCTTTGTTCATTTCCAAGGCAAACCAGTCAATAGTACACTAATCCAAGTCTATGCCCCGACCAGTAATGCTGAAGAAACTGAAGTCAAAAGGTTCTATGAAGGCCTACAAGGCCTTCTAGGACTAACACCCAAAAACAATATCCTTTTTATTATAGGGGACTAGAATGCCAAAGTAGGAAGTCAAGAGATACCTGGAGTAACAGGCAAATTTGGCCTTGGAGTACCAAACAAAGCAGGTCAAAGGCTAACAGAGTTTCCAAGTGAACGCAATGGTCAGAGCAGAAACCCTTATGCAACAACACAAGAGAAGACTCTACACATGGTCATCACCAGAGGGACAGTACTGGAATCAAATTGATAATATCCTTTGCAGCCAAAGATGGAGAAGCTCTCTAAAGTCAGCAAAGCAAGACTGGAAGCTGACTGTGACTCAGATCATGAACCCCTTATTGCCAATTCATAATAAAATTGAAGAAAGTAGGGAAAACCACTAGATCATTCTGGTATGACCTAAATCAAATCCCTTATGATTATACAGTGGAAGTGACAAATAGATTCAAGGGAATAAATCTGATAGACAGAGTGCCTGAAAAACTATGAATGGAGGTTTGTGACGTTGTACAGGAGGCAGGGATCAAGACCATCCCCAAGAAAAAGAAATGCAAAAAGGCAAAATGGTTGTCTGAGAAGGCCTTACAAATAGCTGAGAGAAGAAGAGAAGCTATAGGCAAAGGAGAAAAGGAAACACATACCCATTTGAATGCAGAGTTCCAAAGAATAGAAAAGAGAAATAAGAAAGCCTTCCTCAGTGATCAGTGCAAACAAATAGAGGAAACCAATACAATGGGAAAAACTAGTGATCTCTTCAAGAATATTAGAGATACCAAGGGAACATTTCATGCAAAGAAGAACAAAATAAAGGACAGAAATGGTATGGATCTAGCAGAAGCAGCAGATATTAAGAAGAGGTGGCAAGAATACACAGAAGAACTATACAAAAAAAGATCTTAATGACCCAGATAATCATGATGGTGTGGTCACTAGAGCCAGACATCCTGGAATGCAAAGTCAAGTGGGCCTTAGGAAACATCACTATGAAGAAAGCTAGAGGAGGTGATGAAATTCCAGTTGAGCTATTTTGAATCCTAAAAGATGATGATGAGAAAGTGCTGCACTCAACATACCAGCAAATTCAGAAAACTCAGCAGTAGCCACAGGACTGGAAAAGATCAGTTTTCATTGTGATCCCAAAGAAAGGCAATGCCAAAGAATATTCAAACTACTGCACAATTGCACTCATCTCACATGCTAGCAAATCAATGCTCAAGATTCTCCAAGCCAGAGTTCAACTGTATGTGAACTATGAACTTCCAGATGTTCAAGCTAGATTTAGAAAAGGCAGAGGAACCAGAGATCAAATGGCCAACATCCGTGGGATCATCAAAGAAGCACGAGAGCTCCAGAAAATATCTACCTCTGCTTTATTGACTATGCCAAAGACTTTGACTGTACGGATCACAGAAAACTATGGAAAATTTTTAAAGAGTTGGGAATACAGATCACCTTACCTGCCTCCTGAGAAATCTGTATGCAGGGTCAAGAAGCAACAGTTAGAAATGGACATGGAAAAACAGACTGGTTCCAAATTGGGAAAGGAATACATCAAGGCTATATATTGTCACCCTTCTTATTGAACTTATATGCAGAGTACATCATGAGAAATGCTGGGCTGGATGAAGCACAAGCTGGAATCAACATTGCCAGGAGAAATATCAATAACCTCAAATATGCAGATAACATCACCCTTATGGCAGAAAGTGAAGAGGAACTAAAAAGTCTCTGGGTGAAGGTGAAAGAGGAGGGTGAAAAAGTTGGCTTAAAACTCAACATTCAAAAAATGAAAATCATGGATTCTGGTCCTATCACTTCATGGCAAATAGATGGGGAAACAATGGAAACAGTGAGAGACTTTTATTTTTTGTGGCTTCAAAATCACTGCAGATGGTGATTTCAACCATGAAATTAAAAGACACTTACTCCTTGGAAGAAAAGCTATGACCAACCTAGACAGCATATTAAAAAGCAGAGACATTACTTTGTCGACAAACGTCCATCTAGTCAAGACTATGGTTTTTTCCAATAGTCATGTATGGATGTGAGAGTTCGATTTATAAAGAAAACTGAGCACTGAAGAATTGATGCTTTTGAACTGTGGTGTTGGAGAAGACTCTTGAGAGTCCCTGGACTGCAAGGAGATCCAACCAGTCAATCCTAAAGGAAATCAGCCCTGAATGTTCATTGGAAGGACTGATGCTGAAGCTGACACTCCAATACTTTGGCCACCTGATGCAATGAACTGACTCATTGGAGAAGACCCTGATATTGGGAAAGATTGAAGGCAGGAGGAGAATTGGATGACAGAGGGTGAGATAGTTGGATGGCATCACTGTCTGGATGGACGTGAGTTTTAGCAAGGTCCAGGAATTGGTTATGGACATGGAAACCTAGCATGTTGCAGTCCATGGGTAGCAAACAGTCAGACATAACTGAGCGATGGAACTGACTGATCTGAGGGCTTTTCTGGTGGCTCAGACAGTAAAGAATCTGACCACAATGTGGGAAACCTGGGTTTGATCCCTGGATTGGCATGATCCCCTGGAGGAGGTCATTGCAACCCACTCCAGTATTCTTGCCATGAGAATCCCTATGGATGAGGAGCCTGGCGAGCTACAGTCCATCAGGTCACAGAGAGTCAGACATGACTGAGAACTAAGCACAGCACAGTGCAGGGATGCCTTATTTTTGGCAAAGGAGGCAAGAATATACAGTGGAGCAAAGGTAGCCTCTTCAATAAATGGTGCTGGGAAAACTGGACAGCTACATGTAAAAGAATGAAATTAGGACACTTCTTAATACCATACACAAAGATAAACTCAAAATGGATTAAAGACCTAAATGTAAGACCAGAAATTGTAAAACTCTTAAAGGAAAACATAGGCAGAACACTCAATGACATAAATCAAAGCAAGATCCTCTATGACTCACCTCCTAGAGTAATGGAAATAAAAACAAAAATAAACAAGTGGGACCTAATTAAAAGCTTTTGCACAGCAAAGGAAACCATAAGCAGTGTGAAAAGACAACCCTCAGAATGGGAGAAAGTAATGGCAAATAAAACAACTGACAAAGGATTAATTTCAAAATATGCAAGCAGCTCATACAAGTCAATATCAGAAAAACAAACAACCCAATCAAAAAGTGGGTAAAAGACCTTAACAGACATTTCTCCAAACAAGACATACAGGTTGCTAACAAACACATGAAAAGATGCTCAATATTGCTCATTATTAGAGAAATCTAAATGAAAACTACAATGAGATATCATCTCACACCAGTCAGAATGGCCAACATCAAAAAGATTACAAGAAATAAATGTTGGAGAGGGTGTGGAGAAATGGGAACCCTCTTGCACTATTAGTGGAAATATAAATTGATACAGCCACTATGGAAGACAGTATGGAGATTCCTTAAAAACTAGGAATTAAACCACCATATGACACAGCAATCCCACTCCTAGGCATATACCCTGAGGAAAATGAAATTGAAAAAGACACATGTACCCCAATATTCATTGCAGCACTATTTACAATAGCAAGAACATGGAAGCAACCTAGATGTCTGTCGACAGATGAGTGGATAAAGAAACTGTGGTACATATAAAAAAATGGAATATCCAGTTCAGTTCAATTGCTCAGTCATGTCAAACTCTGTGACCCCATGGACTGCAGCATGCCAGGCTTCCTTGTCCATCACCAACTCCTGGAACTTGCTCAAACTCATATCCATCAAGTTGGTGATGCTATCCAACCATCTCATTCTGTAGTCCCCTTCTCCTCCTGCCTATAATCTTTGTGCTTCCAATGAATATTAAGGACTGATTTCCTTTAGGCTTGACTGGTTTGATCCCCTTGGAGTATAAGGGACTCTCAAGAGTCTTCTCCAACACCACAGTTCAAAAGCATCAATTCTTCGGCGCTCAATTTTCTTTATGGTCCAACTCTCACATCCATACATGACTTATGGAAAAACCATAGCTTTGACAAGATGGATCTTTGTTGGCAAATAATGTCTTTGCTTTTTAATATGCTGTCTAGGTTCGTCATAGCTTTTCTTCCAAGAAGCAAGTGTCTTTTAATTTCATGGCTGCAGTCACCATCTTCAGTGATTTTGGAGCCCAAGAAAATAAAGTCTGTCATTGTTTCCGCATCTATTTGCCATGTGCTCAGCCATAAAAAAGAACATATTTGAATCAGTTCTAATGAGGTGAATGAACCTAGAGCCTATTATACAGAGTGAAGTAAGTCAGAAAGAGAAAGATAAATATATACTAACACATATATATGGAATCTAGAAAGATGATACTAATGAATTTATTTGGAGGGCAGCAGTGGAGAAACAGACAGAGAACAGACTTATGGACTCGGGGTTTGGGGAGGATTTAGTGAGGTATATGGAGAGAGTTACATGGAAACTTACAATACCATATGTAAAACACATAGCCAGTGGTAATTTGCTGTATGACTCAGGGAACTCAATCAGGGACTCTGTATCAAGCTAAAGGGAAGGGAAGCGGAAGGAGATGAGAAGGGGATTCAAAAGGGAGCAAATATATGTATATCTATGACTGGTTCATGTTGATTTGATGGAAAACAACAAAATTCTGTAAAGCAATCATCCTTCAATTAAAAAAATAGATTAAAAAATTTAAAAAAGAGAAGCTGCTTTTGTTTCAGAAATCAGCTTTCATCTTTATTATGATTCCTTCTTAAAAATATTTCTCCATCATATATTAATATTAGATTTTTTTAAATGTTGCTGAATAATGGTGGTAAATAATTTTATCAACATTTATTCCAACTGTTACATTAGGACATTTTCTTTTTTTTTTTTTTTTTTTAATTTTATTTTATTTTTAAACTTAACATAACTGTATTAGATTTGCCAAATATCAAAATGAATCCGCCACAGGTACACATGTGTTCCCCATCCTGAACCCTCCTCCCTCCTCCCTCCCCATTCCATCCCTCTGGGTCGTCCCAGTGCACCAGCCCCAAGCATCCAGCATACACACTGAGGAAACCAGAAGGGAAAGAGACACGAGTACATTAGGACATTTTCAATTGAAGGTGACAGAAACTCAGTTGAAACCAGCTTGGAGGAGAGAGAGAGAGAGTTAATATTTTGCTTATGTAATTGAGAAGTTCAAGCTTTTAGGCAAAGCTAGATCAAGGGATACAATCAGATACATCTCTCAGTTTTGCTTTCTTTCATATTTGCTTATTTTCAGGAAGATTTTCTCTTTGGGCTGGTAAAGTAAATAGCGTCATCTCCAGGTTTGTGGTCTCCCAGCTCAGCAATCCCAGTGGAAAGTGAGCAACTTCACTTTAAACCATAAGAAGTCCAGGAATGGAATGCCGTTGGCCTACTTTGATCACCTGCCCTGCCCAGAGATAGTCCTGGGGGTTGGGCTAGATATAGTGCTCTGACAGGCCACGCCTGGATCATTTTCCTCTTCTGGGAAAGCAAGATGTAGTCAACGTGAGCTGAGCCACATAGAATCAGAATAGAGGAGTGGTGGACCCCAAATTTATAATGCAGGCACTGTTACTTAAGAAAACTGAATGGACAGTGGAGAGGCAAAACACACACATATATTATACACACTCAAGTTTTTTCTCTCTACTTGCATGCAAAAGAAAATTAAATAATTGTTTTGATGTAACGATAGCAAGTCCACTAGGACTTCCCTAGTGACTCAGACGGTAAAGCGTCTGCCTACTGTGCGGGAGGCCTGGGTTTGATCCCTGGGTCAGGAAGATCCTCTGGAGAAGGAAATGGCAACCCACTCCAGTACTCTTGCCTGGAAAATCCTATGGACGGAGGAGCGTAGTAGGCTACAGTCTGTGGGGTCGCAAAGAGTCGGGCACAACTGAGTTAATTCACTTGACTTCACTTCAATGATAGCAAGGCAATTTAAAATAATTATAATTTCTGATATAACTCAAAACAGAATTTTATACTTTTTTTTTTTCCATCTTAGGATCTAGGAAGGAACCTAAGGCGAGAATTTTATATTCAAATTTCAAATTCAAATACCTTGGTAAAGTAATTTGAAGGGGAAAATCAATTAAACTTTTGTGATATGTCAAATACCCTTAGAGAATAAATACATAGTGATTTACTACAGATAATCAATCAACATTTTTGAGGCTTTTGGAAAGGAGTCAGGTTGGTGACATTCCCCACTGAGATTTATATGACCTCTTCCTGCCATAAGACTGGCCAAACTCCCCACAAACCACCTTGTTCTACAACAGATGACAGGAGGTCACAAGCCAGAGACATCAAAACAGATTTATTTAATGTGTAACATGGAAGAGGCTGGAGATGACAAATGACAGGAAGGTTTTTCCATCCTGTTGACCTGAAAGGAATGTAGCCTGTGATAGATATGCTTCCCTTTCACTGAGAGTAAAGAGACTTTGATGCTATTGTCAGGCCACTGACCACCGGTGAGCTCAGCTCTGGTCCAAAACTCCACTGTGTAGCACACAGGCAGTGGGTGTGACTTGAGATCACAGAACAGAGATATTAATAAATAATAAAAGATAAACTTAGATCAAGCATGCCCCCAGAGTTGAAGTTCAATCAATCTACCCAGGGAGAGGAGGAATATATTTATAGTTTCAGAGCTAATTCATGTATTTCTCAAAACAGTTATATTGTAGAGACATGGCTGGGAATCAAAGTGGCTTCTAATACAAAGGGTAGCTTGAATAACCCAACTGACCAGGGTTACACTGAAAGAATTAAAATGTCACAACAGAAGACACGAGAAAGAACTGTACCAAGTTCCATGTCCTGGGAAGATGGGAAGCTTTCTTCCTTCTCCCAACTCCCAAGAAATAATACCTAAACTTGATTTTTTCTAAGTTGAATCTCAGACAAAAACTGCATCTTTCATGATCATTAGGATATTATCATAATAATATATCTTCAAGTTTGAAAACAATAGGAGATATAAATTATCCAGTTATTTTCAACATTTTTAATGTAATAGAAACTAATTTTCTAAAAAAAATATCATCATAACCCTTGCATATGGATCAGCTGAAAGTACAATTGCTTTGAATGAAGACAGCATGGTATTTAGAGACTCGTGATTTAGATTTGAATCCAGAATATGGCTCTTGCTAGCAGAGCAAATTAGGTTCTGGCAACATGTATTTCTCAGTATCCATTTCCTCTGTCATGGTAATCTCAATGTGCCTACCTATTGACAAACAGTCAAATTGAAAAACAAAGGTAATTCATTTGACAGCATAACAAAAAGAAAAAAAAATTGCTGAAGAATCATAGGAAATTATTCTTACTGGAGATTGTCCTAATAATCTGTCTCATGTTCGGTGAATGACTTAGGCAACCTCCAGCTTAAAGACTATCTTCTTAAAAGTCTTTTAATAGAGGAGAGATCCAAAATTAACTAAAATATTGGATAGCTCCACTGAATTTTTAGAAAACCTAATTTTGATTATGGAGGAAGGGTATCATCTTAAATGTCTGTATGGAAGCAAGTGAATGGTGAAGAGATATTGACTAGATAAGATACTGAAAGCTTTCATGATAAGGATTCTAGAGACATCAAGTTTTGTCATTAAAGAGTGTGATTATGCCATATGATAACAAATAGATATCAGGAACATACTTCAAAGTGACTGAGTTTTACCTTTCTTTTTCCAATGTGTAGGATCTTATAAAAATAAAGTGTGTGTTTGTATAGATATATGATAGACATTATTAACTATGTTGACATTATAAGGAAAAACAAAATAATATGCTTAAAAATTCTAAATGTATATTCTAGTTTATGGACATAAAAGATAAACCAGGATATTTTCATGTGACAAAGTCCAGTTCAAACTTCTGTATGCACAAAAGTATAAAGTAAGGAGGTGGGGAACTAATGGCGGTAAAGGGA
The DNA here is from genome assembly GCF_029407905.1 of Bubalus kerabau. NCBI lineage: Eukaryota > Metazoa > Chordata > Mammalia > Artiodactyla > Bovidae > Bubalus > Bubalus kerabau. The sequence goes on from NC_073624.1 coordinate 224,900,651, forward strand.
AATCAATGCAGTAGTCCTGGCTTTAGGTAACATAGGAGATGGAGGGTCAAGTGATGCCATTTGTCCCTGCCCTTTTCTTTATTTCCCCCGTAGGTTATTCTGGGCTTCCCTTGTGGCTCAGCTGGTAAAGAATCTGCCCGCAACGTGGGAGACCTGGGTTCAGTCACTGGCCTGGGTTAGGAAGATCCCCTGGAGAAGGGAATGGGTACCCACTCCAATATTCTGGCCTGGAGAGTTCCATGGACTGTATAGTCCATGGGGTTGCAAAGAGTTGGACACTACTGAGTGACTTTCACTTCACTAGGTTATTCTATTCTTTAGATCTTGCCTCACCACTGTATGGACATTATAAGCTGCCCCACATATATACATGTCATAATTCCAAGAACCCTCTCCTTCTCTGTACCTGCATCAATTATATTAAAACAAACACTGTGTCTGCTAGGGCTTCCACTACAGATGCAAGAAAAATGTGTCCTCATGCTCTCTGTCTGATTGTGGCAGCCCAGATTGAATGGGGGAATACAGGGAAAAAAATTTGCACCTCCCAAATAACCTTGTGAGCAGTAAAAGCCTGCTTTATTCCAAAGAAGAATTTATAAGAGTTTACAAGGCTTTCCTGGTGGCTCATAATCTCCCTGCCAATGTAGGAGATGTGCTTTCAATCCCTGATCTGGGAAGGTCCCCTGGAAAAGGAAATGGCAACCCACTCCAGTATTCTTGTCTGAGAATTCCATGGACAGAGGAACCTGGCAGGCTGTAGTTCATTGAGTCATAAGGAGTCAGACATGACTGAGCAACTATACAGCAACATTGAAAGATTATTCCCTTATAACTTTACCTTCTGATTGATTTCACTTCTAAACCCATAAGGGTTAAGTCTACTATGGCTGATGCATGTTGATATATGGCAGAAAGCAACACAATATTGTAAAGCAATTATCCTTCAATTAGAAAGAAAGAAAAAAAGTTAAGTCTAAATAAAGAATAAAACCAACACTGATTAGACCTGTTTGGAGGACCAGATCTCTTTTTTTGACTAACTGTTCTAAATTAGGTGTTCTAATTGGCCAGTCATGCAGTCTGTATTAGGTGCCTAGCTCTGTGACTAGAAATTAGGACCCTGGATTGATGGTCTTATCAATAGCCCATGAAATGGAGGAGGGTCGATTCATAAAATGAAAGAGCACAAGGCCATTAAAATAATAATAAGAGCACTAGATATCTACTATCAGTTCTTTAGTTTATAGCATATATGTTTTTAGAGGCATAAATACTGAAAGAGAGAAAACAGCATCTCCTCAATGATGGTATTGGTAAATTATTCAGGTTGGCCACTCTTGAGCTGTGATATTCCAGTTGGGATGTCAAGAGTACAGGGACAGTGGTCCCTGAACTGATGAGAGGTGGGCTTCTGCTGGGATTGTATAACAAGGTCAAATCTGAAACAAACTCATGGTTTTGAAGTTAGGGAAGTCAAACAATCCCTTTGACCCAGAAAGGCATTCATGGAGTGAACTAAAGTATTGACTCCTTTTGCATTGTGTAGCAGGGCTCTGACCCTGCCCTGAATAGTAGGACTTCACATACCAGGAATCCACACAGGCTCACCCCATTATATACAGAGCCCATGGAGAGAGAACAGTACAGCCTGAAGTACCCTTTAAAATAGATTTTACAAAACAAAGGTGTTTTTTGATCTTCACAGAAATATCCTTTTGGAAGAGTTGAATGCAGATAAAACCTACGAAAAAGGCATTAAGATTTATTAATATGAAGAAACAAGAACTATGTCAGATATCTTGATAAAAAATCAACTTCTTAGAAGGCTATGGTACAGTCACGAAGGAAGAATATCTGAAGATAAACCCAGGTAGCCCCAGGGATCCTGGTAGCAGGAAAAGAATAAACTCAGGAAGCTGGGGCTGGGGCGAGTAAGCTAATGAGAAGCAGTAGAGCCTAATGCTGAAGCAGATCTGCTCTCAGTTCAGGTCTGGGTTTGAATTCAGTGTTGTTACTTAGTGACTGGCTTGTTCTTGGAATATTTGCTTGAGTTGTAAGGTGGGAATAATGATAACATCTAGTTTACTGACTTGTTGTGGAATACCTAAGGAACTTAGATTAATGCCTATATACACTCAAAATTCTTAAGTAATTGTAGTATATATAAGATCTGAAGTTACAGAAGATAAAGTCCAAGTGCTCAAGCTTTGCATCTTGAATAATGAAGCTGAAGCTGTAACTGAGCAGGGCCCTGTGGGGTTTTCCTGGAACAGAACCCCCTCTATTTCCTCCGCCTGTCTCCTCTGTAGAAAAGCTTTAGCCTCCTAGGCTTTTCCCAAATTCCAAAGAATACATTTAATCAGAGAGGTGAGAAAATGCAGAAAGAAAGAAAAACAGTCAAGTGAGACAAAATAATAATAATTTAGCTACCAAACAGTCAAGGACCTTTAATTCCCCTCAAGGGCTAGAGATAATACTCTGTTCTTTGAGCTGTTTTGCAGAGAATGAAACCCTCACCAGGTGTAAGCAGTTAACTGTATGCTACCTACAAGCACACAGACCCCACACTAGTTGGAACCAGAAGGGTGATGATGTAGACTCCAGTTCCCTCATCACCAACCAATGAAAAGAATGTCCACAAGCTGATCACGCACCCCACAGCCCCCTCCCTCACCCTGTCTTTGAAAACCTGACCCTGAAATCCTTTGGGAAGTCCAGGCCTCTTAAGCACTAGCTTCCTGGACTTCTTGCTTGGTACCTTGCAGTAAATGCTGCGCTTTCCGTCATCACAACCCAGTGTCAGTAGATTGGCTTGTGGGCAAGTGAATCCAAGTTTGGTTCTGTAACAAAGCTATCGAGACCACACTGAAGGAGGAGATAAATTTCCCCAAAATGTGTTGCAATACACCAGCAGAAGAAGAGGTAATGCAAGCTGGGAGGCAAAGTAAAACAAAATCCAGGAGAGTTACCAGCGTGGGGAATTAATAATCCATTTGATTTCCTCATGTATTTCATTGGATGTTGGTCACATAAGGACAGTAACTGTGCTTCATAAAGAAGATACTGCGAGTTTGGTGACTTGATGTTATATTGATATGAAAAGAACATCCCTATATTCACAGCTACAAAAAGTACCAATTTATACATCTCTGTTCTGATGCTATATATAAGAAAAGCAAATGACAGTTGTAGTGTAATGCAAGCAAACCATTGTTAATTCATTCAAACCCCATTATATCTATGAAAATGGGGCCTTTAAAATAAATAAAAGATCAAGCCTTGTTCATCATTGGTCTCTGGTCCCATTCAACACAGAAAAAGCCAAAAACACACTCTGGGATACATTGCTTTTTGTGTAAACTTTACTTGTTCATTGCTGATGTCTTGACTTTTTTGACATTTATTGAATGAAAATAGTTGATTTTTCTCAGTTTATAAAACTTGGTGAATCCTTATTTAACTTCTTGGCAGTTATAAGTAATAAAGAAGCTTCCTGAAGTAAGATTTATATAAAGTTTGCTTAGGTTTTCCTTACACAAAATCCCTAGGAAACTGGAATTGAAATAGTCATTTTTTCTTCTTTTATCTGAATTTTTTCTTCTTTTATCATTGAGCACATTCATTTACACTTTTTGTCTAGGGTTGTTCTGGACTGTTACGTTGCTACTTTGATTTATTTTAGCTTTCATTTCATGGTGAAAGAAAAAAAATGAGCCATTAAGCACTTGGCTTTGGACAAAAGATCTCCCATTGTACAATGAATGACATACCTTTTTAAAACGGATTTGAGAAACGAAGTTTAGCAGTTAGGTTTCAGCTGTATGCTTTTAAGATATTGTGGAGTCATGAATCTTTGGAGATACGAAGTAAGGAGAAAGAGTAGTTCTAATCTACCTTTCTATTCTGTATAAACTAAGAAAATGTGTGAATCAGTGTCATGTACTGCTTTCTGGGTTTGGCATGTATGATCTCATTTATCATTTACTCATTCATTTGATGAGTATTTTAACTCAGCTGCTGTTCTAGGGGCCAGGGCACACAGTTAACAACAACAGCAAAATATTCCTGCCCTATGGAGCTTATTGAAGGGCACAGATAATAAATAAGATAAGTAAGTAAAAAATATTGGTTAAATTGTGATAATTTAGGAGTAAAACCAAGCAGGGGTGTGGGATATGAATTGGTGGTTGTGGGTGGTTGATATTTTAGAAAGATAGCTAAGTAAGTCTTCTTGGAGAAGATTTTTTTCTTTATTTTTTTGAGTAAAAAACTCGATGAAATGAGAGGGACACTATATATACGTGTGTGTGGGGGGGTGTGTGTGTAAATAATAGGGAACAGTTCATGGTGAAGGAAATGTCAAGTTCAGAGGCCCTGCAGTAGCTCCAGGAAAAGTACATTGGAACACTTAGGGAATCAGTGTTCCTGGAATGGGTGAACGAATAGAAGAAAGGAAGGAATGAAGTCAGAGAGGTAAAATAGTGGCAGAAGGGGTAATTATGTCAGCCTTTATAGGTCATAATAAGCATTTAACTTTTACCATAAAAAAGATAATATTTCACTAGAATATTTCCAAGGAAGGATTGAGATATCTGAAAAATTAATCTAAAAATCATGTTTTATCAAGATCACCCTGCTTGGAAGAGACAAGTAGGGTGCGAGAGCATGGCCAGAATAATAGCTGAAAGGATATTGCAATAATCCAGAGGAAAGATGATCATGACCTGAACCAGCATGGAGGTGATGGTGGTGGAAAAACTGGTTGAATTCTGAATATGTTTTGAAGGTAAAGCAACAAGATTTGCTGATTGACCAAGAGATTATTTTTTTTTAATTGGGTACACCCGTATCTTCCTATCTTCTCTCTTAGAGCAGGACTTCTTGCTTAATGTTACTTGTATCTATTGATCAATTTATCATACCTCTATAACTCTTATTTATAGCTATCCATCCACACATCCACTCATCCATGATTCTGCCTGTTTTTTTTTCTTTCCTAACAGAGTTAGGTTGATCTTATATTTCCTCAAATATGAAGGAGTTAATACATTTTTGAAATATAAGAAGATTAACCTGACTCTGTTAGGAAAGAGAGGGAACAAAGAAAGAAACAGCAGAACCATGGACTGCCTTGCTTTTCATACAAAAGGAGGGAGAGCCAGGCTCATCAAAACAATCTGGTAGAGTTTAAGATTTGAAACGTCTGTCAAAACCACCTTTAGGATAGTGCCCTTATAATGAGAAAAATTGATTCAAGCAAAATAAATAATAATGACAGGTCCAGCCATATTTGGGGTAAGGTGTAGAGAAGAGTTTGGGAAAAGATTGGAATTTAGGTAAGAAATTAATTCATAAAGATTACTCATATATAAAGTAAGTATCCTTTTATGCTCAAGAGAACCTCCAGGTTCTGCTCTATTCCATCTCCTGATGGATACTGTCAAGTTGTCAACTCAATATAGGTAGAACATAGTGTATTTGCAAATCCATATTGTCTTACTCTCTCTAGTCCTGTCATTACTGCTAGTAAGGAACTATGGACTGAGAAAATGAGACCTCTCGTTGTCCCAATGCCTTGTGTAATTTCTGCAGAGATGTAATAACTCAGGCAGCCCAGGCTTAGATTACACTCTGAGGTTTCCACTCCCCAGGAGAGCTGGATACAACCAAGGAGTGAATTAAAACAGACAGCAATGTTCATGGGGCAATGCATTTTAAATATTTCTGTGTGAACCAGAATTACAGCATGTCATGACAGATTGAATAGGGTAATATATGAGCATTTAATCAGTAAATGAAATAATGGTAGTTAATCTCTCCTGTTATTGAAAGGCAGGTGATGCCTGTAGTGTCCCTGCTTTAATATTTATTCAGAACACATAAGGTTGAGATTGTTCTGACAGACTAAGAATATAATACATGTTGTATACCTTCCATAGCCTCAAGTGAGACATAAAAGTTACATGACAATGGAGGCCAAGCAGATGTTGGAAAGAAGTGAAGCAATAAGGGTGATATAAACTTGAGATGCATATCTGGTTGAAAGTCACAGTGACTATGAGTTTAGACAATTGTCTCCAAGTAGGACTTAACCTCAGAGAAGGCAATGGCAACCCACTCTAGTACTCTTGCCTGGAAAATCCCAAGGTCGGAGGAGCCTGGTAGGCTGCAGTCCATGGGGTCGCTAAGAGTCGGACATGACTGAGCGACTTCACTTTCACTTTTCACTTTCATGCATTGGAGAAGGAAATGGCAACCCACTCCATTATCCTTGCCTGGAGAATCCCAGGGACAGAGGAGCCTAGTGGGCTGCTGTCTATGGGGTCGCACAGAGTCGGACACAACTGAAGCGACTTAGCAGCAGCAGCAGCAGCAGCAGGACTTAACCTCAAAAGGTTATATGTTCTGATTTTTCCTAAGTTTTCAATATGAGACTATAAAAAAAAATCCGTATCAGACCAACAAAACACATCCATGAACTAGCATTTTGACACATGTCTAAATTTTCAAACTGAAAAAGGTGATATTGGGTAATGTAATGATTAGGAATGCAAACTTTTAACAGAACCCAGTTTAACATTCCCCTTATCTATTAACTCAGCTTCTTTGAAAGTTACTAAAATTCTCTGAGCCTTGATTACCTCAACTGTAAAAAGAACATGATTCAGACGCTGCTGCTGCTGCTGCTGCTGCTAAGTCGCTTCAGTCGTGTCCGACTCTGTGCTACCCCATAGATGGCAGCCCACCAGGCTCCCCCATCCCTGGGATTCTCCAGGCAAGAACACTGGAGTGGGTTGCCATTTCCTTCTCCAATGCGTGAAGTGAAATGTGAAAATGAAGTCACTCAGTTGTGTCCGACTCTTCGTGACCCCATGGACTGCAGCCCACCAGGCTCCTCTGTCCATGGGATTTTCCAGGCAAGAGTACTGGAATGGGTGCCATTGCCTTCTCCAAGGTATTGCAAAAACTGAGATAATATATGTAAAGTGCTTAAATAGGTGATAGTAAAGAACTAAACAGACATTTCTCCAAAGAAGACATACAGATGGCTAACAAACACATGAAAAGATGTTCAACATCACTTATTATCAGAAAAATGCAAATCAAAACCACAGTGAGGTACCATCTCACACCAGTTAGAATGGCTGCTATCAAAAAGTCTATAATCAATAAATGCTGGAGAGGGTGTGGAGAAAAGGGAACCCTCTTACACTGTTGGTGGGAATGCAAACTAGTACAGCCACTATGGAGAACAGTATGGAGATTCCTTAAAAAACTGGAAATAGAACTGCCATACGATCCAGCAATCCCATTGCTGGGCATACACACCAAGGAAATCAGAATTGAAAGAGACACGTGTACCCCAATGTTCATTGCAGCATTGTTTGCAATAGCCAGGACATGGAAGCAACCTAGATGTCCATCAGCAGATGAATGGATAAGAAAGCTGTGGTACATACACACAATGGAGTATTACTCAGCTATTAAAAAGAATGCATTTGATTCAGTTCTAATGAGGTGGATGAAACTGGAGCCTATTATATGGAGTGAAGTAAGTCAGAAAGAAAAATACCAATACAGTATACTAATGCATATATATATATATAGAGAGAGAATTTAGAAAGATGATAACAATGACCCTATATGCAAGACAGCAAAAGAGACAGAGATGTAAAGAACAGACTTTTAGACTCTGTGGGAGAAGGTGAGGGTGGGATGATTTGAGAGAATAGCATTGAAACATGTATATTACCATATGTGAAGTAGATCACCAGTCCAGTTTCGATGCATGAGACAGGGTGCTCATGGCTGGTGCACTGGGATAACCCTAAGGGATGGCATGGGGAGGAATGTGGGAGGGAGTTCTGGATGGGGGACACATGTACACCCATGGCTGATTCATGTCAATGTATGGCAAAAACCACTACAATATTGTAAAGTAATTAGCCTCCAATTAAAATAAATAATTTTTTAAATGAAGATGATAATGATGGTTAGCAACTAAGTATCTCTGATTCCTAGATTCCCATCACATGTCAACCCCACTGGGCTAAGCATTTTAGTCTTTTTAAAAATTAGTAGTGAAAGTGGCTCCATGAAGGGCATTGTACAGTCTTTTTATATGCACTTCATATGCATAATTTAATCCTCAGAACGTTAAAAGTAGGTACTATTATTTCAGTACCATTTCACAGGTAAAGAAACTGAGTCCAGACAAAGCCATTTTCACAAAGTCACAAGGTAAATGGAGGAACTGAAATTCAAACTAGGTCTGTATGAATGTAAAATAGAACTTCTAACCATGACTTTGTCCATAAAGTCTCTACATACTTCAGTCAGTATTAAAGGTAAACAAGAAGAAATGTGAAATTTGATGATTCATAAGTGAGAGAAGTATAAAAAGAGAAAGTAGCAGACATGAGCTATTAATTTATGGAACTTTATGGAATTGCTTTAAATACTCTTGATAAGCAAAGTGTCATGGGCACAAAACAAGTGAGTAAGTTGTTTTTTATATCCAGATTAAAAGTTTTAACTTCCCTTTGCAGACATTTTTAAAAATCCCTGTGGAAGTTTATCTTTGCCTGTATCATAAAACTCCAGAAATTTTTTTTATAAAATGAAATTTCTGGATAGCCAGATTATCCAACAGAAATACTTAGCAAACAGGGAAATACTTACATGAACTAAAACCACAGATCAGAGCATCCTTGTGAAATTGCAGGTTAACCAAGCAACTGAAAAAGGCAATCAAATGGAATATACTGTAAAATTGTGCACATGCATCTGGTTGCACATAGCCTTATGTTGTACAGCGATTAGAAAGCTGAACTCATGGAGCACTGAATTCCTTGAAGAACTTGGTAGGATTAGGCTCAGCTGTGGGTGTAAGTTAATTCACCAAAACAGCAAACAGACCTTGGAGACAGTGACAGTCACTGAAAGGAGACTTTGATGGATGTCTCAGCTCTAGAGGTGCAGTGCTCTGCGATACCCATGTGCCTCAGAACCAAACTAGGGCCAGAAATGGCTGTATGTTGCAGGCACTATGTGGGCATTCCCTGGGGAGAATATTTATTAGGAGCAAAGAGAGAACACAAACTTGGAAAATCTGAAGGAAGAAGTTAAAAAATGTTTTTTTTTTTTTTGTTTTTTTTTCCCATAGCTATTGGAGGAGAAGAAAAACACAACACACTGATGTTTCCCCGCTGTAGTAGTGAATTCCTGTTCTGTGAGTGACTGCCACACTGAAGGCACTTGGGCAAAAGCAAGAGGACTTCCTGTCTCTTCTCTCCTCCTTAAGTCTGTTAGGGTACTTAAACCTCTTCTCATTATTATCATATCTAATATTTAGCAAGAGTTCTTACTGTGGCAAATGGTGTTCTAAGGATGTTACATTCTTTATTTAAAAACTTTACACAAGTCTCATGAGGTACACATGATAACCCATAAATTTAGATGAGAAAACAAAAGGTCACAAAGGTTGTGGTTTGCCCAAGGCCTCCCACTAGCAAGTGGCGAATCTTAGAATCAAATGAAGAGTGCCTGATTCCAAAGCTCATGCTCTTTCTACTCCTTTATGCAATATTTAATTTTCTCAAGACAAGGGAATTATTTCTTTCGAATAAGTGACATTACCAGAGATAACAAAGGTCCATATAGTCAAAGCTGTGTTTCTCCAGTAGTCATATACAGATATGAAAGTTGGACCATAAAGAAGGCTGAGCACTGAAGAATTGATGCTTTCGAACTGTGGTGTTGGAGATGACTTAAGAGTCCCTTGGACTGCAAGGAGGTCAGACCAGTCAGTCCTAAGAAAAATCAATCCTGGATATTCGCTGGAAGGACTGATGCTGAAGCTGAAGCTCCATTGCTGTGGTTATCTGATGCAAAGACCTGACTCACTAGAAAAAAAAAAAAAATGCTTGGAAAGACTGAAGGCACAAAGAGAAGGGAGCAACAGAGGATGAGATGGTTAAATAGCATCACTGGCTCAATGGACATGAGTTTGAGCAAATTCTAGGAGATAGTGAAGGACAGGGAAGCCTGGCCTGCTGCAGTCCATGAGGTCACAAAGAATTGGACACAACTTAGTGACTGAACAACAACACAACCAGAGATAGCATGCATTGTAGAATGAGCATTAGGAGAAGGCAATGGCACCCCACTCCAGTACTCTTGCCTGGAAAATCCCATGGACAGAGGAGCCTGGTGGGCTGCAGTCCATGGGGTCGCTAAGAGTCAGACATGACTGAGTGACTTCACTTTCACTTTAATGCATTGGAGAAGGAAATGGCAACCCACTCCAGTGTTCTTGCCTGGAGAATTCCAGGGATGGGGGAGCCTGGTGGGCTGCCGTCAATGGGGTCGCACAGAGTCAAACACGACTGAAGTGACTTAGCAGCAGCAGCAGCAGAATGAGCATTAGACTGAGAAGCAGAAGATGGAGAATGAATCCTTTTCTTTCATTTAATGCCTCCCTTATTTAGCTATGGAAACTTGGGCTTCAGTTTTCTCCTCTATAAAGGAGAGACTTCAAGTAACATCTTAATTTCTCCAGCTCTGTCTCCAGTCCTGTCTATAGTGCAGCAATCTCCAATCTTTTCGGCACCAGGGATCAGTTTTGTGGAAGACAGTTATTCCACAGACAGCAAGGTGTGGATGGCTTTGGAATGATTGAAGCACATTACATGTATTGTGCACTTTATTTCTATCATTATCACATCAGTTCCACCTCATATCATCAGGCATTAGATCATGGAGTTTGGGGACCCCTCCATAGTGTATGAGGGTTCATAGATGCAGTTGAAATAAGGGACACATTAATTAAAGGATATTTACTCTTTTATCACATATATTAAGGATGTTAAATATCATTTTAGGCATGGTAAACTATTATTTCTTTTTAAATACATATATTTCTTGTGCAATGAGTATTTTAGCCCATAAAGGAACAGTCATAGGTTAACTGTCCCCAAGGCCATACTGGATAAAGATGGACCTCAAGTCTTGGTCTTTCTGATTCTAAATGCCATTACCTTCCATACCAAATGGAAGTGACTAACTTTAGGCATAAGCAGTGACAATCCTTTTAACCAATGTTTGTACCTTAGTGAAAGTGCAAAATAGGCGCCTAGGCATGTCCTCAATAGTGGGAAAAACACATTGTTTTCAGAAGTTCATAAATCCAAATGAAGAGAAACTCAGTGTGGAATGATAGCGCACAGCCTTTTCACCAAGCACTTGTGATTGTTTTGATTTTGTTGATTCTGTTGTGTGTGACCAGAGAAACAAAATGATGGCCAATCATGGGGAAGTCAACTGTTTCACAGCATGGTTAGTAAGTTACTCTAAAATTTGCTCATAATCAACCAGAACACAGTCAATTTGATTGGTAAAGCAACAGCCAGAACTTGATTATGGCCTTCTTTCTGTGGCAAAATAAATGGAGAGTCAGGCCATACATGTAGGGTTGGCAGGTTTTCCTATCATCTGGTTGGATCATCTGCTTATTACTAATTATCCCTAAATTATTACTTACCTTAATCTCTCTGCAATCTCAAATCATTCTTCAATGGTATTTGAGATATTTGAGAATTCACTAAGTCATGAAGCAGTGCATTCCAGTTTTGGAAAGACAATTCTGATGAATGTGGAGTTTTCCTGAAATTGAACTGAATGCTTTTTTTTTTTTTTTTGTATCTATCTCTCATAGGGAACATATAGTCTTGACTACACCTTTTCTTCTTCAGAAAAAAGTTCCCATTTTTCAGTGATTTTTTTTAATGAAATTGAGGATAGGCTAACTTATTTTTGTATAGTAAAATTTTATATAAAGATTTCTTATATTATTATGTACTCCTATTAGTCCTTTTATACCTAGGGCCTATACATATATAAATTAGGAAAATGATTTTCTAACTTTCTCAGCTAAATGTCTATGTGTGTGTTTACTTTCAGCCAGGCAATTCCAAGCACATTCCAGGAATTTTCTTGTATAATCTTCAAAACAACATTGTGGTTTATTAGTATTCCCCTGCTACAGATAAATGAAGTACGGAGGTGTCTTAACTAGCCCAAGTGACACAACTAATAATTTGACATTATGAAATTCAAGTCCATAGAATTCCATAATGTGGGCTTTGACTGCTCTGCTTCCCTCAAGACGAAACCTCTCAGAGGCAAGGTCTATGTTTTATTGACTATGGTATCCCAATAGTTAATATAGTAGTAAAGTAATGCTCAAAATTCTCCAAGCCAGGCTTCAGCAATATGTGAACCATGAACTTCCTGATGTTCAAGCTGGTTTTAGAAAAGGCAGAGGAACCAGAGATCAAATTGCCAACATCTACTGGACATGAAAAAAGCAAGAGAGTTCCAGAAAAGCATCTATTTCTGCTTTATTGACTATGCCAAAGCCTTTGACTGTGTGGATCACAATAAACTGTGGAAAATTCTGAAAGAGATGGGAATACCAGACCACCCGATCTGCCTCTTGAGAAATTTGTATGCAGGTCAGGAAGCAACAGTTAGAACTGGACATGGAACAACAGACTGGTTCCAAATAGGAAAAGGAGTACGTCAAGGCTGTACATTGTCACCCTGTTTATTTAACTTATATGCAGAGTCCATCATGAGAAACACTGGACTGGAAGAAACACAAGCTGGAATCAAGATTGCCGGGAGAAATATCAATAACCTCAGATATGCAGATGACACCACCCTTATGGCAGAAAGTGAAGAGGAACTCAAAAGCCTCTTGATGAAAGTGAAAGTGGAGAGTGAAAAAGTTGGCTTAAAGCTCAACATTCAGAAAACAAAGATCATGGTGGCATCTGGTCCCACCACTTCATGGGAAATAGATGGGGAAACAGTGGAAACAGTGTCAGACTTTATTTTTCTGGGCTCCAAAATCACTACAGATGGTGACTGCAGCCATGAAATTAAAAGACACTTATTCCTTGGAAGGAAAGTTATGACCAACCTAGATAGCATATTCAAAAGCAGAGACATTACTTTGCCAACAAAGGTTCATCTAGTCAAGGCTATGGTTTTTCCTGTGGTCATGTATGGATGTGAGAGTTGGACTGTGAAGAAGGCTGAGTGCTGATGAATTGATGCTTTTGAACTGTGGTGCTGGAGAAGACTCTTGAGGGTCCCTTGGACTGCAAGGAGATGCAACCAGTCCATTCTGAAGGAGATCAGCCCTGGGATTTCCTTGGAAGGAATGATGCTAAAGCTGAAACTCCAGTACTTTGGCCACCTCATGCGAAGAGTTGACTCATTGGAAAAGACTCTGATGCTGGGAGGGATTGGGGGCAAGAGGAGAAGGGGACGACAGAGGACGAGATGCCTGGATGGCATCATTGACTCGATGGACATGAGTCTCAGTGAATTCCAGGAGCTGGTGATGGACAGGGAGGCCTGGCGTGCTGCGATTCATGGGGTCGCAAAGAGTCGGACACGACTGAGTGACTTATCTGATGCCATGTAATTGGAACAAATGTATATATAATTACGTCAGACTATAAATTTAAAAAAGTATTTGAGTCCCATTTTATATTAAAAATGCTTGTCAGTAAACTCAATTTAATTCTTCAGTAACATCAAGGTTCAGCTTACAGATCTTTCCCTTACTTCTTTAATCTTCCTCCCCTGTTTTTGTTTTCCATGGAATATTTGGAATGTTTGGAATACCTATTTCCCAAAATTGGAAATATTTGGAATAAATAAATATCTTGTCATACTTGGAATATTTTTGCAGACCTGAGATCATTCAAGCTTATAGCTTCTTCTTATGTCACCTTTACTTATTCGTCCCTTCTTAGTCCTTTTCTAAAATTGGAATATATTGCACTTATTCATTGGAAAAGAAAATAAATTTACCCAAGAGTTTCCATAAAAGGATTTTAAGCATTGTCATTTCTCACCTGGAATCCTTGTCCTGTCATCAAAAGGTTTCATGACATGATAAAAAATTATCATCAAGAATAATCTATTAAAATGGGGAACTAAAGTCCATAGTACCAAGGTGGGATAAGTAGAAAGAAATTATCTGTTTTGTTAAAAAATAATTTTGATTGTATAGGTATCTTAAGAATTCTGATAGTGTTTTCTGCATTTTGAAGTAGATTTTTTAAAACCATGTGGTTTCCCTAACCAGCATGCATGGGATATGATGATAAGCAAGTTCATTTTACTAAGCCATAATCTGATCTCTTATTGATGCTTCTCAAAGCCATGGACATAAATTCCTTTGTACTAATATTGAAGATTCTTATTGGAAACCATTATAACATTTTTCCTGTTAATTAAGACAAGTAGTGCTCAATAAATTTTGTTTATATTCATTCATCAAAATTTTAATCAATACCAACACTATGTCAGGCAGTCTTATAGGCCCTGAGGACACCACAGAGGAATCACTTTTCCCTCAAAGAGTCTAGGGCTTAGTGGAAAGATAGCTATGTGAAAAAAAGCATTAAAATACAAAATGGCACTTTTTAAAATATAGCTGCTTACAGGGTGCCTGAAAGTATAAGGAAGATGTACCTAAGTTTGGACAAGCTAAAAGAAGCATCGCAGACACAGTAAGGTTTGAGTTAACACATGAAGGTTGAGAAAACATGGTTGGTTGCTTAGAGGTGAAAAGGAACCCAAAGTCTTTGAAGATCAGTAAAAGAATTTGGTTAATTTTAGAATGTAAGAAAAAGAAATGAGATGAGAAAACAAGGCAAGGGCCAATCAGGGACGACCTAAGCATCTTTCAGAGGGAAGTCTGTTTATTCCAGTGAGCAGTGACAAACAGGGGCAGAATCGTGAGCAGAAGAATGACGTCGTTTTTGTGAGTGCTCCGTGCCACATTTGTTTCAGAGGAGTGACAATTGTGCTATTGGCAGTAAGTCAATGCAGGCTCAACCCCACTAATTTGTCTGGCTTACTGTCTGGTTTTCCTTGGTTCCATGTCTTATTTGCCGTAAGCAGCACGAGACTGATGGAAAGTCTTAGGTAGCGATAAGCATGACTGTCATTGTAGCTGTTACACAGTGTGGTATGTGTTACTTCTTTTGACCTTCAATGGGCACATTCTGCTTATCTTGTCATGCAGTATGATTCAATTAGACTTTCCCCGAGCCTCAATTCTCAACTAATGACCTGTACGTGGAGTCACAGATGCCTACCTATCACATATTCCATAGCAGAGTGCTGGCATTCATGGATACATAGAAAAGCAGACAGCTAATTCTCATCTGCTCAGAATCCTGGTTACAATTTACTTTTAAGATGACTATCACCAGTGCCTGGGGGAGATATGTCAGATGCGAAGCACCACTAATAAATTAAGGCAATATAGCACTACACATGCCAAAAGAACACAGTGGATAAGCTTAAGAAAGTCATGACATATCTGTAGTTTTATTGATACCCATGAACTTGAAGTCCCAATTTCAAGATGACATACAGAGGTCATTGCCCAAATGTTCTTTATAAAAATAAAGTTTATTTTGAAATCATTTACAATCACAAGAATTTGAAAAAATAATATAGAAAGCTCCTACAAACCCTTCCCTGGAGTACTTTAATGATAGCATATTTCATAATAATAAAAAAGTATAATAATAATCATAAATTACCATAATCATAAAATTATTATAGTAATCATAATTTCTGGTTTTATGAAAATCAGAAAACTGATATTGCTATAATACTTTTAAACCATACTGTAGCTCTTATTCAGATTTCTTCAGGATTTCAATCATCAAAACTCATCCACATTTTTTTTTTCACTTCTTTAACTGCTTCCTGATCCTTTCTGCTTAAAACATGCTGTTCCATCTGCCTTAGGCACTTATCCCTGTTGCAACAACTCACCTCTCATGTGTGTTAAGTGCATGTTCTAATTTAGCTGTCTGCCTCGTCTTTCAGTTCCAGATCCTGTATCATTTCCAAAGGGAGGTTTTTCCAGGTGCTCCCCTCAAAAGGGTGTATCTGCCTACTGCTGCTAAGTTACTTCAGTCATGTCCGACTCTGTGCGACCCCATAGACGGCAGCCCACCAGGCTCCCCTGTCCCTGGGATTCTCCAGGCAAGAACACTGGAGTGAGTTATCATTTCCTTCTCCAATGCAGGAAAGTGAAAAGTGAAAGTGAAGTCGCTCAGTCATGTCTGACTCTTGGTGACCCCATAGACTGCAGCCTACCAGGCTCCTCCGTCCATGGGATTTTCCAGGCAAGAGTACTGGAGTGGGGTGCCACTGCTTTCTCCTATGAACTCTCAAAAGCCTCTTTCTCCTTCTTTCCATTTATTATAATAAAATAAATAATCATCTAATTAGTTTCATGGAAATATATGAGGATTGTGATGGTCAATTTTAAGTGTTAATTGATTGAGCTATTGGATGTCCAAAAGTTGGGAAAACATTATTTCTGTGTATGTCTATGAGGATGTCTCTGGAAGAGATTAGCATTTGAATCAGTAAGTGGAGTAAAAAGGTCATCCTCACCAGTGTGTATGGGCATCATCCAATCATTTGAGGGCTTAATGCAGCAGAGAGTCAGAGGACGTGGGAATTTGCTTTTTCTGCTTGAACTGAGACATTCATCTTCTCCTGCCCTTAGATACCTGTGCTCCTGGTTCTCTGACCTCTGAATGTGGATCTACACCACCAGTTGCACTGGTTTTTAGGATTCAGACCCAGGCCGCATTATACCAGGGGCTCACCTGGTTCCTCAGTTTGCAGACAGCAGATCATTGAACTTCTCAGACTTCATAATCAGGTAAGCCAATCCCTATGATAAATCTCCTCTCACATATATTTGTAAGTATTCTATTGGTTCTGTTTCTCTGGACAATCCCAATACAGAGATGGAGAAATTAACTATGAATTATTTTAGGGTCTTTCACTTTATTATAAAATAATAAGATGTGATATTCCCTCTCTTTCAAAGTTAATTAAGCAGAACTTCTTTGGTACTTCATGGTTTCAAATCAGCTCTTCCTTAAAAATCTGTAAATGGCATTGGGACACCACTGGATGAACTATAGAGGTTGACTTGGGCTCCAAAGTCACTGCAGATGGTGACTGCAGCCATGAAATTAAAAGACGTGTACTCTTTGAAAGGAAAGTTATGACCAACCTTGATAGCATATTAAAAAGCAGAGACATCCAGTAGTCATGTATGGATGTGAGAGTTGGAGTATAAAGAAAGCTGAGTGCTGAAGAATTGATGCTTTTGAACTGTGGTGTTGGAGAAAACTCTTGAGAGACCTTGGACTGCAAGGAGATCCAACCAGTCCATTCTAAAGGAAATCAGTCCTAAATATTCATTGGAAGGACTGATGCTAAAGCTGAAACTCCAATACTTTGGCCACCTGATGCAAAGAGTTGACTCATTGGAAAAGACCCTGATGCTGGGAAAGATTGAAGGCAGGAGGAGAAGGGGATGACAGAGGATGAGATGATTGGATGGCATCACCGACTCCATGGACATGAGTTTGAGTAAACTCTGGGAGTTGGTGATGGACAGAGAGGCCTGATGTGCTGCCATCCATTGGGTCACAAAGAGTCAGACACAACTGAGCAACTGAACTGGACTGGAGTGTTTAATGTCTTTAGAAAAGATTTTTTTTTTTTTACTTTCTTTGACCTTGGAACCCCTTAAATAAAGAGAAATTTCTCTTTATTCAATATTCAGAATTTCTGGTGCATTACTGGAGAATATGGAGTAAATGTACATGGAAGGGTATTTATTCCCATTCGTTTCTTCCTGATGAAGTAAAGAGAAGGTAAGTGAATGTAATTAGCAAGTGCCGTCATTCATTCTGCTATACACCTAGCAATCTGTATTCAACAAATCCTGGTATAGAAAAAGTTCTGGTTTAGCTCATCCTGAGAATAGATGAGTAAAGATAAAACACCTTACCAGATAGAACTTATAGCACAGAAGGAATGTGGAAAGTCATGTGGGGTGCTGAGGAAGGGGTAGGTAGAATAAAACAGTAGGAATTAAAAAGACATGTTTAAAAGTTCTCACTACAAGAAAAAATAATTTTGTAGCTATGTACAGTAACAGTGTTAACTAGACTTATTGTGGTGTTCATTTTGCAATATATATAAATATCTAATCAATAGTTTTACACCTGAAACTAATATATGTCAATTACAACAAAATAAAAACAAATAATCAAAGGGGTTGATGAATACAGAGAACAGATTGGTAGTTGCCAGAGGTGGGGTGGGGGTAGTGGTGGGTGTTGAAGAAATGAGTTAAGGGTGTTAAAAAGTACGAACTACCATATATACAGCAAGTAAAATACAACATGGCAACTAAGGTTAATAATACTGTGTTGTATATTTGAAAGTTGCTAAAAGAGTAGATTTGAAAAGTTTTCATCACAAGAAAAAATTGTTCACATACAGTGATGGGTGTTAGCTAGACTTATTGTAGTGATCATTTTGGAGTACATACAAATGTCAAATCATTATTTTGTATATCTTAAACTAAATGTTGTATGTCAATTATATCTATTTTTTTTTAAAGGAGGGAAAAAAGTACATGTTTGGGAGTCAAACACAGCATTTTACTTGTCTTGACTCTGCCTATGTAAGTTTAAACCAAAGCCTCTAAGCAGCATTTTCTTCTCGGCAGAATGGATTTAATAATATAATTACACTGTAGGGTTGTGAGGATCTGATAAGATCATGAATATAAGGCTATTTTTATGGCACCAGGCATACAGTAAGTACCAGTGTGGCCTGTTATCTGTTGTTGTTCAGTCTCTAAGTCATGTCCAGCTCTTTTGCAACCCCATGGACTGTAGCCCATCACGCCCCTCTGTCCATGGGATTTCCCAGGCAAGAATACTGGAGTGGGTTGCCATTTCCTTCTCCAGGGGATCTTCCTGACTCAGGAACTGAACCTGCATCTTTGGCATTGGCAGGTGGATTCTTGACCACTGAGCTACCAGGGAAGCCCTCTGTTGTTATTACTTCTTAATTCTACTTCTATCAGACATTTTCTATAAACAGCCTTATATTACCAATTAACTAATATTTTAAGTTATACTAAAATATTCTTAGTTGTTTCAACAAAAATAAAAGTTTTGATCTTATACAAATGGCAAACAAGGGTTATATTGAGGGGAAATGCTGGGCAATTATCCAGAGTATTATACTGCCTGAGTCATTCAGTTTTTTACACCAGCTCAAAGTGACTATGATTTAAATTCATACCACAACAATATGACACATTATACAAATTATGGTCTCCTCAGGGTCGCATAGGAAGATCTGAAACTGTAACTGGTAATTCATAAGGATGCCAAGGATCTGCTGGTATATAAATAGGTATCACTCTAGAAAACAAGTGATAAATGCCAGTCAAGGGGACTGATCAGGTGCTTTAGGAAGTTACAGGGGAAAGAGTTCATTTTAAGAAGCTATTCAAGGCTATAGCAAGACTGTCCTTCTCACAGAACACATATTTGTTTGTTGTTTGATACCCAAACTCAGTTATAAATGGAATTGGTTTGAATCCTCAGAATTGTATGAAAAGAAACCTGGGTGTGTGAGGGGTGGTTTTTTTTTTCCAAAATGAATAGTAAATAGTCATCATGGATTGCTGGCAAAACAATAATGGTTGAGAGTCACCATGTTCTGAAAACTTTCGATTACAGAGTATGATAACCCCAGACTTTTGGATTATACAAACCAGTGCAACTGAAGATATATAAATATATAAATTAATGATTCTCTCACAAAGAACATTACCAACATTGTTAAAAATCTATCACATAAACATATCATTTTAGAGCTGTATATAGTATAATTATAATAATTATATTTATAGTATATAACATTATAATTATTATTACTATTATTTTAAAAAAGAATATTTTGAAACCAAAACAGGAAGAACATGATCCATGTAAATAAAATTAAGTTGTTCCTGTGTGTGTGCATGTGTGCTACATCGCTTCAGTTGTGTCTGACTCTTTGAAACCCTATGGACTGTAGCCTGCCAGGCTCTTCCATCCATGGGATTCTCCAGGCAAGAATACTGGAGTGAGTTTTCATGCCCTCCTCCAGGGGATCTTCCTGAACCAGGGAGAAGAGAAGAGAACCCGCATCTCTTAAGTCTCCTTGCATTGCACGCAGGTTCTTTCCCACTAGTACCACCTGGGAAGCCCCGAGTTGTTTATATATCTTTTAATGCATTTCAGATGTTAGCATATGGAGTTTCAGAATAGTAAGAGTGTATGCCTAGGGCAATCTGATTTGAGGTATGGGCTTAGTGTCATACATGAAATTCATGTTGGAAACCTTGGGTGGACCCCCAGAGCAATAGACATCTTTCCTCAAGACTAGCTGAAAGAGACTGCAAGAGACAGCCTCTGATGGTTGACCAGAAAACATAGGCAATGCAACTTAGATTGTCACATGCCTTTGTGAAAGACAGGAAACAGCATTAATTTCAAGTGTGAGCCCCAGGTTGAAGCCATAAGGGCAGATATTCTAAATTAAAAATTTGGATTACAATTTTGCTTCCTCTCAGGATACATAACTTGTGCAAGCTGAGTCGTGGTGTCATTTTATTTATTTAATGGTGGTTAATGATTTTCTTTAGCAGTACAAGGGAGAATGGCTACTCTCAGAATAAAGGAGAGTCTTTATTAAAGATTATGAAAAATTTGGATTATAAAAATCCTGATACTTTGACTTTACTTTTTTCATTGGGTTAAGGATCCATGAAACACTACTGAGGCACTCTGCACTGGTCTTTGAAGGAAAGTGGGTAACAAATGAGGTTTTCTAAACTGCAGATGCCTGTAACCCAGTCCTCACAGCGTCTGATTGAGCAGTTTTGAAAGATGTCTATGCTTCAGGATTTTTAATATGCTCTGCTAATGAATGTATAATGCAACCAGGGTCAATAGCTAGCAACACATTTTTCCATTCTCTTTCACTGTTTTCCTTCAAAAACTGTTCAGGGCTCTGAGCAATATCATCTTTTATTGGTGCACATGAATGCTTCCTTTCACAAGGAGTTTGGGTACATAATACCAGATATCTTAGGCAGGAAGAATGTACTACAGAGTAAATTCAGTGAAGTCTCTTTCCTGTTTGCCTAATTGTTAACTGAGGCAAAAAAGAGTCCCATACAGGGCAAGGAGGGATGTCCTTCCAATGCTGTAGCCGAAGATGTTTCAGTGTTATCTAAGGAGTTAAAACATGCCCCAACCAACCAATGGTCATCCTCCCTTTGAAGCTGACAGCTGGAAAAGATTTAAAAGGCAGCCAAGGCAGAATGTTTGCAGTAATTTAAAGCTCCCCATTGGAAAAAAGCATCTTAGTGGCAATGGTGTGAATTTGATGAAAGAGTAACAACAACAAAAAATTAACATCTGACCTGTTTTTCCGAAGCCATAAAATAGAAACATCATTACCAGAAAATATGATGGAGCTTGGCAGGTAAAGAGGGTGTAAAAAAAACCCAAACCTGAAATGGAGAAAATAGAAGAGAAGATGAATCAGGGAAATGTCAGCTGGGGATGGTAGTGATAGTGGTGGCGGTGATGGCATTAAGATAGCAATAAAGCCACCATTTATGGAGTTCCTACAATGTGCCATGTGTTCATTTTTATTTATTCAAGAAATATTTATAAATAACTAATTTATGTGAGGCAGTGTTTCTGGATGCAGGAATGTAGCAAGAAATAAAGATAAGCAAAATACTCAACTTCATGAAGCTTATATTCCAGTGGGGGGAAATTCTAATTATATCCAATCCTCATGACAGAGCTGCAAAGCAGGAATTAGTTACCCCAAATTTACAGGAACTTAAGAATCAAGGAAGTTAATTAACAACTCTAATTCATGAATGCATCTTCCCAGATGACACTCATGGTAAAGAATCCAGCTGCCAAGGCTGGAGACACAAGAAACTCAGTTGGATCCCTGGATCAGGAAGAACCACCTGGAGAAGGAAATGGCAACCTATTCTAGTATTCTTGCCTGGAAAATTCCATGGGCAGAGGAGCCTAG
Organism: Bubalus kerabau; assembly: GCF_029407905.1. NCBI lineage: Eukaryota > Metazoa > Chordata > Mammalia > Artiodactyla > Bovidae > Bubalus > Bubalus kerabau. Next base: position 224,922,698 of record NC_073624.1, read on the forward strand.
TGGGCTACAGTCCCTGGGGCTGCAAAGAGTTGGACATGACTGAGCAACTGAGCACAACGATTCATGAATATCTGTCAACTTAGTGAATCAGGACATGTCAGAGGAGTTATTATTTATAACTCTAGCCAAATATGATTTCTCTTTATTGCAAATATGAAAGGGAGAGAGGATAGATGCCTCTTCATAGTTAAGAGACCATTTGCCTGGGGACCAAAAGACCTGTGTTCTCATTTGCTCTTGGCTGTTAATCCATGTTGTGATCTTGACTGAGTCCTTTACTTCTCTAAGTTTTGGTTCTACAACTCTAAAGTGAAGCAGTTGAATTAGATGAGTATTTCTCAAAACATGGAACTCAGACAACTTTAGCACCACCTGGGAACTTGTTTGAAATTATCACAGCATACCCCACATTCAGTCGCTCAGTCGTGTCCGATTCTTTGCAACCCCATGAATTGTAGCACGCCAGGCCTCCCTGTCCATCACCAACTCCCGGAGTTCACCCAGACTCACGTCCATCGAGTCAGTGATACCATCCAGTCATCTCATCCTCAGTCGTCCCCTTCTCCTCCTGCCCCCAATCCCTCCCAGCATCAGAGGGTTTTCTAATGAGTCAACTCTTCGCATGAGGTGGCCAAAGTACTGGAGTTTCAGCTTTAGCATCATTCCTTCCAAAGAAATCCTAGGGCTGATCTCCTTCAGAATGGACTGGTTGGATTTCCTTGCAGTCCAAGAGGCTTCTCCAACACCACAGTTCATACCCCACATTACTGAATCAGAAACTCAGGTGGGGCCCAGAAATTTCTGTTTTTTTTCCTTTTTTATTGGATGATAATTGCTTTAAAATATTCTGTTGGCCTCTGCCATACATCAACATGAGTAATTTGTGTTTTAACAGGCCCTTTAAGTGTTTCTGGTATGCACTAAACTTTGAGAACACTGGATTGAATGATCAAATGTAATAATTAAGAATTTAAGAATTGGAGGTTGTCCAAGATGGCAATGTAGGAAGACCCTGAACTAACCAACTCCAATGGACATGCCAAAATCTACTGCTTCATATAGAAAATGTTACCTCTCAAAAATAACTGATAGCTAGCTGAGCAACAATTCCACAACAGAAGATTAAATGCCCATGCCAAGATGGGGAGGAGGGAAAGAGATGCAGGTTCATCAAAACCCCACCTCCAGCATGACAGCCCATGATAGAAAGAGATCTCACAGGTCTTCAGGTACTCACTGAGTAGTAATGGATGTGGGCCCCACATTGTGCACCCCGAACCTTGTGACCAGTACTGGAGAGATTGGGCCCCCAAAATTCCTGGCTTTGGAAACCAATGAGGCTTATATCTAGGGGACCCAGAGGGCTTTGTGGTATTTGAGATATTTCTTTTGAGGGGTTTATAGGTTATCTCACTCATCCTGAGATTTAGCACAAAGGCAGCAATTAGGGAACTGCCTGGACTATACATGAAGGACATTAATTTGATAGTCTTAAAGCATTTGCCATAGGGGCAGGGATAAGTTCTTCCAGGATTGAGGTGCTGGTGAACACCTTTCTTACGTTCTCCCTTTACCTTGAAAATGCTGGTGGGTGCATGTGAACACAGCCTCACTAAAGCCTTGCTCTAAAGCCACCACTAGTGATCTCATACATCACTCAAGCCACAGATGCACCCTGCCCCCAGTACTCTTAATGGCTTTCTTAAAGCCATGGATGTGTCTAGCCCCCATTGCTCATCCTCCACACTAAAGTGGTGGGGATGCCCCACCCCTCACACTCTTTCCCAACCTTGCTAATGCCACAGACATGTTCTACTCCCACTGTTCCCTACCTGCATTTCAGATCTATGGGCATGCGCCTTACCCTCAGCACTGTCTTGAAGCATCACTAATGCTAGCAGGTATGTGGAGTCCACACAAGGGACAACCCTTGATCACCTGGCCCTAGTCGGGAGCATGCATTCCTAGGCCCCACAGGACTGTAAAATTGGAATGACAGTCCTGGGCCTGCTGGCACACCCAGGATACTGCACAGACAGCAGACTGAAACACACCCTGAGTTTGCCTGTAAAAAAGGCCCACTTACTTGTCCTGGAGCTTCAGCCTGAGGGACAGGCTTCAGGCTTGCAGCATTTCTAGAGGTTACAAAGGCGCTCTCATAGAATACAGGCAGGGAGCTGCCATCCTTACAGAATCCCTTGGCCTTCTCACAGTTCTCTGGTACCTTCTACACAGGACCTTATACACTCAACTGAATAGCAACTGAAACCTAGCAAATATTTCCAGGCCTCCTGGTCTAATAGTCAGCAGAGTTTACAGTTGTAGTCCCCAGGACTGTATGTGTCTACATCTTTTAAAAGCTGCTGCCTGAGAAGCAGGCTTCTATTCACCCTGACAATAGATGCTGACTGAGACCCCTTCCACTGTAGCATTGACAGAGCTTGGCACACCCTTAACAACAGGGACCTATGAAGAATAAATGAGGCTACTTTACAATGACAGAGGTTGGAGACATGATGGAGAGCTAGGGCAAGGTTGAACAATAAAGTTTACCCCCTACACAAGATTATTCCTTAAAGAGTAGGAAAGCTAGCTATCCCACCTATTGTATAAAAACAAACACAGAGAGTTGAGCAAAATGAAGAAACAGAGGAATATGTTCCACACAAAAGAACAAGACAAATACCTCAGCAAAAGATCTTAAGGAAATAGATATAAGTAATGTCTGTTACAATATTAAAGAGTTCAAAGTCATGGTCATAAAAATGCTCAGTGAACTCAGGAGAAGAATGAATGAATACAGTGAGAACTTCAACAAGCAGAGAAAATAAAAGAAAATACCAAACAAATCACAACTGAAGAATATAATTGAACTGAAAAATACACTAGAGGGGGTTCAACAGCAGACTAGATGAAGCAGAAGAATGGATCAGCAACATGCAACACAGGGCAGTGGGCCTTCCCCAGACAGTAGCAAAAAGAAAAAAGAAATTTGAAAAGTGAAGATAGCAAGAGAACTAATAAGTAAACTCAGTAAAGTTGCAGGATACAGGATCAATATACAGAAATCTGTTGTGTTTCTATACACTAATAATGAATTATTTAAAAAATTAAGATAACTCCATTTGCAGATTGCATTTGAAAGGAAAAAAACACCTAAGTATAAACCTAATCAATGAGGGGAAAGAACTGTATTTTGAAAATGATAGGATACTGATGGATGAAACTGAAGAAGACACAGATAAATGGAAAGATATTATGCTCATGGGTCAAAAGAATTAATATTGTTAAAATAAATATACTACCCAAAGAAATCTACAGATTCAAGAAAATCCATATTATAATTCCAATGCCATTTTTTAGAGATGTAATAAAAAAATAATTCTATAACTGGTATATAACCACAAAGACTATGAGTAGCCAATATAGTCTTAAGAAAGAAGAACAAAATTAAATGTATTTCATGCCCTAATTGCAAACTGTACTGCAAAGCTACAGTAATCAAAACTGTATGGTGTTGGCATAAAAATAGACACATAAATGAATGGAACAGAACAGAGCACCCAGAAATAAACCTGCATGTATATAGTCAGCTAATATTCAAGAAAGAAGCCAAGAATACCTAACAGTGTAAGAAGAATATCTTAAATAAATAGTGTTGAGAAAACCGGACAGCCACATGGAAAGAATGAAACTTGACCCTGTCTTGTGTATCACCATACACAAAAAGTAACTCAAAGTGAAAATGAATGAATGAATAAGAAAATATCAAAATGGATTAAATACTTCAACATAAGACCTGATTCCAAAAAAGTCCTAGAGTAAAACATAGGCTGTAACATCCTTGACATTGGTCTTGGCTTTGAATTTAGGGATCTGACTTCAAAAGCAAAGGCAAGAAAAGCAAAAATAAACAAGTGAAACTACTTCAAACTAAAAAGCTGCTCTCCAGAAAAGGAAACCTTCAATACTAAAAAAAAAGCAACCTGCTGTGTATGAGAAAATATATGCAAATCGTATATCCCATAAGCAGTTAATATTCAAAATATGTAAGGAAATCAAACAACAAAACATGTAAGGAACTCAATAGCAAAAATGCAAACAATCTAAAAAAAAATGGTCAGAGAATCTGAACATTTTCCCAAAGAAGACATGGCCAACAGACATGCAAAGGTGCTCAGCATCACCAATCATCAGTGGAATGCAAATCAAACCACAATGGGTTATCACCTCACATGACTATTAGAATAGCTGTTATCAAAAGGCACAAATAAATGTTGGAGAAGATGTAAAGAAAAGAGAACCACCATACCCTATTAGTGGGTTTGTAAATTGATGCAGCAACTATGGAAACTGTATGGAGGTTTCTCAAAAAATTAAACATAGAACTACAATATGACCCAACTTTTCCACTTGTAAGTATATATCTGAGGGAAATGAAATTACTATCTTGACATGGTATCTGCATCCCGTGTTCATTACAGCACTATTTACAATATACAAGCTATGGAAGCAACCAAAGTATCCACTGAAAGATGAATGGAAAAGAAGTTATGGTACCATACTATGGGCTACTGCTGCTGCCACTGCTGCTAAGTCACTTCAGTCATGTCTGACTCTCTGTGATCCCATAGACGATAGCCCACCAGCCCACCAGAGAATCCCCTTCCCTGGGATTCTCCGGGCAAGAACACTGGAGTGGGTTGCCATTTCCTTCTCCAATGGATGAAAGTGAAAACAGAAAGTGAAGTCACTAATTCGTGTCCGACTCTTAGCAACCCCATGGACGGCAGCCCACCAGGCTATTCCATCCATGGGATTCTCCAGGCAAGAGTACTGGAGTGGGGTGCCATTGCCTTCTCCGCTACTCAGTCATAAAAGAAGAAGGAAACCTTCCATTGCAACAATGTGAATGTACTTTGAGGGTATTATACTACATGAAATAACTACAAGAGACAACTGTCACTTGATTTCACTTATACATGGAATGCAAAAAACAAAACAGATGAACAAACAAAACAAAATAAAACATTTAGATAGACCAGACTGGTGGTTACCAAGGAGAAGAGTACAAGGGCGTAAGTAAAATGAATTAAGGAGTTCAATTGTATGGTGTAGATGGTAACTAGACTTTCACCAGACGGTTACTAGACTGTATGGTGATGGATGGTAACTAGATGGTGATCATTTTCAGGTCAGTTCAGTTGCTCAGTATGTCTGACTCTTTTCGACTCCATGGGTTGCAGCATGTCAGGCTTCCCTGTCCATCATCAACTCCCAGAGCTTGCACAAATTCATGGCCATCCATAAATGTGATGCCATCCAACCATCTCATCCTCTGTCACCCCCTTCTCCTCCTGCCTTCAATCTTTCCCAGCATCAGGGTCTTTTCCAGTGAGTCAGTTCATTGCATCAGGTGGCCAAAGTATTGGAGTTGCAGCTTCAGCATCAGTCCTTCCAATGAATTGTAGGACTGATTTCTTTTAGGATTGACTGGTTGGATCTCCTTGAAGTCCAAGGGACTCTCAAGAGTTTTCTCCAACACCACAGTTCAAAAGCATCAGTTCTTTGGTTCTCACCTTTCTTTTTGGTCCAGCTCTCACATCCATACGTGACTACTGGAAAAACCATAGCTCTAACTAAATGGACTTTTGTCGGCAGAGTAATGTCTCTGCTTTTTAACATGCTGTCTAGGTTTTTCATAGCTTTTCTTCCAAGGAGCAAGCATCTTCTAATTTATGGCTGCATTCACCATCTGCAGTGATTCTGGTACCCAAGATAATAAAGTCTGACACTTTATTATCTATTACTTCCATTTTCCCCCGTCTATTTGCCATGAAGTTGATGGGACCAGATGCCATGATCTTCGTTTTTTTGAATGTTGAGTTTTAAGTCAGTTTTTTCACTCTCCTCTTTTGCTTTCATCAAGAGGCTCTTTAGTTCCCCTTCACTTTCTGCCATAAGGCTGATGTCATCTGTATATCTGAGGTCATTGATATTTCTCCCAGCAATCTTTATTCTAGCTTGTGCTTCCTCTAGCCTGACATTTCACATGATGTACTCTGCATAAAGTTAAATAAATAGGGTTATAATATACAACTTTGATATACTCCTTTCCCAATTTGGAACCAATCTGTTGTTCCATGTCCAGTTCTAACTGTTGCTTCTTGATCTGCCTACTTATTTCTCAGGAGGCAGGCCAGGGGATCTAGTATTCCTATCTCTCTAAGAATTTTCAAGTTTGTTGTGATCCACACAGTCAAAGACTTTAACATAGTCAGTGAAGCAGAAGTTGTTGTTGTTGTTTTTTCCGGGTATTTTCTTGCTTTTTCTATGATTCAGTGGATGTTGACAATTTGATCAGTGGTTCCTCTGCCTTTTCTAAACCCATCTTGAACATCTGGAAGTTCTCGGTTCATGTACTGTTGAAGCCTAGCTTGGAGAATTCTCAGTATTACTTTGCTAGCGTGTGAGATGAATACAATTGTGCAGTACTTTGAACATTCTTTGGCATTGCCTTTCTTTGTGATTGCAATGAAAGCTGACCTTTTTCAGTCTTGTAGCCACTGCTGAGTTTTCTAAATTTGCTGGCATATTGAGTGCAGCACTTTCAAAGCATCATCTTTAAGATTTGAAATAGCTCAACTGGAATTCCATCACCTCCAGTAACTTTGTTCATAGTGATGCTTCCTAAGGCCATTTGAATTCACACTCCAGGATATCTGGCGCTAGGTGAGCGATCACACCATCATGGTTATCTGGGTCATTAAGTTCTTCTGTGTTCTTGCCACCTCTTCTTAATATCTTCTACTTCTGTTAAGTCCACAGTTTCTTTCCTTTATTGTGCCAAACTTTGCATGAAATATTCTCTTGGTATATCTAGTTTTCTTGAGGAGATCTCTAGTCTTTTCCATTCTATTATTTTCCTCTGTTTCTTTGCATTGATCACTTAGGAAGACTATCTTATCTCTCCTTGATATTCTTTGCCACTCTGCATTCAGATGGATATATCTTTCCTTTTCTTCTTTGTTCTTAGCTTCTCTTCCTTTCTAAGCTATTTGTAAGGCCTTCTCAGACAAGCATTTTGCTTTTTTGCATTTCTTTTTCTTGGGGATGATTTTGATCACAGCCTCCTGTACAACGCCCCAAACCTCCATCCGTAGTTCTTCAGGCACTCTGTCCATCAGATCTAATCCCTTGTATCTATTTGTCACTTCAATTGTATAATCATAAGGGATTTGTTTAGGTAGTACCTGAACACTCTAGTGGTTTTCCCTACTTTCTTCAATTTAAGTCCAAATTTTGCAATTTGGTGTTCATGATCTGAGCCACAGTCAGCTCCCAGTCTTTTTTTTGTGTGTGTGCTGACTATATAGAGCTTCTCCATCTTGGGCTGCAAAGAATATAATCATTCTGATTTCAGTATTGACCATCTGGTGATGTCCATGTGCAGAGTTGTGTATACAAGTGTCATTATTGCATTGTATACATGAAACTTTGACAATGTTATATATAAATGTTCCCTCAATAAATAATTAAATAAAATGATGCAGGCTACTTTGGGAGAAAAAATTTTGAGTCAGGCATGTATTTGATCCAAGCTCTATAACTCACTAGGTCTATGAGTGCTGGAAAACCACTATATCACTCTGAGCCTCTATTCCCTGAACCACCAAATGGGAGCAGTAATAGTATTTTTCCTGTTGGTCTGTTACAAATGAGATAACATATGGAAAACACACAAATCCATGATTGGCATTTAAGTATTTATCATCATCCTCATTTTCATAATGTAACACTCATCCTAAAGTTCTGTCATATTTGAAGATGACATTAAGAATGCTGATTAGTCCAAAACAATGCTGAGGTGATTAAAACAGAAAAAAAAAGGAGTACCCTTTTTTATCAACCTAAACAGATTCTACACTAGCAGATTGTAGCAGGAAATGGTCTTACTGTAAGAAGTAGGAAGCATTATCACAAACAGTTGTTACATTTTGTATCCAGAGAATAAGTGAGCCATGTACCTCTGTACCAAATCAGGCTGCCCTAATCATGAGATCTGTTGTCTTTCACATTTGCTGTCTAGCTGAAAGGAGTTTTGATGTGAATCTAAACCTGTATTGATATTAGGTTGGTGTTAACAAATGAATTGAACAGAATAAGGCAGAGCATCAATCCAATCAGCAAACAGAGGCTGAAGGGATGATGCCATCTGAAATCTGTGGTTGAGGCATCTCCTGTCCCCTCACTACCATTCTCTTGCTTTCCCTTCACTCTGCAGGCAACAAGATCCAAAAGGAAGCTAGGTTTCTCAGAAAACATGTTAAACCACTAGAAAGCAGCAAGGAACGGATACAAATGACCTGCCAATCACAAGTAATTGAAAGGTGGGTTTAATACAGTGTAAAGGAGTAGAGTTGAACTTTAATTCCAGAAAAGTGAATTCCTCAAGGCATTTTATTTTCTGAACAAGTCTAATTACAGTAGCTCAGTACAAACAAATATTTCAGAGGTGATATACTGCAGCGGTTAATATTTCAGTCCTCAGAATCAGGTAGCCAGGGCTTGAATCTCAACTCTGCCATTGAGAAGCCGATCTTGGACACATTTCTTAATATTTCTAAGCCACATTTTTCTATGCAAAATCAGGGTAATAGAGTATCTACCATGGAAGGTGGGTCTGAGGATTAAATGGTATAGTGCTTAGCATAAGGTAGGTCTAACATGGTAAATGTTCAGGAAGTTAGAACATTATTTTTTTAAAAAAATTCTGATTTACTCTAAGCATTTTGTAAGTACTAGAAAAGCATTTTTATGGCAATTTTAGGAAGTCCTCTCTTTAAAATCTGCCACCTGGTGAATTCTATCTGTCCTGTCCAAAACTTCGGATGAAAATCATCTGTGTTTCTATGAGTTGCAAGTAAAGCTGTCTCAAATCAAAAATATGAAATTTACTAGCTCACAAGATGGAGAAGTCCTGTGGTGATGTAGCTTCAGACATAGCTGGGTTCAGAACTCAAAAGATACCTTCAGGACCTGAATCCTGCCGGTTTAGGTTTATTCTCCATTTCTACAAAGTGGCAAAATATTAGTAGTACCTTAATACTCTCACTGCAGCAGGGGACAGACCATTTTTTCTCCTTTCATTGGTTGTTCTGTGACTTTCTCTGATTTGACCTGCTTTGAACAGCTTGAACCAGTCATGGCAAACAGCAGTACTCTGGTGTGCTAATGGGTTTGTACTTAGATCACACGATCACTCTGGCGGTGGGGTGGGGAGAGTGCTGTCCAGAACCATGGACCTGGAGTAAGGGAGTCATGGATTGTCACTAGAAAAATGCGTGCTGTTGTTGTGGAGGCAAAAAATAGGTAGACCCTCCACCCCTTTCTTTTTATTTACTTTTTCCTTACAGTACTTTCGTTGTGAGTGCATCCGCATGCCCTGACTTCAAGGGATTGCTGAATGTCAGATCAGATTTTCATAAAATATGTCTGAAAAGTGTTAGTTGTTCAGTTGTGTAGGATCCTTGTGACCCCATGGAATGTAGCGCACCAGGCTCCTCTGTCCTTAGGACTTTCCAGGCCAGAATACTGGAATGGGGCAGCCATTCCCTTCCTCAGGGGATCTTCCTGACCCAGGGATCGAACTCCATGTCTCCTGCATTGCAGGCACATTCTTTACCATTTGAGCCACCAGGGAAGCCTTCAAAATGTGTCTAGTACACAACTTGTATCAGAATTTCCAGTAGTGTCTGTTAAAGTGGATTTGGATTTCTCTCCAGCACAGAATACCTAAGGATTAGGCCCCGGGGTCTGTAGATTTAGCAAGTCCCTCAGGTAATTCTTAGAAATATGTACTAAAATTTGAGAACTACTGAAAAAGGTAATGATTAAATAAAGGTAATTTCTCCTATAATAAACCATTGATTTGGTATACTGCATTTCACTGTCACTTGCTTATAACTGTACATAAAATAAAGACAATAATATATGATCTCAGGGGAGAAGGAAATGACAGCCCACTCCAGTGTTCTTGCCTGGAGAATTCCATGGACAGAGGAGCCTGGAGAGCTGCTCTCTGTGGGGTTGCAGACAGTCGGACACGACTGAAGCAACTCAGCATGAATGCTTGCATATAATCTCAGCTACTTCAGAGAGCTCTCAGCGGATCAGTGATTTCATCTTAGCGTTAAATCCTTCCTGGTTCCTTAGGTATAATGGTAAAATAAGTAAATTTATTAATTTGGCAAGCTAATCACAAAGAAAGGCAATGCTAAAGAATGCTCAAACTACTGCACAACTGCACTCATCTCACACGCTAGTAAAGTAATGCTCAAAATTCTCCAAACCGGGCTTCAGCAATACGTGAACTGTGAATTTCCAGATGTTCAAGCTGGTTTCAGAAAAGGTAGAAGAACCAGAGATCAAATAGCCAACATCCGCTGGATCATCCAAAAAGCAAGAGGGTTCCAGAAAAACATCTATTTAGCTTTATTGACTATGCCAAAGCCTTTGACTATGTGGATCACAATAAACTGTGGAAAATTCTGAAAGAGATGGGAATACCAGACCACCTGACCTGCCTCTTGAGAAACCTATAAATAGGTCAGGAAGCAACAGTTAGAACTGGACATGGAACAACAGACTGGTTCCAAATAGGAAAAGGAGCACATCTAGGCTGTATATTATCACCCTGCTTATTTAACTTATATGCAGAGCACATCATGAGAAACGCTGGACTGGAAGAAGCACAAGCTGGAATCAAGATTGCCGGGAGAAATATCAATAACCTCAGCTATGCAGATGACACCACCCTTATGGCAGAAAGGGAAGAAGAACCAAAGAGCCTCTTGATGAAAGTGAAAGAGGAGAGTGAAAAAGTTGGCTTAAAGCTCAACATTCAGAAAGCTAAGATCATGGCATCTGGTCCCATAACTTCATGGCAAATGGAGAAACAGTGGAAACAGTGGCTGACTTTATTTGGGGGGCTCCAAAATCACTGCAGATGGTGATTGTAGCCATGAAATTAAAAGATGCTTACTCCTTGGAAGGAAAGTTATGACCAACCTGGACAGCATATTAAAAAGCAGAGACATTATTTTGTCAACAAAGGTCCATCTAGTCAAGGCTATGGTTTTTCCAGTGGTCATGTATGGATGTGAAAGTTGGACTATAAAGAAAGCTGAGCACCCAAGAATTGATGCTTTTGAACTGTGGTGTTAGAGAAGACTCTTGAGAGTCCCTTGGACTGCAAGGAGATCCAACCAGTCCATCCTAAAGCAGATCAGTCCTGGGTGTTCATTGAAAGGACTGATGTTGAAGCTGAAACTCCAATACTTTGGCCACCTGATGTGAAGAGCTGACTCATTTGGAAAAACCCTAATGCTGGTAAAAATTGAGGGCAGGAGAAGGGGACGACAGAGGATAAGATAGTTGGATGGCATCACTGACTCAATGGACATGGGTTTGGGTAGACTCCAGGAATTGGTAATGGACAGGGAGGCCTGGCATGCTGCAGTTCACGGAGTTGCAAAGCGTCGGACATGACTGAACGACTGTACTAAATGGTAAGAGAATAATGTGGGAGATTTTTAATGATAATACTGATTGCGTGCTAAGTTGCTTCAGTTGTGTCCAACACTTTGAGACCCTATGGACCATAGCCCCCCAGGCTCCTCTGTCCAGGGGATTCTCTAGGCAAGAATACTGGAGTGGGTTGCCATTTCCTCCTCCAGGGGATCTTCCTGACTCAGAGATTAAACCCACATCCTCTCTTTGTCAGAGCTTACTTATCTGCACCGAGGAAAAAAGTTTTAGTTTCTAAAGAGTATTAATTCTTATAACATCCTTAGATTTTTGGCCCATAGAAATTTTTCTAGTGGTAGATACTGATAGCTACCCCTGCTAGGCCCTTATATTATATATGTGTGTGTGTGTGTTGTCACTTCAGTTGTGTTTGACTCTTTGAGACCCTGTGGACTGTAGCCCACCAGGCTCCTCTGTCCTTGGGGATTCTCCCAGCCAGAATACTGGAGTGGGTTGCCATACCCTCCTCCAGGAGATCTTCTCTACCCAGGGATTGAACCTGTCTCTTTTATGTCTCTTGCATTGGCAGGCATGTTCTTTACCAGTGGCAGCACCTGGGAAGCCCCAAATATACACATATACATACAGTATTTCTCACTTAATTCTTATAAACACTAATAGGCATTTATTATTGCATCTGTTTTGCAAATCAGAAAACCATGTATCAGAAAAATTAATTTACTTGCCTAAGGCCACAGAACTAATATGATAGTTGTGCCAAAATATAACTGAAATCCGCAAGTATTCAGTGGGTGCCTTTTATGTACTGATAATTCATGATTTTTGCATGATTTATAGCTTTTGTAATTTAAGTAAGTGACTGGCCAGTTAATAGTGCACTCCAATTAGAATGATGACCATAAGACTATCCCATCTGAGCATGTGATGCTGTTACTTTTTTCCTACTCTCCATCCTACCAGATTAATAAAACAGTAAGTGAAACTTCTGATTTATAATTTTGACAGGGTATAACTAAGAATTATTTTATTAAGAATTTAGCTTTCTGAGTTAGGGAGTGAAAGTTACCTAAATTACTTCTGAGGACTAATTTACACAACAGGAGGGTTAAGCTCAATATGTTATTTATTTTTTGCAAGGGAGTTTGTTTATTCTCAGTTTTATTTTTTGTCAAGATTTATTTATAGACTGTTTCCATTTTTCATCAGACCAAAATTGCTAGCATGGATATATTGTAAAATCCAAGAAGTTTTAGTACTTGATAAACTTTAGATAACATCTACTTTTTTTTTTTTTGACACATAATTGCTTTACAATGTTGCATCCATTTTTGCTGTATAATGAAGTGAATCAGCTATATATGTACATAAATCCCCTCCCTTTTGAAGCTCCTTCCCACCCACCATCATCCCCACTCTTCTAGGTCATCCCAGAGCACCAAGCCGAGCTCCCTATGCTATATAGCAGGTCCTCACTAGCTGTTTTTCGCATGGTAGTGTGAACATGTCAACGCTATTATCTCAATTTCTCCCACTCTCTCCTTCCCCGCATCCGCCTGTGCTCACGTCCATATGTCCATCTTCTCTGTCTCTGTTCTTGCCCCACAAGTATGTTCATCTGGACTATTTTTGCATTCTGCTGCACATTTTGACCTGTGTTCTAAAATATTATTTGATCCAATCTCACTGTAAGTCCTCTCATCTCTGTCCAGGCCAGTCTCCTCACAGTCCTCTATACAAGTTCACTTCAAGGATACACTTGCTCATTCTGTTTCTCTTCCCTGGAATGTTAGTTCTCCTCCACACACATGCTACCCCATTTCTCATGCTAAACTCAAGTCTGTGCTCCCATAGGGTACTTTATTCAACCCTTCCACCCTAAAGGGATGTCTCCTCTCTTTTAACCTCCACTTTCAATTTTATAACTTAATGATTCTCCTGAGCATTTCCTTGGAATTCCACTGTGAATTGGATAAACAAGCCGTTTCCTTTGCATTACCTGTAAGCTAATAGCAAATTTCTGGACTACCCAGAGCAAGGGTAAAGACTTCACAGTAAACATTTTTGTCTGAGGTTCATTTATTTTTGTTGTTATATCAACTTTTCTTTTTTATTGGAGTATAGTTGATTTACAGTATTGTATTAGTTTCTGAGCTTCATTTCTGTCTCCATTTTATATCCAAAAATTTCTCTTTTAGTACACATATACATCTTTTCTTTATCATACTATTCTAATATAGCTTTCATTTTTGTATTCTGTGTATTTTAGTAGACCACATATTATGGAGTATGCAAGTTGAAATACAAACAAATGGATACTAAATATAACTGTCAGAAATCTTCATTTTTCAAGTGACAAAATATAACTGACCTTAAACTGGCTTAACAAACAAAGAAAATATGTTGAGTTGTGTAGGGAAAAAAAGCCAAAAGTCTTGGAAGAAGCTTGATTCAGAAGGTCAAAGTATAGCATCCAAAGCTTGACTTCACAAGTGACTCTTCTGTGTTCTGCAGGGTTAGCTTTACCCTCAGACCTCACAAAAGTGGGCCCTGGACTTTCCAACCTCTTTCCTCATGATGGAGCAATGGAACCATGCATTTAAAGCACCCACACCACTAAATTCACAGAAGGAGGACTTCTTATTCTTGTTTCTGTAAGATAGACAAGATCATTTTCTCTCCAGAAATATGTCTCTTATCTCATTTTTTCTAATAGGATCATATGTCTTTTTTAAACAAATATTGCCGGGGTCCAGCCCCGGCTGATCCAGGGTATTCGAAGGAGAGACGGCTAGGCGACCTATTCAAATGTTAATTAGAGATAATAAAGAGGAATAGAATGAGGATAGCTCAGTAGGAAAATTCAGTGGAGAAAAGAAGCTGAGTGGCTTGGTTTACGCGGAAAATCAATATAACCCGTGACACCAGGTTAGCTCTGACCACGGAGGCCGCAGGCGCCCTCTCGAATAGCGGAAGGTGCCCCACCTTAGACACCTTCTCGAGTGGGTCTTAGAAGCCCAGGCAAATAAATGGTCGCAGAGGATATCCACGCTCCAGATGGACACTCAGCTGGAAGTTAAAGGGAAGAATGACATGGGGAGACCAAGCGTTGGTGAGCAAGGCCCATAGCTTTATTTTCAACAGGGGCTTTTATACCCTAAGTTACACATAGAGGACAATAGGGGATGCAAAATCAGCAGTCTTTGATGCTTATCAAAAACCAGGGTTTCTTTCCTGCAGATTTATTGTATACAAATGGTTTAGGTGATTTACATCATCTTCTGGCCAGAGGCCTATTAACATTTTATGACTCTTGACAAGCACTTATCAACAAAGACTTATTTTCTCTAAGAGTAATTATTTTAAGGTTTGGCGCCATCTTCCGAAGATAAGATTACGTTCCTATAGGGTGGATGTGTAATGGGTTTACAAAGGAAAGAATTTACTACCTTAAGGGTCTAAAGTTACTAACACCAGGCCACTACTTATTTTTTCTACATACCAACTATATTAATTAATGCACATTCAAGGATACAATTCAGGGGATGTGAAAACTTGGCAACAAACATTGGCTCATCAATGAAATCTTTTACTAGTTTTATTCTGACAGTTTCTAATTCTCTGAGAGGCTCTAAGATATTTGAATATCTTAAGCTTCCTGTGCCTCTGGAGGCTGGGAGACTGTAAACAATCGTATGCATAGCTGTAGGTGTCCGGGTAAACTTGTCAGGCGAGTTAGAGAGCCATCTGAGGGGTTTGGATTTAAACACTCCTAATTGCCCAGGAACTTTATTAATTGGAGCTGTAAGTTAACTCTTTGACAGAGAGAGTGAGATGGTGGTGGGGGACAGCCCCCAGTAAAGTCAGAGGTGAGAGCACAAAGCAATAAAGTAGGCAGACTCTGGTTTTTTGGGGGGTAGATGCTCGAGAATATCCGGGGGCACTCCCGAGGCTCGATCCCGCCTTTGCGTATGCCGAGCCCCCTTCCTCATGACCTTTGTCACGAGTGGAATGTCTCTCGCCGGCTCCCGGCAAAATATAATTATTTATTTTTATTTTTTAACTTTTTTATTTTTTACTGAAGTGTAGCTGATTAACAATATTGTGGTAGCTTCATATTGACCGCAAAGTGACTCAGCATTACATACACGTGTATCCACTCTCCCCCAAATTCCCATCCCATCAAGTTGCCACATAACATTGAGGAAATTTCCCCGTGATATACAGTAGCTCCTTGTTGGTTATCCATTTTTAAATATAGCAATATGTACATGTTGATCCCAAACTCCCTAACTGTTCCCATCCCATGATAACTATAAGTTCTTTCTCTAAGCCTGTGAGTCTGTTTATATTTTGTAAATAAGTTCATCTGTATCATTTCTTTTTAGGTTCTGCATATAAGGGATATCATATGGTATTCCTCATTCTGTGTTTGACTTACTTCACTTGGTATGAAAATCTCCAGGTTCATTCATGCTGCTGCGCATGGCATTATTTCATTCTTCTTTATGGCTGTGTAAAATTCCTTTGTGTATATGAACCACATCTTCTTTATCCATTCCTCTGTGGATGGCCATTCGCATTGCTTCCATGTCTTGCTGTCATAAATAGTCCTGCAGTGAACAATGCATGGAGTGCATGTACACTTTCGTGCCATGTTTTTCTCTGAATACATACCCAGGAGTGAGATTACAAAGTCATATGATAGGGTCATAGGTCTTTCTTTAAAGGCAAATTATTTAGCTGCAAGAGTTTTACCATAAAATCTGATTTAATATGGAGGATGGGTGATTTTACAAAAGAACTTTACTTAACTTTTACCAGGTTGGAGTTTGAAGTGTAGTGACTCAAAACTTAATCGTCCCCTATTTGAGGAATTTTGTACATAATTGTTTTAAATAATTTCTAGGTGTCAGCAATTTCCCTGCAAGGAAATGTCAGTCTCTGCCACTGAAAAAAATCAGTCTTGGGCTTTCTTTGTAGGTTTTGCATTAGCCAGCTGCACTAGGCTTCCAACTGGTTCCCCTCCTACCTGCCTGTGGCTGCTGTTGAAATTGATATGGTAGCTCACTTGTACAACTGGACTTTATGCTGTCCCTCATCACCATAAAAGGAGAACCAGAGAATTGCCCTCAGGGATTAATATGTGCAGTGGGAGAACAGGTTTGATAGAAGGTTGACTCCTCAAGGGACGTTTGGGTACTTGCGGATGAGATCAGATAATTCGCAGCAGGAGATTGGGGCTGGAAGATAAATGGTGCCTGCCTTGTACTTTGTCAAGGTTGTACTAGGAATATTTTCTATGTCCATATATACCCAGGACCTTGGAATCAGGGATGGGATGTAGAGCAACTGGGTTAAGAACTGCATTAGGGTTTCTTCATGCTGTACTAGTAGAGATAGCCTAAGTAGTGTAAGTAACAGATAATATTGCCAGATTTAGCAAATACAAATATAGCACCTTCTGTTGAATTTGAATTTCAGATGAAAAACACTTTTTATAAGTACGGTGTATGCAATATTTATAGTAGTGATACTGGTATTATTATAGCAAGCAGTTTAGTCAAGACTGTCATTGAGTTTTTATAAATCTGTCTTGTGCTCTGCTTAACAACTTCCATACTGTTTCCATCTTCATGGGAATCTAAGGTGAAATGGAATCTTGTTTCCATTGCTTATTAGTTATGCTGCCTTATGTAATTCCCTAGATTCATTGAGGTGTAGCTTTATTTTCTACAAAATAGAGGAAATAATAGCTCCTACCTCACATGAGATTGTGAGAATTAAGTCCTATACAGTATATAAAGGTTTAATTTAGAGCCTGGCATACAGTACCCTCTCAATAAATAATCTGTGTAAAGTTTGAAGATAAGTATTTGCAGCTATTCATAGAAGCCTTTTAAATTATATGTAATAATTCACTTCCCTTTCTCAATGCAAGATGGGAAACAAAAAAAAAATCAAAATTTAATGAGGAAACCTTTGACTAGTACTGAGTTACTCACTTCTGAATATTCACTTAGGTGGTGCTAGTGGTAAAGAACCCGCCTGCCAGTGCAGGAGACGTAAAAGACATAGGGTTGATCCCTGGGTCGGGAAGATCCCCTGGAGGAGGGCATGGCAACCCACTCCAATATTCTGGAGAATTCCATGGACAGAGGAGCCTGACAAGCTGCAGTCCTAGGGTCACACAGAGTTGGACCCGACTGAAGCAACTTAGCATGCATGAGCACACAGCAAGCATGATGGATGCTGATGATGGGGTTAAAAGCATGTACCCTCGCTCTGGTTCACATGGAACACAGAACAGTGCAGGGAATCTGTGAGAAAATAGCTGGTGCCTGTGGAATTTAAAGGGTTCAGTCAGAGACTAAGTTCATTTAAACCTTCATAAACAATCTCTCTCCAAATAAGAAGAAAACTTTGGAGGGAGCATTTTAACTTTAATGCCTTTCACAGTACAAGGAATGTTGTTGTTGTTTAGTTGCTAAGTCACGTCCAACTCTTTTGAGAATGATGAAAGAGGTACACAATAGATGTTTGCTAAAAGAGAGGGTATATTAGATAAGAATTGTTTTCTATCCCTACCTGGAGAGAATTTTGTAGCTTCCAAAGAAGGTGGAGATCTGTAAAACTGGGATTTATCTTCTGTCAGTAGGGTGACCATATATTAATAAATTTTCTGCCAACTGGAACACTTTAAAAAGAGTGAAAGAGAGTGCTAATAGTAATTGGGCATACCGGACATATACTGGATCTTTCACAGGCAGGCAGGACATCTCTGTACCCTAGCTGCAGATTTCACCTGGCAACCAGGGGCTGAAAAGTATGAAGCACTCCAGGTACAAATATGTATTCTCACCTTGAACATGTATTGGGTTGGCCAAAAAGTTTGTTCAGATTTTTCTATAGCATCTCATGGGAAAAACCCTAATGAACTTGTTGGTCAAGACGTATAATTCAATTCAAGCAGAGAATGAAGGATTATAGGTATAATTTTTACCATAATCTGAGCTGTGTCTACCACACCTGAAATTAGCATTTGTTTTAATTTTTCTGATAGTCATTTAATCATCTTCAGATAATACACTGGGACTGTACCACATAATCTTAGAATATCAATTCCAGAAACAGCTTAGAGGTCATATGGTCTTGTTTCTTACTTGTTCCCAATGATTCAGTAGTCCAGAGGGAGGCAGCTGAGAAAGAGTGAAAAGAATGCTAGACTTCATCATAAGACTGCTTTCACTACTTGTCCATTACACTTCAATAAAGCTAAAAACAAATAAGAAAGACTGCATTCAAATCCTCATCCTCTAATTTAGATGTCAAACTATAGCCCAAGAAACAAACCCAGTTCAACACATGTTTTGCAACTAAAACCTCATTGGAATATGCCAATTCATTTACGTATTTTGTGTGACTGCTTTCCAGCTCCAATGGCAGAATTGAGTACTTGAGACAAAATGTATATCCTGTAAGACCTAAACCTTTACAGTAAAAATTTATAAACCCCTGGCTTAATCTAATTATAGTGGCCATCTTTTCCACATCCTTTTCTTTTGACTCCTTCTCTTCCCCCTCCTAGCTACTGGTCATTGAATACTGCACCCCAAACAGTAAGCTAAGTGCCCCATGTGCTTGGTTTTGATAAATTATCACAAAACCCTGAAAAGGGAGAAGTAATATGTATGGTGGTTAGAATGCAGACTCTAGAAGCTGACTGTGTGTTTTGTATCTGATTTCATTAGCAGCTGGCTCCAAGGACCTTATCTAGTTATTTGAACTTCCACACCCATAAGAAGCAGGTCCTTTAATTAGTTCACACTTCATGCGAATTCACTTCAGTCGTATCTGACTCTTTGCAACCCCACAGACTGTAGCCCACCAGGCTCCTCTGTCCATGGGATTCTCCAGGCAAGTATACTGGAGTGGGTTGCCATTCCCTTCTCCAGAGGATCTTCCCAACCCAGGGATTGAACCCACATTTATGCCTCTTGCATTGGCAAGTGGATTCTTTACCACTAGCGCCACCTGGGAAGCTGATAAAATTGAGGCTTTCAAAGATTATATTTTGGAGTCATCATTGGAACTCAAAGCATTCTGCCTCCAGAGCATATGTTCTTAAACAGTATTATAATGTCAATGTGAAGGCAAAATGATACACTAGATATGAAATGCTACCTGGAAAAAATATCAAACACACCGCCAATATGAGGAGTCCACTGTAGTCATTCCTATGTAATTATTTGTTTCTCCTCTATTCAGTCAAGGCAGTCCCACATTTTGGGATTGATTCCACACCAAATTAACTTGTAATCTTAGGTTATTGTTCACAGTTGCTCAGTATTAAGTGTTGATGACAATAATGCTCACTAGAGTAACTTGCCTCCAGATTCTATTCTTCTTGTGGCCCTAATTTGGTGATAGAATTTTCAAGTTGGTTTGCCATCTGCATCTCTTTTCCTTTGCTGTGAGCCATTTTCTTGCCTGACTTGGATTTATTTCACTGAGTATAAAAAATAATCTGATTTACATTGCTTTAAATTGCATCTTTGCCCAAGCCTGCACACAGCATTTGGATAACACTAATTGGAATGATTATTTATAATAAGGATGAATGTGGGGAGGCCACCAAATGCGTTTACCTATTGATAGAATAATTATGCCATTCAAATTTCTTTAGACCACAGTCTGTGAATAATATGTGTCAGGGTTTTAATGATACCCTCTTTTTACTAAATAAATCGTAGTATTTGAGGCAGTGAATTGTAGTTTACACTGGTAGAACTAAATCATTTGACACTTTGATCAATCACTTTCCCCCTGGGTGACTAAGAGTAGCTTTCTTTAATTGCAATATGCTTGCACACCTGAGGTGGAGGCTACATATTGCTTGCCTTCTGCTAGCTATCATCACTAAAATTAAAAATGGAAAGGGAACATACAAGGCCTAATCACTTCATCTATCCCCTGGCTAAAACAACATGTTTCTGGAGGCCAATCTTCTGTTTCTTCCAGAACAAAGGAAACCACCAATTCAGTGGAAAGAACAAACTTGCTGAGCATAGGAAAATAGTCAATGAATTGAAATTATTTCATATTTGTCAACTCATCATTTTGGGTCAAGGAGTTATAACTCAAGGTTGAATCACCAGTATGCCAAACGCGTAAATAAAGGAATGCAGAGTGTATCCATAAAATAACTTTTCTGCTGGACTTTACACTTGCATGTCTTAGTATTCAGAGAAAGACACAAGGGTATTCATTCCTATGCAGATTTATGCAGTTCTTTCTTTGTATAGTTACCTCCCCCTCCTTGGAGCCTCAGCCTCTCTGAAATTTTACCTCTTTGTCCTTAATTTAGCAAGGTATCCCTGCTTAAGATTCTTCTCCCAGTAAGGGTCAGGGAAGTACTTCCAAGCAGAAATCTGACTGCTCAAGTGTCCTTTATGTGTTTGCCTTCTTTTGGGGCATTTCTGATACATAGTTTTTTAGAACAGTTATTTTATATATGTTGTCCAGTTTTCTAATTTATGGTGGGAGGATAAAAATCTTAAGATCAATATTACTCATAAACATAGATGCAGAATTGCTTTAAAAATACTAGCAAGTCAAGTAAACAATACATGCAAAGGATATTACACCACAACCAAGAAACATCATCCCCCAAATGCAGGGTTGGTTTAACATACAAATATCAATCAGAGTAATTGACTATATTAGGAAAATGGAAAAAAAACTTTAAAGAAAATTTAATACCATTATATTGTTTTAAAAACTCAGATCATTAGGTATAGAAAGAACTTCAACAATTTTAAAAGGATAATGCAAAAAGACAGTCTTTAATATTATACTTAATAATGAAAACAAGCAAGGTGCCAGTAGTCATTATTTCTATCCATGCTTTATTGCATGCCTCACAAAACAGTAGGGCAAGGGGAAATTTTTATAAATATATATGAGAGAGTGAGGGAAGGAAAGAGGGAGGGAAGAAAGGAGGGAGACAGAGAAAATAAATGTGTAGTTACAGAGAGATGATGTTGATCTTGGCTGAGTGTAGAGTTAGTGATGCAGAATTGACTCAAAGGCAGTTGTTGTTCAGCTGCTCAGTCGTGTCCAACTCTTTGTGACCCCATGGACTGCAGCACACAAGGCTTCCCTGTCCTTCACCATCTCCTGGAGCTTGCTTAAACTCATGTCCACTGAGTCAGTGATGACATCCAACCATCTCGTCCTCGGTGTTCCCTTCTCCTCCTGCCTTCTGTTAGTGATGTTAAAGGAGATAATGTACAGAGAAACAAAATGATAACTAAGGAGAAGACTTTGAAGAATTCCTTATAGTTGCAGAATTTTCCAAAATTAGAAAATTAGGAGTAATGCTTGTCTCTTCTTCTTGTATCAGTTCTATAATTATAATAGCGATGTCCTGACAATACCAATTTAAATCTCCCTAGTTGGAATTCCCACGTTATTTTGCCCTGAACACTGTAACCACAGCCTTCAGTATTATATCATCTCCTGGTTCATTAGGGGAATGAATCCTTATCCATTGTCTATTATCTATAATTCATCCTGAGTACTGTTTCTAAAAACCAAATATAATCATGCTGTTCTATTTTTAAAACTGTTAATAGTTTCCACTTCCCTTTAATAGGGACCAAACACCACACATTATCTTTAGAACTCTTCAGAACTTGGTTTCATCCTCACAACCTATTATCTCTTGCCAGTTTTCTGTATGCCCTTCACTCTGACTTCTTAAATTCCTTGACAGTATCAGGCACTCTAAAGAATAGCCTGTAGGCTCCCTCCTCTGTCCATGGAATTCTCCAGGCAAGAATACTGGACTGGGTAGCCATTCCCTTTTCCAGAGGATCTTTCCAATCCAGGGACAGAGCCAGGTCTCCATCTGAGCCACCAGGGAAGCCCTCTGAAGACCACTCTCCCTCAAATCCCACAGTTCAGTTTACTTCCCTAATTTATCCTTATAATTGAGTATCTGCTTAATGTCACTCCCTCTGGGACACCCTCAAGTATGGGGTAGGCTTTTCTACTGTGTCTGCTCTCATAACACTGTATACTCTTCTCTGAAGGTACTTTTCATACCACAATTGATTGTTTCATTGCTGTTTTCTCCATTTATTTCCTGTGAGGACAGGTATTGTCCTTTTTGCTGAGCACTATGCTTGGCACCCCACTCGAGCACTCTTGCCTGGAAAATCCCATGGACGGAAGAGCCTGGTGGGCTGCAGTCCATGGGGTCGCTAAGAGTCGGACACTACTGAGCGACTTCACTTTTCACTTTTCACGCATTGGAGAAGGAAATGGCAACCCACTCCAGTGTTCTTGCCTGGAGAATCCCAGGGATGGGGGAGCTTAGTGGGCTGCTGTCTATGGGGTTGCACAGAGTCGGACCTGACTGAAGCGACTTGGCAGCAGCATGCTTGGCACAGAGAATATACTAATTATGTAAATGTTATCTATTTTATACATAGTATTAATAATGTATATATGTCAATACTAATCTCCCAATTCATCCCACTGCCCCACCTTTCCCCCTTGATGTCTGTATATTTATTCTCTACATCATATATTTGTCAATAAGATCATCTATTTTCTAGATTTTTCCAGATTTCCACTGAGCGACTGAACTGAACTGAATTGAGTATACAAGAAAATTAATAATCAAGAAGATATAAAGCCCTGGTAAGCACACACACACAAAAAAAATAGTAAAATGGGTGCTGTGAAATAAAGTAACTCTAGTGGCAGTGACCATAGCAAATTTTTCTGAGAAAGGGACATGCACACTGCTGCCAAAAAGATTAGAAGAGCCCTGACCTCAATATCTTGAATAAGTGCCTTTAAGACAAAGGCCTTATTGTGGGAACAGGCAATGAATGTTCAATGAGATGAAGGAACTGACAGTTAATAAGCAACTATCTACCAGTCCACATGCTAAGTTATTAACCTATGTTCTAAGTTATAGCATATTCTTCATTTGACTAGAATACCTGAATTCACAGTAAAACTGTTAACCTATAAGATATGGAGTAATAATTAGTCCTCATAAGGAAGAATGTTTGTATATCTAAGTATCAAATCTATCATGTCGTAGTGATACGATAGATAGCTTAGCTCTCCTCAGCTAGACACATTAAAGCTGAAAGAGGAAGTAGAAGTGAGCTCACTACATGGCTGTCTGCACATACAGTGGGTATAATTTAATAGTGATGCCTCAGTGCCTTTCAAAATGGCATCTCACTCTAAAAAAAATGAAATAGATAGCAAGCTGTCTTAGGCAGTACGTCAAGATACTTTATAGAGCCAAAGAAAGGCATAAAACAAAGCAAACCACTACCAAAAATTCATTGACATATAAAAGAAATAGTCTGCTTTGGGCTGCATTTTCTCTGGTTCTCTGATTCAGTGTTCTTCTTTCCCAAATGTATATTCTTCTTGAGATGTTAAAACCCTGTGGAGAGGTGACAGCATTTTCAGCTCTGCACCATTTATTCCAGACTTCACGATCTTGCATTATGTCTAATTTGTATTTTATATAGATGCAGCAATTGTGAGTTTAACTTTGCAATAGTAGGTTAGAAAACTCCAGGTAGGATGAGAACTTGATTTTGGATCAATCACATTAGCTAAGTACTTGAACACGTAGGTGACTACAGTTAAAAATACTGATCTAAACATTGCCATATGTTTCCTGCCATCCTAAATGCAATATGATCAGAATACAAATTCTGTTTGATACATACTGATACTTCAGAGTTGGAACCAACCTAAAAACAGAATGATCAAATAAATATGGGGTTGAATTTAGACCAAGGGATGTTTTCAAATATACAGGTGTTCATAGGATTCAAAAATTGGCAAAAGTTGTAGATGAGGAGGTTTATTGAAAGTGACAGATGGGGTTTTAGACTATTGACAGGGATATAATAGCATGCTTAACATGATCACTTATTAAACATATAGATAGATGATGTAGAAATGGATGAAAAGACCTCTGGTCTAATGAAGTAGATTGAATGAACATGGTTATGCTTGTTATTTCTCAAAAAACCTGTGGCGGATTCATTTTGATATTTGGCAAATCTAATACAGTTATGTTAAGTTTAAAATTTGTTTAAACAAAGTTTAAAATTATGTTAAATTTAAAATAAAAGTAAAAATTAAAAAAAAATATCAGCAGAAAAAAATGACAGTGAAAAAAATAGAGATAAGACTATAAAGAAGAATGAAAGAGGAAAAGACCCCAGATGAGAGACAGCGTAGCAAACAAAGGAGTAAAACGAGTGGAAAAATGGCAGTAGATTAGCAAAGCAAATGAAGCTGAAATTTCTGCCTAAAGCCAATTAGCAACTAGCTAGCTGCCGTCTTTGGGGTCGCACAGAGTCGGACATGACTGAAGCAACTTAGCAGCAGCAGCAGGAACCTCAGAAACGTTCAGGATTCAGAAGTATTGTGTAGTTCTACAGGAAATAGAGAGAAGTAAGGCTGAATTGGGGAGAAGGCAATGGCACTCCACTCCAGTACTCTTGCCTGGAAAATCCCATGGACAGAGGAGTCTGGTAGGCTGCAGTCCATGGGGTCGCTAAGAGACACGATTGAGCGACTTCACTTTCACTTTTCACTCTCATGCATTGGAGGAGGAAATGGCAACCCACTCCAGTGTTCTTGCCTGAAGAATCCCAGGGATGGGGGAGCCTTGTGGGCTGCCCTCTATGGGATCGCACAGAGTCGGACATGGCTGAAGCCACTTAGCAGCAGCAGCAGCAAGGCTGAATTGAGAGGATTATCTGAAAAACCTCTCACATGTTGTCTCACTCCCTGCAACCCACTTTAGAGCTCCCCTACCACACCCACCACTCCTCTCAACCCTCTCCTCTCTCCTCTCACTACTATTTGCTCACTCTCAGATACCAGCAGTTTCACTAGATAGGGAAATTGAACCAGAGAAACTCTAGGCTTGTACCAGACTACATGATTATACCTTTCTATTACATTTAGCACTTGTACTTACTTATTTGTTTTCATGACTTTTGATCATAATGCTAAATAGGTGACCCTTACATGTTTTTTTTTTTCATTGTACGGTTATGAAATGGACATAGGTTTGGGTGGACTCCAGGAGTTGGTGATGGACAGGGATGCCTGGCGTGTTGCGGTTCATGGGGTCGCAAAGAGTCGGACACGACTGAGCAATTGAACTGAGATGAACTGATGGTTATGAATACAAATATTCTCAG
Organism: Bubalus kerabau; assembly: GCF_029407905.1. Taxonomy (NCBI): domain Eukaryota; kingdom Metazoa; phylum Chordata; class Mammalia; order Artiodactyla; family Bovidae; genus Bubalus; species Bubalus kerabau. The sequence continues at coordinate 224,948,509 of NC_073624.1, forward strand.
GTTTGAAATATTAGCTTATACTTTAATATTAGAGGCATATTTAGTTTTACCTAAAGTGACTATTTGGAGAAGGCAATGGCACCCCACTCCAGTACTCTTTCCTGGAAAATCCCATGGACGGAGGAGCCTGGTAGGCTGCAGACCATGGGGTCGTGAAGAGTCGGACACAACTGAGCAACTTCACTTTCACTTTTCCCTTTCATGCATTGGAGAAGGAAATGGCAACCCACTCCAGTGTTCTTGCCTGGAGAATCCCAGGGACGGGGGAGCCTGGTGGGCTGCCGTCTATGGGGTCGCACAGAGTCGGACACGGCTGAAGCGACTTAGCAGCAGTAGCAGCAGCAAAGTGACTATTACAGATCTTGTCCCTTTTTTTCAACTTTCCCCAGTGTAAGCATTTACTTCCTGAAGTTGTCAGGAGTATTAAATGAGAAAGTATGAACAAGTCTAGGTAAAGTACACAGTAGATGCTGTAACTACTTGTCTGCATTCTTCTTTCTTTCAAATCTTCTTCCTTCTTTCTCATAATTAACATTTTTTATGCATCAAATATCCATTCCTTCATTTTTATTGTGTTAGAGCCTTAATTTTCCTTTGGCTAGCTCTCTACTTAATTGCTAAGCTACCTGTGGCCAATGTGAATGGGCAGCTTGCCTGAAAGTGAAGTCAACAGAAAATATAGCAATGCTGCAATGCAACTTGACTGAGTTCAGACTATGGCATGGAGCATCTTGACTCAGCTGTGTCTGACCTTTTCAGTTACATTAGCCAATAAATCTCCCCCATTTCCTTCCCCAAGTTGTATTGAAGTGAATTTGCTATTTCCAAACATGACTGTATGACACAATCACATTCATGTATCCATTCCATTCATTCAAGATGTGCTTCTCTGTTAAATCTTTTTACTCTTTATTTCTTTACACATTTTTTCACTATTATCCCCACTATTTTTTACTGAATTATATATTATATTCATACATTATTCATTGTTAAAAATATTGATTTCTTAGAAACACACATTGTTTAATGCAACCAATAAAGATAAGAAAAATTACTCATTCTTTGACAAATCCTAGTTGTATGATTGGGGGGAAATTCATAGTCACTCTTAAATCCACTCTAATTAAATTTTTGCTTTGATCAATATAATGAAAATTCTCTTGTCAAGGTCACTGATGTCAAGCACATTGATATATTTGATTCCCAGTCCTCATCTACTTGATTTACCTGCATAATTTGATAAACGTGATGACCTCCATCTCATTGAAAGGCTTTTTTTTTTTTTCACTTGACATCTAGGACTCCACAGTCACCTGATTTTCTTCCTGCCTCACTGGCTGTTCCGTCTCAGTTTCTTTCATGGTAACTCCTCATCTTTTGCTCTAAATGTTGGAGGGCTTTTTTACCTTCCTTTCCTAGTTTGGTGCTCTTTGGCTGAAAGTGTCTCCATAAAAGCCTGGTGACCCTCAAATTTATTTTCTTCTCTAAACCGCTAGGCTTGGTTACCTGTCTATTTGATATCGCCCCTTGAAAATCTAGCAAGTTTCTCAAACTCAACCTATTCAAAACTGAACTCCTGATTTGTCCTACCAAAACTGTATCACCCAAATCTTCCCCATGTCAGATAATAGCAGCTCTTCCAGTTAGCAGGCACAGATACTTGAAGTCATCCCACACCCGATTCTCTCTCACAGAAGCACACTCATGCTTCAGGGCCCTTGTACTTGCTGTCCTCTCTGCCTGGAATGCCATATCCTAAGATATCTGCATGCCTCACTTTTTTACATTCAAGTTTTAGTTTAAAAACCAGCATCTCAATATGGTCTCCCCTGACCATATTTAAAATGTGTGTCTCTAGAGATAGACAGCCCAGATTTAAATGATGGCTCTGCCCTCCTTCGCCAATTCTCACCAGTAAGTTATTCAACATATCTTTTATCCATTTCTTTGATATAAAGCTAGTAATTCTACTCATCTATAAAATTTATGAATTCATATGTGTATAGTGTTTGGAATGTGACCATTATTATTATTGTTGTTGTTGTGCACTTAAAGTTAACAGGAAAACGTTATTAGAAAAGGATGCACAGTTACTAGCAACATACATACCACAGGGTCTAAACAGAAGGATATGTATTTTTTTAAAGCAAAAATTCTACCATGAGACCACCACACTAATTGTATCTGTTCACAGGTAAATTTTTGATCCATAGGGTACCTATTCTATTTTTCTAATTCAGTGAGTTAGGAGTGCTCCATTAGCAAATGGATGAAATCAAAATTGTGTTATGATATGATATGCAACAAAGGTGACAACAGGGTCCTTTTCATCTTCCTGAAATAGATGTTGTAATTAAGAAAACTTCTGACATAAAAGTGAGCTACTCAAGATGTCCAGGTTATTTATTTACAGTGTAATTTTCTATCTGTCCCACAAGGCGACATGCTATGTTGCTTCTCACCTACATAGAAGCTGTATTTTTAAAACTCCAAAGCAAACATTGGTAAAAGGAACAAAATCACTGAATTTTATTTCAGATCCAAGCAATAGCTTAGACAGTTTCTCTTCACAAAGTTGATTAAATGAACTAGGTTATATTTTCTTTTATTTTCATTTGTGATGTTATGTAGACAAGAGATGAGGGAAGGGGGAAAATGTCAAAATAACTCTTAATTTCTATTTTATTCATTAAAAATCATTTAATCTGTTAATACACCCATTTGGAAAACCATGTGAGAAGTTCATTATGGATATAAACTTAACTGTGAAAACTGTCTTATGTGGTATACTGTTTTATTATTTATTGACTACATGGAAAAAAGTTAGGGGCAATATTTATGAAAAAGGGGACTTTACACCAGAGCAGAAGCCAATATTGTGATGTGAGTGTTGAACATAAGGGGAGATCAGAGCCCTGGGGCAAGAGCAGGGGCTAATCCCAGTCACTATCCTAGATCATATATACTGGCCATCTATTTGACACAGTTTTATTTATCTTATATAGGATATGCATATGGTATCATGCTGAGGAGAAATTAGTGGTTTCCCTAGGTTCTTTCTAAACCAGGAAGCCAATGTCCTGCTACTAATTGACTTGTTTACCCAGGGCCTCCCCCACCTCCTGATTCTAAAACCTGCGTCTCCTTAGAATTGTCAGAGAATCATGTCCTCTACCTGCTGAATGGCGTAATCTGGGGGAAAACAGAATGCTCATATACCTAATGGCTTTAATTTATTATTTAGAATATAGACGAAAAATGTCCTACATAAGAAAATAGCTCTTCCTAAAACCTTGTTTATACATGAGGCCTTATTTTAGCCTTCTTTGTCCCTTAGCATTTATTTCAATTTTGGGAACTGTGGAGGTATTGCCATCACCTCAAGAGACGAAGCAACAGAAGCAGAAGTGATCCAATTGCAATTTTGTCTTAAAATCAACCTATGAAGTGTATACTGCTGTGTCTCAATTTTGTCCTTGTGAAAGTTTTAATTTAAAAATTCTCTCTGAGAGTTTGAACTGCTTTATACAGTTCCCAAGAGAAGTCCCCTCACCTATAGGGCCTTGGTTAGTGCTTTTGGATGTAGTGAGTTTTGATGCCTAGCTTTCATTCCTTCAGCTGTTTGACAAATACTGTTTGAATACCAACTTTGCTCAAGACACTGCTCAACAGAGAGAGGGAAGCTGGGACTGCGTTATAAAGCAATAGCATGTAAGCCTACATTAGCTATTCTGCTTTTGGTCATATTACAATATATGTGTGTGCTCATGTGTTTGTGCATATATATGTGTTCAAATAGGAAGACCCTATTTGACTCAGGTTAGATTTAAATCCCTTATAATTGAAAGCTGTGCTCATGGGTTTTATAACCCTAGAAGGCAAGTTGCATGCCATAAATTCATTCATGTAACACATATTTACTGAGTATATCCCATGTACCAGAATTCTAGACACAGATTGCAGCAATAAACAAATAAAATATCTAGGTTTTTTAATCTCACATAACACCTCATGTTAGCTTCTACTCCAAACAAATTTAACCAGTGATGTCAACTTAGAGTTTGCACATGTAAGATCCAGTGATAAACATTCACAAAGTAAGAAGCTGAAGAAAGCTCAGCCACTTTTTTTTTTCCGGGTCACTCATTTGTTCCTCTACTTAATATATTAACATATTTTATGCCTGAGTATTATGCTAAGAACTGAGCAAAAATGAGATGCATAAAACACAGCCCTTTCCCTTAAGATGTTTACTATAGAGTTTGGGAAACAGATGCTCAAATCACTCCATTATATAAATAATGCAAGTTTTTTAAACATAAAAAATTTCAACCCCATATGCAATGAGGTAAAATTGAAACTTAAAACTGCAGTAAGATATCATTTTTTATTTATCATATTTTATATTTTTTATTAATTTATTTATTTTAATTGGAGGCTAATTACTTTACAATATTGTGGTAGTTTTTGCCATACATTGATGTGAATCAGCCATGGGTGTACATGTGTCCCCCATCCAAAACCCCCTCCCACCTCCCTCCCCATCCCTACCCTCTGGGTTGACCCAGTGTACCAGCTTTGAGTGCCCTGTTTCATGCATCGAACTTGGACTGGTCATCTATTTCACATGGTAATATATATGTTTCAATGCTATTCTCTCAAATAGCCCCACCCTTGCCTTCTCCCACAGAGTCCAAAAGTCTGTTCTTTATCTCTGTGTCTCTTTTGCTGTCTCACATATAGGGTCATCGTTACCATCTTTCTAAATGCCATATATATGGGTTAATATACTGTATTGGTGTTTTTCTTTCTGACTGACTTACTCTGTATAATAGGCTCCAGTTTCATCCACCTCATTAGAACTGACTCATATGTGTTCTTTTTAAGAGCTGAGTAATATTCCATTGTGTATATGTACCACAGCTTTCTTAGCCATTCATCTGCTCGTGGATATCTAGGTTGTTTCCATGTCCTAACTATTGTAAACAGTGCTGCAATGAACATTGGGGTACACATGTCTCTTTCAGCTCTGGTTTCCTCGGTGTGTATGCTCAGCAGTGGGATTGCCAGGTAGTATGACAGTTCTATTTCCAGTTTTTTAAGGAATCTCCACAGTTCTCCATAGTGGCTGTACTAGTTTGCATTCCCACCAACAGTGTAAGAGGGTTCCCTTTTCTCCACACCCTCTCCAGCATTTAGTGTTTGTAGGCTTTTTGGTAGGCTGCAGTCCATGGGGTCGCTAAGAGTTGGACACGACTGAGCGACTTCACTTTCACTTTTCACTTTCATGCGCTGGAGAAGGAGATGGCAGCCCACTTCAGTGTTCTCTTGCCTGGAGAATCCTAGGGACAGCGGAGCCTGGTGGGCTGCCATCCATGGGGTCACACAGAGTCAGGCACGACTGAAGTGACTTAGCAGCAGCAGCAGACTTTTTGATAGCAGCCATCCTGACTGGCTTGAGATGGTACCTCACTGTGGTTTTGACTTGCATTTCTCTAATAATGAGTAATGTTGAGCATCTTTTCATGTGTTTGTTAGCCATCTGTATGTCTTCTTTGGAGAAATGTCTGTTTAGTTCTTTGGCCCATATTTTGATTGGGTCACTTATTTTTCTGGTATTGAGCTACATGAGCTGCTTATATATTTTTGAGATTAATTCTTTTTTTAATTTGTTTTTTTTTTTGAAGCATAATTGCTTTACAGAATTTTGTTGTTTTTTCTGTCAAACCTCAACCTGAATCAGCCATAGGTATACATATGTCCCCTCCCTTTTGAACTTCCCTCCCACCTCCCTCTCCATCCCACCCTTCTAGGTTGATACAGAGCCCCTATTTGAGTTTCTTAGCCATATAGCAAATTCCCGTTGGTTATATATTTTGCATATGGTAATGTAGGTTTCCATGTTACTCCTTCCATGCATCTCACCCTCTCCTCCCCTCTCCACAAGGCTATTCTCTATGTCTGTTTCTCCACTGCGGACCTGTAAGTAAATTCTTCAGTACCATTTTTCTAGATTCCGTATATATGTGTTAGAATATGATATTTATCTTTCTCTTTCTGACTTACTTCACTGTGTATAATAGGCTCTAGGTTCATCTACCTCACTAGAACTGACTCAAAGTTGTTCCTTTTTATGGCTGAATAATAAGTGAAGAGTTGACTCATTGGAAAAGACTCTGATGCTGGGAGGGATTGAGGGCAGGAGGAAAAGGGGATGACAGAGGATGAGATGGCTGGATGGCATCACCGACTTGATGGACGTGGGTTTGAGTGAACTCCAGGAGTTGGTGACGGACAGGGAGGCCTGGCATGCTGCGATTCATGGGGTCGCAAAGAGTTGGACATGACTGAGAGACTGAACTGAACTGAACTGAATATTCCTTTGTGTATATATACTGCTGCTGCTGCTTCTGCTAAGTCACTTCAGTCGTGTCTGACTCTGTGCAACCCTGTAGATAGCAGCCCACCAAGCTACCACATCCCTGGGATTCTCCAGGCAAGAACAATGGAGTGGGTTGCCATTTCCTTCTCCAATGCATGAAAGTGGAAAGTGAAAGTGAAGTCTCTCAGTCATGTCTGACTCTTAGTGATCCCATGGACTGCAGCCCACCAGGCTCCTCCGTTCATGGGATTTTCCAGGCAAGAGTACTGGAATGGGTTGCCATTGCCTTCTCCAGTATATATACTCCAACTTCTTTATCCATTTTTCTGTTAATGGACATCTAGGTTGTTTCCATGTTCTAGCTATTGTAAATAGTGCTGCAATGAACAATGGGGTACATGTGTCTTTTTCAATTTTGGTTTCCTCAGGGTATATGTCTAGGAGTGGGATTTCTGTGTCATATGGTGGTTTTATTCCTAGTTTTTTTTTAAGGAATCTCCATACCGTCTTCCATTGTGGCTACATCAATTTACATTCCCATCAACAGTGCAAGAGTGTTGCTTTTTCCATGCTTGTGATGGGTCTGTTAAGAATTTTTATTTCTATTTCTTCCTGGTTCATTTTTGGAAAGTTATACTTTTCTAAGAATTTGTCCATTTCTTCCAAGTTGTCCATTCCATTGTCATATAGTTGCTGATAGTAGTCTCTTATGATCCTTTGTATTTCTGTGTTGCCTATTGGGATTTCTGCATTTTCATTTTTAATTCTGTTGATTTGATTCTTCTCCCTTTTTTTCTTGATGAGTTTGGCTAATGGTTTGTCTATTTAATTTATCTTCTCAAAGAACCAACTTTTAATTTTCTTGATTTTTTCTATAATCTCTTTTATTTCTTTTCTTTTTCATTTATTTCTGCTCTAAATTTTATGATTTCTTTCCTTCTACTAACTCTGGGGTTCTTCATTTCTTCTTCTTCTAGTTGCTTTAGGTGTAAAGTTAGGTTATTTATTTGATTTTTCTCTTGTTTCTTGAGGTAAACTTGTGTTGCTGAGTCTTCCCCTTAACACTGCTTTTACTGAATCCCATAGGTTTGGGGGTTGTGTTTTAATTTTCTTTTGCTACTATGCATATTTTAATTTCCTTTTGTATTTCCTGCATGATTTTTTTGTTATTCAGAAGCGTGTTGTTTAGCCTTCATATGTTTGTATTTTTAATATTTTTTTCCTGTAGTTGACATCTAATCTTACTGCATTGTGATCAGAAAAGATGCTTGAAATGATTTCAATTGTTTTGAATTTACCAAGGTTAGATTTATGGCCCAGGATGTGATCTATCCCAGAGAATTCTGTGTACACTTGAGAAAAAGGTGAAATTCATTGTTTTGGGGTGAAATGTCTTATATATATCAATTAGGTCTAACTTGTCCATTGTATCATTTAACATTTGTGTTTCCTTGCTAATTTTCTATTTGGTTGATCTATCCATAGGTGTGAGTAGGGTATTAAACTCCCCCACTATTATCATGTTACTGTTAATTTCCCCTTTCATACTTGTTAGCATTTACCTTACATACTGAGGTGCTCCTAAGTTGGGTGCATATATATTTATAGTTGTTATATCATCTTCTTGGATTGATCCTTTGATCATTATGTAGTGTCCTTCTTTGTCTCTTTTCATGGTCTTTATTTAAAAATCTATTTTATCTTATAAGAGTATTGCTACTCCTAGTTTCTTTTGGTCTCCATTTGCATGAGATATCTTTTTCCAGCCCTTCACTTTCAGTCTGTGTGTGTCCCTTGGTTTGAGGTGGGTCTCTTGTAGACAGCATATATAGGGGCCTTATTTTTGTATCCATACAGCCAGTCTTTGTCTTTTGGTTGGGACATTCAACCCATTTTACATTTAAGGTAATTATTGATAAGTATGATCCTGTTGCCATTTACGTTGTTGTTTTGGGTTCGAGTTTATAAACCTTTTCTGTGTGTCCTGTCTAGAGAATATCCTTTAGTATTTGTTGAAGAGCTGATTTGGTGGTGCTGAATTCTCTCCACTTTGCTTGTCTGTAAAGCTTTTGATTTCTCCTCCATATTTGAATGAGATACTTGCTGGGTATAGTAATCTGAGTTGTAGGTTTTTCTCTTTCATGACTTTAAGTGTGTCCTGCCATTCCCTTCTGGTCTGAAGAGTTTCTATTGAAAGATCAGCTGTTATCCTTATTGGGATTCCCTTGTGTGTTATTTGTTGCTTTTCCCTTCCTGCTTTTAATATTTGCTCTTTGTGTTTGATCTTCATTAGTTTGATTAATATGTGTCTTGGGTGGTTTTGCCTTGGGTTTATCCTGTTTGGGACTCTCTGGGTTTCTTGGGACTCTCTGGCTATTTCCTTCCCCATTTTAGGGAAGTTTTCAACTATTATCTCCTCAAGTATTTTCTTATGACCTTCTTTTTTGTCTTCTTATTCTGCGACTCCTATGATTTGAATGTTGTGCCATTTAACATTGCCCCAGAGGTCTCTGAGGTTGTCCTCATTTCTTTTAATTAGTTTTTTCTTTTTTCTTCTCTGCTTCATTTATTTCCATCACTCTGTCTTCCACCTCACTTATCCTATCTTCTGCTTCACTTATTCCACTGTTGAGTCCCTCCAGAGTGCTTTTGATCTCATTTATTGCATCATGTGTTATTGATTGGCTCTATTTTTTCTAGGTCCTTGTTAAACATTTCTTGCATCTTCTCAATCCTTGTCTCTAGTCTATTTGTCTGTAACTCTATTTTGTTTTCAAGATTTTGGACCATCTGTACTATCATTATTCTGAATTCTTTTTCAAGTAGACTCCCTATCTCCTCCTCTTTTATTTGGTTTGGTGGGCACTTATCATGTTCTTTTACCTGCTTAATATTTCTCTGTCTTTTCATTTTGTTTAGATTGCTGTCTTTGGGGTGCCCTTCCTGTGAGCTGGAAGTTTGTGGTTCCTCTTTATTGTGTAGCCTGCTCCCTGTGGGTGGGGTTGGATTAATGGCTTGTCAAGCTTTCCTGGTTAGGGGAACTTGCATCTATTTTCTGGTGGGTAGAGCTGGATCTCTTCTCTTTTGAGTGCAATGAAGTGTGCAGTAGTGAGTTTTGGGGTGTCTATGGGTTTGGTGTGGCTTTGGGCAGCCTGTCTTTTAATGCTCAAGGCTGTGTTCTTGCTTTGTTGGAGAATTAGTGTGGTGTGTCTTGCTCTGGAACTTGTTGGCTCTTGCATGGAGCTTGGTTTCAGTGTAGGTATGGAGGCTTTTGTGTGAGCTCTTGTCTATTGATGTTCCCTGGAATCAGGGGTTCTCTGATGTTCTCAAGTTTTGTAGTTAAGCCTCCTACCTCTGGCTTTCAGTCTTTTTCTTATAATAGCCTCAAGACTTCTGCATCCATACAACACAGATGATAAAGCATCTAGGTTAATGATGAATCAGTTCTCCATAGCAAGAGACACCCAGAGAGGTCCACAGGGTTACATGAAGAAGAGAAGAGGGAGGAGAGAGATAGAGGTGACCAGGAGGAGAAGAGGGGGAGTCAAAAGGGGAGAGAACAATCAAGCCAGTAATCACACCCCTAAGTGACTAAAGATTGGATTCTTAAAGGTAAAAATTGATAACAAATACCAAAAAGGAAAGGTTAAAAATCTAAAGTAGAGGTTAGACTCTCAATAGAACAATATTAAAAATACAAAACAAAATCAACCACAAAAATTATATAAAATATATATATGTGAAATTTGCTTTAAAAATAGGGTCTTTTTTGAAAGGTAATAGTAGGTTATAAAATGAAAATGAAAGGAGTAATAAAGAACTTAAATTAAAAGGAATAAAAAGTGATAATAGTAAAAATACATCTAGGAGTTTCGCTGTAGCTGTTGTGGGCAATTTGGGGTAAGTTCAGTTTCAGATAGTTCCTTGTTCCAGTTTGTACTTGTTCTCAGGATATATAGGCCCCCTCTAATGCTTAGCCAATGTCTACTACAGGGTTTTAATCTGTTGCACATGTCATTTCCAGAGCAGCTCCCTCTTTGTTTATTTTGGCTTCCTCTGTTTGCAAGTCTCTTCAGTGTCTAATTTCCAGCCTTACACAAGGGGGCAAATGTGATCACTTATTTAGGCTCACTTGTTCAGTTGCGTTGTGGGGAGGGAGGGACACTATAAACAAATGTTGCTGGCACATGTAGGGAGTGCTCACAGTGTATGGAACGTACTGGGTTTGCCCCAGCTCAAGGCGGCATATACTTCCTGGGTCTACACTGCTCAGACTCCAGGGTGCTCTGCAGGGGCACTGTCCAAAGCAGACCCTGTGTTTTGTGCACTTCCCAGGTCTAAGCTGCTCAGATTCTCAGGTATTCCACAAGGGCACAGACTTGGCTGGGCATGCATTTTGTACCCTTCCCAGGTCTGAGCAGCTCAGGTGACCAGGTGTTTGGAGAGTGCACTGTCCCAGGTGGGCAGTGCATCTTACTCACCTCCCTGGTCCCAGCCACTCAGCTTCCGGGATGCACCACAAGAGCATCATCTCAGGTATGACGTGTGTCTCCTCTAGGGAACTGATTTCAGGCTGCAACCCTCCTGGCAGATGACAACTCTCCAGGATCCCAGGAAGATGTGGTTAGCAACTGGGAGCCTGCTCACCATTTGGTGGAGGATGCTGGTCTCTGGAGCTGAGACTGGAGTAGCTCCTTGACTTTTGGCTCTGGCTGTTGCATGCCTGCCTCTCTGCCTCTGGCAGGGTGGGGGTAGGAGCCTGTACACAGCTGGCTAGCTCTCCTTTGGTAGTCACTCAATCCTTTGTTCTGTGAGCAGACCAGGCTGAGTGTTACAGTCTTTTGTGGTAAGGTTCTCCTTTTTTTTCTCTCTGGTGATCGCACAGTTTGGGTTGCTACCTCTTGTTAGCTCCCTCAGATTGTCCTCAGGGCATTCAGGCCCAGTCCTTACCCTAAGCACCAATTATGCAGCCTGTATCTCCCTGTCCAGCCCCTGCTCACTGGTGGAGAAGGCAAGCGTCTGGGCTACTTCTCCACTGGCAGTTGCATTTAGGCACATATTCTGTGGGGTTTTTGTTTTTGTTTTTCTTTTTTTTCCTGGTTATGTTGCCCTCTGAAATTCCAAAACTCCCCACAGACCCACCTGTGAGAGGGTTTCCTACTGTTTGGAAACTTCTCTTTCATTACTCTCTCCCCAGAATGGGTCTCTGTCCCTAAATCTTTTGTCTCTTTTTGTCTTTTGTCCTACCTCCTTTTGAACAGGATGGGCTGCCTTTCTGGGTGCTTGGTGTGGAAGTTGCTCAGCATTCAAATGATATTTTGATGAATTTTAGGAGGAGAAAGTGGTCTCTCCAACCTATTCCTCCGTGTGGAACCACCCCAAGATATCATTTCTTAATTTTCATATTTACAAAGGTCCCAAAGTTCCAAAACACACTCTAGGTGTGTTTTGAAGATGCTGGGTGGTAATACCCTCTCTTTCATCCATTGAAGCTCAGTCACATTTAACTCCAGTTTATGAATTCAAAATGTGCCTAAAAACCAAAATCTTCAGGCTTAGTAGCTTCAAAAGTCATGGTAAAAAAAGTCAAGATCTCAACTAGACCTTAGTTGATAAATTGCTTTTATCTGAGTATTGAATTTTAAAATGCTTCCCCTTCTATCTTGTTGTTGTTATTCAGTTGCTGCGTTGTTTTTGACTCTTTGCAACCCCATGGACTGAAGAACATCAGGCTTTCCTGTCCTCCACTATCTCCCAGAGTTTGCTCAAACTCGTGTCCATTGAGTCTATGATTCATCATTTAATATGTTAGTGTGTTGGATTCATTTAATAATCTAGTTTTTTTGTTTTGCTTGCAGAATTCCTCCCTGTTTCATAAAAGAGATTAAAGCCACTGAATTTGTGAATGTTAATGTGGCTCTTTAATTAGTAATATAATTTGTGTAACCAAACTCACAAACTGAACTTTATTTAAAGTGAAATGTGAAAAGCCATACTGATAGATATTGAAACCTAGCCGTGTTTCAGTATGATGTCATTTTATTAATCATAAAAACTCTATTATGTGGATTCTCTTTTCAAATTCTATTTTTAAACTAAAGAAAAAAAGAATGATTAGGTAATGTTTCCAATGTCTGGCTGCTCCTAAGTGGAAAAGCCAGCCCCAGCCCGACACCTTTCTGAAATTAATAAAGATATACATGTACTGAGTATTTACTATGTGCTCAGCACAGAGGTAAGATGCTTTGTGTGAACTAACATGTAGTTATCACTAGGATAACTCAATAAAAGTGACATTATTCTCCCAGTTTTAAATTCTTACAACCCAAAACTCAGAGATTAACTAGCTTGTCTAATCTTCTGTGCCTGATACGAAATAGTGGAGATTTGAAATTGGACAGTTTAGATGAAATAGTCCCTGCTTTCTTTTTTAAAATTTTTATTGAAGTATAGTTAATTTAAAATGTGTTAATTTCTACTGTATAGCAGAGTGACTCAATTATGCATATACATTTTCTTTTTCATTATAAGTTTACATTATGATTTGTCACAGGATTCTGAATATGGTTCCCTATGCTATACAGTAAGACCTTGTTGTTTGTTTATCTATCTGTCTATATCTCTCTATATATCTATTTTTTCTGTATAAAAAAATTTATATAAATAAGCAGCAAGTCCTATATAATAGTTTATATAGGCTAATCCCAAGCTCCGAGTACTTGTCTTCCCCATTCTTCCTCCCCCTTAGCAACCAGAAGTCTGTTGTCTGTGTCTATGAGTCTGTTTATGTTTCATATACATGTTCATTTGTTTTGTATTTTAGATGCTACATGTAAGTGATATCATATAGTATTGTCATTTTCTTTCGGACTTACTTCCCTTGGTATGATAATCTTTAGGTCCAACCATGTTGCTGCAGATGGCATTATTTCATTCTTTTTAATGGTTGAGTAATAGTCCATTGTATAAATATACCACATCTTCTTTATCCATTTATTCATTCATGGATATTTTGGTTAGCTCCATGTCTTGATTCTTGTAAATAGTGCTGCAATGGACAATGGGATGAATGTGTCTTTTTGAATTATGGTTTTCTCTAGATACATGCCCAGGAGTTGGATTACTAGAGCTTGTGGTAGTTCTATTTCCAGTTTTTTAAGAAACCTCCATACTGTTTTCCACAGTGTTTGTATCAATTTACATTCCCACCAACAGTAGGAGGGTTCCCTTTTTTCCATGTCTTCTCCAGCATTTGTTATTTGTAAGACTTCTTGATGATGGCCATTCTGACTGGTGTGAAGTGATATCTCATTGTTGTTTTCGATTTGCATTTCTCTAATAATTAACCAATGAAGTTGTTCAGTCATGTCTGACTCTTTGCAACTCCATGGACTGTAGCCTACCAGGCTCCTCCATCCATGGAATTTTCCAGGCAAGAGTACTGGAGTGGGTTGCCATTTCCTTCTTCAGGAGATCTTCCTGACCCAGGGATAAAACCCATGTCTCCTGCATTGCAGGCAGATGCTTTACCAGCTGAGCCACCAGGGAAGCCCCTATAATTAACAGTGTTTTGCATCTTTTCATGTACCTTTTCAGCAGATAGCTGAAAGGCAGTCCACATTTAAAGCCCTGTGAGAGAAGGCTGAACCAGCATCATCTCTGGGCCCTCTCATGAAAATTGGTTCCCCATGTTGAATAAAATAGGAAGGAAGAAGGGAGGGAGGGAGAAAACAGAGAGAGAGGGAGGAGAAGGGAAGGGAGAGTTCCCAAACCAAATGCATCCTACCCAGTTCTGACATTTATATTCTCAGTAACATTCTTGCCCTATATTAATTCTCCACAGTAGTCATTTCAAACAAGTCATACAAAAAATTGGATAGAGAAAACTGTCTTTTCATATGTCTAGACCTGGAAATAGACTTTTCCTTTATAATCTTGTGTTAAGTAATTTAACCTTTTCAAATCTTGACTTTTTTTCACTTTTAGAAAAAATAGACCCCAAAACAGAAGTCTTAGATAATTTACTCTGAAATCTTCTCTCAGTTCAGTTCAGTCACTCATGTCTGACTCTTTGCAACCCCATGGACCACAGCATGCCAGGCCTCCCTGTCCATCACCAACTCCCAGAGTCTACCCAAACTCATATCCATTGAGTCAGTGATGCCATCCAACCATCTCATCCTCTGTCATCCTCTTCTCTTCCTGCCTTCAATCTTTCCCACATCAGGGTCTTTTCAAATGAGTCAGCTCTTTGCATCAGGTGGCCAAAATGTTGGAGTTTCAGCTTCAACATCAGTCCTTCCAATGAACACTCAGGATTGCCCTATAAAGAACAAGTGTTTTAGAAATATTGAATTATAAATGAGTAATTTAATGTTCATGATAAAATAACATTTGTTATGCTTTTCTTTGTGATGTAATGCTAATTCTTTGCAAAAGGGAGATGAATTGAAGATTTTCAGTAATTAATGAAGTGCTATTTGTCAAATAGTTTTCCTTATGTATATATTCAAGAGTAGTATAGAATGAGGAGCAGGCAAGGGGTACTAAAGAGGAATAAACAAGATCCTGAATGTACTTTTTTTTTTTTTTACCATAATCCACTGAGACACTTCCCTCCTTGTCAACTAATAGGCTTTTGATGAGACCATTTTAGATCCATCTAGAGATACATTATAAATTTTAATTTGCTCTATTTATTTAATGAAAGTTATTGAGACTAATCCTCATTTTCTTGCAAGTGTAAGAAAAATGATTTCCATTTAATTAAAATTAATGACCTTCACACTTACAAAGATTTTTTAGTTCAGTGAATGAGATTTATGACGGTGCAAAAGGGAAACCTGGCATAAATGAAACAAATTGGAAGACACCTTCTTGGGTGCATATGATGACAATTTCCTTTGCAACATTCATTTCCCTCATTTCCAAAAACAGTGAGGAGAAATTTCAGGGTGCTTACAGAGTGTGGGACTCTTTGTAGCATGTGAAATTGCTTTGGTTTTAGTCTTATGTCTCATCTATGCCTAAATACTGTCTTTTACTTAATTTGAAATTTGTTTTCTTGATATGAATGAGTGAAAGTGGAGTGAACATGGAATTTAAATACCATAAAAGTCACTCTTAATGTTTTATCATTTTGTGCACAGTCAAGCTTTGGATATTAATGGGAAAATTAAATTAAAGGTTTTAACATAAAATCAGATTAGGTAAGTAGCAAAATATATTTTGTTGTTCATGCCTGTTGAGGATACTCCTCATGTAAAAGCCTCCCTACCATTATTTAAGCTGCATGTGTAATTTATTAGAAAAGCAAAAGTAAAATCGCCTCCATACTAAATTATAGAAATTATGTTTTCTTAAAGTCAGTGGACATTGTAAGACTTTTTTTTAACAGCTGAGATTCAAGGACAAATCTATTTAAGCCTCTTTTTCAACCTAAAATCAAATTTCACCTAGCAGATATTGTGAAAATTGAAGGGCGAAACAAATGAAAGCAACCAGGGTTTCTTCCTAAAACCACAGATTGTCCAGCTTGCAGACTGTGCCTCAGTCAACAGTTCTTCTTCAAGTCCAGTGTGGTAATTTTCTTTGCTCTTCCTGGAAAGAAGTGGTTAGGGGAAATATTCACAACTTACCTGCTGCACCCTTAGGTGCTTTGAAAATAAGAAAAAATGTCGAGTTATCCCTGGAATGCAGGGAGAATGGTTAGAAATAGTCTGTTGAAGAAATATTATACCTTTTAAATCATGAAATATGGCTTTAAGTGGACTGTCTGTGGCAATCACCTGGGATGAGTAGATGATTTATGGCTCCAGCGGGTAGAAAGAAGAAAAGGACAGTTTCTGTTCTGACTCATCTATCAGTAATAGTATTGAAGACTCATTCTTTGGAACAGGCAGTGGCATTTGACCAGAATAGCAAAGGGTAGAGTAGCCAAAGATGGACTGGATTTTTTCACAGTGAAAGGCAAGGAAGAATTTTGTTTAAAATAATTTGCTTTCAAAATGACAATCAGAGATAATACTTCCTTGGAGGCTGTGCTGAACATAATCAGATGCTAGCTGGCATTTAGCAAGCTCTGAAATGGGGCCTGACAAGCCAGCAAGAATATCCAGTCTTGTTTGATCTTCCAGGACTCATCTGGCTTTGCAGCTGTTCTTTCTCAGAAGTGCTTAAACAGGAAGAGAATAATTCATTTACCCTGAGTGCTTAAAGTCAGGTTCAAAGAGCAACAGCAGAAAGGCCAAGGGCTGGGCCCAGGGGTTGGTAGATCACCCCATTCTGCCCCAGCTGCCTTTTTCAGAGCTCTGCTGGCCAGGTGGCCAGAATGGAAGTGGAAGAAAATAATACCACTGGGCGTGCCAAGAAGGTCCATGAAAAGAAAGTTCTAGTTCATATTCACACTGTTCCTAATCCTGCCTTTTTTCTAAAATAGATAAGAAACATATATATAGTCATTTTATATACTTCAGAATATAAGAAACATGTAGTCATTTCATTAGCGGGGGGTGGGGGGTGGGGAAGCTCTTTACTCAATGTCTACTAAGTGCCAGGCAATGTGCTAGGCATTGAGGACATAAAAATAAACATGTAGGGGGGCGGTCCTAAGATGGCAGAGGAATAGGATAGGCAGATCACTTTCTCCCCCACAAATTCATCAAAAGAACATTTAAACGCTGAGTAAAATCCACAAAACAACTTCTGAATGCCAGCAGAGGACATCAGGCACCCAGAAAAGCAGCCCATTGTCTTTGAAAGGAGATGTTTTATCAATGGTGCTGAATAGAAGGAGAAGTCTTGAGACTACTGTAAAAATAAGACTGAAAACCAGAAGCAGGAAGCTTAAGTCCAAAGCCTGAGAACATCATAGAACACCTGACTCCAGGGAACATTAAGTGATAGGAGCTCATCGAATGCCTCAATACCTACACTGAAACCAAGCACCACCCAAGGGCCAACAAGTTCCAGAGCAAGACATACCATGCAAACTCTCCAGCAACACAGGAACACAGCCCTGAGCTCCAATATACAGGCTGCCCAAAGTTACTCCAAATCCATTGATGTCTCATAACTCGTTACTAGACACTTTATTGCACTCCAGAGAGAAGAAATCCAGCTCCACTCACCAGAACACCGACACAAGCTTCCTTGACCAAGAAACCTTGACAAGCCACCTGTACAACCCCACCCACAGCGAGGAAACTCCACAATAAAGAGAACTCCACACACTGCCAGAATACAGAAAGCCCACCCCAAACTCAGCAATATAAATAAGATGAAGAGACAGAGGAATACCCAGCAGGTAAAGGAACAGGATAAATGTCCACCAAACCAAACCAAAGAGGAAGAGATAGGGAATCTACCTGATAAAGAATTCTGAATAATCATAGTGAAAATGATCCAAAATCTTGAAATAAAAATGGAATCACAGATAAATAGCCTGGAGGCAAGGATTGAGAAAATGCAAGAAAGGTTTAACAAGGACCTAGAAGAAATAAAAAAGAGTCAATATATAATGAAAAATGCAATAAATGAGATCAAAAACACTCTGGAGGCAAGAAATAGTAGAATAACGGAGGCAGAAGATAGGATTAGTGAAATAGAAGATAGAATGGTAGAAATAAATGAATCAGAGAGGAAAAAAGAAAAACGAATTAAAAGAAATGAGGACAATCTCAGAGACCTCCAGGACAATATTAAACACCACAACATTTGAATCATAAGAGTCCCAGAAGAAGACAAAGAAAGACCATGAGAAAATACTTGAGGAGATAATAGTTGAAAACTTCCCTAAAATGGGGAAGGAAATAGCCAGAGAGTCCCAAGAAACCCAGAGAGTCCCAAACAGGATAAACCCAAGGCGAAACACCCCAAGACACATATTAATCAAATTAATAAAGATCAAATACAAAGAACAAATATTAAAAGCAGAAAGGGAAAAACAACAAATAACATACAACGGGATTCTCATAAGGATAACAACTGATCTTTCAATAGAAACTCTTCAGGCCAGGAGGGAATGACAAGACATAATTAAAGTGATGAAAGAAAATAACCTACAGCCCAGATTACTGTACCCAGCAAGGATCTCTTTCAAATATGAAGGAGAAATCAAAAGCTTTACAGACAAGCAAAAGCTGAGAGAATTCAGCACGACCAAACCAGCTCTCCAACAAATGCTAAAGGATATTCTCTAGACAGGAGACACAAAAACGGTGTATAAACTCGAACCCAAAACAATAAAGTAAATGGCAATGGGATCATACTCATCAATAATTACCTTAAACGTAAATGGGTTGAATGCCCCAACCAAAACACAAAGACTGGCTGAATGGATACAAAAACAAGACTCCTATATATGTTGTCTACAAGAGACCCACCTCAAAACAGGGTACATATACAGACTGAAAGTGAAGGGCTGGAAAAAGATATTCCATGCAAATAGAGATCAAAAGAAAGCAGGAGTAGCAATACTCATATCAGATAAAATAGACTTTAAAACAAAGGCTGTAAAAAGAGACAAAGAAGGACACTACATAATGATCAAAGGATCAATCCAAGAAGAAGATATAACAATTATAAATATATATGCACCCAACACGGGAGCACCACAATATGTAAGACAAACGCTAACAACTATGAAAGGGGAAATTAACAATAACACAATAATAGTGGGAGACTTTAATACCCCACTCACACCTATGGATAGATCAACTAAACAGAAAATTAACAAAGAAACACAAACTTTAAATGATACAATAGACAAGTTAGACCTAATTGATATCTATAGGACATTTCACCCCCAAACAGTGAATTTCACCTTTTTCTCAAGCACACATGGAACCTTCTCCAGGATAGATCACATCCTGGGCCATAAATCTAGCCTAGGTAAATTCAAAAAAATTGAAATCATTCCAAGCATCTTTTCTGACCACAATGCAGTAAGATTAGATCTCAATTACAGGAGAAAAAATATTAAAAATTCCAACATATGGAGGCTGAACAACATGCTGCTGAATAACCAACAAATCACAGAAGAAATCAAAAAAGAAATCAAAATATGCATAGAAATGAATGAAAATGAAAACACAACAACCCAAAACCTGTGTGACACTGTAAAAGCAGTGCTAAGGGGAAAGTTCATAGCAATACAAGCATACCTCAAGAAACAAGAAAAAAGTCAAATAAATAACCTAACCCCTAAACCCTAAAGCAACTAGAAAAGGAAGAAATGAAGAACCCCAGGGTTAGTAGAAGGAAAGAAATCTTAAAAATTAGTGCAGAAATAAATGCAAAAGAAACAAAGGAGACCATAGCAAAAATCAACAAAGCCAAAAGCTGGTTCCTTGAAAGGATAAATAAAATTGACAAACCATTAGCCAGACTCATCAAGAAACAAAGGGAGAAAAATCAAATCAACAAAATTAGAAATGAAAATGGAGAGATCACAACAGACAACACAGAAATACAAAGGATCATAAGAGACTACTATCAGCAATTATACGCCAATAAAATGGACAACATGGAAGAAATGGACAAATTCTTAGAAAAGTACAACTTCCCAAAACTCGATCAGGAAGAAATAGAAAATCTTAACAGACCCATCACAAGCATGGAAATTGAAACTGTAATCAGAAATCTTCCGGCAAATAAAAGCCCAGGTCCAGATGGCTTCACAGCTGAATTCTACCAAAAATTTAGAGAAGAGCTGACACCTATCCTACTCAAACTCTTCCAGAAAATTGCAGAGGAAGGTAAACTTCCAAACCCATTCTATGAGGCCACCATCACCCTAATACCGAAACCTGACAAAGATCCCACAAAAAAAGAAAACTACAGGCCAATATCACTGATGAACATAGATGCAAAAATCCTTAACAAAATTCTAGCAATCAGAATCCAACAACACATTAAAAAGATCATACACCATGACCAAGTGGGCTTCATCCCAGGGATGCAAGGATTCTTCAATATCCACAAATCAATCAATGTAATATACCACATTAACAAATTAAAAAATAAAAGCCATATGATTATCTCAATAGATGCAGAGAAAGCCTTTGATAAAATTCAACATCCATTTATGATAAAAACTCTCCAGAAAGCAGGAATAGAAGGAACATACCTCAACATAATCAAAGCTATATATTACAAACCCATAGCAAACATTATCCTCAATGTTGAAAAATTGAAAGCATTTCCCCTAAAGTCAGGAACAAGACAAGGGTGTCCACTCTCACCACTACTATTCAACATAGTTTTGGAAGTTTGGGCCACAGCAATCAGAGCAGAAAAAGAAATAAAAGGAATCCAAATTGGAAAAGAAGAAGTAAAGCTCTCACTGTTTGCAGATGACATGATCCTCTACATAGAAAACCCTAAAGACTCCACCAGAAAATTACTAGAGCTAATCAATGAATATAGTAAAGTTGCAGGATATAAAATCAACACACAGAAATCCCTTGCATTCCTATACACTAATAATAAGAAAATAGAAAGAGGAATTAAGGAAACAATTCCATTCACCATTGCAATGAAAAGAATAAAATACTTAGGAATATATCTACCCAAAGAAACTAAAGGCCTATATATAGAAAACTATAAAACACTGGTGAAAGAAATCAAAGAGGACACTAATAGATGGAGAAATATACCAAGTTCATGGGTCGGAATAATCAATATAGTGAAAATGAGTATACTACCCAAAGCAATCTATAGATTCAATGCAATCTCTATCAAGCTACCAGTGGTATTTTTCACAGAGCTAGAGCAAATAATTTCACAGTTTGTATGGAAATACAAAAAACCTCGAATAGCCAAAACAATCTTGAGAAAGAAGAATGGAAGTGCAGGAAGCAACCTGCCTGACTTCAGGCTCTACTACAAAGCCACAGTCATCAAGACAATATGGTACTGGCACAAAGACAGAAATATAGATCAATGGAACAAAATAGAAAGCCCAGAGATAAACCGATGCACCTATGGACACCTTATTTTTCACAAAGGAGGCAAGAATATACAGTGGAGAAGAGACAATCTCTTTAACAAGTGGTGCTGGGAAAACTGGTCAACCACTTGTAAAAGAATGAAACTAGAACACTTTCTAACACCACACACAAAAATAAACTCAAAATGGATTAAAGATCTAAACATAAGACCAGAAACTATAAAAATCTTAGAGGACAACATAGGCAAGACACTCTCTGACGTAAATCACAGCAGGATCCTCTATGACCCACCGCCCAGAATATTGGAAATAAAAGCAAAAATAAACAAATGGGACCTAATTAAAATTAAAAGCTTCTGCACAACAAAAGAAACTATAAGCAAGGTGAAAAGACAGCCTTCAGAATGGGAGAAAATAATAGCAAATGAAGCAACTGACAAAGAATTAATCTCAAAAATATACAAGCAACTCCTGCAGCTCAATTCCAGAAAAATACATGACCCAATCAAAAAATGGGCCAAAGAACTAAGTAGACATTTCTCCAAAGAAGACATACAGATGGCTAACAAACACATGAAAAGATGCTCAACATCACTCATTATCAGAGAAATGCAAATCAAAACCACAATGAGGTACCATTTCACGCCAGTCAGAATGGCTGTGATCCAAAAGTCTACAAGCAATAAATGCTGGAGAGGGTGTGGAGAAAAGGGAACCCTCTTGCACTCTTGATGGGAATGCAAACTAGTACAGCCACTACGGAGAACAGTGTGGAGATTCCTTAAAAAACTGGAAATAGAACTGCCTTATGACCCAGCAATCCCACTGCTGGGCATACACACCGAGGAAACCAGCATTTAAAGAGACACGTGTACCCCAATGTCCATTGCAGCACTGTTTATAATAGCCAGGACATGGAAGCAACCTAGATGTCCATAAGCAGATGAATGGACAAGAAAGCTGTGGTACATATACAGAATGGAATATTACTCAGCCATTAAAAAGAATACATTTGAATCAGTTCTAATGAGGTGGATGAAACTGGAGCCTATTATACAGAGTGAAGTAAGCCAGAAAGAAAAACACCAATACAGTATACTAACGCATATATATGGAATTTAGAAAGATGGTAATGACAACCCTGTATGAGAGACAGCAAAAGAGACACAGATGTATAGAATAGTCTTTTGGACTTTGTGGGAGAGGGGGGTGGTGATTTGGGAGAATGGCATTAAAACATGTATAATATCATATAAGAAATGAATCACCAGTCCAGGTTTGATGCAGGATACAGGAAGCTTGGGGCTGGTGACTGGGATGACCCAGAGGGATGGTATGGGGAAGGAAGTGGGAGGGGGGTTCAGGATGGGGAACACATGTACACCCGTGGCAGATGCATGTTGATGTATGGCAAAACCAACACAATATTTAAAGTAACAAACAAACAAACAAAAAACATGTAAAGTACTCTCTCTTGATAAACTTTGTTTAGTAAAATAGCCAAGGCATCACACAATTATATCCATGTATGTATAAATAAACACAAAATATGATATGGCTTCTAAATGGAAAGTTGAGGGTGCAATGATTGATTATAGTGGGGATACCTGAGCTAGCTGAGGGAATGTGATTTTTTTTTTTTAACCTTTTTATTTCATGTAGGAGTACAACCAATTAGCAATGCTGTGATGGTTTCAGGTGTACAGCAGAACAACTGAGCCATACATATAAATGTATCCATTCTCCCCCACACTTCCCTCCTATCCAGGCTGCCACATTACATTAAGCAGTGTTCCCTGTGCTATATAGTATGTTCTTGTTGGTTATTCATTTTAAATATAGCAGTGTGTAGATGTCAATCTCAACCTCCCTCACTAACTCTTCCACTCCTCCCCCTCAACTATGAATCTGTGAATCTTTTTATGTTTTGTAAATCAGTTCATTTGTATGATTTTTTTTTCTATTCTGTGTATAAAGGATGTCATACAGTATTTCTCCCTTTCTGTCTTACTTCACTCAGTATGACAATCTTGAAGTCCATCCATGTTGCTGCAAATGGCATTATTTCATTCTTTTTAACGGATGAATAGTATTTCATTTTATATATGTACCACAGGGCTTCCCTGAAGGATCAGTGGGTAAAGCATTTCCTGCAATGCAGGAGACACAGGAGAGGCAGGTTCAATTCCTGGATGAGAGGGAAGTGGCAACTCATTCTGGTATTCTTGCCTGGGAAATCCTAAGGACAGAGGAGCCTGGTGGGATATAGTCCGAAGGATTGGAAAGAGTTGGACACAACTAGGCGACTAAGCACGCACCCACAACTTCTTCTTTATCCATTCCTCTGTCGATGGACATTTAAATTGCTTCCATGTCTTGGCTATTGTAAACAGTACTGCAGTGAACATTGGAGTGCATGTATGTTTTAGAATTATGGTTTTCTCTTTGAAATATAACATTGTATAAATTTAAGATGTACAGTGTGATATATATATACACACACACATATGCACACATGCACACACACACACACATATATAGATGTATTTACCATAATAAGGTTAGTTACATCTGTAATATCACAGTGTTACCTTGTGTGTGTTTATGTGTGTGTGTGTGTGTGAGTATGTGTTGACAACTTTTAGGATCTACTCTCCTGGAAACTTTCAAGTATTCAAGTAACTATTGTCACCATGCTGTACTGGATAAGAATTTATTCATTTTAAAACTAACATGATTAGGCTTTGACCACATTTACCCATTTCCCAGCCTTACTTTCAATCCCTGTCAAGCAATACTTTCTATGAGTTCAGTTATTTTTTTTTTTAATTTGTTTATTCATTTTTGTCAGTGCTGGGTCTTCATGGCTGTGTGCAGGCTTTTCCTAGCTACAGCAAGTGGGGCTACTCTCTAGTTGTGGTGTGCAGGCTTCTCACTGTAGAGGCTTCTTTTGTTGTGGGGCATGGGCTCTAGGGTATGCAGGCTTCAGTAGTTGTGGCTCACGGGCTCCAGAGCTCAGGCTCAGTAGTTGTGGGAGTTGTGGTGCATGGACTTAGCTGCTCTGCAACATATGGAATCTTCCCTGATCAGAGATCAAACCCATGTCCCCTGCATTAGCAGGTGGATTCTTTACCACTGGATCACCAGGGAAGTCCCTGAATACAGTTTTTTTTGATTTCACATATAAGTGAGATTATAATGTCCTCCGTGTTTATCTATATTGTCACAAAGAGCAGGGATTTTTTCTTTTACATGGCATAATATTTATGTGCATGTATGTGTGTGTATCACATATCCATTCATCTGTTGATGGACACTTAGGTTATTTCCATATCTTGCTATTGCAAATGATGTTGCAGTGAGCATAACAGTACAGGTACCTCTTTGAGATAGTGATTTCATTTCCCAGGATAGATTTTACACTCAGAACTGGAATTGTTGATTCATATGGTAGTCCTATTTTTTATTATTTGAGGAACCTCCATTCTGTTTCTTTAAGGATTGTACCAGTTTGCACCCCCACCAACAGTGCACAAAGATATCCTTTTCTCCACATCCTCACCAATGTTTATTAGCTTTTATAATTTTTTATAATTATCATTCTGATAGGTCTGATGTGATATTTCATTATAGTTTAGAACTCTGTTTCCCTGATGATTAGTGATGTCCATCACCTTTTCATTGCCCATTGGCCAGTTGTATATACACTTTGGAAAAGTGTCTTTTCAGATTCTTGGCCCATTTTTGAATCAGATTAGTTGATTTTTCAATACTGAGGTGTATACATTCCTTATATTAATGCCTTATCAGATCTGTAATTTGCAAATATTTTGCCTCATTCTGTAGGTTGCCTTTTCATTTTGTTGATTGTTTCTTTTCCTGTGCAGAAGCTTTATAGTTTGATATAGTGCCATTTTACTTTGGCTTTTGTTGCTTTTGCTTTTTAATGTCATATACAAAAAGTTATTGTGAAAACCAATGTCAAGAAGGTTTTTTTCCTATGTTTTCTTCTAGGAATTAGTGTTTCTTTGGTAATTATGTGTGTTACTACTGTTTCATACTCACCCATTAAACAATTTCTGTGACCAGAGGATTGCCACAGGATGATTGCCTTAAGAATGATATCAATTCCATTCAAAACCCATGCTGAGAACAGGAACACTTTCTATGAAAGTGGTACTCTTGGGGAGATAAATGTTGGAGAAGCAATCAAAAAATGTCTTTTCACTTCTCCTCTAAGTTGCTTTTTATAGTTTGCTGAGAACAAATTTAACCTTTTTACCTGTTCAGGAGATTAGATTTAGTTTGTGTGTGTGTGTGTGTGTGTGTGTGTATTCTGAGAAAATAAAGGGCTTCCCAGGTGGCACTAGTGGTCAAGAACCTGCCTGCCAATGCAGGAGACATAAAAGAGGTGAGCTCGATCCCTAGATCCCCTGGAGAAGGGCATGGAAGCCCACTCCAATATTTTTGCCTGGATAATTCCATGGACAGAGGAGTCTGGTGGACTCCAGTCCACGGAATTGCAAAGTCGGACATGACTGAAGCGACAGCATGCATGCACGAGGGGATAAAGTACAGCAAAGATGCTGTGTGGTGTAAAAGTCATTCTGTTACTTTCTAGTCTGGAATTTGAACTGCCTCAAATATTCTCTTTCTCTCTCCATGCTGGATTGTCTGTAGTATTTAGGGATATGTGACCCACGTGAAGGCAGCTCAGAAAGGACATCAGAAATTCGGATGACGTATTGGTCTACTTCTGTACCCTAGTCAAGACTCCAGAAATCCCTTTGTATCACTCAGGCTAGCTAAAGAACCCCCACTCAAAATGACCCCCAACCTTTTTAACATTGGATGGTCTGAGTAAGCAGTTAAGTCAGAGATTTGGCTAGCATGATTGAAAACCTGATTTCTGGCTCTCCTGAGTGGCACCATTAGGCCTGAGAATATTTTGGGAGATTCAGGGAGGAGAGATAACCCTAAAGATCAGTAATTTCTAAGACAATAACTTTATCTTGTTTCTTATCTCCTTTGGGACAGTTCCTCACTGAAGGATATGCTTAAGGGCTATGAACCAAGACTCTCCTCTGGTTAGAAAATCCAGTAACTAAAACAAAGGAAAAGGTGAATATATTGAGCTTGAATAATTTGCCTTAATCTTATCTTCTATTAATTCCTGATACAGTATCCACTTGTGTTCCCAAAGTATGCCAATAAACAGGAGAAAAGCACACACTTTTTTGCATTAGCTGTTTGGAACAGAATACAATATTCTGAATTTATGTCTTTGTACAAATATTTTCCCTCCTTAAAAATACCATTTTTAACTCTAATTCCAGCTAATCATTCAATGACAATATCAATTTCTCCTTCCTCTTGAATTCTATTAGTAATAATGAATCTCTCCTTATAGATTAAACAATAGCAAAAAAGATTTAAAGTTCAAACTCTGCAGTTAAATTGACTATGGTTCTAATCTTTTTTACTAGTTTACAGACTCATACCCATGGGCACAGTACTTAATGTTCCTGAACTTCATCTTTTTCATCCATATGTGGAAATAATAGTAAGTTCCTCACCAAAGAACTGTGGTGACAGTTTAAAGAGATTTTTTGCTGAGTCTAGTTTATAGTAAATGCTCAAAATATGTTAGCTATTTTTAATAGCGAATTTTGTTTCTTCACCTTCCTCAAGATGAAGCAAGGATAGGGCTTCCTTGGTGGCTCAGATGGTAAAGAATCTACTGCAAAGCAGGAGATCCAGGTTCAGTCCCTGGGTCAGGAAGATCCCCTGGGGAAGGGAATGGCTATCCACTCCAGTATTCTTGCCTAGAGAATCCCTTGAACTGATGAGGCTGGCAGGCTACAGTTCATGGGGTCCTAAAGAGTTGGATATGACTGAACTACTAACATTTCACTTTCATTTTCATTAAGAATAGGACCAGAACAATAAATGTGTGCTGGATTGTGCGGATCCAAGTAAGGGATGCTGTAGGTACACAGATATTTGAAATAGTGTGGAAGGAAAGCATCAAGATGTAACTAAGCCACTGCACTTAAACAACGTGTTTTATTTAAAGAAGATGTGTCCCTAGGGAAGAAGTGAAGTGAAGTCGCTCAGTCGTGTCCGTTGTGACCCCATAGACTGTAGCCTACCGGGTTCCTCCATCCATGGGATTTTCCAAGCAAGAGTACTGGAGTGGGTTTCCATTTCCTTCTCCAGAGGATCTTCCCGATCCAGGGCTTGAACCAGGTCTTCCACAGTGTAGGCAGATGCTTTACCGTCTGAGCCACAAGGGAAGCCCTGTCCCTAGGGAAGCTTCCACATATTCAACTCTTCATGGTGAAGTGTCTTCACTTCTCACTGCTCCCCTGACTAGCTCCCTCTCTTCCTTTGCAGTAGTTTCCTTGAATTCTTATGAAATCTGAGTGTTTGCCTTTTCTGTATACATTTGCTAACTTTTCCTTGAATACAGCCCATTCTCTCTTGCTTGTCTCCCATTCATTTGACAGAATAATCCATAGAACTTTGTAGCTCAACTAGGATATCTTTTTAATATTTTATTTTTATCATCAGTTATTAGAATAAAGAATGGTGATTGTGGATTTCACAAGCTTTATTCTCTAATTTCTAGAAAGAAAGCAACCAGGAAATAATAGAAAATTTCCTTAGAATCACCCTGCTGCATAGAATCCACTCAGAATCCACACTGGCTACATGCTTTTGTGTTCCTTCTTCTTGGGGGATGAGGAGCTTTACTAGCCATTGTCAATTGCCTTATTCTATTCAGCAAACTGCTGCTGCTAAGTCGCTTCAGTCGTGTCTGACTCTGTGAGACCCCATAGACAGCAGCCCACCAGGCTCCCCTGTCCTTGGGATTCTCCAGGCAAGAACACTGGAGTGGGTTGCCATTTCCTTCTCCAATGCATGAAAGTGAACTAGCAGCTTTATAAATTAACATACAGAATTCTAAAGGAGAGAGGGAGAGCAAGAGAGATCCAATAAACTTCTATTTCTGCATTTCATCTACTTTGGAAGCTTATTTTATTTGGATTTCAGTTTCACCAGTGTTCATTTTTAATTGCTTTGTTGAATAGAGTCCATATTTTTTCATGATCCAGCTGATAAATCTTCACAGTATGTTAGGTTTTGCAAAGTTGTAAATGGCTAATTTATTTTACATTCATTTTTCTGCCAGGGTTGAAATATCTGAGTCTTGACATGAACTTTTAGCACCTTTTCAGCTACAGCATTTATTCTTCTCAATGATGTTGACTCCGTCAGAAAACTCGTGAATCGTATAAGGTAGACAGCATTTGGTAGTTGAGTTTATCCTCCATTTAGGTAGTGCATGCAGGGGTACACCTCCCCAGCCATCTCTCAGAACAAAAGAGCTTCCCTCAGCTGCCAAGAAAACTGATGACTAACAGCAAATAGCAGAATCCCTCTCTGGGTGATGCTCTCAGCCAAAGAGTTGCTTCAAAGCCCAAGGACAAGCCCCTTTCTAGGATCTGGATGCACCCTACACTGATCAATATATGGTTATGAAACCTGGGCCCCTTGCCTTAAAGGCAACCACATGGAAGGGTCATCTCACTTCTTCCCATTTCTGTGGAGTTGACTCAGGCCTTTCTTGGGACTCAATCATAGGTAAATCCTCTCTCTTTCCAATTTATTTCTATCTCTTCCTCAAATGTGTTTATCTTGAGAGCATTTCTCAAAGAACTGCTGTGGGGGTTTTTGTTTGATTGTTTGGGCACACCATGCAGCTTGTAGGATCTCAGTTCCCCAACCAGGGATTGAACCCAAGGGCACAGCAGTGAAAGCCTGGAATCCTAACCACTAGGCTACCAGGGAACTCCCAAATAAATGCTGTTTTCATAGAGATTTTATTATGATTTAGGTATGGTAAGGCCAACAGTCAGGAATTGATTGTCATTAAGAAGATAGTTTGTTACCTACAGGCTTAGTATTGGCTGTCTTGTGAAAATTTCAGTAGTTCTGGGTCATAGAGGCTGCCCTTAATTGCCTGGTACCTGACCCTGGTGGTTAGAACAAGTAGCTGGAGGTAAGGGTTCTGGATTGTTAGGTTTGCAGACCAGATCAAATTCTGTCTCAACATCAAAAGCTCATAGTGTTTTAGACTCACAGTTCTCCAAATATTGTAGTGGGAAATCTTCAACAGCTGATTTTCCAAAGGGGGAAAAAAAAAATCCCTGATCTATAACATTTGCCAATTTCCATGGTGTAATGCTCCCATCATAGCTGATTTCAAGTGTCAATGTGATGTCACTGAAAGTGAAGTTGGGAAGAATGCACACACATCAGTATACCATTGCCTCCTGCTTAAGGAGAATAAAGTCATTTTTGTAAAGTGTATTTGCCAACTAGAGTATAGCCAAATGCTACATAACTAGAATTCAATCAGTAAGCATGCCCTACTAGGCCTTTTCCAAACATTTCCCACATGTTACTGGTTTGTAATCTGATTTTCTCTGGACTTCTAGAATAGGAAATGGAATTAGACTGGCAATAATAATCTGTACTCCAATAGTCTTGTCAATACTTCTTTAGGATCCTTAGCAGAAAATTGCAGTTTCCTTAAGTACTTTTAGGAACTCTGTATGGTGAATTAGAGCTGCTTAAGAACATTGGCTCTTAGAGGATGATGTCAGTGAGATGGGAGAATAAATAAATCTTGGAGTTTCCTTCCACCAATAAACATGCTGATTCAACAACCATTCAGAGAAAAATTCCCTTGGTGGAAAATCCAGAAGCTAGTTGAGAAGTTCTTATACTTTGGGAAAGTGTAAAATCAGACCCATTGAAACCAGAAGAGAAATCCAAGACACCTTCTTGCCAAATCCCTACCTCTGGTATAGTGCCAACGGATCAGAGGGAAACACTGCAGCTCCTAGCTTCTCACTGGAGAAGGAAAGAGTTGGACTATAGTACATTGCTTCAACTTTTCTAGGAGATCCTGAAGGACTAGCTTGTGTTTTGCTGGTCATGTAACCCTTAGAGGACCTGGGATGCTCTAGCTGCAAGAACAGGAACACAGATGGTAATTTGGGCTAGCACTCTGCATAACCTCTCTTTCTGGCTTAGCACAGAGTTCAGTTCAGTTCAGTTCAGTCACTCAGTTGTGTCTGACTCTTTGCGACCCCATGAATCGCAGCACGCCAGGCCTCCCTGTCCATCACCAACTCCCGGAGTTCACTCAGACTCACGTCCAGCGAGTCAGTGATGCCATCCAGCCATCTCATCCTCTGTTGTCCCCTTCTCCTCCTGCCCCCAATCCCTCCCAGCATCAGAGTCTTTTCCACTGAGTCGACTCTTTGCATGAGGTGGCCAAAGTATTTGAGTTTCAGCTTTAGCATCATTCCTTCCAAAGAAATCCCAGGGCTGATCTCCTTCAGAATGGACTGGTTGGATCTCCTTGCAGTCCAAGGGACTCTCAAGAGTCTCCTCCAACACCACAGTTCAAAAGCATCAATTCTTCAGCGCTCAGACTTCTTCACAGTCCAACTCTCACATCCATACACGACCACAGGAAAAACCATAGCCTTGACTAGACGAACCTTCGTTGGCAAAGTAACATCTCTGCTTTTGAATATGCTATCTAGGTTGGTCATAACTTTCCTTCCAAGGAGTAAGCGTCTTTTAACTTCATGGCTGCAGTCACCATCTGCAGTGATTTTGGAGCCCCCAAAAATAAAGTCTGACACTGTTTCCCCATCTATTTCCCATGAAGTGATGGGACTGGATGCCATGATCTTTGTCATTTGAATGTTGAATTTTAAGCCAACTTTTTCACTCTCCTCTTTCACTTTCATCAAGAGGCTCTTTAGATCCTCTTTGCTTCCTGCCATAAGAGTGGTGTCATCTGCATATCTGAGGTTATTGATATTTCTCCCAGCAATCTTGATTCCAGCTTGTGTTTCTTCCAGTCCAGCGTTTCTCATGATGTACTCTGCATATAAGTTAAATAAGCAGGGTGACAATATACAGCCTTGACGTACTCCTTTTCCTATTTGGAACCGTCTGTTGTTCCATGTCCAGTTCTTACTGTTGCTTCCTGACCTGCATACAGATTTCTCAAGAGGCAGGTCAGGTGGTCTGGTATTCCCATCTCTTTCAGAATTTTCCACAGTTTATTGTGATCCACACAGTCAAAGGCTTTGGCATAGAGTAAGGGCATGCAAAACCCCAAGTCACAGCTTTTCCCTGGGAAGGGAAAGAGAGTTGGACCACATGGCAAATGCACCAACTTTTAGAGGAGCTGCTTAAGGGCTGGCTTTTGTCTTGTTTGTCTCAGTGTGCCAAATATAGTCTAAAAAGAATATAGTCTAGCCACCGGAAGGTTGGTAAGAACAGAGATGGTGGTTTGATGTAGCATGTAGATCATTACTGCAGCCCTTCTAGCACAAAACAAATAAGTGAATGGCCTCAGTTCCTGCCTTCTCCCTGGAGAGGGAAAGAATTGGCAAGAATATCCAGTGGTCCAACTTTCCTGGGGACTGCCTGGTCTCACTTGTTTCAGTGCACTTCCAGGATCTCACATACACTAAATGCCTGGAGGCTACTAAGAATGAAGAGGTGTGAGCAAGGCCCTTCTCCCCTGAAACATTGAGGAGAATCTCCACTTGCTTGTTCCTGCCTTCTGATGGGTTTCTGTCCATCCTTGACATTCACTGGCTTGTGGATACATCACCCCAGTTCTCTGTATCACATTCTCTCTGTATGTCTTCACGTTGTCTTCCCTCTGTGTCTTCCTGTCTGTGTGTCCACATTTCTACTTTTTATAAAGATGTCATACTTGACTAGAGCCCACTGTAATGACCTTCTTTTAATGATTACCTCTGTAAAGACCTTATTTCCAAATAAGGTCACATTCTGAGTTACTCAGTGTTAGGACCTCAATGTGTTTATTCTTGTAGGGCAAAATTTTACTTATAGCAATCAAAATAATCACTAATTATGCAAAATACTTATAACAAGAAATATGAAAGAACCTAAACCACGGTGCATTTTAATCAAGTTGTTTGAAACTAGTGAAGAAAGAAAATCTTCTGATGCAAATAGACATGTTATATCCAGAAGAACAAAAATAGGTTTTTTCATATTTCCTTTTAAATTTTTTATTTACTTATTTATTTATAATTGGAGTGTAGTTGCTTTACAGTGCTGTGCTAGTTTCTGCAGTGCAAAATAAATGAATCAACTAAAAGTATACATATGTACCTCTTACCCACCTACGTCATCACAGAGCACCAAGCTGAGTGCCCTGTGCTATCCAGCAGGTTCTCACCAGCTTTCTGTTTTACACATGGCAGTGCCCATACGTCATGCTTAGGTTTTGTTGAGCTTCTTGAATCTGTGGGTATACAGTTTTTATCAACTCTGCAAGATTTTCAGCTATTTTTTTCTAATATATGTTTTTTTTTTTTTTCCTTTTTTTACTCTCTTCTCTGTGGAGACTAATTCTAAGTGTTTATATACAATGGTACATGAAGTTGTCCCACTGCTCACTGATGCTTTTTATTTTTTCCAGTACTTTTTCTCTATTTTATTTAAAACAATTCCTATTGCTATATCTTCAAGCTCAGTAATCTTTTTAAATTTAATATCCAATTTAATTTTTAGAAACCTTAATGAAAAATATAACAGGATCAAAACATTTAAAACAAGTACACTTACTAATCATTCCAGTAATTCATTGTAGTCATGTTGACTATAGAATATGAAAAATAAATTCAGAAGTTCAATTACTTTAAAACACACTGCTTCTACTGTTGTCAAATTTTACATTTATGTACATAATCTATAGTGGAAGCAGAATTTCTCTCTAAAAAACATTATCTCTTAAAACTCTTGGCATATTAGAGCCATAAGCAATTTCTGTCATATAAAATTGCATTTCAAATTTGATTTCTCAGTGGTAGGATATCACAGCCAGCATATATAATCACTATGTAGTGACTTGGCTTTCTAGTCACAGCCATTATTTTCTTCAATGTAGAAAGATTAATATGTATTCTACAAGAGGCATGGAGGTTAGTAATTCTATTGGATATGTCCTGACATAATTTTCAAACCATACAATGACACAGTTTTGTTAAGGCCATATTTTATTTGCTGGCTAATGGGCAAAAGGCAATAATTTAGTTTCATTATTTTCTCAAAAGTCTGTATTCCTAAAAATCATGAAAAAGTTGGAAAGATTGCTAAAACATTAAACTTTAAATATATCTTATAAAATCTTGCTTGTACAAAAATATAAGTTAAATATAAACATGAAGCAGTTGTGATAATTTTGTGCAAGTCTATTTTATAGTCTTCAAGTTATATACAGAAATTGTTCAGCTCTGTAACTTGTAAAAAGATCAATACTGGATTGAATTACTATTTATTGGCAAAGGCCAAAAAGCTTACTTTAGCATTAATCTTTTACATGATTAAATGTAGAATTTCTTAATTTGAGATCACCTAAACATTGAAGGGAAAATGAAAGGGCAATATATTCATAAACTAATGAATAATTTCACTGCAATGTATCATAAAATACAAAGAAACCACACAGATCCATGCATGTGTAATGTATCTGTATTCATACACATATATTTCCAGTCTTAAAGCCTACTTAGATGCTGTTTCTAATTCCATATCGAGCTTAGCATTTTTTATTACTCCACCAAATGAATAGCTTTTTGTTGTCATCTCATTCTTGAAGACAATATGGAGAAAATCTTGACCTCATTCTTCAGGGTAGCCTTTACTTTTTTAAAAAATGCAACAAAATGCCCTGCTGGTGTCCTTTGCAAAGATAATTTGGGTCATTTGTTGGAATCAGCAACTGAATCCTTAGAGACATTAATCCCAAGCCCAAGTAATTAAAAATGGTACTATACTTAAAGGAAAAATTCAAGTATTTTACCTTGCTATTTTCTGTAGCAAAGCTTCCACCAAAACCAAAGAAAGCATTTTCAATACTCCATTTTTTTTTCTGATTTTTTATTTCACCTTCCTTTATTTCACCTTCCACAGTCTCTTTTAAGCTACTATATTTGTACCATCCCATTGGCCCTGATGTTGGAAAGATTGAAGGCAGGAGGAGAAGCGGGTGGCAGAGGATGAGATGGTTGGATGGCATCATTGACTCAATGGACATGAGTTTAAGCAAACTCTGGGAGATAGTGAGGGACAGAGAAGACTGGCATGCTGTAGTTAGTTCATGGGATTGCAAAGAGCTGGACACGACTTAGTGACTTAACAGCAACAAAACAACAGATTGACTAATTCTAAGATGAGGTTGGAAGCAACCTACAGCTCTTGAGTTCTCAGTAGCAGAACTTCCTACCTAAAATATCCTAGTCTTTAGTACCAAGGTCAAGAAGATTTCAAGAACCAGTTATGATTGTTAGTGGTGCTGCTGCACACTTCGGTACAATTAAATGTCTTATATTCTTAACTACTATTTTCTTTCACACGTTATAAATGTTATAGCTACTGCAGACCACAGATCTAGGTACTGATAAAAACTCTATTTCTCTATATTCAAAAGCATCCTTTTATTATCTTCACCTCAAGTTGTTATGGTACTGTGTTCTACTACTAGAACAGAATAGCCTGGCACAGAATCTTTTGTTCCATAATATTTTTAATTAAAGCAATTCCTGCTACTCCGTCTATTCCTTTGACATTAACGAAGTGAGCAGAAGCTCCAGTGCTAGCAGCCCTTTAAAGAGATTCCACTGTAGCCAAAGTCACATAACTCGTATACCATATCTTTTAGATTATCAGAAGTTTGCAATAAATATTTGGCCCATATTTTTTTCTGCTCTCTAGCATTTGTAGCCACTGTGGTTAGATTTCAAGACTGAACAAGAATCATTTCAATCTAGTTATTTAGCCAGTAACACTCTGAATCTGTGTTTTCTCCTGTGAAGAGACACTTCCTCTGTGAATGACAGAGTCTGCAGGAACAGTTTTTACCTCTGTTGCAAGATGTCCATCATATTTCTCAAGAATGTAGTTCCATCCCTTTTCATTAAAGACGTCATCTGGAAAGTTCATCTCTCTTTTACTCTGCAATGTCTATTCTACTGTTCATCCTATCCAGTGATTTTTTTATTTAAGACCTTAATTTTCATTTTTATAAATTTGTTTTATAAATCAAACTCCAGGCAATAGTGAAGGACAGGGAAGCTTGTATGCTGCAGCCCATGGGATCACAAAGAATTGGACACAACTGAGTCACTGAACAACAACAACAAAGTTTGATTTGGGTCTCTTTTATATTTCCCTTGCTTCTACTTAGCACACCCAGTCTTTCTTCCAGTGTGCTAACTATATGGAACGTCTAGAGTGCTGGTGATGTTGTGTTTATTAACTTGAGTGGGGGATACCTGATGTTTACATATTTGGTAGATGTTACATTTATGTTTTGTTAAAGCGTATGCATGGAATGAGGGAGACCTGGGTTCGATCCCTGGGTCGGGAAGATCCCCGGAGAAGGAAATGGCAACCCACTCCAGTACTCTTGCCTGGAGAATCCCATGGAGGGAGGAGCCTGGTAGGTCACAAAGAGTCGGACGTCTAGAGTGCTGGTAGTGTTGTGTTTATTAACTTGGGTGGGGGTACCTGGTGTTTACATATTTGGTAGCTGTTACATTTATGTTTTACATGCATGTATATTATATTCCAAAATGAAAATTAGGTGATCCCAGAAATTATATTAGCTCTG
This sequence comes from Bubalus kerabau, assembly GCF_029407905.1. Classification (NCBI taxonomy): domain Eukaryota; kingdom Metazoa; phylum Chordata; class Mammalia; order Artiodactyla; family Bovidae; genus Bubalus; species Bubalus kerabau. The sequence goes on from NC_073624.1 coordinate 224,984,584, forward strand.
CATGTAAAGCATCCAAAATCCAACAATATCCCACCAGCTTCACCACTCCTACCCTAATCCATGTCTCCATCATTCATAGACTTGTTAATAGCAACACCCATGCCACTGGATTTCCTTCTTCTGCCCTTTTCTGAGCTTTTCTACTTTCAGCTCAATGGCTAATATCTTTCTTTTAAAATAAAAGTTCAATGATATCACCTTTTTCTCAAATTCCTGTGGCTTCCCATCTCAGTCAAAGTCAAAGATTTTTTATGGTTTATAAAACCTTACATGATTGGGCATACTTGTATCTGACTCCTTTCTTAAAGTTTATTCTATGTTAGCCAGAGAAGCCTCCCATCTATTCTTTGAATTTCACCTAACACATTACACTTAACACTTTTCCTTGCCTATAACACTGTTCCCACTGACATCCCCATGACTCACTTTCTTATCTTTATCAAATCTACATTCTAGTTTTTATCTTCCTAGTTGAACTTTCCTGCTCAGTCTCCTTTCACCAGCACCACTCTTTTCTTCTTGGTCCCATCCTTCCTTCCATCCTTTCTTAGTACTCATCACAATCTATCATACTCTACCTTTCATATTTATTTAATCTTTGTCTTCCTCAAACATAGACTCCGCAAGGAAAATGATTTTTAGCACTTTAAAAAAAATTGTGTTGCTTGAATCTTCAGTGCCTGTATCAGTATCTCACACATATGAAGAATGTACTCAATAAATATTTGTTGAATAAATACTGCCAAGCAATTGTTCTCTACTTTCAGGTAATTTTTCCTCCTTGAAATTAAAAACTGCTATTTCAGTAGCTCGTACATAATGTGCAGGGATGGCTATTTGTTAAATGAATGACTCTGTGCCTCACTAGTGGCAGTGTAGTCCTGCTATCCTAATGGTTACAGATGGGACGTAGGAGTCTGCACTCTGATGGTCTATTCTTGGCTCTTTCTGTGATTGCATTCATCATACCTGAATATTCATTAGCTGTTTATTTTGGACCTACATATCAAACACCTGTTTAGTAAACATGTTGGTATGGAAAACACTGGACAAGTCACTGCAAATTAAAATAAAGACCGCATTTTCTTCCAGGCTCCCAAAATAATGTCTGCACAATGAAATGCGTCCCAGCATACTACGGTGTGTTGCTAAACGTGTATTTGCATATGCAGATGCAAGATTCTGCCAACAGATTAGCTAATTGGCAATACAAAGCAGCCACTGAGGACCTATTTACTTCTCTTATAAAGGCCAGTACAGTTGTGTGAGCCACAAATGAAATGCGTGCTGTTGGATTTGCAGGAATAGTTTCTGAGACTGGAAATGATTACCTCTTAGCTGAAATAGATTAGGGAGCTGTCAGTTCTAAAAGTCCCTGCTTTCTCAAATATAAAATATCACTTGTCTTCCATGAAATATGCTGCTGGTTAGAAGAATCTACTTCTGTGCTTCAACCGTGACAGGTTTGGAATGGCAGCCCTCACTCACCCATCTTTAATCATACCTAGAAGAGTGCTGAAAGCCAGGGAAGGACCCACGTGCTCTTGACTGGCTGTGGTGCTGGCCAACTTTGACTCTATTCCACAGAGTGAAAGTCTCTTTGAAATACAGTAGCCAGAACTGCAAACAATTAGTCTTACTGAACTAATATCACCTATATTGTGGGGGTCTATTTCAAACACTTGCAAAATGTTACAGTGGGCATCTGGTCTAATACCATCTCTTTACAAATGGGATTACATAGACCAACAAGGTAAAGTAACTTGTCCATTGCAGGGTGGGATTAAAACCCAGGTCACCTGATTTATGACATCACAGTTTTTCTACTGTATTATTCTCAAAATCATGTGCCTACCTGTTAGCCACACCAATTCTCAAATAGTACCATTTTTAAAAAGTCATCTTTGGAGTAAATTAAAAATTTAGATCTTTGGGACTTGCTTTCCTGGTGGCTCAGATGGTAAAGAATCTGCCTGCAATGTGGGAGAATTGGGTTCAATCTTGGTTTGGAAAGGTCCTTTGGGGAAAGGAATGGCAACCCACTCCAGTATTCTTGCCTAGAGAATTCCATAGACAGAGGAGCCTAGTGGGCTACAGTCCATTGGGTCATAAAGAGTTGGACATAACTGAGCGACTAACACTTTCACTCACTTTTTCTTTTTTTTCCCAGAGACTTTAATTTGGAAAGTGAGTAAAAGACTGTAGAAATTGTGCTTTAGCATGTACTCCCAGGTGAGCCTGATATAAATGGCATCAGGCACAATTTGAAAAATTCTGAGATGTGTCAAGGATATGGAGAAAGTATGGTATATAGATTAGGATCATCACTGTGGAGCCAAAGGATCTGTCCGTATAATCTCGTCTTTGCTATTTACTTAGCATGTACATTTGAATGATTTCCTTATTTAGGCTCTCTGACTGTCAATTATCCTCCCTGGGAAATGGGAACTCACTGAGCTGAGTTCAGTTCAGTCCCTTAGTCATGTCCAACTCTCCGTGACCCAATGGACTGCAACATGCCAGTCTTACCTGTCCATCACCAACTCCCAGAGCCTGCCCAAACTCATGCCCATCAAGTTGGTGATGCCATCCAACCATCTCATCCTCTGTCATCCAATTCTCCTCCTGCCTTCAATCTTTCCCAGCATCAGGGTTTTTCCAATGAGTAAGTTCTTTGCATCAGGTGGCCAAAGTATTGCCTTTTCAGCTTCAGCATCAGTCCTTCCAATGAATATTCAGGACTGATTTTCTTTAGGATGGACTGGTTGGATCTCCTTGCAGTCCAAGGGACTCTCAAGAGTCTTCTCCAACACCACAGTTTAAAAGCATCTATTCTTCAGCACTCAACTTTCTTTATGGTCTAACTCTCACATCCATACATGACTACTGGAAAAACCACAGCTTTGACAAGACACACCTTTGTCGACAAAGGAATGTCTCTGATTTTTAATATGCTGTCTAGGTTGGTCATAGCTTTTCTTCCAAGGAACAAGTGTCTTTTAATTTCATGGCTGCAGTCACCATCTGCAATGATTTTGAAGCCCAAGGAAATAAAGTCTGTCACTGTTTCCATCATTTCCCCATCTATTTGCTATGAAGTGATGTGATCAGAGGGCATGATCTTCATTTTTTGAATGTTGAGTTTTAAGCCAGTCTTTTCACTTTCCTTTTTCACCCTTATCAAGAAGCTCTTTACTTCCTCTTCACTTTCTCTCATTAGGATGGTGTCATAAGCATATATTGGAGAAGGCAATGGCAACCCACTCCAGTACTCTTGCCTGGAAAATCCCATGGATGGAGGAGCCAGGTAGGTTGCAGTCCATGGGGTCGCTATGCGTCAGACACGGCTGAACAACTTCACTTTCACTTTTCACTTTCATGCATTGGAGAAGGAAATGACAACCCATTCCGGTGTTCCTGCCTGGAAAATCCCAGGGATGGGGGAGCCTGGTGGGCTGCCGTCCATGGGGTTGCACAGAGTCGGATACAACTGAAGCGACAGCAGCACAGCAGCATAAGCATATATGAGGTTATTAATATTTTTCTTGTCAATCTTGATTCCACTTTAGCTTCATCCAGCCTGGCATTTTTCATGTAAGTGAAACAAGCAGGGTGACAATATACAACCTTGACACTGCTTTCCCAATTTTGAACCAGTACATTTTTCCATGTCCAGTTCTAACTGTTGTCTCTTGACCTGCATCCAGTTTTCTTGTGGGGTGGGGGGCAGGCAGGTAAGCTGGTCTGGTATTCCCTTCTCTTTGAGAATTTTCCACAGTTTCTTGTGATCCACACAGTCATAGGCTTTAGTGTAGTCCTTGAAGCAGAAGTAGTTATTTTTCTGGAATTCTCTTGCTTTTTCTACAATCCAGTGGATGTTGACAGTTTGTTGGGTCCTCTGCCTTTTCTAAATTCAGCTTGTACATCTAGAAGTTCTCGGTTCATGTACTGTTAGATCTTAGGTTGAAGGATTTTGAGCATTACCTTGCTGGCATGTGAAATGAGGGCAATTGTATGGTGTTTTGATCATTCTTCGGCATTGCCCTTTTTTGGGATTGGAATGAAAACTGACCTTTTCCAGTCCTGTGGCCACTGCTGAGTTTTCCCAATTTACTGGCATATTGAGTGCTGCACTTTCACAGCATCATCTTTCAGGATTTGAAATAGCTCAACTGGAATTCCATCACCTCCACAAGCTTTGTTTGTAGGAATGCTTCCTAAGGTCCACTTGATTTCACACTCCATGATGTCTGGCTCTGGGTGAGTGATCACACCATCATGGTTATCCTGATCATTAAGACCTATTCTGTACAGTTCTTCTGTGTGTTCTTGCCACCTTTTCTTATCTTCTGCTTCTGTTAGGTCTACACTATGTTCTGTACTTTATTGTGCCCATCTTTGCATGAAATGTTCACTTGGTATCTCTAATCTTCTTGAAGAGATCTTTAGTCTTTCCCATTCTTTTTTTTTTTTTTTTTTCTCTATCTCTTTGCATTGTTCAATTAGGAAGGCTTTCCTATCTCTCCTTGCTATTCTTTGGAGCTTTGCATTCAGATGGGTTTATCTTTCCTTCAATATGTATATTATATAACATACTGTGTATAAAAATATAAAAATATTTTTCCTTTGGATATCCCTAGTCTCCTTGTCTTTTCTCCCTCAACTCCACCAAATTTACAACCAAAAATGCCTGTCTGAGGGTGCAGGTATGACACCAATAAGATTATTCATCTATTCTTTAAAATGTTATTTTCCCTTTCCTTTCAATGGGCCTTAACTAAAATGGCCAATTACATTCAACAAACCTGGTGAGAACTCACATTTCTGATTGAGAGGAAATATGATTAAGTAATTTAGACATTTCAGCATGCTTATTCCCACCCAGGCTAGAGGTCTTTCGGTCCAGTGAGCTTGTCAAGTACAGTGAAAATATACTCAACCCAGGTTGTCATTTATATGTATAAGCTTATAGGCTACTGAAAAAGTCTACCAAGAGATAAATAAGTCAAATTATCCAAAATCATGACTTGAGTAATACTTTATCATCAATTGTCTAAAATAACTTGATTGCAAAGATTCTAGGATAGACAGTGGAAATAAAATCAACTGTGAACTGACAGCTATGCCAGTAAAACCAAGAATTCCAAGTGGCTTTGGGGCTATTTGAATGCTTTAGATAACACAGATCATCCTGCATCCAGACACCCTGCGATTGACTTCAAGTTCTGTCATTAAAAAACTGTTGGGAGTGGCAAACAGCTTGGCAACAGCAATGCATCTTATTGTTGAAAATGTTCCTAACATCACATTCTAGTTGGTGGTGCTAGTGGTGGTGATTCCAATGAAAGTGGTAGTGTGGAGGGTCTCTCTATTTTTTTCTTCTAAAAATCTAGGTAGATGGTGTAGCACACTGGATGAAAGTAGAATCTTAATGTTGAATAGACCAAAGTTTGAATCCAGTTTGATACTTGATAGCTGTGTGAAGTAAGGCAAATTGCTTACAGTCTTTACATTTCAGCTTTCTCATCCATCAAACAACAACAAATTATGGACCTCAAAGGAGTGCTTATTCAATTAAATTAATTTATATAAATATATATGAAATACTTAATATGTAATTTAATTATAGAAAGTACCTCAATCCTAAGAGATGGTCAACAAATGCTTTCCACTTCATAGTAGTATCAGTAGTAATAAAAGTATTAGAAATAGGGTGTTTTTAAAATGATGTAGCCTAGTTCTACTTTAATCTGCTGTCTAAACCTAATATGTATGTTGTTTGAATGCCATCCTGCTCAAAAATGAATTTTCACAATGTAAATGAATAAAGGACGAACATGTCTAAGAAGAAGGAAGAGACGCACAATAGTCCAGGTTATTTTAAATGTATAATGAAAACAAACAGAATTATATGCCAGAGCCTAGGCAATATATAAATGTATCTCAGATCTGTATTTATTTTTACATTTAAGGTAGTGGGAAGTAAAGTGTCCATCTGAATCTGCATAAAACCAAATAATAACTTACCAACACTTTTATCCGTTGATAAAATTTTTAAATGCTAAGACCTGGAGTAGAGTTGTTACATTACTAAATTGCTTCTCCCTAGACTGGTCAACTTCTCCCTGCTGCTCTGCTGCTAATTCACTTCAGTCGTGTCCGACTCTGTGAGACCCCATAGATGGCAGCCCACCAGGCTCCCCCATCCCTGAGATTCTCCAGGAAAGAACACTGGAGTGGGTTGCCATTTCCTTCTCCAATGCATGAAAGTGAAAAGTGAGAGTGAAGTCGCTCAGTTGTGTCTGTCTGACTTTTAGCAAGCCCATGGACTGCAGCCCACCAGGCTCCTCTGTCCATGGGATTTTCCAGGCAAGAGTGGGTTGCCATTGCCTTCTCCGCAACTTCTCCCTAGATTGGTAAAATGTGAAAAGTCACAGGTTCTCATGCACAGAGTGAGCCTTCCTGAGTGCACTTCACCTTCCTGATGGGGAGCCTGTTGTCCTATGAGGGAGAATCTTTTGTAGCCATAAATCTTTGTTTCTGGAAGGAGTCAGTGAGCTTATTTAAGCTTAAATGAAAACACTTTTACTGCTTTTTAAATTCTCTTCTCTAGGAAATACTTTTGCAGGATTGAAGATGAAAAAATCTCTAGTTTTAGGATATCAAATATTAGCAAGTAGATGAGGGATAAAGGAATAGTTATCTTTTTGGATAAGGTAACCATAATTTTAGATTAGTTTTTTTCTGTATCTGGAAAAAGTCACACTCATTGAAAAACATTTGGAATATACAAAAAGCCACAAAAATGAAAATGTATCACCAGTATATTTAGCATTCAGACTTAAAAATTAAATTTTATTAAGTTTAAGAATTCAGTGTAAACTATTTCAAACTTTTTATAAATAGCCATTTTTCACATGCATGCACAGAAGTGATATTCCATATAATTATTTTTACACTGTCCTTATATCTTGACCATTTCCATTTCATTATATATCAGTATCCTAATTTTAAGAGCTGTGAGTTATTTCATCGTATAGATGGACCTTACCATTTTAACTTACGTTCTCTGGTTCTAAGTTTATGCTTCTCAGAGCCAAATAGAAATGAATATTCTTATAGATTAAGCCTTTCAGAGTTTCATGATGAATTTTTTTTTAGGTTCTAGTAATAAATTGTATCCCATGGTATGCAGATTTTAATATATAATGGTATATTAATAAAGTTACATAGAGTTATTATCAAATTTAAAAAGAATCAACACTTTCTTCTAATCTCACTATCACTAGTATCATTATTAAAAATAATGAAGTACACATACAGATTCACAGCACATATTTCACTTGGATGTATGACAATCTGACCCCAGTGATGGAGTACCAATGCTTACTCTGTTGACTCTTCTAGTCGCCTATTTTGTTTCCAGCTATGCTCATTTCATAGCTAGAGTTAGCAGCTACGAACATCTGCAAGTTTGATAAGAGAAACCTAAAAGGGTGATGAAGTAAGCATGCTCATATTTTCTGTCTATACTAACAAAGAAATAATTTAACAGTTTCTAAGGGCCAATGAAATGACACAACCCAGTGAGTTTCTTTTAAAAAGGAAACAACACATGTATGTATCTTTATGCTTTAACAAAGGCAATAAACACTCACAAATAATGTTGTGATGCTGCTAGAATTGGAATGATTCAAAGATAGTGCCTGGACCAAATGTCAATAAGTACAAAAAATCCAATCATCATTATAATCAGATAAGGCCTCTTTCTCCCTATGGGCAATAGGTTGTTTTTAAAGATACCTTTTTTTTGTTGTTAAACTATGAAAAGCAAAATCAATTCTTGCTTTATTTTTATCTAAAATACTTATGAAAACATTTCTCTCCTTCTGTAATTTGAAATGGAAAAAACAAAAACAACTGCAGTTGCTTTTTTTTAAATAAAGGCATATATGATTAACAATTGCCCAAAGTTGTACTGTAACTTGGAGATGTGGTTTCAGAGGCCTCTGTTTTTTTAAAAAAGCAAATTGTCAGAAGGAATACGATACAAACTCTTATATCATTTCCTTGTGAAATAATAGGAAAATTAAAAAAAAAAAGACAAGTAAAAATTTTAGTTAGCTCTCCATTCTAGGCCGTGGTCTCTTCCTACTTTGTACCCTTTTTCATAGCAATCCCATTTACATGCAAAGCTCCAATCCCTATCTGTTTGCTAATGAGCCTCAAATTTATATATCCAACCCAGAGTTTACTTTTTGAGCTCCATGTATATTCAGTTGTTTTCTTGATTTCTCAACTTGCAGCTCCCCAGTGCCCATAAAACGTGAGAAGTCCATAAGCATCTCCCTCAAAATGAGTCTTCTAATAGCAACTTTGAGTGATGGTACAGAGAAATAACCACATTCATCTCTGATCCTCCCATCAGCAAATCTTAAACTTTTCTCTTCCTAAATATGTCATACAGCACAGGTAGCTTTTTCTGTCTCCCTGACCCTTTTCTGGATTCAGCTGGCCTTCTCTCCCACACCTCTGAGCCTCCTACCTACAAGCCATTGCACTCCATCTTCTTGAGTCCAGATCTTCCTTCCCTGTCCCCGGCCCAAGCACTTTCCTACATGTTCTTTCCAAAAGAAGTATTTTTACAATTCAAATATGATCATACCTCCTCCAACTTATAACTCTTTGAGGCAGGGGTCCCCAGGCTCTGGGATCTAATGCCTGATGATCTAAAGTGAAACTGGTGCAGTAATAACATAAATCAAGGGCACAATAAATGTAATGCCCTAGAATAATCCTGACCCCAACCCTCTACCCAGTCTGTGGAAAAATTGTCTTCCGCAAAACCAGTCTCTGGTAACAAAAAGTTGGGGACCACTGCTTTAAGGGGTTCTCAGTGATCTGTAAAACTAAAAGATGTCTTTGATGAGGTCTGCAAAGGCAAGGCTATTCTTCCTAGTTTACCAGTCTTATTTTACATTATTGCCCCTCCCACTCCCTTTGTTAAAGCCACACTTCCTTTGTTTTGGTATCTCAGTGGCATCCTGTGTCAGTTAACAAAGGCCTCCGAAGGTGCTGTTACCACATCACCGGCTCCCCAAACCTGTGACATGCTTGTCTTGCTTTTTCTCTGTTTACTCCTCATGGCTCTTCATCTTCCACCTCATCATCATTTCCTCATGAAAACTTTCTCTGATCCACCAGCCTCAGAAAGATTCCTCTAGTTTCTGCTCTCATTGAATTGCATTTCTTTGTTTCATATTTCTGAGTTCAATTTTGTAATTATATGCTTCTTATTTTTAATTATTTGATTGATGTCTGGCTGATAAACTCTATGAATTAGGACTGTAGTAGGTTACTGTGCATGCTGAGTCACTTCGGTTTTGTCTGACTCTTTGTAGCCCCTATGGACTGTAGCCCGCCAGACTTCTTGGTCCATGGGGTTCTCCAGGCAAGAATACTGGAGTGGGTTGCCATGCCCTCATCCAGGGGATCTTTCCTTGATCTCCCAGGGATCACGCTCATGTCTCCTGTGTCTCCTGCATTGGCAGGTGTGTTCCTAACCACTAGCGCCACTTGGGAAGCCCATATTAGGGCACCATAAAAATGAATGGTGTAAACAACAGAAATGTATTGTCTCACTGATCTGGAGGCTGGAAGTCTGAGATTAAGGTGTTGGCAGGGTTGGTTCCTTTAGAGGACTGTGATTGGAGGATCGTTTCCAGGCCTCTCTCCTTGGCTTGGAGTCGGCTGTCTTCTCCATGTGTCTCTTCACATCATCTTCCTTCTGTGCACAAGTGTCTGTGTCCACATTTTTTCTCTTTATAGGGATACCTGTCATCTTGGATTAAAGCTCATCCTTATGACCTCATCTTAACTAATTATGTACATAATGACCCTAGTTTGAGATAAAAGTCGAATTCTGGTGGGCTTAGGATTAGGACTTCACCATATAAATTTGGGGGTGGAGTACAGAAATCAGCCTACAACATGGACCTGTTTTGTCCCCCCGTTGTTTCCAGTACAGGTAGTGCTAGGAGGTTTAGTTACTAACTTGTGTCCCACTCTTGTGACCCCATGAATTGTAGCCTGCCAGGCTCCTGTGTCCATGAGATTCTCCAGGCAGGAATACTGGAGTGTGTTACTTCCTTCTCCAGGGGATCTTCCCAACCCAGGAATTAAACCCAGGTCTCCTGCATTTCAGGCAGATTATTTACCAATGGAGCTACATAGTAGTCCTAGGTAGTATAAGAGCTGTCAATAAATAAATAAACAAATGGTTCCTTCTTATCATTCATTAGCCAAAATTATCAGGAGCAGGGACTAACTCCTTAACATGGCAGGGTTATTCCTGTATTATTTATTCTATTCCATATTAACCACAATTATTTTCCTTCTTCTAAAAAACAGAGTAACTATCCATTAAAAGAGAACATTTTAGTACAACATGGTGTAACTGACCCCATTATCTGAATTCAAGGACGTGACTGTAACAGAGAGGCTACCCATTTGTAGGAACTCAATCAAGTTTGATGGAAGAGAAACAGGGAGGGTGAATTGTAGAAACAGAATAAATACTATACCTGAAGACTTTGAGGATTTGAAAATGCAACCTGGAATGTAAATACAGAGTAGGAATGTGCCCTCCATCCATGAGACAGCAAATGGGACATATTGTGTTTTCTGAAGATAGTTGTCATATTGCTTGTTCCAGCACTCTTCTGCAATGTGGTTTTGTCACTCCTCCACAAAAATAAAAGAGTCTCACTTTGTACCCTGAAATCTGAGCTGGCCCTGGGACTGCTTTGAATGTTAGAATACAGCTGAATAGATGTTGTGCCAATTTTGAGGGGAGACTGGCCCCAGCACTGATGCTTTTGAATTCTGGTGCTGGAAAAGACTCTTGAGAGTCTCTTGAACTACAAGATCAAACCAGTCAATCCTAAAGGAAATCAACCTGAATATTCATTGGAAGGACTGATGTTGAAGCTAAAGCTCCAATACTTTGGCCACCTGATGTGAAGACCCAACTCATCGGAGAAGACACTGATGCTGGGAAAGATTGAAGGCAAAAGGAGAAGAGGGGAGCAGATGATGAGATGGTTAGGTAGCATCATAGACTCAAAGGACATGAATTTGAGCAAACTCTGAGAGACAGTGGAGTACAGGGAAGCCTGATGTGCTGCAGTCCATGGGGTCATAGAGTCAGGCATGACTTCTTGAAGTAACAACAAATTCAACTGGCCCAGCAGTTTCATTCTTCTCTCTTGGAAGTCAAGCACCATGGAAGAAGTGTGACTATTTGCTATCTTAAGCCCAAGATCATGTCAGAAGACCATACGTAAGGAGAGGCCCACAGAAGAGGAGAGACTCTGTAGAAAGAAGGAAGATCTGGGAAGCCAGATCTGTGAGGGAGGAAGCCTTCTTGGCTTTGAACCAAGATGAGCCTCAAGGTGACTCCAGTGCCCGCTGCCATCTGACTGCAATGTCATGAGAGACCTTTTGTGAGAACTGTCCAAGTGAGCTTAGTCAACCCTCAGGACTGAAAGGGACAATAATGCATTATTGTTTTCAGATATTCAGTTTTAGGGTAGTTCGGTATACAACAGTAAGTAACTAGAACCACCCCATCAAAGTTTTATAAATGTGAAGCATATAGCAGGTACGAAATGTCTTGTTGTTGAATGGACACATTTATCTTCCAGGTCCAACAGGAATGAACATAAAGAATTCAGAGAAATGGACCTTATGAGAAAGATATGAAAAGTCCCCTCTTACAAGTTGCTGTCAGAATACTTTTTCTGGAAAGCCTCCACTGGAAGGCTTGCAAAACACCACAAAGTTGACCATAAATGTGAGGTCAGGCAACCAGCTTAGACCTCAGGAACTGAGGAGGTTTGAGGGAGGGAGTTCTTGATACTGAGGACTGGAGGTGTGAAATGACTCCTTGCTTGGCAGCTGGAAGCTGAGAATTTTACTCCTAGAAAGTGTTAAGATTTGAAGAGAAGACATTTAGTCACTTCTGTTCAACAGCTCGTTAAAGTGTTACCATCTTCATTTTGTCCCCCTCTCCCAAACAAAACCTCAGTCTGAATTATTTGACTAAATGCAGTGCTTTGTACAACTGATTTGAGAGTGAACAAACTTTAGTTGGAAATTGACTACTGGCAAATTGATCAACCTTTAGTTGCCTTTAGTCTCAGTTTAAGAGACTAGGGTAATAAAGAGAGACAGTTATCTCTTTATTGTTCAACTTTGCATAGGATTAAAGGAGCTTCATGTATCAAAATAAACTCTGGCTGTAAAAATAAGAAGATCTCAGATCTTTAAAAAATTTAACACTTCTTATACCTTAATGCATAGTTTTCTGGGTATAAGATCCATCCTTATGTTGAAGCTCTCAGAAGTGTATTTCTGATGCTTACATGTGTATAGACACACATACATCTACACTTCGATTAAATGCCTAGAGCCTGACTCATATACTGTGCATGTACATGCAAATACATACATGCACACACATATAAAGAAGTGCACACATAACATGACTTCTCAGAGATTAGACTTCAGATTTCCCAACAACCCTTACATTATCCAATTTCAATCTCTTATTTCTTTAACAAAGTAAACTGATGTGCTTTCAAGAGCCATGTAAGTTACACTATTTATTTCCACTCTGGGTAGTTTTCAAACAAGTGCACCAAACTTGTATTTATAAGATTATCTCCTGAGAAGTGCTGAATAGCTTACAATTTCCACACAAGCATTTTTTTTTTTTTTCAAAATTGTTAGACTGAGCATAAACTAAAAAACTTAAATAGTTATAATCAAAGTCTCATTGTCATCTAGACCATTTTATTTTTGTTGTTTGCATCTTAGAAACCATCAATGTGCAAGTGTCTAACTTATGAAAATATTTAGAATTGTCTCATGTTGTTTCAGTACAAACATGTAATGCTTTAATCTTTTTAGACCATTGGAGCCCTGAGGCCCAAGAGGAGGAATTTTGTCATACCATACTTAAACAAACAAACAGAAACTAGGCTTATTTAAAACAAATGATGAGTATTAGTGGACAAAGGAATAGAACTTTCATAAGCAGATATTCTGCAAATTTCCAAGTGCATCTCTGTATGGATGAAAACATTTTTAACTAGATAACTTAAAGAATTTCTTAAACCATTGTCAATTTTAACTCATCATCCTTGGGATATAGTCAGCAAAATAACCAAAGGAAAGTTATAAAGAGACCATAAAGTCTGACTTTGAATCTAAACTAACCAATCAATATGGACTCCACTTATACAAGGGATTCTCAATTGGTGACAAAGATACCAAATATTTCAGAGAGCAAATAAAAAAAAAATGCCTAATCGCTAGAGCTTCAAATTCTGAATAAAGCATTATATGATACTGAATTCCTTATTTCTCTCTCTGCTGAAGGCATTCAGAAGAGTAGCAATGAATGTGATTTTTAGAGAGTAACTATATAGGGGAAGGTTTTTGGACTACTCCATGGAGAGTATTCTCTTTACTATAAACAATATATTGGTGAAAGAATGTTACTGTCAGAATGCAGTTGTCATTACAGCATATTCTTGGCAGTTTTAGACACTACTCAAAAATCAAACCTTTCTTTAAGACTCCCAACCAGTTACAGAAAATGCACTTCTTAAGGACTTTTGTTGTTATTTAGTAACCGAGTCTTATCTGACCCTTTTGCAACCCCATGGACTGTAGTCTGCCAGGCTCCTCTGACCATGGGAATTCCCAGGCAAGAATACTAGAGTGGACTGCCATTTCCTTCTCCAGGCGATCTTCTCAGCCCAGGAACTGAACCCAGGTCGCCTTCATTGCACATGATTCTTTACCACTGAGCTTTCTTGAGAGCCCTCTTAAGGATTTAGGTGTTCCTAAGGAGAGTAAAGCTGAAACTCCAATACTTTGGCCAACTGATGCAAAGAACTGACTCATTTGAAAAGACCCTGATGTTGGGAAAGACTGAAGACGGGAGAAGAAAGGGGACGACAGAGGATGAGATGGTTGTATGCCATCACCGACTCAATGGACATAAGTTTGAGTAAACTCTAGGAGTTGGTGATGGACAGGGAGGCCTGGCATGCTGCAGTCCATGGGGTTGCAAAGAGTTGACACGACTGAGTGACTGAACTGAACTGAACTGAAAGAGTGAAGGTCAAAGTGTGGACTGGCCTGAGAATGGGACACTTCGGTATAGCACAGCATCCCCAGGCTTCTGGGAGGAGAATGGGATGCCTTACATAGATTTTATGCTCTGCAGCTTCATCATTTTCATTAAGGAAATAGATCTGACAGCTGTAGACCTGAGCAAACAGGAATCGTATCCCTTCTCTATTAAGCACTCTTTCCATTTTTACTATTTGGTGACTTTACCAACTCTATCCAAAAGAAGTACAAGAAATTTATGGGCTTGAATTCTGGAAAATGTTTATTGGTTTTGCACTCGTTTACTTTATTTGGGACATGGTTTAATATGACAGTAAATATGAGGCCATGAGCTTTGACGTCAAAGAGAGTAAGGTTTGACTCTCAGATGTGCCCTATTTGTAAAATATGGATAATAACATTTTCCCTTAAGTAACGTGCTTTGGACTGAATATGACAATATACGGAGGGCCTAGCATATACTAAGTCAATCAAATATTACAATTGTTGATTTTCATTGCCATTACCACTGTTGTAGACTTGTAATGTTCTTCTATTAGAAGAAAATATTTTTGTGCTGTCAAAAATACCAAATTACCTATGAAAACATAGAACAACATTAGTAGGAAGTAAGATGCTTCAAAAATAATCTAAAAATACAGTATTTGCTTAAAGTAGAAAAAGTCAATTGGTGTTTTCTAATTATAAGGTTAATATATGCTTGTGGTAAAATGTAGGAGAAAAAGTTAATATGATAGAAAGCATATCCTTCTCATAATTTTATACCTCTATGATTTGGCATTATTCTTTCAGACTTATTTAAATTTTTACCTACATCTGTGTATATAGGTATGTAAATATGTATTTTTAATTTTATCTGATTCAGCTTAGCTCAACAATATGACCTAGAGATTTTTACATGTCATTACACAGAGAACTCATTATTCTTAAAATTCTACACAGTGTTCCATTAGTTTAATAAACTATACTTTTATATATTATAATGTTGGACATTAAGATTATTTCAAATTTCCAGCAAACACAAATAAACAGATGCTATATACTAGAGAATTGTTGCCAACTTTTTCTAATCTTCAGATGGAATTAATAATGGATATTTAGGTGGGTTGGTATTATAATTCTTTTTATATTAATAATGAACCATATAGCATTTTAAACTTCTTAAAGCCACTTAAATGCTAGTACATATCTTAAAGGCCAGAGTGTTCTTTGCCTACATCACAGCAAAAGCTTAAGCACATATTTGCAGGATGTATCTTGAAAAGGAGAAATGTGTCAAAATGAGATAAATGAAGATATTTCAATGACATTTATCATCAGATGAAGTAGACATTACAGTGGATGTAGGAAAATTGGAAGCACTCAGGCGTATAATTTAGGAATTTAAGGCAAAAAAAAGTGACTCTAGTCAGTCTTTTGGGGTTTCCCTCTTAGCTCAGTGGGTAAAGAACCAGCCTGCAATGCAGGCACCCGGGTTCAATTCCTGGCTCAAGAAGATCCCCTGGAGAAGGACACAGCAACCCACTCCATTCTTGCCTGGAGAATCCCATGGACAGAACGGCTGTCAAGCTACAGTCCATGGGGTCGCAAGAGTCAGACACAACAAGAGACTAAACTACCAGTCAGTCTTCATGATACTCTTAAGAAGAATATGGTATGAGAAGTCCTCAAGGGAAAATGAATCCTATTTTGGTAGATGGTTTTGTTTTCTTTTAATTCTTACATATAGCGAAATACAATTCAGAATGTGTGAAGAGCATTCCAAAATAGACAAGTTATCAGAACTTGAATATAGATTAATATTGTGCCAGTTTTCTTAGAGAAAAAATATAATTTCAAAATTTAAAGACCAAAAAACCTAATCTTGATCACAAAAGAAAAGTCACAAGTTGCTATTTACTGCTCAGCTTGTGAGTGTACAGGAAAGACCCCAGTACCTGCTAGATACCCATGGAGATTTACTATGAACAAATCATACTTATTAACAGTCTAATTTTCAAGTTGTTTTTCCAAACTTGCAAATGATATGAATTTCATCAACATGGTTTAGCAGGAAAAAAAGCAGTCAATAATTTTGACAAATTCATTCTTGCTGTGTCTGTGGGTATGGTGATATGTTCAGTAACAGTTTTTTTAAGTTCTTTTGAAAAATGTCTCTAAGGTCATTCCTTAGTGGTTTGTGTTTATAAAGGTTTTATCAGTTACTTGGACAAAAGCTATGTTTTTCAGATGACTCAGGACTAGGGAGGACAAATGAGTATACAATCAAAGCCTTTTTGATGTGAATGTGAAACATTAACAGAAATTTAAAAATTTACAAACTTGGAATCTTACAGAAGTTCCCATTAAGACCAACCTCACTTGGCTCTGATCATACAGTCGCATTCAATGAAAGAAACAGTTCCTTTCCAGAGAATTGTGCATAATTTGAAATTACTGGAGTTTTAAGACCATCAAAAATAAACTATTTAGGACTTCCCTGGTGGTCCAGTAGTTAAGAATCTGCCTTCCAATGCAAGGGACACTGGTTCAATCCCTGGTTGGGGAACTAAAATCCCACATGCCACAGAGCAATTAAGCCTGTGCCACAATTAGAAAGTCGGTGCTCTGCAAGGAAAGCTCCCCCATGCTGCAACTAAAACCTGACACAACCAAATAAATGTTTTAAAAATATGGCATTGAAACATGTAAAATATCATGTATGAAACGAGTTGCCAGTCCAGGTTCGATGCACGATACTGGATGCTTGGGGCTGGTGCACTGGGACGACCCAGAGGGATGGAATGGGGAGGCAGGAGGGAGGAGGGTTCAGGATGGGGAACACATGTATACCTGTGGCGGATTCATTTTGATATTTGGCAAAACTAATACAGTTATGTAAACTTTAAAAATAAAATAAAATTAAAAAAAAATATGAGTAAAACTGTTCAACCTTGGGTGAACTCAATGAATTTTTACTGATAGTGTTTGTATAAATGTATTGTAAGATACTCTCTGTTCTTTTTCATTTTTTTCTCTCCCTCATTCCTCTCATGAAGTGTTTATGAAAAGCCAGTTAGATGCTATAGAAATTAAAAAAAAAAAAAGTTTTAAAAGTGCCTTGCCGGGAGAAAGCTTATAATTATGTAACTGTGGTCATGTAGTATAGTGTACTGAGTAAAGACTTCAGGACAAAATGAATTCAAGCTCAAATTTCTATTTTTCAATTCCAAACTGAGACCTTTCAGTTCAGTCAGTTCAGTCGCTCAGTTGTGTCCAACTCTTTGCGACCCCATGAATTGCAGCACGCCAGACCTCCATGTCCATCATCAACTCCTGGAGTTCACTCAGACTCACGTCCATTGAGTCAGTGATGCCATCCAGCCATCTCATCCTCTGTCGTCCCCTTCTTCTCCTGCCCCCAATCCCTCCCAGCATCAGAGTCTTTTCCAATGAGTCAACTCTTTGCATGAGGTGGCCAAAGTACTGGAGTTTCAGCTTTAGCATCATTCCTTCCAAAGAAATCCCAGGGCTGATCTTCAGAATGGACTGGTTGGATGTCCTTGCAGTCCAAGGGACTCTCAAGAGTCTTCTCCAACACCACAGTTCAAAAGCATCAATTCAATCAATCAATTCATCAAAAATGGACTAGAATGGGTGAATTTAACTCAGATGACCATTATATCTACTACTGTGGGCAGAAATCCCTCAGAAGAAATGGAGTAGCCATCATGGTCAACAAAAGAGTCCGAAATGCAGTACTTGGATGCAATCTCAAAAACAACAGAATGATCTCTGTTCGTTTCCAAGGCAAACCATTGAATATCACAGTAATCCAAGTCTATGCCCCAACCAGTAATGCTGAAGAAGCTGAAGTTGAACGGTTCTATGAAGACCTACAAGACCTTTTAGAACTAACACCCAAAAAAGATGTCCTTTTCATTATAGGGGACTGGAATGCAAAAGTAGGAAGTCAAGAAACACCTGGAGTAACTGAGACCTTTACTAAGTTAATAAAACTTTTGAGCCCCCTTTCTTTCATCTGTGAAATAGAGATTATAATGTGTATTGCATAGTGTTGTGTGAGAATTAAATACAATAATATATGGAATCATTAACAGGAAGTCTTTAATAAAGAGTAACTATTTATATAAGAGCTTTGGATAAAAATATTTATAAGAAAATGGAGTGAACAGTGAACTCTAAAAGAAAGGTGAAGTTGTAGTATTGTTGATGCTAAGTGATTATTTTTAATTTATTGATCTCTGCTCTTTTATTTACAACTTTATATCATGGAAACTTCTGAACATATACATAAATAGACAATCAACACAACAAACCCTTATGTACCCACTTATGCTTCAACAATTATCAATATGTTCTGCTCATAATTCTAGCTTTTCTTAGTTTGCTTATATTATCATTATTTTCTCCTCTCAGTACTATCATGCCCTTAATTCAATCTTTAACCCTAAAACTAATTTGGAGAGACAGAATATCAAAATGGTTACACACACACACACACACACACACACACATGCACGCATGCTGTAATTAGGCTGCTCATTTAAAATCCCTCATATATAAGCTGCTAGCTGAATAACTTGGCTCATTTTACATAATCTCTCTCTTGTCATAAGCTTATTCACTTGCAAAATGATAATAATAGCAGTATCTACTTAATAAAGATTTTGTGTGGATTAAATGAGCTGATTAAGGCAAATCGCAGCACTCTGAAAGTATGTAGTAAACATCCAGTAAATGTGAGCTATTATTATTCTAATTTCCAAGTTATTTGAATTGATCTGTTTATGCTGATGTTATTAATTTGTAGCTTTATGACATTGATTATGGAGAATGTGGACTATAACATTACTTGGCTCTTGATTTATTGATTGGAATTATGGTTCTGGAATAATACAAGGCAAAATTTTGCAGATATTCAGTGGTTCCATAAAAGAAGGTTTATTCTTAGTTTATAGCTAGAGAAATTCAATATATAACTATAAATCAACCTAATTAATTGTTTTCCCTGTTTTTAAATCATTTATGGACTACTTGATCTTTTAAAAATTGAAAGGACTTTTGAATTCTCTTCCTAATATTGTGTTTCCTATATCTCTTGACATCTGTTTTCTTTTTTCACATAATCAACTAAAGTACCTCAAAGGGGAAAACAACATTGTATTCTACTTGTATTCTCAGTTCTTGCATCCTGCCCAGAACTAGGTAAATGTCTCAGGGATTTATCAGTGCCATCCCATGCATCTGTAGTCTGCCTTTTCACTTTCTTTCCCTGGCTGAAAGCTATCATCCTTAAGGTCTTAAATTCCCTGACTTCCTCATAGATTAGGTCTTGTTTTTATGTGCTCATCATCGAATCCTAGGCTTTTGCTTCCTATGCTTTCTATCCAATTGCAATTTTATAGTTATTTGATTTCTTGTGGAAGTCTAGCTACATCCAGACTGTCAGCCCGTGAATGATGGGGCCCTGTCTGTTTTGTTCACGCATCTATGCTAAGCGCTCTGCACAGAACCTGGCCACAGGAGTTTAGGACCCTAGTTTCCACAGAGTGTGAGAGTCAGAATTCCCCAGTTCAAATACTAGCTTTGCCACTTACTAGCTGTGTGATTTAGGGCAAGGCACTTAAGTTCTCTGGCTTTAGTTTTCTTTTGTATAAAGACAGGATGGTTAATAGTATCTACCTTATAGGATCATTATGGAGGTTAAAAGAGATGCATTTATAAACCAGAGCACTGGCAGCTCTGTGCCATGCATGTTTCTAAATACTGGGATAGATATGGCAGTAAACAAGACAGAGATCCTTGCTCTTATACATTTATACTCCAAGGAGAAGATGAACAAAGGGCAATGAGAGACAAATACCCAGGAGAAGTTAAGAAGTGATAAGTGAAATTGAGAGGAAAAAGAGAAGGAAGAAGAAGAAAAAGGTTAATGTGTGAAGAGCAGGTAGGTTTGGGTAGAGGGGTAATGCATACTGAGTGTTCTTGGATGGCCTCTCTGTAGACCAAATACTTAAGCTGATATTTGAATGAGAAAAAGGAACTATCCATGTGAAAAACTGAGGGAAGAATGTTCTAGTCAGAGGGTTCAGGAAATCTCTGTCATAGAAAAGAGCTTTGGTCGCCAGGGGACAGCAAGAGTTTATATTATAGGCAATAAAATGGTAGACAGAGGAAGGGGTTCAAAGGTAATTAACATCCTGACTGACAGGGACTTCCCTTAGGTGGTCCAGTGGTTAAGAATCTGCCTTCCAATGCAGGGGATGCAGGATCGACTCCTGGTTTGGGAATTTGGATCCCACATGCTGTGGGGCAACTAAGCCCATGTGCCCAAACTAGAGAGTCTGTGTGTTGCAACTAAGACCCGATGCAGGCAAGTTAAAAACAATGAAAAAATCCTGATTGACACATAGTAACCATGTGATAAATGTTAGTTGCTGATGTTGCCTTTGTTGTCATTTTAATTATAAAGAATAAATATTTTTAAATGAGTAAATCAATGTTTGAATAGAAATGAATATGATTACTCTCAGGGAGGATGAAAAAATTGGGACATAGGAAGACGAAGAAACTTATCAAGATCCATTTATACTTTGCCTATGGCAGACTTGTCATAGGAGTTGGAGATGAAAAGATAAACCTTATTTTGCTTTGAGGAAACCATGATAAGTTGTAATATGAAGACAGAGACAAAACAACTTCCTTATTTTGAAGGAAGTTCCGTTAAAAGGATTGAAGGTACAGAACATTTTGTTCATCCATGGAGCTGACTGTAACCATTTTCAGTGGAAATTTGTTGATGCAGCCTGATTAGTATAGTTTCCATTTCTTCTTTGTTGGGCAGCATACCCTGCTTTTCTTCTGAAAGAATCCTCTTCCTGGCTGTAAATGGTTGCAACTTTAATGGGATAGCATCTGACTCAGGCCATTTCCAACACTGGCATTCTTCATTGACAAGGTCACAGAAGATCATATGATATGAGTTTGTTTAATTACAAGCCAATTCTAAATCTTTGGACGAAACTACATGAGAAAAGTGCTCTTTTCCCACTGCATAGTCTCTAATCCTAAAGTGGGCCAGTACTTGGTAATCTCAAAGGGAGCTCAAACTTAAAAATGAAGGCAGGGAGGAGGAAGTTAGGGCTTAAAGAGAGAGAACAACCACTGAAGATACTGTTGAGAACCTGACCTGAATACTCGTAAACTTTTAAATTATTGATACAGCAAACTACTTTTATGCTTAAGCCCATTTGAATTAGCTCCTCTGTCACTTTTGAAGAACAAATCTTAATTGAAAGAGAGACTTGGACAGTCAAATAGAGTTTGGGAAATGCAAAAGTACCTAAATAATATTAAATGCTAAATAAATGTAAAATGTAATTTTTATATAACCTGCCAGAATTGGCTTTAATATATGTTTCAGAAAGTTTGTTTGTTTTCTTAACATGACAGGTATGAGGGGCTGCTGCCTTCTATACATTAAAAAAACTCTTCTATCCTTTTCTCTTAACCTCTTTTCCTTGATATATCTCATCTCTGAGCTTCCCCCAATCACTTGAAAAATACAAAATAGATCATGTCAAAGCGAAAATTGCACCAAACTTAAACACATAAGTACTGTTTTTTTTTTCAAGGTGATTGCCATAGGGGTGAGAGACCAGAACTGGATCTAAAATCAACTCTACTGAAGCAATGGACTAGAGAGTTTTTAAGAGCTGGGGGAGGCAGTGGGTGAGGGAGAGATGGGAGTTAGTTACAGGCCATGTGTGTTTGCTAACTGGTCTTACCAGAAAGAAAAGTCCACTTTCTTGTATCTTCATGACAAGAGGTAGTTTTACAACTTGGAACATTTAGGACACCAAAGTTAGGCTCCTTCCCTACCATGCAAACTAGGAGACTGGGGTGATATCTCCCTTAATGTTTACACCTCAGAGGCTCCCGAGTCCTTGAGAAAGACAGTTCCAAGGGACAGAAGGCTTTTAAAAAGATTTGTATCTTGAAGGAGTAGGGAAATAATTTATAATTACAACTTTCTATTTAAAATTTTCTTCAAGAAAAGGAGGTCAATGAAAAGAAAAAGCCTGTATGAGTTTAATGGCTCTGAGGGGAGTGTTAAGTCCATCTTGGTCAACCAATAAGAGATGCACCTAACATTTCCCCCAGGCACTGTCTTTGTGTGCACAGCAAAAACAGCCACATAAATGCTATGATGTCTTTCTAAATTTGCTCAGTTGTAAAGTGGATAAACTGGACCCTCTTCTCTGGAAATAGAAACTCAGCCCCACTCTGGCTGAGACTATTTCAAGATTAGACTGATGACAAAGACAGCTTGTCTTTTGTAAACAGAAATTCCCAAACCATCTCTACCTTTAACATTGAAAAAGTATAATAACTATATTGCATGATTTCTGCAAGGACAAGAAGATATATATATATATATATATATATATATATATATATATAAAACACTAGACATAGAAATCTATACCTAATAGGTTTTCAAAAAGGTTATACTTATTGCTTAGTATTATTCACTTTAAAAAGGTTCATTTTGAATTAAAGAACATATAAGATTTGAATAATTATTGAAGCAGAGCTTGTGTGTTGAGGGTCCTTGGGCTGAATTTTGCCTATAGCCACATTTTGTTTGATCTGTACGGTAATTTGCTTATTATTTGCATGCATGTTTATTTGGTTTTAATACATTTAGGTTAGTTTACAATATTATTAAGTTGGAGGATTTCATACAAATATCCAAATTGAACTATTCCCTTGTTGGTGGATATTTAATTTGCTTCCAAGTTTTTGCTAATATAAATACTGCTTGATCATGCCTTCTCTTAAGGACCAATGAGTATCTCTAGAGTAGATACTAGGACGTGAAACTGTTAGATCATGGAAGATAGATACTTAACATTAATTCAGATGTGACAGAATTGCCTCCAAAGTACTGAACTAATCAACAGTCTAGCAGAACATGTGGTGATAACTATTTCCTCCCAACTTCTCATATGTTTTATTATGTTTCCTCCAATTAAATAAATTAAATTATATTTTATTTTTTACTTTCTTGAAGATTTGTGAGGCAAATCTCTTTGCTCATAAGTTTTGATGGTTTGTGTCTATTTCCATGAATTCCCTGAAGTAATACCACTACAATATTGTAAAGTAATTAGCCTCCAACTAAAATAAATAAATTTATATTAAAAAAAAGAAAACTTGAAACTTTTGAAGTATTCTTCTGTGAAATATTCCTTTTTCTCCCACCTAGATTTTCCCCATTATAGTCCTCATTAATGATTCACATCATTGTTTTAATCAGTTCCTTCTTTGGATCCACAAGGTAGAATTTGTTTAATCCTTAGCACATTTATCAGGTAACTGTCATGAGTGTCAGATGATTCCCTGGCAGCACAAGAATGCCAGAGGAGTTACTGCATGTAAAGTTCTAGAAACAGAATGGGAGAGGTGAGGGCATGTAGTAAACAACCTTGGCTAGTCTTTCAGTTTTTAGGAGAATAACTCTGATGCGTAGTAAATGTTTGTTTAGTGAATGAATATGGTACCACTTTTGGATAACGGATTATTACAAATGTAATCAGTTCACATTCCTGTATGCCTCTAATCAAATTTGCCCTTTATGACAATGAGCTAATTCCAGGGGCCTGCTTGCTCTCATTATGTTAATCCTCTAGGAGAGTATGTATTTGCTGTAGCACTTCAAAGTGTTTTTGTAAGCTTTTTCCTTGGTCACCCTTAATACCTTGGCTAATGAGATGGGACAGGGTGGTGGGGATGGGGGGCTTCCTTGCTTTAGGTTTGTTTGTTTTCCTCACCCATTCCCAAGCCAAGCCAGTTATCTTCATTTACCCATTTTGCACTTTCCTATTCAAAGAGAAGAAAGGGAAAAATAGAATATTGTGTTGTCAGCAAACATTCTGTCTTAAATAATTGAATAACAAGCACTATATCCCAAAATACCTCCAAAAATATGTGTAGCAGATAAGGAGGAAAACAAAAATCTCTTCCTTCTATAGGCCAAACTGAGTGACAGCCTGAAACCTTGCATTCATAACAGTGTACAAAACAGTGTGTCTGCATTCATTTTTGTGCATGAGCATTTAACATACATTGCTGGTGGAAAATAGATCATTGTTTTAGAAATGTCTTAACCATCTGCATTAAACTAAAAGGCCTGAGGAATGCATGCGAGTGTAACAAGGATTATGTCTCCCAGCCCCATCCTAGGTTGTGATCTTTTTTCATTTATTTTATTTTTTAATATAAATTTATTTATTTTAATTGGAGGCAATTACTTTACAATATTGTAGTGGTTTTGCCATACATTGACATGAATCCGTCACAGGTGTACATGTGTTCCCCATACTGAACACCCCTCCCTCCTCCCTCCTCATCCCATCCCTCTGGGTCATCCAAGTGCACCAGCCCCAAGCACCCTGTATCGTACATTGAACCTGGACTGGTGATTCGTTTCATATGATAATATACATGTTTCAATGCCATTCTCCCAAATCGTCCTACCCTCGCCCTTTCCCACAGAGTCCAAGACTGTTCTATACATCGGTGTCTCTTTTGCTGTCTCACATACAGGGTAATCATTACCATCTTTCTAAATTCCATATATATGTGTTAGTATACTGTATTGGTGTTTTTCTTTCTGGCTTACTTCACCCTGTATAATAGGCTCCAGTTTCATCCACCTCATTAGAACTGATTCAAACGTATTCTTTTTAATGGCTGAGTAATATTCCATTGTGTATATGTACCACAGCTTTCTTATCCATTTGTC
This sequence comes from Bubalus kerabau, assembly GCF_029407905.1. Taxonomy (NCBI): domain Eukaryota; kingdom Metazoa; phylum Chordata; class Mammalia; order Artiodactyla; family Bovidae; genus Bubalus; species Bubalus kerabau. Next base: position 225,009,602 of record NC_073624.1, read on the forward strand.
TGCTGATGGACATTTAGGTTGTTTCCATGTCCTGGCTATTATAAACAGTGCTGCGATGAACATTGGGGTACACGTATCTCTTTCAATTCTGGTTTCTTTGGTGTGTATGCCCAGCAGTGGAATTGCTGTGTCATATGGCAGCTCTATTTCCAGTTTTTTAAGGAATCTCCACACCGTTCTCCGTAGTGGCTGTACTAGTTTTCATTCCCACCAAGAGTGTAAGAGGGTTCCCTTTTCTCCACACCCTCTCCAGCGCTTATTGCTTATAGACTTTTGGATCACAGCCATTCTGACTAGTGTGAAATGGTACCTCATTGTGGTTTTGATTTGCATTTCTCTGATAATGAGTGATGTTGAGCATCTTTTCATGTGTTTGTTAGCCATCTGTATGTCTTCTTTGGAGAGATGTCTGTTTAGTTCTTTGGCTCATTTTTTGATTGGGTCGTTTATTTTTCTGGAATAGAGCTGCAGGAGTTGCTTATATATTTTTGAGATTAATTCTTTGTCAATTGCTTCATTTGCTATTATTTTCTCCCATTCTGAAGGCTGTCTTTTCACCTTGCTTGTAGTTTCCTTTGTTGTGCAGAAGCTTGTAAGTTTTATTAGGTCCCATTTGTTTATTTTTGCTTTTATTTCCAATATTCTGGGAGGTGGGTCATAGAGGATCCTGCTGTGATTTATGTCAGAGAGTGTTTTGCCTATGTTTTCCTCTAGAAGTTTTATAGTTTCTGGTCTTATGTTTAGATCTTTAATCTATTTTGAGTTTATTTTTGTGTATGGTGTTAGAAAGTGTTCTAGTTTCATTCTTTTACAAGTGGTTGACCAGTTTTCCCAGCACCACTTGTTAAAGAGATTGTCTTTTCTCCATTGTATATTCTTGCCTCCTTTGTCGAAGGTAAGGTGTTCATAGGTGCGTGGATTTATCTCTGGGCTTTCTATTTTGTTCCATTGATCTATATTTCTGACTTTGTGCCAGTACCATACTGTCTTGATGACTGTGGCTTTGTAGTAGAGCCTGAAGTCAGGCAGGTTGCTTCCTGCACTTCCATTCTTCTTTCTCAAGATTGTTTTGGCTATTCGAGGTTTTTTGTATTTCCATACAAATTGTGAAATTATTTGTTCTAGCTCTGTGAAAAATACCGTTGGTAGCTTGATAGGGATTGAATTGAATCTGTAGATTGCTTTGGGTAGTATACTCATTTTCACTATATTGATTCTTCTGATCCATGAACATGGTATATTTCTCCATCTATTAGTGTCCTCTTTGATTTCTTTCACCAGTGTTTTATAGTTTTCTATATATAGGTCTTTTGTGTCTTTAGGCAGATATATTCCTAAGTATTTTATTCTTTTTGTTGCAATAGTGAATGGAATTGTTTCCTTAATTTCTCTTTCTGTTTTCTCATTGTTAGTGTATAGGAATGCTAGGGAGTTCTGTGTGTTAATTTTATATCCTGTAACTTTACTATATTCATTGATTAGCTCTAGTAATTTTCTGGTGGAGTCTTTAGGGCTTTCTATGTAGAGGATGATGTCATCTGCAAACAGTGAGAGCTTTACTTCTTTTCCAATCTGGATTCCTTTTATTTCTTTTTCTGCTCTGATTGCTGTAGCCAAAATTTCAAAACTATGTTGAATAGTACTGGTGAGAATGGGCACCCTTGTTTTATTCCTGACTTTAGGGACAAGGATTCTTCAATATCCACAAATCAATCAATGCAATACACCACATTAACAAATTGAAAAATAAAATCATATGATTATCTCAATAGATGCAGAGAAAGCCTTTGACAAAATTCAATATCCATTTATGATAAAAACCTTCCAGAAAGCAGGAATAGAAGGAACATACCTCAACATAATAAAACCTATATATGACACACCCACAGCAAACATTATTTATTTTAGTTGTAGCCTAAAATCAGCTTAGAAAATGATGGGAAAGAAACATCCTATCCTTGAGTCAATAGCCCTGGTTTAAGTGAGAATTTTGTTTACAGAATTGAAATGCTTTTTTCAGCCCTATTTTAAATAACTTTCTGCCACTTCTCCTCGGAAAGCATGCCAGTTTAAAGACTTGCCTATTAGGAAAACCTTGCTGATATTCAGCCCAACTCAACAATTTATCTTTTTCTCTAATTGGTCCTTTGCTTTCGTGGGCTCCTTTGAGACCCACTGTGCAAGCACCACTCCTGATTGCTCTGTTGGCTTTCAGTTTCCAGAACTTGGTCAGTGTATCTTCATTTGAAAAGCCACTGGTCAGCTCTTGAAATAGATCTCTTTCCTTTCTTTATGATATATCTTGACATATATCATAGTCTTTGATCTTATGTCTTTAGAATTATGGAATGGAAGAGCAGGGAATTTCCTTAAAGACTTCCAGAATTCCCCTTTTCTATTTGAAATGAGAAAAATATACCTCAGGTATGTTAAGTGACTTATTTGGAATGTGAGTAGCTGGCAATTCAAGAGCAGGAACTCAAAACTGAAATCCCAAAATAAAAATGAAAAAGTGGCCACAGCTGAGGCAAATAAATAAGTGAAGTGGGGTGGATATGTGATAATAGAGTGTAGAGGACAAGTAGGGGAGCAATGAGGATCTGCAGAGATCTGCCCTGTGTAAAGGGGGCTGCTTTTAATCAGTACCACCACTGCCAAATATTATGAGCCCACAAGAAACATCTGAATTCTGGGTTTTTGTGTGAAATATCCTGATTTTAAAAATAATTTCAGCCAATTAAGATTATTTTAAAATTCTCAGCTGATAATCTAAACCATGTCTGAATCCAGCCTGCAGGACAGTAGTTTATAAATAATACTATAGAATCTCATGGAATTTCTGCTACATTTGCAGAATTTGTTAAGAGTTGCAAGTGTCCTGATAGTAATCTACTGTTTTTGATTTATGGCTATAGAAGCTAAATAAAAGGGAAAGAACATAATAACTTGAGTTATTGGTCATCCACACCTATGTCATGGCCTCATAGTAATGAAGTAGACTTCCCTCCCCCTTCAACTTAAGCTTGGTTTGTGTTTTGCTTTGGCAGATAGACATGACACCAGGACATGAAATGAGCTTGCATGGTTGAACTTGCCCTTTTGCATTCTTGCCTTTAGCCATGGATAGGACGTGCCTTAGGTAATCCTGGCCCAAGGAGGATGAGTGACAAGTGGAGCAGACATGGTCTCAGATGAGAGTTTGGAGCCAAGCCCAGGTGAGGTCAGCCAAGATCAGCCAAACCCCAACCAACCTTCAGGTTCTTAAGAAATAAATCACTTTTTTAAAAAGTCCATTGAAAATGTGAGGTTTTTTATCACACGGTAATAGCTAACTAATAGAAAGAGACTTTCTCAAGATTACACAGTAAGTGTTTGGCAGAATCAGAATTTAGTTAGGGCTATAAACCCCTGGTGCAGTGCATTTTCTTTTCTATGGTGCTCTTAAATGCTGGTGATCTTCAATCTGTCACTTTCTCATTTCATTCAGCCTGTCTAATTGTCAATGTTAAGTCAGAAAAATGGACTTGATCTTTGAGTCTCCTTCACAGGATTTTTTTGCAGAGATGGTATTGGTCTCTGTGTACACCTACCACAGCTTGGAAAGCAGCTTTCAGATTTCCGCAAAGACAAATGGAAATAATCTAGCTTGATTTGTTGTTAGACAATTAGGATTTGCACAACCAGAATTTGAATTTACATAAAAATTAAACCAATCTCTTTGCAAGATGAAGTAGTTTAGAATTACCACTAATTTAATTGAGGTTGCTTAAATGGCTTATAATCGGTATGATTGTTGCCAATTGCTTGCATCTTCAGCAAGGTAATCAGTACCCACTCAGCAATTTCTACCTTCAAATCAATTAAACTGTAAAACAAATTCCCTTTCTTTTAAGCAAGTTATATGGCTTGGATTTTACTTTATTTACAGTGAGGCCTTTATTGCATTCTAATCTATTTGTCAAAAAAAAAAATTCAGATAGTTTTCTCTAACTCTTTATTTTTGTTCTCAGTAATAGATTCTATGAAAATCATACCCTCTTTCAGGCTACTGAGAATAATAATAATACTGACCTCCTAGGGATTGTGATCAGATATAAATTATTACATATATACTTTTACATATATACAACAGTGTCAGGCACATAGTAAATCTTAGTAGCAAATTTTTAAATTCTTACTGTTATTATAATCTGCTATTAAGCTTACAACTGTTATTCTGTACGTATGTGTGTGCATATATATTAATACAGTATGCATGCATGCATTCATGCTAAGTCTCTTCAGTTGTGTCTGACTCTTTGCAATCCAATACTACTGTAGCCGGCCAGGCACCTCTCTTCACTGGATTCTCCAGGCAAGAATACTGAATTAGGTTGCCATTTCCTACAAAAGGGGATCTTCCTAGCACAGGGACTGAGATCACGTCTCCTGTGTCTTCTGCTTTGCAGGAATCTTTACTGCTGAACCACCTGGGAAACTATATATCTGTAGCTATATATCTATCTCTTAAGGTTATTCTGCTGATGTATTTGGGTACCCGGCAATAGAATAAATTTCCTACTATAAACCCTCAAAATGACATGGGGTTGAAAAGCTCTCTGGCTGTGATTCTAAGTGACATCAATGGCCCACTAGTTTAGGTGCTGTCATTTACCGATCTAGAGGAATTTGAATGACTGAATCATGAAAATCTGAGAATTCTCACTTGAAGAAAGTGAAAGAAACATCTTCCCTTGAAAGAGCTTAATGCTTCTCAGGACAGTGCTTCTCAAACTGTAATATGTGTGCAAACTCCATAATGATGCTGTAAAAGTGTGGCTTTGGATTCCATCAGTCTGGGATGGTGCTTGAGATTCTTCATTTCTAACAAGCTCCCAATGATACCAAAGTACAGATACTTTTGTATTCCTCTTGTGTAAATGTCAAGTATTAGAATGCTTGTTCATATGATAAGTCTGTATTTACTTTTGTTGAAAACTGCAGCCATATAGTTTTCAAAGCAATGGGACCATTTTACATTTTCTACCAGCAATATATGAGAGTTCTGATTGCTCTACATCTTTACCTTTACTCAGTATTATCGCTTCTTATTTATTATCAGTGTCATTTAGCTACTCTAATGGTGTGCAGTGGTAGCTCATTGAAGTTTTAATTTGCCTTCCCTTTCTTGATGAGGATGTTGACCAATGTGCTTAATGAGCATTTGTTTATCTTCTCCTCTGTAGCAGCAATGCAAAGCCTTCATGTATTTTTTTTTTAAATTGGGATTTTTGTCTTATTGAATGTAAGATCTATTTATAAACTCTGCATGCAAGTCCTCTATCAAATATAGGTATTGTCAATATTTTTCTCCTAGGAAAGAGAAAGGGAGAATAACCCAGGCTGGGATGACTTTAAGGAAGTGTAAGCTGATTATCTTAAACTAAAGACTTATCATCTTGAAGGTCTTCCTTGAGTGTTGAGGTTTAAAATCCAGTATGTTATTTCCTTGGCAGAAAGCCTTTGTTTGTTTGTTTGCTTGTTTTTAGCCACTTGATTCCTTTAGTCAGCAAATCAATTCATCATTATCAGTGTAAACCTGGCAGTGATGCAAGAGCAGAGCAGACCTCCACCTCCTTCAATTCAGTCCACCCTAACCCCCTGCCCTTACTAAGTCTCTTTATTACAGAGTATGTTATCTCAGAGATGAAAAAGGTGTCTCCAAAGGGACTGGAATATTGCTCTTCTTTTATGAGATTATAAAATATGGAAGAATTCTTCAGGAAACTGAATCTATTCCATAAAAACAACTCCCATGTTATCTTTTTCAGAGACCTTGGAGATGCTGGCACTGTATGAAGGCTCCAGGTCACTGACATGTCCCAAAGGACATGATTCTCAACCAAGTGAACATGGATATACACTGTGGCCAAACCATACTGAATCTGTTTCCATACTAGAGTAACACAGTATATTTGCTCTATAAATTTAACATCTTGCGTTGAATTGTCAGAGTGAAAAAAGAAAAGAAAGTTACAAGTCAGAGGCTAATGAGAAGATTGTACTTCCTCATAATAACAGTGATAACAATAAGTAATATAAGGAAGATGCCTGCTCTGTATCCCTGTATATTCAAAACTAAAGATAGTGCCAGGTATCTAGTACATACATGTCTGACATTAGTTGAATGTCAGGAAACTAAATCTTCACTAGGTACCCATCACTGTAAGAGCTTAACTTAGTACTTACCATCTCCCTTCCACAAAAACATCCAATAAATGATGTTATTTCAGTCTTACAAATAATAAAACTGAAGTTCAGACAGATCAGGTTATCAGCCCTAGCTCACACAGCTGTGGGGCTTGAACAGAAACTCAGACTTTTGAATGCTTAACCACTATTCAAAACTACCCAAAAAGTAAAAGTGTGAAATTAAACCTCTTTTTTTCAAACTACAGTTAATAATGTAAGGATGCTGCAAACTTAACTTCACACACACACACACACACACCCCATCCCTTTAAGTTCTTTTCTATATAAAACCTAAAGTGACTAAACCTAAATTAAAAAAAAAAAAATTGGAGTATAATTGATTTACAATGTTGTTAGTTTCTGCTGTACAGTAAAGTGAATCAGTTATACATATAAATATATCCTCTCTTTTTTAGATTCTTTTCCCATATAGATCATTATAGAATACTAAATAGAGTTCCCTGTGCTATACAGTAGGCCCTTATTAGTTATCTATTTCATATATAACAATAGGTATATGTGACTCTCTTTCTAAGTTTCCTTGTGTATAGTCCAAATGAAAAATAGTAAAAGCATATTCTGAGTCAGGAGTCAGTCAAAAATGTTTACTATGCAGCTATTTTATTATTTGCTGCTAGAATGAGTATATATCCCTACACAAAGATATATTAAAGTCTGTTACATCAAAAATGATGACATTCATCTTTACATCTTTAGGGTCTGGCTTCCTCTGGCACACTGTAGTGCTCAGTAATTTATAACTGAGCTACCACAGCTATCACAATTGTATTATTTTGGTATACATTTTGTTGCAGATTATTACTGACAACACTAATGTAAATCATTAGTATGTGTGTTTGTGTGCATGAATATGTGTGTGCATCTGTCTGTGTGCACAAAATAGTTAAAAGCTCCTTACCTCTAGGAACTTACATTATATTTCAGGGAAGAAGACAATAAAAATAAGACATCATATAGTATGTTAGAAGGTAATAAATTATATTGCTGTTGTTCAGTCGGTCAGTTGTGTCTGACTCTTTGTGACCCCATGGACTGCAGCATGCCAGGCTTCCCTGTCCTTCTCCATCTCCTGAAGCTTGTTCAAACTCGTGTCCATTGAGTCAGTGTTGCCATCCAGCCATCTTGTCCTCTGTCATCCCCTTCTTCTCCTGCCTTCACTCTTTCCCAGCATCAGAGTCTTTCCTAACAAGTCAGCTCTTTGCAGCAGGTGGTCAAAGTATTGGAGCTTCAGCTTCAGCATCAGTCATTCCAGTGAATAGTCAGGATTGATTTCCTTTAGGATTGACTGGTTTGATCTCCTTGCAATCCAAGGGACTCTCATGAGTCTTCTCCAACACCACAGTTCAAAGAAATTTTATAAATAAAAATAAAAGCAGCCAAAACATATAGGGAGTAATGAAGAGGAGGTTTCCATTTTAAACTGGGAAATCAGAGAAAACCTCACTAAGAAGGTGACATTTTAACAAAGATTTAAAAGAGATGAGTAAAGAAATTATATGAATTTATTGTAGGAACATTCTAGGCAGAGAACCAGTTGATGTGATATATGTAAGGCAAATCTAGAATTCAAAGAAGAGATCCCTCTGGTGATAAATATGAGGAATTGTCAGCATATAAGTGGTATTTAAAACCAAGGGATAAAATGAGATAAACTAAGTAAGAAGTGAAATGGAGAAATCAAACATCCAAGGTATGGGGGAAGAGGTAAGGTTCCAATGTTAAGAGGAACAGGAGGAGAAACCAGCAGGAGTTGCAACTCAGATAGGAGGAATGTCAGGTAATAATGATGACCTGAAACACAAAAAACAACATGCTTCATGGAAAAAGCAATAATGTAAAATGGTTATTCTGTCTATAATCTTCTCATACCAACCCATTTTCCATAATATAGCCGGAACAGTCTTCTTAAGCAAAAGTCCGATCATATTATATTCCTCCTTAAAATATCCACATTGCATATAAAATAAAATTCAGTCTTCCTAGCCTGGTTTATCAGGAGTGTCAGTGCACTGAATTCTAATCATTTCTCCAATCTCATCTCTTACTACACCCTTCATAGTTAATTCATTCAGAAAACTTGTTTAACACCTCTTGCATTCTAAGCACTGTCCTAGATACTGAGTCTTGTAGAAGACATGGGAGGCTCCTGTCTTCATGGAATTGACAGTTTATTGGACTTGAAGGAAATATATGATTATATACATAAGTAAATGAAGTGGATACTAAGTTCCATGGGAATATGATCTGTCCTGTTCTCTGCTCTATCCCCAGCAACAAGAATGAGATCTTAAACATAGATGAGGTGGTCAGTTGATATTTGTTGAATGAATGACTGAATAAAGGAATTTCAGATGGCAATATGGAATATAAAGGATATGACATGAGAATTCACTGGTGGTTGAGAGCTGGTTATTTGGTTAATGTGATCATGAAAGCCCAAGACCTCCCATTCTAATTTCCAGCCATTTGGAACGTCTTTCTGTTTGTCAAAGACAATATGTTCTGCATAGTCCCTGGGGTTTGGAATATCCTATTCTTTTTTTCCTAAAAAGCCTCTTGATGAAAGTCCAAGTGGAGAGTGAAAAAGTTGGCTTAAAGCTCAACATTCAGAAAACGAAGATCATGGCATCCAGTCCCATCACTTCATGGGAAATAGATGGGGAAACAGTGTCAGACTTTATTTTTCTGGGCTCCAAAATCACTACAGATGGTGACTGCAGCCATGAAATTAAAAGGCGCTTACTCCTTGGAAGGAAAGTTATGACCAACCTAGATAGCATATTCAAAAGCAGAGACATTACTTTGCCAACAAAGGTCCGTCTAGTCAAGGCTATGGTTTTTCCTGTGGTCATGTATGGATGTGAGAGTTGGACTGTGAAGAAGGCTGAGCACCAAAGAATTGATGCTTTTGAACTGTGGTGTTGGAGAAGACTCTTGAGAGTCCCTTGGACTGCAAGGAGATCCAACCAGTCCATTCTGAAGGAGATCAGCCCTGGGATTTCTTTGGAAGGAATGATGCTAAAGCTGAAACTCCAGTACTTTGGCCACCTCATGTGAAGAGTTGACTCATTGGAAAAGACTCTGATGCTGGGAGGGATTGGGGGCAAGAGGAGAAGGGGACAACAGAGGATGAGATGGCTGGATGGCATCACTGACTCTATGGACGTGAGCCTCAGTGAACTCCAGGAGTTGGTGATGGACAGGGAGGCCTGGTGTGCTGTGATTCATGGGGTCACAAAGAGTCAGACATGACTGAGTGACTGATCTGATCTGATTCTTTTTTTCCAGGGAGTATTCTTTCTTCCTAGCTGTAACATCAATTCTTTGCCTAGCCAATTATGGCATAACAGTTGAATAGTAAGCTTAGATTTCAACTCCTCTGAAAAGCCTTCCCATGTCCATTCACTCCTTAAACTAAATTAGGTGCTTCTTGTAACTGCTCGAACATTCTGTGCTTAGTCTGATAGTAGCTCTTGTCTTGTATTTTCAGTGATACCCATATATAAGAGGAAATAGTAGAGAAGGAAGGAACCAGCTGTGATTAATTATGGCAAAAGTGTTTGTAGGTAATGCTTTTCCATGGCCTTTGATAGCACAAAACGTAGATGTTCTATGGATGGAGATATAGGCAGTCCTATTGTTTTTGCCATAGTTTGTGGATTCCAGGAAGTTTTTCTCCTTAATTGTCTATCACAAGCACCTAATTTGTTTGTTTTACTCTTTATGTATTTATTTATCACCTTGTTTTACATCAAGTCTGACAGGAACAAGCACCAATATCCATCAGTAGCTGTAAAACCAGAACCACAGCATCAGCTCATTGGAATTAATATCTCAATTTTAGAGAAAGAAAAGACCTCATCAATCCTCTTTCTTGGTTGTTTTTACGCTACTACGTCACACGACATTTTTGTCTGTTTGTTTTATTTTGGCTTGGTTTTATTTTCGGCTTTTAATGTCTGATGAATTCTTCTCCCTGATAAATATGTACTACCCCCTTATACACATAAAATTTTACATACAATTTCTAGAGAACCCTGAGGCTGCTTATGGCTGAGATCCCCTGATAAATCTCAACCTTTAACTATAAAAGGCAAGGAAACTTGGTTGTGCAACTCAGGGGTCTTTAAAGGAGGAAGGAACTTTTAGAGTGAAAGGTCATGCTGTCATTCTGGTTTATGAGAGAAGAGGGACACCCAGCCCATACCCAGATGGTAGGAACAGTGAAGGATAATTGTGCAGTCTTAGCCAATCCTCACACCCTCCAGGGCTTCCCAAGTGGCTCGGTGGTAAAGAACCTGCCTGCCAATGCAGGAGACAAGTATTCAGTCCCTGGGTTGGGAAGATTCCCTGGAGAAGGAAATCACAATCCACTCCAGTATTCTTGCATGGAGAATCCCATGGACAGAGGATCCTGGCAGGGTACAGTCCATGGGGTCACCAAGAGTGGGACACGACTGACTGACTAAACATGCATGTACAACCTCCAATAGTAAAATCACCTTTAACAGATAAGATGAGTTTTCTGTTGAGTAAGAAAAGGGGTCCCATCAGTCCAGCCACTGGGGAAACAAGTAAGGTGATGCAGCCTGGAACTGTAAGGCAAGCCTCCAAGATGCTCTCGGGAGTTCAGCCAGTCATGACAAGTTGATTTGACTATTGACCCACCTGCTATATCAAACCACCAGGATCCATTCAATCATAGTACGAAGTAATAAAATGGGAATTTAAAATAGTATGAAATATATGAGAAGCTGACACTACATTTACTAATACAGACGGCTTATGGTGTCACATTTAGCATTGTTTTGGTCCTGACAGCACCGTTTGCATTCATCATCTTAGCATAGGAAGATCAGAGATGAGGTATATAACCAAAACCTCAAGTACTCTGAATCGCTGCATTTGACTCTGTTTGGGATTTTTAAAGTAGCTTGCCTCTGAAAAGCATGAAAAGAAATGTGCTTTTCATTAAGAATTTTTGGCAAATAATTGCATTATTGGAGCACAGTCTTTTAGAGTCAGCACTTTGTATCCAATTACCAGTGAACGTAATGGATGGTTCCTCTGGCTTGTCATTTCTGCTCTGCAGGCACTTAAGATAATCCTCTGTAACTTTTCCGATTAAAGTGAATTTATTACTGGCAAAAAATATTCCTGGAATTGGATGCTCTCTTCAAATGAAGAACATGGTAAACATGCCAACTGGAAATTGGCTTTTCCCAAACTGCTTGTTCTCTCAAGCAGAAGAGGCCCTTAAAAAAAAAAAAAAGAGCGGAAGTGTAATCAGCATAACCTGAATCTTTTGCCTAATTAGTGACAAATTGACTGGATTGAATTTGAGACTTGTCTTTTCCAGATATGTTTCTGCTACTGCCTTTCTGAATTTCCCATGGGAAGTCACCTAAACCTCTCAAGGCTTCCTTGTTTTAGTTCAAATGTCCACTCTGTCTCTTATTATGGCATTCAAGTCACTCTAAACTTCAATTCTATTATTTGTAAGAAGAGAATAACACCTCTCTCAAAATGCCATGCAAATTTAATGAATCATGGATTAAAACACTTAAAACTGAAGCTAGCACAGAGCAGGCACTCGGATGATTATTGTTATTCTATCTCAAATAAGCGAAAGTATGGAGAAGCAGACAGATGGATCAAACAAGAAGTCAGTTGAAATATTACTCAGTTTTCTACATTAGCACTGGTATTGTAATATATTTCATCTCAAAATACTATTTTTCCTTTATTTGATTTGTTTTTTTAAACAAAGACGTTCCTATGAAATATGGTTTAAATGTCAGTGTTCTTTTTATGATAAAATATTCTCCTTTGTTGTTGTTTTATTTTGTAAATATATAATATCAAATGTTAGTTTTAAATTAAATCAGAGGAGTGAAGAAATAATTATCAATATTTTAGTACTGGACAAGAAAAAGCTCTGATTAGTATGGTAGTCAGAAAAATCTATGTCCTTATCTACAGAAATGAGTTTGAGCAAGCTCCGGGAGTTGGTGATGGACAGGGAAGCCTGCTGTACTGCAGTCCATGGGGTTGCAAATAGTTGGACACGTCTGAGTGACTGAACTGACTCACCACTCTATTATTCTTGCCTGGAGAATTCCATGGACAGAGGAGTCTGGCAGACTACAGTCCATGGGGTTGCAAAGAGTTGGACACAACTGAGCAACTAACACACTCATGAAATTAAGATTGTTAATCAGTTGGTAAGATATTTCTCCTGGGTCATCTAGGCGAGCCCAGTGTAACTGCAAGGGTCCTGAAAAGTAGAGAAATGAAATGGAAGTGGAGGTTAGAGAGATGGGATATGTGAAAGACTAGACTCACCACTGCTGGCTTTGAAAATGGAGGAAGGAAATCATAGACTGAGGAAAATAGAATGCCTCTAGAATCTGGAAAAGAATAGGAAACAAATTCTCTCTTAGAGTCTCCAATAAGGCATGCAGCCCTGTGAACACCTTGATTTTAGTCCGGTGAGGTCTGCGTTGGTTTTCTGACCCACAGAGTTATAAGAAAGTAAATTTGTGTTGTGTAAAGCATTTGGTTTGTGGGAATTTGTTATTCCAGTTGTTGGCTGAAGTAAAATGCACAACTTGAAAGTTGCTATGTAAGTTTTATTTAGAGACCTTTCTGAAAACTATAGCCCTGGAGACAGCTTTTCAAGTATTTCTGAGAAACTGTTCTAAGAGGTAAGGGAGAAGTGAGGATATACAGGAATTTTTTTTTTTTTTGCTGGAAAAAAATGGAGTTGAACATCAAAAGATTACTCCTGATCATAGAAACAGACTCTCAAGTTAATGCTTTTAGTGCTTTTCTATGTACGGGAAGCTATAAGAGTCTGGGTTCATTCAAATTATTCTTTAGGTATGCATCTTAGCTAACCATAATCATAATGCTTCGAATATTTCTCTACCCTGAATTTCCTTCACGGTGTACTTTTGGGGCTGTGTGTATGTGTGTGTATGGAGGTGGTGGGGCAACTGAAGTGGCTGATGGTTTGATCCTTGTTTACTGGAATGGCAGGCACACAGTAAATGGAAACTAATACAACTAGCAATAATAATTGTGTCTTATTTGTATAAAACATGTTTGCATAGGACTTATTTGTATAAGTTCACAAACATGTTTTCATATGTTTTTGAACACTGAGAGATACTCAGTTCTCCTGACGTGAATAGATAAGCCAGTGTTTCAAAGCAGTGAGGAGGCTATTTCAGTAAGCCTGGCTTGAACCTGGATGTTGTGAATTAAATGTTTGTGTTCCTTCCAAATCTACATTTTGAAATCCTACCTCTCAGTGTGATACTTGTTAGAAGATGGGTCCTTTGAGTGGTGATTATATCATGAGGTAGATCCTTCATGAATGGAATTTGTGCTTTATGAAAGAGGTGCTACAGAGCTCCCTAACCCCTCTCACCATGTGAGGATATAATGACCCCTCTTCTTATCCCAGAAGAGGGGTCTCACCTGACCAGACTGGCACTCTGATCTCAGACTTCTTGCTTCTAGAACCTAGGGGAATAAATTCCTATTGCTTGTAAGCACCCAGACTGCTTACAACTCCTTGTTGTAGCAGCTCAAATGGACTAAGACACTGGGTCAGTGGAAATAACAAGATTTGATCATATTCTAGATGTATTTTGAAGTTAAAGTCATTGATTTTTGCTGGCACATGGACTGTGGACATAGGAAAAAGAAAGATAAAATATGACTGTGATATGTTGGACCTTACCATTAACTGAATGACTGGATGGAGCAGATCTGGGAAGGAGGAGAGAATTAGAAGTTTAATTTTAGACATATTGCATTTGAAATGTCTATTAGGCATAAACAGAGAATTCAACTGGACAGTTGGATGTATAAGTCTGGAGTTCTAATCTGAAATGGTATGAATTTAGGAATCATTAACTTGTCAGTGGTGTTGAAAGTCACAAGACTGGATGAGACTAACTGGGAGAGAATATATAGAGTAAAAAGATTCAGAATTGAGCTCTGAGGTGTAACAACTTTGAGAGCTGGGAGATAAAAAGAAATAGCCAAGAAGCCTCAGAAAATTTGCTGAAAGAGATAAAAGAACAAGAAGGAAGTGAAATCAAGTGAAGATACTGGCAATTCATTCTTTTATGTTGCTTTTAAGTCATGTGATATGAGTAAAACTTGTAGACCTAAAGGTATCATTCTTCTATATCAGCATTTCTCAACTGAACCACAGCTGGTATTTTGGACCAGATAAGTTTTTGTTGTGGGGGTTTATCCTGGGCATTGCAGGATGTTTAGCAACATTGCTGGTCAACATGCACTAGATGTCAGTAACATGGCCCCAGTTGCGACAACCAGAAAGTTTTCAGACATTGGCAGGTTTACTTTTGGAGACAGAATGATTTCCAGTTGAGAACCATTGTTCTGTTCTGTGATTGTTAGTCACTCAGTTGTGTGTGAGTCTTTGCAACCCCATGGACTGTAGCCTGCCAGGCTCCTCTATCCATGTAATTTTCCAGGCAAGAATACTAGAGCACTTAGCTATTATCCTTCTCTGGGGGATCTTCCAACCCAGGGACTGAACCTGGATCTTCTGCCTTGCAGGTGGATTCTTTACTGTCTGAGCCACCAGGAAATCTATCTCTGGTCAACATGCACTACTTGTCAGTAACATGGCCCCAGTTGTAACAACCATAAAGTCTCCAGGCATTGGCAGATTTACTTTTGGAGACAGAATGATCTGAAAGTTGAGAACCGCTGTTCTAAATATATTCTAATGTACCTTCTTCTTCTTTATTAGCTCCTGCTAAGATGCAAGCTCAGCAAGCTGGGAGAAGAAAATTCTTGGTGTTAATGCAGAGCTGGTCCTCTATTAGGAAGGTAGGGACTCATCAACAGAATGTCAGCAGCCTTCCCTCTAGATAGAAGGGCAGACCATACATTTCATGGCTGAATTATCTTTCAATGATAGCTTGATTAGCATAATTTTCTACCAGGGCATCTCTGATCACTTCTCACAAAAACTGATTCTACCAACCTCTAGGGTAAAATGGAGGTTCTTTGGCTTGATTTTGTCAAGCAGTTGTCTAGACTCTGAAGTGCCTAATTAACTTTGTTTTCTTGATGTCTCTGTGCCTGGAGGACCAGAAACAGTTCCATGCCCTAGAGAAATAATTTTCTAGTGAGGTAATTAGAGGTACTGCCATCATACCATTGACCACTGGAGTAGAAAAAGTGAGGACACAGAAGTGGTTAAGGATTTTTGTCAATCTATTTATTAAAAGGATAAAATGGAAAATAAAAAGAAGCAGATATATAAATAAAGAAGGAGGCACCACACAGCTCGAAATCCAAAGAAAATGCCTACATGCATGGGAGATATAGAAGATGATAATCATGACAATGATAATTATGTCTCATTCACACAATAACTGTTTATTTAGTGTCTCCTTGAGTGGTTCTTGTTGAGTGGTTCTGTTCCTAGTGTTTGAGAATATGATAGTAACAAAACAGAAATAAATTCTGTCCTCAAGATGCTTTCATTCTAGTGGGAGCTGTAATAAACAAAATAAGTTATTGTCTTAGTCTGTTTTGGCTGCTGTATACGAATACCATAGACTGGTGGCTCATAAACAACAGAAATTTATTTCTCACCATTCTGGAGGATGGAAAGTTTAAGAAGAAGATGCTGGTAAATTCAATGCCTGGTGAGAGCCTGCTTCCTGGTTCACCAATGACTAACTTCTCATCTTGTCTTCACATGGCAAAAAGAGCAAGGGATCTCTCTGAGTTCTCTTTTATAAGGGCACTTATCTCATCATGAGGACTCCACCCTCATGACCTGAAAGTGAAAGTGAAGTCGCTCAGTCATGTCTGACTCTTTGTGACCCCACAGACTGTAGCCTACCAGGTTCCTCTGTCCATGGGATTTTCCAGGCAATAGTATTGGAGTGGATTGCCCTTTCCTTCTCCAGGGGATCTTCCCAACCCAGGGCTTGAACCCAGGTCTCCCGCATTGTAGACAGATGCTTTACCATCTGAGCCCAAGACCCTGCCTCCTAATGCCATTAGATTGAACTTTAGATTTCAAATTATGAATTTCAGCAGGATGCAGATTTTTTGGTTTAAAGCAGTTACCAAGTGATAATGCTAGAGAGCAAACAAACAACAACAAAAAAATGGTTGTGTAAGGAAGATGTAAAATACTGAAGAGGTTGATATTTTAGTGGGGATTACCAATAAAGGAGTTAAGAAATAGCATTCCAGAAATAGAGAATAACAAGTTCATAAGGAAACATGCCTGGCATGTTGAAAGAACAGCAGGAAAAGCAGTACAGCTCAGAAATAAAATGAACAAAATGCAGTAGAATGTAATATAAGGTCAGAAAGTTAATGGGAAACCAGGTAAGATAAGATTTTAGTTCTTGGTTTGTTGTTTTTCAGTCGCCAAGTCATATTTGACTCTTTAGAGCCCCATGGACTGCAGCACACCAGGCTCCTCTGTCTTCCACTGTCTCCTGGAGTTTGCTCAGATTCATGTCGATTGAGTAAGTGATGCTATCTCATTGCACTTTACTTTCAACAACAGATACATCAAGAACTGAGAGTTGTTTCTGCTTTGGCTCAGCTGCCTCATTCTTACTGGGGCTCTTAGTGATTGCCCTCTGTTCTTCCCCAGTAGCATATTGGATACCTTCCAACCTCAGTTCAGTTCAGTCGCTCAGTCATGTCTCTTTGTGACCCCATGAACTGAAGTATACCATGGTTTTTCACTCTCCTCTTTAATTTTCATCAAGAGGCTCTTTAGTTCCTCTTTGCTTTCTGCCATTAGGGTGGTGCCATCTGCATATCTGAGATTATTGATATTTCTCCCTGCAATCTCGATTCCAGCTTGTGCTTCATCCAGTCTGGCATTTCCAGTGATGTACTCTGCATATCGATAACCTCAGATATGCAGATGACACCACCCTTATGGCCTAAAGCAAAGAGGAACTAAAGAGCCTTTTGATGAAAATTAAAGAGGAGAGTGAAAAAGTTGGCTTAAAACTCAACATTCAGAAAACTAAGATCATGGCATCTGGTTCCATCACTTCATGGCAAATAGATGGGGAAACAGTGGAAACAGTGACAGACTTTATTTTGGGGGGCTCCAAAATCACTGCAGATGATGATTGCAGCCATGAAATTAAAGGACACTCGCTCCTTGGAAGAAAAGCTATGACCAACCTAGACAGCATATTAAAAAGCAGAGCTGTTACTTTGCCAACAAAGGTCCGTCTAGTCAAAGCTATGATTTTTCCAGTAGTCATGTATGGATGTAAGAGTTGGACTATATGGAAAGCTGAGCGCTGAAGAACTGATGCTTTTGAACTGTGGTGTTGGAGAAAAGTCTTGAGAGTCCTTTGGACTGCAAGGATGTCCAACCAGTCCATCCTAAAGGAAATCAGTCATGAATATTCATTGGAAGGACTGCTGCTGAAGCTGAAACTCCAATACTTTGGCCACCTGATGCGAAGAGCTGACTCCTTGGAAAAGACCCTGATGCTGGGAAAGATTGAAGGCAGGAGGAGAAGGGGATGACTGAGGATGAGATGATTGGATGGCGTCATTGACTTGATGGATGTGAGTTTGAGTAAGCTCCAGGAGTTGGTGATAGACGGGGAAGCCTGGAGTGCTGCATTTCATGGAGTTGCAAAGAGTCAACCATGATCGAGTGACTGAACTGAATTCTGCATATAATTTAAATAAACGAGGTGACAATACACAGCTTTGAGGTAGTCCTTTCTCAATTTGGAACCAGTCTCTTGTTCCATGTCCAATTTTAACTGTTGCTTCTTGACCTGTGTACAGATTTCTCAGGAGGCAGGTAAGAAGGTCTAGTATTCCCATATCTTTAAGAATTTTCCACAGTTCATTGTGATCCACACAAAGGCTTTAGCATAGTCAATGAAGCAGAAGTAGATGTTTTTTTCTGAAATTCCCTTGCTTTTTCTATGATCCAACGGATGTTGGCAGTTTGATCTCTGGTTCCTCTGCCTTTTCTAAATACAGCTTAAACATCTGGAAGTTCATAGTTCATGAACTTTTGAAGCCTGGCTTGGAGAATTTTGAGCATTACTTTGCTCATGTGTGAGATGAGTGCAATTGTTTGGTACCTCGAACATTATTTGGCATTGCCTTTCTTTGGGATTGGAATGAAAACTGACCTTTGTCAGTCCTATGGCCACTGCTGAGTTTTCCCAATTTGCTGGCGTATTGAGTACAGCACTTTCACAGCATCATCTTTTAGGATTTGAAATAGCTCATCTGGAATTCAATCACCTCCACTAGCTTTGTTTGTAGTGATGCTTCCTAAGGCCCACTTGACTTCCTACTCCAGGATGTCTGGCTCTAGATGAGTGATCACATCATTGTGGTTATCTGCATCATAAAGATATTTTTTGTATAGTTCTTCTGTATATTCTTGCCACCTCTTCTTAATATCTTCTGCTTCTGTTAGGTCCATGCCTTTTCTGTCCTTTATTGTGCCCATCTTCACATGAAATGTTCCCTTGGTATCTCTAATTTTCTTGAAGAGATGTCTAGTCTTTCCTATTCTATTTTTACCTCTATTTCTTTGCATTGATCACTGAAGAAGACTTTCTTATCTCTCCTTGCTATTCTTTGGAACTCTGCATTCAGATGGGTATATCTTTCCTTTCCTCCTTATCTTTTGCTTGTCTCCTTTTCTCAGTATTTGTAAGGCCTCCTCAGACAATTATTTTGCCTTTTTGCATTTCTTCTTCTTGGTGATGGTTTTGATCACCAGTCCTATACATTATCAGGAACCTCTATGCATAGTTCTTCAGGCATTCTATGTATCAGATATAATCCCTTGAATCTATTTGTTACATCCACTGTATAATCATAAAGGATTTGATTTAGGTCATACCTGAATAGTCTAGTGGTGGCTTTTATTCTGAATAATATGGGAAGCCAGTGCAGGGTATTAAACAGAATGACGTGATTATATTTTAAAAAGCTAATTCTTTCTGCTGTGTTGAGAGTAGACACTCGAGGGGTAAGAGCAGAAGCAAGACTAGTTGGAACTATTCCAGTAATCCAGGAGATAAAGGGTGGAGTATGAATCATACTGATGGCAGTGAGGATGGTATGAAATATACACATAGAAACACATACAAAAGGTAAATAGTATATTGGGGCAAGCAAAAAATTTACAGATGTAATGACTGATGCCTGAGATTAGTTTTTAAATATTTTAGGGAAAAAACATGAGGGATACAAGAATGAAAATTAACAAATGTTGATAAATATTGAGGTTGAACACTTTGTACATCAGAGATCATTGTGCTCTTCCTTTTATTCTTGTGTAATTTTTAAATTGTCACAATAAAAAAATCTTTGCTAGAATATAATCTCTATGTTAACAGGTATCTTAGTTGCTTTGTTCATGGAAATATACCAAGTAAAATGAGCATGACATTGCATATGCTTAATAAATTTTTCTAAACGGCAAAATAAATTAAGGCACTATTTAGGAGAAAAATTTGCTGAATGCCAAGCAGTTTCTAAATCAGAATTCATTGGCAAAATGACCAGAAGCAGCTATTATCCAGGTGACAATTTTTATTGAAGTATGGTTGATTTACAATATTGTATTATTTTCAGGTGTACAGCGATGTGATTCAACATTTTTACAGTTTACCCTCCATTAAAAGTTATTACAAGATAATGGCTGTAATTCCTTGTGCTATACAATATATCCTAGTTGCTTATTTATTTTAAACAGTAATAGTATCACTTAATCAAATAGCCTAGTTTGCCAACCTCTCTCCTCTCCCCTTTAGTAACTACTAGTTTATTTTCTATATCTGTGATTCTGTATATGTTTTGAATAACTTGTGTTATTTTTTAGATTCCACATGCAAGTTTTAACATACAGTATTTGTCTTTCTCTGTCTACTTATTTCACTAAGCATAATATTCTCTAGGTCCATCCGCAAATGGCAGAATTTCCTTCTCTTTTAGTCTGAGTAATAGCCCATTGTACATGTATTCAACAACATCTTTATCCATCTGTCTGTTAATGGGAATTTGGTTTGCTTCTATATCCCAGCTATTGTAAGTAATCCTACTATGAACATTGGTACATGTATCAGTTCAAATTAGTGTTTTTAATTTTTCTGGATATATACCCATGGGTGGAGTTCCTGGATTATATGGTAGTTCTATTTTTAGTTGTTTGAGGAACCTCCTAACTGTTTTTCATAGTCACTCTACAAATTAAGATTCCTGCAAATAGCCATTCTGAAGACAGATGTGGAGTAATATCTCATTGTTATTTTAATTTTCATTCTCTAATAATAGTGATGTTGAGCATCTTTTTATGTGCTTGTTAACCATCTGCATGTTTTCTCTGGAAAAATGTCTATTTAGATCTTCTGTCCATTTTTTGTTTGGGTTTTTAAAAAATATTGAATTGTATGTGCTATTTATATATTTTGATATTATCCCCCTTTGGACATATCATTTGCAAATATTTTCTCCCATTCCATAAGTTGTCTTTTCATTTTATAGATGGTTTCCTTTGCTGTGTTAAAGCTTTTAAGTTTAATTAGGTCCAACTTGTTTATTTTTGCTTTAATTTAATTTGCCTTGAGAGAGATATCTATAAAAATATCGCTACAATTTTTGTGAAAGAATGTTCTGCCCTTGTTCACTTTTAGGAGTTTTTTTAGTTTCAGGTCTTTCATAGGTATTTAAGTCACTTTGAGTTTATTTTATTTTTTTCTTATTGTGTGTGTATATATATATATATACACACACACACACACTGATTTCTTTATTTTTTATTATTTTATTTAATTTTTTAACTTTACAATATTGTA
Source organism: Bubalus kerabau (assembly GCF_029407905.1). Taxonomy (NCBI): domain Eukaryota; kingdom Metazoa; phylum Chordata; class Mammalia; order Artiodactyla; family Bovidae; genus Bubalus; species Bubalus kerabau. The sequence goes on from NC_073624.1 coordinate 225,030,739, forward strand.
TTGGTTTTGCCACATATCAACATGACTCCACCACAGGTATACATGTGTTCCCCATTCTGAACCCTCCTCCCTCCTCCCCCCACCGTACCATCCCTCTGGGTCGTCCCAGTGCACCAGCCCCAAGCATCCAGTATCATGCATCGAACCTGGACTGGCGACTCATTTCATATATGATATTATACGTTTCAATGCCATTTTCCCAAATCATCCCACCCTCTCCCTGTCCCACAGAGTCCAAAGAATTGTTCTATACATCAATGTCTCTTTTGCTGTCTCCCATACAGGGTTATCAGAGAAGGCAATGGCACCCCACTCCAGTACTCTTGCCTGGAAAATCCCATGGACGGAGGAGCCTGGAAGGCTGCAGTCCATGGGGCTGCTAAGATTCGGGCACGACAGAGCAACTTCACTTTCACTTTTCACTTTCATGCACTGGAGAAAGAAATGGCAACCCACTCCAGTGTTCTTGCCTGGAGAATCCCAGGGATGGGGGAGCCTGGTGGGCTGCCGTCTATGGGGTTGCACAGAGTCGGACACGACTGAAGAGACTTAGCAGCAGCATACAGGGTTATTGTTACCATCTTTCTAAATTCCATATATATGTGTTAGTACACTGTATTGGTGTTTTTCTTTCTGGCTTACTTCACTCTGTGTAATAGGCTCTAGTTTCATCCACTTCATTAGAACTGATTCAAATGTATTCTTTTTAATGGCTGAGTAATACTCCATTGTGCATATGTACCACAGCTTTCTTAGCCATTCATCTGCTGATGGACATCTAGGTTGCTTTCATGTCCTGGCTATTATAAACAGTGCTGCGATGAACATTGGGGTACACGTGTCTCTTTCAATTCTGGTTTCCTCTGTGTGTATGCCCAGCAGTGGGATTGCTGGGTTATAAGGCAGTTCTATTTCCAATTTTTTAAGGAATCTCCACACTGTTCTCCATAGTGGCTGTACTAGTTTGCATTCCCACCAACAGTGTAAGAGGGTTCCCTTTTCTCCACACCCTCTCCAGCATTCATTGCTTGTAGACTTTTGGATCACAGCCATTCTGACTGGCGTGAAATGGTACCTCATAGTGGTTTTGATTTGCATTTCTCTGATAATGAGTGATGTTGACCATCTTTTCATGTGTTTGTTAGCCATCTGTATGTCTTCTCTGGAGAAATGTCTGTTTAGTTTTTTGACCCATTTCTTGATTGGGTCATTTATTTTTCTGGAATTGAGCTGTAGGAGTTGCTTGTATATTTTTGAGATTAGTTGTTTGTCAGTTGCTTCATTTGCTATTATTTTCTCCCATTCTGAAGGTTGTCTTTTCACCTTGCTTATAGTTTCCTTTGTTGTGCAGAAGCTTGTAAGTTTAATTAGGTCCCATAATCTTCTCTGTATCATTCCAATTTTAGTATATGTGCTGCCGAAGCGAGCACTTGAGTTTATTTTTGAATATGGTTTGAGGTAATGTTCTAATCTCACTTTACATATACTTGTCCAGTTTTCCCAGCACCACTTGCTGAAGAGGCTATCCTTTCTCCACTGGATATTCTTGCCTCCTTTGTCATATATTAATTAACTATAGGTGTGGTGTTTGGTCTCTCTATTCTGTTTCATTGAACCAATGTCTATTTTTGCACCAGTACTATGCTAATTTATTATGGTAGCTTTGTAGCATAGTTTGAATCTGGGAGTATTCTACCTCCAGATTTGTTCTTTTTACTCAAGATTGCTTTGGAAATTCAGGAGCTTTTGTGGTTTCATGTGAATTTTAGGATTATTTGTTCTATTTCTGTTAGAAATGTAATGAGTATTTTGGTGGGGATTGCATTTAATCTGTAATTTGGGTAGTATGACCATTTTAAAAATACTAATTCTTCTAATCTAAGTGCATATGATATATTTCCCTGTTAGTGAATCATTATCAGTTTCCTTCATCAGAGTCTTATAGTTTCCAGAGTATGGGTCTGTCATATCCTTGGTTAAGTTTATTCATAAGTATTTTTTATGTGATTTTAAGTGGGATTGTCTTTTAACTTCCCTTTATGTTAATTCCTTATTGGAGTATGCTGCTACTGCTGCTGCTAAGTCGCTTCAGTCGTGTCCGACTCTGTGCGACCCCATAAATGGCAGTCCACCAGGCTACCCTGTCCCTGGTATTCTCCAGGCAAGAACACTAGAGTGGGTTGCCATTTCCTGTTCCAATGCATAAAAGTGAAAAGTGAAAGTGAAGTCGCTCAGTCGTGTCCGACTCCTAGCGACCCCATGGACTGCAGCCCACCAGGCCCCTCCATCCATGGGATTTCCCAGGCAAGAGTACTGGAGTGGGGTGGCATTGCCTTCTCTGTATTGGAGTATAGGAATGCAAAATTTCTGATCTTGTATCCTGCAACCTTGCTGAATTAATATATTCTAATTGTTTTTGTCTGGAGACTTTGGAATATATAGAGTACTGTGTCATCTGCGAGCAGTGACAGTTTTAACACTTTCCCTCCAATTAGGGATCCCCTGGTAGCTGAGCTGGTAAAGAATTCACCTGCAATGCAGGAGACCCAGTTCAATCCCTGGGTTGGGAAGATCCCCTGGAGAAGAGATAGGCTACCCACTCTAATATTCTTGGGCTTCCCTGGTGGCTCAGCTGATAAAGAATCCACCTAAAATGTGGGAGACCTGGGTTCGATTCCTGGGTTTGGAAGATCCCCTGGAGAAGGGAATGGCTACCCACACCAGTATTCTGGCCTGGAAAATTCCATGGACTGTATAGTCCAAGGGATCGCAAAGTGTCAGACACAACTGAGTGACTTTCATTTTCACTCTAATTAGGATCCATTATATTTATTTTTCTTGTTTTATTATTGTGGCTTAGACTTCCAAGACTATGTTAAATAGAAACAGCAAAAGTTGATATCCTTATTTCTAAATTTAGTAGGAAGGCTTTTGCTTTTCACCATTGAGTATTATGTTGGCTGTGGGTATGTCATAAATGACCTTTATTGCATTGAGATATATTTGCTCTGTACCCATGTTGGTTAGAGCTATTATCATTAATGGATTTTGAATTTTGTCAAATGCTTTTCTTTCATCTATTAAAATGATCATGTGATTTTTACCTTTTTTAAAAATATGTGGTGTATCACATTGATTGATTTGTGTGTATTGAACAATCCTTGTGACACTGGCATAAATCAAACTTGATCATGATGTATGATACTTTATATGTCTTGCTGGATTTGGTTTGCTTATGTTTTGTTGAAGATTTTTGCATCTATACTCATCAAAGATAGTCTATAATTTTCTTTTCTTCCTTTTTCTTTGCCCATTTTTGATATCAGGAAAATGGGGCTTAGTCAAATGAATTTGAATGTGCTCCCTACTGTTCAATTTTTTGGAATAGTTTAAGGAAGATGGGTATTAATTCCTTTTACATTTGATAGAATTACTCTGTGAAACCATCTAGTTCTGCACATGGCTTGGTGGGGGTTTTTTAATTCCAAATTCAATTTCACCACTAGTTATCAAGTCTGTTCAGATTGTCTGTTTCTTCCTCATTCAGTTGGTAAGATTGTGTATCTCTAAAAATTTGGCCATTGTTTTTAAGTTGTCTACGTTTCTTAGTACATAACTGTTCACAGGATTCTTTTATGGTCTTTTTGTATCTCTGGCATTGGTTATTACTTCTGTGTTTTTATGACTTATTTTGTTTATTTGGGTCCTCTTTCTTTGCTACTGCTGTTGCCGCTGCTGCTAAGTTGCTTCAGTCATGTCCAACTCTGTGCGACCCCATAGACGGCAGCCTACCAGGCTCCACCATCCCTGGGATTCTCCAGGCAAGAACACTGGAGTGGGTTGCCATTTCCTTCTCCAATGCATGAAAGTGAAAAGTGAAAGTGAAAGTGAAGTCGCTCAGTCATGTCTGACTCTCAGCGACACCATGGACTGCAGCCTACCCGTTTCCTCCATCCATGGGATTCTCCAGGCAAGAGTACTTTGCTCAGTTCAGTTCACTTCAGTCACACAGTCGTGTCTGACTCTTTGCGACCCCATGAATCGCAGCACACCAGGCCTCCCTGTCCATCACCAACTCCCGGAGTTCACTCAGACTCATGTCCATTGAGTCAGTGATGCCATCCAGCCATCTCATCCTCTGTCGTCCCCTTCTCCTCCTGCCCCTGATCCCTCCCAGCATCAGAGACTTTTCCAATGAGTCAGCTCTTCGCATGAGGTGGCCAAAGTACTGGAGTTTCAGCTTTAGCATCATTCCTTCCAAAGAAATCCCAGGGCTGATCTCCTTCAGAATGGACTGGTTGGATCTCCTCGCAGTCCAAGGGACTCTCAAGAGTCTTCTCCAACACCACAGTTCAAAAGCATCAATTCTTCAGCGCTCAGCTTTCTTCACAGTCCAACTCTCACATCCATACACAACCACTGGAAAAACCATAGCCTTGACTAGACAGACCTTTGTTGGCAAAGTAATGTCTCTGCTTTTCAATATGCTGTCTAGGTTGGTCAAAACTTTCCTTTCAAGGAGCAAGTATCTTTTAATTTCATGGCTGCAGTCACCATCCACAATGATTTTGGAGCCCCCCAAAATAAAGTCTGCCACTGTTTCTACTGTTTCTCCATCTATTTGCCATGAAGTGATGGGACCGGATGCCATGATCTTTGTTTTCTGAATATTTAGCTTTAAGCCAGCTTTTTCACTCTCCTCTTTCACTTTCATCAAGAGGCTCTTTAGTTCTTCTTCATTTTCTGCCATAAGGGTGATGTCCTCTGCATATCTGAGGTTATTGATATTTCTCCTAGCAATCTTGATTCTATCTTGTGCTTTTTCCAGCCCAGCATTTCTCATGATGTACTCTGCATATAAGTTAAATAAGCATGGTGACAATATACACCTTTGATGTACTCCTTTTCCTATTTGAAACCAGTCTGTTGTTCCATGTCCAGTTCTAACTGTTGCTCCCTGACCTACATACAGATTTCTCAAGAGTCAGATCAGGTGGTCTGGTATTCCCATCTCTTTCAGAATTTTCCACAGTTTATTGTGATATATACACAAATTTCTTTGCTAAAGGATTATCAATTTTATTTATCTTTTCAAAAAACTAGCTTTTGGTTCCATTGATATTTTATATTGTCTTGTATCTCCATTTTATTTATTTTATTTCTAATCTGTATTATTTCCTTTCTTCTGCTGGCATCAGGCTTTGTTTGTTCTTATTTCTTATAAGTACATTAGATGGTAGGTTAAGTTGTTTATTTGAGTTTTTTTGTTGTTCCTTCAAGAAGTCTGTATAAATATGAAATTCCCTTTAGAATTACTTTTGCTACATCCACAGATTTTGGAAAGTTGTGTTTCCATTTTGATTTCTCTTGGGGTATTTTCAGATTTCCTCTTTGATTTCTTTTTACCCTGTGTTTTAGTAGCATGTTGTTTAATTTCTACTTGGTTATGCTTTACCCAGTTTTTTTTTTTTTTTGCTATAATTAATTCAATTTTTTCAACCCTGTGGTCAGAAAGAAATGCTTGATATAATTTCTATCCTCCTTTTTGTTGTTGAGGCTTGTTCTGTAACCTAGTATGTGATCTATCCTGGAGAATGTTACATGTGCACTTCAAAAGAATATGTATTCTGCTGTTTTTGAATGTAATGTTTTGTAACTCTCATTTAAATGCAACTTGTCTTTTGTGTTATTTAAGACCATTGTTCCCTTATTGAATTTCTGTCTGGATACCATGTCCATTGCTATCAGTTTTGTGTTAAGTTGCCTACTGTTATTGTGTTATTTTCAATTTCTCCCTTTATGCCTATTATTATTTACACTATATGTTTAGGTGATCCTGTTTTGGGTGTGTATTTATTAATAAGCACAATATCCTCTTCTTGTATTGATTCCTTTATCATTATCTAATGCTCCTTTTTTGTCTTTTGTTCTAGCCTTTGTTTTAAAGTCTATTATATCTGATATAACTGCCCCACCTCAGCTTTTTAATCTTTTCTGGTTGCATGAAATATATTTTTCATCCTCTCACTTCCAATCTTTTTGTGTCTTTAGCAATGAAGTGAGTCTATTGAAGGATCTTATTTGTTTGCTTGTTTTTATTAATCAGGCACCCTATGTCTTTTAAACAGAGCACTTAATCAATTAACACTTAAAATAACTATTGCTTAGTATGTACTTATTGCCATTTTATTACTTGTTTCTCAGTTATTTTTGATGTTCTCCCTCTGTTCAGTACTTCTTCCCTTTGTATTTTGATAATTTTCTTTCTAGTATGGTTGGGTTCCTTTTGTTGTTGTTGTTGTGTCTCTATAATAGGTTTTTGATTTGTGGTTACCATAAGGTTTCACATATGTTGACCCATTATTATATCTCCATGATTTAAGCTTGTAGTCATTATAACTCATTATTGATCAGAGGATTTTGCAGAAACTAATGTCTGCAGCTGGCAATTTTTATTTTGGCTGGCCAAAAAGTTATTCCTACCCTTTCACTAATACTTTGTGAGTTATTACATTCAATAGTTAAACCTGACACACTTGTAAAGTTCTAATTTTTGTGAAATGTTGTCTTCAGTCCACTCTTCTGTTGAAGCTAAGGTGCATTCTCTAGCACTGAGTTTCATTTTCACTTTCCATATCAGAATCAATAACTAAGGGTTTTTTTTGTCTTTTTTGCTGGTCTAGTATTCACATCTGGAGAAGGCAATGGCACCCCACTCCAGTACTCTTGCCTGGAGAATCCCATGGATGGAGGAACCTGGTGGGCTGCAGTCCATGGGGTCGCAAAGAGTTGGACACGGCTGAGCAACTTCACTTTCACTTTTTATTTTCACGCATTGGAGAAGGAAATGGCAAGCCACTCTGGTGTTTTTGCCTGGAGGATCCCAGGGAACGGGTAGCCTGGTGGGCTGCCTTCTATGGGGTCGCGCAGAGTCGGACATGAATGAAGCAACTTAACAGCAGCAGCAGCAGTATTCACATCATCTGAATCAGAACTATATTCTGAGGGACTATCATCTGCAAACTGAAAGGAGGGATTCCCACTTACCCTACCCACCTGGAGAACGTTCAAAGCTGGCATTTACTGAGCACCTACTATGTGTCACATACAGCATGCATGTCATTTCTATGTGAATTTTCACCTGTTCTTCACACAGCTGTTTCAAATAGGATAGTTCTTTCTTAATCTCCAAGTTGGAGTTGCCAAGACTGTGTGAGTTGCATTTATACTAAATATATACTATACACTTATTCTAAGGCAATTACTTGTTGTTTATCTGAAATCCAAATTTTTATTTGGGCATCCTATACTCAATCTGGTAACATTAGAGCAAGTATAGCACCCACTGCTCATCTTGGTCAACACTGAAGACTTTTTATTTCCAGTGACTCATCTTTTCCATAAGAGTTTATTGCCCATTTGTATCAAGATGTGTGGCTATGTGTGTATGTGAGTATGCATGTAGAGAGAATGAGAGGAATAAGGCATAATATCTCAGAAAGTTTTATGTACCAGTCATGCTGCTTAAGAGTATCAGAAACACTTCATTTCATTGAAATGACTTCATTTTTTCCAAATGATTGTGCAGTTTCTACTTCCAACATCAATTGTGTATCAAAAATATCACCAAAATTTCTAGAAAAAAGGTAACTTTCTCTATTAGTTCTGCTCACATTGTAAACTAAGGCAATGTAACCAACAGAGCAACTCAGCAACATTCAAGGCAGCTGTATTATTTGTTCTTGGAGTCACAACAGGGAAATGATTATGTGAAAAACACAAGGCAATAAATATACAAAGCACATATTCCCTATCTTGGGAATGGACATTTGACCTCAAAGAGCTTACCATCTAACAAAGCTTCTCTATGAAAAGAGCTGTAGGACCCCAGACCATTTCAAAGATGGAGAGAGGCCCAGGTCACTTCACTTATTTAAGATACCTGTTAAAAATGAAGAAATCCCAAAATAGAGTTTCAAAAATTATAATGCAATTTAGTGTTTACATTTAAAATTTTAATGCTGAAAATTATCACTCAAAATTGTTGTGCCGTTCTCCACTTAAAAATGTGGAATTTATTTTTAAAACATTAATTTATATTTCATTATAGTAGCTGTGGTCCTACAATGTAACAGACACTCATCTAACATAGTGTCTGAAACTTTTTCAACTTGAAACCTGTGAACATGAGAAATATATTTCTATTCTTTCCAAGCACTTTAATAAGTCTAATATTCCCTTGGGGTGTGGGGAGATATGATCTGGATCATCAGGGAATTAGAGCAAAATTATTGGGGAGTTCAAATTGGAGGGGGATAGCCTGAAGGTAAGTTTGTTCATCCCTGCACCCCACCTTGCTAATTCTGATGGCTTCCAATTCACTATCCTGAAATACCATCCTATCAGCTTTGGTGTTAAGACAATTCCCACAATCATCCTTAAAAAATAACTGGATAATAATCATTTATTTTTATAACAATCACATATTTTTTGTGTTTGGGTAGCTTGATAGATAACTATTGGTCATTCTTTTACTTTTGTTGTCAAGCCATGACTATGTTCCAAGGTGCAATGTTATCTTCTTTCTTCATGGAATTCCACTCAATTTAAAAAACTCCATGAGGCTGGTTAATCAATGTATCTTATGATATAAAGAGTTACATGTTTATTCTTTGTAAAAGAGTTAGTATTTTTGCTTTTGTATGATTAAACATATTTAGGCAAAAGGTGGAAACTCTTTACTTTCATCATTGAAAGCTTGGTTGAACTAAACTGCTGATTTGTAGTCACTAGATGTGCTCTCAAGAAGGAAACTGAATTCTAGTTGTTCTTTATTTTGTCTGATTTTTGCAAGTTTGGAGAAACCAGCTAACTCTGTACTTAGTAAGACAGTTCACCATCAGTGATGAATCAACCCTCAGGGCCTACAAAGGTCTCATGTGTACACACAGTGCTTACATAAGGCCCTGGTAGAATCTGGTGTTCTTTATTAAACAGAAAGTAAAAATGCAGGGTCATATTTTAGCCATTTTAGGCTATAGTATCCTGAGTTTTATTAAAGGTCTTTCAAATGGTTTCCTCAGTTTATGGGAAACAGAGATAGCAAAATCCTTTATTAGTAGATGTTTAGAAATATTCCCTTGTGCCAGGAATTACAAATTGGAGGCATACTAGCCCAGTCTCACCAATAGACATATTTTGCTGCTGTTGTTTGGCATGCAGAGTGACTTTAAAAAATTACTTTGCAGAATGTAAACATCAGGAGATTTCAAACAAACACACACACATATATGGGTGAAATGGATGGATGAACAGATTTGGAATTCAGCTATTCATGATTAGCTTCAGTTCAGTTCAGTTCAGTCTCTCGGTCATGTCCAACTCTTTGCGACCCTATGGATTGCAGCACGCCAGGCCTCCCTGTCCATCACCAACTCCTGGAGTTCACCCAAACTCATGTCCATCGAGTCGGTGATGCCATCCAGCCATCTCATCTTCTGTCATCCCCTTCTCCTCCTGCCCCCAATCCCTCCCAGCATCAGAGCCTTTTCCAATGAGTCAACTCTTCACATGAGGTGGCCAAAGTACTGGAGTTTCAGCTTTAGCATCAGTCCTTCCAAAGAACACCCGGGACTGATCTCCTTTAGAATGGACTGGTTGGATCTCCTAGGAGTCCAAGGGACTCTAAAGAGTCTTCTCCAACACCACAGTTCAAAAGCATCAATTCTTTGGGGCTCAGCTTTCTTCACAGTCCAACTCTCACATCCATACATGACTACTGGAGAAACCATAGCCTTCTGGGTATACAAAAAAATCAGAGAGACATGAAAATGCATTTGAGACCTAGCAGTTTGTTAGACTTTTGTGTAGGGGGCTGAAAGGAATGTTGAGCAACAAGGTAATGTGGTTAAACTTTGAATGTGGTCCTCAATGATTTTTGAATTGCTATTAGCAACTACCAGGGAAAATATTATTGTTGATAATTGAAATCCTGCATGCTTCAATATGTATGCATTTTTTTCCTTATCGAAAACTTTTTTCCATTAAACATCTTTTTGTACTTAAAAGCATTACTTTAGACAAAACATTTTTATTCAGGATAAATTGCACTAATTTTATTTAATATTTTCTTTTAAGACCTATTCTATATTTCTGAAATATCTTTTGTTCCTCAACCATTCTGTATACTTGTAAGATTGATTGGTCTTATTCTATAGTATGATATTACTCAGATTATGGAGTCAGTAGTCCTTAGTCCCTTTGATCTTGGACAAATTTGCCTCTCTTTCCTCCCTTTAGAATGGGCTTAATAAAATCTTCCCTACAGAATTGGAAGCATTAAATGTGATAAATGAAAATCATTTACCACAGTGCCAAAAACTCATTGAAAAGTAATTGTCTGATTGTTGTTATTAGTTACTGCTTGTTGTTACAGAACTTTTAGAGCAGAGATACATCAAAACTTTAGTAGTACCTGAGACCCTAAGGTGACTATAACAGCCATTTAACTTGAGAGCATTCTTCAGCTTCTAAATTGCCTAACATTTTTAACCCCATTTACTAGCTCTTTTTTTAAAATCACCTCTTAGATTTGATATTTTCTTAGTATTATCTCAAAATACCTCCATCAGATTTATTGTCCATGTATTTCCTTTTCTTTTAAAGAAATATTAGGGCATTCAGGATATTTAAAGAATTTAAATCAATTAGCAAGAGAGACAATCCAATAGAAAATTGGGTTAAAAAAAAAATCTCAAACAGGTAAGAGTACAATTCAAGAGTACAATTCAAATGGTTGATGAGAATATGAAGATGTGATCAACTTTGTTAGTCATCAGAGAAGTATAAATTAAAGCAATAGTGTGATTCTTGACCATCAACACACTAAATTGAACAGACAAAAATAGCAATACAATTATAAGTATCAGTGACGACATGAAATATCCAGTTTTTATAAACTTCTGGTAGGACTGTAAATTGGTATAATAATTCTAGAAAACTATTCAGCAGTATGCATACATGCATGCTAAATTGCTTCAGTCATGTCTGACTCTTTGTGACCCTACAGACTCTAGCCCACCAGGCTCTTCTGCCCATTGGAATCTCCAGGCAAGAGTACTGGAGTGAGTTGCCATTCCCTTCTCCACAGGATCTTCCTGACCAAGGGATCAAACCTGCGTATCTTATGTCTCTTGCATTGGCAGGCGGGTTCGTTACTACTAGCACCACCTAGGAAGCCCTTTCAGCAGTATACACTAATGCTAAATATGCACATAACATAGGACCAGCCATTCTACTTCTCTGTAAATATCCAACAGAAATGTGTCCGTGTTTTTGCCAAAAGACATAGATACATTCTAACAGCAGTGTGTTTACAACACCATAGACTGGATGCTTACCTGTCTATCAATGTACAGTATAAATATAACAACAATGTGTAAATAGATTTTGGTACAAGTACCTAGTGAAATAACAAGTTACTCCATAACACTGAGTAAACAGCATTGAATACAAGCAAGCTGTAGAGGGCATGGATAGAGCAGTTCTTTCAAAATGAGGAAGGAGAAGAAGATGGATGGACCCTTTCCTAACAAAACAGCAATTTTATTGATAATAATGTATAGAACAGTCTTATGGACTCTGTGGGAGAGGGAGAGGGTGGGAAGATTTTGGAGAATGGCACTGAAACATGTAAAATATCATGTATGAAACGAGTTGCCAGTCCAGGTTCGATGCACGATACTGGATGCTTGGGGCTGGTGCACTGGGACGACCCAGAGGGATGGTATGGGGAGGGAGGAGGGTTCAGGATGGGGAACACATGTATACCTGTGGCGGATTCATTTTGATATTTGGCAAAACTAATACAATTATGTAAAGTTTAAAAATAAAATAAAATTAAAAAAATAAAAATTAAAAAAAAAATCATTTTCAGTAAAATGCACTAAGGGCACACAGCAAATGAAAAATAAGGCTTACACATAAAAATCTACAAAGTCTCATGCCACTCTTTGGCATTTGAACCGTGTCTTTATGCTCTCCAGGTAGTATTTTGGAATTCCCACCCCTAGGTGCTCTATTCAAGTCAACCCAAGAAGACCTGAGCTCACTCTTCTCCATGTCCCACTTGGAGGTTATATGTTCACCCTGGGAGGAGAAGGAAGACTATCACCCTTTCTGATCCCTACCCAGTGCTGTGTCGCAGAAGATTTATTTCCAGAAGGCATGGCACAGGTGATCAGGTCTTCTTTCCCTAACTCAACTGTCACTTGTAAGACAGAAGCTTGATCACAGCACATCACATCAAGAATAATGGCCTGTGCCAGCTGGAATTCCAATACTTTGGCCACCTCATGTGAAGAGTTGACTCATTGGAAAAGACTCTGATGCTGGGAGGGTTTGGGTGCAGGAGGAGAAGGGGACGACAGAGGATGAGATGGCTGGATGGCATCATCGACTTGATGGACAGTTTGGGTGAACTCCAGGAGTTGGTGGTGGACAGGGAGGCCTGGCATGCTGTGATTCATGGGGTCGCAAAGAGTTGGACACAACTGAGCGACTGAACTGAACTGAACTGAAAGGCTCCATGATGTGGTCAGCCACCCAGAGTCAGACATTCTGGAGCGTGAAGCCTTGGGAAGCACTTCTGTTAATAAAGCTAGTGGATGCAATGCAATTCCAGTAGAACTATTCAAAACCCTAAAGGACATTGCAATCAAAGTGTTGCATTCAATATGTCAGTAAATCTGGAAGACCAAGCAGTGGCCACAGAACTGGAAAAGGTCAATCCTCATCCCAGTTCCCAAGAAGAGTAGTACTAAAGAATATTCTAACCATTGGACAGTTGCACTCATCTTTCATGCTAGTAAGGTCATGCTTAAAATCTTGCATGTGAGGCTTCAGCTTTATGAGAACCAAGAACTTCCAGATGTCCACACTGAGTTTAGAAAAGGAAGAGGAACCAGTTATCAAATTGCCAACATTCGCTGGATGATAGAGAAAGCAAGGGAATTGCAGAAAAACATCTACCTCTGTTTCATCAAATATGCTAAAGCCTTTGACTGTGTGGATAGGCAGGAGAAACATCAACAACCTCAGATATGTGGATGATATCAATCTAATGGCAGAAAGCAAAGAGGAACTAAAGAGCCTCTTGATAAGGGTGAAGGAGGAGAGTGAAAGAGCCAGCTTAAAACTAAATATTAAAAAAAAAAAAAAAAAAAACAACTAAGATCATGGTATCCAACCCCATTACTACATGGGAAATAGAAAGGGAAAAGGTGGAAGTAGTGGCAGATTTCCTCTTCTTGAGCTCTAAAATAATTTCTGGTGGTGACTGCAGCCAAGAAATCAGAAGACGATCACTTCTTGGCAGGAAAACTGTGACAAACCTAGACAGTGTGTTGAAAAGCAGAGACATTACTCTGCCAATAAAAGTCAGTATAGTCAAGGCTATGGTCTTCCCAGTGGTCACATACAGTTGTGAGACCTGGACCATAAAGAAGGCAGAGTGCCAAAGAATTGATGCCTTCAAACTGTGGTGCTGGAGAAGACTTCTGGAAGTCCCTTGTACAGCAAGGAGATCAAACATGTCAATCTTATGGGAAATCAACCCTGAATAGTCATTGGAAGGAGTGATGCTGAAGCTGAAGCTCTAGTATTTTGGTCATCTGACGCGAACAGCCAACTCATTGGAAAAGTTCCTGATGCTGGGAAAGATTGAGGGCAGACGAAGAGGGCATCAGAGGATAAGATGGCTGGATGGCATTACGGATGCAATGAACATGAACCTGGGCAAACTCCAGGAGATAGTGAAGGACAGGGAGGCCTGACGTGCTGTAGTCCATGGGGTCGCAAAAAGTTAGACAACTGGGCAACTGAACAACAACAAAAGTCCCATGATGGGGGCTAAAGCTGAGACATCCAGGGGCTGTGATCGGGTGGCCAAAGTCTTGGAGCTTTGGCTACAGCATTAGCTATTCCAATGAATATTCAAGGTTGATTTCTTCAGGATTGACTGGTTTGATCTCCTTGCTGTCCAAGAGACTCTCAATAGTCTCAGTTCAAAAGTATCAATTCTTCTTTGGCACTCAGCCTTCTTTGTGGTCCAAATTTCACATCAGTACCTGTGTTACACCTCCAGAGAAAGTAGGTGTCACCCCTGGAAAGCATGTCCTTAGTTTCAGCTTTGATGCAGGGGTATTGGGTTTCTTCCCAGAATAAAAGTCAGGCCATGAGGAATAAGATCTCTCCATTTCTACCATAGTGGGCTGACTTTGACCTGGAGTAGAGTGTTGAGAATTCCATGACTAAAGATGGCATCAAAAAACATTGTAGTCTTGGCAGAAAGTAATTAAGAGAAGGATATTGGCTCTATGACACAAGCAAAGCAGCAGAGCATCCAAGATGTTTAACAGACAGTAGTACTGGGGAATATAAAGCAAAGAACTCTCATAGGATCACAGACAACTTTAGGAGTCAGGACGGCTATCTGAGCTGCACACACAGGGGAGTGTGAAGAGTAGGAAGCAGCCAGAATTGAAAGCTCCAAAGAGAATCCATCAGAAGCCTCACCCTCAGATTAGGTTTAGGTCTCTGAGCAAACCCTAAACAATAAGCTACACAGAATCATAGGCACCTCCTAAAACTCCAGGCTTAAAAGTAAAATCACATTCACCCCTGGGGGTCTAGAAGACTGTGCTCATGTCAAAGGCCATACCCTCTGAAGAGAAATCAGAGAGGGAGTCTTTAAACCACCAGTCCCCAACTGAACATAGGGGGGAAAAAACAACGCAAACTTCATGTACTATGACAGCAGCTTCCAAGTCACACAGATCTTCAGTGGTAAAGGGTGAAAATCTAACTGTTAAGGCAGCTGAGCTTGTTTGACTAGTAAGTGGTTTAAGCCAACCCAGGGGTAGCCCCAAGGTACTTAGACTAAAAGGAAGAAAGGAAAAAATAATCTGAGCATGAGTACTATAAAGAAAGTGAAAAGATAATCCTCAGGATTGGAGATGGTATTTGCAAATGATATATATTTCATGAGGGATTTGAATATCTTCTTACAACTCGATAATAAAAAGGTCCCCCCCAAAAAAAAATCTGATTCAAAAGCAGGCAGGGCATTTAATGGACATTTCTTCAAAAAAAAAAAATATACAATTGGCAGAGAAGCACCTGAAAAGATGTTCAACATTATTAGTCATTAAGGACATGCAAATCAAAACTGTAATGAGATATTACTTTATACTCACTAGCATGACTATAATTTTAAAAATAGATAAATATTGTTAAAGATAAAAAAAATTCGAACTCTCATACTTTGCCAGTGGGTATGTAAAATGCTGCAGTCACTTTGTAAAATAATCTAGCAGTCCCTCAAGATAGTAAACATAAAATTATCATATGAACTAGCAATTCTATCTCTAGTTATATACCCAAGAGAATTGGAAACTTACATCCACACAAAATCTTATATAGGAATGTACATAGTAGCGTTATCCAGAACAACCAAAGTGTGAAAACACCACAGATGGTCACCAAATAATAATTGGGTAAAGCATGGAATTTCCGCATAGTAGAATATTTGACAATAAAACAGGATGCCAAAGTAGCCAGTTACAGAGGACCCTTTATTGTTGATTCCATCTATATGAATGTCCATAATAGGCAAATAACTTGTGTCTATAGACACGTAAGGTGTATGAGTGATTGCCTAGAAGCAGAGAGCGGGTTTGGGAGAGACTGCTAACAGTTTCTTCTTGAAGGGACAAATATGTTCTGAAAGTGGCTTGTGGTGACAGTTATACAATCCTGGAAACTTGCTACAATCATTGAATTATATACTTTAAACCACTGAATTGTATAGTGTGTGAATTGTACCTCAGGGGAGCTTTTTAAAATGTAAAATAAACCATGATTGTGTTGCTAAATCACAAAATAATGATGCTAGGGGAAAAATCCAGTCATATGAAAGATACATATAGAGTAATTCTTTTTACAGGTAAAAAGGGAAAAGATAAAGCTAGGGTATGTTGTTAAAAGTCAAGATAGTGGTAGGCATAGGGTAGTGACAAAATGGAAGTAGGAAGGATGATTTAGGAAGGCTAAAAATATTCTTTTAAAAAAAAAATCTAAATGCTGGTTACATAAGCCTATTCAATTTATGAAACTCCATCAAGAGACACATCTATGAGATACATATTTTATGCTTGCACATTGTACTTTAATAAACTTTTAAAATAAAATTATAGTAATTATAAGGGTTCCCAGGTGATGGTAGTGGTTAAGAATCTGCCTGCCGATGCAGGAAGCAAACGAGACATGGGTTTAATCCCCAAGTCAAGGAGATCCCTTGGAGGAGGGCATGGCAAGCCATTCCAGTATTCTTGACTGGAGAGTCCCATGAACAGAGGAGCCTGGCTAGCCATAGTCCATGGGGATGCAAAGATTCGGACATGACTGAAGCAACTTAGCACATACACATAGTAACTATAATGGACAGAAGTTCCATTACCTTGTTCTATTACCTTGTTCGTTGTGTTTCATAGTTCATAATGTTGACTGAAGAAATATTGGTCTGTGGCCCAAGTTGTTCCATTTCATTCAATGATATTTTTAAATTCTTACTTTGAATCATTTATTCCACAAATACTTATTTTTTTATCTTTTATTTTATTTTTTTTATTTAGAGAATACTTTATTAGTTTCTGTAATCAAACTCATGTAGATAAGACCTTACATATTTAATACAGTGTGTTACCCCTGTACAAATGGAAAAAATTATGTTTAACGTTTCTAGACCAATATGGCTGTTAATTTATGTACAATGCCAACCCAACACGGTATAACTGGGATACTTTTTCCAAAGTTGACAGCACAGCTAAAGTTTCCAAAAATTCAAATTATATATATATATATTTATTTATATAAAAAGACCAATAGCAGTATGTTATGCATCAATAGCAGCAACAGCTTTTCCAAGTTCTGCAGTCATCTGAACAAAATTATAGAGACATCCAGCACACTCCATTAAAAAAAAAAAAAAGTTAAAAAACAAACAAAACCTCAGAAAACAGCAAAGTTCTGTTAAGTACATGTGGCTTATTTAGGCCCTGGAGAAATAGCCATCAACAAGGCTTCGCTCACCTTGCCTTCATGTGAATTTCAGTCCATCAGGCTGAAATGCAATAAAAATTAATTGCAAGTGTAATAAATATCAAATAGAAGAGGTGCCAGACATTATGGGAGTAGATAACAGAAGTAAGTAAAGTTGTTCAGTTGTGTCTGACTCTGCCACCCCATGGATGGTAGCCTACCAGTCTCCTCTGTCCATGGAATTTTCCAGTCAAGAGTACTGGAATGGGTTGCCATTTCCTTCTCCAGGGGATCTTCCCAACCAGGGATCAAACCGGGTCTCTAGTATTGCAGACAGATGCTTTACCATCTGAGCCACCAGGGAAGACCAGAAGACCTCTCTGTATTTGAGAGTTTTTAATGGACTGATAGGAAAGAGGGAAATCCAAGGGTAACCCTCCAGGATCGGTTAAGTTTCCCAAGTTAAGAGGGGGAGAAGAATATTGGAAGCAGAGGGAAGGACTTGCATCAAGGCCCTGAAGCAGGAAAGATATTGGCACTGTATAAAAAGTCATGTAAATGTTGAGTAGGAGAGGATTTCCAGATAGAACTGGAGAAATAATCTAAAAAATAATTTGCAAACATTTACAGAAAGTAATGAATTCTAGCAAGAAAGTCTCTTAAGTTTGCTTTCTGTTTTCAATCTTGTTTTATTCCTACAATATATTTTCACATACTATAACCAGAGTATTCTTTATCGAATAAAAATCTAATGACACAGTCTGGCACTTAAACCTTTTAATGAGTCTCCATTGCTGCCCTTTGGTTAATCTGTATCCATGCCTGTTCTTCCTCCGTCACTAGCTGCATTCCAGAACTAGCTGAACATCTTTCAATGTACTTTGCTCTCTCTTGCCTCTGTACCTCTGCACATGCTGTTCCCTCTGCCTGGAATGCTCCCCACAATTCCCCTTTTCTACTTACCTTTCAGGTTTCAACCTTGATGGCATCTCTTCCATGAAGACCTCCCTGTTTTCTTAAGTCTGTATTAGGTACCTGTCCTTGTTGATCAGAAAGGACTTAATAAACTGTTTGCTTGGGCCCTTTGCTCAAAATACTGTAAACTTCAAATGGTAGTTCTGTTTCCCATAACTGTTATTTGTGACTAGCTACACTTAGAACTGAATCCATTTACACATTTTTCCTCCCCTTTGGGGTCATCAGAGAGGTATTTAAAATAAGAGCTTGCATCAGATTATGTCTTTCTGGAGCAAGACATTATACAAAATAAGTACCTGTCATTTAATATGCAAACTTTTGTATGCTGTAATTCTTACTTCCCATACTGTCAGGAGTTTAGGATAAATACTAAGTATCACCTAGCTAATGTGGAGATAATTCAGATCTCCACAAGTGTATCAAAGGCAGTAGATAATTGTAAGAACAGCATTGGGAGATGAGGAATTCATATTTTTCACTTTGGTTATATAAACAGTTTTAAAAGAGAAATCTGAACTAGATTCATTCTAGGGAGACCAAGAGGAAGATTGAAGCAAACAGGAGCATCTTCAGAATTTCTTATAAATTGTGCTTGAGGTCAATATGCTTTTCATTTGTAAGTTAATTGGATAGTTCAGTGAGTTCAGCTGGCATCAGGATTACATTAATAGGAAAAAATAGAGAAAATAAAATCAATCACTGCTAGATTTCTCCAACTCACTGTATTTAAATCCGTTATTCATTTGGCAGTAACATCTGACCATTTCCAAAAAAAGGCGAAAAACTAAACCTTGATAATTATTTCTATTTGTTTCTAATTGTCTACTATATTCCCAGCATCGGTATATAATATTTTTTCCAGTCACAATTTCCTTTTTTCATATTATTTTTAGAGTCAACAAGTGGCATGTCTATTTTAATCAAGTATATCTCCACTAGAGTTGTTCAATGGCTGCTACACTTTTCTTGCCATCAGCTATTCACTGAATGCACCCGTAAATCTCATGTTAAATTTCATTATTAAAACCTTTAATACTTCATTTTGTTAAAAAATAAAAATGTGTTGTTCTTTGTCCAAAACTAACCCAGTATTGTTTCCAATCACAATTTTAATTGGATTTTAGCTTTCTACTTTTTATAGTACATCATAGAGTTTATTGGGTTTAATTACAAATACATATGTATTTGTTAAAAAGAGTTGGTTTGATATTTTCCAGTGACAACTACATTTTATTCAAATAAAAATATATTAGAATAAAAATTGCAAGAGACTAACCCATTGTATAACATGATTAATTGAATTCCAGATTTATATGCATTTGTGATGAATGATTTCCTATAGTAAAATGACTTGATTGTTGTATCAGGGCACCATTATTCATTTTAATAGGTTTGCACAAAGTGCATATCACCATTATTATAGATCAGCTTTGAAGATGTGGATTTCATTCCATTTTCATCCATCTTTAGGTCTGACAAAATTGGTTCTATGAACATGGAGAAAGAAAAATTATCCTTAGACTATTAAATTCTGAGATTAGGTTCACCTATTATACAGAAGAAAAAAATTTTTGCTATATAATTCTCAAAAATCTTTTGCTCTGTCAGTTTTAGATACCTATTGATTTAGTTCTAGCTAATGATGATTTTTTAAAAAAATTGAAGTATAGTTGATTTACAAAATTATCTTGATTTTAGGTTTATAAAATAGTGATTTTTATAGATTACACTCCATTAAAAGTTATTACAAGATAATGACTATAATCCTGTGCAGTATAATATATTCTAGTTGCTTATCTTTTTTATACACAGTAGATTATATCTCTTCATCCCATATCCATATCTTGGCCCTCTTCACCTCCCTCTCCCCTCTGAAAACCAATAGTTTGGTTTTAATGTTTCTCACAGAAATAGAGATGTTCTGTTACATACATTCATTTGTCTCATTTTTTTAGATTCTACATATAAGTGATATTATACAGTATTTGTCTTTCTTTGACTTATTTCACTAGGCATAATACCCTCTAGGTCCATCTACATTGTTGCAAATGGCAGAATTTTTTTCTGTTTTAAAGCTGAGTAACATTTCCATTGTACATATGTATCTCATACCTTCTCTATCCATTCATCTGAAAATGGACAAGTAGGTCACTTCCACATTTTAGCTATTGTAAATAGTGCTATTGTAAATAGTGCTATTAATATTGGAATATGTTTTCTTTGGATGTATACCCAGCAGTAGAATTGCCAGATCATATGGTAGTTCTATTGATATTTTTAGTTTGGGAGGGAACATCCAAAGTATTTTTCATATTGGCTCCATCAGTTTACATTCACACCAACAGTGTACATGTATTCCCTTTTATCCATATCCTTACCAACATGCCTTATACCTAAAATGTCTATATTTCCTACAGATATTTTCTGTCAGTGTTAGGTAATATCTCATTGTGGTCTTGATTTGCATTTCTCTGATGATTAATGATATTCAGTATCTTTTGATGTGCCTGTTGAGAATCTGCATGTCTTGTTTGGAAAAATGCCTATTCAGGTCTTCTGCCTATTTCTAATCAAGTTTTTCTTTTCTTTTCTTTTTTTTTAATATTGAGCTGTATGTGCTATTTATATGTTTTGGATATTAAAGACTTATCAGTTAACATTTGCAAATATTTTTCCCATTCTATAGGTTGTGATTTGTTGCTGGATTTCTTTTGGTATGAAAATGCTTTTAAGTTTAGTTAGGTTTCATTTGTTTATTTTTGCTTTTATTTGATTTTGCCTTAGGAGACAGATAAAAAAAAATATTGCTATGATTTATGTCAAAGTGTGTTCTGCCTATGTTCTCCTCTAGGAGTTCTGTGGTTTCAGGTCTTATGTTTAGGATTTTAATCTCTTTTGAGTTTATTTTTGTTAATGATGTGAGACAATGTTCTAATTACATTGTTTTACATGTGGCTATCTTGTTTCCCTAACACTACTTACTGAAGAGACTTTTTTCTGCATTGTATATTCTTGCCTCCTTTGTTGTACACTAATTGACCATAAGCATGTGAGTTTACTTCTGGGCTCTATTTTCTTCACTTATTCATGTGTCTGTTTTTGTGCCAGTAACATCCTGTTTTGATTAACATAGCTTTGTAGTATAGTCTTAAATCTGGAAGAGTGATACCTACAGCTTTAATTTTTTCCCTCAAGATTGCTTTGGCAATTCAGGGTCTTATGTAGTTATATATACATTTTTGGCTTATTTGTTTTAATTTTGTGAAAAATGCCATCAGTACTTTTGTAGGGCTTGCATTAAATCTGTAGATTATTTGGTGTGCATGCCTGTGTGCTCAGTCACTCAAAAATGTTCAGCTCTTTGCAACCCCATGGAATTCTAGCCCTCCAGCCTCCTCTGTCCATACTGGAGTGGGTTACCATTTCCTCCTTCAGGAGATTACTTGAGATAGTGTGGTCATATTAACAATATTAATTCTTCCAGTCAGTGAACATGGAAAGAGATATATTTCCTTTTCTTTGACTGAACTTCCTGATTTGGAACCAGTCTGTTCCATGTCCCGTTCTAATTGTTGCTTCTTGACCTGCATACAGATTTCTCAGGAGGCAGTTAAGGTGGTCTGGTATTCCCATCTTTTTAAGAATTTTCCACAGTTTGTTGTGATCCACACAGTCAAAGGCTTTGACATAGTCAATAAAGCAGAAGTAGATGTTTTTTTGGAATTCTCTTGCTTTCTCTATGATCCAATGGATGTTGCCAATTTGATATCTGGTTCCTCTGCCTTTTCTAAAGTTCACATACTGTTGAAGCCTTGCTTGGAGAATTTTGAGCATTACTTTGCTAGAGTGTAAGATGAGTACAGTTGTGCAGTAGTTTGAACATTCTTTGCCATTGCCTTTCTTTTGGATTGAAATGAAAACTGACCTTTTCCAGTCCTGTGGCCACTGCTGAGTTTTCCAAATTTTCTGGCATATTGAGTACAGCACTTTCACAGTATCATTTTTTAGGATTTGAAATAGCTCAGCTGGAATTACCTCTCCTCCACCAGCTCTGTTCATAGTGATGCTTCCTAAGGCCCACTTGACTTTACATTCCAGGATGCTTGGCTCTAGGTGAGTGATCACAGCATCATGTTTATCTTGCTCATGAAGATCTTTTTTGTATATTTCTTCTGTGTATTCTTGCCATCTCTTCTTAATATCTTCTGCTTCTGTTAGGTCCACACCATTTCTGTCCTTTCATGTGCCCATCTTTGCATGAACTCTTCCCTTGGTATCACTAATTTTCTTTAAGACATCTCTAGTCTTTCCCATTCTATTGAATGGTTCCATTCAATATATATCAGATATTCTATCAGATCTATCAGACTGGTTCCAAACTGGGAAAGGAATATGTCAAGGCTGTATATTGTCATCTTGCTTATTTAACTTATGTGCAGAGTACATCACTTGAAATGCTGTGATGGATGAAGCACAAGCTGGAATCAAGATTGCTGGGAGAAATATTAGTAACTACTGATACACAGATGGAACCACCTTTATGGCAGAAAGCAAAGAAGAACTAAAGAGCCTCTTAATGAAAGTGAAAGAGGAGGGTGAGACAATTGGCTTAAAACTCAGCATTCAGAAAATGAAGATCATGGCATCTGGTCCCATTACTTCATGGCAAACAGAGGGGGAAGCAATGCAAACAGAGAGAGACTTTATTTTGGGGGACTCCAAAATCACTGAAGATGGTGAGTGCAGTCATGACATTAAAAGCCACTTGCTCCTTAGAATAAAAGCTATGATCAACTAGACAGCATATTAAAAAGCAGAGACATTACTTTGCCAACAAAGGTCCGTCTAGTCAAAACTGTAGTTTTTCCAGTAGTTATGTATGGATGTGAGAGTTGGACTCTAAAGAAAGCTGAGCACCAAAGAATTGATGTTTTTGAACTGTGGTGTTGGAGAAGACTCTTGAGAGTCCTTTGGACTGCAAGGAGATCCAACCAGTCACTCCTAAAGGAAATCAGTCCTGAATATTCATTGGAAGGACTGATACTAAAGCTGAAACTCCAATACTTTGTTCACCTGATGCAAAGAACTGACTCCTTAGAAAAGACCCTGATCCTGGGAAATATTGAAGGCAGGAGGAGAAGGCAACGACAGGATGAGATGGTTGGATGGCATCACTGACTCAAAGGACATGAGTTTGAGCAGGCTCCTCGAGTTGGTGATGGACAGGGAAGCCTGGCGTGCTGCATTTCACGGGGTCGCAAAGAGTTGGACACAACTGAGTGACTGAACTGAACTAAACTGACTGAACTTCAGTTTCCTTCATCAGTGTTTTATAGTTTTCAGAGTATAGGTCTTCACCTCCTTGGTTAAGGTTATAAATGCGGTTAAGAAAAAAAAAATGGGACACTCACGTTTTTCCTGTTGTGACAACCTTGAATCTTCTGGTAGGCTATGGTGTGAAGCATGTGGAGCCAAAGTGTTTTCTTAGTTTGAGCTGGGGTGCTCAGCAAGGGAATGGTGAGAATTCAGATGTCAGAAGTCTAGGCTGCTCCTAGAGCACTGTTTGATAACCATCAACAGTGGCTATCACTGCCTCACCTGGTTTTCACCCTGTGTCCCTAGGTCACTTCTGCATCCCTAGATCAAATATTTTCCCATGTCCTAGCCAATCTAGTGCCAAGCTGTGTCATAAAGTGAGCATAAGTGAGGTGTTCACCTGTTTCAGATTTGGGAGTGTGATGAGGTAGCAGCTGCTTAGGCAGATCTCTGCTCAGGCAGCCTTTCTGGTGTCATGCCACTACCTACACACTCCTCATGAGTATATTTTAGGCTTCTCCAGTCTTTCCTTCCAGGCAGTCAAGCATTCATGTCTCCTAGGCAGAGCACTCGGGATTGGAAAACCTAGTCTATGACTCCACCTGCTCACTCCTCAGGACGAGTGTCCACTCTTGCAGTCTTTGTTTTCATCTTAGATTCCTCCATGAGCACAGGTCCCGACTTAATACTTTTACTGTGCTACCCAACTATGTGCATTTTTATTATCAGTTCAGTTCAGTTCAGTCGCTCAGTCGTATCCGACTCTTTGCAACCCCATAAATCGCAGCACGCCAGGCCTCCCTGTCCATCACCAACTTGCGAAGTTCACTCAGACTCACGTCCATCGAGTCAGTGATGCCATCCAGCCATCTCATCCTCTGTCGTCCCCTTCTCCTCCTGCCCCCAATCATCAGAGTCTTTTCCAATGAGTCAACTCTTCGCATGAGGTGGCCAAGTACTGGAGTCTCAGCTTTAGCATCATTCCTTCCAAAGAAATCCCAGGGCTGAATTCCTTCAGAATGGACTGGTTGGAGCTCCTTGCAGTCCAAGGGATTCCCAAGAGTCTTCTCCAACACCACAATTCAAAAGCATCAATTCTTTGGCACACAGCTTTCTTTATAGCCCAACTCTCACATCCATACATGACCACTGGAAAAACCATAGCCTTGACTAGACGGACCTTTGTTGGCAAAGTAACGTCTCTTCTTTTGAATATGCTATCTAGGTTGGTCATAACTTTCCTTCCAAGGAGCAAGTATCTATTAATTTCATGGCTGCAGTCACCATCTGCAGTGATTTTGGAGCCCCCAAAAATAAAGTCTGACATTGTTTCCCCATCTATTTCCCATGAAGTGATGGGACCGGATGCCATGATCTTCGTTTTCTGAATGTTGAGCTTTAAGCCAACTTCTTCACTCTCCACTTTCACTTTCATCAAGAGGCTTTTTAGTTCCTCTTCACTTTCTGCCATAAGGGTGGTGTCATCTGCATATCTGAGGTTATTGATATTTCTCCCGGCAATCTTAATTCCAGCTTGTGCTTCTTCCAATCCAGCGTTTCTCATGATGTACTCTGCATATAAATTAAATAAGCAGGGTGACAATATACAGCCTTGACGTACTCCTTTTCCAATTTGGAACCAGTCTGTTGTTCCATGTCCAGTTCTAACTGTTGCTTCCTGACTTGCATATAGGTTTCTCAAGAGGCAGGTCAGGTGGTCTGGTATTCCCATCTCTTTCAGAATTTTCCAGAGTTTGTTGTGATCCACACAGTCAAAGGCTTTGGCATAGTCAATAAAGCAGAAATAGATGTTTTTCTGGAACTCTCTTGCTTTTTCGATGATACAGCAGATGTTGGCAATTTGGTCTCTGGTTCCTCTGCCTTTTCTAAAACCAGCTTGAACATCTGGAAGTTCACGGTTCACATATTGCTGAATCCTGGCTTGGAGAATTTTGAGCATTACTTTACTAGTGTTAGAGATGAGTGCAATTGTGCAGTAGTTTGAGCATTCTTTGGCATTGCCTTTTGTTGGGATTGGAATGAAAACTGACCTTTTCCAGTCCTGTGGCCACTGCTGAGTTTTCCAAATTTGCTGGCATATTGAGTGCAGTACTTTCACAGCATCATCTTTTAGGATTTGAAGTAGCTCAACTGCAATTCCATCACCTCCACTAGCTTTGTTTGTAGTGATGCTTTCTAAGGCCCACTTGACTTCACATTCCAGGATATCTGGCTCTAGGTCAGTGATCACACCATTGTGATTATCTGGGTCATAAAGATCTTTTTTGTACAGTTTTTCTGTGTATTCTTGCCACCTCTTCTTAATATCTTCTGCTTCTGTTAGGTGCATACCATTTCTGTCCTTTATCAAGCCCATCTTTGCATGAAATGTTCCCTTGGTATCTCTAATTTTCTTGACGAGATCTCTAGTCTTTCCCATTCTGTTGTTTTCTTCTATTTCTTTGCATTGATCACTGAGGAAGACTTTCTTATCTCTTCTTGCTATTCTTTGGAACTCTGCATTCAGATGCTTATGTCTTTCCTTTTCTCCTTTGCTTTCACTTCTCTTTTTTTTACAGTTATTTGTAAGGCCTCCTCAGACAGCCATTTTGCTTTTTTGCATTCTTTTCCATGGGGATGGAAATGAAATGTTATATCTTTATTATAACATTGGTTATATAGCAATAGTTTTTCCAGTTTCCAGTTAGTTTTCCATGAGAATTATTCCAAATCTATCTGTATTTTTGATGAGTTTATTGGGGGAGGTGAGCTTCACATTATCTTACTTCATCATCTTAATCTCCCTCCTGCTGTTTTTTTTTTTTTTAATTAAAAATAAGTCTATTTCACTACTAGAGAATGGTCTGTTCACATTGTCTATTTCTTCCTGATTCAGAATTGAAAGGTTGTATGTTTCTAGAAATTTATCGTATTCTTCTACGTTGTCCAACTTGTTGGCAATAACTGTTTCTAGTATTTTCTTATGTATTTTTCATATCTCTGTGATATCAATTATTATTTCTCCTCTTTAATTTCTTATTTTGTCTATCTGTGTCCTCTCTCTCTCTCATTGGTGAACCTGGATAAAAGTTTATCAGTTTTGTTTATATTTTTGAAAGAGCAGCTCTTGGTGTCATTTATCTTTTTTGTTGTTTTTATTCATCTTTGTTTTATTTGTTTCCTCTCTGGTCTTTATCATTCCCTTCCTTTTGCTCACATTGGCTTTTGTTTGTTCTTCTTTGTCTGATTCTTTTAGGTGGTAAGCTAAGTTGTTTATTTGGATTTGTGTTGTTTGAATTAGGCCTGTATTGCCATAAACATCCCTCTTAGAACTGCCTTTGCTACAGCTCAAAGATTTTAGAGCTGTGTTTCCACTTTCATATGTTGTGAACTATTTTATGATTTCTTCTTTGATTTAATCATTGACTTACTGATTTTTTGTCTAGACTAGTTTTTGTATCCTCCATATCATAGAGAAGATTCAGTGTACACTTGAACGTGTATAATGCTGTTTTTAGATGAAATGTCCTGTTGATTAAGTCTAAGTTATTAAGTCTAACTGATCTAATGTGTTATTTAAGACCACTGATGCCTTATTGATTTTCTGTCTGGATGATCTATCCATTGATGGAAGCCCAGTGTTAGAGTCACCTCTGATTAGTATATTATTTTCAGTTTGTCCCTTTATGTCTATTAATATTTGCTGCATATATTTAGGTGTTTCTGTATTAGGTGTACATATGTTCATGAATGTTATGTCCCCTTCTTTTATCGATCTGTTTATCATAATATAATGTCCTTTTTGTCTTTCCTAATAGAGTTTGTTTTAAAGTCTATTTTGTCTCCTATGGGTATTTTTATCCCATTTTCTTGTCATTTCCATTTGCATGAAATATCTTTTTTCATCCCCTAACTTTCAGCCTATGTGGGTCTTTAACTCTGAAGTGAATTTCTTGTAAGCAGCATATAGACAGTCTTGCTTTTTAAAATACAATCAGCCACCCTATGTCTTTTGACCTTGGCACTTAGTACACTGACATTCAAACTAATTATTTAGAGGCATATACTTATTTTGCATTTGTTCCTTGTTTTATGTTTGTTTTTACAGCATTCCTCTGTTCTTTCTTCCTCTTTAATTTCTTCCCTTGTGTTTTGATGATTTTACATTGCTATGCTTGTATTCCTTGCTTTTTAGTTTTTTGTATATATTACAGATTTTTGACTTGTGATTACCATGGGATTCATATGTGTTAACCTATATCTATTAATTTTAAACAGGTAGTCCTTTGAGTTCAACATATTTTAAAAGATCTGGAAATTTTTTTCCACTTCACTCTGTGTTTTCATGTTACATTTTATATCTTAATATTTATTCCTTTCCTATTATTGTAGTTATACTTTATTTTGCTTTTTTGTATTTTAATCTTCATACTAGTTTTTTTAAGTGATTGATCCCAACATTTACTGGTGGGATTGGGATTATTTCTCTCATAATTTCTTATTTCTTGCTGTAGCCTTTTCTTTTTCATTTAGAGATGACTTTCTAACACTTCTTATAATGCTGGTCCAGTATTGATGAACTCTTTGAGTTTTTGCTTTTCTGAGAAGCACTTTATCTCTTTTAATTTTGAATGATTACATTCCTGGGCAGAGTATCCTAGTTTATAGGCTTTTTCCTTTCAGTACATTAAATATATTATTCCACTGTCTTCTGACCTGCAAAGTTTATGCTGAAAAATCAGCTATCATTGTAAGTGTTCCCTTGTATGTAACTTTTTGGTTCTCTCTTGCTGCCTTTAAAATTCTCTATCTTTAACTTGTCATTTAAATTATGATTATGTGTTAATGTGTGTCTCTTTGGGTTCAACTGGCTTAGGCCTGTCTGTGCTTCCTGTTCCTGGATATCTGTTTAATTCTTCAAGTTTGGGAAAGTTTTCAGCCATAATTTTATTGAATAGATTTTGGATACTCTTCTCTCATTCTGGAATCCTCATAATATGAATGTTGGTACACTTGATATTCTCCCAAAGATCCCTTAAATCATTCACATTTTTTTCAGTTTATTTTCTATTTGCTGTTCTGATTAGGTGATTTTTATTTTTCTTTATTCTAGATCACTAATGTATTCTGTATCACCCAATCTGCTGTTAATGCCTTCTAATGTGTTTTCATTTCATGTGTTGTATTTTTCAGTTATGATTGTCCTTTATTTATATTTTCTAGTTCTTTGTTAAATTTTTTACTATTAATCTATTCTTCGCCCTAATTTGTTTAATATCCTTATTACTAATCCTATGAATTGTTTATCTGTTTTATTTCTACCCCATTAGCTGTTTGTTAAGGGACTTTCTATCATACTTCAATTGAAACAAATTCCTTGGTCTTCTCATTTTGCTTAACATTTTCTGTGTCTATGGTATTAAGTGAAATAGTTAGCTATTGCGATCTAGAAAGGTATCCTTATGGTGGAGCATGCTTAGTGGTTTTAGTGGGAGAGCTGGATCTGACATGAACACAAATCACATCTTTCCTTAGGGTTTTCTGGCATCTTATCATTAGTGGGCAGAGAAGGCGATGGCACCCCACTCCAGTACTCTTGCCTGGAAAATCCCATGGATGGAGGAGCCTGGTAGGCTGCAGTCCATGGGGTCGCTAAGAGTTGGGCATGACTGAGCAACTTCACTTTCACTTTTCACTTTCCTGCATTGGAGAAGGAAATGGCAACCCACTCCAGTGTTCTTGCCTGGAGAATCCCAGAGACGGGGGAGCCTGGTGGGCTGCCGTCTATGGGATCGCACAGTCTCAGACACGACTGAAGCAACTTAGCAGCAGCAGCAGCATCATTAGTGGGAAGTGAGTTGGAGATGAGGGGCTACACCAAAGCCCCTTGTGAACAAGGGCTTCTCCTCTGCTCAGGGGATGCCATTACTCTATGGGGGCTGAGGCAGGTTCCAAGTTACTGAACCAGAAGCCCTGAGGGCATAGTCTGAGCTGGCAT
The DNA here is from genome assembly GCF_029407905.1 of Bubalus kerabau. Taxonomy (NCBI): domain Eukaryota; kingdom Metazoa; phylum Chordata; class Mammalia; order Artiodactyla; family Bovidae; genus Bubalus; species Bubalus kerabau. The sequence goes on from NC_073624.1 coordinate 225,060,128, forward strand.
CTTTCCCTATAAATATGTTCTCTCTCTGCTCCCAGCATCAGTACCCCTGCCCCAAAGATGAACAATGCTGGGGAAATGTGGGCACTCGGCATGGTTTGGGGCACAGACTGTGGCAGTCCAGCTGGGGTCAGAGACCTGAACTGTTTCCAGTGTGCTACTTGTGTAAGAACCTGTAATGGCTGCTTCTTCCCCATTTAGGTGCTACTTCGAGGCTGGGCCACCTCTGTGTCTAACAACCAAGCTCTCTTCTTTGTCACAGTGGCTCTTGTCCCAGTGTGGAGCTGTGTCATGATGCAAGCAGGCCTCGAGCAGTCACTTGGCTCACTCAGGCTGAGACACACACCAGGGCAGTAGGCAGAAACTGGCCAGCCATATGATCAGTCTCATCTCCCCTCTCCACTCCTTTTCAGCAACAAACAAGCATGGCTTCCCACAGCTCTGCTGTTAGTCCCACCAATCCTCCAGCCAACTAAAGGGACTTGTATTCTAGGTGTTGGACCCTAGAGCTCTGTGTCCTCCTACTCTGCCATCTTGATTTCCTCCTCTAATGATGACTGCTTATGGTTATTGAAAGCTACACTGAGATGTCTCCCCTCCATCCTCTACCCTAAATTAGAAATAAAGTGACTTAAAGTCATAATATTACTTTATTAACTTTGTCATCCATTTGTGGGAGCAAATTAGCAGGACACTTCTAATAGTTCAATAAAATGTTTGCAGGACTAGGAGGTGTTTGGTTAAAGTAAAAAATGAATTAAATGTATGTGTAACCTGTTTGGAAAAAAAAATATGAGATCAAAAAGATGACCAGCCAGAAATGAGAGAATATGAAGAAACATTTCATCAATACCCATATAAATCCTACCTATGAAAATATTAGTCTAGGACAGGTAATTTTATACATCTGGCTTTTTTGTGAAAGTTGTTCTAATAGTGATTGTACTGAATGAAAGGGCCACTAGATGTTTTAACATTAGATACTTTCAATATTAGGCTCTTCTCACTCCATCCTCACCAATGAATCTTTTGATCATTTGGCTTCCCGTGTAACTTGCCTATTGAAGAAAAGTTGAGCGCTTTAAACTAACTCAAGTATTCTGGTCCACTTGTGGAAGTAGACTTTGAAAATAATATACCACATAATCCTTCACCCAATTATCAGACCCAAGCCAGTTCACAAACTCAGAATCCCTTGCATAAAAGTGAGTCTAAGTTTTGAACTCACTTTTCAATATACCAAATATTTTATCCATTCTTCCTCAAAGAGACCTGCTGCCATTTCCAAGGGAAGGGGAAACACTGAAACATTTAAAGGATGATTATGTATGGGCTCAGTTACTATATTAATCCTTTAGGAATTATAACTCCACTGTGGTTCACCAGGGAGAACCCTCTGAAGTCCTTAGTTGATAACTAAGATGTTTCTTAAATCCATCTCACAGCAGACCAGATGGGTTTAAGAATCCACACAGTGGTCATTTCTCAGTTTCACAATGTATAATAAGAAAAGATGTACTTATTTGCCAGATGAATCCTTACTTTCCTTCACTGACCTGTGGAGTGAGACCTATTATGGGAGACAAGACCATTTGAAAGACTCTATTACTGCCCTCACCACCTCCCCAAATATGCAAACTGCTGCTGCTGCTAAGTCACTTCAGTTGTGTCCGACTCTGTGCGACCCCAGAGACGGCAGCCCATGAGGCTTCTCCGTCCATGGGATTTTCCAGGCAAGAGTACTAGAGTGGGGTGCCATTGCCTTCTCTGAATATGCAAACATATAGTCACAAAATAGTAGGCCCCAAATATTACTGTGTTTCTGAAGAAACTGTAGAGATTATTGGCAGCATCAAAGTTGTGAAATATGGAGTGTGTGTGTGCTAAGTCACTTCAGTCATGTCCAACACTTTGAGTCCCTATGGACTGTAGCCTGCCTGGCTCCTCTGTCCATGGCATTCTGCAAGCGAAAACACTGGAATGGGCTGCCATGCTCTCCTCCAATACCTATAACGTAAAACTTCCTTCTTTGTACTGTGGAGAAAATGTCTTAGATAATTAATTTGGATTTGCATGTATTTAAATCAGTCAGCGACTCCAGTTTTACCTGCTGTTCCAAATATTGTCTTTTTAAAAAGTTTATTCATTTTTAATTGAATATCGATAATTACAATATTATATTGGTTTCTACCATACATCAACATGGATCAACCATAGATATACATATTTCTCCTCCCTCCTGAGCCGCCCTCCCACCTCCCATTCCACCCCTCTAGGTTGTCACAGAGTCCCTCTGGTTTGTAGTCCCTGAGTCATACAGCTAATTCCCGCTGGCTATCTTATTAGAGCAGATCAACGGGGTCGCAAAGAGTTGGACACGACTGAGCGACTAATCTGATCTGATCTGAACAAAGCTCTAGCATCTAGTTCGCAGCTATCAATCTGGTAAATGCCTTTTTTTTTTTTTTCTTCACTTTATACCAATTAGCAAAATTTAGCAGATACAGTTTTCTTCTGCTTTACAGAGAAGGCAATTTAATTCAGTGTCTTAACCCAGGCTTAACATTTTTCTGGCTTGCTGTCAAATCTAGCATGCAGGAATCTTAATCACCTTGCCATCCCACATGGTATCATATTGATCTATAAATGGATGCTATAATGGCAATCAGATCTCTTCAAGAGATGATGTGGTAAGATACATGTGCACCTGACAGATAAAAATCTTAAAATATCCAGGGGTCTATGATCTCACTGAGATTTTTAGGGGTCTTACTGAATCTCGGGCATAAGTATGTATTCCCTCGTACCTGAGAGACAAGCTGCTGCGCTTTATACTTCCTTTATCAGAAAAGAGTCACAATACTTGGAGAGTATCTTTAGATTCTAGCTTAAGAGACACCATATTTAAAAGTGTTTCTTCAAAAAAAAAAAAAAAAAGTGTTTCTTCAGCCCATTTACAAAATTCATCTGTATTGGCTGTTTTCAGTGATGTCACTGAAATCACTGATGTCCAAGAAAGGAAAAGATTTGCAATTGGACCAGACTATGTTTCCAGCTGTTTCTCTTTGGACCAGTGACCTGACTAGCAATGCTCAAGTGTCTGTTCCTTATCAGGATGCCCTGCTGAGCGTCTGGTAAACTCTGATAGAAGAATTACAACACAGATACACAGACATGGAAGGCGAACATTCTAATGCTATTATTCTCTTGAGAAATGGTTTATGTTGATCAGTGGCACTAGTAGGAACGGATATTTGATTGTCAGCTAGTACTTGCAATCAGTGCTGCAGCCTAGTTCAGTTCAGTTCAGTCCCTCAGTCATGTCCAACTCTTTGCGACCCCATGAATCACAGCACTCCAGGACTCCCTGTCCATCACCAACTCCCAGAGTCCACCCAAAGCCACATCCATTGTGTTGGTGATGCCATCCAACCATCTCATCCTCTGTCGTCCCCTTCTCCTCCTGCCCCCAATCCCTCCCAGCATCAGGGTCTTTTCTAATGAGTCAGCTTGCCGCATCAGGTGGCCAAAGTATTGGAGTTTCAGTTTCAACATCAGTCCCTCCAATGAACACCCTGGACTGATGTCCTTTAGGATGGACTGGTTGGATCTCCTTGCAATCCAAGGGATTCCCAAGAGTCTTCTCCAACACCACAGTTCAAAAGCATCAATTCTTCAGCACTCAGCTTTCTTTATAGTCCAACTCTCACATCCATACATAACCACTGGAAAAACCATAGCCTTGACTAGACGGGCCTTTGTTGGCAAAGTAACGTCTCTGCTTTTGAATACGCTATCTAGGTTGGGCATAACTTTCCTTCCAAGGAGCAAGTATCTATTAATTTCATGGCTGCAATCATCATCCACAGTGATTTTGGAGCCCCCAAAAATGAAGTCTGACACTGTTTCCACTCTTTCCCCATCTATTTGCCATGAAGTGATGGGACCAGATGCCATGATCTTCGTTTTCTGAATGTTGAGCCTTAAGCCAACTTTTTCACTCTCCTCTTGCACTTTCATCAAGAGGCTCTTTAGTTCTTCACTTTCTGCCATAAAGGTGGTGTCATCTGCATATCTGAGGTTATTGATATTTCTCCTGGCAATCTTGATTCCAGCTTGTGCTTCCTCCAGCCCAGCGTTTCTCATGATGTACTCTGCATATAAGTTAAATAAGCAGGGTGACAATATACAGCCTTGACGTACTCCTTTTCCAATTTGGAACCAGTCTGTTGTTCCATGTCCAGTTCTAACTGTTGCTTCCTGACCTGCATACAGGTTTCTCAAGAGGCAGGTCAGATGGTCTGGTATTCCCATCTCTTTCAGAATTTTCCACAGTTTATTGTGATCCATACCATCAAAGGCTTTGGCCTAGTCAATAAACCAGAAATAGATGTTTTTTTGGAACTCTCTTGCTTTTTTGATGATCCAGCAGATGTTGGCAATTTGATCTCTGGTTCCTCTGCCTTTTCTAAAACCAGCTTGAACATCTGGAAGTTCATGGTTCGCATATCCCTGAAGCCTGGCTTGGAGAATTTTGAGCAGTACATATAGCATGTGCTGCTGCTGCTACTGCTGCTGCTAAGTTGCTTCAGTCGTGTCCGACTCTGTGCGACCCCATAGACGGCAGCCCACCAGGCTCCCCCGTCCCTGGGATTCTCCAGGCAAGAACACTGGAGTGGGTTGCCATTTCCTTCTCTAATGCATGAAAGTGAAAAGTGAAAAGTGAAAATGAAGTCGCTCAGTCCTGTCTGACTCTTCTCGACCCCATGGTCTGCAGTCTACCAAGCTCCTCGGTCCATGAGATTTTCCAGGCAAGAGTACTGGAGTGGGGTGCCATTGCCTTGTGCAATTGTGTGATAGTTTGAGCATTCTTTGGCATTGCCTTACTTTGGGATTGAAATGAAAATTGACCTTTTCCAGTCCTGTGGCTGCTGCTGAGTTTTCCAAATTTGCTGATATATTGAGTGCAGCACTTTCAGAGCATCATCTTTTAGGATTTGAAATAGCTCAACTGGAATTCCATCATTTCCACTATCTTTGTTCATAGTGATGCTTCCTAAGGCCCACCTAAATTCACATTCCAGGATGTCTGGCTCTAGGTGAGTGTGAGTGATCACACCTTCGTGATTATCTGCATAGTGAAGATCTTTTTTTGTACAGTTCTTCTGTGTATTCTTGCCACCTTTTCTTAATATCTTCTGCTTCTGTTAGGTCCATACCATTTCTGTCCTTTACTGAGCCCATCTTTACATGAAATGTTCCTTTGGTATCACAGCCTAAACTTGCGTCATTAATTGGGTGTTCAGAGGTTATAAACTTAGGCTTGCAGAGAAGCTCTGTTTCTCATGAAATAGAAGTAATATGAATGAGTGGAGATCCAAGTATGTCCTTAAGGAACACGTGAGTTACATGAGCTATTAACTAACTCTGACTTTCATGGCACTTACTCCTACTACCCAGCTACCTTTCCATCAGTTCACATTCCTCATAGAGATTTTCCTTGACTATGTTAAGTGAAAGTCTCTCAAGCGTGTCCAACTCTTTGCGACTCCATGGGCTGTAGCCTGCCAGGCTCCTCTGTCCATGGAATTCTCCAGGAAAGAATACTGAAGTGGATAGCCATTCCTTTCTCCAGGGGATCTTCCCAACCCCAGGGATCAAACCCAGGTTTTCTGCACTGCAGGCGGATTCCATACTGTCTGAGCCACCAGGGACTACATATATTACTGCTTCAGAAAAACTTGGAGACTCATTGCTGATTGTTTTACATAACATACTGATATTGGCTAAGAACAGACAGCTGAAGCATTAAAACCACACACTCATGTGTGGCCCTAAATTTCAGTGTGGAAGGAAACCTCCCAGCAAGAAGAACATGGAGCAGTGTGTCTTGTTGAATGATTTTCTGGGAAGAGAGAGGGTTAGAAATACAGTCTGTATTGATACATTGGCAGTTGGTAAATAGTTTGATCAGACTGTCATGAACTTATGAGAAACAAGTATGGAGAGTAGTTTATAGATAGATAGATGTCTTGGGAAGGGCATAAAGGATGAGAATCTCCTGATCGTCTCCCCTGATTGCTAAACACAGGCCATCCTCTTCATGAATAACCCAATCTGTGGATGCTATACACAGTTTTCCCAAACACTCAGTGCTTAACCAAAGGGTTTATGAATGGAGTAGCCAGCTTTTTGGGAACAGAAACATTGCCTGAGATTTTCCCCACCAAGACTGATTAGGCTACCACAAATGCTAAGAACTACAGACTGATACTGACATATCACCATTTATCTGATGGCAGTTTGCTCATCTAGAACCCTTACATCATGATTTGTCCCAGCTGCAAAGAAATGTGTAGGACATGAATTCCCCTTCACTGCTCTTGGTGCTTCTCCCAGCACCCTGTCTTTGGATTTATTAATGCTTTATTCACCATTATGATCTAGTACAGATCATTCTTCTGACAAAGAAACTCACTTTAGAGCAAAGAGAAATCAAACAGAGCTCATCACTTCGGGATGTGCTTCTCTATGTATTCCATCATCCAGGAGCAACAGAGCAGAAGGACACATGGAAAGGCATGGTGCTACCTGGCTGACAACACTTAGGATTGGAAAGCTGGCTATTTTTTTCTTTCTTTTTTTTTTTTTTTGGCCATGCCACCCATGTGGCATGCAGGATCTTACCCAACCAAGGGTCAAACCTGTACCCCTGAATTGGGAGCACAGAGTTTTAACCACTGGACTGCCAGGGAAGTCTGAAAGCTGATGCTTTAAACTGTGGTGACACAGTGGCCAGTGTCTATTCTCTATCCCATGTAACTAGGCACGGAAATACGAGTAGCTACTCTCACTGTTTTGCCTAATGGTCCATTCACAAAATTTTGTGTTTTGTTCCTGCTGGTGTCTACACCTTTGGGCTGTGTAAGGTTGTGCTTCCTATGGAAAAAACAAAAACAAACAAAAATACCCAATTAAACAAAATGTCTTTTCACCAGGGAATACAAAGTGATACTAGTGAACCTAATGAATCAAGAATGCCACCTGGATATTTTGGGTTCACTATGCCACTGAATCAATAGGCAAGAAATAGGATGCAGTGAAGAATCCCAACTAACAAAGGAAAATATTTTCTTGCCACACACAGAGATGTCTGTATATCCAAAATCTAAAGGGTTGTCAAGGTACTTCCATGTAGAGTGGTAAATATTAATAGATCAACCTACTAGAGACAACCTTCTAAGGGGTGAGACAGTTGAGGAATAAAGATTCAGATCGCCCCATATAAAATAGTCAGTATCAGCTGAGGTGCTGGCTCTGGGCAAAGATAGCATGAAATAGGAAGTGAGAAAAGGAAATTTTCATTTATAGTTATTTGTTTTCTTGATTAAACCCACTACTTCCATGTAAAGTGGTAAATGTTAATAGAAGATGTTTAGATTATTGTTGTTTAGTTGTTAAGCCATGTCTGACTCTTTTTGTGACCCTGTGGACTGTAGCCCACCAGTATCCTCTGTCCATGGGATTTCCCAGACAAGGATACTAGAGAGGGTTGCCATTTCCTTCACCAGGGGATTTTCCCAACTGAGAGATCTAACCCACATATCCTACATTGGCAGGTAGATTCTTTACCACTGAGCTACCAGGGAAGTCCATGTTTAGATTGTTTCAAATTTCTTTTCCAAACTTAAAGATTTTATAATATTTGAATAGTATAAGGACAAAATCCAGTAAGGAAAAGATGCATGCATTTACTTTTATTTCTCATTAAATCCCCTTGATGATTTTTTTTTTCCCGTTATTTCTTGGAGGAACTTTTGGCTTTTGAGGTAGAATCTTCACAGAGATAGAATCTTCACAGAGATAGAATGTCAACCAACTTCCTGAAACTCTAATTGGGATAAAACTGTAGAGTTGACCTTTGAGTCTAATACAAAGTGACTGAAATTCAACACCTTTGTTCTAATCCAACAACTTCACCTGACAAAGAAAGGTAAAGATTGGAACAGCCTAGTAAATGCAGTTAAAACAACCTCCTTTCATTTTTTCAACTATATTAACAAGGAATCCCATAAGATTCATGGCTTGAAACCTTCTTGAATAGTTATTTTATTAACCATGGGTGAGCATGTGAATAAAAGTGGAATTAGGAAGAACTGAATGAAGACAAAGAGCCAGTTCTTGAGATTTTTTACTTAAACTGAAGCTCCTTAAGTACTGGCTCATTAGTTTGTTGATCGACTTGAGATTTGGCATATCAAAGCATGATATGAAAGGAGGAAGTGCTTTGGGAAGAAGTGCATTAGTATCCTTTCTTTGTTTCTCTTTGGTTGTATTATACTGAAAATATTACAGCTCACTAATGCTCAGTTTTCCTATCTTCAAGTAATTTCCACCCTAAGGTGTAAAAATTAAATAAGTATTGCCTGTATATTGATTATACAGTGCCTGAGAAATAACAGAGATCAGTTAATTAAAAAACAAAAACAAAAACTCCCCCACAGGGATTTCAAAGCAGTCACAAAAGAGGAAATAAAGTTTGTTGAATTAGGATGAAGTCTGACTTCAACTGAAAGGTGTAAATGTTTTTGGTGCCACTAACCAAGATGGCAGACATGCAGATAAGAACAATGATAAGGTAAGTTGAAACTTACTATCCTTCAATGGGAAAAGTCAGATTGAATAACAGACAGAAGCTAAAAAGCCCTCAGTTATTAAGAAATAGTATGTGCATCTACAATCCATCATAGAAAATAAAGGATATTTGGGATGCAGTTTTCCAGTTTTGTTCAGATGTTTGGCATTGTGTAGAGATTAATCAAGCACACTATCACCCTATTTAGAAATGAATACATTCCTGGCTACAGCAATGAATAAATATTAGAAAGAAATGAAGTCAGTTTTATTCCCCTTTTTCTTCCCTTGATCCAGAGGGGATGCTTGGAGATCTAAAACCCCGCCAGTTAATTGGATGTTAGCTAAGCATTGACTTTGAAAATTACAATCATCTGCAACCACTCATGGAATTACTTTTATTCTCCAATGTCCTATGGATTCTCCCAGGAGTTAACAGAATTCAACCAACTAACCACACCCCTCTTTATCTCCTTGCAGATTAAAAGAAAGGGGCAGTGTGCCAATGTCCAATTATTGACTTCATCCTAAATTAAATCTAATTATTGGGGTTGCACTTTTAATTCAGAGATTTTGATAATTCATATTAGCTGAAGATTGTTTTTGTTCCCTTAGTGAACACAGCAGTTTCTAAGTAATTTAATCCTCTAGAGTACAAGGAAGAATTTAATTTAAATTTATATTTAGTGTCCTAATTTATATTAGTAGCATCATTTTCACACCAGTAATATGAATCACCAATTACAGAGTATTCTATTCTTTTTTTCTATACCAGTTTTAACTTTATATAATTATATGTATGTTTTCTAGGTTGGCTTTATACATTTGTCTAGAATTTGTAAAATCTTGAACTAAAAAAAAAACAACTTTAAAAACTCTCTGGGTTTTACCAAGGTTATAAATGCAATATTGTGTAAGAATTTCTCTATATGTGTTAGTTGTGGGTATATTGTATAGGTAAATAACTCTCATACACATCTCGGCAATGGTTAAACTCTTTGATTATATGCTTATATGCACATAACAATCATTATTAACCACAGCCTAATTATACCATAATTACTGAATCCGAGAAACCTAATTATAGAATCTGAGAAATCAAAGAGTGAAATAAAAAAGAAAAGTCTAATTCATTACGCATCTGTACAATCTTATCAGTTCCTTCTCCTTTGTTGTGTGTTCCTGAAATACACACGGGAAGGTGGACACAGAACCAGCATTAAACTACTGAGATCTTAGCCAGCAGACTTTCCACATAACTCCTCCTATTTTCCTAATAACCCCTCAGCTCATATGCAATAAGTACAAAAGCATTTTCTATCTGTTTTTATTCTCTGGCAGCACCATGAAAACCAGGCAAGACAATGGGTATCAGTTCAGCAGTTTATTTTACAAGTATCTGAACAAATATTCTGGTGCTCTCATAGGCTCTCAGTTTCATCAACATAAACTCAACAATACATATTAATTATACTTTTTTTCTGGGGCACTATTCTAAGTGCTAGGAAAATAGCAGTGACCAAATCATACTAAATCCCTTATCTAGTGGGACTCATATTCTGTTAATAGTCAGGTAAAAGAATCGATTAGCAAAAACATTAACTGTGTTAAATACTACAAAGAAAAATAGACTAAGGGGATAGAGAACATTGCTCAACTTGAGAAACCAGAGGGGACATTTGAGCAGAAATGCATTTATGAAGCTGTAAGCCATGCAAAGATCTTGGATAGGTCTTTCCCAGTAGCAGAACAAAATGAAAATGTTCTGAAAGGAGAACTTCAGTGTCTTCAAAACAGAGAGTAGGCTGGGCCCAGGTTATGCATATTAGGAGTTTGGATTTTAGTCTGAGTCTAATGGGAAGTCATTGCAGCATTTTAAACAGGAAATTGAGTGTGTTATCAGAGAGTCTCTCTTCTCACAGAAAAAATTCAGAGATGAGACATGGAAGTTAAAAAAAAAAACACAAAGTGAGGATTATTAAGTGATACAAAGCTCTCAAGGGAAGAGGAGGCAGACTGATTAGTGGCTGCCCTGAATTTATTAAGTTGGTTATGTGGGGCGTGAAAGTGAATGGGTGGAATATTCACTGAGGAGGGAGGGATTTTGGAGTAGTATTTTTGATTTTTATCCATGCTCCACCTTAAATAAGGAGAAGAGGGATTTTTGTCTTTAGTTAGTCCTGATTGGAATTATCATGGCATTGATGTGTGATCAGTAATTCTTATCTGCTAGGCTAATTTTATTGTAATGAGAGCATAATGAGCAAAAGGTTACATCCCAACTCTAGAGATTCCTGCTTCTTCACACCTTTTTTTTGTCTGCCTCTGGGAGCCTTATCACCCCAATATATGTAATTACCTGTCAGTCTGAAGGTTTCTGCTTTGTCTTTGTCTACCCAAGGACCCTGGTTGTTTACAAGATGTATGTTTCCTGCCATCTGGCCCATACACCCTGCCCCATTCTCTACTCATATCTAGTTATGTACCTGTTCTACCAAATGTGCCAGATTATTTTCTCTATATTAATTATCAAGTTATAATTTACACATAGTAAACATTACTTTTGTGAAAAGTATACAAGTTCTACTAGTTTTGACATATAATCATGCATTTATCACCAAAATCAAGATATAACAATTCCATCACTCGAAAGAATTGCCAGTGTCCATTTGCACTAACTTCTACCCTCATTAAATCTTTTTACTACCACTACAGTTTTGCCTTTTCAGAATATTATATAAATGGTATTGTATAGTAAATAGCTTTTCATTCTGCCTTCTTTCACTTAGCTTAATGCAATTGAGATTCCTTCCCATTGTTAAGTGTATCAGTAGTTTATTCCTTTTTATTACTGAAGAGTATGCTGTTGAATAGATGTACCATAATTTACCTGTTTCCAAGTTTTTCCTCTGTTTTTCTGACTTTAAAAGTAATCTGTTATAAACATCCACATACAGATTTTTGTGTGAACACATTTTCATTTTACTTGGGTAAATACCAAGAAGCAGGATTACTAGGTCATGTGATGAGTGCATGAAAATGTGTAAATGTAGGAAAAACTCCCGAAGTGTTTTCCAAGTAGCTGCACATTTTGCATACTCATTACCAATAATGTGAGTAGAGTTGCTTCACATCTTGACCCACCATGGTTTTGTTGCTTAGTTGTTACCCTTCATACTTCTTTATAACACATCACTCTGGTTGCTGAGTGGAAGCTGACCGTATTAGGAAAGGATGGAAGACAAAAGTAGTTAGGGGAACTATTGCACTTGTCAAGGTGAAAGATGATAGTGGTGTAAAGGAAGATGGTCATGACAGGGGTAGTGAAAACATCAATCTTAGGAGATGATTTGAAGGTGGGGGTAAAACTACTTGCTGAGGAATTGGATATTATCTCTGAAGGAAGAAGAGGAATGTGGGGCAGTGAAGTAAATGGGATCTATAGATGGAAGAACAGATTTTGAGATGGGAAATTAAGAGTCTCTTTTAGACATGCTATGTTCAAGATGTCTTTTAAATGTATGAAACAAAATGTCAAGTAATTAGATGGCTATACAAATTGAAGTTCAGAGAAGTGATCTGAATCAGACATGAGTCTGCTACTTAAATGGGGTTGGAGATTTATATCTGGAAATTACCAGGTCTTCATGGTGTTTAAAATCTTTGTATGAGATGAGATTCCCTAGATCATGAGTCCCCAGCCTTTTTGGACCCAGGGACCAGTTTCATGGAAGATTAATTTTCCACGGACCAAGGGTGGGGTGCTGGCTGTCCTCCTTTGTTTTTCTTAAACACTTGGTGCATTACTTTAAGTATGAATGGAGAAATGGTTCAGTCCCAAGATAAGAGCAGGTGATAAGAACACCTCCTGTGCTCAACAGCTTTTGTGGAGGACAATTAAAAGGCATACCTGAGAGAGAAGGTTGGCATTCTGAGCGTCTGAAAGAAGAATACATATTCATTCTCATTGTTTCTGCAGCACAGAGAGCATTGTGAAAAGAACACACACTGTAAAAATGAAAGCACATGAAGGCCTCCAGCTTTGGTGTTAGACAGATTGGCTCTGAATATCATATCTGCCTCTCTAGAGTTTCAACCGAGCACCAGGGTGATGTCTTTATAACATTAGTCAGATCATGTCACAGCTTCCCTTGTGGCTCAGCTGGTTCCCCTGTTCAGAATCCTCCTCTGGCTCTCCATCTCCACAGAAAAAAATGACAAGTCCTTACACAATCTGATAATACCCTACCTCATCAGTGCATTCCCATTCCCTTTCATGTCATCATTGGTATGGTTCTCAACCTCTCACTCATTTTTGGGTACCATACGTGTCCTAATGACTGAGCACTGTAGGCACATTACCACCTCAGATCCTTGAAATGCTCTCCCTTCTTCCTGGAACATTCTCTTCCTTGTGACTCATACCTTCTCCTCCCCTCCTTTAAATCTTTATTCAAAGTTACCTTCTCAGTGAGCATCCCTCCTCCAACCTCTATAGAATTGCAGCATCCCCCTACTCATTGTCTCTGCTTTATTTTCTCCACAATGTTTTCCGTCAATTATTATTTTATACACACACACACACACACACACACACATTTAATGTCTTTTATTTCCACTTAATGATGGAAAGAATTTTGTATGTCTTATTTACTGCAGTATCTCTAGAAACCAGAAAAGAGTCTGGCACAAAGGAACAAATATGTATTGGATAGGCAAACAAAATAACATACCTAAATTGCTACAAGCAATGTCTAGATATTGTAAGACTACTGCAAATGATTGTGTGGTATTATTACTGTTATCATCCTTCACAGTTTTAAAAAATAAATCCCTTAAATATTAACTGAATCAAATCCCAAGACATCAGTGTATATGTCTAGTATCAGTCTTTATCAAAAGCTGAGTGGGTCGGCTTTTAGCGTGACTACCTTGAAGTCTAGGAGGTTTGCGAGGCCCAGGAGAGAACTGTGAAGCTGGGAGCTGCACCTTCAATGAGGCCTGAGCTATATTTAGCTGCACCTGCTTCTGAAGAGCATTTCTCTCTGTGCACTAAATGAGTTGGGCTTGCAGAACATATATGTCTTTTGTATAAGCCAGCTGAGAAACTGGCTGTGTTTTTCAGCCAGTGAAATTGGATAGCAGAACCAGGTATGTTATGTCCCAGCCCACTGACCCCCAACCTCAGTCCCTTCTAATCTTCTCCAGCTCTCCACTACTCAGAGCTTCAATCCTAGCTTTCATATGTGGCTTTTCCCTTTCTGAGATTATAGCAGCTGTGTTCATTAACAAAATATATGGTCTTATCAGAAAGTAATCATGCCAACACTTATTTAGGTGAGTCAGGCACTCTGCTAAAGGGCTTCTGATTGATCATATTTTCTCACTCTCAAAACCCCTCTGTAATGAGCTGTGTGTGCCCCTTTCCACTTCCTACAAAACCTGCATGTTGTTGTTTTCACCCCCATACTTCAGAATGTAACTTTATTTGGAGGGATCTCTAAAGAGGTGATTCCTTTAAATTGAGGTCTTTAGAATAGGCCCTAACCCAGTATGACGGGTGTCCTTACAGGAAGAAAACTTTGGACACACAGAGAAACACCAGGGGTACATGCTCACAGAAGAATGGCCATCAGAGGACAGGAAGAAGATGGCCATCCCGCATGCCAAAGAGGAAGGTCTCAAAGGAAACCAGACTGGATGACATCTAGATATGCTTTCAGAACTATGACAGTGTTAAACAATTTCTGTTGTTTAAACCATGTGGTCTCTGGAAGGTAGTCAGTTTGGGCCGCTATGGTAAACTGACACGTCTTCCATGAGGTGAGCAATGTCATTAGTCACCTTTTTGAGATGAAGAAACTGAGGCTAGAAAGGTGAAGGACACTCGACTCATGAGAGGCCATGATCTGGAACCAAAGTGTCTAACAGAGCTCATACAGGGGAGGGAATGCCCATTGTTGGCAGCAAGTGCAGCCTAGAAGTAGGAGGAAGAAGCAGAAGAGTGGGTTCAAACCAGTTTCTGACTGGCTGAGATGATAACGTGCTGGCAAGGTCTGGGGACAGGGTCAGAAGCAAAGTCCAGTGCTGAACCTTCATTATAGACAGTTTCCTTTTGTTTTTAGTTGTAGTCCTCTTCCTTTTAGGAAGGACATTTTCTTAGAAGGACAAAGAAAAAAAAATGCATTAAAGTATGTTTATTTCTGTATTTGTTTCCTATTGCTTCTGTAACAAATTTCCACAATGTTAGAGGCTTAAGACAACAGAAATGTATTATTCTATAATTCCAAAGGGGTGTCAATGAACCAAAATCAATGTCAGAGGACTTTGGAAACTCTTGGAGGCTCTTGGGGAGGTTCCAGTTCCTTGCTGACCCAACTTTTGACCTCCAAAACTAGCAGTATAGTATCTTCACATCTCTTTCTAGTTCTTCTGTCTCACTCTTCTATGTATATAGACTCTTGTGTGATTACCTTTGACCCACTTGAATACTCTCAGGGTAATCTCCCCATCTCATGGTCAACTGACTAGCAGGACTAATTCTGTCTGCAGTCTTGATTCACTTTTTTCACTCTATTTAACAGCTCGCAGGTCCTGGGGACTAGGTCATGAACTGCTTTGTTGTTTTTGTTTACTCTCTCAGTCATGTCCAACTTTTTGCAACCCCATGGACTGCAGCGTGCCAGGCTTTTCAGTCCTTCATCATCTCCCAGAGCTTGCTCATACTTATGTCCATTGAGTCGGTGATGCCATCCAACCATCTCATCCTCTGTCATCCCCTTCTCCTCCTGCTTTCAATCTTTCCAGCATCAGGGTCTTTTCCAGTGAGTCAGTTCTTCATTATCTGGTGGCCGAAGTATTCCGCTTCAGCTTCAGCATCAGTCATTCCAATGAATATTCAGGACTTATTTCCTTTAGGATTGACTGGTTTGATCTTCTTCCTCTCCAGGGGACTCTTAAGAGTCTTTTCCAGCACACCATTTGGAGACATCAGTTGTTTGGTGCTCAACCTTTTTTTATCATCCAGCTCTCACATCTATACATGACTACTGGAAAAACCATAGCTTTGACTACATGGACATTTGTCAGCAAGTAATGTCTCTGCTTTTTAATACTCTGTCTAGGTTTGTCATTGTTTTTCTTCCAAGGAGCAAGCATCTTTTAATTCCATGGCTGTAGTTCCCACACACAGTGATTTTTGAGCCCAAGAAAATAAAGTCTGTCACTGTTTCCATGGTTTCCCTATCTATTTGCCATGAAGTGATGGGACCAGATGCCATGATCTTAGTTTTCTGAATGTTGAGTTTTAAGCCAACTTTTTCACTCTCCTGTTTCACTTTCATCAAGAGGCACTTTAGTTCTTCTTCACTTTCTGCTATAAGGGTGGTGTCATCTGCATATCTGAGGTTATTGATATTTCTCCCAGCAATCTTGATTCCAACTTGTGCTTCATCCAGCCTGGCATTTCACATAATGTACTCTGCATATAAGTTACATAAGCAGGTTGACAGTATACAGCCTTGACACACTCATTTCCCAATTTGGTACCAATCCATTGTTCCTTGTCTGATCTAACTGTTGCTTCTTGACCTGCATACAGGTTTTGCAGGAGGTAGATAAGGTGATTTGGTATTTCCATCTCTTGAAGATTTTTCCACAGTTTGTTGTGATCCACACAGTCAAAGGCTTTAGTGTAGTCAATGAAGCAGAAGTAGATGTTTTTCTGGAATTGTCTTTCTTTTTCTATGATCCAACTGATGCTGGCAATTTAATCTCTGCCTCTGCCTTTTCTCTATCCAGCTTATATATTTGGAAGTTCTGAGGTCAAATACTGTTGAAACCTAGCTTGAAGAATTTTGTGCATGACCTTACTAGGATGTATAATACATTCAATTGTGTGGTAGTTTGAACATTCTTTGGCATTGCCCTTCTTTGGGATTGGAATGAACTTCTTCGGGAAGGCCATTATTCTGCTTACTTTAGCTTCTGTCTAAAGGAAAAATGTAGCTCAGATATAAAAGTCATATAAACATACAAGTCATAAGTAGATAGGGTACTTTCTGGAGCTGGTAGGAGGGGAGATGCGGTTGGCTAAGTACAGTTCCAGATAGAGTTGGACCACAAGTAATGTTCCTAGAAAAAGAGATGCCAAGAGACAGAAGATAGTCAGCACTGTGGGAGCTCCCTGCAGCTCTGTCCTCCCACCTCACACACTTCCTAAAGCCTATATGTTTGAGTGATATTAATTTATTCCTCTATCTCCAGGAATGATACCACCACCAAAAATAAGCCAGTTAGAGCATGATATTCCCTTTGCCGTGATGACTTGTTTGGGAGTGAGGAGCCACATACTAAGATACTAAGTCAAATTAGAAGCCAGGACTTATGTTCAAAGGTGGAGAAAAAAGAAAAGTTTGATATGGACCAAGAAGCATGAGTCACATAGCCTGGGAGCACTAGGCAATTACCTGGTGACAAGGGAGGAAGTCAGCCTTAGGATGACCCTGACTACAAAAAGAGTCTAGAGAGGGAAAAAAAAAAAAAAGACCCTCAATGTTATTCCTGAATTGCAAAAGCCTACAGTTCTGAAAATTTACTCTTCTTTTATATACTTTTAAAATGAGAACAATTCCATTTTCTGTTGCTTAGACCAGTTGTGTTGGAGACTGATGTATGTCCTTACATGAAACACTCAGTAAATACATCACTTAAGAGGTGCGGTGACCCTGGGAACACTTAGATTAAGAGAATTGTTCCTTGAAAGTTCAGTTACATTCAAGGTTAGCTTTGAGGTTTTTATCACAGAATATCATGTTACAAACACTTGAAAATCAGCTCCACATTCTACCAATTTTGTACCCTTTGCCTCTGCATGACCTCCTATCTTTGATATCCTAAGCCTAACTGCTAATAGAAAAATTGGGATCAATAGATTTTAACTTTTCCTCAGAGTTTTATTTTCCAATGATTCTGTTTACATGGTTATGTGAATTTTTTTTTTCAGTTTTCCCTCAATTCTACATTGCTAATTAGGCCCTTTGGTAAAACTGCTTCAACAATTCATTGCTTCTTTCAGCAAGGATTTATTGAATATGTAGTATGTGATTGATGTGCCAGGCAGTAATTATTTATTATAGATTCAGGGAAAATAAGACAGGTAAGATTCCTGTTCCTATTAAACTTACATTCTAGTAATGGTAAAGACACATAAATAAGTAAAAAAATAAATTAAAGTACCTTTCTGGTAAGTGCTTTAAAAACACAGCATTTTAGTAACCTATAGCAAAAAAAAAAAAAAAAAAAAAAGATGTGTAACGAATCAGTCCAAAGCTTAGTAGCTAGCAGAGAAATTACTTTCATCAGAGGGTGTTTGAGGTTTAGCTGATTCAGAGTTGGCTCAGATAGGTGTCTTGGCTTCAGCTCGTAGGGCCTGGCATAGCACTACCTGTCTCGGGGCAGCTGGGTGGATGTGTTCCATGGATCTCTCATTTTCTTTAAAGCACAGGGCTATCTAGAATGTGTTCCACGCAGTGCAATGCCAGATGAGTAAGGAAGCAAATCACAAGGGAGATCTTCTAAGGTTATGGGTTTGAAACTGGCAAGCTATCACTTATATACTACTGGTGAAAGGAAATTATATGGACAAATCAAAAGTTAAGGAGCAAAGATACATACTTTGCCCCCAAATGAAGCTACATAAAGAAAAAATGCCAGGAAGATGAATCATTGGGACCAATGATGTAGTTCATCACACAGACTTGAATGATTGAAGTAAACAGTGCTATTTTATTTTCTAAGTTTCTTTAAGAGTAATATTTTTTAATTAACTTATTTATCTATTTGGCTCTTTGGATGACATGGGGCTCTCTAGTTGTTTAGTTGACCTAGGGCATGTGGGATCCTAGTTCCTGACCAGGGATCGAACCTGGGTCCCTTGCATTGCAAGGAGAATTCTTAACCACTGAACCACCAGGGAAATGTCAGCAGTGTTACTTTAGATGAGTACTTCGGCTTTGAGGTGAGATACAAATGAAAAAATGACCATGGTCCCTTGCGTTTCAAGGAGAATTCTTAACCACTGAACCACCAGGGAAATGCCAACAGTGCTGCTTTAGATGAGTACTTAGGCTTGAGGTAAGTAATCAAGTAAGTAATACAAATGAAAAAATGACCATGTGAAGAGATAACTGGAGAACATTTTCAGTAAAAGACTATGAAGTGAGAATAATTGTAGAGTTGTCAAATGATAAGAAGGTCAGAGTGGTCAAAGCATAATGAGCAAGAGAAAGAGAGTTATAGAGCCATTAAAGGTAGAGGCCAAATCATTGAGAATCATGGAGGCTACATAATATTGAACTTTAGTCAAATTACAATGGGGCACCACTAGGGTATTATAAGCAGTGGTAAATGCTGACATAAGTTATATTTTTTTGGATATTACACTGGCTGCTGTATGGAAAACTTGATAGGGGCAAGAAAGGAAGCAGGGAGAAATGGTAGAGGTTATTTTAATGTTCTAGGTAAGGAACAATGATAGTTTTGACTACAATGGTAGCAGCGAATATGAAGAGAAGTATATTGATAATGCAATATATTTTAGAGCTTGACCCAATCATGTTAGGAGTGAAATTGGAACTATTTGTAGGATTCATGAGAAATAAAGGTAAAAAATAATATTTGGAAATTGGTTGTTTTGTACATATGAAACAGTATAGTTCTAAAGAGGTAATATTAATATATACTATTGTGTTTTTGTAATTTGAAGTAGATTAAAATATTAATCTCAGGTTGGGTTAGAGTGAAGTAAGCCAGAAAGAAAAACACCAATACAGTATACTAATGCATATATATGGAATTTAGAAAGATGGTAACAATAACCCTGTGTACGAGACAGCAAAAGAGACACTGATGTATAGAACAGTCTTAGGGACTCTGTGGGAGAGGGAGAGGGTGGGAAGATTTGGGAGAATGGCATTGAAACATGTAAAATATCAGGTATGAAACGAGTTGCCAGTCCAGGTTCAATGCATGATACTGGATGCTTGGGGCTAGTGCACTGGGACGACCCAGAGGGATGGTATGCGGAGGGAGGAGGGAGGAGGGTTCAGGATGGGGAACACATGTATACCTGTGGCGGATTCATTTTGATATTTGGCAAAACTAATACAATTATGTAAAGTTTAAAAATAAAATAAAATTAAAAAAAAGAATTGACATATTTCTGAGAGGCTATACATAAGGGCTGCAAAGGCAAACAAGCCATTTTGTAGGGGGCATTTTGGGCAAAAGAAGCAATAAAAAGACTAGTTCTGATAAATGAAATCTATCAGAATTCTGTCAGGGAGCAGCTACACCAGAATAATACCTGTTTGCTATTTAATAGTATTAAAGTCATACTATTCTCAGATAAGAGCCCAAAGGAACCCCAGGCAGCAATGAGAAATTAACCATGAAAAGATGGGACAAGGTATATAAAGGGCAACATTTAAGATTCACCCTCTGGCCCAGGGGTTTAATAGCTCAAATTAAAAATTAAACACAAGGATATGGGTAGGAAAATACACTTAGAAAATTCTTAAATGGTAAATAAGAAGCACGGATATTTTGCATTGGTCATCAAGAAGTTACTAAACTCCCAGTGGCTGCTGGTGACCTATCTGATGCCCATGGCTCTTCCTTGCATAAAATAGTATCTTTAAGCAACAAATACTAAACAGATCTTTCCACCAAAATTTATTAGAGCATTCATCCCATGGAAGGTACATTTATATAGTTGTGAAAGTTTGGCATTCTGCAATTTTATTTTATTCTTTATGTAACAGTTATGCTCATACCTAAATGGCACCAAAATACTAACATATTTAAGAGAAACATCTTAAGTACAAAATGTGTTTAGTTTTCACAAGCTCACTGCTCATGACATTCTAGATTATTTTGGGGCTAGTCATCTTGGGTCCTCATATGGATGCTGACTTTGTTTGTTAGATGTTGTGTTACTGAAACCTTTTGGCAGCCTAAGAATTTGAGAAAAGTAAAGATAATAATGACCAGCTTTTATGTGCCTAGGTGAGTTCAGTCTTTGTTAAGTACTTTACATAAATGGTCTCATACTGTCTTCATAAAATTCCAGATGAAGGGTTAAAAAAGGAGTCATGGTAGAGGAACAGTCCCAACATCCTGCTCCCCACTGACTGTGCAGCAGAATGTTAATAACCCAGAATATTCAGGGAAGTCATGAAATTCTAGTTATCTCGGGCTAAAGATGAAAGCATCTTAGATTCCGTTCTTACCATTGATAATTCATATGAGCACTCATCCTTTCTCCTCTACTTATAGGCTTCTAATGAGCATGTTAAATACTTCTGGAGTATTTAAATATGTTGTAGTGAATTGGAGTCCTCTATGCTAAGTCACTTCAATCATGTCTGACTCTTTGTGACCTCATGGACTGTAGCCTGCCGGGCTCCTCTGTCCATGAGATTCTCGAGGCAAGAATACTGAAGTGGGTTGCCACACCCTCTTCCAGAGGATCTTCCTGACCCAGGGATTGAAGCTGCGTCTTTTATGTCTCCTGTGTTGGCAGGCGGATTCTTTACCACTAGCGCCACCTGGGGAGCCCAAATTGTAGGATAAAAGGAAATGGATTGACTTGGGATTGATCTGACTATTCTCCAAAGGTGCATTCTTCATAGACTCAGTCCCTGCTCCTGGGCTTCCTGCCCCTGACCTTCTGTTTTCTTCCCTGTCCCCTAAGAATGGGCCAGGTGATAAGGGAAGTCACACTGGTTTCTTCAGTCACATGGATCCTTTGTTAGTCTTCTGGGTGCTATGACAAATGGTGCCATAATTGTTGGTAGAGAAGAATTTCTTTAGTTAGTGATGCTGGCTCATTTACCACCACTCAAGGCGGCGTAGGAACCAAACCACCTAGGAATAGAACATCCACTGGGTTCTAAGTACCTCCCTGGGGAAGGAGTCTTACCCCTTAGAGACTTCTCTGAGTACACACTCCAACATCCCTCTTCCTGGTAGTATAATTTTTCCTGAACTGGAATATCCATGAGTCAAAGACCTAAAGTTTCAGTTGATCCTAATTTCCTCTTTCCTCTTGCTTGCCACAAACCCTTCTAGGCTTTTAGGAGTCCGTTATACTCCTGTCCCTCTTGTTTATACTTCCATTTTATTAGCATAGTCTAACAAACGGACTGCATTCTCCTAGTATCAAGACAGATGTTCAAGTTCAGCCAAGACTGATCAGTCCTTTGTATCCTTCAGATTTGTCAGACACATATTTAAAGTGGAGAAACTATCAGTAAAGGAAAAATGAGGCCCGTAGCATTACTCAACAAGCAAACCTCTGCAAAGACAGCAAAAGCTCTCATGAATGAATGTTTCTGTTATTATGTTAATATTGGGTTATTCATACTTCTCAGGGGGTCTTGGAGGTCCTAATGCCTTCTTCTGGGGATCTTTCATAGATACACTGCAGAGGAGGTGAGAGAAGAGTGAAAGTGCAGAGCTTTGTGTCCCTACCCCTCCAACAAGCAGCAGACAACTGCAAATGATTCTATTATGGGATATGGATCTGTGGGAGTTGAGGGACATTATGTGCTGATGTTGAGGCTTTGCGGGATTTCAGAGCCTTTTGCCTCACCTCTTGTGTCTCTAGCTTTGCCTACGTTTGTAAAATGCATGTGCTGTAGTGATGTGTTGTGGAAGGTGCCTTTTTTGGACCCCATAGAGGTCCTACCAAAGGGTTACAGAAGTATCCACTACATGCCAAGCCCTCAAATAAGCCTTTTAATGTGAATTGACTAGCTTAACTCTCATGTAGAAGCTGGGAGGGAAGAGTAACAATCCCCAAAAGGAGACGAGGAAACTGAGACTGGAGGAAAGGCAATGAATTGTTATGGTTGCTCAAGGGACATGGTCTGACTGAGAAGCCAGGTGAGCCTGATTTCAGGGCCTAAAGTTGCCCTATTTTGCTTTTTTTCTGATCACGTCTACCTCAGGGAATTTCTCTTGTCTCATATTTTTGAGTCAAGAAACATTCTATTTGAAAACCCCCTTATTAGTTGAAGTCATAGTTGCCTTATACTAGAACATTAGTTTCAGGTGTGCACCATAGTGATTCAAACATTGTTTGGATTATCCTCCATGTAAAGTAATTATAAAATATAGGCTATATTTCCTGTGCTGTGCATTATGCCTTGTGTCTTACTTATTTTACGCCTAGTGGTTTGTACCTGTTAATCTCTCTCTCCTGTCTCACCCCTACCCCTATCCCAGTGGTGGGCCCTACTCGTAACCACTAGGTTGTTCTCTGTATCTGTGAATCTATTTTTGCTTTGTTGTTTAATCACCAAGTCATGTCCAACTCTTCAGGACTCCATGGATTGCAACATGCCGGGCTTCCCTGTCGTCCTTCACTATCTCC
Organism: Bubalus kerabau; assembly: GCF_029407905.1. Lineage (NCBI taxonomy): Eukaryota > Metazoa > Chordata > Mammalia > Artiodactyla > Bovidae > Bubalus > Bubalus kerabau. The sequence goes on from NC_073624.1 coordinate 225,083,196, forward strand.
TGCAGTTTGCTCAAACTCATGTCCATTGAATCAGTGATGCTCTCTAACCATCTCTTCCTCTGTCACCCCCTCTCCTCCTTCCCTCAGTGTTTCTCAGCATCAGGGTCTTTTCCAGTGAGTCAACTCTTCACATCAGGAGGCCAAAGTATTGGAGCTTCAGCATCAATCCACTCAATGAATATTCAGGGTTGATTTTCTTTAGGATTGACTAATTTGTTCTCCTTGCAGTCCAAGGGACTCTCAAGAGTCTTCTCCAGCACCACAGTTTGAAAACATCAATTATTTGGCACTCTGCCTTCTTTATTTTCCAGCTATGTATTTGCTTCCACATATAGGTGAAAAAATACAGTATTCTTTTTTTGATTCAAAAGAAACCTCACGGAAGGAAAGAAGGGAGGATGAAGAGAGAGAAGGATGGAGGGAAGAAGGGAGGAAGGAAGGAGAGAAGGAAGAAAAGGGAGGGAGGGAAGGGGAAAGGGAAGGAAAATAGATTCTATAGAAAGGAAAACCACTCTAGTGAATGTGTAGCACAGCTCTTCGTATTGGTGTGGGTTAGGGGAGTGGTTTGGTTCTTACCTGATTCTTCCCTGATGAACCATTAAGGCATTCCTGGAAAGTTCCCAAGCAGCTAGTCTGGAATCCAGTAAGATGTAGACATCTTGGGGATAAGAACCACATACCACAGAGACCTGTCAGCTCAGGGCATAAAGTGGGGTCATAAGTTTGCCTTAAATGTATAAAGGACAGGATGCCCATTCATGGTTATTCACCCAAAATATTTTGTAGCCACCAAAAACAGTCCTCTAAATTGAGGATAGCCAATTAGGGTCTGCATCTGTTTTCTCATGGCCCTCAAGTTTAAGAATGGATTTTATATTTTAAAGGGTTGTAAAAATTAACAAAGAATATGGAATGGAAACTGTATGAGGGCAACCGTGCCTCAAACATTTCCTCTGTGGCCCTTTTCAGAAAAGGTATGCTGACTCTGTCCTGGAAGGTTTGGCTCTGACTTCTCTTCTATCACCACCCACCTCAGCAGAAACTAACATGCAGTGATTCTTCCAGCAATACCTCTGTCGCTGAATTCGTTCTCTGAAGGAAAGCGACTCAACACCATGATTAGTGGGTTCAACTGTGGTCAAACCAGACTATGCCTCTGGGGGTGCTAGGCTGGGTCTCCTCCAGGAGGAAGTATAAGTGCATATGGAGATGCCCTCTTCCCTAAAGGTCTGGTGTTTTCAGGATGATGTGTAGAAAGTCTCATTCCATCTCCTTATGTTGCTGCTGCTGCTGCTAAGTCGTTTCAGTCATGTCCGACTCTGTGCAATCCCATAGATGACAGCCCACCAGGCTCCCCTGTCCCTGGGATTCTCCAGGCAAGAACACTGGAGTAGGTTGCCATTTCCTTCTCCAATGCATGAAAGTGAAAATTGAAAGTGAAGTCGCTCAGTCGTGTCTGACTCTTAGTGACCCCATGGTCTGCAGCCCACCAGGCTCCTCCATCCATGGGATTTTCCAGGCAAGCGTGCTGGAGTGGTATGCCATTGCCTTCTCCGGGCGGAGAATAGTACCAGCTGATAACACAAAATCCCCTTCAAGGATCACAGCCTTGTTGTGGCTAAGGGCTTTGTATAACTTAATGAAGCTATGAACCATACCGAGCAGGGCTACCCAAGATGGACTGGTCATAGTGAAGAGATCTGACAAAACATGGCCCACTGGAGGAGGAAATGGCAAACCACTCTAGTATTTTTGTTGTGAGAACCACACGAACTGTATGCAAAGACAAAAATATGACACTGGAACATAAGTCCTGCAGGTCAGAAGGTGTCCAGGATGCTACTGGGAAAAAGCAGAGGATGGTTACTAACAGTGCCAGAAAGAATGAAGCAGAAAAGACCAACTGGAAAAGACCCCATTGATGGGAAAGATTGAAGGCAAAAGGAGAAGGGGGTGGCTGAAGATGAGATGGTTAGATAGCATCCCCACTCAGTGGACATGAGTTTGAACAAATTCCGGGAGATAGTGAGGATAGGGAAGCCCAGTGTGCTGCAGTCCATGGGGTCGCAAAGAGTTGGACACTACTGAGCGAATGAACAACAACAAAAAATACCCATGCAAAGGCTGAACTAGGACCCAAATTCCCTGGATTCTATTAAACAGTTACTGAGTTTCTGTATGTGTCAGAAGTTGTATACAATTCTGATTATGAAATAATGAAAGAGATTGATGAGGCAGATAGAAGATAGGACTGATTTTATAGGTAAGACCAATATTTTTGACAAATCTTCTAGGAAGAAGGCACTGAAACAGGCATGAACGGTGAAACAGGAGGTTTAAATGTTAGCTTTCAGACTAAAATGTGTGTGTGATATTTAGGAAATAGAAGAGAAATAAGATTGAGCCAGGATTGTCTCAGATCATGAGCATATCTGACTACATCTTAGCCAACCTAAAGGAGAGCTATCTGGTAAATATGACCCTAAAGAGGAGTTCCACTTTGAGCAGAAATGGCCCAGCCCTGGTAACCCACTATACTAATATTTGCTAAGGCTGTCTGAGAATAGCAAGTCTTTCTCTCTGCAGCTATGGTGGATCTTTAGGGTATTAAAGATCTTTTAAAATGGGTAGCCTATTGGTGTATTCCAGAGGTGTGCATTGACTAAACTCATGGAGATCCTGTGAAATGGGGGAAAGGGAAAGGTGCTGTGAAAGACTCACACCAGTGTCTTTCTCACTCTGAATTGTAGTACAAATTAGTTATCCATCCCTTTGAATATGCATGAATACATAGTTCCATTTTCCTGGTGGCCTTCTAAACATCTCCTAGGAAGGGGGACTTATCAAGGTCTTACTGGCTTAAAGTGAATGAATCAATCATATTAACACATTACTGACTGTAAATATATGAATACATTTTTAAAGAGTGATACTGTTAACATCACCGCATGGAATTGTTAGGGCTTAAAATTGATCAAGGGTTCATTATACAACATATGATTGTTGTTATCCTTCACATTTGGCTCCCTTAGGTTTTTGTTCCAACCTTGTATATATTATAAATGCAAGTTTATTGTCATGTTGTTGTTGTTTAGTTGCTAAGTGGTGTCCAACTCTTTGTGACCCCATGGCCTACAGCACACCAGGCTTCCCTGTCCTTCACTGTCTCCTGGAGTTTGTTCACATTCATGTCCGTTATGTTGATGGTGCCATCTAGTCATCTCATCCTCTGTCACCCCCTTCTCTTCCTGCCCTTAATCTTTCCCAGCATCAGGGTCTTTTCCAATAAGTCAGCTCATCACATTAGGTAACCAAATTATTGGAGCTTCAGCTTCAGCATCTGTCCTTCCAATCAATATTCAGGGTTGATTTCCTTTAGGATTGACTGGTTTGTTCTCCTTGCTGTTCAAGAGACTCTCAAGAGCCTTTTCCACCACCACAGTTTGAAAGCATCAATTTTTCAGTGCTCAGCTTTCCTTATGGTCCAAATCTCACAACTGTACATGACTACTAGAAAAATCATAGCTTTGATTTATTGTATAGACCTTTGTTGGCAAAGTGATGTCTCTACTTTTCAATTTGCTATCTAGGTTTATCAAAGCTTTCCTTTGATGGAGCAAGCATCTTTTAATTTCATGGCTGCAGTTATCATATTCAGGGATTTTGGAGCCAAAGAAAATAAAATCTGTGACTGTTTCCACTTTTTCCCTATCTACTTGCCATGAAGTGATGGGACCAGATGCCATGATCTTAGTTTTTTGAGTGTTGAATTTATGCCAACTTTTCACTCTTGTCTTTCACCCTCATCAAGAGGTTCTTTAGTTCCTCTTCACTTTCTGCCATTATGTGGTTTCATCTTCATCTCTGAGGTTGTTGATATTTCTTCTGGCAATCTTGATTCCAGCTTGTGATTTATCCAGCCCAGAACTTCACACGATATACTCTGCATGGCTGACAATACAGCCTTGTCTTCCTCCTTTTCCAATTTTAAACCAGTCATTTGTTCTATGTCTAGTTCTGACCTGCATACAGGTTTCCCAGGAGACTGGTAATGTGGTCTAGTATTCTCTATAAGAATTTTCCATAGTTTGTTATGATCCACTATACTAAAGGCTTTATTGTAGTCAGTGAAGCAGAAGTAGATGTTTTTAAGGAATTTATTATCACTAAAGTTTCAAAAAATGATAGGTGTATTGTGAAATTTTGAGTGAATAAAGAATTTTTCAGTGAATTTTATGCAGATGCTTTCTTTGATTGTCCAGAGAGACATGGTATCTTCTGAGACAAGGTGCTAGAGAAGACTTTGTAGGTGGGTCAGGTATAACTATTGCATATAATAACCTGCAAAGTATTAGTGAAATAACAGGATTAAATTTGGGCTGGCCAAAATAAAAATCATTAGTCATATGCATTAGTTTCTGCAAAATTCCCCAGTCAGTAATGAGTTAATTTTGTCCATTGTATAAGAAAAAGGAGATGATGAGTACTAAAGCACTGCTTCCTTAGAACTAGCACAAATCAAGAAGGTGGCCATCTAAACCAACTACCTTCTCCATCTTACAGAGGGAGAAATTGAAAACGAATCCTACATGGCTAAGATGGAAGAACACAGAAGTGGGAAGCCAGAGAGAAAGAAAAACTCACACCTTTTATACATTTACTGAGAACTGTTTGCTCTACTTTCAAGTCTGATGGGCAGAATTCATAGTCTATCAATTCACTAATTCACCTCCACTGCTGCACCCTGGTCCATGCCACCATCACTTCTCCCCTGACTTGCTTCATTAGCCGATCCACACAGAAGCCTGAATGATGCTCTTAAAATCACAGTCAGATCATGATGTTTCATTGCTTACAAAGTTCTGATAGCTTCTATGTAACTCAAAGTGAAAGTGAAAGCCCAAATCATGGTGTGAAGAGCCCTGCACACTCCAGCTTGTGTTACACATTCTGTTTTTCTCCTCCACTGCTCACTCAGCTCAGCCACACTGTGTCTTTGATCCTTTTCTAATAGGCTAGAAACCTTTGCACTAAGCTCTTCCCTCTCCTCAGAAGACTCTTACCATAGTACGTGTACTTAGTTTTACTTCTTATGGTGAGATAATTAAAGACTTAGAGAAGAGGTGCAGAAGTAGTACAGAGTTTCCACATACCCTTCATCCACCTTCCTTTAATATTAATATCTTACATAACCATGGCACAATTATCAAAACTAACAAATTAGTATGGGTATAATACTGTCACTGAACTGCAGACTTTATTTGAATTTCACTAGCCTGTTCACTAATTCCTTGTTTTCTATTCCAGGATTCAATCCAGGTTACCAGATAGCATTAGTTGACATGTCTCCTTGGTCTTCTCCAATCTGTGATAATCCCTTAGTATTTCCATGTTTTTCAAGATCTTGAGATTCTGAAAGGACTGCCCAGTTCTTTTGTAAAGTGTCCTCCAGTTTGCACACTAGATATGAAATATCTTGTATGCATATCTACTATGCAAGTTCAAGTAATATGCATATTTCATATCTTATACACTAGTTCACTTCCTTCAGATCTCAGCCCAATTAATAATAGCTCAGTGAAAACTTTTCTAATCATTTTATTTAAAAATGTAACTCACTTTCCTCTCTTTCTACCATAATTCCCTGTTTTACTTTATTTATAAAAATTGGATATTATTTCTTAATTCCTAATTTATTTATCATCAGTCTTTCTCCATCAGAAAGTTGACTACATGAAGGTAAAGACTTTTGTATGGTTCATTCATTGGTATTTATATAATTTCTAGAAAATTCCTTAACACATAAAAGATAAAATCTTTATATTATTAATGAATCTTTATTTGTTGAATGAATTAAATGTGTGAGCTGGATCTTTTGCTGTTCTCAGAAATTCTGAAAGCAAAAGGAAATTACTGCAAAGTTAGAGATGCTACACAACATGATATAATTTCAAAGGTATTGAAATTGTCCAGCTGAGAGGCTAGACAAAACTTCATGAGAAGCCTCACACAAAGTTGTCAATTTTCTTTGTCAAGGCAGTCAGAGCTATTATTTAAAATATATTTCTTGCTGAGTTATGAAGGTCTAAATTTATAAGCTTGGATTTTTTTCTACTTCTTCTGAAAACAACTTGATAAAATTATGGAAATGAAAACTTCTTAGGCTTTATGACTAGTGTAGTTTGCTCAGTAAAATGGATTTTAGACCCAGAAACATTTCACTCTCAAAAGAGGCCTTTCAGAATCATTCCCTGACATTTTCAGTCATGCAAGTGCAAATGCCTCCTGATTCATGGAGATTTGAAACATGTTAAAGCCCAGGCTGTTCTCAATTATGCAGGGCTTGTTTATTCCATCAGCAAATTATGCAAGACTATTTTTTACTCTTCTCCTTTTTCATCCCACTTTTAGTTATAAAAATAGTATTACAATTTCTTTCCAAGGGAGAAAAGATAGATGAAAGTAGGCAAAAGTTGAATCTGATCATTTTATTGCCTGTGACCATCTGTTGAACAGAGGAGGGTCTTTGAGCAGGAACCTTGGAATTACATGGAATTTCACTGTTTAGGGCCAAGAAGAATGAGTTATAGTAACAAATGAAAAGATGTTGGATTCTAACATCATATATTCTAAAAACCATATAACTTCTTAAATCTTTATTTCTTTACCTACAAAATGAAGGATCATACCAAATTACTAACTTATTGGTTCATTTAATGAATATTTATAGAATAGTTCAGTTCAGCTCAGTTCAGTCGCTCAGTCGTGTCCGACTCTTTGCGACCCCATGAACTGCAGCTTGCCAGGCCTCCCTGTCTTTCACCAACTCCCGGAGTTCTATGGCCAATACTTGTGTATAGTACATGAAGCACAGAATTCCTCTCCTCAGAAATTTGACAGGTAATAAATATAGGTACTCAGAAAAAATAAAATTATATGATATATATAAAACAGGAATACACAGGGAACCATATGAGCACAGAGGTGAGATGTCCAGAGACAACAGGGATGGCTTTCTGAATGAGTGATGTCTGAGAGAAGAGTTAAAAGGCTATAGAAGGCCAGAAGTATTGGCTCAGTGAAGGTCATCAGGGCAGAGGACAGAGAGGACTCAAACTAGAGAGAACAACAAAGTAATTTAATAACATTTACTGGTACATGCCATGTGCCAAGTACTGGTCTAAGAGCTATGAATATAACAAACAGGTAAATAGACATGCTTATTCTCTTCATTAAACTGGCATTCTAGTTGGGGAGAGGTGCATGAAATAAATAACTTCAAAATTAATTATTCCACAGTAATTGTGATAAGAGGCTGAAGAGGGGTAGCCTTCTAAATGTGATTACAAGGAGAAGAACCAGGCTGGGTGATCATAAAAGGGATTTTTAGCATTTTATTTAAGTTTTGAAGGCTTGTAAAGTACAAACTAATAATCAATTAACTTGAATATGGGGCTTCCTTGGTGCCTCAAACAGTAAAGAATCTGCCTGCAATGCAGGAGACCTAGGTTTGATCCCTGGGTCAAGAAGATCCCCTAGAGAAAGGAATGGCAACCCATTCCAATATTTTTGCCTGGGAAATCCCAAGGACAGAGGAGCCCACTGGGCTGCTATCCATGGGGTCACAAAGAGTTGAACACGACTGAGTGACTAACACTTTCACAACTTGAATATAGGATTAAGAGAGAAAAGAAGGGGCTATTTCCAGCATGAGTGACAAGATCAGATTTGCTTCGAAAGATCACTCTTGTTGTTCTGGTGAACAGTTACAGGAATCATCTGCACTCTGGGAAGAGATGATATTACCTTGAACCACATGATACTAGAGGGATTTATGAGGCATATGGACAGAAAGGAGAGGTTTGGATATCTTAGGTAGATATGACATTGAAATCAGGAGAAGAAGTTGAGGTATTGCCAGCACAAAGATCATGAACTTAGTTGTTAATATATTGAGAATGAGGCATCTGTCAGTTCAGTCACTCAGTTGTATCCGACTCTTTGAGACTCCATGGACTGCAGCACGCCAGGCTTCCTGTCCATTAACAACTCCCAGAGATTGCTCAAACTCATGTCTATCAATTTGATGATGCCATAAAGTCTGATGCTGTAGAGAACAATATTGCATAGGAGTCTGGAATGGTAGGTCCATGAATCAAGGTAAATTAGAAGTGATCAAACAGGAAATGGCAAGAGTGAACATCGACATTTTAGGAATCAGCATACTAAAATGGACTGGAATGGGCAAATTTAATTCAGATGACCATGATGTCTATTACTGTGGGCAAGAGTCTCTTAGAAGAAATGTAGTAGCCATCATAGTCAACAAAAGAGTCTGAAACGTAGTACTTGGTGCAATCTCAAAAATGATAGAATAATCTCTGTTTCCAAGGCAAACCATTCAATACCACAGTAATCCAAGTCTATGCCCCAACCAGTAATGCTGGAGAAGCTGAAATTGAACACTTCTATGAAGACCTACAAGACCTTCTAGAACTAACACCCAAAAAAGATGTCCTTTTCATCATAGGGGACTGGAACGCAAAAGTGGGAAGTCAAGAGATACCTGGAGTAACAGGCAAATTTGGCCTTAGAGTACAAAGTGAGGCAGGGCAAAGGCTAACAGAGTTTTGCCAAGAGAACACACTGGTCATAGCAAACACCCTCTTCAAATAACACAATAGAAAACTCTACATATGGACATCACCAGATGGTCAATACCAAAATCAGATTGATTACATTCTTTGCAACAGAAGATGGAGAAGCTCTATACAGTCAGCAAAAACAAGACTGGGGGCTAACTGTGGCTCAGATCATGAACTTATTGCAAAATTCAGACAAATTGAGGCATCTGTGAATCATCCAAATTGAAATTTCCTTAAAGAGTTAGATATACAGGTCTGACCTTCAGGGAAAAAAAGTTTCAGAAGGGAATATGAACTTGAGAGGCGTAAAGGTATAGATGATTGATATTTTTCATAAAGAGATTATAGGGTGAGAAAAACAGAATATAGGACCTAGACTTGAACAATGCCAAGTTTTAATGGTTTGATAGAGGCATATGAGACCTAAAAGGATTTACAAAAAGCATCCTGAAATGGAGAGGGAAATTATGAAACAGCAAAGTACATTAAGAAAGAGACTGTCATCACTCAAGACTGAAAAGTATCCACTAGATACAGCCAAGTAAATATCATCGGTGGCCTTTATGAGAGCCACTCTCATGGTGTGGCAGGCAGATTGAAATGAACATAACATAGTGTGTTGGAACTGACTAGGAAAAAGGACATGGGAAGAAAATAGAAGGCTATTAATTGAGATAGTGTGATAAGAGCCTATCTATATGTTACTATTATAATGTTAGCCTACTGCCTCCCTCATTCTCTGAACATGTAAGATTGTAATAAATGTTATGTGTGTGTATTGTAAGTAGATACACATTAGTCAACCACGTTGGACCCTGAATCACAAAAAATGGATATATTTCTTCTATATCTATACACTGTGCTTATTGAGCAACATATTGAAGGATTTTCTCAGGGGAAAGCAGCCTGGTGAAAAACAATTTTCTCCTATATAGCCTCTATTTTTTTCTATACTTGCAAATCCAAAACTAGAAGCTGTCTTCCAGAAGATATTGTGGTGCTTTTGCAGCGGAATGATGACTGCTTGGCTTAGTTTATCAAGGGAGTATTGACATACCAGGACTCTAGGAACCAAGCTTGTTATGTCTTATCTGGATTGATTGCATCAGGTGGATATTCTGGGTTTTCAAATGCAAGCTGTATGTTCAGAATGTCTTCTTTCAAATTAACCTCAGATATTGTTGAATTACTTTCTATTAACTTTTAAAACTTCTTCTTTTTTTTTTTTTGGTATAGTCTCTGTTCACTTTTGTTCTTTCTTAAAAAATTGAGGTATAATTTAAATAAAGTAGCATGTACAGGTCTAAAGTAAACAATTAATTTTACAAATACAGACAACTATGGAACCCACACAAATATCTAAGTTTCTTGCCTTTCCTCAATCTCCCCTCAGAGACAACAGAGTTTCTAACATCTATCACCACATGGCTAACACCATAGTTTAGCCTGATCTAGAACTTTATATAAACATAATTTTCTATAGTATATGCTCTTCTATGTGAGCTGCAGAATGATCAGGAGTATATATTTGAGAATATTATTATTGTGTGTATTAGCATCTGAAAGACTCTTCATTTTACTAATATTCCATGATTTGTCTAATCATTTTCTTGCTGATGAATATTTGGGTATTTTCCAGCTTGTGGCTTTTATCAAAACTACTATGAACACTGTTATCCTGGTCTATATGTGGGCATATGTTTTTATTTTTCTCAGGTAAATGCCTTATCAGTGAAGCAGAAGAGTCATTGGGCAGATTTATGTTTAACTTTGAAAGAAGCTAACAGTTTTCACAGTAGATTACCACTTTATACTTCATCAGCAAAGTATAAGTCTTCTCATGTTCCACACCTTTGTCAATATTTTGTTTTGTCAGTCTTAGCAATTCTTCTGCATCTGAAGTGGAATCTCATTGTGATTTTAATTTGTATTCTGTTGCTGACTAATGCTGTCGAACATTTTTCACATGCTTACTGGTAACTTGTAATATTCCTTTGTAAGGAGTGCATTCAAGACTTTTCACCAAATTTTATTATTTATATTTATATTGTTGAATTAAAGGTCTTCATATAACCAGGATACAAGTCCATTTTCAGAAATAAGTATTATGAATCTTTCCTCTCAATATGTAACCTGCCTATTCATTGATGTTCATAAGTCTTTGAACTGAAGTTACAGAGAACAGAAGACAGTGGAAAACATCTCTCAGTAATTGAATAAAAGAACTATTAATATGGAATTCAATATTCAACAAACACATTCTCCAGAAATGAAAGCAAAAGAAAGATATTCTTAGATAATGAAAAATTAACAGAAGCATTGTCAATCCTCTACAAGAAATGCCGAAGTAAGTTCTTCATACTAAAGGAAAGACTTGGAGTTTTACAAATATAGAAACAACACAGAGGGTAAATATCTGAGAAATGAACAAATATAAAAAATACATTTTCTTCTTAAAAATTTAATATAATATTGTCTTCTGGAATTCCACATAGGTCAGTGTTTATATATACATTGCATAAATATTTATTTATCTGATATATGTACATCTCACACAAAACATTGATGAAAAATATTAAAGACATAAGTAAATAGATATTTCATGTTCATAGGTAGGAAGAGTTAATATTTTTAAGTTACCAATACTGCCTAAAATGATCTACAAATTAATGCAAACTCTACCAAAATCCATTATTAAATTTTAAAAAAATGTTTGACATTTATTCACTGCTATGTTTATTTATTTATTTTTGGCTGCACTGGGTCTTCATTGCTACACACGGGCTTTCTCTCGTTGTGGAGAGCAAGAGCTACCCTCTAGTTGTGGTTCATGGGCTTCTCATAGCAGTGGCTTCTTTTGTGGGGATCATAGACTTTAGGTGCACAGGTTTCAGTAGTTGCAGCACGTGGGCTCAGTAGTTGCCACTTGCTGGCTCTAGCATGCGTGGCCTTCAGTGGTTGCAGCACAGGTGCTCACAGGCACTAGAGTGTGCAGGCTACAGTCTTTGTGGCACATGGTCTTTGTTGCTCCACAGCATGTGGAGTCTTTCTGGACCATGGATCGAACTTGTGTCCTCCTCATTGGCGGGCAGATTCTTATCCACTGTGCCACCAGAAAAGTCCAAGCCATTTTCATATAAATGTAAAAGCTGATTCTAAAATTCAACTGAAACTGCAAAGGGCTTCAGATAGTCAAAGCAATTTGAAAAAGAAAAACCAAGTAGGAAGATTCACACTTTTGAATATCAAAACTTACTATACTTTTTTGGGACAGACTCTCATTCTATGCTTTTGGAACTAGCATTTTATTTGGGATTCCAAATACAAATTTATTTAGGAGATCAAGCCCTGAGCCTTTGGAGGGGGAGCACTGACTCCAAGACACTGATCTACCAGAGAACAAACCGTAGGGGGTATCAAATAGTGAGAACTCACACAAAGGAAACCACTGGAATACAAAACTGGGCATCACCCAACCACCAATAGCACCCTGGGCAGGACGCCTCATCTAAACAACAAACAAAACAAAAATACAGATTACCACCTCACTCAGCCTTGCCCATCAGAGGAAAAACAAACAAACAAAAAGTCAGCACAAATCTTACCCTATATGAAGCTTACACAAACCACTGGACCAACCTTAGGAGTGCAGAAAGCAAAAGGAAGAAAGAATTCAACCTTGAAGCCTGAGAAAAGGAGACCTCAAACACAGTAAGTTTAAAAAAAAAAATAGTTAAAAGGCATAGAAATGCTGCACAAATGAAGGAACAAACTAGAAACACAGAAGTCCAAGTAAATGAAAAGGAAATAGGCAAACTACTTGAAAAGAATTCAGAATAATGATAGTAGAGATGATCAAGAACCTTGACAACAAAATGGAGAAAATGCAGGAATCAATTAACAATCCCCAGAAGAATTAAGGAATAAACATGCAAAGACAAATAATACAATAATTGAAATTAAAAAATACTCTAGAGGAATCAATAGCAGAATATCTGAAGCAGAAGAATGAATCAATGAGCTGGAAGATAAAATGATTGAAATAATTTCTGAAGAGCAGAATAAAGTAAAAAGAATGAAAAGAACTGAGGACAGTCTCAGAGACCTCTGTGACAATATCAAATGCACCAGCATTCAAATTATAGAGGTCCCAGAAAAAGAAGAGAAAAAGAAATGGTATGAGAAAATTTTTGAAGAGATTATAGTAGAAAATTTCCTCAACATGGAAAAGGAAATAGTCAACCAAGTCCAAGAAGCACAATGAGTCCCATACAGGATAAACCCAAGGGGAAATACACCAAGACACATACTAATCAAACTAAAAAAGACTAAACACAAAGAAAGAAGATTAAAAGCAGCAAGGGAGAAGCAGCAAGTAACACATGAGGGAAACCCCATTCGCTTAATAGCTGATCTTTCAGCAGAAACTCAGCAGGCCAGAAGGGAATGGCAGGATATATTTAAAGTACTGAAAGGGAAAAATCTACAATCAAGACTATGGTACCTGGCAAGGATCTCATTCAAAATTGATTGAGAAATCAAAAGCTTTTCAGACAAACAGAAGTTAAGAGAATTCAGTACCACCAAACCAGGTTTAGAACAAATGTTAAAGGGACCTACAGAGTCAAGAAATACAAGAGAAGAAAAAAAGATCAACAAAATTAACCCCAAACAATTAGGAATATGGCAATAGGAATCTATATATCAATAATTACTTTAAATGTAAATGGATTAAATGCTCCAACCAAAAGACATAGACTGGCTGAATGGATTCAAAAACAAGACCCGTGTATATGCTGTCTACAGGAAACCCACTCCAGACCCCAAGACACATACAGACTGAAAGTGAGAGAATGGAAAAATATATTCCATGCAAACGGGAAGCAAAAGAAATCTGGAGTAGCAATCTTCATATCAGACAAAATAGACCTTAAAATAAAAAAGATTACAAGAGATGAGGAAGGATACTACATAATGATCAAGGGATTAATCCAAGAGGAAGACATAACAATTGTAAATATCTTTTCACCTAACATAGGAGCACCTGCATACATAAGACCAACACTAACAGACATAATAGGAGAAATTGACAATAACACAGTAGTAGGAGAATTTAACACCTCACTCACACCAATGGACAGATCATCAAAACAGAAAATTAGTAAGGAAACATAAGTCTTAAATGATACATTAGATGAGATGGATCTCATTGATATCTTCAGGACATTCCATCTAAATGCAGAAGAATACACCTTCTACTCAAGTACACATGGAACATTCTCCAGAATAGACCACATCTTGGGTCACAAATCAAACCTCAGTCAATTTAAGAAAACTGAAATCATATTAAGCATCTTCTTCAACCATAACACTATGAGACTAGATATTAATTACAAGAAAAAAACTGTAAGAAACACAAACACATGGAAATTAAACAACACATTTCTAAATAACCAACAGGTTACTGAAGAAATCAAAAGGGAAATTAAAAAATTTCTAGAAACAGATGACAATGAAAACACGACAACCCAAAACCTATGGGATGCAGCAAAAGCAGTTCTAAGAGGGAAGTTTATAGCAATGCAATCCTACCTGAAGAAACAAGAAAAACATTGAATAGATAACCTAACTTTACACCTAAAGCAACTGGAAAAAGAAGTACAAAAAAAGCCCCAAAATTAGTAGAAGGAAAGAAATCATATAGATCTGAGAAGAAATAAATGAAAAAGAAATGGAAGAAACAGCAATAAAGATTAATGAAACAAAAAGCTGGTTCTTTGAAAAGATAAACATAATCGACAAACCTTTCTCCACACTCAGCAAGAAAAAAGAGAGAAGAATCAAATCAACAAAATTAGAAATGAAAATGGAGAGGTTACAACAGACAATGAAGAAATACAAAGGATTATAACAGACTATTATAAACAACTACATGGCAATAAAATAGATAACCTGGAAGAAATGAACAGATTCTTAGAAAAGTTCAATCTTCCAAGACTGAACCAGGAAGAAATAGAAATTATGAACAACCCAATTACAAGCACTGAAATTGAAGCTGTGATCAAAATCTCCCAAAAAACAAAAGTCCAGGACCAGATGGCTTCACAGGAGAATTCTATCAAACATTTTAAGAATAGCTAATGATTATCCTTCTAAAACTCTTTCAAAAAATTGCAGAAGAAGGAACACTTCCAAACTCATTCTATGAGGCCACCATCACCCTGATACCAACCTGACAAAGACAACACACAAAAAAGAAAACCATAGGTCAATATCACTGATGAACACAGATGCAAAAATCCTCAACAAAATTTTAGCAAACAGAATTCAACAACACATCAAAAAGCCTATACACCATAATCAAGTTGGGTTTATTCCAGGAATTCAAGGATTCTTCAATATATGCAGATTGATCAATGTGATACACCATATTAACAAATTGAAAGACAAAAAATATATGATAATCTCAATAGATCCAGAAAAAGCCTTTGACAAAATTCAGCACCCATTATGATTAAAACTCTTCAAACATTGGGCATAGAAGGAACCTACCTCAACACAGTGAAGGCCATATATGATAAGCCTATCATTTCAGTTCAGTTCAGTTCAGTCGCTCAGTCATGTCCAACTCTTTGTGACCCCATGAATCACAGCATGCCAGGTCTACCTGTCCATCACCATCTCCCAGAGTTCACTCAAACTCACATCCATTGAGTCGGTGGTGCCATCCAGCCATCTCATCCTCTGTCGTCCCCTTCTCCTCCTGCCCCCAATCCCTCCCAGCATCAGAGTCTTTTCCAATGAGTCAACTCTTCACATGAGGTGGCCAAAGTACTGGAGTTTCAGCTTTAGCATCATTCCTTCCAAAGAACACCCAGGATAAGCCTATAGCAAACATTATTCTCAATGGTGAAAAACTGAAAGCATCCCCCTAAAATCAGGAACAAGACAAGGGTGTCCACTTTCACCACTATTATTAAACACAGTTCTGAAGTCCTAGCTATAGCAATCAGAGAAGAAAAAGAAATAAAAGGAATCCAGATTGGAAAAGAAGAAGTAAAGCTCTCACTGTTTTCAGATGACATGATACTGTGTACATAGAAAACCCTAAAGATAGTATCAGAAAATTACTAGAGCTAATCAGTGAATTTAGCAAAGTTTCAGGATACAAAATCAATACACAGAAATCACTTGCATTTCTATATACTAACAATGAAAAATCAGAAAGAGAAGTTAAGGAATCAATCACATTCACCATTGCAACAAGAAGAATTACAGATCTAGGAATAAACTTACCTAAGGAGACAAAAGAACTACACAGAAAATTATGACACTAATGAAAGAAGTCAAAGATGACATAAACTCATGGGGAAATATTCCATGTTCTTGGGTAGGAAGAATCAATATTGTGAAAATGACTATACTACCAAAGGCAATCTACAGATTCAAGGCAATCCCTATAATTACCAATGGCATTTTTCACAGAACTAAAACAAAAATTTTCACAATTCATATGGAAACACAAAAGACCCTGAATAGCCAAAGCAGTCTTGAGAAAGAAGAATGGAGCTGTGGGAATCAACCTTCCTAACTTCAGGTTATACTACAAAGCTACAGTCATCAAGACAGTATGGTACTGGCACAAAAACAGAAATATAGACCAATGGAACAAGATAGAAAGCCCAGAAATAAACCCATGCACCTGTGGGTACCTCATTTTTGACAAAGGAGGCAATATACAATGCTGTAAAGATAGCCTCTTCAGTAAATGGTGCTGGGAAAACTGGACAGCTACATGTAA
This sequence comes from Bubalus kerabau, assembly GCF_029407905.1. Lineage (NCBI taxonomy): Eukaryota > Metazoa > Chordata > Mammalia > Artiodactyla > Bovidae > Bubalus > Bubalus kerabau. Next base: position 225,099,642 of record NC_073624.1, read on the forward strand.
AAGAATGAAATTAGAACACTTCCTAACACTATACACAAAGATAAACTCAAAATGGATTAAAGACCTAAGTGTAAGACCAGAAATGATAAAACTCTTAGAGGAAAACATAGGCAGGACACTCGATGACATAAATCAAAGTAAGATCCTCCATGACCCACCTCCCAGAGTAATGGAAATAAAAACAAAAGTAAACAAGTGGGACCTGATTAAACCCCAAAGCTTTTGCACAGCAAAGGAAACTATTAGCATGGTGAAAAGACAGCCCTCAGAATGGGAATAATAACAGCAAATGAAACAACTGACAAAGGATTAATTTCCAAAATATACAAGCAGCTCATACAACTCAATACCAGAAAAACAAACAACCCAATCAAAAAGTGGGGAAACACCAATACAGTATACTAACGCATATATATGGAATTTAGAAAGATGGTAACAATAACCCTGTATATAAGACAGCAAAAGAGACACTGATGTATAGAACAGTCTTTTGGACTCTGTGGGAGAGGGGGAGGGTGGGATGATTTGGGAGAATGGCATTGAAATATGTATAATATCATATATGAAACGAGTTGCCAGTCCAGGTTCGATGCACGATACTGGATGCTTGGGGCTGGTGCACTGGGACGACCCAGAGGGATGGTATGGGGAGGGAGGAGGGAGGAGGGTTCAGGATGGGGAACACATGTATACCTGTGGCAGATTCATTTTGATATATGGCAAAACCAATACAATATTGTAAAGTTAAATAAAATAAAATTAACAAAAAAAATTAAAAAAGAGAAAAAAAAATTAAAAAAAAAAAGTGGGGAAAACACCTAAACAGACATTTCTCTAAATAAGACATGCAGATGGCTAACAAACACATGGAAAGATGCTCAAGATCACTTATTATTAGAGAAATTGATATCAAAACCACAATGAGATATCACCTCATACCAGGCAGAATGACCATCCTCAGAAAATCAACAAACAGTAAATGCTGGAGAGGGTGTGTAAAAAAGGGAATGCTCTTATACTATTGGTGGGAATATAAATTGATGCAGCCACTGTGGAAGATGGTATGGAGATTCCTTAAAAAAAAAAACTAGGAATAAAACCACCATATGACCCAGCAATCCCACTCCTAGGCATGTACCCTAAGGAATACAAAATTGAAAAAGACACATGTATCTCATTGTTCATTGCGGCACTATTTACAATAGCTAGAACATGGAAGCAACCTAGATGTCCATTGACAGATGAATGGATAAAGAAGTTGTGGTACATATACACAATGGAATATTAATCAGCCGTAAATAGGAACACATTTGAGTCAGTTCTAATGATGTGGATGAACCTAGAACCTATTATACAGATTGAAGTGAGTCAGAGAGAGAAAGATAAATATTGTATTCTAACGCTCATATACAGAATCCAGAAAAATGGTACTGAAGAATTTATTTACAGGGCAGCAATGGAGAAACAGACATAGAGAATAGACTTTTGGACATGGGGAGAGGGGAAGAGAGGGTGTGGTGTATGGAGAGAGTAACATGGAACCTTTCATTACTATATGTAAAATAGATAGCCACCGGGAATTTGCTGTATGGCTCAGGAAACTCAAACAGAGGCTCTATATCAACTTAAAGGGGTGGGATGGGGAGGGAGATGGAAGGGAGGTTCAAAACGGAGGAGATATACATATACCTATGGCTGATTCATGTTGAGGTTTGACAAAAAACTCCAAAATTTTGTAAAGCAATTACCGTTGCATAAAAAAATAAATTAAAAAAAAAAACTTACTATAAAGTAACAGTGACAGGCACAGTACTGGCATAAAGATTGAGATATAGATTAATGGAAAATAATTGAAAATCCAGAAATAAATCAGTGTAATTATGGTCAGTGTTTAACAAACATGCCAAGATAATTCAATAGTAAGCATTTTTGTTATAATTGAAGTGCTTTAAAAAACATTTTTAGGACTATCCATGTTTTCTAATTCCCTTATATCAATATTGCCAGTTTGTGAGTTATGTGGTTTGTGTTTTTATGTATCAGAATCTTATTGTCATAAATTTATATTTTATATTTTCTTGTTAACTTTTTAATGACTGGGGTATCTAGATAATGACCCACTTATTCATTACTGATATGGCTAATTCATGTGTGTTTTTCTTTTTGCTTGATCAGTCTAGTTAAAGCTTTATTAATGTTATCAATCTTTTAAAAGAATCAACTTTAGGTTCTCTTAATCTCTATTTTATCAGTTTTCTATGTCACTGATTTTGCTCTCATTTTTCTTTTTCCCTTTCTTCTATTGCTTTGTGTTTAGTATTCCCATCTTTTACTATATTTTTAAGATCTTCAATTACTAATCTTATATCTTTACTTTTTCTAGTAATTCCTGATCGACTCCACAAATTTTGTGAAGTGGATTTTTTATTTTTTTGCTTTTATTTCCATTCATTATTTCATCTTATTGTTATATCCACACTATGGCAGTTAAAGGACTAGTCTAAAATCCCTTGAATAGGGATTTACAGACCCAAAATTTGAATCTAGGCCTTTGGATATCAAACATCCTTCCAGTGTATCAGAGCTGCCTATCCACCATGCAGAACCATTTTGTAACTCTGTCTGAGTCTTCCATTTAGACATTTCCTTACATCTACTTGCAGTCATGGTGAAAAGAAAGTCCACAGCCAGTGCTTTCAAGGTACCTGTATCATCTCTTCTGTTTGAGTATAAAACTATAGGTGTCTCTTTAGAGAGAAATCAGAGAGAGTGCTATGGCATTTCTTGAATTGTTCTCATTTACATGGAGAACTCTTTCACAGAATTCAAAATGTAAGAATATGTAGACAACACAACCGCAAACATTGTAATTAACATCCTGAATCAGAAGCAGAAAAAAGCAAAGAAGATGCTTTTGATCATACAACATGCTCATGGATTTAAAAAACAATAAAATCTTGTCAAAATCTTTGTTTTGTATATTACTTTCCCTACTCATACCTTTTCAAAAAATCAAAGTTATTAATATCTTCCCAGTTTTGTGAGAAAAATTGATTTAACCATTTATTTTGACTTTGAAATACTACTCTAGGGGTTTTTCCAAGAAATTTTTTAAGAAATATGTATTGGAATTTTAAGAGACTTTTAAATCTTTTTTTAATAGAACTTCTAACCTTAGAGTTAGAAGAGTCCATGTAGTGCTTGTCTTATTTTACAAATGAGGAAAAATTTTCCCATTAAAGGAGGAGAAATGTGTCCAAACCAGTGATCTAAGTGAGGCTCCAGACCCCAAATAGTGTTTGTGTGTGTTTGAATGTGTGTTTTATTATTTTAAAATTTTAGATACATAGACATTGAACTATTTAAGTCTTTCCAAATAAGGTTCTAAGAAATTGAGAACATCCTTGTAGAATGTTCTTGAATCTTTAGTTATATGTAATTAATTATTTGGAAAAAAAAAACAGTGCTGTCTTGAAAACAACTGGTGCTTCCAAAAATGAATGAGATTTAAAGACTTTTAGGTAATACCTTCCCTTGAGACCTCGAGTATCTATCTGGCTACTTCCATATTCCTTCAACTGAGATTCTTCCCTATTGCTTTTTAGTCATCAACTCCCAGATTAAATTGAAAGCAAACTAAGTATCAACAAAAATAAAAGCAGTGGGTCAAATCAGTTATAATACACTATTCCCAGATGCTAAGATATTATTGAAGATGTATATATGTGTGTATAAATGTTATAGGTTTGTGTATATTAATCACATGTATGTGCTAAGTCGCTTCAGTTGTGTCTGATTCTTTGCAACCCCATGGACTGTAGCCTGCCAGGCTCCTCTGTCCATGGGATTCTCCAGGCAAGATTACTGGAGTGGGTTGCCATGCCCTCCTCCAGGGGATCTTCCCAATCCAGGCATTAAACCAGAGTCTCGCCTGTCTCCTGTATCAGCAGGCAGGTTCTTTACCACTAGCACTACCTGGGAAGCCCTATATTACTCATATTGTAATACATAAAATTCTACCCCGAATCGTGTACTCAAATATATGCATGTATGTGTGTGTGTAGGGGATGGTATATTCAATGAGTTGTAGGTACTCTTTATTTTTGTTCTTTTTAACTATATAATTTCCTAATTTTTGGCAATGAAAATATACCTTTGTTTTAGGAAGTAAAGCTTTCTTTTAATCTTTAAATAATCATACTTAAATCAGTAGGGGACTGAAGTCAGCAGCAGCTCACAGCCAGGGATGGTTGGAGGGGAAACTGTCACAGCCCACACTGAGCTGGGTTGAAACTTCATAAAATAAGTTGAGGGGGCTCTGAACATCAGTCCAACTAAGCCAGGACTTGAGAAAGGCTTAGGATCCCCTAAATTTTCAGTCAGAAACCAAATTGCCCGGGGATCTTCCCTCATGTTCAACCCAGAGGAGTTTGAAATCTGAGTCTTGCATCAGCCACACTGCTTCTGGCAGGGCTTGATAACAAATTATGTGCTCTGAAGGCACCTCTCCCATGTGGAAAAGGTTGTCAAGTAGAATCTATTTACACAGTCACCTGAATATCTTTCCATCTCACTGGAGCCTTCCCCCAACAAGCAGGCTCTTTCTTTTACAGCTCACAGTGGACCACTTGCTAAGAAAGAACTTACATTTTTTTTCTTTTAAAAGTAAAGCCAACTGGAAACCTTTCCATTTACATTTTCAATTTACATTAAACAGTATCAAATATGATCAGAAATGGCCTTAATTTTCTTTGTTTATTTTGAAACTTTATGTTGGAAGAGAAAACAATGAGATACTGCAAGCCCTGAAAGAAGCAGATTAATTTATAATTAATAAAGTAATTCAGGTCAATTCAGTTTGATGGATACTCATGACTACTCTGTGCAAACACTGCCAAGTTTGGTGGAAAATAGTGAAACAATAATATATCCTTGTCCCCAAGAGTTTCTAACCCAAATGTTATCTGAATCCCATTTTTCCGGGGCTGTCTGCTTACAGGCACACCATCTGCAGGTTTCCAAATATCTGTACAATCAGCATGCCATTTGTGGCACCCTTAGCGAGTGACGTCACTTCCACAAGCATAATGTGATGTCACCACGACTGATTACTAACTGTCCTCTTGAAAGGATGGAGGGAGAGGACTGGAATGAAGGTACGTGAACAAAGACGTGCCTGTTACTCAGAAAGAGAAGGAGCCATATAATTAAAATTGCTTAGAGAATAAAGTAGCTTCATTTCATCCACATCCTTTCAGATCCTCAATTTGCTTCAATTTTAAGTGCTAACATACCACTCTTAATAATTTGTGTCCTAAGACTCTTTACCTGAGATACTTAATACAAATTTTAACATAGATTTACTCAGATATGAACCCATACATGTTCAATTACCTCCATACACAATCTAAATGAAGACAAAATATAGCATGTAAAAATGGAAGGAAGAGGGAGTTTTACGTAAAAAATATGTAAAATAAACACAATTTTATTTATAAATATACAAGTAAAAATAAGCAAAAACCAACATCACTATTACAGACAACAGCTGGTATAATTTTGGGACTATCCTTCCTGACATCAGGTTGGTTCAGTTCAGTCGCTCAGTCATGTCTGACTCTTTGTGACCCCATGGACCTCAGCATGTGAGGCTTCCCTGTCCATCACCAACACACAGAGCTTGCTCAAACTCATGTCCATCAAGTCAGTGATGCCATCCAACCATCTCACCCTCTGTTGTCCCCTTCTCCTCCTGCCTTCAATCTTTCCCAGCATCATGGTCTTTTCAAAGGAGTCAGTTCTTTGCATCAGGTGGCTAAAGTATTGGAATTTCAGCTTCAGCATCAGTCCTTCTAATGAATATTCAGAACTGATTTCCTTTAGGATGGACGGGTTTGAGCTCTTTGCAGTCCAAGGGACTCTCAAGAGTCTTCTCCAACACCACAGTTCAAAAGCATCCATTCTTCAGCGCACAGGTCAAAAGCATCAATTCTTCTTTTGTAAAAGTAGGATAATACCTTAGTTTTTTGGGAGGATTGAATAGGTCATGTAAAAATGATTGACTAATGGGTATGTAGGTGCTCAATAAAAATTAGACTTTCTTTAGTGCATGTAACCTGCTCCAGGTATGGAAGAATTTAAAATGGGCTTCAGATTTTATATATTTTTGGTAGTTAATTATAGATTTGATTTCCATACATGACTTCTCTTTAGTCAAATGTAAGTATGTAAAAATTTTGTTGCTGTTTACTTAAATGTAATGTATATTTTTGTAGTGTATTATTATGATTTCCTTAAAATTCCTCACTATGTATATCCGAGATGGAGAAAAGAGTTTGTTTCTTTAGAAAGGATAAGGATTTTTGAAAATAGAAAGCATTTCAATACATTCTTAAATAAGAATATATTTGAGCTGCTTGTACAATATTTGAGAATTATACAATGATATAAATTGAAAAATGAAAATCTTCCTTTCCATACTCCAAAGACATTTTAGGATGTTGTCAGTTTATTTCTGTACATATCTATATTTTGTTTACAAAGATGAGATCATATTATATTTGCTAAGATTTGATAAACATTTTATTTAATAACATATTAGTCCTTTCTCATGATAATATTTTATAAACATAATTTTTAATGACTGAAAAATATGATAGTCACTCAGACCTGTCAGACTCTTCACAACCCTATGGACTATAGCCCACCAGGCTCCTCTGTCCATGGGATTCTCTAGGCAAGAATACTGGAGTGGGTTGCCATGCTCTTTTCTAGGGGATCTTCCTGACCTAGGGATTGAACCTTGGTCTCCCGCATTGCAGGTGGATACGTTACCATCTGAGCCACCTGGGAAGATTGCAAAATAGTCAATTCAATAATCGTATAATTTACCAAACCATTTACTATTTTTGGATGCTTAGATTATTTCTAATTTAGGGCTATTACATAAATTTATTTAACTAACAAATTTTTGTCTGCATTTTTTTTTTGTTGTCTTCTTTGGTAACAATCAGTTCAGTTCAGTCGCTCAGTGGTGTCTGACTCTGCGACCCCAGCACTCCAGGCCTCCCCATCCATCACCAACTCCCGGAGTCTACTCAAACTCATGTCCATTGAGTCGGTGATGCCATCCAACCATCTCATCCTCTGTCGTCCCCTTCTCCTCCTGCTTTCAATCTTTCCCAGCATCAGCGTCTTTTCAAATGAGTTAGTTCTTCACATCAGGTGGCCAAAGTATTGGAGTTTCAGCTTCAGCATCAGTCCTTCCAACAAATATTCAGGATTGATTTCCTTTAGGATGGACTGGTTGGATCTCCTTGCACTCCAAGGGACTCTCAAGAGTCTTCTCCAACACCATAGTTCAAAACCAGCAATTCTTCAGTGCTCAGTTTTCTTTACAGTCCAACTCTCACATCCATACATGACTACTGGAAAAACATAGCCTTGACTAGACAGACTTTGCTGGTAAAGTAATGTCTCTGCTTTTTAATATGCTGTCTAGGTTGGTCATACCCACTCCTGTGTTCTTGCCTGAAGAATCCTAGGGATGGGGGAGCCTGGTGGGCTGCCATCTATGGGGTCGCACAGAGTCGGACATGACTGAAGTGACTTAGCAGTAGCAGGTTGGTCATAACTTTTCTTCCAAGGACCAAGAGTCTTTTAATTTCATGGCTACAGTCATCATCTGCAGTGATTTTGGAGCCCAAAAAGTAAAGTCTGCTGCTGTTTCCACTGATTCCCCATCTATTTGCCATAAAGTTATAGGACCAGATGGCATGACCTCAGTTTTCTGAATGTTGAGCTTTAAGACACCTTTTTCACTCTCCTCTTTCACTTTCATCAAGAGGTTCTTTAGACATATCTCTCTTCATATATATCGTATATATATTTTATAGATTACATGTGGATCAGATATAAAAATATAAGTGCGCGATACATATATATCTATGAAGAGAAAGAAGGACTTTATAGAAGTGCATATAAACATGTATTACCTTTGTAAGATTTTTGCTTGTTCGTTTTCTAGTGTGAGTGATGCCAGAATCACTGATCATTGATGGAATTTCCCCCCTCCCCCCTCCTCTAGGAAGAGCTCACCTGGGCACAATCTGAAATCCCTTAGAGAAGCTTTCTTAGAAGGACAAAATAATGGGAAATCATTGAGGAAACCCTCCCTCAGAACAACTGGTGAGTGATGTCTCTGATAAGGAGCAGTTCATGCAATTGGACAAATTTTGTTTCAGGAATTTAGAGAAAAGCTGTCCCATCAACCTAAAACCTTTTTTAATGGTGGGTTGGGGCAGATGCCAAATGAGAGAAGACTGACACTGTGTCTCAGACCATGTGGAGCTTTTGTCAGTAACTCCATGGGGAGGCAGTGTATGCTAAGTACACTGTAATGTACTTCCCATAGGCAGCGGAAGTCAAATAGACTACCCCCTTTCCACACATCCCCATGTCCTGGCCATTCATGCTCCCAACTTCCTTGGATTATCCAAAGGGATGGAAGGGCCTTTGAAGGAGATTCTGAATTTTCTACAATTATGGTAGGTGGAAACTCCAGCAACTAATTGAATAAAATAAAAGAGATGGAATTACATTTGCTCTCCAGGTTTGTAAAGCCCTATCCATTGAACAGAACTGAGAGGAGTTACATAGAGATGTAAACACATAGATTGATTTAGGTATTGCCAGGGCTACTGTGTTGTTCAACTCCACTGTACAGCCTTCACGTAATGCTTGTGGCTCAGGGTGGTGCTAATGAATGCACAGAAATTATATTTGTTATTTTTCTACTTGTTATTATAGAAATGTTACTGTATGTGAAAGTATTTTATTGTACTTAAAGTCTCAGAGTGCTACATTGTATAAAGTCACCATAATTTATCTAATCAATTTTCTATTGATGTGCATTTTAATCTACTATTTTCCTATTCCAATAATGCTGTAATGAGCATCTTTTTACACATATTCTTGTGCATTTTCTACTTGCTTAACTTCAGGTCAGTACCTAGAATCAGAATTAATTGATAAAAAACCATTCCTATTTAAAATTGATACATTTTTATCCTCCATGGCTTCAAATGTTTATCAGCTCATGCACAGATGAAAAATAGCCTGATTTGTAGTTTGTTTTCTTTGTTAATGTATGGCCAGGGTTTGAATGTCCCCTTACTCAAGCCAGTTCTGTAGATATTTGTGTCTATGTGCATCTGAATTGTGATGCGGAGGGAATTTAGTGGCTTTGCAGACACACTAGCAAGCTGTGCACCAACACTTTTGCCTCCTGGGCACCTGGCTAGACACTACATCACCCATCTTTCCTTATGGTTAATTGCGATCATGGGACTGGGACCTGGACAATAAAAATAGGAAGAAATTGGTATCACTTTGAGTCCTTGCCCTTAAAAATACTCCCACAGAAATCTCGAATATCTTTTGCTTTTCCCATCTACCTGATGAGTGCAGAGTTACAGGAGACCCTGAATTATTGTGTGAAATGTGGCCACCCTCCACCATCAATCCTTTCCTTGCCATCTATGTACCTCAGGCAGTGCAAAACTGATTTTTATTGTTAATACAATAATAGCCCCTGGCTCAGGAATTGTTCTTTTTATAGCAGTTACCCTACTGTGACTACCACAGATGCTGTTTCAGATGTTGATACCTTCTGAGATGTTGCCAGTATTAGCCAATCTAACTTATGTTCCTTTTAACAAGAAATTTATGACTAGGACAGATCAAACCATGTGAATTAGCCAGGGGATTGTATCCGAAACTGGGTTAAGTGCCATATTTTGGCAGGAGGCTAAAAGAAAGCTTAGAACCACACAGAAATATTAATTGAAAAGTGGTGCATGTCCTCTCCATGGCAAGACTTGGAAGTTGGTTCACAAATACCCAGGATGTGTATGCCGCTAGTAGCTTCTCATTTGTGATTTCCAAAGACTGCCCAATCACAAGCAGGGTCCCCATAGAGCAAAATAAATCAGGATAAATGTTGAGGATTTGTGGAAAGAGCATGTGTCGGAAGTCTGGGACCCAGTTTCCAGGCTGCATCTGCCATCGAAATGCTGTGATCTTGGAACAATAACTTTCCTTCTCAATTTATGCACGTGTGTCTGTGTGTTTTAGTCGTTCAGCCGTGTCTGACTCTGTGTGTCCCTATGGACAGTCATGCTCCTCTCTCCATGGGATTTCCTCCTGTAAAAAAATCATTGTGAAAAACTAGATGTGAGATTGCAAACAATATACATCTTGTTTATGAACTCTGATTGATCATGGGTCTTTGTTGAAAATAATTCTGATACAACATTAAGACTTAAAAAAAAAAGTGTCATGTTTTCAGTTCCAAGCAAGGTCTTGGAGTGGCATATGAGTCATGTTTTGTCAGGTCTGTATTCAGTGAGTATTTGGATCCTAAAAAGGGTATTCATTGCTCATTCTTATATTTAAATTTTATTTTAGTGTCTCCGATCCAATAACAGCAGAAGGCTACAGGTTAATATGAGGAGTGATATGTTATGAGTATGAGCTTTAAAGTTAATAAACCAAGTTCAAATCCTTGTTCTTCTACTATCTTGTTTGTGACATTTGGGGAAAATAATTTGTTCTCTCTATGCATCACATATGTCATCTTCAAATGTTAGAAACATTATCTATCCCATAGGTTCTTATTGCAATAAAATGAAAATAATGTCTATAAAAAAATTCAGTGCCAAACTTGCTACCTGCTAAATATCGTACATGTGGCAATCAGTCTTGTAGTCAGTGTCAGGAAGGAGAATGTTAAGTGGGACAGCATGAGGGGATGGTTGAGGTAGCTCTTGGAAAAATTCTCGTAAACATGGCTGTGGACCGAGAATTGAGAAACTAGGCAGTGCCTGGATAAATATGGATTTCATAACATCTTGCCAAATTCTCTATGAATTAAGGCCCCGAGTCTTAGCCCTTTTTGTCCTCTCCTAAGTCATTATTTTCTTTTCTGTAAAATGAGGATAACAAGTTATAACTTCCTTTTATTGACTGATTACTATCTGGCAGGGTATGGTGCTGCTGCTGCTAAGTCACTTCAGTCGTGTCCGACTCTGTGTGACCCCATAGACAGCAGCCCACTAGGCTCCCCCGTCCCTGGGATTCTCCAGGCAAGAACACTGGAGTAGGTTGCCATTTCCTTCTCCAATGCATGAAAGTGAAAAGTGAAAGTGAAGTCGCTCAAGTCGTGTCCGATCCTCAGCAACCCCATGGACTGCAGCCTACCAGGCTTCTCCATCCATGGGATTTTCCAGGCAGGAGTACTGGAGTGGGGTGCCATTGCCTTCTCCGGGTATGATGCTAGGATCTTTATATTCATTGTGCTATACAATCCTGAGATGAGCCCAGGAAGGCAGATTTTTAGCCCTGTGATAAAATGGAGGCTTTCTGTGCTCTGGTTCAGTCAGGTAGAATGTGGAAGAGCTGAGATTAGAACCCAAGAACCTGAAGCCAAGGGTGGTCATAAATACCCACCATGTTACCTATCTCAGAGGATTGTGCTAGGGTTAAATGGAGAAAAATGCTCAGTATCATGCCTGATACATATGTGCTTATAGAGAATAGTTATTGTTCTTCCCTCTGATGTTTAGCATAGCTTTCAAGCCATCTTAAAGGGTATCCATAGGAATAACCTTCTAGCCTTAATGGTGGGACCTCAGCTATCAGACCGTGATGCTTAGCTATAGAGTTTCATATTGAATTGACATTTTTAGATCCAACCAAAACCTGATTTTTGTGAAACACTTTAGTCACCAGTCACCTCCATGTTCTCCTCTTAAACATTTTTTTCAAAATTGTATATGCTTCCAATGACCAAACTAGCACATGGCTACATCCATTGAGCTGCTTCTAAAGACAATACCCGAAAAGTTCACAGAGGAAGTTTGTGCAACCTCAGTATTTGTTCTGTCCCCAAATAAAGCCTGAGAAAGGAACACCTACCCTCACACTGGTACCTATAGGGAAAACACACACACACACACACACACACACACACACACATATCATGCCTCATGTCCTCAGTTGCTCAGTTGTGTCCAACTCTTTGTGACCCCATGGACTGTACCCACTAGGCTCCTCTGTCCATGGCATTCTCCAGGCAAGAATACTGGAGTGGGTTGCTATGCCCTCCTCCAGGATATCTTCCCTATCCAGGAATCAAACCTGCATCTCTTGCATCTCCTCGCATTGGCAGGTGGATTATTATTTTTTTTTTTTTACGACTAAGCTACCCGGGAAGACTGAAATATGCCTTATCCTACAGTTAAAAATTCAATATCTTCTTTCATCTTTTTTCAGTATAGTTATTTCCTTTGTTGGTTTGTTTTCTTTAAAAGGCTAAACTAATGGGCTTTTCCTCTTTGTGGCTCATGAAATTAAAACCTTTACTGCTTTACATATTGTATTTTGTGAAAGCAATCAGTTCTCACAGCCAATTCATAAGAGTTCTAAGTCTGTAATAGAAAGAGCTGCTATTTGTAGACCTTGTATAATACTGTGCACCACATAATCAACGTTTTATATAACACAGCAACCTTGTGAAAAGGTGCTGTCATTGTCTTCTGTTACCAAAGAAGGCAATGAGACTTAGAGAAATTCAATCACCCCCTCATAGCACACAACCAAAAAGGAACCAGGGGCTTCCAGTTCCTATATTCTGTGCATTTGACTATTGTACCTAGTTCTTTTTTACCATTCTATTTTTATTGCTGAATCCATATAAGAATAACATTAAAAATAAGAGCTTATATTTATTGAGTGTATACTGTGTGCTGTATACTATTTTACATTATTTATATCATAATTCCTTTTTCTCTTTTCACAATCTATGAGTTATATATATTATTTGTTTCCATATTATAGATTGCTACTGAAACATGAAGAACTGAGATTACTTGTCCAAGGTTATACAGATGAGTTAGTAATAGATCTTAGATTTGTACCAAGTCAGTGTAACTGCAAAGTCGATGTGTTTAACCACACAGGGTACCACCTGAAGTAAAAGTGTAGAGACTTCTTTACTCCTCTGTTTGAATCTACTTAACATAAACACTGTCTTGTATTTTTCCATTCCCAAAGAGTATATACTGTTTCAACACATTTTCTTTTTCAGTCTTACTAAGAAGAAAAGTTTCATCTTCTCTCAGAAGATGCTATGGAGATATACATATATTTCTGTGAGCTTATTCCACACACACAAAGAGAGCAGACATCATTTATTTATCTCAGGAGAAATCTGGAAATCCCAGGACTCCAAATACTCCTCAAGTGGAAATTTTGGAAGAAAAAATATGTTGCTATTTTTGCCTGCCTCTCCATTCCCAGAGATTTTTGCTCTTCACTTTCAACTGCATGGCCAACTCCGTGGCTTTTGTAGAACACTGACTCTTCGTAATGAGCAACCGCATTTCCTCTTGTTTTATTCAGAACAAGTATGCACTCTCTAGTTCTTCTTCTACTTCTGTTTTTTTTTTTTTTTTTTTCATTTAGTTTTCACATCACCTACTGGTTTGCGGGCTCCATAATATGTTTTTGATGAGGTAGGATGTATTTGGAAATGACCAAGAAGACTAATAAGAGCTCATAACAACCACAGCTATCTGCCATCACTTGAGATTCCCCTGGAATATGTGCCCTTAGAATCCCACTGCCCCACACTTCTTGTCATCTTGCCTAAACCCTCTCAACAGTTTTTCCTTTATCTATCACCAGGATCACTAAGAGCATTTTGTTTAAATGGATAATTGAAAGATCAGAACGTTTTTGTACCAGTGTTAATAGGGTCATAGGATTCAGTGGCAGAAATGATTAATATGGAATCAGAACTTCTCTGTTCTAATGTGACTGTCTAGTGATAAGATCTGGCTATTTTCCCTAAAATTGGATACAGAAAGGTTGTTACACATGATTTAAAGGGCTTTTGGACATTCACCTTCAGTAAAGCTCTCCTCTCTTTAGTGAGGCTGAGGATGGGTGAGAAAGTGAAAGTGTTAGTAGTGTGTCTGATTCTTTGCAACCCCATGGACTGTAGCCCACCAGGCTCCGCTGTCCCTGGGATTTCCCAGGCAAGAATACTCTAGTGGGTTGCCATGCCCTCCTCCAGGGGCTCTTCCCCACCCAGGGATCAAACCCAGGTCTCCTGCATCGCAGGTGGATTCTTTACCATCTTGAGCCACCTGGGAAGCCCTAGGATAGGTGAGAGCCAGAGTCAATGGTCTGTGCCACTACTAGAAGCAGAAGCCAATTTACAGACTCCATCACTAATTAAACAACTCCAGTACTCTTGCCTGGAAAATCCCACGGACGGAGGAGCCTGGTAGGCTGCGGTGCATGGGGTCGCTAAGAGTCAGGCACGACTGAGCGACTTCACTTTCACTTTTCACTTTCATGCATTGGAGAAGGAAATGGCAACCCACTCCAGTGTTCTTGCCTGGAGAATCCCAGGGACAGAGGAGCCTAGTGGGCTGCCGTCTATGGGGTCGCACAGAGTCGGACACGACTGAAGCGACTTAGCAGCAGCAGCAGCAGCAGCAAAGACCACTTGCTATGTATCAATCACTTTCAGTTCAGTTCAGTTCAGTTCAGTTGCTCAGTCATGTCTGACTCTTTGTGACCCCATGAATTGCAGCACACCAGGCCTCCCTGTTCATCAGGAACTCCCAGAGTTCACCCAAACTCATGTGCATCAAGTCGGTGATGCCATTCAGCCATCTCATCCTCTGTCGTCCCCTTCTCCTCTTGCCCCCTATCCCTCCCAGCATCAGAGTCTTTTCCAATGAGTCAACTCTTCGCATGAAGTGGCCTAAGTATTGGAGTTTCAGCCTCAGCATCAGTCCTTCCAATGAACACCCAGGACTGATCTCCTTTAGAATGGACTGGTTGGATCTCCTTGCAGTCCAAGGGACTCTGAAGAGTCTTCTCCAACACCACAGTTCAAAAGCATCAATTCTTCAGTGCTCAGCTTTCTTCACAGTCCAACTCTCACATCCATACATGACCACAGGAAAAACCATAGCTTTGACTAGACAGACCTTTGTTGGATAAGTAATGTCTCTGCTTTTGAATATGCTATCTAGGTTGGTCATAACTTTCCTTCCAAGGAGTAAGCGTCTTTTAATTTCATGGCTGCAATCACCATCTGCAGTGATTTTGGAGCCTAAAAAAATAAAGTCTGAAGTCTGACACTGTTTCCACTGTTTCCCCATCTATTTGCCATGAAATGATGGGACCAGATGCCATGATCTTCGTTTTCTGAATGTTGAGCTTTAAGCCAACTTTTTCATTCTCCTCTTTTACTTTCATCAAGAGGCTTTTTAGTTCCTCTTCACTTTCTGCCATAAGGGTAGTATCATCTGCATATCTGAGGTTATTGATATTTCTCCCAGCAATCTTGATTCCAGCTTGTGCTTCTTCCAGCCCAGCATTTCTCATGATGTACCCTGGTGCCAAAAAGAGGGAGAGGAATAAGGCACAATGAATCAGTCAAAGCTTGCTTGTGGAAATCTGTTACGCACTGGTCACTGTGATATGTCCTAAGCACACATCTGTGGAATGCTGTGTAGTATAGCCTCCTAGAAGCCAAGCAAACAGGAAATTTAAACATAATGAAAGAGAAAAAAATATAGCATCCTAGGGATCCTATATTTTTTCAAAATATCAAAGGGATATTTGATTCAGATTAGTGGTATAAGGAAAGGCTTTGCAAAGGAGGTAGCATGTAGAGTGATATCCAAAGAAAGGTATGTTCGTTTTCTAGGGTGGTTATAACAGTCCCACAAACTAGTTAACTTAAAACAACAGACATGTAATCTCACAGGTCAGGAGGCTGGAAATCCAAAATAAAAGTGTCCATGTAGGTTCCTTCTGGAGCTTCTGAGACAGAATCTGTTCCGTGCCTCTCTTCTAGCTTCAGGCGGTTACAGGAAATCCTTGGTGTTCCTTGGCTTATAAATGCATCACTCCAACCTCCGATTCAACCTTCATCTTGCCTTTTTCTCTACGTGTCCTTTTATTTTTCTTACAGGAACATCCTTGTTGAACTTAGTACTCATCTTGATCTAATATAATCTCATCTCAATAATTACATTAATTGCTTCTGCAAATACTCTATTTACAAATAAGGTTTTATTCTGCGACTCCAGGTAGACATGAATGGCTGGCGGGCATTATTCAATGCAAAGGAATAGGAACTATTTCAGAACACAACTGGTGAAAGGGCGTGCTAGGCAAAGAGCATGTAATACAGAAGGCCTAGAATGAAGAAAGAGCATGGCACCCTCAGGAAATGATTTTAAAATATCATATTTGCTGGAAAAATGTCAGGCTAGGGAGAGTTGAAAGAGATAAGAGATAACTAGAAAGTAAAGTTTGTAAATTAAGCCAAAAGATTTGGACATTTTTTCCTGAGAGTAATGAAGGACAATGATGTTTGAGATAAAAAATTAATATGATACATACTGTGCTTCAGAGAGACCATCCTGGCCTTGGGTAGAGAATTAATCATGAAGACAGTTGAGGACAAGGCTCTAGTTGGGAGGCTGCCACTGGAATGGAGATGAGAGAGGATGCAGATGTGAGTCATAGGAATGGCCTTGGAGAAGGAAGCAAGTTAGGTATTTGGGAAAAGAAACAAGATATTCAGTTTAAAAGGACTTAACTTCCTGATGTTCAAGCTGGTTTTAGAAAAGGCAGAGGAACCAGAGATCAAATTGCCAACATCCGCTGGATCATGGAAAAAGCAAGAGAGTTCCAGAAAAGCATCTATTTCTGCTTTATTGACTATGCCAAAGCCTTTGACTGTGTGGATCACAATAAACTGTGGAAAATTCTTCAAGAGATGGGAATACCAGACCACCTAATCTGCCTCTTGAGAAATTTGTATGCAGGTCAGGAAGCAACAGTTAGAACTGGACATGGAACAACAGACTGGTTCCAAATAGGAAAAGGAGTTCATCAAGGCTGTATATTGTTACCCTGTTTATTTAACTTATATGCAGAGTACATCATGAGAAATGCTGGACTGGAAGAAACACAAGCTGGAATCAAGATTGCCGGGAGAAATATCAATAACCTCAGATATGCAGATGACACCACCCTTATGGCAGAAAGTGAAGAGGAACTCAAAAGCCTGTTGATGAAAGTGAAAGTGGAGAGTGAAAAAGTTGGCTTAAAGCTCAACATTCAGAAAACGAAGATCATGGTGGCATCTGGTCCCACCACTTCATGGGAAATAGATGGGGAAACAGTGGAAACAGTGTCAGACTTTATTTTTCTGGGCTCCAAAATCACTACAGATGGTGACTGCAGCCATGAAATTAAAAGATGCTTACTCCTTGGAAGGAAAGTTATGACCAACCTAGATAGCATATTCAAAAGCAGAGACATTACTTTGCCAACAAAGTTTCGTCTAGTCAAGGCTATGGTTTTTCCTGTGGTCATGTATGGATGTGAGAGTTGGACTGTGAAGAAGGCTGAGTGCCGAAGAATTGATGCTTTTGAACTGTGGTGTTGGAGAAGACTCCTGAGAGTCCCTTGGACTGCAAGGAGATCCAACCAGTCCATTCTGAAGGAGATCAGCCCTGGGATTTCTTTGGAAGGAATGATGCTAAAGCTGAAACTCCAGTACTTTGGCCACCTCATGCGAAGAGTTGGCTCATTGGAAAAGACTCTGATGCTGGGAGGGATTGGGGGCAAGAGGAGAAGGGGACGACAGAGGATGAGATGGCTGGATGGCATCACTGACTCGATGGACGTGAGTCTGAGTGAACACCGGGAGTTGGTGATGGACAGGGAGGCCTGGCATGCTGCGATTTATGGGGTCGCAAAGAGTCGGACACGACTGAGCGACTGATCTGATTTGATCTGATCTGATGGGACTTTGCACTTAAAAAAAATGCAACTATGTGAGGTGGTAGATGTTAAAGCTTCCTTTGGTAGTCATTTATCAATACATGCTGCTGCTGCTGCTTACTTGCTTCAGGTAAGTCCCACTCTGTGTGATCCTATGGACTGCAGCCTGCCAGACTTCTCTGTCCATGGGATTCTCCAAGCAAGAATACTGGAATGGATTGCGGTGCTCTCCTCCAGGGGATCTTCCTGACGCAGGGATCGAACCCCGGTCTCCTGAATTATAGGCAGAGTCTTTACCGCTGAGCCACCAGGGAAGCCCTGTGTAATACATACATCTATCAAATTGTTGCAGTGCACACCTTAAACTAATACAAATTTGTGTGCCAAGTACATCTCAATAAAACTGGTGGGGAAAGCAAGAAAAAGGGGAATGAAGGACTTGCATGGGTTAAGTTTCAAGGGAAGGCAGAGATGTACAGATTTCTATATGCTTTAATTTCTGAGGGATTTTTGTCTCCTAGTACCCGACTTAATTTCCAACTGATTATAGTGATTTTCCTTGGAGATAAAAGTGTTTAATATAAAGAGTGACTATACTGGGACAATTTCTTTAGATCCCCTGTCATAATTCTTTTGTTTTACAATAACAGTAATTGAATATTAACTAATGTAAAAAATAAGAGGATTTATTTACTCACATCCTGAAAAGTAGGCTACAGGCTTGACTATATCTCATGATTCAAATATAATAGTCACTTTTTTTTTTTTTCTGTCCGTCTGTCCCATTTTTTTCCCAGGATGGCTTTATTGTTAAATAAACTCTTTCTCTGATGGTGGAAACAAAGTCTTCTGTAGCTCCAGCTCATATCAACTTTCTACTCACTGTCCTTTAGGACAAAAAGAGAGTCTCCCCTACTAACTGTCAATTTCTTGGGAAGAGACTAATTGGCCCAGATTAGTTTTTATTTCCATTCCTGATCAATCTTTTCCCCCGAGTAAACAGAATACTCTATTAGGCCTGGGTTGTGTGACAGAATTTGGGAATTAGTGAACTCATCTGAGCCTCATGGACCAAACAGATTACTTGGAATGAGTAAGACATGGTTCCCCAAATGAAGGGCAATGAAGTACACAAAAAGAGTAACCCAAAGTAATAGATATTCAACAAACACACTGCAGGGGTTCAAAGCAAAAGCAACTGTCTTAAGGCACGGTGAGGATAATGCTCTTAATTCATAATTTATTCCATCAGTTTTTGCTATTTGCCTATTTCATTCATCTAACCATTCATCTGTCCATCCACCCATCCATCCGTCTGTCCATTCTCTACATGTTTGTGAAGCACCCACCACTTAAAAGTAGCTAAGGAATTCAGAGCTTAATAACATGTGATTTTTTTTTTTGTCCTCTAGTTTCCTGTGATCAAAAGGGAAAGACAGATATTGCAAATACATATTTGGAAAAGAATGAGGCAAGATACAGAGATACTGGTTTATTAATATGGATGAATTCATTTTTGTTCAATGGATGAATGAGTGAATGAATGAGCCCAACTTGCTTGATTAAAATATTTACTTTCAGAGAAAGGGAGCAAGACAGATGATTCATAGCTTCTAAACAGGTCAAAATGAAATATTTAGTAGCACTATAAATAATGAACTACTAAATATTAAATATGGGATGAATATTCCATTTGGGAATTCAAGAGCAATGTTGTGAGGAAAGTGGCATTTCAGTGGGGACTTAAAGAATGGAAAAAGATTTCCATACCTGGAAGAGTTTTCCAAGCTGGAGAAACACTAGGTATAAAAGGCAAGGAAGTGTAAGATGCTTTGAATAGTTGAAAAAAAAAAAAAATTGGTGACTTGTACACCCAAAATGCAGGATACCTGGACGGTTAAAGAAAGATATGACCAGAAGGATGATATAGAGATAAATGACAGAGGATTTTGGACTTCAGACAAAGACATGTCAAATGTTTTCCATAGTTATTTTGAAGGCACTGCCGTTGGGGTCAAGAAATTGAATCGTTTGTGAAATCATCTCTGTTTCAAAGATAACTTGGAGAATAACTGGTATTCATAAGGGCTGTCATCCCTAAAGTCAGTCCAGCTCTTTCAACCTCTCCATTTAGCTTCTCCATTTCTGGGAATTTGTGGAGAAATTAGACATTTAAAATATTTAAGAACCATTTTCTCTGAAGAAAATAGACTTTCACTAGCAGAACACTTGAGTAGTGAAAATTATTTATTTTAGAACTGTCATCATTCCTAGAGAAGAAACCAAAGTCTGTGATTACATGGCCTATTTTGCTTCAATTTATTCAAGACTAAGTTGCAGCAAGGTCAAGGAACACAGAGTTCTAACTACCTTCATGTTCATACCTAATGCCATGGGGGAGAGCTCCAGAACCTTTTAGCACTCTCAGAGCTGCTGTTAAATGTTAAGTAAACCTGAATTTTAGCAGGCAGACCGTGAATAGGTTTGTTCCATTTCCACCTCTGTTAACACGCCCTCGTTCTCACTTTCTTGTCAAGAGAAGAGAGACATACCAAGGAATTTGTATTTGGGGGTACAGGGAAGGTATTTTGGAAAATAACTCCCTTCTGAAAGAAAGGAAAGTGAGAAAATATTCATCTTCAGGTTTTATTTTTTCATCTTTGGGACCAGAGTTGGAAGGCATCACATGCAGTTGCGGATTGACGTACGCGGTGCGGGAAAGAGTCTTTAGGGCCATAAACTCAAGGAGAGTGGCATTTCTCCATCTGTACTGGCGACAACACGATTCATATAACCACACCACCTCTTCCTTGAAGACAGACAGCCCCCATGTGAGATATGATCCTGTTGCTGGCAAGTGGGATGTGAGTGATAAGCCCTTTGAATGCAAGGCATCAGTTCTCACTTTGGAAGGTCTGGCCCACACAGCCACCCTGGCCCATCCCACGCACCCTCACCCTCCCCAGAAGGAGGAATTCAGAAGTGTTAAAACAAGAAGAAAGTTTGTAGACCACCACATTCTTTTTTTCATGGAGAAAGTAAGACTGAGAGATGCTGTTCATTGTTGCTCAATATTGATAGTATAGCTACTAATGTTGAAAAAGTATCTCTTGTGTGTGAATAGTGCTTTCCAGTTTATGAAGCATCTTCAGACCTAGTCCCACATCCAGTTCTCACAGTACATCATTGAGGGGGTATTTATTACCTCTATTTTATAGATGAGGAAACTAAACTCAGAGAAGTTAGAGTAGCTCATCTAGATCCAAAGAGCTAGCATGAATTAAAAGTTGATTCTGAAACCGTGATACTCTGAGTAGTAGGCCACCACCGTTGCTCCTTCAACACTGTGGCTGTCGTTTAGTCACTAAGTCATGTCCAACTGGGCATGCCATGCCCTCCAGGGATCTTCCTGACCCAGGGATCAAACCCACATCTCCTGCGTCTCCTGCACTGCAGGCAGATTCTTTACTGCTGAGCCAAGCCCTGAATGTGGTACAGTAAGTACTATTCCCATCACAGAAAAGTTACAATGTCACTGGGACCACTAAAGCAGCACATATTAAGTATAAAATTCAAAGTGAGCCACAACACAGAGGTGGAAGGAAAAGGTGAGATAAATTGAGAAAGTACCATAGACAGACTACTACCTGTAAAACAGATAGCTAGTGAGGAGCTGCTGTATAGCACAGGGATCTTAACCTGTTGATTTGTGATGACCTACAAGGGTGGTATGTGGTGGGAAGGGGGGTGGGAGGGAGGCTGAAGATTGAGGGAATATATGTATACATATAGCTGATTCACATTGTTGCACAGCAGCAATCAACACAACATGCAAAGCAACTGTACTCCAGTAAAAAACAAAAAACCAGGTGAGCCACAATAAGTGGCCAGTGGCTCTAGCAACATTTGATGCAGGAGTTGAGAGAAGTGAGGGATGAGTGAAGGCTGAAGAAATACAGAAAGTCTGACAATTAAGCCTCACAGAGAGATAACAGCTAGAACTTTCATGGCACATTAACCTGAATCTGTGAACCTAACATCACCTTATATTGGCTGCAATTTTGGCTAAGTCACGGATGTCCTCCATACCTCCATTTCCTCATCTATAAAGTGGGGTAACTCATATATCTTGGGGTTCTGATTAAGACCAAGTGGGATAAAATATCTCAAGTATTTTGGATAGACTTGGCCCAGAAATATTTTTTTAAGTTTTTTTTTTAATTTAAATTTATTTATTTTAATTGGAGGCTAATTACTTTACAATATTTGATAAATACGTGGAATTTAGACTGGCCCAGCTGAGTGGGTAAGATGTTAGGGGCTGACCCACTTGCTGCATGTTATGGTTAAGCAAAGAATGCAGCCACACCTCTGTGTATCTGGTTTGGCTACAGGTTTGCTTGGGCTGACTTTGGTGGATACTGGCAGAGAGGTGTGAAATGCCCTGGGTTGATTGTTACACCAAGAACATCAATATTTGTAAATGGGTGCTTTTAGAGCTCAATAAGAGCCTTAACTCAAGCTTGGGTTTGTAAAGGAAACCAGTGGAGCACTGTAAAGTCACCCAGCAATACCTCTGAGGCACTGATGGCTAGAAACAGGAGATGATCTGACTGCCCTAAAAATGCCCAAAATGTCTCACAGAGGTGAACATGTCTCTAGGGTAGATCCTTCCTTTTCTTAAAAGGGATCACTTACAGAGTTCTCTTGATCATTCTATTGACATTCAAATATGTATTTGATATTAGTTAACATGGCCATGCCAAAGGTCCGTCTAGTCAAGGCTGTGGTTTTTCCAGTGGTCATGTGTGGATGTGAGGTTGGACTATAAAGAAAACTGAGAGCCGATGAATTGATGCTTTTAAACTGCGGTGTTGGGGAAGACTCCAGTTGAAGTTGAAACTCCAGTACTTTGATCACCTGATGCGAAGAGCTGACGCATTTGAAAAGACCTTTATGCTGGGAAAGATCGAGGGCAGGAGGAGAAGGGGATGACAGAGGATGAGATGGTTGGATGGCATCACCTACTCAATGGACATGGGTTTGGATGAACTCCAGGAATCGGTGATGGACAAGGAGGCCTGGCGTGCTGCAATTCACGGGGTCGCGAAGAGTCGGACACGACTGAGTGACTGAACTGAACTGAACTGAACTGAATACTAACACAGCAAGCTTGGGTTATAAGTGTTTGGTTTAATGACCTGAGTGGAGAAGGTGATGGCACCCCACTCCAGAACTCTTGCCTGGAAAATCCCATGGGTGGAGGAGCCTGGTAGGCTGCAGTCCATGGGGTTGCCAAGAGTCAGACAGGACTGAGCGACCTCACTTTTACTTTTCACTTTCATGCATTGGAGAAGGAAATGGCAGCCCACTCCAGTGTTCTTGCCTGGAGAATTCCAGGAACGGGGGAGCCCGGTGGGCTGCTGTCAATGGGTTCGCACAGAGTCTGACACGACTGAAGTGACTTAGCAGCAGCAGCAGCAGAGGACCTTGATGAGAAACAGTGCATCTCTGAAAAAAACTGGCAGAGGAGGAGGCTGGAAGGCTGCATTAGTTTCCTAGGGCTGTTATAACAAAGTGCCACAGGTTGGGTGGCTTAAAACCAGGAATTTATTTTCACACAGTTCTGGAGGCTAGAAGTCCAAGATCTAAGTGATATCTTTCTCCATGGCTTGTCGATGGCTGTCTTTTTGTTCAAGTGGCATTCTGCTTCTGTGTGAGTCTCTGTCCAAATTTTATCTTCTTATAAGGACACCTCTCACACTGGACTAGAGTCCACCCTAATGGACTCATTTGAACTGCCTCTTGCTGTATATTTAAATATAGTCATGTTCTGAGGTCCTGGGGGTTAGGAATTTAACACAGGAATTTGGGAAGAACATAATACAGCCTGTAACAAAAATGCCAGAAAACATTGCAGATTCCCTTGACAGGCCATGAAACAAAAATTTGGTGGAAGATATAAAATGAGAGAAATAGAGGCAACATCAATGTGGCAAAAGTCTGGGCCACGGTGAGCAACAGTCCAGCAATGGTCACAGCCTACTATGAAAGAGGAGAGATGATCAACTTGCAGGGAGCAGGCAGTGATAACTAGTTTTTAAGTCAAATTCTGCACATCTCAGTTGACATGACTGTATATTATCTTTAAGTTTTAAGGAAAGAAAGTTTATTATCCACTACAACTCGCTTTTAGTCTCTTGTTAGCATTGTCTTGGGAATGAAGTGGTGGTGGGGGACTACAGCAGTCAAAGTTTTAAAGCAGAACCAAGGGGAAAGAATTAAATGACAAGGAGAGGCAGTGACAAAACGTCCCTTCTGGATGAAACATTCCTCCCCTTAGGGGCGGAGCTAGAAGCAACGGGGCGGAGCTAGAAGCAACGGGGCGGAGCAGGAAAGGAGGAAACATCCAAGACATATCATCACTCCCTGGGATTATTCACAAGTATTGGGAGGGATTGGATTTTTTTTTTTTTTTTTTTTTTTTTTGTATTCAGGAAGGATCTGGTTAACTTCTTTTGCAACTCTGTGGACTGCAACCCACCAGGCTCCTCTGTCCATAAGATTTCCCAGGTGCAAGAATACTGAAGTGAAGTTGCCATTTCCTACTCCAGGGGGTCTTCCTGACCCAGGGATTGAACCCACATCTCCTGCACTTCAGGCAGATTCTTTACTGCTGAGCCATCAGGGAAGCCCAAGTTCTGGGGTAAACAGATCTAAAAGCTTTTATAATAAAGATAAGAGGGCAAAACTGAAGTCTGAGGGGTAACTTCTTACTCAGGACCTCCATGACTGCTTATTTCATTAGGATGAAATTCCGTCTTCTCACTGTAGCAACAACTCCTGCTTCATCTAGTCTGGTCCATTCCTACCACTTCACCAAGTACCACTCTCTTCATTCTCAGCCATCTATGCTGGCATTCATTTTCCCCATCCAATGTTCCATTCTCCTTTCTGCCTTAGTCAGTCAGTCAGTCAGTTCAGTTGCTCAGTCATGTCAGTCTTTGTGACCCCATGGACTGCAGTACACCAGACCTCCCTGTCCATAAACAACTCCTGGATCTTGCTCAAACTCATGTCCATCGAGCTGGTGATGCCATCCAACCATCTCATCATCTGTTGTCCCATTCTCCTCCTGCCTTCAATCTTACCCAGCATCAAGGTCTTTTCTAATGAGTCAGTTCTTAGCATCAGGTGGCCAAAGTATTGGAGCTTCAGCTTCAGCATCAGTCCTTCCAATCAATATTCAGGACTGGTTTCCTTTAGGATTGACTGGTTTGATCTCCTTGCAGTCCAAGGGACTCTCAAGAGTCTTCTCCAACACCACAGTTCAAAAACATCGATTCTTCAGTGCTCAGAATTCTTTATGGCCCAACTCTAACATCCATACATGACTACTGTATCTAAGGGTCCATTCATCCTTCATCTTCTTACTTCAGAACTTCTCATAGGTTTTCCATCTTTGTCGTTTAGATTTCATCTTTTTAATTTTTTTATTGGAGTATAGTTGTATTAGTTTCTACTGTATATACTGGACAATATTGTGTTAGTTTATACTGTACAGTAAAGTGAATCAGCTGTGTATATATATATATATATATATCCCCTCTTTTTTGTATTTCCTTCCCATTTAGGTCACCACAAAGTACCGAGTAGTGTTCCTTGAGCTATACAATTTCATCTTAAAGTCCAAATTTTTCAGTAAGCTTCTCGGACTACTCTAAGTAAGTCACCCTCCCCATTATCATTATTAACTATTACTTATTAGGTTTTTATGTATTTATTTTTTCATGTATTTTGCATTTATGTCCACTAGGGTAGAAGCATCTTGAGAGGAATGAGCTTATTTCTTGTTCTCTGCCATGCCTCCAGCAGAGGAATCATTTGTTGAATGAATGAAGGAATGAATATCACCCTCATCCACCTTCAGGGGCATAGCCTCCACAGGGCACAAACCTTTCTACATAGATTAGAAAGCCAGATGTTCAAAACATTCATTTTTGGGCAAATATTAATCTCTTCCATACTAAACTTTTAATCAAAACTACTTTTCCTCTCACCCACTAAAAGCTTTAAAAAATTTACAACCCTTAGAATTACTTGCTTTGAAAGAACGTCTAAGGAGTCCAGTTATCCCACTTGGTGCTTCATATGCCACTGCATTACTCATACTAAAAGGTTTTCTCATGTCTACATGAATACTTACAGTAAGGGAGAACTGCTGCCTGCCCCACCCAACCCGGAAACACACACGCACAGAGTAGTCCAATTTATCTTTTGACAACCTCCAATGTTAGAATTCTTGCATATAGGGAAAAGTTAGCTTCCTTTATTCTCGCCTTTATTCCACCACTGACTCACACTGATGAAGAAAGCATCTTGTCATGTGTTAACCACTGTACTAGCTCTATGAATGAATATGAAGGGCTACAGTACAGTGGAGAAGGCAATGGCACCCCACTCCAGTAGTCTTGCCTGGAAAATCCCATGGACGGAGGAGCCTGGTAGGCTGCAGTCCATGGGGTCGCTAGAGTCAGACATGATTGAGCAACTTCACTTTCATTTTTCACTTTCATGCATTGGAGAAGGAAATGGCAACCCACTCTAGTGTTCTTGCCTGGAGAATCCCAGGGACGGGGGAGCCTGGTGAGCTGCCGTCTATGGGGTCACACAGAGTCGGACACGACTGAAGTGACTTAGCAGCAGCAGCAGCAACAGTACAGTAGTGTGCAACAGAGGCAGTCTTTTCCTCCATGGAATGTTCGAGGAAGCTGTGATAATAGATTTCCTATACATAATTACAAGGAAGCACTAGAAAAGAGGTAGATGGTGCCATAACTTCAGAGCCCATAACTGAAGGATATAGCCTGGACATGAAGGGAGGAGTGTGTGTGTGTGAAGTCTAGAGAATGAATAGATGGGTAGATAGAACATTGAGGAGCGTCAGTGGCATTCTTAAAGAAGGAAGGGTGGTTGCAAGCAAAGGGAGAAATATATCTGAAGATTCTAAAGCACTGAACATGCTGCAGAGACTTCAACATGAAATAATATGGATGCTTGAATATCATCTTTCTCAAAGAATTCCACTGTGGCTGAAGCAGAGACCATGGGCAAGGAGATGTGGCAGATGGGAGATGAATAACAAGATAATTCAGAGTATTAGACTGTCTAAAATTCAACTTTATCCAAAGTGATGTAATATTATCAACAGGTTGAAAACAAAGACACGATTTAGTGAGGAGCAAAAGTGAAATAGGGAGATGAGTTATGAGACTGTGGCTGTATTCCCCGCAAGAGATGAAAATGACTTTGGACCAGAGTGGTGGAGAGTTGACATGGAGAGAAACTGAAAGATAAGAGAGATACTTAGGAGTCTGAACCTGCATGTTGATGCTAGTTCACTTTGCTCAATTAGGCAACATAAGTAGTTTCGTATTTCAGTTGACCACACTTCAACCCTTTGAAAGTAAACCTTGCCCCTGCTATCCTGTATCCCAGGTTGTTCTTGTCTAAGTATCACAGCCATCATCCTTCCAACTGTTATTCAGTCCCCATCACCTGACACCCTCTATCATTCTAGTTACTCTAGTCCAGGTACATACCCATTCAATGTCTGTTGATGGTGTATCTCATGGTACCTCCAAATATACATCTTAACCCTCAAGTTGTAGAAAGAGGCAAAGAATAGTTGCTTGGAGAGGTGAATCAAGAAGGCAGAAAAATAGAAGAAATAATCATCTGGCTCTGAAAGCTTTATGAACCAATCATATTCCATTAGACCTCAGGGCCTGTTTTGGTAACCAGCATCCTTTAAACTTTTCTGCATAATAAGATATGACACAAAAATTAACCAATAAATTTAAAATCTACAAACAAATTTAAGAAATAGTGCTTAGTGAAGCAAAAATGATCCCTGTCTTAAAAGATGGGCCTGCTTTTTCTTATGATCACAGAAGGGGGTGATATCTGAGAGCAGAAGCACAGCCAGGTCCATCAAAAATACCAGTTACAGAGGCACATTTATTTAGAGCCAGCATATTCTGTTAAAATCTCTCCAGGAGAAGGAACCAGAAACTGACATTAGCTTTAGATCTGAGCTGAGGCTGCAGCATGAAATCATATGGACACCTGGGTGTTATCTTCCCCAAAGAGTTTCATTTTATATAAATTGTAGCAAACCTGACACACATATTAAAATTTACTATGGTTGAATGAGAGTCATGGGGGAAAAAAGAGACAAATGTTGCTTCCAGTAATAACATCCATTATCACCTGATACATGTTTTGTTCTCTTGGGGGCATTTTCTGACACAGATTTTCACACCAACCAAAATGTTGTGTTTTCAATGGAAATACAGCAGATGTATTCAACCACGAAGAAGATCTGGCTAAAATGAAAAAACCTTCTCTGTGTTTTGTTGTTTTTTTTTTTAAATTTGGGACTCAACTTTGTCACCATCAGCTCTTTGGAGTCAGGCACCCATCAGTAACATTGACAGAGTGTCAGCTTTGAGCAAGAGCCTTGAAAACTGGATGTTGGTCAAGGCAGAGCATCTTAGGACACCAGAGGAAACCCTTGGCATGCCACAAGTTCAGGTGTCTGAGTTAGCTCACAGGGTGCCCAGATGTACTCCAGAAGTGAAAATCTTGGAACCTTCTAGTTTCCTCTGCATTCTCCTTTCGACTAAAGTCCATGAAGATAAAAATCCTAGAGAATCTCATCTCAGCTGTTACGACCAAGGTCTTAGTCCCAGACACAAATACAAATCTCAAATTGTGTCCCTTTGGTTTCCTGCCACTGAGAACTCTGAGCAGAAATATGTCACTGGAAGAGGAAAGGCAGGCTTTGTGAAAAACAGTTTCCAGTGGAAGTACTCCCTGCAATATAACTGGCCTGTCACTTGAAGTGTTCTATTTTCAGTTCAGTTCAGTTCAGTCATTCAGTCATGTCCAACTCTGTGCGACACCATGGACTGCAGCACTCCAGACTGCCCTGTCCACCAACTCCTGGAGCCTAATCAAAATCATGTCCATCATATCGGTGATGCCTCCAACCCTCTCATCTTTTGCCGTCCCCTTCTCCTGCTTTTAGTCTTCCCCAGCATCAGGGTCTTTTCCAATGAGTCAGTTCTTCACATCAAGTGGCCGAAGTATTGGAGTTTCAGCTTCAGCATAAGTCCTTCCAATCAATATTCAGGACTGATCTCCTTTAGGATTGACTGGTTGGATCTCCTTGCAGTCCAAGGGACTCTCAAGCGTCTTCTCCAACACCACAGTTCAAAAGCATCAATTCTTCAGTGCTCAGCATTCTTTATGGTTCAACTTTCACATCCATACATGACTACTGGAAAAACCATAGCTTTGACTAGACAGGCCTTTGTTGGCAAAGTAATGTCTTGCTTTTAAATATGCTGTCTAGGTTGCTCATAGCTTTTCTTCCAAGGAGCTAGCATCTTTTAATTTAATATCTGTCAAAATCATTTGACCTGAAGCTTGGTTTCAGTGAACAACTAGCAGTATAATTAATTAATAATAATGATGATTATGTTGATTTCAAGATCATTGTCTGCCATACACAATGTTTAGCGCCTCATGTGATTGATGTCATAGAATCCTTACAAAAACTTCCTGAGATGAGTGTTATCGTTATCCTCATTTTGCTCAAAGAACATATAGCTAGTGAAAAGTGAAGATTCAAATATGATCTGTATGACTTATGCACACTGATTCTTTTTGTTTGTATTTTAATTAAGACTTTTTAGAGCACTTTACGGAGAAGGCGATGGCACCCCACTCCAGTACTCTTGCCTGGAAAATCCCATGGACGGAGGAGCCTGGTAGGCTGCAGTCCATGGGGTTGCTAAGAGTCGGGCATGACTGAGCAACTTCACTTTCACTTTTCACTTTCATGCATTGGAGAAATGGCAACCCACTCCAGTGTTCTTGCCTGGAGAATCCCAGGGACGGGGGAGCCTGGTGGGCTGCCGTCTATGGGGTCGCACAGAGTCGGACACGACTGAAGTGACTTAGCAGCAGCAGCAGAGCACTTTAGGGTTCACAGCAACATTTAGGGGAAGGGACAAAGATTTCTCCTATACCCTTTGCCTCCCCACATGCAAGCTTCCCTAATCTTCAACATCCCCCACCAGAGGGGTACATTTTTTACAATGATAAACCCATATCCCATAATCACCCCAAATCTATGGTTTGCATTAGGATTCACTGTTGGTGTTGTATGCTCTATGGGATGGGACAAGTATATAATAACATGTATCTATAATTTTGGTATCATAAAGAGTGTTTTCACATAAGAAAAACATAGGAAGAAAATTATGAGAAAGTTAGAATAAACTTTAGAAGGGAAATTATAGCATGAAGGCATGATTTAGAGAGAATCAAGGGGAATTTTCCCTGAAGAAGTGACATTGAAAAGGATTCTGCAAGATGCTTTCATATCTCTCTCTATTGAAGGGACTTATTTAACTAGACCCCTTTCAAGGTTTTTTTTAATGTATTTATTTTTAATTGAAGGATAACTGCTTTACAATACTGTGTTGGCTTCTGCCATACATAAGCATGAATCAGCCACGTATGCATACGTCTCCTTCCTCTTAACTCTCCCTCCCACCCCTCTACATTGTCACAGAGACTGGGGTTGAGTTCCCTGAGTCATATAGAAAATTCCCTCTGGCTCTCTATTTCACATGTGGTAGTGTTAAGTTTCCATGCTGCTCTCTCTGTGTGTCCCACTCTCTCCTTCCCCCACTGTGTCCGCAAGTCTGTTCTCTATGTCTGCATCTCCACTGCTGCCCTGCAGACAGGTTCATCAGTACCAGCTTTGTAGATCCCATATATATGCATTAATACACAATATTTGTTTTTCTCTTTCTGACTTTCTCCACTCTGTAAAATAGGCTCTAGGTTCATCTACCTCAAATATGACTCAAACTGACTGACTTAGAACTGCCTAAGTTTATTAGTCAGTTTATTAGAACTGATACAAATATGTTCCTTTTTATGGCTGAGGGATATTCCTTTGTATATGTGTACCACAGCTTCTGTGTCCACTCATTTCTCGATGGACATCTGGGTTGCTTCCATGCCCTATTGTAAATAGTGCTGCAGTGAACTTTGGGGTACATGAGTCTTTTTCAACTATGGTTTTCTCATGGTATATGCCCTGTAGTAGAATTGTTGGGTCATATGTTTAACTAGACCCCTTTCATGTTTTAAGTCTCAGTTTAAATTGTATTGCTATAGCTGAGAATCCAGTTTCTGTGCAGTTAAAAAAAAAAAAGTGTTTAATGTTGCCATGTGACTATAAAGCTCCCTATAAATAGTGAAAGTTTCAGACTTTTGTGCCAAATGTAGGCTTTTACACATAGTAGGTGATGAATAATGATAATAACCTCAACACTGGATATACCTACATTTAGAAAAAGTATACAGGGTTTAAGATTCATGTCAATGTATTCTTCAAAGCTTAGAGGTTTTTTTGTTTTGTTTTGTTTTTAAAGAAAATAAAAAGCCAACCTTGGAAATTTAGAAAAGCACATCCAGAAAATACTGATTAAGATTTTTTTAAAAAGTCCCCATAGCAAAATAAGGCTTTTCTCCATAAATTGTCAGTTATGATCCTTCAGCCCCTAGTTATATAATCCTGACTAGAATTACTTTTGCTTTTGAAGCCAAATCCCTAGAGTCTTATGTTCTTGGCTGGCGCAGAGTAAAGTTATTGCAGGCCAACCTCCTAAATTCTGAATATAGTATTTTCCCACTTAGTGCCCTCAAAGGTCTGTAAGGTAATGGGGAAGAAAGAAAAAGGAGGCAGTTTGAATACTGGGTTCATTCAAAAGAGAAAGATAAAAGGCATTTAGCATCTTGAACTTAATCAGAGATAATGATGTTTTCCTTGAGCTTTAGAGAGGGAATTTGTCTAGATTTAGGTAGCATAAGCAGACATGGAAAAACAATTTGACCGCCTCACCACAATAACTAACCACACTGATAAGTAACCTAAAGCAAAGAGAAGTATTCTAAATTCTACCTAATAAAATTGCATACTTGGAACATCAGATTGCACATCAAAAGTCCAAGACCATGATTCTTGCTTCCCAAGAGACTTGTCCTGTCTTGGGAATATAGCTTCACACGGCTGCAGCTCCTTTCTCCGATGCTAACCAGTGCAGTGCTTCATTATGGAATTGGTGGGCAGAAGCAACAGAAAATGTGACCTCAGTAATGGATAAAAATTTTTAAATTAGATAAAATACAGCAATATTTTGGCCTTTAAGTTGCCTTCTGTCCCCTCTCCCCAACAAACAAACAAAAAAAGCAAACAAAGCACTTTCAGGTGATTAAAAATGACATGCACATGGACTCATTGCTTACATGCATAGAGGCTTTGGATATTAATTCAGAGGTACTCTGACAGTTTACAGCACTGAGTTACATCACTTCTGTCTCTTTGCAAGGCACTGACATTGGCAGTCAGTTCTCTATCTACCTGTGTATATGCTGAGGCTGAAATACAATCTAGGAGAGCATTCCGTGTAAAGTCTAGATTCTAGAGCTCCTCAGATTGTACCATTTCCTCTGATTTTCCCAATCAGCATTATTGGCCCCTTCAGAAGCACAATTCACAATTTATTGGCTTTAAGGAAAGAGAAGCATCTTGCTACTGTGGTCACTGTGTAGTCTTTAGGATCTCATTAGAGGAGTAAAGGTGTAAGAGGCCTTCCCCGGTGGCTCAGCTGGTAAAGAATCTGCCTGCAATGCGAGAGACCTGGGTTGGATCCCTGGGTTGGGAAGATCCCCTGGAGAAGGCAACGGCTACCCACTCTAGTATTCTTGCCTGGAGAATTCTATGGATTGTATAGTCCATGGCGTCACAAAGAGTCTGACACGACTTGAGCAACTTTCAC
Source organism: Bubalus kerabau (assembly GCF_029407905.1). Taxonomy (NCBI): domain Eukaryota; kingdom Metazoa; phylum Chordata; class Mammalia; order Artiodactyla; family Bovidae; genus Bubalus; species Bubalus kerabau. The sequence goes on from NC_073624.1 coordinate 225,132,449, forward strand.
TTTCATTAAAGGCCTAAGAGTGTGTGTGTGTGTGTGTGTGTGTGTATATACCCATACATCTACTTAACTTCAGTTTAGAAAGCTTCTAAATTGCCATAAAAAAAAAACACGTTTTTATATATGTGCATAAACACACACAGACACAAATTCAACTTTGAACATTGTCATTTAGGGTAAAGAAAAAAAGACTTGAGAGCTAATGGTGATGATGATGATTCCCAACCACCACATCGTCAACCTATTACCCAAAACATCATCATCTTTCATAAAAAAGAAATTAATTGGTATATCTTGAATCTCATTCTGCAAAATCCGAGGTGTTTTACTTGGGAACTTGTCCTTGACATCTGTGAAATAATGTACAATGGAATCATGCTACAGCAAGGAATTAGCGAGATTTAATCAGTGTTTTAACGAGGATTGCCAATCACAAAAGACTACATATGTTGTCCAGTAATATATGCAGTTTCTTGTGTTCTGGCATGATGAATGCCTTTCATTTGACTTTCTCCCTACTTGCCTGTCCCAGGTGTCTTCTCCCCAAAACCTTAAGCCAACCTGGAGCTGGCAGGTTCCTCTGTATTGATCTCTCATGTCCCATCTGCAGCTGTAAGAGCACAAAGTCCCAGTCCCTCAATGACAGTGAATCTCAGAAATCAGTACTTCCCTGACTGCTCACAGTCACCAGTTAGATAATTGTGGAAATAAACATTTAAAAGGTTAGATTCTTAATCTGTATATCTTTTAAAGCTGCAAATAGACAAAGGCCTAGGATTTTATTTATTCATTTATTTAACAAAGGTTTATTATACATTTTCTTGTACTAGCTAGGTCCTGGAGACTTTAATCTCCATTCACTATTCTTCGTAAGCCTTTACCTACAGTCAATTGGGCTTCCCTGGTGTCTCAGCAGTAAATAATCCACCTGCAGTTCAGGAGATGTAAGAGACTTGGGTTTGATCCCTGGGTCAGGAAGATCCCCTGGAGGTGGGCATGACAACCCACTCCAGTATTCTGGCCTGGAGAATCCCATGGACAGAGGATCCTGGTGAGCTACGGTCTTACAGACCATACCTTGCAGAGCTGGACATGACTGAAGCGACTTAGCAGCAGCAGCAGCAGAGTCAATCATCTGGCATTAAAACCATGCCATTCAAACACTACCAGTATGATTTCTCTCTCTTTCTTTTTTTCTCACTCCATATTTTATGAGTCTTCTGCATGGGTGTCCTCCTTATCTTTCTTTAACAAAGTGCAAACCATACTTAAAATCTCAAACCCAATCCCAAGTCCATGAAGTCTTTTCAGATCAATGATAAATGATCTTCCTTGACCACTTATAGACTTTATTATTTATGCCACTCAGAATGGACACTATACAATCCCTTCTCTTGATTGTAGGCTGGACCTGGTGACTTAGGTTATGGCAAATGTGATGAGATGCCACTACCGAGAGGAAATTATAAAAAGCTATGACTTTCTTCTTGCTCACACTCTCTCTTCGCTGCTATCACTTCCTGTGATGGAAGATAGTACCATATTGTGAGCTGTCGCATAGAGATGTCCATGTAGTTAGAGACTGAAGGCAGCTTCAGGCCATAACCAGAGAGAAACTGAATCCTGTCAACAGTCTCAAGTCCGTTTGCAAGTGGTTAAACCTCATTTGAATGTTGAATATCCATCCATATGACTATCATCGCAATTGTAGTCATACAGGGAGCCAGACTTACCCTGAATTTTTGACCCACAGAAGTTGTGAGATACATGTTTTACCAACCTACTATATTTTGGAACTCTGTTACACAGCAAAGATACCTAATGTAATCCTGAAATTGTAGCTCTGATCATACAGTCTCTCATTCATCAAGTATTTAGTGGGTGTCTACTCTTCTTTCTGGAGAAGGAAATGGCAACCCACTCCAGTGTTCTTGCCTGGAGAATCCCAGGGACGGCGGTGCCTGGTGGGCTGCTGTCTATGGGGTCGCACAGAGTCGGACACGACTGAAGCAACTTAGCAGCAGCAGCAGCTTTTCTTTCTACAAGGTGTTGTGTTAGGCAAGATGAATCAGAGAGGAAAGAGGAAGGAGAGTAAGAAAAGTTACTAAGAGTCAGGATCTACATAAAAGTGTAAAATAGTATAGGATATAGTTTTTTCCTATATTATTTATTTAATGTTGGTTTTGAAATTCATCCATGGTGTAGCTTATAGCTATAGTTTTTTCCATCTAAGGCACAGCATAGTTAGGAGTTTATTAAATAAATACACCACAATTATTATATCCTATTTCTGATGTACACTTTAGCTGGTTCTGTACTTTTTCTATTGTGTACTTGGTTGTCTAACAGTTTGTTTAGGATGTTTATACGTTGCTGAGGGAAAATAAAGTACAGGTTTTATTTCTTATGCTGTCCTTATCTCATTATTCTCAGCTCCAGTCAACACTTTCCAACTAATTTGAAATACTCAAGAAGCATTCCTTTTTATTCTGTTATCTCAAAGAAACTGTCTAGAAAATTGGAATTGTTTGTTCAATAAATGCTAGTTGAACTCATTCAGTTTGATATTTTCTTAGTAGGAAATTTTTCAATTGCTAATTAGGATTCTTAAATGATTATAGGATAATTTACATTCACTGTTTTTTCTTACATCAGTTTTGGTAATTTGTATCTTTTAGAATTTAGTCCATTTGATCTAAGTTTTCAAATTTATTAACATGAAATTATTCAATATACATTCATATTTTAATTTTTGTCATATCTGTAGTTATATCATGATTTAATATTTATTTTATTAATCTGTCCAGAGATTTATTATTTTTATGGGTTTTGAGAACATAAAAATTATTTCATCTATTGGTCCTTTTTATCTTTTCATTATTTTTCTGTCTCTAATATTTCCTTTCTCTTAGCTTCTTTATGCTTATTGTGAAGTTATGCTGAATCCTCAGAATGTCTAAAATTAATTTATCTGCTCTCAGTTATAAATTGCCCTTCTTTTGCCCTATTTTTGATGCTGGAGTTGGACTCTGCAAATCAAAATTTTCCTCTTCCAGCTGCCTCTGTTTCAGTTCAGTTCAGTCCCTCAATCGTGTCTGACTCTTTGTGACCCTATGGTCTGCAGCACACCAGGCTTACCTGTCAATCACCAACTCCCAGAGCTTGATCAAACTCATGTCCATCGAGTCGGTGATGCCATTCAACCATCCCATCCTCTGTCATCCCCTTCTCTTCTTGCTTTCAATCTTTCCCAGCATCAGGGTCTTTTCCAATGAGTCAGCTCTTCACATCAGGTGGCCATAGTAATGGAGTTTCAGCTTCAGCATCAGTCCTTTCAGTGAATATTCAGGACTGATTTCCTTTAGGATTGACTGGTTGGATCTCCTTGCAGTCCAAGACTCTCAAGAGTCTTCTCCAACACCACAGTTCAAAAGCATCAATTCATAAGCACTCAGCTTTCTTTATAGTCCAACTCTCACATCTATACATGACGACTGGAAAAATCTTAGCTTCGATTAGATGGACCTTTGTTGGCCAATTAGTGTCTCTGTTTTTTAATATGCTATCTAGATTGGTCACAGCTTTGCTTTCAAGGAGCAAACATCTTTTAATTTCATGGCTGCAGTCACCATCTGCAGTGATATTGGAGCCAAAAAAATAACTGTTTTTTGTTTGTTGGTTTCTCTTGCTGTTTCCATTGTTTCCCCACCTATTTGCCATAAAGTGATGGGACTGGATGCCATGATCTTAGTTTTTTAATGTTGAGTTTTAAGCCAACTTTTTCATTTTCTTCTTTCACTTTCACCAAAAAGCTATTTAGTTCTTTGCTTTCTGCCATAAGGGTGGTGTCATCTGTGTATTGGAGGTTATTGATATTTCTCTATATTAGGCTCTGACAATAAGAGGCACTATAAGGAGACTGCAAGAATGGAGGAAAAAGTGGCTTCTTTCTGTTTTTCTTCTGTAGCAGGTGGACTGGTCCACGGCTGGTCCCTGCAGCCTTCCTAGCAAGGACAGTCAATGCCATGCGCAGCTGTCTATTCTTTACCAGGAGGGTATGCTGAAATGTTCTTTACCAGGAGGGTATGCTGCTCTCCTGGTCCTGGTGAGTGACCTTCTGCAACTGCCATAGTGGTTTGTATGTTTTCGGAAAACCTGCACCATTTCTCAGAGGTCTAAAATTTATTATTACTGAGCCTCCCATCTGTGAATCTTACTTGCTTTTTATTCTGCCAGCCCTAAGGGTGTTAACTGCTTTCTGCAGTCACTCTCTCTGTCATATTTTTTTTAATTTAATTTCATATAGGAGTATGGTTGATTAACAATGTTGTGTTAGTTTCACAGGTACAGCAAAGTGATTCAGCTGTAGAAGTACATGTATCTATTTCTTCAAATTGTTCTTCTGCTCTTCCAATAGAAGTTTACCATTTTTTCTCAACTAATAGTTCTTTAAATGTTCCCTCCTGAAATTTATGGTTATGGTTTCTGCCTCCTAACTGAACCCTGATTGATTTAATTCATTAACCATCACCCTTTCCTCCTCTTTAAAAATGTTAAAATGTAAGGCAATAAAATTGCCCCATCTGTATATCTATTACCCACAAGCTGTACCACATAAGTCTCTATTTTATCTATGACTAACTAATAAATATTTTTAAGTTTCCACCCTAATTTCCTCTTCTTCTAGACATGGAACTATGCTTCAAACCCCTTTTTCATAAATGTATCATTTATTGTTATTTTTTTCTATCGAATTCTGCTGATATTCACAAAACATAATCTAAATGATACTAGTCCTATAAAGTGTGTTAGGTCTGTTTGTAAAGGCTGTTTCATCTCTAATTTTATGGTTATTTCAATTATCTCCTGCAGAATACTAAAGTGTCCCCAAATTTGGTTGCTGAAATAATAATTTATTTTTATCTCTCATGATTTTACAACTTAGAGATTGGAGTCTCATGTGGAATTTCAGTTAGATGGAGACTGATACTGGAGCCATCTTCAGGCTCAACAGAGCCAGAAATTTAAGAAATCTTTGACAGTATTTCTGGCGTCTTATTTGGAAGAACTAAAATATCTGGGAACTAGCTGGGCATCTCTTTCCTAGTGTTCACTCCATTTGACTAGCTTAGGTCTCTACTCTGTGGTGATTCCCAGCTAATTAGACTTCTTATATGGGGGCTGCTGGTCTACCCAAGAACATGCATTTCTGTTGACTAAGGTGAAAGTTGCAAGTCTTCTTGTATTCTAACCTTGGAAGTTGCTTAGCATAACACCTTGTTGGTTATACAGGGTATTCCCATATTCAGTTGTAAGTAGGCCTACACAGGATGTGAGTACCCAGAGGTGTGGTTTATTTCACAGTCATCTTTGTAGACTACAAGGATGTTCTTGCATGGCCTTTTGAAGGTTAAATGTGCTGTTCCAATCTTCTCTACCTTTGTGTTTCATATTTGTCCATTTTGATTTCTTCTTTGTGCTAGATACTGTTTTGAATTCTTTTTTAAATGCATTGTTTTTATTACTGTTTTCTAATTATTAATCTATGTTCATAATAGTCTGAATGATGTCAATTTTTCTAAACTATGGTGTGACCCTGTTGGATTTCCTAATATCTTAGAGAGTTGCTTTAAAACATCCTGCTATGAGATTTGGTTTTAATTCTACTTAAAGTTATGTCAATCGTGGCTTTCTAGTTTTTGTAGGTATATTGCACGTAACATATTTAGAATTTTTTATTCCCTAGTATTTTATATATTTTCTCATTTTGTTTATGTCTCTTTATATTATTTATTTTTAATTATATTTTTGTCTCAAAGCTAATTGCCTGAAATTTACATAAATATGCTAGTCTAATTTTAATTATTATTGACTTGTTATATTTTTCCATACTTTTCTGTGTCCCTCCATGTTAGATCTGTCTCCAGTATAGATCACATAGTTCTGCTTGTTTTTAATTTAATATATTCCAACAAGTTTTATATTTTAACTGGAGAGTTTAAGCAATTTACATTAATTGTGTTATACTACTATTTGGATTTTTCACAGTCTTGTTTTTATAACTGCAATTTGACATTTATTGTCAGGATTTTTTTTACATTTTTTCATTTCTTTCTTGATTTCAGTTGCACTAATGAAACAGTAATTTCAATTTACAGCAACTTTATTGAGATGTACTTGATATACAAAGAACTGTACAGTTTTAATGCATAGAGTTTGAGGCTGGACCTATGCAAATACCTGGGATAACATCACCACCATCAAGGTAACAGACATGTCCAACACCTCCCAGAGGTTCCCTGCATCCTTTTGGTTTTTCTGTATGTTTTCATTTGTGGTAAGAACACTTCACATGAGATCTACCTCCTAACAAACTTTCCAGTGCATATTACCATATTGTTAACTACAGGCACTATGTTAAAGAGCAGACCTCTAGAAGTTCTTCATTTAGCATAACTGAAGAATATGAATTTTAATGTTATTCTTTCTAAGACAATATCAATGTGCTCCCTTAATTAAATGAAGTAGAAAATTAACCAGTGCCTTTGCTGTCATTGTAAACATTATAAAAGCTTTAACATGTTTTAATTCCAACTATCCTTACTTGCAATGTGTGTGTTTCTCCCCCATTGAAATTTAATCTTATTTTATTTATAACCTTTAAACATTATATAATAACTTTAAATTTTTTACATGACAATAATATAGCTCCCTTTTTCTGTTTCAGACTTTTTATCTGAGGTTAATTTCCTTCCACTCAAAATTCATCCTTTAGCTTTTTTTTTTTTAGTGAAGTAAACTCCTGTAATGTTTTTTTTTTAAAATTCTGAATGCCTTTCTTTTGTCCTTGTCCTTGAAAATTATTTTTGTCTTAGCACATTGTAGATAATATTCCCTTGTCTTCTGGCTTCCAATGCATGCTGTTGATAATTCAGCTGTCAGATTAATTACCATTCTTTTGTCAGTGATCTCTTTTTCTTCTCTGGCTTCTTTCAAAATTTTTTTCTTTGCCCATGTGTTCTACAGACTCATAGATTGATGATTGATTGATTAATTGATTGACAAAGACAGTGATATATACACATGTGTATAAATATATGTATGTTTCATATACATATGAATTTAAAAATTTATTTTGTGTGGGTTTTTCATGTGTTTTGTAGACTTATAGTTTGATATCTTTCAACAATTCTGAACACTTCTGACATTATCACTTATAATATTAACCTTTCCCAGTTTTCCCTATTCTTATTTTTCAAACTTCTTAAGCTGTTCTCCATGCCCCAATTGCCCCCTTTAAAAAAAGTATATTTTAAAAAAATATATATTTTTCATCTCTCTGTCTTTCTGAAATATATTCAGTGTTTTTTTAGATCTTTTCTCCAGATAACTACTTACTTTCAGCAGAATCTAATCTGCTCTTTTCACCTTTTAGTTCCTTTTTTACTTTAATTATGATATTTTTCATACCTGAAACTCAATTTGCTTCTTTTCCACATGTGCGTGGTTGCTTTATAATCTATTTTTTCTTACTTATGATGTCAGTCCTTTCTGTTTTATCTTGAAACACATTAAATACACTTGTTTTTTATTCTGTATTTGATCATTTTCCTTATGATAGGATTCTACTCTCTGCTGTTTCTTTGGCTCTAACTCATGGCACCTCGTTTGCTTATATATGATCTTTGACTCTGAGGTCACATTCCTTGGGAAATCCTTTGCAGTAATTCTTTGAAAGTTAGGCTGAAGTTGGATTTTTCCAGGGAGTATTACATTTGATTCCCCAGTTATTACCTACTTGAAATTATTTGCTTAAGATGATTTTAGTTATACATGGTAACAGGAATTAGAGCTCAAAATCTAAGTGAGGCCAGTTAGTTGTTTATTAATTCTCAAAGGCAACTTTTTCCTCTTCAACCATTGCCAAGATCAGAGGAGACAGGGTTTGGTTTCATATTGTCTTCTTCTGAGTAGTATGTTTACTTATCACAAAACCTTACTTGAAAGAGTAGCCCTTTGGATATGCAGACTGATACTGGGTTTCCTATTACATTTCACTTTATGAGGCCCTAGCCTTATTTCTATTCTCTTATATCCTGCATAGCTTTTAAAACAGAATCTTGAGTTAGTGAGGCTCATCTCAAAGTGAAAGTCACTTCAAGCGCTAGCCTACCTCTCAGGATGCTCTTCTCTCTTTCCTTCCTTCTTTCTTTCACTCTTTTTTTTTCTTTCCCATTCCCTTTTTCATTCTTTATTCCTTCCTACTTTCCTTCCTTCTTGTGTGTGTATGTGTGTCTGTAGATTACAGGTACTTTTCATGTTTGCCATGTCAATGGTAGATATTTAAAAAATGGATTTAAAAATATTTTATCCAGAATAATTAGTTCTTTTCCATTGTAAAGTGATTTAGAAGAACCAACCCAGAAACTAAAGTCTTCTAGCAGTTTCTCATGAATCTTTAGCACTTACTAATGATGTGTCCTTCAGAATTCTTATATGCTATAAATCTGTGGGGGGAGAGGGGTGACTGAGCATGTGAGGTGGGGAGTGGGAAGAAGGGTCCTAGGTCTTTCTATTTATATTATTATACTTCTAGAGTAGATGTAACTTGGGGGAAAATGTTTTGCTAGGGGAAAAGAAATTAAACAGAAAAAGAATTTTTTTAAACTGTCCCACCCATTTGGAGGCACCTACTGGCTTACCTTACTGGACTAGATAGAGGTGAGTAATTACTTTTCTAATGTGTTTTGTGTGAGGTTCCTAGAACATACAATTCATGAAAATGACCCTCAGGCCTGCTTTGATAATCAATCTTACAGCCCCCACTGAATCAATTTGTTGAAATGCCCAATTTACTAATGTTTTTCCTAAACCAATAACCTGGAGTGTGAAAATGCATGAAATACAGCAATGGAATATATCAACATTTTCAGTCTCCCCGTCTTTGAAATGATACGAAAGCAGCTTTACGTTGTAGGTGAAAGCAGGTTCAGTTTGTACTTGAGACAACTCTAAGAAAGGTGCACTTTAAACACCCCAAATGGAGATAGTCAGTATAACATTGACATTCTTAAAATCTTGAGGCTGATTTCACATTTCATAAAGAACAGAATTCTTTGAGAGGACAAGGCTAAAGAAAGGAGAAAGGAGAAATATACCCAGTACTTGCTGCCTGTCTCCCTAGCTGGATCCAGCATTGCTTTTAAATGTATGAGATCAGAACATCAAAAGATAGTAGCTAAATATATTCAGATAGAGTGGAAATTTTGACATAAACTTACTGACTTATTTTTCCCCTCAAGAAATGAGTGCATGTGTCTTACAAGCTATTTCTTAGGACTTGATTTACATAGAGACTCATTTATTTAGGAAAGAATTAATAAACACGATTCCAGAAAAGAGCAACTCAATCAGATGCTCTGAGACTGCAGTGCCACGCTGATTGACCGCATTATGGTCCTATCAGAGAATAAGTACATGACCACTCACTCAGAGCATCCCCCACCCAAGCAAGGCCATGGTGAACTCATATTAAGCCTGGCACAGAGGTTGGGTTGTCCAGCAGAGCTTGTAAAATGTTTACGGTATTACAACTTTAGTTGGAAAGCTCCTGAGGGTAAATAAATGCACAGTGGGTTTTTTTTTTTTTTTCACACACACACATTAAGGAAATGGCAACCCACTCCAGTGTTCTTGCCTGGAGAATCCCAGGGACGGGACAGCCTGGTGGGCTGCCGTCTATGGGGTCCCACAGAGTCGGACACGACTGACGCAACTTAGCAGCAGTTGCAGCACACACAAATATTACAGAGCAGAAAAAATTAATGTATAGAATGATATACATCACTGGTTAAATATCATAAGAAAATGTTAAATGGAAACAACAAACAAGAAAAGCATGTTGCAAAGAGCTGACACGTATGTAAAAAATTGTGAAGCATAAAATAAGAGTTTGTATTGTATATCAATGTATTCCCATGCAGTAAAAGTTCAAAAACATGCTTATGAGTGATTCACATCAACTTGAGGATAATAGTTATCTTTAGGAGGAGAGGGAGAGGAAAAGGGAAGGACCATGGATTTTTCATAATGCTTTATATTTAAAAAAAAAAAAAAGAATCAGTTGAGACAAATGTGGCAACTAGCAAAATATGCTTTATTCTGGTAGAGATTACATAGATGCCTAGAATAATATTTATATTTGCTTTTCATTTTATATGACTTATTATTAAGCTTTAAAAAATAAAAATAAAAAACACTATCTGAATGACTATCCCTTCTACTTTAGTGTTCTGTGATCTTAAAATGTTATAAATCCATCCTGTCCGATATGATAGCCACTAGACACATGTGGTTACTGAGCATTTAAAGTGTGGATAATGCAACTGAGGAACTCAGTTTTTAATTTTTTAATTTTAATATCTATGTCTGAGTAGTGGCTATTTTATTAGACAGCATGAATCTAGAATATAAGCTCTGTAAATTAAGGCAGAACTGGTAAGTCCTCATTAACTATTCTACCTCTTAGAAGCAGACTCAGTCCTAGGAGGTACTCCATACATAGTTTCTGGAAAAAATGTAATAGGGAATCCCAGTGCATATTTTCCACTTTCCTCCTGTGAGCTGATTGACAAACATATAGTATCACAAATTTAGCAGGCCTAAAACTATTTGTTTGTTTGTTGCTGTTGTTCAGTCACTCAGTCATGTCCAGCTGTTTGCGACCCCATGACTGCAGCACGTCAGGCTTCCCTGTCCTTCGTTATCTCCCAGAGTTTGCTCAAATTCTTGTCCATTGAGTCGGCAATGCCATCCAACCATCTCATTCTCTATTGCTCCCCTCTTCTAGTGCTCTCAATCTTCCCCAGCATCAGGGTCTTTTCCAGTGAGTTGGCTCTTCACATCAGTGGCCAAAGTAGTGGAGCTTCAGCTTCAGCATCAGTCCTTCCAATGAATATTCAGGATTGATTTTCTTTAGGATGGACTGGTTTGATCACCTTGCTGTCTAGGGGACTCTAAGAGTCTTCTCTAGCACCACACTTTGAAAGTATCTATTCTCCAGCGTTTAGCCTTCTTTATGGTCCAACTCTCACATGTGTACATAACTACTGGAAAAAACCATAGCTTTGACTATATGGACCTTTGTCAGCAAAGTGATATCTCTGCTTTCTAATACGCTGGCTAGGTTTGTCATAGCTTTTTTCCAAGGAGCAACTGTCTTTTAATTTCATGTCTGCAGTCACCATTCACAGTGATTTTTGAGCCCAAGAAAATAAAGTCTGTCACTATCTCTATTTTTTCCCATCTAATTGCCATGAAGTGATAGGACTAGATGCCCTGATCTTAGCTTTTGAATGTTGAATTTTAAGTCGGCTTTTTCAGTCTCCTCTTTCATCTTCATCAAGACACTCTTTAGTTCCTCTCTGTTTTCTGCCATAAAGGTGGTGTCATATGCATATCTGAGGTTATTGATATTTCTCCCAGCAATCTTGACTCCAGCTTGTAATTCATTCAGACTATCATTTCATGTGATATACTCTGCATATAAGTTAAATAAGCTGGGTGACAAGGCACAACCTTGATGTACTCCTTTCCCAATTTGGAACTAGTTTGTTGTTCCATGTCTGGTTCTAACTGTTGCTTCTTGACCTGCATACCGATGTCTCTGGAGGCAAGTAAGGTAGTCTGATATTCCCATCACTTTAAGAATTTTCCACAATTTGTTGCCATCCACACAAAGGCTTTAGCATAGTCAGTGAAGCAGAAGTAGATATTTTTCTAGAATTCTCTTGCTTTTTCTATGATCCAATGGATGTTGGCAATTTGATCTCTGGTTCCTCTGCCTTTTCTAAATCCAGTTTGTACATCTGGAAGTTCTCAGTTCACATACTCTTGAAGCCTAGCTTGTAGGATTTTGAGGATTACCTTGCTAGCATGTGAAATGAATACAATTGTACAGTAGTTTGAACATTCTTTGGCACTGGCCTTCTTTGGGATTGGAATTAAAAATGCCTTTTTTTTTTTTTTTTTAGTCTTTTTTATTTATTTATTTATTTATTTTTGGAGGCTAATTACTTTACAATACTTTATTGATTTTGCCATACATTGAAATGAATCCGTCACGGGTGTACATGTGTTCCCCATCCTGAACCCCCCTTCCCATCCCTCTGGGTCATCCCAGTGCACCAGCCCTGAGCACCCTGTATCATGCAAAATTGACTTTTTATAGCCCTGTTTCTACTGCTGAGTTTTCCCAATTTGTTGCATATTGAGTGCAGCACTTTAATAGCATTATCTTTCAGAATTTGAAACAGTTCAGTTGGAATTCCATCACTTCCACCAACTTTATTCATAGCAATGCTTCCTAAGGCCCACTTGACTTCGCACTCCAGGATGTTTGGCTCTAGGTTAGTAACAACACAATTGTGGCTAAATCTGGGGCATTAAGACTTTTTTGTACAGTTCTTGTGTTATTCCTGCCATTTCTTAATATCTTCTGTCTTTGTTAGGTCCATACCATTTCTCTCCTTTATTGTGCCCATCTTTGTATGAAGTGTTCCCTTGGTATCTCTAATTCACCTGAAGAGATCTCTAAATTTTCCCATTCTATTGTTTTCCTCTATTTCTCTGCATTGTTCACTTAAGGTTTTCTTATCTCTCCTTGCTTTTCTTTGGAACTCTGCATTCAGATGTGTATATCTTTCCTTTTCTCCTTTGCCTTTAGCTTCTCTTTTCTCAGCTATTTGAAAGGCCTCCTCGGGCAACCATTTTGCCTTTGCATTTCTTTTTCTTGGGGATGGTTTTGGTCATCGCCTCCTATACAATGTTATGAACCTCCATCCATAGTTCTTCATGCACTCTTGTCTATCAGATCTAGTCTCTTGAATCTGTTTGTCACTTCCACTGTATAATCGTAAGGGATTTGATTTAGCTCATACCAGAATGACCTAGTGATTTATCCTACTTTCTTTAATTTAAGTCTGAATTTTGTGATAAGGAGTTCATGATCTGAGCCACTGTCAGCTCCTGGTCTTGCTTTTGCTGACTTTATAGAGCTTTTCCATCTTCGGCTGCAAAGAATATAATCAATCTGATTTTGGTATTGACCATCAGGTGATATCCATGTGCAGAGTCATCTCTTGCATTGTTGGAACATGGTGTTTGCTATGACCAGTGCATTCTCTTGGCAAAACTCTATTAGCCTTTGCCCCCTTCTTGTTGTACTCCAAGGCCAAACTTGCCTGTTTCTCTGGGTATCTCTTGACTTCCTACTTTTGCATTCCAGTCCCTATGATGAAAAGGACATCTTTTTTTGGTGTTAGTTCTAGAAGGTCTTGTAGGTCTTCATAGTACCATTGAACTTCAGCTTCTTTGGCATTAGCTGTTGGGGCATAGACTTGGATTACTGTGATATGGAATGGTTTGCCTTGGAAATGAACTGAGACCATTCTGTCATTTTCAAGATTGCATGCAAGTTCTGCATCTTGGACTCTTTTGTTGACTATGAGTGAATGAAGTAAATGAAAGTCACTCAGTTGTTTCTGTTTCTTTGTGACCCCATGGACTGTACAGTCCATGGAATTCTCCAGGCCAGAATATTGAAGTGGGTAGCCTTTCCTTTTTTTATGGGATCTTCCCAACCCAGGGATTGAACCCAGGTCTCCTGCATTGCAGGAGACTTCTTAACCAGATGAGCCTCAAGGTAAGCCCAAGAATACTGGAATGGATAGCCTATCCTTTCTCCAGCAGATCTTTCTGACCCAAGAATTGAACCAGGGTCTCCTTTACTGCAGGTGGATTCTTTACCAGCTCAGCTACCAGGGAAGCCCATGAGCTAGTCCATTTCTTTTAAGGGATTCTTGCCCACAGCAGTAGATATAATGGTCATCTGAATTAAACTTGGCCATTCTCATCCATTTTAGCTCGCTGAGAACTAAAGTTCACTGAGTTCATTTCAGGAGAAATGTTGGTGCTCACTCTTGCCATCTCCTGCTTGACCACTTTCAATTTACCTTGATTCATGGACCTAACATTCCAGGTTCCTATGCAATATTGTTCTTTACAGTACTGGACTTTAGTTTCACCACCAGATACATCCAAAACGACATCATTTCTGTTTTGGCTCGATGGACCTCTTTGTTAATATCCTATAAAATCAGTATTTTCCAGTAGCCATCCTTTTTCTTCCTATACTAACAATTCTTAGTACCTATTTTAATTAGTACATATTTTATTGTGCTGTGATATAACCTTGTTCTGGCCTTCTGTTGTACTATGCTCTCTATTTTAGACATTCTGTCAGTATATAAGGTAGGAGCAATAGCATACCAAATATCTCAAAGAAAAAATTTTAGAAGTTTATACAGGTTATGAGTACTTTAAAATTCTAAACTCCTGAGGTTTAGATAAATAATAAAAAACAGACAAATAAGTGTTTACCAGAAAGAAAGACAAACCACGGACCAGAGAAATTATCAACCTAATGTGAAAGAAGACAAGAGTTGACAAGAAATAATGTAAAAATCATTATTAAAAAACAAGTAAAATATTAAATATAGGTTTAATTTTTGACTAAGGAGCAAATAAAAGATGGGAATAAAAGTTATGTGACCAAAAAGATATTTTGCTTTTATTCCTGCTTCTTACTTCCTCTCAAAAATACTAAGAAAGAAACACTTTTGGTGGTATGTAAATTATACATTGATAAAACTGATATAAAATTACAAGGAAAGAACGGCATGTGAAAAGACTGACTAAAGTCTGAAAAAGCTAACACAAATAAAATATAGATGAAAAGAAAGGAAAGAAAATGGACAGCAATATCTCAGATGACAGAATGTCTTTTCAATTCCCTACCCAAGAAAGAAAAATGTTAAAGAAAATAGAAAGCTGTCTGTCTCAAGAAAGTAGTCAGAAAATTGAAGGGACAGAAATAGTTCAGCAAGGGTAATTTACTTTCCATTTTATCTTGGCACATGAAGGAGGTGGGTAGAAGATAAAGATGGAGATCCCTATTGATGGGGAAATGATCTGGGGACTAGTGGACATGCAAACTTCAGCTATCTCTAGATCAATAAGGATGTATTAAAGTGACATTATGGATTCAGAGTAGCTGCTGGCCAGATGAGGTAAAACTGACCTAGAAGGCAGAAAACTTAAGAGAAAGAATATCAGCTGAATGGGAGTGATTCCCACTAATGCAAAGAGGAATTGGGAAACGAGTCAAGGCTGATTTCATAAGATCTTTTGGTTGTGTGTGGCCAGTAAAATAAATAAGGGCATAAATGAAAGCAAAATGCTTGATTTCATGGTCCTCCAAAGCCATGATCAATCAAAGGAGAAAACTTTCCTTGCAACTGTAAGAAATCATTTAGCTTTCCCTGAAAGCATTCTTCAGAGGTCTCTATATCTTTAGTGCTACAAAAAAAGATAGAGTTGGTGGGAAGAGAGCCAACTACAGTATTTCTAAGCACTATTTCTTTCACTATTTGGTGAAAGTCGAAGTTTAATGGCATATTTCATCAGAGAGCAGTACCACAAACATTTCTGACTACCTCAATCCTTGAAGCAGAATTCCAAACTGAATTGCTTGGACCAGGTCACTCCACAACCCTATTTTGGAAAAGCTCTTCAAGAATCTACTGATGAAGATATTATTAACTTCATGTGAGAAAGTTCCCACATGTGAAAAAGAAATTTCTTCTAGTTATTTAGTTCATTAAAACAGAAAATGTAATTGTAATATGCCTAATTACAGCCTAGGCATGACAACTCAGAATTAATTGTACTTGCTGCTGTTGTTGAGTCACTCGGTGTTGTCTGACTTTTTGCGACCCCATGGACTGCAGCACACCAGGCCTCCCTGGCCCTCACCATCTCCTGGAGTTTGCCCAAGTTCATGTTCATTGCGTTGGTGATGTGTCCAGCCATCTTGTCCTCTGACACCCTCTTCTTCTGCCCTCGACTTTCTCAGCGTCAGGGACTTTTCCAATGAGTCATCTGTTTGCATCAGATGACCAAAATACTGGAGCTTCAGCTTCAGCATGAGTCCTTCCAGTGAATATTCAGGGTTGATATCCCTTAAGATTGACTGGTTTGATCTCCTTGCTATCCAAGGGACTTTCTCAGGAGTCTTCTCTAGCACCACTTCTTTATATGCACCACCACAATTTATAGCACCACCTTATTTATGACTTTCTACCACCTGCCAGTCACTGTTAGGGCTTTACATAAGTCATCTAATTGTCACTACACTCTGAAGAAGAGATTATTTGCCCCTTATTGCCCTGGAGTACGAAATGGCTAAGCACTCCAGTATTCTTGCCTGGAAAATTCCACAGACGGAGGAGCCTGGTGGGCTCCTCCATCGGGTCACAAAGATTCAGAAACGACTGAGCAGCTGAGCGTGAACTTTTTTTTTTTTTTTTTTTTTTTTAAGAAGAAAGAAACTTAGGTTTAAGGAGACTGAAGCATGTGCCCCAGTGAAAAGCTGTTACTTAATCTTAGCTCTAGTGGATTCCACAGGTATGTCCTTGTCATTTATCTACACTGCTCTTCAAAGAAAGAGATTTCAGAAAGGACAGGACCTCTTTGCCAAAAACTCTATAAGCAAGTTGGTGTGTGTATGAGTATATATGTACATATAGATATGTCCCACATAATGTGAGGAATGGACAAGTGCTATAGAAAATCAGAGAATTCTTAAAAACGAGTGGCTTTTTTTTTAAAAAAAAGATTAACATCTGAGTTGAAAAATGAATAAAGGGCATGTATAGCCATTTGAAAAAAAGAAAAAAGTGGAAAATAAACAATATACAATAATGTTAGAAGCCACCTCTTGAAAAATAAAACCAAATTCACTCAGTACCGATGTCATTTTCTTTGCTCTCAAATTACTAAGCTCTAAAACATATTAAGAATAAGGTTGAGAAGTATGTAAAGGCAAGCCATTTATACTCTTCTAGGGAGAGTATAAATTACAATAACCTCCCGGGATAGAAATTGGGACAATTTTCCATTTTTCATATTCAGCAATGCTATTTAAAATGCTTATACTCCTTTTCCAAGCAGTTTCTCTTCTCTTTCTTTATGTAAAAGGAAATTGTAAGTACAAATATAAAGCTTTGACTAGAAAAATATCACAAAGTTGACTGAGAAGTAAAAAATTGGAAACAACACAGTGTCCAACAAAGCATATGAAGAACTTAAATATGTGCTAAAATGTAATAGAATAATGGGATACTCTATAAATATTAGAGTGAGATTTTTGAGAAATAACTAAGACAATGAGGAAAAATTCACATTTAATTGAGTGAAAAGTGATGTATAAAATGTTACACATCTCCTAATCTCAACTTGTATTCACATATATGCTATATTATTAATTCATTAATGTAGATATATTAAAATATTAGTAACTACAAGGAACAAAATGTTAACAAACTTTCCTTTCATATTAAGATTATAGAAATTGCTCATTTTGGAGACCTTCTTCATTTCTCAAATATTCTGAAGTTTAAAATATATGTGTGTATGAAAATATTAATTATTAAGTTATTTTAATGTAATAATTAAATGAGAATAGAATCAAGAGCACTGAGAGATAAAATATTCCAAGAAAAGTTTCATGGATAAGATTTCATTTGGAGAACCAGATTCCTGACTAAGACACATAAAAGATAGTGTATCAAAAAGAGATTCTAAATAGAGAACAGAATCAACAAATATAGACTATTATAAAGGATGCCTATGGAACTTAGAATATAACAGCCAGAAAGAGGATGGAAAGAGAGCACTGAATTTAGAATGTTACTAGAATTAGAATAAATGCAAACTCTATATTAGAGGACAAGGGACCTTGGACAAGTAGCATTCAGGTGATTATCACCAATCAAGGAAAACTGTCCACTCCCTTATTCATTCACTCAGTGATTTATTCATTTAGAAAATATACTGATTAGTTACTATGCTCCAGGTCCTGTTTAATTTATTTACTTATTTTATTGAAATATAGTTGATTTACGATATTGTTAGTTTCAAGTGTACAGCAATGTGATTCAGTTATACATGCATACATTTTTTTCAGGTTATTTTCCCTTATAGTTTATTGCAAAATATTGAGTATAGTTCCCTGTGCTACACAGTAAAGCATTGTTGGTTATCTATTTTATATACAGTAGGTGTACATGTTAATCCCAACGTTCTAACTTATCCCTCCTCCATGACCTTTGGTAATCATAGGTTTGTTTTCTGTCTGTGGGTCTATTTCTGTTTTTTATACAATTCATTTTGGTTTTTTGTATAATTTTTTTAGATTCTACATATAAATGGTATAATGTGATTTTGTCTTTGTCTAACTTCACTTAGTATGATAATCTCTAGGTCCATCCATGTTGCTGAAAATGGCATCATTTTATTCTTTTTTATGACTTTTTTATTCTTTTTGTGATTTTTTAATGTGCCATTGCATAAATATACCACAACTTTATCTATTTGTTTGTCAATGGACACTTAGGTTGCCTTTTCTATTGTAAATAGTGTTGCAATGGGGTGCACGTATCTTTTTGAATTATGGTTTTCTCTGTATGTATGTCCAGAAGTGGGATTGGTGAATCATATGGTAGCTCTACTTTTAGTTTTTTAAAGGAAACTCCATACTTTCTCCATAGTGGCTTCACCAATTTACATTCCCACCAACAGTGTAGGAGAGTTCCTTTTTCTCCATACTCACTCCAACATTTGTTTGTAGATTTTTTGATAATGGCCATTCTGACCGATGTGAGGTGATGCTTCATTGCAGTTTTGTTTTGGATTTCTCTAATAATTAGCTATGTTGAGCATCTTTTCACAAGCCCTTTGACCATCTGTGTGTCTTTTTTGGAAAAATATCTATTTAGTTGCTAGAAAATACGAATGAATCAGACCGAGGTCTCTACTTGCTTAAGGAGTTTACAGTATAAGACATAAATAATCTTATAAATTTTATTCTTTTTCTCTTCCTGAATTCCACCCCAAATCTTAAAGAAACTCCAAGATCCTGTTGTGTCCAGTTGGAATAAAATAATCCATGTCTTTGAAAGTTGTTCACTTGTTCAGTGACAGGGAACTTCAAACTTCCATCATGTAAATGAAGGAACTAGGCCCTGATCTTGCTACTCAGTGCATTTCAATCTCACGTATTGAGTCCTCACTATATCTTCTTGCCTACCTCTTAGACACAATCAACTTCTCACTCATCTCCCAAATAGATCACGCCCTTCTAAACTGAACTGTCTTTTCCCAGTCTCTATCTGACAAACTACTCATCTTTTACAGTCATATCATATGTTACTTTCTTAGATCAGTTGCTCAACCATAATTCTTCCCTTATTCATACTCCTCAACCACTTTGTTTATTGAACTTACTGGGCTTCCTAGTGGTTCGGACAGTAAAAAAAATCCACCTGCAATGCAGGAGACCTGGGTTTGATTCCTGGGTTGGGAA
The DNA here is from genome assembly GCF_029407905.1 of Bubalus kerabau. Taxonomy (NCBI): domain Eukaryota; kingdom Metazoa; phylum Chordata; class Mammalia; order Artiodactyla; family Bovidae; genus Bubalus; species Bubalus kerabau. The sequence goes on from NC_073624.1 coordinate 225,151,929, forward strand.
GATGCCCTGTAGGAGGGCATGGCAACCCACTCCAGTATTCTTGCCTGGAGAATCCCCATGGACAGAGGAGCCTGGTGGGCTATAGTTTATGGGATCACTGAGAGTCAGACACAACTGAGCAACTAAGTAAACCACATATTTGACTTTATCCTGAGAGCTCTGCAACCCCCTATATTCAAGGTATTACTCTATTATATGGCTTCCCAGGTGGCACTAGCAGTAAAGAATCCACCTGCCAATGCAGGAGATGCAACAGATGCTGGTTCAATCCCTGGGTTGGGAAGATCCCCTGAAGTAGGAAATGGCACCCCACTCCAATATTCTTGCCTGGAGAATCCCATGAACAGAGGAGCCTGGAGGGCTACAGGCCATGGGGTTGCAAAGCGTTGGACCCAACTGAGCGTGCACACATGCGGGCGTGAGCATGCACACACACACACACACACACACTCTCTATTACATAATTCCTTCCATAAAGTACAATGAAGAATAAATGAAAAATTTAAGTGACCCCATAAGACCCTTAATGAATCTATAAACACATGATTAAAGTAATTTATGATACTATTAAAATAAATTCTGGCTAGATAACCGATGGAAAGAACTTCATCAACTGACTGACTTACTCTTTATTCATTTATATTGTTAACAGGAGTGATTTTCAGACTGGATCACAAACCATTAGTGGTTCATAAAGTCAGTTTAGTGGGTCACAATCAGCCTTTTTAAAAAAGAAATAGGAAAAGAAAAGATTAGGAAAGCATAAGAATATAAGACCTACAGTAAAAGAAAGTATTGTGTTATTGAAATTCTGGTTCATTGTGTGTGTTTATTATATTGTGAAGAAAAGTTATTTTTATCATAGGTCATGGATAAAAAAATTTAAAAAGCACTTATATAAAATTTGTGTCACTTTCCTGTCATACATTCACACCCATATGACATGTTACTTCTTAAATTATCCAGTATTCCTACACTCTGTAAAGACCAGCATTTTCTTAGACTGCTTACTTTCTCCTCTCATGGTTACAAACACTACAGTTGAATTTCTTTTCAGATGTAAAATTTTTATTACTTAATGTGAGTTGTGCACATTAAGGGCATGATGAGATGCATTATAGATACTGAGATGTCAGCATTGCTCACCCACTAGATCAGTGATCTTACCCTCTTCTTAGCTGAAACCCAAAGGCTTAGCAGTTCAATCTATGCATAAGCAAAGTCACAAATTACCCTGGTTTGTGGATTTCCAGTGCTTGGGAATAGTTGCAACCACAAACATTGAATTTTCCAAGATTTCCCATGGAATATGCCAAATTATAGTACATCTCCATGGGCTGGCAATTGAACCCATTTAGGGTAAGGAACGATGTCTTTTTTAATAGTTATATTCCTCATCATGACCAGCTTGACTCCAAATAAATGCTTAGTATATTTTGACTGAAGTTCACTTGAAGGGGACACTAATTGAAAAACAGAGGTAAGAAATACCTTTTTTGTACATTTACAACTAGAGAATCTAGACACCATCAATGTTTGAAGCATTTTTTTAATTACCATTAGCAAGTTCTTGGTGGGCAATATCTAAAAATATATGAAACTGATGTGGAAAAGCTAAAATTAGAAGAGGAATTAGTATAGTTTCCAAGTATTTAATTAAAGCAAGCAAACATTTTTCTCATTAGAAATGGACAAATTCTTAGAAAAGTACAACTTTCCAAAACTCGACCAGGAAAAAATAGAAAATCTTAACAGACCCATCACAAGCACGGAAATTGAAACTGTAATCAAAAATCTTCCAGCAAACAAAAGCCCAGGTCCAGACGGCTTCACAGCTGAATTCTACCAAAAATTTAGAGAGGAGCTAACACCTATCCTGCTCAAACTCTTCCAGAAAATTGCAGAGGAAGGTAAACTTCCAAACTCATTCTATGAGGCCACCATCACTCTAATACTAAAACCTGACAAAGATCCCACAAAAAAAGAAAACTACAGGCCAATATCACTGATGAACATAGATGCAAAAATCCTTTACAAAATTCTAGCAATCAGAATCCAACAACACATTAAAAAGATCATACACCATGACCAAGTAGGCTTTATCCCAGTGATGCAAGGATTCTTCAATATCCACAAATCAATCAATGTAATACACCACATTAACAAATTGAAAAATAAAAACCATATGATTATCTCAATAGATGCAGAGAAAGCCTTTGACAAAATTCAACATCCATTTATGATAAAAACTCTCCAGAAAGCAGGAATAGAAGGAACATACCTCAACATAATAAAAGCTATATATGACAAACCCACAGCAAACATTATCCTCAATGGTGAAAAATTGAAAGCATTTCCTCTAAAGTCAGGAACAAGACAAGGGTGCCCACTTTCACCATTACCATTCAACATAGTTTTGGAAGTTTTGGCCACAGCAATCAGAGCAGAAAAAGAAATAAAAGGAATTCAAATTGGAAAAGAAGAATTAAAACTCTCACTATTTGCAGATGACATGATCCTCTACATAGAAAACCCTAAAGACTCCACCAGAAAATTACTAGAACTAATCAATGACTATAGTAAAGTTGCAGGATATAAAATCAACACACAGAAATCCCTTGTATTCCTATACACTAATAATGAGAAAACAGAAAGAGAAATTAAGGAAACAATTCCATTCACCATTGCAACGGAAAGAATAAAATACTTAGGAATATATCTACCTAAAGAAACTAAAGACCTATATATAGAAAACTATAAAACACTGGTGAAAGAAATCAAAGAGGACACGAATAGATGGAGAAATATACCATGTTCATGGATTGGAAGAATCAATATAGTGAAAATGAGTATACTACCCAAAGCAATTTATAGATTCAATGCAATCCCTATCAAGCTACCAACAGTATTCTTCACAGAGCTAGAACAAATAATTTCACAATTTGTATGGAAATACAAAAAACCTCGAATAGCCAAAGATATCTTGAGAAAGAAGAATGGAACTGGAAGAATCAACCTACCTGACTTCAGGCTCTATTACAAAGCCACAGTTATCAAGACAGTATGGTACTGGCACAAAGACAGAAATATAGATCAATGGAACAAAATAGAAAGCCCAGAGATAAATCCACACACATATGGACAACTTATCTTTGACAAAGGAGGCAAGAATATACAATGGATTAAAGACAATCTCTTTAACAAGTGGTGCTGGGAAAACTGGTCAACCACTTGTAAAAGAATGAAACTAGAACACTTTCTAACACCATACACAAAAATAAACTCAAAATGGATTAAAGATCTAAATGTAAGACCAGAAACTATACAACTCCTAGAGGAGAACATAGGCAAAACACTCTCCGACATACATCACAGCAGGATCCTCTATGACCCACCTACCAGAATATTGGAAATAAAAGCAAAAATAAACAAATGGGACCTAATTAACCTTAAAAGCTTCTGCACGTCAAAGGAAACTATTAGCAAGGTGAAAAGACAGCCTTCAGAATGGGAGAAGATAATAGCAAATGAAGCAACTGACAAACAACTAATCTCGAGAATATACAAGCAACTCCTACAGCTCAACTCCAGAAAAATAAATGACCCAATCAAAAAATGGGCCAAAGAACTAAATAGACATTTCTCCAAAGAAGACATACAGATGGCTAACAAACACATGAAAAGATGCTCAACATCACTCATTATCAGAGAAATGCAAATCAAAACCACTATGAGGTACCATTTCACACCAGTCAGAATGGCTGCGATCCAAAAGTCTACAAGTAATAAATGCTGGAGAGGGTGTGGAGAAAAGGGAACCCTCTTACACTGTTGGTGGGAATGCAAACTAGTACAGCCACTATGGAGAACAGTGTGGAGATTCCTTAAAAAACTGGAAATAGAACTGCCTTATAATCCAGCAATCCCACTGCTGGGCATACACACTGAGGAAACCAGAATCAAAAGAGACACGTGTACCCCAATGTTCATCGCAGCACTGTTTATAATAGCCAGGACATGGAAGCAACCTAGATGCCCATCAGCAGGTGAATGGATAAGAAAGCGGTGGTACATATACACAATGGAGTATTACTCAGCCATTAAAAAGAATACATTTGAATCAGTTCTAATGAGGTGGATGAAACTGGAACCTATTATACAGAGTGAAGTAAGCCAGAAAGAAAAACACCAATACAGAATACTAACGCATATATATGGAATTTAGAAAGATGGTAACAATAACCCTGTGTACGAGACAGCAAAAGAGACACTGATGTATAGATCAGTCTTATGGACTCTGTGGGAGAGGGATAGGGTGGGGAGATTTAGGAGAATGGCATTGAAACATGTATAATATCATGTATGAAATGAGTCGCCAGTCCAGGTTCGATGCACGATACTGGATGCTTGGGGCTGGTGCACTGGGACGACCCAAAGGGAGGGTATGGGGAGGGAGGAGGGAGGAGGGTTCAGGATGGGGAACACATGTATACCTGTGGCGGATTCATTTTGATATTTGGCAAAACTAATACAATATTGTAAAGTGTAAAAATAAAATAAAATTTAAAAAAATTAAAAAAAAAAAGAAAAACAGCAGAATCAGAAAATGGAAACAGTAAACTGGTTAGCTTCATTCACCTAAAACAAGGTAAAATATATAAACAGCAAGTTCAGTTCAGTTCTGTTTAGTCACTCAGTCCTGTCCAACTCTTTGCGACCCCATGAACTGCAGCATGCCAGGCTTACCTGTCATTCACCAACTTCTGAGCCTGCTCAAACTCATGTCCATTGAGTTGGTGATGCCATCCAACCATCTCATACTCTGTCATCCCCTTCTCCTCTTGCCTTAAATCTTTCCCAGCATCAGGGTCTTTTCCAATGTTAGTTCTTCACATCAGGTGGCCAAAGTATTGGAGCTTCAACATCAGTCCTTCCGATGAACATTCAGGACTGATTTCCTTTAGGACTGACCAGTTTGATCTCCTTGCAGTCCAAGTGATTCTCAAGAGTCTTCTCCAGCACCGCAGTTCAAAAGCATCAGTTCTTCGGCACTCAGCTTACTTTATACTCCAACTCTCACATCCATATGTGACTTCTGGAAAAACCATAGCTTTGACTATATGGACCTTTGTCAGCAAAGTAATTCTGCTTCTTCTGAGTCAGTTTTCTAAAGGCACACTCATTACAGTTTAAGGTCTCCCCTCTGCCCCGACCCTACTCTGTTTTAATGGGTTGAAAACTTGTCACTAACCCAGGAAAAAAATTTTAAAGGAGTGTATTTTAATGTATAGAGTCTGCTCTTTTTTTTTTTTTAATCTTAGGTTGTTTTTTTTTTTTAATTTTATTTTATTTTTAAACCTGAAGAGTGAGTGAGCTTTAGAAACAGTGTGCTGTGCTCAGTTGCGTCTGCCTCTTTTGCAACCCTATGGATTGTAGCCCAGCATGCTCCGTTGTCAATAGGATTCTCCAGGCAAGAACACTGGAATGGTTTGCCATTCCCTTCTCCAGGGGATATTCCTGACCCAGGGATCTAATCCCAGTCTCCTGCATTGGCAGGCAGATTCTTTACCATTGAACCACCTGGGAAGTCCAGAATCAGCCTCTAGTTGTCTAATTGCCTAGGACTTAGAAAGAGTTTCTGAGAAGGGAGGCTGGCAGAGGATAGTTGCATCATGTTTGCCAGGCACCAAGGGAAGAGCTCCTTTGAATAACCAACTGACCTATAGCACAAGCTTCCTAAAGGGAAATTCAACTTTTTAAATGCCTCACCTGAATCTTTCCTGAAACTTTTCAAAGCCAGAGAAGCAAAGTAGCAGGTTAGAAAACTCAAATATTTAAAGAGTTTAGGTAGATAAAGGGTGAGTATAAATGGAATCATTTGTGATTATTCACCTCATGACTATTATATAATTTGTGTGTGCTTTTATTTGCTCAAAATATATTTAAGATACCATTAGCAAAAAGCATTTTTAGCTTTTTAAGTAATCACGCCAAGATAAGAGCCAACTTGTTGAGAAAGAGAAGGTTTTTCTCAAGAAAACTCAAGCTGAATCATTTCAGGAAATAGATGCAAAAAGTTTTAATTAAAAATAATTTCATGATTGGACAATTATGCAAGTATAGACAGGACTGAAGTAAGCAATTAGAGATATAAGATAGCCGGAGAATGCCAATATTGGGAATCCATTATCACCCCTAGGTTTGAAGGAGAAGTAGGGGAGAAGGTGTTACTAGACCCAGAAGAGTTGGTGCCATGGAGAGAAGTGGCTGGCTGGTAGATGCAAGGCTGCAGGGAAGCGTAGTCACTGCCAGCATTGCAACAAAGCAGAAGGCAGACAAGCAAGGAATAAATGCTCCACCCTCTCTCTCCTCTGACTCTCCAATCTCCTATTAGTGTCCCCCATCGGTCCAAATAAACCAGAGCTCAGAGGGCAAGAGCCTGGGTCATACAATGCAAATAGGCCAGCCTTCCTGGGACAAACGGCAGAGAAAAGAAGGGCAAGATATAGCTGGTAGAGACAATCTGAGAATGACCACTAAACTCATCAGAATTCTTGTCTATAAGTTCTGCAAGAAGTAGGTTGACCCAAATGACCTCTGTTCCCTCAATAAGGGAACAAAGTGTTTTGTCAAGTAAAGATAAACCTGTTACATCTACTATTCTGATGAGCTTGAGAATTTGGTTTATTCAAACAGCTTATTTGAGTGCTTTATTTCAAAGAGTTTACTGGTGGTTTTCTAGTTACTTTTTTGGTGTTCCCATAGATACTGCCACCCCCTTACATTTTTAAAGATACTATAAGGTTTAAAGTTCAGTCTTCCAGAGATCTATCCAGGCTCCAGGGCATTTCTCCTGAAGATGCATATTACTCTGGTAATAGAATCCAGGAGATAAAGTCCCCTAGACCACTGCAGCACGTTTTATCAGTAGGGTAAATGACTCTCCCATTTCCTATTGCTTGAATGAGCAGTCAGATTCATGAGAGCACATTATGCCCTTCCCCGTGGCACAGGTATGCTACTAAAAAAAAGAAAGAAAGACTGACATGAAAAATGCAAGGTACTTAAGCAAGCAGGACCACTATTGCTCCCTAAAAGATAGATGATTGCAGTGAACATGATGTCTAGAACTGTAGTTTGCCCAAATTAAAGTGGAACATAAAAAATAGGGAAAGAATCTAATTTCCATTTAAAGTTGATATCAGCAGTAGTTATACAGTATTATTTGTCAAACCTTGAGGTGATAGACCTGCAGTGCTACGGAGCTGTGGTAATTCAAAGGTAGCCAGGGGCAAGAGAAATACAGAACTCACATCTGCCAAAATAGATCTGAATGTAGAGTTGGCTATAGAAATGTGGCAGGAGAAATGGCAGGGTGCAGTTATGAAGGAGTTACCTATTTCAGCTAATAACGTCTGCCTGCCTAATAGGAAATGAGGAGGGAAGGGGGATTTTCTTGAGTTTTCTTCTGAGAAGAGTTGTGGGAGGATCAAAGTTGGGTAATGATTCTTCAATCCTTTTTGACTCTTGTGAAGTCAGGAAACTACTTTGCCAGTTATATTTCAAAAGAAAAATTGTGTCCTAGTTGTATTCTAAGAAGAAGAATTTAACTCTGTCTTACTAACTAAGCTAATTCTAGATTTTTCTGTGAAATCATGATAATGACTGAAATGGGGATTTTGTTCCCAGAGATGTGGACAGAGCACTAGACTAGTAGTAAGGAGACCCGTTGCTTATCTTGGTCTTCGTGATTATAAGTTGGGCATCAGGCATCAGACACAATAAGAGGATCCTTCAGCCTGGAAAGATCTCAGTCAAGAAGAGGAGCTGAATGGATTCTCACATCAAACTCCTCTTGGGAAATGAATCATCATCCATGTGACAGAATTTTCTGACCATCACATTTGCCTACATAGACATTTCTGAATCTCCATTTCATTCACCTACTGACAGTCCCCTGACTGCATTCCTCTGACTTCACATCCATTTAGTGGTTTGAATTTAGCATTCTTATAGATGTGTTATTTGGGCAACTCATACTATCTCTGGGAGATATACTGATGACATTTATACGGGAAGTTGTACTAGAAATACCAGGCTTTTTAGATGCATTATTATGTCCTTTCTCATCTGGGGCTCCTTCAGAAAGCTTGTAGTGTCCCCAGTGAAGGGCATATACTTGGACCAAAACACCATGAAACGTATTATCTGCTCTTCTTATGGTTGCATCTACCAAAAGCATCTTACAGTTCATATCTAATAGATAAGAACAGGGTTTGACATAAAGTAGATATGGATTCACACTTCTAGTCTGCCATTTACCACCTGTGTGAACTTCATTAAGTTGCTTAATGTCTATTGGACTCAGATTGTCATATATGAAATGGAGGCAGTGGCAATCCCTGATACGGTTGTTGAGAGATTAAAGAACAAATTGATGCTGTACATTACACAAACCCTCAGATCTAGTGAACTCAGAGCAGATGGTAGCTCTTCCTATTCTCTGCCTGATGGTCAGGTGTGATGTATTTGTTGGGCCCCTGAGGAACCACCCTGGGAGCTAGGGATCCTTTAACACCCTGTGGCATGTTACTGAGGTCTTTGTGCCTCCACCTTTCCTCACTCTCTGCTTGAGAAGTTGTGTTCTAAAGGTCAGGGTGGAAAACATTCTCACCGTGCATTCTCTCCTCTTGCTGCAGGTAATTTCCTCTGTCCATGTGTTATTAATGATGTGATTATCAGTGCTGGTGGCCAATCATGGGACCTAATCATAGCACCGAATCACTTTCATCTCTCTCCCAACAGTCCAGATGGCATCTGAACACTCATTGGTAATAAATAAGGAGAGATTTTTAAAATTTTTTAAGTCTTCTCTAATCAACTTGGATAATTACCTAAAAAATAATAATAATTCTGAATCCTCTCTATAACCTGTGTGGAAAACCCTAAGATCCTGAAGAAGAGAGCTGCTAATTAGCTATTTTCATTTTAACCTAAAAAGAACAGGACCAAAGGCGTTCAGTCAGAAAACTCAAATCACATCTTCAAAAGCAAGTTGGATGAAGAAGTAAGGCCAGTGTTCAAGGGCTCCTGCAAAGAAGCAGGGACTGAGGGAAATTTTAATGTGTGCAATGGGCCAATGCAAAGGATTCAAAGTCATCCTAAATTTAGGGGAAAAAAGAGGGGAAGCTATTTGCTTCCTGTAAGTGAAGATCTCAATTTACCCATCATGTTGATCTATACAATACAGATAGGAATCCAACAAAGTCAAAGAATATAATGAGGATGTTATATTGTTTTTGATAAAAGGAATCTGATTTGCCCTTCATACCATGTAATCTGCAGAAATGTCAACACTTTATTAGATGCGTTCAGTCTCTTTCAGTTAGGGAGGGTGGCAAAAAGTCTTCATGTTGCTCCATGAGAGGTTACAGGAACTGGTATGGATCCCACTGTAAGCAGAGCCCTAGGTCTTGATAGATGTCTTGCAGAGTTCTAGATGCACCTACTGGAAAATGCTCTTGCACTAAATGTGGACGTCAGTAAAGCAAAGGATAACGGATTCCTTTTATGTACAGAAAAAGGGTACAGAAAAAGCTGCTAAGAAAATGAGATTAGGGCTGAAAAGTTAAGGGTTTATTAGATTTTGTCTTCCTCATGTCAGAACTGTATCATCCTTATGAAAATGTTAGCAATGTGTCTGAAGAAAGGGAAACAAAGGGATTTTTTTTTATTTAATAACCTTGCTGTATAGAGAAAATTTCCTTGTGAAAACTGTAGAATTCCCCACATGAGTTTCAAAGTTTATAAATCACAGAATTTGAAATTCTGGAACCTCAAAAATAAAAATTACTAAGATATGAGGCCTTACCATGTCTGTAAAATAAGATGAGGATTTTTACTGTATTTTGGATTTCATAAATCTTAAAACTACTAATTAAAGTAATTGTATAGGGAAATCTATCATTTTTTTGCCTATCATCCATCCCTGTTTATTTCAGTAACAAAACCTTAGTTTTTCATGAAACCACTACTATCTACTTATTTCCAGTTCCTAACTGGTAGGAATATTGCCTCCAGGCCACAAATAGTCACCACATGGTTAAGAACTTGCTAAAACTGAAGGAAATGCAGAGCAAAGCAAACCAAAGAGATGGGGAGAGAAGCTGTGATATAACTTGAGTCCCTGAACCCAACCAGGTCTGAAGTCCAGATATACTCTGGACTCTTCCATTGCAGGGGCACAATAAATGTTCTTTATTTATTTATTTATTTTTGCTCAAACCGGACTGAGTTGAGGTCTGTCACTTGAAACCAGAAGGAGTCCTGGCTAATACAGGAATGCAATCTTCATACTTTAAATTTGGATATGACATCTAGTAAAGAATGTTCGGTTATGTGGAAATGAATCCTGATTTTTAGATCAGTATCACTTTTCTTCAGAGGTAGAGGAAAAAGGAAGTGGGGAGAGAAATGTTGCTAATGAGCTAGTGATGATTAAGAAGAAGACATTTGGAAGAACCCAGTCCTTTTACAGCATGAGAAGGGCTCTAGGAATTACATTAGACCCAGAAGAAAGATAACTTTGAAAAATTTAATTGCTAATAAAATCCTGCTTAATTTCCATAGGCAAAACTGAAAAAAAAAAAAAAAAACACTTCGCTGACAGGAATAAAACCTACACGAAGAAAAAAATTAAAAGATGATATTTATGCATTTCTTAATGGTACCATTAAGTCCCCTAGTACTTATAGGAAGGCAGTAATTTACTGGGATCTTAAAAACATGTGCAGTATATCTGATTAAAGGTCATGCAAACACTAAAATGTTTCTCCAAAAATCTGTCTTAGACAGAAAAATAAGGATGACCAGCTCTTCTCAGAATCTTTCAAGTATACTTAAAATATAAGCTTATTAATGACTTTGGTGGTTCGAGTTTTCCCTTAAGCACATGTGGGAAGTATATAGCAAGGTGGCAAAAGCTGAGCAATGTTATTTTTGACATCCATCATGGCTTTATGGGCTGTCAAAAAGAGTTCTTCCAGCAGAAGCACAAATAACAGCACACTTCCCACTTTTTGCATTAGGTAGTATGGAAAACAGGAATGGTTCTGGAGCCTGTCACGAGCTGACCCTGTCTAACCCTCCATTGGCTACTCCACCACTAGATGAGGCTCTCTGCCTCTAATCCCGGCTGTTACTGAATTGCATGCAGTTTCTCAAAGGTACCTTGCTGGCTCTTACTTCCGATTTCCCTTTCTTTTCAGAGCAAATGCTTCCTGCTATACCTGCTCCTCCACCAAACACACTGCTTCTTCACCTGGATAGCCTCTGTATTTCTTACCTCTGGGAAGCCTTTCTTGACTCTTCTGAATTAGATTAAGGGTCCTCACTAGCTTCAAAGGAATTCTGTATTCTGATTCTACTTGTCTCTGACCTCACATGTTGGATGGACATGAGTTTGGACTAATTGTATCGTAATCATGGATGTCAGTTGTGTTCCACTAGAACACAGACTCTCTGATAAACAAAAGCCCTGATTTGTAGTGTTTGCTGATTTCCCTGATGTAACTAGTCCCACTAATTTATTTATTTATTTATTATTATTTTTTTTTTTTTGGTGAAGCATGCCAAGTGTTTCTTTTTTTTTTTTTAATTTTTAAACTTTACAAAATTGTATTAGTTTTGCCAAATATAAGGACTTAAGGATCAGGGAAGAAATTCCTGACATTCTGAATACTGCTCCTGTGGGCTGGAACAAGAGAGCTCTGGCATACCACTGACCTGAGTTCAGTGCCAAGCAATCCAGTTTTCAGTTCACTTAAATTTTTTTCTTTTTATCCTTCCTTCTTTGAGCCTATTGACTATTTGTTCTTTGCCATCTCCTATAAAAATCACTAAGAGCCATTCATAGGATTTTATGGATGTGGAGAAGACAGACACAGAAACACTGAACCTACACTGGATTGTATACTAGATGTAAACTGGTATATGCTGGACTGTTCACTGGATGTATACTGGAATGTATACTGGACCATACACTGAACTGTAAATGGGATTGTACATGGAATGTACACTGGACAGTACCCTGGACTGTACATGGGATGTACAGTGGATGCTACCCTGGACTGCACATGGGCTGTATGCAGTATGTACACTGGATGGTACCCTGGACTGTATACTGCACTGTCCACTGGCATGTGCCCTTGCTCTGCACATCAGGTGTGTCCAGCTGTACCAAGATTTGCCCCAAATGTGTCCAGATGTGCACTTGGACTGTATGCCAGATGTGTTCCAGATGTTCTGGCTGTGCTCCAGCTGTGCATTTGGACTGCACACCAAATGTGCTCCAGCTGTGTTTCAGGGCCACACACCAAATGTACTCCAGCTGTACTTCAGCTGTGTTCCAGATGTATCCAGCTGTGCTCTAGCTGTGTGCAGAAGTGTCCAGATGTGCCCAGGTGTGCACTGGACTGCAGACTGGACTGAACACTAGTGCACTGCACCGTAGAGAAACTGAAAGGAGCCCCAGCGTGTTTTCTGGTACATCATGGACACGTTCTTTGAACATACATATGCAGAATACTAAGCTCTAATGATTTCAGAATTTAGTTTCTTTTTTTTTTTTTTTTTTTTTGGTTATTTTTTTTTTTTTTTTTTTAAATTTTATTTTATTTTTAAACTTTACATAACTGTATTAGATTTGCCAAATATCAAAATGAATCCGCCACAGGTTTACATGTGTTCCCCATCCTGAACCCTCCTCCCTCCTCCCTCCCCATTCCATCCCTCTGGGTCGTCCCAGAATTTAGTTTCTTATGACTTTTCCTTGAGGTCCATGTAGACGCAGTCCATTTTCAATTTCAAGATGCCAAGAAAAGTTTAAAGGTCAACTTGTTTACATTTGATTACAACCAACAGAGATTGATTCTAAATTGTATAATGTAATAGCCCCAAAACAAAAAACAAAAACCCCATAACTAATGTTTTCCTATGAGAAGTTTGGGAATAAATACTTGTAAAGAAATAATAGAGTTCAGGGAATATTAAAAAAAGAAATAATTGACAATTTTGAGGTGTATAGCATAATTGTTTGATATACATATATTGTGAAATGATTACCATAATAGATTTAGCTAACATCCGTATTTTTATATAGATATAATAAAAAGAAAGGAAAAAAGTCTCCTTGTGATGAGAAATAATAAGATTTACTCCATTAAAATTTTCCTCTATATTATATATCAGTGTTAACTATAGTCATCATGTTGTACATCACATCCTTAGTACTTATTTAACTTGTAAATAGAAGTTTGTACCTTTTGACCATCTCTATCTGGGGTCCACTTTCACCACCATCCACCTCTGGTAACCAAAAGTCTGATTTCTTTTTCTATGAGTATGGATTGGTCTTTTATTCTTAGATTGGGCATATAGGTTAGATGATACATTATTTGCCTTTCTCCATCTGACTTATTTCACTTAATGTGATGCCTTCAAGTTTCCTCCATCACACAAATAGTATGATTTCCTCATTTTTAGAGTTGAATAATAATCCATTGTGTGTGTAAACACACACACACATAAATAAACACACACACACATATATACATACATCACCATTTCTTCAACCATTTCTGGCAGTGGAGACAGGTTGTTTCCATGTCTTTGCTATTGTAAGTAATGCTGCTATGAACATGAATAGGTAGATATATTTTGAAGTTAGCACTTTTGTTTCCTGTGGTTATATTCCAAGTGTAGAATTGCTGGATTATATAACAGTTCTATTGTTAATTTTTTGTGGAAACTTCATACTATTTTCCATGGTGTCTGTACCAATTTACAATTCCCCTAACAGTGCAAAAAGTTTCCCACTGCTTCACACCCAAGCCAGAATTTGTCTTTTATCTTTTTGATGATGCCTATTCTCACAGGTATGAGGTGATATTTCATTGTGATTTTAATTTGCATTTCCTAATAACTAGTGATGTTGAACATCTTTTCATATATCTGTTGGCTTTTCATACATCTTCTTTGGAGAAATGTCTATTCAGGTCCTTTGCCCATATTTTAATTGCATTATTTGTTTTTTTGCTATTGAATTATATGAATTCTTTATATATTTTAGATATGAATCCCTTATAAGATATATAGTTTGTAAATACTGTTTCACATTCCATATGTTGTCATTTTAAATTTACTGATGGTTTCCTTTGCTTCAAAGAAGCTTTCAGTTTCATATAGTGCCACATATTTGTTACTATTTTTCACTTGTGCTTTTAGGTGTCATATTGAAAAAAATCATTACCAAGACCTATGTCAAGGAGTTTTATTTCTGCGTTTTCTTCTAGGAGTTTCATGGTTTCATATCTTCCAGTTAAGTCTTTAATCCATTTTAAGTTCTGTGGGTAGTATAATACAGGAGACTATTTTCATTCTTTTACATGTGAATATCCAATTATTCCAGCACCGTTTATTAAAGAGACTGTCTTTTCTCCATTGAATATCTTGGCTCCTTTGTCAAATATTTGTTGACTGCATATGCTTGGGTTTATCTCTGGGCCAGTACCATACTCCTCTAATGACTATAGTTTTGTAGTGTAGCTTGAACTCAGGAAGTGTGATGCCTCTGGCTTTATTGTTCTTTCTCAGGATTGCCTTAGCTATTCAGGGTGTTTTGCATTCAGTTGCTTGGACAGTCATGTCTGACCCTTTTGTAACTCTATGGACTGTAGCCTGCCAAGCTTCTTCTGTCCATGAGATTTTTCCAGACAAGAAAACCAAAGTAGGTTGCCATTTCCTCCTCCAGGGAATCTTCCAAACCCCGGGGTCAAACCCAAGTCTCCTGCAACTTTGTGGTTCCATACAAATTTTAGGAGTGTGTGTTTTTTTTTTTTCCCCAACACCATTGGAAACTTAATAGGGACTACATTCAATATATAGATGGGTTTCATCAGTACTGTCATTTTAACAATATTAACTCTTCCAATCCATGAACATAGATAACTTTGCATCTGTCTTCTTTTATTTCTTTCATCACTGCCTTATAGTTCGTGTTGTAGATAAGTTTTACCATGATATTGAAATTTATTCCTGAGTATTTTCTTGTTTTTGTAAATGGGAAAAATTTATGTCTTTTCCTGAAAGTTCATTGTTAGTGTATAGAAAGGCAACTGATTTTTATGTTAGCCTTGTATCCTGCAGTTTTACTGAATTCATTGATTAGATCTGTTCATTTTTTGTTGAGTTGTTAGGATTTTCTATATATAAAATCATGTAATCTGTAATTAGAGACAATTTAAATTCATCTTTTCCAGTTATGATATCTTTTACTTCTTTTTGTTGCCTGATTGCTCTAGTTAGGACTAGCAATGGCAATAATAGTACTATGTTATAGTACATGGGAATTCCAGCTCAGCTATTTCAAATCCTAAAAGACGATGCTGTTAAAGTGCTGCACTCAATGTGACAGCAAATATGGAAAGTTCAGCCATGGCCACTGGTCAGGAAAACATCAGTTTTCATTCCAATTCCAGAGAAGGGCAATGGCAAAGAATGTTCAAACTACAGCACAATTTCATTCATTTCACATGCTAGGAAAGTATACTCAAAATTCTCCAAGCAAGGCTTCAATAGTACATGAACTGAGAACTTCCAGATGTTCAAGTTGGTTTTAGAAAAAGCAGTGGAAATAGATATCAAATTGCCAACATTTGTTGGATCATAGAAAAATCAAGAGAGTTCCAGAAAAACATCTACTTCTGCTTCATTAATTATGCTAATGCCTTTGATGGTGTGAAGAAGGGAAGTGAAAGTCACTCGGTCATGTCCAACTCTTTGTGACCACATGGACTAATAAATCATGGAATTCTCCAGGCCAGATTACTGGAGTGGGTAGCCTTTCCCTTCTCCAGGGGATCTTCCCAACCCAGGTCTCCCGCATTGCAGTTTGTCTGTGTGAATCAAAGCTGTGGAAAATTCTTAAAGAGATGGGAATACCAGATCAACTTACCTGCCTCCTGAGAAACCTGTATGCCCGTCAAGAAGCAAGTTAGAACCAGACATGGAACAACAGACTGGTTCCAAATTGGGAAAGGAATACATGAAGGCTGTATATAGTCACCCTGCTTATTTAACTTATATGCCGAGTACATCATGTGAAATGCCGGGCTGGAAGAAGCACAACCTGGAATCAAGATTGCCGGGAGAAATAGCAATAACCTCAGATATGCAGATGACACCACCCTTATTGCAGAAAGTAAAGAGGAGCTAAAGAGCCTCTTGAAGAAATTGAAAAAGGAGAGTGAAAAACTGGTTTAAACTTCAACATTGAAAAAAAAGAAAATCATGGTATCCGATCCCATCATGTCATGGCAAATAGATGGGGAAACAAGGGAAACAGTGAGAGACTTTATTTTCATGGGCTCCAAAATCACTGCAGATGCTGGCAGCAGCCACAAAATTGGAAGAAAACCTAGCCAGTGTATTAAAAACCAGAGACATTACTTTGCTGACAAAAGTCCATATAGTCAAGGTATGGTTTTTCCAGTAGTCATGTATGGATGTGAGAGTTGGACTATAAAGAAAGCTGAGCACCAAAGAATTGATGCTTTTGAACTGTGGTGTTGGAGAAGACTCTTAAAAGTCCCTTGGACTGCAAGGGGATCCAATCAGTCCTGAATATTCATTAGAAGGACGGAAGCTGAAACTGAAGCTCCAATATTTTGGCCACCCGATGCAAAGAGCTGACTCATTGGAAAAGACCCTGATGCTGGGAAAGATTGAAGGCAGGAGGACAAGGGGATGACAAGGGCATGATAGTTGGATGGTATTATTGACTCCATGGACATGAGTTTGAGAAAGCTCTGGGAGTTGGTGAAGGACAGGGAAGTCTGGTGTGCTGCAATCTATCGGGTTGCAAAGAATTGGACACGACTGAGTGACTTAACAGCAACAACAACAAATGTTGCATGTGAATAGTACTATGATGAGAGTGGGAAACCCTGACTTGTTCCTATCCTAGCAAAAAATGTTTTGTCACCATTGAGTATATCATGGTAGCTGTGGGCTTTCATGTATGGCTTTTAGTATGTTCTCTAATGTGGTCTTTCTATGTTTAATTTTTAAGAGTTTTTATCATGAATGAATGTTGAATTTTGTTAAGTGCTTTTTTTCTACATCAATTGAAGTGATTCTTTCATTCAGTTAATGTGCTGTGTCACACTGAGTTGTGTGTGTTGTATCTTTGAATCCCAGGTATATATCCCATTTGAACATGGTGTATGATTCTTTTCATGTGCTTCTAAACTCAAATTGCTAGTACTTTATTGAGCATTTTGGGTTTCCCTGGTGCCTCAGATGGTAAGGAATCTGCCTGCAATGTGGGAGACCTGGGTTCAATCCCTGGGTTGAGAAGATCGCTTGGAGAAGGGCATGGCAACCCACTCTGTATTCTTGCCTGGAGAATCCCCATGGACAGAGGAGCCTTGTGGGCTATATGGTCCATGGGTCACAAAGAGTCGCACATGACAGAGTGCATAAGCATAGCACAGTACATATTGAGCATAAAGAATATTAACTCTGGTAGTTTTCTTTTCTCTTCATATTTTTCTGGTTTTGGTGTCAGGATAATGCTGGCCTCATGAAATGGGTTTAGGAGTGTCTCCCCTTTGTGATTTTTGAAAGAAATTGAGAAGGATTGGTATTAATTATTTTTTAAATGTTTGGTAAAATTCATCAGTGAAGACGTCTAGTCCTGGGATATTTGTGATTTCTGATTCATTTTCCTTACTAGTAATTTGTTTACTCAGATTTTCTACTTTTTCCTGATTCAGTCTTAGTAAATTGTGTGTTTCAAGAATTTCAAAAATTTCTTCCAGGTTGTCCAGGCTCCCCTGGTGGCACAGACTGTAAAGAATCTGACTGAAATGGAAGAGACCCAGGTTTGATCCCTGGGTCAGTATTCTTGCCTGGAGAATTCCATGAACAGGAGTCTGGTGGGCTACAGTCCATGGGGTCAAGAAGAGTCAGACATGACTGAGTGACTAACCAAGCAAAAGGTTGTCTAATTTCTTGACATATAGTTGTTCATATTAGCCTCTTGTGATCCTTTGAATTTCTGAGGTATCAACTGTAATGTCTCAATTTTTAATTTATTTATAATTTTTTGATTTGGGTCCCCTTTCTTTTTAATTTGTTAGTTGGCATAAAAGTTTGTCAGTTTTGTTTACCTTTTCAAAGAACCAATTATTTGGTTAATCTTTTCTATTGTTTTTCTCTTTTCAATTTCATTTGTTTCTGCTCTTTATAATAATAATGGTCTTCATTATTTCATTTCTCCTGCTGACTTTGGGATTTGTTCTTCTTTTGCTACTTCATTAAGGCATAGTTTATTTATTTGGAATCCTTATTTCTTAACATAGGCGTTTATTGCTATGAACTTGCCTCTTAGAACTGGTTCTGCTTCATCCTATCAGTTCTGGTGTGTAGAATTTCCATTTTTGTGTCTCAGGAAACTTTTATTAAGTCCTTTTAAAATTTCTTCTTTTGTTGTTCAAGAAAGTGTTGATTAATTTCCCTATGTCTGTGAATTTTCAATTTTCTTTTTGTATTGATTTCTAGTTTCATCTCATTGTGGTCAGATTGTGGTATGATTTTGGTCTTCTTGAATTTGTTAACACTTGTTTTATGGGCTATATATGATCGATTCTAGTATATATTCCATGTTTATTTGAAAAGAATCTGTATTCCAATGTTGTTGAATAGAATGTCCTATATATGTCTATTAGGTCTGTTGGTTTATTGTTGTTCAGTTGCTAAGTCGTGTCCAACTCTTTGCAGTCCCTTGGATTGCAGCATGCCAGGCTTCCCTGTCCTTCACTATCTCCCTGAGTTTGCTCAGACTCATGTTCATTGAATCAGTGATGCCATCCAACCGTCTCATTGTCTGTTACCCCCTTCTCCTCCTGCCCTCAATTTTTCCCAGCATCAGGGTCCTTTCCAATGAGTTCACTCTTTGCATCAGGTGGTCAAAGTATCAGAGCTTTAGCTTCAGCAACAGTCCTTCCAATGAATATTCAGGGTTGATTTTCTTCAGGATTGACTGGTTTAGGATTAACTGGTTCAAGAGACTCTCAATAATCTTTTCAGGCACCACAGTTTGAAAGTATTAATTCTTTGGCACTCAGACTTCTTTATGGTTCAACTCTCACATTCGTACATGACTACCGGAAAAACCATAGCTTTGACTATACCGACCTTTGTTGGCAAAGTGATGTCTCTGCTTTGTTAATACACTGTCTAGATTTGTCATAGCTTTACTTCCAAGGAAAAATTTGGTCTATGTTGTTTTTCAAATCTGCTCTCATCTATTGATTCTCAGTCTGGATGATCTATCATTGTTGAGAATGCGGTAGTAAAGTCCTCAAATCTGATTGTACAATATTCGTTTCTCTTTTTAGCTCTGTTAATTTCTGCTTTATATATTTAAGTGTTCCAATATCAGGTACATAAATATTTATGATTGCTATAGCTTCCTGATATGTTGAACCCTTTCTTGTTATATAATGACTTTTTTGTCTCTTTACCATTTTGGTTTAAAGTCTTTGTTTTGGTATAACTATAGCTAGCTCATTTATTTTTTTTTTTTATTTTTGGTTACCATTTGCTTGAAATCTCTCTTTCCATACCTTCAACCTCAGTCTATGTATATCTTAAAGGTTAAGGTGTGTCTCTTACAGGAAGCATATTATTGGATATGACTTTTAAACCATTCAACCATTCTATATTCTGTACATTTATTTATTTCAATCTGTTTACACTTAAAGTAATTATCTATAGGTAGGAGACTACTACTGTCATTTTGTTAACAGTTTTGTGGCTGTTTTGTAGATCTATATTGTTTTTTAAATTCTTAACCTGCTGCCTCTTTTTTTGTGTGTTTTGACACTTTCTGGTATCAGTGTGCTTTGACTTCTTCACCATGTTCTCTTGTGTAATTAATAGAGGATTTTCCTTGTGGTTACTATGAAGCTTACATAAAATATCTTAAACTTATAATACCCTATTTTAAACTGATAACTTCAGTAGAATTCATAAATTTTACAGTTTTACTTTTGCTTTTCCCCACATTTTAGGTTATTTTTGTTATATATCTATATTACATTGTGTTACTGATAATAGATCTTTGTAGTTATGGTTATTTTTATTACTATTTTTTAATGTTCAAACTAAAGTTGTGTGTGAATTACACACTGCTATTACCATACTGTGTAATCTAACTATGACTATTTATTTACCACTACCAGTGAGATTTGTACTACCTTTTTATGTTTTTATGATGCTAATTAACGTTCTTTTACTTCTACTCCAAGAACTTCTGGTTATATTTCTTTTAAGCTAAGTCTACAGTATTGCTCTCCCTCAGCTTTAGTTGGTTCAAGAAAGTCTTTATCCCTTCTTTGTTTCAGAAGGACAGCTTCACCGGGTATAGAATTCTTGGGTGCCATTTATTTTCTTACAATTTTTTTTGAGTATGTGATCTCTTTATCTTTGCCATAAGAAGCTGTTGTTGAGAAATTCACTGATTGTCTTATGGAAGTTTCTTATATGTGATTTCTTTTTTCTGTTGCTGCTCTTCAACCTCTTCCTTTGTCTTTGACATTTGACAATTATAACGTGCTTTAAGGTAGTCCTAATCAGGTTCAATCTATTTGGGGTCCTATTGACCTTGTAGATCTGGATGTCCATTTGTCTCTCCAGATTCAGTAAGTTTTCAGCCTATCTGTCCATTTCTTTTTCTCTTATCTTTCTGGAATTTTCATAATGCAAATATTGTTTCTAGTCATTGTGTCTCATAATTTTCTTAGGCTATCTCTATTTTCTTTTATTTTCTTTTTTCTCCTTTAAATTTGTAATTTCCAGTGTCTAATCCTCCAGGTCACTGATTCTTTCTTCTGCATTGTCTAATCTACTTTTTAAATTCTTGTTTGAATTTTTCAGCTCAATTATTGTAATTTCAACTCTAGGAATTCTGTTTGTTTTATCTTGTTTTGATGGTTGCTATTTCCTTATTGAACTTCTTTACTGAATTCCTTATTGAACTTCTTTACTGAATTCCTTATTGAATTTTATCCATGTATTATTTTTGTAATTTGGTTTTGTTATCTGTGTTTTCTTATAGTTCACTTGACTTCCTTAAGAGGATTATTCTGAATTCTTTGTCTGACAGTTCATAAATCTCCTTTTCTTTATTTTGAAGCTTTATTAGTTTCCTTTGGTGGCATCATATTTACCCAATTTTTTCTGATATTTGCATCCTTATACTGGAATCTATATACTTAACTAATGGAGTTCCTCTCCCAGACTATAAGTTTGCTTTGGCAAAGGCAGTTCTTCACCAATCAGCTGAGTTTGGGTTTGGGGTATGTTTGCTAGCAATGTCCTTGGGCATCTGGGCTCTGCTTTTATGGTCTATTTTTGGGTGAGGCAACTATTCAAATGATGTGCGTAGATGCAGGGAGCAGTCACTGACTGGCAACTGATATCTGTGTTTTCTTATAGTTCACTAGACTTCCTTAAGAGGATTATTCTGAATTCTTTGTCTGACAGTTCATAAATCTCCATTTGGCTAGGACTGCTGGTTGGTTCCCTACCTGCGTGGGGCTGCAGGATGGGGTCCACCATTGCTTGGATTTGCTAGTTAGGCTTACTAGAAGGTCAGGACTGGGTACTCTATTCAGTAGTAAATGAGCCTATGAATTACCTTTCCTGCTCTGGAAGGACAGGACCCAGGGCCCATACACCCCATTGTTTGGGAACCTGAATGGGGCCAGAATGTTCACTTAACTCCCTGGTCAGGTGAGACCACCACTTTTGCTCTGAAGATGGAAGCAGCCATTGACTAACAAAACACCACTGTACGCAGGGCTGTTGAATGGGCTATGCAGCTTTCCATATGCTGCATATTGCTTAGCTCCCCTGTTTGAACAGGCTAAAGGCTATATTCAGCAATGGGTGGAACTATAAATTACATTCCTTGCCTGGGTACAGTGGGAAAACAGCTCTAAACCTGGTAAAGCTCTTTTTTTCTTATCTCAAGGTGACCCACATCCCAAGTTCCTTGATCAAACAGTGTTACTGGCTTTGGCTTACAAACCTGTAGCTCTGCCTGCCTGTCTCTAGGCTCAAGTGCCATTGAGCCACAGGAGTTGTCAGCAACTCTTCTGGTCAGATGGGGCCTCTCCAGAGTGAGTGGTGTCATGTCTCAACTCCCTACTTGGGTGAAGCGGGAGAGGCCACTTCAGGCTACTCTCAATTTCCCAAATAAGCTCTCTAGTTGGGAGGGTCTGGGAGCTACCCTCAGCCTTAGCTATGAACTAATCCCCCTGCCTGTGTGTAATACCAGAACACTCCATACCCAGTACTGGCTTTGCTCTGGGGATAATCAACTCTGCCCACTCACTTTCAGCTCAAGCCTCTGGGCCTCACTGCTTCCAGGAGTTCTCACCAGCCCTTCCAGTAAGCTGGGGCCAGAAGACACACAGTGAATGGAGCTATGATTGAGCTCCTTTCCTGGATGTGGAGAAACTGAGCTCTAGGTCTGGCAAAACTTGTTTGAGGATCTAAATTAGGCAGATCTGCTCCCAACTCATTCACTGGTCAGAGGTTGCATGACTTGGATCTGCAGATGAGCAAAGCCACTGGGTGGGATTATTACCTGGACTCTACAGGAATGAAATTGGTCTGCCAAGGTCCATGTGCTGGCTGTTCAAGCTCCTCCCCCTTTCTCCTTCACAGTAATATTGCATATTCTTCTCTAGTACTCATGATGCAAGACCAGAAAAGGGGCTCTCACAAAGCAACCCACAATGCTGGACTTTAGGGATGCTGTTGGTTCCCTTGAGTTATCCTCTTCCAATGGAGAAACCAGAGGCTCAGGGATAATGCATCCTGTCTTTGTCTCTGTGGTATAAGAGATCTCTGTTGTGGTATCTACTGGCTCTTAATATCTCCAAGACCCATGTCTTGAAACCCATGGCTTTCAATTGAAATTCATTTCCAACTTTTATTGTCATATCCACAGTCTTTCATGATTTCCTTAATTAGCCCTATTGTAAATTCTGTAAAGTCATATATAACATCTGGACAGTTTTCTCTAGCAGGAATTTATTGTTTGGGGCTAGATGGCTTTCACAGACATTTCAGTAAACAATGGCATCTCCACTGGTGGAGACTTCTAGACTTCCATGATGTTTTCCTTAACAGGGTTCTCTTCCATGTTGTTGAAAATCCTCTTCATAGAGTAGTATGTGTTCAGTTCAGTTCAGTTCAGTTCAGTCACTCAGTCAGGTAGACTCTTTGCAACCCCATGGACTACAGCACGACAGGCTTTCCTGTCCATGAGCAGCTCCAGGATCTTGCTCAAACTCATGTCCATTGAGCTGGTGATGCCATCCAACAATCTCATTATCTGTTGTCCCCTTCTCTCCCGCCTTCAATCTTTCCCAGAATCAGAGTCTTTTCCAATGGGTCAGTTCTTCACATCAGGTGGGCAAAGTACTGGAGCTTCAGCTTCAGCATCAGTCCTTCCAATGAATATTCAGGACTGATTTCCTTTAGGATGGACTGGGTGGGTGGGTCTCCTTGCAGTCCAAGGGACTCTCAAGAGTCTTCTCCAACACCATAGTTCAAAAGTATCAATTATTCAGCGCTCAGCTTTCTTTATAGTCCAACTCTCACATCCATACATGACTACTGGAAAAACCATAGCTTTGACTAGATGGACCTTTGTTGGCAAAGTAATGTCTCTGCTTTTTAATATGCTATCTAGGTTGGTCATAACTTTCCTTCCAAGGAGTAAGTGTCTTTTAATTTCATGGCTGCAGTCACCATCTGCAGTGATTTTGGAGCCCCCCAAAATAAAGTCTGTCACTGTTTCCATTGTTTCCCCATCTATTTGCCATGACATGATGGGACCAGATGCCATGATCATTTTTGAAGTTGAGTTTTAAACCAACTTTTTTACTCTCCTCTTTCACTTTCATCAAGAGGTTCTTTAGTTCTTCTTTGCTTTCTGCTTAAGGGTGGTGTCATCTGCATATCTGAGGTTATTGATATTTCTCCCAGCTATCTTGATTTCAGCTTATATTTCATCCAGTTCAGCATTTCACATGATGTACTCTGCATATAAGTTAAATAAGTAGGGTGACAATATACAGCCTTGACATACTCCTTTTCCTATTTGGAACCAGTCTGTTTTTCCATGTCCAATTCAAACTGTTGTTTCTTGACCTGCATACAGATTTCTCAGGAGGTAGGTCAGGTGGTCTGGTATTCCCATCTCCTTCAGAACTTTCCACAGTTTATTGTGATCCACACAGTCAAAGGCTTTGGTGTAATCAATAAAACAGAAGTAGATGTTTTTCTGGAACTCTCTTGCTTTTTCGATGATCCAACAGATGTTGGCAATTTGATCTCTGGTTCCTCTGCCTTTTCTAAATCCAGCTTGAACATCTGGAAGTTCACAGTTCATGTACTGTTGAAGCCTGGCTTGGAGAATTTTGAGCATTACTTTACTAGCGTGTGAGATGAGTGCAATTGTGCGGTAATTTGAGCATTCTTTGGCATTGGAATGAAAACTGTCCTTTTCCAGTCCTGTGGCCACTGCTGCATTTTCCAAATTTGCTGGCACTTTGAATGCAGCATTTTCACAGCATCATCTTTTAGGATTTGAAATAGCTCAACTGGAATTCCATCACCTCCACTAGCTTTGTTCATAGTGATGCTTCCTAAGGCCCATTTGACTTCACATTCCAGAATGCCTGGCTCTAGGTGGGTGATTACACCATAGTGGTTATCTGTGTCATGAAGATCTTTGTAGTATGTGTAAAGAGTCTTAAAGGTCCTTATGAGCCCCTGATCTAGAGGCTGAATTAGAGACTTTGCATTTAGGAGCAAGTAGACTACTTCAGCAGAGAAGGCAATGGCACCCCACTCCAGTACTCTTGCCTGGAAAATCCCATGGACAGAGGAGCCTGGTAGGCTGCAGTCCATGGGGTCACCAGAATCAGACACGGCTGAGCAACTTCACTTTCACTTTTCACTTTCATGCATTGGAGAAGGAAATGGCAACCCACTCCAGTGTTCTTGCCTGGAGAATTCCAGGGATGGGGAAGTCTGGTGGGCTGCTGTCTATGGGGTCGCACAGAGTTGGACACGACTGAAGTGACTTAGCAGCAGTAGCAGACTACTTCAGTGCCTGAAGTATTGAATTTATAGAATTCTGGGTAGCCAGGAGCATGTCTAATATAAAAATCAAAAGAACTTAAAAAAGCAGCCCCTTACTGTTACTTCTGACTTCAGGGACAAAGCATCAGTGGCACTAATCCAGGAAAAGGATTCTCGTTGTCCAGGCCTTCCTGCTGTACAACCAAAAGACTATCATCTCGTGTTTATCTTTTCTCTTCAAGGCTCATGAGTTAACAGCTTTATAGGTATGGGCAATTATGATCAAAATTCTGCTTGCATTTATACAAAACAGTAGAGTTACCCTATCCCTTCCTGTCTTAAACCCTGTTGCTTGCTTCTCTTCCTTATTAATAAATGTCTTTTGTGGCATTTTTATTCAAGAATAGGGTACTTTAGTTTGCATTAAAAACCTATTCAGGCAGGCAGGTATCCTTTCCCTTACATGATTTTCTTAATGGCCGCTGCTGCTGCTGCTAAGTTGCTTCAGTCGTGTCTGACTCTGTACGACCCCATAGATGGCAGCCCACCAGGTTCTGCCATCCCTGGGATTCTCCAGGCAAGAACACTGGAGTGGTTTGCCATTTCCTTCTCCAATGCTTGAAAGTGAAGTCACTCAGTCATGTCCAACTCCTAGTGACCCCATGGACTGCAGCCTACCAGGCTCCTCTGTCCATGGGATTTTCCAGGCAAGAGTACTGAAGTGGGGTGCCATTGTCTTCTCCTTCTTAATGACATTGCAAACTTATTTGCTGTTTCTTGCCCAGCAGAAGCTCCTTCTCCCACTATCCTGACATTTTTAAAGCCAAAACTCTTTCTAAAATTATCAAATCATCCTTTACTAGAATTCAGTTCTCTGGCTTTAAATCCTTCATTCTCTTCTTTAAGTCATCATGGAAAGACTTTACTTTTCCTCAGATCATATTAGAATCTATAGATATACATTTCTTACCACAATCTTGCACCCACATTTTTGAATCAAGATAAAAAAAAGGTCTTTCACAAAATGTGTGGGGTTTTGTACCTATGGCCATAGCTTCAGTGACAGTTTCATGAATTTCCTTTCCCCTTTTTACTTAGCTGGGTTCATTTCTCTTGAGATGGTGGGCGACTGAAGCTGAAGACCTCAATTTACAATGCATGTCTGACAATTCAACTTTTTCTTGTAGTGTCATATCTTTGTTCTGCTTCTTGGGAGCATTTCTAACATCATTAATAGCATTTCATATGGGTCTCATGGTGTTACTCAAGGTTTATGGTATTGCACTAAATACAATGAAAAAATACGAGTGAATAATAAGAGATCAGTTTTTACCATAATACACAGTTTACTGGAGAGATGAACTGGAGATGCCTAGCATCACTTGCGGTTTTAAGCAGATTCATCACTTAAGTTTGCCACAACAGCAGTAGGAGGTAGCTACGGAACTATTACAGGAGCACAGTAGCTACGGGACTGAGGTCCCAGTCATGCTGGAGCAGAAACTAGCCATTTACTCTGTGCCAAGCCCTAATTGCTAACTTGTGCTTAGTCACTCAATTATGTCTGACTCTTTGTGACCCCATTTACTGCATCCCACCAGGCTCCTCTGTCGATGGAATTTTCCAGGCAAGAATACTGGAGCGGGTTGCCATTTCCTACTTCAGGGGATCTTCCTGACCCAGGGATCAAACTCACATCTCTTACATCTCTTGCATTGGCAGATGGACTTTTTACCACTGAGCCATCTGGGAATCTCAGTTGCTGCTAACTTAAAGAACCACAAGTTAAAAAAAAAAATCATTTTATGTCACTATACTCTGGAGAGGTTTGCTGGGTGTCCATAGATAATAAAAACAAGCTTAATATCATGGAATAGCTCTTACAATGTAAATAAAAGCTTCAGAAACAGGTCTCTGAAAACATAAGGAGCCAGGAGTTCTGGAAACTTTAGAAACAGGAACCAATGACATTCTCTTCTGGACCACCATCACATACTACCATTTCCAGTTATTGAGTTACTCTACTCAAGATTAAAATTCCGGGGAGAAACAATCTGATTGGAACACTTTATGGACTGTTTCCATTCTTACATCCAGTGTGGATCTATCACAGCTAAATTATTGGACTAAGCATTAAGAGAGGATTCTTTGATAAAGCAAAATCAAGATTTCCTACCAGATGAAGGAAAAATGCATTGGGGCCAAGAAAACAACCACCCCAAAATAACTGCCACCATAAAAAGATTCTTAAGTATTACTTTTTTCCTTGACCTGTTTGGTGTCGAGGTAGAGCATGCTAAAGTCTTTTGCACTGCAAAGTGGCAGCTTTCAAAGAGATTTATATTTGAGCTGATTCTTAAATGTGAGGTCTTAGGGGGAAAAAAAGTAACACTCTATTGTTTGAAAGAATTTGAACTTTGTCTGTAACATTTAAGCAGAGAGAATTACCTCCATGCAGCCTTTGGAGGAATCCATCCATGTTTCATTCATCTGATCATTCGAAGTGCAATCACATTTCCACAACAGGATGCTCTGTGGGCTAATAACAGATGAGGAGTTTCACAGCAGAGGAGAGCACAAGGAGGTTCATCATCATTTGTTTTTGCTTAGGGCCAAGTACCTTTCATTATGTTCAGTGAACCCTCTATATCCATGCTGAGGAGGCCACCATGAGCACGGTGGGCTGGGTTATGAATCAGATCAGTTGCCTTCTGCCTTAAGAAAAGAGAGCCAGAAGTTAAGAAATTCATGTGGATTAGACATAATCAGCTTGGATGGGACTAATGTGGATGGATTATCCTAGTTTAAAAGATTCTATTGTGTGGGATTTTAAGGGACAAAGGAGATATACTTCACAAAACCTACTCTTTTGTTTTTCTAGAATTCTACCTTCTACATTAATTATACCTTTCTCCACATAATCTCAGTTTTACATATTTTTTAAAGAAGGAAATATCCAAACAACTTGTTAACTCTGGACTTAAATGAGACAAATATTTATCAGGTCTTTTCTAAGTGCCAGGTAGGGTGCTAGGCACTGAGGCACAAAAGAAAGCAAGACATGTGAGGTTTCTGACTCCATGGAGGTTACATTCTATCTGCAATAAACAAATAATTTTAGATAGTGATAAATGCTATGAGGAAAATACAGTAGCTTGTGGAAGAGATCACAAGGTAGAAAGGGTCCATAGAAGTCAGGGACCACCTCTCTGAGTTGGTGACAATTCAACTGAAATCTAAAGGATCAGAAGGACTGATTTAGAGGGAAAACCTTACAGATGGCATCATGAGCAGAGCAACCTATGCAGAGGGAAGAGCAAAGCCTGCCTTCTGTTGGAAAGCTGGTATGTCTGGAGCTGGGTGGGGACTAACCCTTCGTGGCTTGGCAGGCCATACTAAGGAGTGTGAATTCTATTTGCAATGAGAGACCATTAGAGTGATTCAAGTGGAACACTTGTATGGACCATAAGTGTTGTGGTATGTTTAGCATTTGAAAAATCACTAGCTGCTATATAGAAGGCCAATTGGAGGGGATAGACTGGAATCAGGAAGACCACTGAGAACCCTACTTCAGAAGTCCAGGTGACATATAGGGTGGCTTAGACTAAGATGATGATAGTGGCAATAGAGAAAAGTAAACAAATGAAAGATCTATATTAGAAGTAGATTAGGAGTTGGAGGAAGAGATGGAGGGTAAGAAGGTCAAAGTATGGGCAGGACAGGAGGAGGCAAGGATGAGTTACTGATTTTTATTTTAATCACCACATTGTTAGTAATTCTATTTATTGGGTTGAGGAAGATGTGGAGAACAATATTCAGGGGAGAATAAAATCAAGAATTTTGTGAGGCTAAATATGAGATGACTTAAGAGATAGCCAGGTAGAGATGTCAAAAAAGAAGATGAATATATCAACCTTGAAGTTTGATTTAAGAATGTAAACATCTATGGGAAGACCTCAAATAAACGTGGAACTATTTTAAGAACAACTGGGTGCACTGCCTGCTATGGTCTCAGTGTTTATGGCACCACAAAATGCAGATTTTGAAATCCCAAGCCCCTAGTGGTGATTGTAGTAGGAATTAGAGTCTTTGGGAGGAGCTTAAGCTATGAGACTGGAGACTGGATCCTTATGAGTGGGATTAGTGTCTTATAAAAGAGAACCTAAAGGGTAGCATTAGTAATAAAGAATCTGCCTACCAATGCAGGAGACACAAGAGATGCACATTCGATCCCTGGGTTGGGAAGATCCCCTGGACTAGGAAATGGCAACCTGCTCCAGTATTCTTGCCTGGAAAATTCCATGAACAGAGGAGTCTGGTGGGCTATAGTCCATGGAGTTGCAAAGAATTGGATGCAATTGAGCACACACACAAGAGAGATTCTTAGCCTTTTTGGTTCTGTGAGGATACAAAGGAAAAGTGTGAAAACAGATGACAGCCCTCACCCAACCACACTGGCATCCTGATCTACAGACTCCCAGTGTCAAGGACTGTGATGAATAAATTTCTGTTGCTTATCAGTTAACAGGTTTATGGTATTTTGTCATAGCAGCTCAAATGGACTCCAGGGAGTCTCTAGGACAGTTCCTTTTTAACATTAATTACATCAGATCTAGAGAACTTGATAAAAATTCAGACACATGAGCCTCATATATTGGATCAGAATCTCTGTAGTGGTGCCCATCAATATGCATTTCTAGTAACTCCACAGGTAATTCTAATTCCTTTTCAAAATTCAAAGAACTCTATTCCGAGGTATCTTTTTCAGGAAATTTCACTTATTGACTCATCTTTCCTTCAAGTTAGAGATACTTCCTTGAAATTGTTTTTAAGTAATAGAGCAATTATCCCACTTTCTGGTTCAGTCCTCCACTCTTCTGAGACATGAGGAGTAACCAAGTGGACACTGGGAGTTCATTGGGTCCTCTAGCTTTGTTCCGTGGTCATGTTCTTTTGTGAATAGAAGCGGTTGGAGGAGATTGAGAAATAAGTTGTGAGTGTTATGTTTTATTAAGCCCCCCACCAGGCTAGCCAGTGGTTAAAGTAAATTAAAGAAAAATTGCAATTAATGTAGCTTTGAATCATGGACTGTTAGAGCTAGAAAAGACTTTAGAAAGTCTTCTGGCTAAGCCAGCAGAATCTGTTCATTGCTTGCCTTCTGCATTTATTAAATGGGCACCTTTAGGAGAGTTACTTCACATTTCTGTTTCTCAGTTTACTCCTCTATAAATGGGGAAAATCATAAGCTAGTTCAGGGGTTTGTAAAATAATGTAATGAAGGTTAATACAAAACTACACATAATCAGAAAGCTACATGATTTTCCAGCCAGACTATAAATGCCATGCAATATAGTCACACTGTAGGTAAGGAAAATAATACAGTTGGTTTGATGGCAAATAAGGACTAGAGGTCTAGTTTTAAAGGATACCATCTCTATAGAAATAAAAAATGGATATTGACTTTATTCAATATCTATTTCTCTGGGTAAACTATAGATCAGTTTGGAGAAGGACCCTTTCCTGATATTTGTTTAAAAGAATAAAATGCTCACCACACTGCTAGAGAGCATAAATGCTTTCAGAGGATTGCTTGGTTCACCGCACAGAACTCTTGCATGTGAAACATGAGGCCAAGTCCTCATTCAAGTTTGCAGTCTGGAAGCATTTTAGGATAAGTAGGGAAAATAGATTCACTATTTGAATATAGTGATCAATTCAGAAAACCAGTGATCAATTCAGAAAACCAGTGTCAGTTTCCACTGTTTTGGGACATCAATAGCTCTGATGCCCACTGACTTTGTGAAGTCACAGGAAAACCACAAAACAGCAACACTACTGAAGCTGTATAAATAATACCCAGGTATAAAGGGAAGCAGTTAAAACTCTTGCTGCTTTATCTCTGGCATGACTCTTTGGGGCTGGTTTTGTGCTTTAGTTATCTAAGACCTTTTATCTGTTCTTTCTCACTTTGCATTTTGATCAGGCTTGCTTATGAATCCTAGAGAAGTCCCATTCTGGGGACAGGAGCTGTAAGAATGAAAATTGGTTTCTAAGGAGCCTCTGAACACTAGCCATGAAATAAATGTCACTGGTATTGCTGTTCTCTTTGGATGGACTGTCTGTGCTTTATATCTGACAGTTAATGAGCTTTACTAATCAAACAGAGGAACAAATGCTATTTCCCACCCTCCCTTTCTACCTGACAAGGTGAGGAGTTCTAACCCTCACCCTGGGAAACTGACAGCACTGAATAGGAGTGGAATAACGAGGAAACCTAGAAGGTTAATTAAGGTAGTACCCAAAAGTTGTTTTTAAATGAATTTAATTAACCTGTGATCTCTTAAAATTAGAATATGTTACAATGAAAATGAAGGCAAATTTTATTCTTTTTTTTTTTTTAACTTCGTCTTAGAAATCAGACATTAAGCAAATCTCTGGGTAAGAAGTAGTAGGGAGGCTGTTCACTACCACCTGCATGCTCGTACTTGCTCAGTTGCTTCAGTTGTGTCCAGATCTTGGCAACCCCATGGACTGTCGCCCACCAGGCTCCTCTGTCTATGGGACTTTCCAGGTAAGAAATTTTACCTCATGGGCTTTTTCAAATCTATCTTTATTCTCTGTGTATTTCAGAATGGATGGTTTCCATTACTGAAGGAAGAATTTGTAACATTAATATCTGGTGCTCTTGTCAATCACCCAGGTTTCTGGTAGCATACTCCCTCACGAAATGAATGTGCTAGTCACCTCTCATCATGATTAGAGACAAGGAATACAGTGAAGAAAGGCAGTGAGAGTATGGCTAAGGGAGTGATTCAGACTGCCCGAGAACAAAATCAGCCTCTGTAACTTCCCAGCAGTTGGCCTTCAGCAAAATTACTGAACTTCCTCTCTGTATCTTGCTTTCTCCTCTCTATAAAATAGATATATCAATAGAAGGCACCACAGGGGATTGTGAAAAAACTTAAAAGATACAAAGCGATAATGCATGTGACTTATTGCATACCAGGCCCAGAACATAGTAAGCTCTTAATGAATGCCAGTTATTTGGCAGGGTTGGGTATTTTTGTTGTTGCTTTTAACATGTGGTCCCTAACACCTGGAAAATAGACTTCAACTGATGGGTTTCTTGGGATCTTTTAAACAACCTTAAACTATGTGCCTACTTGTATGCTTCATGTGTTTTCTTTCTGGAGGAGAAAGTTCAGTTATCAAAAACTTCTGAAGAAGTCTACAACCCAAATACGACAAGAATCACTCTCAGAAGTCATCAGTTTCAAAGACCTCATTGAATCTGTTTGAGTGCTGAAGCCGATACAATGCAATGAAGCCACAGTCTGTCAACCTATTACTGGTTCTTGAACAATAAAGGCTCCTGCAGGCCACTCTGTCTGACCCCTTTCAATTCTTCTCCCTGGCCCAGCCTGACACAAATGAAAAGAATACAAAAACAGTACTCTGAAAGTCATCATACCACTAGTAGCTGGAATGCTGAAGAAAGGCTTCCCATACAAGGTGGGGCTTGAGTTGGACATTGAAGAAAGGCCTAAAGTTAATGTGAATTGGAATAGGATATGCTGCATGGCACAGATAATCTTTGGTAGTAGAGAATATAGTTTTAAGTTAAAACATAGATGCCCCTTATAGAAAGTTTATACACGCACACACACACACACACATTTACTTTAATATGGGCTTCCCTGGGGCTCAGACGATAAAGAATCCGCCATCAAAGCAGGAGATCTGGGTTCAATTCCTGGATTGGGAAGATCCCCCAGAGAAGGTAAAGGCTACTCACTCCAGTATTCTTGCCTAGAGAATCCCATTGATGGAGGAGCCTAATGGGCTATGGTCGACGGGGTTGCAAAGAGACACGACTGAGTAACTAACACTTTCACTTCACTTTCATACTTTAATATGTACATACCTATTTAAAATATAGGAATGATATTGAATATAATATGGTCATTTTCATACTAAGATTTCAATGCTTAGTAAGTATTTATGCTTTTTGCTGCTGCTACTAAGTCGCTTCAGTCGTGTCCGACTCTGTGCAACCCCATAAATGGCAGCCCACCAGGCTCCCCCGTCCCTGGGATTCTCCAGGCAAGAACACTGGAGTGGGTTGCCATTTCCTTCTCCAATGCATGAAAGTGAAAAGTGAAAGTGAAGTCGCTCAGTCGTGTCCGACTCTTTGCAACCCCATGGACCGCAGCCTACCAGGTTCCTCCGTCCATGGGATTTTCCAGGCAAGAGTACTGGAGTGGGGTGCCATCGCCTTCTCCAATTTATGCTTTTTAAGGTGAGTCAAATACTCATATACACAAATACACACACACACACACACACACACACACACACACACACATATATATATATATATATATATATATATATAATGAGAACACAGCTGCAATTCAGATACAGCAAAATTAGAAGCATTGAACATGCATAGCTGAAATTTTAGAAACAGAAGCATATGTGTTTCAGCATTCCTAGAAGGGGAGCTTTGTCACCAAGTCATAGAGGCAAGAACACTTTAGGAATGTTCTCAAGAAAATGGATAAATGGTCGTTCAATGCAACCCAGTGCAGTCCTTTGGAGACATTAGTGCTGAGAGGAAGGTAGTGAATCAGTGTTTGTTAGCAATATTACCATGCATGTAAATTTACATAAAAGACTCATACCAGCCATTTCTTCAATACTTCAACTACTCAACAAAAATAATAGAGGCCTGCCTATTTACCAAGATTTGCTGTAGCTGCTAAAGGACAGACGGTGTATACAAAGTGCAAGTCTTGCAGTCAGGGTCCCCACCAGATTTTGGCAAAGAGGTTGAGGGACCAGCCTGCCTTCTTTTGGTTCTGCAAACACAGCAATTGCTTTTTCAGGTTAAGGTCTTGCACTTGGCTTGATCTTAGCCTAGGGTACTTTTTCTCCCACATTTCACATGTGTAGCTTCTTCTCATGCCTTAGATTTCAGACAATATTTCAGTTCTTCAAAGAAGCCTTTCTAATCACCACACTGAAGTTGGAATATGCCTTACTTAGGAATTAACTATAGTAATAATCCTCTTAGAGAGAATTCCTTTTACACATACAAGCATTATGGATAGGTTGAGTAAAAGTAGTATGATCTTAGTTTAATATACACTCAAATATTCAATTCATTTACTCAGCTGTGAAGTACCATTTGAGACTACTTTAATAAAACCACAGTAAAATCCTACAACTTTATTCATTTACTAGTTCTAACAGTTTTTTGGTGTTTTTTTTTTTTTTTTTTTCCTGATTGAGACATTAGAGTTTTCTAGAGTTTTTGGAGGGTGATCAGATCCAAAAGCCAGTTGACAGTTTGGCTCAGACTGAACCTCACCTAGTTAAGACAAAAACAAAATGAAGTATGCTGTTCCGGAATACATCCAAATCCACAACAGGTGTTGTTGTTCAACTTTTTGAGACCCCATGGGCTGCGGCACGCCAGGCTTCCCTGTCCTTCACTCTCTCCTGGAGTTTGCTCAAACCATGGGTTGTGAAGAGTCAGACACAACTGAGCGACTTCACTTTCACTTTCATGCATTGGAGAAGGAAATGGCAAACCATTCCAGTAATCTTGCCTGGAGAATCCCAGGGACAGGGGAGCCTGGTGGGCTGTGGTCTCTGGGGTCGCACAGAGTCGGACACAACTGACTCGACTTAGCAGTAGCAGCATGTATAATATCACATCATTTGAAAATAGTTACATTTTTACTTCTCTTTCTATTTGGAAGTTTTTTGTTTTTTTTAAATTTCTTTTTGTTGACTGATTGCTGTGGCTAGGACTTCCAATACTATGTTAAAAAGAAGTCACCAGAGTAGGCATCCTTGTCTTCTTCCAAAATTTAGCAGGAAGGCTTTCAGCTTTTATGTTGACTATGGGCTTGTCATAAATGCCCTTTACTATGTTGAGATATGTTCACTCTATGTCCACATTAATGGGAGTTCTTATCATGAATGGATGTTATGTTTTTCAAATGTTTTTTGGTCTCTACTGAGATAATTAGGTGACTTTTGTCCCTCCATTTGTTAATGTGGTTTATCACATTGGCTGATTTGAGAATACTGAGCCATCCCTGAAACAAATCTCAGTTGATCATGGTATATGGTCCTTTTCATATATTGGATTATGTTTGCTAATATTTCACTGAGGAATTTGTTTTTTGCACCCATGTTCATCAGAGATACTGGCTTGCAATTTCTTGTAGTGTCTTTTCCTGGTTTTGGTATAGGGGTAATGGTAGCCTCATAGAATGAATTTGGAAGATTCATATACAAAAAAAGAGGCAAGAAAACTTGCTGGGAAAACTGGGCAACTATTTGTAAAACAATGAAATTAGAACATTTCCTTACACCGTATACAAAATAAACTCAAAATGGAGTAAACACCTAAATGGGAGACCTGAAACCATAAAACACCTAGAAAAGAACAAAGGCAGAATACTCTTTGACATAATCATAAGCAATTGGGGGTGGGTGGGGATAGGAGGGCATCAGTCTCCTAAGACAAAAGAAATAACAGCAACAGCAAACAAATGGGACCTAATTAAACTTAAATCTTTTATATAGCAAAGGAAACAATGATTAAAACAAAAAGACAAGTTACAGAATGGAAGAAAATATTTGCAAATAATGTGACCAAAAAGGATTAATATACAAAATATATAAATAGCTTATACCACTCAATATCAGAAAGACTAACAACCCAATTTAAAAACTGCAAAAGCCTGAGAAGATTTTTTCCCAAAGACATACAGATGGCTGACATATGAAAAGATGCTCCACATTGCTAATATGAGAGAAATGAAAATCAAAACCACAATAATATATCACCTCATACCTGTCAGAATGGCTATTA
Source organism: Bubalus kerabau (assembly GCF_029407905.1). Lineage (NCBI taxonomy): Eukaryota > Metazoa > Chordata > Mammalia > Artiodactyla > Bovidae > Bubalus > Bubalus kerabau. The sequence goes on from NC_073624.1 coordinate 225,188,047, forward strand.
TCAAAAAGTCTATGAATAACAAATGTTAGCGAGGATGTGGATAAAACGGAATCATGGTGTACTGTTGGTTGAAATGTAAAGTGGTGTAGTCACTGTTGAGAATAGTTTTTCTTCAAAAATATCTAAAACTGGAACTACCACAATGATAAGCATTTACACTTCTGGGTATGTTTCCAAAGAAAACAAAAACATTAATTCAAAAAGATACATTCACTTCAGTATTTATAACAGCACAATTATAATAGCTAAGATCTGAAAGCAATCTAATCCATCAATAGATGAATGGATAAAGAAGCTATGGTACATATATACTATGGGATACTACTCAGCCATAAAAAAGAATGAAAATTTGCAATGAGCAACAACATGGATGGACTGGAAGGTATTATGCTTAGTGAAATAAGTCAGAGAAAGACAAATACTGTTATCATTTATAAGTGAAATCTATAAAATAAGTGAATGCATATGGCAAAACAGAAGCAGACTCACAGATATAGAGAACAAAGTAGTGATTACCAGTGCGGAGTGGAAAGCAGGGAGAGGCAAAAAAACGGGTAGCAGATTAAGAGGTACAAACTACTAAGTATAAAATAGATAAGCAATAAAAATATATAGTACAACACAAGGAAATATAGTCATTATTTTGTAACTATAAATGGAGTATTATCTATAGGCATATTGAATCACTATATTGCATATGTGAAACTAGCATAATAGTATAAGGCAACTATGTTTCAACTAAAAAAAAGTGTTCATAAAAAAGTTTTTCTTGAATTCCAGATGGCAATAGAGCATGGCTGGTTGCCCACCGTATCAAGTATCTGCCTATCCCAACTAGTGTTTTGATCATGTTGCTGCTGTCCTTGAATGTTTAAATTGAAGCCTCTTACCTTGAAGGCAAGATCACATGCAGTATAAATGATGTTTAAGTGGAAGCTGTGAATCTGAGTAAAATGACATCAGAATTACCCTCTCCAAAGTTACACACACACAGTTATTTTTGGAGTTGTTATTTTAATTTAATTGTGGCATCAAAGACCCTTTCAAATGTCAGAATTAATTAGTTCCTTGTTCATTATATGAATGAGGCAGAAAAATAGCTGAATGCTACTCTGATTCTGCAACCTTTCCAACTGACTGTACAGGCAGAGAGATGGTTTCACTAATAAACAACAATGTCCTAAGAAAAACAAAGAACTTTCATACCTATTATCCTTGTAAACTACAGAGACATCTGCCTTTCCCTTCCTCCTTCAAAACACAGAGAGATGAAGGTCTGAATTACAGCATCCTGAGAATGTATGTTCTGAATTCTCCTGTCCCAAGTATGTTGGAAGTTGGAACCAAGGACCTTGAGAAAGTTTAGCCCAGTAATCCTGTTCTAGAAATCTATCCTAAGGAAATCAGAGTTGTTATGAGGTTTCTTCACCAGGATAAACCTTTTATTGCTACATGTAAAAGTCAAAACTTAGAAGCAAAACAGTCTTTTAAATAGGGAAATGGATACATGCAATGTGGTATTCATAGAATGGTATGTATGCTGCTAAGTCGCTTCAGTAGTGTCCGACTCTGTGTGACCCCATAGGCAGCAGCCCACCAGGCTTCCCCGTCCCTGGGATTCTCCAGGCAAGAACACTGGAGTGGGTTGCCATTTCCTTCTCCAATGCATGAAAGTGAAAAGTGAAAGTGAAGTCGCCCAGTCGTGTCCAACTCTAGCGACCCCATGGACTGCAGCCTACCAGGCTCTTCCGTCCATGTGATTTTCTAGGCAAAAGTACTGGAGTGGGGTGCCATTGCCTTCTCCGAATGGCACGTATAGTATTCAGTTATTAACAGACATGGATTCAAGTATTTTATTCTGTTGGACATCACCAGATGCCCAACACCAAAATCAGATTGATTATATTCTTTGCAGCCAAAGATGGAAAAGCTCTATATAGTCAGTAAAAACAAGACTGGGAAATGACTGTGGCTCAGATCATGAACTCCTTATTGCCAAATTCAGACTTAAATTGAAGAAAGTAGGGAAGACCACTAGACCATTCAGGTATGACCTAAATCATATTTCTTACAATTATATGATGGAAGTCAGAGATAGATTTATGGGACTAGATCTGATAGATATAGTGCCTGAAGAACTATGGACAGAGGTTCATGACATTGTACAGGAGACAGGGATCAAGACCATCCCCCCAAAAATAAATTCAATAAAGCAAAATGGCTGTCTGAGGAGGCCTTACAAATAGCCGTGAAAAGAAGAGAAGTGAAAAGCAAAGGAAAGATACATGCGTTTGAAAGCAGAGTTCCAAAGAATAGCATGGAGAGATAAGAAAGGCTTCCTCAGTCATCAGTGCAAAGAAAGAGAGGAAAACAACAGAATGGGAAAGACTAGAGATCTCTACAAGAAACTTAGAGATACCAATGGAACATTTCAGGCAAAGATAGTCTCAATAGAGGACAGAAATGGTATGGACCTAACAGAAGCAGAAGATATTAAGAGGTGGCAAGAATACACAGAAGAAATGTAAAAAAAGATCTTCATGACCCAGATAATCATGATGGTTGATCACTCACCTAGAGCCAGACATCCTGGAATGCGAAGTCAAGTGGGCCTTAGGAAGCATCACTACAAACAAAGCTAGTGGAAGTGATGGAATTCCAGTTTAACTATTTCAAATCCTGAAAGATGATGCTGTGAAAGTGCTGCACTCTATATGCCAGCAAATTTGGAAAACTCAGCAGTGGCCACAGGACTGGAAAAGGTCAGTTTTCATTCCAATCCCAAAGAAAGGCAATGCCAAAGAATACTCAAACTACTGCACAATTGCACTCATCTCACACACTAGTAAAGTGGTGCTCAGAATTCTCCAAGCCAGGCTTCAGCAATACGTGAACTGTGAACTTCCAGATGTTCAAGCCAGTTTTAGAAAAGGCTGAGGAACAAGAGATCAAATTGCCAACATCTGCTGGATCATTGAAAAAGGAAGAGAGTTCCAAAAAAACATCTATTTCTGCTTTATTGACTATGCCAAAACCTTTGACTGTGTGGATCACAATAAACTGTGGAAAATTCTGAAAGAGATGGGAATACCAGACCACCTGACCTGCCTCTGGAGAAATCTGTATGCAGGTCAAGAAGCAACAGTTAGAACTGGGCATGGAACAGCAGACTGGTTCCAAATAGGAAAAGGAGTACATCAAAGCTGTATATTGTCACCCTGCTTATTTAACTTATATGCAGAGTACATCATGAGAAACGCTGGGTTGGATGAAGCACAAGCTGGAATCATGACTGCCAGGGGAAATATCAATAACCTCAGATATGCAGATGACACCACCCTTATGGCAGAAAGAGAAGAGGAACTAAAGAGCCTCTTGATGAAAGTGAAAGAGAAGAGTGAAAAAGTTGGCTTAAACCTCAACATTCAGAAAACTAAGATCGTGGCTTCTGGTCCCATCACTTCATGGCAAATAGATGAGGAAACAGTGGCTGACTTTATTTATTTATTTTTTTTTGGCTCCAAAATCATTGCAGATGGTGACTGCAGCCATGAAATTAAAAGACGCTTACTCCTTGCAAGGAAAGTTATGACCAACCTAGACAGCATATTAAAAAGCAGAGACATTACTTTGCCAACAAAGTTCCATGTCGTCAAGGCTATTGTTTTTCAAATAGTCATGTATGGATGTGAAAGTTGGACTATAAAGAAAGCTGAGCACCAAAGAATTGATGCTTTTGAACTGTGGTGTTGGAGAAGACTCTTGAGAGTCCCTTGGACTGCAAGGAGATCCAACCAGTCCATCCTAGAGGAGATCAGTCCTGAGTGTTCATTGGAAGGACTGATATTGAAGCTGAAACTTCAATACTTTGGCTACCTGATGCAAAGAGCTGACTCATTTGAAAAGACCCTCTCCTCCCACCTTCAAAAAGATTGAAGGTGGGAGGAAAAGCAGACAACAGAGGATGAGATGGTTGGATGGCATTGCCAACTCAATGGAGATGAGTTTGAGTAAACTCTGGGAGTTGGTGATGGACAGGGAGGCCTGGCATGCTGTGGTCCATTGGGTCACGAAGAGTTGGACACGACTCAGTGACTGAACTGAACTGAACTGATTCTGTTAAAAAAACCAATGATCAAAACTAGACACATTTTGTAATAGTATGAACTAGGTCTGATCTATTTATCACCCAATTGATAGTATTTAGAAAAACACTTGAAACAAAGCATATTCTTCCTTCTTGCCTGCCTGCCTTACTTTCTTCCTTCTTTCCCTTCCATCAGCCTTCTTTCTTTCCTTTTTTCCTACCTTTCTTCCATAATAATTACATACTAGTGAATAAATTAATGAATGCATGGATATTATGTATGCATTTATTGATAATGAAACAAAAGACTGGAATACTTTCTAGAAAAGTATTAATAATAAAGTGTATAATCTCTAGTGATTTTATATATTCATTTTAAGTATCTGCATTTTCTCTATTCTCAATAACTAATCTAAATCTCCATTCTAAACAACTTTTGAAATATTAAAGAAAATTTAAGTTATTCTTTAATCCTTGTGTGGAGTTTGGAAAATTGCTACTATCTTGAATTTTGTTCATAAAAAGGTTAGTATGGACAAAGAGGGATTTTAGAATGCTTTTTGATCTTTGGAGGTAATGGTAAACAAAGATGGAATGGCTCCAGCCTCACTCTAATGCTATTTTCAAGGAGGTCACATACTCATGGTCAATTTGAAAGGAGTCCCTCTAGGACTTGCAGAACTCATTTTGAAGAAATTCTCAGCTCCATGGAATAGTAAAGGATTAGAGTTTTCTTTTTTTAAATGTAAATTGTTGCTATTTTTCAGTCGCTAAGTCGTGTCTGACTCTTTGTGACCCCATGGACTGTAGCATGCCAGGCTTCTCAGTCCATCACCATCTCCTGGAGCTTGTTCAAATTCATGTCCGGTTGAGTCGATAATGCCATCCAACCATCTCATCCCCTGTCCTAGTCTTCTCCTGCCCTCAATCTTTCCCAGCATCATGGTCTTTTCCAATGAGTTGGCTCCTCACATCAGGTCACCAAAGTATTGGAGCTTCAGCTTTAGCATCAGTCCTTCCAATAAATATTCAGGACTGATTTCCTTTTAGGACTGATTTCCTTTAGGACTGACTGGTTTGATCTTGCTGTCCAAGAGACTCTCAAGAGTCTTCTCCAATACCACAGCTTGAAAGCCTCAATTCTTCAGCACTCAGCCTCCTTTATGGTCCAACTCTTACATCTGTACATGACTACTGGAAAAACCATAGCTTTGACTAGATAGATCTTTGTTGGCAAAGTGATGTCTCTGCTTTTTAATACATCGTCTAAGTTTGTCATAGCTAAGTAATCATCCAATTTTTCTACTCTCTCCATCCTTGCCTTTGTGTTTTAAACTTCTTCAAAACTGAGTAAACAGCCATAAAAAGGAATGCAGCCAACTCAGTTCTAATGAACTGGATGAACCTTGAGACTATTATACAGAGTGAAGTAAGTCAGAAAGAGAAAAACAAATATCATATATTAATGCTTATATATGGAATATATAAAGATGGTACTGATGAACCTATTTGCAGGGCAGCAACGAGGATGCAGATATAGAGAACAGACTTACAGACAAGGGCAGAGAAGAGAAAGGAGAGGGTGAGATGAATGGAGAGAGTAGCATGGAAGCATATACACTTCTGTATGTAAAATAGATAGCCAATGAAAATTTGCTGTATGACTCAGGGAACTCAAACCGGGGCTTGTGACAACCTAGAGGTGTGGAATGAAGAGGGAGGTGAAAGGGAGGTTCAAAAGGGAGGGGACATATGTACATCTATGGCTAATTCATGTTGATGTATGGAGATATCAATATTGTAAAGCAATCAATTAAAAATAAATATAATTTTAAAAACTGATTAAGGTTTTAGATTAGATATTGTAATTAACCGTTCAGGTGTTGAACAAAATTCTGATTTATATTTAGACACAACCAGTTTCAAAATATCAGCACCATTTCATTAATGTCATTTCTGTTTTAGTGACTATTACTCATATTTACTTGTTTTCTCCCCCCAAAATGAAGGCTTTGTTTTGTCTTGCTTCTCTTAATCTCCATGATAATCGCCATGATAAGACAGCATAAAACAGGAGTTGAATCTTTCTCAGTTACAGCCCGTTATCAAACACCAACTGTGCACAGCAAATTAGATGTGCTGTGACTCTATCTTGATTTGTATTTTCCATAGAAACTGTCTACCTAAATGTATTACTGATTTAAATTCTACAGTAACAGTGTGGCAACATGAAAAAGAGTAGAGTAGGAAGGAAAAATAATAATAAAGTCCTAATCTGAAGCAAAATTTCATGGCAGCTACCAGCTAAGAAAAATGCTGTACCTGAAGCCCAGAAATACTAGCAGAGAAATTTCAAATTATCTGTGTGGCTGGGGGGGAAAAAAAAAATCTTAACCAAGAAAAGAAAAGGAGCTGTAACTTGGGGAATAGTGTGTGTGTGTTTGTGGTTGGGGGTGGGTTAGGGAGAATGGTGCTGAAGTCCTTGGAACTACTATAAGTAGACATGAGTTCTTATACTTCTGACCTCTAGGATCTAAGAGAATTTCTGGTGAGCACTGGGCAGTGAGTCTAGCAAGGGATTGGTGCAGCTCAGTCTTTTCTCAAAGGCATATTGCAAGCTGGCCTCTAACCATTTTTTCCCCACTATTTTTAGACTTGAACACACTTCTCCTGAAATAAACCTCATCCATCTTACCACAAATTCACTAACACTTAACCCACTTATTGCCTGCCTGGGGATTGCTACTTCATGAATTTCTCACACAAAATCCTATCTCCTCTAGAACACCTTTTTGAGAGCTTCAGTCTTCTGATTTTCTCTAACATTTTTAACAGCACTCCATATTTGACATTTATCTATACTCAGTTGCTAGTGACTTTTGTTTGGCCAAGTATATCCCTCTTCCTTACTTTTTTTGGCACCAGGGACAAGTTTCACAGAAGACAGTTTTTTTTCACAGACCAGAGTTGGGGGGATGGTCTGGGGATGATTTAAGATTACATTTATTGCATGCTTCGTTTCTATTATTGTTATATCAGCTCCACCTAAAATCATCAGGCATTAGGTCCCAGAGATTGGGGACCCCTGCAATGGATTTGGAATTTATGTAAATGCTTATTATTAAATTAAGTCCAATGTATTTTATTATTTTTTGTATATATGACCCCTTGCTATGCTTAATTTGTTAAAGAGGAATGATACATTCCCCTATTCCCAGCATTTGCCAAAGGCTTTGCCCAGTAGTTATAGAACTTAACCTCTAAAATGGCAACCCACTCCAGTACTCTTGCCTGGAAAATCCCATGGACGGAGTAGTCTGGTAGGCTACAGTACATGGGGTTGCAAAGAGTCAGACATGACTGAGTGACTTCACTTCTTCCTTTCTCTAGTATGAATATTTCTTTCCATCTTATGATAAGCATATCTATCTGTAGATATGTATATGGTATGAATGTTTTACTCTGTATGTTTGTAACTAACTCTAGAACCACCATCTCCATGTCCATGCCACATAAAGGTATAAGTTCTTTAAGATCCTGAGAAAACAGAAAAAAGCATATACATGACCATAAGAATTTTAGGAACATTGTTGACATCATGGTGGCATTCAATGGCATTGTGAAAGCTAACAATTGAATACAGTAAGACCAGCTTTAGGGGTTAATTATTACTAAATCTTATAGCCTCCAATTGTAATATTTTCACAATTCCTTCTCAGTCCAGCCATTTCCTACTATAACCGTCAACATCTATATTAAATAGTGAAAAGATATTATTAGGAGAAGCAAAGTGAATAAGCCTCCCAAGAAAGGATTTTCTTCCAATTTGGAAATTTTTCTCTTTGAATTTTTATTCAAGAATCTTCTATTCTTCTGAGACTACTGGCAAACTGTCACACAGAACCCTTCCCTTGAACACTGGAAAGTTTCTAGATGGTCTCTAGCTCTCCTGGCATATTGGCATTTAGGCTTTCTCCTATATTGATGTCTTGGGAGAACATAAACATTACAACCACAACTACCAATCACAATAATAGAAAGGTGGCAGCAAGTTTCTAAGGCAAATATAGAAAGTGGACTCTCTGTCTGTGACCCTGTTTAACTGAGAGGCTATTTGAAAACAAAGATGCCAACCAAGGCAGGTGTGATTTCGGACTCTTCCTTATATCCCTAGGCAACATTGTCTACTGTTACTTGTTACCATTTTGGAATAATAGGATAGCAAAAGTTTTAAAATTCAATACTACAAGTATTGGGCAACATGATAGCAAATGTGTATTTTGACTGAATCATTCAACTTTTGAACTAGTTATTTTAACAAAATGAACAAGTGTCTAGAAAGTGTTGAACCTGGAGTTAAAGAATAAACATGAGCTCAAGGTAACTTAGCCACACTGAATTCAGTGTCCTCATCCATTAAATGGAAATGATCCTACTTATACCTCATTACTCAAGAGTTCTGGAAATCAAGTGAGAGCATGGATATGAGAGTGCTTTGGGATGCTTTTATGCACTATTCCCATAGAAGTCAATACTGCTACACTGAAACAAATAGTGGACACACCAGCCTCTGTTTCATCCATCCCTCACTGTGGAATAGCCATGCACTTTGGAGATTTATCCATCTCCAGCCTCAGAGGCACTATCTAATTGGAACAAGTCAATTTATGCTTGACATTTCTATGGTCACATGGATTGATTCAAGGGTTAGCAGGTAATATCAATCGGCCCTGTTAGACTAAATGAAATCCTTTTGTTACATGGTTAGAAGAACAGCATTGTCTTGATCCCTGTCTCTCTACTTCCCCCTCCTTCCTTCTTTCCCTTTTTCCATCTCTCCTTATTCTCAAAGCACCATCTGCTACCATTTTGCTAAAGGGGAACAGTCTTAGGATGAAACTAACACCAGAGAGACAGAAAGATAAAACGAATGGAAATTGGGCTGACCCTCTTGAGTCACTTTTCAAAAGCTTTATAAAACCTCTACCTTTGAATACCATGGTTATCAAATATGATTAAGTATAAGGCAATAACATTTTTAGTCCACCACTCCAAAAAAGAAATCTATCTCAATAAATAAAATGATGAATTTTATTAGAACCCTAACAAGTCTTTCATATTAAAGAATAGTTTCTTAAATATTTAATCTTGAAGACAAATTAGTACTATTTGAGTAAGTCATTTTAGCCTACAACTCTATCAATACTATCTTAGTGTTCATAAAGATTACTTGATAGAAATCTGTTTAAAAATTGGCATGAATTCAATAATTACTCTTTGATGGTAAAATTTTATACCTGAAAGTGTGAAATGAAATTTTAAGAAAGACTTTTACATCATATTTTGAGAATCTATACAAAAATTACATTAATATAATGTATAAATAGTTATATATATACACACATTGGGCTTCCCAAGTGGCTCAGCGGTAAAGAGTCTGCCTGCAATGTAGGAGATGCAGTTCAACCCCTGGGTCAGAAGGTCTCCTGGAGGAGGCCTCGCAACCCACTCCAGTATTCTTGCCTGGAGTACCCCATGGACAGAGGAGCCTGGCGGGCTTCAGTCCATAGGGTTGTAAAGAGTTGGACATGACTGAAGTGACTGAGCACACAGCATGCATATATACACATATTGTTCCTGTCATGTCGCTAACTCATGTCTGATTCTTTGTGACCACATGGACTGTAGCCCTCCAGGCTTCTTTGTCCATGGGATTTCCCAGGCAGGAATGCTGGAGTGGGTTGCTATCTCCTTCTCCAAGGGATCTTCCTGAATCAGTGACTGAACCTGTGTCTCTTGCATTGGCGGTAGATTCTTTACCACTGCACCACCTGAGAAGCATATACATATAGTACATTACAACATATACATTATATACAATACTGTATATAATTACTATAATATATATGCCTAAATAAGCAAAACAGCCATCAAAGCCATACAATTAAGTATGGATGGTTTAGAATGACATTTCCATGATAAGAGCAGACACAAATACCAAAAATGCTATGTCATAAACATTAAACAGTCTAAACAAAAGTGAAAATAATTTTCTTTTGAAAACTCAAATTTGGTTTTAATGAAGGCAAGGAAATGCATGTCCAGTATTTCAATCATACTCCCATGAAAAATGAGTTTGGGGAAAAGCTATATTCCAAGTTAACAAATCACTTTCAGAATACACTATTTAAAATACATAAGTAATTGCTTAATAAATTAAATACAGACGTAAACTTTTATAACTTGCACATAGATTAGTGAAATGTTGTTCCTGAGCCATGAAAGACATTGGGAATCTTGGCCTCCAGAAGAGAAGAATTCAGTCCAGGGCCAGTGACAAGGCTTGATTGCTCAGAGCATTTGTGTAATAAAGTTTTATTAAAATATAAAAGCAATAGAGAAAGCTTCTGACATAGACATCAGAAGGGGGCAGAAAGAGTGCCCCCCTTTCAGTTCAGTGTCTCAGTCGTGTCCGACTCTTTTGCAACCCCATTAACTGCAGCGCACCAGGCCTCCCTGTCCATCACCAACTCCCTGAGTTCACTCAAACTCATGTCCATCGAGTCGGTGATGCCATCCAGCCATCTCATCCTCTGTCATCCCCTTCTCCTCCTGCCCCCAATCCCTCCCAGCATCAGAGTCTTTTCCAATGAGTCAACTCTTCGCATGAGGTGGCCAAAGTATTGGAGTTTCAGCTTTAGCATCAGTCCTTCCAATGAACACCCAGGACTGATCTCCTTTAGGATGGACTGGTTGGACCTCCTTGCAGTCCAAGGGACTCTCAAGAGTCTTCTCCAACACCACAGTTCAAAAGCATCAATTCTTTGGCGCTCAGCCTTCTTCATAGTCCAACTCTCACATCCATACATGACTACTGCAAAAACCATAGCCTTGACTAGATGGACCTTTGTTGGCAAAGTAATGTCTCTGCTTTTTCATATGCTATCTAGGTTGGTCATAACTTTCCTTCCAAGGAGTAAGCATGTTTTAATTTCATGGCTGCAATCACCATCTGCAGTGACTTTGGAGCCCAAAAAAATGAAGTCTGCCACTGTTTCCATTGTTTCCCCATCTATTTCCCATGAAGAGATGGGACCAGATGCCATGATCTTGGTTTTCTGAATGTTGAGCTTTAAGCCAACTTTTTCACTCTCCTCTTTCACTGTCATCAAAAGGCTTTTTAGTTCCTCTTCACTTTCTGCCATAAGGGTGGTGTCATCTGCATATCTGAGGTTATTGATATTTCCCCTGGCAGTCATGATTCCAGCTTGTGCTTCCTCCAGCCCAGCGTTTCTCATGATGTACTCTGCATATAAGTTAAATAAACAGGGTGACAATATACAGCTTTGACGTACTCCTTTTCCTATTTGGAACCAGTCTGTTGTTCCATGTCCAGTTCTAACTGTTGCTTCCTGACTTGCATATAGGTTTCTCAAGAGGCAGGTCAAGTGGTCTGGTATTTTCATCTCTTTAAGAATTTTCCACACTTTATTGTGATCCACACAGTCAAAGGCTCTGGCATAATCAATAAAGCAGAAATAGATGTTTTTTTGGAACTCTCTTCCTTTTACCATGATCCAGCAGATGTTGGCAATTTGACCTCTGGTTTTTCTGCCTTTTCTAAAACCAGCTTGAACATCTGGAAGTTCATGGTTCACATATTGCTGAAGCCTGGCTTGGAGAATTTTGAACACCACTTTACTAGCGTGTGAGATGAGTGCAATTGTGCGGAAGTTTGTGTATTCTTTGGCATTGCCTTTCTTTGGGATTGGAATGAAAACTGACCTTTTCCAGTCCTGTGGCCACTGCTGAGTTTTCCAAATTTGCTGGCATATTGGGTGCAGCACTTTCACAGCATCATCTTTCAGGATTTGAAATAGTTCAACTGGAATTCCATCACCTCCACTAGCTTTGTTCATAGTGATGCTTCCTAAGGCCCACTTGACTTCACATTCCAGGATATCTGGCTCTAGGGGAATGATCACACCATCGTGATTATCTGGGTGTTGAAACTCTTTTTTTATATTTCTTTCATGTATTCTTGCCACCTCTTCTTAATATTTTCTGCTTCTGTTAGGTCCATACCATTTCTGTTCTTTATCCAGCCCATGTTTGCATGAAATGTTCCCTTGGTATCTCTAATTTTCTTGAAGAGATCTCTAGTCTTTCCCATTCTGTTGTTTTCCTCTATGTCTTTGCATTGATCACTGAGGAAGACTTTCTTATCTCTCCTTGCTATTCTTTGGAACTCTGCATTCAAATGGGAATATCTTTCTTTTTCTCCTTTGCTTTTCACTTCTCTTCTTTTCACAGCTATTTGTAAGGCCTCCTCAGACAGCCATTTTGCTTTTTTGCATCTCTTTTCCATGGGGATGGTCTTGATACCTGTCTCCTGTACAATGTCACGAACTTCTGTCCATAGTTCATCAGGCACTCTGTCTATCAGATCTAGTTCCTTAAATCTATTTCTCACTTCCAGTGTATAATCATAAGGGATTTGATTTAGGTCATACCTGAATGGTATACCTACTAGCAGGCTGCTAATTAGAGAAAGGAGATGTCTCAGAACTCAGAGAGTGGCACCATGCCCCTCACTCACAACATGCATTTTGAGATAACATTGACACAAGGTGAGTCATCCCTGGCCATAAAACAATTGACATGAACCTTGAAGAAAGGCAGGTTTCTAAGCAAATACAGTCTCATTAACATAGCTTAAGAGGACATTTGCATGAGTAAAACATACTGGTTTGTCAAGTCAGTTCTGAGTCTTAGGCTGAACCTACTTGAAGAAAGATGTAATTCGTTAACATAGCTTAAGAAAAACATTTCCATAAGAAAAATGCATTGGTTAGCTCAAAGTTTGAGAAAAGTTAAGTTTAGGTGGAACCAGGTGTCATCACAGCAACACAGAATTTTAAAATAAACCTTCATTTAATTTTGTATAAAGAAAGGAAAAAGAATCTGACACTTATAGTTTGTTTTCTTTTGCCACTTAAAAGAGAGATAAAAAACGTCTGAAACTTGTAGCCTATTTCCTCTGTTTGGGAACCCCTAGGCTTCCTGCCCATCACCCCCTCAATAGTTTATAGAGTCACATTCAGATAGTCATTTGCAAAGCCCCTTTTGGCTTCCATGCATCCCCAGTTCTGTGAACACCCTGTAGTAGAACACCACGGAGTGGCATGGTGATTAGAACCCAGCATCTGGATTCAGAAACACTCAGTTTTCCAATACTTTGTGACTCAGGTACATTTCTTTTTTGTAATTTTTATTGGAATAGAGTTGTTTTACAATGTTATGCTAGCTTTTACTGTACAGCAAACTGAATCAACTATGTATATACATGTATCCCCTCTTTTTTTTGTATTTTTTAGCATTTAAGTCATCACAGAGCATTGAGTAGATACAATGCTATACAGTAGTGTTAGGTAGTTAGAATAGGAAAAAGGAGTCCAAAATAATAGTGTCTGAAAGACAAAAAAGGAAAAAGCCCATGAAAATAGAACAAAGCAAGGTCTGAGGACCAGAGTTAGGACCTCAGGTGAAGCAAACAGCCCACCCAATTTATACAGGGCAGGCTCAGGGGGAGGAAAAAAACATATAAAAAGGGGAGCCAAAATTGAGCTGCTCAGCTCTTCGGTAGGCCTCTTTTGGGTCGGCCCACCTCATGCCTTGAGGATGTATTTTCCTTTGCTTACCAAAAAAAAAAAAAAAACTGAACTGTGAGCTGTAACACTGGTTCATCCGTCGCTTCAAAATTTGCTGTGGAGAGACAGAACCAAGGAAATTACAAACTCCCCCGACACTTCCATACTGTTCTCCATAGTGGCGTATCAATATACATTCCCACCAACAGTGCAAGAGGATTCTCATTTCTCCACACCCTCTCCAGCATTTATTGTTTGGATAATAGATTTTGTGATGATAGCCTTTCTGACAGATGTGAGGTGATATCTTATTGTAGTTTTGATTTGCATTTCTCTAATAATTAGTGATGTTCAGCATCTTTTTCATCTGTTTGTCAGTCATCTATATATCTTGTCTGGAAAAATATCCATTTAGGTCTTCCACCAATTGTTTGATTGGGTTGTTTGTTTTTTGATATTGAGCTACATGAGCTGTTTTTATATTTTGGAGATTAATCCTTTTTCAATTGCTTCATTTGCAAATATTTTCTCCCATTCTAAGGGTTGACTTTTCATCTTGTCTATGGTTTCCTTTGCTATGCAAAACCTTTAAAGCTTAATCGGGTCCCATTTGTTTATTTTTATTTTCATTACTATAGGAGATGGGTCAAAAAGATTTTCCTGTGATTTATGTCAGAGTGTTCTGCCTATGTCTTCCTCTAAGAGTTTTATTATGTCTAGCCTTACATTTAGGTCTTTAATTCATTTTTAGTTTATTTTTGTGTATGATATTAGGGAATGTTCTGATTTCATTCTTTACATGTAGCTGTCCAGTTTACCCAGCACCACTTATTGAAGAAGCTGCCTTTGCTTCATTGTATATCCTGGCCTCCTTTGTCATAGATTAGGAAACCATAGGTATGTGGGTTTATCTCTGAGCTTTCCTATTCCATGGATCTATATTTCTGTTTTTGTGCCACTACCATACTGTCTTGATTACTGTAGCCCTGTAGTAAAACAAAGCTGGAGGAATTAGGTACATTTCTTCATCCCTATAAGCTTCTGTTCTGTAAGTAGAGTTAATCACAATATCTTGTTTCTAAATATGTATATAAATCAAATGCTGTAGTACAAGATAAATGCTTAGCATAGTCTGGTACACCTTAGATTCTGTTTGTTGAACAATTGAACGAGTGAACAGAAAGAGGAGGAGGAACACTATTCAAGTGATTACAATATTTCCCTTCCACTTGTAGCCTTTGAGAGAAAGATCATCTTTGTGTAAGGTCTATAGACTCCTCCTCAATACAGTTGTCTAAAATTCTTTCCTGTCAGTTTCATCTTTTTATTATAATGTTTTACCTTCTGGCTTAGGTTACTGATCTAAGCACTAGAATTCTGCTCCTGAACATTTTCACTTGACAGGCATTTTCTCCCCAGAAAATTGGCATAACATATGTTAATGATATTTTGGAGGGATATTTAGATAATGACTGTAAAGCCTCTTGAGATATTTGGATAAAACTGTCTTTTTAACCATAAGTTATTTTAATGGAAATATTGTTTTAGCAGATGTATCCTTTGAAGACTTTTCCCCTTTACAAGATGAATATTTAAAAAATAAGTTTCAAGTAGCAAACGTACAACTTTATAAAACTGAAGTCGGTTTCTTCCTGAGTCCATCGTTCCACCTTGATAACAATCATCTGAATTTAAAAATATATGTGGAATCTTAAATAAACCCAGTGCTTCAACACACAAAAATTCCTAAGAAATAAGCAACCTAGCTTATATTTGGTTGTTGATGCTCATGTCTATTCAATCCCTGAAATCATATCATTTTGTAACTAAGCTATTTAAAGGGACAGATAATAAAATGGTAGTTAACATTTGTTGGGTGCTTATGATATGCTAAGAACTATTAAACACCACTGAGTATTACCTCAGATAAATATTAAAACAATCCCATTAGGCAGAATTTTTATTATTCACATTTTATGAGTGTAAAACCTAAATTTTAAAGAGGGATTAAGTAACAGGTCTTACATCATATGGTGAAACTAGGAGGCTTAATATTAGGCTGTGTGATATCAGAGTCCACACTTGTAGCCACTACACTGCACTGGTTCTACTATGTTTAGTAGAATATACTATCTTTGTAGTATAATAGTATTCTGTGCCAAAAATAAAAAGTATTGATCTGGGGACATGCTCTGAAGACCTTTGTATCTAATTCTGTCTTCCAGTCTTTTTTCAAAGTGTCTCTCTTCCTTTTCCGCCCTTTTCCTTCTGTTAACATAGCATCTATGTGCCAGGCTCAGTACCAAGTGCTGGGTTATAGAGATTGATAACACCTTGCCTCTTCCCTCTGATGAATACATGCTGATTGGGGAAATAAACCAGTAAACAAAACTACTATATAAGCTGTGTAAAATCGTATATAAAGGAAAAGTACAGGTGTTTCCCCAGAGCTGTAGTTCTCAAAGTGTGGTCCTGAACTAGCAACAGCAGCATCATCTGGGAACATGTTAAAACTGCACATTCTCAAGCCCCACCCCAGACCTACTATTGAATCAGAAGCTCTGGGGAGTGGGACCCAACCGTCTCTGTTTCTACAAGCCCCCTAGGTGATTCTGATACACTACTGTTTGAGAATTATTGGTCTAGAGGAAAGGAATCAGGGTAGGGTTTCTAGAGGGTCTAATGCCTGAGCTGAGTTTTGAAGGATAGAAAGAAACTCACTGGAGAAAGACCAGCATTCCAAGGAGAGGAAGCAACGTTTCCAGCTCCAGAGATGTGAGGAAGCATAACCACACAGGGGATTTCAAGCCATTCTGTATGGCCAAAATTTAGAAGTTCTGATGTACAGGGGAAGGGATATGACATCAGATACAGCTGGTTAAATACAATGAATCAAATAGTGAAAATTCATATAAGTCATGTTGATAAGATTCAGTTTTTTTTCCTGACAAGGATGGAGCATCACTGAAGGATTAGGATCAGAACAATGATCACAGCAGGCAACACTGGATACAGGAAGGTCGAGTAAGAGATGATGGCATAAACATAAGTGAGGAACAGAGAGATTCTAAAATAAAAAAGAAAGAAAGAAAAATTGCATTGGAGGAACAGATATTAATAACAGGGTATATTTTAGAAGTATTTTGGTAAAGTTATGTTAGCTCATTGGAGGTGGGAGTTACCCAAAAGAGATGGAGGAAACCTGGGTCCTAATTTGGCCATCAATTCATATATGATTCTTACAGACCTACTGCATTGTCTCCCAGGACTTTGTTGTTGACTCTGAGGTGTAAGAAGCCATGGAACCACTTGATATCTACCCATGCTTATTACAGAAGTAAAGAGGAGTTAGTGCTCTATTGTGGAAGAAAGTCAGTGGATAAAGCATTCCCACTTTCTTTCTGAGAGTAGTTTAAAAAACTTCTGGGTGACCAGCTTGGTAACGTATCTTGATAACAGCTTGATAACACATCTTTGTTCTGCCTCTTTCTCATTCTCTGCTTCATTACTGAACCTTATTCCTGTACCATGGCCTGCACTCCCAACAAAAGAAGTTGCAATAATTTGTTGCCTCAGTTTTTGCCTCCTCGGAACCCTGGATAAATTGCCATTGTTATCCTGAGCACTTTGTGATCATTCTACTACATGTAAAGTACTGTGCTAGATGCTAGGGATCAAGCAGTGAATCAAACATAGCCACTGCTGTCACAGGCTGAGAGTCTATGTCATATAGAGACAAGCAAATTGACAATTAAATACAGTATTATAAGCACTCTGGTGGGGATATGTGGTTCTATGGGAGCACAAGAGGAGCTGTCTTAAGAAAAAAACTGGACAGACAAGATGAGTTGGAGGCATTAGAGAAGCATTCAGGTCAGGACATCTAATAGGCTAATAAGATTTGGGCTAGAGAATTGATTTGGGATTCAGTAGTTTATAGCCAGTCTTTGAAGTTGTCAGAATGGATGAGAAGGGAAGAAATTATATGAGATAGTCCTGTTTAGGGAAGAGAAACATCAAGGATTTTGTATCCTTGAACATCAAGAATACAAAATCAATCACTTGCATTTCTCTATACTAACAATGAAAAATCAGAGAAATTAAGGGATCAATCCCATTCATCATTGCAACAAAAAGAATTAAAGATCTAGGAATAAACTTACCTGAGGATACAAAAATGTACACAGAAAATTATAAGACACTAATGAAAGAAATCATTCAAAGCAGAAACATTACTTTGCCAACAAAGGTCCATCTAGTCAAGGTTATGGTTTTCCAGTAGTCATGTATGGATGTGAGAGTTGGACTGTGAAGAAATCTGAGCTCTGAATAATTGATGCCTTTGAATTGTGGTGTTGGAGAAGACTCTTGAGAATCCCTTGGGCTGCAAAGAGATCCAACCAGGCCATCCTAAAGGAGATCAGTCCTGGGTGTTCATTGGAATGACTGATGTTGAAGCTGAAACTCCAGTGCTTTGGCCACCTCATGTGAAGAGTTGACTCACTGGAAAAGACCCTGATGCTGGGAAGGATTGGGGGCAGGAGGAGAAGAAGACAACAGAGAATGAGATAGCTGGATGGCATCACCGACTCGAAGGACATGAGTTTGGGTAAGCTCCAGGAGTTGGTGATGGACAGGGAGGCCTGGCGTGCTGTGGTTCACGGGGTTGCAAAGTGTTGGACACGACTGTGTGACTGAACTGAACTGAACTGAATGAAAGAAATCAAAGATGATATAAATAGATGGAGAGATATTCCATGATCCTGGGTAGGAAGAATCAATATTGTGAAAATGACTATACTACCAAATGCAATTTACAGATTCAGTGTCATCCCTATCAAAGTACCAATGACATTTTTCACAGAACTAAAACAAAAAATTTCACAATTCATATGGAAACACAAAAGACACCGAGTAGCCAAAACTGTCTTGAGAAAGAAGAATGGAGCTGGAGGAATCAACCTTCCTGACTTCAGATTATACTACAAAGCTACAGTCATCAAGACATATGGTACTGCCACAAAAACAGAAATATAGACAAATGAAACAAGATAGCATAGAAGAACTAAAGAGCCTTTTGATGAAAGTGAAAGAAAAGAGTGAAAAAATTGGCTTAAAGCTCAACATTCAGAAAATGTTCATGGCATCTGGTTCATCACTTCATGGCAAATAAATGGGGAAACAGTGGCTGACTTTTTTTTTTCTGGGCTCCAAAATCATTGCAGATGGTTGTTGCAGCCTTGAAATTTAAAGATACTTACTCCTTGGAAGGAAAGTTATGACCAACCTAGACAGCATATTAAAAAGCAGAGACATTACTTGTTAACAAATGTCCATCTAGTCAAGGCTATGGTTTTTCCAGTGGTCATGTATGGATGTGAGAGTTGGACTATAAAGAAAACTGAGTGCCAAAGAATTGATACTTTTGAACTGTGGTGTTGGAGAAGACTCTTGAGAGTCCCTTGGACTTCAAGGAGATCCAACCAGTCCATCCTAAAGGAGATCAGTCCTGGGTGTTCATTGGAAGGACTAATGTTGAGGCTGAAACTCCAGTACTTGGCCATCTGATATGAAGAGCTGACTCACTGGAAAAGACCCTGATGCTGGGAAAGATTGAGGGCAGGAGGAGAAGGGGACAACAGAGGATGAGATGGTTGTATGGCATCACAGACTCAATGGACATGGGTTTGGGTGGACTCTGGGAGTTGGTGATGGATAGGGAGGCCTGGCGTGCTGCGTTTCATGGGGTCGCAAAGAGTTGGACATGACTGAGTGACTGAACTGAACTGAACTGAAACAAGATCAAAAGCCAAGAAATAAACCCATGCATTTATGGGTACCTCATTTGTGACAAAGGAGGCAAGAATATACAATGGGGCACAGACAGCCTCTTCAATAAATGGTGCTGGGAAAACTGGACAGCTACATGTAAAAGAATGAAATTAGAACACTCCCTAACACCATGCTGCTGCTAAGTCACTTCAGTCGTGTCTGACTCTGTGCGACCCCATCAACAGCAGCCTACCAGGCTCCTCCATCCCTGGGATTCTCCAGGAAAGAATACTGGAGTGGGTTGTCATTTCCTTCTCCTCCCAACACCATACACAAAGATAAAATTCAAAATGGATTAAAGACCTAAATGTAAGACCAGAAACTATAAAATTCTTAGAGGGAAACCGGCAGAACACTCAATGACATAAACCAAAGCAACATCCTCTATGACTCACCTCCTAGTGTAACAGAAATAAAAACAAAAGTAAACAAATGGGACCTGATTAAACATAAAAGCTTTTGCACAGCAAAGTAAACTATAAGCAAGGTGGAAAGACAACCCTCAGAATGGGAGAAAATAATAGGAAATGAAACAACTGACAAAGGATTAATTTCCAAACTATAAAACCACCTCATAGAACTCAATGCCAGAAAAACAACAGGCCAATCAAAAACTGGGAAAAAGACCTAAACAGATATTTCTCCAAAAAAGACATACAGATGGCTAACAAACACATGAAAAGATGCTCAACATCCCTCATTATTAGATAAATGCAAATCAAAAATACAATAACATACTACCTCACACCAGTCAAAATGCCCATCATCAAAAAGTCAGCAAACAATAAATGCTGGAAAGGGTGGAGAAAAGGGAATGCTCTTGTACTGTTGGTGGGAATGTAAATTAATACAGCCACTATGGAAGACAGTATGTAGATTCTTTAAAAACTAGGAATAAAACCACCTTATGACCCAGCAATCCCACTCCTAGACATACACCCTGAGGAAACAAAAATTGAAAAAGACACATGTATTCCATTGTTCATAGCAGCACTATTTACAATAGCTAGAACATGGAAGCAACCTAGATGTCCATCAACAGATGAATGGATAAAGAAGTTGTGGTACATATACACAATGGAATATTACTCAGCTATAAAAAGGAGTCGGAGAAGGCACCCCACTCCAGTACTCTTGCCTGGAAAATCCCATGGATGGAGGAGCCTGTGAGGCTGCAATCCATGGGGTCGCTAAGAGTTGGACATGACTGAGTGACTTCACTTTCACTTTCACGCATTGGAGAAGGAAATGGCAACCCACTCCAGTGTTCTTGCCTGGAGAATCCCAGGGATGGGGGAGCCTGGTGGGCTGCCGTCTATGGGGTCGCACAGTCGGACACGACTGAAGTGACTTAGCATAGCATAGCATAAAAAGGAGTGCATTTGAGTCACTTCTAATAACATGGATAAACCTAGAACCTATTATACAGAGTGAAATAAGTCAGAAAGGGAAAGATAAATATCATATTCTAATGCATATATATGGAATCTAGAAAAATGGTCTGAAGAATTTACTTACAGGGCAGCAGTGGAGAAACAGACATAGAGAACAGACTTGTGGACATGGGGAGAAGGGAGGAGAGGGTGAGATGCATGGAAGGAGTAACATGGAAACTTACATTACCATATGTAAAATAGATAGCCAATGGGAATTTGCTGTATGGCTCAGGAAACAAACAGGGGCTCTGTAGCAACCTAGAGAGGTGGGGTAGGGAGGGAAACGGGAGGGAGGTTCAAAAGGGAGGGAATATATGTATACCTATGACTGATTCATGTTGAGGTTTGACAGAAAACAACAAAATTCTGTAAAATAATTTTCCATCAATGAAAATAAATAAAAATAAAAGTAAGTTCAGTAAGCCACCATGGAGCCTAAGAAGTAGCAGCTAAAGTAGTTATGGGCTCCATCACTAAAGAGTTCCAGGACAGTGTGACAGATACCTCATTTCTCTAACCCACCAGCTTACCCATTTCTCATAAAAGAGTTTTTATTTAGGTAATTTTCAAATTCCCTCTCCTCTGATGGCATTTTCTTCATCCATTAGCTATTATACTGAGTCTGCAGGTAGATGGGATGTAGGAGATTAGACAAAAATAATAATTTTTATTTTTAATTCACATCCTATGAAATACTTCCTTAAGTATATCTGTTTTTTTCATGCAAAACAAGAAAAACTACTTGCTTTCAGTTTGAGTTCCAGATAAAAGGCATAATAATTCTACAGACTATAAGCCTATTACAATATTTTCTATCCATTGTATATATGAGATAGATGTACTCAGGCATGACCAAATGGCTTATGCAATAGTAGAGGAAAGCAAAAGTTCCTAACTTTATGATCCCCAGATGTTTGGCAGTACACATGTTCTCTGTCAGGAAAAGTCTTGCATAATGGTGCTGGTTTTTTCAGCTCTCCTGAGCCTCCCTCAGAGTACCTGGCCAAGTATCTACTGATTCACAACAGACCATTTTCCTGAACTCTACTTTCTTTACACTGAGCCCCAGTCAGGAGTGCCTGACATCAGAAGGCAGACTCTATCTGTGCTCCATCCCAACGAAGCCAACCAGAGTCCTATTCTGGAAATTTCAGCATGGTTGGAGGTAAAGGGACAGCAGGACACCTGACTAGGGCCAAACACCTCACTGGAATGCACAAAACAAGGCAATACAAAGCCTTGGACCAGTGCTTCCCAAATATATCGACTTCAGCCTGCTGACATGAAGATTCTAGTTCAGTAGCTATGAGGTGAGTGGCATGGGGAGCTGGCTCCAACATCCTTGCAAGAGCCAACCATTCACCTCTCTTCCTGACCCTATAGTCAGTGACTTCACATAGTGAGCTTGTAATATGCCATGGCAGGATTACTTATACTGTGTTGTTGTTCAGCCTCTAAGCCCTGTCTGACTCTTTGCAACCCAGTGAACTTCAGCATGCCAGGCTTCCCTGTCCTCACTGTGACCCAGAGTTTGCTCAAACTCATGTCCATTGAGTCAGTGATGCCATCCAACCGTCTTATCCTCTGTAGATGCCTTCTCCTCCTGCCCTTAATCTTTCCCAGCATCAAGGTCTTTTCCAATGAGTTGGCTCCTCACATCAGGTGGCCAAAGTACTGGAGCTTCAGTTTCAGCATCAGTCCTTCCAACGAATATTCAGGGTTGATTACCTTTAGGATTGACTATTTGATCTCTTTGCAGTCCAAGGGACTCTCAAGAGTCTTCTCCAGCACCATGTTTCATAAGCATCAGTTCTTTGGTACTCAGCCAAAGAACCCCTCCACGCAAACTACCCCAAAAAGCTGATTGTAAAACATTTACCAGTGCACCATAAGGGATGAAGTCTGAGAACATGCATTTCTAACAAGTTCCCTGGTGGTGTGAATGCTGCTGGTTCCTAAGCCATGTTTGAGTAGGAAGTATTTATAGCACAGGCTCTGGAGTCACCAGGTCTAGGAATAAATTCTAATTGTATCTCTTAAATAAGTATAACTGTAAGCTATCTTAATACATTATATCTTGCTGTATTTGGTTGCCTAAATTGGAGTTTCTTCATCTGTAAAATGGACAGTGGGGATAATTCCTACTTTTTAGTATTGTAATTTTTATAGAAGTAGCTCTAATTTACAATGTTACATTAGTTTAACATATACAACAGCATGATTCAAAATTTTTATAGATGTGGAGTTTTCCCTTTCAACACTTTAAATATATCATCCCACTCAGGGTTTCTTAGGACAGCCTCTGCTAATCAGTGGGATTGTGTCCCACCCAGTTAGTAACTTGGCTTGAGCCATCCCAGTACTAGTATCTATCAGCTGTTGGGTATGGGTAGGGCTGGGTCCTGAGCCTAATAAACTAGAGAGAGGACTTCAGAATTGCACTTGCCAACACAGATGACCACATGGTAGAACAAGCTCCCTGGAATGGTTGCTGCCAGTGTCTGTGTCCCACTGGTAAGCTCCATTTGCCTCCTGCCTTTCCCAGAAACTCTTCAAGACCAGCAGGTAGGTCTTCCCTAGACTCCTTTCAAATTACTGCTTCTTCCCTGTGTCATAGAGCATGTGGGCTTTTGTTTGTTCCTTTTAAGACTAGAGTCTCTGTTTCCCACCCACTGCCTTTCAGAGTCAAACATTCTAGGGATTTTTGTCTTCCCAGTGCAGAACCTCTAGGCTGGGCATCCTGATGTATGGCTTAGACCTCTTGCTCCTTGGGAACCTCTGCATTTATACCAGCCTCCTGTTTGTGGATCACTCAAGCCAGGGCTATGGATCTCGACTATATCACAATTCTATCCCTCCTACCTGTCTCACTATGGTTCCTTCTTTATATCTTTAGTTGTAGAAGATATTTTCTGGCAGCTTCCAGCGTTTTCATTGGAAAAGGAGTTCTATAAATAGTCATAATAATGATGTGCCTGTGAGAGGAGGTGTTCTCTGGGTCTTTCTATTCCAACATCTTGGCTAATCTCTGCAAGCAGTAAATTAAATAATGCTTTAAGCACAGTGCCTGACATAGAAGAAGCATTAATAAACATCAGTGTTTATTATATTTACTTGCTAGAATATAATTTTGTAAAATTATGATGCCAGTAACAGAGAAAACCAAATAATACGATAAGCAAACACTTTGTTAGAATATTGCACATTTAATTGTCTTGATGAGGGTACACTACCATACTACTTCTGACTTTTAAGTGAAATATTTGAGCTGCTTCTGTTATTTACTCATTCACTTTGTTAGAATGAGTAAGTAAACATATATATATATATATATATATATATACATTTTAAATATCTTTGTTTCTTATTTAATTCTTTTTTTAAAAATTTAACTCTACAATATAAGAGTCTAAGATATTTGGGAGTGAGGCTGGGGGAGGAAAAATGAAGAAAACTCATTTTGTACCATATGTATCATGGAAAATACAGAAGTTTTGGGGTTTTTTTGTTTTGTTTTGTTTTGGAAAAAGAATTTTCTTTCTATCTGTCTTTCATGAAGATAAAAGTGTTTCCTTGACATGGAGAAAACATTAGGCATTTTATATTCCTGAAGTCCATCACATGCCTTTCATCCCCAAGTTCATGAATAACTTATCTTCAGAGTGGGGAAAGTTTCTCTTAACTTCCTATGGAGTAAAGTCTACACTTACACAACCACCTTTCCCAGAAATCACCTGTATCTCTCCTGTTCATCTGGGTGATGAATACCTGCTTCAGAAGATAACTGAGTGTATTACCTGCTTATTCTATTACCATAACAAGTCCTCCCCACAAAGACTCCATGATGACTGAGCTAGAACATGAGTCATGACCTATGGCAAAGGAAACTCCTTTTCATTTTTCACACAAAATGTGACAACAAATAAATTTCATGATGTTTTAAGTAAGAAAGATAAAAGATGATAGATGTAGAAATTTCAAGAATAAAGACTATTGTATAAAGTCTATTTTCACCTAACTCTTTTGAGGTAAGTGATAACCAAAAAATTGCATTCACATGTGATGTTCAAGTAAATTATGCTAACAGACAGATGATTTTGAATTAACCAGATATTTTAGTGTCATTTTAATGACAGTAATTTTCAATATTTTTTTCATCACCAACACACTAAAAAAAATAAGCCATACTGTCATCAGTAACAAAGGCTCTCACAACATTAATTCCCAGAGATATTTGGAGTGCATACATCAGAGGTGCAACAGGGAGGCTGGTCACAGCTTCTGTCATCTCCTCTCCATTCTGGTTCTGATCTGGGAATTAATTTTGTTAGAAAAGAAGCACATGTATTCTAAAATATCAAAGCATATATTCTATACTTTAAGTCCTACTATTTTTAGTAAGAAAAATAGATGCAAAATTAAGGGCTTCCTAACCATGGAGGCCATAATACACAAAAAAAGATGTTGGGCCATATGTATTTTTCTGTGCTCAAGGTTCAAAACTTTCATAAGGTTCTCACAAAGTCTGTATACCAAGAAAACTGTTTTAGTGGTAAGAACATGGAGTTCAGAGACATAAGGACTCTATCCAAATTCAGCTCTGCAAGTTACCACAGCAGCAAACTTTCATCTATTAATTATTCTCTCTGAGATTCTCTTTTTTCATCACTGAAATTGGAATAATATCAAACTTGCAAAATTGTTGTAAAAGTGGAAAAACCCTGTAGAAAATGTCTAGCACAGTTCCTAGATTTATAAGATTTGGGGAGTATGTGAGCTCCCTCAGAGAAGAAGTTCAAATATTTCACTTAAAAGACAGAAGCAGTATGGTAGTGCACCCTCATTAAGACAACTAAATGTGCAATATTCGAAAATTGTTTTCTTATTGCTGGTCTCCATAGGTTGCCCAGTCTCCACCATGGTTCTCTCATTTTGATTACCTCAGAAATCCTGTCATTATCTATCTGCCTTCTCATTTGACATGTTCTCTGTGTAACACTCTTATGGGCCCCAAATTCAAAATCCAGATGAAAATGGTCTGAATGCTTAGTCATTAGAATCATTCTGGTGAGTTGAAGTCCCTCTGGCTTCGTTTCTTTTGGAGCAGTGTTTTTTCCAAACTGTTACACACACACATTCTACTCCCCATGGAACAACAAAGAGATTTGTGTCAAACTCAGTTAGTTTTGGATTTGTTTACACAAACCAGAAATTGGGAAATTGAGGAGGACATTGGGAAGTGCAGGGACTTAGGGGAAGCATCAAGCCAGAAAGCTGAGGGTTGAAGTCGCCTTAAACCACAGTTAGCCAGTGGCCCTGTAAATTATGCCTGCCAACCCACTGAGCAAATTGAAAATCTCAAACAGATCAAGCAGGAATGTGAAATGTAGCCAGAGAGAACTACAGCCACAGTACAAACAGGAGTGCTGCTCAAGAATTGTTCATGGTACAGTGATGCTAATTTCAGAAAAGCATTACAATTAAGTTGGCAGGCTAAATGATAGCCACATTCAGATGAGTATAGCTACCAGACCTAGGAGAGAAAAATAACATCCAAAGAGATTGGCTGCTAAATGGAGTATTTCTGAACCATGCAGACAGGGAAACAGTCAAAGATTTGAGAGTCTAGTTGTCCAGGTATAGTTTCTTAGATCTACCTTCCCCTTAGGGATTTTATTCACTGTCAGGAATCTCTTAACTAGAAGACATTTCTGAGTCCCTCTCTAGACAGAAACATAAGGTGCTTACGATTTTCACCATGTTTTACCCACTAGTTAGTTCTCTTTAGTATATATTGAGGCAGCTTATGGTGTGATTTTGCCCTTCTCCCTTGTTATATTTTATTTAGAATAAATATTTTTAAAACTATATCAATACACTCACTTTGGCAAGAGTTTTTATGATGAATGGATGTTGAATTTTATCATATGGTTTTTCTGTACCTATTGAGATGATCATATGGATTTTATCTTTTGTTGATGTGGTGTAGCTCATTGATTGATTTTGATATGGTGAACCATACTTGTAAACTTTGGATGAATCCAGTTTGGTCATGTTATATGTTCTTTTTTTATGTGTTGTTGGATTCAGTTTGTTAATATATTGTTGAGAATTTTTGCATCTATATTTATCAAAGATATTGATCTATAAGTTTCTTTTATGGTCGTATTTTCATCTGGTTTTGGTGGCTTCATAGAATGTCTTGCAGAATGTTTCCTCTTCTTCAGTCTTTTGTAAGATTGTGAAAAGGATAAGTATAAATTCTTCTTTGTATGCTTGGTAGAATTCACATGTGAAGCCATCTGGTCTTTAAATTTTTGTAGGAAGTTTTTTTATTCTTTGTGATAGATTCTAGTTCACTTCTAGTGACAGGTCTATTTAAATTATCTATTTCTTCTTTATTCACAAAAACTCTTACCTAAGTAGATATAGAGGGAACATACATCAATGTAATAAAAGCTAGTTATAACAAGCCCACAGCCTATATAATACTCAACAGTGAAAAACTTAAAGCCCTCCTGCTAAAATCTGAAACAAGGATGTCCACTCTCACCCCTTCTATTCAACATAGTATTGGAAGTGCTAGCCACAGCAGTCACACAAGAAGAAGAAAGAAAATTTATCCAAATTGGAAGGGAAGAAGTAAAATTATCATTATATGCAGATGACATGATACTGTATATAGAAAACCCCAAAGACTAAAACTACTAGAACTAATAAATTCAGCAAGGTATCAGGATACAAGATTAACACACAGTAATCAGTTTCATTTCTTTATGCTAACAGTGAAATATCAGAAATGGAAACCAAAAAAACCCCACAACCTTTTAAAATCACACCCCCAAAACTACTTAGCAATAAACCCAACAAAAGGGTGAAGGATTATATGCTGAGAACTATAAAACATTAATAAAGGAAGCTGAAAATGATTCAAAGAAATGGAAAGATATCCAATGCTCTTGGATTGGCAGAATTAATATTGTTAAAATGGCCATACTACCCAAACCAGTCTACAGATTTAATGTGATCTCTATCAAATTACCCATGATGCTTTCATGGAACTAGAACAAATAATCCTAAAATCTATATGAAACCATAAAAGACCCAGAACTGCCAAAGCAATCCTGAGGAAAAAGAACAAAGCAGGAGGCATAACCCTCCTAGACTACAGACAGTACAGTAAGTCCACTACATACAAACCTTCAAGTTGTGAACTTTCAAAGATTTGAACTTGCATTCACATGCCCAATCACATAAGGCATGAATGAAATTGCAGCTTGCCCTCTGTCTCCTATTGCTGACAATCCTTCAGCTGTACCATCTCCTACCCCTTCTCCTTCTAGTCAGTAACGCTTCTTGCTGTTCTTTTAATGTCAACCCTTATATGCCAGCTGTTGAACTGTACCATGATACTTTTTAAGGCACTGTACTGTAAGATTAAATGTGATATCTTTATTTTTTGTTTTTTATGTATTACTTGTGTAAAAAGTTTTATAAATGTATTACAGCACAGTACTATATAGCTGATTGTGTTAGTTGGGTATCTAGGCTAACTTTGTTGGACTTATGAACAAATTGGACTTAAGAACATGCTCTTGCAATGGAACTCATTCATATGTAGGGGACTTACTGTACTACAAAGTTACAGTAATCAAAATGGCATGGTATTGGCACAAAAATCAGACATATGGATCAATGAAACAGAACAGAGCGCCCAGAAATAAGTCCACACACTTACAGTCAATTCATCTTTGGTAAAGGAGGCAAGAAACGACTTCCAATACTATGTTGAATAGAAGTGGTAAAGAAGATCCTTCAGCAAGTGATGAGAAAGCTGGACAGCCTCATGTAAATCAATGAAGTTAGAACACATCCTCTCACCAAACACAAAAATTAACTCAAAATCTTAGACATAAACACAAGACATGACACCATAAAACTTCTCAAAGAGATCATAGGCAAAGCATTCTCTGACATAAATCGTACCAATGTCTTCTTAGGTCAGTCTCCCAAGACAAAAGAAATAATAACAAAAAATAAACAAATGGGACCTAATCAAACCTACAAACTTTTGTATAGCAAAGGAAACTATAAAGGAAAAATGAAATGACAACCTATGGAATAGGAGAAAATATTTGCAAACAAAGTGACACAGGATTTTAATTTCCATACACAAAAAGCTCGTATGCCTCAACAACAAAAATACAAACAACTCAATCAAAAATTGTACAGAAGACCTAGGCATTTTTCCAAAGAAGAAATACAGATGACCAACAGGCATGTGAAAAGATGCTCAACATCACCAGTTATTAGAGAAATGCAAATCAAAACTGCAGTGAGGCACTATCTCATATAGATCAGAATGGCCACCATCAAAAAGTCTACAAATAACAAATTCTGGACAAGGTTTGGAGAATGGGAACCCTCCTACACTGTTGGTGGGAATGTAAGTTGGTGTAGCCAATATGGAAAACAGTATGGAGGTTCCTCAGAAAACTAAAGATAGTTGTCATATGATCCAGTAACCCCACTCCTGGACATATATAGGCACAAAATTATAATTCAAAAAGATACATGCACCCCTGTGTTCACAGTGGCACTATTCACAATTAGCCAGGACATGGAAACAAACTAAATGTTCAACAGATAAATGGATAAAGAAGATGTGGTACATATATATATATTGGATGACTCAGCCATATAAAAGAATGAAATAATGCCATTTGCAGCCACATGGACGGACTTAGAGATTATAAAACTAAATGAAGTAAGTCAGAAGGAGAAAAATAAATACCATATGACTTCCCTGGTGGCTCAGATGGTAAAGCATCTGCCTACAATGCAGGAGACCCAAGTTCAATCCCTGGGTTGGGAAGCTCCCCTGGAGAAAGAAATGGCAACTCAGCCTTTTTTATAGTCCAACTCTCACATTCATACATGACTACTGGAAAAACCATAGCTTTGACTAGATGGACCTTTGTTGACAAAGTAATATCTCTGCTTTTTAATATGCTCCCTGTGTGTGCTTAGTCACTCAGTCATGTTCGACTCTTTGAGACCCCAAGGACTGTAGCCCACCAGGTTCCTCTGTCCATGGGGATTCTCCAGGTAAGAATATGCTGTCTAGGTTGGTCATAACTTTTCTTTCAAGGAGCAAGCATCTTTTAATTTCATGGCTGCTGTCACCATCTTCAGTGATTTTGGAGCCCAAGAAAATAAAGTCTGTCACTGTTTCCATTGTTTCTCCGTCTATTTGCCATGGAGTGATGGGACCAGATGCCATGATCTTAGTTTTTTAAATGTTGAGTTGCTTTTTCACTCTCCTCTTTCACTTTCATCAAGAGGCTCTTTTAGTTCCTCTTCACTTTCTGCCATAACGGTGGTGTCATCTGCATATCTGAGGTTATTGCTATTTCTCCCAGCAGTTTTGATTTCATCTTGTGCTTCATCCAGCCTGGCATTCACCTGATGTACTCTGCATGTAAGTTAAATAAGCAGGGTGACAATATACAGCCTTGACGTACTCCTTTCCCAGTTTGGAAACAGTCTGTTGTTCCATGTCCGTTTCTAACTATTGCTTCTTGACCTGCATACAGATTTCTCAGGAGGTAGGTAAGGTGGTCTGGTATTCCCATCTATTTAAGAATTTTCCACAATTTGTTGTGAACTACACAGTCAAAGGCTTTGGCCTAATCAATAAAGCAAAGTAGAAGTTTTTCTATATTTATGTAGACAAGTAAAACTGAACCACTTTGCTGTATGGTAGAAAGTAATACAACATTGAAAGTCAATTTTACTTTAATAAAAATCATGTCTATATATGTATATAATCACAAAAGTAAAAAAGATGTATTTGTATGACTTAAACATGATTTTAACTTATTTTCTAAATTTTACTGTCTCTACAATGAACATGGGTTAATTTTATAGACTGCAAAATAGATATCAGTACATACAAATTTATGTACATTTTTATTATATCTAGGTTTCAAAATGTAAACAGCCATGTGACTGAAAAGACAAATACAAAATGTTAATACTGGCTATATTTCAGGGTAGCAAGACATTGGTGATTATTTTTCCCTTTTTTGTTTTTATAAATTTGTCCTTTTATTAATAATTTTAAAAAGTAAACTTTATGGTGTTAATACTGCAAGATGCCTTCTTAAGGCATTTCAGGTCACTGTGTTTGGTTACCTGGACTAGTCTGACATTTTCCACTGACTTTACATTAAATAATTATACAAAAGAACATCTCTCAGAATGTATTCCTTAGAACACTAAGTTCTTGGGATGTTAATAGTTGTTTATAAAAGAAAAAATATCATGGATAGGTAAATTAGAGAAAGCTGGGTTACCAAAGTTAAACACATTAAAACTTAAAAAAAACAAAAACAGCTTTAATGTACTAGAGGGGCCCTTTGCATTCACATGCCAACCTCAGAGTAAGCTTTACTTTTGAAACTGGATTATGAAACTCTTTTCTTTGAATAACAGGTGGGATTATTCTTTAAAGGAATGCAACTTGGAGAAGATTGATATCCCAGCTTAAGCAAGTCTAGATATCAAAATATGAACATTTTATATCTTTATATATTACATATATATTTATACATAATTTTAAAATTGATTAGTTCTTGTATTAAAAACATTCATTATATATGTCCTTTTAAATGTCTCTTTTGCAGGCAGGGTGGCTCAGATGGTAAAGACTCTGCCTGCAATGCAGGAGACCCAGGTTTGATCCCTGGAAAGATCTCCTGGAGAAGGAAATGGCAACCCACTCCAGTATTTTTGCCTGGAAAGTTCTATGAACAGAGGAGCTTGGTGGGCTAAAGTCCATGGGGTTACAAAGAGTCAGACATGACTGAGCAACAAATGGTTTTCCTTAATGTAGTATAAAAGTGTCCAGTTTATAAAATGTTGGATTTCATGTCTGATTTCTTTTCTACATGATATTGCTTCCAGAGCATTGTGAAATAGCTCCATTACAGCATTTGTACCAATACATTGTATTTATTTCTTTTCATAGAATTCTTTACCATGATGATTTTCTTGAGATCAGGGATGTTCTCTTAGTATTGTTGACATATTACTGCTGCTACTGCTAAGTCGCTTCAGTCGTGTCCGACTCTGGGCGACCCCATAGATGGCAGCCCACCAGGCTTCCCTGTCCCTGGAATTCTCCAGGCAAGAACACTGGAGTAGGTTGCCATTTCCTTCTCCAATGCATGAAAGTGAAAAGTGAAAGTGAAAAGTGAAAGTGAAGTCGCTCAGTCGTGTCCGACTCTAGAGACGCCATGGACTGCAGCCTACCAGGCTCCTCTGTCCATGAGGGTGTGCAATAAATATTTACTGAATAGATTGGTGGTGGTTTAATCACTAAGTCATATCCAACCGCTATGATTCCACAGACTGTAGCCTTCCAGGCTCCTTTGTCCATGGGAATCTCCAGGCAGGAGTACTGGAGTGGGTTGCCATTTCCTTCTCCAGGGAATCTTCCCAATCTAGGAATCAGACCCAGATGTCCTGCATTACAGGCAGATTCTTTACCAACTGAGCTATAAGGGAAGCCCATTGAATAGATTAATTAGATATTAACTCAAGGTACCTAAGATTCTTCAGGAATAAGAGAGGGAAGGCTAGTGTAGAGTCTGCAAATTTAAAAATACTTTATTTTTTAAGTAAGAAGAATAAAATAGTGCTTTGGATATACAAAAAAAGAACTCATAGTTGAATCAAATTAGCTTGATAAAAGTCCTGGAGGAAAATGAAACTGACAGGGCAGGTTCTCCAAATTAGGTGTAAAACTTCTCTTGAACCAAGCTTGTAATAAAATGTAATGAAAATACTTGAAGCAGAGAAGACAGTAGTATCTTCAAGAGATGTGTATTTTAAGATGTGGTGAAATAGTCCATTAAAATGAGAAGAGCTGAAGGCATAGGAGAAAAAGGCACTTACATTTAAAGACTGAAAAGGAAAATGTGGCCCTTGGCAACCTAGATACTATTGAGGTCAGCTTGTGGACTTTTCCTGAATCCCTGATTGCTCTTTTTCTTGCTTATGCTTTGCAAATTCTCCATGGAGGGGGGCGGGGAATCCACTGAAACTTGTTGTGATGTAACTGGGAGACATTATTTCAAATGGATGTACAGCTATGATTGATTTCAATGATTCTGTTTGGATGTCAAGACAATATAGCTAACAGTTGGGAGTGAAGAATAAATGAGCCACCTCTTCTTTTTTAAATCATCTCACTTTTGTCATCTTGATGGGCTTTACATTTTAGTATATCAGTGTATCTGTCCAGCTCTCATTGTGTCATAGAGACAGACTTCTGCCTGTGGCACAGCTGAGGTAAACCTTAAAGTGACTCAGATAAAGAAAAGACATCATCCCAAGTGAGTAAACACTTTCTCTGCACCCCTTTACCTCACTTTGCCTTGTGCTTTTGAATGTTTTAGTATCCAAAATATCACAGGATGGAAATATAAGTAGTGCTCTCACTGGCAAGAATGATACCCCAGAGCTTATACAGTTGGTTGAAGATTAAAATTCTCAATCAGACTCTTCCCTCTTTTGCCCAAATAGTCATGTGATATAAAAATTACAAGGCTATTTTTATTATTAAATACTGTATTTGCATAATTTCTAAATCCTCAAACCACCTCTACAATTATCCATAAAATATAGCATTTGGTTTATAGATAAGACAACAAAATCCATGAGAGAAGAGTCTAGATTGGCCAACTGACAGAAGTCAGGCTTTTCCTGCCACCTTAATCTCTGTGACTTAAACTTATTGGTGTTTTGTTTGTTAAAAAAAAAAAAAAAAATCCAACTGGCCAAAACAGTCTTACAACTCCCCTTGGCTTCACTAAACTTTAGAGATATAAAGGGAACATATCTCAATTTAACAAAGGCCATTTATGACAAACCCACAGCTAACGTCATAATGGTAAAAAGCTGAAAGTCTTTCCCATAGATAAATTCAAGAATAAGACAGGGTTGCCCAGTATCACCACTTCTATTTAACAGAGTATTGAAAGTTTTAGCCACAGCAATTAGCAAGAAATAAATAAATTAAAGTTATCCAACTTGAAAGGGGAGAAGTAAAACTGTCATGGTTTGCAGAAGACAGGATATGTTATATAGCAAACCTTAAAGTCTCAACCTAAAATTTTTAGAACTAATTAATGAATTCAGCAAACTTGCAGTGTGCAAGACTGATATACAGAACTCTATTCCTATTCTATATACTAATGATGAACTATCAGAAAGAGCAAGAAAACAATTTTGTTTAAAATCACAGCAAAGATTGTTTAAAATCACACCAAAGATCCGTCTAGTCAAAGCTATGGTTTTTCCAGTAGTCAAGTATGGATGTGAGAGTTGTACTATAAAGAAAGCTGAGCACTGAAGAATTCATGCTTTTGAACTGTGGTGTTGGAGAAGACTCTTGAGAGTCCCTTGGACTGCAAGGAGATCCAACCAGTCCATCCTAAAGGAAATCAGTCCTGAATATTTGTTGGAAGGACTGATGCTGAAGCTGAAACTCCAACTTTGGCCACCTGATATGAAGAACTGACTCATTTGAAAAGACCCTGATTCTGGGAAAGATTGAAGGCAGGAGGAGAAGGGGATGACAGAGGATGAGATGGTTGGATGGCATTACCAACTCAGTGGACATGAGTCTGAGAAAACTCCAGGAGTTGGCGATAGACAGAGAGGCTGCAGTCCATAAGGTTGCAGAGAGTTGGACACGACTGAGCAACTGCACTGAACTGAACTGAAAGATTGTTTCCTACATCTATAACTCTATTTCTGTTTTGTAAACAAGTTCATTTGTACCATTTGTTTCAGATTCCACATATAAGCAAAATTATATGATAAAAAATCCTATGATTACCAGGGGAGGAAGAGGGGAAGGGATCAATTTGCTGATTCTGATTGATATATA
Source organism: Bubalus kerabau (assembly GCF_029407905.1). NCBI lineage: Eukaryota > Metazoa > Chordata > Mammalia > Artiodactyla > Bovidae > Bubalus > Bubalus kerabau. Next base: position 225,223,012 of record NC_073624.1, read on the forward strand.
CACACTACTATATATAAAATAGGTAATTAATAAGGACCTACTGTATAGCACAAGAAACTCTACTAAATACTCTGTAGTGCCCTATATGGGAAAAACATCTAAAAAAGAATGAATATATGGACAACTGATTCACTTTGCTTTCAGCATAAACTAACATAACACTGTAAATCAACTATACTTCAATAAAAATTTTAAAATCACACCAGAAAAAATAAAATACCTAGGAATAAACTCAGTAAAGAAGATGAGAGTCCTATACTCTGAAAACTGAAAAACAGTATTGAGTAAAATTTAAGATGATACAAAGAAATAGAAAGATACTCTGTACTCTTGGATTAGAAAGAATTAAAACTGTTAAAATGACCATACTACCCAAAGCAATAAGCAGATTGAGTGAAATCCCTATCAATCAACATACCCCATGACTTTTTTCTTCAAACTGGAACAAATAATCCTAAAATTCATTGGAACCACAAAATACCTTGAATTGCCAAAGCAATACTAAGTAAAAAGAACAAAACTGGAGGTATTACTTTCCCAGATTTTAGACTGTACTACAAAGATACAGAAATCAAAATATGGGGTACTGGCATAAAAACAGACATAAAGAATAGCAAAATAGAATAGAAAGTCCAGGAATAGACCCATGCACCTACGGTCAGTTAACATTTGACAAAGGAGGCAAGAATATACAATGGACAAAAGACGGTCTCTTAAATAAGAGGTACTGAAGAAATGTACAGCTACATGTAAAATAATGAAATTAGAATATTTCTTCACGTCATATACAAATAACTCAATATGGATTAAATACATAAATGTAGTACATGAAACCATAAAACTCCTAGAAGAAAACTTAGAACATTCTTTCATGTGAATTATAGCAATAGTTTTCTAGATCTGTCTCCCAAGGTAAAAGAAATAAAAGCAAATAGAAACAAATAGAATCTAATTAAACTTAAAACCTTTCGAACAGCAAAGGAAACCATTGACAAAATGATAAGGCAACCTACTATATGGGAGAAAATGTTTGCAAATGATATGATAAGGGGCTAAATATCTAAATATGAAAACAGAGCCTACAACTCAATATAGAACAACTCATTCAAAAATGGGCAGAACACCCGAACACACATTTTCCAAAGAAGACATACAGATTGCTAACAAGCACATGGAAAGATGCTCAGCATTGCTAATTATCACAGAAATTAAAGTCAAAATCACAATGAGATATTACCTCACACTTGTCAGAATGAGTATCATCAAAAATCTAGAAATAACAAATGTTGGCAAGGATGTGGAGAAAAGGGAACCATTGTACACTGTTTCTTGGAATGTAGATTTGTATAGCTATTACAAAGAACAGTATGGAGGTTCTTCAAAAGAAAAAAAATAAACAAAACAGAAGTAGAAGTACCATCAGTTCAGTTCAGTTCAGTCCCTCAGTCGTGTCCGACTCTTTGCGACCCCATGAATCGCAGCACACCAGGCCTCCCTGTCCATCAACAACTCCCCGAGTTCCCCCAAACTCATGTCCATCGAGTCAGTGATGCCATCCAGCCATCTCATCCTCTGTCGTCCCCTTCTCCTCCTGCCCCTAATCCCTCCCAGCATCAGGGTCTTTTCCAATGAGTCAACTCTTCGCATGAGGTGGCCAAAGTACTGGAGTTTCAGCCTCAGCATCAGTCCTTCCAATGAACACCCAGGACTGATCTCCTTTAGGATGGACTGGGTTGGATCTCTCATATAACCCAGCAATTCTAATCCTGTGTATATATATCCATAAAAAATAAAAACACTAATTCAAAAAGATATATGCACCCCAGTGTTCATAGCAGCACTGTTACAATTGTAAAGATATGGAAGCAACCTGTACCCAACAAAAGAGGAATGGATCCATCAATAGAGAAAATCCAAAAAAGAGCAGATATATGTAAAGTATAGCTGATTCACTTTCCTGTACAATTGAAACAAGACTGTAAAGCAAATATACTCCAATAAAAAAAATTTCAAAAAACAGATGAATGGATAAAGAAGATGTGGTGAATATATATACATATGTATATATACACACATATATATATATACATGTATGTAGAATCCCATGGACAGAGGGGCCTGGTGGGGCTGCGGTCTATGGGGTTGCAAAGAGTCGGACACGACTAAGCAACTAACACACACACACACATATATATACATATATATATACACACACACATATACACACAATGGAATACTACTGAGCCCTAAAAAAGAATGACATTCTACCATTTTTGGCAAAGTGAGTGGATGTAGAGAATACTATGATTAGTGAAATAACTCATACAGAGAAAGACAAATACTATATAGTATAACTTCCATATGGAATCCAAAAAATTAATGCAAACAAATGTATATAGCAAAACATAAACAGACTCATAGATATAGAAAACAAACAGGTGGCATCTAATCTATAAAAATACTGAGTCACTATGCTGTATATGTGTGAAACATGTAATATTGTAAATCAACATTTTTCAGTAATTTTTAAAAGGTAGCAATTATATTTGGTTGTTTTCTCTTCTGTTATATGTGTCTCAAGAAAAAAAAGGACTGCTTTATTTCTTTTTAGTGACTTTTCTGGATAAAGAATTATTCCCTAGCATGTACTAGGAACTGTTTTTATGGAAGAGTTAAATGTGTAGGCTTCCTAACAGAGAAGAGCTAAGCTTTAATTCTGAGTTTGAATTCCAGCTGTGCACTTGAAATTTGTGTGGTGCTGACAAGCTATTTGACTTGCCTGTGAGTGTCCAGGAGTTTCCAGCATAGGCATGGGTCAACAGTGGCCTCCTACAGGGTTGGGAGCACTGAATGCAGCAGTACCTGCATTGGACCTTCTGAAGGAGGTCGCCATTATCTTCATTACCTCCACCATAGTTTGGTCATAAGTCAAACAACAGGGAGGAAACACAGTCCTGCTCATCAACAGAAAATTGGATTAAAGATTTACTGAGCATGGCCCCACCCATCAGAACAGTTTCCCTCTCAGTCAGTCTCTCCCATCAGGAAGCTTCCATAAACCTCTTATTCTTCTCCATCAGAGGGCAGACAGAATGAAAACCACAATCACAGAAAACTAACCAGTCTAATCACATGGACCACAGCCTTGTATAACTCAATTAAACTATGAGCCATGCTGTATAGGGCCACACAAGACAGACGGGTCATGATGGAGATTTCTTACAAAACGTGGTCCACTGGAGAAGAGAATGGCAAACCACTTCAGTATTCTTGCCCTGAGAACCCCATGAACAGTATGCAAAGGCAAAAAGATAGGACACTGAAAGATGAACTCCCCAGGTCAGTAGGTACCCAATATGCTACTGGAGATCAGTGGAGAAATAACTCCAGAAGAATGAAGAGATGGAGCCAAAGCAAAAACAACACCCAGTTCTGGATGTGACTGGTGATGGAAGTAAAGTCCAATGCTATAAAGAGCAATATTGCATCAGAACCTGGAATGTTAGGTCCATGAATCAAGGCAAATTGGAAGTGGTCAAGCAGGAGATGGCAAGAGGGAATATCAACATTTTAGGGATCAGCAAACTAAAATGAAATTTAACAGGTGAATTTAACTCAGATGACCATTACATCTACTACTGTGGGCAAGAATCCCTTAGAAGAAATGGAGTAGCCATCATAGTCAACAAAAGAACATGAAATGCAGTACTTGGATACAATCTCAAAAATGGGAAAATGATCTCTGTTCGTTTCTAAGGCAAACCATTCAATATCACAGCAACACAAGTTTGTGCCCTGACCAGTAATGCTGAAGAAGCTGAAGTTGAAAGATTCTATGAAGACCTACAAGACCTTCTAGAACTAACACCTAAAAGAGATATCCTTTTCATTATAAGGTACTGGAATGCAAAAGTAGGAAGTCAAGAAATACCTGGAGTAACAGGGAAATTTAGCCTTAGAGTACAGAATGAAGTGGGGCAAAGGCTAATAAAATTTTGCCAAGAGAACACACTGGTCATAGCAAACACCCTCTTCCAACAACACAAGAAACAACTCTACACAAGGACATCACCAGATAGTCAATACCAAAATTAGATTGATTATATTCTTTGGAGCCAAATATGGAGAAGCTCTATACAGTCAGCAAAAACAAGATGGAGAATGGACTGTGCTTCAGATCATGAGATCCTTATTCCCAAATTCAGACTTAAATTGAAGACAGTAGGAAAACCCACTAGACCATTCAGGTATGACCTAAATCAAATCCCATATGATTACATGGTAGAAGTGACAAATAGCTTCAAGGGATTAGATCTGATAGACAGAGTGCCTGATGAACTATGGATAGAGGTTCGAGACATTGTACAGGAGGCAGGGATCAAGACCATCCCCAAGAAAAAGAAATGCAAAAAGGCAAAATGGTCATCTGAGGTGGCCTTATAAATAGCTGTGAAAAGAAGAGAAGCAAAAGGCAAATGAGGAAAGGAAAGATGTACGCATTTGAATGCAGAGTTCCAAAGAATAGCAAGGAGATAAGAAAGCCTTCCTCAGTGATCAATAAAAAGAAATAGAGGAAAACAACAGAATGGGAAAGACTAGAGATCTCTTCGACAAAATTAGAGATACCAAGGGAACATTTCATGCAAAGATGGGCTCGATAAAGGACAGAAATGGTATGGACCTAACAGAAGCAGAAGATATTAAAAAGAGGTGGCAAGAATACACAGAAGAACTATATAAAATGATCTTTATGACCCAGATAATCACAATAGTGTGATCACTCCCCTAGAGCCAGACATCCTGGAATTTGAAGTCAAGTGGGCCTTAGGAAGCATCACTGCAAACAAAGCCAGTGGAGGTAATGGAATTCCAGTGGAGCTATTTCAAATCCTAAAAGATGATGCTGTGGAAGTGCTGCACTCAATATGCCAGCAAATTTGGAAAACTCAGCAGTGGCCACAGGACTGGAAAAGATCAGTTTTCATTCCAATCCCAAAGAAAGGCAATGCCAAAGAATGCTCAAACTACCACACAATTGCACTCATCTCACATGCTAGTAAAGTAATGATCAAAATTCTCCAAGCCAGGCTTCAACAGTAGGTGAACCATAAACTTCCAGATGTTCAAGCTAGTTTTAGAAAAGTCAAAGGAACCAGAGATCAAATTGCCAACATCTGTTGAATCACTGTAAAAGCAAGAGAGCTCCAGAAAAATATCTGTTTTGTTTTATTGACTATGTGAAAGCCTTTGACTGTATGGATCACAACAAACTGTGAAAAATTCTTAGATGGGACTATCAGACCACCTGACCTGCTTCCGTAGAAATCTCTATGTAGGTCAAGAAGCAACAGTTAGAACTGGACATGGAACAACAGACTGGTTTCAAATCAGGAAAGGAGTACATCAAGGCTATATTTTGTCACCCTGCTTATTTAACTTATATGCAATGTACATCATGTGAAATGCCAGGCTGGAAGAAGCACAAGCTGGAATCAAGATTGCCAGGAGAAATATCAATAACCTCAGAAATGCAGGTGACACCACCCTTATGGCAAAAAGCGAAGAAGAACTAAAGAGCCTCTTGATGAAAGTGAAAGAGGAGAGTGAAAAAGTTGGCTTAAAACTCAACATTCCTAAAAGATCATGGCATCCAGTCCCATGGCTTCATGGCAAATAGAGGGGGAAACAATGCAAACAGTGAGAGACTTTAGGGGGCTCCTAAATCACTGCTGGAGAAGGAAATGGCAACCCACTTCAGTATTCTTGCCTGCAGAATCCCAGGGACAGCAGAGCCTGGTGGGCTGCCATCTATGGGGTCGCACAGAGTCGGACACAACTGAAGCGACTTAGCAGCAGCAGCAGCAGCAGCCGCCAAAATCACTGCAGGCAGTGACTGCAGCCATGAAATTAAAAGACGCTTGGTCCTTGGAAGAAAAATTATGACCAACCTAGACAACATATTAAAAAGTAGAGACATTACTTTGCCAACAAAGGTCTGTCTAGTCAAAGCTTTGGTTTTTCCACTAGTCATGTACAGATGTGAGATTTGGAATATAAAGAAAGCTCAGCACCAAAGAATTGATGCTTTTGAAGTGTGGTGTTTGTAGAAGACTGTTGAGAGTCCCTTGGACTGTAAGGATATCCAACCAGTCCACCCTAAAGGAAATCAATCCTGTATATTCATTAGAAGGACTGATGCTGAAGCTGAAACTCCAATACTTTGACTACCTGATGCAAAGAACTGACTCATTGGAAAAGACCCTGATGCTGGGAAAGATTGAAGTCGGGAGGAGAAGGGGAAGAGGATGAGATGGTTGGATGGTATCACTGGCTCAATGGACATAAGTTTGAGTTGGTTTCTGGAATTGGTGATGGACAGGGAGGCCTGGTGTTGCAGTCCCTGGGGTCGCAAAGAGTCAGACGGGACTACTGACTGACTGACTAAGATCTGAACTGAACTAACAAGTTACTTAACCACTGCTTTCTTTAATCTCCTTTTCAGTAAAATGGGGATAATATTACTTATCACAGGGTTACTGACAGATTAAATGGTTTTATTAGTGTCCTGGGCTGCTGTAACAAATTAGCACAAATGTGATGGCTGTAAACAACAGATATGTATTCTCTCACAGCTCTAGAAGCCAGAAACCCTTAATCAATGCCTTGACAAGATTGGTTCCTCCTATAGGCTCTGAAGACAAATCCATTTCCTGCCTCTCCCGGTTTTGGTGGCTGTCTGCCAATTTAGTGTTCTTTGATTTGTAGACACATCACTCTAATCTCTATCTTCATTTGTCTCTCTCCTCTAGGTTTTTGTATCTCAAATCTCTAAGCTCTAGGCACAAAGGCTGCCATAGAGTAAGCACCGGATTAGCAGAAGCTGTTTTTTTATCAATGGACATGAATTTGAACAAACTCCAGGAGATGGTGAAGGACAGGAAAGCCTGGCATGCTGTGGTCCATGGAGTTGCAAAGAGTGGGACAGAACCTAGTGACTGAACAACATTCTTCTTATCAAATGTCCATTTTGGTGGACATTGGTGGGTGAGTGGAAGAGCTAGAGGAATGGAACACAGACTTCTAGCTAGAAAGTAGCCAAACCTACAATGAATATAATCTTTTTAAAGGCACCATAACTGGCCCCTTTTTTGTGGGTCCCCAAACCGTCACATATCTTTTCCCAATTTTTGCTTTATGCAGCTGCTAAAAAAATAACACACAAGTCTTGCCAAGAAAATAATGAAACATTCCAGACTGTTAGGCCATAGCAAATTTTAATCAAAGACTCAGTGATCTCTACTGATACTGGAGGCCTCTTCAAAGCTGAAATCCACCATGAAATGACCATGGCATGAACCACAGCCGGGAAAGTGCAGCATCTGTGAACGGGTGAACGGCAGGAGATGTGCCTCTTTTATGCTTGGTGACCTGCTGCTTTGCAAAGGTGCCTGTGGTTCAGGGGTAAATTCCAACCACATTTTCAAATGCATATATCAGAGTCTATGTGTTTTAAATGACCTTTGACAGGACAATTTATCTATATATGAATTTTTATTAGTTCTCCCTATTTTTCCCTTCTTCATCTTGTGAACACGTTGCTAGGCCCTATGTATTTTCTGATTCCCTAACCTCAAGCCAGTTGTTCAGGGTAGAAAGCAAAGGAAAAGCTGCCTGAGGTCAGTAGCTTTTCCTATTTGGGGTCAAAGTCCTCAGAATATTAAAAAATCAATGTTGGCTATTCTAGGGAGTTCAGTTCAGTCGCTCAGTCATGTCCGACTCTTTGCGACCCCATGAATTGCAGCACGCCAGGCCTCCCTGTCCATCACCAACTCCCAGAGTTCACTAAGGCAGGAAGAAAAGAGTGGATCATCTTCACTGAGCAGTGGCAGGTGTTTGTGTATGGGTGGTATATGCATATATAACCACCCAAGGGAGGCTAGTGCCTGGCAGAGGAACTCAGACCTTAGCAAGCATCCCCGTGTCCCTAGTCGGGCATGGGAACAAGGAGCATGTGAGGAAAGAGAATGGGTACATTTCAGTATTGATGAGAGTGAATGGGTAAATGGCCCAAGGGGTCTTCTGATGGTCTGGTGATGCCAAAACACCTTGGTACCATGATAGGGAGGAGGAAAACTCAAAATGACTAAGACTGAATTTTCTACCAACCCACTGGAATGAGGGTACAGAGTCAAATTTAAATAAGTGCTATTGGTATTTTTTGCACATCTGATTTTATGAACAAAGATTCATTACATTTTGCACACTTGCTTGTTTTTTACACCAGTCTTTAGAAGTCTGCCATTAAGTATTTTCGGTTCCCTCACCCAATGTAAAAATAGAAGTTCACAGCTGACTCAGTTAAGGTCACACAGCCAGTATGTGGCAAAACAGAGCCTAAGAGTTCTGACTCCTAGTTTAATATTCTTCTCACTATGCCTAAGTATGATGCATACCAATAGAAAAAAGAAATCTTATAGTTGCTAGTCAAGACTATGAGAATTGGTGGGTATGTGTCAGCTATTGTTCTAAATGCCACACCCACTGAGATCTATTAGATAGCTTGAAATAATGGTATTATTTTAAAAATATTAGGATACCTTACTATTGTTAAAGAATTCTCACCAAGCACCATCGCTCTGTGAGTGAGGAAGGAAAGGCACCCAGGGGATAGTTGCTGCCATGGTTACAGTATCATCCTGTATATCCAGCTCACCTCCAAAACAAGCAAGGTGTCAGTCAAATTCACTCCTCCATCCCCAGTGTCTAGTACTGTGTCTGGCCCATGAAGTTCTTAGAAAGCATGGAGATTATAAGAAGGAAAGGATGAGCACATGATTCCAACAATTGAGAGTTAGATGCCTAAGAGGAGGCTAGAAACAAGTTTAGAAACATATGTAAAAGCAATATAACTTCACCTGAGAGTAGGAGGATTCTTCTAAAAGAGCCAGTAAATCTGTTTCAAGGAAAGAGTACCCAGTAATAATGAGGGAATTTAGGACAAGCCTGGGTCCCAGGTACGCTTGGCAAGTCAAATCACTCTAAGGCAAGACTTCGGGGGGAAGTGAATGGGACAGAGTTGAAAGCCATGAAAACTTAAAAGTGTAATATTGGATGAGCTGAAAGGGGATATCTGAGAAATATTAGAAACATTCCTACCTCACCAGCTCTGCTGGGGTTTCTATTGCTTATCTGGATTTTGCGTCTATAAGCTTTCCTTTCACTTGACTATAATCCTTGCAACCCTACACATTATTGGGTGAATGGCTGAATTTTGTTAGATGTGGGACATAATGGAAGGTGGTATATCATAGCACATAAAAATAAATTTAAAAAGAACATTAGACATCCTACAACCCTATCTTTCCAATATTAAAAATGTTGTCAATATTGAAGAGTTTACCTATTTTCTCAAATACAGTTTAGGTTCTGGCTGTATCAGCCTTCCATAAATATCTCAGCCAATCCATCCAATTCTGAGAGACTTGATACATCATTTCACTTTCTTTCCACCCACAGTATCCTTTGCTCACCCTTAGCAGGCTTTCATGTCTTTCACATGGGTTCATGGCATCAGACCCTTTAAATTTTGTTATCAATTCTACTGTCACCTCAGATAATAGTAATAAAAACAGTAGCGATACTGATCATAGCTATGAACTATAGAGTATTAATAGACCAAGACTTTTCATGAACAATGTCACTGACTTCTCACAGCAACCGTAATAATGTTGGTACCATCTTACCAATGATGACAAATAATGAATCTCAGATGGGGAGTGACACTGTTAGAATTGGAACTCAGCATTGACACAATTTCAAATCCATCCAAACATTATGTCTAGCTGGTAGCTTTATATTCATTAAAGAATTCTGTCGAATAAAGAAAGAAATCGCCCTAAGAAGAGAATAGATAACAGTCCTCAGATGAAGTTATGGGTGATGTCATCCCTGCCTGGCAGCCTGCAAAGTGCCATGCTCAAGTGAACAGCTGCATCTTCAAAATAGTACTGCTTCAATACTTCATTGTTAGGGGCAAGTTAGTATTATGTTTGCCTGTGTCACTTTAATCTCTGCTCTAGGCTTATGAACTCTTTATTTGGGCTTATGGTCTTATTTGGTTAATTTTTTTATTTTGTGTAGTAAATTTTGTTTAGTCGCCCAGAGGCCCTGAAACACACGGTGCCAAAAAAAATAAACATTATTAAAACGATAGCTATTAATATAAACATTGCCAAGAGATAATTTGTAAGGGTGGGGGAAAAGCAAAATATTGAAAGTATGGTTGCCAAAGCAAAGCATCACCACTACTTACTCTTTCTTTTAAGCTCTGCCTCTCTGTTGTCTAGGGCAACAAGTAAGAAAAGCCTTGTAAGGTGGTTCTGGGAAAGGAGATTCCCCATCAAGTGCTCACAAATGGCCAGAGACACAAATACAAACCCAGTGCAACCAGAGACGCCTGTTTACAAGCTTAGCTGTGGATTTATGAATTAACATATTCAAATTCCATGGTTATTTCAACAAACACATTTTAACTCTACTGCCTTGAGGAAAATCGGAGTTTAACTGCTGAACAACACACTTGTGAAATGTTCACTTTCCCAAAGTATGTTGTGAGTCAAAGACATTATCAATGAAGATAATAAGATGAAAGGGCACATAAAAGACACAAAGTTTAGACATTTGTTGGTTACTGAGAAACAAAAATGAAGCAGTCTTAAACAGTATAAAGGAAGATAGGGGAGAATGTTTTCCCAGACTTTATTGGCTCCATTCCTTCTCCCAAAGCAGAATTGAGAACAGAAAAGAAAGAGAATCCCTCATTCTTACTTACACTCTTTGCTGCTTATGCTTCTCATGGTGAATGGAGGGTGATTACATAGAGTTTAGAAAAAGAGGGAGAATATAATAAAGGAAGCAATGGTTTTGGAAAGGTTTAGGCATCTTTAGAATTCAGAGGAGAGATTAAAGGCCTGGGAGAGGACACAGGACTTTCTGCTGTTGCCATCTTAAGTGCTATCCAGCTATATTCCCAGCCTTTGAGAGATGTTTCACCATGCTTGGCCAGATCTCTGTTACCTACCTAGAAAATCACAAAGGCTGAGATCAAAACTAACTTTGGCCTAATACTAAAATCCCTAGTGGAGTTCGACAAACCTATGTATTTCTAATCGCACCCCAGATACATGCAGTAAGGTTGGCATGACTGTAGGTGTACAAAACTCCAAAAGGATTTTGATACTCAGCCAAGATTGAAAGCCAATGAAACTATGGCATAAAGCAAATCCACTGAAGTCTTATGTGCATACAAATTATGTGGGTATCTTGTTAAAATGCAAATTGTGATGCAGCAGGCCTACAGCAGGGTTTGAAATTCTTCATTTCTAACAGTGATAACAATGCTACTAATCCTAGGTCCTATTTTCATGGCAAGGTTTTAAAGAATCCATTTTAGAGTCAGACTATCTGAAGGTCAAAGTTGTATTAAAAACAGTATACTGTTTCCTGATGCTGGGAAAGACTGAGGCTGAAGGAGAAGAGGGCTTCAGAGGATGAGATGGTTGAATGGCATTACCAATGAAATGGACATGAACCTGGGCAAACTCCCGGAGTTGGTGAGGGGACCCTACTGAGCAAATGAACAACAACAACATTTGAAGGTAAAAGTTGGATGAAAAACAGTATACTTCTTTTTTTAAATTGGGGTCTAGTTGCTTTACAATGGTATGTTAATTTCTGCTATACAGTGAAGTGAATCAGCTCTATGTATACCACCTCTGTTTTGGATTTCCTTCCCATTTAGGTCATTACACAGAGCATGGAGTAGAATTCCCTGAACTACACTGTAGGTTCTTATCAATTATCTATTTTATACATAATAGTGTATAGACAAATACTGTTTAACTCCACTTAATGGAATATCTAGAATAGTCAAATTCATAAGAGTCAGAAAGTATATTGGTAGATGCCAGAGGCCAGGGAGTGGGGGGTAAGGGGAATGGGGATTTAATGTTTAATGGGAGACAGAGTTTCAGTTTAGTAAAATGAAAACTTTGGAAGATGGATGGTGAGAGTTGCACAACGATGTGAATGTACCTAGTCCCACTAAACTGTATAGTTAAATATGGTTAAAACAGTATGTTTTATATTATGTGACTTTTATGTGTGCGTTCTCAGTCACGCCTGACTCTTTGTAACCCCACTGACTGTAGCCCACCAGGCTCCTCTGTCCATGGGGTTCTTCAGTCAAGAATACTGGAGTGGGTTGCCATTTTCTATTCCAGGGGATCTTCCCAACCCAAGGATTGAAACTGTGTCCCTTGCATCCCCTGCATCGCAGGTGGATCTTTACCACTGCACCACCTGGGAAACTACATGAGACTTCTACCACAATTAAAAAACAAAAAAACCACTATACTTCTCCCCCCATAATATAGGCCCCTTGGTCCTAACTAATAACAATTAAAAAGAATCATCTGACTAGCAAAAACATAGAAGAATTTGTTGGATGCCTAGTAATGCCCAGATATAAGTTATATCTTACATCTGTTTTATGAGAGATGTGATTGACTTTATAAAGATTTTGTTTGTTCCAAAATCATAATTCCCCAATCCTTCCAACCAATTACATCCATCTCCCAGAACAATGCCATAACTATCCAAATTCATTTTGCCCAGTGTAGGTTCAGGAAGCTAAGAGAACTTTATTTGGAGAGATGTCTTGCAAGTGGAATCTTTATGGTCTGTCCCAAAAGGATTTACTTCTATAAGAGAAATCACATTTTACTTCAACACCCAGGATTTCTGCACAAAGATTGACTCTCTTTCTCTGTAAAATAAAAATATATTGATGCTATTTGAAGGCTACACTAAATCATTAATGTAAAGCCCTTCTCTTCAGTGTCTAGCAAACAGCAAGAACTCAACAAATGGCTTAAAATAGCAGCATTCTTTCTACTTAACACTCCTTGCTAATTTAGGTGGAAGATGGCTGGTGAGTAGTGCAAAAGGAACAGGGTCAAGTTTATAGGAAAATCCAGTTCCTTTCTTTGGTTTGGGTGGATAAATTAAATCCACTAAACCCTATCTTTCTTCCAAGTTCTCAGGAAGCTGCCTCCATGGTCCAAACTTGGGAGACTTCTCTGGACTTCTCTGATAGAAGAACTGAGAGGAGGAGTAGAGAATTTTTGTCCAGTGAGCATGGATAATTGCAGAAAATTTACTTCCTGTGCTTGAGAGATGCTTCTAGAAATGATTCAGAAAACTTCTTTGTGGGGGGCGGGGGGAGTGGATGTTGAGTTTATAATACAACCTGAAGGTTGAAGGGCTTTTATTTGCCAATTTAGACTTGAGCTAGGAATCACACAATCTATAGAGCATTCAGTTCTTCATGAGTACAGTTAAGGCCAGAGATATCCAAATGCACAGACTACTCTGCTTTGTGCAGTGGTTAAAATGCTCTTCTTCAAATGGAATCTGGTTTTACTACTTTTTTCAACATTCATCCAAACTTTTTACCTGTGTTCAAAAAGCCAGGATTAATTTGATCTCCATGCTGTCCATATTTCCTCTTAGTTTTTCCAGCTAAGCACTCTAATCTTTGCAGAAGGGGAGATTAATGTAAAAGGAATAATGAAACATTTGACTGATATTAGGTGCTTGTCATTCTTCATTAGGTGCCCCTGAGTCACCTTCTTAAAGCCCTGCAAACAGAATAAAATGGGATCTGCTGATAGTCCATGTAGCATACTAATAAGAAGAAATGTAAATGGGAGAAGGCTTTCATTTTGCTAGAACAAACAGAGCAATATGCACCTCTCCATCTCTTAGCTTTCTGTACTTTCTCCAGGGGCTCAGTCTAATTAGCTATTTCATATTAATCACTATTTGTGCAGTAGATTCTTCCTGTGGCAGCTTTCCATTTCAGTTGCCTGAAAGACCAAAAGACTTTAAATATTTCCTTGGATGTGCTACAGGGTCCAAAATCACAAAATAACAATATTATATGTATTACAATTTGTTATTTTCAAATTCACTCTATCTTTCAGCTCCTTTGACCCTCAAAAAGCCCCTTGAGAAATGTTCAAGCCAGGCACACTTCTCAGTAATTAGTGCCATATTTTGAACCCAGTAGGTATTCAGAATAAGTTTTTCTTTCAGATGGTTGGGTCTCCATTTCAGAGATGAAGGAAATGAAGAACAGAGATGCTTAGATATAAAAGAAGACAGAAATATTTGATGACACCATTTAGATGAGCTCTCATTTCTCTTGATGACATGTTTGGATGATAACAGATAAGCAGACTTCAGTAGTTTATTAAAGTTTTAACTGAACTATTCTGATCAATTGAACTATAAGTAAGGATACGTTATAAAAGTCCACATCAGTTATAAATTTTAAATATTTATAGCCCTTGAATTTTCAGACAGTATTTCCTGCCAGTATTTTTATAAAGCAATCGAATAACCCAAGTTAATTTAGTAACTAATATTCTCATTATTCCGAGAACTGTTTGGGGATAATGTACTTTTAGCCTATACTAAAAACAAATGTATTGAAAGGATAATGTGGATAGGTTCTTCATGAACTTAAATGTGAACTTAATATTTTGGACAAATTAACCTTGATTTTGAAGTTGAAAATTTAGATTCCCTCTTCTCTGATGCACATATGGACATGGCATTATCATACGTTCCTTTCATAGAGTTGCTAATCATTCTTTGAACAGTGTTCCCATTATTGTTGTATCTCCAGAACAGCCATCCTCTTATGTTAAAATCACCAGTTATTTTCTCTTAGCCTATGCCCTTTGATAGAAAGCCTGTATATGCCAGTGAATATCACATGCAATATGGCAAGCCAACCAAAGGGACCACGGGTTATTGGAACAGAGGAGGTCCTTGACTGGATTGTCTTTCCTGTGGTTTTGAAGTAATATATCCAATACTGAGTAAGTTGGGTTCAGAGAGACAAGTACAAGAACTGAGGCTCCCCTGAAACATAGCTGACTGTGAGTAAAGTGATGACAGAGATTTTAAAAAGAGGACAGGATGGAGGGAAACAGAGACAGTGCCGAACCAGGCAGTAATTCTGGCAAAAGGTATCCTTGAATTTCCCCCGTTTACTTACAATGAACATCCCTTTTGCTTGACTTCAACTCCTTCACATTTCTTTTCACTTCTGTATGAGAACACTTTACTTAGACCTTTAGGCAGTATATTTTACATTTTTTTATCCTTTGGATAATGCCTCCTACTTCTAAAAACATCAAAAATATATTAAATAATTGCACAAATAACAATCATCTTCTAGAGAAGGACACTGTTCGAGGAGAATTTTATGCTTTACAAATGAAACGTAATAAGATAAGAAGTAGAATTGCACACACACACACACACACAAAAAAAAAAATGATTGAAACCCAAGTCTGTGAATGAGGAAACCAACATTTCCTCTCATATTGATTTTATGGAGATAAATCCTAATAAATTGTGTCCTTGGGGGAAAAAAAACAGTATTAATAGAATTATAGTTTTTGGTGGTTGAAAAGACACCTATTGAATGAAAATATGATGCCCTACTGAATTCAGTAATTTAATTTTCACTCAGTAGACTCATTCAGTAGGACCTGACAGCTTAGTGTTTTATTTTCTTTTTAATTACAAGACATTTTAGAATAAGAAGAAAGTCTAAGGTTTTCCTTTGAGGAGTAGAATGGATCATGGACCTTGGAGCAGACAGACCTGAGACTGGCTCTTAATGCCGCCTCTCATTGCAGTGTTATCTTGGCTGTGGGAATTTATTTAGCTTACCTCAGGCTTGATTTCACTTATAAATTGGGCTAATGATTGTTCTCACTTCTTAGAATTGCTATAAGGAATGACAGGAAAATTTTCACACTGTGGTCTAACAAATAACAAGCAACAATTAGTTTAGCTCTTTGGTGTCAGGGGAAAAGTGACTGTAGATCTTTTACATAGGATGTAATTTTGATGTGAACCTGAGTGGGTTTTTTAAATAACTTAGAATGTGAAGCACTGTAATATAACCATATATGTGGCATTCTTTGGCTTACAAAGCCTTTTCATGATGTGCTTACAGCATTTAGTCTTCTCTCTCACTCATTCATAACTTCCACAAACATTCGTTAGATGCCTGCCATGTGCCAGATTCTGTGCTATTTCGCAGGGACTTGGCTGGGCAAGTGGTAGGCCTGGGCAGTCCTGGAGTTTACAAGCCCTCTGAGGAAGATTTGGACAGTCTTACTTGTGATTTTCTTAAGATGTAAAAGTGAGGACTAGAGCATTTAAATGACTTGTCCAATATTTACACAGTTGGAAAGAGTCAGCCCAACACATTGAACTTGGATTCTAACTCCAGGAGAAAAAAGTGTTCCTTTTTAATTCTGTGGAGGGCGCTCTGCTTCTAGAACTTAGTTGCCTTAGACAGAATTAGAATAAGTCATGTTTCTACTGAATATATTTTTACTGATTTAGTTTAATTTGCTTGAGGGTTGAAGCCAAGCTGGTGCTATGATTCATAAGCCTCATTTTCCATATGTTTGACTTAGGATTTTGTCTTGACAACAGTTGATTAGCCACTCTTGTGATTTTAGTTCACTGGTAATAACTTGACCTGATTTCAACTGATTTCTATTGGCTCTAGGCTCCCTGGAAAATGAACAGAACTCCACTGGGAGAGTCCAATGCAGCCAAACATTCTTAGCTTCAACCAAATCTGCCATCTCCATGTGCCAAGCCTGGTATCAGTGCTTTAGAGGTGAGAGTCCCCTAGTCCTTTAGTTAAATAACACATGGGACCAGAATGGAGTGAAGAGTTTCTAAATCCCATGCTGCTCTAGTACTGATGATAACAAAGCTCTGGCTTACAGTTTTATCATGCAAGTACAAGTGAGCTTGCCAGTGTTTATATAATTTCTCTACTTAATGCCTTCAGCGGTTCCCCACTGCAGGTGGATAAAATCCAACTTCTTTTACAGTGGATCCAGACCTTTCATGATCTAGCCTTCACACCCTTTTAAAGCCTCGTCTTTCACTAATATTCCCCACATATCCTATCCTTTGGCACAACCAAAAATTCTCATGGTCCTGGATTCCTAAACATATCATAATGTTCCACATTTCTACACCTTAAGAAGTCTTATCTGTAAATATTGACTTGCTATTGTTATTATTCTAAAAACTAGTGTGTGCTATGGTTTCTTTTGATGCTCTCTTCCCCTAAAGAATGAGATCCAAAGCAATCAACTCAGAAGAATGTCAAAAGATAGCAGAAGTCATAAGCTCTTCTCCCTCATTCCATCTCATCCAGTTGTCTTATAACTTCTTTTTTAATGAAAACTAATATAATTCTATTTATAAGAAAGACAGGTTGTTGTGAGAGGATATCAATATGAAGTTAGATTCAGTGGGAAGTTTACCAGGTTGAACTGATGGCATATTCTATTTCAGTGAATGTTATCTCATATGATGATGATGGAATTCTGCAAGACTGATGGGCCACCAGAGTACATAAGTGAATGTTGTCAAGATGCAAGTTAGATATCTAAGCTGGATTTTGAGGACACCCAGACAGTTTCCCACCTCTCACAAAATTATATTATTTTTACAAAATATTTGAAGTGAGATGAGATTTAGATCCTATACTAAGTATTCTTGGTGATTTTTCTGATAACAATAAACTACTTTCTAGAACTCTGGTCAAGGACGTCCGTCACTCAGTTCAATTTGCTGGAATACAACTTTGAATAGGAGAAGTCCTTAGGAAAAAAAAACAGTTGAGAGTGATGACACTACATTGCAATCAGTAATCTTTTTTTTTTTTTTTTGCAATGAGTGATCTTAAGGTAAGTCTTATAAACACAGATCCCAATAGCTACAAATCTCCACCTAGCCTCTAGTAACATATATTTCTGTATTCATTAGTAATAATCTTGTCTATAAAAAGATATTTTCTAAATCCGTCAACCATGTCCACTTAAAATCTCTTTAAAATAATATTAATATTTAATATTATTCATGTTGAAATATATAAAATCAAAAGTATTTTGATCATTAAGAATATTAGGGAGAAAATCATAGTATAGTAAATTAGGTAATCTCTTTGGATGGCTTAAGAGCGGATGATCTTGGCTGCACTGGCATTTATGTGTTTCCATCATAAAATGAGTGTCCTTTTCTGTTCAAAGGCTATAAGTCAGACATACATTTTTTGAAATTTATTCTATATTAGATGATCTTATATTCAAGTTAACTCAGTATTCAAGATAAAGGAAAAGACAATTTCATTAACAAATGGTGACCAAGTATCAGTGCAGAATAATTTTTAGCATGTTTATAGAAGACATAACTTAATGAGTCTGTTCTAGAAGCAGATACCCAAAATTTAAATCCTGCTTTGTATATTACTAAGAGTGACCTGAAGAACATTATTTAACCAAACTTCCATTTGTCCATTTGCAAAATAAGGGAATCATAATATTAATCAGTTCAGTTCAGTTCAGTCACTCAGTCGTGTCCAACTCTTTGCGAACCCATGAATCGTATCACGCCAGGCCTCCCTGTCCATCACCAACTCCCGGAGTTCACTCAAACTCATGTCCATCGAGTCAGTGATGCCATCCAGCCATCTCACCTTCTGTCATCCCCTTCTCCTCCTGCCCCCAATCCCTCCCAGCATCAGAGTCTTTTCCAATGAGTCAACTCTTCGCATGAGGTGGCCAAAGTACTGGAGTTTCAGCTTTAGCATCATTCCTTCCAAAGAAATCCCAGGGCTGATCTCCTTCAGAATGGACTGGTTGGCTCTCCTTGCAGTCCAAGGGACTCTCAAGAGTCTTCTCCAACACCATAGTTCAAAAGCAACAGTTCTTTGGTGCTCAGCTTTCTTCACAGTCCAACTCTCACATCCATACATGATCACTGGAAAAACCATAGCCTTGACTAGATGGACCTTTGTTGGCAAAGTAATGTCTCTGCTTTTGAATATGCTATCTAGGTTGGTCATAACTTTTCTTCCAAGGAGTAAGCATCTTTTAATTTCATGGCTGCAGTCACCATCTGCAGTGATTTTGGAGCCCCCAAAAATAAAGTCTGACACTGTTTCCACTGTTTCCCCATCTATTTCCCATGAAGTGATGGGACCAGATGCCATGATCTTGGTTTTCTGAATGTTGAGTTTTAAGCCAACTTTTTCACTCTCCTCTTTCACCTTCATCAAGAGGCTTTTTAGTTCCTCTTCAATTTCTGCCAAAAGGGTGGTGTCATCTGCATATCTGAGGTTATTGATATTTCTCCCGGCAATCTTGATTCCAGTTTGTGCCTCTTCCAGCCCAGCGTTTCTCATGATGTACTCTGCATATAAGTTAAATAAACAGGGTGACAATATACAGCCTTGACGTACTCCTTTTCCTATTTGGAACCAGTTCGTTGTTTCATGTCCAGTTCTAACTGTCACTTCCTGACCTGCATACAAATTTCTCAAGAGGCAGGTCAGGTGGTCTGGTATTCGCATCTCTTTCAGAATTTTCCACAGTTTATTGTGATCCACACAAGGCTTTGGCATAGTCAATAAGGCAGAAATAGATGTTTTTCTGGAACTCTCTTGCTTTTTCGATGATCCAGCGGATGCTAGCAATTCAGTCTCTGGCTCCTCTGCCTTTTCTAAAACCAGCTTGAACATCTGGAAGTTCACGGTTCACGTTTTGCTGAAGCCTGGCTTGGAGAATGTTGAGCATTACTTTACCAGCATGTGAGATGAATGCAATTGTGTGGTAGTTTGAGCATTCTTTGGCATTGCCTTTCTTTGGGATTGGAATGAAAACTGACCTTTCCCAGTCCTGTGGCCACTGTTGAGTTTTCCAAATTTGCTGGCATATTGAGTGCAGCATTTTCACACATCATCTTTCAGGATTTGAAATAGCTCAACTGGAATTCCATCACCTCCACTAGCTTTGTTCGTAGTGACACTTTCTAAGGCCCACTTATCTTCACATTCCAGGATGTCTGGCTCTAGGTCAGTGATCACACCATCGTGATTATCTGGATCGTGAAGCTCTTTTTTGTACAGTTCTTCTGTGTATTCTTGCCACCTCTTCTTAATATCTTCTGTTTCTGTTAGGTCCATACAATTTCTGTCCTTTATCGAGCCCATCTTTGCATGAAATGTTCCCTTGGTATCTCTAATTTTCTTGAAGAGGTCTCTAGTCTTTCCCATTCTGTTGTTGTCCTCTATTTCTTTGAATTGATCACTGAGGAAGGCTTTCTTATCTCTTCTTGCTATTTTTTGGAACTCTGCATTCAGATGTTTATATCTTTCCTTTTCTCCTTTGCTTTTCACTTCTCTTCTTTTCACAGCTATTTGTAAGGCCTCCCTAGACGGCCATTTTGCTTTTTTGCATCTCTTTTCCATGGGGATGGTCTTGATCCCTGTCTCCTGTACAATGTCACAAACCTTAGTCCATAGTTCATCAGGCACTCTATATATCAGATCTAGTCCCTTAAATCTATTTCTCACTTCCACCGTATAATCATAAGGGATTTGATTAGGTCATACATGAATGATCTAGTGGTTTTTCCTACTGTCTTCAATTTCAGTCTGAATTTGGCAATAAAGAATTCATGATCTGAGCCACAGTCAGCTCCTGGTCTTGTTTTTGTTGACTGTATAGAGCTTCTCCATCTTTGGCTGCAAAGAATATAATCAATCTGATTTTGGTGTTGACCATCTGGTGATGTCCATGTGTAGAGTCTTCTCTTGTGTTGTTGGAAGAGGGTGTTTGTTATGACCAGTGCATTTTCTTGGCAAAACTCTATTAGTCTTTGCCCTGCTTCATTCCGTATTCCAAGGCCAAATTTGCCTGTTACTCCAGGTGTTTCTTGACTTCCTACTTTTGCATTCCAGTCCCCTATAATGAAAAGGACATCTTTTTTGGGTGTTCATTCTGAAAGGTCTTGTAGGTCTTCATAGAACCATTCAACTTCAGCTTCTTCAGCATTACTGGTTGGGGCATAGACTTAGATTACTGTGATATTGAATGGTTTGCCTTGGAAATGAACAGAGATCATTCTGTCGTTTTTGAGATTGCATCCAAGTACTGCATTTTGAACTCTTTTGTTGACCATGATGGCTACTCCATTTCTTCTGAGGGATTCCTGCCTGCAGTAGTAGATATAATGGTCATCTAAGTTAAATTCACCCATTCCAGTCCATTTTAGTTCACTGATTCCTAGAATGTTGACGTTCACTCTTGCCATCTCTTGTTTGACCACTTCCAATTTGCCTTGATTCATGGACCTGACATTCCAGGTTCCTATGCAATATTGCTCTTTACATCATCGGACCTTGCTTCTATTACCAGTCACATCCACAACTGGGTATTGCTTTTGCTTTGGCTCCATCCCTTCATTCTTTCTGGAGTTATTTCTCCACTGATCTCCAGTAGCATATTGGGCACCTACTGACCTGGGGAGTTCCTCTTTCAGTATCCTATCATTTTGCCTTTTCATACTGTTCATGGGGTTCTCAAGGCAAGAATTGAGAAATCTATATACAGGTCAGGAAGAAATAGTTAGAACTGGACATGGAACAACAGACTGGTTCCAAATAGGAAAAGGAGTACGTCAAGGTTGTATATTGTCACTCTGCTTATTTAACTTACATGCAGAGTACATCATGAGAAATGCTGGGCTGGAAGAAGCACAAGCTGGAATCAAGATTGCCGGGAGAAATATCAATAACCTCAGATATGCAGATGACACCACCCTTATGGCAGAAAGTGAAGAGGAACTCAAAAGCCTCTTGTTGAAAGTGAAAGTGGAGAGGGAAAAAATTGGCTTAAAGCTCAACATTCAGAAAATGAAGATCAGGGCATCTGGTCCCATCACTTCATGGGAAATAGATGGGGAAACAATGGAAACAGTGTCAGACTTTATTTTTTGGGGCTCCAAAATCACTGCAGATGGTGATTGCAGCCATGAAATTAAAAGATGCTTAGTCCTTGGAAGAAAAGTTATGACCAACCTAGATAGTACCTGCCTAATAGGGTTGTTTTGAGGATTACATGAAATTAATATACAGCATGCAAAGACATGGAAGAGTGGCACATAAGAATTACTTGTTAACTAACAGCTACTATTTTTATGACCCAGAACAAAACCAGAGTTGTTTTATTTTTCAGAGAAACATAGTTTGGGAAGTGTGAAAGATCACAATTGAGATAAATTATTGCTCAGAATCTGTATTCAAACACACATTACCCGTTTTCAATCACCATTACATTTTCCCTGCATTATTAATACAGTCTTCTAACTGGCACTCCAGTTTTTCTCTCTCCAAACCATTCTACACAGATATCCATCTGAAATGATTGGTTTATACCTTAGAGCTGTTTAGATCTGATCCTTTAGACCATACCAACTTTGTCTCAGTCCTGCCATCACTTCCCATTCAAGGTTTTCTGACAGGAACACATTCTGCTGCACTCCCATCAGTCTGCCCCTCCCACACATGACTCACACAGGTACACCGATTCACCTAGAAAACTCCTGTCCCTTCTTCGCTGTTGTTGTGGTTTAGTCACTAAGTTGTGTCTAACTCTTTTGTGGCTCCATGGAGTGAAGCCCACCAGGCTCTTCTGTCCAAGGGGTTTCTCAGGCAAGAATACTGGAGTGGGTTACCATTTCCTTCTCCAGGGGATCCTCCCGATCCAAGGCTTGAATCCACATCTCCTTCACTGGCAGGTGGATTCTTTACCGCTGAGCCACTGGGGAAGCCTACCCCTTCTTTAGGCCAAGCATAGACATCACAATGTGTATCTCCTGGAATTCTTCTCTGATTCTCTTAAGTCTTGTCTATATGTGTACCCCACCTAGCCTCCATGGCACCCCACATGTCCCCAGATCAAGCTAGATTACTAATGTATTATAAGTCCAAAGAATAGACAGCAACAAAACTGAGTATACAGTGAATAATTACTGAAATATTTCTTGAAATTGAAAGCTCAATGGAATATTTTAAAGGATTATGTATATATTATTACCATCATGCTAAATATCCATGTTTTAAAACAACCCACCTGGTTCTGTTATTATGGAGTAAAAAAAGATAAGCAAAACATGGACATGAAATAAGACTCCTCACCATGCGGCTCCAACCCATGTTCCCAGCTTCTTTTCCAACACATTCCTCTTAATCTTTATTATCT
This sequence comes from Bubalus kerabau, assembly GCF_029407905.1. Classification (NCBI taxonomy): domain Eukaryota; kingdom Metazoa; phylum Chordata; class Mammalia; order Artiodactyla; family Bovidae; genus Bubalus; species Bubalus kerabau. The sequence goes on from NC_073624.1 coordinate 225,246,231, forward strand.
AACCACTCTGAATACTGGGTGGTACTCTGTGTTTACCTTCCATATGCCAGAGCCTCTCAGCATTTACATAAGACCTTCTTTTTGCCCAGAATGCACTCTACATTTATCTGCCTGGTAAAGACCCACTCATCTACAGAGCAGCTCAAATGTCACCTTCCCAGCCATATCTCGAAACAAATTCTTTTTCCAACTCGGCATCCAGCCAGAAGAAATAGTTATTCAGGCTCCTGTTCAAATGAGTCCATACTGGTGCTGTCTAATACTGTAGCCCCTGACCAACAGCTGCATGTGACTATATAAATTTAAATTATTAACATTAAATTCAATGACTCAATCACATTTGCTGTATTTCAAGTGTTCAGTAATCACATGTGCCTAGTAGCTAGCATACTGGGCAGTGCAGAAAATTTCCATCAAGGTCTATTAGAAAGTACTGATGTATACCTTGTAACTAATTCAGTGTCACCTATAGGCACTCAATAAATAGTCTATGATTGAATGAATGTTGAATAAACTAGTACTTCTATTAGTACCTCTATTATAGTCTTTATATCTGTCACAGTTCTGGTAAGAAACAGACTTAGTTGTTTTAAGTGAAGCGTGTTGAAATAAAGGTCCACCTCTGAGGGATGCACAGTAAAGGGAACAGATGAGAAATACTGAGGCACCCAGAGAATAGCAACAATGGAAGTTCCTACTGCCAAGAGAGCTGAAGTGGGAAGGAAGGAGTATGTTCAGTTTGTCAAATAAACCCAGGTTTGAAGGCTTCCTCACTTTAAGGAAGGAGGAGGCAGGGTTACCCAGAATCCAGTGAGAGCTGGAGTTGCGGAGAAGCAGAGGATGGAGGCAGTAACACCCACAGAAGCACACAACCACTATTAGAAGCTGGGTGTCAAAGCAGGAGGAAGTGAGGGAGAACACTGTCAAGGCTCTGACATCCTGTCCTTGACACCTTTGACTAAACTCAACTCAAGGCAGCTGGTAAGGGAGCAGGAAGTTGGGGCCTGCCTCCCAGGGCACAGCCAGAAAGGGAAAGACAGAAAGAATCAGGAGAAAGAAATAGACTGCCCTACCCACTAACCTATGGGGGGGAAATAAAGAATAACCATATTTTTCTTTATATAGCTTTTTTACATAATTTTTCATTATGTAGCTTAATTTATCTGTTAAGGTGTTTTTCTCATCCTCAAGACTGGAATCACATTAAGTTATGAACTGTGTCTGACTCACCTCCAGTGCCTAGCACAAGGCATGACACAAAGGGGATCCAATGGTGTTTATTCACTAAATGAAGCAATCTTTATCTTTCCTATGTTAGGTAGATGTTTTCAGAAGTTAGTGTTACTATCTGTGTAGATTGCTTCTCTTCATATGATGATATATACACAGGCTTCAAACCTGGATTTACTTGAGAAAATGAAAGTTCCTTTCATATGTTTTAACGATTGAAGCCATACTTTCAAGTTTTGATGCGATTGTCAATATATCTTCTGACAGGCTTAGCAAATATGCTGTTTTCATTTGCCTTGGCATATTATCTTACCGTGATGGCACAAGTCGCTGACAAGCCAGTCCCCGACAGAAAAGTGTGATCAAACACTCGGCAAAAGTACTACTTTCCAGAACAATAAGGCACCATCTGCTCTCAGATCTCCTGGCAGAATTTTTTTGAGGAAAATGGATTGAAGGAAGAAGAAGGAGCACCACATCACAAAATGGCTTAAAAACAACATAACAGAGAGCCTGGGTAACAAGAGAGGTAGGGAAGGGGTAATGCTTCACATCGACAGAAATGTGTTCCATTTCAGCTTTGTTTTCTGTTTGCTAGGGTGTCACACATGAAGTGAAACACCATATAATTACATTCTGTCATTATACTTGTTTCTACGTAATTTTAAAGGACTCAAGTTCTACCTCCTATTGATTTTGGTGTATGGTATATCCCAGCATAATTTCCTATTACTATTCATGTTCTGAAGACTGATATCTGGGGTAAGATTTCCAATATTTTGCCATATTCTTAATAAAAGTAACAATGTAATAATCAGTAGCATTTATCAAGTGTTTTCTGTGTGCTAAGCTGGTAAATGTGGTCAATGCTTTAACTGCATTAGCTCATTATAGAAATGAGGAAACTGAGGCTCTGAGGTGTTAAGAAACTTGCTCAAGGAGTCAGAGTTTGTTAGTTGGCTAAATTCTTTAACCATTATACAGTCATGTTTTGATCTCTTCTGTATGCTAACTTTAACTGGAATTCTTGAAATAGTTGCAAGAAATATCTTCCATATTTCTAAAATGTATTCTTGTGATATAATCTGTTCTCTAACCTGAAATTTTTTAGAACTATAGGAACTATATTAATTACAGAACTAAAATACTCCAGAAGAGCACTTTCTTTATAAAAATTAAAAAGCATATCATCATATATTTATATCTGTAGAAATATTATACTTGTATGCTTCAATAAAAGTGATGACCAGAAGCTTTTATGGAGAATATTGCAAACCAGTGGTCATTTCAATGTGTCAATACTTTTAAAACTAATTGGTCCTAGAAACTGGAATTCCTTTTCACATAGATTAATTGGCGCTTTAGTCACAGAAATATAGCATTTGTAGAATATATCCAGTTCCATTTGTTGAGTCTAGATGTACTTGAACAAAAGGAAACTGTTTCTTACAGTAATTCAACATGTCTTGATGAGACAGGTATGCAATACCTGAGAACATGTGAGTATATGGTCAGAGTACAATAAACGGCCCAGCAATTAGGAGAAAAAAGAGATCCTTTACCATCCAAAGCAGCTGAGTGAGACTTGATAGAAGAGAATCATCAGAGCAGCAGGTCATCCTTGGACACGTTATTCAAACTCTCTGAGCCTCCGTTTCCTCGACTACATCTGGGAATCATAATGACCTAAATCATGAAGCTGTTATGCATTTAGATGTGACAACTTAAGTTATCACTTAGCAAAGTCCCTCACATGCAGTAGATGATCAATAGATGTTGAATTTGAACTGTGTCTTAAAGAAACAAAAAACTCCAAACTCCAGGTTGACCTCAACTTACTCATTCAATTATTATCTTTGAGATTTTGGATGACAGAATTTTTTCCCACAGCTCTTTCTTTCCTCCCTTTGGAACTCTTCATCAAATTTGATTTAGACATTCTCAAGTGAAAGTGAAAGTCACTCAGTCATGTCCAACTCCTTGCAACCCCATGAATTATATAGTCCATGGAATTCTCCAGGCCAGAATACTGGAGTGGGTAGCCTTTCCCTTCTCCAGGGGAATCTTCCCAACCCAGGGATCAAACCCAAGTTTCCCACATTGCAGGCAGATTCTTTACCAGTTGAGCCACCAGGGAAGCCCACAAATACAGGAGTAGGTAGCCTATCTCTTCTCCAGGGGATCTTTCCAACCCAGGAATCAAACTGGGGTCTCCTGCATTATAGGCAGATTCTTTACCAGCTGAGCTAAACCTTCTCAACCTGTAAGGAAAATCTGGATGCCTATCAAATAATACTTTGTTATGTCTATGGAATACACCTATTTGGGGTGTACCTACCAAATATACTTTTTTTACACATTATTTTTTACACATTGGCTTTAATTTTATCACTTTTCCTGGCCTCTAAACGAAAACCCCCTGAATGTGGTCCCACCACATGGCTCCATGCCACTCATTTGGTCATTCATCAAACACTAAGCAGTGAACAAAATAAATCAAGTCCAAACTCTCATGGAACTTGCATTCTACTTGAAAACAGACAGACGAAAAATAAACACATTAAATATAGGATATATTATGTGATAAGTGTTAAGGATAAACATAAATAATGGTAAGAGTGTACAGTGTAGTCAAAGGCATTGACATGAGAAGGAGGAAAGTGTTTCTTTGAACATTTACAAATCTGAACAAAGTGACCAGAGGTTTTGAGAGAATATAGGAGGAGGGGATTTCTTATAGGGAGGTGGGTCCCCTGAAACTGCTCCATACCAGAAGTATCCTAAGAGGCATCTAGTATGGCTGGAGCAGGGCGAGAGATGGGAGTATGGCAGGAAATGAGATCGGAGAGATCCAAAAGGGCATGGATTGAGATGGGAAGCCTCTAAGTGGGTTTGGGTGGAAGAGTTAGGGGCGTATGACTTGTGCTTTAAAAGAGTCACTCTAGCCTCTGTGAGGCTAAGCTATGGTGGTATCATGGTATCAGGTGAAAGCAAGGAGACCAGTGAAGACCAGTGAGGCACTACCAGTGGGTGAGAGTAGAAGTAGTCCAGGTGAGATGTGACATGAGATCAGCCCAGAATGCAGGAGTAATGGCTTCTGGTCAAATTCAAAAATCTTTGGAAGGGGGGCTCATAAGATTGCTGATGTATCAGTTAGCATGAAAAGAAGGAGTCAGGGGAGATTCCAGCATCTTTGGCCAGCCAAACCTTACTCAGGAAGGAGGATTTCTCTAAGATTATAAGCCCTTAAATTGCAGTAAGATCCCAAGTCCCGTTCATCCATTTCTAGCATCTTTCTAGCACAACACCTTCACTTTCCAAATTTGAACCATGAGAATGGGGGAAACAGAAGTGAAAGGAGGGCCAATCAAATAAAGTATAAATAGACCCCTTACTGAAATCTATGTCAAGCTTACATAATACTAATAGTTGAATTGCATATATCAGATAGGAAAAGATAGGAATTCTCTACCTTTCTCACTAATAGAGTGCTTATTAGATCGTCAAAATCTAAAGGCCTATTCGTTTAATAGGATATTCTATTTAGTTTCCTGGAAATGAATGGAGCTGCCCTACCTCATAAAGAATGTCCTGCAGAGTTTAGGGTAAGAGTGAAAATTTTGAAGTTTTTTTTTTAAATCTGAGTTTCTATTATTCTTTTTATCAGGCAAGTTCATATGAGTATTAAATAATAACTCAGTCCCTTAGAGTTACTCTGTATTATCTAAGAAGGTTCATATACTACAGTGTAAGAGAACCTGGATTCTGAAAAAAGAGAGCCATCTGCCACGCACTGTTGTGGGGCACTGGCTTGACTCTGGATGCACCTAAGCCTCATTTTCCTCACCAGTAAAATGAGAACAATAATATTAATAGTACCTCTAGTAATTTCAAAGCACTTAACCCAGGTCCTATATTAATAAAAGTTCTGCATATATGTTAGATTTCAATTTTCTAATTTAATTTCTAAGTACTAAGAAGAAGCAAACACACCAAAAAGGCAGTCATATTAACTAAAGTGTCTCTCCTTTCGCACTTTCAGCCCACGTGAGATGTGCAGATGTGCCTGGGGAAGCATTCCATGAACAAATAATTTGCATAAAATCATCTGTGCCTCTTCAAACTTGTGCAAATATTCAGTTTGGACCCCATTCAAATTTCAAGCTCCAGTTCCTGCCAATTTTACGTTAGCAAAACAGGCTTGTTCATCTTAGTTAGAAGCCTCATAAAATGATCTATCACTTAAGAGATTACTCACACTCACAGGGAGATACTGAAGCATCATCCCAAATCAAAGATATACAAATTGGGTCCATTTTGCATTTGGAAACCTGAGTAAGCAAGGCAATTTTACTTTTGTCCTATGTCAGTGGTTGGTGGTAGAAGGAGCCACAACACTTAGCAGTCCCTGACCTGGCTCCTCAACCTGACAGACATTATAGCAGAATAAGAAACCCTCCCTGTAACTCAAGCTTCCTGGGAGCCAGGCAACAACAGATGCTTTGCATTTGAGCTACTCCTGCATGCCGCCTCCTGAATTTATCATCTCTATTCATTTTCTGCCACACATTGAAATTCTGACTTGCACTGAAAGCCATCCTGATCTGCACAAGATTGCCTATTTTGTTGCCATTCACTGAAGTGATAATGATTCAATGTACCTAACCGACAAAAGCTCTTTCAGAGCATCTCACTGCTCAGCACTGTTGCCGCAGTCAGTTCCACTCTTCTCATTTCCAAAGGGAGAGGACTAAGGTTATTAGTTCAGTGTTCCACTGGTACCTGAAAAATTCTTCATCATCGTCATCATCATCATCAGGATGGATTCCCATCAATCACATTTTTTAATTTCATGTGTTAACCAAGAACATATGGCATCCCTGGTGAAATTTACTTTGAAGAATTATTTTAGACTTTGGTATTTCCTGTACCTTTTGAACGCTTTTGGAATTTCCTTGGCCTTTGTTATTAAAAGCATACAATTTTAAAAGACCCTGTGGTTAAGTTTGCAATGAAAAGAGCCATGAAAGAGAAATAATGGAAGAAAGACTTTTAAAAGCAAAAGTGAAAAATCACAGCAGGTTAAAAATAATGAAATGTGTTTTCATCTATGGGATTTTAATCAATGTATCTTTTGTTTGTATTCTTGGCTGTAAACGTATTCTAAACTGGGTTATTGCATAGAGATTGAGGCCAATAAATATTAACTAGTATAGTAAAGTTAGGGTAGGTCCTATCGGCAAGTAGCAGCTTAAGTGAGACCATGTCAGGAAAGTCTATGGATTTTTAATTGCATTGTGTAGTGGAAAGTGAAAGGACTAGAAATTCAGAGACATGGGTCCAAATCCCACAGGTTCTACAACCTTGGGCAAATCTCTTGGTGCACAGTCAGTCAGACAAAAGGCAGTAAGCACCTACTTCATACCAAACACTGGCTTGAAGAGTTGAATGGAAGGATGCTGCTAAATCACCTCAGTCATGTGCAACTCTGTGCGACCCCATATTCGGCAGCCCACCAGGCTCCCCCATCCCTGGAATTCTCCAGGCAAGAACACTGGAGTGGGTTGCCATTTCCTTCTCCAGTGCATGAAAGTGAGAAGTGAAAGTGACGTCTCTCAGTCGTGTCCAACACTTAGCGACCCCATGGACTGCAGCCTACCAGGCTCCTATGACTAGGACATAAAAACTATAGTCACAATTCACTGAAGAAAACTAATATGCACAATAATATTAGTGTGAAGTAAAAAAAAAAAACACCACCACCACCACCAACAACAAAAAAAACCCTGTAACTAGAGATCTTTTTGCTGTTTCAGTCTCCTTCCAAGAAGACTGTACTTCCCGTGAAATTAGGCATGCTAATATGACTTCTTTAACCAAGAGAAAATAAACAGAAGTGACTCAAGCCATTTCTGATGAGGAGTATGAAGAGCCAGTTCCTGATTTTCCATGTTCCTTTGCCTCTGATGTGCAATCATGGAAACACATGTCCAGGTCAATTTTCCATCAGCCTTAGACCCTGAGTGACCATCCTGAGGAAAGCCCTTCCTGCTGATCCTCAAGACAGTTATGAGGAGAAAGAAACCTCAGTTGTTTTAACCCTCTGAGATTTTGTCCACAGCACAATCTAGCCTACTCTGATTTGGATGCTGTATTAGCAACATGGATCAGATACTGCTGCTGCTGCTGCTGCTAAGTTGCTTCAGTCGTGTCCGACTCTGTGCGACCCCATAGACGGCAGCCCACTAGGCTCCCCCATCCCTGGAATTCTCCAGGCAAGAGTACTGGAGTGGGTTGCCATTTCCTTCTCCAATGCAGGAAAGTGAAAAGTGAAAGTGAAGTCGCTCAGTCTTGTCTGACCCTCGGCGACCCCATGGACTATAGCCTACCAGGCTCCTCCGTCCATGGGATTTTCCAGGCAAGAGTACTGGAGTGGGGTGCCATTGCCTTCTCCGGGATCAGATACTGGGAAACTATAAAGAAGGGTCAGTTAAAGAAGGGTAAGGCTAGAAGTCCTGCTAGAATAATCCTAAAAGCCTTCCAGAAGTAATGAGCTTTGGCCTAGTTCTTGAAGAATATGTGGCTTTATATACTCAGAGAAGGAATATGGAACTTGAGGTAGATAAGATAGTGGGCTGAAAGTATACAGCCGGGAAATCGTGTGTCTTTCTTGCTGGCCATGTGATGGGGCTGAAGCTCCATGCTGGCAGTGGCAGGTGATGAGGCAAGGAAGGGTAAGTTGTAACCACAATATTTTTGGAATTTTAATTTTGATATGATTTTATTTTTTAAAGAATATTACCAAATGTTTTAATAAATGTATTTATTATCTAATACATTTAAGACTAAAGATATTTTGATCTGGGCAACTGAAATATTCATTTTAAAAGAAGGTATTTGTACAAAATGGTGTTACTTGGAAGAGGAAAATAGACCTTTTGCTCTCAGCATCATAAACTTATGCCTTCCAAGACACATTCTAAATTAGACAGTACTTTCTGTTTTGCTTAGCAGAAATTTTCACCTAAGAAGACCAGGGAAGCTTTAGCTTAGATACATAAATTTGAAAGAAGAGGTGCTTCAGCTATTGAAAAGTCTTGTCTTAAAGTCTCTGCCCAAATTTCTAAGCCTAGGCAATTAGAACTTCACATCAAAGAATAAGGAAACATTGGGTGTTTGTTAGAGTAAGTTGATAAAAATATCTGTACTCTAAATGTGAGATATAGATATTTTGCTTTGCTTCTTCCTTTTGCAAACTGGGGGTTGAAATAGAAGAAAGAAAATTGCTAGGAGGAGATTTAAAAGAGGACCAGTTTTCATTTGCTATTTTAACTAATTTTCCTAACCAATATTTTCTCTCCTGTGCTTGCAGCTAATTTACCTTTCAGCATTGTTTGGTCTTTTAAAAACTGGTTAGAAAGCGATTTTAATTAATTTTTATTGCATTATAGTTGCTTGATAATGTTGTGTTATTTTCTGCTGTACAGCAAAGTGAATCAACCATACATGTACATATATCTACTCTTTTTTAGATTTCCTTCCCATTTAGGCCACCACGGATCACTGAGTAGGATTCCCTGTGCTAAACAGTAGGTTCTCATTAGTTGTCTATTTTTTATACATAGTATTGTATATATGTCAATCCTGATCTCCCAGTTTGCCCCATTCCCCACTTCCACCCTTGGTAACCATAAGTTTGTTCTTCATTTTGGTATAATTTGCAAGAACAGTATAAACTACCTTCATATATACTTTATCAAATCCATTAACTATCCATATTTTCCTCTATTTTATCTCTTTTTCATTAGATAGATAAAGATGTGAATCAAGAGATGTATATACTTCTATTTATATGCAAATTATTTATTCTGAACCTATTAAGAGTAGGGAGAAGACAATATGTTCCCTTACTAATCTGTTTCACAGTATGTTTATACGAAATAAGGACATTCTCTTCCATAACCACGATGCAATTATAAAAATCAGGAAATTTTATATTGATATAATATCATTATCTAGTTCATAGTCCATATCCCAAGTCTTATAAATTGTTCCAACAATGACCTTTGTAAGTATTTTTCTGATGGCCCAAGATCAAAATTAGTATCACATATTGCATTTATTTATAATGTCTTTTTGATCTAGAAGAGTTTTGTGACCTTCTCTGTGTTCCTTGGCATTGGCATTTTGGAATATACATATGTATGTGTATGTTTCTATAGATATTATTAATAATACAGAATAATATTCAAATATAAAAATAAGAAAATTCTGCCACTTACAACAATATAAATGGACTTTGAAGGCATTATGCTAAATGAGATAAACCAGATAGAAAAACACTGTATAATTTCATATACATGTGGAATATGAAAAAAAAAAAAAGAAAATACTCCTAGAAACAGAGCAGATTGGTGATTGGCAAAGGCAGTGGGGGCGGTGGGGGGTGGTGAATGAAGATGGGCAACAGGTGCAAACTTCCAGTTATAAGATAAGTAAGTCCTGGGGGTGTAGGGTACATCAGGGCTACTATGTGTAATCATACTGTTATTTGAAAGCTGCTAATCGAGTAGGCCTTGAAAGTTCTCATCACAAGAAAAAAAAAAAAAAACACATGTAACTATGTGTAGTGATGGATATTAACTGAACTTACTGTAGTAATCATTTTGCCGTATATACACGAACCAAATCACTATGTATACCTTATGTACTCCTTACATTAATACAATGCTGCATCTCAATTATGTCTCAATAAAGCTTGGAGGAGAGAAATAATATGTCACCAATTCAAGGATATTGCATATTCCTTCCAGCGTAGTTACTTATATAATCCATGAGTATTTTAATAAAAATTTAACGAATCTTTCATACAATCAAAGATCTGAATGATAATAATTTCATTCCTTTGCCTCTTATTATCTGAAATATATATTACTTGAACAGTGAACAAAATGGTTTTATTAAAGATGAGGCTATTATTCATTTAGAACTGAGGTGAAGTTATAACACTTGGCAAGGGGATAAAAAAGCAATTTAGTGAGATTGTTCCATCTCATTTAGATTTCAATAATGTGTTTTTATTAAATTATGGGGGAAAAAACTGAATAAAAAAGGCATCAATAACCTGGTCCACTATTTTGTCTAAGGGAATTAGGGATGTAATTTTCCTTAAGATTAATGTTAATGTCTGCCATTTACAATTATTTAGCATGGAACTCTATGGTGTTTAATGATTTACATTTTATTATTTTTTCTTTTTAATATATATTTTTTGTTGAAGGATAATTGCTTTACAGAATTTTGTTGGTTTCCCAAACCTCAACATGAATCAGCCATACATATATCCCCACCCTTTTGAACCTCCCTCACATCTCCCTCCCATCCCAACCCTTTAGGTTGATACAGAGTCCTGGTTTGAGTTTCCTGAGCCATACAGCAAATTCATTTGACTATCTATTTTACATATGGTAATGTAAGTTTCCATGTTACTCTTTCCATACATCTCACCCTCTCCCCCACTGCCCCTGCCATGTCTGTAAGTCTATTCTCTATGTCTGTTTCTCCATTGCTGCCCTGTAAATAAGTTCTTCAGTACCATTTTTCTAGATTCTGCATATGTGCACTAGAATACGATATTTATCTTTCTCTTTCTGACTCACTTCACTCTGTATAATAGGTTCTAGGTTCATCCACCTCATCAGAACTGACTCAAATGTGTTCCTTTTTATGGCTGAGTAATATTCCACTGTGTATATGTACCACAATTCTTTATCCATTCATCTGTCAATGGACATCTAGGTTGCTTCCAAGTTCTACCTATTGTAAATAGTGCTGCAATGAACAATGGGATACATGTAGCTTTTTCAATTTTGATTTCCTCAGGGTATATGCCTAGGAGTGGGATTACTGGGTCATATGGTGATTTTATTCCTAATATTCTAAGGAATATCCATACCAATTTCTATAGTGGCTGTATCAATTTACATTCCCATCAACAGTGCAAGAATGTGGCCTTTTCTCCATACCCTCTCCAGAATTTACTGTTTGTAGACTTTTGGATGATGGTCATTCTGACCTGTGTGAGGTGATATCTCATTGCGGTTTTGATTTGCATTTCTCTAATAATGAGTGATGTTGAGGATCTTTTCATGTGTTTGTCAGCCATCTGTATGTCTTCTTTGGAGAAATGTCTGTTTAGATCTTTTCCCCACTCTTTGATTAGGTTGTTTGTTTTCCTGATATTGAGTTGTATGAGCTGCTTGTATATTTTGGAAATTAATCCCTTGTCAGTTTCATTTGCTATTATTTTCTCTAACTTAGAGGGTTCTCTTTCACCTTGCTTATAGTTTCTTTTGCTGTGAGAAAGCTTTTAAGTTTAATTAGATCCCACTTGTTTACTTTTGTTTTTATTTCTGTTACACTAGGAGGTGGGTCATAGAGAATGTTGCTTTGATTTGTGTCATTGAGTGTTCTGCCTATGTTTTCCTCTAAGAGATTTATAGATTCTGGTTTTACATGTAGGTCTTTAATCCATTTTGAGTTTATCTTTGTGTATGGTGTTAGGAAGTGCTGTCATTTCATTCTTTTACATGTAGCTGTCCAGGTTTCCCAGCACCATTTATTGAAGAGGCTGGTCTTTGCCCCATTGTATAGTCTTGTCTCCTTTATCAGAAAGAAGGTACACATAGGTGCATGGGTTTATATCTGGGCTTTCTATCTTGTTCCATTGGTCTATATTTCTATTTTTGTGGCAGGCCATATGGTCTTGATGACTGTAGCTTTGTAGTATAATCTGAGGTCAGGAAGGTTGATTCCTCCAGCTCCATTCTTTTTGCTCAAGACTGCTTTGGCTATTCAGGGTCTTTTGTGTTTCCATAAGAATTGTGAAATTTTTTTCTAGTTCTGTGAAAAATGCCTAGGAATTGCATTGAATCTGTAGATTGCATTTGGTAGTATAGTCATTTTCACAATATTGATTCTTCCTACCTAGGAACATGGAATATCTCTCCATCTGTTTGTCATCTTTGATTTCTTTCATCAGTATCTTATAATTTTCTATGCACAGTTATTTCATCTCCTTAGGTATGTTTATTCCTATATATTTAATTCCTTTTGTTGCAATGATGAATGGGTTTGATTCCTTAATTTCCCTTTCTGATTTTCCATTTTTATTATATAGAAATGCAAGTGATTTCTGTATATTGATTTTTTATCCTGCAACTTTGCTAAATTCACTGATTAACTCTAGTAATTTTCTGATACTATCTTTAGGGTTTTCTACATATAGTATCATGTCATCTGCAAACAGTGAGAGCTTTACTTCTTTTCCAATCTGGATTCCTTTTATTTCTTTTTCTTCTCTGATTGCTGTAGCTAGGACTTCCAGAACTATGTTGAATAATGGTGGCAAAAGTGGACACCCTTGTCTTGTTCCTGATCTTAGGGGGAATGCTTTCAGTTCCTAACCATTGAGAATAATGTTTGCCCTAGGCTTATCTTATATGGCCTTTACTATGTTGAGGTAGGTTCCTTCTATGCCCATTTTTTGAAGAGTTTTAATCATAATAGGTGCTGAATTTTGTCAAAGGCTTTTTCTGCATCTATTGAGATTACGATATGGTTTTTATCTTTCAGTTTGTTAATATGGTGTATCACATTGATTGATTGGCGTATACTGAAGAATCCTTGCATTCCTGGAATAAACCCAACTTGATCATGGTGTATGAGCTTTTTGATGTGTTGCTGAATTCTGTTTGCTAAAATTTTGTTGAGGATTTTTGCATCTATGTTCATCAGTGATATTGACCTGTACTTTTCTTTTTGTGTGTTGTCTTTGTCAGGTTTTGATATCAGGGTGGTGGTGGTCTCATAGAATGAGTTTGGAAGTGTTCCTTCCTCTGCAATTTTTTGAAAGATCTTTAGAAGGATAAGCATTAGCTCTTCTCAAAATGTTTGACAGAACTCTCCTGTGAAGCTATCTGGTCCTGAGCTTTTGTTTTTTGGGAGAATTTTGATCACAGCTTCAATTTCAGTGCTTATAATTGGGTTGTTCATAATTCTATTTCTTCCTGGTTCAGTCTTGGAAGATTGAACTTTTCTAAGACTCTATCCATTTCTTCCAGGTTATCTATTTTATTGCCATATGCTGCTGCTGCTAAGTCGCTTCAGTTTTGTCCGACTCTGTGCGACCCCATAGACGGCAGCCCACCAGGCTCCCCCGTCCCTGGGATTCTCCAGGCAAGAACACTGGAGTGGATTGCCATTTCCTTCTCCAATGCGTGAAAGTGAAAAGTGAAAGTGAAGTCGCTCAGTTGTGTCCGACTCTTAGCGACCTCATGGACTGCAGCCCACCAGGCTCCTCCGTCCATGGGATTTTCCAGGCAAGAGTACTGGAGTGCGGTGCCATTGCCTTCTCCGTTATTGCCATATAGTTGTTCATAATAGTCTCATAATTCTTTGTATTTCTTCATTGTCTGTTGTAACCTCTCCATTTTCATTTCTAATTTTGTTGATTTGATTCTTCTCTCTTTTTCTCTTGATGAGTCTGGCTAAAGGTTTGTTAATTTTGTTTAACTCCTCAAAGAACCAGCTTTTAGTTTTATTGATCTTTACAATAGTTTCTTTCGATTCTTTTTCATTTATTTCTGCTTGGATCTTTATGATTTCTTTCCTCCTACTAATTTTGGGTTTTTTTTTTCTTTTTTTTCCAGTGGTTTTAGGTGTAAAGTTAGGTTGTCTATCCCATGATTTTCTTGTTTCTTGAGGTAGGATTGTATTGCTATAAATTTCCCTCTTAGAACTGCTTTTGATGCATCCCATAGGTTTTGAGTTGCATTTTCATTGTCATCTCTTTCAAGAAATTTTTTGATTTCCCTTTTGATTTCTTCAGTAACCTGTTGGTTATTTAGAAACATGTTATTTAATTTCCATGTGTTTGTGTTTTTTACAGTTTTTTTCTGTAATTGATATCTAGTCTCATAGTGTTGTGGTTGGAGAAGATACTTGATATGATTTCAATTTTCTTAAATTGACCTAGGTTTGATTTGTGAACCAAGATGTGGTCTGTCCTGGAGAATGCTCCATGTGCACTTGAGAAGAAGGTGTGTTCCTCTGCATTTGAATGGAATGTCCTGAAGATATCAATGAGATCCATCTCATCCAATGTATCATTTCAGACTTGTGTTTCCTTACTTTTTTGTTTTGATGATCTGTCCATTGGTGTGAGTGGGGTGTTAAAGTCTCCTACTCTTATTGTGTTACTGTCAATTTCTCCTTTTATGTCTGTTAATGTTTATCTTATGTATTGAGGTGCTCCTTTGTTGGGTGCATAAATATTTACAATTGTTATGTCTTCCTCTTGGATTGATCCCTGATCATTATGTAGTGTCCTTCCTTATCTCTTGTAACCTTCTTTTTTTTAAGGTCTATTTTGTCTGATATGAGGATTGCTACTCCAGATATCTTTTGCTTCCAATTTACATGGAATATATTTTTCCATCCTCTCACTTTCAGTCTATATGTGTCTTGAGGTCTGAAGTGGGTTTCTTGTAGATAGCATATATATGGGTCTTGTTTTTTCTATCCATTCAGCCAGTCTGTGTCTTTTAGTTGGAGTGTTTAATCCATTTACATTTAAAGTAATAATTGATATATGTATTCCTATTGCCATTTTCTTAATTGTTTGGGGTTGATTTTGTAGATCTTTTTCCTTTTCTTGTATTTCTTGGCTATATAAGTCCCTTTAACATTTGTTGTAAAGCTGGTTTGGTGGTACTGAATTCTCTTAACTTTCATTTGTCTGAAAACTTTTGATTTCTCCATCAATTTTGAATGAGATCCTTGTTGGGTACAGTAATCTTGGTTGTAGATTTTTTTCCTTTCAGTACTTTAACTATACCCTGCCATTCCCTTCTAGCCTGCAGAGTTTCTGCTGAAAGATCAACTGTTAAGCATATGGGGTTTCCCTTGTATGTTACTTGTTGCTTCTCCCTTGCTGCTTTTAATTTTCTTTCTTTGTGTTTAGTCTTTGTTAATTTGGTTAGTATGTGTCTTGGTGTGTTTCTCCTTGGGTTTATCCTGTATGGGACTCTCTGTGCCTCTTGGACTTGATTGACTATTTCCTTTTCCATGTTGGGGAAATTTTCAACTATAATCCCCTGAAAATTTTTCTCATACCCTTTCTTTTTCTCTTCTTCTTCTGGGACACCTTTAATTTGAACATTGGTGCATTTGATATTGTCCCAGAGGTCCCTGAGGCTATGCTTAGTTCTTTTCACAATTTTTATTTTATTCTGCTCTTCAGAAGTTGCTTCCACCATTTTATCTTACAGCTCACTGATTCATTCTTCTGCTTCAGATATTCTGCTATTGATTCCTTCCAGAGTATTTTTAATTTCAGTAATTGTGTTGTTTGTCTCTGTATGTTTATTCTTTAATTCTTCTAGGTCTTTGTTATTTGATCCTTGCATTTTCTCCATTTTGTTTTCAAGGTTTTTGATAATCTTTACTATCATTATTCTGAATTCTTTTTCAGGTAGTTTGCCTATTTCCTCTTCATTTATTTGCACTTCTGTGTTTCTAGTTTGTTCCTTCATTACTATAGTATTTCTCTGCCTTTTCATTATTATTTTTTTTAACTTATTGTGTTTGAGGTCTCCTTTTCCCAGGCTTCAAGGCTGAATTCTGTCTTCCTTTTGGTTTCTTCCCTCCTAAGGTCAGTCCTGTAGTTTGTGTAAGCTTAGTATAGGATGAGATTTGTGCTGAGTTTTTGTTTGTTTTTCCTGTGATGGACAAGGATGAGTGAGGTCATAATCCTATCTGCTGATGATTGTGTTTGTATTTTTGTTTAGTTTGTTGCTTAGATGAGGGGTCCTGCTCAGGGTGCTATTGGTGGTTGGGTGATGCCTGGTCTTGTATTCAAGTGGTTTCCTTTATGTGAGTTCTCACTATTTGATACTCCCTAGCATTTGTCTTGTGGTAGTCTAGGGTCTTGGAGTCAGTGCTCCTACTCCAAAGGCTCAGGGGCTGATCTTTGTACCCACCATGCTGGTCATGTTAGAGTCTGGACTACCAAGAACACTGCCTGAGAGTATTTCATCTGATCCTCTCTTTATGCCAACTGTAACCTCAGTGACAACTCCATCTATTGCCGAATCTGACAATGCTTTGCTCATAAGAACCAAGCCAGGCAGTTGGTGAGATACACAAGTGGGAAGAAAATGATGACTAGAGCCCAACAGAAATTGCCAAAGGTGCCGGAGCGTATGGGGCAGCATGAAGCAGCAGCAGCATCAGAAAGATTGAGCATGCTGGGGTGCGGGGATGAAGGGGAGTGGATGCCACCACATACCTGGGGAACCTCCGCCCTCTGCGTTCTGGGACCTGACCTGCTACTGACCACATGGCTTGCTCAGTTTCTATTGTAGGTTCCTTTCCAAAGTCCCTGTTGCCCTCTTATGGCAGTGTGGATGGGCTAGGATGATTTACAATTCTAAAATAAGTTACTTGGCTGGGGAGCTCAAGTTGGTGGAGAAAGAGGATATGGAGTTCACGTCTTCCCATGAACACATCAAAAATACATTCACATGTGGAACAATGCTACAAAAAACTAATTGGAAACTGGGAGAAAAACTCCTGGACAGCCAATTCTTTAAGAAAGATCCAGAAGTAATTGGGTAGGGAGGGAAGAAAAGTACTCATGTCAGTACCTGTGCCCCTGGGAGGAGACTCAGAGGAAAAAGGAAATTACACACAGCCAGTCTGAGGAGTGAGTGGGTGGAGGCATAGACTGGGTGTCCCAGTTTTGGGGTCTTATATGGAAGAGACATAGCTCCTTGGCTGGTTAGAGTACAGCTGGGACAAATAGGCTGGGGAAGCCTGGACTCCACTCATGGGGAACACAACACATGTGGGTAACCCTTAAGGCACAGTGGAGAGAGGTCTGATCCAGCACCTGCCGGGTTTCCTGCATTGACCTTGCTGCACCACAGCCCAAGCAAAGCAAACAGTATGGCCTAGCACACCCACACAACAGTATGGCTCTGAATCTGGGGCAGCCACTGCAGGGGAATAGACTACCCCGGGCCAGTGGTGACCTGATCCTTAGGCAGATCCTGCATGGGGCAGTAGTGGCAGTGTTGGTGTTTACTCAAGTAGTGCCCCCAGAAGCTTCCCAGATTTCTGACAGCAGCCACTCAACCATGTCTCACCCCCTGATAGACACAGAGACCACAAGGACCTGACCTACTCTGTGGAGTGATTCCACAGCAAGACTGAAGCAGCAGAAGCTAGGAAGAGTGATCAACTGTGGAAGATAAAGGTTTTTTGCCCCTGAGGCAGGGTGAAGAGAGGCCTGCTGCTAGGTTTCCCAAAAATGCCTTGTCACAAACTCAGCCCAAGCTGAGTGAATGCTTCAACCACACTCAGTCCACGCCACAGTGCAGCAATGGATCTAGGGCACTCATGACTCGGGAAGACACTTGACCGTGGGACACAAAGGTGACCAGTGCCAGGGAAGAGCCGTAGATTGAGTGGTGGTGGTCCTTGCCAGCCTTTACTCAAATGGCACCTCAGAGGAAGCCCAATCTCTAATAGTGGGGGTGGCAGTTCCACCACAGCTAACCTCCTAAATACCTGCTGAGAGTCCATGGGAGACCTACCAGCCTTGTGGAGCAGTTACACAAGAGAGCAGGGGCAGCAGAATCCAGAGAGCAGTTGAGTAACAGTGAGAGACAAAAGAGACTAGCACCTGAGGTTGCCTCTGAGTGGAGCCACATATACCTACACAGGCAGGACATCAGACCTCTGTTTATGCACAAGCCCCACTTGCTTCAGTACTCCCTTCCTCTGGGACTAAGCTCCCAGTTCAAGAGAGGGAAAAACCAACACTTAAATGGAACAAAGCCAGCTAGAGCCCAACTCTCAGGATTTATGCTCCAGCAACTTGGAATCATACCATACAAAGCAATAGCTGCCATGAGCAGACAGGAAGTTCTTAAATGGCTCTCGGGGGAGGCCTTACAAATAGCTGTGAAAAGAAGAGAAGTGAAAAGCAAAGGAGAAAAGAAAAGATATAAGCATCTGAATGCAGAGTTCAAGGATAGCAAGGAGAGATAAGAAAGAATTCCTTAGTGATCAATGCAAAGAAATAGAGGAAAACAACAAAATGGGAAAGACTAGAGATCTCTTCAAGAAAATTAGAGATATGAAGGGAACATTTCCTGCAAAGATGGCCTCGATAAAGGACAGAAATTGTATGGACCTAACAGAAGCAGAAGATATTAAGAAGAGGTGGCAAGAATACACAGAAGAACTGTACAAAAAAGAGCTTCATGACCCAGATAATCACGATGGTGTGATCACTCACCTAGACCCAGACATCCTGGAATGTGAAGTCAAGTGGGCCTTAGAAAGCATCACTACGAACAAAGCTAGTGGAGGTGATGGAATTCCAGTTGAGCTATTAAAAATTCTAAAAGATGATGCTGTAAAAGTGCTGCACTCAATATGCCAACAAATTTGGAAAACTCAGCAGTGGCCACAGGACTGGAAAAGGTCAGTTTTCATTCTAGTCCCAAGGAAAGGCAATGCCAAAGAATACTCAAACTACCACACAATTGCACTCATCTCACACGCTAGTAAAGTAATGCTCAAAATTCTCCAAGCCAGGCTTCAGCAATATGTGAACCATGAACTTACTGATGCTCAAGCTGGTTTTAGAAAAGGCAGAGGAACCAGAGATCAAATTGCCAACATGCGCTGGATCATCGAAAAAGCAAGAGAGTACCAGAAAAACATCTCTTTCTGCTTTGTTGACTATGCCAAAGCCTTTGACTGTGTGGATCACAATAAACTGTGGAAAATTCTGAAAGAGATGAGAATACCAGACCACCTGACCTGCCTCTTGAGAAACCTATATGCAGGTCAGGAAGCAACAGTTAGAACTGGACATGGAACAACAGACTGGTTCCAAATAGGAAAAGGAGTACGTCAAGGCTGTATATTGTCACCCTGCTTATTTAACTTATATGCAGAGTACATCATGAGAAAGGCTGGACTGGAAGAAACACAAGCTGGAATCAAGATTGCCAGGAGAAATATCAATAACATCAGATATGCAGATGACACCACCCTATGGCAGAAAGTGAAGAGGAACTAAAAGGCCTCTTGATGAAGGTGAAAAAGGAGAGTGAAAAAGTTGGCTTAAAGCTCAACATTCAGAAAACGAAGATCATGGCATCTGGTCCCATCACTTCATGGCAAATAGATGGGGAAACAGTGGAAACAGTGTCAGACTTTATCTTTTTGAGCTCCAAAATCACTGCAGATGGTGATCACAGCCATGAAATTAAAAGACACTTACTCCTTGGAAGGAAAGTTATGACCAACCTAGATAGCATATTGAAAAGCAGAGACATTACTTTGCCAACAAAGGTCCGTCTAGTCAAGGCTATGGTTTTTCCTGTGGTCATGTATGGATGTGAGAGTTGGACTGTGAAGAAGGCTGAGCACCGAAGAATTGATGCTTTTGAACTGTGGTGTTGGAGAAGACTCTTGAGAGTCCCTTGGACTTCAAGGAGATCCAACCAGTCCATTCTAAAGGAGATCAGTCCTGGGTGTTCATTGGAAGGACAGATGCTAAAGCTGAAACTCCAGTACTTTGGCCACCTCATGCAAAGAGTTGACTCATTGGAAAAGACTCTGATGCTGGGAGGGATTGGGGCAGGAGGAGAAGGGGACGACAGGGGATGAGATGGCTGGATGGCATCACTGAGTCGATGGACATGAGTCTGCGTGAACTCTGGGAGTTGGTGATGGACAGGGAGGCCTGGCGTGCTGCAATTCATGGGGTTGCAAAGAGTCAGACACGACTGAACGACTGAACTGAACTGAACTGAAATAAGTCAGACAAGAGAAAGACAAATACTATACGCTATCACTTATATGTGGAATCTAAAAAACAATAGAAATGAATATATATGCAAAATAGAAATGGACTCACAGATATAGAAAACAAACAAGTGGTTACCAAATGTGAGAGGAAAGGGTAGAGGGGCAAATTACAGTTGTGGGATCCAGAGATATAAACTACTATATATAAAATAGACAAGCAATAAGTATGGGGCTTCCCTGGTGTCTCACTGGTAAAGAATCTGCCTGCCAATGCAGGAGACGTAGGTTCAATCCCTGGGTCTGGAAGATTCCCTGGAGAAGGAAATGGCAACCCACTCCAGTATTCTTGCCTGGGAAAGACAGAGACATCTGGCAGGCTATGGTCCATGGGATCACAAAAGAGTCGGACAAGACTTAGCAACTAAAAACCAACAACATACACTGCATAACAGAGGAAATTACTGCCATTATCTTATAATAACTTTTAATGGAGTATAATCTTTAAAAATACTGAATCACAATGTGGTACATCTGAAACTAATATTCTCAGTCGACTACACTTGAATTTTTAACAATGTAAATAATAAATAAGTTATTGTTTTCTAATCAGAAAAACAATGTACCTTTTCCTTCAACAACTTGAAAAATACAAAAACAATAAAGAAGAAAATAGAACTCACCTATCATCCTACCACCCTGAGAGAAGTTCTAGAAACATTTCACGCAAAAGAGCCTCTTGATAAAAGTGAAATGGGAGAGTGGAAAAAACAGACTTAAAACTCAACATTCAAAAAACTAAGAACATAGCATCCGGTCCCATAACTTCATGGCAAATAGATGGGGAAACTATGGAAACAGTGACAGACTTTATTTTCTTGGGCTCTGAAATCACTGCAGATGGTGACTGCAGCCATGAAATGAAAAGATGCTTGCTCCTTGAAAGAAAAGCTATGACCAACCTAGACAGCATATTAAAAAGCAGAGACATCACTTTGTCAACAAAGGTCTGTGTAGTCAAAGCTATGGTCTTCCCAGTATTCATGTATGGATGTGAGAGTTGGACCATAAAGAAGACTGAGTGCCAAAGAATTGATGTTTTTGAACCGTGGTGTTGAGAGTCCCTTGGACTACAAGGAGATCAAACAGGTAAATCCTAAAGGAAATCAGTCCTGAATATTCATTGGAAGGACTGATGCTGGCGCTGCAGCTCCAATACTTAGGCCACCTGGTGTGAAAAGTTGACTCACTGGAAAAGACCCTGATGCTGGGAAAGATTGAGGGCAATGGGAGAAGCAGGGTGACAGAGGCTGAGAAGGTTGGATGGCATCATCCTCTCAATGGACATGAGTTTGGGCAAACTCCAAGAGATAGTGAAGGACAGGGAAGCCTGGCATGCTGCAGTCCACGGGGTCACAAAGAGTCAGACACTACTGAGCGATTGAACAACAACAACAAATCATGCTCCACAGAAGCTGAGAGCTCACAAGCCAGTAAGGCAATAGGCAAGGGGCAATGATCAGGTGTGCTGGGGGTTGTGACCAAGCAGAAAGCACAGGCCAGGTCTCAGGGCTGAGCCTCCTCATCTCCAGGACACTGATGCTTCCAGGTGAGTGTGACCTGAACGTAGCCAAATCCCCAGGATTTTAGGGAAGACCTGAAAATAAGTTTCTTTTAAAGATGTATATCCTGGTTTTTAAATACTGGAACTGGTTTAAACGTTTTTCACCATGTGAGCCAAACTAAACAAATCTACAGGCTAGATTCCACCAGAAATTTTTTACCTCTTCTGCTGCTACTGCTAAGTCACTTCAGTCGTGTCCGACTCTGTGTGACCCCATAGACGTCAGCCCACGAGGCTCCCCCATCCCTGGGATTCTCCAAGCAAGAACACTGGAGTGGGTTGTCATTTCCTTCTCCAATGCAGGAAAGTGAAGAGTGAGAGTGAAGTCGCTCAGTTATGTCCGACTCTTAGCGACCCCATGGACTGCAGCCCACCAGGCTCCTTCGTCCATGGGATTTTCCAGGCAAGAGTACTGGAGTGGGGTGCCATTGCCTTCTCCATTACCTCTTCTATTTACTCTTAATTTCCTACTTTTTTCACTTTACCAACTGAGCATTTTCCCTACATCCTTAAATAGTCTAAGTATAAACTTTCATTTTAATGACAATTCGGAATCAAATCATAGGCATATGTCATTATTTATTCTTCTGTATCCCTAATATTTAGACACATACTGCGTCCTTGTTATTATTACTAATGCTTTGATGAGTGTTCTTGTATACAAACCTTTATGCACAAATGTATCTGTATTTATTAACTCCTAGAAGCATTATTACTCTCTTCTAACACAGTGACAATTTAAAGGTACATATAGCTAAATTGCTTCCAAAATCATTACACCAATTTTCCCTCCCACTAGCAATATTTGAGAATACCATCTCTATATAGCCTTACCATTATTTTGTATTGCTTTCTGGTTTTTAATTTTAGAAATTTAACAGGTGAAATAATGTTGTAATAGCATTTTTACTTAAGAGCTTGGGATTTGACTTTAAACTGGGAACATTTTCCTTCTTCCTGGAATCAATATATTTTATAATCCAATAATAATTCATAAGGAAAATAATTATCTAGACAAAACATTGGTTCACTAATAATTGCATTGCCAAGAAAAGAGTAAAAGTCACCTTGCTAGAATGCTCATATACATTCCATTCTTTTCATTTATTCAGCTTTGGGGACTGATTAAGCCAAGAAACAGCTAAGGAAAACTACTGTGTTTTTGAAGCGTAAATGACAATGCATATTTCAAAGTGTAAATGTCTCTTGCTTTGCAGGGCCAATACATTTCAGCAAAATTGGCTATAAAGTGAATCGTGTTTCCCTACAGACTTTTGATATAAAATCAGCAATATGTTGTTTTAGCAAGGAAAAAATGGCTAACTTGAGTAATAAAAATAGCTTAAGTATAAATAAAGATTACCAGGTTGTGAGATGTTGCATGGATTCATTTATTCATCTGACAGATATTTGAGAGCATATAAGATGTCAGCATCATGCCAGGGACTGAAGATGCAACAGACAGATACTAAAACAAAATGTCGTATCGTATAGCACTTTCCAAGCTTTGAGATCATGCCTCCCTGGAGGGACTTACAACCTATGGTAAGGGCCAAAGGTGGTAGCACTTTGTCCCTAGTTCCCAGGACGAGCTGCCTTTCTTCTGTGCTATAATTGTTTATGAGATATTATACAATTAAAATGCAAAGCTGGAGTTTGCAGGCTGATATCACCCTGTCGTGCATGTCACTTATTCCTTTCTTAGATGGAGATGCTGATTTCATAATGTACTTTATTAATTTTGTAAATTTTAGTTTTGCTTAAATGAATTTTCTTCAAATGAAGAATACCTTATCTTAGCTAAGAAGTTATCCCTATTATGAGACCACATAAGTACTTATCCAAGAACTGTTATTGCAAGACATATAGATATAGAAATGCATTTTGATATGAGATCAGGTGTGGGGACTATTTTCATAATATTCATTCAAGCCCCATGAAGAGTAAGCTTTATTCGATTTGCAATTTCTGGCATAAATATTTTTGAAACAAGCTATACAATTCCTGTAATAACAAACAACTGTATATGGTTTTCTCAAACAATTCATGCATCATATTTTTTTCCCTATTAAAAACTACTAAATAAAAAAACAATTCTTAAGTTAATCATTAATTTTGTTTGGTCTTTTATTTCTTTTCATCTCTTATGTATCTCTAAGGTTTTTGGTGTTTGTTTTTATAAATTAATAAGTGTTTGTTTTTTGTTTTAAATCCACTGCTACTCCTTCTTCCAGGTAACAGATTTAACATTACATTTTATGACAAAAGACATTACATTTCATCTCAAATGGTGATTGATAAGGTACATTAGTGGAAAGCTACTGTCCAATCAAATAATGAACTCAGTTAATGTTGGGGCCAGTGAAAAGAACATGAGCTGCCCCAGAAAATGCAAAGGCTTATATTTACATCCAAAATTGAAGATATCTTCTCACTAAATATTCTTCATCCTAAATCTACATTCTCTTTGTGCTTAGTCGCTCAGTCGTATCCAACTCTTTGCGACCCTGTAGACTGTAGCCCACCAGGCTCCTCTGTCCATGAGATTCTCCAGGAAAGAATACCGGAGTGGGTTGCCATTTCTTCCTCCTGGGGCTCTTCCCAACCCAGAGATTGAACCTGAGTCTACAGTTTCTCCTGTATTTCAGGGAGATGCTTTACTCACTGAGCCATTATGGAAGCTAACTACCATATTCCCTCAAAGAAACGAAGACATGAGTCCCAGCCTGGAGGGAAACTGCTCAATTTAATTTCCTGTGGCACTTCCCATGATGTTATGTTTGCTTACACCAAATGGATATGGCCATTTTTAGCTCAGATTTTCAATGGTTTATTTTTTCATCTCATGTGTGCTCAGATGCACAATTTCATCTGTTCACACCTGCGTAAAAAAACATGCTGGCTGTGTAGAAAACTGTTATTTCTCCTACCACATGGGACTGGAGTACTAAATGCCTAACAGTCCAGTTGCTTCCAAAGAAAGCAAAAGATCCATCAGAATTTGGACTTCCTTTCCGATTGCCTAGTACAAATGAAAACCCCTTTGTTCTGTTTGTGCTAACATTTTTTCTCTGATCCTTTCACCAGAACTTTCATCTCTTATTAAATGAATGATTTCATTGGTCACTTCTCCTAGGACAGATAAAATTCTGCTTCATGATTTAGCTAAATAATTTCTCAAGAGAGATTTATGGGGGAAAAATATCCAAAATTAAGAAAAAGCTTTCCTGGGTCTTGATGAGACATGTACAATACAACTATTAATAAAATCCATTATTCCGCTCCAAAGTTAAGTTCACTTTAGAAAGTCAGCCTTTGATTTCTATCCACAATTATGAAGACAAAAACAACAATAGCTTCTTTGGCTTCAGTTACACAGATGCCCACAAGAAGATCCTATATTTGCCCTGGTGAATTTAACACCTTAAACAACCACACTGAAGAAATTTGAGTGAAGTTAGTTTCTAAGCGAGAAAAGCATCCCTTCTATCTCAAGTATCAGATAATGGACACATACATGTATTCATTCATAAAAACAAATATCTGTCAGGTTCACTGGACAATGGTGAATTTAACAAGACTTGGTCCCTTCTTCTACACATGCATCTTACAGTGAGAAAGTTTGACAATTAGATAATCATACAGATAAATATAAAATAGTGATTGTGATAAGCAACTCATAGGTAAGTTACAGGGTAAACTAAGAATATATAGCAGTGAGATCTAAACTAGACTGCTGTTGGTGAGTGACTTCCAAGTGTTAGTGATATCTGAGCTGAGTAGTGAAAATATTTAAGAGTTAAATAGAAAAGGTAGGGATTGTTGGAGAGTATCAGGGAACATGTGTTTCCTGTGGCAAGGGGCATGATTCTCTGAGAGAAAGCAAAAAGACCAGAACAGAAGGAATAAAGAGAAGGTGGGAAATCAGCAAGAGATGAGGTTTGAAGGGCAGACAGACCCTTTATTTTTCAGGTACTTCATGCTCCTTTAAGAAGATTATATATATATATACATACACACACATATATATATACACACACACATATATACATACACACACACACACACACACATATATGTATTCAGTCCATATCTGTGGGTTCCACATTAGCAATTCAACTGATCATGCATTGAAAACATTTGGGAAAAAATTCCAAAGAGTTCCAACATTCAAAACTTGAAAAAAAAAAAATGTGGCATCAGTCAAATGTTCCATCAGTCAAATATCTGACGGAAGTCTACAGCCAGCTAACACACACACACACACACACACACACACACACACAGAGTATGTGCCTCACTATTACACCTTGGCCATGCCGAGAATCTCCATAGTTTTGTCAAAGTGTAATCAGCCCAAAGCACACCATCCAGACCATGACAGGAATTGAGCATGTGTCAGCATAAGCAGTGAAACAATATACAATCACAACTCAGAAATGAGTATTCATGCTATTGAATGCTGCAAATGCATGGGCCTCATATTTCTTTCTTTAGTCATGAAAAACCCTACACAAGTATGCATGTTCAAGTAATAGCAATTGAAAGATGTTTAAGTCCCCATTATTTACATAATTATCCCTAAGAAAAATGGGCCCTTGAACTGAGAACCTCTGCTTACATTTGCTCAAGTAGTAATACATTTCTGAATGCCTACATTCCTTTGAGAAGAAATAAGAGGAACCATTGACCTTCATCTATGGCAAGCCAAGAGGGTGTGTCTTCTTCACACCTACTTTACTACCAGCCCCTATAAACCCAAAAAGAACAGTTGACAAAGCAGATGAAAATAGGGTATGTATTTCAGGGCTTTTGTGAATATCAGCATCACCATAGAAAATCCAAGTTCTATGAACTTCGATCAGTGTAATCAATTTAGGAGAGGGGGCTGAAGTTTTTCTCTTTAGCCTAAAGACTTTATTCAAGAATTCAGCTTCTGAGGCCAAAACTTATCCCCAAGTCCTCTTCACAGTTTGCAATCCCCTGCCATGATAGTCACTCATGAACCAAGAGAATAGAAGGGAGAGATACTTGATTTGAAGTTAACAGAACTTTTAGTTTATTAGAACTGACTTTGCAGAGATTTTTAGAGAACTCTTGTTAGGCTTTTGTTATGTTTTTCCATGTGAGGTGAT
Organism: Bubalus kerabau; assembly: GCF_029407905.1. NCBI lineage: Eukaryota > Metazoa > Chordata > Mammalia > Artiodactyla > Bovidae > Bubalus > Bubalus kerabau. The sequence goes on from NC_073624.1 coordinate 225,273,108, forward strand.
TGAGCCAAACATGGAGGCTCGGAGCAATAATCTGTTTAGACAGAGCTCTGGAGCCTTGACATAATCTGAACACAGGTGCAGGGTTGATCATGGAGGAGGGTGGGTACAACTGGCAATTTCTAGATGCAGAGTAAGAGGGACAGATGGAAAATTCACCCTTTCATTATCCATCTGACTCTGACGGGATGCTGACAGAATGTTAATATAAAAGTCTATCCAGCTCTAGTGGACCCCAGACTCAAAGTCACTCACATGAATTCCTATCTAAGGAGCAGAATGAGGCAGTGAAATCTAGAATTCTTTCCTCAGCAATGACTGAAAGATAAGCTAGTCCAAAGAGCAGGTCATGTTTCTGGACATCCAAGAGTAAGTCTTGAAACTTTTTTTAAACCCCCATCTTAGTCAATGATTCTTTCTCAGAAACCATGGGCATACCAGGCATGGCCAAGTGGTATTAGAAACCAAATGTTCCATCTCATTGCAGCATGGATGACTGAACCTAGTTTGTCCCCAGAGTGACATGCCCAGTACAGCAACTTCAAAGCTTATCATCTGGCTGGCAGAGCTATAAGCTACCTAAGTCACATGGTATAATGAAACCTCAAGATGCATAGATAATGCTGAAATTGAACCAACACTGTCCAGTGTCTAGCACATAATGGAGGCTCAATAAAATTTATGTAATGAATAAACTTCCAAGTTTTAATGGGAAGTCAATCCAAAATCATATTTCCTACACCATCAAATATCAGCTTTAACTTCCTTGGCCTAATCATAAAATACGCCATCATTTCAGAACAGATTTGTTGCCGGCTTTGTAGAACAAGTGGCTTTAGTGTTTTTGTCTCAGGAGAGAAAAAAGACTAAGCTGTACCAAGGGATACACAGTCAGGATACTCATGATGTTATTTTGTACTGGACTGGCCTGGGCCATCACCCTCTTCTAAGCCGGCCAGTATAACTTCTTGGGTTGACACCCACATGCCACTCCACAGAGCAACAAAGAATACTCCTTGAACCCATGAGTACTTGCCTGTCAACAACTCATGACTCTCAAAGCTGGATGCGATCCACTCTATATCTCATAGCTCTCCATTGGAACTCTACCATAGTCATTCAGCTTCTTACTAGAAGCCCTTCATTGGAGAACCTCCTCCTCCTTCTGAGCCAAATTGGCTGCCCTTTGTGGATACCTGGAATGAGTTTAAACCCTCATTTGCATGACAACCTCTCAAATGCTTGAAAACAGTTATGTTCCCTCTGAACCCTTTCTTCTCAGATAAATCCTGTTATTAGTTTGTTGAAATCAAGGGCAGAACAGACTTAGTTTACAGATCAGAACAAAAGTATATAGCTTTAAATCTGTGTCCCATAACAGCAAAGAAAATAGAGGATAAGGAAATCAGAATAGAAAATAATTGTTTTAAATGTCTATGTTAATCTTCACACACATTCTGGAGAGATCCATAGATGTTCCAGTTGCTGGTTCATATCTCAGGATACCATCTGACCAGACCCAGCTGACCAGAACCCAGAAGATGAACTTAAAAGCAGACATCTACTCCCAGATGGGACAATCCCTGGGTCAGGAGGCATCAAGAGAGTCCAATACAGAGTGGCTGGACAAGTGGGTGTGTGGAACAATATGTCAGAGCAGGACTATGGAGTAAAGCATGGCAGGCTGCTTGGGGAAATCTAACAGCTTGTGATTCGGCCTCTAGACCAAAGTTTTGAAGGAAGACTTATATTCTTGGGAAGAGACTAGAAGGAAACTAAATCAGAAGTCCACCCTAGAGGGACTAAGACTTAAGGAAGAATACAGAGATCAAGTAATATAAAGCAAAATGCAGGATTGGAATCCAGGGTGTAAGCCAGATACCTATTGATCAGCAGGGTTAGCCTCAAAGGTGATTTGAATCTCCATCCCAGAAGACAGGAATAGGAATGGTAAATGTCTCCTTCCTTGGGTCAGAAATAGGAGAAAGATGGCTTGAAGGTGATAGATATCTTTGGCAATAAGCAGAGAAGATGGCAAGCCTGTGACCAGATCCTGATGAAAGGGGGAACAAAAGAGAAAATGATGTCTTATGTTTTCCCACTTGTGATTTTTAAAGGAAAGTAATATGGTATTTTTCTATCTAGGAGCAGACTTACAGAGGATTTACCTAAATTTAGCATGCACACAAAGCAGTCTATGAGCTTTCCTGGTGGCTCAGTGGCAAAGAACCCCACTGCCTAAGTAGGAAATGCAGATTCAATCCCTGGATTGGGAAGATCCCCTGGAAAAGGAAATGGCAACCTCCTCTAGTATTCTTGCCTGGAGAATCCCATGGAGAAAGGAGCCTGGCAGGCTAAAGTCCATGGGGTCTCAAAGAGTTGGACACGACTGAGCAACTAAACAACCGCAGAAGTAGCAAAGCAGGCTATGCATCACATCACCAGGGGTTTTTTTAAAATATAAAGGTGTGCAGGAAACAAATCAGATCTACAAGTCAAAGTCCTAAGGGTCCCAGGAATCTATATTTGTAATGAGATCTCTTGGTGATGGCTTACACATAACTAGCATTGGGAGCTGTTCTCTGACATACCAGGAAAAGTCACATAAAACTTGTAAGGAATAGAAATTTTCCCAAAATTGGAAACATCAGCCTCACATAATCTATACGTTGGCCATACAGTGGGGCCTGAAATGGTTAAAATCTTATTCTACCCACCTCTGTCTCTATCACACATACTTCTCCTTTAAAGTAAATTTTCCACTTAAACTTCTGCACTGATTTGTTAGATATTTGGACTCAATTGTTAAATGATTATTTTGAATTCTGCATCTGGTATTTAAGATCCCCCAACTGAATAAATATCATGCTGTTAATCAAACAAATTCATTGTGAAAAGGTAAAAACGTGTTCTGTATTAATTTCAGTAACTACTCCAGGCACTCACAAATAAATACCCAGTATAAGTTAATCACCTACTACAAAGTCCCTAAAAGTTCACAGTCAAATAAATCGAAACTCCAGCAATGATAGATTCTTGTAATTATCTTTATCAAGTTAATGTCTGTATATAATTATCCACAATATAAGATTATGTGAAAACAGTGAGCTCTGGGACTGAGTCCCAAAACAAGTGCTTCGTCTTGCAAATTAATAACAACAATTTGCACTTTACAGACTTTTTCATCCATTGGTCTCATTGCAAAGATGAATTAATTTAATCATAACATAACTTCCTGGAACAAAAGCATCATCCGCGAGATCAAAAAGATGCACTTATTGTCATGAGGAAAATCCATCTTGTACAGTTTCCTTGAACATGTGTCTTTCCATTATAACACTAGTTCTCCATTACATTAGAGAAGTGAAGGAAAAAAGTCTTTGGAAGAAATTTTACTTTATAATTTTAAATTGATATCTGTGTGGAAGTAGAACTATGACAAAAGCCTCAAGCTTCACTTCAAGACCAAGGTTCTGTCCACATCACCCAACTGGTGAGAATGATGTAAAGAGATATTTCAGAGACCAAAGAAGCCACATCAGCTGCATGTAACTCAGAACTGATTATCTCTACTCACCTAGTCCCTACTCACGGGGCCGCATCAGAGGCCCAGAGGGAGGTCACTACTCAAAAACAGCCTCTTCTCCTAACTTTGTTGACTGCTAAGGACTAGTTTTCAAGGACTCTCTCAGGACTATTTGACCTCTTCCTTTCTCTTAAGACCATGAAGTTTGATTACAATAATAATATTATATATCAAACACATATGCACAAAAAGATACATGCTGTTTAACTTAAATAATCCTTGTTACAGCAAGAATACCAAGCTTGTCCACTAAAGATAAGGAAGGCCTGACCTGTTGTTCAGCAAGACCAGCTGCATCCAGTATGTCAGAGTTGGCATCGTCTGAAAGCTTAAATAGAGCCAGTGGCCCCACTTCTAAGATGGCACACTCCCGTGGCTGCTGACTGACGGCCTCCATTCCTTGCTGCATGGACCTCTCCATTCCTTTGTGACATGGCGCCTGGCTTCCCCCAGAGAGAAGGCAAGGAGGAAGTCACAATAACCATGTCAAACCTAAAGTCAAACGTCACACACGCTTACTTCCTCCACATTCTGTTAGAAGCACGTCACTAAACAAATTACACTTTAGACGAGGGGAATTACTACCTGTCTTTTTTTTTTTTTTGTATTTTTATCTGTCTTCTTTTCTTTTTTTTTTTTTTTTATTTAATTTTATTTTATTTTTAAACTCAAAACTAAAACTACCTGTCTTTTAAAGGGACGAGTACAAACTTGGCATCAATCTACCACAGGCTTCTTTCTGGGACTTTGCCATATGCAATGCCTGCATATCATAAGCCATTTTTTAAAGAGAGTAAGTGCTAATCCCAAGCATGCCGTTACCAATGATCTACACTGAGAGAGACAGTCCGATAACAAGGGGCAATGCAAGACATTATAGCTAAAACATCTGAAATTGGCACTGGCAAAATCGGGATAGTTCGTGAAAACAAATAAATGGCTTAAACAGTTCTACCTCTCATGGACAGTTTGGCCACCCACTAGACCTCCATCTGAAGTGTTTAAAAGGAGACAATAGCATTTGGATGTCATTCTTCTAATCCTCCACACTTTATTTGAGCATGTTCAGCTTTACAGCTTTCTCTTCACTGCTAAGCTGAAATCAATGTTATTGACATTTGGGTGGGAGAAGGAGAACAAGACACAGCTAAACTGTTCCCAAGATGGAAAACTAGAGAGAAGTGACTTCTTGTTTCCATGGGTTAGGACAGTTGAGGTCAAATTCTGCTAAAAAGTTCTCTCTGTGGGGTGATGCAGGAGATACACAGACCCCCACATGAATATTCCTATCTGCCCTCTGTCTTTGTTACCTGCTCTGCTTGGACCATCCAGGATGCTAAGTGCGCTGAATAATACAGAGATCTCTCTGTATTTAACAAACACACACACAGATGCATGCACACACTTACATATATACAATCGCCATCCTAACTAATAGATTGGGCCTTTTTAGAACCTGCACTGGAAATTTTAGAACATGAGAGTCCTGCTTGGAAGTGTAAGGGATCCAATGGCATTCTCAGTTACATGGAAACTCACCCTGTGAAATGCCAGCATCCCCAGGAAAGTGGAAGTAGTTTTTCCACTATCAGTTTGCAATAATAATAATAATAATAAAGTCTACCATATTTCAGATACTGTACTAGGTACTTGAAGTACATTATTCCTCCCAATAATTCTGAGATTGATAATATTATTATTCATAATAATAGAGATGAGTAATATTATTATCCCCATTTGAGAGATGAGAAACTGAGTCTTAGAAAGGTTCATTGACTTGTTTGAGGTTACTCAGCTAATAAGTAGTAAAGCAAGCAGTAAGCCCAGGAAACCTGAAGCCAGATTTCATGTTGTTTCTTAGCACTCAAGCCAGAATGGGCACTCAAAATAATTACTTAGTGGAGGAGGGAATAGATGAAGAAGGAAAAGAAGAATAGTAGAGACCCTGTGACTCACAGGCTTTATCTGTTATAGCATCATGGCTACCAGTTACAAGGAATGGTCTCTCATTATTTGGACATGTGTTTTTGTCTGTCAATTAGACAGACGATCTTGTGATGGTGACTGGAGTCTGTCTCTTGGGGCTCTCTGTTTCCTCCTGAGTACACAGGGAATGCTGGGTAAATATCCTCCATACCAGAAAAACAAATGACATGATTCTCAGAATTCTCAGGAAATTATACCACCTCATCATGCTGTTCAGTAACTTCACTTTTCATTCCTTGATTTCTTAAATTGTCTAATAATAGAATATACCTCTTACAGTTTCATGAAGGTGAATTAAATAATGTTTATAGAGAGTTTAGAAAAACTTCAGAGTAGACACTAAATATCATTATTACTAATATTATAATATTCAGGTTTTCATTGGTTCACAATAATCTAGCTATATGTTAATATGTATGTTTATATTTATATATTACTACATATAATAATAATATTACTTTGAAATAATAACTACTACTTCTTAGGGCTTCCTAGTAGCTCAGACAGTAAAGAATCTGCCTGAAATGTGTAAGATCTAGATTCAATCCCTGGATTGGGAAGATTCCCCTGGAGAAGGAAATAGCAACCCACTCCAGTATTCTAGCCTGGAAAATCCCACGGACAAAGGAGCCTGGTGGGCTACAGTCCGTGGGGTCACAAAGAGTCAGACATGACTGAGTGACAAACACTTTCTTTTACACACCACTTCTTAAGGACTTAATATCTTACAAGCACTATAGAAAGGTGACTTAAAGGTATTACTAATTTTACTAATGAAGCTCAGAGAGGTCAACTTAATAATCCTTGATCACACAGCCAAAATGGATAAATGCTAAAGGAGAAATCTGAGTCTGTGTGATTTCAAAGTCAATGGCATTTCTCCTAAAATGAAGGACAGAATCTGAGCCAGATTCCCACTCCTCTGCCTCTCCTAAGATGTGAAGAATTACTGATAGAAGTGCTCCCTGTTAGGTTTCTATGCCCTTTTCCAGGGGATCTTTCTGACTCAGGGATTGAACTCATGTCTCTTGCACCTCTTGCATATGGCAGGTGGGTTGTTTACCATTAGTGCAACCTGGAAAGTCCCTCAGTCCAAAAGGCAAGCCCCTGTCAACTACATTGCAACACAACATTTCTTTCAAAGGAGAAATTTCACCTTTTTAGTGAGGCTACAGTATTACCACTCCAACCATGAACAAGAAGACAGATTTGCAAAAGGTGTTGGAGAAGACTCTTGAGAGTCCCTTGGACTGCAGGGAGATCCAACCAGTCCATTCTGAAGGAGATCAGCCCTGGGATTTCTTTGGAAGGAGTGATGCTGGGGCTGAAACTCCAGTACTTTGGCCATTTCATGCGCAGAGTTGATTCATTGGAAAAGACTCTGATGCTGGGAGGGATTGGGGGCAGGAGGAGAAGGGGACGACAGAGGATGAGATGGCTGGATGGCATCACTGACTTGATGGACGTGAGTCTGAGTGAACTCCGGGAGTTGGTGATGAACAGGGAGGCCTGGGGTACTGCAATTCATAGGGTCACAAGAAGTCAGACACAACTGAGCGACTGAACTGAACTGACAATCCTATTGGGCATTAGAATTCCTTGATGTGGAATAAAACCTAGAAAACAGCCACCTATTCCTGTTGACCTCCAGCTCACAAGATAGAACTGGTCTTACTTGCTGAAAAAGAAACCACTGGTCGGAGAAGGAGTCCATTCAGACCCAGGTTGGTATGGAGGATATTTATCCAGCATTCCCTGTGTACTCAGCATCTCTGTTGTAGCAAAGGGCATCTAATTTCACCACTACTGCGTAATCACTAAGAAAACACATTTTATCAAAAAAAGGCAAAATGCCAGTTTCTTACAAGCTAGCCTAAGCATTATGTATAATCAACTTCTCCTGCTTTTATAAAATCAGATTAATGAAACAAAAGTGCTTTTAAAATATAATCAACCTTGGGATTTGAGTGGGTGTGCAGGGTAACATTTACAAACCATGTTGCTTTAAGGGTCTTTGCATTTATGCTTATGTTACTCTCCTGCAAAGTGAGTTGTGAATAGCCCATCCTATTTGAGTAGTGACTATATTTATATTGATTATATTTAATGCATTGATGTGAGTGGGATACTATGCAAAGAGAATATAAGTGATCAAAAATCTTTAATCATATATAGCCTTTTAAAATTTGCTCATCAATACTGACTATTACTCTGCTTATTCTGTCTCTTCTTATTCTCATAATTCAGTCAGAAAAATTGCCGATTAATAACAATATTGATTGTAACAGCTAACAATTACTGAGTGTTTACTAACGCCTAAACACTCAAAATTCTACTTCTCACTTCAACTGTATGAGGAAGGTATTATTATTTCCTCCATTCTACAGTTGAGAAAACTGAGATCTACAGCTCTTAAGCCAATTTGCCAAACAACTTTTTACTGTGAATCAAAGGTGGACCAAGGAATTAGCATCAGGTATTTATGCCATTAGTCTCTGGTCTTGACCACCATACTATACAGCCTCCTAAGAAGCTAAGGACAAGCCAAGACTGGTGAAAATGTTGCATCCTGACATATGACTACTTTGATTACAGCACCTCCCAACAAAGTGTTCCAACTCTCATTACCATTTTCTTCATTGTCTAGTCCAGGTGAAGACCTTTCTTTGTCCTCTACCATAAGAATTCATTCATTCTACCCATTCCATAAATACTCGTTGAGAACCCAGTCTTTACCCACACATGTGTCAAGTGCTCAAGATGTTAGCTCGACATATCTAAAATACCTACCATGGTTCATGATAATCCCTTAAAAATTACTAAAATGCAGTAAGATTGTCAAAATATTGACATGCATGTTGAAAGTAATTAATAGATACCTGAATTATACACTCTAATTTTGTGTATGTTTGAAATTTTTCATTAAAACATTTGTCAAAAAATGAAAAAAGGAATTTAGAATTTACATGATTCGGCACACAAGATACACATAGAAGCATATGACCGGGCACTCACTCAGAATGGCCCAAGGGAAGTATCATCAGAGCTGAGACCTGAGGCTAAAGAGAATTGTTCCAGGCAAAGTGTATTTGTGTGAGCTGTGGTCTCAGTAACTGTCCTGTTTCCTCCTTTCCAGAAAGTTGCAATTGTCCCTCTTTATGCATTTACCAAAATCAAAAGCAGCAATCCCAACAGTCAGTTCAATAAGAGGAAATAAACTGGATGAAAAGAAAACCTACAGGACAAGAATGTTATGATGCAGGAGGTAAGGATACAGCCGCAGCTTCCAGTGACCTTGCATGCGTGTGTACTAAGTCACTTCCGTCATGTCTGACTCTGTGCGACCCTGTGGACTATAGTCCACCAGGTTCCTCTGTCCATGGGATTCTCCAGGCAAGAATACTGGAGTGGATGACTATACCCTCCTCCAGGGGCTCTTCCAGACCAAGGGATCAAACCTGCGTCTCTTACATCTACCTACACCGGCAGTTCTTTACCACTAGCACCACCTGGGAAGCCCTCCAGTGAGCTTGACAGACAGTTATTAAAAGCAACTCAACAAGCAGCCCCCTTTCTTGTCATTGCTGCATGTAAAGGTATATAAACACGAATGTAACTGCCAGCTCTCTTGACCTTTTTGCCCCTGCCATAGAAGGCTTGTCCCAAACCAGGTCTCTTCCTTTAGCCTGGTTTGTGCAATGGAGAATTGAAGAAATGTGGAACAAGGCCACAGCAGCTGACTTACAGTTACCAACATGTAATGTAAGTGAGAAATAAATCATAAAGCACTAAGATAATGGGGCTGTTCATTATTGCAGCAAATCTGAGTAATATATCTTCTAAGAGAGCTCTTTGGATTTTATTGCTAGCCATACAGGAAACAAAAAATAATAATCAAATGACAAGGCAAAACAAAAGAAACAAACACCTTTGCATGGGGTACCTGTATCTGCCTGGGGCTGAGTTTTCCCACCAGTCCTCTCCTACGATTTTGTATGGCTGCCTGGAGGGCTGCAAGAACATTTCTGGAGTTATCTCGAGTTATCTCCAACTTCAACAGGGAAAATCATTATAATCGATTAGTAATGTCTTCCAGGAGCATGCAAAACACAAATTATGTGTTTGCTCATCGAGAGCTCCAGCTTCTCCCACTCTTTCTGCCCTTCAAAGAAAGAAATATTGTGTTTTCCTCCTTGTCCATTGTCTTCCTCTGTATCCTTCTAAATATCCATTCCTCCTCACTGGAATCTCTCAACTCTGTTACAGTACCTGAGAGAATGGTGGTAAGGGAAGCTGGCTTTTTTCCAGAGTAAAGAGTCAGTGTAAATACACATCTTTTTTCCTTGGATAATCTGCCTGTGTGTTCTCCTGCTCTGATCACTCCTTACTATACTTCTGAAAGAAGTGGTTAGTTTTATTGACCCTGTAACTGGTACACAGAATACATGTAACTCTTCCCAGAGCTAAACGGGGTACCTTCACAAAACCCCATTTCTACCAATACTGCTAGTTCACTCAGGGTTAGGCTAGCACATAAAACTGTGAACCAGGGCCATATTTCATGGAGTAATCAGGCATTAACACCAAGCATAATTCACATTTCTCCTCACAGAGCCACCCTCCAACAAACCACTCTTACATTGTTAGAGCGCCATCTAGAGGCCATCCCAACAAAGACCGTTTCCCAAGCCGCTCTATGAGCCTGCTATGAAGGGACCAACAATACAAATTAAATGAAGAGGAAAAAGAGGAGAGTAATTTTTACCATGCATCTCCATGTGACAGGAGGAGAAGGCAATGGCAACCCACCCTAGTACTCTTGCCTGGAAAATCCCATGAACGGAGGAGCCTGGTAGGCTGCAGTCCATGGGGTCGCTAAGAATTGGACACGACTGAGCAACTTCACTTTCACTTTTCACTTTCATGCATTGGGGAAGGAAATGGCAACCCACTCCAGTGTTTTTGCCTGGAGAATCCCAGGGACAGAGGAGCCTGGTGGGCTGCCGTCTATGGGGTCGCACAGAGTCGGACACGACTGAAGCGACTTAGCAGCAGCAGCAGCTATGTGACAGGATAGGAGACTGAATGCTTTATCTCACTCAATCACATAAAGTAATTACTATTATCCCCCCTTTACAGATGAGAAAAATAGACCTAAAAGTATGGTCTTTGTTCAATCAAGAAGCAGAGCCAGGATTCAAAACCCTCACTTGCTCATATCAATGTGGATGCTTCTCCTACTCTTCAGCACTTCCAACTCTTGATGTGGCTCAGGACTCTTAGATTTCAAAATGTTTTGTTTATCCCCAAAAGAGTATGTCAACTTCAGTACTGAAAATGTGCCTGTGCAGAGCCAAATACATTTATTTACTTCTCCTGCCTTGACTATTCCATGTCGTTTTCCTCTATGACAGATATGCACTAAATAAATATTTGTTCAATAAATAAATGACTAAATATTTTTCCTTGCCTCCTTTCAAACCCTTTTTAAAGGGTTTTCTGTATTCCCAGTATGGTTGCACCCACATCTGACCACACTGTATATTCTCATCATATGAAAGGTCTTCCTTCCCACGCACCTCTGCCCACCAACTAAATGCCAGGCTTCACAAGCCATGCATCCCTAAAGATAAAGTGACTGAGAGTTAAAATTAATCAGGTTACTCCTAGTGAAAGGAAACCCTATACCAAACCATCTTTCTACAATAAAGAGTGATTGAATCATCTGAATAACTACTCTGTTATTCATCTTTGTTGAGCTTGCTTTTCACATACTGGTTTATATCAACTAAGGTATATCCAAACATTAATGTTTATTTTTCAGTGACACCCAGCTAAGCCTTCCAAGTATTCTCCCCACCCCCAGGACTCTACCCATTGTTTCAATAAGAGTGTGAGCTCAACGAGGGCAAGTACTGATTTTAAAAATAATTTGCAACCCTCTAGTTCCCACTGCAGTTTTTTTCATCTGTATTATTAAATGTTTATGACTGACCAAGGATTTCTCTCCCTCTCTAACTAGTCCTTTGAAAGAAATACTAATGAGCAATTAAATGTTAAAAAGGAGCAAAAGAATGAGGAATAGATTTTCCCAAAAGGTAATTATTGACTGAATACCAAATTCTAGGAACCACACTGGGTGATGTGGGCACAGAGGCTCTGGCCTCAAGGCTATACACAGTCTCATGGGATAAACAGACAATTGCAGTGCAGTGTTCTGGGTCGGCAGAGGCCAGGGGATATCCTACACTTTGAAAGAAGACAACAATGACTGACTGCTGATGTCTCTAATTACTGAGCTTTCTCCTGAAGTGATGGTAAATGCTGTAATGCAATTATAATAAATATTATAATGCAATTACAATGCATGTGTGTTGAATTAAATCAAATTGCTGTCTTGCTTTCCAGAAGCTCAAATACAAAATATGAGCCATGAAATTTACAAATGCATTTTTAAACTCAGAGCTTGCTAGTATGTTACCCCCTGGAGATATTTCAGAAGATTTTAACCCATAAGAATCCTCAAGAAATTTTATAAGATTCTGTCCTACCTAATGACTCTTTGATGTGCTGAACAGGTCCTTCTAGAAGTTTCTTTAGAATTTTCTCAGGCACATGAGGTAAAAGAATTCAAGGAACTGGCAAACCTAGAATCTAATTTTTCTGACACTGGATAATTTCAAGTTGATAATGACAACTGAATTGGATTGAAAATATCCACAATTTGTACAAAATTGTGTCACATAAAACTATAGCCTCCAGCACCTATAAATGTTAATTCTCTCAGAACTAGGGTCATCTTAAGCCTCTTTCCTACTATGCTCAACAAGCTCTTTGAGAGCATAGCTTGTGTCTTTCTTACTATCATACCAAATTGGAAGGTCCTGCCAAAACTGGAGGACACAAAATAAGCATCTTACATGTAATGGGAATGAATGAAAATATTATAACTGAATGCATGTAAACAAACATAATTGACTATCCCTTGGAATAGCCAGAAGTTTTTGTGGAATTTATAAATATACATCTCTGTCATTCTCCATGTTAAGCAAACATGTCTCCTTTTCAATGTAAACCTTCTGCTTTATTGCTTTCTCTGTTTCATCATACAAGTAAAACATCTTTTTTAGATGTATTAGAAAATGAAAATAATCAACATTTTAAAAATAAGAAAATTCTACCACCTAGAGCTAATCAGTATTAACATTTTGTTTCATTTCTTTTTGCAAGGTTTTCTATGCAAATATCAGTTCAGTTCAGTTCAGTTTAGTCGCTCAGTCATGTCCGACTCTTTGCAACCCCACGGCTTCCCTGTCCATCATCAACTCCTGGAGCTTACTCAAACTCATGTCCATTGAGTCAGTGATGCCATCCAACCATCTCATCCTCTATCGTCCCCTTCTCTTCCTACCTTCAATCTTTCCCAGCATCAGGGTCTTCTCCAATGAGTTAGTTCTTCACATCAGGTGGCCAATGTATTGGAATTTCAGCTTCAGCATCAGTCCTTCCAATATATACACTTTCAAAAATAAAGACATTTTCCTAATGCATGAATTATTTTGTAACTTGTATATATAGAAAATAATAAGTAAGCTGTCTCGCATACAGGGTTATCGTTACCACCTTTATAAATTCCATATATATGCATTAGTATACTGTATTGGTGTTTTTCTTTCTGGCTTACTTCACTCTGTATAATAGGCTCCAGTTTCATCCACCTCATTAGAACTGATTCAAATGCATTCTTTTTAATGGCTGAGTAATACTCCATTGTGTATATGTACCACAGCTTTCTTATCCATTCATCTGCTGATGGACATCTAGGTTGTTTCCATGTCCTGGCTGGACAACCCAGAGAGATGGTATGGGGAGGGAGGTGGGAGGGGAGTTCAGGATAGGGAACACGTGTATACCTATGGCGGATTCATGTTGATGTATGGCAAAACCAATACAATATTGTAAAGTAAAAAAATAAATAAATAAATAAAACCTCATCAGCTGTAAAAAAATAAAATAAAAGTAAAAAAAATAAAGTAAGATAATAAGTAAGCATATTTCATATCATAAATTTGTATGTACATTCTCATCTTTAATGGTTGCAGAGTAAAGCATTGCCTATATCTCAAAATGTATTTAATCTATCCTTGATATCAGACAGCTAGGTTTTATCTAAAGTTTTGTTATTTTAAACAACATTGTGACAAAAGTCTTTATATTTAAACTTCTTGCATTCATTTGAGAGTTTCCTTAAAAAACTAATAGAATTGCTGGACTAAAGGGAAAGATCATTTTAAAGTCTCCTGATGCTTTGACCTAAATTTTTCTCTGAACCATCCCCCACCTTATACAGACCCTGTACCAAGTATAGGTAGTATCACTGTTCATCCATATGAAAAAGAAAAATTTTAAACATTCACTTATTGTCTATAATACATTTAGTGAATAGGAACATGATTGTGCACACCTTGTATATGAATATACACAGAATGTATAATAGGTAAGAAGTGTACTCAAGCCAGGTTACTTGATTTCATGTCCTGATTCACCCATCTACTAATCCTGTGACTCATTTTCCTCATCTGGCAAATGGTTAAAATATCTCTCAGGTTATTCTGAGTATTAAATGAATTGATCCATAAAATGGATTCAGAACAGTACCTTACACATGTAAATATTTAATAAATGCTATTCACATTCTTCTTTTTCCTGGGAAAACTACTAAATTTTTGGCCTCCTTTGCAGTTACATAGGTCCTTGAGACTAGAATATAAGTTGAATAGATGTGAGTCATTTACTGGCCTGACTCATTAATATCTTCAAGACATGCTCCTCATCCATTCCCCTGTCAGCCAGCTAAACACCTAGAGTCGGTAGACCCACAGGATGAAACCACTGGATCTATGAATAAGTGGAACAAGAGCCCCACCCCTACCAACCACACTGAACTATCACTGCATCAGTGAGAAATAAATGTGCATTGTGTTACATGTGAAATGCTTTGTTGCTTCTGCTATAGTGGTTAGCCTTTCTGCACTAGTAAAGTTGCCTATTGTTATTTCTTATAATATACTATCTGGTTTTTTTTTAATTTTATTTTTAAACTTTACATAATTGTATTAGTTTTGCCAAATATCAAAATGAATCTGCCACAGGTATACATGTGTTCTCCATCCTGAACCCTCCTCCCTCCTCCCTCCCCATTCCATCCCTCTGGGTCGTCCCAGTGCACCAGCCCCAAGCATCCAGTATCGTGCATCGAACCTGGACTGGCAACTTGTTTCATACATGATATTTTACATGTTTCAATGCCATTCTCCCAAATCTTCCCACCCTTTCCCTCTCTCTTAGAGTCCATAAGACTGTTCTATACATCAGTGTCTCTTTTGCTGTCTCGTACACAGGGTTATTGTTACCATCTTTATAAATTCCATATATATGCATTAGTATACTGTATCGGTGTTTTTCTTTCTGGCTTACTTCACTCTGTATAATAGGCTCCAGTTTCATCCACCTCATTAGAACTGATTCAAATGTATTCTTTTTAATGGCTGAGTAATACTGCATTGTGTATATGTACCACAGCTTTCTTATCCATTCATCTGCTGATGGACATCTAGGTTGCGTCCATGTCCTGGCTATTATAAACAGTGCTGCGATGAACATTGGGGTACACGTGTCTCTTTCCCTTCTGGTTTCCTCAGTGTGTATGCCCAGCA
The DNA here is from genome assembly GCF_029407905.1 of Bubalus kerabau. NCBI lineage: Eukaryota > Metazoa > Chordata > Mammalia > Artiodactyla > Bovidae > Bubalus > Bubalus kerabau. Next base: position 225,288,393 of record NC_073624.1, read on the forward strand.
GTGGGACTGCTGGATCATAAGGCAGTTCTATTTCCAGTTTTTTAAGGAATCTCCACACTGTTCTCCAGTGGCTGTACTAGTTTGCATTCCCACTAACAGTGTAAGAGGGTTCCCTTTTCTCCACACCCTCTCCAGCATTTATTGCTTGTAGACTTTTGGATCGCAGCCATTCTGACTGGTGTGAAATGGTACCTCATAGTGGTTTTGATTTGCACTACTATCTGTTTTAAAGAACAAAAATTCTGATCTCAAAATATGAACCATAGATAAATAAAAGGAGTTCAGAACCAAAAATTTGCTACAGATAATCCACAACTTGATAACATAGGAATCCAAGAGTCATTCATCAAGTTGAATTATTTTTAACCTCATCTCTTTCATATAGTTCCCATTTTGGCTCCAGGCTAAAGAGGATAATTTCAATACAGCTAAATGGGTTTATTCAACTTAAAACATAGATTCCTCATGTCCCCTCTTAGCTTTACCAGTGAACATTGTTTTCTTATACATTGACTGAAACATTTAGACTATAAATATCAAAAGTACTAGGTGAGAAAATCCAGGAGGAAACATTCATCAGGAAAAGGAGAAATACTCAAAAGAAGGGCTTTGAATTAAAAAAAAAAAAATTCAACAGCGACAAGAAATTTCCTATAATGGTTATGAAATGTCTACAGTAAAGTCCCCCAAAACAAGAATATATTTCCCAAGTTTTCCTCTTGAGGACCATACACATGAAAGAAATATACTCAATTTAGGGTACTATTCATTTTGCAAAAATGGAAAAAAGAAAGGGAAAGGAAAAGTGATACCAAGAATGACATAGAATGAATATATATATATATATATATATATATATATGCCATTTTACAAGCATTCAGACAAAAATGTATTCAATATTAGCCATATAATTTGTCTTCTAAGGTTAGAGCTTCCAGCTGAGACTAACAGGTATTTTCCAGAGTGTTTTGCTACTCAAGGAACCGTAAGATATTAGATTACATTATCAAATATATCTTTCTAAATACAGAACTAAATGACTATCCCCTTATTTGCATCCTGCTCTCTAATGTGTTTTGTATAAAGAAAGGTATTATCAACCCCATCCTCTACCCCCCTCCCCCAAAAGGACACTGAAATTCAGAAAAGTCAAGGGGTTTGTCCAAGGTTATCTGGACAATGTTGTAAGGCAACACAAACAATCATCCGCTGAGTGATGTGCCAACTTCAATCTTCACATATGAATTTTCTGGACATGGTTAAAGTGACAACCATGGTCAAGTTACTCAGTATAACAGTTATAGATGTGCCTATGAGAGGAAAATGTGAGCAACTGGATGCATTTGAATTAGCCCAGCTTAAATCATAGAAAAGAACAACGGAATCATTTAATAATCAACAGATTAAACCTAATTCTAATAATTCCAATGAAAATACCTGAAGTACAAAAGGTTTACCAAGCACCACTTTAATAGCATACTGGTTTCAGGAAAGAGTTAAATAAAACAAAATTTTAGGCTAATAAAGTGATCCCACAAGTGCTTTGGATCTCTTTGTGACATAATTTAACCTCTACATGGTTCCCGAGAAACAGCTTTATAACAGACATTTCCTCTTTGTTTTCATTTTTCCATCTGAGACATAATTCTTTAGAAAAAGAAGAGAAGCTAAGAGACCTTTTTATAAAAATCACACAAATATTTTATTTTATTAAAAAAAATACAAATAGTAAGCAAGTAAAAAAAATCACACAAATATAACAAAGTTGTAAATAATCATGCATTTAAAAGAAAATTATACTTTCTTGAAAATGTAGTAAGAATACTCCAAACAAAACATGAAGCAGGAATTCAGAGTAAAAACTGAAAGGCATTTCAACCTGCTTCGTTGTTGTTGTAGTAAAATGTTTATGCTAAATTGAACAAATACAACAAAACAACAAAAAATAGAACTGCCTTCTCAGTTCTAATTCAGTTTGGCAAATATGCCTGAATACCTCTTTATTAGTAAGCACACAAGCAGAAAACAGAATTCATCCCAGATGACTCAAATAAAGAGACTTTAATACAATAACTACTTATGGAGGTATGAGCAAGGTTAAGAAGATGAAAACAGGAATGGGGTTACATAAATCTTTCTTTCCCAAATCAAAAAAAAAAAAAGGTGAGCACAAGTACCCAAATAGTAAAGTCCATTATAGTTGCTTAGATTTGACCGTGAAATTTGGCTTTGATGTTTTGGCAGCTGCGTTTATAACAACCATGTGAACCAAAGCAGTGATAGATGGCTAGAAAAGGGAGGAACGAAAGATGGGACCAAGAAACACAGTGGAAGAAACATCCAAGAAACATCCATTAGATGAAAGATTGCAGTTGTAGGATTGTAAGAGAAAGAAAAAGCGGGCAAAGGTACTTATGAGGTTCTAATTCCACCTGCCCAGGAATAATGAATCCATTAGCAGCTAAGGGAAGAGAGTAAGGCTGAGTACAGAGAGTGAAGAAACAGCTTCTGGTCTTACCTGAACAGGCACGGGGACTTGGATTCAAAGTGTTTCTGGTCTTACCTGAACAGGAACTTAGACGTGGATTCAAGTCCTAAGTCAGCCCCTCACTTTTGCGGAAAAGCAGACAAGTCTCTGGGTCTTTTTTTTTTCACCTGAAAAAACAGGCTAATTTTAGTGGTTTCTTCAGAGATTTTTGGTTATTTTGTTTTCATCAAAATCCTTTTTATTTTCATTAGTTTTAGGTTTACGAGAAAAAAAAAAAAACTGATCAGAAAGTATTGTTCAATACACCACCTCATTCCCCAACAATTTCCCTTATTAACATCTTGCATTCCTGTGATGGGCTTCCTCAATGGCTCAGCAGTAAAGAATCCACCTGCAATGTAGGAGATGAGGGTTCAGACCTTGGGTTGGGAAGATCCCCTGGAGGAGGCAATGGCAACCCATTCCAGTATTCTTGCCTGGGAAATCCCATGGACAGAGGATCCAGTGGGGTGGGGGGTGGTTACAGTCCAAAGGGTGGCAAAGAGTCAGACACCACTGAGCGACCGAACACATGCACGTACATTTTTGTGGTACATTTGTCATAATAGATGAGTCAATGTTGATACATTATTGCTATTTGAAGTCCATGTTTTAAATTAGGCTTCATTGTTTATCTATTCTATGAATGTGGACAAATGAATGACATGTCTCCACCATGGACAGTATCATTCAGAATAGTTTCACACCCTAAAAATCTATGCTACATCTATTCATTCCCCACCCCCAAACCCTGGCAAACACTCATCTTTCTACTGTCTCCATAGTTTTCCCTTTTCAGACCATCACATATTTGGAATCATACAGTATGAGGAATTTTTAGATTGTTTTCTTTCACATAGCAGTATGCATTTAAGGTTTATAGAGTCATTTTGAAGTCTTGAAGATACTAAAATTTGTTTAGTGAAGAACACTAAACAAACGGTAATGGTTTTTACTTCTATCATTAGTACTGTTGTCATTTCAATGCAGGCTTCATTTTCCTAGAGTTTTGAAAAGGAGATCATGAATTTCCCTTGAGTAGGTAATGTAGGAGAAGACTTTTGAGAGTCCATTGGACTGCAAGGAGATCCAACCAGTCCATTCTAAAGATCAGCCCTGGCTGTTCTTTGGAAGGAATGATGCTAAAGCTGAAACTCCAGTACTTTGGCCACCTCATGAGAAGAGTTGACTCATTGGAAAAGACTGTGATGCTGGGAGGGATTGGGGGCAGGAGGAGAAGGGGATGACAGAGGATGAGATGGCTAGATGGCATCACCGACTCGATGCACGTGAGTTTGAGTGAATTCCGGGAGATGGTGATGGACAGGGAGGCCTGGCGTGCTGCGATTCATGGGGTCGCAAAGAGTCAGACATGACTGAGCCACCGAACTGAACTGAACTGAAGGTAGGTCCTGTTTTATTTAATTTCTTTTACTCCCAACTTTTTTGGTAACACTTATTTCATCTCTAGTTTGCTTACTCACTCTCCTCCCCTATAAACTGACAATTTTGTGAGAACAGGGACCATTCCTGCCTTGTCCACTACTCTATTCCCAGCATTTAGCCCAGTGCTTGGTAGGTGGCAGGTCCTCCTTAAACATTTGCCAAGTGAGCGAAAGGTTGGCATGGTGACCTGAATGGAAGAGACAAGGAGTTGCAGTAACACAGTTTTGGGCAATGAACTGGAGGAAAGGCTATGATGAAACCACATTCCCCAGGACTAGAAAATTTTGTGTATTTTGGAAATTAATCCTTTGTGAGTTGTTTAATTTCCTATTATTTTCTCCCATTCTGAGGACTGTCTTTTCACCTTGTTTATGGTTCCTTTTGCTGTGCAAAAGTTTTTTAAGTTTAATTAGGTCCCATTTGTTTATTTTTGTTTTTATTTCCATTACTCTAGGAGGTGGGTCATAGAGGATCTTGCTGTGATTTATATCAAGGAGTGTTCTGCCTATGTTTTCCTCTAAGAGTTTTATAGTTTCTGACCTTACATTTGGGTCCTTAATCCATTTTATCTTTGTGTATGGTGTTAGGAAATATTCTAATTTCACTCTTCTACATGTTGCTGTCCAGTTTTCCCAACATCACTTATTGAAGAGACTGCCTTTTCTCCATTGTTTATTCTTGCTTCTGTATCTATGGCTTATTTATGTTGATATATGACAGAAACCAACACAGTATTATAAAGAAATTGTCCTCCAATTAAACATAAATAATTTTTTTTTTAAATAAAAACAGTGGAGGACTTTATCCAGCTCTCAACTCACACACACAAGGACTTACGTACCTGACAAAGGGAGTCTTCACTTAAATGCTTCCTTCATCTCAACGTGTAGTATTTTAAGTTTCTATATAGCAAGAGATGTGCCAAATGGCTTTAAATAATATACTGAATGCTATTCAAATACATATAGTTTAATATCTACTTATAACTTTTTGAGATGGCTGTTACTTACTGAAGTTCAACTGAAATCAGAGTTAGTGTGTAGTGTTCGTTCAGGCATGTCCAGCTCTGCAACCCCATGGACAAGAGCCCACCAAGCTTCTCTGTCCATGGAATTCTCCAGGCAAGAATACTGGAGTGGGTTGCCATTTCCTTCTTCAGGGGATCTTCCCAACCCAGGGATCGAATCGCAGTCTCCTACATTGCAGATGGGTTCTTTACCATCTGAACCATCAACTTTACCCTAATTTTTCTTTGGATGCAATACAAATTCACCTACCCACAGTGCTACCTGAGATGAAGTCAACATTAGTTTATCAGTCTTCCTTAGGATTTACTCCAGATATGTGAAAAAAGAATTGTTTAAAAAAGCAATTGACACCTCTCCTCTGGCTCATCTCCAAAATATTCAAAGCATATCTCTTCATCTCTGGATGTTTTTCTTTTTGTCCCATTTTTATTTTAAACTAATGATAATGATACTTCATTGATGTCACTCTGGCAGAAAGTTTAAGCAGAAAGTTTCCTCTAAACCAAAATGTTCCTTAACCCACTGGGGAATTCTTAAAGCTAGATACTAATATGCACTGTAATTAAGAAATAATGAGCTTCCCACCATGATTTATTTCCATAGATTTAGATTCAATGCTGAGAAGCTACAGTTTAAATTGTTGCTGTGCCCAATAGTAAAAACTCCTTTAAATTCTCTGAGGTCAATTTTAAATAAACTTGCATTTCAGCAAAAAGAAAGTTAAGTGAAACTATGGTTCTGATTTGTCACCCTCGCTCCCACCCAAAGTGAAGGAAAGATGCAGGCAGGCAGACAGGGAGAGAGAAAGAGTGTGGGGAAGAGAGAGGAAAAAAAGAGAGAGAGGTGAGACTGAAAAAAAAAAAAAAATTAATATGAAAAAGCATTACCCTGGGCTTGCTGTGAGGTCTTGGGGGAAGTTTCTCTACCAGTCCTCCTCCTGTGAAGTCTGAAGTCATTCCATTCCCATTCCTTAGGGTGCCTGCAGTTAACTGAACACTAAGAAAAATAATGAATGACAAGGTCAGAGGCCTTGATTAAGATACTTCTCAGCTGCCCTGAAGGATTAACGTTGATGGCACAGGGCCAGAAAAACCCCACTGTTCGCTCAGAAGAAACTGAAATTTAGCGGATTGAAGCAGCTCTTAAATGTAACAGTTAACAGCAAAGGCGATGGAAGGAGACCACTTATTAGCAGTGTGAACTCGGGCGGTTCACTTAATCTCTCTGAGCCTCATTCTCTTCAACTGTCAAACATGGATGATAATTCCCCCTTTTGCAGGACTATGTATATCATTGTAAAAAGCACAGTGGTACTCAGTACATTTCCACTGTTTTAAAATTATGCTGGCTTCGACTCATCTTCAAAGAGGCCTCTGGCAAGAGTTTCAAGGGAAGTCAGAGAGCCAACCCTTGCCTTAATTTGGGACACAGGGCAGATCATCTGCAGTTATGGAAACCCTGAACCTGGGATGAAGTATTTTACTTGAAATGCACCAAATTGGAAAGAAGAAATTAGGTTAGAAATTATAAATCGGCTGAGAGGATGAATAAAATTCTGTTTTATCCCAACTAATGTCAAATGTGTTTTTTAATCACCTCATAATGAAAAAAAATCAGAGAATACTGAAAAAAAAAAAAAAAAACCCTAGATCTTTCTCACTAAACCCCACCTCCAACAAAAGTCAGATAGAGTTATGTGGCTTTTGATCACCCACAGAAGTTTGGGGTTTAGAGAAAAGTTTTAACATTGTATTCATTCAACACTTTTTATTGAGTTCTGGGGAGATAATAATGAACTAAAAAAATGACCTTTGCTTTTAAACGGGAGAGAGACTTGTCCATACATAGTCACATTTTTTAAAAATATGGTAATGACTCCAGGGAAAAATGTGATATCTTAAAGGGTATGCAGATTTAGATTGAGAAGGCCCTCCTTTAGCACAGGCTTTTCCAGAGTCCACTCTGCAATAGAAGCTGGCACATGAGTAGTTCATTCAAGGAACAGGCATGAGGGATAGGGACCAAGAGAGCCAGCACAAGCCTATGTTACGTGATCAGCCTTAGGACTTCCCTGGTGGCTCAGATGGTAAAGCGTCTGCCTACAATGCGGGAGACCAAGGTTCAATCCCTGGGTTGGGAAGATCCTCTGGAGAAGGAAATGGCAACCCACTCCAGTACTCTTGCCTGGAAAATTCCATGGACAGAGGAGCGTGGTAGGCTACAGCCCATGGGGTCGCAAGAGTCGGACACGACTGAGCGACTTCACTTCACTTCACTTCTACTCTGGGAGACATCTGTCTTCCTGATCCATCAAACAGCTGAGAAAGCTTATCACATGCCTCTCTCCACCCTCTGCCTGAGAGAAGAAAATAAAAAGCATTTGTCAGTGGGCTTCTGTCCCCCGTGAGTCAAAGGCTGCTTCATAGGGTGCTTTGGACGACCCTAAGTTCTGGGTTGCACTCGTTTGAGTGCCTAATGTTGAAGTCTGTCAGTATCTGTAGCTGAACAACCCCTGGGCCATGCAAGAATTATAGAGCACGTGTGCCTCATCTTCCAGGGACAAGTCCCTCCCCCATATCTTCTGCTGTAGCTCCTCTGAAGTACCTACATAACAGTACCTGATGCACATTTCCCAAGTTGTTTTACAGATGCTAAAACTCCCACCAAATGCAAGAAATTAACTATTTGATGATCATGAGCCCCCAGACCTATTGGCACCTAAGGAATGATCATTTTAACCACCCTGTTATCTCACCACGAACCAATCAGAGAATTGGGCTTGAGCTGATCCCCACAGCAGGGCAATTGTCAAGTCAGAGGAGAAACATTTAAGGCTGAGGGTGAAACAGCTAATCTGTGGCAGCCTAAATGGAATGAGAATCAGACTGTACTTGCCACAGCCATACATATGCTGGGCAGGAACCAGGTCTCCTGGAAGGGGCAGTGGCTGGGAGCTGGAGTTTAGGGATTGTGGAGCAATCCCAGTGCGACAGCTGCTGTTGACTGCGGAGAGACAGAACGAGAGGAGGTGAGGGAGGAGATCGTGGTGGGAAATCGCCTGTGGAGGAGAGCCAGGCAGCCATGGAAGCAATGTGATACTGCTGAGTCACACCTAAGGGGTGGAGCCGTCACCATAGCCTCTCTCGCCACAGGCCAGCATAGGCAGCTGAACAATAGAGAGGCTGGCCCATCAAGCCCCTAAGGCACTCAACTACAGAGTAGGACTCCACCCAGGGTGCCACTTTAAGTGCCTGATGCGCTGATCTACAGAGTAGGACCCCAGTCAGGGGGGCCCCTCTTCGTGTCTGATGCGGGGAACAACAGAGAAGGGAGGGAAGGACTCCCAGACAAGAGAGCCCTCTAAATGCCTGAGAGGGCAGAGCTACAGAGAAAGACTCACCAAAGAGGCCTTCTGATCGTCAGCTACAGGAGGCTTGAAAACAGACTCTGATAGGGCCATAACTCCTGCCACGGAGGCAGTCTGTGAGCCTGAACACTTGGCGCCTCCAGGGTCCCTGCAAGGCAAGCAGCTGCACCACCTTCACACTCAACTCTCACTGGGGCAGAGCTGCCACAGGCAAAAAAAAAAAAAAGCTCTTGTATTTATGTGCACAGAATCGCTTCAGTCCTGTCCGACTCTTTGCGACCCTGTAGACTGTGGCCTGCCAGGCTTCTCTGTCAGAGAAGGGGATCTCCAGGCAAGAATACTGGAGTGTATTGGCCAAGACTGGTTGCCATACCCTTCTAGAGCACTATATTTCCTGCTGCCCTAGCTGCCAAATCCCTGAGCATATGGTGCTGCCAGAACCCCTGCAAACCAAGCAGCTGTACCACCTCCACACCTGGCCCTCACAGGGGCAAACCCAAGCCCTCCAGGGCAGCCTCAGGAGCTAAACCCCAGTGGACGACCCACATGTAGAGGTGGAAATAAAACCACAATTGAAACTCAGGGGCAGTGTGGCTAAGGAAAAAGATTCAAAACCTTCCCAGAAGCTGTAGAAGCTGCAGATTAAATCCATGCGATCAACTAAGAAGACTCTGTGTCTATGGAATATATAAAAGGCCATTGAGAACTCCCACATAAGAAAACACACTAGCTCTGATAGCTGTGGACATTGGAGGCAAGAACACACAGGAGTAGGACCAGATTAGAATCTGAGGAGCCCCCACAGCAGGTCCAGAGATCAGTACAGTGTTGGATGGCATCATGGGGAGGTAAGGGGGACTGTGATTTCCAGAGTGGGAAAAGGACTCTGACAGCAGTGACTCAAGAAAAACATCTATTATTCTTATTTTTTGACTGTTCTGTAGATTATTTTGGATTTTCTTTCTTTCTTTTTCTTCCCCCAACCCCCATTGTAGTTGTCAATTTTATTAGCACTAAGAAATCCAATTAAGTTTTTGAGCATTTTTTTCTCTTTCCTCACATTTTTTATTGTTGTCATAAACCTCTGCCTCTACACTGGGCTTTTGCAGTTCTGTGGAGTTTTCCTCTTTTTTTTTTTTTTTCTCTTTTTAAATTTAATTTTTAATTTTTTATACCTATTATTATTTTTTCTACATTTATTCCTTTGTTTGCTTTTCCTACTGTTCTTTGCCCCTTGCAGTTAATCTTTAACATATATAAATCTTCTTAATCTACCTCTATTTAACTTTGCATATATATTCTTTATTTTCTTTTCTTTCTCCCCTTTCCTCTCAACATATTTGTTCATTTTATTTTCATTGCTTTATTCTTCAGTAGGCACCTTGCTTTAGTTTTGTTTTCCAGTTGGTGCTTTAATTAGCTCTGTTCTTGTACATATAATCTTTGGTTTCCTTTGTTTGCCAGGTTAATCTATTGTACTTAATTTTTGTTAGACTGCTTTGATCTTGCTTATGGGTGTATATGCATATGTGTATATTCAGTCATAGTTTCTATTGTTGTTATAAACCTCTTCCTCTACATTGGGCTTTTGCAGTTCTGTGGAGCTTTCCTTTTTTTCCCCTTTTGTCTTTATTCTTTCATTTTTTTTCTCTTTTCTCTTTTTTATAATTTTAAACTTTTTAAAACCTATTATATTTTTTCTACATTTATTTTTTCATTTGCCTTTCCTACTGTTATTTTCCCCTTGCAGTTAATTTTTAATGTATATAAATCTTCTTCATCTATCTCTATGTAACTTTGCATATCTATTCTGTCTTTCTTTCCTTTCCTCTCAACATATTTGTTAGTTTTGTTTTCATTGCTTTATTCCCCAGTTGGTACCTTGCTTTAGTTTTGTTTTCCAGTTTTTGCTTATGTTAATTTTGTTCTTAACTGGTAAATATAATTTTTTATTTCCTTTGTTCACAGATCAATGTACTATATTTTTGTTGGATTGCTTTCACTTTGCTCATAGGTGATATGTATATGTGTATATTACATTATTTTAATTATTATTTGCCTGATTTTGTAACTGCCATTTGTCTGAGGTTCATTTTTGGTTGCTCGTTTTTGGATATTTGTTTTACTCTCCCTTAATGCCATAACAAACCACTTGTGAAGTCATCATTCCTGACCAGAGATCAAACAATGAGTCTTTGGAGTGGCAGCGCTAGACCCTAGACTAGCAGAGAACTAACCCTAGGCAGTATCAAGCAGTGAGAACTCAGACCAAGAAAGCCCCTTGAACACAAGACCTGGCATCACCCAACCACCAATAGCACCCTGTGCAGGATGCTTCATCTAAACAACATACAAAACAAAAATACAAACCCAATCATCAGAAGACAGGAGTACAACCTCACTCAGCCTTGCCCATCAGAGGAAAAACAAACAAACAAAAACTCAGCACATATCTCACCCCAGACAAAGCTCATACAAATCACTGGACCAACCTTACGAGGGGAGAAGCAAAAGGAAGAAAGAATTCAACCTTCTTCAAGGAAAGAATTCAACTTTCCTTGAAGTTTGGGGAAAGGAGACCTCAGACACAGTGACTTAAAAAAAAAAAAATGAAAAGGCAGAAAAATACTGCACAAATGAAATAACAAATAGAAACACAGAAGTCCAAATAAATAAAAACGAAATAGGAAAATTACCTGAAAAAGAATTCAGAATAATGATGGCAAAGATGATCAAAAACCTTGAAAACTAAATGGAGAAAATGCAAGAATATAGTAACAAAGACCTAGAAGAATTAAAGTAAAAGCATAAAGAGGCAACACAATTTCTGAAATTAAAAATACTTTAGAAGGAATGAAAGCAGAATATCTTAAACAGAAGAACGAATCAGTGAGCTGTAAGATAAAATGGTGGAAATAACTTCTGAAGAGCAGAATAAAGTAAAAAGAATGAAAAGACCTGAGGGCAGTCTCAGAGACCTCTGGGACCATATCAAACACACCAACATTCAAATTATAGGGGTCCCAAAAGAAGAAGAGAAAAAATAGAGTATCAGAAAATTTTTGAAGAGATTATAGTTGAAAATTTCCCCAACATGGAAAAGGAGGGAGTCAATCAAGTCCAAGAGGCACAAAGAATCCCATACAGGATAAACCCAAGGAGAAACACGCCAAGACACATATTAATCAAACTAACAAAAACTAAACAAAAAGAAAGAAGATTAAAAGTAGCAAGGGAGAAGCAACAAATAACATACAAGGAAAACCCCATATACTTAACACCTGATCTTTCAGCAGAAACTTTTCAGGCCAGAAGGGAATGGCAGGATATATTTAAAGTATTGAAAGGGAAAAATCTACAACCAAGATTACTGTACCCACAAAGGATGGTACAAGGAGGGAAGTGGGAGGAGGGTTCAGGATGGGGAACAAGTGTACACCCATGGCAGATTTATGTTGATGTATGGCAAAACCAATACAATATTTTAAAGTAAAAAAATAATAATAATAAATGATAAATGGTTAAACAAAAATAAAAATGATTTAAAAAAATAAAATAAAATCTATGTTTAAACTAAAAAAAAAAATTGATAGAGAAATCAAAAGCTTTTCAGACAAGCAAAAGTTTAGAGAATTCATTACTACCAAACCAGCTTTACAACAAATGTTAAACAGACTTATATAGTCAAGAAATACAACAGAAGAAAAAAGATGTACAAAATCAGCCCCAAACAATTAGAAAATGCAATAGGAAAATATATATCAATAATTACTTTAAATGCAAATGGATTAAATACTCCAACTAAAAGACATAGACTGGCTGAATGGATACAAAAACAAGACCCATATATATGCTGTCTACAAGAAACCCACTCCAGACCTCAAGACACATATAGACTGAAAGTGAGAGGATGGAAAAATATATTCCATGCAAATGGGAAGCAAAAGAAAGCTGGAGTAGCAATCCTCATATCAGACAAAATAGACCTTAAAATAAGGATTACAAGATATAAGGAATGACACTACATAATGATGAAGGGATCAATGCAAGAGGAAGACATAACAGTTGTAAATATTTATGCACCCGACAAAGGAGCATCTCAATACATAAGATAAACATTAACAGACATAAAAGGAGAAATTGACAGTAACATAATAATAGTTGGAGAATTTAACACCCCACTCACACCAGTGGAGAGATCATCAAAACAGAAAGTTAATAAGGAAGCACAAGTCTTAAATGATACATTAGATTAGATGGATCTCATTGATATCTTCAGGGTATTCCATTCAAAAGCAAAAGAATACACCTTATTCTCACATGCACCATGGAACATTCTCCAGGATATACCACATCTTGGGTCACAAATCAAACTTCAGTCAATTTAAGAAAATTGAAATCATATCAAGCATCTTCTCGGAACACAAAGCTATAAGACTAGATATTAATTACAAGAAAAAAAAAACTGTAAGAAACACAAACACATGGAGATTAAACAATACATTTCTAAATAACCAACAGGTTACTGAAGAAATTAAAAGGGAAACAAAAAATTTCTAGAAACAAATGACAATAAAAACATGATAACTCAAAATTTATGGGATGCAACAAAAACAGTTCTAAGAGAGAAATTTATAGCAATACAATCCTACCTCAAGAAACAAGAAAAACATTGAATAGACAACTTAGTTCAGTTCAGTTCAGTCGCTCAGTCATGTCCGACTCTTTGCGACACCATGAACTGCAGCACGCCAGGCCTCCCTGTCCATCACCAACTCCCGGAGTTTACTCAAACTCATGTCCATTGAGTTAGTGATGCCATCCAACCATCTCATTCTCTATCGTCCCCTTCTCCTCCTGCCCTCTATTTTTCCCAGTATCAGGTTCTTTTCCAATAAGTCAGCTCTAGCATGAGGTGGCCAAAGTATTTGAGTTTCAGCTTCAACATCAGTCCTTCCAATGAACACCCAGGACTTATCTCCTTTAGGATGGACTGGTTGGATCTCCTTGCAAGAGATCCAAGAGTCTCCAAGGGACTCTCAAGAGTCTTCTCCAACACCACAGTTCAAAGGCATCAATTCTTTGGTGCTCAGCTTTCTTTATAGTCCAACTCTCACATCCATACATGACTACTGGAAAAACCATAGCCTTGACTAGAAAGATCTTTGTTGACAAAGTAATGTCTCTGCTTTTTAATATGCTGTCTAGGTTGGTCATAACTTTCCTTCCAAGGAGTAAGCATCTTTTAATTTCATGGCTGTAGTCACCATCTGCAGTGATTTTGGAGCCCCCAAAAATAAAGTCTGACACTGTTTCCACTGTTTCCCCATCTATTTGCCATGAAGTGATGGGACCCTAAATAGTATCAGAAAATTACTAGATCTAATCAGTGAATTAGCAAAGTTGCAGGATACAAAATCAATACACAGAAATCACTTGCATTTCTATATAACAATGAAAAATCAGAAAAAGCAATTAAGGAATCAATCCCTTTCACCATTGCAACAAAAATAATTAAATACCTAGGAATAAATGTACCTAAGGAGACGAAAGAACTGTATACAGAAAATTGTAAGACAGTAATGAAAGAAATCAAAGATGACATGAACTCATGGAGAGATATTCCATGTTCCTGGGTAGGATGAATCAATATTGTGAAGACTATACTACCAAATGCAATCTACAGATTTAATGCAATCCTTATCAAATTACCAATGGCATTTACCACAGAACAAGAACAAAAAATTTCACAATTCATATGGAAACATGAAAGACCCCAAATAGCCAAAGCAGCCTTGAGAAAGAAGAAAGGCACTGGAGGAGTCAACCTTCCTGACTTCAGATTATACTACAAAGCTACAGTCATCCAGATAGTATGGTACTGCCACAAAAACAGAAATATAGACCAATGGAACAAGATAGAAAGCCCATAAATAAACCCATGCACCTATGTGTACCTCCTTTTTGACAAAGGAGGCAAGACTATACAATGGGGCAAAGACCAGCCTCTTCAATAAATGGTGCTGGGAAAACTGTACAGCTACAAATAAAAGAATAAAATGAGAACACTTCCTAACACCATACACAAAGATAAACTCAAAATGGATTAAAGACCTAAATGTAAAACCAGAATCTATAAAATTCTTAATGGAAAACATAGGCAGAACACTCGACATAAATCAAAGCAAGATCCTCTATGACCCACTTCCTAGTGTAACAGAAATAAAAACAAAAGTAAACAAGTGGAATCTAATTAAACTTAAAAGCTTTTGCACAGCATAGGAAACTATAAGTAAGGTAAAAAGAATTAGAGAAAATAGTAGCAAATTAAACAACTGACAAAGAATTAATTTCCAAAATATACAAGCAGCTCATACAACTCAATATCAGGAAAACAAACAACCCAATCAAAAAGTGTGAAAAAGACCTAAACATATATTTCTCCAAAGAAGACATACAGATGGCTAACAAACACATGAAAAGATCCTCAACATCGCTCATTATTAGAGACATGCAAATCAAAACTACAATGAGATATCACCTCACACCTTTCAGAATGGCCCTCATCAAAAAGTCTACAAACCATAAATGCTGGAAAGGGTGTGAAAAAAGGGAACACTCTTGCACTGTTGGTGGGAATATAAATTGATGCAGCCACTATGGAAAATGGTATGGAGACTCCTTAAAAAACTAGGAATAAAAGCACCATATGACCCAGCATTCCCACTCTTAGGCATATACCTTGAGGAAGCCAAAATTGAAAGATGCACATGTATCCCATTGCTCATTGCAGCACTATTTACAACAGCTAGAACATGGAAGCAACCTAGATGTCCATCGACAGATGAGTGGATAAAGAAGTGTGGTATATATACACAAAGGAATATTACTCAGCCATAAAAAGCCATGCATTTGAGTCAGTTCTAATGAAGTGAATGAACCTAGAACCTATTGCACAGAGTCAAGTGAATCAGAAAGAGAAAGATAAATATGTATTCTAACACATATATATGAAATCTAGAAAAATGGTACTGAAGAATTTATTTACAGGGCAACAGTGGAGAAACAGTCTTAGAGAATAGACTTTTGGATATGGAGAGAGGGGAGGAGAGGGTGATTTATAGAAAAAGTAACATGGAAACTTACACTACGTAAAATAGACAGCCAATGTTAATTTGCTATATGGCTCAGGAAACTCAAACAGGGGCTCTGTATCAACCGAGAGTCATTGGCTGATTCATGTTGAGTTTTGACAGAAAACAGCAAATTTCTAAAGCAATTATAATTCAATAAAAACTAAATAAATTAAAAATAAAACACAGATGAATGGATAAAGAAGAAGAGGTACATATACACAGTGGAATATTACTCAGCCATAAAAAGGACTGTGTTTGTGTCAGTTTTGATGAGGTGGATGAACCTAGAACCTATTATACAAAGTGAAGTGAGTCAAAAAGAGAAAGATAAATGTCTTATTCTAATGCACATATACGGAATATAGAAAAATGGTACTGAAGAATTTATTTTCAGGGTAGCAATAGAGAAACAGACATAGAGAATAGACTTATAGACATGGGCAGAGGGGAGGAGATGGTGATATGTATGGAAAGAGTAACATGGAAACTTTAATTACCATATGTAAAATAGATAGCCAATGGGAATTTGCTGTATGACTCAGGAATCTCAAACAGGGGCTCTGTAAACCTAGAGGGGTGGGATGGGGAGGAAGATGGGGGGGAGGTTCAAAAGGGAGGGGATATATGTATACCTAGGGCTTATTCATGTTGAGGTTTGACTGAAAACAACAAGATTCTGTAAAGAATTTATCCTTTAATTAAAAAAAAAAATTAAAAAAAAAGAAGATGTGGAATACTACCCAGCTGTAAAAAGGAACAAAATTTGGTAGAGACATGGGTGGAGCTAGAGTCAGTCATACAGAGTGAAGTAAGTCATAAAGAGAAAAACAAAGATCATATTTTTGTGCATATATGTAAAATCTAGAAAAATTGTATCAGTGAACCTATTTGCAAGGCTGGAATAGAGACACAGACATACAGAATGGACATGTAAACACAGAGGGTTGGGGAATGAAGGCATGAGTTGGGAGATTAAATTTGACATATGTATATACTACCACATGTAAAATAGATGGCTAGTGGAAAGCTGCTCAGGCACACAGCTGAGTGCTCTGTGATGACCTAGATGTGTGGGTAGGGGAGGGACTGCAGGGAAGTTCAAGAAGGATGGGATATATCTATACTTATAGCTGATTCATGATGTTGTACAGCAGAACCTAACAGCATTATAAAGCAATTATACCCAAAATGAAAAAAAAAAAATACACAAATTGAATGAGAAGCCAGCTCTGTGTTAACAGGGGAGAACTCAGGAGTCAGGAATATCATTGCTCTAAGTTTATATTTAACTGTTCTGTGTGTGTGTGTGTGTGTGTGTGTGTGTGTGTGTATAATCCAAGAAGTTGACCAGCTCTTTGGCATTCTTGCCTCATCTTAAACTCGGGAGCCGAAACCACTGGAGCAATAATCAGATGCCAACAACTAAATTTAAGAAGGAAAAGTCTCAGAGACCACAGAGCAAACTTTCAGTGCCAGCTGATCATTTTAGGCCTTCACATGTTTCAATTCTAGAAACACAGTAAACATCATGCTGATGTTTGTCCAAATTCAGAAGTCTTTTCCCCTATTATTATCAGCATATTTCCTGCATATTAATAAGCACTCCCACATTTCTTATAAAATAGAATCTGAGCCTCATTTTTAAACAAATAACAAAGCCACATATCAGAAATTTGCTGAAGAAGAGAAAAATTTGGAATTCTGTTTTGGCTTTTGCACCAAGCCTAAAAGAGATGAAGCTGATTAAAATTAATAGCCCCCCTTCCCAACTCACAAGTTCCTGTTAGTCAATACATACATTGCTCTCATCTCTCTCATACTTCATTAAATTCTAAACCTATCCATCCATCTATTACTATTAGTTGATAAAATTATTTTAATTCAGTAACATTTGGGCTGTGAATTTTAAATATTGTAAATATATAAATATAATTCTTTAACTACCTTCCAAAATACTCAAGAGGACTGGAATGTTAATTTCCTAAAGTCTATTTTCCTCTTTTAATGGTGAAGGTCAAAATCCTCAATTTTTTTTTTCTTTCTAGAGTTTTGTCCATTTCAGATAGAGGAATTATATTTTTCTTCTCTACATAAATCTAGGAGCATTCCAACTGTTGCCAAGAGAAATAAATTACAGTGTTAAGCTGCAAATCTGCAGGTTTAAAAGTTCACCTTCCTTCAACATTATTTTAAAGGAAAAATACTGTATTTCAGCCAGAAGAGAAGGCAGGTTCTTGGGTTTACTTTCTACTATTTAGCTCAGTTCACTGTTTTGGAATGCCTAAAGGAATCTTTTAATGCTTTCCAGAAAGAAAAATATAATTTAAAATCCTTGGGCATGGCCTCACTGAACAGCGAGGTGATTAGAGCTGGGAGTGCCTTTCTTTCTCAACAGCATCTCCACGTGTTTCTCTACTGTTCTTTCTCTCTTCAATGCATGGCCAATTACAATATGCATACAGTCATGCTATAAAATATTCAGTTGAAAATCTGGAACCTGTATTTTCTTTATAGATTTAGAATTTTTCCAATGTGCTGCCTCTATACAATGCATTTTGGAAAGGAAATATTATATCATATTTTGTGTTCTTTTCAGAGAAACTATTACACTTTTGGATTACAATAATCAAAGTGGAAATGTCCAGATCTTCCTCGACTTACAATGGGGTTATTTACCAATATACCCTTGGTAAGTTGAAAACACTACAAGCTGAAAATGCACTTAATACACCTAATCGACCAAGCATCATGGCTTAGCCTGGCATATCTTAAATTTATAAGACTGGTATTGCTAATTGTGAACAAGCAATCATAAATTTCATGCACTATTAGTAGGAGTTGGTAAAATGATATGACCTCTAAAAATTCTTCAGCAGTCTCTTTAAAAAGTAAACATATATCTATATTGTGCATAACAACTGAATTCCTAAGTATTTATTCAAGAGGACTAACAACATGAGCCCCTACAAATATTTAAAAGAACAGCATCTTTAAACCTATTTACAGGGCAGGAACAGAGACTCGGACATAGCGAACAGACATATGGACACAGTGGGTCAGGAGAGGGTGGGACAAGTTGGGAGAGTAGCATTGAAGCATATACATTACCATATGTAAAATAGATAGCTAAGGGGAAGTTGCTGTATAACATAGGGAGCTCAGCCTGGTGCTCTGTGACAACCTAGAGGGGTGGGGTGGGAGATGGTAGGGATGTTCAAGAGAGAGGGAACATATGTATACCTAAGGCTGATTCATATTGAAGTATGGGAGAAACCAACACAACGTTGTCAAGTTATTATCTTCCAATTAAAAATAGATTTTTTTTCAAGTAAATAAGCAAAACAGAATGGCAGCTTTAGGGGAATTCCCTGGCAATCCAGTGGTTAGGACTCACTATTTCCTCTCCAAGACCTGTAAGCCATGGGACATGGCCCCAAAAAATAGCAGATTTAATTATAATTGTTAAAACTGGAAACAATTGAATGTCCATCAATAAGTAAATTGTACCATATTCATACAATGGAATAATACTAAGGAATCAAAAAGAACACACTTTCAACCACATTTTTTATAAGTACAACAATATGGATAAATCTCAAAAACATGATGAATTAAAGAAGTCAATCATAAAAGAGTGCCTACCATAGAACCTGATTTATGTGAAGTTCTAGAATAAGCGAAACAAACACTTGGTCCCTAACATTGGACTAGGAGTTTCTAGCTACTGTGATTATAGTAGACACAAATACTTTTCTTATAAAATGTTTTTCAGAGGCAGGTGTTGTCAAAGGAGGGATACTCCATCAATACATTCTTTTATTATTTGTACTTGTATTTGTAAGACTTTATTTTTTCCTCTTTTTCCTGGATAGTTTTAGCTGTTTCCTTAGTGGTTATCCATTAGTATCTTAAATTCATAACAATCTAATGTGAATGGCTGTGTTCTAATTGTGCCTAATTATGCATTTATAGTTTCCTATTTACATATATTTGCAGTTATTACTATATGCATTTGTCTTTTCAATATTGTAAGAAATAAATGAGTAGAAAACTCAAAGATCACAAGATTGTAGCTTTGTATATGACCATGTAATGTTTACCTACATATTTAATTTAGCCAGTCCTCTTTATTCTAGACATTAATTTATACTTTTGAGAGAGTCAATTACTGGGCAGGTTGATAAGAAGTCCAGGGTCCCTGAGGAGGAGAGGGGTCTGGGGCTCTCAAAGAGGAGATAGGGGTCTGGAATTCTCAAGGAGGAAGAAAGGACAAATGTCTTTTTTTCCCCTCTACATTCCTTAGTCTTAGTCACATAAAACATTTTTTTTCTTTAAGCCCAGAACAGATGATTACACAACAAACAACTCAATTTAAACTCTGTACTAAGGATTATATGACAACAATGTATCCTGCTTGAGGACAGTTTCTCCTTCTTGAAAACCTTCTGACTAATCATGTTATCTTAAAATGTAAATTGTGGGATTGGGTCTAGTAAGATCTTTACAACCTTGAGACATTCTTTTGATTTATTGTAATAACCAATTTAAAAAGTATATAACTCCCTTGCTTAGACTAGCTAGGGGGGCACTCTCCATCCCCCTTCTGATATCTATGTCAGAAGCTTTCTCTGTCCCTTTTCTTACTTTAATAAAACTGCTACACAAAATCTCTTGAGTGATCAAGTCTGGTCCCTGGTCCCAATGCTAAATCTTTTTCAGAGATCACAAATCCAGCATCGTTCACTGTAAGCTATCACTTTCTATTGTCCCTCACTTCAGCCAGAAGAAGGGCAGATCTACTAAAAATAAACTTGTCCTGTTTTGCTTATCTGAAATGTCACAATTATTAATTTCTGATGGACAATTTTGCATCCAACCAAATAAAATTATGATTGTTTAAAAAATAGGGATATAAGGAAATTTCTGGGATGATAGTAATGTTCTATTTCTTGATAGGCATGTGAATTACACAGAGCTGTACAACTAATATCCTTGCATGTCACTATATGTAAAGTATATCTAAAATCTTGATTGTTATTAATGTTCACAGCAGCAGTATCCACAATAACCAAGATATGGAAACAACCCAAATGTCCATCAACAAGTAAATGGATAAAAAAGATGTGCTACATATATACAAGGGAATATTACTTAGCCACAAAAAAGAATGAAATCATGTCATTTACAGCAACATGGGTAGACCTAGAGATTATCATACTAAGTGAAGTAAGTTAAGAAGAGAATGACAAATTTTATATATCACTTATGTGTGAAATCTAAAAGAATGATACAAATCAACTTACTTACAAAACCTAAACAGACTCACAGACATAGAAAAGAAACTTTTGATTACCAAAGGGAGAGGGATATATTAGGAGTATGGGATTAACAGATACACACCCCTCTATATAAACAGAAAAACAACAAGGATTTACTGCTTGGTACATGGAACTATATTCAATATCTTGTAAAAATCTATAATGGAAAAGAGTCTGAAACTAACACAATATTATAAATCAACTGTAGTTCAATAAAAATAAGTAAATACAATAAAATATTTAATATTTATATTATATATTTAATAAAAAATAATTAAATACAATCTTGACTGTTAGTGCCCAGTTTAAAAATTGTCTCTAAGGCCAAATCTACATCTACCCTTGGTAGAAACTTGGTTACCAAAGCCAACCCTGTTCTATTTTGTGTTTAAATTAGTTCCAGTGGATTTCTGTAATTCCCAAATGAAATGCTCATTCACTCAGTCATGTCTGACTCTTTGTGACCCCCCTGCACTGTAGCCCACCAGACTCCTCTGTCTATGAAATTTTCCAGGCCAGAACATTAGATTGGGTTGCCATTTCCTACTTCATCTCAAATTAAGAGATGCATATTAAAAGCAAGAGAACCATTCCATTTTCTTGCATTTGTTTTGGCCCCCTCCTGG
The DNA here is from genome assembly GCF_029407905.1 of Bubalus kerabau. Classification (NCBI taxonomy): domain Eukaryota; kingdom Metazoa; phylum Chordata; class Mammalia; order Artiodactyla; family Bovidae; genus Bubalus; species Bubalus kerabau. The sequence continues at coordinate 225,309,841 of NC_073624.1, forward strand.
TTTAGGGAATGAGTATGATTTGCTCTTTCTCTGGTGTGTTCTTTCTTGATTATTGGCATCTCTGTCCGACCAGCCAAAGCCAGAAATCTGGCCATTTCTCTCATTCACCAACATCTAATCTAGCCCCAAGACTTAGGGGCACTAATTCTTAAATAACTCACTAAATTTAATATCATCAAATTTCACCAATTTTGAGAATATCTGAATGTATCTTATTAGTTAATGTGAAAGACTTTTAATGTACAAGCAATAGGGTCCATTGCATATCCAATAAACTCCCTGTGAATTACTTCCCTGATCACATTCAGTTTCTCTGGTGGCTCTTTTCCCTGTGGATTCCCCACCCATTTGGTGTGGAGGTCCTGAAATATGGAATGATAAAATGGGGGCATTTCTCTTTCTAGAACCATCAAATGACCTACCTTGTAATTGTACTATGTTCATTTATTACTTTGACTTATTGAAAACACACAAGTTTCACCTCTGGGCACGGAAACAAAACTGCAATAATTGAACTTGATTATATTGAGAAGATTAACATTTCAATCTGTAGCTGGAAGATAAGACAAAAGTCAGGGGACTTGATCAGGCAAGAAAGCCAGCCTCTAAGATTTGCACAAACTACACCATAGGTAAGTTCAGCAAATATCACTCTCTGGTAAGGACTGTGCCAATGCTACAAAAATGAAAGCAGAAATTGTCTTTGGTCTTGAGGTCATTTAAGGAACACAATCAAACAAATAATAAATTACTGTAAAGTGGTATGATGCATGTGTGAATAGTTAATAGTTGTTTACACAACATAAAGCACTGCACTGATAAATCGGGTGGTGGTAAGTAGCATGGATCTGGAAATAGACCTCTTCAGTCTAAATTCCCATTTTGCCCCTGTGAAGAGGTGGAAACTTGGCTATGTTACTCAAGTTTTGGGGCCTTAGTTTCCCATCTGTCAAAAGAGTTGTTAAGAGGATTAAAATTATATATAACGTGTTTGAACTAGTAGCTAAGAAATTGTAACTACTCTAGAATTTTTTAGATAGGTAGGGAAGAAGGCATGCATTTTTTAATAAAATGTTAAATTTTTATAATATATGTATGTGTATACATATATATTTAATTTTCTATATATTTTTCTTACTTTTTTTTTTTTTTGGTCATGCCTTGCTGCATATGGGATTTTAGTTCCCCAAACACCTTAGTTCCCAAGGTATTGAACCCATGTTCCCTGGATTGGAAGCAAGGAGTCTTAACCACTGGACCACCAGGAAAGTCCAAATCTTTCTTATTCTTTATGAAATAAGGATCTGTGAAGACCTCAAAGAGGAAAAATGTCTAAATAGGGTTCTGAAATATGAAGGAGAGTTGGTCAGATGGAGTGGAAAGAAGACAGAAAAGGGCTTAGGTTGGGGGTGAAAATCTTCTGGAAAGTCCTGAGAATGCCAATGTTGCATGGGCACAAAGTGCATGAGCAAAAAGAGAGTAACAGTAGGTGATGCCAGAGAGATGGACTAAAGCTAGATCCCAGAGGAGCTTGTTTCTTCCATGCTGACATGTGTGGACATAACTCTACATTATGTTCAAGGAGAGCCACTGAAGTGTTTTAAAGTTTGGGCCCATAACTGTATTTTAGACAATGATTCTGGTGGAGAGAGGACTGAAGAAACATTAGCAAGGTCACTCACATTATTTTTTATAGAGTTACACTAGCTGGTGGCCCACATGGTAAAAAATCTGCCTGCAATGCAGGAGACCCAGCTTCAATCCCTGGGTGAGGAAGATTCCCCAGAGAAGAGACTGGTTACCCACTCCAGTGCTCTTGTATGGAGAATCTCATGGACAGAAGAGCCTGGCAGGCTACAGTCCATGGGGTTGCCAAGAGTCGGACACTGTTGAGCCATCCTGGCTAATACTCTAAGAAGTGGCAATATGACTAAGAAAGAGATTCCTTTGTCTTTCAAACTTGCTTTTTGATGTTCCTTCCAGACTGGGCTGGAAGCAAACTCTATTCTGTATCCCTCTTCTAGTTTGAAACCCTCCCAATCCTCTGGTCCTCCTTGCTCTACCACCTACCCCAAATTCTGAAGAAAATCTGATGCAACCAAATGACCAGTAGTCTGAACCAAAAGTTGAGAGCAAAAAAGAGACCCTGTGGATGGTGGTGTTCGGAATGTGGTGTCAAGGTACTCCAGGAAACAAAGAAAGAGTAAAGGTTCTAGACAGGAGGCCTGGGTGAACCTTAAAGCCATTCTAGATACATGTGTGTGATTGATATCGGAAAGAAATGGCCTATGTTTTGCCCTTCCAAACATTCAGTTCAGTTCAGTCACTCAGTAGTGTCCGACTCTTTGTGACCCCATAGACTGCAGCATGCCAGGCTTCCTTGTCCATCATCAACTCCCAAAGCTTACTCAAAATCATGTCCATTGAGTCAGTGATACCATCTAACCATCTCATCCTCTTTCGTCCCCTTCTCCTCCCACCTTCAATCTTTCCCAGCATCAGGGTCTTTTCTAATGAGTCAGTTCTTCACATCAGGTGGTCAAAGTATTGGCGTTTCAGCGTCAGCATCAGTCCAAATATTAGAGAAGGAGCTAATGAGTTGTTGGTTATGAGCATTAGTGGTTAATGTCATCATGAGTAGTATTCTGAAGAAAAGTACTGTGCATATGTTGGGAAATATCATGGAACCCATTGTGTCCTGGAGAATTCAAGGAGGGCTTCCTCCAAAAGGTGGTAGTCAAACAAGCCCTAAAAGCTAAGATTGTCAGGATAAGAACAGGGAAAGCTGTCACTGGCAGAAACAATAACATATACAAAGGCACTGAGGTTGAAAGGACTAGAAAAAGATTAGAGCAATAGAGCATGGTAAGTGAGAGAGTGGCACACAATGAGGCTGGAAGGAGGGGGCATCCAGAGGCTTTTGATAAATGTATAACACTTGAAATATACCAAGGGACACAAGCATTTGAGTATTTTATAAGATTAGCAAGTTCAAATGAATCACTTCCTATTTTTGACCACCCTTCAGGAAAAATCTTCCTTAGCACATCAGAAAAAGTGGGATTATTGTTTGCTTCTGTGAATATCAAAGACTATAGGTATAACAGTAGTAGAATGGGGTAAAATCACATTCTTCTCCACAACTTTGTTTCTAAACTGAAATGTTATTTGCATTGCTAAATACTCTCTCTTTATACTAGGTAGAGAGATTAACAAGCAGTGCTGCAGAAATATGAGAGTCATTACTGCTGATTAAATGATAATTTTCTAGAGTGACATTATGCATCAGAAAAGAAAATAATGAGCTCACTTGAATTTATAGACCCCACGACAGCTGGGAGAAGTTCTCTCATTTGCTCATCAACAGCTTTTACACCAAGTATTGGAAGGAGATAGACATAGACTTAGAGGTGAAAAAGTGGGCACCTTGGCACAAAGCTTACATCATTTTAATCAGGCTGCTGAAAGTAATAAATAACACTAGTAAAGACAATGAAGAGCATTTGCATATATATTCTGGTCTATCAATTACTCTGAGTCAAGAAGAGAGAAAAAGATGACAGAGTATGGTACACAGAATGCAGTAAAGAGAAAGTTTTAGCTTGACACACGGAAAGCAGTGGAAATCAGAGTTGAAGAAGGCCAGTCTGACACAGAGAGTGTCAGTCAATTACCCAATGTATTAGTTGGTGGGGTTGCCATCACAAAATACCATGGACTGGTTGACTTAAACAAAAGAAATGTATTTTCCCGTAGTTCTGTAGGCTAGAAGTCTGAGATCAAAATGTCAACAGATTTAGTTTTCCAGAGGCCTCTCTCTTAGCTTTGAGATGACTGCCTTCTAGCTGTATGCTCAATTAGTTGCCCATCCATCTGTGTTTGTGTGTGTAACAATTCTATAGGATCACATCCATATGACCTTATTGTCCTTAATACCTGTTTAAGGCCCTATTTCCAAATAGAGTTAATTCTGAGGTGCTGGGGTATAGAATTTCAACACATAAATTCACACTATTTAGGGGGAACATTTTAGGCAATAAGCCACAAAATACTAATCAATCTCTCACTCTGTGGAGGATGCTATTCAAGTCAATAGGATACAGGAAGATATGGCCCTGTCCTCATGGATGTTGGGAGCTAGTGGAGAAGATAGGCATCTAATATGGGATTATAGGTAAATAAATAATTTAGTCATTAATCATGCCTGTGCAACACGATGCAAAGAAAGAGGATGTAGGCATGAGCCAGACAAAGAAGGGGGCACGACTGATCTGAGAATGAGGAAACAACGTGTTTCCTGAGGGCAGGCTGAAGAGATTGCCATGCGATAGAGGGGCTGAGTGAAGTCAGCAGGACTTAGACAGGGAAACAGAGAGTAGTCTGCAATGAGTCTGGAGCTGAAAGTAGGCAAGAGACCATTTGGGGAAAATGAAAGTGTGATTGTATGGTGATGTGAAAGGTGTGCAGAGTTGCATATGTATACTAGTGTGTTAAGAGGTCAGTGAGGAGACACTGACTCACAATTTTGAGAGGCTATGTAGTGCAATGTTGAAGAACTAGAGCCCTGGGGGCTTCCCTGGTGGTCCAGTGGTTAAGAATCCGCTTGTCAATATAGGGGGTTTTGCTGTCGCTAAGTTGCATCTGACCCTTAGAAAACCGCAATGGATGGAGCACACCAGGCTTCCTGTTCTTCACTGTCTCCCAGAGTTTGCTCAAACTCATGTCCATTGAGTCAGAGATGTCATCCAAACCAGGCAACACGGGTTCAGTCCCTGGTTCTGGAAGATCCCATATGCTGTGGGACAACAAAGCCCTTGTGCTACAACTACTGAAGCCTGAGCAACTAGAACCCATGCTCCGCAACAAGAGAAGCCACTGCAGTGAGAAACCCGTGCACCACAGCTACAGAGTAGCCGTGCTCGCTCCAACTAGAGAAAGCCCATGTGCAGCAATGAAGACCCAGTGCAGCCAAAAATAAACTGACTAATTAATTTTAAGAAAAAAGAACTATAGCCCTGGGCCAGAATGCTAGGTAGGTTAAATCTTGGCTCCACCAAGTCCCAACATTGTGACTTTCAGTGAATTAAACTCTCTGTCCAAGGTTCCTCAACTACACATTTTAACTAATCATAGTACACACCTCAGAAGTCAAGTTAAATGAATAAATACACATAAAGTACTTCTGGCAGTTCCTGGCACATAGTAATTATTCAGCCAACTTTTGTCATTAGGAAGAACAACAGCATATAAAAATCTACTGAGCACAAAGATGCCACTTGAAGGTAGGATAAAGGTAAAAAGCAGAACTGTTTCTTAATGATCAATTCAGTAAGCATTTATTGATTCATTTCTCTTTTACTTTTCAACAACATATTTGATCATGATACAATTTGCTTTTCAACAAACTTTAAAGAAACTGATGGATGCACACTGATGACAAATGTACTTTGATTAAAAGAACTGCTGCTATCTCGGAGATTAAATACCTTTCATGCATATCATTCCATTAGAATATTTCACCTATGTTGCCTCTCTCTCTTCTCAGCAGTTTAAAATTTCTTTTCCAGCCAAGTTTGGGGTCTTTGTAGATATTCCACATGGTCAAAGTGTTCATATTTTTTAATTTAAATATATTTGATTTATAATATTATGTTAATTTCAGGCATACAGCAAAATGATTTTATATATATATATATATATTTGGATTATTTTCCCTTATAGGGTATTATAAGATATTGAATACAGTTCCCTGTGTTATACAGTAAATCTTCATTGCTTATCTATTGTTTGTATAATAGTTTGTATCTATTAACTCCTAATTTACCTCTCGCCTCTTTCCTTTCACCTCTGACAACTGAACCCTCCTATACTGTTGGTGGGAATGTAAATAGGTGCAGTCACAATGGAAAACAGTACAGAGGTTCCTTAAAAAACAAAAAAAATAGAGCTACCATATGATCCAACAATCCCACTCCTGACATATATCCAGAAAAGATGAAAACTGTAATTCAGAAAGATACATGCACCCCAATGTTCATAGCAGCACTATTTACAATAGCCAAGACATGGAAGCAACCTAAATGTCCACTGCTAGAGGAATGGATAAGCAAGATGTGCTACATATATACAGTGGAATATTACTCCACCATTAAAGATTAGATATTGCCATTTGTAGCAACCTGGATGGACCTAGAGATTATCATACTAAGGGAAGTAAGTCAGACAGAGACAAATATTATATGATAACCTTACACATGGAATTTTAAAAATATGCAAATGAATCTATATACAAAATAGAAACGGACTCACAGATATAGAAGTGTTCATCTTTGAGAAAACCTATGATGGACAGCAAGTGTCTCTGAATGATAGAAGGGATCCAGGGGGAGAATCATTCAAATATTAGTATTCTAAAGGCATAAGGTCCAACAAGATTTATTGTGTAAAATGCTATCCCTCATGTTAATTTTCCTGCCCTTTCTGTAAGATAATGGCCAGTAATCAAATTCCTAACTCCTAAAAACTGTCAGCTCAATTTCTTACTTTCACTTGTTTACAAAGAATTATTGATTCATTTAATTGTTTAATGACTGTGACATGGTCATGAAATTCTTTCTGCAATAGTAAATGTTTATGTTTGGCAGTATGGTATATTTCATGTTTTGAAGATGCAATAAAACTTTCATGGAAAAGCTAATGCAAGGTTGGCATGCTGTGGGTATTTAATAAATATTTGTCAAATTAATTAATCAGAAACAGTCCTTAAAGCAACTCTGCAGGATAATGACTATTTCTCCATTTTACAATACAGGAATTGAGGTTAATAGAGGTTAGATAATTCACTTGAGTCTACACAAGGTAAAAGCCGGCGAAAAATGAAGTCCAGATCCTCTTGACTTAGAAGCCACACCTTGCCTGGTTGACTCATCTGCATGGATGGTGAGCAGAGTAGGATGAGTCCCTGATGACTCTGGACTGAGGGCACCTTCTCTGTGCTGCCCCAACCCTGGTACTTGCCATAGGGCACAATGTTACCTCTTTACTGAATGTGACTCTCACCAGACTGGAGGGTCACTCTTGTGTCCCAGCAGCAGCCTAGTGTCTTGCACTTACTAAGTGTTTGGTATATTTTATTCAGTGGTGAGAAACAGTAAATATTTCACTGTCATTTTAAAAAATTAGATTACATATATATATATAATCAGCAACACATTATATACCTACAACATTATATGTCATGTGTAATATATAATTTTGTTGCTTAGTCACTAAGTCATGTCTGACTCTTTTGAGACCCTGTGGACTGTAGCCCACCTGGCTCCTCTATCCATGGCATTTCCCAGGCAAGAATACTGGAGTGGGTTTCCATTTCCTACTCCAGGGGATCTTTCCAACCCAGAGATCAAACAAGGGTCTCCTGCACTGGCATGTTGATTCTTCACTGCTGAGTCACCAAAGAAGCCACCTAGGAAGTTATATAATATATGTAAGTTTTCCCAGGTGGCTCTAGTAGTAAAGAACCTGCCTGCCAATGTAGGAGATGTAAAGAGATGAGGTTTCAATCCCTTGGTTGGGGAGATTCCCTGGAGGAGGGCATGGCAACCCACTCCAGTATTCTTGCCTAGAGAATCTCTTGGACAGAGGAGCCTGGTGGGCTACAGTCCACAGGGTTGCAAAGAGTTGGACACAACTGAAGCAACTTAGCACTGAGCCACCAAGAAAGCCCAATATATATATGAATGGATAACAATGTGGAAACAAAGAGAATAACCTTGTCTTTTAGAATCTGCTGCATCAGATCTAATATAAATATGTTTTGTGAACAGATTATGCACCTTGTACTTGATGCCTTGGCATTCAACCTCCCAAACCTTGGAATAGCATACCCCTTACACAAAACTCAAACACCGTTCATTTAACTAGTAAGCAGTATCTTCCCATTATTCTCTTCTGGGTCTCCTTGGGGTTTGCCAAATTTTCATCCTTGTGCTTGTCCCTTTTCACCTCCCAGTCTTCCAACTTCCTGAGGATACTCACAGCCATACTATCCCCAACTCACAATCCAGTGGACGTTGTCATGGTTATCTAGATTCCCTGCACTACTGAATGGTTTATTCCTCCAGCTGCCAGGAGTGCTGCTAGCTCTCAGCCCTCTCCAGGAATATCCCTCAGCTGAAGAGTGCTACTTCACTCAAGGTTGCGCCTTCTCAGGGTCTATACCCAGCAACCAGCAATGGAGGGAGGTAAAGGCCTGCTCTCCTCACTGGGCCACTGCCGCTCACCATGTGGTCAGTAGACACCTACACTGAGTAAGCATCACACACATGGTATCCTCATTTCACATTGGGGCTAATGTCAGAACACTCCTAATGAAGTTCTTGTACATGAATTTCCCTCTGAGAATCTAACCTATAAGAGCTAATGACCCATTTTTCATTAAAGCCTTCATAGAAGTCTCTATTTCCATTCAAGTCTTCTCTGACAAGCCCCAGAACCATGTATCTACCTATTAATCACATGAATGTCCTTAGTCACATCAAACTCTGCATTTCCAAACTAGTCTTGTTTTCCACATCCTTAGACTCTGACCCGCCTTGGATTTTCCTTCTCAGGGGATCTCACCAGCATCATCTAAGCCTCTTAAGCCACAAATGTGATGTATTAATTACCTATTGCAGCATTACTACCAGTTAGCAGCTTAAAACAATGCTCATTCACTGTCTTATAGTTTCTAGGGTTCAAGAGACCAAGCACAGCTGGGCTCTCTGTAAAGCTGCAGTCAAGGTGTTGGTCTGGGATGGAATCCCATTGATGTGCAAGGATCTATGTCCGAGTCTATTTATTCATTGGAAAAATTCCGTTCTCTGCAGGCTATGGGGATGAGAGCCTCCATGCCCTGCTGGTTGCTGACCAGAGGCCACATTCAGGCCATCCTCAGCCTGTGGTCCTCTCCACCAGCCACTCACAACATGGTAGTTCGCCTCTTAAAAGCCAGAGGGGCAAGAGAGTGCTGGCAGACAAGCATTATGGTCTAATGTAACCTAATCACAGGAATTATATCCCATCATCCTTGCCGTATTCAGTTGACCAGAAACAAGTCCTAAGTACCACCCTCACTCATGGGATGGGGCCCACGCAAAGGTGGGGCCACTAGGACGTGGAGTTATGAGGGCAACCTTGGATTCAGTCCACTACCTTTGGACTATATTCTACTTATTTTAGTCATACCTAGAGTGACACTGTCTTATTCATCAACCGTAGGGGAAAACATGTCTTCTGTGATGCTTTAGGCTTTTTCTTTTCTGAGATATTTGGCCTAGAGTGGGAGGGAAAATAAGAGATCTAGAAATCTCCTACAGTGTAGGAAATTCATCCAAAAGTAATTTTTCTGAACCAGGAGGGAAAATGGAAGCATAAATGGCCCTGTTCCCATCTTTTCCAGAATAAAAACTCTGCAGCAGTGTGACAGTGTAAGAAGTACATGGGACTCTGCTATTCAAATTAACCATGATAGTTACCAGGCAACAATTTTTTTTTTTAAACCAATAATATGAAAAAGGTTTCTCAGTTTCTGTAGCCCTTTCTGATTCTATCAGTCTATGCACTGTCAGATCTGAAAACTTTTCAGAACAGGAGATTTATCAGTGTACTCCTCTATCCTCATTTTGATACCTACTCACTCTCTTTATCAGGTTTTTCTTGCTAAGCTGGCCCCAAAAGATGTGAACATCATTATCCTTGATATAGTAGGTTCATATTCTAAATGACAGATATGCTGAAGTTGTGAAGAAAAAGGTCATAAAGTTCACTTTATAGCTGTGCTTTGTGATGTTACACAAGTTCCTTAAGCCCCATAGGCTTCAGTTTCCTTATCTATGACATGGAGATACTAATAGCATCTCTGCAGTAGTGTTGAGGTGAGAACCAAATATACAAACCATGAAGCACAGTGCTCAGCATTTGATAGCATTTCATAATTGCTAGGGCTTAACATTATCATTAATGCCAAGAACAGTGCTTGGTTGACAAACCAATACAAATTCAAGAATCATGGGAATAACAATTTTTAATTTTTTCCAATTAATTTTTTTCAAAACTCTCATTTAATACCATCACTATTTTATCCAAGAAAAATATTTCAAACCAAAGTATTAGAAGAACATAATCTGGAATTAAAGAATATTCCTTTTAAATGGAAAAAAATTAGCTTAAAAAAAAACAACTCACTCTCCAGTATTGTTTTCTATTTTGTCACAGTATGGCAAAAACTTCATTGTAGATTTCCACATATCCATAGACCATGGCTTGGCAACTGCTGGATTAAAGTCCCAAGGTTCCATCAGACCAGAGCAACAAATCTCATGTTACTGCCCTCTTGTATCTCAATCACAAGACTGATTGGCTCATCCTACACCAACACACAATCTTTATTAAGATAACTTTTTAAATTAAACTGGGTGTCAAACGTTCAAGCTATTTTGATTGAGTCACTGTGAAATGAACCAATGAAACTTTTACCAACTGATCATCTTATTTTTGTGGTGCATAGGTTTCAGGGAGTCTTCATATCTGGATGAGCTTGTTTAAACCATGCCTATCCCATCCCTGATTCATGGGGTTGCAAAGAGTCGGACACGACTGAGCGACTGAACTGAACTGAACTGAACTGATCCCATCCCCACCCAATAGGGAAATTTGGGATGGGAGAATGTTACAAAAACATTTTTAGGAAGGATGGGAGGGTATTATGAAAACCTCACATATTTTAAATACAGAAACATTATGCAGTCTTTCTGGTAAATTACACTTGATTGGAATGGAAGATAAATGTCACAATTGAGAGCAATTTGTAAAAATGCAACTGGAAATAATTTCTTTTCTCATGTCGTTAAAAAGAAATACACTCCTGATGGTAGATTTAAACACAGTGATGATGTATGGCTTGAATTAACTGAACCATCATGAAGCTCTGTATGATGGTTTATTTACACATATATGCATGTGTAAATATATGTGTTTATTTACACACGTATGTGTACTTTGTATTTTAATCCACTATTTCTGTCTGGATGGGAAAAGGAAAAAGGGAGATGTGTTTTTCTAGGTGCTAACTGGCTTGCAGATCCTCTTAATAATGAGGTGCAACTTGATTCATAAAAAAAGTAGATTGGAACATTTTCACACACACATGCACACGCACACACACACACACACACACATATATATATATATATAGCTTATTTTGTGGATTACACAGGATACTTCAGTTGCAAAGACATCAACCCAACTAAAACTGGCTTTCTGGGAAGGGGACAAAAATGTATTAACTCACACAATGGAAAACCCATGGGGTATTCACCCTTAGGAACAGTGGGATCCATATGTTCAAAAAAAAAAAAAAAGAAAGAAATGAGAATTCTCACTGTATCTCTCTATTCTGTGTTCCTCTTTGTTGGCTCAAATCTCAAGTTCTCTCCAAGAAATGGCAGCCGGCAAATCAGGATTACATCCCAGTAGCCCAAAAGCTTTATCTGGAAAAGCGTGCCTTTTTCTCAGTAATTTAATGATTGGTAGGCTCCAACAATGTCCAAATATTCAATTCAGAATGAATCCTAGTCACAGAATTGTGATGGTCATGTTCACTAGAACCAAATAAGTGGTTTGCCTTCTGGACATAGAAATTAAGTCAGTCTCCATTACCAAAATGCATACAGTCTTTAAACTTGGAAGGTATATCTCTTAGAGTAAGAGAGAGGCTTTTTTAAGTTACAGTAGGCAATCAGAAATACATGTCCCCTAGCCTTCCTTGATTATTCTGTCTCTGTCCAAAGTTAATTGAAACTCTAGTCACCTATAGTACATACTAGAACTTCTATCCTTTTGATAACTGATCCTGTAACACTAACATAAGGCATGTTACCTGCCTGGGTCAATCCTAGGAGCTTATCTTGCTGTTTCTACCAAGAAATAAGATAGTATGACAATACTTTCAAAGGAAACAATGTGGAGTCCCATGAAACGTTCCACAGTGTTCTCATATAAAAGGAGCAGAGACCACATGCTTGTACTCATGATTAAAAAGTCTTATCTATGTGTTCCTTCAGTGACAACCACTAACCTAATAATTATAGCTTGTTAACTCCAAGGAGAAAAGGCAGCATCAACAGCATGGAATAAGATTCCAACTTGGGACCATATGATCTTTGACTAGAACTTTATTTCATATCCTCAATAAATAATAGCTATTCTTTTTTAATTGATGGTCTGTGTCATGTTAGACAAGCTGTCTAATCTCTCTAAACCTAAGTTTTCTCATCTCTAAAATAGGGATAATGTATTTACCTTGCATATTTGTAAGGAGGATCAGACATAGCAGAAATTAAGTATAAGTCATATAGGCATGAAATAATATCTGGTATCCTCAATAAAAGGAACAGTCTTTTAACATTAATACTAATATACATTAGTATATTAGTATACTAATAAACTATTGGTATATTCCCTAATATACTATTAGGGAGTTGAAACACATACACAAAAAAGATTCATAGGAAATGTAGCACAACATTTAGTTTTTGGAAAACACACATATAATGAAGAAAGACACATATGTACAAAAAGAATTTCAAAAGTACTGGGATGTATTTTACCATTATAAAAGAAAAGCGACATCCCATAACTTTGGGCATCATTATAAGGAGAGCGAAGATGGAGTATAAGGGATGAAACATACATTTCCAGGGTTCTTTACAGTTCAGAGTTCTGCCGGACAGAAGTCAGGCAGCTAAAGGTAGTTGTGTTGCTCTCCAACCTTCAGCCTTCTGCAGCAGGTCATGTTTATAGTGGTCTTTCACTAATTCCATGCCTGATCCATTAGACACCCTGGATAACAAACTAGAGAAACCTGTGTTTGATTCCCAGTTCTGCCATTTATCAACCTTGGGATTTTGATAAAGAGATATAACCTCTGTAGGCCTGCTGACTTATCTGCCAACAGTAAGAACACAGGAGAGAGTATAGAGTAGTACTCAAAAGCATAAACTTTGGAGTTTCAGACCACCTGAATTAGGACCTTAGCTAGTCTTGAGATTTGAGTAAATCACTCCACCTTTTAGTTTTCTCATCTGTAAACTGGAGATAATTACAGTACCTAGCTGTGAAGATCAAGTGAAACAACCATATAATGTATTTAATATATTGTCTTGTATGTGGTAAATAGTTCATAACATTAGTTGTCACTGTTAATAATATTCATTTTTATGGCCATCATAAAGTTGACATGATTAAATATACTCTTATTATCTTAGCACCCTATCAGTTCAGTTCAGTCGCTCAGTCGAGTCCGACTCTTTGCGACCCCATGAATCACAGCACGCCAGGCCTCCCTGTCCATCACCAGCTCCCGGAGTTCACCCAGACTCACGTCCATCGAGTCAGTGATGCCATCCAGCCATCTCATCCTCTGTCATCCCCTTCTCCTCCTGCCCCCAATCCCTCCCAGCATCAGAGTCTTTTCCAATGAGTCAACTCTTTGCATGAGGTGGCCAAAGTCCTGGAGTTTCAGCTTTAGCATCATTCCTTCCCAAGAACGGTATGGACCTAACAGAACAGGACAGTAATGGTATGGACCTAACAGAAGCAGAAGATATTAAGAAGAGGTGGCAAGAATACACAGAAGAACTGTACAAAAAAGATCTTCATGACCCAGATAATCGCGATGGTGTGATCACTGACCTAGAGCCAGACATCCTGGAATGTGAAGTCAAGTGGGCCTTAGAAAGCGTCACTACGAACAAAGCTAGTGGAGGTGATGGAATTCCAGTTGAGCTATTTCAAATCCTGAAAGATGATGCTGTGAAAGTGTTGCACTCAATATGCCAGCAAATCTGGAAAACTCAGCAGTGGCCACAGGACTGGAAAAGGTCAGTTTTCATTCCAATCCCAAAGAAAGGCAATGCCAAAGAATGCTCAAACTACCGCACAATTGCACTCATCTTACATGCTAGTAAAGTAATGCTCAAAATTCTCCAAGCCAGGCTTCAGCAATATGTGAACCGTGAACTTCCTGATATTCAAGCTGGTGTTAGAAAAGGCAGAGGAACCAGAGATCAAATTGCCAACATCCACTGGATCATGGAAAAAGCAAGAGAGTTCCAGAAAAACATCTCTTTCTGCTTTATTGACTGTGCCAAAGCCTTTGACTGTGTGGATCACAATAAACTGTGGAAAATTCTGAAAGAGCACCCTATCAGTATATAGTAAATGCTCAATAAATGGCTCTAGGTTTTGCTTATTTTAATTATCATTATTGTATCTGACCTTTTGAAAAGTAGAACTGTAACCGAGCAGGATTCTATGAGGCCTTCCCAGAATAGACTCCCATTCATGTCCTCCACCTTAATTTTGTCTGTAGAAAAACTTTTGTCAAAGAATAATTTTAATCAGAGAAGTGAGAACATGCAGAAAGAAAGAAAAACAGTCAAGAAAGACAAAATGATACTACTTCAGCCGTTAAACAGTCAAGGGCATTTAGTTCTTTCTCAGGGACTATAGGTAATATTCTGAGCAGTGTCCTTTAAGCTGTTTGACAGATACTGAAACCCCCATCAGGTGGAAGAAGTTAATTGTATGCAGCCCACAAGTACATAGACCCCAGACCACTTGGAAGAAGAAGGTTGATGATACTGACTCCCACTGACCTCACCACCAGCCAATTAGAAGAATGTCCATGAGTTGACCACGTCTGCTCTTTGAATTCAAGACTCTCCACTACCGCCCCAGGTGGGGTGACAGAGAGTTTTGAGGGTATTAGCCTGCTATGGCCCCCTTTGCCTGGCAAAGCAATAAAACTATTCTTTTCTACTGCATCCACAACTCTGTCTCCTTGGTTCAATTCAGCACCAGTAAACAGAGGCTAAGTTTCAGCAACAGAATGAATACGTAGCTACTACATGAAGAGTTTTTCCACAAGACAAATATGCCCTTCTTAACTGTGCACCTCCTATGCTTATTACATAGGGATGAATAGGCATGAAATACAACCATCATTTAGAAAATTGAATAGAATCTTTTCTTGCAGTTTGACTATTTAATCAAAGGCACCAAAACCAAGTTCTATTGAGATTAATTAGCTCTTGAGAGGGTTTTTCTTAAGTATTATTTGCCTATGCAAAGTCTGTATATTGAAAATTTTCTTTCTGAAATCTTGCTTTAAATTTGTTCATATTCCCTAGTTCTACATTAGTAAAGCTTCATCACTTGTAGGTGAAGTGGTTAAGAATGGGTTTTCAAATATCTGGATTATTTACCAAACCACAGATGAAAGAAAGCCTTGGTTTTCATTTCCCTTATATTCACATATGGCCACAGTCATCCGTTCTGTTTATTACCAGTTCACTGCTGCCACTGGAGAAGTAGACTTAAGGGGCTGTTAAACTTTAATTAAAATGAGGAAGTCAAGACCCTCTCTAGTTTCTTAAAGAACAAAGCAATGCACCTTAGTGGGTTTCTTCTCCAAACTCATCCCACTGCATTGAGTCTCATTCCAAAGCATAAATGTCTTGGAACAATTCTCCAGAAACATAAGCACTTTGAGTGACAAACGCAAAAATTACACAATTGGGAGAAAAGATTGTCAAGCCAAAACATAGAAAGTAATGACTCATTTTATAAAACAAAATGCTTAAAGAAACATTAGGGAACTTGTTTTCGGCTGCAGTTAGCTTAATGAAACGGTTCTCTAAGTGGATGTTTATTGGAAATCTGTGTTTAGAAGGCTGGAAACAAATTCCATTTTTAAGTTATGCTTCCCCGCCGCTCTCCTTCTGCATTTTCTGGCCTGTTTTATTCAAAGCTGAACATGAGATATAAATAAGAATTCTTGAACTGCTTTTAAAGTGCTGGCATCTGTTAGATTAGGAGGAAGTCTGATTTAGCAAAACTTAGAACAGTACAGAACAATTGCCAAAACAAGAGAATCTTTTATTTATGTTGTACAACAATGTTATGTAACGAAGCAAGTTGTTCATCTTCATTCTTTATGATGAGTATAAGGGGCAATATATCTCTTAATGTTTGGCCAGCTGAGAGCCCATTAGCTGGTGCTGCATTATTTAGATGTTAAATTGATTTGAGAGGAAATTAATTATGTATGATCAGCTAAAAAAGATCACTGCATTCAGTAAGCTCTTAATATAAAAGATCTCCTTTTGATAGTTGGCAAAACTAATACAATTATGTAAAATTTAAAAATAAAATAAAATTTAAAAAATAAATAAATAAAAAGCAGAAAAAAAAAAAAAGATCTCCTTTTGGTTTTAGTTTGTTTTTCTTATATTTTCAGGGGAAAGGTAGTGCATGTTTTTTTCTGTTATTTCTAATTTCCCGAGGCTCCAGAAACCAAGCAGTTAAAATAAGAGTGCCACAGTCAAAGACACCGTGATTTAAAACCTAGCTTGCCATATTTTGAAGTGTTTGAATCTGGAAAGTTATTAATCTCTCTAAGCATATTGTTCATCTATAAAATGAAGATAATAATGGTATCTTCCTCACATGTTCATTCTGAGGATTAATGCAGGAAAGATGCTTAGCACACTGTCTGATACATAACATGTACTCAGTAGATGTTAACATTAAAAAAGTTACCACTACATACTCATGGATACAAAGTTAAGTTCAGCAACATTATTTTGTTGGCTTTAACAATCTATCTAGGTACTGCAACGAATGTTAGCTAAATGATTTCAGATATTTAAGGATGTGAACTATAAGGTAAGAAATAACATGCTAATATAAAAACAGGAAGTTGAGAAGGAATGTTTGCCATAACTGTTCTGCATGTTTAAATGCATCAATCACGACTGGACAGCAAACACTGAATAACATGGATAAGGAGACAAGAGATAATGGCCAATTCAAGACAGTGTTTCATTTGTTTCTTATTATTTTATTTAAAGAAGAGGGCTCTATTTGATGAAGTTTAATGAAACAAGGAAGCAACAGTTAGAACTGGACATGGAACAACAGACTGGTTCCAAATAGCAAAAGGAATATGTCAAGGCTGTATATTGTCACTCTGCTTATTTAACTTATATACAGAGTACATCATGAGAAACTCTGGGCTAGAAGAAGCACAAGCTGGAATCAAGATTGCCGGGAGAAATATCAATAACCTCAGATATGCAGATGACACCACCCTTATGGCAGAAAGCGAAAAAGAACTAAGGAGCCTCTTGATGATGAAAGTGAAAGAGGAGAGTGAAAAAGTTGGCTTAAACCTCAACATTCAGAAAACTAAGATCATGGCATCTGGTTCCATCACTTCATGGCAAATAGATGGGGAAATAGTGGAAACGGTGGCTGACTTTATTTTGGGGGGCTCCAAAATCACTGCAGATGGTGATTGCAGCCATGAAATTAAAAGATGCTTACTCCTTGGAAGGAAAGTTATGACTAACCTAGACAACATATTAAAAAGCAGAGACACTACTTTGTCAACAAAGGTCCGTCTAGTCAAGGCTACAGTTTTTCCAGTAGTCATGTATGGATGTGAGAGTTGGACTATAAAGAAAGATGAACACCAAAGAATTGATGCTTTTGAACTGTGGTGTTGGAGAAGACTCTTGAGAGTCCCTTGGACTGCAAGGAGATTCAACCAGTCCATCCTAAAGTAAATCAGTCCTGGGTGTTCATTGGAAGGACTGATGTTAAATCTGAAACTCCAATATTTTGGCCACCTGTCAGATGTGAAGAGCTGACTCATTGGAAAAGACCCTGATGTTGAGAATGCTTGAAGGAAGGAGGAGAAGGGGACAACAGAGAGTGAGATGCTTAGATGGCATCACCGACTCAATGGACATGAATTTGGGTAAACTCCAGGAGTTGGTGATGGACAGGGAGGCCTTTTATGCTGCGGTTCATGGAGTCACAAATAGTCGGACATGACCAAGCAACTGAACTAAACTGAATGAAACCCTGAGGGTGGGAGGAGGAACCCCATCTTACCAGTTTAGGAAACAAATCCAAACTTGCCCCAAATAATGCGATGAAGCAATTATAGAACTTATCCTGAAACTCAGCTCTTTTTCTCAGCTTGTTGCTGTTTGTTCTATTCCCAACCCTGACCCAGGACCCCACCAACTATTTATTAAAATAGTTGATTTATATTCTGTTGTTTTTATTAATATTTTCTACATCAGGGAGTTTTCTGCGCTAAGAATAGGGACTGGTAATCTAAAATTTTCAGAATCTCAAAAGGGTTTTGTAAATCAATCCTTGGAAGAATTTATTTCAAGATGTAAAGAATTAATTCACTAGGTCTGTTATTAATAAACTAATTTTTATCCAAGATTAATAAAGAAAACTAATTTTGATCAAAGCCTACTGTGTACCTGTGAAATACTTCACTTCTATTATCCAATTTCATCCTCACAACAACAACTCTTCTGTTGAGTAGATATTAAGAAAACTGGAGTTTAGAATGCTTTCCATGGGTCATGCAATTGATGAAGATGAGAAAGAACACTCACATTTGGGTATGTATAATCAAAACTTGTGACCTTACTAACCATGCTTATCTGGGTACACTTCTGACATTCTTCCCCGTCTAAATGTCATCTCAAGAGGACAGAACAGAGATAGAATTTCCCATCTTTCTCACCATAGGTGAGAATTAGAAGATGAATTAGAAGATGTCATAACCATGGAAACTGACTACAATGGGCCAATTGTTAAGAGATCTATTGCCTCATATACTCATTGTAGGGGCTTTCCTGGTGGCTCAGTGGTAAAGAATCCACACTCAATGCAGGAGACGCAGGAGAGGTGGGTTCAGTCCCTGGGTCGCAAAGATCCCCTGGAGGAAGGCATGGCAACCCACTCCAGTACTCTTGCCTGGAGAATCCAATGGACAGAGGAGCCTGGCATGTTGCAGTCCATAGGATCGTAAAGAGTCAGTCGTGACTGAAGCAACTGAGCATGCATGCATATTCATTATAAAGAATGAAAATGAACAACTTGCCTGGTTATATAACATTGTTGTATAACATACATAAAAAATCCTCTCATAGTGGCAATTGTTCTGTATGGTTCTAAGTCTAAATAAACTGGGACTATAGTTTGGGAGTTGGGAGTTCCAGGATGGGGGTGGGGTAAATGCTCACTGATTCAGGCACTATAAAGGTAGCACCAACAGCGGAACCACTCCCCTGTAGAGTTCTCCATCACAGTTTCCCTTGAATCTCTCCAAACAGCAGAAACAACCTTCACTTGGGCATTGGGTCAAAACCGGGCAAGTGATAAATTCTAGAAATTTTACATAAAATGGATTACTCTGACCCAGCGAGCATTTTTAAAAATCACTTTTTCTAAGTGAAGTGTTTTCAAACACAATCCAATTATTTAGTGAAACAGAGACATTTTATCATTTTAAATGACAAGAATATGTATCTAGAGTCCCAGGACCAAAAAAAAAAAAAAAAACAAGCCCAGCACTTATTCCTCCCTGGATGCTTGAACTTTAGGAGTCAGAGATCACCCCAGGTTTCTCCTCTGACCTGTAGATCTTGTCAGGTTCAAGGTTATAGCCAAGAAGGAAGTAGTACCATAATATCTTTCAAATGATAGTAACCTCAGTAATCTTAATCTCAACCTCTGGCAAGAGGGTCTAAAAAGATAGTTTATGACAATGTTAAGTGTATGCCAGGAAATATATGAAAATGGATCTAAGAATCAAAGTCCAAGAGCATAAGGACCTCATCTTTTTCATTGATTGAGGTTGTCGCAAGCTCTGAGGACACAGATTTTAAAATATATTTTATGTGACTTCTCAACCCTGCAAAGTCAATTAGTCCTTTAACTTGAGGTCCTTTGACAGAGGTACCCATGAACAGTCATAATTAATACATTAATTAATAATTATGCCTGACACTTTCTAAGTGATTTATAGTTGCCAACTCATTCCCACAACCCAGTGAGGAAGGCACTGTTATCAACACTATCTTAAGGTGGGAAACTAAAGCACCGAAAGATTAGAAATGTGCCCATGGATCATGATGTTAGGAAAGTGTGGAATTGGGGTTCAAAGCCAGGGCGTCTGTAGGACAAGTGCTCTTTATATTATGCCTTCTGCCAAATCAATAGCAGTCACCATTTGTTCTGGATTTACTATGTGCCAATATGCATTGCCCTTAGCACTTTATAGATACACCTAATTTTACTGTGCTTTGCTTTATTGTGCTTCACAGATACAGCATTCTTTTGTTTTTTGCTTTATACAAATTGAAGGTTTATGGCAACCCTGCATCAGTAAAGTTTATCAGCACCATTTTCCCAACAACAGTTTGCTCATTTCCTGTCTGTGTGTTGTATTTTGGTAATTTTTGCAATATTTCAAATTTTTCACTAGTAAAAAGAAGACGACTGTCTGAAAGCTCAGTTGATGTTTAGGATTTTCAGCAATAAAGTATTTTTAAATTAAGGCAGGTACACTGGTATTTTTAGACATAATGCTATTGCATGCTATTATTTTTTTTTCAGACATAATGCTATTTCATGTTTAATAGACTATAGTAGAGTGTCACACTACTTTTATGTGCACCAGGAAACCAAAAATTTATGTGACCGGCTTTATTGTGAGATACACTTTATTGTGATGTCCTAGAACTGAACCCATACTACCTCTGAGGTATGCCTGTACATACGTTATTTCATCAATATGACAATTCAATGAGGTATATGTAATTATTGGCCCCATTTTACAGGTAAGAATACTAAGGTTCAGAGATGACATGCGATTTTCCAAGGCACCTTTAATCAGAATAAAACTCAAACTCAAGTCATTTCATTTAGCTGATCTGCCTAACCCTCTCTCATCTTCCCTCTCAGTTAGGGCTTTTTTTCCATCAGTAAACCATTATGTCCTCTTAACCACTGAGCAATGATTTCTAACTGAAAATAAACAAGAAAAATGGAATTTGATTTCTAACAGAGATTCCCATTTCTACACACTTAATCTTGACTCTCCGCTAAGTATATTTGGGCTACATATTTTGAAAACTCTTAAACATATTTTTAAGTTTTCTTTTAAAAACTTTTGATGCAGTGTCAAAGGTATCATTTCATTTTCATACAAGCAACTCCTACAGCTCAACTCCAGAAAAATAAATGACCCAATCAAAAAATGCGCCAAAGAACTAAATAGACATTTCTCCAAAGAAGACATACAGATGGCTAACAAACACATGAAAAGATGCTCAACATCACTCATTATCAGAGAAATGCAAATCAAAACCACTATGAGATACCATTTCACACCAGTCAGAATGGCTGCGATCCAAAAGTCTACAAGTAATAAATGCTGGAGAGGGTGTGGAGAAAAGGGAACCCTCTTACACTGTTGGTGGGAATGCAAACTAGTACAGCCTCTATGGAGAAAAGTGTGGAGATTCCTTAAAAAACTGGAAATAGAACCGCCTTATGATCCAGCAATCCCACTGCTGGGCATACACACTGAGGAAACCAGAAGGGAAAGAGACACGTGTACCCCAATGTTCATCGCAGCACTGTTTATAATAGCCAGGACATGGAAGCAACCTAGATGCCCATCAGCAGATGAATGGATAAGAAAGCTGTGGTACATATACACAATGGAGTATTACGCAGCCATTAAAAAGAATACATTTGAATCAGTTCTAATGAGGTGGATGAAACTGGAGCCTATTATACAGAGTGAAGTAAGCCAGAAAGAGAAACACCAATACAGTATACTAATGCATATATATGGAATTTTTAAAGATGGTAACAATAACCCTGTGTACGAGACAGCAAAAGAGACACTGCTGTATAGAACAGTCTTTTGGACTCTGTGGGAGAGGGAGAGGGTGGGAAGATTTGGGAGAATGGCATTGAAACATGTAAAATATCATGTATGAAACGAGTTGCCAGTCCAGGTTCGATGCACGATACTGGATGCTTGGGGCTGGTGCACTGGGATGACCCAGAGGAAGGGTATGGGGAGGGAGGAGGGAGGAGGGAGGAGGGTTCAGGGTGGGGAACACATGTATACCTGTGGCGGATTCATTTCGATACTTGGCAAAACTAATACAATTATGTAAAGTTTAAAAATAAAATAAAATTTAAAAAAAAATTAAATTAAAAAAAGAAAAGAATATATATATACATATGCTTAGAAGAAATGAAAATGACTAAAACATAAACAATGCTGACAACTATGCAGCAGGAAAATACCTGATGAGGAAGGTAATCTGTTATTTTCCACATTTTCTATAATGCACGTGCATCATGGTAGTAATAAGAAAAAAGTTACTGTTTTTATAAAGAAGAAATCATATGATTTAAGATAGGAAGTCTTGGTCCTTAGAACTTGACATAAAATTATCACTATAGTTGAGGGATTTTACATTCAGCTCTGGGCTTCCTAACTGTCAAGGCACAAAGAGAAACAAACAATTACATAGGTCTTCGCTGTTTGAGATATCATTTCTTCCCAGGAGATAAACTACCATCTTGCCACTAGATTCTAAGAAAAATATATGATGTACAATTTTCAGTAACACTAACACCTACCCTGTAGTGCAAGACAGTGGGAGATTACTCACAGTCCTCATCTTTGTTCTCACTACTCTTTGCCTGGTTCTGGAATCAGGGTGATGGTAGCCTCGTAGAATGAGCTTGGGAGTGTTTCTCTCTCTGCAAGTTTTTGGAAGAGTTTGAGAAGGAGAGGTGTTAGCTCTTCTCTAAATATTTGATACAAATTGCCTGTGAAGCTATCTGGTCCCAGACTTTTATTTGTTGGAAGTTTTTAAATCACAGTTTCAATTTCATTATGACTGTTATAATTGCTTAAGAATTATGAACCCAGGGCCCTCCCTGGTGGCAGTGATAACGAATCCACCTGCCAATGCAGGAGACACAGGTTTGATCCCTGATCTGAGAGATCCCACATGCCATGGGACAATTAAGCCTGTGTGCCACAACTACTGTGTCTGTGCTTTAGAGCCTGGGGGCCACAATTATTGAGCCTACATGTCACAACTACTGAAGGCCATGCACCCTAAAGCCTGTACTCCACAACAAGAGAAAATGCTGCAATGAGAAGCCCTCACACTGCAACTGGAGAGTTGCCCACCCGCACTCGATGCAACTAGAGAAAGCCCACATAGCAACAAAATCTAAGCACAGCTGAAAGTAAATAAATAAATAAAATTATTTTTAAAAATGATTATGATTCTATACCATCCTAAGGGACAAATACCACACACACAGTGCCCATTATATATTAGAATAGATTTAGAATTACGTAAAATTGCAAAGAGAGTTCCCACATATTCTGCACTCATTTCTCCCTATTATTAACATCTTATATTAGTATGGCACTTTTGTTAAAATTTAAGAGTCTTCCCAAGTGGTACTAGTGGTAAAGAAGCCACCTGCTAATGCAGGAGACAATAGAGACACGGGTTTGATCCCTGGGTTGCAAAGACACCCTGGAGTAGGAAATGGCAACGCACTCAAGTATTCTTGCCTAGAAAATTCTATGGGCTGAGGAGCCTGGTGGTCAACAGTCCATGGGGTCACAGAGTCAGACATGACTGAGCACACACACACACAATGAATCTATACTGTTAACTGAAACCCAGATTTCCTTGGATTTTACTTACTGTCTTCTGTGTGTTCCAAAATCCCATCCAGGATAGCATATTACATTTAGTCATTATATTTCATTAGGTTCCTCTTGCCTGTAACAATTATTCAAACTTCCCTTTTGTTCATCCTCTTTTTGATTATTTTGACAGTTGTAAGGGGTAATTAGTCAGGGATTCTGGAGAAGGTCCTTCAACTGGGATTTGTTTGCATTTACAGTAAGGCATGGATTACAGGTTTTAGAAGGAAGACCACAGAGATAAAGTACCATTCTCATCACATCATATCAAAAGTATATGCTATTAACATAATTTATACCTGCTGCTGTTAACTGTGGCTGAGGCAGTATTAGATTTCTCCACCGTAAAGCTACATTCCCCCTTTCATACTGTGGTCTTTGGAGGAAAGTTACTAAGAGCAGCATACACTTTAAGGAGTGAGGAATTAGGCAGGCAAAGTCTGTCTATTCACCCCAATTATTGCTCAATTATTTATTTATATCAATATAGATTCAAAATATTTATTCACTATCCTTGATTATAACCAAACACACCTTTATTTTGTGGCTAAAATTGTTGCAGTTCTGACAGTGGGAAGCTCTTCCATGTGGCTCCTCGTCCTTTTGACACACACCCACCACTGTGTTTCGTTTTGTTTTTGAGTAATTCATTAAATTCTGGCACTATGAAGTTTTCCAGGCTCATCTTATATACTTCTTGCTGGAACCCTAGAAGCGACTATTTCTCCCAAGTTTTTAAAGTGAAGTGTGCTTTATAAACTAATGTCTGAGTGTTGAGATAAGTGTCACTGCTTCTAACCTTTCTCAGATGACAAAGCAAGGACATGCATGTGTGTTAACTTGTGTGTGTGTGTTGTACTCTTAATATGACTGTATCTTTATAAGTAAAAAGAGACCACAATTTGAACACACATGCAATGAAGAAGACCTTGATATGATGGAGGCAGAGATCAGAGTAAATAATCTACAAGCTAAGACACCAAAGGGTGCCAGTAGCTACCAGAAGCCAGGACTGAGGAAACAGTACCTCCCTAGAGCCCCCTTCAGAAGGAGCATGCCTGAACCAACACCTTAGTTTTGGACTTCGAACATCCAGTGAGAAAATAAATTGCTGTCACTTTAAGACTCTTGGTTTGTGGTATTTTGTTACTGTAGCCCTGTATACTAATACAGGCCAATTTTTACTATTATTATTGCATGTGTGCTCAGTCATGTCCAACTTTTTGCAAGTCCATGGATTGTAGCCCACTAGGCTCTTCTGTCCATGGAATGCTCCAGGCAAGAATACTGAAGTGGGTAGCTGTTCCCATCTCCAGGGGATCTTTTCCACCCAGGGAGTGAACTTGAGTTTCCTGCATTGGCAGGCAGATTCTTTACCACTGAGCCATCTGGGAGTTATTGTTATCTTATTATTATCATGATAGCCATGTATTAGTCTGTACTAATATAGTCCAACTTTTCATTTTTGTTTCCTTCAAGGATCATGCTTTTGGTGTTGGACCTAAGACCTCGTCACCAAACCCAATGTAACCTAGATTTTCTATGTATTTTTCTAGAAGTTTTACATTTATATACATGATCTATTTTGAGTTAATTTTTATAAAAGATGCAAGGCATGTGTCTAGGTTCAATATTTTACATGTGGACATCCAATTTTCCCTCCAACACTATCTGTTGAAACAACTATCTTTTCTCAATTGACTTGCTTTCTCATCTTTGTCAGAAACCTCTTAACTCCATTTGTGTGGGTCTAAACTACATTTTTTAATATTTGGTTATTTTCCATATATGATATAATCCATTAAATTCTTTCATAATTTTTATGTTTGCAACAGCAGATTTTATTGCTCTTCCTTTCCTCTGGATCATTCATCAAAAAAGAAAAAAAATATATTCAATTTCTCTAGGCACTACACAAAAAAATGGTAATATAAATTTCTTACATCAACTGAAAATGATTCATAATCATTTTCTTATTTGTACCTTTAGGCATTGAAGAAGATAAACTCTCCTTTGGAGTCACAGATTTAGAAAAATACATACTATGAAATTTTAAATGTTGGGATAGCTGCTTTCTATATCAACTGTGGAGGAATTTTGCATTAGGGAGAAATGATAAAAGAGAAGAATTTATTATGAAATATGAGGTCCTGCTCTACAGATGACTCATTTTATGACTTCATGAAAATGCAGTAGTAATAGAACAGTGAGTGCTCTTGCCGTTCCTTCCACTGACACACAAGCCACTGTGAGATGCAGAAATGCTATAAAGCAAGGTTCAAAAGGATAAGGACTTCATCTTTTTTTGATAACTGTTGTATCCCCTGCTCTCAGCACAGTCTCACACACAGCAAATATTTGTTGAATGAAAGATGAAGTCATTAGCTTGTATGAGCTATCATAAAAAGGGTAACATATTGATGGACCAAGGGCTGAATCTGGTTCACAGGAGTGTTTTAAGTGTCTCACACTTAAAGAGTTTAAGAAGTAGTATTTAAATAAAATAGAATGAGTTTCCAACATTTTAAACTGTAAACAATTCTTATAAAAATCCAGATTTCAATGTTAGCTTGACAAAATTAAAGATTCAGCAATATCGAGCCTTTATTCCCATTGAAATTGTACTGAATAGCTATCCTCTGTTAGGAGAAGGCAGGTATGCTATGTGCCACAAGTCCCACCTCTCCTTCTCATCAAACACATGGCCAGCTTTAATCATTTACCTTATATACCTGATTCTCATAAACACATCTGAGTTTTTAGCTCTTGTTACATAGAATTGAGTGTCTTGCTATTTAGAGATTTCTAGGAGATTTGGAGAACAAACAAATTATCTCATAATAGTTTTCATAGTAAGAAAATGCCATTTGTTGAAAATTAGAGCTATGCCAGGCCATGCTATATACTCTATGCTAACTACTTGGCATGAAATATATCAATATGTCTTGACAAAAATCCTAGATAGTAACTACAGTTGTTGTTCCTTTTTATAGCTGAGAGGTAACCATCCTGCTCAAAGGCATACCAAGTATAAGGCAGGAGAGGGAAAGAAGCTCAGATCTGAACTCATCAACGTCTCATGATGATTTGAACTACCTGTCAGCCCCTTTGTGAGCAGAGCGAATTCATTCCTGGTGACTTGTGGTCATTCACATTCATTCTTAGGGTTCCAGGGTGAGTGTAATGGAAAAACTAGACAGATTCAAAAATGACTTGACTGCTTACTAGATGTGACTTTGGCATGTTCTTTAACCCCTTGTTGACTTACATGTGCAACGTTGAGAGTAAACAGTAACTTCATTGCTTGGTGTGAAGATTCAAGAAAATGTAGATAAAGCTCGCACACATTTCTTGCTACAATCTGTGGTCAGTGTTCATATATATATATATACATATATGAACATACATGTATATGAACATATATGAACATACATATATACATATATATATATATATCAGAGAGAGGTATGTTTTAGAGTTAGAGAAAGAAAAAAACAGGGTCCAGATGTCTGAGACTGAGGCATAAGAATGGGCAGTTTTCCCAGATGAAATGGGTGGTAGAGGAGAACTGGGATCATGGAAAGCAAGGAAACATCTGGTGTTACAATCCATTTCTGGATTGAATCCAAACTCTAAATTACTAGACCCAGGACTGACCACAGGAGGCCAATAACAATAGAGCAATACCAAGAAACCTAAAGGCTTGTAACCTCATACTTCTTTATTTTCCAAAACATGCAAGTCTTTTTCTGCAGTATATCCTGCCATGTGTCACATAAGAGGCAGATAGCTTCCACTTATATAACTTTATATATCAAAGAGTTACTAAACATATACCATATGCCAGGAACTGTGCTAGCTGCTGCATATTTTGTAATGAATAAGATATAATTCTGGCCCTCTCTCCTAACTGCTCATTGTGAGAGTTTGGGTAATTGGAGTGAATCAAATTAACAGTAAATAATGATAGCTTAAAGAAAAGTTATCCAAGCGAAAAACAGGAGCAAGGCTTATACAATTGAAGAGCCCTTTTTGGACAAAATGAAATTTAAGAAGGGGAAAAGGGCCACAGAAAGTGAACCAATGCCAAGCTTTGTTGACCAATATGAGTAAGTCAAGAATAATGGCTAAGAGAAGTGCTCCAGTGAGAGAAAACAGCACGTGTAAGGATTTAGAAGTGAGTGAGCTCATGATTTGCTTGTGGAGTTTTGAGCAATTCATAAAGTCCTAAATTTAGGAGTGAAATCATGAGGACAAATAAAAGAGTCTAAAGAATTAAGGAAGATATAGCCCAAGAAAGACATTGTGAATGGTATTCAAGTGTTTGGAATTTATTCTCAAGGCTATGGGAATCAATGAAGTTTTCAAGAAATGTACATCTGAAGAGAAATGTTACAGCTTCCATGTGGCAAAGGAATTGGAAGATGGGGAGAAAATATCAAAGGCAAGAGATCAACTGGGAGAGTCTTGTAGTAACCTTGTTGATTCAGCCTCATCAGTCTCCTTCATGGTTTCATAGCAGTCACTGTGATGTGCTTCCCAGATCCCTCATTCATGAAGGATTTTTTTATTCCCACTGCTAGAAGTGCTTCCAGCCCCATCATTAATGATCTCAGCTGCATAGAGCTGCCTGGCCCAACGTCACACCTGCCTGAGCATGCAAAGGCCCACATCCAGTGACAGCCTGATACCTCAATACAAAGGCTGGGCCATATGTGCCCAGCTCAGGACAATGCTGGAGTACCACTGTAGGTCCAGAATCCTAGGTTGGATTAGCTGAGGAAATCTTTGAGTCAGCATCAAGTTGACTCCCTGTTCAGTTATACATGTTCTCCTCTTCTATAGGCTTGATCCTAAGGACGCACTTAGTCACTCAGTCATGTCCGAAACTTTGCAACCTCTTGGATTGTAGCCCATCAGACTTCTCTGTCCATGGGATTTTCCAGGTAAGTATACTGAAATGGGATGCCATTTCACTGCTTTTTAAGAGTCCTGCATGCTAGACTTCAAATCTGAATATGTTTTCTATGGAACTCAATCTGTGACCGTTTCCTGCCATGTAAGAATGCCATCATGCAGGACACATGAGACAAGGTGGCTCCATAAACACCTTTTAAAATTATTTACATCAATAATAACTAACAATGATTGAACATGAGAAGTTCTAAGATCCAAATGATTTTTTTTTTCTGGAAAGTTACCAAATATACTCATTTAAATGATGTAGACCACTAAGTCAGTACTCATCAACCCAGGATGAGTTACAACATTGAATGAGTGTAAGGGATAAGACCATATGACTTGGAGTTCTTCAATGTTTCAAGACCAGAAATTCTGTATACACACTGTACACAGCTATATAAACAGTTCTACAATTTCACTGATAACTCTGTATGGGCAATATTATATCACTTTCATAAAGTCACATTAAAGCCTTTGTTTTTCCATGTCAAGATTATTAACTTTTACTGGGTAGTTTCTAGTGCTTGTCATTGTATACGAACACCCCAGGGTATATTGAAGTCATGTATTTATACCTCATGTAACTTGTTTACTTGGAATAAACTTATCTTGATTTGTGTAGTTTAAATGATAGAGCTATGAATCTCTACAGTAATATTCTGGTTCCACATTTAATGGTATATTTCCGTGAAGCTCGGGTAACTTATGAGTGAAATTTCTGCTTGGGGATACCATTCAACTACACTGGCCTGAAAAATGAGAGTTCCTGGGTGGACGAACTTTCTTTTGACAGATGTATGGAAAAGTCTGATGTCGAAACAGAAACATGTTTTTCATTCCATGAGGGCAGAAAATATATCAGGGCTTACACACACACACATTTTGCTGTGTATGAGTTACTGGGAAGCCTAGATATTGATTTCCTCAACTTCTGGGCTAGTTGCCTGTCCTATGTTGGTTGCTTTTGGCTGTGAGCAGCCTCATTCATTTTGCCCAATGTGCCACACAGAAGTGGAAATCTGTAGTACATAGGAATACAAGGTAGCAAACTTATACTGTACAAAAGAAAAAGAGAATATTTAGCTGAAATTGCTAGAGGTATAGCCCTCCTGTTCCTGTTTTGATTTCTAAATTCCCCTGATGACAACCTTATTTTTTGAATATTTACTATGAAAACTCAATTCTAAAATAGTAATTAGGTTTTTTTTTAAAAGGAAGCATGCTAATCTAATTTTCTCTTTCTAATTAGGTGAGGAGTTACAAGTCAATACTTCTCACTTTACGGTGTTTCTTAAACATGTTTGAAGGCGGAACCCTTTTTCAGTGAGCCAATGCAAAATGGTGATTGAAGTTTAGCCTGTTTTGCTGCAAATAAAAGTGAACTAAGAGAAGTTAACTATTGATTTCTTGATGGTCCAAGTGTTGACAGAGTACAGAACAGAAGTACCCCCAGGATGTGAATAAAAGTAATGCATGTCAGATAGAAACAAATGATTGAATTATTGTGCTGGAGAATTGTAAAACTGGAAGAATTCTTTAGAGATCACAAGACCCAAGCACTTCATTTTTCACATGTAAAAACTGAGATTCAGTATGAAAGTAAAGACTTGTCTCTGTTCACATAGCAAATTTATGAGAACCAACCACATCCATTTGTTAAACGAATGAACTAATAAGAGAGCATGCAAATAATGCAGTTTAAAAACTATAATTTGGGGTCTCCCTGGTGGTCCATTAGTAAAGAATCTGCTTTGCAATGCAGGGGACACTAGTTTGATCCCTGGTCCAGGAAAATCACACCTGCCTGCCATGCGCCACAAGTACTGAGCCCATGCTCTGGAGCCCACAGCCACAACTCCTGAGCCCACACACTGTAACTACTGAAGGCCATGCACCTAGAGCCTGAGCTCCACAACAAGAGAAGCCCCACTGTAATGAGAAGCAGAGCAGCACAACAGAGAGTAGCCCCCGCTCACCACAACTAGAGACAGCCTGTGCGCAGCAACAAAGACCCACCACAGCCAAAAAACAGAATAAACCCGTCTTTTAAAAAAACATAGATTGTTAAGAAAAAGGAGTCAGAGAAATTACTTACGAGAATTTGAGAAAAATTAATTAGGTATTAGTAATTGCTTATACTAGGGAAGACATCTAATAAGAAAAAGTTTTAGTGTAAAGCTGCTAAGGAGATTTCCAGAAACAGAGAACATATAGAGAATTGAGATTGATGGATAAATTCCATGAAGCCAGTATCTCAGTGACAGCAGAAAGGATTTTTCTATTTAAACACATGTATAATATAGTATATATTTTAATATTATATATTTGACTATGTTATATATTTAGTATATTGTATTGTTTTCATATAATTACATTGTAATATATGTAAATAAAACATTTTATTTTGAAACATATTAAGTTTAAAAAATGTTATGTGAAACAATATAAGAACACTGAAAAGTTCATGTGCCCTAAATAAGTCTTGTATTTTGCCATACTTGCAGTAACCCTTTAATTATTGTTGAGCCAGGCACACATAATGTAATTATTTTCTGCCAGGCTGGGCTTACATGTTCATTTTCTTAGTGAGGTCTTTTGAAGAAATGAAATTTTAAATTTTGATTAAATATATCAGTCTTTTATGGTTCATGCTTTGAGGTCTCTCTTTGTTTACTCCAAGATCATGAAGTTCTGTCCTATGCTTCATTATAGAAGCTTCATAGTTTTAGCTGTTATGTTTACATGTGTGACCCATCTCAAGGTAATTTTGCATACAGTGTGAAGTAGAAGTCAAGATTGTTCAATCACCATTTCTAGAAAAGATTTTTCTTTTTCCCCACTAAATTCTCACTGATATCACTGTCAAAATTTTAGAAGCTCTCTTTAGACTCTCTGTTCTTGTCTATTAATTTGTATATCCCTATAATAAAACCATACTGTGTTGGTTACTGTATCTTTGTAAAATGTCTTGATGGAGAAGGCAATGGCACCCCACTCCAGTACTTTTGCCTGGAAAATCCCATGGACGGAGAAGCCTGGTAGGCCGCAGTCCATGGGGTCGCTAGAGTCGGACACGACTGAGCGACTTCACTTTCACTTTTCACTTTCACGCATTGGAGAAGGAAATGGCAACCCACTCCAGTGTTCTTGCCTGGAGAATCCCAGGGACGGGGGAGCATGGTGGGCTGCCGTCTATGGGGTCGCACAGAGTTGGACACGACAAGCGACTTAGCAGCAGCAGCAGCAAAATGTCTTGAAATAGATAAATAGCTCAATTTTGTTCTTTCTGAGGGGGAGTATTTTTTTTTAAGCTAGTCCAGGTTATTTGCATTTTCAAATAATTTTAGAATCAGTTTGTTAATTCCTGCCAAAAGAGAGAGAGAGATTTTCATTGAGATTACATTGATTCCATAGGTCAACTTGAGGGAAGTTTGGATCTTAAAAGTTTTGGATTTTCCAGTCTTCAAATATAGTACATTTCTTTATTCATGCAAATCTTTTAATAATTTTAATTTAACTTTCATCTTTCTAGATACCAATATTTTGACTCTTGCTTTTCTTTAATTTGAATTTGTCTGCTATATAGTTTCATATCCTTTTATTTTTATTTTTCTGAATCTCTTCAAGTGTCTTGAATTATACAGACAGGACTGGAGTTTGTACTGTTAACCAATATGACTTTTTTAAATAGATGAGTTATGCTGACTTACATTTAATAATATATTAAATGTTTAGTTTCAACTCTGTCTTCTTAATGTATTATATCAACACATACAAGCGGTCAACAGAATTAGCTTTTGAAAATATGTCCCATTTCACTTGATAATAGGCTTCCCTCCTAGCTCAGTCAGTAAAGAATCTGCCTGCAATGCATGAGACTCAAGTTCGAATCCTGTGTCAGGAAGATCCCCTGGAGAAGGAAATGGTGACCCTCTCCAGTATTCTTGCGTGGAGAATCCCATGGACAGAGGAGCATGGCAGACTATAGTCCAGGGGTCACAAGAGTTGGACACGACTTAGCAACTAAACCACCACCACCATCACTTCATGTATTTCAATCTTTTAAGACATGATATGTTCATATAGTATCCTTTACACTGATACTTTTATATAAACCCATTACTGCCTTTTTATGGTCAAGGGATGAGCACTTCATATCTACTGTTCTCGACTATGACTAAGAGAATTCCCAGGTGGCTCAGAGGGTAAAGCGTCTGCCTGCAATGCAGGAGATGCAGGTTTGATCCCTGGGTCAGGAAGATTCCCCTGGAGAAGGAAATAGCAATCCACTCCAGTACTCTTGCCTGGAAAATCCCATGGACAGAGAAGCCTGGTAGGCTATGGTCGCAAAGAGTCAAACATGAATGAGCAACTTCACTTTCACTATGACTAATATTGAAATTGCATGTGTGAGTGCTCAGTCGCTTCAGTCATGTCCAACTCATTGTGACCCCATGGACCATAACCCATCAGGTCCCTCTGTCCATGGGATTTTCCCAGCAAGAATACTGGAGTAGGTTACTATGCCCTCCTCCAGGGGATATTCCTGACCCAGGGATCAAACCTGCATCTCTTGCATTGCAGGCAGATTCTTTACTGCTGAGCCACCAGGGATGTCCAGTATTGAAATTAGTTAACCCTGATATCTCCAATAGGATATGATTTAAATAGATAATAACTTAAAAATTAGTTAAGAACTATAAAGCTATCACAGTTATCAGCCTTTCATATTTTTTTCTATTCCCCTCCAGTTTTTGACAATTAAATTCCATTTAAATTGTCAGAACATACAACCATTTCATCACTGAGGTTTAGCTCAAGAGATAAAAATATATTTAATGCTCAGCACCAGACTGTAGAGAGTTATTAATGACTAATGATTAGTAGTACACTATAACCTGACTGTTTTGCTTTATACTCAAAATTGTATCACAGTTATTTTTCCTACTTATCTGTCATTCCAAGATACCATTTTTATGATGGAATTGTATTGGATCGTTAGCATTTTCCATAGTTTATTTTGTAATCCTATATTATTGATTGTTTGGATTTGAGGTCACATTATATATATTCACATCCCAGGCATATAGTAAACAGTATGGAAATGGCACAGTACCAACTCTAAATCATTACTCTGCCTCTTATGGTTAGATATGACTGTGAGCAAATTAACTCAGTTCCATGAGCCTTAGTTTCTTCATCTGTAATGGGGAATAGTAATATCCACCTTATAAAACTGTTGCAAAGACTATCAGTCATATCATTAAATATATAATATCATAAAGGGACTTCCCTGGTGGTCTAGTGGCTAATACTCTATGCTCCCAATGCAGAATGCCCAGGTTCGATCCCTGGTCAGGGAACTAGATCCCACACACTGCAACTAAGAGTCTGCATGCCACAACTAAAGCTCCCACATGCTGTAACTAAGGCCCAGTGCAGCCAAATAAATAAATGAATGTATCATAGGACATATCCAAATCATATAGCATGTATTCTTTTGAGTGAATAAAACATATTGAAAGAGAGCTAAACACAACTGAACTAGACTCAAGTTTCAATTACTAAGAATCTGTAAAGTGCAAAGCATTTTCCTGAATATATATGAATATTTGACTATATAAATAACTCTGTTCTTTCTAAACCTCTCCTTTCATAGTAGAGGCCCCAAAGGTCTAGATGTTCCTTAGGTCAGCTAATCAATTATTTAGCTCTTCAAATTGATCTTTGGCTTGTTATTTGTTCCCACCTAGCATAAAGTCATTGATGGAACTTGGGCTTTGACATTGTTAGGACCATGGCATTTTTTTTCCTACAGTACAAATCCCCCACTCCATCTATCTGATATTGTAAGCCCTTTGACCATGAGGAATAGCTCAGACTTGGAGTCAAGCAGTTTCAGATTTTAGCTTTAGCTTTGTCACTAACTAGTTTTGTGACCTAATGGAGTTATTTTACTTCTCTGAGTTTCTGAACATCATAATAATATAATCCGATATAAATTGTTAAAATATTGTCAGAATTGAATAATATTTGTAAAGAATTCCAAAGTATAGGAGAAAAATACAATATAAGCTACAACTTGCTACAGAGGGAATGCTTACGGGTTTCTTCTGATGCTTACCTAGTGGAAATTATGATGTCAAAACGATTATCTTAAGTTAACCATATAACCCTGATATGATTACAAGCATACAAGAACAGTGGACACTAAAACTGTGTGGCAGTGCTTTATCATTCAGAATATTCAGAGTCTCGTATTACTTTTATATTTTCATCCAATAGAAACCAAGCTTGTTTAAGGGCTTCCCAGGCAGCACTAGTGGTAAAGAACCTGCCTGACAATGCAGGAGACATAACAGATGGAGGTTCAGTCCCTGGGTGGAGAAGATCCCTTGGAGGAAGACACGGCAACCCACTCCAGTATTCTTGCCTGGGAAATTCCATGGACAGAGAAACTTGGTGGGCTCCAGTCCATAGGGTTGTAAAGAGTCAGACACGACTGAAGTGACTTACCACGCACGCTTGTCTATATTCTAATAATGATTTAACCATCTCCTAAGACCACAGCTGTATTTTCTGGGCTGAGAATCACCATTTACTCTTTCTCTCTCTCCATGCAGCATGGGAAATGTGACAGCTACAACTGGGCAGCTATCTGCAAGCTTGATGGAAACTGTGTGATCTGCTACGTCTTTATGCAGAAACATTAATTAATAGAATTCACTCTGGGTTGAGCAATGTTTAATTAACTGAATTAATTGAATTTCCACTGATTACAAAAAGTATAACAGCACCAACTGAAAGGGACTACTTTATTGTTGTAACTAAAAAGGTTTCATTTCATGATGCTGGTTGTCCTGTAAAACTCCTAGGATGTATTCAGGGACAAGTGAGTTGACTGGAAATGATCAGCAGGGCTGCGTGTCTCTGTATTCATTTTCTGGCACTCATGATACCTCTGTTGAGGCTGTGTAATTATACGGGTAATTATCCATCACACCAGAGTGTGATGGAACTGAAACAACTGATAACGCTGCTTTATTTTTACCTTCCTAATTTGGCTTTCATTTGGAAATATGGAGGCAAAAGGACATTTTCTTCTAAAAACAGTGAAGTTGATATTTTTTTCTGATTAAGAAAAGAAAGTAGGCTACTTACAGAAAATTGGCAAAAGAGAGTAAAAGAAATAAAAATAACACATAATGGCTAAATATTGAACATTCAGTACATGCCAGGTGGTATCCTAATGCTTTATTTTCTAAATTTTATTAATCAAATTCTCATAACAGTCCTCTGAAAGCGTTATTATTATTTCACTTTACATAGTAAAGGAAATTAAGGCTTTGAGAGGCGAAGTAACTTATTGAAAGTCACACAAAGATGTGCCCATAACTCCAACTTTCAGAGATAATCACTCAATATTTTAATAGTTCCCCCCATACACATATCTTGTTTGTATCATGACTGTGCTAGGCACGTGAAATATTTTAGTTCTGTCCATTTTTATAACAAAAATTTAGAATGAATTCAATCATTCATGTTATGGAGATGACAAAACTAAGATGCAGTTTGTTTAATCTGCTCAGGGTCATACAAGTATTGGGTGGGCCAGAAAGTTTGTTTGGTACAAACACGGTACAGAAAAACCTGGATCAACTTTTGGTCAAGTCAGTAGTATGTGTCAGGGTGTAGATTTTAACCCATGTACCTCTGATTCCAAAGCAGGTAGCTTTTTCAGTATATATCACTGCCCCATTTTCTCAATATTAAAATCATCAGTGCTGAGATTTAAGCTTTCAAACTCCAGACAACAAAACTATGTTTACATCAGTGCTGAGATTTAAGCTTTCAAACTCCAGACAACAAAACTATGTTTACTGGGTCACCTTTCCACTTAAAGATTCACATTCTGTGGAGTCAAGTGAGGTCTGCCTTCATGGGACACATTTATCTCATACAGTATAGAAAAGACATGAAACATAGGAGGGTGCTCCTTTAATCTCAAAATTTCATTATTGGGATGTAACTCTGGAATTTTCTTAATAATTAGTTTATTCAGCATAATTTATTTCATTTGCCTTGGAAGAAATCACCTTTGATACTCACTCATCCCTGCATGGGAGAAGGCAATGGCAACCCACTCCAGTACCCTTTTGCCTGGAAAAGCCCATGGACGGAGGAGCCTGGTAGGCTGCAGTCCATGGGGTCACTAAGAGTCAGACATGACTGAGCGACTTCACTTTCACTTCCCATTTTAGGAGCTATTTTGGCAGTATGTTCTGAGAGCCTCAGGAATCTTTCCTTAATTTTTAGTGTACATGTTACAAGTGTGCATTCTACATGTTGGCTTTTTTACAATGAAATTCATAGAGGATGCATAGGCCTTATTCTCCTTCTTAAAAGCATATTAAATTGACTTTTTGAATATTTTTCTATATTATTTATCACTTAAGAAGTTTTATAAATAAAACTGTTAATGCATTTAATTTAGGTAATATAGAACAACATCTGACATAGTAGAGATGCAGAAAATATTTGTTGAATGAATAAAGACTATGGGAGTACTAATAATCAATTCATCTTCTATTAAGGAAATTTCCCAGTTTATACCTATGATAAACTGTACTGTCACAAATGATGCCTGATTGAATGCATACAACTATTTCCACTAACTTTGGAAACTTCACTGAAATGCCAGTAAAGGGATTTTTACAGCATAAACCTAGTATAAAGGATAAAAAGAATATGCCAAGAGATGACAGGAATAAACTTTTGGAAGTTGGAAAGCAAAAGAATGAGTAGTAATTGAATCAATAGGTATGTAAATGTGAAGCAAGCTGGCAGTGGGAAAAATGGAAAAGCAGACCGATCTGCACTGCAGAACCAACCAGAGAGTCAGAAATCAGTGGTACCAGGTACCTCTGCAACCAAAGAATGCTGCTATAGAAAGAATGACTGGTTCAAAGATCCAACTCTATTTCCAGATGAAAGGTCCATCTAGTCAAGGCTATGGTTTTTCCAGTAGTCATGTATGGATGTGAGAGTTGGACTGGAAAGAAAGCTGAGTGCCAAAGAATTGATGTTTTTGAACTGTGGTGTTGGAGAAGACTCTTGAAAGTCCCTTGGACTTCAAGGAGATCCAACCAGTCCATCCTAAAGGAGATCAGCCCTGGGTGTTCTTTGGAAGGACTGATGCTAAAGCTGAAACTCCAGTACTTTGGCCACCTCATGCGAAGAGTTGACTCATTGGAAAAGACTCTGATGCTGGGTGGGATTGGGAGTAGGAGGAGAAGGGGACAGCAGAGGATGAGATGGCTGGATGGCATCACCGACTCAATGGATGTGAGTTTGGGTGAACTCCGGGAGTTGGTGAGGGACAGGGAGGCCTGGTGTGCTGCAATTCATGGGGTCACAAAGAGTCGGACACGACTGAGCGACTGAACTGATCCTTTCTATTCTAAGGAAAGAATCAGTTCTCTGGAAGGAAAACATAGAGTCTTTAGAGTAGGGGT
Source organism: Bubalus kerabau (assembly GCF_029407905.1). Classification (NCBI taxonomy): domain Eukaryota; kingdom Metazoa; phylum Chordata; class Mammalia; order Artiodactyla; family Bovidae; genus Bubalus; species Bubalus kerabau. Next base: position 225,347,998 of record NC_073624.1, read on the forward strand.
ATCCAGCACAACCGGGGGTAATATACCTCTAGTCTCTTCCAGGCAAATCATGTATAATCACTAATCATTACAGTAGTCCACTAGTGGGAGGAAGGGAAATGGGCTCCACTCTCTTCTCCTGTCAGTTACTCGTCAAGCCAATAGGCACCCCTGCCTTAGTCTTGTTTCATAAAAGACCCTGCCAAGTATAAGGGCTTCCCTGAAAGCTAAGTTGGTAAAGAATCCACCTGCAATGCAGGAGACCCTGATTCAATTCCTGGGTCAGGAATATCCACTGAAGAAGGGATAGGTTATCCACTCTAGTATTCTTGGGCTTCCCTGGTGGCTCAGCTAGTAAAGAACCCACCCACAATATGGGAGACCTGGGTTGGATCCCTGGGTTGGGAAGATCCTCTGGAAAAGAGAAAGACTACCCATTCTAGTATTCTGGCCTGGAGAATTCCATGGACTGTATAGTCCGTGAGGTCGCAAAGAGTCAGACATGACTGAGCAACTTTCATTTTCAGTCACAACTGTCACTCAGCCCTAGCACAGAGCAACTCTTAACCCTAAACAGCTGCTCTCACAGCTAATACCACACAGGCCCAGAGAAAATACTTTCTGCATCTCTTATCCTGTGAATCTTGTTTATTCAGAAGCCTGTGGTAGGCCACTGCTGATGCATAAGTGAACACAGTGCAGAGTGTAATACAATTCTGCAGTATTTACAACGGTGATTTATCAGGGTTTAAAGACATTATGCGATAGTAAGCAATATTCCTCTTAAATTTACAGACATTACTTGTAGATCTGAATATAACATCTGTGAAATGTTACTGATTGTTTATGTTCACAATTAGATGAAGCTTGAACTCTTCTATTGAGAATACCTTTGGGTTTTTTTTTTTTTAACTTTACAATATTGTATTGGTTTTGCCATAGATCAAAATGAATCCACCACATGTGTTCCCCATCCTGAACCCTCCACCCTCCTCCCTCCCCATACCATCCCTCTGGGTCGTCCCAGTGGACCAGCCCCAAGCATCCAGTATCGTGCATCAAACCTGGACTGGCGACTCGTTTCATATATGATATTATACATGAGAATACCGTTGATTAAAATATTTAATTGCTTCACAAAATTTTTTAAAAGAAAAAATATTTTAAGGTTTAACTAAGTAATAGTTTTTTTGCCACTGATCACTGTTTTTTTTTTTAATAATTGGAGGATAATAGCTTTACAATGTTGTGTTGGTTTCTGTCATATAATGTGAATCAAACATAACTATATCTCATCTGAGTTTGACTTTTTTTTTAAATTCCACATGCAATTGAGATCATACAGCGTTAATCTTTGTCTGTCTTATTCTACTTAGCATAATGCCCTCAAAGTTAATCCATGAGTCACAAACAGCAGGATTTGTTCATTTTTTCATGGCCTAGTAATAATCCACTGAGTGTAAATACCACATCTTCTTTGTCCATTCATCCATCAATGGACATCAGTGGTTTTTATGTCTTGGCTATCATAAATAATGCTGCTGTGAATATGGGGGTATAGATATATTTTGGAGTTAATGTTTTGCTTTCTTTGGGGTATATTTCTAGAAGTAGGATTGCTGATCATATGTAGTTCTATTTTTAAGTTTTTGAGGATCTACCATACTGTTTCCACATGGCTGTACCAGTTTACAACCCCACCAACAGTATACAATAGTCTTCTTCACATCCTTGCCAGCAGTTCTTGTCTATTGTCTTGCTGACGATGTGGTCATTCTAACAGGCATGAGGTGATACTTCATTGTGATTTTGGTTTGCATTTCTCTGATGACTAAAGATGTTGAACATCTTTTCATATACCTGTTGCTCACTTTATGTCTTTTATTTTTCAAAAATGTAGGTCTTTGCCTATTCTTAACTGGATTATTTTTTTTTCTTCTTCTTTAGGGGTGGGTTATTTATTTATTTATTTTTGCTATTGAGTTCTATGAGTTCTTTATATATTTTGGATACTATACCCTTTCCAGATATATGGTTTGCAAATATTTTTTCCCATTCCATAGGTTGTCTTTTCAATCTGTTGACTTCTTTTGCTCTGAAGAAGTTTTTTACTTTGATGTAGCCCCACTTGTTTATTTTTGATATTGCTCCTTATGCCTTGCTGCTGCTGCTGCTAAGTCGCTTCAGTCGTGTCCAACTCTGTGCGACCCTATAGACGGCAGCCCACCAAGCTCCCCCGTCCCTGGGATTCTCCAGGCAAGAACACTGGAGTGGGTTGCCATTTCCTTCTCCAATGCATGAAAGTGAAAAGTCAAAGTGAAGTCGCTCAGTCGTGTCCTACTCTTCACGACCCCATGGACTACAGCCTACCAGGCTTCTCCACCCATGGGATTTTTCAGCCAAGAGTACTGGAGTGGGTTGCCATTGCCTTCTCCATCCTTATGCCTTAGATTCTATTAAAAAAAAAAATCTATCAAAAAATCATTGTGAAGACCCTTGTCAAGAAACTTTTCCCTATTTTTTTTATAGGAGTTTCATGGTTTTGTCTGACATTTAAGTCTTTTTGAGTTAATTTTTTGAGTGGAGTATGCTGGGGTTGTATAACTTATTTTTTTTTAATTTATTTATTTTAGGCGTGCTGGGTCTTCATTGCTATGGGCCTTCTCTAGTTGCAGTGGGCAGGGGCTACTCTTTGTTGCAATGCATGGGCTTCTCATTGCGGTGACTTCTCTTGTTGCAGAACACAGGCTCTGGGCATGCGGGCTTTCAGTAGTTGTAGGCACAAGGGCTCAACAGTTGTAGCGCACAGCTTAGTTGATTTGTGGCATGTAGAATCTTCTAGGGTCAGGGATGGAACCTGTGTTCCCTGCATTGGCAGGCAGATTCTTACCTACTATACCACTAGGGAAGTCTTATATAGCTTATGTTTAATTTTATATTTGATTAATTTGGTCCATAACTTTTAAATATTTGCATATGGTCTTAGTAGTATTAGCAGGCTCTGCAATTGTTAACAGCTGATCCAGTTAGAAATTGCCACACAGAGCATTAATTTTCCTTTATCTGTTATTTTATCTGTTGTTTAATCCTTCCAGGCAGCTATAGAGGAAGCCAGATCCCACAGCCTCAGCCATGATGCTTCATGTCTGGTTGGAGCAGAGTGAAGAGCCACCATTTCCTGGGTCTGGTTGGGACAGTCCTGGGTACAGGAAGCACCTGACCTCCCTCTGTGGCAGGTACAATGGAGACCAAATCAGAGCCCAGTCCTTATTGAAGGAAGCTCAGAGAGCTGGTGGCCTGTCTCTCCATAGCACAAGCAGCTAAGTTCTGTGGGTTGATTTGGTGAAGCAAATCTAGATAAACACTTAAACTGAATCTGATATACCTGCTAAAGATGCTCTTTAACTCTGCAAAAAGGAGAATACATCTCACTCCCAACATATCAAACCTGACCCACTCCACACAATCTAGAATCTCCCAGTCCTCTGTGTGTGACATGCCTACTCAACAGATTCCACCTACACCCACCAAAAGTGTTCCTAAATATCTATCCACAGAGGAATGGATAAAGAAGTTGTGGTACATAATACAATGGAATAGTACTCAGCCATTAAAAAGAATGAAATACTGCCATCTGCAGCAACATGGATGGACCTAGAGACTGTCATACTGAGTGACGTAAGTTAGACAGAGAAAGATAAGTATCATATGATAACCCTTACATATGGAATCTAAATAGAAATGATACAAATGAACTTATTTACGAAACAGAAACAGACTCACAGACTTAGAGAACTTGTGGTTACCAGGGAGGAAGGATGGGAGGAAGGGATAGTTAGAGAGTTTGAGATGGACATGTAAACACTGCTATATTTAAAATGGAAAACCAGCAGGGACCTACTGTATAGCACAGGGAACTCTGCTCAGTGTTATGTGGCAGTGTTATGTGTTATGTCTCCTCAGTTTGGAGGAGAAAGGATACTATATATATATATAGAGAGAGAGTTCTACTGTCCACCTGACACTACCACAACATTGTTAAACAGCTATTTGTTGTGGTTGATTAGTCACTAAGTCGTGTCTGACTCTTGCAACCCCGTGGATTGTAGCCTGCCAGGCTCCTCCATCCATGGGATTTCCCAGGAAAAAAAAAATACTGGAGACTGTCTTTTGGACTCTGTGGGAGAGGAAGAGGGTGGGAAGATTTGGGAGAATGGCATTGAAACATGTATAATATCATATATGAAATGAATTGCCAGTCCAGGTTCGATGCATGATACTGGATGCTTGGGGCTGGTGCACTGGGATGACCCAGAGGGATGGTACAGGGAGGGAAGAGGGAGGGGGGTTCAGGAAGGGGAACACGTGTATACCTGTGGCAGATTCATGTTGATGTATGGCAAAACCAATACAATATTGTAAAGTAATTAGCCTCCAATTAAAATAAATAAATTTATATTAAAATAAAAATACTGGAGACAATTCCCATTTCCTCCTCCAGGGAATCTTCCCCACCCAGCAATTGATCTCACATCTCCTGCAATGGCAAGTAGATTCTTTACTACTGAGCCACCAGGGAAGCCTATTGAACAGCTATACTCCAATATAAAAAGTTTAAAAAGGAGTGTTCATTAGCTCCATTTGGAATGTAGCCATCTGAGATTGAGTCTGCCAACTGAGATCATTTCAGTTCAGTGTGGAGCTCTGATTTGGAACAGAGAGATGATCTGATAACTGCACCCAACAGCAGCCCATGTACCTTCAGCAGGGAATGAGTCGTAGCAACTGAGCCATCAGAACCAGCAGCTCCATCAGGACAGGAAAAAGGGGGTTATATTGACTTAGACCCCATTTGCTTTTGGTGGTTTTCCCAAAACTCTGACAAAGAGCCTAAACCTGAGCATTTACATGTGATCATTTACCAGGCCTCCTGGGCTACCTTGGTGGCTCAGTGGTAAAGAATCCACCTGCAGTGCAGGAGACACAGGAGACCCTGGTTCAATCCCTGGGTTGGGAAGATCCCCTGGAGAAGGAAATGGCTACCCACTCCAGTATTCTTGCCTGGAAAATCTCATGGATAGAGGAACCTGGTGGGCTACAGTTCATGGGTTGCAAAGATTCAGATACGACTGAAGCAACTGAACAACTGGCAGAGGTGGTCTGAGCCCCACATTTCGGGGTCTAACATATCAGTTCCCCTAAATATTCCTTGCTCTAGCACTCTGTGTGTGTTCAGTTAAAATGAGAAGTGCAACACAGTGAATGAGAGGTCTTTTGAAGGGAGGAGGCAGTTATAAACTCTCATGAACACCACCACTAACTATGCAACCCAACAGGCACGAGCCATTATCAGACTGAGAGAGGATGCCAGATGCCTGAAGATGACTAATGACCCCTACCTATTTTAGCCATTATTCTTAGAGACAAGTGTAGAACCTGAATGCCCAGCATTCTAGGATATGTACATATATATCCTGTCTGTATGGATGGGTATGTGATTTAGTGCTAACAAACATATCTCTAGGAGGAAAATAGATGTGCTAATTGACAAAGATTTAAGCTGCAGAAAGAATCATCAATCTCCTCTGCTATAATGGTCGTTTTGGCTTCCTTTCTTGTAATAGGATATTTTTTAAAAAACATTTTTTTACTGCCTATGCTTACTTTTCAGTTTTTATACATATAATTCAAAGTTTTGAATTTCTTCTAACTATATGGTAGGATACTGTAGACACACTGATTCAAGAGTGTTTTCACAAATTAATGCTGATTATTCTGAGTGCCAAAGAATTGATGCTTTTGAACTGTGGTGTTGCAGAAGACTCTTGAGAGCCCCTTGGACTGCAAGGAGATCCAACCAGTCCATCCTACAGGAGATCAGTCCTGGGTGTTCATTGGAAGGACTGATGCTGAAGCTGAAACTCCAATATTTTGGCCACCTGATGTGAAGAGCTGACTCATTTGAAAAGACCCTGATGCTGGGAAAGACTGAGGGCAGGAGGAGAAGGGGATGACAGAGGATGAGATGGTTGGATGGCATCACCGACTCAATGGACATGGGTTTGGGTGGACTCCAGGAATTGGTGATGGATAGGGAGGCCTGGCGTGCTGCAGTTCATGGGGTCACAAAGAGTTGGACACAACTGAGTGACTGAACTGAACTGAACTGATTCTGTCATTGAATAGACTTAGATATCTACATCTCTATCTAGGTAACTGGACACTTAATGGATGGATGGATAGGTAGGTAGATAGGTAGGTAGGTAAATAGATATGTAGAAATATATTTTTAGTTAAGGAGTTGGAAAGTACTTTTTTTATCTAAGACAATGTACTCTTATTTCAACAAATATTTACTGAGCAGTTAGTTTCAGCACTTATACTGAGCCTTAAGACTAGTGGACACGGAACTATAGCTTCCAGAAAGAACTAAAAAATGGGTGGCAACTAAGCATTCAAATAGTATGTGACCACTTTCTGAAAGGCACTGTCATTTTTCCAAAGCTATTTTCACAAAGTCATGTTGATCACAGGGACATTTTGATGTAATTCTTTTTTTTTTTTTCCTTCCTTGATCTAAATTAGGGGGCAGAACAGACATTCGCTCACCCTCATTCCATCCCTGACTCCACTCAGGGGATGAAATAGGGCTCAAGGATGTCTTAGGTAGGAGGGATGAAATAAAGGTCTGAGATCTCTTCAGTATCTAAAATTGGATTATTAGAAATGGTTCTTACATTTTGACACATCAAAATGCCTCTACCTCAAAGTGGACATGGCAAATAATAGAGTTTAATCAGTTGCACTAAAATGTAGTATTTGATGCCTGGGGCTTTTTCTTTCCTATGCATTTGTAAGCAAACGAAAAGAAAAGAACTGTAAGAATTAATCAACACAAGGAATATTAACAGAGAGGGATGTTCTTGAAGCTCAGAAGAGAGGGCATCACTGTAGAATAAGGCGTTTTGAGCAGAGTTCATGTGGAGGTGAGATCCAAGCTAGATCTGAAGGATAAAAAGAAAAATGACACGAGCAAAGGCACAGGGGCTTCTTTGAGGGACTGGATTGAAGTGTTCATGTTGGAGAAGAGCAAAAACTAAGGACAGGAAAAAAAGACTGGTGCAGAACTTCAGAAAGATTTAGCAGCTAAGCTAAAGAGTTCGAACTTTTGCCCTGCTGACAAAAACAAGCCTCCGTAACTTAGGAAACCAGTTGCATTGAGTATTTAAAGACACCTTGCTGACAAAGGTGTGAGATGTGCCTAGTAAAATAATCAGTAATTAGTTTTGGTCTGGTTCCATTCTCACTAGTAACAGTAGCTAATGTTGACTGAGTTCTTACTATGTCAAATACTGGGCTCAGTCTTCCTGTCTCACTTAATCTTTGCAACTACCCTATGAGCTCCATATATTATTGCTCAGGGAACAAACAATAAGTTTAGCAATTTGCCTAAATTATATGTGATCAAGAGGGTAGAGCAAAGATATGACCCCAAGAGGTGTGAGTTCAGCACCCATACGGTTAACCACGAAGCTGTCCCACCTCTCCAAGCAGCCTTGTAAGAGAATGACTTCCCTGTAACCTGCTGAAGGGAACGGCTGCTCAAGTCAACAGCGGTCGTGTCTTTTTACTAATGATGTGACACCAGAGGGGTTTCCTGGTGGCTCAGATGGTAAAGAATCTGCCCACAATGCAGGAGACCCAGGTCTGATCCCTGGGTTGGTAAGATTCCCCTGGGGAAGGGGATAGCTACCTACTCCAGTATTCTTCCTTGGAGAATCCCATGGACTGAGGAGCCTACCAGGCTATAGGGTTGCAAAGATTTGGACACAACTGAATGATTAACACTTTCACATACCAGAGGCCTTCTCTTGACATCCAAACCACACCATGGACTAGCAATTCAAACCACAGCTTAACCACTTACAATATCTCTCTTTGCCTCAGCTCACTCATCTGGAAAACATGGAGATTACAATAGCATCGCATTTCTAGGCTTGTTGTGAGAATTAAAGGAATACATGTGAACTATTTAGAGAAGTACCTGGCACCAAGTAAGCATTTAGTAAGTGTTTGTAATTATCACTGTGTATTTGGGGGAAATTTAATCAGTTAGCAATCCAGTTTTCAATTGGTTTCCTCTGTCATTTGGGTAGAAGAGAATGTGAAGACTCTAGCCTCGTCTGCTCAACATTTGTATTTCTCCTTACAATCTCAGCTTCAAAGATTGCAGGATACTGATCATTATCCACACTGTGGTAATTTTACCAAAGAAAATGCCACTTTGAGAAGCCTTTCTGAATATCCAGAGACCCTTATCCAAGTGACAATCACCATGTGTAAGTCTGTGGACCTGTTTGAAACTGTCGAAATGGTCAGGATTTATATTAATGGAACAATCAATTCTTAACTACAGAGAAGAGAGACATTTGATAAAGTTTAACTCAAACTACCTTTTCAGGCGCACGATGCTGGATCATATCTTCTTTTTGTCCTCTTTAGCTCCATCTATTGGATTTCTTGACCCTACCCAAAAGTTATACCCATCTTGATCTTTTCTGACACACACTTATCCATCTGACACACACTCTTATTCATTTCCTATTGGTTGCCCAGTAAGTGTCCAGCCATAGCTATTTCAAAATGCATCTTTATAAATTCTGACTCTCACTCTCCAAGATTACCAGGTAACTTTTTTTCCATAGCAACTAAGAAAAGAGGAAGGCATCAGATGAAGGCTCACTTCTTCCCCATTCTCTTTCTCAAATTCTCTCTAAATAAATATTCTAATCCTCCCTTGAATACCTTTCTATGACTAGTCTGGGTATTCCCAGTTCTGTTTACCTTGTAAGCCTTCCTACCTTAACTCCACCAGTCTCAAAGTTTTAACCTCTTCCTCTCAATTTCACTTATCTGTGATGGGCAACAACCCAGATGTATAAGTCAAAATGAGCTGGTCTTGTTTTGTTTTGTTTGTTTTTATTGTTTTCTTTGATTACTTTTTCTGAAGCAGTTACATTACTGAGGCAGTTACAAATTAACTCTGAAATCTTGGTGATGTACAGAAACAAAGGTTTATTTCTCATTCGCTGTATGTCCAATAAGTGTTGGTAGAGGCTCTGCACCCCATGGTCACTCAGGGACATGGGCTCACAGAAAATCTAACACCTTGCTCTTGTTGTTTAGTTGCTAAGTCGTTTGGGACTCTTTTGCAGCCCCATGGACTGTAGCCCACCAGGCTCCTCTATCAATTTCCCAGGCAAGCATACTGGAGTGAGTTGCCATTTCCTTTTCCAGGGAATTTTCCCGACTTAGGAATTGAATCTGCGTCTCTTGCATTGGAGTCAGATTCTTTACTGATGAGCCAACAGGGAAGCTGCCTCTAATATCTTACAATGTCACCATCTCACACAGAATTTCAGGAGTGTCTGAAATTTTCTGAAGTTTTCTGGCAGAGCCAGAGAAGAGTGAGAGGGGCTCATGGCATGCATTCTGTGCATAGCACAGCCCCTGCCTGCCCAAGTATTCCCCACTTAGAAGGGCCTATATTTGGTTCAATGCTCAGCTGCACCCATCTTGAAATTTTAATTTTTGAGTAAAAGGCCTCATATTTTAACTTTTCACTGGGACTCACAGATTGTGTAGTCAATCAGAGGGTTCCATAGGAATTCTTAATGGCCATGTTTTCCACCTATCCCTCTCTGGCCAGTACTCAGGCCAGGGCCTTGATTTTTGCAAGGGTAGTGGGAACTGTAGCTTTTAATACTTGTATTGGTGAACACAAAGTATTTTCCTTGTCTCATGAACTTTCCTAAGCAACAGCACAAATTCCACTATGGTTAGAGTTAAATGGACAAATAAAGAAACGCTGCTGCCCAGAACATTGATTGCTTCCCATAAACCCTGGTGTATGATTACATGGAAGAACACAGAAACTTCTGCCTGCTCTTCAGAAGCTTATATTCTAAAATAGTGTTTTTCACACTTTAATGTGCATGCAAATCTCCTGAGTAAAATGGAGATTCAGAATTGATAGCTCCAAAAAGGAAGAGCTATTCTGCATTTTTAACAAATTCTCAAGCAATCCTGGTGCTACTAACCCTATCTTAGGTAGCAAGGTTCTAGGTAACGCTATGAAACAAAAATATGTAAAGTAACAAGTTAATACGATATATATTTAAAGTCATTTCTGCTAAATACTCATCTAGTAAAAAAAAAAAAGGTTAAGTTTTTGTAACTATAAATAAAATTCTATAAAATTAATTTGTGTATTTTTTTTTTGTTTCCTGCTGGATGTCTATGTTCCAGCAAGCTTCTTTTCTGTTGCATTACCAGTATGCTTGCATTCTTAATGTTGCTTTTGTTCAGTTGCTGTGTCTTACTCTTTGCCACCCCATGGACTACAGCACACCAGGCTTCCCTGTCCTTCACTATCTCCTGGAGTTTGCTCAAACTCATGTCCATTGAGTCGGTGACGCCATCAAATCATCTCATCTTCTGTCGTCCCCTTCTCTTCCTGCCCTCATTCTTAATGTGAGAGAGGAGGAAAGAAAGCTCTTCTCATTTGCAGGTTTATTCTTGGTCTGCTTCCATAACAGATATTCCCAGAGAATAGTGATTAATGCTTTATTTGTGAAAACCTGCTCACCTGAGAATGCACAATTTGGCAAAATCTTCTCCTGCATCTGTTCTCAGACAATAGCCCTAGGGTAGAGTTTAATATAATAAAGAAACAGAGTCAAATAAATTCTCTGAAAAAATTCAGTGAAAAGCCTGGCTTAACGTGGTGGATGGAGAAGGCAATGGCACCCCACTTCAGTACTCTTGCCTGGAAAATCCCATGGATGGATGAGCCTGGTGGGCTGCAGTCCATGGGGTCCCTAGGAGTCGGACATGACTGAAGTGACTTAGCAGCAGCAATGTGGCGGATTCATGTTGATGTGTGGCAGAACCAATACAATATTGTAAAGTAGTTAGCTTCCAATTAAAATAAATAAATTTAAATTTAAAAAAAAAGGCTGGCTTAAAACTCAATGTTAAAAAAACAAAGATGCCTGACAGCCTATCCCATCACTTCATAGCAAGTTCAGTTCAGTCTCTCAGTCATGTCCAACTCTTTGTGATCCCATGGACTACAGCACTCAAGGCTTCCCTGTCCATCGCCAACTCCTGCAGTTTACTCAAACTCATGTCCATTGAGTCCATGCAACCATCTGATCCTCTGTTGTCGCCTTCTCCTTGGACATGACTGAGAGACTGAACTGAACTTGCTATGAAGTGATGGGATAGGCTGTCAGACATCTTTGTTTTTTTAACATTGAGTTTTAAGCCAGCCTTCTTTTTTTTAATTTAAATTTATTTATTTTAATTGGAGGCTAATTACTTTACAATCTTTCCCAGCATCAGGGTCTTTTAACGTGAGTCTGTTCTTAGCATCAGGTGGCCAAAGTATTGAAGTTTCAGTGTCAGCATCAGTCCTTCCAATGAATATTCAGGATTGATTTCCTTTAGGATAGACTAGTTTGATCTCCTTGCAGTCCAAGAGACTCTCAAGAGTCTTCTTCAACACCACAGTTCAAAAGCATCAATTCTTTGGTGCTCAGTTTTCTTTATAGTCCAATTCTCACATCCATACATGACTACTGGAAAAATTGTAGCTTTGACTAGATGGACCTTTGTTGGCGAAGTAACGTCTCTGCTTTTTAATATGTTATCTAGGTTGGTCATAACTTTTCTTCCAAGGAGCAAGTGATGGAGAAAAAGTGGAAATAGTGACAGATTTTATTTTTTTGGGCTCCAAAATCACTGCAAATGGTGACTGCAGCCATGAAATTAAAAGATGCTTGCTTGCTCCTTGGAAGGAAAGCTATGAAAAACCTAGTCACTGTATTAAAAAGCAGAGACATCACTTTGCAAACAAAGGTCCGTATAGTCAAAGCTATAGTTTTTCTGGTAGTCATGTACAGATGCGAGAGTTGGACCCTAAAGAAGGCTGAGAGCCAAAGAATTGATGCTTTTGAATTATGGTGCTGGAGAAGACTCTTGAGAGTCCCTTGGACAGCAAGGATATCAAAACCAGTCACTCCTACAGGAAATCAACCCTGAATATTCATTGGAAGGACTGTTGATGAAGCTGAAGCTCTGATACTTTGGCCACCTGATGCGAGGAGCTGACTCATTGGAAAAGACCCTGATGCTGGGAAAGACTGAGGGCAAGAAGAGAAGGGAGCAATAGAGGATGAGATGGTTAGATGGCATCAAGGATTCAATGGACATGAATTTGAGCCAACAGTGGGAGATAGTGAAGGACAGGGAAGCCTGGCGTGCTACAGTCCCATGGGTTCACAAAGAGTCAGACACAACAACTGAACAGCAACAACAAATTCTCTGAACTAGCCCTCATTTTTTAGTTGGTAGGGGAATCAGTGACCATCAAGGGCCAACAGGACCCTAGACTGTTTTCCTAATGGCCATTTCAAAGTGTCTATTTTCCAATTGCAGCTTGAATATCCTGGCCATAAGTGACTAGAGTACACATGATAGCTCTGCATCAGTTGTTCAAAGCATTTTCAATTATATCGTTTTATATTTAGGGAATATTTGAAATATGCAGGGACCATGAGAACTTTGTTATTGGAGGAAAAAGAGATGCCAGAACAGTGACTCAGCTGAGAACACAGCTCTACTCAGCAAGAGAGTTGGGACTGAATCCCTTTGTCTTCATAAGATTGAAGAACACATCCCTATCTACCTAGCCTTGCATTCTAGGAGCCTCACTCCATCTCACTTTTTGTATTTCATGTAAGTAGCACTGTAAAATTTGTTTGGTTTAGTGTGCTAAACCTAAAGGAGCCAATGTTTTACTTTTTTTTTCTTTTTTTCAGTTTTATTTATTTATTTTACTCTACAATATTGTATTGGTTTTGCCATACATTGACATGAATCCACCATGGGTGTACATGTGTTCCCCATCCTGAACCCCCCCGCCCACCTCCCTCCCCATCCCATCCCTGTGGGTCATCCCAGTGCACCAGCCCCGAGAACCCTGTATCATGCATCAAACCTGTGATTCATTTCACACGTGATAATTTACATATTTCAATGCCATTCTCCCAAATCATCCCACCCTTGCCCTCTCCTACAGAGTCCAAAAAACTGTTCTATACATCTGTGTCTCTTTTGCTGTCTCACATACAGGGTTATTGTTGCTGCTGCTGCTGCTGCTAAGTCGCTTCAGTCATGTCTGACTCTGTATGACCCCAGAGACGGCAGCCCACCAGGCTCCCCCATCCCTGGGATTCTCCAGGCAAGAACACTGGAGTGGGTTGCCATTTCCTTCTCCAATGCATGAAAGTGAAAAGTGAAAGTGAAGTCGCTCAGTCGTGTCCTACTCTTCACGACCCCATGGACTGCAGCCCACCAGGCTCCTCCATCCATGGGATTTTCCAGGCAAGAGTACTGGAGTGGGGTGCCATCGCCTTCTCTGATATATGCGTTAGAATACTGTATTGGTGGAGAAGGCCAATACAGTATACTATTGGCCACAACTGAAGTGACTTAGCAGCAGCAGCATACTGTACTGGTGTTTTTCTTTCTGGCTTACTTCACTCTGTATAATAGGCTCCAGTTTCATCCACCTCATTAGAACTGATTCAAATGTATTCTTTTTAATGGCTGAATAATATTCCATTGTGTATATACACCACAGCTTTCTTATCCATTCATCTGCTGATGGACATCTAGGTTGCTTCCATGTCCTGGCTATTATAAACAGTGCTGCGATGAACATTGGGGTACACGTGTCTCTTTCCCTTCTGGTTTCCTCAGTATGTATGCCCAGCAGTGGGATTGCTGGGTCATATGGCAGTTCTATTTCCAGTTTTTTAAGGAATCTCCACACTGTTCTCCACAGTGGCTGTACTAGTTTGCATTCCCACCAACAGTGTAAGAGGGTTCCCTTTTCTCCACACCCTCTCCAGCATTTATTGCTTGTAGACTTTTGGATCACAGCCATTCTGACTGGCATGAAATGGTACCTCATTGTGGCTTTGATTTGCATTTCTCTGATAATGAGTGATGTTGAGCATCTTTTCATGTGTTTGTCAGCCATCTGTATGTCTTCTTTGGAGAAATGTCTGTTTAGTTCTTTGGCCCACTTTTTGACTTGGTCATTTGTTTTTCTGGAATTGAGCTGCAGGAGTTGCTTGTATATTTTTGAGATCAATTCTTTGTCTGTTTCTTCATTTCCTATTATTTTCTCCCATTCTGAAGGCTGTCTTTTCACCTTGCTTGTAGTTTCCTTTGTTGTGCAGAAGCTTTTAATTTTAATTAGGCCCCATTTGTTTATTTTTGCTTTTATTTCCAATATTCTGGGAGGTGGGTCATAGAGGATCCTACTGTGGTTTATGTCGGAGAGTGTTTTGCCTATGTTTTCCTCCAAGAGTTTTATACTACAAAGCCACAGTCATCAAGACAGTATGGTACTGGCACAAAGACAGAAATATAGATCAATGGAACAAAATAGAAAGCCCAGAGATAAATCCACGCACCTATGGACACCTTATCTTTGACAAAGGAGGCAAGAATATACAATGGATTAAAGACAATCTCTTTAACAAGTGGTGCTGGGAAAACTGGTCAACCACTTGTAAAAGACTGAAACTAGAACACTTTCTAACACCATACACAAAAATAAACTCAAAATGGATTAAAGATCTAAATGTAAGACCAGAAAATATAAGCCAATGTTTTTTAAAAAGCTTTATTGAAATAAAATTTCAGTAAATTCACCCTACAATTCACCCACTTTAAAATGTACAATTCAATGTTTTTTAGTACATTTGCAGCTGTACAACCACCACCACGATTGAATTTAGAACATTTCAGCACTCCAGAAAGGAATCTCCGCTACCCATTAGCATCCATTCCCCATTCCTCTCTAAACCACTTTCCTACACACCCTCTCCTCTAGGACAGAAACCACTCATCCTCTTTTCATTGCTAATGGATTTACCTATTCTCCACTAATAGCTTTTATTTTTCTAATTTGCAAGAAGAAAAAAATGGAAAGAAGAAAATCTGTTTTTCATCTACTAAAGACAACTTAAGAGTTATGTATTTGTTTTTGGAATACAGTGCTATAAATTACAAAATTAGTAAGTGTGGAAATTTTTCAAGAAAGTAACTGAAAGAGTTAAAGGAGTTTTGAAGGGACATTTTAAAATATTTCTAACTCATTATTAAAACACAGAAGAGTATAAAAAATACATTATACTTTCATTTATCACATAAGAGTCAACAGTGATTAAGATTTTGCCATATAGCTTTAATTTTTCTTCTGTATCATTCAAAGTAAATTGCCTATCATTCTTGTCACTCAAAATTAAGGACAAGTTTCCTATGTAATATTATTATAGCACCTAAAAAATTAACACTGTGACTTTGTTCTTTATTTGTATTGAGATTCTAACATTAACAAGGGAAATTTATGTAATTTATGCACATTGCTGTTTTTAGTTACCTTTTACTATGTGTATATTGTTTGACTTTGAATTTTGTACTTTGCTATTGTTTTTTATTGTAATTTTTATTTTATGGCTTGCAATTTGTTCTCTCTGATCTGAAAAGATAAAGTTAGAAAGTTAGAACTAGGCTCTAAATCTTCCCATTTGTTAATAAACTCTACAATCATTCTTAAATCTGTTTATGCACATGCATGTTTCTAATAAGAAAGAATACCTCCAACTCCTATTTATTTAAAGTGAGAAACTATGAATATTTTAATTTCACTTTCAACTTTTTTCTCTCCATGACTAATTCACCTGAAAGTCCTGAAATTTATTTGCTCTTTTCTTTTTTTTTCTTTTTCTTCAGCTATGGTACCAATTAGACTTTCTTTCTGGAAATGACACATACTCACATATGTATCAAGTGGCAGTTTCAAATCTAGTTGACAAGATGCAAGTTCTGGAAATAACCTACAAATCCATGAACAATGTTAAACAGAAGGTGGTACATGTGATATAGACTGCGAGGCTGAATCTACACGAGGCATGGAGGACACTGAAAATGGTAATGATGGTATGTTAATTAGCTTGACTGTGGTGATCATTTAATAATGTAACGTATATCCAAACATCAAGTCGTAAATCTTATATACATGCAACTTTTAAATGTCAATTATACATTAATAAAACTGTTAAAACTTAGTACTCAAAACTCATAATTTCCTAATTTTTATTACATAATAGTAATAGTAGTAATATTATCTGTGCTCTTGAGATTATTTACCTCTCCTATGTATATATGGTAGAACAACTATATAATGTGTGCTACTGGTTTTCTCTTCCCAACTCCACTTCTGTTGTTTGAAATTAGCTGGGTAAAAGTATTTGCACCACAGGAACCAGCAAACATCTACAAATCTGGGCTTGGTTACTGGTTTTTTTTTGTTTTTCACTGTATAGACTAACCAAGTGGAAAAAATGTCAGTAATGTGAATTAAGGTTTTTCTATAAATATGACATTATTAATAACACAAAAAGAAAATATCCTTCCAGTATCCAAAATTATTATATGAACCCAAAGAAATTCCTCATTCTGTTGACAAAATAGTGATATTCTGACACGTGTCTTTCTTGTTTTCTTTGCTCTTACTCAATAACATAAAGAAAAATATCATCCGACATGCATGTGGGAACTACACTTGAAGACCCAATTGTTAAACATTTACCAGCACACCACTGTATCAATTTTCTGAACAAACATCATGTCACTAAAACTGCTACTTCTTTCCTCCACTTTCAATGTGCAAGACATAGAATCCTGATGCAGAACTAATTTAAAATGTTTATTAGACAGGCTAGAAATGGCAACCCACTCCAGTGTTCTTGCCTGGAGAATCCCAGGGACGGCGGGGCCTGGCGGGCTGTTGTCTATGGGGTTGCACAGAGTCAGACACAACTGAAGCAACTTAGCAGCAGCAGCAGAAGTAAGGGTGTAGATAAAAATACACAAACAAATCCTATAGGCATATCACTGCCTGCAGTTTTCACAATGCATTCTGAATTTACTAGTGCTTCATTAGATCTAGATCTGAGAATTAGGGTTACTCATGGAGCAAGGTGCATTTCTACTAGGGAAACAGAGCTTAAAAAAATTCACATTTCCCAGCTTGTTTGGAGGAACCCCACTTATGTCAGTTCCTAAAGCCATTTCATGTAAAAGGAGAGCTTCTGTCAAAATCACCAGCAAAGTTTGCTCCCTCACTGAAAATGTATATGCATGGAAAGGATATCTCATTTCATCCTTTCCCTCTCATTTACCACAATGCCATTTAACTTTGAAGAATATAGTCTTGCTCTCACTAATCATCACATTTCTAAAAGATCATTTTATCTAAGAAGAAATCACATTCCACCAGGCTATTTCTTGTCCTTTTGGAATCCACTCTACAGCTGAGAGTGGTAAAAGGAAATGGTTTCTGTTTGGAAAACCAGTGGTTTAAAAGTAAAAGGTCATTAGTAAATAACTGGGGGGCCAGTGTGGACTCAGGGCAATTCCTTGCATTTTTCCAGTTTAAAACATGCTCTCAGATACATCTCTGATGGCTCAATTGGTAAAGAATCTGCTCTTGCCAATGCAGGAGACACAAGAGATGCAAGTTCGATCCCTAGGTCAGGAAGATCACCTGAAGAAGGAAATAGCAACCCACTCAGTATTCTTGACTGAAAATCCCATAGACAGAGGTCACAAAGAATCAAACACAATTGAGTGCACATGCACACACGCACTCATATACATCATCCCTTTGGGTCCTGACATTTGTATTTGAAGGCATCAGTACATTTGAACAATTTTTTTTCAGAACACACTGAGCATAAAAATTAGATAAGACTTTACTGCAATGCAGAGTGGTGGGTTTTTAAATGGTCCTATGATGGGCTTCCTGGTGGCTCAGCAGTAAAGAATCCGCCTGCAATGCGGGAGACATAGGTTTGATCCCTGGGTTGGGAAGATCCCTTGGACAAGGAGTTGGCAACCCACTCCAGTATTCTTGCCTGGGAAATCCTATGGACAGAGGAGTCTGGTGGGCTACAGTCCATGGGGTCTCAGACTCGGACCCAACTGAGTGACTAAACAGCAGCAGCAATAGCATGATGGAAAAAGTCTAGCAGCTAGGAAGATGGACAGCCTGTGACACCCGAGAACAAACCTTACCTTGTAAGTCATCTGGTGCTTTGCCCAGGCCTATTTGTGCTTGTATTCTTTTCCTACCCTTAGCCTGCCCCTCTTTGTAATGGAAGGCAAGGTACAGTTGAGCCCTGAAAGGATTGTTTACCACGCTACCAAGGTATCTGACTTCTAATTGAATTTGAACAACAGAGGCGCTAGTGAGAGACTAGAGGGTGGAGACAAGATGAAAGCCAGGGTATTCTCTCTTCTATGATTGTTGAATATCCTCCCTAGCAGGCTAAATCTCTTCTGTTATATCAGGTCACTCCAGTAAAACCTTTAGAGGGTCACTTCTACCAGGTGACCCGGTCCCCGGACTCCAGTAACACCATCTCCTCCCCGTGTCCCACCAGCCTGGGAACGGTGCTGGTTTCCCTCTGGTGCTCACACCTCACTGTGACAGGTTTGATCCTCAGTAAACACCTCACCTGGGCATCCAATGCCCGTTGTCAATTTCATCTCTTATGAATATTAGAAGTAATTTCTGTGTTCCTATTTAGATGCTGACTGACACACAGATAATCAAAACTCTAGATCATATATCTCATTGTAATAATAATAACAGCAACTAATATTTGCCAAAAGCCTATTAGATGTCAAATAGGCTGTTCGAAAAATCAGGGGCTCTCAGCAACTCTTTTATTTACTTACTTAATTTTGGCTGTACTGGGTCTTCATTCCTGCGTGGCCTTTTCTAATTACAGGAAATGGGGGCTACTCTCTAGTTGCTGCGTGGGGGCTTCTTATTGTGGTGGCTTCTCTTGTTGCAGAGCACGAGCTCTAGGGCACACGGGCTCAGTAGTTGTGGAACACGGACTAAGCTGCTCCAAGGTATATGGGATCTTCATGGATCAGGGATCGAAATCCTGTCTCCTGTACTGGCAGATGGATTCTTTCCCACTGAGTTGCTGGAAGCCTTCAGCAACTCTTTCAGGTAGGGGTTTTTGTTATTCCATCTTACAGGTGAAGAAATGAAGGCCTGTGTATTCATATAATCCCCAAAGTTTTACTAAATATTATTTAGAATTATAGTCAAGTCTCAACTGGGCTACTAGGAAGGAATGGAAGAATGACTTTTTAAAATTTAAGCTGAAGTATCATAGGAGTACCCACCTTTCCAAAAGGTCAGCATAGTGCTGCCACCCATATTAAGGAAGATACAACAAAGGCATGCAAATTTCAGGGACCAAACCATAGCTGTCCATTCCAGCTACCACCTTCCACACACGTAATTGCTGTTCTTCGCTAAAATTTTCAGGGTCTGTTTTATTTTGCTAGGAAGGCAGCAATCCCATGCAATCTGTTATATCTAAATCAAATGGGATATTTAAAGAACGATAAGATAACTGCTGATCTAGTCTTATAGCAAATTCTTGAAAAAGGAGGGTTTCTGAGAATAAGGTTAATGAGACACTTTCATATACCACAAATTTCATTGCAGTGCTCAAGGATTCCTTGGTGTGGGACTAAAGGATTAGAGTTTCCCTAATAATGTCAACAGAAGTAAATGGTATCCACCCATGCTCTTTCTGAATCTTTTCTCCAGTATTGCAGAATTGTCTCACGTGGGAAACCAGCTCCATCAATGATTAAAGGTGTTTGTTCATGAAATTACTTTGGTTTCTCAAAGCTGAGCTCCACTCTGGATGATAAGCATGCCACCAGAGTCCAGGTGTCAGAATTTAAAGCATCTCAACTTTCACCAGAGCGGTACTTTATGTTCATTATCCTGAAAATGTGTGTGAAATATATACCACTGCCTTTTTGTCAATACCATTTTTATCACCGCCAAAAACCAATTTAATAAGCTCAGTTCATCAACCCTATCCCTTTGACTGCTTCTTTTCCCAAAGGGAAATATAATCCATTTTTAACCATTCAGATATTTAAAGGATTCTTTTATGTGCAGTCTCAGTTCATTATGAATAAAATACATTTTATTCTTCTGTTCCATTTACTCTGGTTACATGCTGGATTGGATTTAAGATGCAATGTCTCATCGGATTTTGAGTCAGGAAATAGTTTTCCTGAGGGCTCCCTAAGCTACCTGCACTTGGCATTTCCTGCCTGCACTTGCCACCTGTCAAAACCCATCAAGTCACAACTGCTTTGTCTACACAGAAGAGTGAAGCCAAGTGCTGAACAGTGAGTGACCTAGGAGACAGGTCAGCCTAAAGAAGATAATTCACACTTAGATAATTCATACAAAAGATACCCTTTCCCAGAGCTTGTCACAATATTCCTCCACTTGATTTTGCCTGTTTTGCTAGTGAGTGATGCTGAAAGAGCAATGTTAGGAGAAATTTGCCTTGCTTTTTAAAATTACTGTAAATAGACAACAAAAAGATTTTATAGTTTAGAATAACTGTACCATAGTCTGAAAAGACAGAAAAATGAGAAGAACAAATGTGCTGTTTCCCATTATTTCCTCTCTAGTTTTGAGGGTAGACATATGCTATAATCCAATTATTCATTTGACTTGGCTCAGAAGGTTAACTCAGGTAAAATGGCCAGTGTCATGGTTACTGACCTTAACTGCCATCTGTTGAGCACCACCTTCATGCCCTGTACTGTGCTAAACACTCTGACACATTATCTCAATTAATTATCACTTTACTCCCAAAAGTCACTATTATTAGCCCAATTTTTAGAGGTGAAAAACTGAGGTTCAGAGAGGCTAGATAAAGTGATCAAGGTCTCACCACTGTTTAGTTTAAGAATTGAAATTAAAAGCAGGTGCTCCTGGTTTCCAACCCAAGTTTCCACACTATTATTACCTCCTTTTAATGAGTCAGTATAGCAGAGCAGCTATGTAAGTATTTGCCACTGAGTGGGAAGAGACCTTTCAGTGATCAGAACATATAATAAAACCATTCAATCTCTCTTATTTATAAAGACTTTCTTTTTAAAGTTACTAATGGGAAAGAGAAGTCACCTATTAATGAGAATACAGAGTTTGGCAACATGAACTCCATTGAGAGGGATGCTAATTTAGATAGCATTAATACTCTGAAATTTCTTCCTGGGTAGCTGATTATGGCTACAGAAGCCACTCAAAAGTGCCCATTCCACCTTCTGAAACTATGCTATGCAATACAATGCCCAGGTAATTTTTACTATC
The DNA here is from genome assembly GCF_029407905.1 of Bubalus kerabau. NCBI lineage: Eukaryota > Metazoa > Chordata > Mammalia > Artiodactyla > Bovidae > Bubalus > Bubalus kerabau. The sequence continues at coordinate 225,369,332 of NC_073624.1, forward strand.
CAATATCAATACCAGTTTATGATCAAAAAGACATTTTGCTTCTTTACTGACAGATGTCCTTTAAAATGCTTTACTTCCTTCTTCATTTACCCAAGAACCCTATTTTGTTGTATCGAACATGAGAGGGAAGGGAGAGCACTGAGGTTCAGACCTTGATTTAAACTTGTTGAGTCATAGCAATTGTCCCCTCTGTAAGACTGTTTTTGAAGTTTTAATTTGCCAAGACTTTTATCTTACAGAAGAAATACAAAATTATCTCTGTGCTTAGAAGACCTCTCCAAGGTGTGAGATGATTTGTGCTGCCCTCCCTTCTACATAGAGATAAATTAAGGCATTGAAATGTAATATAGAAGGCACTGTCCTGTGTAAGGAGAAGGAAATGGCAACCCACTCCAGTGTTCTTGCCTGGAGAATCCCATGGATGGAGGAGCCTGGTGGGCTGCAGTCCATGGGGTCGCTAAGAGTTGGGCATGACGGAGCAACTTCACTTTCACTTTTCACTTTCCTGCATTGGAGGAGGAAATGGCAACCCACTCCAGTGTTCTTGCCTGGAGAATCCCAGGGACAGGGGAGCCTGGTGGGCTGCCATCTCTGGGGTTGCACAGAGTCGGACACGACTGAAGTGACTTAGCAGCAGCAGCAGTCCTGTGTAATAGAGACCTCATGTGCAAGCAGGCTGATTGTGGCCTTGACTTCATCATCCCCAATAGGATATGTATGTACATTGAATTCAAGATTTATTTTGATTGATTTCTGTTTGTGTGCAAAACATGTTACAGTTTGAGGTCTACTGAAAAGAAATATTTATTTGCATATGTATGTCTATTATGAATAAATATTAATAATTCCTGACCTTTCTTTTTGAATTGCTGAAATCATTTGAAAACAGCCAAAAATATCTATAGGATCAAAAACAATATATCTGGAAATAATGTTAATCATAGGAAGTTTCCATACCCTTCTGCAGCCCATTGGAAAGTACTAAGCACAAGGATTACATTTTGTTATCCCCAAATTTCTTGTGTGTAACTGGATACCAGGCTGTCTTTCATGAGGACCTCTTCAGAGCTTGGGGTAATAAGGATTCAGCGCTCCACATGGAAACCTGATTAACCTGGCTCTTTATAACTTCCTTTTGATCTAATGCATTGCCTTCCTCTCAGACACAATTCCCTCATGGCTCCACCAAAATAAGAAGTCTACTCAACACAGTGAATCTGAAGACCTGAACATACACTCAGCACCAACACGCTTTATATTAGCATATGTCACTTCCAAACACTTCCTCCCTGCCTGGTGAGACAAGAAAAAGGATGCAAATTAGATCTGAAATTTTCAATTAATACATGATTATTTCAGTAACTATTTACTAGGAACCAGCATTATGATTGACACTGGAAATATAATATTCATAGAGACAAACACCAACCTTATCAAACTTCTGCAGTTTTACAGCTTTACAAATGTATATATTTATATATCATTGGGAATACATTTAGTCCAATACCTCATAAGACTTATATGTTGCTATCAAAAAAAAATAGAAGCTCATTAATAAATGCATAATTAATGAATAGTGGTAAATTACTAAGAAAGGTATGAACAGGGTGCTGTGGTATCAATTAAAGAAGAGCTTCTCCTCCAGAATGTTCTCAGGGAGGACCCAAAAGAAGAAAGAGCAAGCATCTGAAAACCAGCAGAGAAGAGAGGACCAACAAAGGAAAAAAATGTGTGCTAAGCCTTCAAAGTTGGAAAGGGCTTGCTTGGGGACCTGTAAGAAACTTAGGAGCAACTAGAACACAGAGAATCAGAGGGAGAATGGCTTCAGGGTCAACTAGAAGTTCAGCAAGGGCTAAAGCACAAGCGTATGGGAAGCCATAGTGATGTGGGTTTGACTCTAAGTCCAATGGGAAGCCATTGAAGTTTTAAGTAGAGAAGATGCATGATCAAACTTGCATTTTCAGAATAGTTTTTTGGCTGCTATGTGGAAAACAGATTTAAAAAGAGTCAAGAGCAGAAGTTTTCATGAAAGTCAGAGTGATGGTTAAATACACATTGTTGAGATAATGACATTAAGTTCCTTCTCCTTAGGTCGATGTGAATCCCGATTCTCTCCTTAGGAGCAAAGAGTGTAGACATGCACAAAACACTGAAGGACTATGGTTTTCAACAAAGAATGGGACTGACTACTATCTTCTAATTGGTTTTTCTCTTTTAACCACTTATTCAAATGGCCAGCCAACATAAAGGGACACAGGAGAAGACTGAAATGTAAAACCAGGAATTAATTTAAAGCTATCTTAGCATTTACTAATTGCCTACTAAGTGCCTGGAACCGTGCTGGGTGCTAAGGGATCAGATGACTCTTTCTACAAAGAATCCAAACTAACAGGGAAGCTAGACTTAGTAATACAAGCAATTAGCAATGCAAAGAGGGAAATATCACTTATTGGAGATGCTTATAAGGTACCAGGAGATCTCTGTGGATACTGTGGATGGCACTGTGAGAGGAAAGCATCCTACCCTCTCCTTTCACAAACTCCCATCCAAGGCCATGATGAAACGCACAGTTCCAGAAATCCACAGGTGTTCTCAACTTCCACCTATGAAGCAGTCAGATTGACTACAGCCAAAGGAGGGACTTTGAACTCTTAAGATCTAGGTTTCAAGTCGTAAGTCATATAAGCTTAGCTATTTCCCCCAAAAGCCCAGTCTGTTCAAGTTTGTTGATGGTGAGTTGCAGAAGTTCCTTGGTTATGGAATATAACTGACTCGAAAATGTCAATATTCCTGCCCACTTAATTCAGATCCTCAAAAACTAGACTAGTTCCTGCCAATAAATTTAGTACCATAACAAGTTTTGTAATCATTCTTACTAAAAGAATAGCACAAGAACAAGGGGACATTTTTAAATACAATGTTCATTGAATCTTTGTGTGCTTACCACACACAAAGCAGTATTCTAAGTGCTTTATATTATTAATTCACTCAATCCTATGTCAGCTCTGTATCGGAACTCATATTAACCCATTACATAGATGGGAAAAACTGAGGCCTAGAGAGACTGAATAACTTCCTGAGGTCACATAGCTAACAAGAGGAGGAGCTAGGACCAGAAAGAAAGAAGTCTGGCTTCCAGACTTTAGACTGCTGCTGCTGCTGCTAAGTCGCTTCAGTCATGTCCGACTCTGTGCGACCCCACAGACAGCAGCCCACCAGGCCCCACCGCCCTGGGATTCTCCAGGCAAGAACACTGGAGTGGGTTGCCATTTCCTCCTCTAATGCAGGAAAATGAAAAGTGAAAGTGAAGTCGCTCAGTCGTGTCCGACGCCTAGCGACCCCATGGAATGCAGCCTACCAGGCTCCTCCATCCATGGGATTTTCCAGGCAAGAGTACTGGAGTGGGTTTCCATGAGACTTTAGACTAGTCAGAACTAATCCAGAAAATCTGAGTATCTTTTCTTGTATCTGTAGGTTCTGTTTTCTATGATATACTACGAGAAAGTTGGCGCTGTGTCTCATGCATGAGCATGTCTGAAAAGTTGTGGGGCTCAGGTCTCTAAGAGATAAGAAGATATCAAAGCCAGAACAATTTCTGCCAGTGGTAGATTCAGTCATGACACTTTCCTATAAACCATAATCTTTTAAAAGTTACATTTTAAACTTTGTTAAAATACGCAAACATATTTTTGTATAAGGAAATCTTATAAAATGAAAAGTATCATTTTCCTCTCAAAGTGAAAGTAAACAGGTTTTCTTGCTGTTGCTCTCTTGATTGACTGAAAGCCCAAAATGTGTTATTTCCCAGCATAATCCCAGAGAGAAGGGGAACATTTCCCACAGGTACATGCTTTGGAGAGAGTTTCTTTCCAGCTGAGCGCTCAGAGGCCTCCCTCTGCCTGCAAACGACAAAATAACAGAGAAGAGGAGGCAGAAAAGAATCCTGAGACAAATAGCCAAGTAATTAGAGAAGAGGGGAGGCAAACTAAAGTGGCCTGACAGGACAGGACAGGACTTCATTTTACTAAAGAATAATAGAAGTAATTCTTAGCTGTGTTTGGTGCCTTAAAGTTTAGAGAGTGTTTTCATATTCGTGCAGTACATCGTTTTACCAGGGACTTAAAATACCCCTGTGGAAAAAGCAGGGTAGGATTAGACCTGTGTTTCTAATAAGAAACCTAAAATTGAAAGGAATTAAGTAGCTTGCTGAGGACCATACCAGTGGAGATGAAGCCAGTATTCAACCTTTGGTCTTCCAAAATTTTTCTTCCTCATTTACCTTGCTTGCCTCTGTACTGATGGATTCTGGCTAAGATTATTAGGTTTTTCTAGTTTGTTTTTTTGGTTTTTTTTCCCCCCTACTCCCTTACATCAAAGGTAAGGGAGGAAAAAGTATCAAAACTAAAACCGGGGTGCATATATTTTTTTATAATTAGAGTTTTTGTCTTTTCTGGATATATGCCCAGGAGTGAGATTGCTGGATCATATGCTAACTCTAGCTTTAGTTTTCTCTAGAGTGGCTGTACCAATTCACATTACAAGAGAAATAGACTCACAGACATAGGAAACAAAGTTATGACTACCAAACTGGAAAGGAGAAGGGGGGAATAAATTAGGAACTGGGGATTAATATACACACACTACTGTATATGAAATAAACAACAAAGATCTACTGTATAGCACTGGTAACTAGATTCACTATCTTGTAGAATAATAACCTATAATGGAAAAGAATCTGAAAAAGAATAAATACATATATAAAATATAAGTATCTGTAACTGAATCTCTTTGCTGTACTCTTGAAACTACAACAATATTGTAAACCAACTAGACTTCATTAAAAAAAAAAAATACTGATACTGGGAAAGCTTTGTTTGCAGTTAGAGAAAAGTCACTAGCAATGGCCTGTTGGGAATTCTGTATACAATTAGAATTGTCAGCTTTCCCCTTCAGATATGATGGAATGACTGGTCCCACACTAGCCCTCTCAAGATAACATGAAAAAAGTCTTTACAAACATTGAAAAATAGGCAGTACATGATCCAAAACTCTATATTAATAAGATGTCAATTCTCCCCCAAATTGATAAACATAATCCCAATCAAAGTCCCAGCATTCTTCTTGGTATAAATAGACAAGATGATTCTAAAATTCATATGAAAATGCAAAGAACCTAGAATATACACGATAACCTTGGGAAAAAGCAGAAAAAAAGTATGATACTATCTTTACTTACTTTAAAGCTATAGTAATAAAACCATGTGGTATTAGAATAAAGATAGACATAAAGATCAATGAACTAGAAGTCCAGAAAAAGAACCATACACATAAAGTCAACTGAGTCCTGACAATCAGATAAAGATAAATTAAGGGAAAAAGGATTATCTTTTTAACAGACAGTAATAGCACAGTTGTATATCTACATGAAAAATAGTAACCTCAACCCCCTTCCACACACTACAGAGGAAAAAATAATGGAAATCAATCACAGAACTAATCATAAAAACTATGATATATAACTTTCAATAGAGGTGCCAACAATGTGGCAAGGATTTTTTGCAGACAGAAGACAAAAAAAAAAAAAAAAAAACTCGCTAACTTAAAAAAAAAAATAGAACATGATGCATTGGAGTTTATCAAAAATAAAATAGCTGTTTTTCAAAAGCCATAAGTAGAAAATGAAAATGTAAGCCAAGAACTGGGAGAACATGTTTGCAATACATATACTGACAAAGAATTTGCATTCACAATATATGAAGCACTATTAGAATGCTACAATAAGATAATAAACTGTCCAATAAAAATGGTCAAAGAATTGAACACATACTTTTCCAAAAAATAAATATACATATGGCCAAAAACAGTTAAAAAGATTCTCTGAATCTTTATTCATCAGGGAAGGGCAATGAAAAATCAATATGCATATAGTAAAACAACTAAAATCAAAAGAACTGATGGCAGATATTAGTGAGAATGTGGAGCAAAAAGACCTCTTACACATTGCTTGTACAAATGGAAAAGGGTTTAGCTGATTTGGAAAGCATTTTAACAGTATATTTTAAAGTGAAACATACATTTACCATTTGACCCAGCAATATACCCCTAAGTATTTACCAAGATAAGTGAAAACACATCAACTTTTACATAAATTTTCATAGCAATTTTACTTATAGTAGTCAAAAACAGGAAACATCCCAGGTGTTAATTAACAGAAGAAAGGAAAAACAGATCTAATAAATTCTTAAAATGGAATAATAATCAGCAATAAAAAGGAAAGTGAAAGTGTTAGTCACTCAGTCATGTCTGGCTCTCTGCGACCCTGTGGACTGTAGCCCACCAGGTTCCTCTGTCCATGGGATTCTCCAGGCAAGAATACTGGAGGGGATTGCCTTTCCCTTCTCCTGAATAAAAATGAATGAACTATTAAATAGCAAATGAGTTAGTTCAGATTCCCTAAGAAGCAAAACAATAAGATGAAATTAAACATGATGGGAGGGTTTCCCTGGCAATCCAGTGGTTAAGAATCTGCTTTGCAATGCAAGGGACACCAGTTCAATCCCTGGTCTGGGAAGATTTCACATGTTGTGGGACAACTGAGCCTGGGCACCACAACTACTTAAACCCATGTGCTTAGAGCCTGTGTTCCCCATAAAGAGAAGTCACCTCAATGAGAATCCCTCGCACAACAACTAGAGAGTGGCCCCCACTGGCCGCAACTAAAGAAAGCCCTGGCACAGCAAGGAAGACCCAGCGCAGCCAAAATAAATAAATATTTAGAAATAAACAAACAAACAACAATGGAAGACTTCTTGGTGAAAACACCTTCAGAGAAAAATGGGAGGATTAGAGGAGGAAGCCAGTGTCAGGAGATGGCTTTTGTGAAGGAGAGAAGAAAAGAATGAAGATTGTAAAAGAAGCATCTTAGACAATGGCAGAGTTCTAAGAAGATTTTGGCCAGGCCAATAGGGCATCCTTGAGCCATAGCTGCTGGTCAGAAAGTCCTGCTTCTCACAGGATAGGGCCACCTTAGAATCTCTGCACAGCAGTCCTCAGCTGGGAGCCGCCTGAAGGACGTAGGACCTCAGCCATGACCACCGTGGTGAACTCAGGGCACAGCAGCCTGGCCCTTGATCAGCTATGTTCCCTGCAGCTTGGGTTCTGAGGAGCACATCTTTATGGCCACCATAATGCAAACAGTGTGGCTGAAACTCAAAGGTATGTGCTCAGTGAAAAAAAGCCAGACACAGAGTGCATAATGTGGGATTCCATTTCTGTGATGTTCCGTGCCAGGCAAAAGTAATATTCACTCATATTTAGTATGATTCACTGATAAAAATCAGCTAACGTTTCAGTGGTAGAGATCAGATCAGTGATTGCCTGGGGCAGCCAGTGAGGAGAACTGACTGCAAAGCAGCCTGGGTAAAATTTGGGGGGAGGGGATCCCCTCCATCGTCATCAGGCCAGTGGTGACATTTGTCAAATTCACCAAAATGTCATGCTCAAAATGTGTATATTTTAACAGATGCATACTTCATTAAAGTTTATTCAAAATGTAATTCATAATTTATTTTAAAAAGTTTGTGAAAAATAATCTACAATAAAAACATATATATAATAGGATTCCTTATATTTAAAATTTTATGCATCAGTCTCAAGCAATACACTAAAACATGGTCACAAATTTTTTTTCTAAATGTTGCTTTCACTCTGTTTTCTGTCCCTGTTTCACTGTTTCCTTTTTTCATGTTAGTTTGACCTAGTAAGTGCCACTCTTGGGGAGGAATTTTGCTATTCTAAGTTTAGACTCAGATGCAATCTTATTTGCTTCTTGAAGTTGATGTATTTTTCTCTGATGGGTAGTCTCTGTCGCTGGACCACCTGCTACACATTTCCTTCTAACAAATCATAAGGATATGCTGTTTTAACAACCTTGTGAAGTGAAACTGCAATCTTTCTTAGAATGCACACACACAGTTATATTACACATCAGTTTTATACCCCCTAAATCAGGCAGAATTTTTTTTTTACTAACATACTGGCTTTCTCACTAACATAATATTTGACATGGCCTTGAAACAAATTTGCCTAAGAAAATTTGATGTTTAATAGCTAATCACCTTTCACAGCAGAAATTATTTTTTCCTGACCTAAGCCTGTATACGTCAAATAAAAAACATTAGCTACCACTTTTTAAGCACTTTACTATGTGCCAGCTACAATACCCAGAACAGTCTGTTTTTCAAGCATGGTGAGCATTAGTCTCAAAACAGTGATCACACTTGCTCAGCATTACATAGCTATTGATTTGCAGTCATGAGATTTGAACCCACATTTGTCTGGCTCATCACTCATCCTAAGTATGGATAGGAGAAATGAGTCATTTTATAAACAAATTACCCAGAGAGGAAAAAACTGTTTTTAAAAATACTTGAAGGTTATTTGCAAACAACTGCAGTGTGCTGGGTTATTGTTGAATTTTGAAATAACAATTCAAGATGGTCATTTTTGAAAGAGTTACCCGCCTTTACTCTTCTAAAGCAAACAAGTTCTCAGGGGACATCTGGGTCCAGTCATTCTAGTTAAACATCCAACAAAGGGCATTTAGCAGAAAAAGTAAAGAAGTGGTGGTTTTTTCCAAGAAAAACTTTAACTTTACAATTGGCATCACATGCATTTAAGAGTTATTTCTTCTCCTCCATGAGCTTCTGTAAAACCACCATTGACCTGAGACTCCTTGGAATTATTCCCTTTTTCTCTAGCCAGAATACAGGGGAAATGAGTGTTTTCAAAACATGTTCCTTGAAATCCCTCCTTAGGGTTCTAATATAATGAGGACCCCTTCATCCCCTTCCATCTGAGCAACAATATATTCGCTTGTTTTGTGGATTGATTATCCTCATAAACTCTCATTAGAAATAAGGGCTGTGTGGTTTAAATCCATTTACAAATCACTGACCTGAAAACTCTTCTTCATGGGGCTGGTAGTCAGTAGATGGAATAAGATCACACGAATCTTTTATCCTATATTTAATGGAGAGAGCTTGGTACCTAACATGCTTAAGTTCAGTTCAGTCACTCAGTCGTGTCCGACTCTGTGACCCCATGCACTACAGCACGCCAGGCTTCCCTGTCTATCACCAACTCCCGGAGCTCATTCAAACTCATGTCTATTGAGTCAGTGATTCCATCCAACCATATCATCCTCTGTCATCCCCTTCTCCTCCTGCCTTCAATCTTTCTCAGCATCAGGGTCTTTTCAAATGAGTCAGTTCTTCGCATCACGTGGCCAAAGTATTGGAGCTTCAGCGTCAGCATCAGTCCTTCCAATAAATATTCTGGTCTGATTTCCTTTAGGATGGACTGGTTTGATCTCCTTGCAGTCCAGGGGACTCTCAAGAGTATTCTCAAACACCACAGTTCAAAAGCATCAATTCTTCAGTGCTCAGGTTTCTTTATAGTCCAACTCTCATATCCATTCATGACTACTGGAAAAACCATAGCTTTGACTAGACAGACCTTTGTTGGCAAAGTAATGTCTTGCTTTTTAATATGCTGTCTAGGTTGGTCACGCTTAGAAGTGACCATGACAAAGATGGACCTGGTCGTCATGCAATGAAAAAGCCCTGGATGGAAATTAGAAGACTTGGTTTGAGGCTGGCTCAGCCATTAATTACACAACTTGATGCAAATAAATGTCTTTCTCTTCATGACCCAAACTGTCTTCACCTACTAATGGACAGATTTCCAATTCCATCTGTTGCTGTCCTGCCATCTGCTCTCAGCCCTGACTGTTTCTACACACACACAGGCCATTCCCAAGTGCCAGGACCTGCCTCTCTTTGCCTGGAAGTAAAGAAGTCCAGAAATTCTGGAAATTTATACACCCCAGGAACACCTCTCAGTCAGTGACTGAGAGGAGGTGGTGGATACATATCTTAGCTGCCTTTCCTCTTAGGCAATAGAATTCTGTAGCACATGTTCCTCACAGTTCCCTTGAGTTTCTTAGCAAACTTAAGCTCTACTTACAATAGTATTTTCTTCCCAAGAGAAAATTTACTAGATTTCTTTTCCTCCCTCTCTCATTTCCCCACTGTCCTACTAATGTTTCCCAAAGCAAAAACTTGCACTTGATCCTTGACTCAGTCAGTGTCTGGGGAACCCAAACTGAAGCTTGCTACAGTCCAAGTCTGAAAATAATTCCATAAGAGACGCAATGTAGTTTTAATAATATCCATGAACGAATTTTGTGTTTTTCTCCTGTTTTTTAAACCCTTATTATTCCTTTATTTAGGGCATATTATATGTATTCAGTCTAGAAAAAGTTTGAGTGTAGACATAAATAATTTCTTTCTTTTATAATTAAAGAACTAATTGTCATTCCACTATCCAGAGATAGCTGTCTTCAATATATATGTGTATTTGAAGTATTAACCTTTGTGACTTTTTCAATTCATATATCATCATATAAATCTATTGGAAATGTTCTTTTCATGGGGTAATAGATCATAAACACATTTCTATAACAATAATTAAACTTCTGTATTATCACTCTTATTAGTGGCATAAGATTTCATTATATGATTTTAATATATCACAGTTTGAAGATTCTAATATGTTCTTATATATCATAATTTTTAAACAAATAGGCTGGTTTGGGACATTTAGGAGGTTTCTAATTTTTTAATGTTATAAATTATGCTTTACTAGATATTCTTACATATGTATCTTGTACACTCCTCCAAATATTTCCTAAAAGTGTAACTGCTGGATCAAAAGGCAAACATGATTTTAAGATACTGAGAATATGATGCACAATAGTTTACCAATGCACACCTCTACTATAATACATGAGAGCAACACCCAGTCAATGCCAGGCATTATGATGTTCTCAAAACCTATGTTCAATTCATAGCTGCAAATACGACCTCCTTGTTCTGAGACATACAACTCTATTTACTAATAAGATTTAATATGTTTTCATGTTTATTGAATCCTTACATTTCTTCTATAGGGAAGTGCCTATTCACATCTTTTTCCATTTTTTTCCAACTGGGATATTCATCATCTTCTAGTGATCTTTATACAGAATCAGTATTAACCTATACTGTGCAAGTTCCAAATCTCATTCCCAGTTCACAAATTTCTTTTAAATTTTGTGTTGTTTTCTTCCATATGAGAACTGATTACCTGATCAAAACTATTAAGCTCCCTTGGTAATTTCTGCCTATGTTATTACTTCAAACTCATACAAGTCTTCACCTATATTTTCTTCTAGAATTTTTCTGTTTTGTTTTTAGAGCTCAATCTTAATTATCCGACTGGGATAATTGTACTTGTACTAGAAGTAAAGATGTGTCATGCTTTGTATTTCACTAATTATTATTATGTTCTCGTGAGGCCTAAGGATACAAGAGGAATAAGACACGGCTTCTCTTCTCAAGCTCACAATGCTGAGGGAAGGCATATTCTTGACTGTCTGTTTCCAAGTCAAGTGACTCTTATAACCACAGACTCATTTTTGAGGCACCTGAGCCCTTAGAATAAGAGAGTCCAGACTGACACATAAGTGGTACAAAACCCTTTAAACTCAGAAACTTGTCACTTTTCCCTCTGCAGGAATATTGAAGGAAGACTGAAAGAGCTGAGAATAAAGTCAGGACAGCTCCCACGCCAAGCCTTTCTTAGCATCTTAGCTTATGATATCCAAGTAAAGGCAAATTCTTTATCTGGCATTGCCTACTTCCAAACTAATAATAGCCTTCTCATTTCAGCATCCCATGTAAACAGATTGCAATCTCTACAAGTGAAGTGCTTTGAGAAAAAAGCACATTAACGTAATCTGAAAATAATTGCTGAATGCTGGGCTATTAGAGCTTTTGTCTTGTGAAATACGAATGGTTGGAGATTGATGAAGTTGCAAAATTATCACCATCTATATACACACATACACACATGTATACACACTTAGCCATTTCACATATTTCCCACACACATCAAAGGCAAACTATGAGGGTAGGCATTTTTATTGCAAATCTCAGATGTATAAACTGAGGCTCAGCTACAAAGGAGAAAATGGCAAACTGCATCGACACTGGGAGTTAGCTGGTGCTTAGGCTTGTGCAGACAGTGCCGTGATAAACATAAAGACCATTTCTCCAGGAATCCAAGCACATTCTAGTCCTTTCTGCCTCTTACTAGCTCTGTGACCTAAGGTAAACTTCCCAACCTCTGTGAACTCCTGTTTACTTATCTGTGAAACAAAGGGATATTAAAAGCCCTTCAGCACTAACACCTTATGAGTTAATTTCCCAGTGCTAACATTCATAATTCCTCCAGAGCTAAAAGGTAAAAACTCAGAACTCTCTGAGATTCAAAGGAAGGTAAGCTTACATTTGAATTGCAAACACTCAGCGAGAGCTTGGTGATCTTAATCTCACATTTATTTGGTTGCTCAAATGTGTAAGACTGACAGTGTTTACAGCTTCTTCTCAAGAGAGAGTTTGAGGAGTGCAGCCACTAACACTGCCGGTTACATTAGTAACATCATTTAAGGAAAACGCTACCCCTCCCCTTTCCCTATTCTTGGGCTGAGATAATGCACTAAATTGTTTCAGAATGGGAAGGAAATTATTGGCTTAAGATAGTCTAACAGACCTGTTCCATTGTAGGGGCTTTAAAACTAATAGCCGCTAAAAATAAGATTTAGAGGGGCTATAATAGCAAAATGAGCATCAGAAACCTGGATCTCCTTTCCTAGAGCCCAGCTATTTCTATACTGTCAGAGTAAATTATTGACAAAAACATCTGGCCCTTTGCAAAAGAACACTGCTCGCTGGTTCTGAGAAGGTGATATGTTTTAGTCTGTCAATGGAGAGAGAAGCCAATTTTGGTCTCAAGGCATTGATAATTTCTCTAGACTTGCATTTCCTAAGTGTGAACTATTCTTATCTCTCAACACCAGAAGGGAAGGACATTGGTTTTAGGTCTGACAGAGATGAAATTAAAAGCCAGTAAATGGATGGGGCGCATATCTGGACCATAGGTCCTCAATGCTGCTTGACTTGAGTATAGAAATGTATCCACATTCTCCAGAAAGGAGGTGGTCATTCTGTCCCACCCTCCATTTGTTTTTTACAGCATTAAAGCTTCTATGTATGTGGAGGGGGTGTGGGTGTGGGTGTGGGAGCATGCTTGGTCCTGCAGGGGAAAGGGAAGCTTTTCCTTCTTTTCCTTCCAGGGTAGCAGATCTTCCTGAATAGATACAGGGTCAGAGCATTAAATACTACATCTCAGCAAGCTTCTGCTCAGTGGTTAGTGCTTATTTATTTCTGCTCAACTAGCATTACCCAGTAGTGACAAGGCTGGATCTGGCTCCATGGCCCAGCCTGGACTCCGGGCTGCCACTCCAGTTTAGGAAGGTGAGTTGGAGAAAATAAAATGGGTTCGTCATGTGGTCTTTTCAGTCCTCTTTGACAGCTTTGTGATGAGAAAATGAGATGCCGGGGACAAGCTTATCTGCTTGTCCCATGCTTTACCTATGTAACAGTCATCATGAGTGCACCATTTATATGGCCCTTCAGAGCCCTTTCCTGAAAACAGCTGTTTGTACAAAAATAAGGCAGAGGTTATCATCTTGGATTTCCTCCTTGAACCAAATTTCATCGGAGCTCAGGGATATTCTGGGCTTGTGATAGTGGTTTATGGTGGCTATTTCATTATTTATGGAGTTTCCTTTTTCTATTTTTAGTTGATTGTGCTCATTTTTGGAGCTTCAGAGTAGGGAGTTACATAAGTGTGCATTCATTCCTGCCCCTTACTAGAAGTTTTCACTTTCTTTTGAGAAGACAAAAGCATTCTGTTTGTAAGATTTTTAGGGCTGCGGAATTGTTCTGTATGACCCTGGATGTGTAACACAGTGCTTTTGTCGAAATGTATAGACACTTCTGTGGCTTCCCTGGTGGGTCAGCAGTAAAGAATCCTCCTGCAATTCAGGACATGTGGGCTCAATCTTTGGGTCAGGAAGATCCTCTGGAGAAGGAAATGGCAACCCACTCCAGTATTCTTTCCTGGGAAATGCCATGAACAGAGGATCCTGGCGGGCTATAGTCCATGGGGTTCACAAAAGAGTCAGACACAACTTAAAACTAAACAACAAACAGACACTTCCAGCACAAAGAGTAAACCTTCACGTATACAAATTAGAAAAAAGATCTTTGGGGAGGTCAAGATCCCAGGAAGGAATGAAGACTGTGACAAGAGAATCTAACTGTGCTATAAATGAATGAAATAATTTCTTTGAAGTGGGTGGGGGAAAAGGTGTTGAAATAAGGAACTTTGGTAAAGGGTAGAGTTTGTAAGGAAAAGGAGAAAGAAGCTGCACATAAGCATCATATTCTAGTTGGCAGTTTCTGCCCATGGGTGGGTGGGTAACAATTCTGATCTGCTATGCATGCATACTGGATTGAACAATTAAATAAATGAATGGCAGATTGTGGGAGCCAGGTTTCTCACTGTTGGAGTGGGGATTTACAAATAAGCAAAAGGAGAAGCTAGAGTGATCTATGTAATAATGGATCAGAGTTAGTGACATCAGTAAGAAGCCTTGCTTCTTAATATAGATATAGATAATTACTTAAAGAAATATAAATATTGATAGATACTTGTGTGCACTAGATTAGTACATACTAGGAGATCAGTTCTGGGTGTTCATTGGAAGGACTGACTGATGTTGAAGCTGAAACTCCAATACTTTGGCCACCTGATGCAAAGAGCTGACTCATTGGAAAACACCCTGATGCTGGGAAAGATTGAGGGCAGGAGGAGAAGGGGACAACAGAGGATAAGATGGTTGGATGGCATCACTGACTCAATGGACATGAGTCTGGGTGGATTCCATGAGTTGGTGATGGACAGGGAGGTCTGGCATGCTGCGGTTCATGGGGTCTCAAAGAGTCAGACACAACTGAACGACTGAACTGAACTGAGCTGATATACTTTCCTCTGTCAGTTGAGCAAGCCTAAAAGAAATGACACCCAATAACAATGAGTATGCTTAGGATCCAGATCTAAATTTCTAATGCTATTCTCCAATAAAATGAATGAGAGTTGCTTGGAAAATAGCTGATTCTAGGACTGGGTCAAGATATATACAAGATGGATCCAGAGTACCTTGTACTGCCAAAAAGTAAGAAAGAGGGAAAAACACCCAGAGTGTTGGAGGTATGTCAAAGGAACACAAGAGCCAACCTAAAGAGTGCCCAATAGCCAGAACTGGAACAGTTTAAGCAACAGAATAAATAAAATAGTACTGAATTTCAACCTGAAGTTAAAAATAAAATTTTTTAGAGCCCAAGTGTATAAGTGATTGACTGAATAACTAAATAAGAAGAGAAATTTCCCATGCTGAAGAATTCCAAATAATTCCCCACTCCTTGAGTGGGCTCTGCATACTGACTTCCTTCCAAAGAATACAGTATGGGAAGGCATCAGGACCTTGCAGTAACTTCACAGTAAAGAAACCTTACAAACACTGTCTCTGCTAGGTATTCAGAGTTAACATCAACAGTGGTGAGTCATATGATACTATGTACATCTTGATTCAATATCATGAGAATAACACTTTACCTATGCTCTTCCTCCCCAAACCCACAATCCCAGTCTAAGGATGTGAAAGACATTAAGTTTCAGTATAGGGGCACCCTATAATATACCTGATCAGTTCTACATGAAACTGTAAGGTTATCAAAAACAAGGAAAGCTAAGAAACTGTCACCACCAAAAGAAGCCCAAGAAGACAACCAAGTATACTGTGATAACTTGAATAGGATCCTGAAAAAGACAAAGGACATTAGGTAGAAATCAAGGAAATGTGAATACAGCATAGACTTTAATTATTCATAATGTACAAACATTGGTTAATTAATTATAAAAAATGTTTCACTCTAATGAAGGATGTTAATAATAAACTATGTTGCAGATATGTGGGACTCTCTACAACATTTCTTTAATATTTCTGAAAATCTAAAACTTCAAAAAAATAAAAGTGATAAAAATAATCATTTTCTAAATATAGATTTTCCCCCAGCAGAACCAATGGGAAAAATAAACTTTATTATTTTGAATCAAATGTCTCCCATGTTTTAGGTCAGAATCACTGTGTACTTTTAGCTACAAAAGGCTCTGGGCAGGTAAAGAGAAACATCCTCCAAAGAACAATGTCTTAGAAGAAGTTATTAAGATGCTATACATAAGTAATTTATCCTGAGACCCTCCATGTCAGTAAGGAATTCATGGTCAATTAAAGATATCAGAAAAGCAAGTTGTAACAAAAATAATGAAAACATTGCCAATAATAAACAGAGTCATGATGTAACCAAAGCTTTTCCATCAAATTTTATCATCCCTGTTCATCACTACCAATTTTAAACCCATTTAGCACAATCAGGCGGAGAAGGCAATGGCACCCCACTCCAGTACTTTGCCTGGAAAATCCCATGGATGGAGGAGCCTGGTAGGCTGCAGTCCACGGGGTCGCTAAGAGTCGGACACGACTGAGCGACTTCCCTTTCACTTTTCACTTCCATGCATTGGGGAAGGAAATGGCAACCCACTCCAGTGTTCTTGCCTGGAGAATCCCAGGGACGGGGGAGCCTGGTGGCTGCTGTCTGTGGGATCACACAGAGTCGGACACGACTGAAGTGACTTAGCAGCAGCACAATCAGGGGATCCAAGAATAAAACACAACACTCTCCTTTGATTCTGGTTCTCTTTCTGTGTTCTGAATCTGAGAGGGTAGTACCATGATCCATCTAGGTAGCAAGCAAAGGACTTTGGAATGAATCAACATAGCCCCCTTTTCTCTACAATTTATATCCAAACTAGCACCAAATCTGTCCATTTACCTCCTGAATACAATTCTCAAATCCATCTATTTCTCCCACCCCCAACAGCATCTCAACCACCACCAACAGAACCTCTCTAGTCCAAACTACCATTATCTCCCACCTGAATTAATGCAGTAAATACTTAATTATCTAGATGCATTTATTTTTTATTTTTTTATTTTTTATTTTTTTCTGCTTACAACTCTGTTTATCTAGATGCATTTAGACTGGCTCCCTGATAATCCATTCTCCATGATGCAGCCAGACTGATCTTCTCAAAACACTAAAGTATTTATGACTCTTGTTTGATCTTCAGTGGCTTTTCACAGTTCTCAGGGTAAAGACCAAAGACCCTAAGATAGACAACAAAACCCTGGCTGCTGCCTACATTTCCAGACTCTCTTATTCTTAGCACTCTAACCACAGTGATCTTTGAGATCCTCAAACTCACCACACTGCCTTCTCTCTTGAGTTCCTGTGCAGGTGTTCCCTTTTTCTGGGAATGCCTTTCCCCCTCTTTTATGCTTAATTAACAGCCACTCATTCTTTATTACTCAAGTTACCATTTTCACAGGACTTGTCTCCCAACCACTAGTAGCTCAAAAGTCCGATGGGCTTATTATAGTAAGCAAGCAAATAACTTAGTTGGTAAAGAATCCGCCTGCAATGCAGGAGACCCCATTTCAATTCCTGGGTCAGGAAGATCTGCTGGAGAAAGGATAGGCTACCTACTCCAGTATTCTTGGGCTTCCTCTGTGGCTTAGCTGGTAAAGAATCCCCTACTATCTCAAAAGCCAGATGGGCTTATTATATGTACTCTCATAGCGGTGTCCCTTTATTTCATGGTACTTACTTTAGCTCGTAAAAATATGTTCATTTTATAACACAAACACTATAAAATACATACACTGTGTGTCATCAGGCTACACTCTATATGAGAGAGGCTGTGTTTGGTTTTGCTGATACTCAATAAATATTTATTAAATAAATAAACGCAGCACAGGGACTTTTTCATGGAGTCACATTAGGTAAACATTTAAAAAGAATTTAACCAATAGGTTTTACACACTAGTGATGATCTCAAGATGTATCTTCCTCAAGAAATGAAGAAAAAATTTACCCATATATTTTCTCTCTCAATTTTATTCATGACCTAGTTGATTGGCTTCCAGGGAAGGGTCACAAGTAAGACACAGCTAATACTGCTCTATTATCTCAATATTGGGCCAAGGTAGAACCAAAATGCTCTTTTCTGAGAATAAGAATGGGCAGTTCACTTGCTCTCTAACTCTCCAGTGCTTCCTTGAGTCCTCCTAGGGCTTCTCCACCCATTCTGCTGCTGCTATTGCTAAGTCGTTTCAGTCGTGTCCAACTCTGTGCGACCCCATGGACTGCAGCCTACCAGGCTTCTCCGTCCATGGGATTCTCCAGGCAAGAACACTGGAATGGATTGCCATTTTGGGTGAAAGTTACAGGAAACCTCACTAATTATGGCTTTACACAAATGAATATTCTATCCTCACATAATAAGAATCCAAGGCAGACAATTCCTGACCTTAGTTGTTCAACTATGCCATCAAGGACACAGGCTCAGTCTCTTTGCTCTGGTGTCCTTAACATAGTTACTTCTCTTCATGCTTAGCAGCTCAAAGTTAAAGAAACTGCCACATCTGTGAGCATCATTTACAAACCCCAGGCAGAAATAAGGATAAAAAGAAATAGCAGCAGCTGCCTATGTACCTTTAAATCAGGGAAGTAAATGTTTTCCAAGAAGCCACCAGCAGATTCACTTAGTCATGTCTGATTCTTTGTGACCCCATGAACAGACTCCTCTGTCCACGGCATTCTCCAGGCAAGAATACTGGAGTGGTTGTCATGCCCTCTTCCAGTGGATCTTCCCAAACCAGGGATCAAACCCAGGTCTCCTGCATTGCAGGCAGATTCCTTACCATCTGAGCCACCAGGGAAGCCCCTCTCTTATTTCACTGGGCATAATTTGGAAATTTGGACACTCAGTGATATAAACAAAGCAGGAAGAGTGGTTCTGTATGACTGGGCAGGTTAGGGAAAAGGAAGCTGAGAAAGACCTCTGGTTAGGCAATCTGGGGTATTTAACATATTTATATGTTTTTTTCTTTTACAAAGTGATTAATAAGCAGGAGATCAAATAACATGGTTAGACTTTAAGAGGGAAAAGCTTCAAATGTTGGCTTAGAGCAGTTTAATCTAAACAACTTGACTATTTCTTTTTAACCTTATTTGACTATTATAAAAGATTAATTTTAAATATAACCTTCTTATACATGCACCCCAGTGTTCAAAGCAGCATTGTTTACAATAGCCAAGACATGGAAACAACCTAAATGTCCATCAACAGAGAAGTAGATGAAGATGTGGTATAAATATATATATATACAGTGTAATACTGCTGTTGTTTTTAGTTGTTCAGTTGTGCCTGACTTTTTACAGCCTGTGGACTATAGCCCACAGGCTTCTCTGTCCATAGGACTTCCCAGTGGAGTAGGTTGCGATTTCCTTCTCCAACGCAGGAATTCTTTCCAATGCAGGAATCAAACCTGTGTCTCCTGCATTGGACTTTACCACTGAGCCACCAGGGAAGCCCTACAGTGGAATATTACTAGTCATAAAAAGAATGCAATAATACCATTTGCAGCAACATAGGTAGACCCAGAGATTATCATACTAAGTGAAGTAAATTAGAAGGAGAAAGACAAATACTGTATGATACCATTCATATGTGGAATCTAAGAAATGATACAGTCTCTTATGATCTGTGATGCATGATACGGGATGCTTGGGGCTGGTGCACTGGGATGACCCAGAAGGATGGTACGGGAGGGAGGTGGGGGGCATTCAGGATGGGAATCACATGTATACCCGTGGCAGATTCATGTTGATGTATGGCAAAACCAATACAATATTGTAAAATAATTAGCCTCCAATTAAAATAAATAAATTTATATTAAAAAAATAAAATAAGAATTATGCCTTAAAAAAAATTATACAAGTGAATTTACAAAACAGAAACAGGATGACAGACATAGAAAACAAATTTATGATTACCAAAGGGGAAACAGTTTGGGGAGGGATAAATTAGGAGTTTGGGATTAGCCGTGACAAACTACTATATATAAAATAGATAAACAAGGCTGTACTGTGTAGCACTGGAAAACTATATTCAATATCCTGTAGTAAATCATAATGCAAAAGAATGTGAAAAAATATGTATAACTTAATCACTTTGCTGCCTGCAAGAAACTAACACACTGCAAATCAACTATACTTCAATAAAAAAATGTTTTAAACTAAAAAGTAAAAGATAAATATAACCTTCTAAGAAATATAAAGACACTCCCATATTTAATCTAAACTTATACTTCCTCTCCTGATAATGTAAATGCCTGTCCATGTTCTCAGTGTAATCCCTTCAAAGAAATTATCTGATAACATCAGATATGCCTTTGGATCCATGTGTTCTGAAATTCAGAACCAAGAAAGTATATTCCTTTAACACAAAGTATATGACCTGTGCTAAATCAATTAAATCCAATGAGTATATTTTATTTGTTGTTGTTTAGTCGCTAAGTTGTGTCGGACTCTTTGAAACCCCATGGATTGTAGCCTTCCAGGCTCCTCTGTCCATGGGATTTCCCAGGCAAGAATACTGGAATGGGTTGCCATTTCCTTCCCCAGGGGAGCTTCCTACCTCAGGAATCAAACCTGCATCTCCTACATCTCCTGTATTGGCAGGTGGATTCTTTACTACCAAGCTACCAGGGAAGTCCTATTTTTTATTAAGATATAGTCGGTTTATAGTATTATATAAGCTTCAGGTAAATCTGATAAACATTACTTGAATATCCCCATGATACTCTCCTAGATACCTGAGTTCATGATCAGATATCTGAACCAAGTTCCAAAGTCCAAATTTAAGAATCAAATTCTAAACATACTTCTCAGCCTAGGAACTAAGAGGAAAGAGCCACTCTTACAATTGTGTTATTTAATTTGATTATTTCTCTCAAATTCTGTGCCTAGAAAGATAGTTACTTCTTGAAACTAATGCTGCTGCTGCTGCTAAGTTGCTTCAGTCGTGTCCGACTCGGTGCAACCCCATGGACAGCAGCCCACCAGGCTCCCCCATCCCTGGGATTCTCCAGGCAAGAGTACTGGAGTGGGTTGCCATTTCCTGCTCCAATACATGAAAGTGAAAAGTGAAAGTGAAGTCGCTCAGTCGTGTCCGACTCTCAGCAACCCCATGGACTGCAACCCACCAGGTTCCTCCGTCCATGGGATTTTCCAGGCAAGAGTACTGGAGTGGGGTGCCATTGCTTTCTCCTTTGAAACTAATGAGAGATACTCAAAAACCAAACCCCCCCACACACATATCTTTAATTAAAATTTTTTTTTAAATCTATGAAGCAGACATTATGTATTATAAAATAGCATGCATTAAAGACTAAAATCCATAGTACTTCTATTTCTGAGATATGTTCTTTATGATAAGAAAAATTCACAAAAATATTAATCCAAACTGTGAAATTATAGTGCCATTCATGTACTTTAATAATGAAAAACATGGTATGTCAGGTCATATAAATGTAAATACTACTGCTTAACAGGGTGAAACCAGTCAATCCTAAAGGAAATCAACCCTGAATATTCATTGCAAGGGCTGATGCTGAAGCTGAAGCTCCAATACTTTGGTCATCTGATGTGAAAAGCTGACTCACTGGAAAAGACCCTGATACAGGGAAAGACTGAAGACAGAAGGGAGGAGAGGGCAGCAGAGGATGAGATGGTTAGATACCTTCACCAACTCAATGGACATGAATTTGAGCAAACTCCAGGAGATGGTGAAGGATAGGGAAGCCTGGCATGCTGCACTCAGTCCATGGGGGTGCAGGATCAGACACAACTGAGTGACCGAACAACAATAAGTACTTAACAATCACTCAATAAATATTTACTGTGAATACATGTCAAAAATTATTCAAGAAACAACTATTAAGCTCCTACTACATGCCAAGGAGAGAGCTGAAAAAGAATAAGACAATAAGACAACCTCAGCCTAGTAGAGGAGATACTATGCCATAAAATAAATAGAACCCTAGTGGATAAGAGCACAAGCTTTAGACACATATTGAACTCTGATTACTATACTCGTGACCTTGGACAAAAATTTACTTAACTTTTCTGAGCCTTACTTCAAGTCCCTAGGAAAGCAGCCAAGGAATCTGCCATCAACACCATAACCCCTCTCATTTAAGTGGCACTCTGTGACTTTTGAGTGCCTTCCAAATGCTCTCACTTGATCTTCCCCACAAGTCTGTGAGGATGGACTTGGCATCCCACCCTTAGACACAAGGAAACAGGTTCTGTGATGCTCAGTGATTTTCCTTGAGACAGCAGAACTAGGAGACTGCAGAAACAGGCTGCTGAATCTGCGTTCACACCCCCAGTCCACTGTTTTCCACACTTTGAGACATAGTTTGGAGAGGTTGCCACATTTTTTGTTGCATTTGACTTTGATGACATCCAAATTTTCTTTATCCTTCATTCTTGATAGAGTGGCTATCAAGTGACAATACTCAGGATTCATGAATTGTGGGAAAAGAAAAGTCCTGGTTGAAAACATTCTCCCAACCTTCATAGTTTTGTGTTTTCTCTAATTTACTTCTCATTATTGAAACTTTGTACTGTCTATCTGTATAATTGATGATGGCAGATAAACACTGCAAATTGACCACCTCAAGAGAAGTACCCTTGTACTTTCTGTTTCAACTGCTGTGCAGAATTACTTCAATACGGCTCTTAAAACAACCACCTGGACTTTCCTGGAGATCTAGTGTTTGAGACATCACCTTCTAATGTAGGGGGCACAGGTTCAGTCCCTTGTCTGAGAACTAAGATCCGACATGCCACTCAGTGTGACCAAAAATAAATAAATAAATTAAAAAACAACAACAATCACTACCACAACAAACCCATTCCTTTTGTGGGCTAGTGTGACAATAATGGTAGATTTCCTAAGTAACCTTGACCCACAGGATGACAGAGAGAGGGATGAATGGGTATATCTATAGAATCCCTAATGAAATAATGGATCGTTCTTATACTTTTTCATTGTGTCACTTTAGGGAGAAGGAGGAGATTACAGAGAATTGCTCAACTAGGCAAATTAAATTATCACACAATGTCTACACTATTCATTTGAGTGGCTCAAATAATTGAATAAGCTCTCCTTTTATTTGGTGCTCACAATGAAGGGAATCTCAACTGGTGCTATTAAAGATCAAACAAAATTGATGATGGAATGAAAATTGGTTCAGTGGCTAGAACCACTATCTAGCAGTAATGAGCCTTTTAATTAAAGATAGTGCTTAATATTCATGATTTATAATAATCAATGATTTATTTTAAGATGGGCTCCTTTGGAGCTTTGGGATGTATAGTATGACAATGAAATCTAAAGATATTTTCTCTTAAAGAAAAGAATCTCTAATTTTTTTTAATTCCTGAATAATTAAGAAGAACTTTTTTAATAACGTAGGGAAAAAGTTACCATGGGATTAATCACAACATTGATAGGATGGATGTTGAAACAACTTTTGACATATTGCAGTAACCGCACATATAATTAGACTAATAAAAATATTAAAGGTTAAAAAAGCATTCATAAGTATTTTGACAATTTTCTGTCTCCATATGTGTGTGTACGTGTGTGTAGAAATCAAGGGAAAGATCTATACTGTATTTCTTGTCATCATAAGGGGATTATGCTGATGATAGTTCCTTGCTAACTAAAGTTTTTAACATGTCAGATGAATTTAGAACACAAAAGAACCTTGGGCATTTATACAATTTACCAGGGGACGTCAGAGGCAGCAGGCCTTGACTTGAAGGATACCCATCCTTGAAGGATATACCAATAAGATGGTTGTCAAGACACTCAGAAAAAAGGCCAGCAGAAAGAACGCTGTCTTTGGAGTCTGGGGTCATTGATTTAAACCCAAGTTCTGCCACTTACTAATGATGTTAGAGGAAATAAATTATCTAACCTCTTAGAACATAATCTCTGAAATCTGGATAGTGATATCTGTCTTACAGAATTGTTCTGAAAGTTACATGAAGTGATACATGCGTTGTCTGCGGCAATGCTACACAGTGGGCATATAAATGTAGCAATTATTATTAGTACTATAAATACTGCTGATAACACTGAAAATACATCATGTATATGCTCTATGCCAGATACTCTAATTGAACCTTCAATTATGAACAGCAACACTTTTTGTGTGTGCAGAAATAACTTATATCTCCACAACATATCACCTTTAATATGAGGAGGTAATTTTTCCTAACTTGGCTGTGAGTGAAGAAAGCAGTTACAGTTTGACTGTGTAGGTGCCCTAACGTACACATATAACTTCTTTATAGATTTGACGTACACTTAGTCATTGAAACTCTTCAAGATATCAGGTACAGTGCATATTTTACTGCCTCTTCTCACCACACACTGTAACTTAACATTAATTCAGAAGGCATATTCCATGAGTTTAGGGACTTTGTCTTCCTTTGTCACCACTGTAACATCTGCATTTAGCACAATGCCCGGCACATATAAGAAATATCCAACAATTTCTAGAAGAAAGAATGCATGATTAAATGGCCTTTCCAAATGACATGGCTCCTATCAGCCAATAAATAATAATATTCTTGAAGACATGGATTTCTTATATTCCATATAACCTTATAATGAACCATAAAATGTCTGGGGATTTAAGAATGGAACAATCTCCTTTGGTCTTAAGAACTACATCTTCTGCAGAGACCTTATTTCAAGGAGGAGAGTGATTTTACAGTAAGGGTGAAAAGTAATAATCCCTCAGAATCTCAAAGCCAAGGAAATATAATGAAGTGGGGATTAAGAAATCAGAGAACATTTGGCAGGTTTTTAGAATGTAGCCAATATTCATAATGAAGCCTTCTGTTTCTGTGAGATTCCAGAGTGTTAGGGTTATAAAGATTGATAATTAGGACACAAAATGGAAGATGTCCATAAAGGGGAATGTATGCACAGAGACGGAGAAGGCAGTGGCACCCCACTCCAGTACTCTTGCCTGGAAAATCCCATGGATGGAGGAGCCTGGTGGGCTGCAGTCCATGGGGTTGCTGAGGGTTGGACATGAATGAGTGACTTCACTTTCACTTTTCACTTTCATGCATTGGAGAAGGAAATAGCAACCCACTCCAGTATTCTTGCCTGGAGAATCCCAGGGACGGCGGAGCCTGGTGGGCTGCCGTCTATGGGGTCGCAAAGAGTCGGACACGACTAAAGCGACTTAGCAGCAGCAGCAGCAGCATGCACAGAGACAAGGCCAAGCAAATTAGAACTTGACCATGGGCTTGGGTTCTGGGCCCTCGCTCTTGTACACTATACTAGATTCTGTGAAGGTAGGAGGACAGCTTGAGACATCCAAGATTTCCTTTTTCCTGAGGCTCACTGTGCTCATGAAATCAAAAGAGGCTTGCTTCTTGGAAGTAAAGATACGACAAACCTAGACAGTGTATTTAAAAGCAGAGGCATCACTCTGCCTACAAAGGTCCATCTAGTCAAAGCTATGGTTTTTCCAGTAGTCATGTATGGATGTGAAAGTTGAATAGTAAAGAAGGCTGAGCACCAAAGAACAGATGTTTTCAAACTATGGTGCTGGAAAAGACTCTTGAGAGTCCCTTGGACTACAAGGAGATCAAACCAGTCAATCATAAAGGAAATCAGTCCTGAATATTCACTGGAAGGACTGATGCTGAAGCTGAAGCTCCAATACTTTGCCACCTGATGCAAAGAGACAACTCACTGCAAAAGACCCTGATGCTGGGAAAGATTGAGGGCAGGAGGAGAAGGGGGTGACAAAGGATGAGACGGTTGGATGGCATCATCGAATCAATGAACGTGAGTTTGAGAAAGCTCCAGGAGATAGTAAGCAACAGAGAAGCCTGGCATGCTGTGGTCCATGGGGGTCACAGAGTCAGACACAACTTAGCGAATAAACAACAACTGTGAGAAGGCAATGGCACCCCACTCCAGTACTCTTGCCTGGAAAATCCCATGAACGGAGGAGCCTGGTAGGCTGTAGTCCATGGGGTCACTAAGAGTAGGACACGACTGAGCGACTTCACTTTCACTTTTCACTTTCATGCATTGGAGAAGGAAATGGCAACCCACTCCAGTGTTCTTGCCTGGAGAATCCCAGGGACAGGGGAGCCTAGTGGGCTTCTGTCCATGGGGTCGCACAGAGTCGGACACGACTGAAGCGACTTAGCAGCAGTAGCAGTAGCAGTGCTCCTGCTGGCCCTTCTGCAAAAGTGGGACTAGGCAGAAAGGTACTTCCTGCAGAGATAGCAAAGCTCAACTGTCTTATCTCTCATTCATTGTGTGTGTGTGTGTGTGTGTGTGTGTGTGTGTGGCGGGGGCGGGGAGGGTGGGGAGGGCAGTGGGAAACACCATCAAGAGAGCCAGAGAAAGACAGGACAGAGTCTTTCCAGGTGGAAACGACTGCTAGTCCACCTTAATTCTAGCCCCATGGATAAGACTATGACCCAAAAAAGAGAAGATGAGAGCCAAAGAAGCAAGATGTCACCTCTTAATGTAGTGGAACTAAAACACAGATGGTGCCGAAAAGATGGAATTCCATGAGAGGGAAAAGAGTCTTTTCAGTGCTTTTTGATGTTGATCCTTGGGTAGAGAAGCAGTAGAGAGAGGTCTTGATTTTGCTTCTCAAATACCCTTGCAAAATGTCTGCAAAATTGTGACTGACAAAACCAAGTTTCTAAAATTAAGTTTAAAGTGTCCCTCTGCTTCCTCTCGGTAAGTTTTTAAATTACCTTTTGAATAAATTTCCCCCAAGAGAAGATTAAGGGATGATAGTATGGAGCCTTGCCAAAAGGTCATTCACTCAGTCCAGACATAATTCATAATGAGGACTGTGGACACCTGCCTATCAAGAAGGGAACTAACCTAGCAGCAACTCCCCTAATTCCCTGCACGGCTGTCAGCTTCCCTTCCAGATGGTGATGACGGATGCACATACTGATCTGGGCCAATCTTCAACTGGCATTCCAAATCCTGTGCTTTTACTGAGGACTCATTAATGCCAATTATAATCTTTGATTAAGCCTGTGCTTGACAAATGGGCCTTATTGCAAGTCTTCACTCCAGACATGAATTTACAACTAGAGGTTAGCGTAATCAATACTCCGGACAGTGTATTGTCAGAAACAGGATTTGCCAGAAAACCGAGTGCAGTGCAGCCAGTGGCATTCAATCCATCACAGCTGCCCGCTAAGAACGAACAGCGGCCATCCTCCATTAATCTCCCCCTGTCCTCAGATGTTCCACATTCAATCAGGAGCAAGGCTGCAGGAAATGAGACCACCATTAAGAAAGACACTGTTTAGAATTTCTCAGCAAAATGACCACAATGAATTTTAACAAGGAAACAAAAAGGTTTTTTTTTTTTTTTGCTCTTCCACAGTTAGCACAACATCAATTACAAGCAGGTAGTAGAAAGAAGATGCAGAATTGATCTTTCCAATCTCATAAAAGTAAGCATGGTTTCAAACTATCCATTCATTCTTCTAATAAAAAGTCATTCCTTGGATCATGTTAAAAAGCTAAAAAGCCATGTACCTTGTACCACATTAGCCTCATAGAACACTCCTCACTGAATTGCTCTTTAAAAACTGTTATCAGAGGTTGCTACAATAGAATATTTGAAATCCACTTCTGCTTCATTATGCAGTGATATCCTAGCTGGGGTGGAACTGAGGTTCAGGTATGCTAGTATGTAGAATTATGTAACACTCGTTAGCAAGTCACATCCCCTGCTTCTCTGGATCCAAAAGCACCTCATGAGAATAAACTTTAAGCATGTTGAGGTTTCTCATACGGACATATTAGATACACTGAGGCAGAGCTAGAAAATAAAAAGAACTACTGTGGGAATGGCTAAAAGTGAGAAAGAAGTCAGATGTATTAAGGTAGATGAAACTTGGAGCTTCTGGAGGTGCTGGAAGGACCAGTAACGCTGAAAGAATGGTATCACTAGGGGCCCACCCACACTCCAGTGGGATACCCGCTCTCTTAAAAGCCAGCCACACAACAGGGAAGTACAGACTAAGCTAAAAATAAAGATAACATGACACCAACAGGGAAAAGAGCCCCCTGAAGAGGGCTTCAATTTCAAGAGCATGTCAGCCCTGAATATGGGTGGCCTGCAAACCTGGCAGGAGGAGGCCAGTCCCAGCACCTCTAGGGAAGTGATCAGAGTGAGCGCACACACCAGAGCAGGAGAAAAGACAAGGATCAGAATGGCAGACTGAAGAGCAGGGAGGAGGGAATGTGACCGGCACAGAGCATCACATGAGGTCTCTCACAGAGATGTAAAGAGGATGGACTAAGTCTCCAGCCAGATGGCCTAGGAACAAATCCTTAAAATGTCCCTAGCTGGAATCCAGAATGGAGAGACCTAATATCCAATCACGTGGATGTGCAAAATAACAGCTACTGAGGCAACTGCCAGTTTCATATCATTCAGGCTACATTCCATAAAATGATGCGTGAGAGGCCTTTCCAAATCTAACGCCAAGGAAACAAAAAATTTTGCTACCCCTTACCAACATCTATTCCTCCTGACTATAAGACTAACAGATCCATCACCTTTCCCTTTGTGACTTGGCCTCCAGGAAGCCAGTAATACAATTTTATACTTCATCATCATAATAAGCGGCTTCCCAGGTGCACTAGTGCTAAAGAACCTGCCTGCCAATGCAGGAGACCTAAGACACATGGGTTTGATCCTTGGGTCAGAAGATTCCCTGGAGGACAGCGTGGTAACCCACTTCAGTATTTTTTTCTGGAGAATCCCATGGACAGGGGAGCCTGGTGGGCTACAGTCCATAGGGTTTCAAAGAATCGGACTCAACTAAAGCAACTTAGCATGCATGCACTCAAGCACATCATTATAAATCCTAGTTCTTTGAATTAGCTTATCTCCACATCTCTTTCTAGCTCATAATTTCTCTTTATGTTGCTATTATACTATTTTTGTTCCATGTGTCTTTTTGTTGTAAGAGCTGCCATATAAGTAAATCAATATGACATCCTTAATGACCAACCTAGACAACATATTAAAAAGCAGAGACACTACTTTGCCAACAAAGGTCCATCTAGTCAAAGCTATGGTTTTTCCAGTAGTCATGTATGGATGTGAGACTTGGACTGTGAAGAAAGCTGAGCACCAAAGAATTGATGCTTTTGAACTGTGGTGTTGGAGAAGACTCTTGAAAGTCCCTTGGACTGCAAGGAGATCCAACCAGTCCATTCTAAAGGAGATCAGCCCTAAGTGTTCATGGGAAGGACTGATGCTGAAGCTGAAACTCCAGTACTTTGGCCACCTCATGTGAAGAGTTGACTCATCGGAAAAGACCCTGATGCTGGGAGGGATTGGGGGCAGGAGGAGAAGGGGACGACAGAGGATGAGATGGCTGGATGGCATCACCGACTCGATGGACATGAGTTTGGGTGAACTCCGGGAGTTGGTAATGGACAGGGAGACCTGGTGTTCTGTGATTCATGGGGTCGCAAAGAGTCGGACATGACTGAGCAACTGAACTGAACTGACTAAACTGAATGCATAATACTCACAGTAGTCTAAATTCTATCAAGATATGATAGTATCTGTATCTTATTGTTATGTCTTGTGGATGGAATCAAGTAGATATTTTTACTTCAGCCCTCTCCTTTACCCACCTACAAGGTTGCTAAAAGGATTAAATACTAAGATATTTGGCAAAACTAATACAGTTATGTAAAGTTTAAAAATAAAATAAAATTAAAAAAAAAAAAAAGCAAGAGAGTTCCAGAAAAACAAAAAAACAACAACAACAAAAAAATACTAAGGTAAAAATACTTTGTAAAAGTTAAAATACTACCCAAATACTCCATGGTGCTCTTACATGAAGGATATTGGAAATATTTCTTCTATTCCAAGGCACCTCCCTTATGTTCATGCCATGGTATTTGGTATTACCATAGTACTCAAAGTTCTGTTAAAACTCTAAAAGCTCATTTTAAAAAATGTAAATATTTTCTTGAGAAGGTGGCATTATAAATTATAATCAGCTCTTGACACCTTCATGCAAAACAACATATTGTTTAATCTTCCTGCAATGTAGAGACTGAGAGAATAAGACCCACAACAAGGAAGTTTGGGGAGAAGAAGGAAGGAAGGTAGCAGTCCATGAAACCTGGGGCTGAGGATCTTTTCAGGACCCACAGTAGGCAGCTTATAGGGAGGAAAGAAATGGAAGAAAGGAGGAAGGTACAGAACGGGCTTATGAGTTCACCAGACTTTATGATTAAAGTCTAAATATGACTAAAAATAGCCCAGAGTGAGAGCTGCACTCGATAGTTCAGTTCATTCGCTCAGTTGTGTCTGACTCTCTGCGACCCCATGGACTGCAGCACGCCAGGCTTCCCTGTCCATCACTAACTCTCGGAGTTAACTCAAACTCATGTCCATTGAGTCGGTGATGCCATCTAACCATCTTATCCTCTGTCGTCCCCTTCTCCTCCTGCCTTCAATCTTTCCCAACATCAGGACCTTTTCAAATGAGTCAGTTCTTTGTATCAGATGGCCAAAGTATTGGAGCTTCAGCTTCAGCATCAGTCCTTCCAATGAATATTCAGGACTGATTTCCTTTAGGATGGACTGTTTGGATCTCCTTGCAGTCTAAGGGATTCTCAAGAGTCTTCTCCAACACCACAGTTCAAAAGCATCAATTCTTCAACGCAGTACAGGGAAGCAACCTAGCTCATTTACCTAGTACCAATTATGAATCCATTGTCCAGAGAATGTCTTTAATGTTGGAGACTGGCTGTGCAATGGAGAGAACATATTAGCAATAGCTTAGAGGGAAAAGCAGGAACATCAAAGTATATTGGTTTACTCTGTTATAAAAGCAATTCTAAGGGCTTTCTAAACAAGAGCAGATAATGGCAAGGCTGGAGCATAAGTGGCAGTCTAAACCAGTGAGCAAATAATATCATTTTCATGATGATTCCCAGAGATGCCTCTCCCAATGGGTGTCTTCTGCTGACTGCTGAGTCCCTTAAAATAGCTGGCAAGGGCCTGGGACATAGCACAGGTGTCTGTTCAGAGTTTATCTATTTAATCTTCCATTTAGGATGCCTCAAGAACACAGACTGGTATGTAAAAGGCGCCAGAGGGATTTTCCTTTGATCAAATCACACAACAGCCAGAGAGCTATTTTCTAAAATACAGTTTGGAGATCTTATCACGGGTTCCCCATGCTTCCTGCAACCCTTAAAGGCTTTGGCTTCTTCTTTTTTCCTGCACCTTTAAGGTGACCCACAAGGCTCCTCATGATCTAACACTGCTATGGGTTCTACTGGAACCACGTCTCACTTTCTCTGAGCTCTGGCTGACACTCACTAGCCTTCATTCTGTTTCTAAAAAATTCATTCAAGCTGCCCTTCTGCCAGGAAAGCAACCTCCTCATGCACCGTCTTCCCCGTTTTTCATCTAGAAAATTACAAACTGTGCCTGAGAGTTCAGTTGAAAGTTTAGCTGCTTGGGGAACTTATAGGACTCCAGATTCTGCCAGGTCCCCTGTTATATGGACCAGAGCATCTTATAACTCTCATGCATAGAGCTCAATACAATCATGATGAAATAGCTACTGTAGTTACAATGGCTGGCGATCTCACTGCAATATAGCTT
The DNA here is from genome assembly GCF_029407905.1 of Bubalus kerabau. Taxonomy (NCBI): domain Eukaryota; kingdom Metazoa; phylum Chordata; class Mammalia; order Artiodactyla; family Bovidae; genus Bubalus; species Bubalus kerabau. The sequence goes on from NC_073624.1 coordinate 225,401,043, forward strand.
CCACAGCTGTGGCCAGTGTCCATCTCAGGCATTACTGTTCCCACTGCCCCAGTAGGGTGCTATGCATACCTTCAGTTCAGTTCAGTCACTCAGTTGTGTCCGACTCCTTGTGACCCCAGGAACGGCAGCACACCAGGCCTCCCTGTCCCTCACCAACTCCTGGAGCCTACCCAAACTCATGTCCATTGAGTCGGTGATGCCATCCAACCATCTCATCCTCTGTCATCCCCTTCTCCTCCTGCCCTCAATCTTTCCCAGCATCAGGGTCTTTTTAAATGAGTCAGCTCTTCACATCAGGTGGCCAAAGTATTGAAGTTTCAGCTTCAAAATCAGTCCTTCCAATGAACACCCAGGACTGTTCTCCTTTAGGATGGACTGGTTGGAATCCCTGCAGTCCAAGAGATTCTCAAGAGTCTTCTCCAACACCACAGTCCAAAAGTGTAAATTCTTTGGTGCTCAGCTTTCTTTATAGTCCAACTCTCACATCCATACATGACTACAGGAAAAACCATATCCTTGACTAGACAGACCTTTGTTGGCAAAGTAATGTCTCTGCTTTTTAATATGCTGTCTAGGTTGGTCATAACTCTCCATACCTTAGGTGCCTAATAAATATATGTTTAGTGGATGAAATAAGGAAAAACAAGGTGGGAACATTTAACATCCATTAAAACACTGTACATAAGGCATGACCAAAATCATCTCAGAGAAAAAGAAATGCAAGGAGGCAAAGTGGTTGTCTGAAGTGGCTTAATAAATATCTGAGGAAAGCAGAGAAGCAAAAGGAAAGGAAAAAAATATACCCAACTTAATGCAGAGTTCTAGAGAATAGTAAGGAGAGATAAGAAGGCCTTCTTAAATGAACAATGCAAATAGAGGGAAAAGTTGAATGGGAAAGACTAGAGATCTTTTCAAGGAAATTGGAGATATCAAGGAACATTTCATGAAAGTTTGGGCATGATAAAGGACAGAAACAGGACCTAAGAGAAGCAGAAGAGATTAAGAAGAGGTGGCAAGACTACACAGAAGAATTACACAAGAAATGTCTTAATGATCCAGATTATCATAATACTGTGGTCACTCATCTAGAGCCACACATCCTGGAGTGTGAAGTCAAGTGGACCTTAGGAAGCATGACTACAAAGCTAGTGGAAATGACCAAATTGCAGCTGAGATATTTAAAATTCTAAAAGATGACACTGTTAGAGTGCTATACTTAATATGTCAGCAAATTTGGAAAACTCAGCAGTGGCCATAGGACTGTAAAAGTTCAGTTTTCATTTCAATCTCAAAAAAAAGCAATGCTAAAGAGTGTTCAAACTACCACACAGTTGCTCTCATTTCACATACTAGCAAGGTAACGTTCAAAATCCTTCAAGCTAGTTTTCAACAGTATGTGAACCAAGAACTTCCAGATGTACAAGCTGGATTTAGAAAAAGCAGAGGAATCAGAGATCAAGTGGCCAATATCCATTGGACCATAGAAAAAACAAGGTAATTCCAGAAAAATTTCTGTTTCACTGGCTATGCTAAAGCATTTGACTATGTGGATCACAACAAACCGTAGAAAATTCTTAAAAAGATGGGAATACCAGACTACCTTACCTGTCTCCTGATACATATGCAGGTAAAGAAGCAACAGTTAGAACTGGACATGGAACAACGGACTGGTTCAAAATTGGGAAAGGAATACATCAAGGCTGTATATTGTCACCCTGCTTATTTAACTTACATGCAGAGTACATCATGTGAAATGCTGGGCTGGATGAATCACAAGCTGAAATCAAGACTGCCTGGAAAAATATCAACCATCTCATATATGCAGATGATACCACTCTAATGACAGAAAGTAAAAAGGAACTAAAGATCCTCCTGATGAGGGTGAAAGAGGCAGTGAAACAGCTGGCTTGAAACTCAGCATTAAAAAACTAAGATCATGGCATCAGGTCCCATGCCTTCATGGCAAGCAGATGGGGGAAAAGTAGAAGCATTGGACAGATTTTATTTTCTTGGTTTCCACAATCACTATAGACAGTGACTTCAGCCACAAAATTAAAAGATGCTTGCTCTTTGGATGAAAAGCTATGACAAACTCAGACAGTGTATTAAAAAGCAGAGACATCACTTTGCCAACAAAGGTCCATATAGTCAAAACTATGTTTTTTCTAGTAGTCATGGATGGATGTGAGTTGGACCATAGAGAAGGCTGAGCACCGAGGAAGTGATGCTTTTGAATTGTGGTGCTGGAGAAGACTCTTGAGAGTCCTTTGGACTGCAAGAACAAACCAGTCAGTCCTAAAGGAAATCAACCCTGAATATACATTGGAAGAACTGATGCTGAAGGTGGAGCTCCAATACAATATCAGGAGGCCACCTGATATGAAGAGCCAACCCACTGGGAAAGTGGGAATGCTGGGAAAGACTGAGGCAAAAGGAGAAGAGGGTGGCAGAGGATGAGGTGGTTAGATAGAATTACTGACTTAGACATGAATTTTAGCAAGCTCCAGGAGATTAGTGGAGGACAGAGGAGCCTAGTATGCTGCAGTCCATGGGGTCACAAAGAATTGGACATGACTTAGTGAATGAACAACGACAACAGGTAGTATAATGTGACAAAGCTTATGGCCTCATAAATCATTTTACAATTTCTCTTAAACTTTTAATGTTTATTACAACCTTTTTGAAAAACACTGATGAAGTAGAGTGAAGAGAAAAGTCTTCATAATTATTGTAAGAGAATGTACCTTTATATGTATTTTTGCCATATTAGTTACCTAGTGCACAGTATTCTAATCACAATCTGAATCATATTTTTTCATTTAAACAGTGTTGCCTTTCAAACAATATCCTTGAGTAGGACATTTGAATGTGTTGGTATGCTGAAGGGAGGCTGTATGTTTACAGGGTTCTGTTTCCCAAATAATATTTCACTATCGGAGAACATTTTGAGTAGCTGCACATACCTATTCAAATTCTAATGAAACACAGACTAGAAACATTTAAACTTTCAGTAGAATATTATTTGGAGGAAAAACTCGATTTATTTGGCTGATTGTATGCTACTGCTACATTTGCAAATAAATTATTCTTGGCTGCATAAAGCTTTACACAACAAATTCTGCTTGGAAGATTAAATGACTTTGAAACAGATACTCAATAATGGAAAAGTCACTATTACTTCATAAGAGCTACTTTTAAGTTAATGGGTTATCAGAAGGAAATAAGAGCTTGATACAAATACCAAATGTAAACCAAACTGGAAGGAAAACTATTTGCTTTGGAATAAATGCAAAAAGAAGTCTTCTGTCAATATCCAAATTGAAATGCTTTCTCTCCCCTCATTTCCTTAAGTTTCTGGATTCTGGTGATGATGTGATTAGACTTTTGGCATCCGGGAGATGCTTTACAGCTATTGGATTCTAATTTCTAGCAAGTGGGTAATTTGCCATGCTCTAAACAACTCCTGCATGCCAGGATATGCTCTGAAAGAAGTTATGTACTTGTTCAATTATTTTGGCCTTTAAATCATTTATCTTATTATCTTGCTTTACTTTTCTGCTCCCCCATTAGAACGTAAGCTCCCTCCCTGAGAAGCAGGAATTTGTTTTATCTACCTTTGGGTCCTTGGCTCGTAAAACACTAATAGATATACAGCAGTACTCAGTAAATATCTGTTGAATGCTGAATGCGTGAAAATCAAAGAATTAAACAGTGGATCAGATGACCAGGCTACTACAACAGAAAGACAGAAAGGAGAGGAACAGTCCCTAGGGAGTAAATTTAAGTCTTTTATTTGTCCAAAGTTGAAATATTATGGTATTTGCAGACAACCCTGAATATCCATTGGAGGACTAATGCTGAAGCTGAAGCTTTAATACTTTGGCCACCTGATGCAAAGAGCTGACTCATTGAAAAAGACCCTGATGCTGGGAAAGATTGAAGGTATGAGGAGAAGGGGATGACAGAGGATGAAATGGTTGGATGGCATCACCAACTCAATGGACATGAACTTGGGCAAACTCCAGGAGACAATGAGGGACAGAGAGGCCTGGCATGCTGCAGTCCATGGGGTCACAAAGAGTCAGACGCAACTTAGTGAATGAATAAAAACAAATGCAGAAAACACTTAGAATTTGTCTGGTTGTAAATTTCTTACATATGTCAATCCTTATTGTGGTAAAATCCCAGAGAAAATATTATTAATCTAGGACCTATCTGTGATAAATAAGCATACAAAGTGAAATATAAAATTGTTGGACTATGCAAAGTAGTCTGAAAGGATTGCTATTGATGGACTCTTGCTAGAGAAAATTAAGCTGAGATGTTTATACATAATGGTGACCTACACATAGAGTCAACTGTCCATAGACTCACGTGTGGGTATTTAAAGAGAAAGATCTGGAGAGGGAGTTTAAGCCAATGTGGCCAAAGCACCTGTCACAAAGAGTGCCCCTTGCACCCAGACATGGTGTGTAGTCACAAAACTATCTGAATGGCCAAACCAAACTGGAAATGACATTCAGATGAGCTATTCTTTTCTAGGTTAGATGACAAAGCATTGGGCTAGAAATACTCAGCCTCCCTCTGCCAATAGCTGACAGAATGTGTGTGTGTGTGTGTGTGTGTGTGTGTGTGTGTGTGTGTGTGTTAGTCACTCAGTCATGTCCAACTCTTTGCAACGCCATGGACTCTGCCAGACTCCTCTGTCCATGAAATTATCCAGGCAAGAATGCTGAAGTGAGTTGCCATTTCCTTCTCCAGGGGATCTTCCTGATCCAGGGATGGAACCCAGGTCTCCTGCACTGCAGGCAGATTCTTTACCATCTGAGCTACTAGGGAAGCCCAGCTGACAGAATAATCTTAATCAATTGTTTCAGCATTTTAGCCTAAAAAAAGACTGTGGGACATGATGATCTTTGAGACTCTTCTTAGGGCTTATTTGCTGGGATCCATAAAAAGCTATGGGACCTAGGTGATTTGACTAGATGTCCCAAGTCCCCAAAATACTTAGAGCAAAAAAAAAAAAAAAAATATATATATATATATATATATATATCCTGATAAAGTAGAAAATAGGTAGTTCTCTGATGAATGTAAGTGGTATTTTTTTAATTAAAGACTATCTAGATATCCAGGCCAAGATGGGTGCTTTTTTTTAAATAGCAATTTTCTATTTCTAAAATATCTGTGTATCTATCTCACCTCTCTACTTCAGTTTACCTGGACAGACTTTACCTAAATTAACCTAAGTGGATACATTGAGGACAAGTTGGGGAAAAAAGGATTTTTATGAAAATTGTAGGAGGACATATGTTTCACAATTATTAGACTAGGTTTTTGTTATGTCCTCATCCGCAAAATTCTGCAGAGTTTATTCTCGTTTCCAAGGAGTAACTGGGGCATAAATAACCTGAACAGGTCCTGTTAGACACTAATAGCTCTACATTCGAGTCTGCAACTCTGATTTGCATGCACATTTATGCTTTCCAAATAGGTCTCATCATTTTCCACAGAAAATTCTGACACTTGGAAAACTATGAGTGGAGGGAGAAAGCAACATGAATTTGGTGTATTGTTTAGTTGGCAAACATGTGATTTGTCAAATCCCCCACACCCAGCCCCAAATTAACTAAACGACAATCTGCAAGGAAACCGGGAACTTCAGCTGTCACTAAGCACTGTTGAGAGGATGTGACAGCCCCTGTCAGGAGGATTCCTTCTTTTAATCACACTGAGTAACATAACAGGACAAAAAATATTCCTTTATAACATATTTTATTATCTCTTAGTCTACACCATGCTTAGACACTGACCCACTTTGACTATTTCAGTGGAAATTATTCACGATCATACAAACCATAGCCTATCTTTGTGCCCCATAAAACAGCATTCCAGGCTTAAAATTTCCAATCTTATCTCTTCTTTCCTCAAACAAATGAGGACATGTGGATGATTCATAATAAAAAAAAATATCCACAGATGCTTTATTTTATGGATCTTATTACAGTCTCAAGGAAATGCTCAAAAAATGATATTCCTGACACTCCTTACTCTATTCAAATACTTTTCTGATTTAGCAGGTTAGCCTGTGTACAAGGTGTCAAAAGGCTTATAAAACTCATCATCTGGAAAGCTGGTCTGATTAGGACATTTTATGCAGATATCAGTACATCAGCAGGTCCTTAGCATTCTTCCTCTCAGTGGCCAAAATCCAGCCACACAAGAAAATATTAGTTCCTTCCTTACCTCGGGATCTTTCTCTAGATGTTTCCTTTCTCCAGAAATGCCCTGCTCAAAATTCTTCAGATGACTCCTCTCATCATTTAGGTTGCAGACAAAATGTCAGAAAAGCTTCTTTGACCACTATGTACAAAGTGGCACATCTTTCCAACCCAATATACTATCACCTTAGTTTAACTTTTCTCAGAGTACTAATTGTCTGAAATTTTATTATTCAGTCATTTGTTTATATAGTTTTTGCGTGTTTCACCCAGACAAGGGGTTCCTTGTCTGTTTTGTCTGAAATCATATCCTCAACAATTTGTATTATGCCTGGAATATACATAGTGCTCAATAAATACTAACTGATCGAATTTGTTAGATGGAAGTGTCATCAGAGAAAGTTTCAGGGTTCTAAGGATACCAGCTTGCTGGTTGGTCGAAGAATAGGCAGAAAGAATGGCTGAAGTACCCACTTATGGCCACAGCACCATACATCCTATTTGCTAGTTAATATGGTCAACTGGTGTCTTCCATGCACCTCAAATTCACCATGTTCAAACCAGTGCCTTTAACCCTTTTATTAACCAGTCCTCCTTCTGCAGTCCATATCACTGTGTGTGTGTTAGTCACTCAGTCTGTCTGACTCTTTGTGACCCCACAGATTGTAGCCCATAGGAGTCCTCTGTCCATGGAATTCTCCAGGTAAGAACATTGGAGTGGGTTGCCACGTCCTTCTCCAGGGGATCTTCCCAGCCCAGGGATCGAACCTGGGTCTCCTGCACTGCAAGCAGATTTTTTACCATCTGAGCCACCAGGGAAGCTCCATATCACCATAAATATCTCATACCTTGGAACTCCAAACCTCTAATACCATCCTTGACTTTTCCTTCTCCCTCATATAGTCTTAACATTAAATCCATCACTATGAACTGTTCGTTTTACTTCGTAAGTATTTCTCAAAGTTCATTTACTCCCTGATCCCTCAGAGCCTTTGTTTATACTGTTCCCTCTGACATAAATGTTTTCCTTTTTGCCCCTCTCTTTGCCTAATTAACTTTTAGTCTCAGCTCAGATATCTTTTCTCAATAGTTTTTTGTAGTCCTCACTTTAAATCTATACTTTAAATCCTCAGCATGCATAGAAAGTGACTTTTCCTACATTTAACAGAATTTTAATTTCTGTAATCATATAGTTATTTAAGTAATTTTGGCTTCACTATTTACTCTTCACCCAGGTTTTTTGAACAAAATCTTTTAATATTCTTCTCACCATCACTGGCATTAAATAATTATTCGATGAGTGACTGAATGACTATAAGATCTTTGAAGGCTGAGATTAAGTTTTACCTTTATTTTTGCCTCCATGAATGCCTAAAACATTGCCATCTACAGGCTTAATAAATGCCATCAGGGCTTAATAAATGTTACTGAATGAAATAAGTAATTCATATCTATGGGACACACTGAATTTTTATACATGTTCTAGAGAAGCAAAAATGATGTAACATGGAATACTCATTTCATGAAACATGACAGGACAATTGTAACTTCTTGAAAAAACAAAGAAAGTGACGTTGCTCAGACGTGTCCGACTCTGTGATCCCATGGACTCTAGCCTGCCACACTCCTCCATCCATGGGATTTTCCAGGTAAGAATACTGGAGTGGGTTGCCATTTTCTTCTCCAGGGGATCTTCCCAACCCAGGGATCGAACCTGAGTCTCTGGCATTGCAGGCAGACTACTGTCTGAGCCACCAGGGAGCCCAAGTCACTAGTAATTCTGATTCTAGCAATAGCAGTATATTTTTCAAAGGACTGACCCTTTTTTAGTTAAAAGTCACAAACTCTAAACAAATTATCTTATAAATACATCAACAATAACTTAAAGGTGCTGGAGAATGACCAAAAGTAGGGGGGAAAAAACTGAAATGGATTTGATCATGGAAAGACTAGAACCAAAAGGATCAGATCCGTGTTTATACATCTATTCTGTGGAGGCCACTCTCTATCAAGAATCTCAAGCAGGAAGATTCAGTCTTTCCAAATTAAAATGTTATGGAAAAAAGTTCAGGACTGTCAAAGAGGTTGGAAAACGAGGAGGGAAACCTGAAAAAATAGAAATGCCAGAGTGAGGAGCTATAAAATCGGCATATAAACTGTTTTCAGGCCTTGGCTGATGGCTGTACTGTATTTGAACAGAAAACAGTATGAAAAGTTCAGTGGAAAGCAACTGCTAGAAATCTGAAAAGATTTAGGGGATATTTTAGTTTCCACGTACCATAGGGTAAACAGAGTTGGATCCCAGCTACTTAGAAACACTTGGAATTTGAACCATCAGAGCTTTTCCACTGAAACACTAGAAGGGCCAAGACCCAGGATTAAATACTATGGTCCAGAACTAAGAGAATTTCCTGATTAAAAAAAATGCAATAAATACCCCATAAAAGAATAAAGTTGAGGCACCCAAGTTCAATATGATCAGCCTACTAAGACAAAAATCAACATTCGATAAAACAACAAAACAGAATACAGGGTCTCTATATGTTATCATAAAGGGTATCCATTAAAATAATTACACATGTGAGAAGTAGAAAACCTGGATGCATAGTCAAGAGAAAAATCCATAAAAATAGACACATAGACACTGAGATTACACAATTGATGGATTTAGCACAAATGATTTTAAATATATTGAATAACTTTAAAGGTATGGGCAGAGGGTGAGGTGGTATAATGAAACTCAAGGAATGAATAGGAAATTATAGATGCAAACCCTAAAGAAAGAACTAAAAACTAGAAATCCTAAAACTTAATATTACAGTACTAGCAATGAAATCAGAGAAGGCAATGGCACCCCACTCCAGTACTCTTGCCTGGAAAATCCCATGGGCAGAGGAGCCTGGTACGCTGCAATCCATGGGGTCGCTAAGAGTCGGACACGACTAAGCGACTTCCCTTTCACTTTTCACTTTCATGCATTGGAGAAAGAAATGGCAACCCACTCCAGTGTTCTTGCCTGGAGAATCCCAGGGACGGGGGAGCCTGTTGGGCTGCCATCTATGGGGTCGCACAGAGTTGGACACGACTGACGCGACTTAGCAGAAGCAGCAGCAGCAATGAAATAGTGACTAGATGCATTATCAACAAATCAGAGATGGCAGAAGACAGGATTATTTAACTTGAACACAGATACATTAAAAACTATTCAAGCTGAAGTGACTAAAGGATAAAAACCCCTATATATCCATGGCGTATATGAACAATGTCAAGCAATCTATATATGTACTTATACATATATATTTAATATATATAATTAAAGTCCCAGACAAGATAAAAGTATAAGACTACGTTAATGTTAATTAATGTTAACATGTTAACATGAAAATGTTAATTAATGGCCAAAATGTTCCCAGGTTTGGTGGAAAATACCAATTTAGAGATTCAAAAAGCTCAGCAAAGGATATTTATAGTCAAATTTCTAACACAAAAGAAAGTTAAAGTGAAGTCACTCAGTCGTGTCCGACTCTTTGCGACCCCGTGGACTGTAGCCCACCAGGCTCCTCTGTCCATGGGATTCTCCAGGCAAGAATACTGGAGTGGGTTGCCATTTCCTTCTCCAGGGGATCTTCCTGACCCAGGGATCGAACACAGGTCTCCCATACTGCAGGCAGATCTTTAACCTCTGAGCCACCAGGGAACACAAAAGAAGGATACCTCAAAACAATCCAGAAAAAATGAAACCTTATGTTCAGGAGAACAATAAAAATGACAGTTTAATTTGCATCAGAAATGATGGAGGCCAGAAGACAATGAGATGATTTCTTAAGTGTGAATATTAAATAAATCTCAACTTAGATTTCTAGTTCTAGAAAAATACATTTCAAAAGCAAATATAACACAAAAAATATTTTCAAATATAAGAAAACTGAGAAAATGTAATACTAGCAGAACTGAGTTATAAAGGTGCTATATGAAGCTCTTTCATTGTTGTAGTTCAGTTGCTAAGTCATGTCTGACTCTGTGACCCCATGGACTGCAGCATGCCAGTCTTCCCTCTCCTTCACTGTCTCCTGGAGTTTGCTCAAACTCATGTACATTTATTCAGTGATGCTATCCAACCATCTCATCCTCTGTCAACCCCTTTTCCTCCTGCCCTCAATCTTTCCCAGCATCATGGTCTTTTCAAATGAGTCAGCTTTTTGGATCAAGTACCAAAGTATTGGAGCTTCAGTTTCAGCATCAGTCCTTCCAATGAATATTCAGGGTTGGTTTCCTTTAGGATTGACTGGTTTGATCTCCTGGCTGCCCAAGGAAACTCTCAAGAGTCTTCTCCAGCACCACAATTCAAAAGCATCAATTCTTTGGCACTCAGCATTCTTTATGGTCCAACTCTCACATCCATACATGACTACTGGGAAATTAATAGCTTTGACTATATGGACTTTTGTTGGCAAAGTGATGTCTCTGCTTTTTAATACGCTGTCTAGGTTTGTGATAGCTTTTCTTCCAAGGAGCAAGTGTCTTTTAATTTTGTGGCTGCAGTCACTGTCCACAGTGATTTTGGAGCTCAAGAAAATAAAATCTGTGACTGTTTCCACTTTTTCTGCATCTATTTAGCATATGTGATGGAACTAGATGCCATGATCTTCATTTCTTAAATGTTGAGTTGTTAGCCAGTTTTTTTACTCTCCTCTTCACCATCATCAAGAGGCTCTTTCGTGCCTCTTTACCTTCTGCCATAGGGTGGTGTCATCTGCATATCTGAGGTTATTGATATTTCTCCTGGCAATCTTGATTCAAGCTTGTGCTTCATCCAGCCTAGCATTTCTCATGATGTCAAAGTGAAGTCGCTCAGTTGTGTCCGACCCTCAGCGACCCCATGGACTGCAGCCTACCAGGCTCCTCCATCCATGGGATTTTCCAGGCAAGAGTACTGGAGTGGGGTGCCATTGCCTTCTCCATCTCATGATGTACTCTGCATTTAAATTAAAGAAGCAGGATGGCGATATACAGCCTTACAAAAGGTGGGGGACTAAAGAGCCTCTTGATGAAGGTGAAAGATGATAGTGAAAAAGCTGGCTTAAAATTCAACATTCAAAAAACAAAGATCATGGCATTGGGTCCCACCACTTCATGGCCAACAGATGGGGAAACAATGGAAACAGTAACAGACTTTATTTTCTTGGGCTCCAAAATCACTGCAGATTGTGGCTGCAACCATGAAATTAAAAGATGCTTGCTTCTTGGAAGAAAAGCTATGATAGACCTAGCCAGTGTATTAAAAAGCAGAGACATCACTTTACCAACAAATGTCCACTTAATCAAAGCTATGGTTTTTCCAGAAGTCATGTATGGATGTGAGAGCTGGATCATAAAAAAGATTGAGCACCGAAGAATTGATGCTTTTGAACTGTGGTCTTGGAGCAGACTCTTGAGAGTCCCTTGGACAGCAGAAGATCAAGCCAGTCAATTCTAAAGAAAATCAACCCTGAATATCCATTGCAAGGACTGATGCTGATGCTGAAGCTCCAATACTTTAGCCACCTGATGCAAAGAGCTGACTCATTAGAAAATACTCTGATGCTAGGAAAGACAGAGGATGAGATGGTTGGATGGCATCACCGACTCAATGGACATGAGTTTGAGCAAGCCCGGGGAGATGGTGAAGGACAGGGAAGCCTAGCGTGCTGCAGTCCATGGGGTCACAAAGAATCAGACATGACTGAGCAACTGAACAACAAAAACGAAAAGGTAGGGGAGGAATAAATTAAGAGTTTGGAAGTAACTATCCACACTATATATAAAAAATAGCTAACTAATCGGGCTCTATTGTATATCGCAGGAAGCTATACTCAATATCTTATAATAGCCTATAATAGAAAAGAATGTAAAAAAATTATATAAATATATACTTATCTTTATATGTATAACTAAATCATTTTTGCTGTATACCTGAAACTAACATAACACTGTAAATCAACTGTATTTTGATAAAAATTTTAATTAAAAAAGATAGTAAGGAAATATTATAGTTGCATGCTAATAAATGTGACAAATTCCTTGAAATGGAAAAATTTCTCTAAAACACAAGCTGTCAAAGTGAATAAGGAAGAAAGATAAGAGACAAACTATTTAGTAGTAAATTGAATATATTACCACGAAACAAACCTTCTCACAATGAATTAAATTATTCTGCCCCCCAAAAACCTTCCACAAAAATTATTCCAAGCCCCTATGGTTTCACTGTTGAATTCTAACATTTAATGGAAGTATAGTTTATTTTACTCACTAGAATGATAAACTGAAAGAGAATGACAATATCAAATGTGGGTGATATGTGAAACACCTTTCAAACATTGCTCGAGTTAATGTAAAGTTTTATATACACCTACCAAGTTCTCTTGTAGACATTTATCTAACGTAAATAAAAATATAAGTCCACAAAAGTCCCATAGTAATATTCAAAAATACCTTATTCATAATCTCTAAACCTGAAGACATATAAATTGTTCAATAGAAGAATGAATGTAGTATATCCATAGAGTGGAATACTTCCCTAGCAATAAAAATAAATGATATATAGATAAAACATTATGAATAAATCTCTAAAACAAAAGCTGTCTTATATGTTGAGAAAAATAAGGTAGAAACAAAAGATTTCCCATGGTATGATTCCACATAAATAAAATGTAAGAACAGGCAAAACAATCTGTAATGACAGAAATCAGAAGAGTAGTTTTCAGTGGAGATAAGTATTGACTTAAACAGGGTAAGAGAGAACTTGGGGAAATAACAGGAACATTCTACCTCATGGTTTGGGTGATGATTACACAAATGTATTTATTAAAATTGATTAAATTATATACTTATGGTTTGTGGATCACACTGCATGTAAATTTTACCTCGACAGAAGCATTTTAAAATTTGTCTTTTAATAAAATTGGGTTGGAGAACACCAAACTAACCAAAATGAAACAGGTTCCTTTCTTGAGAGAAGAAAGGCTTCTCTCTGAGAGACTTTGCAGAGACTTTAAGACAAATATGCATTGTAAGTGTCGATTACAGAACATAGTCTTTATTATTGTCCTGAGTTATTTGTCTATAGAATTGCTTTTTTCCTTCCAGAGCATCTTGAAGCTCATGTTCTGCAGAAAATCCTTTTGGAAGTGCTGCCCTAATGGCATCTTCCATCAGAGCAGATAGTTGCCTGGGCAGCACTGCAGGGAGGAAAAATGCAAAGTGACCACCCTGTCTGATAGGATCCAGGTTGGAAACCAATTCACTTCAGCGATGAGAAATCTTAGCCATCAAATTTTTGCAACTCATACATTTTTTATTCCTGTAACACATGGCTGTAAATAATGTAGGACTGCTTCCTCTTTTACCAAGAACTCTTGGCTTATATGTACAGATAGTACCAGAGAACTATTGCATTTTACATTTCCATTCATGGAAATCCATCCAATTGAACTGTTGCCTCAAAGTGGAATTATTTATATTTAGACCATAAGTGATGTTGTACTCTTCAAGGCCCAGCTCAAATGCCACCTTCATGAATCCTTCATAAAGAATTTTCAGATTCTCTAAAAACTGGAGCCATCTCCCCACACCCCCGAGCATCTCTCTTTTTCTTAGTTTTTAGTATTTTTCTCTCTTTTATTGGCATGATTTGAATGGTTTACATAGTCCTCTAGAGATACAGAAGCTGTATCTCTCTAGTAGACAACTAACACATAGAGTACATTCTTAATTCTTATTAAAACAGTGAATGAGTGCTTGATGTGATTATTTTAACAGAGGAGTTTCAACCTCTGGAATCAGAACTGCTTATTCTCTGGAATCAGGGAACTGCTTTTTCTGTGCTCACTTTGGCAGCACATATACTAAAACAGGAAACTGTTTTTTCTATGTTACTTTACAGCACCAGTTCTCCACAGAGTGGCCCAGATAAAATTAAATACCTGGTTTGTTTCTCTCATGTAACTCAGCTAGCTGCTTCATCTTGGGGGATAAGCTCTCTGCTATCTCTAAAGATCAGTGACATGGCTTGATAATTCATTGTTGTTATTGTTCAGTTGCTAAGTTGTGTCCAACTCTTTGCAACCCCATGGACTGCAGTGTGCCAGGCTCCTCTGTCCTCCACTATCTCCTGGAGTTTGCTCAAATTCATGTCCATTGTGTCAGTGATGGTATCTAACCATGAGCACCAAAAAATTGATGCTTTTAAACTGTGATACTGGAGAAGATTCTAAAGAGTCCCTTGGACTGCAAGGATATCAAACCAGTCAATCCTAAAGAAAATCAGTCCTGAATGTTCATTGGAAGGACTGCTGCTGAAGCTGAAGCTCCAATACTTTGTCCACTTGATGCCAAGACCTGACTCATTGGAAAAGACCTTGATACTGGGAAAGATTGAAGGCAAAGGGAGAAGGGGCAGCAAGGGGTGATAATTCATGGTCTCACACAATTATTTTATATGAATTAGGAACCATAGTCAGAAAGTTGATAGATATTTACGTAACATCTCCTTTGCAAATGACATAAGATGAGGTAATGTGAATGACCAAATATACTATGAAATGAGTCAATTTATCATATCATCAAACTTGAGCAAATGTAATATGAATGCTGCTCTTAGATATGTCAAAAAATGTATTTGTGAACTCGTATTTAAACCTTTCATTTTTCCAATGGGAATATAACTGCATGGCTATGCTAAGTTAGTGAAATTCCATAGATAAGCATGTGGAGTAAAACTTCAGTCTTCAGGTAAAATTAAAGAATTATTAAAAAGGGAAGGGACCACTTCTTCCACTTAATAGATGTGAAAATGAGACCAGAAGTTAGGTGATATATGTAATGTCATGACATTAGTTAAGCAGAGAGACATATCCAGAATTCAAATTATTGGATGCCTAATTCAGGGATTCTTTTTTCAACTCATTTATACTGTTTCTTAAAAAAAATAATTTATCCATATCTGCAATTAACCTGTGAATTCTATGCACTTGAAAAATTGAAGATGTTCAGTTACTACTGTACTATTTTGCCCACGTGTAACCCCTAGTCCTCCTAAGACTGTTTTAAGGAAAGTAATCTACTATTACAAATTTAAGAGTAGCAAAACATCCTTTAGAAATAAAAGTTATTGAGGAAGCTTACCACTAACACACAGGCAAAACAGAATCCTAAGCATTTAATAAAAATCAAAAGAGAAGGCTTAAGAAATAAACAATGATGGGAGAGATATTGCAAGGACACACAGCTGGGCACTAATTACCCCTCAGTGGGGAGCTGGGGTGCCTGTGGGGTGGGGCAAAAAGAACACATCTCACTGTGTTTGCTTAAATTCTGTGTCCTAGCATTAGTTCAGTTCAGTTCAGTAGCTCGGTCATGTCTGACTCTTTGCATTACTTACTCAAAATATAGAAACAAAAATGTACTGGCATTTTTAATCATTAAAAAAGTAACAAGTATATAACCCATCTCTGTAAAGCTACAATAATAGTGCATCTCAGTCTCACAAGCAGTAAGTAATAATATGGAAACAACATAGACAAACAGACCTAACAGGTCTCTGTGCTGTTGATATCAACAGCCCCCTGTCCATTAGTGCTTTTCTTTCTCTCTCTCCCATTAATTGGACCCATTTTACAAAGGCTTGTTTAATCACCATCACCTTTATCGAAATGTCTGTAGTGATTGTTCTGGCTCTCAGGAAGCCTTCTTTCTCTAAACGCTGGCAGACCTTGCGCATCAGGGCCCCTGCCTACACTCAGACACTGTATCAGACCACTCCTTCCTTACTGTGCTCTGGCCACTCTTGGCCTTTTCCCTGTTTCTCAAACATGAAAAGCATACATGCTCATTCCTCAATCAAAGATTGACCTTTATTATTCCCTCTGTCAGGAATCTGTTTCTCTAAACCTCCACATGGCTGACTCTTTCTAGTAACTCAGGCAAAAGCTCAAATGACAACCCAATCTAAAGCAACACATTTTGAAAGTGTTTCTCCCATTTTCTACCACACTCCTCTTATCCATATTTATCATATCATCCTGTTTTATTTTCCTTCTACTAGCTCTGAACTCTGATATAATCTTTAATCAAAGTTTGCTTTTTTAAATTATTTTTTATTGAAGGATAATTGCTTTACAGAATTTTGCTGTTTTCTGTCAAACCTCAACATGAATCAGTCATAGGTATACATATATCCTCTCCCTTTAGAAACTCCCTCCCATCTCCCTCCCAATCCCACACCTCTAAGTTGCTACAGAGCCCGTTTGAGTTTCCTGAGCCATACAGCAAATTCCCATTGACTATCTATTTTACATATATGGTAATGTGAGTTTCCATGTTACTCTTTCCATACATCTCACCCTCTCCTTCCCTTCCCCATGTCTGTAAGTCTATTCTGTCTCTTTCTCCATTGATGCCCTGTAAATAAAGTCCTCAGTACCATGTTTCTAGATTCCATATATATGTGTTAAAGTATGATCTTTATCTTTTCCTTTCTGAATCACTTCACTCTGTATAATAGGTTCTAGGTTCATCCACCTCATTAGAATTGACTCAAATGTGTTCCTTTTTATGGCTGAGTAATATTCCATTGTGTATATATCACAACTTCTTTATCCTTTCATTTGTCAATGGATATCTAGGTTGCTTCCATGTTCTAGCTATTGTAAATAGTGCTGCAATGAACAATGGGATACATGTGTCTCTTTCAATTTTGGTTTCCTCAAGGTATATGCCTAGGATTGGGATTGCTCAGTCATATGGTGGTTTTATTCCTACTTTGTTAAGGAATCTCCATACCGTTTTTCACAGTGGCTGTATCAATTTACATTCCCACCAAAAGTGCAAAACGGTTCCCTTTTCTCCACACCCTTTCCAGCATTTATTGTTTGTAGACTTTTTGATGAGGGCCATTGTGAAAGGTGTGAGGTGATATCTCATTGTAGTTTTAATTTGCATTTCTCTAATAATGAGGGATGTTGAGCATCTTTTCATGTGTGAGCCATCTGTATGTCTTCTTTGGTGAAATGTCTGTTTAGGTCTTTTTCCCATTTTTTGATTGGGTTGTTTTTCTGGTATTGAGTTGTATGAGCTGCATGTATATTTTGGGAATTAATCCTTTGGCAGTGGTTTCATTTGCTATTATTTTCTCCCATTTTGAGGGTTGTCTTTTCACCTTGCTTATAGTTCCCTTTGCTGTGCAAAAGCTTTAAAGTTTCATCAGGTCCCACTTGTTTACTTTTGTTTTTATTTCCATTACTCTAGGAGGTGGGCCATAGAGGATCTTGCTTAGATTTATGTCATCGAGTGTTCTGCCTGTGTTTTCCTCTAACAGTTTGATCGTTTCTGGTCTTACATTTAGGTCTTTAATCCATTTTGAGTTTATCTTTGTGTATGGTGCTTCGAAGTGTTCTCATTTCATTCTTTTATAGGTAGCTGTCCGGTTTTCCCCAGCACCACTTATTTAAGAGGCTGTCTTTGCCCCATTGTATATTCTTGCCTCCTTTGTCAAAAAATAAGGTACCCATAGGTGCATGGGTTTATTTCTTGCTTTTCTATCTTGTTCCATCGGTCTATATTTCTGTTTTTGTGCCAGTACCATACTGTCTTGATGACTGTAGCTTCGTGGTATAACCTGAAGCCAGGAAGCTTGATTCCTCCAGCTCCATTCTTCATTCTCAAGACCGTTTTGGCTATTTGGGTTCTTTTGTGTTTCCATATGAATAGTGGAATTTTTTGTTCTAGTTCTGTGAAAAATGCCATTGATAATTTGTTAGGGATTGCATTAAATTGGTAGATTGCATTTGGTAGTATCCTCATTTTCACAATATTGATTCTTCCTACCCAGGAACATGGAATATTTCTCCATCTGTTTATATCATCTTTGATTACTTTAATTAGTGTCTTGTAATTTTCTGTGTACAGTACTTTTGTCTCCTTAGGTACGTTTATTCCTAGATATTTAATTGTTTTTGTTGCAGTGGTAAATAGGATTGATTCCTTAATTTCTCTTTCTGATTTTTCATTGTTAGTATATAGAAATGCAAGTGATTTCTGTGTATTGATGTTGTTTTCTGAAACTTTACTAAATTCACTGATTAGCTGTAGTAATTTTCTGATACTATCTTTAGGGTGTTCTATGTATAGTATTATGTTGTCTGCAGTGAGAGCTTTACTTCTTCTTTTCCGGTCTGGATTCCTTGTAATTCTTTTTCTTCTCTTATTGCTGTAGCTAGGACTTTCAGAACTATGTCAAATTATAGTGGAAAAAGAGGACACCCTTGTCTTGTTCCTGATCTTAGTGGGAATTTTTTTTTTTTTTTTTGCATCGAACCTGGACTGGCAACTCGTTTCATACAAGATATTTTACATGTTTCAATGCCATTCTCCCAAATCTTCCCACCCTCTCCCTCTCTCACAGAGTCCATAAGACTGTTCTATACATCAGTGTCTCTTTTGCTGTCTCGTACACAGTTATTGTTGCCATCTTTCTAAATTCCATATATATGCATTAGTATACTGTATTGGTGTTTTTCTTTCTGGCTTACTTCACTCTGTATAATAGGCTCCAGTTTCATCCACCTCATTAGAACTGATTCAAATGTATTCTTTTTAACGGCTGAGTAATACTCCATTGTGTATATGTACCACAGCTTTCTTATCCATTCATCTGCTGATGGACATCTAGGTTGCTTCCATGTCCTGGCTATTATAAACAGTGCTGTGATGAACATTGGGGTACACATGTCTCTTTCCCTTCTCGTTTCCTCAGTGTGTATGCCCAGCAGTGGGATTGCTGGATCATAAGGCAGGTCTATTTCCAGTTTTTTAAGGAATCTCCACACTGTTCTCCATAGTGGCTATACTAGTTTGCATTCCCACCAACAGTGGAAGAGGGTTCCCTTTTCTCCACACCCTCTCCAGCATTTATTACTTGTAGACTTTTGGATCGCAGCCATTCTGACTGGTGTGAAATGGTACCTCATAGCGGTTTTGATTTGCATTTCTCTGATAATGAGTGATGTTGAGCATCTTTTCATGTGTTTGTTAGCCATCCGTATGTCTTCTTTGGAGAAATGTCTATTTAGTTCTTTGGCCCATTTTTTGATTGGGTCATTTATTTTTCTGGAGTTGAGCTGTAGGGGTTGCTTGTATATTCTCGTTTTTAGTTTTTCACCATTGAGAATAATGTTTTCTGTATTCTCATCATAATGGCCTTTACTATGTTGAGGTAGCTTCCTTATATGCCCATTTTTTGAATAGTTTTAATCATAAATATGTGCTGAATTTTGTCAAAGGCTTTTTCTGCATTTATTGAGATTGTCATATGGTTTTTATTTTTCAGTTTGTTAATATGGTGTATCACATTGATTGATTTGCGTATATTGAAGAATCTTTGCATTCCTGGAATAAACCCAACTTGATCATGGAGTATGAGCTTTTTGATGTGTTGCTGAATTCTGTTTGCTAAAATTTTGTTGAGGATTTTTGCATCTATATTCATCAGTGATATTGGCCTGTACTTTTCTTTTTTTGTGTTGGCTTTGTCTGGTTTTGGTATTAGGATTATGGTAGCCTCGTAGAATGAGTTTGGAAGTGTTCCTTCCTCTGCAACTTTTTAAAAGAGTTTTAGAAGGATAGGCATTAGCTCTTCTCTCAATGTTTGACAGAATTTTCCTGTGAAGCCATCTGGTCCTGGGCTTTTGTTTTTTGGGAGATTTTTGATCACAGCTTCAATTTCAGTGCTTGTAATTGGGTTGTTCATAATTTCTATTTCTTTCTGGTTCAGTCTTGGAAGATTGAACTTTTCTAAGAATCTGTCCATTTCTTCTAGGTTATCTATTTTATTGCCATATAGTTGTCCATAATAGTCTCTTATAATCCTTTGTATTTCTGCATTGTCTGTTGTAACCTCTCTTTTTTCATTTCTAATTTTGTTGATTCTTTTCTTCTTGATGAGGCTGGCTTAAGGTTTGTCAATTTTGTTTATCTTCTCAAAGAACCAGCTTTTAGTTTTATTAATCTTTACTATTGTTTCTTTCATTTCTTTTTCATTTATTTCTGCTCAGATCTTTATAATTTCTTTCCTTCTACTAATTTTTGGGGGTTTTTTTCTTCTTTTTCCAGTTGCTTTAGCTATAAAGTTAGGTTGTCTATTCGATGTGTTTCTTTTTTTCCTTCTTCTTCTTTTTTTTTTTTTTTTACTTTACAATATTGTACCAGTTTTGCCATACATTGACATGAATCCACCATGGGTGTACATGTTTCTTGTTTCTTGAGTTAGGATTGTATTGCTATAAACTTCCCTCTTAGAACTGCTTTTGCTGCATCCCATAGGTTTTGAGTTATTGCGTTTTCATTGTCATTTGTTTCTAGAAAATTTTTATTTCTCTTCTGATTTCTTCAGTAACCTTTTGGTTATTTAGAAATGTGTTGTTTAATCTCCATGTGTTTGTATTTCTTACAGGTTTTTTTTCATGTAATTGATATCTAGTCTCACAGCATTGTTGTCCGATGCTTGATATGATTGATATCAAGATGGTTGACATGATTTCAATTTTCTTAAATTTACTGAAGTTTGATTTGTGACCCCTGATGTGGTCTATTCTGGAGAATGTTCCATTTTCACGTGAGAATAAGGTGTATTCTTCTACATTTGGATCGAATGTCCTGAAGATATCAATGAGATCCATCTCATCTAATGTATCATTTCAGACTTGTGCTTCCTTATTAATTTTCTGTTTTGATGATCTGTCCATTGGTGTGAGTGCGGTGTTAAAGTCTCCTACTATCATTGTGTTATTGTCAAGTTCTCCTTTTATGTCTGTTAGTGTTTGTCTTATGTATTGAGGTGCTCCTATGTTGGGTGCATAGATATTTACAACTGTTATGTCTTCCTCTTGGATTGATCCCTTGATCATTATGTAGTGTCCTTCCTTATCTCTTGGAATCTTCTTTATTTTAAGGTCTAGTTTGTCTGAAATGAGGATTGCTATTCCAGCTTTTTTTTTTTTTTTTTTTGCTTCCCATTTGCATGGAATATATTTTTCCATCCTCTCACTTTCAGTCTATATGTGTCTTGAGGTCTGAAGTGGGTTTCTTGTAGACAGCATAATATATATGGGTCTTGTTTTTGTATCCATTCAGCCAGACTGTGTCTTTTGGTTGGAACATTTAATCCATTTACATTTAAAGTAATTATTGATATATATGTTCCTATTGCCATTTTCTAATTGCTTGGGGTTGATTTTGTAGATCTCTTCTCTTCTGTTGTATTTCTTGACTATATAAGTCCATTTAACATTTGTTGTAAACCTGGTTTGGTGGTACTGAATTCTCTTAACTTTTGCTTGTCTGAAAAGCTCTTTATTTCTCCATCAATTTTGAATGAGATCCTTGCTGGGTACAGTAATCTAGGTTGTAGATTTTTCCCTTTTGGTACTTTAAATATATCCTGCCATTCCCTCCTGGCCTTCAGAGTTTCTGCGGAAAGATCAGCTGTTAAGCATATGGGATTTCCCTTGTATGTGACTTGCTTCTCCCTTGCTGCTTTTAATCTTCTTTCTTTTCATTTAGCCTTTATTAGTTTGATTAGTAAGCGTCTTGGCCTGTTTCTCCTTGGGTTTATCTTGTATGGGACTCTTTGTGCCTCTTGGACTTGATTGACTATTTCCTTTTCCATGTTGGGGAAATTTTCAACTATAACCTTTTCAAAACTGTTCTCATACCTTTTCTTTTTCTAACTTCTTCTTCTGAGAACCCTATAATTCGAATGTTGGTGTGTTTGATATGGTCCCAGAGGTCTCTGAGACTGTCCTCAGCTCTTTTCATTCTTTTTACTTTAGTCTGCTCTTCAGAAGTTATTTCCACCATTTTATCTTCCAGCTCACTGATTCGTTCTTCTGCTTCAGATATTCTGCTATTGTTTCATTGTAGAGTATTTTTAATTTCAGTAATTGTGTTGTTTGTCTCTGTATGCTTATTCTTTAACTCTTCTAGGTCTTTGTTAATTGATTCTTGCATTTTCTCCATTTTGTTTTCAAGGTTTTTGATCATCTTTGCTATCTTTATTCTGAAATTTTTTTCAGGTAATTTTCCGATTTCCTCTTCATTTATTCAGACTTCTGTGTTTCCAGCTTGCTCCTTCATTTGTGCAGTATTTCTATGCCTTTCCTTTTTTCTTTATTTTTTTATTTTTTGAGTAACTGTGTTTGAGGTCTTCTTTTCCCAGGCTTCAAGTAAAGTTGAATTCTTTCCTTAAAGGTTGAATTCTTTCTTCCTTTTGGTTTCTACCCTTCTAAGTTTGGCCCAGTGGTTTGTGTGAGCTTTATATAGGGTGAGATTTGTGCTGAGTTTTTGTTTGTTTGTTCGTTTTTTCTCTGATGGGCAAGGCTGAGTGAGGTGGTACTCCTGTCGTCTGATCATTGGCTTTGTATTTTTGTTTTGTTTGTTGTTTAGATGAGGCATCCTCCACTGGGTGCTACTGGTGGTTGGGCAATGCTGGGTCTTGTATTGAAGTGGTTTCTTTTGTGTGAGTTTTCACTATTTGATACTCCCTAGGGTTAGTTCTCTGGTAGTCTAGGGTCTTGGAGTCAGTGCTCCCACTCCAAAGATTCAGGGTTTGATCTCTGGTCAGAACGAAGATTCCACAAGTGGTTTGTAATGGCCTTGTGTCCCTCTGATTCTTCTTCAGTGAATCAATCATGCTGTCGTCAGATGGTCACAGCCTTCCTTCCCCATCCCAGTTCCTCAGCACCTTAAATATACTATCTTCAGCTAAAGACAAGTGAGGATTTGGGGGTTGGGGGTGGGTGGGTCCAAAGTTGGCTTTTTAATTCCTGGTTTTCTCTACTATAAAGTACAGCATTATTTACAATAGCCAGGACATGGAAGCAACCTAAATGTCCATCAACAGAGGAATGGATAAAGAAGACAAGGTGCATGTATGCAATGTAATACTACTCAGCCATAAAAAGGAATGAAATGGGATCATTTGTAGAGATGTGGATGGACCTAGATTCTGTCATACAGAATGAAGTCAGCAGTCAGAAAGAGAGAATCAAATATTGCATATTAATGCATATATGTAGAATCTAGAAAACCTATTTGCAGGGCAGAAATAGAGATTGAGATGTAAGGAACAGACATGCAGACACAGGGAGGGAAGGAAAATGTGGGACAAACTGGGAGAGTAGCATTGACATACATACATTGCTATGTGTAAAATAGATAGCTAGTGGGAACCTGCTGCATAGCACAGGGAGCTTAGCTCAGTGCTCTGTGATGACCTTGAGGGTGGTATGGGAAGGAGAGGGAGAGAGGTTCAAGAGGGAGGTGATATATATATATATATACTTATAGCTGATTCACGTTTTTATACAGCAGAAATCAACACATTGTAAAGCAATACTCCAGTAAATATATAAATACATATATTCCAATTAATACACAGTCCATAGGGTTGCACAAAGCTAGACATGACTGAAGCAACTTAGCATGCATGTGTACATATAGTGAGAGATTTTTATTATTTACTACTATAGGTCTGGGCTTCCCTGGTGGCTCAGATGGTAAAGCACCTGCCTGCAGTGCAGGAGACCTAGGTTCGATTCCTGGGTTGGGAAGAGCCCCTGGAGAAGGAAATGGCAATCCACTCCAGCACTCTTGCCTGGAAAATCCCATGGACGGAGGAGCCTGATAGGCTATAGTCCATGGGGTCGCAAAGAGTCAGACACGACTGAGCGACTTCACTTTCACTGTAGGTCTAGTTCCTTGTACATTGCCTGGCACATAATAGATGTTTGGTAAGTATTTGCCAAAGGAATATCCTGTTTCACATTCTGCCCTGTATTACTTGCTGATCATTTCATTCTTTACTTTCTCAATTAAATTTCAATTTCCTTATAGCTAAGAACCATGCTTCATATTTCATCTTATAGCAAATTTGTCATCTATAACTTATTGATTGATCAGAGCTTGGGACTATTAAGCAAGATGGCAGATAACAGGAAAATACAAACAGGTGGGATCTTAGATGGGTTTGGGGAACAACATAATTTAACTGCCTCCACATGTCCAGAACAGGTAATGAGTTGTCTCATCACTTAACACAGAGGCAATATACACCCCTGCTCTGCAGTATCCACCAAAGTCTAAAAGTCAATACCAGTCAATGTCTGAGGCTCCTTGCTCCCCAGAGAGTTTTTACTAAGGGAATAAAATAATTCATTAAAATGTAAATTCTTCTATTCTGCCTGCTTTGCATCTAGGTAAGTCTTCTTTCCAAAGAGCTCAAATAAGTGGTAACAGCTCTATTTAACATAGAGTATAGTATACATCTCACACAGTCCAAATGAAATTAAATGAAAACTTGTAGGAGTTGTTCTAAAAATCTCTCTTGGCAGCATGGCATACAAACTTAAAAAAACATGCAGATAGAGTTAGTGGAAATGAAAGTTGGGTTGCTCACTTAGTCTCTGTAATTTAAATTCGTGGCAGTTCAGGGAAGAGGCTGAGATAGCATAAGAGAGGTGCCTGCCTTGCCATCTCAGAGATCTACAGTCACTGTGAATGGAGAAAGCCAGAAACTCATGTCAGTCCTCCCTGAAAGGTCTCTAGTAAACAAAACTAGTAGTTGTATGTAAGAAGGACTTGTATGATTTCTTCAAATAATAAATAAATATTTATTCAGTACCCACTAGGTTAAACGCCAGGCTAATATCATAAAAACCAATGACAAATGCCTGTCTTCCCAGATTGGTTAGGGAGATAGGGGAGAAAAGTAGTATTATCAAAACAGTGTAATGGAGCTCTGGTGGGTTTAAGATCTGTGAAAACACCAAAGAAAGATACCTAACCTTATTTTGGAAGATCAAAGCAAGTTTGTCAAGGAAATGATATTCTCCTGGAGGTGTTCTTTGGGCTGCCCTGATGGTTCGGTGGTAAAGAATCCACGTGCCAATGCAGGAGACATGGGTTCAGTCCCTGGGTCAGAAAGATCCCATGGAGAAGGGAAATGGCAACCCACTCCAGTGTTTTTGCCTGGCAAATACTATGGACAGAGGAGCCTGCTGGGCTACAGTGCATAGCATTGCAGAGAGTCGGACACGACAATAGCTAGGAGAAGTAGTACAGACTCAAAGAACAAAATATACCAAAGCCTAAATTCAGAGAAAGTATAGAGTGTGATAGACATTTAAATAAATAATACAGGTGAATTATAGAGAATGCAAGACCCTGAAAACAGAGCCATGATCTGTTCTGTTGTTGTTTATTTGCTAAATCAGGTCCAACCTTTTTGTGACCCCCATGGACTGTAGCCTGCCAGGCTCCTCTGTCCATAGGATTTCTCAGGCAAGAATAATAGAGTGGGTTGCCATTTCCTTCTCCAGGGGGTCTCCCCAACCCAGGGATCGAACCCACATCTCCTCCATTGGCAGGATGGTTCTTTACCACAGAGCCACCAGGGAAACCTGATCTGTTCTGTAACTTTTTTTTTTTTATTATTATTAGGAAAAAAACAGTCTATTATTTTGGGTTTTTAGAAGTCTATTGGTCTATAGCCAAGCAACAGCTTAGATCCTGAAATAAAAGTACGAGGATGTCCTCTAAGCATGCCATTCATATATTCCCCTAACACGCTTCCACCACGTCTCCCATTGCGACACAGCTGATAGCACAGACCCAAGTCGTCTAGTGGCATCATCCCACTACATTCATCTCCAAAGTCTTGGCCTCTTTGTCAAATCTTATCTGCTTAGCTGAAGACTTTAATCTCCTAACCCCTCCTCTCTCTCCATTGCACCTTGCTACTCTGAAGAAGCACCAACTTCTCACCAAGAGCAGCTTCAGTTATTTGATTTCTGCTAATATGCAGGATTAACATGTAAAGTGCTGTGAATCTGGTATAATCCATCACACCATCAGACGCTGGCCTGGCTTTAATGCAAGCGTTATGGAGAGTGACATTATTAATTAAGCTACAATTCAGGAGCACCAACACATCAAGGAGAAAAGGCCAATGCTATGACTCGCCATCTGTGGACTTTTTATTTCAGAACCACAGCCTGGCTGTCAATCTTCACAGGGAACTCACCGCTTGGCAGGGTCCACTCTTTCAGGACAAGTATCAGGGAAGCTTTTCTTCATGTGGGAGAACAGCAGGCTGACTTTGGGTCAAGCCTGCTGTGGGGAGACTGCAGCATTGCATTTGTTGGGAAACCAGACAAGGCATTTGTACTCAAGCAGTGAACATCCACCCAACAGAGTAAGAGCACCTACACTATTTAAGGTGACCAGGGAGGCAACAAAGTGAGGTGTGAAGAACTCAGGGATGGAAGTTTTGGAGCCTGGACTTCAGGTCCAGCTCAGCCATTTCCTTACTCTAAAACTTGGTCTCCACTTTCTCTACCCAGATGGTCCCTCAGTTACCTCTCAGTGCTGACATTCTCTGACAGGCTCATCATCTTGGTCACAGCTCTACAATATGACAAGCCTCCATGACCACCTCCTCTGCTGCTAAAGACCTCCCTTTCCCACTTGCCTTCATAGTTTTGGTTTCCTAGGGCCCGAGTGGGGCTTCCCTGGTAGCTCAGCTGGTAAAGAACTCACCTGCAATGCAGGAGACCCTGGTTCAATTCCTGGGTTGAGAAGGTCCCCTGGAGAAGGGATAGGCTACCCACTCCAGTATTCTTGGGCTTCCCTGGTGGGTCAGAATCCACCTGCAAGGCAGAAGACCTGGGTTTGATCCCTGGGTTGGGAAGATCCCCTGGAGGAGGGCATGGCAACCCACTCCAGTATTCTTCCCTGGAGAATTTCCATGGACAGAGGAGCATGGTGGCCTACAGCTCATGGGGTCACAAAGAGTTGGACATGACTGAGTGACTAAGCACAGCACAGCACAGGGCCAGAGTAAGAAAGCAAAAGCAGAAACCATTCCAGAACACAGGAACTGGGGTAGATATACTGACCACATGATGTCCATTAACCTCATAGGTAGATGTTATATGACCTCTTAAAAGTAGTTCAAAAAAGCAATCTTTTACAAAGGTCATATAAGATAATTTCCCAATTTCCTCTCAAACATCATGAAATAACCAGAGTCCTAGCTACCAGGACTTATCAGATAATTGGGCCTGAAAATGATGTCTCATTGTTCAGCAGAAATATTTGTCCTTCACAGTATCACAGGAGCCTTGGGAAATTTTGATGCTTTATTATTGACAATACTAGTAACCAGAGTCTCAGGGGTCAGTAAACTCTAGCCTGTGGACCAAATGAGTACCACACCCTATAAGACTTTAAAAAAAAAAAAAAAATGACAGACACTACAAAGCTTAAAATATTTACTCTCTGGCCCTTTACAGTAAATGTCTACTAACCACTGAACTAGAAGAAATTTGAGACTTTCATTACTTAAAACTTACATAGCGGCTATAAAGCTAGAGCCTTCTTTCATTCTTGACTCATTTCTAAGCAGATGGCTAAGATACTTGCTCAAAGAAAAGCACCCTGAACCTCCTTGTTGAAACAAAAGAATTAAAGTTAGAAGCAAGGTGCAAAAGGAAAAGTCATATCAGAGAATCAATAACATCAGTTGGGAGATGGGGATGAATTATCCAGGTGAAGAGAAGAAAATGTTCAGAAGTACGAAGGAACATAGGGAATTTGAGAAAATCCAAGTGGTCCAGCTAAGGTCAGAGTACAAGGGGAATATGAATGAGACTTAAGGCTATACAAGTAAAGAAAAGTTAAAAATGAAAGAATTTATACACAGAAAAGCATCTGGACCTTATCCTGAGGACACTAGGGAGCAACTGGAACAAGAGTCCAGTGCTATCTGTAATATTTTTTTTAAGCCCAGAGCACCTGCAGACTAACGAGTCAGACCCCATCCTGAAAGTGAAGTTGTAATGGTGGTTTTTGAGTGGGAAACATGAGATGTTATTGGATCTCAGCTCCAATAGCCCCTCAGAGACCAAGATCCATAAAGCATCCATTTTCCCTCTCACACAGTCCTAAGGCCCTCAGGCGAGTTCAGACATTTCAGATAGAATTAGGGATATCAGCAAAAATACCCTCAAAATAAAAATCTGAGACTCAGGAGAATCTCCTAGGGAAAAATATTTCGACAAAACACACACCAAAAGAAATAGCACATTGCTTGCTGTCAAGAAATGGTTATCGCACTGACCACTGTGGGACCAGAAGGAAGAGGTTATTTCATTTATCATGTATCTAGGTGGGGGTGCGGGGGGGAGGGAAGGTGGGAAGAAAAAAGACTTTACTCAATAAACTGCAGTGTCAAAATATACGGCATTTTGCCTCCTCACAATTTGCCTTCAGACTGTTGAACCCACACCTGTTTTGACAAGACTTCAGCAAGCTCCTCTGTACTGCTCTGCCCCATTTTCTGCCAAATAACTAGCCACCCACAAAACTCAGCAGAGACCCCAGGAAAAAAGACAGGAAAAGAGAGAAAAAACAAGACACCCACCTGCACTTTTTTTGTAAGGGCCTTTAGGAAGTCACAAGCCTGCATTCCTGGGTCTCTCACAGTTCATTTCAGTCACTCAGTCGTGTCCAACTCTTTGTGACCCCGTGGACTGCAGCACCCAAGAACTCCCTATCCATCCCAACTCCTGGAGCTTACAAAAACTCATCTCCATTGAGTCTGTGATGCCATCCAACAATCTCATCCTCTGTTGTCCCCTTCTCCTCCTGCCTTCAATCTTGCCCAGCATCAGGGTCTCTTCCAAGGAGTCAGTTCTTCGAATCAGGTGGCCAAAGTATTGGAGCTTCAGCTTAAGCATCAGTCCTTCCAATGAATATTCAGGACTGATTTCCTTTAGGAAGGACTGGTTGGATCTCCCTGCAGTCCAAGGGATTCTCGAGAGTCTTCTCTACCAACACAGTTCAAAAGCATTAATTCTTTGGAGCTCAGCTTTCTTTATAGTCCAACTCTCACATCCATACATGACTACTGAAAAAAACCATAGCTTTGACTAGATGGACCTTTGTTGGCAAAGTAATGTCTCTGCTTTTCAATATGCTATCTAGGTTGGTCATAACTTTTCTCCCAAGGAGTAAGAGTCTTTTCATTTCATGGCTGCAGTCACCATCTGCAGTGATTTTGGAGACCAAAACAACAGTCTGTCACTGTTTCCATTGTTTTTCCAATCTATTTGCCATGAAATGATGGGGCCAGTTGCCATGTTAGTTTTCTGAATGTTGAATTTTAAGCCAACTTTTTCACTCTCCTCTTTCACTTTCATCTAGAGGCTCTTTAGTTCTTCGCTTTCTGCTGTAAGGGTGGTGTCATCTGCATATCTGGAGAAGGAAATGGTGACCCCCTCCAGTATTCTTGCCTGGAGAATCCCAAGGACGGAGGAGCCTGCTAGGCTACAGTCCATGGGGTCGCTAAGAGTCAGATACAACTGAACAACTTCACTTTCACTTTTCACTTTCATGCATTGGAGAAGGAAATGGAAACCCACTCCAGTATTCTTGCTTGGAGAATCCCAGGGACAGAGAAGCCTGGTGGGCTGCTGTCTATGTGGTCGCACAGAGTCAGACACTACTGAAGCGACTTAGCAACAGCAGCAGCAGTATCTGCATATCTGAGGTTATTGATATTTCTCCCAGCAATCTTGATTCCAGCTTGTGCTTCATCCAGCCCAGCATTTCTCACAGTGTACTCTGCATAAAAGTTAAATAAGCAAGGTGATAATATACAGCCTTGATGTACTCCTTTCCTGATTTGGAACCAGTCTGTTGTTCCATGTCCAATTCAAACTGTTGCCTCTTGGCCTGAATACAGATTTCTCAGGAGGCAGCTCAGGTGGTCTGATATCCCCATCTCTTTCAGACTTTTCCACAATTTGTAGTGATCCACACAGCCAAAGGCTTTGACATAGTCAATAAAGCAGATGTTTTTCTGGAACTCTGTAGTTTTTTCGATGATCTGATCCTTCCCATTCTATTGTTTTTGTCTATTTCTTTGCATTGATCACTGAGGAAGACTTTCCTATCTCTCCTTGCTATTTTTTGGAACTCTGCATTCAAATGGGTATATATTTCCTTTTCTCCTTTGCCTTTCGATTCTCTTCTATTCACAGCTATTTGTAAGGCCTCCTCAGACAATGATTTCGCCTTTTTCATGGGGATTGTCTTGATCACTGCCTCCTGTACAATGTCAGGAACCTCTGTCCATAGTTCTTCAGGCACTCTATGAGATCTAATCCCTTGAATCCCAATGACCTCACCACCAACCAATCAGAAGAATTTCTATGAGCTGATCACACCCTCCTCTTTGAACCATTACTATAAAACTCATCACTACCCCTTCCAGGTCAGTTTTGAGGGCATTACCCCACTGAGGTCCCCTTTGTGTAGCAAAGCAATGAAGCTATGCTTCTTCACCCAAAAATCTGTCTCTGAAATTTAATTCGGTGTCAGGGTTCAGAGGCCAGATTCGGCTTGAGAGAAGAGGGAACTGCATTTTCATGTCCTGAGAGAGCCAAAGCAGAGAGACTAGCTCAGAATCACCAAATGGAGGTGTGGTGGGGAGTGTGAGTATTAGGAAATTAACCTTGAAAGATACATCATGCCCAATCCATTGGCTGAATAAGATAAAACTGTGAGGTGATGATTGGTGAAATAAGGAACTGAATGAACCATTTACTTCTTAAATGGGCTAGAATTTGAAATGATCTGTAGTCATCTGCTATGCAGTAATTAAAGCCTCTTGGGACCACTTTTTTTTTTTTTTCTAGCCATGATTGCATTGACCATTTCTACACAGGTTTCAACTAGCTTCAAATGGTGTTATCTGACAGTTCTTCATGTCAGTCAGTACTTCCTGCCCTGGGCATCCCTCAGGGAACCACTGGGCACTCATTTATGTAACACCCAAGAGTGTAAGAGAGTTAAAGCCCATGGGATACCCCCTGACCACAGAATGGGTCATGGTGGCTAATATATCATTCTTCTTCTTTCTTTTTTTAGATGAACAATTCTGAGGCCTGTTTGATCAAGCTCCTCAGAAGCTCTCAGAATCAGTTGACTGGTAACAGTACCTAAATCAATAAGAAAACTTTTTAATGGCCTTCCCACCTTTCCTTTCTTCATTTCTCTATCTCTCATGCCTTCTCCCTAGAATCACATTCCTAAATAAACTAACTGCACACCGGTCTCTCCCTTGTTTCTGCTCCCAGGGGAAGCCAAGTTAAGATATGTGCCATTTACAGCAAGGACTCTGGCTCCTTCAGCTTCAAAGTTTCTCCAAGGCTGTGGCTGTGAAGATGAGTGAGACCCGTGATGGGAAGCTGGTGTCTGAGTCATCTGACATCCTCTTCAAGTGAAAGGTTCCTGTGGTCCCTCCCAGCTTCCTACGCGCTCACTCCTGCAGAAGAAGCTGAGCAGGGGAGCCTTGGAATGGGAGACTTGAGGCTCAGCCCTGGTCCTCAGCCCACCCTGGGGAGAGTCAACGCTCTGGGGTTCCCCTTTTTGCCCATGCCCTCAATTTAAAAAAGGCATTTCAAGTGTCTTTTTCAGAATAAAGCCTCAGTTAGCTCTGCAACCTTCCACTCTCCACCACCAAAAAAAAAAAAAAAAAGTAAAATACAGGTGCCATTTAGTGCCCTCTTCAGTGTTTGTTTTTAAGTTGTGACCCACAGGACTCTGGGTTTATTCACTAATGCAACATATACTCACCCTGTTCCCATTGTGAAACTGGCACTTTTCTGCGTTTTGAGGATATGCTGTAAACAATGTTCCTATTCACACAGAGTTTGCATGCAACATGGGAGAAACATGTAATAGTCAAGTAAACAGATAAACAAGATTATGTCAGAGAGTGATGAAGAAAATAGACAAGATGAACATGGCAGTGATAGAGGGGACAGTGGCTGTTTGCTGCTGCTGCTGCTGCTGCTAAGTCGCTTCAGTTGTGTCCGACTCTGTGCGACCTCATAGACGGCAGCTCACCAGGCTCTGCCGTCCCTGGAATTCTCCAGGCAAGAACACTGGAGTGGGTTGCCATTTCCTTCTCCAGTGCATGAAAGTGAAAAGGGAAAGTGAAGTCACTCAGTCGTGTCCGACTCTGCGACCCCATTGACTGCAGCCTCCCAGGCTCCTTGTCCATGGGATTTTCCAGGCAAGAGTACTGGAGTGTGTTGCCATTGCCTTCTCCAGACAGCTGTTTAGATAGTGTAATAAAAGAAAACCTTTCTCAGGAGGTGACATTTGAGCTCAGCTCTGAATCTCAGGAAGGAAATAGTCCTGAGAAGATCTTACGGAAATATGTTTTATGAAAAAAGCAGCAGTGAGTACAAAGACCATAAATTCCAACAGCAACGCCTGGGGCCCACACAGCAAGTGGGAGACTGTCCTGCCCTGAAGAACAGTTGGAGAAGGGGAGGGTTAATCCAAGTGGCCAACACCAGAGTGTACACAGACTTACCCCTCCCCTCAAATCACCAAAATACCCTTACTGGGTAGAGTTCAACACTTTTTTTTTTTTTTTTCAATTTTTTTCTTTTTAATTTTATTTTATTTTTAAACCTGAAACACTGTATTAGTTTTGCCAAACATCAAAATGAATCCGCCACAGGTATACATGTGCTCCCCATCCTGAACCCTCCTCCCTCCTCCCTCCCCACACCATCCCTCTGGGTCGTCCCAGTGCACCAGCCCCAAGCATCCAGTATCGTGCATTGAACTTGGACTGGCAACTCGTTTCATACATGATATTACACATGTTTCAATGCCATTCTCCCAAATCTTCCCACCCTCTCCCTCTCCAACAGAGTCCATAAGACTGTTCTATACATCAGTGTCTCTTTTGCTGTCTTGTACACAGGGTTATTGTTACCATCTTTCTAAATTCCATATATATGTGTTTGTATACTGTATTGGTGTTTTTCTTTCTGGCTTACTTCACTCTGTATAATAGGCTCCAGTTTCATCCACCTCATTAGAACTGATTCAAATGTGTTCTTTTTAATGGCTGAGTAGTACTCCATTGTGTATATGTACCACAGCTTTCTTATCCATTCATCTGCTGATGGGCATCTAGGTTGCGTCCATGTCCTGGCTATTATAAACAGTGCTGTGGTGAACATTGGGGTACACGTGTCTCTTTCCCTTCTGGTTTCCTCAGTGTGTATGCCCAGCAGTGGGATTGCTGGATCATAAGGCAGTTCTATTTTCAGGTTTTTTAAGGAATCTCCACACTGTTCTCCATAGTGGCTGTACTAGTTTGCATTCCCAGCAACAGTGTAAGAGGGTTCCTTTTTCTCTGCACCCTCTCCAGCACTTATTGCTTATAGACTTTTGGATCGCAGCCATTCTGACTGGTGTGAAATGGTATCTCATAGTGGTTTTGATTTGCATTTCTCTGATAATGAGTGATGTTGAGCATCTTTTCATGTGTTTGTTAGCCATCTGTATGTCTTCTTTGGAGAAATGTCTATTTAGTTCTTTGGCCCATTTTTTGATTGGGTCATTTATTTTTCTGATCTCATTCAAATATGAAGGAGAAATCAAAAGCTTTTCAGACAAGCAAAAGCTGAGAGATTTCTGCACCACCAAACCAGCTCTCCAACAAATACTAAAGGATATTCTCTAGACAGGAAACACAAAAACGGTGTATAAATTCGAACCCAAAACAATAAAGTAAATGGCAATGGGATCATATTTATCAGTAATTACCTTAAACGTAAATGGGTTGAATGCCCCAACCAAAAGACAAAGACTGGCTGAATGGATACAAAAACAAGACCCCTGCATATGTTGTCTACAAGAGACCCACCTCAAAACAGGGGACACATACAGACTGAAAGTGAAGGGCTGGAAAAAGATTTTCCATGCAAATAGGGACCAAAAGAAAGCAGGAGTAGTAATACTCATATCAGATAAAATAGACTTTAAAACAAAGACTGTGAAAAGAGACAAAGATGGTCACTACATAATGATCAAAGGATCAATCCAAGAAGAAGATATAACAATTATAAATATATATGCACCCAACACAGGAGCACCACAATATGTAAGACAAATGCTAACAACTATGAAAGGAGAAATTAACAATAACACAATAATAGTAGGAGACTTTAATACCCCACTCACACCTATGGATAGGTCAACTAAACAGAAAATTAACAAGGAAACACAAACTTTAAATGATACAATAGACCAGTTAGACCTAATTGATATCTATAGGACATTTCATCCCAAAACAATGAATTTCACCTTTTTCTCAAGCGCACATGGAACCTTCTCCAGGATAGATCACATCCTGGGCCATAAATCTAGCCTTGGTAAATTCAAAAAAATAGAAATCATTCCAAGCATCTTTTCTGACCACAATGCAGTAAAATTAGATCTCAATTACAAGAGAAAAACTATTAAAAATTCCAACATATGGAGGCTGAACAACATGCTGCTGAATAACCAACAAATCACAGAAGAAATCAAAAAAGAAATCAAAATTTGCATAGAAACGAATGAAAATGAAAACACAACAACCCAAAACCTATGGGACACTGTAAAAGCAGCCCTAAGGGGAAAGTTCATAGCAATACAGGCATACCTCAAGAAACAAGAAAAAAGTCAAATAAATAACCTAACCCCTAAACCCTAAAGCAACTAGAAAAGGAAGAAATGAAGAACCCCAGGGTTAGTAGAAGGAAAGAAATCTTAAAAATTAGAGCAGAAATAAATGCAAAAGAAACAAAAGAGACCATAGCAAAAATCAACAAAACCAAAAGCTGGTTCTTTGAAAGGATAAATAAAATTGACAAACCATTAGCCAGACTCATCAAGAAACAAAGGGAGAAAAATCAAATCAATAAAATTAGAAATGAAAATGGAGAGATCACAACAGACAACACAGAAATACAAAGGATCATAAGAGACTACTATCAACAATTATATGCCAATAAGATGGACAACGTGGAAGAAATGGACAAATTCTTAGAAATGTACAACTGTCCAAAACTGGATTAGGAAGAAATAGAAAATCTTAACAGACCCATCACAAGCATGGAAATTGAAACTGTAATAAAAAATCTTCCAGCAAACAAAAGCCCAGGTCCAGACGGCTTCACAGCTGAATTCTACCAAAAATTTAGAGAGGAGCTAACACCTATCTTGCTCAAACTCTTCCAGAAAATTGCAGAGGAAGGTAAACTTCCAAACTCATTCTATGAGGCCACCATCACCCTAATACCAAAACCTGACAAAGATCCCACAAAAAAAGAAAACTACAGGCCAATATCACTGATGAACATAGATGCAAAAATCCTTAACAAAATTCTAGCAATCAGAATCCAACAACACATTAAAAAGATCATATACCATGACCAAGTGGGCTTTATCCCAGGGATGCAAGGATTCTTCAATATCCACAAATCAATCAATATAATACAAGACATTAACAAATTGAAAAATAAAAACCATATAATTATCTCAATAGATGCAGAGAAAGCCTTTGACAAAATTCAACATCCATTTATGATAAAAACTCTCCAGAAAGCAGGAATAGAAGGAACATAACTCAACATAATAAAAGCTATATATGACAAACCCACAGCAAACATTATCCTCAATGGTGAAAAATTGAAAGCATTTCCTCTAAAGTCAGGAACAAGACAAGGGTGCCCACTTTCACCATTACTATTCAACATAGTTTTGGAAGTTTTGGCCACAGCAATCAGAGCAGAAAAAGAAATAAAAGGAATCCAAATTGGAAAAGAAGAAGTAAAACTCTCACTATTTGCAGATGACATGATCCTCTACATAGAAAACCCTAAAGACTCCATCAGAAAATTACTAGAACTAATCAATGATTATAGTAAAGTTGCAGGATATAAAATCAACACACAGAAATCCCTTGCATTCCTATACACTAATAATAAGAAAACAGAAAGAGAAATTAAGAAAACAATTCCATTCACCATTGCAACGGAAAGAATAAAATACTTAGGAATATATCTACCTAAAGAAACTAAAGACCTATATATAGAAAACTATAAAACACTGGTGAAAGAAATCAAAGAGGACACTAACAGATGGAGAAATATACCATGTTCATGGATTGGAAGAATCAATATAGTGAAAATGAGTATACTACCCAAAGCAATTTATAGATTCAATGCAATCCCTATCAAGCTACCAACGGTATTCTTCACAGAGCTAGAACAAATAATTTCACAATTTGTATGGAAATACAAAAAACCTCGAATAGCCAAAGCTATCTTGAGAAAGAAAAATGGAACTGGAGGAATCAACCTACCTGACTTCAGGCTCTACTACAAAGCCACAGTTATCAAGACAGTATGGTACTGGCACAAAGACAGAAATATAGATCAATGGAACAAAATAGAAAGCCCAGAAATAAATCCACGCACATATGGACACCTTATCTTTGACAAAGGAGGCAAGAATATACAATGGATTAAAGACAATCTCTTTAACAAGTGGTGCTGGGAAATCTGGTCAACCACTTGTAAAAGAATGAAACTAGCACACTTTCTAACACCATACACAAAAATAAACTCAAAATGGATTAAAGATCTAAACGTAAGACCAGAAACCATACAACTCCTAGAGGAGAACATAGGCAAAACACTCTCTGACATACATCACAGCAGGATCCTCTATGACCCACCTCCCAGAATATTGGAAATAAAAGCAAAAATAAACAAATGGGACCTAATTAAACTTAAAAGCTTCTGCACATCAAAGGAAACTATTAGCAAGGTGAAAAGGCAGCCTTCAGAATGGGAGAGAGAAAATAATAGCAAATGAAGCTACTGACAAACAACTAATCTCAAAAAGATACAAGAGTTCAACACTTTTGTACTATTCCCCTGAGGGGCCTTTTCTCTCACAAGAGGCGGTGATCAAAACCATCCTCAAGAAAAACGAATACAAGAAGGCAAAGTGGTTATCTGAGGAGGCCTTACAAATAGCTGAGAAAAGAAGAGAAGTGAAAGGTAAAGGAGAAAAGAAAAGATTTACACATCTGAATGCAGAGTCCCAAAGAACAGCAAGGAGAGACAAGAAAACCTTCATAAGTGAACAAGGCAAAGAAATAGAGGAAAATAATAGAATGGAAAATACAAGAGATCTCTTCAAGAAAATTAGAGATACCAAGGGAATATTTCATGCAAAGATGGGCACAATAAAGGACAGAGATAGTATGGACCTAACAGAAGCAGAAGATATTAAGAAGAGGTGGCAAGAATACACAGAAGAACTATACAAAAAAAGAATGTAATGACCCAGATAACCACGGTAGTGTGATCACTCATCTAGAGCCAGATATCCTACAGTGTGAAGTCAAGTGGGCCTTAGGAAGCATCACTATGAACAAAGCTAGTGGAGGTGATGGAATTCCAGCTGAGTTATTTCAAATCCTATAAGATGCTGCTGCTAAAGTGCTGCACTCAATACACCAGCAAATTTGGAAAACTCATCAGTGGCCATGGGACTGCAAAAGGTCAGTTTTCATTCCAATCCCAAAGAAAGGCAATGACAAGGAATGTTCAAACTACCACACAATGGCACTCATCTCACACACTAGCAAAGTAATGCTCAAAATCCTTCAAGCTAGGCTTCAGCAGTATGTGAATCAGGAACTTCCAGATGTTCAAGCTGGATTTAGAAATCCAGAGATCAAATTGCCAACATTCATTGGATAATAGGAAATGCAAGAGAATTCCAGAAAAATATCTACGTCTGCTTCATTGACTACACTAAAGCCTTTGACTGTGTGGATCACCACAAACTGTGGAAAATTCTTAAAGAAATGGGAATACCAGACCACCTGACCTGCCTCCTGAAAATCTGTATGCAGGTCAAGAAGCAACAGTTAGAATTGGACATGGAAAAACAAACTGTTTCCAAACTGGAAAAGGAGTACGTCAAGGCTGTATATTGTCACTCTGCTTATTTAACTTATATGCAGAGTATATCATGTGAAATGCCAGCTGGATGAAGCACAAGCTGGAATCAAGATTGCTGGGGGAAACAGCAATGGCCTCAGATATGCAGATGACACCATCTTTATAGCAGAAAGTGAAGAGGATCTAAAGACCCTCTCAATGGTGATGAAAGAGGAAAGTGGGGAAAAAAAAAAAAAACTGCCTTAAAACTCAGCATTCAAAAAACAAAGATCATGGCATGCAGTTCCATCACCTTGTAGCAAATAGATGGGGAAGCAATGGAAACAGTGACAGACTATTTTCTTGGTCTCCAAAATCACTGCAGATGGTGACTGCAGCCATGGAATTAAAACATCCTTACTTCTTGCAAGAAAAGTTATGCCAAACCTAGACAGTGTTATCTAAAAGCAGAAACATCACTTTGCCAACAAAGGTCTGTATAGTCAAAGCTATGATTTTACCAGTAGTCATGTATAGATGTGAGAGTTGGACCATAAAAAAGGCTGAGCACCAAAGAATTAACGTTTTTGAACTGTAGTGTTGGAGAAGACTCTTGAGAGTCCCTTGAGCTTCAAAGAGATCAAACCAGTCAATCCTAAAGGAAATCAATCCTGAATATTCATTGGAAGGACCGATGCTGAAGCTGAAGCTCCAATACTTTGGCCTCCTTTTACGAAGAGCCAACTCATTTGAAAAGACCCTGATGCTGGGAAAAATTGAAGGCAGGAGGAGAAGGGGATGATAGAGGATGAGGTGGTTGGATGGCATCACTGACTCAGTGGACATAAGTTTGAGTAAACTCTGGGAGTTGGTGATGGAGAGAAGACTACACATGGACATCACCAGATGGTCAACACCGAAATCAGATTGATTATATTCTTTGCAGCCAAAGATGGAGAAGCTCTATACAGTCAGCAAAAACAAGACCGGGAGCTGACTGTGGCTCAGATCATGAACTCCTTATTGCCAAATTCAGACTTAAACTGAAGAAAGTAAGGAAAACAAGTAGGCCATTCAGGTATGACCTAAATCAAAGCCCTTATGATTATACAATGGAAGTGAGAAATAGATTTAAGGGACTAGATATGATAGAGTACCTGATAAACTATGGATGGAGGTTCATGACATTGTACAGGAGACAGGGATCAAGACCATCCCCAGGGAAAAGAAATGCAAGAAAGCAAAATGGCTGTCTGGGGAGGCCTTACAAATAGCTGTGAAAAGAAGACAAGCAAAAAGCAAAGGAGAAAGGGAAAGATGTAAGCATCTGAATGCAGAGTTCCAAAGAATAGCAAGAAAACATAAGAAAGCCTTCCTCAGCGATCAACGCAAAGAAATAGAGGAAAACAACAGAATGGGAAAGACTAGAGATCTCTTCAAGAAAATTAGAGATACCAAGGGAACATTTCATGCAAAGATGGGCTCGATAAAGGACAGAAATGGTATGGACCTAACAGAAGCAGAAGATTAAGCAGAAGTGGAAAGAATATACAGAAGAACTGCACAAAAAAGATCTTCACGGCCAAGATAATCCCGATGGTGTGATCACTCACCTAGAGCCAGACATCCTGGAATGTGAAGTCAAGTGGGCCTTAGAAGCATCACTATGAAGAGAGCTAGTGGAGGTGATGGAATTACAGTTGAGCTATTTCAAATCCTGAAACATGATGCTGTGAAAGTGCTGCATTCAATATGCCAGCAAATTTGGAAAACTCAGCAGTGGCCACAGGACTGGAAAAGGTCAGTTTTCATTCCAATCCCAAAGAAAGGCAATGCCAAAGAATGCTCAAACTACCACACTATTGCACTCATCTCACATGCTAGTAAAGTAATGCTCAAAATTCTCCAAGCCAGGCTTTAGCAATACGTGAACCATGAACTTCCAGATGTTCAAGCTGGTTTTAGAAAAGGCAGAACCAGAGATCAAATTGCCAACATCTGCTGGATCATGGAAAAAGCAAGAGAGTTCCAGAAAAACATCTATTTCTGCTTTATTGACTATGCCAAATTCTTTGACTGTGTGGATCAAAATAAACTGTGGAAAATTCTGAAAGAGATGGGAATACCAGACCACCTGACTTGCCTCTTGAGAAACCTATGTGCAGGTCAGGAAGCAACAGTTCAAACTGGACATGGATTCATTTTGATATTTGGCAAAACTAATACAATTATGTAAAGTTTAAAAATAAAATAAAATTAAAAAAAAAAAAGAAAGAAAAACAGACTGGCTCCAAATAGGAAAGGAGTACATCAAGGCTGTATATTGTCACCCTGCTTATTTAACTTATATGCAGAGTACATCATGAGAAACGCTGGGCTGGAAGAAGGCACAAGCTGAAATCAATATTGCTGGCAGAAATATCAACATACTCAGATATGCAGATGACACCACCCTTATGGCAAAAGTGAAGAGGAACTAAAAAGACTCTTGATGAAAGTGAAAGTGGAGAGTGAAAAAGTTGGCTTAAAGCTCAACATTCAGAAAACGAAGATCATGGCATCTGGTCCCATCACTTCATGGGAAATAGATGGGGAAACAGTGGAAACAGTGGCTGACTTTATTTTGGGGGGCTCCAAAATCACTGCAGATTGTGATTGCAGCCATGAAATTAAAAGACGCTTATTCCTTGGAAGAAAAGTTATGACCAACATAGATAGCATATTCAAAAGCAGAGACATTACTTTGCCAACAAAGGTCCATCTAGTCAAGGCTATGGTTTTTCCAGTTGTCATGTATGGATGTGAGAGTTGGACTGTGAAGAAGGCTGAGCACTGAAGAATTGATGCTTTTAAACTGTGGTGTTGTAGAAGACTCTTGAGAGTCCCTTGGACTGCAAGGAGATCCAACCGGTCCATTCTAAAGGAGATCAGCCCTGGGATTTCTTTGGAAGGAATGATGCTAAAGCTGAAACTCCAGTACTTTGGCCATCTCATGAGAAGAGTTGACTCGTTGGAAAAGACTCTGATGCTGAGAGGGATTGGGGGCAGGAGGAGAAGGGGACGACAGAGGATGAGATGGCTGGATGGCATCATGGACTCGATGGATGTGAGTTTGAGTGAACTCTGGGAGATGGTAATGAACAGGGAGGCCTGGAGTGCTGCAGTCCATGGGGTCACAAAGAGTTGGACACGACTGAGTGTATGAACTGAACTGAACTCATTAGAAAAGACCCAAAACCAGTACAGTATTATAAAGTAATTAGCCTTCAATTAAAATAAATAAATTTATATTAAAAAAAAAAAGAAATATCCAAGAAAAGACCCTGATGCTGGACAAGATTGAAGGCAGGAGGAGAAGGGGACAACAGAGGATGAGATGGTTGGATGGCATCACGGACTCAATGGACATGAGTTTGAGCAAGCTCCGGGAGTTGGTGATGGACAAGGAAGCCTGTTTTACTGCAGTACATGGGGTCACAAAGAGTCAGACGTGACTGAGCAATTGAACAACAACAAATTAAGAAGATGGAGCCCATCCTATGAACCTAGTTAACATCAATACCTTAGCTGCCATCTCATCCCCTTAGTTACCATCTCATGTGGTGATGGAATTGGTTAGATGGGAT
Source organism: Bubalus kerabau (assembly GCF_029407905.1). Lineage (NCBI taxonomy): Eukaryota > Metazoa > Chordata > Mammalia > Artiodactyla > Bovidae > Bubalus > Bubalus kerabau. The sequence goes on from NC_073624.1 coordinate 225,442,797, forward strand.
TGGTTAGATGGGGCTTAGAGAAACCAATGTCAAAGGTGCTCCCAATTAAGGAGTTGGTAGGAAACAGGGAGTTGTAGAAAATACATCAATACATGGAAATCACATACAAGAAAGATTTTAAGATATAAGAAGATCAATTCCTATGTCCTGCTAAAACTATATATCTGATTAGTTATCTATTTTATACATAGTATCCATAGTATCCATGCGTCATTCTCAAATCTCCCAATTCCTCCCACCACCTCCTTTCCCCTTTGGTATCCATACGTTTGTTCTCTATGTCTTATGTCTCTATTTCTGCTTTGCAAATAGGATAAACCGTATCATTTTTCTAGATTCCACATGTATGTGGTAATATACATTATCTGTAAGGAAAACATACTGTATACAACAGGCAACTCTACTTAATGCACTGTGGGGACCTGAACAGGAATGAAGTCCAAAAGGCATGGGACAGATGTATAAGTATGGCTGATTCATTTTGCTCTACAGTAGAAACTAACACTGGAGATGGAAACGGCAACCCACTCCAGTATTCTTGCCTCGAGAATCCCCATGAATAGAGGAACCTGGTGGTGGGCTACAGTCCATAGGGTTGCAGAGTCAAACAGAACTGAAGTGACTGAGCACATACGCACACAGAAACTAACACAACATTTAAAGCAACTGTACTCCAATAAGAATTAATTTTAAAAACTATATCAAAGTTTTACATAATAACTTGTTTTTCCTCATATGATCAATATGATTCTATTACTTCATTTAGAATCCTAAAACTTCTCTTTCTCAAAAAAAAAAAAAAATTCCAGTTGAATCTAATAAATACCTTGCTTTCCTTTAGCAGCCAAATAGTGCAAGAGATCATTTGTCACCTATATGCATGTTTCTGGTGTGCCACAACTAACCTCACAAAAGACTCTTTTCTCTCCTATCCCCTCATCTTCTGAAGACTCCATATCCTTATACTCTCCTTCATTTCCATAATTCTGTTGAAAACTGGCTTTCTGTCTCATTTTTAGGTTAGACTGTGAGGATCTGGGGGCTTCCCCGGAGGCTCAGTGGTAAGGAATCCACCTGCCAATTCAGGAGACAAAGGAGATGCTGGTTTGATCCCTGGGTCAGGACGATCCCCTGGAGAAGGAAATGGCAACACACTCCAGTATTCTTGCCTGGAGAATCCCATGGACAGAGGACCCGGGCGGGCTGCAGTCCATGGGTCACAAAGAGTTGGACACGACTGAAGTAAATGAGCATGTATCATGCACATGAGGATCTGATAATGGTTGGAAGTGTGAGCTCTGAACAAACTCAGGCATCAGCCATTAGGCAAGTAAGAATTGTTTTTGAGGTGTCTGGATACTGTCCACTCAACAATTGTGTTCAAGCTAGTCCTGATCACAAGGAGACAGACAAAATAATTTGAAATAAAACTTGATCCCTCCTAACATAAACGCTTTCTTTTCTTCCACCAAGACCCCAAGGACTCTTAATGTGTAAATGCACTTCAGGTTGAGGAAAAAGCAGAATCCCCAATCAAACTTTCTTCTTCCCATCTTCTGAAAGGAACTTTTCCCTGTTCCTATTTGAATTGTTAATCCTCTTGTGTTGCTGTTGGCAGAAATATATATCTTATGTCATTTTGATAAAGTTGTGTGTTTAATGTTCCTACAGTTAAGTGAGAGGGGGAAAAAATCCTAACATTTTTAAAATGAGGCACTTCAAGGAGCAGAGAGAACATGAGGTGGGAATGACTAATTCCGAGGTAGTAGGTTACCCCCAGTAACATACATCACTCTCCAACCTGCAGAAAATAGCACACATTTTTCATTCTCCTTTGCACACATGCTTGGTTTTATCCCCTACTCTGTAAGAAGGAGAGTGTCTGACTTTGTTTCTTTGGACTATCCACAGGCTAGAGATGAAATCTGTTCTCCCAACCTTTTTCTCCCAAAGAAAGGAAAGACACTCAGAGACCCAAATTACAATGAGAATTGAAGAGTCTCTGAGAGGTCAAATGAATTTCCCAGGGACACACCAATTTTCTTTCACATTGTGTTTTTCAGTCACTAAGTCGTGTCAACTCTTTGACACCCCACAGACTGCAGCAGGCCAGGCTTGCCTGTCCTTCACTATCTCCCAGTTTGCCCAAATTCATGCCCATTGAGTCAGTAAGGCTGTCTAACCATCTCATCCTCTGCCACCCTCTTCTCCTTTTGCCTTAAATCTTTCCCAGCATCAGGGTCTTTCAGGGGGCCCTAGCAAAATTGGCTTCCAAGTGAGCAGGAAAAAATAAAGAAATTTGTATGTTACTTGATCTCTAAATTCATCAAGACTCAGCACAATCTGCCCTAAGCAGAGATTCTTAAGCACTCATGTTTGAAAAGTGACAAGGTACACCTATAAATATTTAGAACTGGTTTATCTCTAAAATATGTATCTTTAAAGTTAGAGCAAAAACTGAATTTATGCCAGGAGACATTTTAGACTTGATTTGAACTGGACCCAGGAAAATCATGAAAGACAACTACAATGCTCAGGGTGGCCAAGTGTGTGCTTAGGAGCAGATCTCCTAGTTTTGAATCTATTCCAGTTCTCACTAGCTGTGTGACCCTGGGGAAAATGCTTCACCTTTCTAAGCCTCAGTTTCCTCACCTGTGCAATAAGCATCATAGGGTGTACTACCATTAATTATGAATCATAGTACCTAATTATAATAGAGTCTGTGATAGAATTGTATGAGACGGAGCATATAAAGGGTTTAGTGTGGTGTCTGGCAGGTATAAGTAGGTCTGATCAAAGGTCAGATGCCTGGTGGTCATGATTAAAATATGAAAAGGAACAGGCACAAAAGCCTGAGAAGATACCAGATGTCTGATCCAGGCTTCCTGAATTTAAGTCTTTTCTAAGATGCCTGAGTGAATCACAAAGGATTCAAAATGACCATGCTGGACCTTGCTGGTAGTCCGGTGGTCAAGAATCTGCCTGCCAATGCAGGCGACATGGGTTAAATCCTGGGGGAAGATCTCACATGCCATGGGGCAACTAAGTGTGTGCACTGCAACCACTGAAGCCCAAGTGCCCTAGAGCCCACGCTCCACAACAAGAGAGGCCACCGCAATAAGAAGTCCATGTGCTGTGACAAAGATCCAGTGCAGCTAAACAGACATTTATTTTTTTTTTAATGACCATGATAGGCCATGCAAAAACCATATGCTATGAGGAAGGGGGCTATTACCACCATTTTGCAGAAGGGAAATTAGAATTCAGAGATGCACTGACTCCAGAGGGCTCACCTTAGGATTTAAGTGGCAGAGGTGGGACTTGGACCCACTTACTTGCACCACACATGCTCTTTCCACTATAAAAATCCTCCCCAGAAAGTAGAGCTTTTCCAGGAGGCTGCAAATGGTAAGAAACCCCCAAAGGTCCTGACACTGTGAGGAGTCACCAGTAAGCAAAGCTTATCTGAGGTGAACCCAGAGAGTCCTTTCTTCTTTTTCTGATTATGATGAAAAGCTCACAGCTTCAAAAGTGGCTTTAAAAGGGGCAAATGCTTGAGTGCTTGCTTCATTCACCCCTGTGCACTGGCAAGTGTGAACAGGGGGTCTTGTCAGGGCTCTCTATATGCTGGCCCCATCACTCACCAGCCTGTTCTCCTCCCAGGAAGAACGAGTGGCCTGCAGGGAGCACACCCTGTCTCATGGTAGGGATGCCCACCCAATTTCCCTGCCAGACACAAGCATCTTCACTTGAAAATAGGGGATAAAAGTCAAAAAACTTCCTGTCAGCTTTGATACACACCAAGTGTTATGCTGATCCATCACTGTGTCCCATCTTATCCAATCTTCTCAGCAATCCTCTGACATGGGTGTTATTATGGCTGTTTTGCAGATGGAGAAACTGAAGCCCCACAAGAGACCAGTGTCATTCAAATGATGAGTGGGAGATCCAGGATTCAAACTCAGGCCCTCAGACCCAGATCCTATCCTCAAGATACTGTCACACCCCAAAGAGAAACTCTTAAAGAGACTGCATCATTGTAGCAGCTGATGTTAGCTCCCAGGAGAACCACATCCATCTCGAACCTATTTATTAGGGCACTGCATCTTTCCTGGGAGTGAGGTCAATTCTTTAAACCACCACAGCACTAAGACTGAGAGAAATGTGTGTAGATGGCAGCCACTCTGATTTGAAGGGGATTAACTATCAACAATAGCACCTGTGACTCCTGCGATTTCCAAAGGCCGGCCAGACAAATTCATTAGAACATCCTCTGCACCATCCTTTACCACGACTGAGTGGTGGACTCATTCACTCTGACTAATAGAGCAGACACAGAAAGTGAAAATGTATGATGTATCGGAAGCTTCAGCCTATGTAAAAAAGATGGCTTCTTTTTTTCTTCGCACATTCTGTACAGGTCCATGAGCTCAAGCACCAGCCACAGAGACGTCCTTTAAGAAAATAACACAAGGAACAGAGACTCTGGGACCGAACAGACAAGGATTTCCATATCAGTGTTGCCTTTTCCCCTGATGCATGACATTGGGCACCTGCATTCATTCATCCTCTAACTGTTGCAGGCACGCCCAACACTGCACCAGGCAAAATATAGACACCAAAGTGAAGGGAAAATGCTCAGCCCTCGAGGAGAAGGATGCAGTGGCATCACCAGACCAATGGACCAACAATTACAACACACAGTACAGGGACTTCAGGAAGAAAGACATGTGAAATAATGTGTATAATGTTCTATTTCTCTGCACCTCAATTTCCCCATCTGAGAAATGGGAAGGACCACAAAAATACCTATCTCACAAGGTTGGTGAGAGGCACATAAAGAATTCTCCACAGTTCATCATCTCTGGCCACATGTAATTGAACTACTTATGAGAACAAGTTTTCTAATATGCATTTCCTGCAAAATCTTGGTTTACATTTTCTCAGTTGCTCTGGATCTAGCCAAAGGTAGTGTCCTTTCATGATCATCCCATTGAAAGTGGCCCTTTGTGCCTCCTGAAAATTTATCCCGTCCTCCAGCATCTTTCTGTCATAAAATCCCTTGGGATCTGCAGTCACCCTCTTTTTTATTTATTCATTATTATCACTGTTATTATTTCCTCTTCTACAAATGCAAGGGGCTTTCCTGGTAGCTCAGCTGGTAAAGAATCTGCCTGCAATACAGGAGACCCCAGTTCAATTCCTGGGTTGGGAAGATCCCCTGGAGAAGGGATAGGCTACCCAGTCCAGTAGTCTTGGGCTTACCTGGTGGCTCAGATGGTAAAGAATCCACCTGCAATGCAGGATACCTGTGTTCCATCCCTGGGTTGGGAAGATCTCCTGGAGGAGCGCATGGCAAGCCATTCCAGTATTCTTGCCTGGAGTATCCCCATGGACAGAGGAGCCTGGCGGGCTACAGTCCATGAAGGCAAGAAATTCATTTGTCTTTTTATTTACTGTAGTTTCAAACGTCTAGAAGAATGGCTGGCACATAGTAGGTCTTCAACATGTATTTGATGAATGAGTGAATGAATGAATACATGATGTACCCACATCTATAATATGCTAGACTTGCAAGTCAGAGGCTATTTCTCCTCTTTTACCTGAGATGTTTGCAGCATTTATTCATCAAGGGTTTCAAAAAATCACCCCTGCCTTCCAGATCCAACCAGCTTTCTCTTGGAGACCAGAAACAGAGAGATGCAAGTCACCCAGGATCCCCATCATCATTATTATAATTTTACATTGAGCTCAACTTAAGTCCTGCCACACCTCCTTCCATGCCTCTCGGAATTAAATGCATGGATTATTTTCCCCAAACATCCTACTAGGAAAAGAAGAGGCCTCTGTCAGAGCTAAGAGAGCTGGCAGATGAGAGAAGGGAAATAAAATCCATCTTTAAAGCTGTCCTGTGGTTTGCCTGCAGGACTGGTTCTGCTCGCCTCACGTTTCTCAGTGAAGTCCAGCCCAAACATCTGCGCTCTCTAAGAGAGAAGTAAACTGTCCCTCAAATTCAACATAGAAATAACTGACATTTCCTTCAGACACTGGATTTTTGTTCTAGTGAAGAAAAGACAGGGAACAGGGAAGATGGAGGGTTTTCAGAGGAAAACTAACTTTCAGCCACACAGTAAATGTCAAGTGCTCTGGGCTTCCCTGGTGACACCATGGATAAGAATCTGCCTGCCAATGCAGGGGACACAAGTTTGATCCCTAGTCCAGGAAGATTCCATATGCTGTGGAGCAAATAACCCATGCACCGCAACTACTGAGCCCATGAGCTGCAACTACTGAGCCCATGCTTTCAGTTCAGTTCAGTTCAGTTGCTCAGTCATGTCTGACTCTTGTGACCCCATGAACTGCAGCACGCCAGGCCTACCTGTCCATCACCAACTCCTGGAGTACACCCAAACCCATGCCCATTAAGTCAGTGATGCCATCCAACCATCTCATCCTCTGTCGTCCCCTTCTCCTCCTGCCCTTAATTTTTCCCAGCATCAGGGCCTTTTCAAATGAGTCAGCTCTTCGCATCAGGTGGCCAAAGTATTGGAGTTTCAGCTTCAACATCAGTCCTTCCAATGAACACCCAGGACTGATCTCCTTTAGAACGGACTGGTGGAATCTCTTTGCAGTCCAAGGGACTCTCAAGAGTCTTCTCAAACACCACAGTTCAAAAACATCAATTCTTCAGTGCTCAGCTTTCTTTATAGTCCAACTCTCACATCCATACATGACCACTGGAAAAACCATAGCCTTGACTAGACGGACTTTTGTTGACAAAGTAATGTCTCTGCTTTTTAATATTCTGTCCAGGTTGGTCATAACTTTCCTTCCAAGGAGTAACTGTCTTTTAATTTCAAGGCTCCAATCACCATCTTCAGTGATTTTGGAGCCCAAAAAAATAAAGTCAGCCACTGTTTCCCCATCTATTTGCCATGAGGTGATGGGACTGGATGCCATGATCTTAGTTTTCTGAATGTTGAGCCTTAAGCCAACTTTTTCACTCTCCTCTTTCACTTTCATCAAGAGGCTTTTAAGTTCCTCTTCACTTTCTGCCATAAGGGTGGTGTCATCTGCATATCTGAGTGTTGGGAGCCTGCGTGAGGACCTCCACCCATGGCAAATGTCATGAGGAAGGAGGCTCGACATACGCAAAGGCGGGATCGAGCCTCAGGAGTCCCCCTGGAAATCCTCGAGCATCTACCCCCATAACCAGAGCCTGCCGACTTTACTACTTTGTGCTCTCACCTACACCTCTGACTTTACAGGGGGCTGTCCCCCACCACCTCTTTCAGAGAAGGAGTTAACTTAGAGCTCCAGTTAATAATAATTCCTGGGTGTGACAGGAGTGTTCCAAACCTACAAACTCCTCTGAAAGTTCTCTAGCCTGCCTGACAGGCTTGTCCGGCCACTTGTGATTGCTCACAGCCTCCCAACCATGAGGCATGAGATGCTTTAAACCTTCTAAAAACAGGTTCCTTAAAAAAGTTAGAAAACCATTAGTATAAGTATAGTGGGCTGATTAGAAATTGTATTGGTGAAGGGTTTTTCATTTGTTGAGCCAATGTTTGTTGCTAAGTCTCCACATCCCCTGCCCTTACACACATTAATGAATATATAGAATAAATAAGTATTAACCTTTGATATTAATCACGTTAGACCTTAGGCTAAGTAAATTCTTTCCTTAATTAAAACCCACTACACCCTCACCCTATAGGAATGTAACTTTATCTGGTACCTTCAGAAGGTGGAGTCTTTTTTAAGAATAACCACCCCTGGAGAAATAAGTGTCCTGGTTGACTGACCGCTGTCACAAGGAGAGGGTCATAAATTGTCAGCTGGCCCCCTGGCCAGAAGATGATGTAACACCCCTAAGACCTCTGTATACATTTGTATGAAGCACCTGACTTTGATAAAAGTCAGGACTGCTGACCCCGCGTGACTTTTGCATAACATCTCAGTGTATAAAAGTAGACCATGGAAAATAAAGAATTAGGATCAGTTTCTCGAAATACTGGTCTCCCCATGTTGCTCTCTCTCTCAAACTCTGGCTGAGTTTCCATCTGGAGCGCAGAGCCCGCCATGCTTACTAATTATGCCTGGGCTTCTAAGATCTGACCAGGGAGGCCTCAGTGTCTCCTCTTCTCCGGGAGAAGGGAAGGACGCCTGCAGCCTACATAAGTGGTGCAGGCTTCTTGTCTTGAAGTTTTATTGGTCTCCCGTGTAAACCAAGCTACTCAGCCTCTTTTCTCCACTGAATTTTCCTACTGATCTATCCTCATTCTATTACTTTTTACATCTGTAATTAATATCTAATTGAAGCTATTGTATCCTGATCCTTGCCGATGCCGTCCCCGCTTCGAACTCCCTGGATCAGCCTGGGCTGGACCTTGGCATCTGAGGTTATTGATATTTCTCCCAGCAATCTTGATTCCAGCTTGTGCTTCCTCCAGCCCAGCATTTCTCATGATGTACTCTGCATAGAAGTTAAATAAGCAGGATGACAATATATAGCCTTGACATACTCCTTTTCCTATTTGGAACCAGTCTGTTGTTCCATGTCCAGTTCTAACTGTTGCTTCCTGACATGCATACAGGTTTCTCAAGAGCCCGTGCTTTAGAGCCCACAAACTGTAGCTACTGAAGCCTGTGTGCCCCAGAGCCCATGCTCCATAGCGAGAGAAGCCACCACCACAAGATGCTTGTGTACTGCAACCAAGAGAAGCCCTCTCTCTCTGCTCGAGAAAGCTCACAGGGCAACAAAGACTCAGTGCAGCCAATAAATAAATAAATAAATAAACATTTTACTATAAAAGGTATGAATGGCAAGTGTTCTAAGATAAATCAGATACCTGAAGAGCTGTAGTTCAGTTCATTTACTCAGTTGCATCCAACTCTTTATGGTCCCATGGACAGCAGCACACCAGGCTTCCCTGTCCATTACCAACCCTAGAGCTTGCTCAAACTCATGTCCATCGAGTCGGTGATGCCATCTAACCATCCCATGCCCTTCTTCTCCTCCTTTCAAATTTTCCCAGGATTAGGGTCTTTTCCAATGTGTCAGTTCTTCACATCCAGTGTCCAAAGTATTGTAGAGTCAAAGAGCTGTAGACTCTGGTTCGAACTCTGGTGGAAACAGCCATGAAAGCCTGACTTGGAGGAATTATCCATGTTATCCATTTCTTTTCATGTGTAACACAGAGGAAATCTCTCAAATAATTACAATAGTCAACATTTAAGATGTTTTTTTCTGTATGTCAGGTACATTGCTAAACGATTTGCACCTACTATTAATTCTTTTGAAATCCTATATGGTCTTTCCTATTATAGTGATTGCTCTTTTAAGGCCCAGACAGGTGAAGTCACTCACCAGAGAATACATAGTTTGTAAGTGGCAAAGTCAAGATCTGAACTCAGATCTCCTGACTGCAGGGCTCCAAATCTACATACACTACCTGGAACAGAAAGAGTATGCAAAAAGAGAAGATTGGGAGGAAAAGGAGTAAATTAGGCACCTCCTCTCCACCAGGTAGCTCAGAGCTACCAGGTGGAAAGAATCTGCCTGCAATGCAGAAGACCCCAGTTTGGTCCCTGGGTTGGGAAGATCCCCTGGAGAAGGGAATGCAACGCACTCCAGTATTCTTGCCTGGAGAATTCCATGGACAGACCATGGGGTGGCAAAGAGTCAGACACAACTGAGCAACTAACCCTTCTTTTTCCCCCTGCCTAGGGTACCAGGATTTTGACTGAGAGGGTGTTACAGGATCTCACACCTGGAGGTAATCAAAGACAAGCAGTTCACTGTTCACTTAAAACTGAGGCTATTTTTTTTACCCCTGAGCCAAATCGCTGAGTAACTGAATTCACTTGCCTACATATCATAATCGGGGTAGGTACAGAGCAGCTCTGACCTACTTTAAAATCAATTTTGATGTGCCCCATGGACTTTTTCAAGCTAGTTTACAAACACAATTCAGTTTTTGTTAAATAAATCTAATTGCTCCTGGGGTGTTAACAGATGACATCGCCTCCCAGGAAGAGCTTGCCAAGATCGGAGCTTCTGTGCAACATTGTCTTACAATAAAATTTCTAAGCCCCAGCTTTGACAAGCTCACAAACAGCGCCCAGGGATGGATCAGAGCACCCTCGTGTCTGACTATGAGATTTTGCCCTGTAATGTAATGTGCTATTAAAAGGCCCCTGTGACACGGTCCTTACATTAATCAGATGTAAGACTCTCTTCTCTCCTCAACCCTTTATCCCAGGCTTAACTTTTTTTTTTTTTTTTTGACACCAGGATCTGGAAAAGAATAACCACCACCAAACAGAAAAAAAAAAGGGGGGGGGCAAAAATAATAAAGAATGTTTTAAAAGTGGTATACATTTGTGAACAACCGCCTTAGAATTAATTGGGGGCAGGAGTTAATCATATAGAAGCATGATCAGAGAACAGCATAATCTGGGTAAGACAGATTCATTTATTTGATCTTGTATTCAGTCCCCAGTAGGCATTCAGAGTTGGCTATAAACCAGGTCCTGTGCTGGACTCTGTGGATTTACTGATGAACAGAGCCAGCCAGCCTCCCTGCCCTCAGAGAGCTCACAGCCTGAGGACAGGGAAAATATGGTGAAAACAATCACAGCAATAAATGTAAAATTTGGGTTGTGATAAATGCTATAATGAAATAGTGAATGGTACTATGAAACTGTAAAGAGAATTTGGGCAGAAATCTAAAGAATGTGATTCTTACACCTAAATCTAAAGGAGGAGAGGTGTTAAATAGGAGGAAAAGGAGATAGAAATCATCAGTGAGGCACCAGTGAAGAAAATCATCACATTGAGGCACTAGTAAAGAGAACAGATTGGAAGGGACTGGATACCAATAAATCTCAGATAGAACTTCTAGAACAGTTCAATTTCTACTCCCATTGACATCATAAGCTATTTAAGTTCCATGACACCCCACTCCAGTACTTTTGCCTGGAAAAACCCATGGACAGAGGAGCCTCATAGGCTGCGGTCCATGGGGTCGCTAGAGTCGGACATGACTGAGCGACTTCACTTTTACTTTTCACTTTCATGCACTGGAGGAGGAAATGGCTCCCTGTTCTTGCCTGGAGAATCCCAGGGACGGGGGAGCCTGGTGGGCTGCCGTCTATGGGGTCGCATAGAGTCGGACACGACTGAAGCGACTTAGCAGCAGCAGCAGCAGCAACCTAAAGATCAGCAAAAACAAGACCAGGAGCTGACTGGCTCAGATCATAAACTCCTTATTACCAAATTCAGACTTCAATTGAAGAAAGTAGAGAAAACCACTAGACCATTCAGGTATGACCTAAATCAAATTCCTTATGATTATACAGTGGAAGTGAGAAACAGTTAAGGGACTAGATCTGATAGATAGAGTTTCTGAAGAACTATGGATGGAGGTTCATGACATTGTACGGGAGACAGGGATCAAGACCATCCCCATGGAAAAGAAATGCAAAAAAGCAAAATGGTGGTTTGGGGAGGCCTTACAAATAGCTGTGAAAAGAAGAGAAGTGAAAAGCAAAGGAGAAAAGGAAAGATATTCCCATTTGAATGCAGAGTTCCAAAGAATAGCAAGGAGAGATAAGAAAGCCTTCCTCAGTGATCAATGCAAAGAAATAGAGGAAAACAACAGAATGGGGAAGACTAGAGATCTCTTCAAGAAAATTGGAGATACCAAGGGAACATTTCATGCAAAGATGGGCTCGATAAAGGAAAGAAATGGTATGGACCTAACAGAAGCAGAAGATATTAAGAAGAGGTGGTAAGAATACACAGAAGAACTGTACAAAAAAGATCTTCATGACCCAGATAATCACGATGGTGTGATCACTCACCTAGAGCCAGACATCCTGGAATGTGAAGTCAAGTGGGCCTTAGGAAGCATCACTATGAACAAAGCTAGTAGAGGTGATGGAATTACAGTTGAGCTATTTCAAATCCTGAAACATGATGCTGTGAAAGTGCTGCACTCAATATGCCAGCAAATTTGGAAAACTCAGCAGTGGCCACAGGACTGGAAAAGGTCAGTTTTCATTCCAATCCCAAAGAAAGGCAATGCCAAAGAATGCTCAAACTACCACACAATTGCACTCATCTCACATGCTAATAAAGTAATGCTCAGAATTCTCCAAGCCAGGCTTCAGCAATACGTGAACAGTGAACTTCCGGACGTTCAAGCTAGTTTTAGAAAAGGCAGAGGAACCAGAGACCAAATTACCAACATCCATTGGATCATGGAAAAAGCAACAGAGTTCCAGAAAAACATCTATTTCTGCTTTATTGACTATGCTAAAGCCTTTGACTGTGTGGATCACAATAAACTGTGGAAAATTCTGAAAGGGATGGGAATACCAGACCATCTGACCTGCCTCTTGAGAAACCTATATGCAGGTCAGGAAGCAACAGTTAGAACTGGACATGGAACAACAGACTGGTTCCAAATAGGAAAAGGAGTACATCAAGGCTGTATATTGTCACCCTGTTTATTTAACTTATATGCAGAGTACATCATGAGAAACACTGGAAGAAGCACAAGCTGGAATCAAGATTGCCAGGAGAAATATCAATAACCTCAGATATGCAGATAACATCACCCTTCTTCACCAGAAAGTGAAGAACTAAAGAGCCTCTTGATGAAAGTGAAAGAGGAGAGTGAAAAAGTTGGCTTAAAGCTCAACATGCAGAAAACTAGGATCATGGCATCCGGTCCCATCACTTCATAGGAAATAGATGGGGAAACAGTAGAAACAGTGGCAGACTTTATTTTGGGGGGCTCCAAAATCACTGCAGATGGTGATTGCAGCCATGAAATTAAGACTCTTACTCCTTGGAAGGAAAGTTATGATCAATCTAGATAGCATATTAAAAAGCAGAGACATTACTTTGCCAACAAAGGTCCGTCTAGTCAAGGCTTTGGTTTTTCCAGTGGTCATGTATGGACGTGAGAGTTCGACTGTGAAGAAAGTTGAGCACCGAAGAATTGATGCTTTTGAACTGTGGTGCTGGAGAAGACTCTTGTGAGTCCCTTGGTCTGCAAGGAAATCCAACCAATCCATCCTACAGGAGACCAGTCCTGGGTGTTCATTGGAAGGACTGATGCTGAGGCTGAAACTCCAATACTTGGCCACCTTATGCAAAAAGTTGACTCATTGGAAAAGACCCTGATGCCAGGAGAGATTGGGGGCAGGAGGAAAAGGGGACGACAGAGGATGAGATGGCTGGATGGCATCACCAACTTGATGCACATGAGTTTGAGTGAACTCCGGAAGTTGGTGATGGACAGGGAGTCCTGGCGTGCTGTGATTCATGAGGTCGCAAAGAGTCTTACACAACTGAGTGACTGAACTGAACTGAACTGCACCTAGAGATTATCTCATCCAATTTCTCATCCATTGTAAGAATCTCAGACTCTATTTTAGTCATTGATTGAAAAAATATTTCTAAGCTTTTCTAGGTTCTGGAGGTACAACAAGTAACAAAATAAAAATTCCCTGCCTGTCTGTAATTTATGGTCTAGTGTGGAGAATCAGATAATAAACAAACAGGTAAAAGAACGGATATATGTATACATATAGCTGATTCACTTTGCTATACAGCAGAAACTAATGCAACATTGTAAAGCAACTACATTCCAATAATAACTTTAAATAAACAAAAATAAACAGGTAAATACAGAATATGTCAAAGACTGGAAGGGATATGAAAAAATTAAAATACAGAGTGATGTGTAGAGAGAGTTCAATGGGGATGGGTTGCTATTTAAATACAGTAGTTTAGAAAGTTTAGAAAGTTCTCACTGGTAAGAAGGCGACATACAAGAAAAATCTTGAAAGAAATAAGAGAGTGAGACATGCAGCTGGCAGGAGAAAGGGTGGTCCAGGCAGAGGCAAAAACGAAACTAAAGACCTTGGAGCAGGTGCGCGTAGGTGTGCTCTAGGGGCAGGGAGGAAGCCCTGTGGTTGGAGCTGAGGGAACAAGAGCAAGAGGGGAATAGGAAATGAGGCCAGAATGGTAATAGAAGAGTTTGTAGAGCTTTGTAGCCCCTTGTAAAAGGCTTTTACTTTCAGGGAGATGGAAAACTCTTGGAGGATCTTAAACAAGAAAGTAGTATAAGATGATTAATATATTGAAAAGAGAACTCTGGGACAATGTGAAAGATTGACTGCAGAAGTCAGAGCAGAGGCAGGGAGACAAGAGAAAAGGCTATTGCAACAATCAAGGCAGGGACTTCCTTGGTGGTCCAGTGGCTAAGAATCAGTGCTCCCACTGAGGGAGCCCGGGTTCAATCCCTGGTCAGGGAATTTGATTCAGCATGCTGCAGTGAAGATTGAAGACCCCACATGTCACAACTAATATTCAGCACATCAAATAAATAACTATTATTTTAAAAAATCAAAGCAAACAAATGATGACTTGGACCAAGTGATAATAGTAGAAATGCTAGAAGTAATTATATTCTAGACATGTGAAGAAGGTAGGGCTGACAAAATTTGCTCATGGATTACACATGAAGTATGAGAGAAAGAAAGGAGGATTAAGATGCTCTCAAAGTGTAATGGGCTGAGCAGCGGGAACAATGGAGCTACCACTGACTGACAGGGGAAAACTGTGGGAAGAGAGCATCTCAGGGAAAGGAACATGAGAAGCCCAGGTGTACACCTATTGAACATGACCTGCTTACTGGAGAGTTATAAGCGAGACATCATATAGGTATGTGGTTTGTTTAATGGTAGGAAGCTCAAGGAAGAGACCTGGGCTAGATATACACAAGCTGGAGTACAGGATGAGATGACCTGATGATAGAGTATTGACAGGGAAGTAAAGTCTAAGGTCTGAGCTCAAAAAAAAAAAAAAACAAACAAAAAAAACTGTTATCTAGGCAATCCAGTCCATTATTCACACAATTATTCCACAGAGTCAACACTTTCCCCATGCCAAAAATATGAGATAAGGAACTGGAGATTCTTTCACCATCCTTTCAATTTTGCCTGGCTTTGTGACTTCCAGCAATAAACAGAATGGGCTCCCCATCCGGTTCAGGATGGGGAGCACATGTATACCTGTGGCGGATTCGTTTTGATGTTTGGCAAAACTAATACAGTGTTTGAGGTTAAAAAAAAAAAAATCTGTACTCATTAAAAAAAAAAAAGAGAGAGAGAGAGAATGGGGTGCAAGTGGTGATGTGCTGACCTTGGACCTAGGCTCAAAGAGGCCTCATTTGCTCCCATTCTACCTCCAGTATCCTGCCATCAGATATACACCATCTATATAAGCGTGGGCTAGCCTGCTGGAGGGAGAAAGGCCGTGTGAAGGATGTCTAAGGCCCACCAACTTCCATATGTGAATAAGGCCAACCTGAAACAGCCAGCCCCCAGCCAGCCCTGAAACTGTCTACAGATGCATAGAGAGTCCAGCATGGGTGAGCTGAATCTAACCCAAAAGAGTAGAACTACGTAGCTGGCCCATAGTCTCATGAAAAATACTACATGGCAGCCACCAAGTTCAACATTTCTCTGGTGGTGCCAATGCAGATGTAAGAGACAGGGATTCGATTCCTGGGACAGGAAGATCCCCTGGAGGAGGGCACAGCAACCCACTCCACTATTCTTGCCTAGAAAGAATAAAGAAGCCTCGCGAGCAAGAGTCCATAGGGTTGCAAAGAGTCAGACACAACTGAAACGACAGCACACACACGTAACCACCAAGTTCAGGGGTTATTTTGCAAGTAATAACAAGGAACTGAAACAACCTTTGTCTTCCCAGCTCTCCAGTTGCAAATCCTATCCTTCCTATTTTATTATTTCCCCTATCTTTCCTATTTTAAATGTCTCATGCCTCATGAAGCTTTGCCTGACGCCTACAGCAAGAAGTCAGCATTTACTCCTCTGAGATCCCATGGCATTTGGTTTGCCTCTTTATGTATTTGTCAGAATAGGCTGGACTCTGCCATAGTAACAGATGTCAGTGGCTTAGTATAACACAGATTTAGTTCTGGTTCATGGTACTCAGCTGATGTGAGTTATCAGGGAATTCCGCAGCACACATTCACTCGGGACCCACCCTGATGCAAGCAGCACCATCCTGCCCCATGCTGCCATCTCAAACTGAGGCTTCTGAGAATGCATAGAGAACTCAGATCTGCCCTTCACCACTTCTACTCATTTCCCACTGCCCAGACCTGATCATACAGCCTCATCTAACTGCAAGAGAGCTGGGAATGAAAAGGAGCATGTGGATACTTGACCCAGTCTCTATCCTTCCTTGTGGCACCATTCCTTTATGCCTTTGATTTGCATGACCTTCTTTCTTATACCAAATGTGCTATCCCCAGGACAGGCTTGATGGGCATGCATGCTATTCAGTAGCACTGGGTCCCCAGCCTAGGACCTCACACTTGTAGTAATGAGCTGCTGTCCCCATCTTGAAATCCTTAATAATTTTTGAACTAGGGGTGGGGGGGGTCTCTCATTTTCATTTTGTCCTGAGCCCCTCAAAGTATGCAGCTGATCTTATTCACAGCTGATCTAGGAGTTTTCAGCCCAAGGTGCTCACTGGTATTACCAGGGCAACATTAAAAAATACAGTACCCAAGACCCCTGAGAACAATTAAATCTGACTCCTGGAATTGGACACTGGAAAAGGTAATTTTTTTAAAAAATACCTCCATATGATCCTGATGTGTAGCTAGAGTTGAGCCTCACTCCTCTAATGCCATCTTGAAAATAACTGTTTTTGGTACTCTCTCAAAAGAAAAAAAAATATGGTAAGAAATAAGAAATTGTGGGCTTCCCTGGTGGCTCGGACAGTAAAGAATCTGCCTGCAATGCAGGAGACCCAGATTTGATCCATGAGTGGGAAAATCCCCTGGAGAAGGAAATGGCAACCCACTCCAGTATTCTTGCCTGGAGAATCCCCATGGACAGAGGAGCCTGAAGGGCTACAGTTCATGGGGCTGCAAAGTCAGACATGACTGAGTGACTTTCATTTTCAGGAAATAAAAATCTGGTAAAAAGAGATAAAAATAACTGCCCTTCTTAGTTTTAAAAGTGTCAAAGCCATGAAAATAAAGTCTGGAGAACTACTTCAGATTGAAGAAAACTAGAGATAAGACGCTAAATGCAACACGATTCTGAACTGGATCCTTGTGTAAAAGACCAGTGTCCCCATGCCCGTCTTTTAGAAATTATGACACATATGTGTAAAGATAGAGGTGCAAGGCAGCCATTCACTATGGCATAGTATCTGATGCAAAAGAGAAGGATACAACCGATCTCAATATCCAGTACTGGGCAAAGTTGAATAAATTATGAGAAATCATGCTGTGTGAAATAGGGAGCAATTTACATGTAATGAACTAGAAAATATCTCTATTATTACCTGAAATTTCAGACTAATATATACATCATAGTTCTATTTTTAATATATACATGTATATGTGTATACACCCATGTATATAAAAATCTTATAATGCTGATAAGTTTACTTCTGAGAAGAAAGAAACTTAATTGAGACATATGTTGAGTTAGCCAAAAGCTTTGTTCAAGAAAAACCTGAATGAACCTTTTGGCCAACCCAGTATATTTTTTAAGTCTCCTGTTGGCAATTTTAGTTTTATTTTTTAAGTAGTAAATTTGTATGTGAGATTGACCATTGACCTTCCTTTTGGCTGTTGTAGTTTAGCCAGTCAATAATTCCTTGCAACCACCTTTGAAGAAATCCATGAGCACTTTTAATTTTAAGGAACTGCCTGCCTAAGTCTTCTGAGTGAAATAGCATAAAATATAAACGAAAAACCTGAATTAGAAAAATAAGCTCAGGTTGTTTTAGAAAACCTAGAATAAAAGGAGTAAAGTATTTGTAACTCACATTTCAGCAAAGAATCAATGTTCTTAATTTCAAGAAATTCAAAGCTGCCTGTGTACTAATTACCGTGCATTGAATTCCTCCCAGTGCTGATCTATTACATGTTTGCATGTATCTCTTTAGACATAAAATAGAGAAATTGGGGGAGGTGAGGGATACTGCTATAAATTGTTTTCCTCCCTCTTTCCTCAAATAATAATTTGAGTGTGATAAGGATTTGCAAAACAAACACCAAGTTTCATAGGGCTTTGTGTTTTGAAGCCAAAGCATGAAAATCCATTTAAGCAACTATCTTTCTGCCTGCAGAGATAAACAGGTTCTAAGTAACGTATATAAATCTCCAAACCATGGAAGAAAATAACCCCAAACTTTATTCCTTATTTGGCCCCAATTAAAGTTCAATATGGGGGATTTAAAATCCCCATCTAAACAGGGCATCTGCAATTTATAGCCTGACATAACCAACTCTAACGTTGGAAAAGGACAAAGGGTCAATTCCATATATTTATACGGAAAGGAAAAGGATACCAACATTCAGCACTTTGCCAAGACAGCTCTTACTAAAAGGCCAGAGTAGATGATTGGCATTCTGCTCCTCCAGCATCCATTTCTTCCGTCTACTATCACCTGTATTTCTTCATGGAGAATTACTTCTTCCCCATGGGTACTCCCCCAGGGGCTTCCCAGGTGGTACTAGTGGTAAAGAATCCACCTGCCAATGCAGGAAACGTCTGAGACACAGGTTTGATCCCTGGGTCAGGATGATCCCCTGGGGGAGGTTATGATAACCCACTCCATTATTCTTGCCTGGAGAATCCCCATGGACAGAGGAGCCTAGTGGGCTACAAACCATAGGGTCGCAAGGACCCGAATGTGACTGAAGCCATTTAGCACACACAAATGCCATGGGTATAGCACTGAGCAACAGTTCCAGTAGGTCATTTTTAGTGACAAAAGAAAAAGGTCATGTTTCTCCCCTATTCCTGCTCCAGCAAGACAGAAGGTGAGCACCTGGCCTAAGGTCTGCCACAAGATGCTCAAGGATTTTGAAGTTACTATCCCTCAGCATTAAACTCACTTCACTACCCAATTTGTAAAGCAATACCTGGGGTTCTG
Organism: Bubalus kerabau; assembly: GCF_029407905.1. Lineage (NCBI taxonomy): Eukaryota > Metazoa > Chordata > Mammalia > Artiodactyla > Bovidae > Bubalus > Bubalus kerabau. The sequence continues at coordinate 225,461,809 of NC_073624.1, forward strand.
CTGACCATGTTTCCCCATTCACAGGGGGATTCTGACATTCAGTTCAATTCAGTCGCTGTCATGTCCAACTCTTTGCGAACCCTTGAACAACAGCATGCCAGGCCTTCCTGTCCATCACCAACTCCCGGAGTTCACTCAAACTAATGTCAACTGATTCAGTGATGCCATCCAGCCATCTCATCCTCTGTCATCCCCTTCTACTGCTGCCCCCAATCCCTCCCAGCATCAGGGTCTTTTCAAATGAGTCAGTTCTTTGCATCAGGTGAACAAAGTATTGGAGTTTCAGCTTCAGCATCAGTCCTACCAATGAATATACAGACATGATCTCCTTTAGGATGGACTGGCTGGATCTCCTTGCAGTCCAAGGGACTCTCAAGAGTCTTCTACAACACCACAGTCCAAAAGCATCAATTCTTCAATGCTCAGCTTTCTTTATAGTCCAACTCTCACATCCATACATGACCACAGGAAAAATCATAGCCTTGACTAGACAGAACGTTGTTGGCAAAATAATGTCTCTGCTTTTCAATATGCTGTCTAGGTTGGTCATAACTTTCCTTCCAAGGAGTAAGAGTCTTTTAATTTCATGGCTGCAATCACCATCTGCAGTGATTTTGGAGTCCAAAAAATAAAGTCAGCCACTGTTTCCACTGTTTCCCCATCTATTTGCCATGAAGTGATGGGACCGGATGCCATGATCTTAGTTTTCTGAATGTTGAGCTTTAAGCCAACTTTCTCGCTCTCCTCTTTCACTTTCATCAAGAGGCTTTTTAGTTCCTCCTCACTTTCTGCCATAAGGGTGGTGTCATCTGCATATCTGAGGTTATTGATATTTCTCCCAGAGATCTTGATTCCAGCTTGTGCTTCTTCCAGCCCAGCGTGTCTCATGATGTAATCTGCATATAAGTTAAATAAGCAGGGTGACAGTATACAGCCTTGACGTACTCCTTTTCCTATTTGGAACCAGTCTGTTGTTCCATGTCCAGTTCTAACTGTTGCTTCCTGACCTGCATATAGGTTTCTCAAGAGGCAGGTCAGGTGGTCTGGTATTCCCATCTCTTTCAGAATTTTCCACAGTTTATTGTGACCACACAGTCAAAGGCTTCGGCATAGTTAATAAAGCAGAAATAGATGTTTTTTTCTGGAACTCTCTTGCTTTTTTGATGATCCAGTGGATATTGGCAATTTGGTCTCTGGTTCCTCTGCCTTTTCTAAAACCAGCTTGAACATCTGGAAGTTCACAGTTCACTTATTGCTGAAGCCTGGCTTGGAGAATTTTGAGCATTACTTTGCTGGTGTGTAAGATGAATGCAATTGTATGGTAGCTAGAGCATTCTTTGCCATTGCCTTTCTTTGGAATTGGAATGAAACCTGACCTTTTCCAGTCCTGTGGCCACTGCTGAGTTTTCCAAATTTGCTGACTTACTGAGTGCAGCACTTTCACAGCATCATCTTTTAGGATTTGAATTAGCTCAACTATAATTCCATCACCTCCACTAGCTTTGTTTGTAGTGATTACTGCTAAGGCCCACTTGACTTCACATTCCAGGATGATTGGCTCTACGTGCGTGATCACACAATCATGATTATCTGGGTCATGAGATCTTTTTGTACAGTTCTGTGTATTCTTACCACCTCTTCTTAATATCTTCTGCTTCTGTTAGGCCCATGCCATTTCTGTCCTTTATTGAACCCATCTTTGCATGAAATGTTCCCTTGGTATCTCTAATTTTCTTGAAGAGATCTCTAGTCTTTCCCATTCTATTGTTTTTCTCTATTTCTTTTTTTTTATTTTATTTTTTACATTGATTGCTGAGGAAGGTTTCTTATCTCTCCTTGCTATCCCTTGGAACTCTGCTTTCAGATGGGTATATCTTTCCTTTTCTCCTTTGCTTTTCACTTGTCTTCTTTTCACAGCTATTTGTAAGGCCTCCTCAGACAGCCATTTTGCTTTTTTGCATTTTTTTCCATGGGGATGGTCTTGATTCCTGTCTCCTGTACAGTGTCATTAACCTCCATCCATAGTTCATCAGGCACTCTATCTATCAGATCTAGTCCCTTAACTCTGTTTCTCACTTCCACTGTATAATCATAAGGGATTTGATTTAGGTCATACCTGAGTGGTCTAGTGGTTTCCCCTACTTTCTTCAGTTTAAGTCTGAATTTGGCAATAAGGAGTTCATTATCTGAGCCACAGTCAGTTCCCAGTCTTGTTTTTGCTGACTGTATAGAGCTTCTCCACCTTTGGATGCAAAGAATAGAATGAATCTGATTTCAATGTTGACCATCTGGTGATGTCCATGTGTAGAGTCTTCTCTTGTGTTGTTGGAAGATGGTGTTTGCTATGACCAGTGCATTCTCTTGGCAGAACTCTGTTAGCCTTTGCCCTGCTTCATTCTGTACTCCAAGGCCAACTTTGCCTGTTACTCCAGGTGTTTCTTGACTTCCTACTTTTGCATTCCAGCCCCCTATCATGAAAAGGACATCTTTTTGGGTGTTACGTCTAAAAGGTCTTATAGGTCCTAATAGAACCATTCAACTTCATCTTCTTCAGCATTACTGATCGGGGCATAGATTTGGATTACTGTGATATTGAATGGTTTGCCTTGGAAATGAACAGAGATCATTCTGTCATTTTTGAGATTGCATCCAAAGTACTGCATTTTGGACTCTTTTGTTGACTATGATGGCTACTCCATTTCTTCTCAGGGATTCCAGGAGTGGCGGCTGCACAGGAGCCACCAAGAGGAGCTACCCCATGTCCAGGGTCAGGAGTGGCGGCCAAAAGGAGATACCCCACGTTCAATGTAAGGAGCAGTGGCTGCACTTTGCTGGAGCAGCCGTGAAGAGACACCCCATGTCCAAAGTAAGAGAAACCCAATTAAGACAGTAGGCACTGAGAGAGGGCATCAGGGGGAAGACAGAATGAAACTACAATCACAGACAACTAGCCAATCTGATCACACAGACCACAGCCTTGTCTAACTCAATGAAACTAAGCCATGTTGTGTGGGGCCACCCAAGATGGGACAGGTCATGGTGGAGGGGTCTGACAGAATGTGGTCCACTGGAAAAGGGAATGGCAAACCACTTCAGTATTCTTGCCTTGAGAACCCCTGAACAGTATGAAAAGGCAAAAAGATAGAACACTGAAAGATGAACTCCCCAGGTCGGTAGGTGCCCAATATGCTACTGGAGATCAGTGGAGAAATAACTCCAGAAAGAATGAAGGGATGGAGCCAAAGTAAAAACAACACCCGGTTGTGGATGTGACTGGTGATAGAAGCAAGGCCCGATACTGTAAAGAGCAATATTGCGTAGGAACGTGGAATGTCATGTCCATGAATCAAGGCAAATTGGAAGTGGTCAAACAGGAGAGAGCAAGAGTGAACATTGACATTCTAGGAGTCAGAGAACTAAGATGGACTGGAATGGGTGAATTTAACTCAGGTGACTATTATATCTACTACTGTGGGCAGGAATCCCTTAGAAGAAATAGAATAGCCATCATAGTCAACAAAAGAGTCCAAAATGCAGTACTTGGATGCAATCTCAAAAACGACAGAATGATCTCTGTTCATTTCCAAGGCAAACCATTCAATATCACGGTAATCCAAGTCTGATGTTCAGTCATAGGGCAACTGGAAGCAGGAGGAGGAGAAAACCGACTTGCTTCTTCCAATTAGCTAGCTTTTCTTCCAGCATCACCCAGATGTCTCTCTTCACCTTGGCAGCTGAAGTTCATTCCGACAGCAGCTAGTTACTTTCCAGCTTCTGTCCACAGTCCTAACACCATCCTCATCTCACTCCCCAGAGGTACCAGCTAGACAGTGCCTGCTCCTCTGAGATCTGAGCCCCAGTTCTGTGGGATCCATTTCCAGTCCCTGAGACACCAGCAGAGGCTGACTAGTGCCCTCCCATCAAAGATCTGAGATTCAGCTCTTCCATGCTTCTTATCCAAGCTTTTTGATTCTGAGAGCAACACTGTTTTCTCTTGTTTCCCAGCCCTAGCATGGTAGCTTCTTCCTGCAGCTACTAAATCTGAGTTGCCTTGGCGTACATTTTCACTACTGCAATCCTCAAACCTCTGTTTTAACCAACCAATACCTACCCAACATTAAAGTCTCTCTGTTAAAATAGCTAGCATGGTTTTGTTTTTCCTCACTAGTGCCTTATGGGTCCAGGCACTCTAATCCAGAATTTTGACCCCTGAGAAGTTGATAAGAAGTGATTGGAGGTTTTCATTACAAAGTGGATGTGGTTGAAAGATGGTCTTGACTCAACTATTCTTGTGAGAGAACCACTGCCATTTTCCTCTTTCTAAGTCTTCCTCTACTCTTTTCCTGATCATCCTCATGCCTGATCCTCCAGCTTTCTTTGGATTCTGTAGACCCACTGAAAACCTTCCAAAACATTCCTCTTCCTCAGTTTAGCTAAAATTAGTTTTTGTTGCTTTCAGAAAACAATATGATACCAAGACACTAAGCAGGAAAGTTTGCACAAACATCTTCATTTGCTCCTTCTTTCAATCCACAAGGTTCACTAAGCAGTGCACTTGAAACAAATGGAACCAACCCCCAGCTATTCTGAGTCCTTCTCAAGACTTTAAACTGCAGCATTAGTTTCTGATATCTTTCTAATACCACCACGTGTGCATACACACATGTGCACAGGTACACACTCACACATGGCATACCCAGACCCAACATTACCAACCTTGTATTGAAACATCCATCTATTTCTCATTTGCTCATAGGTTATTGAGATCATTCCCCTCGTTTAATAGGTCCAGAAAGGAGATGAGATGGACCCAAGGTCATACAGCAAGAGCCACTACCGTGGCTCAGACGTCTCATGTACAGTCTACTCCCCAACCCACTTCTACCCCATCAGTCTAGGATCCATAACTTAGAAAGGGAAATCTATCTGAGAATTAAAGGAAGATGAATAAATGAGGTGTGTTCAGTAGGGGATGGAGGAATTATAACCCTAGTCATTAGAGAAACCATTTATAATCTAAGAATTCCATCCCCAGTTGTGAGTCAGAAGGGAAGGAAAGCAGGGGACCAGCAAATAGTTTTCCTGAATAGGGACCCACAGTAGGAAAGAAGACTCGGGTTCCATTCTTGACTCTTGCATTTATTTTTATTATTTGAACTTGAACATGTTGTATTACCACAAAGAGCCCCATTTTACTCTCTGCAAAATGAAGATTACCAAACAAATGCCTATTCTACTTCTCAAATTTATTTCAGCCATCAAAAACATTCATTCAACCAACATGTGGGCTAAGCAGTATTTTAGGAGCTGGGAACACAGCAGTAAGCAAAACAAAACCCTCATCCTCTTATGGCTTACATCTTAGGAGAGGGAGGCAGACAGCACACACATAGCTTATACATAAATATGGCATTTCAGAGAGCAATACAGGTTATGGGAACATGAAACAGGCTTACTTGATGAAGATTTTTGGGGCTCATTAAGTCAGGGAAAACTCTTTGAGGAAGTTAATTATGAGGTGATGGAAATAAGATGTAGAGGGAGACCATTTTAGAAGAGGCAAGAATGAGTGCAGAGACCCTCAAGTAGAAGTAAGTGTGGTGTTTGGAGCAAAAGAAAAGAGGGCCACAAGCTACCAATGGTATTCTTCACAGAGCTAGAACAAATAATTTCACAATTTGTATGGAAATACAAAAAACCTCGAACAGCCTAAGCTATCTTGAGAAAGAAGATGGGAACTGGAGGAATCAACGTACCTGACTTCAGGCTCTACTACAAAGCCACAGTTATCAAGACAGTATGGTACTGGCACAAAGACAGAAATATAGATCAATGGAACAAAGTAGAAAGCCCAGAGATAAATCCACCCACATATGGACACCTTATCTTTGACAAAAGAGGCAAGAATATACAATGGATTAAAGACAATCTCTTTAACAAGTGGTGCTGGGAAATCTGGTCAACCACTTGTAAAAGAATGAAACTAGAACACTTTCTAACACCATACACAAAAATAAACTCAAAATGGATTAAAGATCTAAACATAAGACCAGAAACTATAAAACTCCTAGAGGAGAACATAGGCAAAACACTCTCCGACATACATCACAGCAGGATCCTCTATGACCCACCTCCCAGAATATTGGAAATAAAAGCAAAAATAAACAAATGGGACCTAATTAAACTTAAAAGCTTCTGCACATCAAAGGAAACTATTAGCAAGGTGAAGAGGCAGCCTTCAGAATGGGAGAAGATAATAGCAAATGAAGCAACTGACAAACAACTAATCTCAAAAATATACAAGCAACTCCTACAGCTCAACTCCAGAAAAATAAATGACCCAATCAAAAAATGGGCCAAAGAACTAAATAGACATTTCTCCAAAGAAGACATACAGATGGCTAATAAACACATAAAAAGATGCTCAACATCACTCATTATCAGAGAAATGCAAATCAAAACCACTATGAGGTACCATTTCACACCAGTCAGAATGGCTGCGATCCAAAAGTCTACAAGCAATAAATGCTGGAGAAGGTGCAGAGAAAAAGGAACCCTCTTACACTGTTGCTGGGAATGCAAACTAGTACAGCCCCTATGGAGAACAGTGTGGAGATTCCTTAAAAAACTGGAAATAGAACTGCCTTATGATCTAGCAATTCCACTGCTGGGCATACACACTGAGGAAACCAGAAGGGAAAGAGACACGTGTACCCCAATGTTCATTGCAGCACTGTTTATAATAGCCAGGACATGGAAACAACCTAGATGTCCATCAGCAGATGAATGGATAAGAAAGCTGTGGTACATATACACAATGGAGTACTACTCAGCCATTAAAAAGAACACATTTGAATCAGTTCTAATGAGGTGGATGAAACTGGAGCCTATTATACAGAGTGAAGTAAGCCAGAAAAAAAAACACCAATACAGTATACTAACGCATATATATGGAATTTAGAAAGATGGTAACAATAACCCTGTGTACGAGACAGCAAAAGAGACACTGATGTATAGAACAGTCTTATGGACTCTGTTGGAGAGGGAGAGGGTGGGAAGATTTGGGAGAATGGCATGGAAACATGTGTAATATCATGTATGAAACGAGTTGCCAGTCCAGGTTCAATGCACGATACTGGATGCTTGGGGCTGGTGCACTGGGACGACCCAGAGGGATGGTGTGGGGAGGGAGGAGGGAGGAGGGTTCAGGATGGGGAGCATATGTATACCTGTGGCGGATTCGTTCTGATGTTTGGCAAAACTAATACAGTGTTTCAGGTTTAAAAATAAAATAAAATAAATAAAATTTAAAAAATAGAAAAAAAAAAAGAAAAGAGGGCCAGTGTTGCTGGACCTGAGTGAGTGAGTGATGGAGAGAGTATGATCAGGTGGATCCTATGGAAAAAAAAGCAAACTATTCACAACGTTCATCTATTTGGGCACACTTTAAGCCTTGTATTAATCCAGTTGTCCTATTCTTCCTATTTTCTTACTTTATATTGCACAATTTCCTATTAATTTCCAATTGTCACTGACTACTGATTACTTCTACTTTCCATTTTCTCTCTTCTTCCTCACTCTTTACCAAATAGGTGCACACATGTTTCCTATAAAGAGACTAAGAGATTTTTCCGTTTTTAGGAAATAATCACAAAAATGTATATCTTGTGAGCCGGAGAGGCAGTATACTAGAATGGGTAAACTGCTGAGCTTTGGAATTGCATCTTGGATTTGAATCCTATCTCTTCCAGACAGTAGCAATATTAACTTGGGCTTCTTAAAGAGGTTTTTCACATATAGAGTTAAAGATACGTAACTTACAGGGTTGTCGTGAAAATTCTGTGAATGAATACATGTAAGGCATAGCTTAGTGAAGGGAAAGCACTGGATGGATGCTAACTAAAGGTCCTCCTTTGCACACTGATGTTCCCTCTTTCCTGATTGCTTCCTCCCATCTCTTCAAGTTTCATGTCATCTTCTGCAGGTTGCCTTCCCTAGACTTCCAGGCAGAGGTAAAGGCCCACAATATTTTACAGCTTACTACTCATCACATCAGATTAAAATTTCCTATTTCTGTGTCTGTCCCTCTTTTCTACTAACTTCTTGTTGTCAAGCAATGTGTTTTATTTATCTTCGCACCACAAGCACAGAGCTCAATATCTTGCAGATAATGAATTCCCAATGTGCTTGATAAATTCCGTGGTGAATTCTTCTTGATTTCAAGAATTGAATTCTTCTTGAATTCAACCAGATCAATACTCTCTGACTTGGACATCTCAGTAACTCTCTGGAGAGAGCAGCCCATGTTGGGGCTTGGAGAAAGGAAGAAGGAAGAAAACTGGACCATCCAGGTTAGGGATGCCTTTAATCTGTTGTTTGTAACTTGAGGCATGTGCATAATTGCACTGTTTTCTGACTTGTGTAACAGTAACTGTTTCTGTGAACCCAGAGGAATGATCCTGTGACGGCTCTAATGCTTGCTTGCTTTATCACTGAAGGAAGAGACAGAATCCTTTAATAGAGGAAATTAAAAAGAAAGAATTCACCTAATACCCAAAGAATGTTTTAAAATCTGACTTTTCCAAGTCATCCAGAAAGCAATTAAATGTCATTAGTATCTTAGCCTTCTCTGAAATGAGACTTTTGACCACTCTCTCAAGTACTCATTGACTGTGTACAGCGGAAACTGTCTCTCCTGTAATAGAGAAGACAGTATTGCTTGGGACGGATATTATTTTGGCTCTAAGGACTCATATGAGAACCCTGGGTTTGATCAACCACATACATCATTGGACGTGGAACTGGCAGTCCCAGACAAACCTGGTGGGAACAGCACCCCCTTTTGCACTGTGGTCCTCCTCCCCCTGGTCCATTCCTTCCCATTCCCTCTGTTTGCATAGAGGGCAGCCCGGCATTTCAAAATTGCATCAGGTATGAGAATCCATGCTGTTGTGAGAAAAATATGGTTGTATTTTCTTTTGCCAAAACATAGTGGAAATTGGGTGGAAAGGCAGGAGATGCAAATCGCTACCTATTTATGGAAAACAGCGCATCTTCCCTCTGAAATGGTTTCCTTCCCCAAGAACAATGCCTGCCCAAAGCTGAACAGTGACAAATGTCATGCAGTTTTCTGTGTGGCTGTTACACTCTCAAATCCTCCCTCGCAGATGGGGAAACACAAAAAAATATATATTCTCGGTCCTCCTCACCTGAGCCTGGAAGCTGCTTTCAGCAGTAATTGAACTGAAGTAATCAAATGTGGTTCACAAATTGATTCTGCCTATCAGCAAAAAGCTCATTTAAATGAAATGATTGATACCAAACCCGGACAAAGACACTATTTTCTTTATTCCCCCAACAAATAAATCTGTTCTCATTACTAATGTCAGAGATTTGGGGCAGGGTTGGGGAGGGGGGAGGGGTATAGCAAAGACTAGAAAAAGAGAGACAAGACATCAGGAAGTAAATACAGTATATTATTGGGCAAAATGCTATTTGACATTCTGCTGTATCCCCAAAGCCGAGTTATGAAAAACATGACAAATCTCCCCTTTGGAGAATCCTCCTCTATCCTAAGACTCTTACTGTCCTGTTCACCTCTTTTCACACCCCTCGAGCAATCCGAACTAAACCAACAGTGGAGGAGATGCTCCAGCTTCAGGGATTATCTCTCTCCTTTTGGAGAGAATGTGTTGTCTCCTAATGGAAACTGTTAGGGCTTTCTAAAAATTTTATTGATTTTTAATTCTTAAGCTAGCTGCCAGGGGCCTAGCTATTGGAGCAGAAAAAAAGTATTTCAAAAAGAATATGAGAGAAGTAGCTCAAACTGGTCGGTAAGTGATCATTAGTGTGGAGCCAGGTTCCACTTGTAATTTCTTCTTCCCACCTGCTCTCAGAAACTCCATGGCTGCCTCCCAGGAGGAAACACAGAACCTGTTGAATTGCAGTTATTGACTTGGAAATGGAGCTTGGAGAAAATTCTCTAATTCTTTGTGTATCCCCTGCCTCCTCTTGAAAAAGCTCTTCTTCATCTATTTGAGAATCAGAGCTTTCATTTCATCTCCCTTAAGTCTTCTGGTCAGTGCTCATCTCTCCATTTCTTGAAATCATATTGCCCACAGCCCTTGATCACCAAGCATGCTACGTTCTTCTCTGGCTGTTTCACTGGCCTGGCAAGCCCAGCTGTCAGCTTCTGGAGGACAGCGGCCGTAGATTACATCTACCACTGTTGCTAGCATGGGCTCACAAACTTACAGCTGCTCAGAAAAGACTCCTCCCAGTGACCCATCTTTAGCTGCATCTTCCCTTTCTGCATCTCTCCATGGTTATGCAGATTAGTTCATCAACCTCAAACTCATTGCCCTCAGGGCTGCTGTGCAGACTTGCCTGGGATTGGCTTACTTAGAGTTTTAAGCAAGAAAAAAAAAAACCAGAACTGAATGGAATCAGTTGCCAACATTTAAGAACCAGGAGACTTTATGTAACATTTGATTTCTTGCTTCTCTTAAGGAATTGGATGATTGGACAATCCCGGCCCCATTCTTACCCAGCAGCAACGTGCTAGAGCAGAGGGGTAGCTGCCCCTTTATATGGAATATGTTCTCTAACCCAAACGGCCCTAAATTCCAGCCAGCCTTATTTATTTATTTCCTGGCTGGTTCTGAAAATAAATGAGTTTGACCAATATCTTCTGTACAGGAAATTCAGATTATTCTCTCCAAAAGTCCATCACATTTAAAATCAGCATTATCAGGATGGGGAACACATGTACACCCAATAAAGAATTTTAAAAAAGAAAAAATAAATAAAATCAGCATTAGCTATTTGTCTAAAACCAAGCCCATTATCTTAGACTCTGGGCATGAGCTATGGCTCTTTGTTCCCGTCCTATCTCACTTGATGACTTTACTCTCCAAGTTATCTAAGACCAAAGCTTCAGGGTCTCTCCTAGTACACCCCCATTCCTCACTAAATCCTGTCCATTTCAATCCAGAAACATTTCCAAAATCCTGGGTGCCTCAGATGGTAGAGAATCTGCCTGCAATGTAGGAGATCCAGGTTCAATCCCTGGGTCGGGAAGACTCCCTGGAGAAAGGAATGGCAGCCCGCTCCCGTATTCTTGCCTGGCCTGGAAAACTCCATGGACAGAGAGCCTGGTGGGGTCACAAAGAGTCAGACACGACTGAGCAACCAACACCACACACACTGACTAACCCCTCCTTGCCACTTCCACTGCCTGCTCTCGGGCCATCCCTACTTTTTATCTGGACCTCCTAACTTGCCTTCCATCCTTCAGTCCCCCCTCTCCAAATTCACCCTTCATATGCCACAAAGTGACACCATTCAGACTCTGTCACTCTTTTCTTCAAAAACCCCCAAAGTCTCCAAAGCCTAGAAAACTAAGTCTAAACCCCACGGCCTCCACCATTTGTCCCCAGTTTACCTTAAAGGTCATACTGGCTCTATATCTTCCAGATTCAACACCATCCCAGTTTTCAGAATCTCCCTGTACCCATTCACCCACAGGCTGAGCTCAAAGGAGTAAAAGCCCTCCTGGGTGAACAGACCATTTAAAGACCTGGAGAAAGTAACTCAAGGATGACCCTTCTATCATGGTGGAATTCTAGCCAGGGTGACTTGGGCTGAAAAAGCTACTTCCTGGGAGAATAGAACTTTTTCAAAATCCCTGAAGCATCCCCAGCAGGTACTGATTTTGCTTAAGCAAAACCAACCATTTCTGAGCTTCAATTTCAGTCATATCTCTCTGATTCAGGGGAGTACTTTAGAATTCACTTTGGAGACTTCCAGTGGGAGAGAAAAATTATAGTTGATTTCTTACTTTCAGAAAAATAGAATATGAAGTAATGTGCCTTTTAGGAATCATATTAGTTGTATCCTGATTTATGCATTGTGTTTAGTTTCTAACAAGATATGATTTTCAGTGGCCAAATTGTTAAGCACATGAAAAGTTCTTACAACCAGCTGAGGAAAATGTTGTTTTCAGACCTCCTTTCTTTTGCTCAGCTTTCTATTTCTGTTAGTCAGCTTAAAACTAATTAAAGTAAATTAATTCATCAGAATAATAACAATTGCCAGGGAGTCACACACTAACACTTTATTCCTAGAGACAAGAGCTTCCTGGGGGTTGGGAAGCAATTACAACTTCTTAATAATTTACAGAAGAAAAGGAGACAGGATCTGTATCAATTATATTTTATTTGTTTGAGAAACTTTTAATGAATTTAAGGGGAGAAATTAAACATCTTCAGTAAGAAGCGATTACCATCTCTGCACTGTGCTCCACCCCTTGCTCATGAGCGACTTGTGAGGCTGGCCTAACTGCATCCAGGATGGTGAGAAAGCACCAAAGAACATTGTGATGAGCTGTGCTCATGTATTTGGGAGCACTTTTCTTTCATATTTACCATTTGCAAAATACTTCGATGTCATCAGCATACAGGACTCCTGGAAAAAATCTGTCTCACCAACTTGAAAGGACAAAAGTGGAGAAAGCTCTTACCCTACCTAGATGTGGGAATCCAATCTTGAATTTTACCCCCTAGTTGTTCTTTGACCCATTTAAAAAAATATGCAGCTGAATTGTACTCCCTGCAGTCAAAATACCTCTAGCTGGATAAATATTAATAGCATCAGCATCTAAAGCCAAGAAATCTCAATATTTATGTACTGTACATGATCTAATGGCTGAAGAAACTGTCATGTCAATTTCACCTTCAATATCTCTCTCATGTTCCTTTCTGCTAGAGAGACATACTACCAACCCATGTCGTCCCTACCACGTCTCACCATCCCATGTCACTCAACACATTATTGACCAGAGGGTTTTGCAGAAACTAATGCCTGTGACTGGTGATATGTTATGTAAATGAATATTGAAACACCTGCATTTGAGTAAATTTCAACAACTTTTTCTCACTTAATGTTTTTTGTGAAACATGTTTTATGAAAGCATTCTAATATTTTGTTAGAGTGTGAGAGGCAGACAGTATAGCAGGCCCCTATGCCAAAGCCTTTGACTGTGTGGATCACAATAAACTGTGGAAAATTCTTCAAGAGATGGGAATACTAGACCACCTGACCTGCCTCTTGAGAAACCTATATGCAGGTCAGGAAGCAACAGTTAGAACTGGACATGGAACAACAGACTGGTTCCAAATAGGGAAAGGAGTACATCAAGGCTGTATATTGTCACCCTGCTTAATTAACTTATATGCAGATACATCATGAGAAACGCTGGGCTGGAAGAAGCACAAGCTGGAATCAAGATTGCCAGAAGAAATATCAATAACCTCAGATATGCAGATGACACCAACTTTATGGCAGAAAGTGAAGAGGAACCAAAAAGCTTCTTGATGAAGGTGAAAGAGGAGAGTGAAAAAGTTGGCTTAAAGCTCAACATTCAGAAAACTAAGATCATGGCATCCGGTCCCATCACTTCATGGCAAATAGATGGGGAAACAGTGGAAACAGTGTCAGACTTGATTTTTCTGGGCTCCAAAATCACTGCAGATGGTGACTGCAGCCATGAAATTAAAAGACACTTACTCCTTGGAAAGAAAGTTATGACCAACCTAGATAAGCATATTCAAAAGCAGAGACATTACTTTGCCAACAAAGGTCCATCTAGTCAAGGCTATGGTTTTTCCTGTGGTCATGTATGGATGTGAGAGTTGGACTTTGAAGAAAGCTGAGCGCCGAAGAATTGATGCTTTTGAACTGTGGTATTGGAGAAGACTCTTGAGAGTCCCTTGGACTGCAAGGAGATCCAACCAGTCCATTGTGAAGGAGATCAGCCCTGGGATTTCTTTGGAAGGACTGATGCTAAAGCTGAAACTCCAGTACTTTGGCCACCTCATGCGAAGAGTTGACTCATTGGAAAAGACCTTGATGCTGGGAGGGATTGGGGGCAGGAGGAGAAGGGGACGACAGAGGATGAGATGGCTGGATGGCATCACTGACTCAATGGACATGAGTCTGGATGAACTCCGGGAGTTGGTGATGGACAGGGAGGCCTGGTGTGCTGTGATTCATGGGGTCGCAAAGAGTCGGACACGACTAAGCGACTGAACTGAACAGAACTGATGTGCAGTGGTAAAGAACATCTGTGACAAATAGACCATATTTTACTGTTCTTTCCCCTGGAAGAACAGACTCTGAACTTTCTGGTGGGGTTTTTTGTTTTTTTTTTTTTTTTTAGTTCTGTGGGTATTATTTCCTCTAGAATATGTTCTTCTTTGTACCTTGTAGTTGACAAGGTGGATCTTTGTGGGGGGCTCTTTCAGAAATGAGAAATTTTACAATGTGTCATTTTTGAAAATTTTACAGTAACAAACTTGCATTTACAATATACACAAAAGTGAAAGTGAAGTCACTCAGTCATGTCTGACTCTTTGCGACCCCATGGACTGTACCCTACCATGCTCCTCCATCCATGGGATTTTCCAGGCAAGAATACTGGAGTGGGTTGCCATTTCTTTCTCCAGAGGATCTTCCTGACCCAGGAATCTAACCTGGGTCTCCTGCATTGTAGGCAGATGCTTTACCATCTGTGCCACCAGGGAAGTCACAAGCTTGCAACAAAAACCTAATGGAGCAAAATGTGAATGATAAACAACAGTCATAAGTTGTATAATGAATCCTTGATTAATTTTAAGTTCTAAAAACTATGCACAGTAATGTTATTAATAATTGTATCACTCTCTAAAAAAGTACTGGAGACTTCCCTTGTGGTCAGTGGTTAAGAATCCCTGGTCCAGGAACTAAGATCACAAACATCTTGAGGTAACTAAGCCCACACACCTCAATTAGAGCCCATGTGCTGCAGTGAAAGATCCTGAGTGCAGCAACTAAGATCTGACACAGCCAAATAAATATATTTTAATAAATAAATATATTAAATAAGTTAAAATGTATTAATACATTTATATTAATACACATACACATGATGTGTGTATGAGCACCCCATACTATTCTCACTTCCCCATCAACCCCTCTTCTATTCTCTACATTACAAACTGAAAGTGGTTATTTTTTTCCATACAACACAGGTCTTATCATCATCTATTGAGTATACCAGAAAAGAATGTTCTCAGTGGATACTGGGTAATGTCTAATATTCCTTAGGAAACCCAGAGAACCACATATCTGAAGTGATTCAGCCAGGAATCCTGTCTTCTCGGGGACAGTCTGCTGAGGGTACGCAGCTTCCACTGCCGAACAGACTCTGCAGTTTGCACTGTCAGCCCCTGTCAGGCAGTGCTTTGGATTTTGCTTCCAAAACTGCTGTCCCTGCCTACTCTAAGATTGCATGCACCTGCCACCCTACAGGACTCTCCCCAGACGGAAGTTCACACGGTTGGCATTTCATGGCTTAATGTGTTTCAGACTCAAAGTCTGTGTCAGAGGCATCGATTTGTGATGCCTCAGCCAGGAGTACAGGCCCAGCTGCACGGAGGCTCACTGCCAGCCTCTAAATGGGCTCTGACTCCTAAGGGGCAGATCCCCCAAAGGAAAGGGATTTAGATGTCAGGTGGCCAAAAATAATGACTAATGTCCACTTTAATATTATTTATTTAGCACCTACTATATGCTAAAGATTGTGAAAACATTAATTTCACAATATTTCAGCCAAACAGGTATGTTTGTCCATTTTATATATTAGGAAATCAAATCCTAGATTTCAGGATCAAGAGAGAAAGCAAATTAAGAGAACTTGAATGAAAAACATATATAATAGAAATGTGAATTCCAGAAGAGAAAGACTTACTTGTTTTATACAGTGATGAATCCTTATGCCTCTGATTGTGTCTGACACAGATCAGGCACTCAATGAAGCATTTAGAGCTGATCAGTAGGCCGGATCCAGGGTTTTAAAAGATGTCTTTCCAGCTCATCATTACCCTCCCCTGTCTGTTCTGCACCACTCTTTATACCCCACCAGATTGCATTGCTAATGGCAAACGTTTTCTCTTTTTCCTCATCACAGAATGAAGTCTCATTGTCCTGGTCTCAGTCACATTCCTCCTGTGAACTGATCACTGAGGCCAAGGTAAAGAATGCTCAATGGGCCAACCCTGGGTCATGTAACCATTTCTGAACTTTTAGGAATAGTGGACTAAAATAAAGGAAGGAGCATTTCCTCAAAATGAAGGATAAGGTCTTTTATCATTAATAAAAGCAGTAGAAATGATACTGGACAGGCAAAAATCAACAAATGCCCACTGCATAGAGCATAATTCTGATGTAATATGCTTTTAATGTTCTTAATCACCAGTTTCCTCCATTGAGCCCTCAAGGACACCACCAGAGCAACACAGTTTTTTGTCTTTACAAGAAACTGAAGTTGAAGATCAGAGAGGGTAAATGACGTGTCCAAGATCACAGAGTAAGGCAATAGAAAGTCAGGACTTAAAGCTAGAGCTTCCACTCTTGCACAGTGCCTTTTCCCTTGGACCCTGGAAATCTAGGAAAATGTAAGAGGGGTGGGGAATAATTAGCCTTCTCAAGAGCAGACAGCCTTTGAACTGAGGAATCTGTGTTTAGGTAGTACTTCTATTGTGAGAATGCTTTCTTTTCCTGAAAATAATCCATGTAATTAATTTAGCTCACTTTATTAGCTAGAGCAACATCTTACTGCCTTCCCCATTTGCAGCCACAGTACCGATTAGCGCCTTTCATATCTTATTTAGGGAAGGATGCTGTATGTATTACCATGCCCTCAGTGTAATAAATTTGACATTTCAGATGGCAACAAATGGCTAGAAAATTGGCCCCTTGAGACTAATATCCCAGAAGCATTTACATGTAATCATTCTGCCTGAGAATTTAATTTTGCTGGGCACAAAAATTATACTGAGTGAAGAGACCCAGAACAGTGAACCCTGGACTCAAGTGGTAGACATTAGCATGAACACTGGATTCTGGAATATTCTTTCTAATACTTAAAGACAATTCCCCATGGTGGAGTGTATTTCTGCAACAGATTTGGATAATGTTTCACTCTGTGTGGCACTAATTACTCTGCAAATGCTACAAGTGGGCTCTTTCTTGGTCCCCACACTGTCATTTTTGTCATCGGTTTGTAGTTTTGATCGCCTGCCTCCTGAGTCATGGGTCATGAATTACAATTTTCCCTGTGTATTTGCACTGCTCTTGCCCCTTCTAGTTAAAGGTCTTGTGATCCTGCTCGCTGGGGAGGGCAACATGGTTGCCATTATCTCCTTCCCTCTTTTTTTGGAGAACAAAATCAAGAGAGGTTCAGTGACTTAGCCAGTGACATATAACTAGATAAGGAGAGTGGAGGTGGTCTGGTGCTCTACCTATACTATTCCTCTCACCATGTTCTCAGGTGTTCATTCAGCTTACACAATCACCGAATGCCTACATTGTGACAGGCATTGCATTTTGTAGGGAAACACAAAGGCCCACTAAAGGAATAAGGGATCTGCTTTCAAGAAACTTATATTCTAGAGGGAGACACAGAAAAGAAGTCAGAAAATTCGTATATAAAAATTTCAATTTGAGATAAGAGCTATAAATAGAATGATATGATAGAAAGTGACTGGCAGTGGAAATAAGTACTGATTTAGACAGAGCAGACTGGGAAGAGCTTTGGGAAGAGAGATTTTTTAACTGAGAACTGAAATATAAGAAGAAGCTAGCCAGAGAAAGAACCAGGGAAATCACATCAAGATTAGAAACCTCAAGAACAAGTGTCCTACAATCCATTTAGAAAAGGATGAGTTACTTGCATCAATCAAAATGAGTTTGAGATAGCAGTTTACTCGCTTATAAGTAACTCCTCTCTTCCTACGAAAGGAAGTTGTAGACTTAAAACAATTATATAAGAAAACTTTCTCAAACTTTCAGCTATAAGATGAATAAGGTCTGAGGATCTAATGCATAACATGGTGCTTATAGTTGATAACACTGTATTGTACAATGAAAATTTGGCAAAAGAGTAGAACTTAAATGTGTGTGTGCTCAGTCATGTCCAGCTCTTTGCAACCCCATTCACTGTAGCCCACCAGGCTCCTCTGTCCCTGGGATTCTCCAAGCAAGAATACTGGAGTGGATTGCCATTTCCTCCCCCAAGAACTTAAATGTTCTTACTTAAAAAGAAAAAATATAAATATGTGAGGTGATGGATGAGAAGAATTAACTAGATGGTAGATGGGAAGAATCCTTTCACAATGTATACATATATTAAATCATCATGATATATACTTTAAATATCTTATACTTGCATTTGTCAAGTATACTTCAATAAAGCTGAAAAAAATAAATGTCCTAGTACACAAAAGGGTTTGGAATGTCCCAAGAATCTGTAGAAAGCTAATGTAGTGAATAGTTTTCAGATACAATTTATAGACAGAACTGGCAACCTGCTGGTGAATGGGACACAGAGAAAGTGGAGAGAGGAGAAACCAGGGAGTTCTCCTTCACTATGATCTTGAGAAGCCAAGTATTAATACTTGGGGGCTGTCATTAATTGAAAAGGGAAAGCCAGCAAGAGGAACAGGTAGAGGTGGCATTTGGGAATCATGAATCCTGTTTTTGGCATGTAAAGTTTGAGATTCCAGGGAAACAACTAACTTGAGACATCAAAGAGGTACTTGGTAATGTAGGTCTAAAACCAGAGAGATCTTTTGCCTTTGTTGGTTTGCAGTTTTCGTTGAGATTGAAAACTCTTTTAGAGTAGTCAACATTTGATGATGTTTAGATTTTAAATGGTGATACTTCACATGAGTTAACCTAGGGAAAAGGTATGTCTCCTATAAGGGAGAAATTGGTGCTTTTTCCTCTCCCTTGCAGAAAATATATACTGGACATATAGAGAAACTGGTTATGATTCTCAAGTGGGTACTGTTACTTTGTCAATATAATGGAATCTTTTCTTACTCTAGGGAAGTTGGGTGAAACATGGACTTTGGAGTCAGGCTGCCTAGGTTTGAATCCTAACTGAATCTCACTTAATTCATCCATAAATTGGGGATCATCATAACTATGTCATAGGATTGTTGAGAAAATTAAATTTAAATAAAGCATGGCACCTTATACATGGTGAGAGCTAAATAAATGTTTATCATCATTGTCAGTCATTAACTCTGTTGATCTGATTTCTCAGATAATTATATTTGAAAGAGTTCTTATTTGCAAGTGACAGAAAACTGAACTCAAAACTCACTTAAACAGAAAGGAATATGTTGGATTGTAACTGAAAAAGTTAAGGACATACAGATCAGATTAATGATGTCATCAGGAAGTTTTTTCTGTGTCTCTTAGCTCTGCTACCTTCTGTTACCTTTGTTCTCAGGCTGACTTCTATTCAACAGTAAAATGAACACCAGAAGCTACAAAATGACTATTTTTTCTGCCAAAATTCCAGGATTTTGAAAAAAGACCATCTCCTTCTAAGTAGTTCTGATTAAAGTGCTGAGGCTGGGTCCCCTTTTCAGAGTCCTTTAAGTAAACAATGTGGCCATGGAGATAGGGGAAGGAGGATTTTTTTTTCAGGCTTCTGTGAACCCAGAGTGGTAGACAAGTAGTTCTCAAATGAAAGTTAAAGTGTAGTTAGCAAAGGAGATGTGATTCCTGCAAACACTTTAAAAAGAAGAGAGTTCTTAAGTCCAAGTAACAAACCAACTCTCATATGAAGCTAGTTCATCAACAGATAATAAAAGTATAATTTGGTAAATGCTAAGTCACATACGGGGACTTCCTGTTGGTTCACTGGTTAAGAGGCAATGTTTCCAATGCAGAGATGCAGGGCATGCAGTTTTGATCCCTGGACTGGAAACTAAGATCTCACATGTGGAACAGTGTGGCCAATAAATAAATAACTGGTGCCCCCTGCAGTGGAAGCATGGAGTCCTAATCCCTGGACTACCAGGGGATTCCTTTCCAGTCCTTTGGGCTTCGCAGGTGGTGCAGTGGTAAAGAATTTGCCTGCCAATGCAGGAGATGCAAGAGATGCAAATCTGATCCCTAGATAGGGAAAATTCCCTGGAGGAGGAAATGGCAACTCACTCCAGTATTCTTGCCTGAAAAATTTCATGGAGAGAGGAGCCTGAAGGGCTACAGTCCAAGGGGTCTCAAAGAGCTGGGCATGACTGCGTGACTGAGGATGCACACACAAGTCACCTATGGTCAAAGTCACATCTTAGAAGATACAGTTAACTTAGCTAAAAGGAATGGGGAACTACCAGGAAACAATTTGGCCACCAGAGATAATATGATTGGAGTTGAAATAAAGTAAAGCTACCTATTCCTTAGCTCTCCCACTTCTGGGCATTCCTTCCTCTTGAAGAGCTAGCTATATTTACAAAGTCATTGACAACTATGAATCCAAATGCTTACTCTTCATTAACAATGGATGTAACTTCTTCCTATTGGCTTGGAAAGAGGTTAGCACATTGACCACATCTGATTGCCCATCCTACTTCACTTTATGTTCCATACCAAGAAACTTGGTTATTTTTGATACTTCCCTCTCCCTCACCCACTACATCCACTGCTGCTGCTGCTGCTAAGTCGCTTCAGTCGTGTCCGACTCTGTGTGACCCCATGGACAGCAGCCCACCAGGCTCTGCTGTCCCTGGGATTCTCCAGGCAAGAACACTGGAGTGGGTTGCCATTTCCTTCTCCATTGTGTGAAAGTGAAAAGTGAAAGTGAAGTCGCTCAGTCATGTCCGACTCGTAGCGACCCCATGGACTGGAGCCCACCAGGCTCCTCCATCCATGGGATTTTCCAGGCAAGAGTACTGGAGTGGCTTGCCATTGCCTTCTCCGACTACATCCACTCAATCCCTAAATACTGCCATTTCACTTCCTAATTATTTGTTGTAAGCAGTCACTTTACTCTATTTACATGGCCAACTCCACTTCAACCCAACATCACCTCCAACCCAGACTACAATGATAGAAATCTAGAGCCAGGAGTCTCCTTTAGAAACACCAAGCAGATACTGCTACTCCATTGCTTCAGTCTCTATGGTGACTTCCTCCATACTCTGAGGAGAAAAATAACAATCATTTCAATGGCCCCCTAGGCCACCATATGATCCAGTCCCTGTCTAGCTCTTCAGGCTCAACTCTTATTTTCATCCTCATCCTCTAAGTTTCAGATATGTTACCCCTCCCCACTTTTATTTTCAGTTTCTTCCAACCTCAGGGAGTTCATTTATTCTGTGTATTCTTCCTACCCACTACCTTTCCCCCTTTTTCTTCTTTATCTTATTAAATTCTATGTATCATTCGTATAGATGATTAGTTACCACTTCTTCAAGAAGTTCTTCCTAGAGCCCCCTAGACTGGATGATTTCTCAGTATGGGCTCTAACAACTCCTAGTATTTCCCCTACATAGCAATTATCATCGTTAAAATTAAAGAAGCAGACTCTTACTGGCCTATTATCTCCCTGAGGGTAAAGACAGGATTGTCTTGACACATCCTTGTATTTACAGGGCCTAGAGCAGGGTCTGCCATGCTTCCCTTGCTTGATGAATATTTGTAGAACGGATGCAAGAATTTCTGACATTGGTCTGCCCCCCTCTGGATAGTGCAGGTCACTGTTTCAGGGTAGGCTCATTTGCAAATGCCTAAAAATAAAAATGAAATGCAAACAAAATGTTCCTTGTCAGAATGAAGCTGCTGAGAAAGAGCAGTTTAAAAAGCTGATTCTGAGCAAAAGAACATGGAAATCTAATACTCTTTAAATAGCTTCTTAAATACAGTCATCAATCAAAAGTCATGTCTTTGTGGATCTTCATTACATGGGGAACCTACTGAAAAATGCACAGCCCCTTACTGCAAAACACACAGAGCAGTGACTTGCAAAGAATTTATAGAAATTGAGAATTACAACAGACACAGCTGAGCCCAAGAAGTTATAGTCCTGTAGTCAACCAGAGGCAATAATCGAAGTCACCCAACTAAATACTATTTTTGATAACATCTTGGCCATCTAAAAATATTAGCTGGAGGCCATGATGGAAAAGCTACTAAGCTGACACTTTTCAGCACACAGAGAAGCAACAATCTACCTCCTGGCAGTGGGTCAGAAACTTGAATAGGAAAGCCATCGGTTACTAAGGCTGTGCAACACCCTGTTGGGAACTTTGAAAGAAACACAAACCTCAGGTCATGACCATCAAATCCTCATGCTCAGATCAAAAATTAAATATTAATTTAGATCAAACCACCCTGCTGTCTTCAATGCTGAATTCAGCTTATAGTGTGTTCTTGTGGATTGTTTAATCAGACTGGGTCCTGTCAAACCAGATGTGTATAAGGTACTAGAGATGAAATATATCAAAAGACACAATTGACTAGAGCTAGACGGAGATTCTGTGAGGCAGCCTGGTAAAGCAGAGGATGACTGGCAGGAAGGAAGTGCCCAGAGGCAGCTATTTAGACTGAATCAAGAGTGATCTGGTCAAAGATGGGGAAAATGTGAAAGTGGCTGCCATGGTGGCAACAATAATTAGTGTCTCTTGGCACTTTTCCATCCACACTCAACAACCACCAATACAACCCATTCATTTATGCCTCCATATGTTCAGAACACCAGGCCTCCAGCCTACTGTCCTCTGCCCACCAAGGCTTAGCTTACCTCCAGAAGGGTTTTTCCAGACTTGTTCCTCTTTGTTTTCTGAACAACTGGAATATTACACTTTTAAGCATATAACTACAACACATTCTTAGATACTGTTTCAAGCGGCTTGATGTTTTCATATATGTCTACTTTTGTCTTTTAAACTAGACAGCTTCAGGGCAGAGACAGTGCCTTTTTTCTCTTTGTTGTCCCCAGGTATTTCATTCTATGTGGAGCTCACAATAGTGCTGAACACATTTTTTCTTTGATTGATCCCCCTTCTTTCCATCATGGGTGTGTGTTGAGAAAAACCTTAGGGGGACAGATTAAAATCTGCAAGTCTTGGTACAACAGAATTTCAGGACAAATTTCCAATCATTCCCTTGACAGCTGGCTGCATAATATCCCATTCATTATTTTTAAAAGTCCATTTATCTTTTAATGCAGCAAAAGAATATTGGACAGTTCCTGAGAGTAAAATTATCATCAAAGAGACTCTCCCCATTTTTAGAAAAACTCAGGCTTTTTGGAGTAGGTAAGGGGGCAGGGAAGAGAATGAATGATGATTGGGCTCAAAATGGCTCAAAATGGAAAAGCAACACACAGATTGGAAGGTCTGGCCTCTGTTCCTCCTTTTCCAAACTGCCTCTGTCCCCTAGAAAACCAGTCATCAGCTTTCTAAGCATCTAAGTAAAGAAAATATCTCATCACCTGCATGTATAGTGTTCTAATTCTGTTCATTCCACATCGTTATTTGCATGTGTATAAGTCTCTATGGTCTCCTAACTCCAACCTTACCATTCCCTTTAATCCATTTTCCTTCCTAGATCCAGTATGTTATTGTTAAGTCACTAAGTCATGTCCAATTCTTTGCAGACCCTATGGACTGTAGCCTGACAGACTTCTCTGTCCATGGGATTTCCCAGGAAAGAATACTGGAGTGGGTTGCCATTTCCTTCTTCAAAGGATCTTCCCAACCAAGGGATCAAACCAGCATCTCCCGCATTGCCTGCATTAGCAGGCAGATTCTTTACTGCTGAGCCACCAGGGAAGCCCAGATCCAATATAACTTCCCTAAAAAGTAACATAATCATAATCACCTACCTTTTGAAATCCCTCAGTGATACTCTCTCACTTTAAAGTCTGTACTCATTAGGTTGGTGTATGAGGCCCTTAATGATCTGTTTCTTATTTACATTTCCTACTTCTTCCCTCTCCAACGCCTTCCCTCACTTTACTCCAAAGGTCTAGTTACACTTAATTTATTTATTTACAGTAACTCACATTTGCACTATCTCATATCCAAGTTTCACACATGAAATTTTTACTAAGAACACTCCAACCACCTCCAAACTTACTTTCTTTGGACCTCAACTTCAACATTCTCTCCTCTCAGAAGCTGTCCTGACTCCAACTGTAAGTTAGAGGCCCGGCTGATCTTATGCAATATATACTCTATATTTTCCCACATGTGGCATAGATCACACTAGATTATAATTATAGTTCTAGTTACTCATTTGTGTCTCATCAAAGCTATAATCTCCTTCTACACAGAAACTAAGTCTTTTTGACTGAGGTATTTCCAGAGCCTTAGCCCAGAGTATCTACACTCAGTAAATAGTCTGGAAAGAAGGAAGGGAAAGAGGAAGGGAGTAGAGAGAGAATATCATGAAATAATAAAAAAAAAAAAAAAAAGGAAGGGAGGGAGGAGAATAAGGGAAATAATGACCAATTCTGGGGCCAACAAATCAATGCCATAGCTTTCCAAAAGATGTAGCCATTTCCTGGGTGAGGGGAAAAAAAAATGAACTCACCAGTTTGCATCATGAAAAACACTAAAACTCTCATTGTGAATGAAGTGTAGATATGAAGTTTCTAGATCTTAGGCAGTTGTTCTTTTTAGCAAAATATGTACAAATTGGTAGTAAGCTCTGTAGGTGTGAACATGAAATACTAATGCTGCCGAAAGTACCTTTATTTTGAGATGTGAGACCCCAGAGCTAGAGGCATATAACTTATTTACTTTCTAAGCATGGAATTTCATTTGAATTGGAAAGAGATAACTTCAAAATCATGGTGCATATATTTTGCTACAATAAAAACAAACAAATAAAAAAGAAAAAAATGTTGCAAAATGCCCTCAAGAGATTCATGACATATGTTGTTTAGACCAGTCCAGGAGGAGACTGTTGGCAGAATGACTAGAAAAGCTCTGATTGAATGAGATGAGGTTGTCAAAACTCACATCCATCATCACTTTACAGTCTATTGTATGGTTTCAAGTGCATTAGAGCATCTGTTTCTCTCAAGAACAGATCATTCTACTCTCTTGCTTAGATTACCCCAGTGGTTTCTCCTTGTTCTCAGAATAAAATTCAGAAACCTTATTATGACCTCAAGGTTCTGCGTGGTCTAGCCCCTGCCCTTTACAACCCTTCAACTTCATCCTATCAATGCTACTAAAAGAAGCCAGTCTGCAACCTGTTACTGGGATGATGAGATATGGATACCAGAATGTACATCTACTATATAACTAAGCATACTGTTAAATCCAGCTGACTTTCTGGGAAAGAGTTTCTCAGTGAAGAAAGAATCACATTGATTTACACTCTTATGCAAGCTCCTAAGCCTGCTTCAGGCCAGTAACAGAGTGTGGAGATGGAATAGGCTATGGACCACATGTTGAATAGCAAGGCGTAGAGTCCTCTTGTCTTCTGTCAATATCTTTTAGTAACACAGGTCTTCACTCTCTAAAAGTACCCTTTTGGGTGACCTCACAAACTTCAACTCTAAGGTCTCCATCACCTCATTAGAAAGGTTTTCTCTGGCTACTCTATCTAAAGCAGCAGCCCCCATCTCCAATCCAATATCTTCTTTATTTCTTTCATAGTATTTATCACAATTATCATTTTGGTTTTTCCTGCTTGGTTATTATAATACATACCTACCACAACTACCTCTCCCTCAACAAAACAGAATGTGCTTAGTGAATAGTAGATGTACATTAAGTATTTGTTGAATGAACAATTTAGCAACTTTATGAGACAGGAGTTATAATTGCAATTCTATATATGAGGAAAATGAAGCTTGGGGGGTTAAATGTCTCTTAAAATGGCAATCTTTTATACTTTTGTTTTGCTTTAGAGTTAAGAAAGCAATTGCATAAATATGAGCTCTTAATATTAGGTACTAAATACCCTAGCATCTGTGGTAAAAAGAAAACCAACATTCAAAGAAAACTAGTGACTAGCCAAGCACCATTCATAACTAAGTGGAAAAGGGCAAGAAAACAAAGCCCGATCTTCTAAATCCAAGATTACTGTCTACTAAAGTAGATAAATCAACCTCCCTGACTTCAGATTATACTACAAATCTACAGTCATCAAGACAGTGTGGTACTGGCACAAAAGCAGAAATATAGACCAATGGAATAACACAAAAAGTCCAGAGATAAACCCGCACACCTATGAGCACATTATCTTTGGCAAAGCAGGCAAAAATATACAATGGAGTAAAGACAGCCTCTTCAATAAGTGGTACTGGGAAAACTGGACAGCTACATGTAAAAGAATAAAATTAGAACACTTCCTAACACCATGCACAAAACTAAACTCAAAGTGGATAATAGGCTTAAATATAAGGCCAGAAACTATAAAGTTCTTAGAGACAAACATAGGCACTACACTCCTTTGACATAAATCACAGAAAGACTCTTTCTGACTCACCTCCTAGAGTAATGGAAATAAAAACAAAAATAAACAAATGGGACCTAATAGAACTTAAAAGCTTTTTGCACAGCAAAGGAAACTATAAACAAGATGAAAAGACAAATCTCAGAATGGGAGAAAATACTTGCAAATGAACCAACTGACAAGGTGTTAATCTCTAAAATACATAAGCAGCTCATACAGCTCAATATCAGAAAAACAACCCAATCAAAAAATGGGCTGATGACCTAAACAGATATTTTTCCAAAGAAGACATAGAGATGGTCAATACACATATGAAAAGATGGTCAACCATGCTCGTTATTGGAGGAAAGCATATCAAAACTACAATGAGGTATAACCTCACACCAGTCAGAACAGCCATCATCAAAAATCTACAAACAATAAATGCTAGAGAGGATGTGGAGAAAAGGGAACCCCCTTGCACTGTTGGTAGGAATAGAAACTGATACAGCCATTATGGAAAACAGTATGGAGATTCCTTAAAATGACTAGAAATATTGGGGAGGGAGATGGGAAGGAGGTTCAAAAGGGAGGAGATATATGTATACCTATGACTGATCCATGTTGAGGTTTGACAGAAAACAACAAAATTCTGTAATGCAATTATCCTTCAATTGAAAAATAAATAATTTTTTTTAAAGACTAGAAATAAATTTTCCATATGGCTCAGCAATCCCACTACTAGGGATATGCCCTGAGAAAATCACAGTTCTTAAAAACATATGTAGCCCACTGTTCATTGCAACACTATTTACAAAATCCAGGACATGGAAGCAACCTAGATGTCCATCGACAGATGAATGGATAAAGAAGTTGTGGTACATTTATGCAATGGAATATTACTCAGCCATAAATAGGAATAAATTTGAGTCAGTTGTAGTGAGGTGGATGAACCTAGAGCCTCTCATACAGAGAGAAGTAAGTTAGAAAGAGAAAAACAAATACCATATATTAACACATGTATATATGGAGCCTAGAAAAATGGTACTGATGAACCTAATAGAGAACAGACTTGTCAACACAGTGGGGGAAGTTGAGGGTGGAATGAATTGAAAAAGTAGCATTGATATATACACACTATCATATGCAAAATAGATGGTTAGTGGGAAGTTACTAAAACAGGGAAAAGAGCGTGGAGCTCTGTGATGACCTAGAATGATAGAATGGGGGGAGGGGAAGGAGGTTCAGGAGGGGAGGGATATATATATATATAATGACTTATTCTAGTTGTTGTACAGCAGAAACCAATACAAAATTGTAAAGCAATTTTCCACCAATTATAAACAATATATTTTTTAAAGTAGATAACATAAAGTAGATAACGTTCTAACAGTGTTTAAGAAGGATCTTCAAAAGTGATATGCCTGTCTTTAAGGAGATGCAGACAGCAAGGGCCATGCTTTATTGGCAGTGGGGGTAGTAGGGTATTAAAGAAGATGCAGGAAATCTTGATTCTGCCTTCCTTGGGTAGCACAACTCAATGAAAAGACCATGAGCTTTCTCCAGGTCCGCACAACACTGGCTCTCCATTAGACACTGGATTTGTGTGCTTGTGCTTAGTCACTTAGTCATGTCTGATTCTTGTGACCCCATAGACTGTAGCCTGCCAGGCTCCTCTGTCCATGGGATTCTCCAGGCAAGAATACTGGAGTGGGTTGCCATTTCCTTCTCCAGGGAGTCTTGCCACCCCAGGAATTGAACTCTCATCTCCTGCACTGCAGGTAGATTCTTTACTGACTGAGGTACTAGAGAAGCCCCATGACACTTGGATTAACCATTTAAATTACTATTAGTTAAACAATGGTAGCTGGAGAAGACTCTTTAGAGTCCCTTGGACTGCAAGGAGATCAAACCAGTCAATCTTAAAGGAAGTCAACCCTGAATATTAATTGGAAGGTCTGATGCTGAAGTTGAAGCTTCAATACTTTCTGATGTTAGCTGACTCATTGAAAAAATCCTGATATTGGGAAAGATTGAGGGCAGGAACAGAAAGGGGAGACAGAGGATGAGATGATTGGATAGCATCACCAACTCAATGGACATGAGTTTGAGCAAACTCCAGGAGATAGTGAAGGACAGGGAAGCCTGGCACACTGCAGTACATGGGGTCTCAGAGTTAGACACAACCTGGTGATTGAACAATAACAGCAAAATAATGGTAATATCAATTATATCCCAGAGTTATTGTGAGGATTAAACAAAAGTATGAAAGCAAATGGTGAACAGTGTTTGGCAAAATGTAAGGGTTCAGTTGAAGTATATACTATTTACTTTCCCTTTCCTTTCTTAATTTCCACCTTACATTGAAAGGCAATGGCCATGACCATCATCAGTTCAGTTCAGTTCAGTCACTCAGTCATGTCTGACTCTTTGCGACCCCATAAACTGCAGCACGCCAGGCCTCCCTGTCCATCACCAACTCCCGGAGTTTACCCAAACTCATGTCCATTGAGTCAGTCATGTCATCCCACCATCTCATCCTCTGTCATCCCCTTCTCCTCCTGCACTCAACCTTTCCCAGCATCAGGGCCTTTTCAAATGAGTCATCTCTTCACATCAGGTGGCCAAAGTATTGGAGCTTCAGCTTCAACTTCAGTCCTTTCAATGAACATCCAGGACTGATCTCCTTTAGGATTGACTAGTTGGATCTCCTTGCAGTCCAAGGGACTCTCAAGAGTCTTCTCCAACACCACAGTTCAAAAGCATCAATTCTTTGGTGCTCAGCTTTCTTTATAGTCCAACTCTCACATCCATACATAACCACTGGAAAAACCATAGGCTTGACTAGACAGACCATTGTTGGCAAAGTAATGTCTCTACTTTTTAATATGCTGTCTCAGTTCAGTTCAGTCACTCAGTTGTGTCCGACTCTTTATGACCCCATGAATTGCAGCACAACAGGCCTCCCTGTCCATCACCAACTCCTGGAGTTCACTGACTCATGTCCATCGAGTCAGTGATGCCATCCAGCCATCTCATCCTCTGTCGTCCCCTTCTCCTCCTGCCCCCAATCCCTCCAAGCATCAGAGTCTTTTCCAATGAGTCAACTCTTCGCAGGAGGTGGCCAAAGTACTGGAGTTTCAGCTTTAGCATCATTCCTTCCAAAGAAATCCCAAGGCTGATCTCCTTTAGAATGGACTGGCTGGATCTCCTTGCAGTCCAAGGGACTCTCAAGAGTCTTCTCCAACACCACAGTTCAAAAGCATCAATTCTTCAGTGCTCAGCCTTCTTCACAGTCCAACTCTCACATCCATACATGACCACAGGAAAAACCATAGCCTTGACTAGACGGACCTTTGTTGGCAAAGTAATGTCTCAGCTTTTGAATATGCTATCTAGGTTGGTCATAATATGCTGTCTAGGTTGGTCATAACTTTCCTTCCAAGGAGTAAGCGTCTTTTAATTTCATGGCTGCAATCACAATCTGCAGTGATTTTGGATCCCAAAAAAATAAAGTCAGCCATTGTTTCCACTGTTTCCCCATCTATTTGCCATGAAGTGACGGGACCAGATGCCATGATCTTAGTTTTTTGAATATCGAGCTTTTTCACTTTTTCACTCTCCTCTTTCACTTTCATCAAGAGGCTCTTTAGTTCTTCTTCACTTTCTGGTGAAGAAGGGTGGTGTCATCTGCATATCTGAGGTTATTGATATTTCTCCCAGCAATCTTGATTCCAGTTTGCACTTCTTCCAGCCTAGTGTTTCTCATGATGTACTCTGCATATAAGTTAAATAAGCAGGGTGACAATATACAGCCTTGATGTACTCCTTTTTTTATTTGGAACCAGTCTGTTGTTCCACATCCAATTCTAACTGTTGCTTCCTGACCTACATACAGGTTTCTCAAGAGGCAGGTCAGGTGGTCTGGTATTCCCATCTCTTTCAGAATTTTCCACAGTTGATTGTGATCCACACAGTCAAAGGCTTTGGAATAGTCAATAAAGCAGAAATAGATGTTTTTCTGGAACTCTCTTGCTTTTTTTTGATGATCCAGCAGATGTTGGCAGTTTTGTCTCTGGTTCCTCTGCCTTTTCTAAAACCAGCTTGGACATCTGGAAGTTCATGGTTCACCATTATCATTGTATTATAATTTATAATTCACTTCAGAGAAAATTTTTCATAGAAATTATTATTTATCAGTCTACAATGGCAAGTAAATTTAGCCTCATGGAAGTAGACAGATGTAGATAAAAGTTCTGGGAAGCCTCAAGTTTAGTACCGGTTTTATTTTCACTGGATACTGCTGGCAGTATTAGAAAAGGACTTCACAGGTGGGTCAAGAGAGTTCAGGAAACTTAGACTCCGATTGTCCAATACCACCACAGATCTAAAGGATCAGGAAAAAAAAATCCCACTTTTGAGTCTCCAAAGATTTCTTCAACGTAGCTCACCAAGTTTTTAAAGGCTCATTGGCACCAAGTTTCTGATTCTGACACAGAACCAGATTAAAGGTTATAGACATGCCCCTTAATCTTGATTTACTATGCTTTTCATGACGGTTAAAGAAACAGTACGGTAGGGATCAGGTGTCTTTATAACAGGATCTCTCAATCTAAAGTCTTGAACTGTTCTTCATAAATCCACAGCCCCCTAAAATTGTGCACAAAATCATATGTGTATATGTGTGTGTGTGTAACAGTTTGTAACAATGTATACTTTTTTTTAAGGTGTAAGTGCCCTTAGCTTGCTTAGGCTAAGGATTGCAAGTTAAAGTTCAAGTTTTTGAATCTTTATTCAAAACTGATTAAGAACAGATTCAGAGATTTTTAGCTATTGACTTATTGTGACTAGAACATATCTATGTTGTTGTGTTCTTTTTTTGCTAGGTCATGTCTGAATCTTTTGTGATCCCATAGACTGTAGCCCACCAGGCTCTTCTGTTCATAGGATTCTCCAGGCAAGAATACTGAAGTGAATTGCCATTTCCTTCTCCAGGGTTCAAACCCTGCTTGTCCTATCACTCTAGAAAGACCTCCAAGTTCTAAAAAATTACTTATTAGTTTCAGAAGCACTTCATTTTTGTTTTTAAATAAGATTATGGGTTTGAAAGACATTAGAAATTTTCTGATCAATGATGGGGTCAAATATTGATGTATAAGAATGTTTATTAAATTTTTCAGTTCAGTCCACTCACTCAGTTGTGTCCAACTCTTTGTGACCCCATGGACTGCAGCACACCAGGTTTCCCTGTCCATCACCAACTCCCAGAGCTTGCTCAAACTCATGTTCATCAAGTCAGTGATATCATCCAACCATCTCATCCTCTGTCATCCCCTTCTCCTCCTGCCTTCAATCTTTCCCAGCATCAGGGTCTTTTCAAATGAGTCAGTTCTTCACATCAGGTGGCCAAAGTATTGGACCTTCAGTATTCCAATGAATACTCAGGACTGATTTCCTTTAGGATTGACTGGCTTGATCTTCTTGCAGTCCAAGGGACTCTCAAGAGTCTTATACACAAAGTGAAGTAAGTCAGAAAGAAAAACACCAATACAGTACATTAATGCGTATATATGGAATTTAGAAAGATGGTAACGATGACCCTATATAAGAGACAGCAAATGAGACACAGATGTAAAGAACAGACTTTTGGACTCTGTGGGAGAAGGCGAGGGTGGGATGATTTGAGAGAATAGCACTGAAACATGTATATTATTCTATGTGAAATAGATTACCAGTCCAGGTTCGATGCATGAGACAGGGTTACTCAGGGCTGGTGCACTGGGATGACCCTGAGGGATGGGATGGGGAGGGAGTTGGGAGGGGGGTTCAGAATGGGGAACACATGTACACCCATGGCTGATTCGTGTCAATCTATGGCAAAAATCACTACAATATTGTAATTAGCCTCCAATTAAAATAAATTAATTAAAAAAATAAACTAAAAGGAAGTTAGAAAACAACCTAATGGGTCAACAATGAGAAGAGAGCTAAATAAGTATTCTATCTATATAAGGGAATACAGTCAACAGGAATTAGCATTTCAAGGCTCTTTAATGATAAAGGAAAATTTCCAACATGCAACATTAGCTTAAGAAGCAGAATATAAAATTGTACAGACAGTAAAATTTCAATTTTGCTTTCATATTTAGGCATACTTCTCAGCTGAGGACAATTTTGATACTCAGGGGACATTTGGTAATGTCTGGAGACATATTTGATTGTTATGACTAGGTAGGGGGGAGATTCTGCTGGCATCTCTACTCTGCTGAGTAGAGGCCATGGACCCTGTAAACATTCTAGAATTCAGAGGTCATATCCCAGTGACAATTATTCTGTCCAAAATGTCAACAGTGCTAAGGCTGAGAAAGATCCCCTGAAGTGTAGGGTGAATTTGGGAAGAAAGTATACTCTAATTATAAAATTTTATCTGTGATTGATTGATTCTATACATTTTTGCATTTAAAAAATATTTTGCAAACCATTTTTTTCTTTTATAATTTGTCAAAAATAACAGAAAAAAATCCAAATTTGCCCTTCCTGTTTGAAATAAGTCAGTAAATAATGAGGTCAGCATAGAAACAGATTGAAAAATTTGTTAGAACATCAAAGGAGGAGGATCAACATTGCATGAATACAAATTATTATGGGGTTTTATTTCTGCTCTGACTCCTTGGGTAGTGAATGGGTGAACTGCCATCAGCCACTTGGGGTGTCAGGAATAAAAAGCAGCTTGCTATTATGTGATTTAGATACTGATCTTCATCTTGACTCAAACAGGCAATCACAAGAGGGCCAGGACAAAGACTACTGGGCTGTTTTTGAGTGAATGTCTAGAACACCCCCAGAAAACTCAGATGTCCCTTGGGAGCTGTGCCCTGGAATTTCTGAGGGACTCAATAATTAGGAGTCCATACAATTTTCAAATTACACATCCTGCATCTGTTTTTCTCAACATGCTACACCACAATTGAAAACTCTGTTGTGTGAAAATTGTACTAATCTTAATTATGTTGATTTGGTTCATGGGCCTTTTCAGGTCTACTATACCCTTCTACTTTTCCATATAGTCATTCTAACAATTTTGGAGAGTTTGATATTGAAACTCCAACTAAAAATCTTAATTTATCTACTTTAAAAATAAATGTAATATATAGAACTATATGTAAATTTGTTCCATATTTCCCAAGTCTCCTGTAAATGTGTTATTATATTTTCATAATTTAAAAAATTAAAAAGAAAGAGAAAAACATAATTTTAAAAAAGGAAAACGCTTTAGACATTACAATTGTCCCTTTAATCTGAGCAATAGCCCTTTTCATTTTCCATTGAAAAGATTCCTTAAACTGATTCAGAAAACATTTTTTCTTAATGTAGTAGAAGAGAAAAAAAGAAATGTGTATCTTCTTTCCCCATAAAGTCCATTTCGCCACATAAATTTATCATTAATATAGATATTAATTATGATTCCCAATAAACTATTTAGAATTACTTAACAGGGCCTCCCTGATGACTCAGATGGTAAAGAATCTGCCTGCAATGCAGGGTACTCACGTTCAATTTCCGAGTTGGGAAGATCTTCTGGAGAAGGGAATGGCTACCTACTCCAGCATCCTTGCCTGGAGAATTCTATGGACAAAGAACCTGGGAGGCTACAGTCCATGGGATCACAAAAAGTTAGATATGACTGAACATGCGCACGTGCACGCACATACACACACACACACTCTGAAATGCATGATGATTAAAAGAAAAACAAACTTAAAAGGCATACATATCTCTGACATCTGATGGATACAACTTCTTGCTTTTTCTTTGCTTTCTGAAATTTCCAAAAGGAAATGTGTAGAAAATAATTGCATATTACAATTTAACACTTTAAAAGAGATATTACTCCACCAGTGCAAAAAATGACCAAATGTCACAAGTCATGTTGATTGCAACACCAGACTGTAGTTCCCTATCATTTTCCAGGCTACCCGGTCAGGTCTCTCTGGCTGGGCCAGTGATTTCAACGAAGGATGCTGGCTGGTCACACCACACCATGCATACCACCTGATCACAGCAAACTGTCCTCGTTTATTATCATGGTAAGGCATACAACATATATTCGGATATTTCTGGTGGACAGATTCCAAGATAGAAGAATCTATTCTATTAGCCTATAAACTTATATTACATAAAAATGACTCTGCTTGAAATGCAAATTTTTTATTTCCTCTACTTGTTTCCAATATGCCAATTTTTCTTCCCTTCACTTACCTTCCCCAGGCCCCCGCTGCAGTTTTACAAGTCTTTTCTATCTTTCCTATACCAAGATTCTGCCAGGCATGTCACAAACATTATTTATTCATTCACTTCACAAATATTTTTCAGTCCTGACCGTATACAATTCATCTTCAATCTTCACCAAAAGATATAAAGTGGGCATTGTTTACTTCATTTTACAGATGAGAAAATTAAAAGTACAGAAATTTAAATAAGTTGTTCAAGGTCACATAGATATCATTAATATAACATAGATTTAATTCACTGCAGAGTCCAAAATCCATGCTTTCTATTGTACTACACTACTTCCTAAGACCACACTGCTAACAGTTCTATAATATTAGCGATAATAGTAACATGTCTTTGTTCAAATAAGCTCCTTCTAAAATGTTTTCTATACCACACCTAGAGATTTATTCTTCCTCGTTGTTCTACCTTTAACAAATTAAAAAGTCTGACAAGTGAAAGAAGCTAGTCAATCATTTTTACTTAAACGTGAGTGACTTTTCAGACTTTCTTGTGAAGGCAACTCCGTAATGTAAATAGAAAATGAGAGCTTAGGGTGCATGAATAAAAGTAAACGAAAGTAATGCAACTCAGAGCACAAGAAGAATTTTTGGGCAGCATGAAAAATCAGTTAATACTTTTTTCAACTGATCTGAGATTTGGTGGTTGTTGTTATTTACTGGTCAAGTTGTGTCCAACTCTTTTGTGTGACCCCATGGACTGTAGCCCACCATGCTCTTCTGTCCATAGGATTTCCCAGGCAAGAGTACTGGGGTGGGTTGCCATTTCCTTCTCCAGGGGATATTCCTGACCCAGGGATCAAAACCACATCTCCTGCATTGGCAGGTGGATTCTTTACACTGAGCCACCAGGGAAGTCCAACCTGAGATTTATCCTTTCTTTTATTCTCTTATTGTCCAACAGATTAGATGGATAGGTAATAAGAGTAAGCGTCTTTTAATTTTATGGCTGCAGTCACCATCTGCAGTGATGTTGGAGCCCAAAAAAATAAAGTCTGACACTGTTTCCACTGTTTCCCCGTCTATTTCCCATGAAGTGATGGGACCAGATGCCATGATCTTCGTTTTCTGAATGTTGAGGTGTAAGCCAACTTTTTCACTCTCCTCTTTCACTTTCATCA
The DNA here is from genome assembly GCF_029407905.1 of Bubalus kerabau. Classification (NCBI taxonomy): domain Eukaryota; kingdom Metazoa; phylum Chordata; class Mammalia; order Artiodactyla; family Bovidae; genus Bubalus; species Bubalus kerabau. The sequence continues at coordinate 225,497,507 of NC_073624.1, forward strand.
AGAGGCTTTTTAGTTCCTCTTCACTTTCTGCCATAAGGGTGGTGTCATCTGCATATCTGAGGTTATTGATATTTCTCCCGGCAATCTTGATTCCAGCTTGTGCTTCTTCCAGCCCAGCGTTTCTCATGATGTACTCTGCATATAAGTTAACAGCCATGAAATTAAAAGACGCTTACTCCTTGGAAGGAAAGTTATGACCAACCTAGATACCATTCAAAAGCAGAGACATTACTTTGCCAACAAAGGTCCGTCTAGTCAAGGCTATGGTTTTTCCAGTGGTCATGTATGGATGTGAGAGTTGGACTTTGAAGAAAGCTGAGCGCCAAAGAATTGATGCTTTTGAACTGTGGTGTTGGAGAAGACTCCTGAGAGTCCCTTGGACTGCAAGGAGATCCAACCAGTCCATTCTAAAGGAGATCAGCCCTGGGTGTTCTTTGGAAGGAATGATGCTAAAGCTGAAACTCCAGTACTTTGGCCACCTCATGCAAAGAGTTGACTCATTGGAAAAGACTGATGCTGGGAGGTATTGGGGGCAGGAGGAGAAGGGGACGACAGAGGATGAGATGGCTGGATGGCATCACCGACTCGATGGACGTAGTTTGAGTGAACTCCGGGAGTTGGTGATGGACAGGGAGGCCTGTTGTGCTGCGATTCATGGGGGCAAAGAGTTGGACACGAGTGAGCGACTGAAATGAACTGAAGAAGTAATATGAGTTTGGAATTGATTGGTTCAAATCTTACTCCACCTCTTGTTGACAGTGTATTCTTGGACAACACATTCAGCATCTAAGTTTTATTTTTCTCTCTATAAAAGGGAAAAGATACTATCCATGACAAGATGGTTATAAATATTAAATTAGAAAGTATAGCTTTAATGATTGTTCTTCCATAAGTGGCATTCAATAAATGGCAATAGCTATTAGAAGATGGAGAAATACAGATGAGATAACAGTAATGTCAGGTGGATTCAAAACTGGTCGTAGGACATCATATAAAAGGCACTAAAATTTAATGTTCACTAAATATTCTTGTATTCCCCCACATTTTTAACTGCCTTATGGTTAGACTGGGGTCATAAATCTAGTTCCAGTGAGTAAACTATGAATAGAAGGACATGGAGTAAGCATGAAGCAGGAGTGAAAAATATAATGTGGTGGAGAAAGTCACTGAGATGTCAGAGGTTAATTTGTTACTGCAGCACAACTTCGTCTAATCTGAGTAATGAATGAATGGCAGTATGAATTACTGCCATCCTAGAGGCTGCAGTAGTGTATGTCAAGAGTCCATCCACAACCATGCCCAAAATAACATTCTTATCAATGATGGATGATCATTTTCAGCTGATCATATTTAAGCATGACAAAAAGCTGGGAGGAGCAGCTGATAAGATAAATGATAAAATATCAGGCTCCAGAAAGATCACAGAAAACTGAAACTATGATCCAAATTGAAATTCACAAAACTTCATTTGAATAGACATCATCTTACTCATAGCTCCAAACTGTCAACTTCCCAAATGCAAAACTGGAGAGGCAGGATGGGGCAGCAGTGTGAATGAACAATTCTGAAGGCTATTACCATGTTAGGAATTGCTTAGTAAAGGTACACATTGTGAGCATAAAAGTGAGTTTACTCTTACTAAATTTAGAGTGAAGCCTAACAGAGTTTCGCCAAGAGAATGCACTGCTCATAGCAAACACCCTCTGCCAACACAAGAGATGACTCTACACATGGACATAACCAGATGGTCAACACCAAAATCAGACTGATTATATTTTTCTCAGCCAAAGATGGGGAAGCTCTATATAGTCAGCAAAAACAAGACTAGGAGTTGACTGTGGCTCAGATCATGAACTCCTTATTGTCAAAATCAGACTTAAAATGAAGAAAGTAGGGAAAACCATAGGCCATTCAGGCATGACCTAAATCAAATCCCCTACACTTATACAGTGGAAGTAACAAATAGATTCAAAGGATTAGATCTGATAGAGTACCTGAAGAACTATGGATGGAGGTTCGCAACATTGTACAAGAGGCCATGATCAAAACCATCTCCAAGAAAAAGAAATGCAAAAAGGCAAAATGGTTGTCTGAGGAGGCCTTACAAATAGCTGAGAATAGAAGAGAAGCAAAAGGCAAAGGAGAAAAGGAAAGATAAACCCATCTGAATACTGAGTTCCAAAGAATAGGAAGGAGAGATAAGATAGCCTTCCTAAATGAACAATGCAAAGAAGTAGAGGAAAACAATAGAATGGGAAAGACTAGATGTCTTCAAGAAAATTAGAGACACCAAGGGAACATTTCATACAAAGACAGGCACAATAAAGGACAGAAATGGTATGGACCTAACAAAAGCAGAAGATATTAAGAAGAGGTGGCAAGAATACATAGAAGAACTAAACAAAAAAAGATCTTAATGACCCAGATAACCACTATGATCTGATTACCCACCTAGAGACAGACATCCTGGAATTTGAAGTCAAGTAGACCTCAGGAAGCAACACTACAAACAAAGCTAGTGGACATAATGGAATTCCAGCTGAGCTATTTCAAATCCTAAAAGATGATGTGGTAAAATGCTACACTCAATACACCATCAAATTTGGAACACTCAACAGTGGCCACAGGGCTGGAAAAAGTAAGTTTTCATTCCAATCCCAAAGAAAGTCAATGCCAAAGAATGCTCAAACTACCACACAATTGCATTCATTCACAGGTTAGCAAAGTAATGCTCAAAATTCTCCAAGCAAGGCTTCAATTGTATATGAACCAAGAACTTCCAGATGTTCAAGCTGGATTTAGAAAATGCAGAGGAACCAGAGATCAAATTTCCAACATCCATTGGGTCAAAGAAAAAGCAAGAGAATTCCAGAAAAAATATCTACTTCTGTTTCTTTGACTACACTAAAGCCTTTGACTGTGTGGATCACAACAAATTGTGGAAAATTCTTAAAGAGATGGAAATACCATATCACCTTACCTGCCTCCTGAGAAACCTGTATGCAGGTCAAGAAGCAACAGCTAGAAATGGACATGGAACAATGGACTGGTTCCAAATTGGGAAAGGAGTACATCAAGGCTGTATATTGTCACCTTGCTTATTTAACTTATATGCAGAATACATCATGCAAAATGCCAGGCTGTATGAAGTAGAAGCTGGAATCAAGATCGCCCAGAGAAACATCAATAATCTCAGATATGCAGATGACACCACCCTTATGGCAGAAAGTGAAGAGGAATTAAAGAGCCTCTTGATGAAAGTGAAAGAAGAAAGTGAAATATTTGACTTAAAATTTAGCATTCAAAAAAGGAACATCATAGCATCCAGTCCTGTCACTTCATGGCAAATAGATGGTGAAACAATGGAAACAGTGACAGAATTTATTTTCTTGGGCTCCAAAATCACTGCAAATGGTGACTGCAGCCATGAAATTAAAAGATGCTTGCTCCTTACAAGAAAAGCTATGACCAACCTAGACAACATATTAAAAAGCAGAGACATTACTTTGCCAACAAAGGTCCATAGAGTCAAAGCTATGGTTTTTCCAGTAGTCATGTATGGATGTGAGAGTTGGACCATAAAGAAGGCTGAGCACCAAAGAATTAATACTTTTGAACTGTGTCTTAGAGAAGAGTCTTGACAGTCCCTTGGACTGCAAGGACTGCAAGGAGCTCAAACTAGTCAATCCTAAAGGAAATCAATCCTGAATATTCAATGGAAGGACTGATGCTGAAGCTGAAGTTCCAATACTTTGGCTACCTGATGTGAAGAGTTGACTCATTAAAAAACACCTTGATGTTGGGAAAGAAAGATAGAAGGCAGGAGGAGAAGGGAATGACAGAGGATGAGCTGGTTGGTGACATCATCAACTCAGCGGACATGAGTTTGAGCAAGCTCCAGGAGCTGGTGAAGGATAGGGAAGCCTGTAGTGCTGCAGTCTGTGGGGTGGCAAGGAGTCAGACACAACTGAGCAACTGAACAACAACAACAATAAATAAACCATTCATTTATTCACATATCCTAAATTTATTTACATATCCTAAATAAACCATTAAATGTCCCATTATTTTATGCTGGCCGAACACAGTGAGCACAGGATGCCACCTTCTTTATCTGAGAATGATAGGTCTGAAAACAAACTCTATTTAAAAGTAATCCATTTCAAAGTGTGTGCTGGAATTTTCCATAGCCCATACAACTTCTACTCTCCATCCTACTTTGTCTAAGAAAATGAATGTATTTGCATTCTGGCTTCTCACTAGCTTTGGTCATTTGGAGGCACTGACAGGAGATTAGAGTGCAGGAGAAGAGTGAAGCAAGAGTTTTTATTTTCTGGCTTCCTGCCTGCTTGATCATCATGAGTTGGAAGTGCCCCATTTCCTACCAGTGGTGGCACTTTCCATACAATACTCTATGAGTTCAAGGCACTGCTCTCTCCAATTATTTCTCAGTCCTAGAGAAGAGTTGTGACTTTCCACTATGTTAGCTCCAGGGTACTGTACTATCCCTTGAGAGTTTCTCTAAAGCCTCTCCAGACCTTGGTAAACAGTGAACTCTCCTCAGCTACCAGTTGGACAATGCTGTCTGCTTCTAGCCAAGACTCTGACTGATACAAATTAAACACAACGCCATCATACATGGTGAACAAAAGGATAGTTTGGGGATTTTATGTTGAAAAATAAACCTGAACATAAGGAATATAACTTCATCTTATGTGCACTGAATTTAAAACTGCAACTTCATACCTTTTTTAGAATAAACAAAGAAAAAATAGCATTTTGGGGTTTTTTGGTGCAATTTAACCAACACAATTTTATGGCATTACTATAGAACAACCGTCATTTTTGTTTAAACTTTCTTCACAATCATAAATCTGCAAAAAAAAAAATTGTAATGTCTTTTGAAATTCTCAAAAATACATCTCCTAATCATTTTTTCTTCAAATCATCCTCTTTGAAGCATATATTATCCTCTATTTTTTTTTCACTTTAATGGACTTAAATCCTGACAAATTCTCCTTTTACAATAGTTTATCATGTGATTGGAATATTTTTCCACTTTCACTTTAATGAATTTCATAGAATTCTATGTTCTGCGTATTTCTCAGTTTCATTTTGCAACGACTTTGCATTGGATAAATGATTACATAAATTGTAGTTAATTACAGAGTATTATCACATTATGATCATTGTGGGGCTTCCCTAGTGGCTCTCAGGGTAAAGAATCCACCTGCCAATGCAGGAGACACAAAAGACTCAGGTTCAATCCCTGAGTTGGGAAGATACCTTGGAAGAAGAAATGGCAACCCACTCCAGTATTCTTCCTGGAAAATTCCATGGACAGAGGGGCCTGGCAGGCTACAGTCCCTGGGGCCAAAAAGAGAGCACAACTGAGTACATATACACACTGCATTGTGTATGGGCTTCCCTGGTGGCTCAGACAGTAAAAAATCTGCCCAAAATGCAGGAGACCCTGATTCGATCCCCAGGTTGGGAAGATCCCATGGAGAAGGGAATGGCTACTCATTCCAGTATTATTGCCTGGAGAATTCCATGGACAGAGGTGCCTAGCAGGCTACAATACCTGGGGTCACAAAGAATCAGACACAACGGAACAACTAACACTTCCAACACATGACCATTGTGCTCCCCTAATCAACTTTGCAACTGCAGTGACTGACATGAGTCCTGGATAAATGAGAATCACTGTTTATTGTGACCCATTCTGGGCAGGAACCTTTGAGAGGGACAAAACAAACAGAATGCAATCAGCAGCCTACAGACAGCTGGATGAAGGTGCTGCCAGTGTTAAGGCTCTTCATATTTGCAATGATGACCCTGTAAAGACCCAAAGATAAACCAAGTAGAGTTTGGCTAAGAGAACCCTAGGAAGCATTCTATTCCACATGGTATCTACTATGTACAGGAGTCAAGCGATAACTTAGTCCTCCACTCTTAACACAGAGAAAAAATAATACCAAAATTTTATACACACTAGTATTAAACAATAGCTTCTCAAATTCCAGCCTTCTCTGACTACCACAACAAAATACATTACAAAAGGCTAACAGGCAGAATTTTACATTTTCTAGGAGCCTTACTGTAGACTCTGTGTAGCAGTCCCTTCTTATCTGCAAGGGAGATGTTCCAAGAGCCTCAGTGGATGACTGAAATCATGGATAGTACTGATTATTATAACATGAGCCATGTTTTATCTTATATTAAAGGGCAGATAGCATGTACAGTGTGGATATGCCAGACAAAGGGATGCTTCACATCCCGGCCTGGACAGAGCAGGCAGACACCAGATTTTATCACACTACTCAGAATGGGCTTGCTTTGTGGCTCAGCTGAAAAAGAATCCGCCTGCAATACGGGGGACATTGGTTTGATCCCTGGGTTGGGAAGATCCCTTGGAGAAGGGAAAGGCTACCCACTCCAGTATTCTGGCCTTCAGACTTCCATGAACTGTATAGTCCATGGGGTCACAAAGAATTGGACACAACTGAGCAACTTTCTCTTTCAGAATGGCACACACTTTAAAGTGTATGAATTGCTTATTTTGGCAAAACTAATACAGTTATGCAAAGTTTAAAAATAAAATAAAATTAAAAAAAAAATAAAAATAAAAAGCAAAAAAAAATAAAATAAATAAAATAAAGTGTATGAATTGCTTATTTCTGGTAAGTTTCAGACCATGGTTGATCATGAGTAACTGAAGTCACAGAAAGCAAAACCACGGATATGGGGGGCAGGCTACTGTCATATTATAACAGGATGGGCACAAAGTAAAAATGAATAGTTTTCCCGCTTCTGTTTGTTCTAACATTATTTCCTCAATGCAAGAGCCTCAAATGGCCATATATTAGCATATTGGCTCCTCTATTTTTGCTTTACTTCTGTCTTTTCTCAGCTTTATCTGGAAGCGTCTTTGCTTGAAGTGATTAAGGGCCCTCTGTGAATCAGCGTACATATTAGAAAAGGTACAGAAATGTTCTCCCTATGACATAAAATCTAGTAGATTTACTATTTTTGATGTTTGGTGTAGGCTGTTGGGGCTTCCCTGTTGGCTCAGATGGTAAAGAATCTGCCTGCAGTGTGGGAGACTCAGGTCTGATCTCTGGGTCGGGAATATCCCCTGGAGAAGGGACTAGCTACCACTCCAGTATTCTTCCCTGGGCCCTCAACAGTCTCCTCTGTTCATGGAACTCTCCAGGCAAGAATACTGGAGTGGTAGCTAGTCCCTTCTCCAGGGGATATTCCCGACCCAGAGATCAGACCTGAGTCTCCCACACTGCAGGCAGATTCTTTACCATCTGAGCCAACAGGGAAGCCCCAACAGCCTACACCAAACATCAAAAATAGTAAATCTACTAGATTTTATGTCATAGGGAGAACATTTCTGTACCTTTTCTAATATGTACGCTGATTCACAGAGGGCCCTTAATCACTCCAAGCAAAGACGCTTCCAGATAAAGCTGAGAAAAGACAGAAGTAAAGCAAAAATAGAGGAGCCAATATGCTAATATATGGCCATTTGAGACTCTTGCATTGAGGAAATAATGTTAGAACAAACAGAAGCGGGAAAACTATTCACTTTTACTTTGTGCCCATCCTGTTATAATATGAGAAACTTGGCATTAACCCTCTGCTACTATATAGTCTCAGGCCTTAGCAAGCTTAATATTTAAATATTTTTCAATACCAGGAAATGGAAATATTTTTTTCTTACAAAACGATAAAACAGTCTGTCTTCAGAAATCTGCAGTTCATCCTATAGAAGGGTGAAGTGAAGTGAAGTGAAGTCGCTCAGTCATGTCCGACTCTTTGCGACCCCATGGACTGTAGCCCACCAGGCTCCTCAGTCCATGGGATTTTCCAGGCATGAATACTGGAGTGAGTTGCCATTTCCTGCTCCAGGGGATCTTCCTGACCCAGGGATCAAACCCAGGCCTCCTCATTGTAGGCAGACGCTTTACCGTCTGAGCCACCAGGGAAGTGTAACTCTGTCCCTCCTCATAGAGATAGTCAGTAACCCGTCCTCATTATTCAGTATTCTTTCACAGACTATACAGCATGTCAGGTCTTTAGAAGTCTTCTCAATCAGAATCAAGGTCTCTCACCTCTTTGTCCCCATAAGACTTCTCATAGCTTTCCAGAGTCCTGGTCTCATTCTACCTCATATTGAAATAAACAGTGTAGTTACCTGTCTTCCTTCTGATCTTATATGGCAAGCAATGTATCAGAATCACCAGAGAAGCTATTTAAAGTCAAAGAAGCCCAGTCTGCAGCCATCAGAGAGTCTGATTCAGGAAGTCCAGACTTGAAACAATTTTTTGTTTTCTCATTGGAGAGTAAACATCTGAGCCCCTAAAAATCAGACATGATATACTGAGGGAAGTAAGTCCAAAAGAGAAAAACAAGTATCATGTAATATTGCTTACATGTGGAATCTAGAAAAATGACGCAGATGAATGATGAGAAAAATGATACAGTTTCAATGCAAAGCAAACACAGAGACACAGATATAGAGAACACACACAAGGATACCAAGGGTGAAGGAGGGGTGTGGTGAATTGGGAGATCAGAATTGACATACATATATATAAACTTTGTATAATACAGATAACTAAAGAAAACCTATGAGTAAGCACAGGGATCTCTACTGGGTGCTCTGTGACCTAAATGGGAAGGATATCCTGAAGAGAGGGGATATATGTATACAAATATCTGACTCACTTTGCTGTACAGTAGAAACTGACATCATTGTAAAGCAATTATATTCTAATAAAAATTAATTTAAAAAATCAATCATGACAAAAATAAAGTATTCAAATAAAATTAGTAAGAGATGAGAACCAGGAAATGAATTCCATTTTGTGATACTATCCTGACAAATCCAGATCCAAACCTGGTCATAAAGGACCCTGAGGATGAGCAAAAGTAAAATTCAATGCCTACAAGCATGATCTCAGGAGTTGAGCTGCCTGGGTTTGATCTCTGACTCTGCAACTTACTACTTGTTTGACTTCCGGCAAGCTACTTGACTTTTTCACATACCAGTTTCTTCCTTAGTAAGGTAATCATTGTAATCATAACTACCTCATAAGTTTTATGGGAGAACTCTGAGTTATCTGAAATGCTCGGAGCAGTGCCAAACGGTGAGTGAGTGAGTGAGTGACTGCAACGTTGAAAGTGAAAGTGAAGTCGCTCAGTTGCCCCATGGACTGTAGCCTACCAGGCTCCTCCATCCATGAGATTTTCCAGACAAGAATACTAGAGTGGGTTGCCATTTCCTTCTCCAGGAGATCTTCCCAACCCAGGGATTGAACCCGGGTTTCCCACATTGTAGACAGACGCTTTACCATCTGAACCACGTTAGTTAATAATAAATACTGACTGAGAAAGTTTATTAGTGGCTGAATTTACTTTTATTTATAGCCTTCAAAACTCCACGGGTGACTCGGATGCTAAATCAGAGACAGAACAGCGGGTTTCAAACTTTTCCAAAATAAAACGGAGGTTTCCCTACAGCATCATGACAGCATTTATAAATAAGATTTCTGACAATCTGACCATCATGAATTCAGCTTTAGCGACATCTATAATTATCCTTTGGAAATTTGCCCTGAGCTGAGACTTGTCAGAATCTGTATAAGCAGATTCTTCCTCAAAGATTTTTCTTCCTGCTGCTGTTCCAAGTAACTTAGTCATTAAAAGCACTGGAGAAAAGGAAAAAAAAAACTCCTTAGAAGTTAAACAGTTGGCCATGATTAATAAAATGAATAAGAAACAAAGATAAGAAATATCTAAATAGATTCTCTCCATAGGAAATGCATCTTACTTTAGGAAAAAATAAATAAATAAAAATATGTATGCCTGCTTGGCAAGATTGATATCTTGAGAGAAATGATGATAATTAATATTGGCTTTCATTATGATTAATATAAAAACATAATGAAAAATGGTGGCTTGGTGACACAAATAAATAATTATGCATACAGTTTACTATATGACAATAGTAAGCAAACTAACATTAATGTAAATCATACACTAATAATTAAAGTCACATTAGACTATGTACTATGTTAATATATACATGTATATATATGTATACATACAGATGTATGTAGATCTGCCTATCTCTCTATCTATGTGAAAAGCATGGATAATGCAATTGACAAATTGTTTCTCCACTAAAAAATAATGTAAAATTTCCATCTCATTTTAATATTAACTGGTGGTTTAACTGCACTGAGTTGAAAATCTAAAACCACATTGACAACACTGGATAGAACATTTTGGTAAAATATAAAGAGCTTTCTCCAGGAAATAACACTTTTTCTGGTTAAGCAAGCCATGAAAATAATGAAGTCCAATACAGAGTATTTCAGGACAGATTTCTAAAATGCACCCACTCAGCACTAGATCAGCTGTCTCATTAGTCTTGACCTTTTTGGAGCCAGTGGCAAGTCTGAAGGGTTTCTGATGGCCAACAGAACCTCACAGGAGTAGTATTCACAGACATTGCAGAGCCCAAGCCCCTTTGCACAACGGGATATATTGCACAGTTCTCTTCTGACTCAATCCACCATCCTGGTTCATAATTGACAGTAATATTGAGGACCATTGTGGGGCAAAGGATATTTGTCCTTGGGGACAGAACATGGTGCTGCTCAGCAGCATTGACTCCATCTGTATCATGGAATTCCCAGGGCTCTGGCTTCTGTTATGCTCAGGCTTTTCTGGGCCTTTCACAAGTCCAGTCACCAAGCAACAACACTACAGGATTCCATAGTGACTATCTAATAAATAGGGATACAGCAAATACTCCCAGCTCTAAACATGTGCTGAGAGAATAAAAGAAGTCTAGATCAAAGGTATATTGCATGATCTTTTTCACAAATGACAGAACAATTTTACATTCCATTAGCTAACATGCATTAAGTACCAGCCATGCATTGTGTGTGTGTGTTAGTTGCTCAATCGTGTCTTTGTGACCCCACGGACTGTAGCCCGCCAGGCTTTTCTGTCCACGGCATTCCTCAGGAAAGAATACTGGAGGGGGTAGGCATTCCCTTCTCCAGGGGATCTTCCCAACCCAGGGATTGAACCTGCATCTTGCATACTGAAGGCAGATTCTTTACCATCTGAGCCACCAGGGAGCCATGCATTAGGGGCGAGCAAACTACTTTACACACCTTTTCTCATTTAGTCCTCAGAATGAGAATGGAGGCTTTGAGAAGTTATTCCCACTGCTACTATGTCTATCTGATGACAGAGCCCTCAGTCTTAAGGGGAATTCCTAGATGTTCATGGCCTGAGTTGTGAATTTCTTATCCTGAGCCATTCCCACAGTCAATCCTATCTACATGGACATTTTTTTTTTTCTATAGACAAAACACTAGACCATTGTTATTTATGATCTCTATGATTGGCCTACATCCCTGACTATATTTTAAGTTCTTCCTGGAATTCTAATGTGCTAGTTTGCTTTAGAAGATTATCTTTCTAGTCCTGTGACCTCCTACTTCACCCCAGCCCTCCTCAGTTCTGCTACTCTTTTTTTTTTTTTTTTTTTTTTTACTAATTTCTAAAGTAAAGATCTCAGGCTGAGAGCTTACAAACAGGGTTAAATCAGCAGACATATTCCAGTTGGCCTAATGTTTATGTTTTTGATCTTGAAGTAGTTGCAAAATTTAAAACTTGGAAGAATTTCACTTTTCTTTTGGAAAAATAAGGTAGTGTAGCAACAAACAGCCAGGACCCCAAAGCAGCCACTTCCTTCAGATGGACACAAACTCTCTAATTTGCCATGACTCTTCTATGCCTGGTCCCTATTGGCGTTAGAGTTGTTTTTGTTTGTTTGTTTGCTGGATTCTTTTTGCCCATGCCACACAGCATGTGTGATCTTAGTTCCCCAAACAGGAATTGAACCCTCAGCCCCTGCATAAGAAGTACAGAGTCTTAACCACTGGACCACCAAGGAAGTCCTTACTTTTGAGTTTTAGGCTTTAGAATAAACAGAACAATTTGTTTTCTTGTTTTAAAATACTATCTGGACATAGTCAGTGAAGCTTTACAATCTATTAATCAATATATCAATAGTAGATTATAAAGCTTCACTGACTATGTCCAGATAGTATTTTAAAACAAGAAAACAATATATTGGGCTTCCCTGGTGGCTGAGACTGTAAAGAATCTGCATGCAATGTTGGGAGACTTGCATTTGATCCCTGGCTTGGGAAGAATGGAGTAGGAAATAGCAACCCACTCCAGTATTCTTGCCTGGAGAATCTTCATGGACAGAGGAGCCTGACGGGCTACAGTCCATAGGGTTGCAAAGAGTCAGACCTGACTGAGTAACTAAGCACAACAACAAATCAATACATCATAATCTTGTGCAGCAATAGTGAATCCTCAGCTATGTCTTTGCAATTGGTACCATCACCTGAGGTATGACAAAAGAAAAACAGAAGGGTCCTTTACTAAGAATAAAACTCATATTTTCACAGTCAGGTCTTCTTAGAGGCATGTTTCACAAAGGACTCAAGTTTCAGGAACAACAACACCTCACATAAAAGAATACTACTACTGTTCCCTTATCCAGAGTTATGCAGTCATAAGTCTTTTATAGACAGCAGATGTGATGATCCAGATGGAGAATTACGTTAAGCCTGACGACTCTATCCAGACATCCTATTATGAGGCCCAAAGGCAGCGATCTGAACTGAGAGATGGAAGCAACAACCAGCCAGAAGATTCCTTGCGATGGGTAGGAATCTTGACAGCTAACCTCATCTGACAAGTAGTCAATTCCTTGAGCTTCACTGTTGTGTTTCTTCCTTTGGGGACGGCAACCTCTGGCTCAATCAAAGGAGCTAATTAATGATAAACTCTGTTACAGGGAATTAGAACTGACAGCTCACTTCTGTACTCGGTTCTGACAACTTTGGTAGCGAGAATATTCACTATGTCCCCTCAGTAAATCTGCAAGTACATCAATGGAGGCAACCCACACAGTTACCCCTCATATTTCATGTATAGGGACCTAGCCTACAGATATAATCACATATATTCTGTGGCATTTATTGAAGAACTATTTACAAATGGAAAAAAAAAAAACCTTCCAAATGTCTATTAGTTATCAATGGGGTAAAGATTAAATAAATTCAAGTGCAACCAAACTATTACTAAATGTAAATTACATGAATTGGGCATTTGTGTCAGTTTTCTTGTGAAACACCAGGGGTTGGCACATTTTTCTATCAAGGGCCAGACAATAAACATTTTAAGCTTATGTGCCATAGGATCGTATTGTAATTAATCAACTTTCCTTTCCTAATATATCCACAGCCATTGACAATATATAAATGGAAGAGCACAACTGTGGTCCAATACAACTTTATAAACTAAAACACAAGGCAGGCTAGATTTGATTCAGGGTCCGTAGCTGGTCAAACCCCCACGAATAAGAATCATAAAAGTGCATCTAATCTACATAGCATGCATGCATGCTCGGTGCTTCGGTCATGTCCAACTCTTTACAACCCCGCGGGCTGTAGACTGCCAGGCTCCTCTGTTCATGGGATTCTCCAGGCAAGAATGCTGGAATGGGTTGCCATGACCTCCTCCAGGATATCAACCCAGCCCAGGGATTGAACCTGTGTCTCCTTCATCTTCTGCATTGCAGGTGGACTCTTTACTCCTGAGCCACCAGGGAAGCCCCAATCTCCATAACACCCATCCACAAATATTGTCATGCCCTTCTGCTAAACGCTTACTAAATACTGATGCCACTAAGCCTGTCACAGGCACTAATTAGAGTCTTTTTTTTAACATAACGGTGAGGTGAGTGTTGTCGTTATCCTCATTTGCCAACTGAGGAAGTAAGACATAAAGGGTTACATAACTGTCCCTGCTTAGAGAACTAGGAGGTGATAGAGCAAACATACATCATCTCATTAAATCTGCAGCCCGTCTGTGATAAGCTGGGCTGTAGGAAGATGCAGCCTCAAACCATTAAGCATGATGCAAATGGAAGTCAAGTTATGAATAATTGCTCTTTCTCTGTAGAGGAGAAGATGGAAACAAAAGCGGAGTTGTAAGATCTGCACAGCAAGTGGGTTTAGAGTCACTAATAGACTCCCTCCTCTCGATCCTGCTGCAGTTCATTATCACACTGTCTTCCAATTAAGTCACTGCCACCGTCAATTCAAAACAGGGACTTGGAAAATTGTTTCTTTAGGGCCTGTCTTTTGTCTTCAGTGAAACAGCCCCAAATCCTCACTCTTCCTATGGCTTCCTGGTTGTCACCCTCACCTGATCCTAACCTCAGAGGTAAATTAATGGTTCTGATGGGGCAGCAATGAGAATTACACAGCAGGGAACAGTGATCATGAATCTATTAATCAAGGCTGCCAATGCAGATTTACATGTCTTAGTAATAAATTATAAAACACACCTAAGAATTAGCAGCTTAATAAAGTTGAGTTTGATGAGAAGCCAAATTGACAAGCTCCTCCCCCCACATCAAGGCTAATTTTTCACCAACTGTATGAAGGAAGCTATAAAAAGCTCTCTCAAAGGTAACTTTCCATTAGTTGTATCCTCAGAATAACTTCAGAGTGCTTCTTTCTACTGTTGCATGCTATTTTCCTGCAAACCTCCCACTCACTGTAAACTGGAACTGCCTTCACCTTCTGGAAATTAGTTGGCAGCCAGTACTGGATATGTTTCACACCAAAAGACAATAAATTCAGGAATTCTCAGAGAAGCAATCAAGAGAATTTTAGAATGGACTCCTTTGGCACACTTCCCTCACTCCTCTGGGTTTTCTGCACATAAAATTCTCAGTTGTTATAATTATTATATTATTATAAATTATTGACAATGATAACATGTCATATTTCCTCAGTTCTAACACACACATTTTTTCACATTCCACTTTTCATGTTTCACACTGCACCAATTAAGGGGTGTGTGTGTGTGTGCGCGCGCACGCGCGCGTGCGCACTCGCTCAGTCATGTCCAACTCTTTGGAACCCCATGTACTATAGCCCATCAGGTTCATCTGTCCATGAGATTTCCTTAGGCAAGAATCCTGAAATGAATTGCCATTTCCTCCTCCAGGGAATCTTCTCAGGGATTGAACCCATGTCTCCTGCATTAGCAGGTGGATTTTTTACCACTGAGCCACCTGGCAAGCCCTACTAATCAGGGCTCATCTTGCCTATTGGTCTTTGGTATAATAGTATGGGGTTGGCCAGAAAGTCCATTCAGCTTTTTCCATACCAACATACAGAAAAATCCAAATAAACTTTAGCCAACTCAGTATTGTAACTATTTAATACTATGCAATGGTGCTTCCTTTTTCCCCCCTGAAAATCAGCAGTACGTATTAAAGCTGTGGCATCCTGAAATTGAGGAAATGTGATACAAACTTGAGAATATGATAGCTAAGGACTCCTTCACTGCAAGTAAAAGAATCCAACTCTAGCTAACTTCATAGAAAAAAAAATCAGTATGAGAATGAATTCCTATTGAATTACTGGCTAGGATAGAGAACTCAGATCCAGAATGGAGCAATAAACTATTTACTGCATAGACAGCTACTTCTCTGTCTCATGAAGGAGCTGTTGTGGAGTCAAGTGATGAACTTGTGGGAATTGTTTCTTCTGTCTCTCTGCAGGGGATTCAGGAAGAAAGAGTCCACGTGGCTGACCAAGGTCCTGTGGCTACACTGATATGGGGTTAGATGCTCTTAACAGCCCAGTGGGATAAGAATGATAAGTGTTATCATCCTCATCTTCTGTAAGAGGAAACGTAGGTCCAGATAGGCTATATGACTTAGTTTATTACCTGGTACGTGGCACAGCAGGACCGGAAGCCAAGCACTGACTCACAGTGTAACAAATTTAGATTATACTAACTAAATTGAAGACCAACACAACTAGGGTTAAAAGCGAAAGAAAAAGGAAACTTTCCCCATTGTAATCCTTGCTAATGCCTCGGGGGGAAAAGTCATCCACAAATTTTATCAGCCTAAGAAATAGCCTTATCTCCATGTGCCTGTTTTATGGTCACAGGGGAAACTTGTTTGGGATACAGAACCAAATTCCACTTTCTGCGTGATTTTTGATGGGAAATTTCACTCCTCTGGGCTCCCCTTCCTCGGTTGTGAAGTGTGTGAATATTTTCCTTGACTACCTCCCAGATTTATAGAGGAGGCGAGATGTAAGAATAGAGGTGTAAGTTCCTCAAAAAGCACTAAAGCTCTTTAGCTGTAATCCTGAATCACCATTTGCCGGTCTGCTAAGTACAGAATTACAATTTTGTGGGGCACAGTTTAGATTTTCATTAATCTATTTTTTTTTCCAAAGCACGTTTTTTTTAGAATTTGACCTACTTTTTTTTTTTTAAAGAACCTAGAATAACACATATGAGTTCATTAGTACAAAATGAAACATTTTCATTCACAGCAACCAACTGCCTATGCGAAATGGTAAAATTCAAACTTCTGTTACTCTGCGTACCTCTTTGTACACTGTAAGTTCTACCATAA
This sequence comes from Bubalus kerabau, assembly GCF_029407905.1. Classification (NCBI taxonomy): domain Eukaryota; kingdom Metazoa; phylum Chordata; class Mammalia; order Artiodactyla; family Bovidae; genus Bubalus; species Bubalus kerabau. Next base: position 225,514,071 of record NC_073624.1, read on the forward strand.
GTGTGACATGGACTTGGTACACAGCAAATGTCAAGGATTTGAGGGAATTAACTGAGAGTTGATTTCAGGTGAAGTTATTGCCTGGGATCCTTTAAAGACTGCTATCCTTTTTTCTTTATTGATGCAACTTGGCTTACAGGCTTTTAGTTCACCAACCACAGATTGAAGTCAGTAAAAGCATGGAATCCTGACCGCTGGACCACTAGGGAATCTCCCCATCCTTTTCAAAGAAAAGGATGCTTTACAACTACTAAACAAGAAAAGAACATGGGTTTAGTAACCAGGCTGATGTGGGTTCAAGTCCTAACACAGGCTCATGCTGGCCATTTAATCTAGAGTCAGTTACAAAAGTATTCAAGCCTTCTTTTCCCCACACATCAATTAGGAAGTAAAATACATATTTCACAGAATTATTACAACACCAGAGATAATATATGTAAAATATCTGGCACTTACTATATACCTAGGATCCCAAGTCAACAGTCATCACCATCATCCCACTATTGTTATTACATGGATGATATAATTTAATCTTTACAAATATTAAGAAATGGGCTTCCCAGATGGTCCTAGTGGTAAAAAAAAAAAATCCACCTGCCAATGCAGGAGACAAATGCAGGTTCAATTCCTAGGTTGGGAAGATCCCCTGGAGGAGGGCATGGTGACTCACTCCAGTATTTACTTAGTGCTTTCAAAAGGTGTGGACTGGCAAACAACTTCAGTATTCTTGCCTTGAGAACCCCATGAACAGTATGAAAAGGCAAAATGATAGGATACTGGAAGAGGAACTCCACAGGTCGATAGGTGCCCAATATGCTACTGGAGATCAGTGGAGAAATAACTCCAGAAAGAATGAAGCGATGGAGCCAAAGCAAAAACAATACCCAGTTGTGGATGTGATTGGCGATAGAAGCAAGGTCCTATGCTGTAAAGAGCAATATTGCATAGGAACATGGAATGTCAGGTCCATGAATCAAGGCAAATTGGAAGTGGTCAAACAGGAGATGACAAGAGTGAACGTCAACATTCTAGGAGTCAGAAAACTAAGATGGACTGGAATGGGTGAATTTAACTCAGATGACCATTATATCTACTACTGTGGGCAGGAATCCCTCAGAAGAAATGGAGTAGCCATCATGGTCAACACAAGATCCAAAATGCAGTACTTGGATGCAATCTCAAAAACGACAGAATGATCTCTGTTCGTTTCCAAGGCAAACCATTCAATATCACAGTAAACCAAGTCTATGCCCCAACCAGTAACGCTGAAGAAGCTGAAGTTGAATGGTTCTATGAAGACCTCCAAGACCTTTTAGAACTAACACCCAAAAAAGATGTCCTTTTCATTATAGGGGACTGGAATGCAAAAGTAGGAAGTCAAGAAACACCTGGAGTAACAGGCAAATTTGGCCTTGGAACATGGAATGAAGCAGGGCAAAGACTAATAGAGTTTTGCCAAGAGAATGCACTGGTCATAGAAAACACCCTCTTCCAACAACACAAGAGAAGACTCTACACATGGACATCACCAGATGGTCAACACCGAAATCAGATTGATTCTATTCTTTGCAGCCAAAGAAGGAGAAGCTCTATACAGTCAGCAAAAACAAGACTGGGAACTGACTGTGGCTCAGAACACGAACTCCTTATTGCCAAGTTCATACTTAAATTGAATAAAGTAGGGAAAACCACTAGACCATTCAGGTAGGACCTAAACCAAATCCCTTATGATTATACAGTGAAAGTGAGAAATAGATTTAAGGGCCTAGATCTGATAGAGAGAGTGCCTGATGAACTATGGATGGAGGTTCGTGACATTGTCCAGGAGACAGGGATCAAGACCATCCCCACGAAAAAGAATGCAAAAAAGCAAAATGGCTGTCTGGGGAGGCCTTATAAATAGTGGTGAAGAGAAGAGAAGCAAAAGCAAAGGAGAAAAGGAAAGATATAAGCATCTGAATGCAGAGTTCCAAAGAATAGCAAGGAGAGATAAGAAAGCTTTCATTAGAAATCAATGCAAAGAAATAGAGGAAAACAACAGAATGGGGAAGACTAGAGATCTGTTCAAGAAAATTAGAGATACCAAGGGAATATTTCATGCAAAGATGGGCTCGATAAAGGACAGAAATGGTATGGGCCTAACAGAAGCAGAAGATATTAAGAAGAGGTGGTAAGAATACACAGAAGAACTGTACAAAAAAGATCTTCATGACCCAGATAATGACAATGGTGTGATCACTCACCTAGAGCCAGACATCCTGGAATGTGAAGTCAAGTGGGCCTTAGAAAGCATCACTATGAACAAAGCTAGTGGAGATGATGGAATTCCAGTAGAGCTCTTTCAAATCCTGGAAGATGATGCTGTGAAAGTGCTGCACTCAGTATGCCAGCAAATTTGGAAAACTCAGCAGTGGCCACAGGACTGGAAAAGGTCAGTTTTCATTCCAATCCCAAAGAAAGGCAATGCCAAAGAATACTCAAACTACCACACAATAGCACTCATCTCACACACTAGTAAAGTAATGCTCAAAATTCTCCAAGCCACGCTTCTGTAATACGTGAACCGTGAACTTCCAGATGTTCAAGCTGGATTTAGAAAAGGCAGAGGAACCAGGGATCAAATTGCCAACATACGCTGGATTGTCGAAAAAGCAACAGAGTTCCAGAAAAACATCTATTTCTGCTTTATTGACTATTCCAAAGCCTTTGACTGTGTGGATCACAACAAACTGTGGAAAATTCTGAAAGAGATGGGAATACCAGACCACCTGACCTGCCTCTTGAGAAACCTGTATGCAGGTCAGGAAGCAACAGTTAGAACTGGACATGGAACAACAGACTGGATCCAAATAGGAAAAGGAGTATGTCAAGGCTGTATACTGTCACCCTGCTTATTTAACTTATATGCAGAGTACATCATGAGAAACGCTGGGCTGGAAGAAACACAAGATGGAATCAAGATTGCCAGGAGAAATACCAATAACTTCAGATATGCAGATGACACCACCCTTATGGCAGAAAGTGAAGAGGAACTAAAAAGCCTCTTGATGAAAGTGAAAGAAGAAAGTGAAAAAGTTGGCTTAAAGTTCAACATCCAGAAAACTAAGATCATGGGATCTGGTCCCATCACTTCATGGGAAATAGATGGGGAAACAATGGAAACAGTGTCAGGCTTTATTTTGGGGGGCTCCAAAATCACTGCAGATGGTGATTGCAGCCATGAAATTATAAGACGCTTACTCCTTGGAAGAAAAGTTATGACCAACCTAGACAGCATATTCAAAAGCAGAGACATTACTTTGCCAACAAAGGTCCATCTAGTCAAGGCTATAGTTTTTCCAGTGGTCATGTATGGATGTGAGAGTTGGACTGTGAAGAAAGCTGAGTGCTAAAGAATTGATGCTTTTGAACTGTGGTGTTGGAGAAGACTCTTGAGAGTCCCTTGGACTGCAAGGAGATCCAACCAGCCCATTCTGAAGGAGATCAATCCTGGGTGTTTTTTGGAAAGAATGATGCTAAAGCTGAAACTCCAGTACTTTGGCCACCTCATGCGAAGAGTTGACTCATTGGAAAAGACTCTGATGCTGGGAGGGATTGGGGGCAGGAGGAGAAGGGGACGACAGAGGATGAGATGGCTGGATGGCATCACTGACTCGATGGACATGAGTTTGGGTGAACTCCGGGAGTTGGTCATGGACAGGGAGGCCTGGCATGCTGCAATTCATGGGGTTGCAAAGAGTCAGACACGACTGAGCGACTGAACTGAACTGAACTTCAATAGGTGGGGAAACTGAGTTTTAAATCACTGAAGATTTAAAGTGAGAATTTAAATCACTTTCTCAGTGTCAAACAATCCATAAATAGTACACTTTGTGTTTGCATAAAGGTCCTCAGAGCCCACACTTTTAATACTGAACTGTGTTATCATTATTACAGCTACTATTATTCCATTTTTCATTATCTTTATTATTGGATATAACAAAAGACAGTTCCGGGTAAAATTTGAAAAGCACACAATGCAATAGCTATCTTTCTGAATGGCACTCAATGGTGTGGGAAAGCAGCAGGATACTGGATTAAGAGGAGCTAGGTTTTAGTTTATGTCTACATCTTCCAAGTCATGAGACCTTAAATAAGTCTTCCACTGAGACTTTACTTCCTCATCTGTAAAATGAGCTTGATAATAACCACCCCAGGGCACAGCTTCAAAAATCAAACATTATCATGTATATGACAATATTTTGTACAGTATAAAATACAATATGAGCATGTTCGTGTCAGTTCTGTTAGTTTTACCACCATTACCAGAGGCCAAGTCATAGGTAGGTGCACAGAAACTACCTTAGTTTGCAATAGAGAGTGAGGGAAAATGTTTCTGGCTCTGGCTCCACTAAGGGAAAAACCTACCCCAATCTCACCTCAATGTTAATGGGAAAAAAAAAATCAAATGTAAAGTGTTGTACCTGCATGTAGAGGATATGCTTCCAAGACCTATAAGAATATTTTTAAAAATAACAACAATAAAGTACTTAATCTGTCTGCCCAAGATTAAAAAATACAGAAGTAACAATGTAGGTTGTAGGTACGATGCGTGCATGCATGTGTGTTCAATCATGTCTGACTCTTTGAGATCCTATGGATTGTGGTCCACCAGGATCCTCTGTCCATGGGATTTTCCAGGCAAGAATATTGGATTGGGTTTCATTTCCTTCTCCAGAAGATATTCCTGACCCGGGGATCAAATATGCATATCCAGTAGGTCCTTCATTGGCAGGCAGATTCTTTACCACTGTGCCACCTGGGAAGCCAAATGCAATGAGTCTTGTGCAACTGTGTTATTAAAACATTACCTTAATAAAGAAACTGTGGTACATATATACAGTGGAATATTACTCAGTCATAGAAAGGAATGAACTTGAGTCCATTGAACTGAGGTAGACAAACCTAGAACCTATTACACGGAGTGAAGTAAGTCAGAAAGAGAAAAATAAATATTGTATAGTAATGAATATGCATGGAATCTAGAAAAATGGTACCAGTGAACCTATTTGCAGGGAAGGAATAGAGATGCAGACATAAAGAATGGACTGTGGACACAGTTGGGAAAGGAGAGAGGGGGATGAATTGAGAGAGTAGATTGAAATATATACACTACCATGTGTAAAACACAGAGGTAGTGGGAAGTTGCTGTATAACTCAGGGAGCTCAATCTGGTGCTCTGTGATGACCTAGAAGAATGGGATGGGGCGTGGGGTGGGAAGGAGGTTCAAGAAGGAGGGGGATATATGTATACTTACGGTTGATTCACATTGTTGTATGGCAGAAACCAACACAACATTAAGGCGATTATCCTCCAATTAAACAAAATACCCTAAGGTTGACTTTTTACAGTGTTCTCAGAGCTTCAATAGTGCCACTAATTTTCTCTTCCCACTAATTATTTTACAAAACTAGGTAAGACAGCTTTGACTGGCCCAAGTACCAACTCCTGAAACTGGATCTTCCTGTCAGTGAAAACATCGCCACCTAGAAATCTAGAAAATTGGGGGATATTTATCAGACCATCATTAACTGGAATGACAGTCATTTGGCAGACCCTACAATTCACTGAAAAGCTCTGTGTGGGCACTTTGTCCTTTAGAATCTGTGTTCTGGAGTGATGGGCAAGTCTGATCTGTTTATCTTCCTGAGTAAACTGATCATAATTGCCCACATTGGATGATAGAACCCACAAATGGTTAAGGTCATAGCTGGTTCCTCAAGGTGAGCCTCCTGATCTTAAGTTATTCTAGGGGTCAATGTGAATATTTATATTCTTTCTAATGAAGTAAGTTGGAGTGTACATGCTACAGATTAGAGCTGTAACAGTGAAGAGCACAATAATCTTGTACTATCCATGACAAGATTCTCTGCAAGAAAGTGATGATAATTAATGGAATATCCTATGTATTCCTATTGGTGTGAGATGCACAGACCCACAGCATATAAAATAAGATATCATCATGTATATTAGATGAAACATCTAGTAAATCAATAAGTCTGAAATTTATGGAAACTAAAATAATGTTCTTCTGGAATTTAGAAAGACTGTTCTCTGGGTCCCATCACATAGGACCATATGAATTCAGTAGAGTCACCAAATGATAAGCTACCTAAGGGTAGGGCTAGGTTTCTGTTGCTCAACAGTCCCTCCCAAGTGCCTAGTACAGCACAGGGCATATACTGCAGGAACACTATAAATATTGTTGGGTGGATGGAAGAATGGAGGAATAAATGATGTCAGTAAATGTAGCCTAGCTGGCCAGAATCAGAGGCCAACATTCAGAATGATCTTGAGAAAGAAACTCTTCCCCAGTTGCTTTATTTAGCATGCTGCTGCTGCTAAGTCACTTCAGTCGTGTCTGACTCTGTGCGACCCCATAGACGGCAGTCCACCAGGCTCCCCCGTCCCTGGGATTCTCCAGGCAAGAACACTGGAGTGGGTTGCCATTTCCTTCTCCAATGCATGAAAGGAAAAGTGAAAGTGAAGTCGCTCAGTTGTGTCCGACTCCCAGCAACTCCATGGACTGCAGCCTACCAGGCTCCTCCCTCTATGGGATTTTCCAGGCAAGAGTACTGGAGTGGGTTTCCATGAGTTTTATCCAACTACATTACCAGGGCCCAGAAAATATTGTAAGCTCATAAGATTTTCACTTGATTTATGAAACTGAAAAAAGAAGTATCACAAGCACCCACTTTGATCTGAGTTTCTATTTCAGTCCTTCTCTCCAAATCCCAACTTCATGCAGCTACATCTACATCACAAGATCTCGTTCTCGCATCCAGTTCTTGCTACATGGATCCACTGTATCAACTTTTTTTTCTCAAGGCAATACAAATTTTTTTTTTTTTTTTTTTTTTTTTTTTTAATTTTATTTTATTTTTAAACTTTACATAACTGTATTAGATTTGCCAAATATCAAAATGAATCCGCCACAGGTACACATGTGTTCCCCATCCTGAACCCTCCTCCCTCCTCCCTCCCCATTCCATCCCTCTGGGTCGTCCCAGTGCACCAGCCCCAAGCATCCAGTATCGTGCATCGAACCTGGACTGGCAACTCATTTCATACATGATATTTACATGTTTCAATGCCATTCTCCCAAATCTTCCCACCCTCTCCCTCTCCCACAGAGTCCATAAGACTGTTCTATACATCTGTGTCTCTTTTGCTGTCTCGTACACAGGGTTATTGTTACCATCTTTCTAAATTCCATATATATGCGTTAGTATACTGTATTGGTGTTTTTCTTTCTGGCTTACTTCACTCTGTATAATAGGCTCCAGTTTCATCCACCTCATTAGAACTGATTCAAATGTATTCTTTTTAATGGCTGAATAATACTCCATTGTGTATATGTACCACAGCTTTCTTATCCATTCATCTGCTGATGGACATCTAGGTTGCTTCCATGTCCTGGCTATTATAAACAGTGCTGCGATGAACATTGGGGTACTCGTGTCTCTTTCCCTTCTGGTTTTCTCAGTGTGTATGCCCAGCAGTGGGATTGCTGGATCATAAGGCATGTCTATTTCCAGTTTTTTAAGGAATCTCCACACTGTTCTCCATAGTGGCTGCACTAGTTTGCATTCCCACCAACAGTGTAAGAGGGTTCCCTTTTCTCCACACCCTCTCCAGCATTTATTACTTGTAGACTTTTGGATTGCAGCCATTCTGACTGGTGTGAAATGGTACCTCATAGTGGTTTTGATTTGCATTTCTCTGATAATGAGTGATGTTGAGCATCTTTTCATGTGTTTGTTAGCCATCTTTATGTCTTCTTTGGAGAAATGTCTATTTAGTTCTTTGGCCCATTTTTTGATTGGGTCATTTATTTTTCTGGAGTTGAGCTGTAGGAGTTGCTTGTATATTCTCGAGATTAGTTGTTTGTCAGTTGCTTCATTTGCTATTATCTTCTCCCATTCTGAAGGCTGTCTTTTCACCTTGCCAATAGTTTCCTTTGATGTGCAGAAGCTTTTAAGGTTAATTAGGTCCCATTTGTTTATTTTTGCTTTTATTTCCAATATTCTGGGAGGTGGGTCATAGAGGATCCTGCTGTGATGTATGTCAGAGAGTGTTTTGCCTATGTTGTCCTCTAGGAGTTTTATAGTTTCTGGTCTTATGTTTAGATCTTTAATCCATTTTGAGTTTATTTTTGTGTATGGTGTTAGAAAGTGTTCTAGTTTCATTCTTTTACAAGTGGTTGACCAGAGTTCCCAGCACCACTTGTTAAAGAGATTGTCTTTAATCCATTGTATATTCTTGCCTCCTTTGTCGAAGATAAGGTGTCCATATGTGCGTGGATTTATCTCTGGGCTTTCTATTTTGTTCCATTGATCTATATTTCTGTCTTTGTGCCAGTACCATACTGTCTTGATGACTGTGGCTTTGTAGTAGAGCCTGAAGTCAGGTAGGTTGATTCCTCCAGTTCCATTCTTCTTTCTCAAGATCGCTTTGGCTATTCGAGGTTTTTTGTTTTTCCATACAAATTGTGAAATTATTTGTTCTAGCTCTGTGAAGAATGCTGTTGGTAGCTTGATAGGGATTGCATTGAATCTATAGATTGCTTTGGGTAGTATACTCATTTTCACTACATTGATTCTTCCAATCCATGAACATGGTATATTTCTCCATCTGTTAGTGTCCTCTTTGATTTCTTTCACCAGTGTTTTATAGTTTTCTATATATAGGTCTTTAGATTCTTTAGGTAGATATAAGGCAATACAAATTTTTGAACAAACTTCAAAACTCCAAACTTGGTTAACATATACACACTACTACATATAAAATAGATAACTAATAAGGACTTTGTGTATAGTACAGGGAACTCTACTCAATACTCTAATGGCCTATATGGGAAAAGGCTCTAAAAATGATTGGTGTACATATATCTGACTCACTTTGCTCTACATCTGAAACTAACACAACACTGTAAATCAACTATACTCTAATAAAATTTTTTTAAAACCTCCAAATTCAAGTTAAAACTTGAAAAGACATAACCAAGATGTTTTTGGAGTGTAGATGAAATACATAAGAACAGAATTTAGGGGCAAGCCATTATTTTTTGTTTGAAAAAAAGTAATATTAACCCAACTATTCCAGCTTAAGTTAGTATCAGTCAGCAAATCCCTCATTAAAGTTCAGACTCTGTAATTAAATTTAAACAGATATTATGATCTATAGAGTTATTAGTATTAACCCATAATTAATACTATTTTGCTAATACATTAATGTGTGAATAATATTCAGCAGGTCTTTCATCTGTGTGGGATGTTTATGATCGTTAAAAGTAATTATTTGCTATCAGGTATACACTAGAGCAATGGCACCCTACTCCAGTACTCTTGCCTGGAAAATCCCATGGACAGAGGAGTCTGGTAGGCTGCAGTCCATGGGGTTGCTAGGAGTCAGACACAACTGAGTGACTTCACTTTCACTTTCATGCATTGGAGAAGAAAATGGCAACCCACCCCCAGGGATGGGGGAGCCTGGTGGGCTGCCATCTATGGGGTCGCACAGAGACGGACACGACTGAAGCAACTTAGCAGCAGCAGTAGCAGCATACACTAGAGCAGATAAATTATATTCAACTGCTGATGCTCTAGGTCTCAAAGCCAATCCATTCCTTCACTATATCCAGGAATACTTAACGGAATTTTTCCTAAACAACCAGGTAATTCCTAAACCTTTGTGTACAGGTGATTCTTCAAGAGAGCTGGTTAAAATGCAAATTCTAGGACTCTAATCAAAAAGTCTAGTTTAGAATTCCTAAGCAAAAGGAGCATGAGAATTCTCATTTATAATCCCAAAATTTATAATCAATTCTCATAATAATCCCAACTGATTCTGATGTACTAAGGAAAAGTCTAAACGTGGATTTATTCTTAAGCTGCACATTTATTCTAGTCATAATTTGGGAAGACAATAAATTCTAAAATGTTCCAAAATTATAGTCATAAAATTATGGAGATAATTAATATGGGACATGTGTAAAGGGGGTAGAAAAAGAAGAGCTTGGGAGAATTAATTGTTCCTTTTCAAAAGGCATGAGACTTACATAATTTTTAAAAGAACAAAACACTTTGAATGGAGAGATCTTGCCTCTATTTTCATTTCCAAAGTTGTGTTTTATATGGGATTGGGTAGAAGATTCTGCCATCAAAAGGTTTTAAAGAAATGACAGAAAAAAAATCAAGAAAATAACTGGTATAACATACAAAGTAGAACACGGTGTCTGAAAAAGAGTTTATTAGCAATAAATATTCATTGAATAAGATGAATAAATGTCTTAATGAATAATTATAGTACCACATAGGAAGAAATACTGATATATTTTTACAGACATCAGACTTTTCTATTTAAAAAAGCTTTCTTGTAACATAATTCTGGGGCCCATTCTATAAAGTGGTGTTAAGCTTGATGATGGTGTTTTTGTAAGTTTTTAGTCGGTAATCTTTTCATTCCAAGTGGCAGTAACTCTGATTCAAAGAGGTTTTAGTGTGAAAAACTAGAGAATTATAAAAGTGGGAAGACCAAGAATGGGTATTTTTACTTCAGGTACAGCTGAATCCAGAGCACAAAGTTGTTTTTCTTTTTTTTCCTGCAATATACTTTTCTCATCTCTGTACTCTACATTTCTCTGTGTTTGCTCCATTCTCATGCAAGCTTTCCCTTTACAATGACAAGAAAGCTGTCATTAGTTCCAATTCCACATCCCATGCTACCAGTCATTTTACCAGTTAAAAGAAAAGAGAGTACTTTTAGGACAGTAGCTCAAGCAAAATTTCACCCAAATGAGTTCTGATTAGACCCTAGTAACATGACTTAGATTGGAGAAGGAAATGGCAACCCGCTCCAGTGTTCTTGCCTGGAGAATCCCAGGGACGGGAAGCCTGGTGGGCTGCCGTCTATGGGGTCGCACAGAGTCAGACATGACTGAAGCAACAGCAGTAGCAGCAGCAACACGACTTAGGCCACATTCCTGTCTGAATCAACCACTGTGGCCAAGGGCACATTCTTCCGCTTAAAACATACCCACCGCTGGACTTGAAGCATGGCTAGCCACACCCAAACAACATGGACTGAGAATGGAGGAATGATAATTCTCAAAGAAAAAATAAGGTGCTATTACCAGCATGAGAAATTTACTATATAAAAGACTACAAGAGATAATGTCAAACTGAAGTCCTTCTGAATGAACCAAGAGAAATGAACTTCAAGGGAAAATTCATGTGAGACTAAGTGTATTCATTATGGCATTCCTGAGTCAGAGGTATGTATAAATACGTTAGCAGTTAAGAAGGAGGAGAAACAGAAGGATGGTTGGGGGAAGAGGGAGGGGAGGACATAAGAACCTTTCTGACAATTGTGACAAAATTGTCTTGAGACATGAAGGTAAGAACATTCAGTTTGGGACACTGAGATAGGGTAGAGCGTCATAGAATTTTAGGGCTAAAAGGACTTGAAAGACCACCTCATCTAACTAAGTGGGTTGCAAATGAAGAAACAAAACATCTCAGGATTTAACTCCTTCTACATGTCCATTTCCATCTCTCACTATTTAATCCATCATTTTACTTTCTATCCCTGGAGAAGGAAATGGCAACCCACTCCAGGATTCTTGCCTGGGAAGTCCCATGGACATAGGAATCTGGCAGTCTACAGTCCATGGGGTCACAAAGAGTTGGGCGTGACTGAGCACACACACACTTACATCTTGTCCCGTGCAGTAGTCATTTGGCCATATAGCACGTGAAATGTGGCTAGGTCAAACTGAGATGTGCTCTAAGTATAAAATACACAAAGAACTTCAAAGAGAGTGTAAAAAATGGTGTAAAATGTCTCATTAATATTTTGTATTGATTGCTCATTGAAATGATATCTGGGAGATTCAGTTCAGTTCAGTTCAGTCACTCAGTCATGTCCGACTCTTTGCAACCCCATGAATCTCAGCATGCCAGGCCTCCCTGTCCATCATCAATTCCCAGAGTTTACCCAAACTCATGTCCATTGAGTCGGTGATACCATCTAACCATCTCATCCTCTGTTGTCCCCTTCTCCTCCTGCCCTCAATCTTTCCCAGCATCAAGGGCTTTTAAATGAGTCAGCTCTTCACATCAGGTGGCCAAAGTATTGGCGTTTCGGCTTCAACATCAGTCCTTCCAATGGACACCCAATATTGATCTCCTTTAGGAGGGAGTGCTTGGGTCTCCTTGCAATCCAAGGGACTCTCAAGAGTCTTCTCTAACACGACAGATCAAAAGCATCAATTCTTCTGCACTCAGCTTTCTTTATAGTCCAACTCTCACATCCATACATGACTACTGGAAAAACCATAGCCTTGACTAGAAGGACCTTTGTTGACAAAGTAATGTCTCTGCTTTTTATTTTTTTATTATTTTTTTTTCTGTCTCTGCTTTTTAATATGCTGTCTAGGTTGGTCATAACTTTCCTTTCAAGTAGTAAGCATCTTTTAATTTCATGGCTGCAATCACCATCTGCAGTGATTTTGGAGCCCAAAAAAATAAAGTCAGCCTCTGTTTCCCCATCTACGTGCCATTAAGTGATGGGACTGGATGCCATGATCTTAGTTTTCTGAATGTTGAGCTTTAAGCCAATTTTTTCGCTCTCCTCTTTTACTTTCATCAAGAGGCTCTTTAGTTCTTCTTCACTTTCTGCCTAAGCGTGGTGTCATCTGCATATCTGAGGTGATTGATATATCTCCCGGCAATCTTGATTCCAGCTTGTGCTTCCTCCAGCCCAGCGTTTCTCATGATATACTCTGTATATAAGTTAAATAAGCAGGGTGACAATATACAGCCTTCACGTACTCCTTTTTCTATTTGGATCCAGTCTGTTGCTCCATGTCCAGTTCTAACTGTTGCTTCTTGACCTGCATACAGATTTCTCAAGAGGCAGGTCAGGTGGTCTGGTATTCCCATCTCTTTCAGAATTTTCCAGTTTATTGTGATCCACAGAGTCAAGGCTTTGGCATAACCAATAAAGCAGAAATAAATGTTTTTCTGGAACTCTCTTGCTTTTTTGATGATCCAGCGGATGTTGGCAATTTGATCTGTGGTTCCTCTGCCTTTTCTAAAACCAGCTTGAACATCTGCAAGTTCACAGTTTACGTATTGCTGAAGCGTGGCTTGGAGAATTTTGAGCATTACTTTACTAGCGTGTGAGACGAATGCAATTGTGTGGTAGTTTGAGCATTCAGAAGAGAAATGAAAAGCAAAGGAGAAAAGGAAAGATACACCCATTTGAATGCAGAGTTCCAAAGAATAGCAAGAAAAGATAAGAAAGCCTTCCTCAGTGATCAATGCAAAGAAATAGAGGAAAACAACAGAAGGGAAAGACTAGAGATCTCTTCAAGAAAATTAGAGATACCAAGGGAAGACTTCATGCAAAGATGGGCTCGATAAAGGACAGAAATCGTATGGACCTAACAGAAGCAGAAGATATTAAGAAGAGATGGAAAGAATACACAGAAGAACTGTACAAAAAAGATCTTCATGACCCAGATAATCACGATGGTGTGATCACTCACCTAGAGCCAGACATCCTGGAATGTGAAGTCAAGTGGGCCTTAGGAAGCATCACTATGAGCGAAGCTAGTGGAGGTGATGGAATTCTAGTTGAGCTATTTCAAATCCTAAAAGATGATGCTGTGAAAGTGCTGCACTCAATACGCCAGCAAATTTGGAAAACTCAGCAGTGGCCACAGGACTGGAAAAGGTCAGTTTTCATTCCAATCCCAAAGAAAGGCAATGCCAAAGAATGCTCAAACTACCACACTTCTGGGGGATATATTGGACTAAATGAAATATATTATTGAAATTAATATGAGTAACATTTTTTTCTTTTTTTAATGTGACTATTACAAAAATTTTAATTATGTCATGTTTACTTATATAACTCTTATTTGTGGCTTGTGATAGGTTTTTATGGATCCCACTTTTCTATCCATACACTCTTTCAGTGGCTACAGCATTTGTTGGGTGGCAGCGATATGGAATAACGTCCTCCAAACTAAGAAGGAACTTGGAGACTGACACATGATGCAGGCAACTCCATAAATCACAGCTATGAAGTTACTGTGAATTCTTACCTATGGACAGGATCAGGTAGACAGAAATTGGAAGCATTTGTAGCTGCATTCTGTACCCTAAAAGGGGTATGGGGTGGGCAAAGTATTTAAAGGGACTGAAGCTAAGAATAGAATAAGACTACAAAGTGAGAAGTGCATTTACACTGATGGAAATCAGGGTGCAACACCCCCCCACCCCAGGTTGGGGCGGCAGTGGGGGTGGGGGTGGGGGGGGTGTCTCATGAGCACTAACTGTGTCAGCATAATACATTCTTTCATTTTCATGTCAGATAAAGGCAAGAGTAAAAGTTGAAAAGAACTTATCTGACTTAGGCCCATTCCTCGTGAACCCAGTCACATAGAAGGTAGAGAGAGTAGGACTTTCGGACTGAGATGAAGCTCACAAAATGGAGTCAGTGTGGTTCAGTTATACAAACCTGCCCTCTTCTTTCTAAATTCCCAGCCAATGCACATATTGTTACCATCACCTAGAAACTCTACCTCCTATGCATCCTCAGGGCCTAACAGGAGTCCCACTTCAGGGACACTGTTCCCAACCTAACCATCCCCTGCATGTGTTCTTTCTTTTTTTTTTTTTTTTTAGAAAGCAAAATCATAAACTATCTTTATTGGTTTTATAACACATTACAAAGATTTTCTTCAAATGGGTCTTCGTACCTCAAAATTTAAATTATTATTTTTAGTGTTAAGGGTCAAGTGTGTAGTTTCAAGTGATCTGTTCAAGGAAAAATCTTAAAAATAACTATAAATCTGAGAGGCTTACTTGATTGGCAAGAACTTTACTTTGTCCTCCTCAGGTATTGATTTTCTCATTCAGCCTTTTCATTTGTTCACTCATTCTTGTTCTGCTTTGAGTTGGGTTTCAGGTAAGTATAGACAGTACTTAAAACTATTTTATGCATCTCTGTATATTTGAATAAAATATACAAGGTTCATGATAAAATTTAAGACATTTTTCAAAACGATTTTTGAGGAACTTGTAAATTTTTGTTCTTTTCTGTGTGGGTGAGTAATATGCTTTACTCCCTGCATGTGTTCTCACAGCTCCCTGCTCCCACTTCCTTCACACTGAGTTGTGACCACTTGGCCTGTTTATCTTCTAAGTCTCCTGATTTCAGGCACCATGCTTTTCTCGTTCACCACTGTATCCAAAACACATAATATGTGGTCAGTAAACATTTATTGGACCAATGTTGAACAACTAAGTTGAGTAACTAATAACAATAGTTATTAGTTAACAATGTTGATTAACAACAATAACAGTGTTGAATAACTAATACTCTCTCATAGGTCCCCAGAAATTCAAATATCCATTTGCCTACCAGGAATAGAAAGCATATCCTGTATGCAAATTTATGGCCTTTAACTTTTCTAGAATGTATGATCTTTTCTCTACTTCTAAATAGTGAGAGTGGCTCATTTGCATTTTTTTACCTTTAACATGACTTAATGGAGGGATTTAGTCCCCAGAGAAATGAAAGAGGCTCCTTCGGTGAAAGCACAGTAATATGTTGCATACTTAACAGAGATCTTCAATCAAAAGGCTTGTGATCTAAGCATCAAGACAAACTGCTATCATAACATGTAAAACACACACTATATTTACTTTCCAGCTTTTTAATTATAAAATCAATGGAGTGTTAATCATTTAAGCATTAGCTTTCTCACTGGGAATTCCCTAACTCTTCTTTCTGAGGCATAAACTCATAAGTTGCTCAATTTACCCAATTTGTCAGGACAATTTCCATTAAAAAATATGAATATTTGATGAAAAGAAAACAAGTACAAGCCACTTCTCTGAAGTATCCAGTGACTTACTGGAAGAAATGAAGTCTATGAGTGAATTATTTGCTTTCCTATTTCCATCGTGAAACTGTCTTCGGCAGTTGTCTCTGAAGGTTGTGCTTTATTTCAGAGCTGGGTTTTTGTTGCAATGTGTCTATTTGGTTGTGAGTGTTTGCTTATTTATAGAGCAATAAAGAGATATCAGGCTTCCCAGGTGGCATGGTGATAAAGAACCCGCTTGCCAATGCAGGAGACACAGGAGACATGGGTTTGATCCCTGAGTTGGGAAGATCCCCTGAAGGAAGAAATGACAACCCTCTCCAGTATTCTTGCATAGGACATCCCATGGACAGAGGAGCCGGGCAGGCTACAGTCCATGGGGTCATAAAGAGTCAGATATGACTGAGCAACTGAGCACAGCATGGCATATCAGTGTGTTTCCATAGACATAAACCATTGCAAAAATAGTTTAAAGCTGTTTGTTTCTTCTCCCCACTGTTTCTTCTGGTCTGTTTCTTCATTTACAGACCCCACTGTAAATGAAACAATTAGATATGTGTATGTAAATGTAAGTGAAAGTGTTAGTTGCTCAGTCATGCCCAACTCTGCAACCCCATGGACTGTAGCCCTCCAGGCTTCTCTGTCCATGGAATTCTCCAGGCAAGAATACTGGAGTGGGTGGCCATTCCCTTCTCCAAGGGATATTCCCAACCCAGGGATCAAACCCAGGTCTCCTGCATTGCAGCAGATTCTTTACCATCTGAGCCACCAATACACCTTGAATTTTGCAGTTTGAAAAGTGCCCTCACACAATTTATCCCATTGACCCTCAATGGAGGTAATCATTATCCCTAGTTTACAAATGAATCCACAGAGGACTGCAGAGGTGACATGCCTGTCCAAGTGCCACAACCAAGATTCAACTTAAGATTCTAAGTTTCATCTTTTTTCCTCTACCTAAAACCTCTCTGATATCTGGTATACCTTTTTAAAGATTTGCTTTCACAAAATCTCTAATTTCGACTTGAGTGTATTGCTTGCCTCTTTCCTGTCCAACTCAGAGTACTGGGCATATAGTGAGCACTCATTAAATATTACCTATATTACTATTCTTTCTTTTTTTGTTGTTGTTGTTGTTTTTTGTTTTCTTTTTTTTAAATTTTATTTTATTTTTAAACTTTACATAATTGTATTAGTTTTGCCAAAAATCAAAATGAATCCACCACAGGTATACATGTGTTCCCCATCCTGAACCCTCCTCCCTCCAAGTGAGGTTATTGAATGGAAAGGGGATTTTTATAAAAGCTGGATTTTGTTCCACTGTATTGCTAATCTCCTTTAAGGCATATGAGTATAATTCTTATTCCTTGGCTTTGTGTTTATATCATCTGCCTCTCTATGATTCCATGGTCCTATAAGGCAGAGGACAACTTCTTTGAGTGATGTCAATACTAGGGGCCTCTAATACTTGTCATAACTTGAAGCCCTAATTTTCTCACTAGAGCCTCTATAATGGTGCTAATTAGTACAGAATCTTCTTTCTGGGCCAAAGGGAGGGCAAATATCATGCTCTCTGGTTTCAAATAGGGTTGATTTATTTTTTCTGTTTTCACTAGCTTTATTACCCTTTTAATTTTCCTTTATTTATTCCTAATTTTAATCTATTTTCCTAATTTATTCCTTTATTTTGCTTTATTAACTATGCCAAAGCCTTTGTCTGTGTGGATCACAACAAATTGTGGAAAATTCTTCAAGAGATGGGAATACCAGATCACCTTACTTGCCTCCTGATAAATCTGTATGCAGGTCAAGAAATAACAGTTAGAACTGGACATGGAACAACAGACTGGTTCCAAATCAGGAAAGGAGTAAGTCAAGGCTGCATATTGTCACCCTATTTATTTAACTTACATGCAGAGTACATTATGAGAAATGCCAGGCTGGATGAAGCACAATCTGGATTTGAGATTGCTTAGAGAAATATCAATAACCTCAGATATGCAGATAACACCACCCTTATGGTATAAAGCAAAGAAGAACTAAAAAGCCTCTTGATGAAAGTGAAAGAGGAGAGTGAAAAAGTTGACTTAAAGCTCAACATTCAGAAAACTAAGATCATGGCATCTGGTTCCATCACTTCATGGCAAATAGATGGGGAAACAATGGAAATAGTGACAGACTTTATTTTCTTGGGCTCCAAAATCACTGCAGATAGTGACTGGAGCAATGAAATTAATACTCTTGCTCCTTGAAAGAAAAGCTATGACCAACCTAGACAGCACATAAAAAAGCAGAGACATTACTTTGCCAACAAAGGTGCATCTAATCAAAGCTATGGTTTTTCCAGTAGTCATGTATGGATGTGAGATTTGGGCTATAAAGAAGGCTGAGCACCAAAGAATTGATGCTTTTGAACTGTGATGTTGGAGAAGACTCTTGAGAGTTGTTTGGACTGCAAGGAAATTCTACTAGTCCATCCTAAAGGAAGTCAGTTCTGAATATTCATTGGAAGGACTGATGCTGAAGCTGAAACTCCAATACTTTGGCCACCTGATACAAAGAGCTGACTCATTGGGAAAAACCCTGATGCTGGGGAAGATTGAAAGCAGGAAGAGAAGGGGACGACAGAGGATGAGATGGTTGGATGGCATCACCGACTCAATGGACATGAGTTTGGGTAAGCTCTGGGAGCTGGTGATGGACAGGGAAGCCTGTCATGCTGCAGTCCAGTTCAGTTCAGTCGCTCAATCATGTCTGATTCTTTGTGACCCCATGAACCACAGCTCGCCAGGCATGCTGCAGTCCATGGGGTTGCAAAGAGTCAGACACGACTGTGTGACTGAAATGAACTGAACTGAATTTTTCTCACTTTTAATTTTCAAATCATCTCTTTCCATAGTGCTTAAAACCCATTTTCACAACCCTCTGAGGATTTCCTTGAACCCCACCCCCGCAACCCCTCCTGCCAATACTTTATAGTGTCCTCAGACTTCGACAATAGAAGCCCTGAAATAAACATTTTCAATCTATAGAAAAATCCACCTGAATTTTTTTTTCCATTTTGCTTTTCTCCATATAAATAAAATGAACACTAATAAGAGTGCTTGAATCAGAGAATTTGATCTTCTGGACCAGGCCAGAAGTAAATAAACCCCATAGTCAGTTGGTTTGAGGAAAAAGGAGCATGTTTTTCTGAGTGTAACAAAAGGGAGAAAATAAGAGACCCAAATAGAGAAGGAAGATAAATGGCAAGTGGTACATGGTAGTAAGCAATTAGAAAGTTTAGTTTTGGAAAATTCTCATTTCTTCAATGAATGGTAGAGTGCCTGATATGTGCAAAATACTACCTAGAAAAGTTTTCACTTTTCTAAATTGTATTGCATCTTGCTTTCAAAATTAAACTCTATGGTTAGTTTATTACAGCTAGTAACAACTAGCTATAATTAGCTAGATTATTATGGCTAGTATCAGTTTGTTACAGCAGGTTTGTTACACCAAGCTAGTTTGTTATTATTCTAACAAACTCCAACATTTCATTTCCTATTCACAAGAAAAATTCACTCCTAGCTCACTAAAATCCAAATTCAGTGTTCCTAAACTCTAGGAAGTTCTCTTCCATGTGGAGAATCAGAGACCTGGACTCCTTCCCTCCTGAGCAAAATCACTCACCATTTATGGGCAAGAAATTAATCATACTGTAATGCATGCAGCAAGAGAGGCTAGGCAATGTAGTCCAGGAAAAATTAAACCAAAAACAGATCTGGTGAATAGTTAGGAAATCTCTGGTACCAGCTTTGAAGTCAAACAAACCTTGATTTGAATCCTGGCCCCATAACTGACTATGTGGCCAGGGACTACTAACCTAAATCTCCAAGCTTGTTCTTTGTAAGATGAGGATTATAGTATCTCTCGATGCTCGGTTGTGGGGGTAAGTGATATAATAATCATAACAAACTTCCAGCACTTAAGAAATGTGCTTAAGATTTCTTCCAGCACTTAAGATAACAACCCAGTTTTTTCCATATTACTAATATAATTTTCACAATCCACCCATAAAGTATCAGCTGTTATTATCATCTCCATTTTATAGACTGAAATAGTAGTATATGAAGTACAAATAGAGCCAACAACTGTTCATAACCCCTGTACCCATATTCTTTACAATGTGATTTTGCAGTAATTCTCTTCAAAAGATGGAACCCCTACCCCATGAATTTGATCTGAGCGTATGCTGAGCATATGCTTCTGCCAACAGGATGTGATGAGAGTGACGCCACCAATTTGAAGCCTAGATTACTAGCTGCTTTAGATCCACCCCACCCCCAGTCACCATGTTAACAATCCAGGCTTACCTGGTGGAGGGAGAGAAACCTAGTAAAGGTGAAGTAATCTAGACCAAGCCATCCTCCCAGCTGACTTACCAGCTCACAGACACATAAGCTAGCCAAAATGAAACCAGCCTAGCCTGGCCCAGACCATAAGGGCCACCCTGTCAAACTACAGTCTCCTGAACTTAATAAAGTCTATTCTAATCTTCTTTGGTGTGGTTTGTTATACAGCATTATTTGTGGTCATATGTAGCTGAGATAGAAGTTCCAAGACATCCCATAACCAACTTAACATCACATATCAAGTAAGCAATACAGCAAGAGTGAAACCATAATCTATGGAATTTAAAATCTATATCATCAAAAAGGACACAAATAACCAATGTTGGCAAGGATTTGGAGAAAAAATAACCCTCCTACATGCACCCTTATGTTCATAGTAGCATGATTTACATTTGCCAAGATATGGAAGTAACCGAAGTATCCATCAACAGATGAGTGAATAAAGAAGAGGTGGTGTATCTACACAGTAGAATATTACTCAGCCATAAAAAAATAATGAAATAATGCCATTTCCAGCAACAGGGGTGAACTTGGAGGACATCATGCTAAGTAGGACAAGTGAGACAGAGAAAGAGAAATACTGAATGGTCTCACTTATATGTGGAATGTAAAATATACAACAATCTAGTGAATATAACAAAAAAGAAGCAGACTTGCAGATACAGAAAACAAACTAGTGGTTACCAGTGTGGACGGGGAAGAGGGAAGAAAATAAGAGGGTGGGGATTAAGAGGTACAAACTATTATGTATAAAATAAGCTACAAGGATATATTATGCAAAGAATATATATTGGAATAAAGAAAATATTTTATACTAACTGTAAAAGAAATATAACCTTTCAAATTGTGAATCACTATATTGTACACATGTAACTTACATAATATTGTACATGAACTATACTTAACTTTAAATAAAAAGAAGAAAACAAATGCAGGTATCCAGAAAAATCAATAAAATATGTGTCTTCATGTGAAGACAGTTATCTCATCAAATTGCCTGTTGAACTCCACAAATAAAAGCCATTAATACTATGCAGTATTACTAAACTCTAAAATCCAGGGAAAACTAGTGTTTACCTTGTTCTTGTTAGTTGCTCACAACTGTTTCTCCAATACTAGCCCTCTGGCTGACATGTAATATCCTCAGTAAATACTTAGTGAATGAATTACTAAAAGTTCTATTCTCAGCTAAATCAGCAATGAGCTCACCCTTGAGGAGCTGAGAGTTTAAAGGAGAGAAACAAACCCAGACATAAACAATGGCAATACAAGATGGAAAAGGTCATGTGTCACAGGCAAGGAGTTAATAAAGCATTCTAGGAACACAGAGGTAGGAGAAGTTTCTTACTGCAAGGGAGGTGGTCAACTATTTGTTTGAGTTGGTGATGTTTGGCTTTATCTTCAGCGAGTGAACTTTAAACATCCGAGGATTATCAGCATGCATTTCAGGCAGGGGGACATCAAGAACAACTCAAGGAAGTAAGAAACAATGATAAGATCACAAGGAAACAGTGAATGGTTTCTTTGGGTGAAAAATAAAGTAAGTCTATTTCTTGAGTCAAAGATTTATGTAATCAAATTGCCCCACCCTGACACAAAGACTCTCAACAACCGGCCATGTCTGATTCTATGTCTTATCACCTAATTCACCTCTTCCTTATTCACTCATTGATTCTTACTGCTACACATTTGTTCATTCTTTAAAGAAAAAAATCCATTCATGACACAGCTAGGCATCATTTCTAAAGGTTCGAATGGAGAATGTATTTCATCTACGTCTTCTAAAACAGAGTAGAAGATGTTGAAAGGCAAGGACCACTTGTACTTTTCTCTTTCATTTCTCAAAGCACTTGCCACAGGATGATGCTCAAATGCAAGGTGAACACACAAATACACAAAAACAACCACTGGTTTTAAATTAATTTAAAAGTTGGTTATGAGAAAACTGGCACTTTTTTCCAACAAGGTACTCAGTTAATGTTCATTATTGATCACTTCTATAAAGATCAATTGTATTTCTCGTTAAATAAATTTAGTAGTAATAGGAGTCACTTACTGTGCTGGGCATCAGGTTTGGGAAGCTGGCTAAGGTATGATCCTTGCCTTGAGTGTAGAGATGTAAATGCCAGGGACTACTCTAGGCTCTGAAGGTCCAGTGGTGAACGAGACAAAGTCTTTGTTCTCAGAGAGTTTCCAGACCAGAAAGGGAACACCTAGAACAAAGAAAAATAGAATTACATAAACTCTAAGATAATTCCCAAAAGTGATATATGCTATAAGATAATAAAACAATGTAATATAACAGAAAGTTATTGAGTCTAATTTCTCTAAATAGGGGTGCAGGAAAGACTTTCTGAAGAACTAACATTTAAGATGATGTGAGACAATCTGAGGACCAGGTTTTAGGTAGAGTGAGTTACAAGTTCAAAGGCCTTACATCTACCTCACACCAGTCAGAATGGCCATCATTAAAATGTTGACAAACAATAGGGGGCTCCCTGGTGGCTTAGTGGTAAAGAATCTGCCTGCCAATGCAGGAGACATGGGTTTGATCCCTGATCCAGGAAGATCCCACATGCCAGGGAACAACTAAGCCTGTGAACAACAACTACTGAGCCTGTGCTCTACAGCCTAGGAGTTGCAATTACTGAGCCCACGTGCTGCTCTCACTGAAGCCCAAGTGCTCTGGAGCCTGTGCTCCACAACAAGAGAAGCCACCCCGATGAGAAGCCAGTGCACGCAACTAGAGAGTAGCCCCCACTCAGCACAACTAGAGAAAAGCCTACACAGCAATGGAGACCCAGCACGGCTAAAAATAAATAAATAAATAAATGTTTTTAAAAGTCTACAAACAATAAATGCTTGAGAGGATTTGGGAAAAGGGAATCCTCGTACAGAATTGATGGGAATATAAATTGTTGCAGCCACTCTGGAAGACAGTATGCAGATGTCTTGAGAAACTAAAAATGGAATCATCACATGATCCAGCAATCTCATTCCTGGGCATATATCTGGAGAAAATTCTAATTTGAAAAGATACATGCACCCAGTGTTCATAGCAGCACTGTTTACAATAGCCAGGATATGGAAGCAACCTAAATGTCTATCAACAGATGTATCCACTGTAGATATGGTATGTACACACACACACATACACTATATTTAAATGGAGTATTACTCGGCCATAAAAAAGAACAAAACTTTGCCATCTGAAGCAAAATGGATGGACCTTGAGATTATCATACTAAGTGAAGGGAGAGAAAGATATGTATTGTATGATACTGCTTATAAGTGGAATCTAAAGCTAAATGATACAAATGAATTTATTTACAAAAGAAATAGTCATAGAAAATGAATACAGTTACCAAAGCGGGGAAGAGGGGAGGGATAAATCAGGATTGGGATTAGGAGATAGAAAGTACTATATATAAAATAGATAAACAACAAGGTCCTACTGTAGAGCATGGGGAACTATATTCACTATCCTGTAATAAACTATAATGTTAAAGAATCTGAAAAAGAATATATATATATATATATATCACTTTGCTATACACCAGAAACTAACACAACATTATAAATCAAATATACTTCAATAAAAACTAAACAAAGGCCATTCTTAAGTCTAGAATAAACTATCACATACATTGCATATGCTCTATTTTGAGTGAGGTAGGTACTTTAAGAGAACATAAAGAGATACTGGCATACTAACCAGCAGTGGGGTTTCACAGGTGGCTCAGAAAGTAAAGAACCCACCTGCAATTCCGGAGACCCAGTTCTATCCCTGGGTTGGGAAGATCTGGATTAAAGTTCAAAGCTAGCCACAGACGCCACTGAGACAATGTCACTCAGAGCACTTTCAGAGTGAGCACGCATGTATGGACTGTGAGTTTGCCTGCTCTGTTAACTGCAAATTATCCCTGGCTGTCAACCATGAATTGGAGGCCACCCCTAACTGGCTTGGCTTCCTCTCTTGCTATCTGTCATGCTGTCAAGTTCTTGGCACCTTTGAATGCCTGTGCTAAAACGGCAACCTTAACCACAGCAATCTACTCACTGGTTCCACCCACCAAGTCTGTCCCTGCCCAGAGACTCCTCGTCGGCTCAGGGTCATCAGCCAGCATGCTTTTATCTATGAATGCAAGGTGTGTGTGCTCATACTCCTACTGAATCATGCTGTTTATCACCCCAGAAAGCAATTTGTTGATCAAGACAAGTGAAAAAATACTTCATTTAGCAGTTCTGTATTAAATGCCTACTGAGATCTTAATTAAAATTTTCACGTTATGTATGAAAAATTATCTATACAGCTCTATCTATCTATCTCTGCCTGTAACAGGGACATGGGGACATGTGCTTTCCTTTTCAGACACATTTCCAGCTCTCATCCACCCTCCTTTATTATTGGCGCTAAGTTTAGAGTGGAAATGAAGGCAGCTGTACACCTATGTCAGTTCCCTGTTTTT
This sequence comes from Bubalus kerabau, assembly GCF_029407905.1. Taxonomy (NCBI): domain Eukaryota; kingdom Metazoa; phylum Chordata; class Mammalia; order Artiodactyla; family Bovidae; genus Bubalus; species Bubalus kerabau. Next base: position 225,538,869 of record NC_073624.1, read on the forward strand.
ACCTATAAATTGGTCTAGGTGCCTAGCACAGGGCAAAGAAGTCAATGAGTTCATTAAAGGGGAAGAGACAAATCAAAAGCGAAAAATAACACCTTCCCAGAACCATTAGATTAGGGGTGCTTTCTACTTATTTCCGTAAGTGGCTATACTTTTTCTGTCATAGCATTGATAACACTTAATTGTTACAGTGTCTTTGTGGTATTACTTCAGTAAGGATAAGAATTGTATTCATCACATCATGCTATCTTCAGTGTTCAGCCATTTCTTTTTTTTTTTTTTTTTTTTACTTTAAAATACTGTATTGGTTTTGCCATACATCAACATGCATCCGCCACGGGTGTACACGTGTTCCCCATCCTGAACTCCCCTCCCACCTCCCTTCCCATACCATCCCTCTGGGTTATCCCAGTGCACCATCCCCAAGCTTCCTGCATCCTGCATGGAACCTGGACTGGCGATTCATTTCTTATATGATAATTCATTGAATTAATGCACAAATGAAGTAATTTCTCAGAAGCACTTTTTCGGTCTAAAACAAATTCAAGGAATGAGTATGGTTCTCTTAAATTCTTCCTGCCTTTCACAACCCTGGCCATTATACACCACACCCCAAGGTATATCTTTATGCATTTTTTCTGTAAGACAGTTCCGAGAAAAATTTATTGCAGGTAGGGGTACAATATAAGGTGGCATGGGCTATCAGTGCATAACCCATAAAATTAAGGAAATGTCAAAAAAAAAGAAAAGAAAACTGTATGCATCAGTAGAAATATGTCCTCTACTACTTCTTTCAAGTGATGTTGCCTAGCAGCTGTATTTGGAATCAGGTTTTCAGGGGTTAAGGATCTTTCTTTCTGCTATGCTCCCCAGCAGAGTGCACAAGATCGCCACTGCATTTAGAGGACTTATGAAATGTCTGGGCTTCCTTGGTGGCTCAGACAGTAAAGAACCCACCTGAAATGCAGGAGACCTGGGTTCAATCCCCAGGTTGGGAAGATCCCCTGGAGAAAGGCAAGGCAACCCATTCCAGTATTCTTGCCTGGAGAATTCCCATAGATAGAGGAGCCTGGTAGACTACAGTCCATGGGGTCACAAAGAGTTGGGCTTGACTGAGTGACTAATTTCAGCACATAAAATCTCTAGGAATCCATAGACTTGTGCAGGCAGGGAATTACCTTATCCTGGTGGCACTACCAATTCCCAGGTAGTTCAATGGTAAAGAATCCACCTGCCAATACAGGAGATGCAGGAGACACAGGTTCAATCCTGAGTAAGGAAGACCCCCTGGAGTAGGAAATGGCAACCCACTCAAGTATTCTTACCTGAAAATCCGATGGACAGAGGAGCCTGGCGGGTTATAGTCTATGGGGTCACAAAGAGTCGGAGGCAACTGAGCACGAGCAGGAGCAAGCAAGATGCACTGCTCACTTGGTGGATTTCATAGATCTTTGTATCTACTAAGTCATTTCAGTCGTGTCCGACTCTGTGCGACCCCATAGATGGCAGCCCACCAGGCTCCCCCATTCCTGGGATTCTCCAGGCAAGAACACTGGAGTGGGTTGCCATTTCCTTCTCCAATGCATAAAAGTGAAAAGTGAAAGGGAAGTCACTCAGTCGTGTCTGACCCTCAGCGACCCCATCGACTGCAGCCTTCCAGGCTCCTCCATCCATGGGATTTTCCAGGCAAGAGTACTGGAGTGGGGTGCCATTGTCTTCTCCATTGTATCTACTAGGATAGTTTTAAAAACAGATGGTGGATAGCTCCCTGTTCTAACAAAAATATTTTGTCAAGTTTTAATAGGCAGAAATGAAGCACTTGAGCCAGTCTGAATATATGCACCATGAATATCCTTCAATGAACTCCTGGCTTTAACTGGCCATAGTCAGGTCTTCTATATTTCAACTAAGGATTTCCACAAGTTCATAAAAATTTATCATTAGCTATTTAATTCAGCCTACAATAACAAATAACTTCAGCTAGTCTCCAATAACAGCATGCCTTATTCATTTTAGTAAGTGATTGTAGTGCTATTAATATTAAAAAGTAATTCTACTAATAACTTGTATTTGTATATTTTAATGCATGATCTCATATAAGATTCACAACTTTGAGAGGCAAAAACTGAAGTTATCTCCATTGTACAGATGAGGAAACCAAGGCTATCTGAGGTCAAATAACTTTCCCAAGAGTCACAGCCAGTATGTGATAGAGGCAGGATTTCATGTGATATCCAGTCTTCTTTCCTTATACCAACAAAGCCCTTCCTCTTAGACCAGAGAGTCATCCATCACTACCTGCTCAGCCTGAAAGAGAGCAGGAATCACATGCACAATGAGTTGAACCCTCAATGTTGATATGCCATGACCATCCCTGATAATCACCAGGTTACCAGGCAACCATCTGTAAGATGAAGAGCTTGGGAAGATGAGATGATTGAGAGAAAAATTAATCAATCCATTTGCCTTCGGAATTATGCCTAATACTCTTCTCTCTGCCATTAGCTTTTTCTCAGTAACGAAATACTCTTACTTTTTCAAAACCTTAACAAATTATATGTCCATCAAAAAATATTTCCATTGTTTCAATGACAACTAAGCTTGCTACATAAAGACCAATTATGCATAGATTTGATGTGGATGCTTATCTTGAAAGATCTGAATTTTTGTAAATGATACTTCCATTTTACCTTATACCAGTGTATTTTTTCTTTCAGTATTTCTTAAAAGATATCAGTCAAAATAAAGTCAATTAAGCTATCATCCTACCCCATTCAGAAGATAAGGGATTTTTATGGTTGGGTTGAAAAACCAGCTTGTTAATATCCAGTTTAAAGTTCTTTTACCCAGATCTTGCTCCTTTCTTTGTGCTATTACCTAGACCTCTAAAATTTCCTCCTTTGTGCTCTTACATTTCAAATCCTAGAAGTTGTCTATTCAAAAATACAACCATCTACATTTTTCCCTTGAAACTACATAAATAACAGAAAAACACACATGCACACATATATATCTTTCAGTTTGAAAAACTATCCATTTATCTCTGAATCCATATTTTAGATGCATTGATCACATCTGAAAGTGTCGTGAAATGTATATCTTGCAAAAGAAACCCCTGGGAGACAGACACAAAGGGATCATGTGCTTGGGATATGTATAATGGTAATCAGTAAGTACGCAGTGTTCATCCTAAAGCAATTGGATAAGTACATGTAAATGTTTTAAATGGAAACATCAACAGCAATTTTAGAAGATATAAGGATGAGAATATCAGGCAATCAGGAAGATTACCAATGCATCATGAGTTTTCAACTCCCATCCTCTGTTTTGTTTTCCCCACACAAACAAAAACTTTACCATTTTTTTAAATAAGATTTAAAGAAATAAATCAGGAGAAATTGGTCTAAAATTTGAAATTTAGTTTCTCTTAAAGATGGAAAGATCTGATACCGTTAGACATAAATTTCTCCCTGGTAATGACTAGTGGAGGCTGAGCAGAGGCTATTCCCTTTAGCAAACAGGCACGTTTCCATAGTTTCACACTTCACTTCATTCATTCCCCTTACCTAGCTCCTACTTACAGGTATTAGGTTTTTCAGCCTCCAGTCTAACCTCTCCTACAAACATCTGTCTTCAAATTTTTCCTTATACTTTAATACTTCCCTCTCCCTCACTACCTATGTCCAGGTGGTCACCAGATCTTTGAAGATTCACCTCTCAATTGTATCTATTTCTGCCTTTCCTTCACTTGAAATGTCCCCACCATTTTTCCCTATGGCTCATCTGAACTGCTCTCCCAGTCAACCAAACATGGGATTTCCAGGCCCCCCTGCATCCTCCAACCTATTGCTTCAGTGTCCTGATTGAAAGTGAAAGTGCAAGTTGCTCACTCCTGTCTGACTCGGCAACCCCATGGACTGTAGCCCGCCAGGCTCCTCTGTCCATGGGATTCTCCAGTCAGGAATACTGGAGTGGGTTGCCATGCCCTCCTCCAGGGGATCTTCCCCAACCCAGGGATCAAACCCAAGTCTCCCACATTGCAGGCAGATTCTTTACCGTCTGAGCCACAAGGGAAGCCCTGGTGTTCTGATTATGTGATTCCATTTCCTAAAATGTTCTTTCTATGATGGCTTATAAAAGGTTCAAACACTATAACTTTTTAAAAGAATGCATTTATTTGGTTGCACCAGGTCTTATTTGCAGCAACCAGAATTTTTAATCTACACTACAGCATGCAAGGTCTAGTTCCCTGACTAAGGATCGAACAGGGTTCCCATGCATTGTGGGCGTGGTTTATTAACCACTGGAAAACCAGGAGGCCTTACATATAGCTGTAAAGAAGAGATGTGAAAGGCAAAGGAGAAAAGGAAAGATATACTCATCTGAATGCAGAATTCCAAAGAATAACAAGGAGAGATAAGAAAACTTTTTTCAGTGATCAATGCAAAGTAATAGAGGAAAATAATAGAATGGGAAAGACTAGAGATCTCTTCAAGAAAATTAGAGATACCAAGGGAACATTTCATGCAAAGATGGGCTTGATAAAGGACAGATATGGCATGGCTCTAATAGAAGCAGAAGATATTAAGAAGAGGTGGCAAGAATACACAGAAGAACTGTACAAAAAAGATCTTCATGACCCAGATAACCACAATGGTGTGATCACTCACCTAGAGCCAGTCCTCCTGGAATGGGAAGTTAAGTAGGCCTTAGGAAGCATCACTATGAACAAAGCTAGTGGAGGTGATGGAATTCCAGCTGTGCTGTTTCAAATCCTAAAAGATGATGCTGTGAAAGTGCTGCACTCAATATGCCAGCAAATTTGGAAAACTCAGCAGTGGCCACAGGACTGGAAAAGGTCAGTTTTCATTTCAATCCCAAAGAAAGGCAATGCCAAATAATGCTCAAACTACTGCACAATTGTACTCATCTCACATACTAGCAAAGTAATGCTCAAAATTCTCCAAGTCAGGCTTCAACAGTACCTGAACCATAAAATTCCAGATGTTCAAGCTGGATTTAGAAAAGGCAGAGGAACCAGAGATTGAACTGCCAACATCTGTTAGATCATAGAAAAGCAAAAGAGTTTCAGAAAAACATCTATTTCTGCTTTATTGACTATGCCAAAGCCTTTGACTGTGTGGATCACAATAAACTGTGGGAAATTCTTAAAGAGATGGGAATATCAGATCCCCTTACCCACCTCCTGAGAAATCTGTATGCAGGTCAGGAAGCAACAGCTAGAGATGGACATGGAACAAGAGACTGGTTCTAAATTGGGAAAGGAGTACATCAAGGCTGTATATTGTCACCCTGCTTATTTAACTTATATGCAGAGTACATCATTTGAAATGCCAGGCTGGATGAAACCCAGGCTGGATGAAGCACAAGCTGGAATCAAGATTGCTGGGAGAAATATCAATAACCTCATATATGCAGATGACACCACCCTTATGGCAGAAAGTGAAGAGGAACTAAAAACCTCTTGATGAAAGTGAAAGAGGAGAGTGAAAAAGTTGGCTTAAAGCTCAACATTCAGAAAACTAAGATCATGGCATCTGGTCCCATCACTTCATAGGAAATAGATGGGGAAACAGTGGAAACAGTGTCAGACTTTATTTTTGAGGGCTCCAAAATCACTGCAGGTGGTGACTGCAGCCATGAAATAAAAAGACTCTTGCTCCTTGAAAGAAAATCTATGACCAACCTAGACAGCATATTAAAAAGCAGAGACATTACTTTGCTGACAAAGGTCCATTTAGTCAAAGCTATTGTTTATCCAGTAGTCATGTCTGGATGTGAGAGTTGGACTATAAAGAATTCTGAGCACCAAAGAATTGATGCTTTTAAACTGTGGTGTTGGAGAAGACTCTTGTGAGTTCTATGGACTGCAAAGATATCAAACCAGTCAATCCTAAAGGAAATCAGTCCTGAAATTCATTGGGATGACTGATGCTGAAACTGAAACTCCAATACTTTGGCCACCTGATGTGAAGAACTGACTCATTGAAAAAGACCATGATTCTAGGGAAGATTGAAGGCAGGACGAGAAGGGTACAACAGAGGATGAGATGGTTGGATGGCATCACTGACTTGATGGACATAAGTATGAGCAAGCTCCGGGAGTTGGTGATAGACAGGGAAGCCTGGAGTGCTGCTGTCCATGGAATAGCAAAGAGCTGGATATGACTAAGCGACTGAATTGAACTGGGCAACCAGGAAAGTCCCTGTGAAGTGGACATATTAGTTACTCAGTCACATCCAACTCTTTGGGATTTCATGGACTGTAGCCCCTCAGGCTCCTCTGTCTATGGGATTCTCCAGGCAAGAATATTGGAGTGGGTTGTCATTTCCTGCTCCAGGGGATCTTCCCAACCCAGGGATTGAACCCGGGTCTCCTGCAGTGAAGGCAGATTCTTTACCTTCAGAGCCACCAGGGAAGCCCCAGGGAAGTCCCTACATGGCTTTTAAAATCCTCTGGGCTCTCCACTGGGCTTCCCTGGTGGCTCAGACATTGGAGGAAATGGCAAGCCACTCCCGTATTCTTGCCGGGGAAATCCTACGGACAGAGGAGCCTGGTGGGCTGCAGCACACTGGGTCCCAAAGCGTCAGACATGACTGAGTGACTAACACCTTCAATGCCTTTACTTTCTTTCATGCTCCCCAGACCTCCATCCCCCACACATGTGCCTCTCACCTCCCAGTTCACCATACCCCTCACTCTGGGCTCTAGCCATGCCGGACTACTTAACTTCCCTTGCTGCAGCTGCTTATCTGGAAAGCCTTTCCTTCCTCTCCTGTCTCTCCCTTATTCACTTCTCCTCCCTCACCTTCCTTCCCCACCAGACAAAATCCTCTCTCCTAAGAACAGCCTGTTTACCAGGAAGCCTTTCCTAATGCCCCCAATTGAAAGTACCCATTCCCTCTTTGCATCTCTGTAGCTCTTGGCTTTTAAGTATCTAAATAACTCATAAATTTCCTTGTACTCTAAGTATATGTCAAATGTTCTCACTGGAACATATATTCCTTAAGGCTAGGTACCCTGTCATAACATTTTTTATTTTTTTAAAACTTAGTAAGTTGCTTTCTCACAGTAATAATAAATTCTGGAACATTTACTTAGTTTTGCACACTGTTCTTAACAGTTTACAAGCATATCTTCTTTATTCCTCACAAGACTCAGAGCCTCTTTTTTACAGAAATGGAAAACGAGGTTTAGAAATGCCTAGTAACTAGCAGAAGGACCAAACACAAAAGATGGCCAAACCAAGGCTGAAAAGTAAGTCAATTAGATAGTCCTCATCCAAAGACCCATAGAAGGCAATGGTAACCCACTCCAGTACTCTTGCCTGGAAAATCCCATGGACGGAGGAGCCTGGTAGGCTGCAGTCCATGGGATCGCTAGGAGTCGGACACGACTGAGCGACTTCACTTTCACTTTTCACTTTCATGCTTTGGAGAAGGAAATGGCAACCCACTCCAGTGTTCTTGCCTGGAGAATCCCAGGGATAGGGGAGCCTGGTGGGCTGCCATCTATGGGGTCACAAGAAGTCGGACACAACTGAAATGACTTAGCAGCAGCAGCATCCAAAGACCATGACCCTACTAAACTTTATGTTATCCTTGAAAAAACATCTATTTTAAAATAAACATTGTGCATGCTTGTTCAGTCATGTCTGACTCTTTGTAACCCCATGAACTGTAGCCCACCAGGATCCTCTGTCTATGGGGTTTCCCAGGCGAGAATGCTGGAGTGGATTGCCGTTTCCTATCCAGAGGATTTTTCTGACCCAGGGATCAAACCTATGACTCATACATCTCCTGCATCAGCAGGTGGATTCTTTACCACTGAGCCAACTGGTGAGCTCAAAATAAAAATGACACTGATCAAATTTTTAAAATACCTATATACACTTAAAGAGAGGGGAAACAGACAAAAAACCGTTTGTCATCTTTAAAAAGACTTCTTTGGAGTATTTTCCAGATATTGGAAATTTTTTAACTGAAAATATGAGCTCTGATAAATTTCAACTTTAGTATCGATGTCAGCATTTATGTCATAATTAGTTAATGCTGGGTTAAATGAAAAACCATCATGTAGATACAATATTTTGACATGATCACACACATAAATTAATGATAAGTGACAGGTCATATCCAAAGGGAAATCAGGGAGTTAGCTTATCAAGTACTTTAGAGCCACTGGAGAAATGATTTTGTGAGCAGCTAAAAAACCTGAAGAGGGAGAATAGAATACTTTTAAAATATTTTCTTATTAAAGATATTGGCAATAAATAGATTATGCACCATGGTATGTGCATTATATATCATGAGAATTAAAGAAGAAAATTAGACCTTACTTGGAAAAATTCAAATTAATTTTTTTGGGTAAATTATTGGATCATAATGGCTATCCCTGGAAAGATTATCATTGTACAGATAAAGGATTAAGAAGTTAAGAAATGACTTGGTCAGAGCCATAAACCTAGTCAGGCCTAAATGCATTTTTATTACTCCTAATTCAGCTGTCACCAAACTGTTCCTCTCTGATATTCTAATATATTAAGTGTGCTGAGGACAGTATTTCTTCACTATCAGAAAGCATGCAATTTCATCTGTGTTTTTTTGTTTCCTGTGTGTGTCTGTGTGTGTGTGTGTGTGTGTGTGTGTGTGCACGCGCTTAATTGGGGCATAGCTGCTTTGCAATGCTGTACTGGTTTCTGCTGTACAATGAGGTGAATAAGCTATATATTTATATATATCCCCTCCCTCTTGGACTTCCCTCCTACCTACCCCCTCACCCTGTCTCTCTAATTGCTCACAGAACAGCAAGCTGAGCTCCCTGTGCTATACAACAGGTTCCCACTAGCTGTCAGTTTTACATATGGCAGTGCATGTACATCAATCCCAAGCTCCCAGTTCATCCCACCACTCCCTCTTCACCACCATGTCCACCTATCTGTTCTCTTCATCTGTGTCTCTATTCCTGCCCTGCAGCTAGGTTCATCTGGATCAGTTTTCTAGATTCCACATATATGCATCGATATACAATATTTGTTTTTCTCTTTCTGTCTTACTTCACTCTGTATGACAGACTCCAGGTCCATCTGCGTTTCTACAAATGCACTCTTGGTAGTAATGCAAATTGGTGCAGCCACTATGGAGAGCAGTATGGAAATTCCTGAAAAACAAAACTAAAAATAGAGCTACCACATGACCCAGGTAAGTCATATGGGCTTCCCTGGTGGCTCAGACAGTACAGCATCTGCCCACAATAAGGAAGATCTGGGTTAAATCCCTAGGTCAGAAAGATGTTCCTGGGGAAGGGAATGGCTACCTACTCTAGTCTTCTTGCCTGGAGAATTCCATGGACAGAGGAGCCTGGTGAGTTACAGTCCATGGGATCAGAAAGAGTCAGACACGACTGAGCAACTAACTCTTACTATGACCCAGCAATCCCACTATTGGACATGTATACTGCGTGTGTGTGTGTGTGCTCAGCCTTGTCCTACTCTTTATGACCCTATGGACTGTAGCCCACCAGGATCCTCTGTCCTTGGGATTGTCCAGGCAAGAATATTGGAATGGGTTGCCATTTCCTCTTCCAGGAGATCTTCTTGACTCAGGGATTGAACCTGTGTTTCCTGAGTCTCCTGCATTGCAAGTGGATTCTTTACCAGAGTCATCGGGGAAGCCCCTGAGAAAACCATAATTCAAAAAGGCACATGTACCCTAGTGCTCACTGCAACACTATTTATAATAGCCAAGATTGAAAGCAACCTAAATGTCCATTGACAGATGAATGGATAAAGAAAATGATCTGTGGTTTTTTGAAGTGGAAAAGGTCACTATTAAATCTTTTGTAGAAGTTGTTTATCTCACACTTCTTTCCTTTCTTCCATAACCCACTTCTATAATTTTTTTGCCTCCACCATTCAACCATAACTGCTCTTCTCCAGGCCACCAAAAATCTCCATGACACAAATAAATTCAGAGAAAGTTTCTTACTTTTTGACTACCTTGTCATCTCTGCACTAAGGGCACAGTCCATCATTGTCTCCACCATCAGGCACTCTGCAATCCCTGCCCCCTTTTCTAGCAGTCTGGACACTGGAAATAGGCTGGTGCATGTAACAATGGTGCTGGGATCCCGAGGGTGTGAATGGAGCATCTACAGAACCTGCTATAACATCTATTTTTAGATGTAGCTATTGAGGGAACAGGGCAATGAATTCCACATTAAATCCATCCAGGCTCTCTCCCCATATAAAATTGCTTCAAGACTGACATCTTTTACTTGGTCTCATCTTGCTTTATAGAGCCTAAATGCTGAACCTTCTTTGATTCACCTCAGAGAAACTATTTCATCTTGGGTGAACCCAGCCTTACTTTCAGAGCTTAAAAACGTTTCCTGTTAGTCCTCTGAATTTCCACTAACCTTTTAGAAGATAGCATTAAAAAGGAGGGGGGAATCTGGGGTCAGATAAATCTAGTTTTGAATCTCAGTTTCTTTTATTTAAGGAATTTTCAAAAGTGCTCAGAGCCCTGGTTTCCTCAACTGTAAAACAAAGATAATGTTAGTTTCTCTTTCCTGTGCCTGTTGTGATGATTATGTGCAATGATTTATATAAGGCCTCTAATGGAATGCATTAACAGTGTTAGGGTTAATTGTGTTCATTGGACTCTGTGAGGATGGTGGTTTCATTATCTCTAATAGGGCAATGTGTGTTCTTTAAAGCACCAAGTTCTTTACTGACTCTGAATTTTGTACCAACTCATCATTCTTCCTCATTGAATAAAAAATGTCTGGGCCCATTAACTCAACTCATGCGACTCAGTAAGGTATTCAATTACCATACACCCCTTAGATCATGCTGGGTTGTCTCACAGCTTTAGCACAGACTGTGATCAATCTTCAAAAGTTCACCTGTCCCAAGATCACGGACTTTTTGCTCTTAAACACATATACATATAGACGGTGGAATAAAAGGATATGCACTTATCTCCTGGGATAGCACAAAAATTGCAACTAGCTGTTGAACAACTTTTGACAGGAGGATGCTGGAACCCATCAAAAAGTGATACCCATGTCAAAAAACAAAGAAGCCACAGTGAGATGGTAGAAGGGGTACAATCATGATAAAATCAAATCCCATACCCACTGGGTGGGTGACCCACAGACCCAAGAACAATAAAGCCAAAGAAGTTCTTGAATTGTTTTGAAGGTTCATCAGGCTTTCCAGCCTGGAGATCTGACAAAGGGACTGGGAATCCCCAGGGAATCTGGCCTTGAGGGCCAGCAGGATTGTTTATAGAACTTCCAGAGGACTGAGGGAAACAGACTCCAGTCTTGGAGTCTTTGTGCAAACAAAACTTTGCATGCACCAAGACCCAGAGGAAAGGAGCAGTGACACCATGGGGGATGGAGTGAAAACTACCTGCTAGTGTTGGAAGGTCTCCTGTGGAGGTGTGGGTCAGCAGGGTCTCACCACAGGGATGGGGGCACTGGAAGGTCCCCCTTGGTGTAAACCCTCTTGGAGTTCGCCATTAACCCTACCATACTGCCTGCAGACCCTAGGCTGGGTTGCCTCAGGTGCAACCCCACCCATCAGCAGATAATTGGATTAAAGCTTTACTGAGCAAGGCCCTGCCCACCAGAGCAAGACCCAGTTTTTCCCATTGCCAGTCCCTCCCATCAGGAAGCTTACACAAGCCTCTAGGCCTCATCCATCAGAGGGCAGACAGAAGAAGCAAGAAGCACACTGTCACAGCCGCTAACACAAAAACCATACTACAGAAAGTTAATCATGATGGAAAAGCAGAAAGCTATCTCCCAGATGAAGACACAAGATAAAATCTCAGAAAAACAACTAAATAAAGAGGAGATAGGCAACCTTCCAGAAAAAGCATTCAGAATAGTGATAGTGAAGATGATCCAGGATCTCAGGAAAAGAATGGAGGCAAAGATTAAGAAGATTCAAGAAATGTTTACCAAAGGCCTAGAAGAACTAAAGAACAAACAGAGATGAATAATATAGTAGAAGGAATCAACAGCAGAATAACTGATGCAGAAGCACAGATAAATGACCTGGAGGACAGAATAATGGAAATCAGTGCCACAGAACAGAATCTAGAAAAAAGAATGAAATGAAATGAAGACAACCTAAGAGATCTCTGGGACAACATTAAATGCACCAGCATTCACATTATAGGGGTCCCAGAAGGAGAAGGGAGAGATAAAGGACCTAAGAAAATATTTGAACAGATAATAGCTAAAAACTTTCCAAACATGGGCAAGGAAATAGTCAACCAAGTCCAGGAAGCACAGAGAGTCTCAGGAAGGATAAACCCAAGGAGGAACACACCGAGACACATCGTAATCAAACTGACAAAAATTAAAGACAGAGAAAAAATATTAAAAGCAACAAGGAAAAAGTGACAAAAAATATACAAGGGAACTCCCATCAGACTATCAGCTGATTTCTCAATAGAAACTCTACAAACCAGAAGAGAATGGCATGATGTATTTAAAGCCATCGAAAGGAAGAACCTACAACCAACAATACTCTACCCAGCAAGACTCTCCTTCAAATTTAATGGAGAAATCAAAAGCTTTCCAGACAAGCAAAAGTTAAGAGAATTCAGCACTACCAAACCAACTTCACAATAAATGCTGAAGGAACTTCTCTAGGCAGGAAACACAAGAAAAGGAAAAGACCAGCAGAAAATAAACCCCCCAAAATTAAGAAAATGGTAATAGGATCATACAGATTGATAATTACTTTAAATGTAAATGGAGTAAATGCACCAACCAAAAGACGTAGACTGGCTGGGTGAATGAAAACCCGTGCATGCATGCACTTCCACTTACCACATCATTCTGCTTGACCCCCCCCCAACTTGCATATAATTATTTTATATTGTTAAATTAATCATGTTCCCATTATGGCTTGCAATTGTAATTATTTTTTGCTTTGTGCCTGGCTATTGATTGTAAAAATTGATAGACATATTTTACTATTGTGATTATGTAACTATAACTCACTTAATACCATTGTATCATGATTGGTCAACAGAAAAATAATAGAACTCTATATCACCAAAACTAGCATCTAAAAAAAAAAAAAACCTATAATCACTTTTTAAAATCCAGATGCCTATCGAAATTATCTTGAAGTTTTTTGAAAAATGCAAATGTCCAGATACTGTTTTTTTTCTTCAGAGCTCCAGATATGTTTCTAACAAACAGTCATGTCTAAAACAACTGGACTATATGAGGATCTTTTACTTTTTGCTTCACTTTTTCTACTTCATATTCAGTGCTCCCATTTCATTTAGTTTTTGTTCTCTAACTTCTCCATCTCTCCTTTTTTTTTTTTTTTTGATGTTTTTTTCTCAAGACTTTATCAAGTGTAGTAGAAAAGCTTTTGTATACATATATATAAATATGTATAATATATATATTTGTTATAGAAACATATAGAAAACTTATGAATTTTTGCCTAACTAAATAAATTATGACATTTTGATTCCACTTCTTCAACTTAGTATGAATAGAATGCTAGATTTCTAATTACAAATAGATATGCAATAAAGAAAATAATTTCAAAAATAATATATGTGTATTTGTATAACTGCATCACCTTGCTGTGCACCTGAAACATAGTATGTCAACTATACTTCAACTATATATATAGTTTTTAAATATATATGTACATATAGACACTACTATGTTATTCTTATGGCTAGAACATGATACAACATAGAAAATCCCTGTCTTTATTGAAGCATGCATTCAGATAAAGGAGAAATAAACAAAAATAAATAAAACAATGTACAACACTGAGCTGTGTTTTGGCTCCATTTTGTACTTAATAACTTTGGGATGCCTATTACACATCCAAATAGGCAGCTGTGTGTGTAAGTGCAAAGCTCAGAGGCAAGGTCTGGACTGGAGATATAAATTTGGAAATCATGAGTATATAAATGATATTTAAAGCCCTGACATTTTCAGGGAACTTAGTGAGTAAAAATATACAGAAAAATAAAGAGATAGTCTGGGAACTCCAACATGTAGAGATCTGGAAGAGAAAGACAGACCAGCAAAAAGAACTGAAAGGGTGTGGCCAGTGAGTTACAAGGAAAACTGTTTCCAGACAAGACAACTCTCTGCCAGTGACAGGGCATGGTAGGGGTGCCAACATGAACCCGTTCCTGCCTCAATGGGCGACTCCACTTGGGGACTGTCTATTAGCCTGGCTGAGGTTTTCTCAGGACCGTGCTGTGATCTGAGGCTCTTCCTACCTGGTCCTCTTTCCCCTTCTCCTTTCCCAAGTGTCAGATGAATCATGTGGTCTGAAAGTTTTCCCTTCCAGCTTCTGCTTACACTCCCTCAGTCCATTCATAGATGTTTGCCTCAATACATCTCTGGTGTGTCTGTTCTCATCAAGCACCTGCTTTCCAGATGAGGATAATTCTGAGGCTTGCATTCAACGTACTTCAGTCTCCCCAGGGAATTGTGCCCCAGCCCCCTTGCTGTGCCTCTGGACTAATGGCATGCCCTCTATTGGCTGTCGTCCCTTCCCCGTATCACTTCCCTCTTACTGACCCATTTCCCTTCCACCTTCCAATACACTACTTGCATTTGAAACTTCGTTTCTGAGGAAATCCATACTAAGCTAGATATTATAGAGACACGGATAATCAAAATAAGTATTCTCCAGCAGTAACTTAGGGGTGTTGTGTTTCTGGGGTTTCATTCCAGTATATAGAGACTCTCACATACTAGCTATGTGAGTAGACAGGTAAAAGGCAATTTCAAATGGTCCTGGACCCACATGGTCACAAAGCAATTCACATAGTGTCTGGGATTTCCATGTTCCCAAGAGCCATGAGAACAACAGATGGCAGAAATAGTCTAGAGTTTATTTATATGCAGAGATTGTGCAGTTAATGGGAAGAGGCTTAGCAAGTGAGCCAAATGCTAAAGCACACATCTGGGTGGATGTTTTGGGCAGCTGGGCATAAATCAAGAGGGTTATTATTGTTGTCAAAGAACTGAGGATTGTTATAACCTTCTCACAAGGCACCCATAGAAGGTCCCTGCTTCCAAAAGTGTGGCCTTGATCAGCCCTGGACCTTGAGTTCTGTTTGTCTGCACTTGACCTTCACTAACACTCCCTGTTGCCTAAATTAGGGCCTGAAAGCCTCCCTCCCTCGGACACCACTGCTAACTCTTTAAAGCTGTGAGTTTTAGTCAACTCTTCATAACCCAGCTGTGCATTCTCTGTGGCTAATACCTTTCTCATACCACTGTGCTCCATCTCGAGGTAATTTGTTGCTATGGTCTGAATACTTGTAATTCCCCCAAATTCATAAACCTGAAGGTTATGATATCAGTAGTTAGAAACTGAACATCAGGACAGAGCCTTCATGAAAGGGATTGGTGCTCTTATTAAAGAGTCCCCAGAGAGCTGACTTATCCCTTTACCATGTGAGGAGTCAACAACAAGTCTGAGATCCAGAAGAGGGCCTCCACACAACCACTCTGGCACTCTGATGTCAGACTTCCAGCCTCCAGAACTCTAGGAAATGAATGTCTGCTTTTTATAAGCTACTCAGCCTGTGCTATTTTGTTATAGTAGCTTAAATGGACTAAGACACTTGTTCAACTACAAAGCAATTTTAAAAGAAGATCAAGAAGCCCAGTTTTAGGAAGCTAAGTCTATCCCTTGAGCATCTCCTAAAGGACCCAGCAAGTTTACCGCTAAAAATTTACCTAAATAAAATACAATCAAAGAGGAGGACTACTCTTTACATAGTCAAAAGAAAGTGAAAGTCACTCAGTTATATCTGACTGTTTGCAACTGCATGGACTACACAATCCATGGAAGTCTCCAGGCCAGAGTACTGGAGTGAGTAGCCAAAATGGCAACCTGTTTAACAACGTGGTATATGTCAAATAGGAACACAGTGTGTCAATATGATTAAAATACCACACAGCCTTTGAGAATCATGAAGGAATGTTCCTGGTATGATGAAAGAAAATTACAAAAATATGGATAGAATTATATGGAAATTATTTTAATGTATGTTACATATATGTATACATGTGTAATATGTAAATGTATGTATATATTATGTGTGCATATGTATTTACATGTATATGTCCTAGTGTATAGGAAAGAGCCTAGAAGAATGTCTATCACAAATGGTAATTTCTGAATGGTAGAATTATCAGTGATTTTCTTCTGCTTGTTTTTCTGCAGTTGACAATTTTTCTGAAAATGAGTAAGGTTTCCTTCGATATCAGGAAAGAAATATTGATAAATACTACTTAATAAAAAAGAAGGAACTGTCATTGTGCTCCAAAGACAACCAGCATCCCTTTTGATCAGGGTGGGGTGGAGTCAGGGGTCAGGCATTGCACTGAATCAGCTAAAGGAAAGTTTTCATTCATTTTTTTTTTTTCTTTCTGTGTCCTGAGCTGTATGAAGAGCCTGAAGGAAGCTGTGGTCACACTGCCAGCAGGAGAATTTGTGGCAGACATAAGGGCTCATCAGGCATCTTCTAAGTTAGTGGAAAAGCGAACCTGTTAAAGGGAGCTCGTGTGAACCCCTGACACTGCAATCAGAGGGCATCACAGAAGGATCCAAGGCAACTCCCCTAGCACTCTCTTCAGAATGAAGGAGATTTATTCCTTCAAAGACACAAAACTAAGGTCTTTGTGCTCTTACTCCACAAATAAATGTAAAATTCCCGGAGGTACACACACCTATAAGCCAGATGCCCGACTTTTTAAATCTTGGATTAAGAAACAACTGGGGCTTCTCTGGTAGCTCAGCTGGTAAACAATCTGCCTGTAATGCAGGGGAGATCCCAGTTTGATTCCTGGGTTGGGAGGATCCCCTGGAGAAGGGATAGGCTACCCACTGCAGTATTCTTGGGCTCAGTATTCTTGGTGGCTCAGACGGTAAAGAATCACCTGCAGTGCAGGACATCTGGGTTCAATCTCTGGGTTGGGAAGATCCACTGGAGGAGAGCATGGCAACCCACTCCAGTATTCTTGCCTGGAGAATCCCCATGGACAGAGAAGCCTGGCGGGCTACACTCCATGGGGTCACAAAGAGTCAGACACAACTGAGCAACTAAGCATAAGAACCAATTGGCCTTAGGGTTTGGGTTTCATCACTTAACCTTCCAAAACCCCCCATTCTCATATCTGGAAAAGCATGGTCATTATCCTGCCTTGCTCCTAGGGAGGTTATTCGGCAAGCATCTTCTCAGGTACCCAGAAAAAAATTGCTGCAAAGACAGAACTCCCTGAGAGCTTGTCAACATCCTGATCTCAGTAAGGGAGGACCTGATGATTTACCTGATGTTGCTCCCCTCACAGAGTGACAATGGACAGCTTTGGGTGGACAACCAAGGATCCTTGAAGTTCTTGGTTGCAAGGAATAGAAATCTGTTTTGAATAACTTAAGGTAAACAGGATTTATTGGAAAGTTGTCAGAGTTCAAGAGAAAGGAAAAGTGGCCGGGCACTAGGCTTCAGAAGAACAGGGCTGTGTTATGTCTGGGTGTCCACGTAGGATGACAACTGCCTTACAGCCAGAGAAGCTACAAGGTGAGATGGATTCCACTGCTACTGCAGAGATAAATCATCTCCGACACGCCCTCTCATCCCTGGGTCATTCACTCATGTTACAGCACTCCAGGTGCCAGAGCATCGATGATGTGCCTATCTGATGATTTTTGAAGGCAAGAGGGAAGATTTACCTCCTTTGAAACTGCAATAGAAACTGGTTTCTGGAATCACCCTGCCAACAGCCCCAGTCACAGTGGGACTAATCTTCCTTAACCTGGGTGGATCTCATTTTCACAATCACAAAATGTCAAACATCAAGCCCAGATACCTCACTATTAAGTCAAATGAAGAAAGTATAGACAATCTTAATTACAAAGAAGAAATACAGACACAGACGTAGAGAACAAGTGTATGGATAACAAGGGAAAAGAAGGGGATGGAATGAATTGGGAGCTTGGGATTGACATATATACACCATTAATACGATGTATAAAATCAATAACTAACAAGAGCCTACTGTATAGCACAGGGGATTTTACTCTGTGGTGATCTAAATGGGAAGGAAATCTAAAACAGAGGGATATATGTGTATCTACAGCTGATTCACTTTGCTGTACAGCAGAAACTAACACTACATTGAAAAGCAACTATATGCCAATAATTTTTTTTTAATTTTTGACATATTGTGACAAAAATCAGTGTTGTATTAGAAGCTGCTTCACTGATATCTACCTTCAACCAGCTTTTCTGGTCTTATTTCCTTCAGTTCAGTTCAGTCGCTGAGTCGGGTCCGACTCTTTGTGACCCCATGAATTGCTTGCAGCACGCCAGGCCAGAAATCCCAGGGCTAATCTCCTTCAGAATGGACTGATTGGATCTCCTTGCAGTCCAAGGGACTCTCAAGAGTCTTCTCCAACACCACACTTCAAAAGCATCAATTCTTCAGTGCTCAGCCTTCTTCCGAGTCCAACTCTCACATCCATACATGACCACTGCCTATTAAACCCAGAGTACTTGCAACAGTATCTCCTCAAGACTTGTTCCACCTTGCTACTTTGTATTAAAAGTGCCCCTCTGCTCACTGCACAGTCTCTCTATAGACTCCTTCAGTTCAATTCAGTTCAGTTCAGTTCAGTTGCTCAGTCGTGTTCGACTCTCTGCGACCCCATGAATCGCAGCACGCCAGGCCTCCCCGTCCATCACCAACTCCCGGAGTTCACTCAGACTCACGTCCATCGAGTCAGTGATGCCATCCAGCCATCTCATCCTCTGTCATCCCCTTCTCCTCCTGCCCCCAATCCCTCCCAGCATCAGAGTCTTCTCCAATGAGTCAACTCTTCGCATGAGGTGGCCAAAGTATTGGAGTTTCAGCTTTAGCATCATTCCTTCCAAAGAAATCCCAGGGCTGATCTCCTTCAGAATGGACTGGTTGGATCTCCTCGCAGTCCAAGGGACTCTCAAGAGTCTTCTCCAACACCACGGTTCAAAAGCATCAATTCTTCGGTGCTCAGCTTTCTTCACAGTCCAACTCTCACATCCATACATGACCACAGGAAAAACCATAGCCTTGACTAGATGGACCTTTGTTGGCAAAGTAATATCTCTGCTTTTTAATATGCTATCTAGGTTGGTCATAACTTTCCTTCCAAGGAGTAAGAGTCTTTTAAGTTCATGGCTGCAATCACCATCTGCAGTGATTTTGGAGCCCAAAAAGATAAAGTCTGACACTGTTTCCACTGTTTCCCCATCTATTTCCCATGAAGTGATGGGACCGGATGCCCTGATCTTCATTTTCTGAATGTTAAGCTTTAAGCCAACTTTTTCACTCTCCTCTTTCACTTTCATCAAGAGGCTTTTTAGTTCCTCTTCACTTTCTGCCATAAGGGTGGTGTCATCTGCATATCTGAGGTTATTGATATTTCTCCCAGCAATCTTGATTCCAGCTTGTGTTTCTTCCAGTCCAGCATTTCTCATGATGTACATTGCATATAAGTTAAATAAGCAGGGTGACAATATATAACAAAATTCATCCATTTTTTTTCAGACCCAGTTCAAAAGCCATCACCTCCATGATGTTTCCTGGCCATCCCTACCAGTAGGACCCTTTCTCCTCCAAACTCCACTGTGACTCCATGTCTATAACCCTCTGAAGAGGATTCAGCCTTAGAGTGATGCTGTGTGAAAAAGCAGAGCCTGTAAAAGCAAAAAAAAAAAAAAATTCTCTCATTCCCTATATCCATGGAGCCCTCAAACACCAGACTCCCTCCCATCACAAAGCATCTCTTTATCCCAGCTCTTCATTACTTTATTTCCTGCTTTCCTCTCTCCCATCTTTATTATGTAAGTAAGACAAACTTCTCCAGCAAGTCTTTGTTTTGTCCTTCTCTGTACATTTTCTGATTCTCTCTTTTTCTCTCTCGCTTTCCTTCAGCCCTCCCTTCTGTGTCCCTGTCCGTCTCTCTCACAAACACACACACACACACACACACACACACCCCTAGAAACCATCCAGCAGAGGAACACACTCCCCAGGGGACCGGAGGAGGGAAATTAAGGTGGACATAAAGGGAAACTCTATGAAAGGGGAGATGCTATAAGCACTGCCAGGTTAATAAACCTTATCCTGTTACATATCTATTACACATTTGGAAAATTACCTCGAAATAAAATTATCTGTGCACATGCATTTTCTTTCCAACTGAATTTTAAGAAATTCCAGGGCAGAGACCAAGCCTCAGTCACCTCTTTTGCTCTCATAGAGACCATACCTGATACTTTTTAGCCACTCAACATACATATAATGAATTAATGAGCACATGCATTAGCTAATTAATTAACAATAATCAGCGGGTCACCTGTAGCTATGGTTGTGCTGACAGTGACACAAGGAAGCAAATTAATGATTTTCTAGCTTTTGATCCTAGAAGTTTTATTTCTGCCCTATCTGTACAGATATCATTAATGAGGACTTCAAATAAATGAGATCTATCTAAGAGGCAGGCTTACTACCAAGAGGAGCTGCAAACCCATTTTGATCTTTCACAGAAAGAAGGGCAGATGGGACTCACAGCATACTCACTCTTTTAAAATGAGCTTTAATTTAATTTCCTTGCCTCTGGCAGTGTCTCTTAGAAGCAGCAAAGTGAATGGCTGTGACAGATTCAAAAGAGGGTGGAGACTGAGGGGTCATCAAAGCTGGGAGGTCAGTGGCAGCAGGCCCCTCACCAGAATGCCTATCACAGGGCCCACCTCTCCCATCACCATATGTTTGAACACTTCAATAAGAGAGATAATTACTATTTCATTGATGCGGTACTTTCTACTTCACTTTCCCAAGTCCATGACCTCATTTAATCCTTTAAGCCATCCTGAGGCCCTCCTTCCTTTTCCTCAGCTACCCCTACCCTATCCACCCAAGTCCACAATTTAAAGCCACGTTTAATTAAAAGGTACATACCTACAACATCAGTGATGAAACAGAGAAAAAAATATTTAGGCCATATTACAGAACATATATATGATGGTTTCAGTGTTCAGACTCTTAAAAATTAGTTGTGATAATGATGAGCTCAAAATTTATTAAGATCTACTAGATGTCTGTAATTTTCCATGCATTTCATCCACCAAACTATGCTGCAAAGAAAACATGGTTATGGTTCCCAATTTACAAATGAATAAACTAGGGCATAAAGAGGTTAAGAGACTTGCCAAAGGTGAAAGTACAATGCACAAGGCTTTGAATATGAAAGTTTTCTGTTCCTGTGTACAGAGTCACCATGTTAACTGTTTCCATGGCCAAATCAAGGGAGAAGATGATGAACTGAAGAAAATTTCTTTACTGTAAGACTTTACAGTTTTTAACACGGTGTTTTGCATTACAGTTCTGTAAAAGCTAGCTTCTGAATTCATTTGATCATGATATACTTTTGTTCTGGTGGAAGTAGTATGCTAGTTTGGGAAAGATGCCGTGAGTTTAGATTCTACCTTGAATTCAAAGCCCCTGGAAAGCTGTTTGATGTTTCCAAAGAAGGCTCTAAGAGCAGCCTCACAGCACATCATGAAAAACAAGAAGAAACACGATCTGCCATTTTCATCACCCCAGGCTCTTCAGCAAATTGTTGTGCCCATTTTTTGGAAAGAAGAAACAGGCCTACACAAGCTTGTCTGATTTGCCTAAGTCGTGGAATCACGATTCAAACCAAGACAGGCTAACCTCAGAACCAATGCTCTGAATTCCTGGACAGTCATACTGCCACTGCCATGTGGGCAGTGAGCAACAAGAATCCCTGAGCCACAGCATGTCGCCATGGCAACAGCACAGGCTAAAGGACAGAGCCTGGCTGTGACTTTGGACTGGGCCAACTTCACCAAATCTCAGTTTTTCCATCTATAAAATGAGAGCATTAAAACTGACTTTTTAGAGATTGATGTGAAGATTAAAGACTTAGAAACTTGCCTACAGTAAATGCTTGATAAACATAAGCTAATTAAGTAATTAATTCCAAACAAAACACATCACATTTTCTAGAAGAGTTTTACTTTTCAAGGTAAGGTGATATTGTCTCCCCTGAAATTTCTCCCAAGGCACAGATGACAACAGACAGGACAGGGAAGACAATACGGAGTCACAAATCTCTGGTTCATTTGTCTAGCTGGGACAATTGCCACAGGAAAACATGAACACACAGGCTCAATGTATTCTTTTTAGTTATAACCAGCCTTCTTCCTATGCTCTTCTTTATTGTCCTGTACCCATCCTGTTCAGATTCCATTTAGATTCTCCCTCGAAGAGGAACTGCCTCTCTTCATACATACTTCACTTTACTCTTTCTGACTGTTGCCTTCACTTCCATATGGCTTATTTAACAATGATGTGACCTAACAGGACCCCTCTAACCTGGGCTCCTGAGAGTGGTGTCTACTAACCTGAGAACCACCAGATCTTCTTCAAACAGTTGAACCTCCAAACATTTTGTTTACCTCACATTTGGGACACAGGAATGTGAATACTCTGCAGTCTATTTGGCCTCTCTGGCCTCTGTGTTATATATAAGCAGGTATTCCATGTTCTCCCAAACCTGCTAGTAGGTTCTCATTCAATAACGTAATATACAAAATGTTTCCAACATACATAAGGGCAAAAGGGTACCTTTGCAAACACACCAGTGCTATATGTATATTTCTTTTTATACATTTTCTCCTCTGATACAGTAGATTCCTCTTCTGATCAATACTATCCATGGAATAAACAAAAGAAAAAAGTAATGAACCCGAATCCACTAGCACCTAGTACAAGCCACCATGAATGAAACAGCCATCACTAATCTATATGATGCTTTGTTTTGCAAATTAGCAAAAGGGCACTTTTTCTGGACCTCACAACAACACACAATAGGGCAAGTGTGGGTTGGAATTCAGCGCCCACCTCCCCACCCTTCTAGATGCTCTCAAAACATCCCTAGTAACTGTACAGGGTGGCCTTGATCATCTTTTTCTAGATTACTACACTAATTTATCTCTTCTCCCTTCTTTTTTATCTTGACAACATATATCCTATTCTCAACACAGCCCTTGAATTGATCTCTTCAAAATGTGCATCAGATCATATGCCCCTCCTACTTGAAATCCTCACCCCTGGAATAAAATTCAAAATTCTTCACATGACCAAAAAGATTCTGCCAAATCTGGCTCCTTCTTTCCTCATTCTGCATATTCTTCTCTTGTTCACTCTGTTTCAGCCACAACGACCTTCTTTCTGTTTCCTAAACACTCAGGGTTTGTTCCCACTTCAGGGTTTTTGTTTCTGCTATTAGCCAACTAAACTGCATAATAACCTCCCCCACATCAGTGGCTGACCACAATAAACCTTTATGTAGGGTGTGCCTGTGTCGACAGGTCTGCGGGTCAGCTGTGCCTCTGCAGGGACCAGCTCTGCCTCAGGCTGCAAGTTGGCTGGGGCTGCTTCCATGCTATCATTTGGGTTCAGACCTGCCCCATGAATAATATCCTTCCTGAATCACTGCCACCAGCCCTGTTCTTTTCATTGCAAGTGGCAGGAATATGAGACCAGGCTATACCACGTGAATAAGTTTTAAGACTTGGAGACTATTCCATTGGCTAGAATAAGTTATATGACCATGCCTAGCATCAGAGGGACAGAAAATCCATTCCACCCAAAATGAGAGTGTATCTCAAAGTTACCTGGCAAATATGATGGGTATATATCCCTGTTACAGGGCAGTGAGGTATCTGGACCCATAATCCTATAGATGAGATTATTCCTCATACTACTGCTACTGCTAAGTCACTTCAGTTGTGTCCGACTTTGGGCGACCCCATAGACGGCAGCCTACCAGGCTCCTCCGTCCATGGGATTTTCCAGGCAAGAGTACTGGAGTGGGTTGCCATTGCCTTCTCCGATTCCCCATACTAGGAATGTTCTGTCCCCACATTTTCTCATGGCTAGCTCCTTCTGTCTGAAGATGTCACCTCCTCCCAAAGGCCATTTTGGGCCACTGTATTCCAAAAGTACATGTACCACCATATACACTGGGATACATGGCCAATGGAGGAGGAAATGGCAAACCACCCCAGTACACTTACTGTGAAATCTCATGAACTGTATATAAGTTGATATATACAACTGTATATAATTTGTATATAACTGTATATCAGTTGTATCCAACTCTTTGTGACCCCATGGACTATACAGTCCATGGAATTCTCCAGGACAGAATACTTGAGTGGGTAGCCATTCCCTTCTCCAGGGGATCTTCCCAACTCAGGGATCAAACCCAGGTCTCTCACATTGCAGGTGGATTCTTTACCAGCTGAGCCACGAGGGAAGCCTGAACTGTATAAAAAGACATGAAAAAAAGATATGATACCAAAAGATGAGTCCCACAGGTTGGAAGGTGTCCAATTCGCTATTGAGAAAGAGCTAAGGACAATCACTAATAGCCCCAGAAAGAATGAAGCAGCTAGGCCAAAACAGAAACGATGCTCAGTTGTGGATGTGTCTAGTGATAAAAGTAAAATCTGATGCTGCAAAGAACAGTAATGTATAGGGACCTGGGATGTTAGGTCCATGAATCAAGGTAAACTGGATGTGGTCAAGCAGGAGATGGTAAGAATAAACATCGACATCTTAGGAATCAGTGAACTAAAATGAATGGGAATGGGAGAATTTAATTCAGATGACCATTATATCTACTGTGGTGGACAAGAATCCCATAGACAAAATGAAGTAGCCCCCATAATCAACAAAAGGATCTGAAATGTAGTACTTGGGTGCAACCTCAAAAATGACAGAATGATCTCAGTTCAATTCCAAAACAAAGCATTCAGTATCACAGATATCCAAGTCTATGCCCCAACCACTAATGCCAAAGAAACTGAAGTTGAATCAGTTGATCAGTTCTATGAAGACCTAAAAGACCTCCTAGAACTAATACCAAAAAAAAAAAAAAAGAAGAAGAAGAAGTTCTATTCATCATTGGGGATTGGAATGCAGAAGTAGGAAGTCAAGACATACCTGGAGTAGCAGGCAAGTTTGGCCTTGGAGAACAAAATGAAGCAGGGCAAAGGCTAACTGAATTTTGCTAAGAGAATTCACTGGTCATAGCAAACACCCTTTTTCAACAACACAAGAGATTACTTTACACATGGGTATCACCAAATGGTCAATACCAAAATCAAACTGATTACATTCTTTGTAGCTGAAGATGGAGAAACTGTATACAACCAGCAAAAATAAGACCTGGAGCTAACTGTGGCTCAGATCATCAGCTTCTTACAGCAAAATCCAGGCTAAAACTAAAGAGACTGGGGAAACCAATACGTCAGCCAGGTATGACTTAAATCAAATCCCCTATGAATATGAAGTAGAGGTGATGAATAGATTCAAGGGGTTAGATCTAGTAAGCAGTTCTCCTGAAGAACTATGGACAGAGGTTCATAATATTGTACAGAAGACAGTGAACAAAACCATCCCAAAGAGATGGCAAAGCAAGAAGTCAAAGTGCTTATCTGAGGAGGCTTTACAAATAGCTGAAGAAAGAAGAGAAGCAAAAAACAAGGGAGAAAAAGAAAGGCACATCCAACTAAACACAGATTTCCCAAGAATAGCAAAGAGAGACAAGAAGGCCTTCTTCAGTGAATGGTGCTTAAAAATAGAGGAAAACAACAGAAGGGGAAAGTCTACAGATCTCTTCAGGAAAATTGGAAATATCGAGGGAACATTTGGCCCAAAGATGGGCACAATAAGGGACACAAATGGTAGAGACCTAGTAGATGCTGAAGAGATCAAGAATACATGGAAGAACTGTGCAAAAAAAGGTCTTAATGAACCAGATTACTACGATGGTGTGGTCAGTCACCCAGAGCCAAATATTCTGGAGTGTGAAACCAAGAGGGCCTTAGAAAGCACTGCTATAATAAAGCCAGTGGATGTGATGGAATTCCAGTAGAGCTATTCAAAACCCTAAAGGATGATGCTATCAAAGTGTTTCACTCAATATGTCAGCAAATCTGGAAGACCCAGCAGTGGTCACAGGACTGGAAAAGGTCAATCTTCATCCCAATTCCCAAGAAGGTATTAAAGAATATTCTGTTAGATAATTGCACTCATCTCCAAGGTTAGTAAGGTCATGCTTAAAATCTTGCACGCTAGCCTTCAGTATTACGAAAGCCAAGAACTTCCAGATGCCCAAGCTGGGTTTAGAAAAGGCAGAGGAACCAGAGATCAAATTGCCAACATTCACTGGATCATAGAGAAAACAAGGGAATTCCAGAAAAAATATCTACCTCTGTTTCATTGACTATGCTAAAGCCTTTGACTGTGTGGATCATAACAAACTGTGGAAAGCTCTTAAAGATATGGGAATACCAGACCACCTTACCTGTTCCCTGAGAAACCTGTATGTGTGTCAAGAAACAACAGTTAGAACCCTATATGTAACAACCAATTGATTCAGGATTGGGAAAGGAGTACAGCAGGGCTGTCTGCTGTCACCCTGTTTATTTAACCTACATGCTGAGCACATCATGAGAAATGCCAGGCTGGATGAGTTACAAGCTGGAATGAAGACAGAATGGAGAAACATCAACAACCTCAGATATGCAGAATATACCAGTCTAATGGCAGAAAGTGAATAGGAACTAAAGAGCCTCTTGATGAGGGTGAAGGAGGAGAGTGAAAGAGCCAACTTAAGTAAATATTAAAAAAACGAAGATCATGGCAAGATGGGCTCGATAAAGGACAGAAATGGCATGGACCAAACAGAAGCAGAAGATATTAAGAAGAGGTGGCAAGAATACACAGAAGAACTGTACAAAAGAGATCTTCACGACCCAGATAATGACAATGGTGTGATCACTCACCTAGAGCCAGACATCCTGGAATGTGAAGTCAAGTGGGCCTTAGGAAGCATCACTATGAACAAAGCTAGTGGAGGTGATGGAATTCCAGTTGAGCTATTTCAAATCCTGAAAGATGACGCTATGAAAGTGCTGCACTCAATGTGCCAGCAAATTTGGAAAACTCAGCAGTGGCCACAGGACTGGAAAAGGTCAGTTTTCATTCCAATCCCAAAGAAAGGCAATGCTAAAGAATACTCAAACTACCACACAATTGCACTCATCTCACATGCTAGTAAAATAATGCTCAAAATTCTCCAAGCCAGGCTTCAGCAATACGTGAACCGTGAACTTCCAGATGTTCGAGCTGGTTTTAGAAAAGGCAGAGGAACCAGGGATCAAATTGCCAACATCCGCTGGATCATGGAAAAAGCAAGAGAGTTTCAGAAAAACATCTCTTTCTGCTTTATTGACTAAGCCAAAACCTTTGACTGTGTGGATCACAATAAAGTGTGGAAAATTCTGAAAGAGATGGGAATACCAGACCACCTGACCTGCCTCTTGAGAAACCTATAAGCAGGTCAGGAAGCAACAGTTAGAACTGGACATGGAACAATTGACTGGTTCCAAATAGGAAAAGGAGTATGTCAAGGCTGTATATTGTCACCCTGCTTATTTAACTTATATGCAGAGTGCATCATGAGAAACGCTGGGCTGGAAATCAAGATTGCCGGAATCAAGATTGCCAGGAGAAATATCAATAACCTCAGATATGCAGATGACACCACCCTTATGGGAGAAAGTGAAGAGGAACTAAAAAGATTCTTGATGAAAGTGAAAGAGGAGAGTGAAAAAGTTGGCTTAAAGCTCAACATTCAGAAAATGAAGATCATGGCATCTGGTCCCACCACTTCATAGGAAATAGATGGGGAAACAGTGGAAACAGTGTCAGACTTTATTTTTCTGGGCTCCAAAATCACTGCAGATGGTGACTGCAGCCATGAAATTTAAAGATGTTTACTCCTTGGAAGGAAAGTTATGACCAACCTAGACAGCATATTCAAAAGCAGAGACATTACTTTGCCAACAAAGGTCCATCTAGTCAAGGCTATGGTTTTTCCAGTGGTCATGTATGGATGTGAGAGTTGGACTGTGAAGAAGGCTGAGTGCAGAAGAATTGATAGTTTTGAACTGTGGTGTTGGAGAAGACTCTTGAGAGTCCCTTGAACTGCAAGGAGATCCAACCAGTCCCTCCTAAAGGAGATCAGTCCTGGGTGTTCTTTGGAAGGATTGATGCTAAAGCTGAAATTCCAATACTTTGGCCAACTCATGTGAAGAGTTGACTCATTGGAAAAGACTCTGATGCTGGGAGGGATTGAGGGCAGGAGGAGAAGGGGACAACAGAGGATGAGATGGCTGGATGGCATCACTGACTCGATGGACATGAGTTTGAGTGAACTCTGGGAGTTGGTGGTGGACAGGGAGGCCTGGTGTGCTGCAATTCATGGGGTCTCAAAGAGTCGGACACAACTGAGTGAGTGAACTGAACTGAAATGAAGATCATGGCATATGGCCCCATTATTTCACGCAAATAGCAGGGGAAAAGGTAGAAGTAATGACAAATTTCCTCTTCTTGGGTTTTAAAATCACTGTGGATGATGATTGCAGCCATGAAATCAGAAGATAATTGCTTCTTAGCAGGAAAACTATAACAAATCTAGACAGTGTGTTGAAAAGCAGAGACATTACTCTGCCAACAATGGTCCATACAGTCAAGGCTATGGTCTTTCCAGTGGTTATGCATGGTTGTGAGAACTGGACTGTAAAGAAGGCAGAGTGCAAAGAATTGATGTTTTCAAATTGTGGTGCTAGAGAAGACTCCTGAGAGTTCCTTGGACAGCAAGGAAATCAAACCAGTCAGTCTTAAGGGAAATCAACCTTGAATACTCATTGGAAGGTCTGATGCTGAAGCTGAAGCCCCAGTATTTTGGTCACCTGATGAGAATAGCCAACTCATTGGAAAAATTCCTGTTGCTGGGAAAGTTTGAAGGCAGAAGGAAAAGAGGGAGTTGGTGGATGAGATGGCTGGATGGCATCACCAGTGCAATGGACATGAACTTGAGCAAACCCCAGGAGATGGAAAGGCACAGGGAGGCCTGGTGTGCTACAGTCCATGGGGTTGGAAAGAGTCGGACATGACTGGGTGACTGAACAACAACACATGGCCACAGTTAAGTTCATGTACTTCCAATGACTCTGTAATCCATTATTCAGTTTTGTTTTGTTCATTGTATGTATAGATGGAAATTCATTTACTTATATCTTGGCTTACATCTTTATCATATCTCCAACCACTAGGAATGTAAGCAAAGGGGTTTTCTCTGCTTTATTCACTGCTCTAACCACAATTTGGCATGGAGTAACAGTTCAATAAATTTTGGCTGGATAAGTACAGTTTAGAAACCTGTATTCTTATTCCTTAATTCTATGTTAGTCCCTCAGCATATTTTCAATTACTTGCTGTCATACATGAATATAATATATGTGAATATATTATATTATATATTATATTATTAATAATATAAATATGTGAATGCAGGGGTGGGCTTCCCTGGTGCCTCAAATGGTAAAAAATCTGCCTGCAATGTGGGAGACCTGGGTTCAATCCCTGGGTTAGTAAGATCCCCTGGAGAAGGGAACAGCTGCCCACTCCAGTATGGGGCCTCCCTTGTAGCTCAGTCGGTAAAGATTCTGCCTGCAATGCAGGAGACCTGGGTTCGATTCCTGAGTCAGGAAGATCCCCTGGAGAAGGAAATGGCAACCCACTCCAGTATTCTTGCCTGGAGAATCCTATGGACAGAGGAGCCTAGCAGACTACAGTCTATAGGGTCACATGAATCGGATACAACTTAGCAACCAAACCACCAGGCATGTGAGAGTCAGGGAAGATGATTAAATCTATAGTGTAATGTAGATGTAATATTGTATATACAATGTAATATAGATGTAATAAAAACAGAGGATTTCAAATCAAGCTCTGGTATCCTGAGACCAAAGACTCAGTGTTACTGCTATGAAGTAGAAATAAAAATTGTAGATTTTTCTGCCAAGGATTAAATTAGATGATGCATGTATAACACTTACCTTAAAGAGAAGAGAGTAGTAAGTGGTGATTTGAAAGGGTAAGACGTAACCCAGACAGTAGAGGACTTGTAGGACAATGTGAAAATTTGTTGATGAGTGGCTCAGATGGGACACATATTTCTGAGGTTTTTCAATCAGATTTCCTCAGTGATTTCATTGGTAACGAGTGGATTGGCAGCCCTCTGTTCCTGTTGTCACGCAGGCCATTCAGGTTGGGACTGGCTGTTGATTGCATTCCCAAAGTAGCCTCTCTATGCTTCTCTGTGCTGAGGGACTATCAATGGCCTTCTTTTGTTTTTTAAACTAGTTTATAGTTCCTCAAGCATTGCTTCAGGTCTACAAAACAGTCTCTATATCTATCCTAAATGATATAATCACGTTTTTCCATCAGATCCTCATAAAATTCCATCTTGAGAACATGAAGCTGGACTCAATCTTTTAGATTTTTAAAGGACTCTACAGCCATCATTTTGGAACAGGCTGCTTCTTAGAAGAACTTTTCTAATGAGTTAATTTTCCCATGAAGTAGGTAAGAAACCAACCAGACAGCCCTGTTTTGGTAAAAGGATAAATTAAGGCAAAGAGCAGAAACTGACCTCAAAGTTAGCTCTCCTAGTTGCAAAAATATGTGGTTAATTCTCTTATTTTAGAACTGACCTTCAGTTAGTATTGGATTCTTGAATAGTCATCCCTCCTCCTTTATAATGATTACCAAAATTTAGTAGTTTAATAATACTTTTGTGGCAAGAGTATAAGAAAACAGTTACTCTTGCTTACTGGGAGTACAATTCTATAATATTTCCCAAGAGTAATTTGGCATTTACATTCAAATTTAAAATGCACATCCACTTTGGCTGAGGAACTCTGTCTAGTACTCTAGGCAACAGCTGTTCTTGTAAAAATATGTGTATATATAAGATAATCTATATATATGTTATAGAATATACAGATAAAGATTATATATAGATAACTATATCTAACTCTCAGCATTGTTTGAAATTGAAACAAACAAGCCTACTTACACTGTATATGCTTAGAAACACACTGGACAGCTGCACAAAAACTATTTGGAAGTTATTGGAGAGACAATGGAACCAAAGGCACAGAGAATTAAAAAAAGCACCAAATGGAAAGAAGAAACTTACTTCTCCATTTATGGGATGATGATTAAATTTTTACACATGAGTGTGTTTTAATTTTATTTTGAAAATATGTAGATAATAAAAAGAAAGCAAATGTATCTCCCCCTACAGGACTGTGTGAAGTAGACATTTAAAGGCACCCAACTTCTCTTGTTCATGTTCCTGGTTCATTTGCTCCCAACTCCAAGACAACATACACATTCTTCCTAAAATGAGAGAACTGACTTCAGCATCTCAAGGATGCCAGCCTGAGGAGGAAACAGACCAGCAGAGAGTCCCTGGCTTGGGGGAAACTGGCCGGCTTGGGGACGTCAACAGGCAAGATTTCAGAGCACAATCAAGCCATGTCATACTGTGGAAGGTATTCGCTTGTTTTTTGGTCCTTTTGGGAGGTGAGATCTGTCTCTCCACCCTGGAAGTAATGGTGCATAGTTGGAACATGGGCCTTAATGAGTTCAAAATCCTCCCTGCAATCTGAAGGGAAAGTCACTCTGTCAAGGTCAAAGACTAGAATTCAGTTATTTTTTAATTTTTATTGGAGGATAGTTGATTGACAATGTTGTATTAGTTTCTGCTGTACAGAAAAGTAAATCAATTGCACATATACATATATCCACTCTTTTTTCAGATCTTATTAATATTCCCATATAGGTTATTGGAGAGTACCAAGTGGAATTCCCTGTGCCATACAGTAGGTTCTTATTGGTTATCTCTTTTATGTATAGCAGTGCGTATGTGTCAATCCAGTTATTTTAACAAAAGGGTCCATGAAAGAGGTAAGAGAGGAAGTGGATGTCATCCATCCTGCACTGCACAGATCAAGTGCATGTCGTAGGAAAATGGTTTTGAGCATCTGTGATGGGGTTGGCAATCCCAACAATGACAACAATGGCTTTTTGTTGACTATATGCTCTGAGCCAGGCATTGTGCTAAGCTTGCCATACACACTTTCTCATTAGACTCTTGCAACAGACTGGCCATGTTGATCTTCCAGATTAAATACTTATCCAACAGATAAGTGGCAGAGCCAGGAATAAAACTACATTGGCCTGATTTCTCAAGCCCAGGCTCTCATCCACTCTCAGACAAGATGCTGTTATTTTTTCCCTGACATTCTAAGTGGCTTTTTAGAGAAATAGGGTCACTCAGACTGCCCTACACAACAGTAGAAAGGTTTCTGTGTCTGAACACCCATTATATAGGCTTCCTGGGCCAGGCTCGCGGGCACTTTGCCTTCCCCTTGGCCATCTCAGCCAGAACCAAAATAACCACTTGTTAAGTGCACAGTCGTCGTTGTAGTGATCATTTCCCGAGCTTCTCTGGTTTGTCCTGATAGAAACCCAACCTTCTATTTCACTCTTCATCCCCCTTCATTTTACGCATCAGAACAACAGAATACTATAAAGGAGATGCTGTTTTCTTCCTTTTATTGTTGCAGAAATGGAGCATCTTGCCCAGGGTTCCCTAACTAATTATTAACATTTCAGAATCTCAAACTCTTTCATTGATGAACAGGAGATAATAATATCTAACCCTCAGAGGGGGAGAGATCAGGTCTCTGAAGTTCAGAATACAAAGTAGTCACGCAATAAATTGCACCTGCTGTCATGTCATTTCAAAGTAGTTAAATCACCCTGGGAAGCCATCTACAACCTGCGTGTCCCTGCTCAAGGTGTATAACTTCTCCAAACACCACCTGTCCAATGGAAATATTATTAAGCTCACCCAGCTCTAATTATATTTTGAGGATAAAATGGAATAAATACATAAAATAACTCTACCAGTGACTGGTTCATACTCAGAATTGAATATATAAAAACCTCCTCTGGTAAGAATGCTGTTGACATGTGCCCATCTATGTAACTCCAAGAATTTGATATGTGGCTACAGAAATAATTTTCTCCTTCTCCTTGCCCCTTCCCTCAACCCTCTTTTCCCTAGATTCCTTGCACAAATATTGAATATTGTTGTTGCTCTTTAATTGATCAGCCATGTCCAACTCTTTGTGACCCCATGGACCATAGCCTACCAGGCTCCTCTGTCTAGAGATTTTCCAGAAAAGTATACTGAATGAGTTGCCATTTCCTTCTCCAAGGGATCTTCCTGACCCAGGGATTGAACTCAAGTCTCCTGTATTGGCAGGTGGATTCTTTACCATTGAGTCACCAGGCAAGCCCGATATTGAATATTATGTGGGTGTGTGTGTGTCTGCTAAGTCACTTCAGTCTGACTCTTTGCAACCCTATAAACTGTAGCCCTCCAGGCTCCTCTGTCCATGAGATTCTCCAAGTAAGAATACTGGAGTGGGTTGCCATACCCTCCTCCAGGGGATTTTCCTGACCCAGGGATAGATCCTGTGTCTCTTATGTACCCTGCATTGGCAGGTGGGTTCTCTACCACTAGCACCACCTGGAAAGCCCCATATTGAATATTATGCAGTAATTATTCCCTTCCCTTAATGCTGCCTTTTAATAAGACAAGACAGCTGTACCACTGGCTCCAGCTTTTCTTCTCATCCTTCAAGTCTCTGAGGACTCCTCCCAGTGGCCTGCAGCAAGATGCCTTGGAGGGGGCTGCATCTTGGCTGAAGTCTGTTTCAGAGATACAGCCCATGTGATTCTCAGCTCTGGCATATGCTTGATCACTTTCCAGCACAGCTTTTGATGTGAAAGGGAGGAAGTAAGAATCTCTCTTACCCATGGCTAAAAATAATTTCAGAAGGCTGGAGGCAAAGCAGAGGTGATGCCAGCTATCTCCTGGAACAGTTGATAAAACGGCTGCCTCCCGCAAGCCAATTTCATGCATTTCCTTTTCTATCTTTCTGCTTCCCATACATACTTTTTTTTTTTTTTTCTGGACATCCTGGGGAAAGCCTCACATAATAAGCTAGGAAAACTTGGTATCCTGTCATCTCATCTTCCACCTGGGGTTGTCACTTCCTCTTTGCTAAGTCTTCTCACTGAGTCAGCCCATCTGATTAGAAGACCTGTTCTCTCCCGTCCAGCCTTCAGTTGCCCAGTTTTTGGAACTCAGCAGCACTGTATGAAACACACCAGATCTGTCAAAAGGCAAGATGTTTCATAGATGCCTGGAAGCAGGGCAAAGAAGGCTGGCTGGGATACACGATGCAAGATACAGGCAGATTATGACACTGGGAGGCTGGAAACTCAAAGGTGACTTCAACCTTGTAGCCCTTTGATTCGAAGAGTGGTGGCTGCAGCCTCTAATTGCTCTCCTAAAAGCCAGCTCAGTGGAAACTGTCCCTGGCAGCAAGCACCCACATTGTGCCTCTTGGGGCCTCAGGGAGCTACTTCCCGTCTGCTATCTGTGATGTGATGATCTTTGTGAAATGCACATGCACAGGGCCAGCTGGGACCTAAAGAGGCCAAAGAATTCAAACGTTCTGACGACCTAGAGGGGTGGGGTTGGAGTGCTGGGAGGGAGCTCAAGTGGTACAGAACCCACCTGCCAATGCAGGAAATGTAAGATACGTAGGTTTGATTCCAGGGTCAGAAAGATCCCCTGGAGGAGGAAATGGAAACCCACTCCAGTATTCTTGCCTGGAAAATCCCATGCAGAGAGGAGCCTGGGGGACTACAGTCCATGGGGTCACAAAGAGTCAGACATGACTGAAGCGACTTAACATACATACACACTCACGTATATGTATATGTGTGTGTGTGTGTATATGCTTCCCAGGTGGCACTAGTGGTAAAAAAAACCTGCCTTCCAACACAGGAGACATAAGAGACACAAGTTCAATCCCTTGGTGGGGAAGATCCCCTCAAGGAGGGCATGGCAACCCACTCCAGTATTCTTGCCTGGAGAATCCCCATGGACAGAGGAGCCTGGCAGGCTATAAACTATAGGGTCACAAAGAATCAGACACAACAGAAGCAACTCAGCACACATGTATACACACACACACACACACACACACTTATAGCTGATTCAGGCTATTGTATAGCAGAAACTAACAAAGCATTGTAAAGAAATTATACTCTAAGAAAAAAGTATAACAAGTATAAAATCATAAAAAGCAAATATACTCTAATAAAAAATATTTTAATTTAAAAATTAAATTAAAAGTTTAAATTAAATTTAAATTTATATAAATAAATATAAAATTATATAAATAAATATTATATAATAAATTTATTATTATTCATATAACAAAATTACATAAAATATAAAATTTAATTTTAAATTTAATTTTTAAATTTTTGTTTCAAATTTATTTGAAAGGAATCAGAAACAAAATGTGTAGACACAGACCCAGAGACAGAATTGTGGGCTTGCAAATCCTTTGGAATTAATTGTATATATAGATATATCTTTTTATATTAATTTAATTTTTAAATTAAAATTTAAAATTATTTTAAATTAAAAAAACAATAAAATAAAAATCACTACCACTGTGTGTTTACTGAGTGTCAGATATTACCTCTTAAACCTTACACTATCATATCCGCCCAAGATTTAAGATGTTACACTCATTTTTTTACAGAGAAAGATCAAGAAATGGATTATGCTCTTTAACTCCTTGTCCAGTGGATCAATTAGGAAAGTGTCTGTAAGGAATTGAAAACCCAATAGACAGTGGCTCACACAAGAGGGGAATTATTATCTTACATAAGCGTGTGACAGAGACAGGCAGCTCTGGCCATTGGTCTAATGTTTCAAAAATGATCCCATCTCTGTTGATTCCAGAGATCTTCCTGTAAGTTGCAGAATGATAGCTCCAGCTCTGGAAATGTTGTGTTCATTCAAAGTGGCTGAAAGACATCAAGGGACAAACGCCAGCACCTCTGTGATTTCTGTTAGGAAAACTATGTCTCCTCTGAACTTTCTGAAGTCTCCTCCCCATCCCCAGGAGTGACTCACAGGTCAGAAATAAGTGACACAGCCATTCCTAGCTGCAACAGAAGCTGGGAAATCAGTATTCCACCTTTCCAGGCTCTACCATGGGGGCAGGCAGGCGAATGATGCTGCTGATTTGGAATGGGATGGTGGTGGTGGTGATCGTAGTGAGAAGCAGACAGCCTCAAGAGATATTTGGTGGTAAAAATCACCAGATAGAGCTTGCCGACTTCTCCCCCATCTCCCATGTGTGGGAGATGGGAGAGAAGGAGGAGTCAGGGATGAATACTAATTTGGTACATACACTGAGACTGAGAGTCACAAATAAAAAAAAAAAAGATTTTGGAAATGGGAAGTCATGAGAGCACTCTTGGGCATATTAAGGCTGAAGAGTCCTTGACAAAGAGGGAAGAGGGGGAATGAATTGGAAGACTGGAATTGACATATATACACTATTGATACTATGTGTAAAATAGGTAACTAACGAGAACCTACTATATAGCACAAGGAATTCTACTCACTGCTCTGTGGTGATCTAAACAAGAAAGACACTTTAAAAAAGAAGATATATATATATATATATGTATATATGTGTGTGTGTGTATATATATATATATATATATATATGTATATCACTGCTCTGTGGTGATCTAAACAAGAAAGACACTTTAAAAAAGAAGATATATATATATGTGTATATGTGTGTGTGTATATATATATGTATATATATGTGTGTGTGTGTGTGTGTATAGTTGATTCACTTTGCTGTAACAGCAGAAACTAATTTGACATTGTTAAAGCAACTAAACTCCAATAAAAATTAATAATAAAAAAAGACTGATATGTCCTTGAAACATTGAAATGGAGATGTTAGCAGTGAAATACAGAAAACTGTCTAGGCTGGACATAGATTTGTGGTTATCAATCACTTGGAAGCTCCCATGTTCTTTATTGACACTACTGCTCTCTTGAATTCTCCACAGCAGTGGTCTGTACCTGGACAGATACAATATATTCCCCCAGGAGATACTTGGCAATGTCTGGAGACATTTTTGGTGTCACAATTGATCAATGTTCAAAGATTTTTCCAGTCCAGATTGTCAGTCATGCTGAGAAACCCTGCTCTATAACAACCTCACTTCTGACCTTAAGGCTTTCCTGGCCCACAGGCCTCTTAGTGTTTAATTTTTATCTTTCTTGTGAAAGTGAAAGTCACTCAGTCATGTCTTGCCGAGGTCCAGCCCCGGCTGATCCAGGGTATTCGAAGGGGAGACGGAGTAGGCGACCTATTTATTTATTTATTCAGAGATATAAAGAATAATAGAATGAGGATAGCTCAGTAGGAAAATTCAGTGGAGAAAAGAAGCTGAGTAGCTTGGTTTACGCGGAAAATCAATATAACCCATGACACCAGGCTAGCTCTGACCACGGAGGCCGCAGGCGCCCTCTCGAATAGAGGAAGGTGCCCCACTTTAGACACCTTCTCAAGTGGGTCTTAGAAGCCCAGGCAAATAAATGGTCACAGAGGATATCCACGCTCCAGATGGATACTCAGCTGGAGGTTGAGGGGAAGAATGACATGGGGAGATCAAGCGTTGGTGAGCAAGGCCCGTAGCTTTATTTTCAACAGGGGTTTTTATACCCTAAGTTACACATAGAGGATAATAGGGAATGCAAAGTCAGCAGTCTTTGATGCTTATCAAAAACCAGGGTTTCTTTCCTGCAAATTTATCGTATGCAAATGGTTTAGGTGATTTACATCATCTTTTGGCCAGAAGGCCTATTAACATTTTATGACTCTTGACAAGGACTTATCAACAAAGACTTATTTTCTCTAAGAGTAATTATTTTAAGGTTTGGCGCCATCTTCCGAAGATAAAATTGCATTTCCATAGGGCGGATGTGTAATGGGTTTACAAAGGAAAGAATTTATTACCTTAAGGGTCTAAAGTTACTAACACCAAGGCCACTACTTATTTTTTCTACATACCAACTATATTAATTAATACACATTCAAGGATACAATACAGGGGATGTGAAAACTTGGCAACAAGCATTGGCTCATCAACGAAATCTTTTACTAGTTTTATTCTGACAGTTTCTAACTCTCTGAGAGGCTCTAAGCTATTTGAATATCTTAAGCTCCCGTGCCTCTCGAGGCTGGGAGACTGTAAACAATCGTATGCATAGCTGTAGGTGTCCGGGTAAACTTGTCAGGCGAGTTAGAGAGCCATCTGAGGGGTTTGGATTTAAACACTCCTAATTGCCCAGGAACTTTATTAATTGGAGCTGTAAGTTAACTCTTTGACAGAGAGAGCGAGATGGTGGTAGGGGACAGCTCCCAGTAAAGTCAGAGGTGAGAGCACAAAGCAATAAAGTAGGCAGACTCTGGTTTTTTGGGGGTAGATGCTCGAGAATATCCGGGGGCACTCCCGAGGCTCGATCCCGCCTTTGCGTATGCCGAGCCTCCTTCCTCATGACCTTTGTCACGAGTGGAATGTCTCTCGCCGGCTCCCGGCAATGTCTAACTCTCTGTGACCCCATGGCCTTTACAGTCCATGGAATTCTCTGTGCCAGAATACTGGAATGGGTAGCCTTTCCCTTCTCCAGGGGATCTTCCCAACTCAGAGATCAAACCCAGGTCTCCCACATTGCAGGTGGATTCTTTAGCTGCTGAGCCACCAGGGAAGCAAAAGCACTTCTTTGCAGCAGTGGGACATGAATCCACATCCCCCAAAGAGACTGGAGCCTTAATCCAGCACCTTAGACCTCTCAGCCTCGCTGCCTGGTACTCCCTCAAATCTCTAATGTTACTGTCAGCTTTAAATTGCTTTCCAGAACCAATTCCTAGTACAAAGACTCATCTGGTGGTGATAAGTGCAGATGAGTTACTACCACTGACTTAAGTTATATTGAAAGTCATCCCTGGAAACAAGAGCCTGACATGGTGTGTAATTCACAATTCAAGAGTTGCCTAAACATTAAGATCATAGAAAAAGTTCTTATAAATGAATTCAATCATTATTCTTAAGACACTGAATCTAAGAGGCTTTTGAATGTGTAGAAGGTAATCTTTAGGACAAAGTAAAAAGAATTGCTTTTTTTTTTTTTAATTTTATTTTTAAACTTTACATAATTGTATTAGTTTTGCCAAATATCAGAATGAATCCGCCACAGGTATACATGTGTTCCCCATCCTGAACCCTCCTCCCTCCTCCCTCCCCATACCATCCCTCTGGGTCGTCCCAGTGCACCAGCCCCAAGCATCCAGTATCGTGCATCGAACCTGGACTGGCAACTCGTTTCATACATGATATTTTACATGTTTCAATGCCATTCTCCCAAATCTTCCCACCCTCTCCCTCTCCAACAGAGTCCATAAGACTGTTCTATACATCAGTGTCTCTTTTGCTGTCTCGTATACAGGGTTATTGTTACCATCTTTCTAAATTCCATATATATGCGTTAGTATACTGTATTGGTGTTTTTCTTTCTGGCTTACTTCACTCTGTATAATAGGCTCCAGTTTCATCCACCTCATTAGAACTGATTCAAATGTATTCTTTTTAATGGCTGAGTAATACTCCATTGTGTATATGTACCACTGCTTTCTTATCTATTCATCTGCTGCTGGACATCTAGGTTGCTTCCATGTCCTGGCTATTATAAACAGTGCTGCGATGAACATTGGGGTACACGTGTCTTTCCCTTCTGGTTTCCTCAGTGTGTATGCCTAGCAGTGGGATTGCTGGATCATAAGGCAGGTCTATTTCCAGTTTTTTAAGGAATCTCCACACTGTTCTCCATAGTGGCTGTACTAGTTTGCATTCCCACCAACAGTGTAAGAGGGTTCCCTTTTCTCCACACCCTCTCCAGCATTTATTACTTGTAGACTTTTGGATCGCAGCCATTCTGACTGGTGTGAAATGGTACCTCATAGTGGTTTTGATTTGCATTTCTCTGATAATGAGTGATGTTGAGTATCTTTTCATGTGTTTGTTATCCATCTGTATGTCTTCTTTGGAGAAATGTCTATTTAGTTCTTTGGCCCATTTTTTGATTGGGTCATTTATTTTTCTGGAGTTGAGCTGTAGGAGTTGCTTGTATATTCTCGAGATTAGTTGTTTGTCAGTTGCTTCATTTGCTATTATCTTCTCCCATTCTGAAGGCTGTCTTTTCACACTGCTAATAGTTTCCTTTGATGTGCAGAAGCTTTTAAGGTTAATTAGGTCCCATTTGTTTATTTTTGCTTTTATTTCCAATATTCTGGGAGGTGGGTCATAGAGGATCCTGCTGTGATGTATGTCAGAGAGTGTTTTGCCTATGTTCTGCTCTAGGAGTTTTATAGTTTCTGGTCTTACATTGAGATCTTTAATCCATTTTGAGTTTATTTTTGTGTATGGTGTTAGAAAGTGTTCTAGTTTCATTCTTTTACAAGTGGTTGACCAGATTTCCCAGCACCACTTGTTAAAGAGATTGTCTTTAATCCATTGTATATTCTTGCCTCCTTTGTCAAAGATAAGGTGTCCATATGTGGGTGGATTTATCTCTGGACTTTCTATTTTGTTCCATTGATCTATATTTCTGTCTTTGCGCCAGTACCATACTGTCTTGATAACTGTGGCTTTGTAGTAGAGCCTGAAGTCAGGTAGGTTGATTCCTCCAGTTCCATTCTTCTTTCTCAAGATTGCTTTGGCTATTCGAGGTTTTTTGTATTTCCATACAAATTGTGAAATTAAAAATATGGAATGCTTCATGAATTTGCAAGTCATCCTTGCCCAGGGGCCATGCTAATCTTCTCTGTATCATTCCAATTTTAGTATATGTGCTGCCGAAGAGAGCACAAGAATTGTTATTTTAGACACAATGTTTTGCTCTGAGAAGTAACCTAGATTATTGAGTAACCTAAATTGCTGATTACTAGTAACCTCAACAGATAAGGCAATGGCAACCCACTTCAGTACTCTTGCCTGGAAAATCCCATGGATGGAGGGGCCTGGTGGGCTGCAGTCCATGGTGTCGCTAGGAATCAGACACGACTGAGCGACTTCACTTTATTTTTCCCCTTTCATGCATTGGAGAAGGAAATGGCAACCCACTCCAGTGTTCTTGCCTGCAGAATCCCAGGGATGGGGGAGCCTGGTGGGCTGCCATCTATGGGGTCGCACAGAGTCGGACAAAACTGAAGTGACTTGGCAGCAACAGCAGCAGTGACCTCAAATATTAACCAGAGATTTATAATAGGAAATCTGTGGCTATTTGAAACACATCCCTGTTTTTGAAGTTGATGTGATGGATAGCCACGTAACCCATAAACCACTACTTGTTTTCCTGCTAATGGTCACATCCTTGCACTTTCCTGATCACCCACTTAAAAATGTTAACTTGCTTTTCCTATAAAAGCCACATAGTTGCTTTCAATGAGGCTTTATTAACCATATGAATTTCAGAGACACACTCTCGGATAAACCAACTGAGTAGGAACTCTTTTTACCTGGAATCTAATCGAGCCTACATATAATTCTTAAGAGCTCACTAAAAAGCTCAGTTACACGTCTGAATTCATAGGCTCTGATCCAATGACATGGAGAGCAGCAGACCATTAAAATTAATTGAATGTGCTGAACCATTTCGAGATTGATTTCTTTTGCATTACAAAAAAATAGGAGGTGCCAGGTTAGCCTCTGCCCTGAAGAATTAGTCTAAAATTACAATCAAAACATCTCAAATGAAATTGTTGTAAAACTCACCAAGATTCATATATATATTGCTGCCTAATCCTGCTTATGCCCCTTATAACTTAAATACTGAGTTACTCTCACTTAGAGGTAACTTGAATCTCAACAAAGAGTGAGAAGCATGAGTTCCAACCCATCTGAGTGCCTGTTGAGCTACTGGAGTATCTCATCTGTGTTAAGCAACATTTAAGCAACTTTTTTTTTTTTTCTTTTAGGAGTAGAAAATATCTGAAGAGGAAAAATGTTTTCCCCAAACCTAAACTATATTATTTTAGTGCATTTTGCACTCTTATTTATTGCTGGCATACAGGACAGGAAACTCAAGTAGCCATTTGCTGCACAGCCTACTCAGCAGAGAGATGGAACGTTTAAGGCCTTTCATCCCATATGTCCAATGATTTCAAAAGCAGCCATTTCAGTGTCTCCTGGACTAATGGTAAAGGAGGTAAAAGAAGGAAATATTTCTATGAAAAGCATCCACAAGAAAGAAGTAAAATGAAAAGCTTGAACCCTTGCACTTGCCAGTCCCACCCTGGAGGACCTCTCGACCTCATCTTGTACCCCCTGCTCTTCCCAGACATGTGGGTCTTCTTCAGGTCCTCAAAAACACAGTGCTTCACATCACCTGCTCACCTGCAGTTCCCATCATGCATCCTTTTTGCCTCTGCCCTCTCCACATCCAACCAGCATCCCTTCACCCACTGTATTCCTTTCTTGGGAACCTTCTCCGCAATCTCACAGCAGAACTCCCTTGGCACATTAGCCTCCCATGATATGATGCATGGGTAATTTATTAGTTAATAAGAGAAATATATTTTAATATCTTTCTCCCACTGGAAATGGAAGCTGCAAGAACACAAGGATGGTTCACTTTCTGTTGTCATTTTATTCCCAGAAACTAACACAATGTCTGAAACATAGTACTCCATCCATGCTGAATCAGTTCAGCTCAGTCATTCAGTCGTGTCCAACTCTTTGAAACCCCATGGGCTGCAGCATGCCAGGCTTCCCTGTCCATCACCAACTTCCAGGGTTTACTCAAACTCATGTCCATAGAGTCAGTGATGCCATCCAACTATCTTATCCTCTGTCGTCCCCTTCTCCTCCTGCCTTCAATCTTTGCTAGCATCAGGGTCTTTTCCAATGAGTCAGCTCTTCACATCAGGTGACAAAGTATTTGAGCTTCAGCTTCGGCATCAGTCCTTCCAGGGATTATTCAGGACTGCTTTCCTTTAGGATGGACGAGTTGGATCTCCTTGCAGTCCAAGGGACTCTCAAGAGTATTTTCCAACACCACAGTTCAAAAGCATCAGTTCTTTGGTGCTAAGCTTTCTTTATAGTCCAACTCTCACATCCATACTTGACTATTGGAAAAACCATAGCTTTGACTAGACAGACCTTTGTTGGCAAAGTAATGTCTCTGCTTTTTATATGCCGTCTAGGTTGGTCATAGCTTATCTTCCAAGGAGCAAGTGTCTTTTAATTTCATGGCTGCAGCCACCATCTGCAGTGATTTGGGGGCCAAAAAAATATCTGTCACTGTTTCCACTGTTTCCCCATCTATTTGTCATGAAGTGATGATGGGACTGGATGCCATGTTCTTAGTTTTCTGAATGTTGGGCTTTAAGACAACTTTTTCACTCTCCTCTTTCACTTTCATCAAGAGGATCTTTAGTTCTTCTTCACTTTATGCCATTAGGGTGGTGTCATCTGCATATCTGAGGTTATTGATATTTCTCCCAGCAATCTTGATTCCAGCTTGTACTTTATCCAGCCTGGCATTTCTCATGATGCAATCTGCATATAAGTTAAATAAGCAGGGTGACAATATACAGCCTTGACATACTCCTTTCCTAATTTGGGACCAATCTGTTGTTCCATGCCCAGTTCTAACTGTTACTTCTTGATCTGCATATAGATTTCTTAGGAGGCAGGTCAGGTGATCTGGTATTCCCATCTCTTTCAGAATTTTCCACAATTTGTTGTGATCCACACAGTCAAAGGCTTTGGCATAGTCAATAAACCAGAAGCAGGTGTTTTTCTGGAACTCTCTTTCTTTGTCCAAGAGAGTTGTTTTGCTTGACAAAGCAAGTTGTCTTGGACAAAGTTGTCTTGCTTCTCTCTTGTCTTTGTGATGATCCAGTGGATGTTGCCTGGAGGAGGGCATGGCAACCCACTCCAGTGTTCTTGCCTGGAGAATCCCATGGACA
The DNA here is from genome assembly GCF_029407905.1 of Bubalus kerabau. Classification (NCBI taxonomy): domain Eukaryota; kingdom Metazoa; phylum Chordata; class Mammalia; order Artiodactyla; family Bovidae; genus Bubalus; species Bubalus kerabau. The sequence goes on from NC_073624.1 coordinate 225,582,903, forward strand.
GAGGAGCCTGGTGGGCTAGTCCATGAGATCGCAAAAGGTCGGACATGACTGAAACGACTTAGCACGCTCACATGCAATGGATGTTGGCAATTTGATTTCTGGTTCCTCTACCTTTTCTAAATCCACCTTGAACATCTGGAAGTTCATGGTTCATGTACTGTTGAAGACTGGCTTGGAGAATTTTGGGCATTACTTTACTCGTATATGAGATAAGTGTAATTGTGCAGTAGTTTGAACATTCTTTGTCATTGCCTTTCTTTGGGACTGAAGTGAAAACTAACCTTTTCCAGTCCTGTAGCCACTGATGAGTTTTCCAAATTTGCTGGCATATCGAGTGCAGCACTTTCACAGTGTCATCTTTCAGGATTTGAAATAGCTCAACCAGAATTCCATCATCTCTGCTAGCTTTGTTCATAGAGATGCTTCCTAAAGTCCACTTGACTTCGCATTCCAGGATGTCTGGCTCTATGCGAGTGATCACACCGCTGTGGTTATCTGGGTCATGAAGATCTTTTTTGTACAGTTCTTCTGGGTATTCTTGCCACCTCTTCTTAATATCTTCTGCTTCTTTTAGGTCCATGCCATTTCTGCCCTTTATTGTGCCCATCTTTGCATGAAATGTTCCCTTGGCATCTCTAATTTTCTTGAAGAGATCTCTAGTCTTTCCTATTCTATTGTTTTCCTCTATTTCTTTGCATTGATCACTGAGGAAGTCTTTCTTATCTCTCTCTATTTTTTGGATGCTGAATAAATGTATACAAATATAAACTGTTCTGTGAATCATTACCATGCCCCCAACCTCATTCATTTCTTTCTTCTCATGTGTATAGATATATAATCGAGCATAGTTTGCATTAAAAATGGTTCCATTTGAGAGTTTGGCAAAAGAGTCTCCGAGATATTTCCCACGGGGTATAATTAGCTAATGTGCCTATAGATCCTAAGATGACAGGGAGGAGACAAATCTGAAGCCTTCACGGATAAAAACCGTGTTTAATTCACAGAAATTAAAGATGAGAAAAGTCAGTTAGTTAATCCCAGGCCAGGGAGAAAGAAGAATTGCCGGCTGCAGAGATTCAAGTCATTCTTTGTGGCATGTTTAAATGTCCCAACCTTTTATTTATAATTAGGCACAGTGGGGAGCTAAAATGAACTTTCCTGTATAAAGCTTTGCCAGCATTTCTGCAAAATATTGGCACAGCCTCTTGCAAACTCTCAGCTATTGCCTGTCACACAGCCACTCTACATAGGGACCGTCTGCTCAAATTCCTACAGGGACCAGTTAATGCCAGTGAAGCTGGCTGGGGAGAGGCCCCTGCAGCACACAGGCACACCCAAACCTGGTCTGAAGGAGAAAAATCAGAGTTAGCTATGGCTGACTGACGCCAAGTTAAAAACAGGAGGCCTGTGTGATATGGTTTTGAAAGCTCCATATTTTAAAATGAGACCCACTTTTATTTATTTTGTTTCTGTTTTTTTGTTTTTTTAAAAAGTAATTTTATCATGTCCATAGAACTGTTGTTGTTCAGTCACCCAGTCATATCAGACTCTGCGACCCCATGGACAGCAGCATGCCAGGCCTTTCTGTTCCTCACTATCTCCCAAAGTTTTGTGCAAGTTCATGTCCATTGCATCAGGGATGCCATCCAACCATCTCATCCTGATGCCCTCTTCATCTTCTGCCCTCAATTTTTCCCAGCGTCAGAGACTTATCCAGTGGGTCAGCTATTCACATCAGATGACCAAAATACTGGAGCTTCAGCTTCAGCATCAGTCCTTCCAATGAATATTCAGGGTTGACTTCCCTTAAGATTGACTGGCTTGATCTCCCTGCTATCCAAGGGACTCTCAGGAATAGCTTTATTATTTATCCATAGAATAGCTTTATTATTTTTTTTGCTAAGTATTACAGTTCATTGTTAAGTTCTGGATTCACTCTTTGGGGGCATATATTCTCTAGCAGTTCTTTTAGCTTTCAGAGTGGATCTACTGGGTTATTAAAATTCTAATTTCTTGGATATTTGAAAAAAAATCTTATTTCGTCCTCACTTTCAATGATATTATGACTGAACATAGAAATTTCGATTTGGACTTCTTTACCTTTAGCAAACCGAAAACATTGTCCAATATTTTTTTTCCTCCAATATTGTGGATGACACATGTAATGTCAAATATGATAGAATTAATTTGAGCAGTCTTTTTCTCACCCTCTCTGGAGGAGACCACTTTTTAAAATCATTGTACAGGCCACACAAAACACATCTCTGAAAAGGATACACTGAGGACCACCTGTTTGCTACTTCTGCTTCCCAGCCTCTATCTTTGTTCTTCCAGGACCAGGGAGGTGGCCAGGGTGAGAGATGCTGCCTGCAGTGGACCCAGGTACTGTGGAGGGCGGAGCCCACGTTGTGGTCACAGCCAGGTGACATCTTCTTGGCCCAAAGTTCAAAGAAAACTTCTTTACTACCCCATTACCAACATCTTCTCAATCTTCACTCCCTCCCCAATCCAGATTGGGGACATACAGTCTGAATTTATAATATGGATGAAAGGCACAGGTTTTAACTTATATTTAACCACACAAATGTGCCCCAACTGAAGAAAACTTCAGCCTCATTCAACTTGTTTCCTTTCCCAGTATAGCCTGTCTTTCTACCAGTGAAAGAAAATCACCATACTGCTTTTCTTTCTTTTACTCATTCATATGAGTTGAGACATTTTAAAAAGGATAACAACCACACACACACATGCACACAAAAACAGAATAAGACATGCACTCATCACCAAGAAGTAAAAACTGTTTAAATGTTGCCATATTGGCTTCAAGTCTTTTCATTAAGTAAAATAAATATTACAAATGAAAGTAAAATTCCTTCGACTCAGTTACCAGTCCTATATCATCTTTTCCATTCCTCAAGACCATGTCTTTGAACTATGACCTACCTGGTTCCTTTTTGCATTTTTACATGCATATATTTATATCAAACAGCATCTATATTACATTATTTTAGGGATTTGAATTAGCACAAATGTCATCATACTGCATGCATCATTCTACGATATGTTTTTCTCATCATCTATGTATGTAAAATCTATCTATAGACAGAGACACTTGCACAGAGGAGACGAAAGACAGAGAGAGAAGCAGGTTTTATTCCTTTTAACTTCTATATATTCATGTGAATAATTCTCATTTTGTTGTTTTTCTTTCTCAAATTATGGCATGTATACCAGAACACAATGCAGAATTTTCCCCCAAAACTATCACTCTACAAAAGAATTACTCATCTGTGAAACTTAACAGTCTCTCATGTTATGGTACAATCTTTCCATTACTTTAGCTCAAACCACACAGCATTATTGAGGAAGACAGACTATTCTAGAAATAAGCATGTAATGTTGACTCTGGATGCTTATGGAAGTCACTTAATGGAATATATTTAAAAGAAAAAGATAAAAAGGGGGAAGAGGAGGGGGAGGAGGAAGGAAGGAGACCATGGGAGGAGGAGAGGGAGGAAAGAAAAAGAAATTTAACATAGATCAGGTAATAACTTGCGAGTATAAGACCTTACAATTGCAAGTGTTGTGTGCCATTACACATAAACCTTCCAAAGATTCACTTTAAATCAATACAGTAACTGGTTATTCTTGAGAGAACAAATATGCAACTGCAGGCCAAATGAATGAGACAATGGTTCTAATATTAAAGCACGAAGATTCTTGCAGTAGAGAAACGCTTTCCAAAGAAAACATCACTGATTCTTAAACTGCTGGGTGTGATACACCCTGGGACTCTATTTCTATGATTCAAAAAGCAGTTCTCTGCTGATGAGAAAGAACTCTGATCATGAAGGCATATAGGAGACATTTAAGTCAAATCATTTTCTGAAATCTCCAGTTAGAGAAAAAGAACATTTCTAAGTTGATATTTTTTGTATTATGTCATTTCAAACTTGTAATGTTTAACATTTTAAGTAAATAGTTGACTATTTCTTTTATATCCATAAAGTTTAATGATTTAATTTGACCCCAAACCTCTCTTTTGTCTAATTGAAAAAATGGGAAGAAGTCACTGTATTTCTGGAATTGCCTTCTATTTAGGCATACAACAAACTGTTTCTAATTTTTCTTCATTAAAAATACTGTAGCCATGAATATCTTGGAACATGTTTCCTCCTGCACATGGCCAGTAATAAGAAGTTCTCTGGTGTATATGCCTAGAAGGAAAACTGGCTTATTACCTTCTCACTCTGTAATGTCTTTAGAATCCTGTGCTGCTTCTCAAAATATGTTTTGTTTTCCAGGGGTCAAAGAGCCACGGAGAACCAGGCTGAAATCCCAGGGCAGATCCTCTTAGAAGTCACTCTAATAAGGGAGCCCTTTGCAGCACCATTCTTTGTGCCCTGTGAGATAATCTTCCCCAGCTGAGGCCCGCCCCACTGGTTGTGAATTGGGGACCAGCCAGAGTCTCTGTCTCAAAGTGACATTCACAGGAATGGGTCATAGGTCAGCCACAGAGGTTCTGCCATTTACCCATGGTCCATGTCTGCAGAACGGGCATCCATGCTCGTTACTATGCAGTTCAGATCTAAAAACAAGCATCAAGGTATGGCCTCTGGGCCCTCGAAACCAAGCACTTGAAGGTCTCGTCCATTTCCCGAGCACAGGGAGGTCTTGAGAGAAAATGAGGCTCTGGATGAGTGCTCCCCTTATTAAGCTAAAGATGAAACCAACTGGGGATTTGCAAGAGAAGCTATAAGTAACATGAAGCAGCAGCAGATTCAGGAGCAAAGCAAAGAGAGGCAATGTGGCTGAATCCTCCACGTGGTGACTCTTCAAGTTTGCCCCTGGCTAAAGTGGAAGGAATGATGCTAAAGCTGAAACTCCAGTACTTTGGCCACCTCATGCAAAGAGTTGACTCATTGGAAAAGACTGATGCTGGGAGGGATTGGGGGCAGGAGGAGAAGGGGACGACAGAGGATGAGATGGCTGGATGGCATCACTGACTCGATGGATGTGAGTCTGAGTGAACTCCAGGAGCTGGTGATGGACAGGGAGGCCTGGCGTGCTGCAATTCATGGGGTCATGAAGATCTCAGTCAGGCACGACTGAGCAACTGAACTGAACTGAACTGAAGGTGTAAGCTCAAAGGCTGACATATATTGAAATCCCACCAACTTCATCCAGTTCATCAGAAGGAGCTAAACACATACACAATTAGATCCCCTGGAAAAAGCCTGACATCAAGATTTCTGCAATATGTCAGAACTAAGGAGCCATTCAGGGATACAGTCGTGGAATTTGAGCAGCAGTTCTGCTCCAGGACGGCTGTGGGGCAAGTTACTCAACCACTGAGCCTCAGTTTCCTCCTCTACAAAATGAGAATGGGGTTATTGTGAGGACTAGATGTCAACATGCTCACCTGTGGCCTCTGTTTTATAGGGAGTGCTTGATACAAGGTAGCTATTATACGTTCCTCTCTTTCATTTTAAAAGTAACCAGAACCAATACAAAGGCTAATATGAATATCAATACTTCTACCAATGATATCAGTCATTGGGCATTTATTATTCTGGGTTGCTGGTCTATGTCATTTCATTCAACTGTCACAGGGAAGGTGTCAATATTATTTCATGGTCACTTTGCAAATGAAGGAATTCAGACTTAGGCTAAGTAACCTGCCCAAGGTTGATAGTCGGTGAGTGGCCTAACTTAAATATTTGGCCAATTTCAGATCCCCCCTTTTTTAAAATTTCTTAATAAAAGCTTTATGTATTTAAGGTACAAACATGATGTTGTGATATACATAGTGAAAGATTACTACAATTGATCTAATTAAAATATCTCCTCACATAGTTACCTTTTTTGTGTGTGATGACATCCAAGGACTGCTCTCTTAGCAAATTTCCAGTATTCAATACAGTGTTAATAACTATAGTCTCCATGATATACATTGTTTCTCAACTTATTCATCCTACATAACTTTGTATATTTGACAATTTCCCCAATTGCCCCACATTTCCACCCCTGATAACCACTATTCCACTGTGCTTTTATGTATTCAACTTTTTTAAGATTCCATGTATAAGTGAGATGATGCAATTTTTTCCATTTCTGTGTCTGGCTTATTTCACTGAGTGTAATGTCTTCCGGGTTCATCCATACTGATGCAAATGCAAAGCCCTCTTTTTACCATGACAGACCACCTTGCACAGCTATATTTAAATAAATCAGTTTAATGCTGGCTATAGAGAGTGGCTCTTGTTTACCATATAACTCTTTTTCTGACAGAATATTCCATGACTTGGCCTTCTTGATCCCTGACTCCTTCTACTTATCTGTGGCCCATTGTGACACCATCCAAGAACACAGGGCCTTGCGATTTACAAGAATCAAGGGAGCACAAGCTACTTAAATAGATTCTACAGTCTTGATCTGAAGGTTTCCCAGGATTTCAAAATGACTATGATCCTACAGTAAAATGTTTTGGGAAAGGTCAATAGATTCAATTCTGTAGAAAAACAGGGACAATTACTATTATTTTGAAAATCATTCACTTAACTTCATCAAATATTAATGATTTACCAAATAACTACTCTATACAGGGCTTCCCTGGTGGCTCAGATGATAAAGACTCTGCCTGCAATGCAAGAGACCTGGGTTCGATCCCTGGGTCAGGAAGATTCCCTGGAGGACAGAATGGCTATCCCACTCCAGTATTCTGGCCTGGAAAATCCCATCTACAGAGAAGCCTGGCAAGCTACAGTTCATGGGGTTGTAAATAGTCAGACACGACTTAGCGACTAACACTTTCACTACTTTGCACTTTATATAGAGCTATCTCCTAGGTGCAATGCAGACTCCCAGAGGGCAATCTCTGGGAAAATTTGACTGAACACACACTGCCTCAAGAGTGGGACAAAATTAAAAGTCCCAAATGATATTGGCTTTTTAAAATTTCCAAATGATGTGTAGTTGAGGGTTTTTCCCACCTGAAATCTCTAGGCGGTTGATTCCCCTCATTTCCCCGTTTCACAAACTCTGCCAACACAACAGGGAAAGGCCATTATGAAGTCTCTTGTTTTCAGGCATGATTGCAGTCTCCAAATCAGGTCAGCAGTTGCCCCCTGAGACTGTCTGACTCTCTCTTTCTCTCTAACCCAGAGCTTCTTCCCTCAAGCAAAAATGAAGCTTTATTCAAAGACTCGAAGGATTCAGTTTACTCTCAATGATTGAAGAACGAGGATGTGAGTATTAAAAAAAAATAAAAAAGCCTGTAAGAAATCGATTGTTTCTATTGGGGTTTGGAAAGAGTATGGGGCTTGCATTTAAAGGTGGATTTGCCTAACATAACTGAAAAATGACTTGAGGCCAAATAATAGACTTTTCTGAAAAGAATGAACACTGAGGCAACTGGAGACCTGATCTATTTTCTCTCCCTTCTTGGCTTACGTCGTCCACTCATCTCTTCTAAGCACCTACCCTGTGGAAGGTGCTAGGAATATAAAGTACCAAAACACAGTCCCCAGTAGGCTAACACTCACCAGACAGCATGACTAGCGCAATGCCAGAGGGAAGCACAGAGTGACAGTTTAGCTATAAAAGTCACTAGCTTTTGAGCTCCTCTCTATATGAAGCCCGTGCCTCACTGTGTTATTTTTTTTAACTATTAAAATCCAACAGAGTCCTTTTTTTGTCACAAATATGAAAGTGGAGATTTAGAAGTGACTCATCCAATATCACACATTTACTAATTAAGGATGGAATTTAAGTCGAGATCAACAAAATCCCAAAACCTGATTTCTTAATTACTCTGTAATGTTATTAAGAAAGCACAGTGAGGGACACAAAAACTGCAACCCAGGAAGTCTTCATGGAGAAAGCAGCATCGTAAGTCTGAAGGGTGTAAGGAATAGTCCAGGGGTAAGAGATAGCAAATGCCTTCCAAGATCTAGATCTGGGCCTGGCCAGGTTGAAGAGCAAGCTGGTGCCAGCGCCAGGAAAAGCCCAGTGTCAAGGCTAAGAAGATGGAGCTTGGCCTATGAAGCCATGGGAAGCCACTGAATGATTTTAAGCAAAGGAATTATATACCTAGATTTTTTAAAAAATATTCTATATGTTTTTTCTTGCCTTAAATTCAACAAAATTAGGTTTTATAATCAAGTTTTAATATACATTGTATTTATGAATAGTAATGTCAAATTAGGTAACATTTTTGCATCAGTGTAGTTAACTTTTTATTCATTTAATTTTAGAGAAATTTAACTCTGCCAAAAGCAACTGAAATTGTTGACAAAAATTCTTTAAGGAATATCTAGATTCAAATATAAAGTATGAATTTTGCATATCATGTTCAAACTTTGTAATCAGGTTCCATAGTTTGTTATTATTAGAGAAAATAGTACAATAATTTTATTTCATCACATAAATTGATACCATTCATATTGCTATTTTCACCATTTCTTTTTTTAATCAAAGTATAGTTGATATATATACTTCAGGTAAGTTACAGATGTACAATACAGTGATTCACAATATTTAAAGGTTATACTCCACTTATAGTTACTATAAAATAATGGCTATATTCTCTGTGTTGTACAATATATCCTTGTAGCTTATTTTGTAGCTAATAATTTGTACCTTGTAATCTCCTACGCCTATATTGCCCTCACCCCACTGGTAACCACTAGTTTCTTCTCTGTATCTGTAAGTCTGCTTCTTTTCTGTTGTATTCACTGGTTTATACAAGGAAACCATCAACAAAATGAAAAGACAACCTACAGAATTGGAGAGAGTATTTCAAATGGTATGACCAATGAGGAATTAATATCTAAAATATATAAACAACTCCTACAATTCAATATCCAAAAACCAAACAAACCAACTAAAAAGTGGGCAGAAGACTTGAATAGACACTTTTCCAAACAGGGAATGCAGATGGCCAGCAGTCGCATGAAAAAAGTATCTAACAATGCTCCTCACCAGGAAAATGCAAATCTAAACAAAACCACAAAGAGGTATCACCTCTCACTTGCAAAATGGCTGTCTTCAAAGAGGGCAAAAATAACAAGTGTTGGCAAGGATGTGTAGACAAAAGAACCCTCTTACACTGTTGGTGGGAATGAAAATTGGTGCTGCCACTGCAGAGAACAGTGTGGAGGTTTCTCAAAACTCCAACCTCTGACCTACCAATCCCACTCTTGGCTACATATCCAAAAACAAAGGTAAATGAAACACTAATGTGAAAAGATACATGCACCCCAACATTCACAGCAGCATTATTTGCAATCGCCAAGATATGGAAGTAACTTGAATATTCAGTAATGAATGGACTAAGAAAATGTGGTTTATACACACACACGATGGAATACTACTCAGCCATAAAATAAGAACAAAACTTTGCCATTTGCAGCAACGTGAATGAACTTGGCGGGTATTAAGCTAAGTGAAATGTCAGACAGAGAAAGACAAATACTATATAATATCACATATGGAACCTAAAAAATACAACAAACTGGTGAATTTTGCTTTTATAAAGATCACTCTGGCTGCTCTGTGAAAGTGTATCAGAAAGTGATGAAACTGAATCATGAGAGATATATTGAGCTAATAACAATCCCAGTGATAATAGCAGATAGTGGTCAATGTAACAGTGACTCAAAGGAAAGGATGAGGGCCTGAAAGGCTATGTAGAGTGCAGTGGTCATCCAGCTAGTAAATGATGGGGTTAGGAAAGATGACTCCTCTTGTGTGAAGAATAACATTTTCTTATTCGGAAACATCTTTACTAATTTTTGCAGTGTGCTACTATATAGAAATAACTAGCCAAAAGCCAACTGTTATTATCTTATTCATTAATAACTCTTTAAATATAAAATAACTGTTTTGTTTGATAATCCTGAATAAAATGACAAGGGGAAAAAAAGATGTCTCAGATTCATTTAATAATGACAGAATAACACATAAATTCTTTTCCTATAAAATAATCTAGACAGGGAAGAAAGTTTCTATTGCTATAAAAGAGTAACACAAGGGATCCTCATGACGGAATTGTTCTATACCTTTATTGTGCTGGTGGTTATGCAAACCCACACATGATAAAGCTGCAAAGAACTAAATTCACACACATACAAACATACACACACAAATGAATACATGCAAAGTTGGTGAAATCTAAATAAGACTAGTAGATTGCATCAACATCAATTTCCTGGTTGTCATATTGTACTAAAGTTATACAAGATGTTGCTATAGAGGGAAATTGAATGAAATTTATACAGGATCCCTGTATATCATTTTCTACTACTCATTGTGAACCTACAATTGTCTCAAAACAAAATATTATTTGAATAGTCAGTGGTTCTCAATTTATTGTGAGTTACAGGGATAATCCTGCAAAAACTATAGATTCTTTTCCTACAAAATACAGGTAAAAAATTTTCATACAGTTTTATAACATTCATTAAACCCCTGAAATTCCTCTAGATTTCTATATTTTGCCATTATACAACTCCAGACAGACACCAAGAAAATTGACACTTTGCCATTCCAAGGATAGTGTTGTATTAAGAGCTTTCACTCCAGAGCAAGACTGGGTTCACATCCTTACTCTAACAGTTCCAGAACTCTATAACTGACTTGAACAAGTTGTTTAACCTCTCTATGTCTCAGTTTCCTAATCAGTAAGATGAAATTTAACATTTTATATATGCTTAGTAACTAACTTAGTTAATATAGTAAAACACTCAGAAGAGTATCATACACATAATAACAGTTAACATTTCCATTCAGTTCAATTCTCTTCAGAAAAGCTGAATTTGATTTTGCTCTCAGAGTATCCTCAGCATTTATTGCAATCCAAGGCTCACAATAAATACTCAACAACCATTTGTTGAATGACTGAATAAATAAATGCATGGATAAATCTATAATGACAGAAGCTAACAGATATGCAAGACTTTATAAAGAAAGCTGTTCACCCAACAGAGGGCAGGTTTTCTTCCCTATCATCAGTTCACAAGAGAGAACAATAACACCCAAAAGGATCCTATACTCCATCTAGTATTTCCATACCTGTCATCTCAAGTCTTTATCATAGTAAAAGGGATTCTAATTCTCTCACTCTTTGTAAGTTGCACTGGAATACATGAAAAATAATAGAACCATAGACAATCAAAATTCCATTCTGCTTTGGGCCATACCCTTTCATTCCAAACTACACATAAACACACATATACATAGGCACACTAGCTCACACACAAAAGAACCCAAAAAGAAAATTAAATTTCCTTAAGTTTTTTCAAGATACAGATGCACATCTCATCAATGTTTATTCATCTTCCTACTGTACTGATTCTCAAGGAAGTAAATGGTATTTAATGAGAAAAAAGAGCAACTTAGAAAAAATCGAGCCTACCATCAAGCACACCTCCATCTCCCAAGTCCACACCTAATCTTTCTAGACACTTTGCTCAGTCTCTCCTTCAGTTTTCCCTGCTAAAGCATGTTAGCAAAAAGGGCCCCTAGTTGGATTAATTGGATCAACACTGAAGTTTTCATTTGCTTTGTGAGTTTAACAAATTAATCTGGCATATAATGAAATATTGTGAAACAGTTTCAGAATGGATATTGCAAATACTGCCTTGTTCAATTACTGTCAAAATGTGCATACAGGAAAAATATGAAAATCTGAACATATAATTGCAGACTTAATTACCACTCTGTGCTAACCAGAGGCAATCATACTGAATTTGTCAAAGCATTTAAACTAGTTATAAAGTCTGTATAATTCCAAGAAATGGGAATACATAAACGAACACTAAACAGACTAATTCAGTCTTTCTAATTTTCCTTGAGTTGTGAAGATTGTACAAGAAACAGATTTAACCAGAGATGGGGGGCAGGGATGGGAGTGAGGGGAATGGAGAGATGTTGATTAAAGGGTACAAAGTTGTGGCTGCATAGTGTGAATAAGTTGTAGAGATTTAACATGCACCATGGTGACTATAATTAGTTATACAGTATTATATACTTGAAATTTACCAAAAGAGTAGATCCTAAGTATTGTCACCACATACACACAAGAAATAGTATTAACGAAAAAAATCCCTAGACTTTACTCTTCTTAACTAAATGATCATCCCCAAAATTTACGTGTATAATTAACTGCACTGCATTCGACAGGCCTGGGTTAGGTCCTAGCTCCAGCTCTAGGGCCTTGGGTCTCTCTGAATCTCACTTTTCTTAGCTTTAAGGAGGCACTGAAAACACCTATTTCACAACAGTTCTGTGTGTGTGATAATGACAATAATAGTAACAACAACAGACATAGGTGAGCAGCCAGGAGCTGGCCTCACAAACACCCACTGTGGTGAGACAGCTCTGAAGCGACAGACCAGACATCTGGGTGGATGGAGGTGTCTCTAACAGACTGCTATCTACAAGCATGCCTAGAAATGCCTGTCCTTCAGCTATTTCTTGAGGTGAGAAAAGGATGAACCTGGGGGTGCATGCCTGAAACGGGGGTCCTGTGTAACTCTCGGCACAGCCTCTTCTTTGGTAGGGAGAGATCTGATGATGAAATATCTCAGAACAAAGAACCAACTTGGGTGTTCAGTTTGCCAAGCTGGAGTCACAAAACAGACTGGACAATTGAAGATGTCCCCAGTGGAAACAAATGCTGTGTACCCTGGCTTGACTTGAGCATGGTATATTTAATTTATGAATTTAGACTACTGAAAAACCAAAAGCCAGGAAATAGAACCAATACTTGTCAATTACCTACTATGTGCCAGGAACTCATTATCATATCTTCATCTGTGAAATGGGGATGACAATATAGTAACACCAAACTCTCCAGTTAATTAAAAATTTAAATAAAAAAAGATGGTACAAGAATGATCAGTCCAAGATTTTTCAATGAACCACAAATATGAATTAGCTCTTCAGTTCAATTCAGTTCAGTCACTCAGTCATGTCCGACACTTGGCAATCCCATGAACCGCAACACACCAGACCTCCCTATCCATCACCAACTCCCAGAGTTTACCCAAACTCATGTCCGTCGAGTCCGTGATGCCATCTAACCATCTCATCCTCTGTTGTCCCCTTCTCGTCCTGCCCTCAATCTTTCCCAGCATCAGGGTCTTTTCAAATGAGTCAACTCTTCACATCAGGTGGCCAAAGTATTGGGAGTTTCAGCTTTAGCATCAGTCCTTCCAATGAACAGTCAGGACTGATCTCCTTTAGGATGGACTGGTTGGATCTCTTTGCAGTCCAAGGGACTTTCAAGTGTCTTTTCCAACACCACAGTTCAAAAGCATCAATTCTTCGGCACTCAGATTTCTTTATAGTCAAACTCTAACATCCATACATGACTACCAGAAAAACCATACCTTGACTAGATGGACCTTTGTTGGCAAAGTCTCTGCTTTTTAATATACTGTCTAGGTTGGTCATAACTTTCCTTCCAAGGAGTAAGTATCCTTTAATTTCATGGCTGCAGTTACCATCTCCAGTGATTTTGGAGCCCAAAAAAATAAAGTCAGCCACTATTTCCACTGTTTTCCCATCTATTTGCCATGAAGTGATGAGACTGGATGCCATGATCTTAGTTTTCCTAATGTTGAGCTGTAAGCCAACTTTTTCACTCTCCACTTTCACTTTCATCAAGAGGCTTTTTAGTTCCTCTTGACTTTCTGCCATAAGGGTGGTGTCATCTGCATGTCTGAAGTTATTGATATTTCTCCTGGCAACCTTGATTCCAGCTTGTGCTTCTTCCAGCCCAGTGTTTCTCATGATGTATTCTGCATATAAGTTAAATAAGCAGGGTGACAGTATACAGCCTTGACATACTCCTTTTCCTATTTGGAACCAGTCTGTTGTTCCATGTCCACTTCTAACTGTTGCTTCCTGACCTGCATACAGGTTTCTCAAGAGGCAGGTCAGGTGCTCTGGTATTTTAATCTCTTGAAGAATTTTCCACAGTTTAATTGTGATCCACACAGTCAAAGGCTTTGGCATAGTCAATAAAGCAGAAATAGATGTTTTTCTGGAACTCTGTTGCTTTTTTGATGATCCAGAGGATGTTGGTAATTTGATCTCTTTGCCTTTTCTAAAACCAGCTTGAACATCTGGAAGTTCATGGTTCACATATTGCTAAAGCCTGGCTTGGAGAATTTGGGGCATTACTTTACTAGCGTGTGAGATGAGTGCAATTTTGTGGTAGTTTGAGCATTCTTTGGCATTGCCTTTCTTTGGGATTGGAATAAAAACGACGTTTTCCAATCCTATGGCCACTGCTGACAAATTTGCTGACATATTGAGTGCAGCACTTTCATAGCATCATCTTTAGAATTTAATATTTGATAAAGTACATAAATGTACATTATCTCATTTGAATTATCCTTTCTCATATTGTTTTAATGAATGAAAGTTTCTTTAAATTCTATCTGAAAGTGTTAGTCACTCAATCGTGTCCCTTTGAGATTCCATGGATTATAGCCCACCAGGCTCTTCTGTCTGTGGGATTCTCTAGGCAAGAATACTGGACTGGGTTCCCATTTCTTTCTCCCAGGCATAGAACCCAAGTCTCCTGAATTTCAAGCAGATTCTTTACTATCTGACTCACCAGGGAAGCCCAAGAAAACTGGAGTGGGTTGCCATGCCCTCCTCCAGGGCATCTTCCTAACCCAGGGATCAAACTCACATCTCTTATGTCTCCTGCATTGGCAGGCATATTCTTTACTACTAGTGCCACCTCAGAAGCCCTATAAATTTTATAGTGCTTTAACATTTTCAAAGTTTCACATATGATTTCATAAATCCCATTAAAAACTCTTTTTTAAAAGGTAAAGCTTTTGATTAAGTTCAACATCCATTTAGGATAAAACCTCTCCAGAAAGTAGGCATAAAGCAAACATACCTCAACATAATAAAGGCCACATATGAAAAACCCACAGCTAACATCATACTCAGTGGAAAAGCTGAAAGCATTTTATCTAAGATTAGGAATAAGATAAAAGGATGTTGACTCTCCCCACTTTTATTTAACATAGTTTTGAAAGTCCTAGCCACAGCAATCAGAAAAGAAAGAGAAATAAAAGAATTTGTATTGGAAAAGAAGAAGTAAAACTGTCACTGTTTGCAGATGACATGATGCTATCCATAAAAATCCTAGAGACACTATCAGAAAACTACTAGATCTCATCAATGAATATGGTAAATTTGCTGGATACACAATTAATATATGAAATCTGTTGCATTTATATACACTAACAAACTATCAGAAAGAGAAAGTAAAGGAAAAAATTTCATTTGCCACCTCATTATAAAGAATAAAATACCTGGGAATAAACCTACCTAAATAGGTAAAAGACTTGTATTTGGAAAACTGTAAGACACTGATGAGGAAATTAAAAATAACACAGACAGAAAGAGATACCATTTTCTTAATTTAGAAGAATCAATATTGTTAAAATGACCATACTACCTCAGGCAGTCTATAGATTCAATGCAACCCCTATCAAAATACCAAAGGCATTTTTCACAGAACCAGAACAAATAATTCTTGAATTTGTGGGAAAACACAATAGACTCTGAATAGCCAAAATGATCTTGAAAAAGAATAGAGCTAAGGAATCACACTCTTTGACTTTGAACAATACTACAAAGCTAGAGTAATCAAAACAGTATGGTACTGACCAAAGACATAGATTAATGGAACAGAATAGAGAGCCTAGAGGTAAACCCACACACTATAGTCATCTATTCTATGACAAAAGAAGCAAGAATATGCAATGGAGAGAAGACAATCTCTTCAATAAGTAGTATCTGGGAAAACTGGCCAGCTATATGTAAAAGAATGAAATTAAAACATTCTCTAATGGGGCTTCCCAGGTGGTATAGTGGTAAAGAATCTACCTGCCAATGCCAGAGATACAAGAAACGTGGGTTTGATCCCTGGGTCAGGAAGATCCCCTGGAGGAGGGCATGGCAACCCACTCCAATATTCTTGCCTGAAGAATCCCATGGACAGAGGAGCCTGGCAGGCTATAGTCCACAGGGTGGCAAAGAGTCAGACATGACTAAGCATTCACACATGTACTAATACCATACAAAAAAAATTAACATGAAATGGATTAAAGATCTAAATGTAAGACCAGATATTATAAAACTCCTAGAGAAAAACATAGGCAGAACACTTTTTGACATAAATTGCAACAATAGTTTTTTGGATTCACTTGAATTATCTTGAGAACTATGAATATATGTGAAATTTAATAGTTCTGTCACTTTTCCTCAATGACAGATAATTTATTTATGAGAGTATTAGTTGAGCACCTACTATGTGTCAGACAGTGTTCTACACATGAGAATATAGTTGTGAACAGGACAATGTTTCTCTTCTAAAGAGACTGATATTTCGGTGACAGGTAAAAACACAAACATATGAGCTACACAGTCAAAACAATAATATATCAAACAGAATAACTGTGTCTACTTTAGACTGGGTGTCACCAAGAGTTCTCTGAGAGGACAACATTTGAGTACAGGTCCTCTAGTCCCATGTTGTATGTCTGAGAATTGTCTTGTTCCTACATGCTTCATACTTTCTTGATTAAACTCCTGGACTATGCTTTACTCCACAGAGCATAATCAAAATACCATTTATTTCAACCTTATTCCCACTCATACCTTCACCAGAGCAAGTCCTATATAAACACTACAATCTACTTAATTAAAAGCAATAATTTGCAGAATATTACTTTCTTGTCTCAGATAGCTTGACATCTGTTTTTCCTCTGATGCTGAGAAGAGGGTAATATTGTCTCTGTTGAGCTAGTGAGGAAGCTATGGCTTGCCCCAGGTCACACAAGTGGGTTATGCAAAACGAAGGTAGCTAACTACAATGCCCTTTCCAGAATATATTTCTAGTAGAGAGAGAGAGAAGAAAAAAAAAAAAACTTGATTTAATTTAATCAACCCATATGAAATTTCAACAGTTTTTCTGTTCACTGTGAGTTGATGGAAATGATTCAAAGTGGGAAAGACAGGATCTTTGACCTGATCAAGCTCCCAGTCTAGTTGGAAAAATATTTAAATTACTAAATATAAAGTCATTAGGAAAGTATAAGACACTGGGGAATAATGTATAGAGTTTCACAGGACAGTGTGTAACCTGGGCCTTAAAGGATGAGTAGGGGTTTACCAAGAAGAGAATGAGGCCAGGAGGGTTAGTGTAAAGGAAACTGATCAAATAGAAATAGAAAGAAAAAGAGTGTGGTGTGTTCAGAAATCAGCCATCAGACTCTTGTAACTGAGGCAGAGGATAAGTCTGTAAACTAAGCAAGAACCAAACTGTCAATGACACTGGCTGATAGGCTGTGAAATGGGGACTTTGTTTTGTTCAAAATGGAACTCACTGGAGCACTGAGAGCTTGTGAGTAAGAACATACAATCAGTGCCTTAGAAAAGGCCTTCTGGAAGTAGAGAATGAGCTGAAGCCAGGCAACAGCTGGTGGCAGGAGAGCTGTATAATAGTTAAAATCATCCAAGGAGAAATGCAAAGGTCCAGATCTAGTGCAGTGCCAACTTTTAAGGCAGCTAACCTTCCATCTTGGATGGAGAAATAATGGGCAGAAGAGAAAGCAAGGATCTAGATGTCTTCCCTTTATCCAAGCTCTCCCCAAGCCCCAGCATAGTCTTGAAAGGTGAGTACTATTTTCTTTTAATTGGAATTATTATTAAAGAAGGGGCTTCCCAGGTAGCACTAGTGGTAAAGAACCAGCCTTCCAATGCAGGAGATGTAAGAGACTCGGGTTTGATCCCTGGGTCAGGAAGAACCCCTGGAGGAGGGCATGGCCACCCACTCCAGTATTCTTGCCTGGATGATCCCATGGACAGAGGAGCCTGGAGGGCTATGGTCCATAAGGTCAGAAAGAGTCGGACACAACTGAAGTGACTTAGCACACATGCATTATTAAAGAATACCGAAGCCCTGAGCTTTAATTCTGCTATTGCTTGACAGTCCATATGTATGAATATACACAACCCCTGAGAGACTCTTTGTTCTCCTTGTTATGTGGATCGTGGTCACTTGTGGCCTGCCTCCATGGTGTTACAAAACACCTCCCATGCCAGGAGTCATCCTGCGGGGCACACACATGCACCCTGCAGTCTCTTGCATGTTGATGAAGAGTGGGAGTCAGACAGGTCCGGATTAGAGGTGTGGTGCTGGGGCTCTAGCCTTTGACTCTTCTGACACAGACTGAAAGGCATTGCTCACTCCTCCATTTGCGTTCTCACTCCTAAAAAAGACTGTTTTGACAAATGAGGATAATTGTTGTTTACTTCTGGCTAGTGTCAAAAGCCATATTCAGTGTGCACATGTGGTTTAGACATGACCCGACCAGAGGGTGAAGGGTCTGAAACGCCAACCTTAATAATTGAAGAAAAGGGCTAGAAAATGATTTGGCAAGTCCCATCCTGCACTAGGAATGTGAGTCACCTCCAAGCAGTTTTCACTGAGCTGACACCAGGAGGAGAGCAAAGCTGAGGAATCTGGAAGGCTCACTGCTCACCATGGATCAGCGTAAACTATGCATCAGCAGAGACGTCTCCTCAAGCTCTGAAAATCCTCTGTACTGGGTATGGAAACACCCATGCAAATCACTGGTGCAAATAAAAAATGGAACAATGGGGCCTGGTTCAACAAAGAATTTAGTAGGTTGTAGAATAAGTCTAACACCTAAGCTAACTTGCTAACCAACATCTAGTGTGCAAGTTCTACTGTGACATTTTTTATATCAAAAAAAAAAAAAGCCCTAATCCTTAATGGATCATGGATTCAAATCCTAGCTCTGCCACTTGCTAGCCATGTGACTTTGAGAAAGTTACTTAGGGCCTTTCACTTTGTTCCTAAGCAAAATGGTGTTAACAGTAAAAACGATCATCAAAAGTGATTTTTAAAATTAGACAACAAAATGCACATAAGTTAGTACAGTGTTTGGCACATCGTAAGTGTTCAAAAAAGGTTGCTGGTGAACTACCAGCATCACCATCATCCTTCTCTTTCTTGCCTTATGCTCCTAGTATGGTGGATGACGGTGGCAGGGGCATTCTGACCCCACCCAGATCATTCATTCAGTGTGTGATTAGGCTTTTTTCTCAGCAACAGGATATCGATGTTGATAACAGTACTTATTCATAAGGGGGGGAATTGAATAATATAAAGGATGTAAATCTATTAGAATATGTCTTGACACATGGTTTATGTTCAATATATGTCACTGCGATTATTATCCTAATTGTCATCATCACTAGTTTTAGTCCTACCACGATTTAATTGCCAGCACTCCAGTGATATGCACCATAGTGTGAGGGGTGTGAATGAGACAACATAGAAGGTATCTGATTTTTCTATAAGTGACACCTTGGGACCCTCTGTCCCTAAGGATTTGAAGGGTTTAGGGCTAAGGTGGAGTTCCTGTACTCAGTTCTAATGCCATCACAGAAAAAGGAACAGACTCTTAGGCTTTTGAGCCCACTATCTTAAGCTCAGAAGAACTCTGTAAAAGAATCAGGAAAGCAAGAAAGACAATATCAAAGTAACTATTGATGTTTTCTTTAGTATTATGATTTGTGAAAACCCAGGGAAGAATGTCGGGTAAAATATCTCTCTATGGGCAGACTAGAAATAGAACCTTTACAAGGCATTTCACGCTTTGCTCAATGTTTTACATGCAGTATCTCATTATCTTCTTTATTTCTTATCTCAGCCCTGAGGGGAGCATACAATTATTAGTCCCATGTGTGACTGAGGCTTGGAGGGATAAGTGACTTGCCCAAGGTCATCCAATTATAAGAGGCAGAGCTAGCATACATATCTTCCACTTGAAAACTATATTCTCTTTTTTTTTTTTTTTTGCATAATTTTGTTCAAGCCACACTTTATCAATAAAACAGTCAGATGAAAAGTAGTGGTAGATTAATGAATAATGCCTCCTGGACTTTTGTATTTAGAATTCCAAATATTCATATATTGAGTAATACCTGAGCTATCTACTGTTGCTCAAAGCAAGTATCCAAATGACCAACTGATTTAATGTTTCTCTTTCTATTTGTGTATCTTAGATTCACAAAAAGTGGTTCAGATGGCCTTGTCAAGGCAGCCAAGCATCAGCTGATGGGTTCCATGATTGAGGAGATTCTACACTGAGTGGGAATTTAGGCTCTAATTTTTTTAATTTAACCTTCCAATATTTAAGAGTATTTATTACAGTAAAAGGAAATGGCAATGTTAATTATCATGAACAAAGGTGAAAGTGTTCATGAAAGTGTTAGTCACTCAGTTGTGTCCAGCTCTTTGCAAACCTGTGGACTGTAGCCCACCAGACTCCTCTGTCCATGGGACTGCCCAGGCAACAAAGGTATACAGTTATAAAAGAAAAGAAACAAATTCAATTTGGGACCTCTGATTCACCCACTTGCACTCATGTGTGATAAGACTTTTACACTAAACACACTTATAGTCAAGACAGGAAGAGGCAAGCACTTCTCAAATTGTGTTCCGTGGTACACAAGCACCAGTTCTTCAAATGTGTTTCCTGAGAAACACAGGAAATAATTATTTTATGATGATAAATAGGAAAAGAAAAACTAAATCAATATACGTTTAACAATCGCTTAATCATCTGATTTTGCTGAGCATTTGCCCTATTAACCAGTATCATGACTCTCTGAGGAGTGACAAGAGCATGCACATGAACCCAAATTATTTGATCCCAGCGCGTTTCTACAGGATTCAGTTTGGGAAAACACTGATGCACCAGGAAGTACACAGGCCACAGTGTAAGGCTGGCTGAACCTGGTCCCCCTGTCACCAGTTCACTGCTAAACTTCAGTCCTCATTTGCTCATTTGCAAAGTGACAGATAATTAAACGAACCAAATGACTTTGACCAAACAAGATATCAAGAGCCCATCATGGTAGTCACCTGAAAAATGTTAGTTTCTCTCTTTGTGCTGATGGAGTTGAGATGACCAAGCCAACAGATACTGTGGAAGTGCTTGAGCATCCCACACCCTATCATTTTAACTACAGAGAAAGCCTCTGGAATGTGACAAAAATATCTCCAGCCTGTAACTGGAGCCAGCTCATTATGTGAGGTCACTTTAAAAGACTTTCTCCCTGTAAGAAATGTCATTCCATCAGTATTTTGCTATTTCCCCAATCCAAGACTAATATTTGATATTTTTCTAAGATATTATTTGTCAGACACAGTTTACAGAGCTTCTTCGATGTAAGGCCTTTTCTCTGGGCAGCACTTAGCAAGCTCATCTCTGCCATTCTACAGAATTATAGACCATGGATGGCTTCAGGACTCCCAGAAGAGGTCTTATTTCTAATATAGACACATGTACCATTTCCACCCACCACCCCGCCTGCCACGCATCTCTAAAAGCAATTGATTCAATCATACTTGTTGAATGTGCTAACATTTCACTCTTAAATGGCTCTCTCTGAATATCAGTTTCATCTTTTTTATTTATACCTTATACTTTCAAAGAAGTTTCGGTGATCATGTCCTTAGTCACTCCCCTCATATGTGGTAGATACTTTTAATCATTATTTTACCATAGCCCAAAGAGTTTAAGTGACTTGCCCAGGGTCACACAGCTTATTAAGAACACACTGAGACTCGAGTCCATGTCTTCCCAGCCTAATGTCTCCAGTCATCAGCAGAACTCAATTCAACCCAATAAATATTGATTTAGTACTTCATTTAGATTACTGTTCTGTGCCTAGAGTTTATTGCTCTCTCCAATGTAAGGAGATTTTTTATTATTATTATTATGTCCTGAACTCATTTGCAAAAATCTGCTCTCACAATTATTTAATTTCAAGGAAAAGCAGTCCTCTGGGGCATGAGAAGAAGTGGGATGGAAGGAACAATGAGGCATGTGCATAATTCCATAGCTGCCAATGTCCTACAGACCTCAATTTGGCTCTGACTTTCACAGGGAAGATTTATTCTAAAGATGAACCAATTGGCCTCATCCATTCATCATATCCAATTGTTTCAGTCAGTTCTTCCAGAACAAGAGTTTATTTCATTGCTTCCCCCTTTAATTCTGACGTGTGACATAGCAGAATCTAAGAATGGGCAGAGTTATGTTCACATCCATATGCCTGCATGGTATTTAAAGGTTTGATATTTAAAGGGCTTGACATTTCCATTACAACCAATTCCTCTGAAACCAATTTTAGGGGCTAAGATGGCAGACCAGCCCCCCGCCTTACATCTAATCAAGGTTAGTTAGATGTGCAGTGAAAAAACACTACAAAGTTTGTGTTGGCCTTGTTTCCACAGCGTATGTCTCATTGACCGAAACAGAGCTCTTTAAAAATGAGGACAGGAAAAAGACCCATGGTTCTCTCCACTGCTCTGTTAAGGGAGGCTGAGGGATGGCTCGACAAAAGGAAATGGATTCGAAAATTGCTGATGCATCCTTTATCACCGCAATTTCCACAAGGTTATAAAAGTCATGCTTGGATAAAATCTTGAAAGTGCCAAAGCAATGATCTAAGAAATGAATGCAGATAAGCCTTCTCCATTTTAAATTATGAGCAGGGGAACTGAAATAGAGATGATCATTGCTGAAGAATCTAAAATTAAGTATTTTAAATGATTTTGCTCATTTGTATACAACAGGACAGTAAATCATTTTATGGACCCAATGAGTTTAAAATGCAGCTGCCAAGAACTCTCAACCTTGCTGTTGTTGGCTGGCACTGCTGAGTATTATTTCTTCATGATTTTGCAAAATATTGTAAGGTCCACACTGTTTTCTGTGAGGCACTCACTTGTTAATTTCATGAGGAGGGTGAGGGGCGGCGGGCGGGGAGCAGGGAGCTGGAGTTTATGTCTGTGTTTTTAAAAGACCAGGAAAGGGAAGAAAAGATTCAGTGTCCTCTGTCTTAGAGTCCACAGGGAACAGGCTTTTTCTGTGGAGTTCAAGGCAATTAACTTGGTCCTGGCCTCTTCAAACTATAACGAAATGTCTGCTTTAATGCCCACAGGAAAATAAGGACACCTCTAATTTCTCAAAGCCTAAAAGATGACAAAGTGATTCAAAGGGTGAATAAAATAAAATTTAGTATACTTGTATCTCTTTTCTAGTTCTGTTTGGTTTCCATTTCATAAGCACCTGGTCCATGGAGGACACCTTAGAATATGCACATAAAGCCTTGACGAAAAACACAAAGTTCTAATAACTTTGAAGGCGAGGGGGAGAGTTAATTTTTGTTTTTAATTTTTTTAACTTAAATTTTTTAAATTATGAAATAATACTGGTATTACTACAGAAAATGATAAAAAGAAAAAAAAATGAAAAACAACTGAAAAACAACTGGTCCCTTTGTAAAAGAACATTTTCTGTGCATGGTTTTTACTTCACAAAATTGAATGAGCCCATCCATATGGTTCTGTGATCTGTGTGTTTCATTCAATAATACGTGTTGATCCAAGAGGAATAGAGAAGCTAAAAGTTCTGAAGGAGCATGGGACAGGAAAAAGAAAGAAAGGAAACCAGGAAGTGTGAATTCTACAGACTAAGGGTTATTAAATGGAAAGCCTTGTTTATAACACAGGGAACTCTGCTCAGTGTTACATGGCAGCCTGGATGGGAGGGCAGTTTGGTGGAGAATGGATACATGTATATTTATGGCTGAGTCCCTTGCTGCCACCTGAAACTATCACATTGTTAATAGGCTATACTCCAACATAACTACAAAGTTTAAAATAAAAAAGAATGATTTGGAAGCATCTTTTGGACTTACAACTACTTAATAAATAGTTTCTTCAACTTTGGGGGGGGGGCATGATTAGAGGAGAGAGAGGAGTTACATATACAAATAAATAAACTACATTTATTTTAAAAACTCAACCTAGCTGACCTTTTCTCTAATTTAATTCAAAGCTGTGAGGAATGTCCACTGAGTAGCTTACAGGTACACTTCCCAATATGGTATGTGCTTCCCAGGTGGCTCGGTGGTGAAGAACCCGCCTGCCAATGCAGGAGATGCAGGAGACACAGTTTCGATAATTGAGTCGGGAAGATCCCCTGGAGGAGGAAATGGCAACCCAGTCCAGTAATCTTGCCTGGGAAATCCCATGGACAGAGGAGCCTGGCTGGCTACAATCCATGGGGTCACAAAGAATTAGACATGACTTAGCAACTGAGCACATTGCAACCACATGTAGTTATTTACATTTCAATGTATTGAAATTAAATTAAACTTCAGTTCTAAGTCATACAATTTAGTCTTTCAAGTGTTCAATAGCCACATGTGGCAAGTGGCTGCAGCATTGGTCAAAACTGATTACAGAATATTTCCATCAGCACAGAAGGCTCTATTATTCAGTACTAGTTTAAAGCATTCAGCTACTGAAATGCCTGGAGGACCAGAAAAGGGTGTCTAGTCGTGTATGTTACCCTGTCTGCCATCATTCACAAGACTTTTTAATTCTGGAAATAGTTGGTGTTGGATGATTCCTTCTTTCATTTATCCCTGCTTATAATTCACAGAGTTACCTGGAGAAATATGAAAGCCTCCTTGCCTGGATGGATGGATTGTCCTGTGTTCAGTGGCATCCAAAGACAGAGGAGTGCTTCGAGCAACCAATCTTTCCTGGGCAAAAGTTTATTGATATGAGGACACAGTTATGGGCTTCAATGAATGAAGCAAATTTTTGAAGCCCTTGTTAAAGAAAAGATTTATAAAGGCCATTTCCTGCTCAAAAGCACATACTCCATCAGCAGAGAACCTCACTGCATAACTCAGGATATGTGACAGCATCACCACAAATCATCTTGACCAATCACGTAAGAGGCCTCCAGGGTGCCAAATAGCACTCTTACCCACAGGAATCAAAAGAGCTGAACGCTGGACTTCCAACGGATGTAGACGCAATGAGAGCAGAAAACTGGAGACAGCGAGAGTGTGCAGTCACCCATGTCAAAAGAAGGACAGTCATGCCAACGGCCTCTTTCTAAAAAGAGAGGGGGCTCCCTGTAGCCCTTTCTCCATGGGAGTAGGGCAGTTTGACACTAATAGGGCTCTCCAAACCCCCTGATATGTGTTCCTCTGCCAACTAAAAAAGAAAGAATCGTTCAGGCAGAGATTAGCATCTTGCCTTTCACCAAAAGTCAACAGTGTGTTATAGTGGGTGAGGTCTGTGTGGTAAACAGAGCTGGGCTATTAGTTATGGAGCACTTATCACCAGTCCTACCCAGTTTCATTTTGAGGATGCACATGCAGCCAAGGCTCAGCAGCACATTAGGACATGAAGTACTGACTATGGCATCTTCTCCCCAAGGGTGTGCCACAAAACGCTCGTGTCAGAAACATCCACAGATCTGTTTAAAAACAAAATCATGGGACAAATTGGGAGAGTAGCACTGACATATATACACTACCATATGTTAAATAGATAGCTGTAGGAAGCTGCTGAATAGCACAGGGAGCTCAGCTCCATGCTCTGTGATGACCTAGAGCAGTAGGATTGTGCAGGTGGTGGAAGGGAGGCTCCCAAGGGAGGGGATACACACACACACACACACACACACACACACACACACACACACAAACATATTATGGTTGATTCACGTTGTTGTATAGCAGAAAGTATCACAACATTGTAAAGCAATTATACTCCAATTAAAGAAAAAATCAGGCTTATCATCCCAACCAGACTTGTTACATCAGCATCTGGGGGTGGAGTCAAGAATCTGTGATTTATAAACATCCAAGGTGACTGGTACACACAATGAAATCTGAGGACTGCTGGACCAGATAAATTTGCTCCCTCCTACTCCGGCCCACCCTGCCTTTCTTCCTATTCTCTTTTTCTTCTTCCCCTTTCTAGGATTATGAACAGACTCCAAAACACAGGAAAATTTACATCTGGTGCAAATACACTCTAACTACTAAAGCATTAACAAACATTTGTTGAATCATAATTCTATGCAAAAAAAATGTTTGTAATATTGGATCTCTAGTAAATCATAAATGCCTCATCATCATCATAATATGGTAAATTGTGATAAACACACTCTGTTGTCTTCCATGCATTTATTAAATATTATGTTTGTAGAAAGTTCTTAATAATGAGGGAGAACGTATACTTGAAGTGAAAGAACATTTTGCCTTATTATATGTTCACAACTATGAAAACTTTTAATATTGTATGAAAAAATGGTACAAAGAATAAACCAAAATATTAACAAAAGCAGTTGCCTCCAAGTAATGAAGTTATGGGATTTTTTTCCTTCTTTCTACTTTTCTCTAATTCTAATTATTCAACTAGCATGTAAAAAACTTATAATTAGAAAAAAGTAAATGAAAATTATACCACTTTAAGAATCTACAGTGCTTTCTCTTTTATTGCATTGTACATTTGGATCAGACTAACTTGCATATCAGCCTTAACTTGTATCCACACAACTTACATGTTTTTTACTTGCAATTGTTGGCAAGATACTCCTAGCTTTAATATTCTGCAAGCTGGATTCTACTCATTGCTTGTTCAGCTGAGTTTACCTATATTCTCCTCCATCCATTCATAAAAAAAAAAAAAAAAGAATTAGAAACTTAATAAGGGAGAGAGGCCTCTCACGTTGATGTCTTATAAACAGTATCTGCAGTCCACCATTTGACACAGATTTTCCACTTCCAGTAATACACAAGTGTACAAAGACATCTTGTCACAGCAGGTCCTTGTGGCACTGTCCACTGAGCAACACCTAAATGAAACCTGTCACATATACCCAAAGGAACTCCCTGGGATGTTCAGAAAGAAAGATGAGTCTTATGATGGATCAGCAAAAATATGACACCTAGGAAGTACAAGTAAATAATCTAGACCTCACTACCTAGTCACAGGAAATATCAGAAATATAAAAATCAAGTGAAATGACACCAGGAGGGAGCAATTAGCCAATTGCAAAACATGGGACACTAAATAAGACCCTTACTCCAGGAAGTCGATGGCAAAACCACAAGGAGGGTAAGAGAGACAGCAGACCATCTGGGGGCAAATAGAGAATAGAAAGCATAACAACCAGATGCAATGTATGGATGTGTTTGAAATCTAATTTGAATAAACCTACTGTAAAAAAAAAAGAACAAAATTATTTGAACCAGTCAGCAAAATCTGAATCTGGACCAGATTTTAGAAAATATGAAGGAGTCAGGTACGATAATGGCATAGAAGTTTTGTTTTTAAAATTTATCTGTTTTAAACTGTGAAGTATTTACAAGTAAAATGAAAGAATACTTGGGATAAGTGTCAAACCATTCCATTTAAAATGTAGAGAAGATAGACGAAATAAATTTGCAAAAGTGTTGATAATTTTTGAAGCTGGGTGACAGACATGTGAAGATTTTTCATCCTCTTTTCTCCACTTTTGTTTGTTTAAAACTTTTCATAACACAAATGTTAAGCAAAACAAAAAAGGATGATATAGATCTCTACATGCTGTCATAAGAATAAAAATAGTATTATCCTTTTTGTTTTTTTTTTGCTGTCCACGTGAAACTGTCACAACACTGTTAATTGGCTCTGGTCCAGTATAAAATAAAAAGTTTAATAATAAATAGGATTAACTAGCGTAATGAAGAAGGCAATGGCACCCCACTCCAGTACTCTTGCCTGGAGAATCCATGGATGGAGGAGCCTGGTGGGCTGCAGTCCATGGGGTCGCTAGGGGTCGGACACGACTGAGCAACTTCACTTTCACTTTTTACTTTCATGCTTCGGAGAAGGAAATGACAACCCACTCCAGTGTTCTTGCCTGGAGAATCCCAGGGATGGGGGAGCCTGGTGGGCTGCCGTCTATGGGGTCACACAGAGTCAGACATGACTTAAGTGACTTAGCAGCAGCAGCATAATGAAATGATGTACTTGTACATGCTGATACAATGGTAGCTGCTACTGCACATAGTTTACTGTGTACAAAGTACTGTTGTACTTTGTAGCTTAACTCAGTCCTCACAGAACATTATAAGGGAGGTCCTTTACATGCTCATTTTAGAGATAGGGGAACTGAGGCCCTCATTGTTGTTGTGTTAGTAACTCACTCACGTCTGACTCTTTGCAACTTCATGGACTGTAGCCTGCCAGGCTCCTCTGTCCATGGAATTCTCCAAGTAAGAACACTGGAGTGGGTTGCCATGACCTTCTCCAGGGGATCTTCCTGACCCAAGGATCAAACAAAACTGGGTCTCCTGAATTGCAGGCAGACTCTTTACCATCTGAGCCACCAGGGAAGGCAAAACCCTCACTGGTTAAACAAATAACCTAACATCATAGAGCCATTAAGTAGTAGCTGTTAAGTCACTTCAGTCGTGTCCAACTCTGTGTGACCCCATAGACGGCAGCCAGCTCCCCCATCCCTGGGAGTCTCCAAGCAAGAACACTGGAGTGGGTTGCCATTTCCTTCTCCAATGCATGAAAGTGAAAAGTGAAAGTGAAGTCGCTCAGTCGTGTCCGACCCTCAGCAACCCCATGGACTGCAGCCTTCCAGGCTCCTCCGTCCATGGGATTTTCCAGGCGGGAGTACTGGAGTGGGGTGCCATTGCCTTCTCTGATTAAGTAGTAGAGCTGGGATTTAAACCCAGACTACATAGAACTAAACCACTACACTCATTGTACACCCACTGTTACTCACAAGCTTGCAAAATGATTCCAGGACATTTTATTAAGGGAAATAATCAGGATGCAGGTTACTAGACAGGGTATGCTCCTCTTTTTGCTCTGTGTGTATCATATACACCTTATGAGGCTTTTTATGTAAATACGCACAAGAAATTATAAAGGTAATTTGTTTTGGAAAGAGAACCTGGAGGTGGCAGACATTAAATTTTTTACGAATTCCTGTCCTTATTGTTTTGGGTTTTATTTTTTTTCACCATGTGTATACATGGCTTTCTTATACTAGGAAGAATAATTTCGGTTTTGACATAGTGGGCCATTTCTGTTATCTTGCTTATAATTCTCTCAATAAAAAAGAAAAGAAAAAACATGGAAACATTATCACAATATTTATAAGAAAATAAAATGTTCAAATTCTATGCAAAGATTCATCAGTCGGAAAAAATGAGAAAGATCTGTATATGTTTTTGTTATTTTAGAAACTAATATTCAGTACAAAAGTGAAATGTTTGTGTTTTTGTTTCATGACCTTTCAGAATACACAGCAAATGGGTAATGATGTTTACCTCTGACGGCAGCCGTCCTTGCTTTGGTGGCCCTGAGCTGTCCGCTTCAGTCCTGCCCCAACCAGGCTAAGCCCACCTTTTGGTCTGTTGGCCCTGTATTCTCTGCCATCCTTTCCCAACATAGCACCCCAGTGTGGCCAGCCTTACTGCAAAGCCCTCCCAATAGATGTCTATTCCACGGGCCGAAATTAAGTGCTCCACAGTGGCAGTTAAGAAGGGATGGAATGTTCCCAGGTACAATTCTATTTCCAATTTAAGAGTGCAAATATGGTAAGGATTCAAATGGGAAAATGGGGTTTCCTTAAAGTTTTGTGTATTTTTTTCCATAAACTATTGAGGTACTTGACAGTCACAGCGGCTCTAAGAGTGAATACATCTGACCTGGCTCCTGCCCTCACGGTGCTCTCAACTCCACTGCTATAAGAAGCAATGATTCCTCAATCCTCAAGTCTTTGGAAACCAGGACGCAAATAACGATGTGGGTAGCTGTGCCAAAGAAACCTATGAAGCCTGAAAGCAGCATGCTGGGTAGCTTTGCTTTCCTGACACTGGCCTCCTGCAACAGTTCGTAAACCACTTTTCCCCTCTTCCACCAAAAACTCTTATTATAGAAATGGTAAATACACATTGCAAGTCCTCTTGTTTCCCTTTTCACCTTATGATTTTTCATTCTCCTTTGCACATGGTACACCTTTGTTCAGGCATGTTTCTGCGATCCTTGTGTCAGTGGTGCAAATCCTGTCAGACTAAGGAGTAAGGTCTCTGACTGCCCATCCTAGTCACCTGTCTTTAGACCCTTGAAATCACTTTTCTTTCCAAGTGGGCTCTGCAGAAGCTGTTCACTTTCCCTTCCTGCTCTACACTGTTCTATTCACATTTTACATCTTTGCTCACGTGTCACTTCCTTGGAGAGAGTGTTCCATGACATTTTTCTCCAGGTCAAATATTCCTGCTAAACACTCACCTAGTATCACAGCTGCCCCCTCCTAACATGTATCCCATTTGAAATATCACATTTGCTTATGGGATCACTTGAATACTGTGTGACTTCCCCTAGGCTGTGCTCTCCATGAGGACAAGTCAATTTTTGCTCACACTGTCTCTCCAGTGACTACCACAGTGTAGGCACTCAATAAATGAACATTGAATAATACAGAGAGATTCGGGGCACCGACCCTGGAGCAGTCAGAAACCCCAGTATAACTGAACAGTAAACCCTCCATATCCACTTTCTTTTCCATGGATTTGACCCATCGTATAGCACTTAGTGGGCTTCCCTGATAGCTCTGATTTAATATGTACTTAGAGAAAAAATCCAGGTATAAGTGGACCTGCAGTTCAAACTCAAGTTGTTCAAAGGTCAATAAACTAGATACACATCCATTGAATGTATGAAGATGATGAGGGCATTTATTTTAATGATCTGTAGCTTTTTTGCCTGAATTTCAGGCTTTCTCTCTGGACCTAAGAGAATTAATCAATTACAATATTTTCCCTGGACTTTCAGTTGTGGTGCTTTATCCCTTTGGTATAATTTCTGCCAAGCAGGTCTTTGATTCCTGAATGTTTAGGGTGGTTGTTTGCTTGCTTGTCAATAATTTTAATTGCCTTATTCAGATGTAAGTGATTTGTTAAGATAATCTAAGAGAACTAAAGCTTTTATCTTCTTCTCAAACTTTCTTTCTCTCCAAAAGAATAGTAGCCAGTAAAATTCCAATTTAGAGTGCTAACAGCTTCATGTAGCATCCACAGGAAACATGGAGAGATTAATGAGGTCTTGAGAACAAGTCACTGAGTTGAAATTGGTGTTTTTTTTCCCCCTTCCAAAAACCCTCCTCTATGAATACTTGACTATCAGTAATTGTCACATTTGGAGGTCATCAAGAAAGAAATGGGCACTAAGGCTTCACTTTTCTCCCAGAAGTCAAACAGTTCATAAAGTTGGTCATTGGGTTCTTTTTTATGAGATAAGAATTTTCTTTCAGTCAACTTTTCTTTCTTAGAATTGGAAGGGCAGTGAAACTTCAATTTGAAGTTTGAGTCTACAGGAGATTGACACTGAGATGCACTCCAAAAACCAGGAAATAAGGCAGATTGGATTTTCTACCACAATTTAAAATCTACAAGAAGAGAATGAAGGAGAGCAAAATTTTACAGAAGAAGTGAAGGTCAGTGTAAGAAAGGTATCAAAATCATGCTAGTAAATTTCAGAGTGAGACTCTGGCCCCAGGCAGTCGGTGTGCCAAGTTCACACCTGTTACCACTATGATAAGGCCCCACCTAAGTCCGTGAAGCTAGCTCACGATGTGCCTATAGATGGATGCATCGTACTGTCCTACTTTAGTGTCCTGGGAACTCTCAAGGTCATCCAAATTAACTTCCTGCTCAAACCCCATGCTCACCAAGCAAACCATGGATAATAATTTTGTTTCTTCTACACATTTATATGGTGAGGTAAAAAGTACAAAGATATACATACTTAGCCTCCTTATGATTATAAGATGTTATCTTATACATCAGTAACTTGTGAACTTAGTTTAATAGGGTCCATTCTAGAGACTGGAGTCTCACTGAAACCTGGCTTTTAGGACCACTGCTACTTATTGCCACCCTCTGGAGATGTGTCTGAGGGATCAGGTGGCTTCTTGAAAATGAAACAACCTTATGTGATGATTTTTACCTCTTCTGCTCCCCACAAAATTTAATAGAGTTCATATTAAGTTCACTGGGTGTATACTGGAACCTTAGTGAGGTCTTCTTATGGAAAATAACTAAATTCAAATTGCTTAATATTTTTGTCAAAACATCTTTCTAAGGAGCAAAGAGGTCAAAACATGTCCAATTTGGAGGAATCATTAGTGACCAATGAGTTCACAGAGAGGTGATTTGAGATACAGAAAGATCAATACATTTAATGAGGTGACAAAGTGCTCTCAACAAACTTTAGTCGCATTCAATTCCAGTATGGGTGTTCATGTCCAGTTGAGTTTCTTTTCTTCAGCCCCACATGCTGATAACTATTCACAAGTACAAGTTCAATTTCAGGCCAACAAATTCATACAGAGCTCAAAGTGAGTTTAGAGAATCACAAAATCCTTTGTGAATCAGGTCAATAAATTTAGCACTGGATTGTTTACATCAAAATGACAGCCACCTTTTAGGTGAGTATTTTTTTTCCTTTAGAACATTTTCCTACTCCCTAGATGTCAGAGAACATCTGATTTGGAGGTAGAGATCAGTGCATTAGGTGGCATATTTACTTAAAGAATGTTCTTAGATCATAGCATCAGAGAACTGGAAGGAATCCTTGGGATCATCTACTCTATTCTTAAACTCAGGTATAGAACCCCTGAGATGTGAGGCAGCAGGAAGGGAAGCCATGGGTATTTCAGTTTTACTCAATGGTGTTTAATTTTAAACATTACTTTCACACTGAAAGGGGCACACATATATGATGGAATAGAGGGCATTTTAAAAAAAAAAAAATTACTTTTTAAAGTAAGACATATTGCTTCTAAGAAATGTTAGTCATTAGTGCCCTACTTCCAGCTGTGGTCTACGCTCTTGGAGGACCTGAACAAAATCCCCCGTTCTGTGTTGGTGGAAGAATCTAACAAACACAGATCTAGTTCCAATCTAAAATGTGAAAACAGGCCCAGAGAGGAACAGGACTTTGGCTAAGGTCACACAGCCAGCATGAGTACTGGATTCAAGACTAGAACCTGCCTGTCCAATGTGCTTTTTTGCAGTCCAGCTGACTGCCTCTGAATTTCAGTAGCTATTCTGCACTTGCTCAGTTTCCACATCCAAAAAGCACCTTTCTGCAGATGACTGGTTGTTTTTAGAGGAATTGAATAAACTTCAATGTCATGATAAATAACTTTCACTCTATGCACTCAGTGGTTCTCCCATTTCTTAAAGTTGTTAAGGTTATTCGTGTGCAGAAAAGTAAAAACATAGCTGGTTCAGAGAGAAAGAAGAAACTGCTCATCCATGAAACAGAAATATGGCCCCTTAGAGCAGCGTTTCCCAACATATGCTCCCCTGATCTCCTGGATCAGAATGACTTCAGTAAATATGCAGATTACTGGGAATCACCCTACTTACTGATTCAGAACCTCTGAGGACAGAGCCCAGGAATCTTCATGTTTAATCAGTTCCCTTAAGTGATTCTCATATGCTCTGAGATCGTTTTAAAACAATCATATATGCATGAGGAGAAGAAAGGGCAAAGAATGGGAAAGTGACATACTAACATCTCATAAGGCTCATATGGAAAAGCTCTTCCATATTCAAGATCTCCTTGCTTAGTTAACTATCTGTGCTACCCAGTAGCCATCTATTTTATACACGGTAGCAATTATACTCAAATTAAATTTTTATTTTTTTTAATTTTATTTTATTTTTAAACTTTACATAACTGTATTAGTTTTGCCAAATATCAAAATGAATCCACCACAGGTATACATGTGTTCCCCATCCTGAACCCTCCTCCCTCCTCCCTCCCCATTCCATCCCTCTGGGTCGTCTCAGTGCACCAGCCCCAAGCATCCAGTATCGTGCATCGAACCTGGACTGGCAACTCGTTTCATACATGATATTTTACATGTTTCAATGCCATTCTCCCAAATCTTCCCACCCTCTCCCTCTCTCACAGAGTCCATAAGACTGTTCTATACATCAGTGTCTCTTTTGCTGTCTCGTACACAGGGTTATTGTTACCATCTTTCTAAATTCCATATATATGCGTTAGTATACTGTATCGGTGTTTTTCTTTCTGGCTTACTTCACTCTGTATAATAGGCTCCAGTTTTAAAAAAGATGATATATATAAAAAGAAAACTATCTCTGATAGGTAGAGTGAGGGAAACTATCTTGGTTTGCAAACGAATAAATTGAAGGCCAGCTGATCAGATGGGTTTTAACTAAACATGAAAATAGAGAAAGAAAAAGCATCCAGACAAATACTCGTAAAACAACACGGCAAGTATAACAGTAAGAAGGAAAATGTGCCAGATGGATGGAAAGACGGGGATAAAACATCATGTCTCTGCCAATCCCATTCAGTGTATTTTTCCCTATATATATTGAATAACTTAGGGATAACACTGCTTCAATTTCTTTAAAAAGGGGGGAGGGGCCTTCACAAAATGTAAAAGTAAATAGTATAAGTGAATGATACTATTATTATCATTATACTTTCAATTTTCTGAGGCATTCTTTAACTGCTGTGAATTAGCAAGATATTAAGGAAATTACATAGGAGCAGAAAAAAACTGATTTCTATAAGAAACTAAATGGGAAACAAAAAAAAATGAGCTGAGAAGAATTATTTTAACATTTAGTATCTTTAACATATGGGAATAAAAAGAGACAGTCATCAGCAAAAACTCAAAATTAAAGCAAAGGTGAGTAAACATGGTCTCCAAATTTTAAACAAGATTTAGAGGCAGGACAATGTGGACAGCACAGTGGCGATGAAAGGGTATGTGTGTCTTGTTTCAAGACAGACTGTGCGGAGGAACATGGGAACAGCCACTGTGGAAATCATGCCCTTGAAACAGAATCGCACTGGACAGCAAGTGGAGAGAGGAAAATTTGCTGTTAGAGCACATGTAGTGCGTGGCCAGAGAGGCACAATGAGCGGTCTCCTCCAGCTCCGGTCCCTCATGTGGCTCAGCCTCAGGCAGAGCCCAGATGAAGAGTTTCACCTCCCTCCCCACCAGCATGATTCTCTTGACTGCTGGCTCTCT
The DNA here is from genome assembly GCF_029407905.1 of Bubalus kerabau. Taxonomy (NCBI): domain Eukaryota; kingdom Metazoa; phylum Chordata; class Mammalia; order Artiodactyla; family Bovidae; genus Bubalus; species Bubalus kerabau. Next base: position 225,617,939 of record NC_073624.1, read on the forward strand.
CAGTGGTGTTGTCTAGGTGTCCAGGAAGTACATGCTTTTTCATCTCAGCTATTTTTCCCTGAATCCTGAAGAAATAAATGCCTGTTCTAATTTAGATGAGATGGATCCATGCTCATGCTGGAAAGGAGAAACAACTTAGTCTGTTGGTAAAGTGGACAAGTTTGTGACCTGGAACAAGTTCATTTCTCTGTACTAGAATTTTCATTTAGTTAAAGAGGGATGAATACCTATCTTGTGGGCTTTCCATGAGAATGAAACAAAACACATGTGAAATACTTAGCACAATGTCTGACACACAGCAAATGCCGTATCACTGGCAGTATGCTTTTTAGACCTCAGGAAGAAGATTTCTTAAATAAGGATACATTTTCATTTGCTCTGGATTCTCAAAATTTGACAACAAAGTCCACTTATCATAACCACTAAGAAAACTGGAGAAGACACCCTTATGACCTAAGTTTCTTATCCTCATGAACACGTCCACACAGGGATATTGACATGGCTTTTCTGTTGTAGATCCAAAAAAATCTCAGTGTAAGACATCCAGGCCAATCAACAGTGCCCCTTTTATCTCCTGTAGCTTTAGACTCAAATGTCATTCATAGAGATCTGGCCTTTCCTCAGACAAAGACAAATTTAGGTGAAAACATTGGCTTCTATTTTCTGCTATCTCCATAATAAACTCACATCAATTGTGCAATAAAAAATTGATTTAAAAGTAATATAACAAAAGACATAAAATTGGCTTCAAATAAAAAAAGTATTTTTTTCTATCCATGTTTTCCTCAAAGAAGAGTTGAATGAACTTTAAAAATGGGTATCAGGTATGTCTGATAAGATTTTTGTACTTATTTGCAGGGTTGCAAGAGATGAAAGTCTCTCATCTAACAAAGTGGATATAATTATATGCTCAAATCAGTATCTGCTCTCTATGGCAAATTCTGCTCAGTCTTTTCCCTTTGGTGCCTCATGTTGGTTTGGTTTTATCACTGCTTATAAAAATGTATCTGAATAAATTAAAGGAACCAGACAACCTTTCATCAGAGTATAATCATACACAGATCATCCACCAAATGCAATGTTCCTTCCTTCCTTGAGACCCTAGAAACATTTTCACCATTTGACATGCAAGAATCTTTAATAATCAGTGCAGAGAGAATGCATCGTAATCAAGGAAAATGCCTACCAAATTGACTCCCTCCTAAAAGCCATCTGTGTTCAACGACTCCCTGTAGCAACTGTAAAGTCATAAGCAATTGGGAGAGTTGCTCAAGCTAAGAAAAAACACAACATACAGAATTGAGAATTATAGGGCAATAAAGTCAGTCTGGCCACAGAATATCTAAAATCATCCAAGTTATAAAAAGTGGAATGATAAATTCTATGTTCCCTCATGATTATGAAAGCTAACATATTTACCAGCTTATGTCACCTCCCCACTGCTTTTCTTTTGTTTTGATTTAAATACTAAACGATAGAAACATTTTCTGCTTCCTAAGCTTAATTGGTAAGTAAGGGCTAGGTTGGTTAGGTGCCTCAATAGCAGGAGGAAAAGGAAGATATTCAGAGAATCCCTCCGCAGTTCCTAAGTTGCTCTGTCTCTGGCCACAGGAAGACAGACAAGATGACCACAGAACTTTGTTGTTGTGAGTCTAAGCCTCTCGTTTGTCACTGGGAAAGAAAACTTCTCATATCCTCCTTCTCATCCTTCCAACCTAAACCTACTCACACAGCCACATTCCCTATTTCGGGAAAGAGCATTGCTGACACCACAGATCTGAGCATCATTTCTGTTGAGATCATCTCTAAATACCTCTTCACTTATGTCTATTGCCACCTACCTCCGCAGCCTCTGCCTATGCCACAACTTCATCATTTCTCCCCTGCTTGATGCATCTGAGCTCTGGCTTTGCCTCCAGACTTTCCCTCCTATCTAACCAGTCACCTCCATTCTCAGTTGAGAAGTCAGAGCAATGCTTCTAAAGAGTTAATTCACCACTCCCATGTTAAATTCTGTAGTAATTTCTCATCACACTCTAAATAATGACTAAGACTCATAAAAGATTCACAAGACCCCTCATAACCTCTCCAACTATTTCTCTTCCATGTCTCCCACACTTCTTGTATGCACTACATCAAATTTCTTTTAATACCTCAAAGATAATATGCTCCCCCCCTCTCTCTGTTTCTTCTACCCAAAATACTCTCTCTCCTCCCTCCTCTGCTCCTGGCTAATGCCTACTCATCATAAGGTTGTAATGGAACATGTTTCTCTAGGAAACCTTCTTAGCCACTCCTGCAGATACAGCTCAATGGTGCCACAAGGCACTCTCAAAATTCTGCTTCTGTAACAAAGCACAAGTCCTGCTTTATCACTACTGTATGTTAGGTGTTTGTCTTCTGAGCCAGATTACAAACATGAAAATAGGCCCAAGCCAATCGTGCTAATTCTTATATCCCTGGATCATGGGGCAGTTTTTGGAACTTAAAAGATGTTTAAATTATATTTCTTAAATGAATGAATGAATAAAGTAGTTATTCAAGTTCTTAATGAACTGGTAATATATATAGGGCTAGATACCAGGTTACTCTTTTGACTCTACTAAACCTGGGGGATATTTTATTATTCATTTCAGTCTACATATTCACTCAATGAATATTACATTAAGTGTTAGGGTACAGTAAACCATTGGCAAAGCAACAATTAGAACCAGATATGGACAGTGGACAGGTTCAAAATTGGGAAAGGAGTAGGTCAAGGCTGTATGTTGTCATCCTGATTATTTAACTTATATGCAGAGTACATCATGTGAAATGCCGGGTTAGATGAATCACAAGCTGGAATCAAGATTGCTGGGAGAAATATCAATAACCTCAGATATGCAGATGATATCACTCTAATGGCAGAAAGCAAAGAGGAAATAAATGAGGGTGAAATGGGGGAGTGAAAAAGCTGGCTAAAAACTCAATATTCAAAAAATGAAGATCATGGTATCTGATACTATCACTTCATGGCAAATAGATGGAGAAAAAGTGGAAACAGTGACAGATTTTACTTTCTTGAGCTCCAAACTCACTGTGGATGATTACTGAGCCATGAAATTAAAATAAACTTGTTCCTTGTAAGAAAAACTATGACAAATGTAGATGGTATATTAAAAGGCAGAAACATCACTTTGCAGACAAAGGTCTGTAGAGTCAAAGCTACGGTTTTTCCAGTAGTCATGGATGTATGTCAGAGTTGGACCAAAAAGAAGGCTGAGCACTAAAGAATTGATATTTTTGAACTGTGGTACTGGAGAAGACTCTTAAGAGTTCCTTGGACTGCAAGGAAATCAAACCAGTAAAACCTAAAGGAAATCAACCCTGAATATTCATTGGAAGGACTGATGCTGAAGCACCAATATTTTGGCCACGTGATGTGAAGAGCAAACTCATTAGAAAAGACCCTGAAGTTGGAAAAGATTGAGGGCAGAAGGTGAAGGGGACATAGCATCATTGACTCAATGGACATGAGTTAGACAAACTGCATGAGATGGTGAAGGAGAGGGAAGCCTGGCAAGCTGTAGTCCAGGGGTTCACAGAGTCTGACACAACACAGTGACTAAGCAACAACAATGATTAGTTTACAGAAAAAGTATAATGCTCATCATTGCTTAATTTTGAAAACTAAAAAGCCTCTTGATGAAAGTGAAAGTGGAGAGTGAAAAAGTTGGCTTAAAGCTCAACATTCAGAAAACAAAGATCATGGTATCCGGTCCCATCACTTCATGGGAAATAGATGGGGAAACAGTAGAAACAGTGTCAGACTTTATTTTTGGGGGCTCCAAAATCACTGCAGATGGTGACTGCAGCCATGAAATTAAAAGACGCTTACTCCTTGGAAGGAAAGTTATGACCAACCTAGATAGCATATTCAAAAACAGAGACATTACTTTGCCAACAAAGGTTCGTCTAGTCAAGGCTATGGTTTTTCCTGTGGTCATGTATGGATGTGAGAGTTGGACTGTGAAGAAGGCTGAGCGCCGAAGAATTGATGGTTTTGAACTGTGGTGTTGGAGAAGACTCTTGAGAGTCCCTTGGACTGCAAGGAGATCCAACCAGTCCATTGTGAAGGAGATCAGCCCTGGGATTTCTTTGGAAGGAATGATGCTAAAGCTGAAACTCCAGTACTTTGGCCACCTCATGCGAAGAGTTGACTCATTGGAAAAGACTCTGATGCTGGGAGGGATTGGGGTCAGGAGGAGAAGGGGATGACAGAGGATGAGATGGCTGGATGGCATCACTGACTCAATGGACGTGAGTCTGAGTGAACTCCGGGAGTTGGTGATGGACAGGGAGGCCTGGCGTGCTGTGATTCATGGGGTTGCAAAGAGTTGGACACGACTGAGCGAATGATCTGATCCTGAAAGTAGGCAATTTTTACAGTTTCATATTAAAAAATGAAGTCATTTTCCTCCTTCTTTCCTTTGTTCCTTCCTTCCAATTTAGTCACAAAACACCATTACCAGAGGGCAATGGGGGTAATCTAGCAGAGTTGGAGTTGTACAAGGAGAGAACAGATGAGACTGCAGGGCTATGGGAGTAAGGGATTAGTCTGAGATGTCAGGGGATTAAATAATCAAATATATTAAGGATCAGATCAGATCAGATCAGATCAGTCACTCAGTCGTGTCCAACTCTTTGCGACCCCATGAATCGCAGCACGCCAGGCCTCCCTGTCCATCCCCAACTCCCGGAGTTCACTCAGACTCATGTCCATCGAGTCAGTGATGCCATCCAGCCATCTCATCCTTTGTCATCCCCTTCTCCTCTTGCCCCCAATCCCTCCCAGCATCAGTCTTTTCCAATGAGTCAACTCTTTGCATGATGTGGCCAAAGTACTGGAGTTTCAGCTTTAGCATCATTCCTTCCAAAGAAATCCCAGGGCTGATCTCCTTTGGAATGAACTGGTTGGATCTCCTTGCAGTCCAAGGGACTCTCAAGAGTCTTCTCCAACACCACAGTTCAAAAGCATCAATTCTTTGGTGCTCAGCCTTCTTCACAGTCCAACTCTCACATCCATACATGACCACAGGAAAAACCATAGCCTTGACTAGACAAACCCTTTTTGGCAAAGTAATGGCTCTGTTTTTGAATATGCTGTCTAGGTTGGTCATAACTTTCCTTCCAAGGAGTAAGCGTCTTTTAATTTCATGGCTGCAGTCACCATCTGCAGTGATTTTGGAGCCCCCAAAAATAAAGTCTGACACTGTTTCCACCGTTTCCCCATCTATTTCCCATGAAGTGATGGGACCGGATACCATGATCTTTGTTTTCTGAATGTTGAGCTTTAAGCCAACTTTTTCACTGTCCACTTTCACTTTCATCAAGATGCTTTTTAGTTCCTCTTCACTTTCTGCCATAAGGGTGGCGTCAGGCAGCTGCGACGGGCGCGCTAAAGCACAGGCGGCTGCGACGGGCGCTAAGCGCCCCGAAAAGGAGCCACGCCACGTCCGAGGTCAGGGGCAGAAGCCGGGAGGACCCCATGCTCGAAGGGCGGCGGCCAAGAGGGGTTACCCCACTTCCGAGGTCAGGGGCAGCGGCAGAGATTACCAGACTGCAATGGTGCAGGAACGGCCGAGAGGAGCTATCTGGCGTCCGAGGTCAGGGGGGGCAGCCGAGAGGAGATACCCAGTGTCCAAGGTCGGGGCCAGCGATGAGAGGAGTTACCCCATGTCCGAGGTCAGGGACGGTGGCCAGGAGGAGATACCCCATGCCCCCACACCCAAGGCCAAGGGCAGTGGCCGGGAGGAGCAACCCCTCACCCGAGGCCAGGGGTGGTGGCCGGGAGGACCAACCCCACGTCCAAGGAGCCATGGCTTCACGGGCGCAGGAGGGCCTAGAGGAGCTATCCCACATTGAAGGTCAGGAAGGGTGACGATGAGGCGATACCCCTCGTCCAAGGTAAGGAGCAATGGCTGCGCTTTGCTGGAGCAGCCGTGAAGAGATACCCCATGCCCAAGCTAAGAGAAACCCAAGTAAGACGGTAGGTGTTGCAAGAGGGCATCAGAGGGCAGACACACTAAAACCATACTCACAGAAAACTAGTCAATCTAATCACACTAGGACCACAGCCTTGTCTAACTCAATGAAACTAAGCCATGCCTGTGGGGCAACCCAAGACGGGCGGGTCATGGTGAAGAGATCTGACAGGATGTGGTCCACTGGAGAAGGGAATGGCAAACCACTTCAGTATTCTTGCCTTGAGAACCCCATGAACAGTATTAAAAGACAAAATGATAGGATGCTGAAAGAGGAACTCCCCAGGTCAGTAGGTGCCCAATATGCTACTGGAGATCAGTGGAGAAATAACTCTAGAAAGAATGAAGGGATGGAGCCAAAGCAAAAAGAATACCCAGCTGTGGATGTGACTGGTGATAGAAGCAAGGTCCAATGCTGTAAAGAGCAATATTGCGTAGGAACCTGGAATGTCAGGTCCATGAATCAAGGCAAATTGGAAGTGGTCAAACAAGAGATGGCAAGAGTGAATGTCAACATTCTAGGAATCAGCAAACTGAAATGGGCTGGAATGGGTGAATTTAACTCAGATGACCATTATATCTACTACTGCGGGCAGGAATCCCTCAGAAGAAATGGAGTGGCCATCATGGTCAACAAAAGAGTCCAAAATGCAGTACTTGGATGCAATCTCAAAAACGACAGAATGATCTCTGTTCGTTTCCAAGGCAAACCATTCAATATCACAGTAATCCAAGTCTATGCCCCAACCAGTAACGCTGAGGAAGCTGAAGTTGAACGGTTCTATGAAGACCTCCAAGACCTTTTAGAACTAACACCCAAAAAAAAAAGATGACGAGATGGTAGGATGGTATCAATTACCCAATAAACATGAATTTGAGCAAGCTCTGGGAGATCGTGATGAACAGAGAAGGCTGGCATGCTGCAGTCCATGGGGGTCACAAAGAGTCAGACATGACTGAGCAACAATAGACAGGAAAATTTAATTTCAGTGGCAAATGCAATTTTCGTAACTATCAAACTATATATATATATATATATATATATATAGTGTGTGTGTGTGTGTGTGTGTGTGTGTGGTTGTGGTCCTGGTTTTGTCACTAAGTTGAAGGCAATGGCAAGCCACTCCAGTACTCTTGCCTAGAAAATCCCATGGATGGAGGAGCCTGGTGGGCGACAGTCCATGGGGTCACTACGAGTCGGTCGCGACTGAGCAACTTCACTTTCACTTTCACGCAATGGAGAAGAAAATGGCAACCCACTCCAGTGTTCTTGCCTGGAGAATCCCAGGGATGGGGGATCCTGGTGGGCTGCCGTCTATGGGGTCGCACAGAGTCAGACACGACTGAAGCGACTTAGCAGCAGTATGTCTGATTCTCTACGACCCAATGGACTGTAGCCCACCAGGGTCCTCTGTCCATGGCAAGAATACTGGAGTGGGTTGCCATTTCCTTCTCCAGGGATCTTCCTTTAGTACTTAAAAGCTGCACTAATACTATTGAGAATCAGTATACCTACTAAAATCATATAAAACACAAAAATATTAAATACTAAATTAAATTTGCATTTTTATCATTTGTTGGTGAAAGAGTCTAGAAAAATCATGTCCAATTTGCAAATGCACCTGAAAACTGAAAGGTTTTAACCTTTCCTTGCTGCTGCTGCTAAGTCACTTCAGTCGTGTCCGACTCTGCGTGACCCCATAGATGGCAGCCCACCAGGCTCCCCATTCCTGGGATTCTCCAGGCAAGAACACTGGAGTGGGTTGCCATTTCCTTCTCCAATGCATGCAAGTGAAAAGTGAAAGTGAAGTCGCTCAGCCATGTCCGACTCTTAGCGACCCCATGGACTGCAGCCCACCAGGCTCCTCCGTCCATGGGATTTTCCAGGCAAGAGTACTGGAGTGGGGTGCCATTACCTTTCCTTAACAACTGTTATAAAAATTCTATGCCCTGCTGGGGCTCGAGTTGCCAGTGGCAGTGGCGTTGAGGGGCTCCCGTTCCGCCAGGATGTCCGTTTGCTAGACAGCAGCTTCATAAAGAATGCGCTGCAAGTCGCAAATTGAGTTTCCTTAAAAATACCTATTTCAGAAAGAACAGGATGGCAGAGGAGTAGATGGATGTGGAATACATCTCTCCCCACAGATACATCAGGAATACACCTTCAGACACAGAAGTGCATGCAGAACACCAGCTGAGAGCAAACAGGAGTACCTGACCAGCAGAAAAGAATATATAGAACCATCCAAAACTCGAGATCAAGCCCTGAGCCTTTGGAGCGGGGGCACTGAATCCAAGACTCTAGACTACCAGAGAACTAACCCTGTTGCTGCTGCTGCTGCGAAGTCGCTTCAGTCGTGTCCGACTCTGTGCGACCCCATAGACAGCAGCCCACCAGGCTCCCCCGTCCCTGGGATTCTCCAGGCAAGAACACTGGAGTGGGTTGCCATTTCCTTCTCCAGAACTAACCCTAAGGGGTATCAAATAGTGAGAACTCACACAAAGGAAAGCACTGTAATACAAGACCGGGCATCACCCAACAACCAATAGCACCCTGGGCAGGACTTCTCATCTAAACAACAAACAAAACAAAAATACGAACCCAATCATCAGCAGACAGGATTAGCACCTCACTCAGCCTTGCCCATCAGAGGAAAAACAAACAAACAAAAATTCAGCACAAATCTCACCCTATAAGAAGCTTACACAAACCATTGGACAAAACTTATAGGGCAGAAACCAAAAGGAAGAAAGAATTCAACCTTGAAGTCTGGTAAAAGGAGACCTCAAACACAATAAGTTAAAAAATAATAATAATAATGAAAAGCCAGAGAAATACTACACAAATGAAGGAACAAACTAGAAACACAGAAGTTCAAGTAAATGGAGAGGAAATAGGCAAACTACCTGAAAAAAAATTCAGAATAATGATAGTAAAGATGATCAAACACCTTGAAAGCAAAATGGAGGAAATGCAATAATCAAATAACAAAGACCTAGAAGAATTAAAAAATAAACATGCAGAGAAAAAAAAAAAAACACAATTACTGAAATTAAAAATATTCTAAAAGAAATCAATAGCAGAATATCTGAAGCAGAAGAATGAATCAGTGAGCGGGAAGATAAAATGGTGGAAATAACTTCTGAAGAGCAGAATAACATAAAAAGGATGAAAAGAACCTGAGGATAGTCTCACAGACCTCCAGGACAATATCAAACACACCAACATTTGAGTAATAGGGGATACAGAAGAAGAAGAGAAAAAAAAAGAGGGGGTATGAGAAAATTTTTGAAGAGACTATAGTTGAAAATTTCCCCAACATGGAAAAGAAAAGAGTCATTCAAGTCCAAGAGTCACAAAGAGTCCCATACAGGATAGACCCAAGGAGAAACATGCCAAGACACATACTAATCAAACTAACAAAGACTAAACACAAAGAAAGAAAATTAAAAGCAGCAAGGGAGAAGCAACAAGTAACATACAAGGGAAACCCCATATGCTTAACAGCAGATCTTTCAGCAGAAACTCTGCAGGCCAGAGGGAAGGGCAGGATATATTTAAAGTACTGAAAGGGAAAAATCTGCAACCAAGATTACTGTATCCAGCAAGGATCTCATTCAAAATCGATAGAGAAATCAAAAACTTTTCAGACAAGCAAAAGTTAAGAGAATTCAGTACCACCAAACCAGCTTTACAACAAATGTTAAACAGACTTGTATAGTCAAGAAATACAAGAGAAGAAAAAACATTTACAAAATCAACCCCAAACAATTAAGAAAGTGGCAATAGGAACATATATATCAATAATTACTTTAAATTTAAATGGATTAAATGCTTCAACCAAAAGACACAAACTGGCTGAATGGATATAAAAACAAGACCCATATATATATATGCTGTCTACAAGAAACCCACTCCAGACCTCACAACACATACAGACTGAAAGTGAGAGGATGGAAAAATACATTCCATGCAAATGGGAAGCAAAAGAAAGCTGGAGTACCAGTCCTCATATCAGACAAAATAGACCTTAAACTAAAGAAGATAATAAGAGATAAGGAAAGACACTACATAATGATCAAGGGATCAATCAAAGAAGAAGACCTAACAATTGTAAATATCTATGCACCCAAAATAGGAGCTCCTCAATACATAAGACAAACACTAACAGACATAAAAGGAGAAATTGACAGTAACACAATAATAGTAGGAGAATTTAACACCCCACTCACACCAATGGACAGATCATCAAAACAGAAAATTAGTAAGGAAACACAAGTCTTAAATGATACATTAGATGAGATGGATCTTACTGATATCTTTAGTACATTCCAACCAAATGCAGAAGAATACACCTTCTTCTCAAGTGAACATGAAACATTCTCCAGGGTAGACCACATCCTGGGTCACAAATCAAACCTCAGTAAATTTAAGAAAATTGAAATCATATCAACCATCTTCTCCAACCACAATGCTATGAGACTAGATATCAATTACAAGGAAAAAACTGTAAGAAACACAAACACATGGAGATTAAACAACACATTTCTAAATAACCAACAGGTTACTGAAGAAATCAAAAGGGAAATCAAAAAGTTTCTAGAAACAAATGACAACAAAAACAGGACAATTCAAAACCTATGTGATGCAGCAAAAGCAGTTCTAAGAGGGAAGTTTATAGCAATACAATCCTACCTCAAGAAACAAGAAAAACATCGAATAGACAGCCTAACTTTACACCTAAAACAACTGGAAAAAAGAACAAGAAAAACCCAAAATTAAGAGAAGGAAAGAAATCATAAAGATCCAAGTAGAAATAAATAAAAAAGAAATGAAAGAAACAATAGTAAAGATTAATAAAACTAAAAGCTGGTTGTTTGAGAAGATAAACAAAATTGGCAAAACTTTAGCCAGATTCATCAAGAAAAAAAGAGAGAAGAATCAAATCAACAAAATTAGAAATGAAAATGGAGACGTTACAACAAACAATGCAGAAATACAAAGGATTATAAAAAAACTATTATGAACAACTATATGGCAATAAAATGGATAACCTGAAGAAATGGACAGGTTCTCAGAAAAGTTCAATCTTCCAAGACTAAACCAGGAAGAAATAGAAATTATGACCATCCCAATTACATGCACTGAAATTGAAGCTGTGATCAAAAATCTCCCAAAACACAAAAGCCCAGGACCAGATGGCTTCACAGGAGAATTCTATCAAACACTCAGTGAAGAGCTAAAGCCTATCCTTCTAAAACTATTTCAAAAAATTGCAGAGGAAGGAACACTTCCAAACACATTCTATGAGGCCACAATCACCCTGATAGCAAAACCTGACAGACAACACACAAAAAGGAAAGTATGGGCCAATATCACTGATGAACATAGATGCAAAAATCCTCAACAGAATTTTAGCAAACAGAATTCAGCAACACATCAAAAAGCTCATACACCATAATTAAGTTGAGTTTATTCCAGGAATGCAAGGATTCTTCAGTATATGCAAATCAATCAATGTGATACACCATATTAACAAAATGAAAGATAAAAACCATATGATCATCTCAATGGATGCAGAAAAGGCCTTTGAAAAAATTCAGCAGCCATTTATGATTAAAACTCTTCAAAAATGGACATAGAAGGAACCTACCTCAACATAGTAAAGACCATATATGATAAGCCTACAGCAAACATTATTCTCAATGGTGAGAAACTGAAAGCATTCCCCCTAAATCAGGATCAAGACAAGGGTGTCCACTTTCACCACTATTATTCAACATAGTTCTGGAAGTCCTAGCTACAGCAATCAGAGAAGAAAAATAAAAGGAATCCAGATCAGAAAAGAAGAAGTAAAGCTCACACTGTTTGAAGATGACAGGACACTATACATAGAAAACCCTAAAGATAGTATCAGAAAATTACTAGAGCTAATCAGTCAATTTAGCAAAGTTGCAGGATACAAAATCAATACACAGAAATCACTTGCATTTCTATATACTAACAATGAAATATCAGAAATAAAAATTAAAGAATCAATCCCATTCACCATATCAACAAGAAGAATTAAAGATATAGGAATAAACAACTAAGGAGACAAAAGAACTGTACACAGCAAAGTATAAGACACTGATGAAAAAGATCAAAGATGACATAAACAGATGGAGAGTTATTCCATGTTCCTGGGTAGGAAGAATCAATATTGTGAAAATTACTATTACCAAATGCAATCTACAGATTCAATGTGATCCCTATCAAATTACCAATGGAATTTTTCACAGAACTAGAACAAAAAATTTCACCATTCATATGGAAACACTAAAGACCCCAAATCACCAAAGAAGTCTTGAGAAAGAAGAATGGAGCTGTAGGAATCAACCTTCCGGACTTCAGATTATACTACAAAGCTATAGTCATCAAGATAGTATGGTACTGGCATAAAAACAGAAATATAGACCAATGGAACAAGATAGAAAGCCCATAAATAAACCCATGCACCTATAGGTACCTTATTTTTGACAAAGGAGGCAAGAATATACAATGGGGCAAAGACAGCCTCTTCAATAAATGGCACTTGGAAAACTGGACAGCTACCTGTAAAAGAATGAAATGAGAACACTTCCTAACACCATACACAAAGATAAACTCAAAATGGATTAAAGACCTAAATGTAAGACCAGAAACTATAAAACTCTTAGAGGAAAACTTAGGCAGAACACTCGATGACATAAATCAAAGCAAGATCCTCCATGATCCACCTCTTAGAGTAATGGAAATAAAAACAAAAGTAAACAAGTGGGACCTGATGAAACATAAAAGCTTTTGCACAGCAAAGGAAACTATAAGCAAGGTGAAAAGACAGCCCTCAGAATGGGAGAAAATAATAGCAAATGAAATAACTGACAAAGGATTAATTTCCAAAATACACAAGCAGCTCATACAACTCAATACCAGAAAAAAAAAACAACCCAATCAAAAAGTGAGAAAAAGATCTAAACAGACATTTCTCCGAAGAAGACATATAGATGGCTAACAAACACATAGAAAGATGCTCAACATCACTCATTATTAGAGAAATGCAAATCAAAACCATAATGAAATATCACCTCACACCAGTCAGAATGGCCATAATCAAAAAGTCAACAATAAATGCTGGAGAGGGTGTGGATAAAAGGGAACAATCTTGCACTGTTGGTGGGAATGTAAATTGATACAGCCGCTATGGAAGATAGTATGGAGATTTCTTTAAAAAACTAGAAATAAAACCACCATATGACCCAGCAACCCCACTCCAAGGCATATACCATGAGGGAACCAGGGTTGAAAAAGACACGTGTATCACACTGTTCATTGCAGCACTATTTACAATAGCTAGAACATGGAAGAAACCTAGATGCCCATCGACAGATGAATGGATAAAGAAGGTGTGGTACATACACACAATGGAATATTACTCAGCCATAAAAGGGAATGCATTTGAGTCTGTTCTGATGAGGTGGATGAAACTAGAATCTATTATACAGAGTGAAGTGAATCAGAAAGAGAACAATAAATATTGTATTCTAATGCACATATACGGAATCTAGAAAAATGGTCCTGAATAATTTATTTACAGGGCAGCAATGGAGAAACAGACATAGAGAATAGACTTATGGGCATGGGGAAAGGGAAGGAGAGGGTGAGATGTATGGAACAAGTAACATAGAAACTTACATTACCATATGTAAAACAGATAGCCAATGGGAATTTGCTGTATGGCTCAGGAAACTCAAACGCACTCTGTATCAACCTAGAGAGGTGGGATGGGGAGGGAGATGGGAGGGAGGTTCAGAAGGTAAGAGATATATGTATACCTATGGCTGATTCATGTTGAGGTTTGACAGAAAACAACAAAATTTTGTAAAGCAATTATCCTTCAATAAATTAAAAAAAAAATTATATGCCCTTCTGGCTAATGCTTTTGTCCTCAAGTTGCAAATCCTTTAACTTTCTGACTGAATCACAAATGATCCAAGTTGACTGGGGAAGCTTTGCTTTCTTCCAATTAAAGAAAATTTACCTTTGGCTGATAGAATGATCATTCTATTTTGGAAAAGTGTTACTGGAGTAATTGAAAATATGTTAGAAGAGAGATTATTACCCACTGTATTGGTAAGGATCTTGGCAGAAAACAGATGGCATACTCCAACTGGGTGATTTGAGACAAGTTTAATAAAAAGAATCTTTATAAAGGTGTAGGCAGAGTTTAAAGAACTCAACAAGCAGAACCCCAGGAATAGCAACAGCATGAAGATGGAGAAAGGCAAAGAATGGTTTAGAATCCCAAGAAAGGAAGGATGCAGAGAGGGGGCTGCTTGGCAGGAGCAGCAGCAGCAATACAGCCAACCCACAGCCTCACAGGGATGGAGGCAGAGGAATAAATACCCCGATCACACCCTCCTCCTGCCGTCTGGTCTTACCATTGGCCAAATTCTCCAGAATCTGGAGCTCTCGCTGATGCAAACCATGCAAGTCAGCATTCCCTGGCAGAGAGCAGGTAATATACAGCACATCACCCTTTCCAAGTATCAGATCATGTAGGCATTGTGGTATCCCTTCCTCCTCCACAGAAACAAGACCAAGCTGTGTCTTTTGTGGAAGGCATGGCCATCATATTCACATCACATGTTCCCCCTGTCTTTTGGATCCACTGCAGATGGTGATTTCAGCTATGAAATTAAAAGACACTTACTCCTTGGAAGGAAGGTTATGACCAACCTAGATAGTGTATTAAAAAGCAGAGATATTACTTTGACAACAAAGGTCCATCCAGTCAAGGCTATGGTTTTCCCAGTGGTCATGTATGGATGTGAGAGTTGGACTGTGAAGAAAGCTGAGCACCGAAGAATTGATGCTTTTGAACAGTGGTGTTGGAGAAGACTCTTGAGAGTCCCTTGGACTGTAAGGAGATCCAACCAGTCCATCCTAAAGGAGATCAGTCCTGGGTGTTCATTGGAAGGACTGATGCTAAAGCTGAAACTCCAATACTTTGTCCACCTCATGCGGAGAGTTGACTCATTGGAAAAGACTCTGATGCTGAGAGGGATTGGGGGCAGGAGGAGAAGGGGACGACAGAGAATGAGATGGCTGGATGGCATCACTGAGCCAATGGACATGAGTTTGGGTAAACTCCGGGAGTTGGTGATGGACAGGGAGGCCTGGTGTGCTGTGATTCATGGGGTCGCAAAGAGTCGGATACGACTGAGTGACTGAACTGAACTAAACTGAAAGGGCGTTTCACTAGTTTTGACTGTCCAGCATCCGTTTTGCCCTCCACTGGTGTCAGCACTCAGGCTCTCCCACTGCAGCCCATTTGTTTAAGAAAATCTGGTATCACTCCAGACTTAAGGATGGGGTATGTCAGAGGACTATCGGACTGTGTAATCATATCCAAGTATGGCTGATATTAGAGAAGGATGTTACCTAAATGGGGCTTTTCCGGTGGCTTGGTGGTAAAGAATCTGCCTGCAATGCAGGGGCCACAGGAGACACAGGTTCAATCCCTGGGTCAGAAAGATCCCCTGGAGGAGGGCATGGCAACCCACTCTTGCCTGGAGAATCCCATGGACAGAGGAGCCTGGCAGGCTACAATCCATGGGGTCTCAGAGAGTCGGACACAACTGAAGCAACTTTGCACACACATATGTGACATAAATTGATCCAAACAAGCTGAATCCTGTTGATTAGTGGGGCAAGAGACACATTCCTCTTCCAATGTATGAATAAGTACGCATGTCTCCTGTAGGGCCACAACAGAGAATTTTGCTGAAAATGCAAGCAACACCAAAAATAAAGGAAAACCGCATCTTAACTCTTGCCAGGTCAAGTTTCACCATGCCACTCTTCTTTTCTGTGACAAGACAATAAATGTCCTTTATTGTTTGAGTTAGGTTTTCTGTGGTTTACAGATGAGAGGTACCTCATCATATGATTGTGTGTATCATATGGTTGGTTGACTATATCAGGGCTCTGGGTGCTTCAAGCAGAAGTAACTACTTCCTAAGTTAGTCTCAATTAATGTTCTTGAAAATACCTGTTCACAGCACAGCCTGAATAAACTCTGAGCAGCCTACTGAGAAACCTTTATGCTTATATGTTAATTGCTAAAACTATTTTAATTCAAAGAAAGTTTAGATGATCCAATAACAATTGAATGGATTATGAAAACACTCCTCCTTCTGAACATCCTGAAGATATTTACTGAGTATTTACTGTGTACTAGCCTTGGGGACCTAAAATAACTAAGACATAACATCACCAAAGAGTTCACTTAAATTTAGCACTTGGCAAGTGGCAATCATTTTTAACCCCAGACAGAGAAGTCTCAGGGAGGTGACAGCAGCAGAAGCCAGACTGCATTGGCCAAGGCCAAGGAGAAAGGATAGGACCTGAACCAGGTGGAAGGGCCCACTCTTTCAAGGAGCTGGCTGGCAACTCTCCCAGGCTTCCCTCACTTTGAAATTCTCTGACCTTAGACCCAGACTCCGTTGTCACAAATCAATGAGTGTATTGAGGCTGCTTGTTGGCTGGCACTCCTCAAAATGGATCTTTTGTGATCAGAAAGACTTGTTTTTGAAAAAGCAGGCAGTTACAGACAGCATTTTGTCTGACTTTCCAAGATCTTTCCTCTATTCCCCCGTAAGAACTGCACTCAGGAAAAGCAGCAGTAATTTAAGAGTTACATTTCCAATTCCTAAAAGCAGACAATAAAACACTGATGAGGCGTTATTCATTCTTGGGTCATCATCAGGAAATAGTGAACAGCTAAGAGGAATGTGATGTAATTCAAACAATACAGAAGCTATTCAGATATATATTAACACCATATTTCATATTTATAACTCCATGAAAGGCAGGTCAAAGTTTATTTCCAAAGTTATCATATTAACCTTCAACTTCACTCTTGAATATAAGAAAGAAAGAGTTGGCCCATTATATAAATCGAGAAACAGAGGTCCAAGATCCAAAATGAATTCAGTGTCCAGTGCTTACAATAGAGATTTCTGGCCATGATTCACCAAGTTCAAAAAATGGTACATGGTCCATGGACCACTTGCATCAAATTCATGTTGGGCAGTTTTTTTCAGAAATGCATACTCCTGGGGCCCTCTTCAGACCTATTTATTGATCTGTTCCTCTAAAGGTGAACTTTGATCTCTGACTTTTCAAAAATGCCATGGGAGATTCTTAACGTATTCCAACTTTTTAAAAATATTGAAAGATCACCAATGACTCAATAAGGACAATATTTATTGAGCAACTACTAGATGCAAATTATTTGCTGTTCTCTACAGAAATCACAAAAGAGCATAACATTTTTCTTGCCTTCAAGGAGTTTTACCAGACTTGTATACCACTGACTTCCCTGTCCACAAACTCTAGATTTGGGATGGCAGTAACCATGGGCTTCCATGGTGGCTCACATGGTAAAGAATCGACCTGGAATTCAGGAGACTATATGCAATGCAGGAGACCTGGGCTCAATCCCTGGGTCGGGAAGATCCCCTGGAGAAGGAAGTGGCAACCCACTCCAGTATTCTTTCCTGGGAAATCCCGTAAACAGAGGAGCCTGAAAGGCTACAGTCTATGGGGTTGCAAGAGTTGGACATGACTTAGCAACTAAACCACCACCAACTATGATGCATCCCTGTTGATTGGGTCAGGGACACATACCAGACAGCTGACCGACAATTCTCTTTCCATACTTTCTCTATCAATAATGTGAAGTAAGACATGGAAATTATAGGCAGCTAGTGAGGAATGCTACTGCTGATATATTAGGATTAGATTTCAGGGTGGTGGCCATGGTGACTCATGTGCAACGAGAGCCAGCAAAAGAATCTGGTCAAGAAGAACAGAAGAGGGCTTCCCTAGTGGCTCAGTGGTAAAGGTTCCACTTTGCAATGCAGGGGACACTAGTTCAATCCCTGGTCCAGGAAGATGCCACACATCACGGGGCAACTAAGCCCACACGCTACAACAACCGGGGTCCTGCATGCCCTACAGCCTGTGCTCGGCAACAAGAGAAGCCACCCTAATGAGAAGCCCATGCATCACAACCAGAGAGAGAGCAGTCCCTGCTCTCTGCAACTAGAGAAACCCTGTGTGAGCAAAGAAGACCCAGTGCAGCCAAAAATAAAATAATAATAATAAATAAATAAAACTAAATTTGAGAAGAGTAAAGGAGACTCGTGTTTAAACAGAAGCAGAGATGAATGGGCCTTGAGAGCCAGAGAAGTAGGTCATAGTTCCTGATAACTTCTCAGCTTCCCCAAGGCCCTTCTACTACTGCTTCCATGCTATTCCCTATATCCTTATGCAAAAACTTCTACTCAAGCTAGTTTGAGTGGGTTTCCACTCCCAGAGATTTTAAGAATCTTATCTGGAGTAAACAATTTATCATTAAGTAAGCCCAGTGTATTCAAAATTGCATTGTTCTCCCACCCCAGTAAAAAGAATCACCCTCTGGACAGCTGTACAAGCCAGGAAACTTGAGGTCATCCCTCTTTTTCCTATATCATCTCAAATATCACCAAAAATTACTAATTGATCTCTGGTATCTCTCCATACCATTAATTTCTTCCCTCTACAACTGCTATCCTAGTCAAAGTTACCAACATTCCCTGCTTAGGGTATCTTCTAGCTGCCCTACCCATGGTCCACTCCTTGTCCTCCCCAGATAGACCTGTGCAAAATGAAAACCTGATCATGTCCCTGCTGCCCCGCTTATCACCATCAAATGGCTTCCCATCGCACTTGATGGGAATCCTTAGCATAGCCCATAAGGCCCAGAGGGATCACCCCTGACCTCACTCATCTTGCACTTTTCCTCTTCTGCTCTCTTTGCTCCAGCCTCACTGACCTCCTTTCAGTAACTAACACTCCCCATGCTCCCTTTCTGCTGTATAAATGCTCTTCTCTCAGCCCTCACCACTCTGTTCTCCCTATTTGCCTAGTTAATTCCCACCCACCCTCTGGACTCTATCTCAGCTTCATTTCCAAAGAAGGCTTTCTTGACCTTCCTGACAAGGTCAAATAATCCCAGTATAGACTGTTATAGTACCGTATTGCTCACCTTTACAATACTTATCACAACTGCAACTTTAAATTTGTATGACTCTTTGATAACCTGATAATTATCTAAAGACTGTAAGTTCTGTGTTTCTCTGTTTTGTTCACATTTGCCTCCCTAGCACCTGACTCTGTGCCTCACACACTGTAGGTCTTCCCTGGTGGCTCAGATGGTAAAGAATCTGCCTGCAATGCAGGAGACCCAGGTTCGATCCCTGGGTTAGAAAGATTCCCTGGGGAAGGAAATGGCAACCCACTCCAGTATTCTTGTCTGGAAATCCCATGGAGAGAGGAGTCTGTCAGGCTATTGTCCATGGGGTCACAAAGAGTCAGACACAACTGAGCGACTAACACTACACTCAGTCAGTTCAGTTCAGTTCAGTTGCTCAGTTGTGTCCGACTCCTTGCAACTACACTACATATACGGTAAGTTCTCTGAAGTATTCACTGAATAAAGGTGATTAACTGGAGTAGGTAAGCAAAAATCTGAAACAGTATATGAGAACAAAACTTTTCATTCACAAAGCATAGGTTTGCTCAAACTGAGGAACAGACAAGTCAAAAATAAGTTGGAAAAATTGGGAATATTTATGAAAAGTACTGATTCAGGGCAGACTGAGACAACAGAGAACGTTGTGCCCCATTTATTTATGAGATCTGGGACAAAAATGGCTTGTTAATAAATATGGCCTGTCCTTGTGTTAGCCACGAGATGAAATCACAAGAGGATTAATCAGTGAGAATCAAAATAAGATGAAGGGAAGCATCTTACCAAATGTATCAGATGTCCCTAAACAGATCATCAAAAGGTATTATGTAATGTCACTTTGACTAATGAGCAGAAAGATATAGTGGTTAACAATGTGGGATTTGGAGTCAAAAGGATATGGTTTCAAATAATGACTCTGTCACAGTCTAGCTGCAAGGCTGTCATTTAAACTCTCTGACACTTGGTTTCTAACTTTAATAGGAATATTAATACCCAGCTCATACAGGTGTTTAAAGGTTAACTAAGAAAATGTATTTGAAAGTCCTTAGTACAGAACTAACATATGCACTCAATAATTAACCAAAAATGGCATTTTGCAGAGCTGTGACATCAGAGTTGAAGAAGGAGGAATAAAGAACTTCATTGCTGTTACTGTTATAGACCTAGTGTTGGTCACTCAGTCATGTCTGATTTTTTGTGACCATATAGACTGTAGCCTTCCAGGCTCCTCTGTCCATGGGATTTCCCAGGCAAGATTACTGGAGTGGATAGCCACTCTCTTCTCCGGGGTAATCTTCCTGACCCAGGAATTGAACTCAGCTCTCTTGCTTTGCAGGCAGATTCTTTATCATCTGAGCTGACAGGGAAGCCATTATTGTTATGTCTGTGGACTAAATGATAGATATACATGTGGCATAGATAACTGTGCTATCAGTTACATGTACTACTGCACGAAGACTGAAAATCTCCCAGTGATGACTGTTGAATGAAGCTAATAACTCTATAGATACATTTTGCCCCTAGAAGTGCTGACAATCTAAGACAGCTCAACTTCTATGCCACTCAGAATTCTCCAAGCTGCTTTACAGCTGGCTTTAGAAGTGTGAGAAGTCTGAGAGTCAAAAGCTTCAGTGCCTCCTTATCTGAGACATGTCTTGGAGCCCACCCATAAGAGTTGATCTTCCACAAAGAAGAGAATCTGGCTTTGCAAGACAATGTGCATATCCTTATTTAAAAAAAAAGAAAGAAAGAATTTGAGGATTTTGAAGCAAATCCACGAGTGACACTGTAGTTCTTGCATTTAATGACAGAGTCAATGGGGATGTGAAAAACATCCACTCTCAATCCCTTTGTAGAGTAACATGACACATTTTTAGAGGACATTTTGGCAAGGTTTATGCAAAAAAATATAATGCACATTCTCTATGATCCAGAAAACCAATTTTTAAGATTCCATTCAACAAAAATGTTTAAATAAACATAAAGAGACATATGTAAAAAGATGCTCTTGGAAATATTGTAAAACATTCCCATCAATTGAGAAATTGCTTTATATAGAGAGCATATCAAATAAAATGCCATGGGGCTCATTTAAAATGAGATAAATGTCTACTGACCTGAAAATATGTTGTTATATATGAAGTCTAAAAGATTATAAAACTTTAAAATATAGTCTCTTTTGTTTAAAATATGCTATATGTGTACATGTATGCATGTGCATATATATATTACTATTTATATACTATTTATAGGTACATGATCTGCAAGTAAGCTAGTATTGATGATACTTCTGGAAAACGGCACTGACACGTGGATTGAGGGAATGGGGTGGGGGAACAGGAAGCTTTTATCTACCATTGTATCCTCTTTGGCATTACTTGAATTTAAAATAATAAACAGTTATATTAATAACTTTTTTAATAAAATGAATTTTTTACTAAAAACCATCAAGTTATAAGGAAAATCCATAACAATACATCTTAAAATCTTCTTTCCTCTGGAACCTACTTCATTCCCATTGTCCCTTTCCCCCACATAGTTAGGAAAACTTTTATTCTAGCCTGGGTGCTTGTGTGAATATCTCTTGCCCTTCCCAAACTATCCTCATACTTCTTTGCTGTCTGCCTCTTCCCTTTTCCCAGGTTCATTAACAACAGCAAAGAACCAAATGGAAAGAGAAGACACTGAGTATCTTTCCTTGTCCTTTCCCTGGCAGCTCGGACGGTAAAGAATCTGCCTGCAATGCAGGAGACCCAGGTTGGATCCCTGGGTCAGGAAGATAGATCCCTCAGAGCAAGGCATCACTACCCACACCAGTATTCTTGCCTGGAAAATCCCATGTACAGAGCATCTGGTGGGCTACAGTCCATGGGGTTGCAAAGAGTCATACATGACTGAGCAAATAACGATCACTTTCCTTGTTACAACAAAACCAAAAACCCTCTTACCTGAACAGGAGGAGAAGTCTGAGGACACTAATATACTAAAAAATGTTTTATCAGACCTGTTTCTTGCTTTCCCTTTTTCTCTCTAAGCTTCAGTACCCATGACAATAGGAACTGTGGCCTCAGTATTATATCCCCTGAACCTACCACACACTCAAAACATAGTAGGTGCTCAACATTGTTTGTTAAATATATGTTGGAATAAGTTATACCTCAAGCAGCATATATCATGTTTGGGAGGCACATAATTTCAGTGATTCCTTCTTAA
Source organism: Bubalus kerabau (assembly GCF_029407905.1). NCBI lineage: Eukaryota > Metazoa > Chordata > Mammalia > Artiodactyla > Bovidae > Bubalus > Bubalus kerabau. The sequence goes on from NC_073624.1 coordinate 225,640,272, forward strand.
TGTCACATGTGCTGCTGACTCACTATTACCTGAGAGGCAACAGCAGATTTAAACAACCAGGCGTTGATAACTGAGCATTTGCCTCTGCAAAACCCTGCATGCTAATGTAGGCTGTCAGCCCAGAAACCCAGCAGAGCTGTGCTTAGCAACCAGTCCCTTTGCTATCTATTTTGGTTAGCTATGTCAAAAGTTATTCTAACTTCATTCAATCAATGGCTTCATGTAGTGAAAGACAGATACTGCAAAGAGATGTGAAAACAGAATCAAAGATCTGTATGTTCAGCACCTCTAAAGGGTGTTCTAAATGCCTCTCTTCTTTTCCAATGCAGTCAGGGCTGCACTGCGGTCTTGTTTACAACCCATTTGGGAGGGATCTGCTAAGCAGGAGGAAGGTGTCTTTGACCTTCATCTCCCTGCAAGGAGAAACACAGAACAGCTGTCTGTCTACCATTCTGACCTCATTTCCATGACATGGAACCATTCATTTGGGAACCATGAAAAATAGGTTTGATTCACTTTTTTTCTCTAAGATGTTCCAGAAGACAGTGGACTCTTGGTGAGTTGAAGGATGATTGAAATTGTAGGGCCACAAATGTTCATTAGGTGGAAATGGAAAGATGCTCAACCTCCAAGTCATGAATAAATACGGTGCATAATTCGTGTATTTTGGCCTTTCTGTGCCATTACTTCTGTGTGGGATTTTGGCTTTTAATTTACAGAGAGAAGCCTTTGAATGCAAATAGACATAAACTTCCCCCCAAATAACTAAGGTCAAGTTGAGACCTTGAATGAGAAGAGCATTTTTCCTGGATTGGTGCATTCCACCTTGGTCTGTGCATGTATGCTAAGTCACTCAGTCATGTCCGACTGTGCAACCCCATGGACTGTAGCCTGCAAGGCTGCTCTGTCCATGGGATTTCCCAGGCAAGGATACTGGAGTGGTAGTCATTCTCTCCTCCAGGGGATCTTTCCAACCCAGGGATTGAATCCACATCTCATGTGTCTCCTGCATTGGCAGGCAGATTCTGAGAGAGTCAGTTCCTAGGCAGGTTGATAAGGAGTCTAGGGGTCCCCAAGGAGAGAGGGGTCTGGAATTCTCGAGGAGGAAGAAAGGACAAACCTTTTTTACCTTCTCTACATTCCTTAGGATTATATAACAATAATGTATCCTGCATGAAGACAGTCTCTGGATTAAACTTTCTGGCTAATTCTGTTATCTTAAAATGTAAATTATGGGAGTAGGTCTGGTGAGGTCTTTAACACCTCCAGACATTCTTTGGATTCATTGGAGAGTATATACCTTCATTGCTAACACTAGCAAGCAGGTACTCTTTCTGCCCCCTTCTGATGCCTATGTCAGAAGCTTTCTCTATCTCCTTTATACTTTAATAAAACTTTATTACACAAAAGCTCTGAGCAATCAAGCCTCATCTTTAGCCCCGGATTGAATTCTTCTCCTCTGGGGGCCAAGAATCCCGGTGTCTTCGCGTGATTCAACAACAACCTTTCAATTCTTTACCACTGTGCCACCTGGGAAGGCCCACCTTGGTCCAACTGAACCCAAACATGACTGAGCCAGATCATGTTACCTTCCCAAACTGAGTCCCCAGAAAGGAGCTCTCTTATTTCACAGATCCTGTAAAACCCCAATGAAGATGGAAAGAGACACTGCTGTTATGAGTCAATAAATTGTCTTATGTCTCAAGTCAGTCTTGACCTCAAAATTAACAATGTCTGATGCCAATTTGAACTGGGAAGGTAACAGAGAAATCATAGAGTCCATGCCCCCAAAGCAGAGGAAAATTAGGCCTAAAGAGACAAAAGGAGTTATCTAAGGACACAGTTGGGAACAGAACAAAAAGGAAAACTGAAACAGACTTTGTGCTCAGTATTCTTTCCTCTATAGCATACAGCCTCTTCATCTTGCCTTGAATTGAAACAGCAATCAACATAAAGAGGTAGAATTCAATACATTTCTATCAATGCCTTCTATGGCCCCAGAATTGGGCTTCTGTGAGAGACAAGCAAAACAAGTGCAGTCTCTGCCACTGCCCTCAAGGAGTGGACAAAACTCACGCATTTCTGAGGGATGAATGGAGAGTGACTGCTAATGAGTACAGATGTTCTTTTTAGAGAATAAAATATTCTGGAACTAGATGGTGGTGGTGGTGGTGGTTACACAACTTTGTGAATACACTAAAACTAAACCCACTGAATTGTATATTTTAAGGGGTGGAAGCTATAGTATAGAAATTAGGTCTCATTTTTTGGTAAGGCCATGCAATTCAAGTAATTAATAATGAACCAGAATCTAGTAGCAAAAGATGATTGGTACTAAATGGAAACCAGAGGCAGACTAGCAGGTGCCCATATTTCAAGGAAAAGCAAGAGCTTAAAGGAATGCAACATTTTAGTAGGTAGGAGTAACGAGAACAAAAGTGGGAACATAGGACTAATGGAGAGACTGTGAGAAAGATGAGTTATATTAAAGGGTTGTCTTCACACTCACTGTGGGAAGAGATACTATATCAGGGAATATGTGGTGTTTTTTAAAGCATTTTTCAAGTCTGTTAAAATAACTCCAGAAGAGTGCTGAACAATAAGCCCATTGTGATTTTTTCTAGCACTTCAACAAACAATTCTATCTGAAAAACATAAATGAGGAAACAAATTTTGGCTTTGGATACTTGCACAGCCAGAAAGTCGATGGCTGTGCCAAAGCAAAGCTCTTCGCACAGTTTTATGAATTGTGAAAAAGAATTGCTGGAGATCGTCTAGGTAACTGAGTAACTGGTAACTCCATTTAGAGGCATGGTAACTGAGTTTAGAGACACAGAGCTGAAACTGAAGGACAGAATTGGTGATTATACCATATGTTACACAATGTAAACATATAATTTTAGCCTAAAGTGGGAGTTTTTGGTAAGATCAATGGCTAATATCAACTAAGAAGAGGTTGTACAGAACTGACTCCCATTGCAGGTTTCATGAAATTGTTAAAGCCAAAAAGAGGATTCATGGACATGTCTTGTTTGCCTATCCAAAATCCATTCCCTCTTCTGTTTTCATGTGAGGGAACCATGCCTTCCTTACTCTAGGTTCATATGGTTCAGACTGACTCAAGTGGTGGGCACATGATCCAGGCTTGGCCAATGATCCAATACCCCACATTTGGGCCACCAGTTCAGCCATCACATGACCCAAGTCAGCATGCCATCCTGGAACTTTTGATAACATAATTTAGATGGATATCTAACCCTACTAATGATGCTAGTCTGGCCCTGCTGGGAACCATCTATAGAAAAGACCTCCTGGCGAGTGAAGCCAATACAAAGCCAAGAGATGAAGAATCAGATCCTGGTGATCTCTTAGACCCAAACGTATCTGAAGATATTACCCTTGGATTATCTGGATAAGTGAACAAATACATTCCTTTCTCCATGTTATTTTGGACTGGGTTTCTATCACTTTCAATAAAAAGTCATGACAAATGCAACATCCAACCCAACCTTATAATTCTCCAGATGAGGAACTGAAGTCCTACAAGGTGTAAGAACTTGCTCAAGTCTGCTCAGTGACAGAATCTAGGTATAAATGCAGATACCTTAGATCTTAGTCTAATGACTTTTCCCTATTTTGTCATTAAAGATTCATTTTGGAACCAATTAGACATTTGGATAAGGAAAGGTTGTTTGATAGAAGCATTGGTTTAAAAAAAAAAATACACATTTACTTTCAGAGCACCAAAACCCATCAAGCACCAGCAAACATCCAGTGACTCTTCATTTTATTAGAATGAAATTATAATTCCTTTCTACAGTCTTCACATACCTGATGGATCAAACTCCTAGCTCTCTTGCAATGTCATCTCATATCATGCTCTCCTTTTTCACCAATGCCACAGCCACTCTCCCTTTCTTTCAGGCCTTTGAATGTTGCTCACTCTTGTTCCATTCCAAGCTTGGCATGTGTTCTTCCCTCTGACTTGGTTGCTTGTCCTGTACTCTTTGCATAGCTGACCCCTTCTTACCTTCAAGACAGCTTCTCAGCTTCAGAGTCACTACTTACCTTCCGACAAAGCAGATCCCTCTTCCTATAACTCTTTAACTCAAAACTCAATTAAAAAATTTTCTATATCATTTTATTCCTTTTAAAATATATTTACTCTTTCTGCTAGACAGTGTGTGAGCTGAGATGCCTCTCTATAGACCACTGTTCAAGTCCAGTCCCCAGCATTTAGAATACATTGGATAAATATTCAAATTGAAGGAAGAAATATTTTGTAAAGTTCCTCTTTCCTAATTTGAGCTCAAAGCTCTCTGTCAAACATGCCTTCATCTTCTTTGTCCCCAACACTTGAAAGCTGCCTGGTGCATTCTGTTACCTCTCAGAAAATCATTACAAGAGCATTTTTTGCCAATAATACAGCAGTGATTTCCCAAAGTCATTTTTTTTTTAAAAAAATCTAAATCGGTTGGCAGTTCAGCTTCATGCAAACCTGTGTCTAGCAAGGGAAAGCAGGTGGCTCAGTGCTCCACTGGCCAGTGGTGATAAGGCCTAAGTGATTAAATTGCCCTTCCAGGTGATTGGCCTTTTATTGTTTTGACATGGAACTATTTTATTAATTCTGACATTGGCACTGCTTGCTACATCAGATCAAGTGTCTCTGCTGCAAGCTTGAATAGCTAAATATTATATTTTAGTTCAATTCAGTTGCAAATCTCAAAGGTAAGCCTTCAGAAAAGGTGTGTTTAACCTCTCATGTATTGTAGACAACTGCTAAATCAGTAAGCAGGTATCTATAAGCCAAAAAGCCTGGTCACTTCTAGTCTGCTGGTAGATATATCAACTCTTTAGCTCACTCAGACCTTGTTAGGACCTTTTTGGTTGTAAGAGACAAAAATAAATGGTTCAGGCAAAAATAGAAATTTACTGGGTCACTTAACTTTAAAAAAAAAAAAGAGGATCCAGGAGTATATCTGTCCCTGGATTCAGGATTTCAGATGATGTCATCCTCAACCCTGCACATTCACATACTTCATTGGCAGGCTCCTTGTGGTGGCAAGAGGGCTGACAGCAGATTCGATGTGCTAACAGGCCTATGTCTAAGCATGTGTTTCCATGAGTCCCATTGGCTTATACTAGGTCACATGCTCATCCCTGAAACAATCCCTGTGTCCAAGGGAATCTAGTGCTGTGAAAGCCCAGACATAATCACATGGTGCATAATCACCTTGGAGCTATGGAATGGAGTCAACTCCACTTGAATCTTAGGTCAAAGAACAGGGAACAGATTATTTCTCTGCAGCATCAGGGTGCTGTTATAAGAAGAAAGGTAAATGGAAATAAGGCAGCAAAGGCAACAGACATTGGCTGTATACCTCAAGTCACCAGGTTTCCAAAATATTCTGTCAATAGAGCAACTGCAAAATAACTCTAGTATACCCGGCAAGCCTGGACCAAACAATGAGAATTAAGAGGCAAGAAACAATGGGACACAAAAAACTAAGTGACGTATTCTTAATGCTTAACAAACTATCAACTATTCCTACATAGGTCACTTCTTTCTTAGAATGAAAGGTAAGCTACACACCCACTTAGAATGAAATTACAATTCCTTTTTATAGTCTTCACATTAGGTCATGAAAGAGTTGGACACAACTTAGCAACTAAACAACAGCAATCTCTTTCTCTGGCCAGAGCATATGCATCATTTTTGTATATGAAGTTTGTTTTAATAGCAATAACAGTAACAACATCTCTTTATTTCCCCAACTAAAATTCAGACCCATTTGAGAGATAATCACAAGAGTCAAGACAAGGAAGACTAGAGGGCCAGCACAAGCATCAGGATGTCCCAGGCACCATAGCCAGCCGCACTAGTACATAGCGCTGTGATTACCAATGAGCATCAGCCACAGGATCCCTGAGTCATGTGGCCAACCATGCCAGGACCCAGTCCACTGAAGAAGGGCCAGCAGACATCAAAAGAGGAGGGGCTGACAGCCAACCAAGCCAGCAGCCAGTCCCACCTACCAATGTGCCCACGCTATTCAGCCTGTTGCAACAGAAGGGCACACACAGCCCACATGGGGGTGGGGGAACCCTCTAGAGTATATAGCTTTTGTGACCAAAGGGAAGTACATTGCTGAAGCCCATGGAACATCTCCTATATAAGACTACTTCTCTAAGATCAGGAAAGATAATTGACCTACCTAATATGAAGAAATAAACACAGAACATTAGGCAAAATGGGACAGAGGAATATGTTTCAAATGAAGGAATAAGACAAAACCCCAGAAGGCGAACTATGCAAAGTGGAAAAATGCATCTACACAAAAAAAGAAATCAAGGTAATGATCATAAAGATGCTAACAAACTAAGGAAAAGAATGGATGATTACAGTGAGAAGTTTAGAAAATATAAAGAGCTAGACAGAGATGAATAAAACAATAACTAGAATTTAAAAAACACTAGAAAATCCCAATCATGAACCACACACGTGTGGAGAACCTTCTGCTAAACCATCCGTACATGACTTGCTTCTGGGTCAGAGTTTTGAATGAAGCAGAGAAGCTCCCTTGCTGTGATCTATTAAAAGTCAGCCCTCAACAAAAGGGGTTTGTAGAAAAAATAAAAATAAAAACTAGAAAGAATAACTGATTAGATGATACAAAGAAAATGAACAGGAAAACACACTAGTAGAAATCACCCAAGATGAACTGAAAAATTTTTTTTTTTTTACTGATAATACTTTAAGAGACCTCTTGGAGAACAACAAATGCACTAACATTTGCATTATAGAATCCCAGAAAGTGAAGAGAAAAAAGGAGGCAGAGAACTTATTTTAAGAAATAATTGCTGAAAGTGATGAAAGGAAAAGGCCCACAACCAAGATTACTCTACCTGGCAGGGTTGTCATTAGGGTTTGAAGGAGAGATAAAGAGTATTAGGGATTAGCAAAAGCTACAACAGTTCAGTACCACTAAACTGGTTTTACAAGAAATATTAAGGAGACTTCTCCAAATAGAAAAGAGAGACCACAACTAAAAATGTAGAAATTGTGAAAGGAAAAACCTCATTGGGAAAGGCAAACATATAGTAAAGGTAGTAGATAACCCACTTGTAAAACAAGTAGAAAGATTAAAGGACAAAAATAGTAAAATTATCTATATCCACAACAGATAATTAAGAAATACATAAAAACCCAAAAATGTAAACTATGATGTCAAAAACATTAAATGTGAGGGAAGTAAAAAATGCAGAATTGTTAGGCTATGTCCAAACTTAAGAGCTCATCAACTTAAAATGATCATTCACAAACCAAACTCTGAAATAAATATGAGAAAGAGAGAAGAGATATCCAAACACAACACTAAAGGTAGTTATTAAATCACAAGGGAGGAGAGCAAAAGAAGAAAAAAAAAAATACAACAAGAAAAACAACAAAATTCAGAAAACAATTAACAAGATGGCAATAGTACATACCTATCAATAATTACTGTAAATATAAAAGGTCAGACTAAATGCTCTGGTCAGCCTATGCTCTAGAGCCTGCAAGCCACAACTACTGAAGCCCATATACTCTAGAGCCTGTGTGCTGCAACTGCTGAGCCTGTCCATGTGCCCAGAAACCATGTTCCACAACAAGAGAAGTCACAATGAGAAGCCTGAACACTGAAATGAAGAGTAGCCCCTGTTGGTCCCAACTAGAGAAAGTCTGCATGTAACAGTGAAGACCAGCACAGCCAAAAATAAATTAAAATTTTAAAAATTACAAAGTGGCTGAATGGATAAAAATTAAATCCACATATATGCTGCCTTAAAGAAATTCATTTCAGATCTAAAGACACATGCAGACTGAACGGGAGGGGATGAAAAACAGTACTCATACAAAGAGAAGCAAAATGACAATTGGAGCAGCAACACTTACTCACACAAAACAGACTTTAAAACAAAGACTGTAACAAGAGTCAAAGAAGGACATCACAAAATGATCAAGGGATCAATACGAGAATAGGATATAGCATTTGTAAACATTTACACACCCAACATAGGAGCAACTAAATATATAAAGCACATATTAAGAGACATAAAGGTAGAAATTGACAGTAACATAGTAAGAATAGGGGACTTTAACACCTCATTTATGTCAATAGATCATTCAGACACTGGCCTTAAATGACACATTAGACCAGGTGGACCTAATAAATATAGAGAGACCTTTTCATTCTAAAAGAAGCAGAATACACCTACTTTTCAAGTGAACATGGAATATTTTCCAGGATAGATCACATGGTGGGACATAGAACAAGTTTTAATAAATTTGTAAAAGGTTAAAATCATATCAAGCATCTTTCCTAAATGCAAAAATACAAGGCTAGAAATCAACTGCTAGAAAAACACTGTAGAGGCTAAACAATATGCTACTGAAAAACCAATTGTTCACTTAATAAACCAAAGAGGAAATCAAAAACAACTGGAGACTAGTGAAAATGGAAAGACAACTTTCCAAAATCTAAGGGATGCAGCAAAAGCAGTTCTAAGATTAAAGTTAACAGCAATACAAACCTACCTCAGGAAACAAACAAATCTCATACAAGCAATCTAACCTTACACTTATAGGAACTAGAAAAAGTAGAACAGCAAAACCTAAAATTAGTAGGAGAAAAAAAATTAAAATCAAGCAGAAATAGATGCTAAAAAACTGATAGAAAAAGTCAATAAACTAAGAGCAAGTTCTTTAAAAACATAAACAAAATCGAAAACATTTGGTCAGACTCATCAAGAAAAAGAGAGTGAATGAGTGAGTAAAAGTAGTTCAGTTGTGTCTGATTCTTTGTGACCCCATGGACTATGCAATCCATAGCATCATTGAGGCCAGAATACTGGAGTGGGTAGCCTTTCCCTTTTCTAGGGGATCTTCCCAACCCAGGGATCGAGCCAAGGTCTCCCACATTGCAAGCAAATTCTTTACCAGCTGAGTCACAAGGGAAGCCCAAGAATACTGGAGTGGGTAGCCTATCCGTTCTCCAGCAGATCTTCCCAACCCAGGAATCAAACCAGGGTCTCCTGCATTGCAGGCGGATTCTTTACCAACTGAGCTATCAGGGAACCCCTAAGAGAAAAGGTCTAAATCACCTTTGGACTGGTTGGATCTCCTTGCTGTCCAAGGGATTCTCAAGAGTCTTCTCCATACCACAGTTCAAAAGCATCAATTCTTCAGTGCTCAGCTTTCTTTATAGTTCAACTCTCACATCCATACATGACTACTGGAAAAACCATAGCTTTGACTAGACGGATCTTTGTTGGCAAAGTAATGTCCCTGCTTTTTAATATGCTATCTAGGTTGGTCATAACTTTTCTTCCGAAGAGCATGTGTCTTTTAATTTCATGGCTGCAGTCACCATCTGCAGTGATTCTGGAGCTCAAAAAAATAAAGTCTGTCACTGTTTCCCCATCTATTTGCCATTAAGTAATAGGACCAGATGCCATGATCTTAGTTTTCTGAATGTTGAGTTTTAAGCCAACTTTTTCACTCAATGTGATATACCTTATTAACAAACTGAAGAATAAAAATCATATGATTATCTCAATAGATGCAGAAAATCCTTCTGGAAAAATTAAATATGTGTTTATGATTAAAAACTCTCAACAAAATGGATATAGAGGGAACATACTTTAACATAATTAAGGTTGTATACCACAAACCTATAGCAAACATCATCTTCAAGGGTTAAAAGTTGAAAGTATTTCTGCTAAGATCAAGAGCAAGACAAAGATGGCCTATTACCACTTTTATTCAATATAACATTGGAAATTCTAGTCACAGAAATCAGACAGAAATAAAAGAAATCCAAATTGGAAAAGAACTAAAACTGATGCTATTTGCAGATGACATAATACTATATATGGAAAATCCTAAAAATGCCACCAAATAAAAAACTACTAGAACTAATAAATGAATGTAATAAAGTTTAGAATACAAAATTAATATATAGAAATCTGTTGTATTTCTAAACAATAACAAACTATCAAAAAAAAGAAATTAAGAAAAGAATACCATTTATAATTGCATCCAAAAGAATAAAATACTTAGGAATAAATCTAACCAAGGAGGTAAAATACTTATATTTGGAAAACTCCAAGACACTGGTGAAAGAAATTGAAGATAACATAAATACATGGAAGCATATACCATGCTCATGGATTGGAAAAATTAATACTGTTAAAATGACCATACTATGTAAAGCAGTTTACAGATTCGATGAAATCCGTATAAAATGCCAAAGAAATTTTTCACAGAACTGAAACAAATAACTCTAAAATATATGTGGAAACCAATCAGCCAAAAAAATCTTGAGAAAGAAGAACAAAACTGGAGTTATCATAGTCCCCAATTTCAAGCAATACTACAAAGCTACAGGTAATCAAAACATATGGTCCAAAAAAAAAATAAGACATAGATCAATGGAACAGAATAGAGAGCCCAAAACTAAACCCACATTTATATGGTTGATCTATGACAAAGGAGATAAGAATATACAATGGGGAAGAGACAGCTTCTTCAATACACTGTATGGGAAAATTGGACAGCTACACGTAAAAGAATCAAACTGGACTACTTTACCATGCCATACACAAAAGTAAACTTAAAATGGATTAAAAACTTAAATTCTTAAAAACTTACACTGTAAAACTCCTGGAAGAAAACATGCAGTACACTTTTTGGCATTGGTCTTAGTCATATTATTTTTTATGTCTCCTCAGACAAGGGGTTTCCCTGGTGGCTCAGATGGTAAAGAATCTGCCTGCAATGTGGGAGACCCAGGTTTGATCCCTGGGTCAGGAAGATCCCCTGGAGAAATCCATAGCATCCCACTCCAGTATTCTTGCCTGGAGAATTCTATGGGCAGTGGAGTCTGGTGGACTACAGTCCATGGGGTCGCAAAGAGTTGGGCACGACTGAGCAATGAGCACTTTCCCTTTCAGACAATGAAACAAAAGCAAAAGATAAACAAATGGAACTACATCAAACTAAACAGTTTTTACATATTAATGAAAACTATCAACAAAATGAAAAGGCAGCCTACAAAAATGGAAGAAAATATTTGCAAATGATACACTACAAAGAACTCACAAAATTCAACACCAAAAAACAAAAAGTGGGCAGAGGATCTCCACAGATATTTTTCCAAAGATATACAGATATCCAACAGACATAAAAAACACTCAACATTACTAATCATCAGGGAAATACAAATGAAAACCACACTGAGATATCTCCTCACACCTGTCAAAATGGCCATTATCGAGCACTTGTGAGAATGTGGAGAAAAAGGAAAGCTCATGCACTGTTGGTAGGAATGTCAACTCATACAGCCACTGTGGAAAACAATATTGAGGTCCCTCAAAAAAGTACAAAATAAAACTATGACTATTCAGCATATCTACTTCTGGTTATTTACCCAAAGAAAACAAAAATGCTAATTTGAACAGATATAAGCACCTGTATGTTCATTGCAGCATTATTTACAATAACCAAGATATGAAAGCAACATAAGTGTTTACCAATAGACAGATGGATAAAGATGTAATATACACATAAATAATATAATTACTGAACCATTAAAATAAATGAAATCTTGCCATTTGCAAAAACGTAGATGACATGGAGAATATAATGCTAAATGAAATAAGTCAGATAGAGTAAGACAAATAATATATGATTTCACTCATGTGGAACCTAAAAAAAATGAATACACATAACAAAATAGAAATAGATTCAGATACATAGAACAAACTGATGGTTATCAGTGGGGACAGGAGTAGGAGGATGAGTGAAATGGTAAGTGAAATAAAGAGGTATAAACTTCCAGTTTAAAAGTAAATCAGTCATAGGAATTAAGAACACATAGAGAATATAGTCAATAATATTGTAATAACTTTGTACAGTGACAGATGTTAACTAGATTATGGCGATCATTTGGTAATGTATAAAAATATCAAATCATTTTGTTGTACATCTGAAACGTATAATATTGTAAGTCAATTACACCTAATTTTTTTAAAAAGACAAGCAAGATTTTTATTTAATCAGCTTTATTAACAATAAACCTAGTAGGGGAGAAATTGCTATCAGTTTTGCAAGACAATTGGGCTCACTGATACTTTCCCCCTCATTTAAGGAGGTCTGGAAATGGCAACCTGCTCCAGTGTTCTTGCCTGGAGAATCCCAGGGACAGTGGAGCCTGATGGGCTGCCGTCTATGGGGTCTCACAGACTTGGACATGACTGAAGCGACTTAGCAGCAGCAGCAGCAGCTCCTGTAGTACCTATGGCATATAGGAGAAGCATGGAAAGAATGCTTCAAGTTGGCAGAGTTCCTCCCTAAGACAAAGAAGAGGGTTGAGCCATGGATGCTTCAATACTTTTCCCACCATCATCAATCAAATCACTCATCCCTTGAGAAAGAGTGAGCAATTGAGTGAAAAAGAGGCAACTGTACACTGTAATGGGGATCGATCCATAAGGAACATACACCCAAGAGACAGTGCTCTCCCTTTGCCCTAAAATATAATAATAATAATAATCTTTTGCAAACCTACCATCCTATTGTCATTATATATCAACTATTAGCCCTATCACTGGAATTAAGAGTTTTAAAAAATGTTATTCAAGATTTGGCTACCCAAACTTATTCTCAATGACTAGAAGCCAATAATAAGAAGAAGTTTCTCTAAAACAACCAATTTGACCAGCAGTCATGAACAATAAACTTGTTTCCACCGGAACTTGTAAAGCCTTCGTTATGATTGTGATTTTGTATTATTTACCATCTATAACATGAAAATGCATATGACACTGGCTTCTTTCCTCTTTTAGAATTTTCTTTTCAGTCAGCTGTTTTCTTGGGGGAAAGATGGTGTTTGCTATTGCACTTTTAGAGCCTTCTTCTCCCAGGCCTACCTCATAAATAATGATGAAGCCTCAGCTACTTAGACCTTTGTTGCAGCCGGCTGCTTTTATTTATGAACAACGTGGGCAGCCAATCATTGTCGGCATGGCCATACAGTGCTACTCTCAAAGAGGAGGCCTCGGGTCACTGAGAAACTGGGGACAGGCTATTACACACTGTGCCTGCCACCCCACCACCATCTCAGAGCTAAGATTTATTCAGCTCACTGGAATTGGCATATATTTTATTGCTGCTATCATAAAGAAACATGGCAGTCTGCTTCTTCTGGTCTATTGCTGTTTGGAACTTTTCCCATTTGCATACTGCCTTCACAAAGCTTCAAAGAAACACTGTAAAGATTTTACAAAGGTTATCAATTACATCATCACCCAGAACATCAAACAGCATCCTCACCAGTTATGACCTATTGAGTGATAAAAAGTGCAGGCTGAAAAACTGTCACGATCAGCTTGTACCTAAGCAATGAAATTTAATAAAATTAAGTTCAAAATAACTTAGAAACAGAGCAAACAAATCGAAGTGGCTGCAATGTTTCTCTTCCCTTATGGATGAGTTAATAAAAAGAAAATGATGGAAGGTCATAAGAAAGTGCAATTTTACTAAAGCAGCAGTTCTAAACTTAAACTTCTTAACAAATCTAGGTAGATCCACCGTTTAATTATCATTTTTAAAGGACTATAATTATGCTGCTCTGATTTTTACTTTGCATTTCTATATTCTCTATTCTCATACCTGGGCTTCCCTGGTGGTTCAGGTGATCAAGAACCTGCCTGCAATGTGGGAGATTCGTGTCTGATCCCTAGGTCAGGAAGATTCCCTGGAGAAGGGAATGGCAACCCACTCAAGTATTCTTGGCTGGACAGAGGAGCCTGGTGGGCTACGGTCCATGGGACCACAAAGAGTCCGACACGACTGAGTGACTAACGCTTTCATTCTCATTACCATGGTCCGTGCGGATGACTTCGGACTTCCTAAAACTTTTACTGTTATGCTGGATTATAGCACCTTGACATAGTGACTCAGTGGAAGAGAAACCCAGAGGCCAAGAGTTGCCGATAGGATCTGACTAGCTGACACTGGAACATCTGCTTCCAATTCAGGTTTCCTCTGAAAGAGCTCAGAATTTCAGTGCTCAAGCTAACTGTTCAGGAGAGAAAGAAAGTAGTATTTGTCAAGTACCTATAATGTTTAAAGTGTCCACATACATTAGGCATTCTGGTGACGGCAGTTTAGTCTCTCAGTTGTGTCCTATTCTTGCGACCTCATGGACTTCAGCCCGCCAGGATCCTCTGTCCATGGGATTTTTTCAGGCAAGAATATTGGAGTGGGTTGTTACTCCCTTCTCCAGTTAGGCATTCTATCAGGCAACAAACGTTTACTGAGGACTTGCTGTGGGCTGGAAACTATACTGGGTGTGCAGTGGTAGTACTTCCTTGGTCATCAACCCACAAACACCTCACATTAGTCTCAACATTATTAATCACTGGCAGCTCCCTAATCTTTCCTCTAGCCCTCTATCACAGCTCAATTGTGACTTGAGCATCTTTATTCAGAAACTCTGTATTAGTTTGCTAGGGCTGGCATAACAAAGTACCACAAACTGGGTGGCTTAAACAGAAATCTATAGTCTTATAGTTCTGAAGGCTAGAGGTTCAAGTTCAAGATGTTGTCAAGGTTGACACCTTCTGGAGGCTATGAGACATTGTCTGTTCCATGCCTCTCTTTGGGCTTCTGGTGGTTTGCTAGCAATCTTAGGCATTCCTTGGCCTATACAACCATCACCCAGATCCCTGCCTTCATGTCCATTTGGTGTTCTCCAGGCAAGCTCATCTGTATCCAAATTTCCCCTTTTTATAAGGACACCAATGATGCTGGTTTAGGACTCACCCTAAAGACCTTGTTTTAACTTGATTACCTCTAGAGAGACCCTATCTCCAAATAAGGTCACATTCTAAAGCACTGAGAATTAGGACTCCAATATATCTATTTTTAGGGATACAATTCATCCCATAACAGCCCTCCAAAGCAAAGGTTCTCTGCATTTTTTCACTCTGACATGTGAACATGACATTCATATGAGGTATGTTTTAACAAAATCCATTTCCACACATTTGCACTCTATCTTTGCCCTCTCTCTTAACAAAAAAATTTTTCATGAGTAATTTTTTTCAAATACCATAAAATTACATTTCACAAGTATTATAATAATGAGTACAGCCCCAACCATTAAAGGCTCTGGTGCCGAAACACTTCAGGTTGTGAATTACTGTTAGATATGGTAGTAACTTCATGCTTTTATCCCAGATCTCAGAATCAATCCATCAATAAACTGTACTAACCCTACCTTCAAAATATATCCCAGGTCTGTCCATGTCTCATTCTTTCCTTTGCTACCAGTGGTCCAGCTATTACTATTAATATGTCTTTTCTGGACTGTTACCTCCCGACTCTTGGGCTATTATAAACACAAAAAAAAAACAGAATAATTCTTTGAAAAAAAAAAGTCAAATTATATCATTTCTTTGCTAAATATCTTCCCAAAGCTCTCCATCTTACTGAGAGTAAAGCTAAAAGCCTTTCAAAAGCTCTAAGACATCACATAATCTGGCTCATTTCCTCTTTATCTCCTATGAGTCTCTCTCCTGCTTACACTGCTCCAGCTGTTCCCTGAACATGCTGGGTTCTTAACACATACTTGTTGAATGAATGAATCAAAAGCACAGAACAAAATTCAAGTGACTGGGAAAAACATTTTTATACTAATTACCCACGAATGTACTCTAATGTTCTAAAAAATTTAAACCATTGAAAACATTAATAGTTCAGCGTCATTTCCCAGGGTTCAAATCCCAGTTCTACCACGTCTAACTATGTGATGCTGGGTACATTATTCATCCTCTTTGTGCCTTGAATACCTCTTCCGTAAAATGAATATAATGAAATTATATAACTTGTAGAATTTTTTGAGGATTTACTGAGTTAAACATAAAAGTACTTTGTGTTTCACATCTGAATGCTATGTGTTAGCTAGTATTACAATCGTTTTAACTATGAGAAGTCTTGACCTTGGACTGATTCAAACATTAAATGACTATATTTTTTCTAATAATTTCCTCATTCTTTCTAACTATTCCCAGTGTTAAACAGACATTCATGGCTCTTCTGGTTTAGCTTGCAGGAGAAGCATGTAGTCTATTTATCACCTGCCTCTGTACTGAAGCCTTTTCCCTGTGATATTGGGAGGAAAGTAGATCTTACCTCCTATGCAATTTGTCTGAGTAAGGTCCCCCTATCACCAAGCTGGTTATCTGTCTTCTCTAAGGCTATCGGGAAGTCAGCACCTCTGTAGAGAAGGGATTCAAATTCTTGTGGGGGTACTTTTTTTTTGGTTCTGTTTTTAAATGAAATTAAATTTACATAATATCAATTAGCCATTTTAAAGGGAACAATCCAGTGGCATTTAGTACAGTCAAAATACCGTGCAATCACCCCACATCTACCTAGTCCCAAAACATTTTCATCACCCAAAAGAAACTCCATATCCATTAACAATTACTCCCCATTTATCCCTCCTCCAGCAACTAACAATCTGATTTCTGTCTCTATAGATTTACATATTCTAGATATTTCTAATATAGAATTATACAATGTTGTTACCTATTGCATCTGGCTTCTTTCACTTAGCTTAGACATAAAGGCAGGTCTGGACATCAGAAAAGATGAGGAATTGGGTCCTCACAGAGAACCTCCAGATGGGAACACAGCCCTACTGACACCTTCACTGTAGGCCAGGCAGACAGACTCACGTGACACTTCTGGTCTCCAGAACTGTGAGATGAAATTTTTGTGTTGTTTTAAACCACAAAGTTGGTGGTAATTTATTGCAGTAGCAATAAGAAATCAACACCTACTTCAAATGCAACCCTCTATCCACCTTGTTATCACTCTGGGGTTAGTGCACAGGACCAATCTCAGCAGCAGGATGAGAACGTGGCTGTCCTCACGAATAGGCAATTCTCTAAACTTAGAATGTAGGGCCTTTACTGACCTTTGTTCTCAACTGAGAGCTTTCTCCATCAAGCCCAGCACTCTTCGCTTAATGCCATTGTACTATACTGGTAATGAGTTATGATACACCTCATGCTTGATGACTGAAACCTCCAACAAATAGGAAATGGTACCAAATCTTCTTGTAGTGATGCTCTTAGCCAGCCATGATCTCTTTCCTGCTGTTGACTCATTATGCCTGACTTAGGGCAAATGCCTGGTCTGTAATTTCAGAATGAGGGCCTGTCTGACTCCAGGGTCCATGTCCCAGGCCCCTAAACTTTACTACCTCCTAGGACCCAGATCAATAAAGCCTCAGGACATGTCTTTTTTCAACAACCTTATATGAACAGGGAGATAAGTGAGGGACTCCATGTTCTGTCCCACTCGAGGCAGCTAATTATTGATCTAAAACAGATTGAACAGAGGAGCTATGGTTCATGCCTTTGGCAAATCATTCTTATATTGCATGTGGGACACACTTTATGAATAGCTTCATTTCTACATGCTGTCCATCCACTGATTCTGTAAAAAAAAAATAAATAAATAACAGATTACAAAGAAAAGCTTATAGGGGAAACTGACTGTAATCTTCTCTTCCAGTGCTTAAGTTTTCTGGCCACTTCAGGGATATTTAAAATACAAATCTTATGTCTCTCCTGTGTCTTCTTCATTGCCCTTCAGTAAAATACTTTGAACATCATATGAAGCTCAAGTTTATCTGCCCCTGTCTATAATTGTTCCTACTCATGGGCTCATGGTGCAAACTGAGTTGAATAATACATACGTTGCATCTCAGTGGGGTCTGCCCACAGTAAGTGATCATGATGCAGCACTCTCTGCCCACCTTGTAGCACTCTTCTTCTCCCTCTTAAAGCTCCTGCTGCTCTGGCCTTCTTTCTGCTTCTCCTCTACTTCACAGATCTTATTCTATTGGGAACACTCTTCCCCCATCCTCCTAACCATCTTCTACCTAAATAATTCCAAGCCCATCCTGAATAATTCCACTCAAACATCACTTCTTCGGGGCAGCCTTCTCTGGCTCTGCCCAACAAACCAGACTGCCTTCTGTGCTCTCATAGGTCTTTTTGTAACTGTAACAGCTCTATTGGGATATCATTCACATACCATTCAATTCACCCATTTAGAGTATACAACACAATGGTTTTTAATATAGTCCCATAATTTTGTAACCATTACCACATTCAATTTTAAAATATCTTCATTACCCCAAACAGAAACTCTATACTCATTAACAGTTGGTCTCTTTCCCCTCAACTCCTCTAGCCCTCAGTTCAGTTCAGTCGCTCAATCTTGTCTGACTCTTTGCAACCCATGAACCACAGCACACCAGGCCTCCCTGTCCATCACCAACTCCTGGAGTTTACCCAAACTCACATCCGTTGAGTCAGTGATGACATCCAACCATCTCATCCTCTGTCATCCCCTTCTCCTCCTGCACTCAATCTTTCCCAGCATCAGGGTCCTTTGAAATGAGTCAGCTCTTCACATCAGGTGGCTAAAGTATTGGCGTTTCAGCTTCAACATCAGTCCTTCCAATGAACACCCAGGTCTGATCTCCTTTAGGATGGACTGGTTGGATCTCCTTGTAGTCCAAGAGACTCTCAAGAGTCTTCTCCAACACCACAGTTCAAAAGCATCAATTCTTCTGTGTTCAACTTTCTTTACAGTCCAACTCTCACATCCATACATGACTACTGGAAAAACCATAGCCTTGACGAGACGGACCTTTGTCGGCAAAGTAATGTCTCTGCTTTTCAATATGCTATCTAGGTTGGTCATAACTTTCCGTCCAAGGAGCAAGTGTCTTTTAATTTCATGGCTGCAATCACCATCTGCAGTGATTTTGGAGCCCAGAAAAATAAAGTCAGCCACTGTTTCCACTGTTTCCCCATCTATTTCCCATGAAGTGACGGGACTGGATGCCATGATCTTAGTTTTCTGAATGTTGGGCTTTAAGCCAACTTTTTCACTCTCCTCTTTCACTTTCATCAAGAGGCTCTTTAGTTCTTCTTCACTTTCTGCCATAAGGGTAGTGTTATCTGCATATCTGAGATTATTGATATTTCTCCCAGCAATCTTGATTCCAGCTTGTGCTTCATCCAGCCCAGTGTTTCTCATGATGTACTCTGCCCTAGGAAAACACTAATATACTTCTGTCTCAATGGATTTGCCCATTCTGGATATTTCATATAAATGGAATTATATAATATGTGCTCTTGTGTGTCTGACTTCTTCCATATAGCAACATGTGTTCAAGGGTTTTCCATATGAGTAGATATCAGCACTGCTTCATTCTTTGATGAATAATATTCCATTATGTGTATGTGCCACCATTCATCAGTTGAAGGATATTGGGTTCTTTTCCATGGACCTTTAAATTTATCAAACAGGAACTATATATTCATGTGATTATTTCTTTAAAGTCTGTCTCTCACACTAGGAAATAAGTCTCTTAAAGACAAGTTTTGTCGCTGCTTTTTGCTCATCACTGTGTCCTCATCAACAAATATTAGTTGAATGAAACAATAAATGAACATATAAATAAATGAATAAACCACAGGAGACCAAACAAAAATGGGAGTTACCAAAGAGGTGTGACTCTTCTTCTCAATATAGGGATCCTCCTTTCAATTTAGCCAGAAAAAATTAGTGAGAGAAATTTCTCACTAATTTCTCCAACATCCTGCAATTTCAACTTTGTACATAATACATGTCAGGCACCACATCAGCTTCACTAGACTCTGGACAACTTGACTTTGCTGCTATTAGGAGCCTCCTCCAAGGGGAGCAGAATCCTGAAGATATGCACTAATGTACCAACTTCCACTTAGAAAATGTATGAGCCCTTTTAAATAACAGAGTTGGTGGAGCTACAAATGATAGGAGAACAAAGCAAGTACAATTTGAGCTTCAGGCTGCCAGCTTTTCAAGCATGCTCCAGGTGGTCTAGCTCTCTTCGGTATTTTGGAGTCAAAGGAAAAAGTGGCCAACTTGGAAGAATCACCATAGCCTGCTATGCTGAAAGATACATGAAAAGCAAAACCTTTGCTAGCAGAAAAGGTGACACCAACCATCCTGAGTAGTCCCTGGTAGGGACAGCAGTCTGGATAAATGAGAATCGTCGGCTGTCCAGTGCAGACATAGTTTTAAGACAGTAAGGCTTATTCATTTTATTTGCTGAAGTTGAAACACTTGGTACTTGTAATGCAGACCTCAGCACAACACAGAGTGTACTGCAGACCAGGTACTAGTCCTGGTGATACCTAACCATGTCTGAGTGCTTACTATGTGGCAGTTGAGCACTCAGCATTGTACACTGTCCTGGCCAGATCCTCAAAGTGCTGCTGCTGCTGCTGCTAAGTCGCTTCAGTCATGTCCGACTCTGTGCGACCCCATAGATGGCAGTCCTCCAGGCTCCCCCGTCCCTGGGATTCTCCAGGCAAGAACACTGGAGTGGGTTGCCATTTCCTTCTCCAATGCATGCAAGTGAAAAGTGAAAGTGAAGTCGCTCAGTCGTGTCCGACTCTTAGCGACCCCATGGACTGCAGCCTACCAGGCTCCTCCGCCCATGAGATTTTCCAGGCAAGAGTACTGGAGTGGGGTGCCATTGCCTTCTCCCAAAGTGATGCTAAGAAGTAGATTTTATAATTAATCCCATCTTATAAATGAGGAAACCAAGGTTATGAGAGGCTATAAACTTTAACACTATGTTTGTAACTGGTAGTGGTAGGGCTGAGACTTGATCTCAGCCAAGTCCTTGTTGTTAATCACCATGCTAAAAGTGTGCCCATCAGAAGCCCTGATTCCAGCTCTAGCACTGATACTCACCAGCTGTATGGACATGAGTGTGTCATCTCATTACTCTGTGACTCTGACTTTTCATCTGTAAAATGAGAAAAGTAATGTCTGTTCAGTATTACAGGAGCATGAGGATCAAGCTGACACTAATGCATTTGAGAGTGCTATGAAAAGTGTGGAAACACTAGAGAAACTGAAGGAAATACATATAACACGATTATTATCAGGCATAATGTCTTCACTAATTGATAACTTGCAAACTTCCATGGGGGGCTGGTTAGGGGGCGGGGCGGATCAAGAACCATGCATCTGATCCATAAATTATTAGTTTGGATGGGGTGGGTTTGCAGTAGTTAAACTTAGGGAGAAGAAAGGGGTGGTACCCATGGGTGCTTTATGGTTGTGATTATGTCATCTTAGCTAATCCTTATCATTCCATCCATCAATTTTATTGCTCTCAGTCAGAGCAGTAATTGTGCAATTGTATTTTCTGGTCCATTGAAGTTTAAGGATACTGTCAAGCCGTGACAAGAGGAGTCAAGTATCAGGTTTACTGAATATATAATTTAACTCTGTGGCCTGCCTTCATTTAAAATCAGAAAAAGCAAATAGAGTTGTCTATGAGTCCTGTCTATGGAAGTGAATCACTGACTCACCTACATATTATGTTTTGATGTCAAATAAAACAAGGACTTCTTAAAATCTCATATACAGGCATATGTGAAAGAAGCTGAGCCAAATTTTCCTTTGTCTACAGAAGAGTGCTGAGCAAGTTTCCTGATGCTTGCCACTCATAAGCTGTTGGGTCTTAGCTGAGGAAAAGGAAAGGAAAATTCACTCACTTTTTAGCAGCATGTCATCTGTCTTATATTATCACCCCTTGGCTCCTCTAGCTTTAAGCACAGAGCCTTACCTGGTTCATCTCCAAGCATACACTGCACTGAGGAGACAGCTTTGCATAGAACAGGTATTCGATAAATCATTAATAACTGACCAAGTTCAAGCTGGTTTTAGAAAAGGCAGAGGAACTGAGATCAAATAGCCAACATCCACTGGATCATCGAAAAAGCAAGAGTTCCAGAAAAATATCTCTTTCTGCTTTATTAACTAAGCCAAAGCCTTTGACTGTGTGGATCACAATAAACTCTGGAAAATTCTGAAAGAGATGGGAATACCAGACCACCTGACCTGCCTCTTGAGAAACCTATATGCAGGTCAGGAAGCAACAGTCAGAACTGGACATGGAACAACAGACCGGTTCCAAATAGGAAAAGGAGTACGTCAAGGCTGTATATTGTCACCCTGCTTAATTAACTTATATGCAGATACATCATGAGAAACGCTGGGCTGGAAGAAGCACAAGCTAGAATCAAGATTGCAAGGAGAAATATCAATAACCTCAGATATGCAGATAGTACCATCCTTATGGCAGAAAGTGAAGAGGAACTATAAAGCCTCCTGATGAAGGTGAAAGAGGAGAGTGAAAAAGTTGGCTTAAAGCTCAACATTCAGAAAATGAAGATCATGGCATCTGGTCCCATCACTTCATGGGAAATAGATGGGGAAACAGTGTCAGACTTTATTTTCGGGGGCTCCAAAATCACTGCATATGGTGATTGCAGCCATGAAATTAAAAGACTCTTACTCCTTGGAAGGAAAGTTATGACCAACCTAGATAGCATATTCAAAAGCAGAGACATTACTTTGCCAACAAAGGTCCGTCTAGTCAAGGCTATGGTTTTTCCTGTGGTCATGTATGGATGTGAGAGTTGGACTGTGAAGAAGGCTGAGCGCCAAAGAATTGATGCTTTTGAGCTGTGGTGTTGGAGAAGACTCTTGAGAGTCCCTTGGACTGCAAGGAGATCCAACCAGTCCTTCCTAAAGGAAATCAATCCTGGGTGTTCTTTGGAAGGAATGATGCTAAAGCTGAAACTCCAGTACTTTGGCCACCTCATGCGAAGAGTTTACTCATTGGAAAAGACTCTGATGCTGGGAGGGACTGGGGGCAGGAGGAGAAGGGGACCACAGAGGATGAGATGGCTGGATGGCATCACTGTTTCAATGGATGTGAGTTTGAGTGAACTCCGGGAGTTGGTGATGGACAGGGAGGCCTGGCGTGCTGTGATTCATGGGGTCGCAAAAGTTGGACATGACTGAGCGACTGAACTGAAGTTGAGTGAATACTTTTCAAAATATTAATTGTCCCTATTCTTCTATAGAACTGAATCTGTTGATCAATCCCAAAATGTTTTTTGGTAGGCTCAGAGTCATTCTGAGATCTTAGGAAACCTTTAGATCAAGACTTTAAAACTTCAAGAATATGTTTTAGTAGCTTGTGTTCTCTTGATTCATTTAAGTGGAAAGGTGCTATGTTCTTGGATAGTGTCACAGTGGACCACAGATAAGCAAAAGTAATCAGGTATAAGAAGGCTAAATTATAGAATATTCGGTCAGAAGGTCATGTGGTAAACAAGAGCCACCTCCATAACTTAAGGCCCATTGCTGCTGCTGCTAAGTCACTTCAGTCGTGTCCGACTCTGTGCAACCCCATGGACTGCAGCCTACCAGGCTCCTCCATCCATGGGATTTTCCAGGCAACAGTACCCATTAAATTGGTTTATTTACAAGCAGGAGTGAAGTCCACTCCACTATCCATTGGTGGGCATAATCTAAGACATTCAGACAAGAAGTCAGTCTGACTTGACTAAGAGTCTACCCTCTACACAACTCATTAGGCCATGGCTCAGTGTGTATGTGTGTGCTCAGTTGTGGCAGACTCTTTTTGACCCTATGGACCATAGCCTTCCAGGCTCCTCTGTCCATGGAATTTTCCAGGCAGGAATACTGCAGTGGGTTGCCATTTCCTACTCCAGAGGATCATCCCAACTCAGAGATCAAATCCACATTCCCTGCATTAACAGATGGATGCTTCACCATTGAGCCACCTGGGAAGCCCAGGACATGTCTCAGAGGGCTATGCAAACCTTCTTAGACCACATTCTGTGGCACTGACCCTACTTAGTCTAAAACTGAGTCGAGTTGAGCCACTTCTAATCCCTCCTTGATAGAGTTTAAGGAACACATTTGTAAGACTGCTAACTCAGTGGCCAAAGACAGAGTTGAAAACACTCACAGCATACATGAATCAAGCCCTCAGTTTTATTTCTGTCATGTTCTAGTCACCTAAACTAGTCAGATTCCTGTGTTCAGAAACACTCTGTGAACCCAGGTGCCATCCTAAGCATGTAGCGTTCTGCAATTACAGAGGGAAAGTAATGCAGGCAGACGATCTGAGAAATCCATCCAAGGGTAATTAATGTTGGACTTGAATTAGTAGAGCTAGCTATTAGCATAACCACCAGCTGAAACTGACTTTACAAGATGCCTACTTCAAACCCTTCAATGACTTCTCATGTCCCTTAGAATAAAACTCCAATATTCTTAGCACAAATTACAAAGCCCTCTATAGCCTGGACCACACCTCTCTCTGCTGCTTCCTCCCTTGTCCTCCCCCTCCCCCCCGCCCCCAAGTCCTCTTCCTGGTATATACCACAACCATAACAGACTTTGGTCTCCTGGCCTTCACATAGCTCTTCCCTCTGTTTTGTATACAACCCCTTCTCTTGCTTGGCCAACTCATCTTCAGGTTTCATTTTGAGTTTAGACATCCCTTCCTGAGTCTGGCCTTCTCAAGACCACCTCCACTCCTCACTAAGTGTCAAGATAACACCCTGACCTTTTACTTTCTTAGGAGCCAGAATACAATGTCAATGCCATCACACACTTGCCCATGCCACACACTGCCCATGCCACATCATAAGCCTGAGTGGATAGAAAGCTCTTTATGTCTTCTTTCCCTATGTTTTCCTAGTATCTAGAATAATGCTTTGTAGTCTATAAACCCTGCTTAAATATTTTATGCTTATTTGGTACTTGACTTAGATGTGCAGGTCAGTTTTGTCCCAAGTTGATATAACATTTAGGCAAGGAAGAGGGAAGAATGATTGCAACTCCACTCACAGGCATAGTAGAGATTGGCATGTAGTCAGACAAGCCTCTTCCATTTTTTCAGTCTCCTACAATCCATTCCATGACCTCTTTATTGCACAATGGATATTTGGTGCCTACCAAGTCCCATCCTTTCCTTCCCTGAGTTAACAATGTGTGCATTGACAGGTGTTGAAATCTTTCATTCCATCCATGTGAACATCACATCCCAACATTTAGAAAGAAAGTACTTAATCAAAAGTTGTGTTAATTATTCTGCATGTGCAGAACAGGGCCCCTAACCAGGTGGAGGAGACTGAGAGTCATTTAGGAGTAATCCTCCCGTGATTTTACATTAACCTGAGGGCCCCAGGAAAAACTGAGTGCATCACCTGTGTTCTGCACAAGATAAATTGAGGGCCAGTCATGCACCAAAAGTCAGGGAAATATCATTATTCTAGTCCTTCTTCCAAACAGCAAATGCTCTTGCTCAGCAAGTCATGAGTGTTCTAGTATTATTGGCTATGGTTTTTTATCCTCAAATTGCCTGGTTTCATATTAGCCATATTCAGTGCAATTTAAAAGAGATCACAGAAACCAATCCTGCATACTAGTATTTCTCGACAACAAAGACAGCCCTCTTATAGGTTATGATCCATTGTCAGAGGCGCTACAGGTAATTTTTTAGTCATACTATTATGGTTAAAAAACAGTCTCTGAGATCATCAAGGCTGAGCATAGATCCCAACACTATCACTTAAAAGCAGAGAAACACTTGTGCAGGTTCCTTCCTCTCTCAGAGCCTGTTTCCTCATCTATAAAATGGTGATAACAGGAAACATTTACAATGCTGTGAAAGAGAAAGTGAAAGTCGCTCAGTCATGTCTGACTCTTTGCAACCCCATGGACTATAGAGTCCATGGAATTCTCCAGGCCAGAATACTGGAGTGGGCAGCCGTTCCCTTCTCCAGGGGATCTTCCCAACCCAGGGATCAAACCCAGATCGCCCACATTGCAGGCAGATTCTTTACCAGCGGAGCCACAGGGGAAGGCCACAATGCTGTGGTTAGCACTAAGTAAGCTGAAGTATGTACAATACCTGATATGGAGCCAGGCACATAGAAAAGATGAGTATAAGGGCCCCGCCTTAAGAGGCTATTGTGACATTTAAGTGACTTAATTTCCTCCAGTTCTTGGCTTGATGCCTGGCATATACTAAACACTCAATAAAGGAAATTGATCTTTGCTATTAACTACGAATGATTATATTACCCACATTTGCAAGGTAAAACTTTTTTTAACTTTTTATTTTATACTGGAGTATAGCCAATTGACAATGTTGGGATAGTTTGAAGTGCACAACGGAGCAACTCAGCCATGCACATACACGTATCCATTCTCCCCCAAACTCACCCCCCAACCAGTCTGCCACATAACATTGAGCAGTGTTCCCTATGATATACAGTAGAACCTTATTTGTTATGCATTTTAAATACAGCAGTGTGTACATGCTGATCTCAAACTCCCTAACGATCCCTTCTCCCCACCCTTCCCCCCGGGTAATCATAAATTTGTTCTCTAAGTCCGTGAGTTCATTTCTGTTTTATAAGTAAGTTAATTTGCATCATTTCTTTTTGGATTCTGCATATAAGGGATATCATATTCTATTTAAGAGAATACTCTTTAATGGAGTAAACTAAGGCAGTTCCTAGAACAATGTCATCCCTGATTACTTGCATTCTAATACACATATTTTCTTTGGTGGGAAAGCATGGGGTGGAATGCTAGCTCAGGGACTAAGGACATCACAAAACCCTGGTAGACTCATATGAAGAGTACACGGCATGTGTGAACTTGTCCCCCCGGGTATCATCACAGATGAAAGGCTGTGAATTCATGAATCACCACTGTGGTCACACAGTGAATCTTGTTTGAACCTAAAGAAATGCCAGGTTTATCTAGAGATTCCAAGTCCATTGTTCCAGACTCTTGATAACCTTTCTGTAGAACTCTGAAGGAAGAGAAGGGAAAATGAGAGTAGATTCACAAAAGCAGATTTATTATAAGCAATATCACACTGAAGACATGCAACGGGCAGAAGGGTAGACAGAAGCCACACCCACAGTGCTCATCCTATGTCTTCACTCTGCTCCTGCTGACTCCTTTGCCAGGAATGCCCTTTGTCACTGTCCCCTGCCTGCTCATCCTCCATATCTCCAACTCTGTAAGTCCTGCTTTCTGCATGAAACTTCCCTGTCAGTGCCATCCACCCTAGCCTGCCCTCCCCTGACTGCTACACGTTCATTAACAGCATTGCTCGAAGAGCCCTTAACCCAGTGCCTAACACATACTTTCATATCTGCTGACAATTATTTTAATCACATACCATCTCAGTTTGTTATTTAATTATTTCCTTCCTCTCTCAAGAGGAATGTAAGCTTCCTGTGGGCATCCATCGTCTTATACTTCTCTTCCATCCATCCCCAGTCCCCATACATCCCACATCACTGAGCATGAGACAGATCACACTCATGAAATTTTAGTAAAGAAAGAAAATAGATCACTAAATCCAACCCCCTAATATTACTGATGAGAAATATCAGATTCAGAGAACTTCAATTGATCAATTTCAAACATACGTATGGTTAAAGAGCCAGGACTGTAACCATAACATTCTGAAACACTACCCAGTGATTTTCAATAACCTTTGCTATCTGTAAACTCTGTGACAGAGTTTAGAAAGAAACTATGACAAAGAAATAGAGAAGAAACTAAATACAAAATACACACACACATACACACTTCAGTGGAAGCCATTGGTGAAAGGACAAACCAGTGGGCAAGAGGTTAATGTGCTGAATGGCCAATTCAACAATTTTTGAATTGTTGAATTTCCCACCATTGGGTAATTGTGGTCATAAAATGAACACAAAGCACGGAGCCAGGGAAACATAGATCCAGCCACATCATCATTTGTTATCACCAGCAAACAGCTCTATACTTGCCAGGTTAAACTTGACCTCTCCCTGTGGACAAGAAACTTGGAAAGGAGAGTAAAACTATCTACTACTTGGTGTGTGATGTTTTTGTGGAATCACTTCCTCCAAAGCTTGGAAAACACAAAGACTTACTTCTATCGTTCTTTGGGGCAACACAATTTACTTTCCGTCCTCAGCCTCCAGCAGCTGGAATGTTATAGTAAACACCAGCAAGCATTAGAAAGAAGATAATGTCAAGTTGACTTTCTCCTCTTCATGCATCTTCAGTTTAACTTCTGCTGACAGAGCATATACCCGCGAAAAGAGAGCCATAAAATTCAACTCTAATTTTGCAGGAGATACTAAAATATATCTTTGGGGGCAATATAGAACCTATCCTTAATGATGTTTACATAGAGGCATGAATAGTAAAATTTGGCTTTTCAGTATCACTTTGAAAAGGCATGATACATTATATTCAATTTTATTAGCTATTCCTTATGGGGTTTTATTACATTATAATAAGGTACACAAAGCAAACTTTACAAACAGCCCAACACGTCCTCCTTATTCAGTTGCAACCTAATTGTAAAATGTCATTTCCATTTCCTTGGTTTCCTAGTAATTGACTCAGATTCTCCTTGGATGACTCAACTACTCCCTGGATGAAAACAAGTTCTGAAGATAAATTAATTTTTTCAGGTCACTTGGGTACCACTGAGTAATTTACTTTGAAGTCAGACAGCACATGAGTAACATGCAAGATTTTGTTTCTGCCACACCAGCAGGCAACAATTTAGAAAGGGAGAGGTAGAAAATTTCTTACACTGATGATTCTTGCCTGGTGTCTGGGTTTTAGGTACAAGAAGCTTCAAATTGCTAGACGGATAGAGAAGAAAATTTTGTTTTCCTTCCATCAGCCCCACCGATGTTTAGTACCTTTTCCTTCCTTTGGAACTACCCTTACAATCAGCATCGGTGTTATCAACATCATTATCTCCATCACAACCATTTACTGAATGCTATGGTGTGCCAGGCATTTAATATCTAACTTACCCTCACTCTGTCTTACCCTATGAAATAGGCATTTTTCCCATGATAGAAGTAAGGAAACTGAATATTAGTGATGTTAGGAAACTATCCAAAATGTTCCAGTCCTTGATCCAGAATGCAAGCCCAGGTCTGTCTGAAGCTAGAATTTGAGATTCTAACTGCTCCTCCCCACACATTCTCCAGCTACCCAGAATCACAGAGTGTCCATGTCACCTAAGCCCTCCTATACAACACGACTCCAAACAGGCTCCTGTCTACCAAAGAACATCAGTTGCCAAAAGCCCTGCTTTTTCTTGTCCTTGAAAAAAACTCCTATTTCCTCAAATGTATTCAGTCCAATTGCTTTTATCCAAAATCATATTCAAATCATATGGATGATTTGCTGCTGCTGCTGTTACTTTGCAACCCTGCAGACTGTAACCCGCCAGGCTCCTCTGTCCATGAGATTCTCCAGGCAAGAATACTGGAGTGGTTTGCCACGCCCTCCTTCAAGCAATCTTCCCAACCCAGGGATCAAACCCGAGTCTCATGTCTCCTGCATTATAGTGCCACCTGGGATGCCTATGGATGATTTAACAGACTCTTAATCTACCCAAAGATAGTCATTCTTGTATTTACACTCACATCCCCAAATAATCTCTAACTAGTATGATTTTAAGCAAAGAGTTAAGATGGCATTAAAATAATTTAGGGAGTTAAAATTGGACTATGTAGCAGATGACCACATGGCAGCCAGTCCTGACTCATGCTTCCTTGAAGCACTTCCTCTGCCCAATCTTTACCTGGATTCTCCCTCAAAAATAATAATTGTGACTCCTTCCCATCCTCCCTTGTGGAACAACCCAGCAGGAGCAGGTTTAGAGGGGATATGGAGCCCTGTGATCACTATTAGACATGGACTGGTTCAAATCTACATACCTATGCTTCAAGGAATGCCTTTTATTTTTAAGATGATAGTCATTTTCTCTTGAGGATAAATGTAATATATGTTCACCATAAAACATTTGGAAAATACAGAAAATAAGAAAATAAAAGCCATCTATAATCTTACTTCCAGTTTATTACCATGTCAACTGTTGGTTATATTTTCTTCCAAGAGAGAGTGAATGAGCTATGGAAAGCTGTATAAACACAAAATTGGCAATTTTTTGTGTTTTCATGAACTACCTACTGCATAAATAGTTTAGAATCCTGTTTTCTCATGCCAAGCCTTATATCACAAGTATTTCCCCTTATCCTTTAAATATCCAAAAAAGGTGCATTGCCATTGTTCTGTGATCTACTGCTGTCACCTTCCCGTATTATTGAGCATTTAAGTTACGACCCATTTTTTTCTTCTTTTAAACCATGCTCTGGCAAATGTCCTCGCATTAAGTCTTTATCCTCACCTCTGATTACTCCTTCTAAAAAGAGAGTTGTCGTTGTTGTTTAGTCGATAAGTTCTGTCTGACCCTTTGTGACCCCATGAACTGTAGCCCACCAGGCTCCTCTGTCCATGGGATTTCCCAGGCAAGACTACTGAGCAGGTTGCCATCTCCTTCTCAGGGGATCTTCCCGATCTAGAGATCAATTCCAGGTCTCCTGCTTGGCAGATGGATTCTGCACCTCTGAGCCACCTAGGAAGGCTTTAAAAGCAACTTCACTTTCACTTTTCACTTTCATGCATTGGAGAGGGAAATGGCAACCCGCTCCAGTATTCTTGCCTGGAGAATCCCAGGGATGGGGGAGCCTGGTGGACTGCCATCTGTGGGGTCACACAGAGTCAGATGACTGAAGTGACTTAGCAGCAGCAACAGCAGGCAGATTTTAAGTAGCTCTATCCAAGTTGAATTTTAATTTTAATATTTTTGATACATATTCCTCAAAAGTAAAGATTAAAAGTTGCATGCATGCTCAGTCACTCAGTCATGTCTGAATCTTTGCAACCCCATCAACTGTAGCCCACCAGGCTCCTCTGTCCATGAGATTTTCCAGGCAAGAATACTGGAATGGGTTGCCATGCCCTCCTCCAGGAGATCTTCCTGACCCAGGGATTAAATGTTAAAAGAAGACAATTTACATGAAAAGGACCTGAATATTTACAAATTACTCAAGTCACAATCATTTATTTTTGATCACTATAAAAGACAAAAATCTCATCATTCTGTTTCTTTTCAATAAAATGTATTTTATTTCTAGTAAGGTTGAATACTTTTATAAATTCAGAGAGTCTTTGTTTATTCTTATGTGGATTGCCTCTTTCTCACCATCTTTTTAATTGAGATGTCAATGTTTTCTTGCTTATTTTATGAGCTTTATATGCATTACTATATTTATTGCAGACATTTTTTCTAATGTTTTCCTTTGTGATTTCTTTCATTGCTTTTGTATCTTGAAATTCATTCCCATCTCAAGATCACATACATATTTATGTTTCCTTCTAGTATTTCATGATTTCACTTTTCATGTTAAAAATTACAAATCACTTGTAATGTATTTTGTCTATAGTTTGATGTAAGAATATAATACGTTTTGCTCAAATAATAGATTTATATAACACTGCTTTTTGAATGGACTATAAGTTCCTCATTGGTTTAAGGTGACTTCCTTAATATATATGAAATTCTGATATATACTGCATATGAATTTTGTACTAGGATTATAGAGGTAGTTTTGATCACACTCACTAGAGTTCTAAAATCTGACAGGTTATCAGAGGGTTTTTAATCAAAGTATAGTTGGCTTACAGCATATTAATTTCAGGTGTACACTATAGTGATTTTATATTTTTACACATTATGAACCAAGGTTAGTAGAATATTCTTGTCCACATTCACTGTGCCATGCATTATATCTCTTACTTATTTAACTTACTTATATATCTTATTTCATAACTGGTAGTTTGTACCTCAATCAACATCACCTATTTCACTCA
The DNA here is from genome assembly GCF_029407905.1 of Bubalus kerabau. Lineage (NCBI taxonomy): Eukaryota > Metazoa > Chordata > Mammalia > Artiodactyla > Bovidae > Bubalus > Bubalus kerabau. Next base: position 225,672,052 of record NC_073624.1, read on the forward strand.
TCCTTCCATCCCCCTCCACTCTGGAACCACCAGTTTGTTCTCTGTATCTGTATCAGTTTTTGCTTCCTTATATTTGCTCACTTGTCTTTTTAGTTGCCACATATAAGCAAAATACACAACTCTCTCTTAGAGGCCAGCATATCTTCTTACCAAAACCAAACACTACCAAAAAAAAGACAATTACAGGTCAATATCCCTAGTGAATTGAGTTGAATGTATGCTGAAACATCCTAAAGGAAATCAGTCCTGAATATTCATTGGAAGGACTGATGCTGAAGCTGAAACTCCAATACTTTGGCCATCTAATGAGAAGAACTGACTCATTTGAAAAGACGCTGATGATGGGAAAGATTGAAGGTGGGAGGAGAAGGGGACGACAGAGGATGAGATGGTTGGATGGCATCACTGACTCTGGACATGAGTTTGAGTTGGCAATGGACGGGGAGACCTGGAGTGCTGCAGGCCATGGGGTCGCAAAGAGTCGGACACGACTGAGCAACTGAACTGAACTGAACTGACTAATCCCTAGTGAAAACAGAAGCAAAAGTCCTCAACAAATATTGGCAAACTGAATTCAACAGTACATTTAAAGGATCATAAAACATAACCAAGTGGGATTTATACCAAGAATGTAAGGATTTTTCAATATCTACAAAGCAATCAGTGTGACATGCCACATTAACAAATTGTAGAATAGAAACCATATGAGCATCTCAATAGATGCCAAAAAAAACTTTTGACAAAAATCAACACCCATTTATGATAAAACTGTCTAAATAGCACAGAGGGAACCTACCTCAACATAATAAAGGCCATATGTGACAAATCTAACATCATACTCAAAGGTGAAAGGCTAAAAGCAGTTTTTCTTGTCAGAAATAAGACAAAAATCACTCTCCCCACTTTCATTCAACATAATTTTGGAAGTCCTAGCTATGGCAATCTGGAGAAGGCAATGGCACCCCACTCCAGTACTCTTGCCTGGAAAATCCCATGGATGGCGGAGCCTGGTGGGCTGCAGTCCATGGGGTAGTGAACAGTCAGACACGACTGAGTGTCTTCACTTTCACTTTTCACTTTCATGCACTGGAGAAGGAAATAGCAGCCCACTCCAGTGTTCTTGCCTGGACAATCCCAGGGACAGCAGAGCCTGGTGGGCTGCTATCTATGGGGTCGCACAGAGTCGGACATGACTGAAGTGACTTAGAAGCAGCAGCAGCTATGGCAATCAGAGAGGAAAAAGAAGTAAAAGGGATCCAAACTGGAAAAAAGAAGTAAAATTGCCACTGTTTGCAGATGACATGATGTCATATGTAAAAGATCCTAAAGACACTACCAGGAAACATCTAGAGCTCATCAGTGAATTCAGTCAAGTTGCAGGATACAAAATTAATACACAGAGATCTGTTGCACTTCTGTACACTAACAATGAAAGGTCAGAAAGAGAAATTAAGGAAACAGGCCCATTTACATTGCATAAAACATGCCGAGGAATAAACCTACCTAAGGATCCAAAAGATCTATACTCTGAAATCTATAAGAGGCTGATGAAAGAAATGAAAGATGATCAAAAGTAAAAGATGGAAAGATATACTATGCTCTTGGATTAGAAAAATGAATATTATCAAAATAACTACCCAAGGTAATCCATATATTCAATGCAATACTTAGAAAATGAGCAATGGCATTTTTCATAGAACTAGAACAATTTTTTTTTAATTTTTATGGAAACACAGAAGAGTTCAAATAGTCAAAGCAATCCCAAGAAAGAAGAACAGTGCTGGAGAAATCAGGCTCCCTGACTTCAGACTATATTACAAAGATATAATCATCAAAACAATATGGTCCTAGCACAAAAATAGGTCAATGGAACAGCATAGAAAGACCAGAAATGAACCCATGCACCTATAGTCAATTAATCTATGACAAAGGAGACAAGAATATATAATGGAGGAAAGACAGTCTCTTCAATAAATGGTGCTGGGAAAACTGGATAGCTACATGTAAAAGAATGAAATTAGAACATTCTCTAACACCATAATAAAAATAAATTCAAAATGGATTGAAGACCTAAATGTAATACTGGATATTCTAAAACTCTTAGAGGAAAACATAAGCAGAACACTCTGACATAAACCTCAGTAATATCTCTTTGGATCCACCACCTAGAGTTATGAAAATAAAAACAAAAATAAGGACTTTCCTGGTGGTCCAGTGGTTAAGAATTTGCCTGCCAATGCAGGGGACACAGGTTCCATCTCTGGTCTGGGAAGATGCCGCATTCTGTAGGACAACCAAGCCCATACACCACAACTACCGGAGCCCACACACTCTAGAGCCTGTGTCCCGCTACTACTGAGCCTGTGTGCTACAACTAAAGACCATGTGCTCTAGAGCTCACGTTCTGCTACAAGAAAAGCCACTGCAATGAGAACACCACACACCTCAACTCGAGAGTAGCTCCTACTCACAGCAACCAGAGAAAGCCTGCACAAAGACCCAGCACAGCCAAAAATGATAAATAAATAAGCAAACACAAATAAAAAACCTGAAGATAAATAAATGGGACCTAACTAAACACTTTTGCACAGCAAAGGAGACCATAAACAAAATGAAAAGACAACCCACAGAAAGGGAGAAAATATTTGCAAACAAAGTAACCAACAAGAAATGTATCTCCAAAATATATAAAGAGTTCATGCAGCTCAACAGCCAACAAACAACCTAATCAAAAACCGGGCAGATGGTCTAAATAGACATTTATTCAAAGAAGACATACAGATGGCCAAAACACATGAAAATATGTTCAACATTGCTAATTATTAGAGAAATGAAAATCAAAACTATAATGAGATATCACCTCACACCAATCAGAATGGCCATCATCAAAAATCTACAAACAATAAATGCTGGAGAGAATGTGGAGAAAGGAAACATTCTTACACTGTTGGTGGGACTGTAAATTGATATAGCCACAATGGAGAATAGTACAGAGGTTCCTTAAAAAACTAAAAATAAAACTACCATATGACCCAGCAATCCCACTACTTGGTATATAGTATGAGAAAACTATTACTTCAAAAAGACACATGTACTCCAACCTTCATTGTAGCACTATTTACAATAGCCAGGATGTAGAAGCAACCTAAATGTCCATCAACAGATGAATGATTAAAGAATTTGTGGTACATATATGCAATGGAATATTACTCAGCCCTAAAAAGGAACCATTTGTAGTGATGTAGATTAACCTAGAATCTGTTATACAGAGTGAAGTAAGTCAGAAAAAAAAAAAAACAAATATCCTATATTAACACACACACACATATATATATATATTCTAGAAAAATGATACTGATGAATCTATTTTCAGGGTAGGAATAAAGACACAGACATACAGAATAGACTTGTGGACACAGCAGGGGAAAGAGAGAGTGGGACAAATAGAGAGAAAACTGATAGCTAGTGGGAAGCCACTGTACAGCACAGGGAGCTCGGCTTGGTGCTCTGTGATGACCTAGAGGGGTCAGATAGGGGTAGGGTGGGGGGAGGCTCAGCAGGGAGGGATATATGTGCATATACAGCTGATTCACATTGCTGTACAGCAGAAACCAACACAACATTGTAAAGCAATTATACTATAATAAAAAAAATTAAGAGAAAAAAATAGACAATAAGCAATTCACCTCACATTCTGACTATCATCAAAAAGTCTAAAAATAATAAATGCTGGAGATTATGTGGAAAAAAGAAAGCCCTGTACACAGTTGTTGGGAATGTAAATAGGTGTAACCAATATGGAGGTTCCTCAAAAAACTAAAAATAAACTACCATATAATGGGATAGCAATCCCATTCCTGGGCATATATCTGGAGAAAGCCATAATTTGAAAAGACACATGCACCCCAGCTCACTGCAGCTATTCACAATGGCCAGGACTTGGAAGCAACCTAGACATCCATCAACAGAAAAATTAAAATGTACAATGGAATTTTACTCAGACATTAATAAAAACACTGAAATAATGCCATTTGCAGCAACGTGGATGGACCTAGAGATCATCATACTAAGTGAAGTTAGCTAGACAGAAAATATCACAAGATATTGCTTATATGTGGAATCTAAAAAAAAAAAAAAAAGATACAGATAAACTTATACACAAAAACAGAAATAGACCCACAGACACAGAAAACAAACTTACAGTTGCCAAGAGGAAAGGGTGGGGTAGTGACAAATTAGGAGTTTGGGATTAATATATACCGCTTCCCTGGTGGCTCAGAGGTTAAAAGTGTCTGCCTGCAATGCGGGAGACCTGGGTTCGATCCCTGGGTCTGGAAGATCCCCTGGAGAAGGAAATGGCAACCCACTCCAGTATTCTTGCCTGGAGAATCCCATGGACAGAGGAGCCTGGTGGGCTACAGTCCACGGGGTCGCAAAGAGTCGGACACAACTGAGCAACTTCACTTTCACTTTCATACATAAAATAGATAATTAACAAGGACCTACTATACCAGGGAACTCAAAGAACCTGAAAAAGAATAGATATATGTATAAACTAAATTACTTTGCTATACACCTAAAACTAACACAACATGGTAAATTAACTATACGCAATATAAAATAAAGATCAAATTAAAAAAAGGATCATATATCATGATCAAGTGGGATTTTTTTCCGGGGATACAAGGATGGTTGAATATCTGCAAATCAACATGATACACCACATTTACAAAATGAAGGATAAAAATTACATGATTATTTCAACATATGCAGAAAAAGGAGTTGACAAAATTCAATATTCATTCATGATAAAAATCTCAAGTTTATTCTTACCACTGTTGTCCATTCCAAAAGTCACTTTCACAAGATGTCTTTTCTGATCACCCAGTGAAAATCACCCCTCAGGCACTCAGATATTTTTTTATTCTTTTATACTATTTGTCAAAGTATTTATCATAATCTTATACTTGCTTACTAATGTTTTTGCTTGTTTATTGACTATGTCCTTCACTACTACAGAAACTCAAGGAGAACTGGAACCTTGTCTATTAGAGTCACTAATATATTCTCAAAGCCTAGAACATGGTACATAATCAATCAATATCTATTAAAAGAATAAATAAGCAATTCCAGGAATTTTATCAATGTCCGTCTACATTTGAATTTCCCCCAGTCTTGCTAAACTACTATGACTCTAAAAAATATCTTAGTTTTTTGGACAAATTCCCCTCTCCTATTCATTGTCAAAATTATCTTTGTTTATTATTCTAGATTATTTTTTGAATCAGCTTGTCAGATTCTTTGCCTCACCTACACTTTGTTTTATATCCCACCTCCTGAAGAAAACACGGACATTAAATCACACCATAAATACATTAGGGAAGAACTGACACTGTTCAAAATGAGAAGAATATCGAATTGCTCGATGTTCTCATAAGACTGTAGAAAAACATCTGATACTCAAGCCTCTAAAAACATGGATTCTCAAATCTGAAAAGATCAACTTGCTTCTTATCCAAATAAGAATTTGAGACCCACATTGATTTGTCCATGACGTCACAGCAAGCACTGACCCTATCAAAAAAACTTATAAATTATTATCTATATCAAAATATACTGATGAGAATAATAAAGCAAAATTTCAAATATTTTCCTACACTGGAGAAGAGACCATTTCACAGTACAAAGGAGGAAGCAGAATTTCAGCCATTTCCAGGGGAAGTGGACTGTGGAAAGTAATAATCTATGTAATTGTAGTGTTGGGATGAAATCAGTATGTCCATGGCAGTACTGTGGCATTGATTTCAGTGCACTTAAACTGACAAAGTGCTCAGGCCTCACTGATTACACAGAAGCTCTTGAGAATTTTTTTCCATAGAAAAATCACAAGTATCACTCTAACTAAATCAGAGTCTCTAAGATAGAAAAGCCTTCTATATGAGGGACCCTCCCAGGAAAACTGTTCTTAACCAGAGTCATTTGGGGTTGGTTTGGGGGATGGGGGTTTCTTTGGCTTTCTTTATTGAGTATAGTTGATTTATAATATTATATTAGTTTTGGGGTGTACAAAATAGTGATTCAAAGTTTTTACGATTGTACTACATTTACAGTTATTATAAAATGCTGGCTATATTACCAGAATAATTTGGATAAGCCACCAACTCACTTTACTAATGCTCACATGAGCATTTACTCTCACATTCAAAACCTTTCCCTCCATCTCCTTTATCTCTTAAATAAAGATTGAACTTCTTCAGCTTGACATTAAAGATCATTTGGTATTAAATGCTGCTGAGCTATAGTCTAGATCTACTACTCCAGTCTCATTGTTTGATACACATACCTGACCTCTATTCCATCCTACATTCTTATGAAAGTGAAAGTGAAAGTCGCTCAGTCGTGTCCAACTCTTTGCGACCCCATGGACTATATAGTCCTTGGAATTCTAGAGGCCAGAATACTGGAGTGAGTAGCCTTTCCCTCCTCCAGGGGATCTTCCCAACCCAGGGATAGAACCCAGGTCTCCTGCTTTGCAGGTGGATTCTTTACCAGCTAAGCCACAACGGAAGCCCAAGAATACAGGAGTAGGTAGCCTATCCCTTCTCCAGTGGATCTTCCCAACCCAGGAATCGAACCTGAGTCTCTTGCATTTCAAGAGGATTCTTTACCAACTGAGCTATCAGAGAAGCCCTACATTCCTATACTACACACTAAATATTTCTCTTACAGGTCATGCTGCATTGATCTATATATATGAGCCACTTTTGAACCAGCTTAAATATGTGTTTCTCCAGATAGACTTGCTTTCTCTAGAGAAATTTCACTCTCTGAGCATGTTTACATTCATATACTGCTGCTGCTACTGCTGCTGCTAAGTCACTTCAGTCGTGTCCAACTCTGTGCAACCCTATAGACGGCAGCCCACCAGGCTCCGCTGTCCCTGGGATTCTCCAGGCAAGAACACCAGAGTGGGTTGCCATTTCCTTCTCCAATGCATGAAAGTGAAAAGTGAAAGTGAAGTCGCTCAGTCAGGTCCGACTCTTCGAGACCCCACGGACTGCAGCCTACCAGCCTCCTCCGTCCATAGGATTTTCCAGGCAAGAGTACTGGAGTGCCAGTGGGGTGCCATTGCCTTCTCTGACATTGATATACTACACACTAAATATACTCAGAGTGAAATTTCTCTAGAGGTAACAAGTCTATCTGGAGAAGCACACATTTAAGCTGGCTCAAAAGTGGCTCATATATATAGATCAATGCAGTGTGACCTGTAATAGAAAAAGACAAGAAACAACCATGTCTCCTATCAGTAGAGGACTTATTCAATCCAATATGGAGTACAATACAGCTATTAAAAAGGAATGAGGACTATCTGTAGTCCTATCTACTATAGGACTATCTGCTGCTGCTGCTGCTAAGTCGCTTCAGTCGTGTCTGACTCTGTGCAACCCCAGAGACGGCAGCCCACCAGGCTTCCCTGTCCCTGGGATTCTCCAGGCAAGAACACTGGAGTGGGTTGCCATTTCCTTCTCCAATGTGTGAAAGTGAAAAGTGAAAGTGAAGTCGCTCAGTCCTGTCCGACTCTAGCGACCCCATGGACTGCAGTCTACCAGGCTCCTCTGTCCATGGGATTTTCCAGGCAAGAGTACTTGAGTGGGCTGCCAGTGCCTTCTCCGATAGGACTATCTACTGCGAAGTAAATGCTACAGTAAAATATGACATGAAAAACAGCAAGTTGGAGACAAGTATGTAAAGTTTACTACTATTCATCTAATAAAGATGAAATGTAAGTACATCTATATAGTTTCTGCTATTCATCTAATAAAGACAAAACATAAAGTACATTTACATAGTTTCTGTATTTTTTAAACTGAAAAATCAAGCCATAGATTTTTAAATTGATTCTTATAAAAAGAAGTAAATAGAATTGATGGATAAGACCTGAAGCTAGACTTATTTTACACATCTTGCTTTTAGCTTTGACATCCAAAACATAACTGGTAATTATAAAATAAAATTTAATATAAAAATATAATTTCTAAACTTTAAAAATTAAACAAATTAAGCTATGTTTTGAGTTGTGGCATAACAATACAGAAAACAACTATTCCAAATGACCTATAAAAACCAGTAATCTGACTGCAACTTCAAAGTGGATATACCTTAAGATATGAAAGAATTGGAAACAAAATGTATTGATACTGATCCTATTGTTGACAGTAGTGTTGGTTTCTTATTCTGAGGCTATTGTGAATGTATTGCATGTTTAAGCGAAAAAGCAATTATGCTGGTGTTTCTGAGAGCTGAGATGTCCAGCACGGGAAAAAGGAAATAGATATGATTGATAAAATGAAGTAAAAAGTCCATAGTCCCAAATATGGATATCTGTATAAGTGTCTGTATAATGTATTATGGTTTCCCAGATAGCTCAGTGGTAAAGAATCCACCTGCTAATGCAGGAGACACAGGAGACATGGGTTCGATCCCTAGGTCAGGGAGATCCCCTGGAGGAGGAAATGGAAAACCACTGCAATATTCTTATTTAGAAAATTCCAGGGACAGAGGAGCCTGGCAGGCTACAGTCCATGGGGTCGCAAAGAGACAGACATGACTAAGCATGCATGCACACATGATTTATGATATATTTTATCTGTTAAAATTTATATTCCTATCTTTGTCTATTGAAAAAGTAAAAAAAAGGATGAATTCTGCAGCAAAGAGCACCCCTAATACTCAAGCTGGGTCTCTAAATACCACTTCCCATTTAAAGGAACTAGGGCTCCTTGGTCAGGGCGTTTGGAGAGGAGCTTCCCTGATAGCTCAGTTGGTAAAGAATCCACCTGCAGTGCAGGAAACCTGAGTTCCATTCCTGGATCTGGAAGATCCCCTGGAGAAGGGATAGGCTACCCACTCCAGTATACTTGGGTTTCCCTTGTGGCTCAGCTGGTTAAGAACCTGCCCACAATGCTGGGGACCTGGGTTCAATACCTGGGTTGGGAAGATCCTCTGGAGAAGAGAAAGGCTACCCACTCCAGTACAGTCCATGGAGTCGCAGAGTCGGACACGACGGAACAACTTTTACTTTCACTTTTCACTTTCAGGGCTTCCTGGAGAAATGACTAAATATAAGTCTGTGTAGGGAGTCTCTAAGTTGAGCCTGGAACATCTTTTTATCAAATAATCTATGAAAGAGTTCAAGGGTCATGTCAAAAGAACCCAGGAGCCAATTCTAACAGATAACCCTTAGTTCAAATTGGAGTAAATTGAATCATAACTGCAATTAGACTCATAACTGCAATGTCAAAACATGAAATAATTTTAATCCATGATAATGAGACAAGGAAATCATAGGCCATTTTTGGATGCAATGGAATCAACTCAGATTGAGAACTAATTAAAAGGAAAAAGAAGAAAAATTAGCAGAAGAGAAACAAAGGCAGAAAGTAGTAAATATTTGCCTTTATAAGAATTCTATCTCAGAGCAATCTATAAATAGCTAGTAACTTGGGTTTGAATCAGAAAATTCAAAATATGAAAATTGTATAGGAAATAAATACCTGGCTTCTTCAATAAAAAATTTATAAAAAAGAGAGAGAGAGAGTGAGAGAGATGGCAGATGAGCTCATTAATTAAGAGAGACTTGAGACATATTATCTATTAAAACCTGTAACCTTATTTGGATCCTAACTCAAACAAACTGTGGAACACAAAACAAGGCAATGTTCAACATTTAATGATATGAAAAAATTACCATTAAAATATTTAAATTTTATAATGGCATTATAATTTTATTTTTTAACAAATTATTATCTTTTTAATATAATGCTGTAATGTTCATGAATGAAAAGACATATAAGATTTGCTTCAAAACAATTGGGAGTATTGGTTAGTAAGGAAGGGTATAAATGAAAGAAGATTAGGTAGGAGGTTCCAATTTCTGAACCTGGGCAGATGAATCCATAGAAATTTACTATGATATTCTCTCTACTTTTGCATATGTTTGAAATTTTCCAAAATAAAAGTTAAATATATAAATCAGTATAATTTCTAGAAAAATTGCGTTACTGTTAGGCCCCACAAACAGAGTATGTGTATGTGCATTTTCCCATATCCATAGTAACAATGAATTATAATACTGATAAGCAGTACTTTGTTTTACTTTGAGTCAGTCCATGTATATCTAGTCCATGATACATTAATGACAAGTAGCATTAACTTTTTCTTACTAATTATTGAAATGCAGCTTACATTTGATCACTTTTATGATCTCAGCTTTGAAGAATTCTGCTCACTTCAATAAAATACATGAAAAGGAAATATTTTGAACATGTTCATTAAATATATATTTTATATACATTATACAAACAAAGGTATAATACATTTAAGTGCATACCTTAATAGACTTTCTTCCTATTCCCCTAAATATGTATATATATAGGCTTCAGCAATATGTGAACTGTGAACTTCCAAATGTTCAAGCTGGATTTAGAAAAGGCAGAGGAACTGGAGATCAAACTGCCAACATCCACTGGATCATCAAAAAAGCAAGAGAGTTCAGGAAAAACATCTATTTCTGCTTTATTGACTATGCCAAAGCCTTTGACTGTGTGGATCATAATAAACTGTGGGAAATTCTTCAAGAGATGGGAATACTAGACCACCTGACCTGCCTCTTGAGAAACCTGTATACAGGTCAGGAAGCAACAGTTAGAACTGGACATGGAATAGAAAAAGGCTATACATATATACAGTCAAGGCTGTATATTGTCACCCTGCTTATTTAACTTATATGCAGAGTACATCATGAGAAACACTGGGCTGGATGAAGCACAAGCTGGAATCAAGACTGCGGGAGAAATATCAATAACCTCAGATATGCAGATGACACTACCCTTATGACAGAAAGTGAAGAAGAACTAAAGAGCCTCTTGATGAAAGTGAAAGAGGAGAGTGAAAAAGTTGGCTTAAAGCTCAGCATTCAGAAAACTAAGATCATGTCATCTGGTCCCATCACTTCATGGCAAATAGATGGGAAAACAGTGGTAACAGTGGCTGACTTTATTTTTCTGGGCTCCAAAATCACTGCGGATGGTGATTGTGATTGCAGCCATGAAATTAAAAGACGCTTGCTCCTTGGAAAGAAACTTATGATCAATCTAGATAGCATATTCAAAAGCAGAGACATTATTTTGCCAACAAAGGTCCATCTAGTCAAGGTTATGGTTTTTCCAGTGGTCATATATGGATGTGAGCGTTGAACTATAAAGAAAGCTGAGCGCAGAAGAATTGATGCTTTTGAACTGTGGTGTTGGAGAAGACTCTTGCGAGTCCCTTGGACTGCAAGGAGATCCAACCAGTCTATTCTGAAGGAGATCAGTCCTGGGTGTTCATTGGAGGGCCTGATGTTGAAGCTGAAACTGCAATACTTTGGCCACCTGATGCAAAGAGCTGACTCATTTGAAAAGACTCTGATGCTAGAAAAGATTGAGGGCAGGAGGAAAAGGGGATGACAGAGGATGAGATAGTGGGATGGCATCACCAACACAATGGACGTGGGTTTGGGTGGACTCCGGGAGTTGGTGATGGACAGGGAGGCCTGTCGTACTGTGATTCATGGGGTTGCAAAGTTGGACATGACTGAGAGACTGAACTGAACTGAAAATATTGTCTCTCTCTCTCTCTCTCTCTCTCTCTCTATATATATATATATATACACTCTCTTAAATGTGTATATATATATATAAAATAATGAGTTATTGTCTCTTGGTGATAGGTTTATGAGTCATTTGAGGTTTTATTTATTGTGTTTTCTAAAACAGTGAACATGTCAGTTCTACAAGTAGTAAAGTTTAAGAGTCATAAGGGAAACACATAGACACACATATACAAATTGAAAACCAAAGTCAGTCAAAGGGAAATTACATGTCAACCATGTTACCTTACTGTACCATTTACTCCTTGGGTATAACCTTCCATTGACAGGTTCATTGATAGTGACACCAAGAGAAAAATCAATCTTTTAAGTCTTTGCATCCAAAGGGGAGAGGTAAACATGGATAGTAGGTTGGAAACAGTAAATCAGAAGATAAAAGTCCTCACAGAGAACATAAATCAAATTGCAAAACCTGCAGGGCTCCATCTTTGCCAAATCCATAATTTATCTATCCATCCATTAACTCAACAAACTCTCATTTAACACCTCAAAGTGCCAGGCTACAGACTAGAACACACTATTATTATATATGACACATTCTGGCCCTTAATGAGTTCAGACTGCTAGTTTAAAAAAAAAAAAATTACTTGAGATTATCAAACCCTGCTTAGCTTCAGGTTTCATGAGTTATAGTCCCTGCCTTGCTAAAAGTAGACTATTTATAAATCAGATACATCTAATGTCTCTGCCCTCCCTAAAAAAAATGGCATCAAAGTTGTGTTCTGCTGTCAGGATAATCAAAGTATTCAGTTCAGTTCAGTCACTCAGCCGTGTCCAGCTCTTTGCGACCCCATGGACTACAGCACACCAGGCTTCCCTGTCCATCACCAACTCTTGAGCTTCCTCAAACTCAAGTCCATTGAGTTGGTGATGCCATCCAGCCATCTCATCCTCTGTCGTCCCCTTCTCCTCCCGCCTTCAATCTTTCCCAGCATCAGGGTCTTTTCAAATGAGCCAGTTCTTCTCATCAGGTGACCAAAGTATTGGAGTTTCAGCTTCAGCATCAGTCCTTCCAATGAATATTCAGGACTGATTTCCTTTAGGATGGACTGGTTGGATCTTCTTGCAGTCCAAGGGACTCTCAAGAGTCTTCTCCAACGCCACAATTCAAAAGCATCAATTCTTTGGCCCTCAGCTTTCTTCATAGTCCAACTCTCACATCCATACATGACTACTGGAATTTATATTTCAATAAGTTTTTTTTTAATTCCCCTATTTTCTAATTTTTACACATCTACTTTCTCATGTTGCCCTGGTTATTAACTAAAAGATTAATTCAGATAAAATGAAACTGATAGCCTTTCCAAACATTCCTTCTCATCTCTACTCAAATGTCCCTTTGGGCTCTAGAAAACAAAAGAAAGAAAAAGAGAATGAGAAAAAAACAGAAAGAAGAAATGAAAAGAAGGGAGGATAGAGAAAAGTCAGAATGAAAATATTTTTAAAATTTCAAATATAATTCTCTGAGTTAATTACTTAATTTATTTAGATGACTCTGACTTTTATATTTGGTGAAGTTTACCTGAAGGGAAGTTAACTAGTGCACAGTGGAATTGGTAACACAGTTTTATCTCCTTTAACAGACAGGAAACCTAAGGATACACTAATTAGTGTTGGCATTTATCCTGGAAGGAGGTCTCAGAACCACAGTTCAGGGTGGTTCCACCAGATTAAAGCTCAGCTGAAATTTTAGAAGATTCTTCTTCTCCTTAACTCTAAAATCCAATTCTTCTCATTTGAGAAGTTTTGTGGTTTCTTTCCTGTTCAAATTCTAAAATTAAGTCTTTCTACCTGCAATAAATCACTATTCAGAAGGATTAACAAATGCAAAACACTTCCTCCAGACAAACCCTCAGCCTTCTTAGTCAAGACCCCTAGGCAGCCAGAAACTAAACATCAGAATTAGCAGACGGAAAGTCCTGACTTCAAAACGAGTTTTCTAAATGGAGGTTTAAAGAAAATATAGGGTACAGTGTGCTGAACAACTTTTGAATTTGTCTACACATTTAAGTCTTGCTTGAGAAACTGAATGAAAATGTTGCAACTAAAGAAGCCATTCATTAGAGCCTTGTCCTGGCTTGAGACCTAACATTTCTTCCCTCAGTGAGTAGTCATTTGTCACTGTTCTGTAGTCCATTGAGAAGATGGATGGCAAACACTACATGCAAATTAAGGGCTCCATATGGTCAAAAAATACTACATAGCAGAAAACACCAGCACACTGGTAGAGTCAACCTTGTTGAACATAAATCATTAGAAAGTATTACTGCCACAAGACCAAATATTGATATAAAAATTAAACAGCTGAATTTTGATCAAAGATTCCTAGATCTAAGAAAATTGGTGTCATCTTATTAACATATAAGGCTCCTAGAAATAACATTTAAATAAATTAACCTATGTGAGTGAGTGAAAATAATTTAATATACCACCACTTAGTACCAGAATATTTATTTTCATTTATTCTCCTTAGAAAAGACAGTACTCAATCTTACATACATGTGGATTTCAAGCCATGTCTGCTGGTAGCTACACCACCTAACTGATCTGGATATTTACCAACTATTTGATGATGAATGCATACCCAACTAACTCATTGGTATGAATTCTGACAGGGGGGGTCACCAAGATTTTCACATGGTAGGAAAAACTCAGATTGGAATAATCCATAATTCAGGATCACTATTAGGTTGAACAATATGAAGTTGCCAACATATGATGATTTTTTTACCTACAAACAAGGTAATTTCATAGGCTTTTTAAAATTGAAGTGTAATTGGCTTACAGTGTGTTAGTTTCAGATGTACAACAAAATGATTCAGTTACACATAATACATAAATTAATAGATTCTTTTCCCTTATAGACTATTAAAAATACTAAATAGAGTTCCCTGAGCTATAGAGTAGGACCTTGTTGGTCATCATTTTTTTAAATGTTTACTTTATATTAAAGGATAGCTGATTTACGTGTTATTTTCAGGTGTATAGCAAAGTGATTCAGGTTTATATGTGTGTGTATACACACACACACACACACACACACACACGTATCTATTCTTTTTCAGATTCTTTCCCATTTAGATTATTACAAAATAGTAAGTAGAATTCCCCAGTAGGTCCTTGTTGATTATCTACTTTATAAAGTCGTGTGTATATGTTAATCTCAAACTTCTAATTTATCCCTCTCCCACCCTTTCCCCTTTGGCAACCATAAGTTTGCTTTCTGTGGGTCTGTTTCTGTTTTGTATATAAGTTTATTAGTATCTTTTTTTTAGATTCCACATATAAGCAATATTGTATGATATTTGTCTTTCTCCTGGCTAACTTCACTCAGTATGATAATCTCTAGGTCCATCCATGTTGCTGAAAATGGCATTATTTCAGTGTTTATTATGACTGAGTAAAATTCCATTGCATATATGCTCCACATATTCTTTATTTATTCATCTGTCAGTGGACATTTAGGTTACTTCCATGTCTTGGCTATTGTAAACAGTGTTGCAATCACACTGGTCATCAGAAAGTTACAAATAATAAATTGTTGGATAGGGCTGAGAGGAAAAAGGAAACTTCCTATACTGTTGATGGATTCCTTAAAAAAACTAAAAATAGAGCTACCATATAATCTTACAATCCCACTCTTGAGCATACATCCAGAGAAAAACCACAATTTCATACACTTTCAATGAACTGATGTCATGTAGCCTGCCACTTCCTCTGCCCCACCTGGGCAAACAAACTGATACAGTACTCTTCTTGCTGAACCAATCAACATATCCAGTATCAACCAATCACCCTCAGAAGAAGAGATGAAGCTTATCTGACAGGTCAGATCTAGGTCCCTCTTTTAACACACTGTTCTTATAAGACTTATTTATCAATCCATTTATTCATTTAGCAATTACTTTTGAGTATTTGCCTTGTGAATATCACTGAGTAAAGAGCTAGGGGAAACACAGAGAGACCATACCTGGGAATCAATAAGTTGCTTGTATGTGTAGATTATGTATATTAGAAAATGTATATACCAAGATTAGGTAATAAACCTTGGATGCTATTGGGGAAAATAAAAGGATATTTGAGCTTTGAGAAATAAGGAGAGAGGAACAATCCTATGGGCTAGATTTATCTGGAAGTCTTCATTAAAATTTGAATTTTTAGATAGATAGGATTTCAATAGACAGTGAAAAATGGATGATGTATTAGTCAAAAAGAACTGTGTGATCAAGGTGGAATGATCATGATGTATCTGAAGGGAGCAAAGGGTGGTAGAAGAGAGGTTTAAAGTATGAATAAAGTGGAAATTTCACCAAGAGAATCTGAGCGGTAAGGTTGGAGAAAAAAGTTGAAATGACAGTGCAGGAAGCAGCCTAATGAACATTTTATAGTATTCTCTAAATAACCTGTGGATGATGCTGTTGAATGCTGTTGCGACATGACAGCATAGAATGTTCTAGAAAAAAAACTGGTCTGACATCTTTAGGATGGATTGCAAGAGAGACAATCAGAAATCTGTTAAGAAGGAACTTCTCTGCTTTAGAGAAGAATGGAGGCAACGAAAATATGTGTACTAAATTGCAGTCCAAAAATGTAAAAGAAGGTTACTTATAAAGTGAAATGAATAATTTGGGAATGAATTTGTATTCATTTCACCAGACACTAATTCAGCATTCCACACTGTTGTAGCACTTTAGTACTTCACTTGTTCAGCAAATATTTAACAAGCACTCTGTTTCAAACATTTCTAGGCTCTGGGGATGTAAGGATGAACTAAGCAGACACAATCTATCCTCTCAAATAGCTACATTCTAGGGAGAGAGAGAAACAGTAAACAGGAAAAAAAAAATATATATATATATATGTGTGTATATATATATATATATATATATATATATATATCATTACAACCTGTGATAAGTGTTATGAAGGAAACAAACTTACTGCAATGACAGAAAGCAATAAAAGGATTTTATCCATGATAGTGGTAAAAAGGTGTACTGAAGATGCCCATTAAGCTAAAAGCGAAAAGAATTATTAGAGTCCTAGTTCTACAACAGCAAATAAACTGCAACCATATATTTCAAAGGCAGTATAATTTCCTTTGCTTGTCCTTTTCTTCTTCTAGCTCTATGTCAAAGCTTGGTTCGGCCTATAGGTTGTTACCCTTTCCAACTAATGAACTGAAATAGTTAGGGGACGGAAAGTGCAGCTGAGGTGGCCATTAACTTACTAGCAGAGAATCAACATGGAGATGGTATTTGCTGCCATAAATCCAAACCTTAGTAGTAAATATTTATTGGCAGGAAGTTATATTTCCACCCCTGACAGTTCTATTACTGCACAGCCATTCAAGGCTGAAAGCCATTTTTAGCAGCTATTTAGCAAAGTCTAAAATGATAGAGTATATTGCTATACCATTGGAATTCCAGGGAATTCAAACATCTGGTTAAATCAACAGAAAATTCTTGTTCTCATTATTGAATCTCTGCTCAACTGACCCCAAGATCCCAGAAAACTCCATTTTTCTATGTTTCTTCTGACCACCCCACCTTTAGGCTTTCAGTCATGAAGGTCTCAGCTTCTTACATTCACTAGCTGTCCTAATGAATACTGAAGAAATTCCCAGAGTCACTCCCTTCTCAGCACTGGACCCTTTCTGTCTTATGCTTATGATATTGCAAATATCTTATACAAGATATCTGAGTGTACACCTAATCCTATCATATAGACTATAAATATCTTAAAGATGTTTTATTAATCTTATATTGCCCATAGCACTTGGTATGTGCCTAATAAATATATTAGGCAAAAAAGAATGAACAAATGAATGTCTTGATAGATGAATTTCAGGAAAGAACCCCTAAAGTATCTCTCATTGGCAAAAGCGAAGCAGACGTTTTCTAGATAAATGGCTTCTAAACCTGATTGTACATGAGAATAACCTAGTAGCTTATTCAAAATGTAAGTTCCTGGGCTCCACTTTCCTTGTCCCCCAATACCCAAGAATATGACTGAGCTAATCTGGGCTAGAATTAAGAAATCTGTGTTTTAGAAAGTCCTCCTAGGTATTTCTAATGTGCAGTAGCTTTGAAATCTACTGATTGAGCAATCAATTTCAAAACAGAAAACCACATTTAGTACCAATAGACTGTGGCCCTATAGTGAACAAGTTTAGGAGCTCACAAAAAAAGTGTATTTTATATGTTGTTAACTGTGATATTTTAAGGTTCTTACAAACATTGGCTCTAAATGACCAGAAGAAAATTAATATGAACTGAAGTTTATCTTTCTAAATAGTAAAGTCAAAAATTTTATCCAACACAGATCCTCAATGTAATATACTTAAATTTCTTTTTAAAAAATGTATTAGAATATAGTTGATTTACAATGTTATATTAGTTTCAGGAGTATAGCAAAGTGAATCAGTTGTACATATACATATGTCCACTTTTTTTTAGATTCTTTTTCGATATAGGTTATTAGACAGTGTTGAGTAAAATTCCCTGTGCTATACAGTAGGTCCTTACTAGTTTTCTCTTTTATATGTAGTAGTGTGTATATGCTAAATAGAGTTTCTGCTTCTTTCAGTATGCCACATCAGCTACTCTGAAGTTTTTTTGCATGATAAAATAACTAGATCCCTGGCAATATCTCATTTTTATTACATGGTTAGAATTTTAGAAAATAAAAGAAATCTCCAATAAGAGGGGAAAAGTATGTGGATAGTGGAGTGATAAAGAGTAAGTACATCCAAAAAACATGGGTTGCTTGGAAGAAAGAATTTATATCATAGCTATGATGGGTAGACTAAGCTTTGACCCAGAAGTAAGATGGAAAAACTGAATCTAATCAGTGGTGTTGGGAAGATTGGACAGCTATATGCAAAAGAATCAAGCTGAACTACTTTCTTATATCATACATAAAAAGAAATTCAAAATGGATTAAAGTCAAGTGAAACCATAAAATTTCTAGAAGACAACTTAGGCAGTAAACTCTGACATAGGTCTTAGCAATATTTTTTGGATAAGTTTCTTCAGACAAGGGAAACAAAAGCAAAAATAAAGACCACATCAAGCTAAAAATTTCTTTTTCTGTGCAAAAGTCTGTCAACAAAATAAAAGGCAGCCTACTGAATGGGAGAAAATATTTGCAAACTATATATCCAATAAGGGGTTTAATACCCAAATAGTGTCAAAAAATAAGTCAAAATCGGAAAAAAACAAACAGATTTTAAAATGGGCAGAGAGGAGACTTTCCTGGCAGTCCAGTGGTTAAGGCTCTACACTTCCACTGCAGGGGCGTGGGTTTGATCTCTGGTGAGAGAACTAAGATCCTGAATGTTCCAAGTGTAGCCAAAAGAAAAAGACAATAAAAAAAAAAGACCTCATTAAAAAAATAAAATTTAAATGTAAAAAATAAATAAAATGGGCAGAGAATCTGAATAGACATTTTTCCAAAGAAGACATGCAGATGGCTAACAGACATATGAAAGATGATCAGCATTACTAATTATCAAGGAACTACAAGCTGAAACCACAGTAAGATAGTTGTTATTTGTAATCCATCAGAATGGCTATTACCCAACAAATCACAAACATTGGTGAGGGTATAGAGAAAAGGAAACCCTCGAGCATTGTTGGTGGGGATGTAAATTGGTACAGCCACTATAGAAAACAGTATGGAGATTCTTCAAAAAGTTAAAAGAGAGGCACCATATGATACAGCAATTCAACTCCTGAGTATTTATCTAAAGAAAATGAAAACTAATTAGAAAAGATATTATGCACCCTTGTGTACATTGTACCATTTTTACAATACCCAATATATGGAAGCAACTCAAGTGCCCATCAATAGATGAATGAATAAAGAAGTAGCATAAATAGGAGGGAGGTTCATGATGGAGGGAGGGGGGTCATGATGGAGGACACATGTACACACATGGCTGATTCATGGCAAAACCACTACAATATTGTAAAGTAATTAGCCTCCAATTAAAATAAATTAATTTTTTTAAAAAGCAGCAGCATGAACATACCATGTACTCAGTCATAAAGAAAGAATGAAACCTGGCCATCTGTGACAACCTGGATGGATGCACAGGGTATTATGTTAAGCGGAATGTCACATAAAGAAAAACAAATAATACTTCACGATTTAGTATAATGTGGGGTTTAAAAAATAAAATATGTGAACAAATATAACAAAATAGAAACAGAGTTACAGATACAGAAAACAGGTGGTTGACAGAGAGGCAGAGGATGGAGGGAAGAGAGAAATGGGTAAGGTCAATTAAGAGGTGTTAATACAAACATTCAGTTGCAAAATAAATGAATATGAAATGTACAGTGTGAGGAATGTAGTCAATAACTGTATAGTATCTTTGTATAGTGACAGATGGCAACTAGACTTGTGATCATCTCGAAATGTATAGAAATATCAAATCACTATGTTGTGCAACAGGAAGTAACATAGTGTCACAGATCAATTATACTTCAAAAATAAACAAACACACTCCAAAAGAGATCAGATGTGTGATTATTAGAGGGAGTGTAGGAAGAGGGAATTGGATGAAGGCAGTCAAAATGTACAAACTTTCAATTATAAGACAAACAAGTCCTAGAAATGTAATGTACAACATGGCAAATATAACTGGCAATGCCATATGTTACATATGAAAGTTGTTAAGAGTAAATCCTGACTTCTCATCACAAAGAAGATAACTTTTTCTATTTTTGTATCTTTGTGAGATGATGGATCTTTACTAAACTAGTGATACATTTCATAGTGTATAGAAGTTAAATTATTATGTTATATACCTTAAATTTGGGGATTCCTGGGTAGCTGTAGTGGTAAAGAACACGGCTGCCAATGCAGGAGACATAAGAGTCGCAGGTTTTATCCCTGGGTCAGGAAGATCCCCTGGAAGATAGCATGCAACCCACTCCAGTATTCTTGCCTGGAGAATCCCCATGGACAAAGGAGCCTGGCAGGCTATAGTCCATAGGTCGCAAGGAGTTGGACATGACCGAAGTGACTTAGCACACACATGCACATATACCTTAAACGTATACAGTGATTATATCTCAATAAAGCTAGAAGAAAAAACAAACAAACAAAACTGAACCTGAGACTCACATATAAGGTCAAGGACCCCTGGACTGGGGAAAAAACAAAAAAAGTGATGCGTGTTCAATAGCACTTCCTGACTTTCTGCAGAATCAAAAATAATTTCTCATTGGAGGGGAAAAGTCTCAATTTAGAGTCCCAAGTTTACCACAGGTTAACGATAACCAAATTTGAGTTCACAATCAAAGACCAACAAACACACAAGGAAATAAAACACCAGAAGGAAAAACAAACAAAAAAAACAGACGACCTAGGATTTCAGATGCTGGACTCATACTATAAATCACTATGTATGAAATGTTAAAGAAAAAGAATGTAAAAAAAAAAAGGCAGAATTATTTGTTTAAAAAAGAAGAAAACACAACTGTGAAATAAAAATTCAGAATATTTTCATGGCAGGTTAGAAACCGTTCGTAGAAGAAATGAAACACTAGAAGATAAAAATGTGTGCTTAGTCGCTCAGTCATGTCTGACTGTTTGTTACCCCTTGGACTAGGACTATAGCCCGCCAGCCTCCTTTGACAGGAGATTTTTCAGGCAAGAATACTGGAATGGGTTGATATTTCTTTCTCCAGGAGATCTTCCCAACCCAGGGATTGAACCCATGTCTCCTGCATTTCAGGCAGATTTTTTAGTTACCAAATGAGCCATCAGGGAAGCCCTATATTAGAAGATAGAAGTAAATAAATAAACTGTTCCGATTACAATACAGAGAGAAAAGAGATGGAAACTATGGAGGAGAGGTTATTCAAGATATTCAAGGTAGAAAGAGAAGGTTTGAAATATGTTTAATTAGGATCCCAAAGTAAAGAATGAAAGAAAAAAAAAAGTGTGAAGAGGTAACAGTTGAAGTTGCCACACTTGTCAATGATGGAGACTTGAACGAACTCTCACAAACTTTTTAAATTAATAAAATATTAATGGATAGGTTAAGAAGAACTTCTACATAGTATCAAGGAATTAATAAGAGAGTAAGAAATACTGAACAAGTTCCAGTAGAAACCGTGGATCTAGACAAGTGAATCCAGGACTCAGGTTCACATTCACATTGAGAGAGTTTACTGACCCAGACAAGGTATCTGGGACTGAGGTATACCTGGGCTCAGTGACTTTTCATTCTCTGAGACAAAACTGAGTGCAAGTAACTTACTGAGTCGTTGATCCTAGAAAACACACATAGGAGACTGAGGAAGTTAAAGGAATGGCAACAAATAATGGCACCATTAAACAAGTTCCCACTGTAGGTAACTGAACTTTAGTTCTGCAGCACAACTCTGTCACGTGTAGGTCATGGGACTAGGGAAAAGGGAATTGGATGTTTATACACCAACTCTCAAGAGTCATTGGTTAAGTGTGACTCCAGGGAATTACTCCTTGTCTGGCACTGCTAGCCTATGTGTGGTTATTAGGGAAAGCCCTCAGGCAAAGAGATGCAGATGCTGGCAGCTGGAAGTCAGGCTGATGAGATATCCTTACATATCTCAGTATGTAAGGATAAGATAATATAAGCACCTGCTTTAGGTGATTTCACAGAGCTAGAGGGAAAAAGCCAAAGCTCAGCATGCACCACAGATGGGGGTAAAATGTTCTTTACTGTTTCTGAGACCTGAAAGGAATGGATCTTATTAACAGAGAGGAAAATGAAAATCTGCATTGGATAAGAGGTAATATCCTAGAACTTAAGTTATTTCTACATATAAATTTTCAAATATAATTTTAAGAAAACAATAAAGAAAAAAGATATAAGCAGGAGACATAAAGGAGAGCTAGCAAAAGCAACAGACAATTGAAACAGACCCACAACACTTAGGGTAATGGAAATTGCAGACACAGTCCATGTATGTTTATTATAGTCAAGGAAATAAAAGCCAAGCATTACTATTTTGACAGAAAATTGGAAACTATAAAAACTACTATAACAGAAACTTTAAAAATAAATAAATTGAAGTTCTGTTACTGAAAAATATAAATATGAAATTAAGAACTCAATGGATAGGTTTAAAAGCAGATTACACAGAAGTGAAATCAGAATCAGTGAAGTGAAAGACATTTAGAAAAAAATCAAAATCAGGAAGAGAGCACTGAAAATGTAAAAATATACAGTGTTAGAGATACAGAGAACACATTGAGAAGACTTAACATACATACAGTCAGACCAAAAGGAAGAGAGAGAAAGCAAGTGGACAGAGTCAGTGTTAGAAGAAATAATGTCTGAATTTACCAGAACTGATGAAATACAGCAAGCCGCATATTCAAGGTCAACAAAAACTAAATAGAACAAAAAGAAAAGGACACTTAGTTATATCAGAATAAGACCCCCCCCTCAAAAAAAAAACCCAGAGGAAAAAAACCTTTAAATAAACTTTTTTAAAAAATGATAAATACTTTCACAGAAGTAGAATTTAAACTGGAAGCTAACTTCTCAATAGCAACAATGTTTAGACAATTCTTCAGTGTGGGAAAGAAAAATGACTGTCAAGCCAGAACACTCTACCAAGCGAACATATACTTTAACATGGAAGGATTAATAAAGTAAAGACTTTTCACACAAACAAAAACTGACAGTTCACCACCAGAATATGTACAAAATAAGGCAATTCTCAAGGGATATCAGACAGAAGAATGATTATTACAAACAGAAAATCTAAGATGCAGAAAAAAAGTGAAGGGAGAATAAAAGATAAATGTATGGGTATACCTAAATAAGTGTTGATTCTGTGGAAGAATAAAATAATAAATTGAGGTTTTACACACACACACACACTTTAGAATTTAATTGGGAGGGGATAAATAAAGTTAATGTTCTAAGGGGAATTGATTTTGGGGGAAAAGGATAAAGTTGTCATAATTAAAAGATTTTCATAAGTGAAAAATACAACTGATAATTTCTAGAGTAATCCCTAAAAAATAGACAAAGAGTGAATAACCACTAATCCTACTAGAAGATAAATAGGGTAATTAAACAGTAAAGTATTCAAACCAGAAAAGGAAATGAGAGAAATGGTGATATATATACAAGATAAATTAAAAATACCTAACAAGATGCAGATTTCAAATATCAATAATGATACTGAACAGAAATGAATTAAATATCTTCAAGTTAAGAGAAAATACTATTAGTCTAATTAAAACAAAGAAAATGATCATTCAAAAGATCATTCTAGATCAAGAGATCTAGAACACAAAGACACAGAACCGCAGCCTGAATCAGAGCCACACCAGTCCATCTACAGGCTCTTGAGAGATGCAGACTAAACTGTTGAATGATGCTAAGATTTTGTGTTTTATTGTTATCCATAAAAATCTGGCTGAGACAAAAATTGTAGCACTCACAACTAGGTGCCAATAATAAAAGCTGAAAATATATCTTATTGGCTTTGAGATTGAGTAGCAGGTGTACATAAACAACTGTAAAAATATTCAGCTTTCAAGATGGGTATTTTCTCACATTCTCTTCAGAAGTGGCCAAATCAGAAATAGAAAGATCTTCAGCTTATAAAGTCAAGTCGTCAGTCGTGTCTGACTTTTTGCGATCCCATGGACTGTAGCCTACCAGATTTCTCCATCCATGGGATTTTCCAGGCAAGAGTACTAGAGTGGGTTGCCATTTCCTTCTCCAGGGGATATTCCCAACCCAGGGATCAAACCCAGGTCTCCCGCATTGCAGGCAGACGCTTTACCCTCTGAGCCACCAGGGAAGCCCTCTGCTTATAAAGGTTAGTTATAAAAATATACACAAAGGTCATAGTTAATGAGGAAATGTCAAAATTCTTCTCTCTGAAATCAGCAAGAGACAAGGAAACTACTCTCACCAAATTTATTCAGCAATGGACAAGAGATCCTAGACTGTGCAGCAGAGCAAAAAAAAAAAAAAAAAAAGACAATAAGGATTATAAATGAAGAAATAAAATAGTCATTGTTTGCAGATTATATGTTTCTACACAGTGAAATCCAAAGACTTTACAGATACAATATTAGAATTAAGAAATGAGTTTAGCGAGGTTGATGGATACACAGTGAGTTTTTAAAACTCAGTTGCAATTCCTTAACCAACAACAAATTTAAAAGGAAAAAAATTTAATATATAATAACTTCAAAAACACCAATACCTAGGATAAGTCTACAAAAGTACATGTCATAACTCTATATAAAACAGTATAAGTATTATTGAGCTAAACAAGACAATTGAATAGAAGG
Organism: Bubalus kerabau; assembly: GCF_029407905.1. Classification (NCBI taxonomy): domain Eukaryota; kingdom Metazoa; phylum Chordata; class Mammalia; order Artiodactyla; family Bovidae; genus Bubalus; species Bubalus kerabau. The sequence goes on from NC_073624.1 coordinate 225,697,088, forward strand.
GTATACTATGATTTGATACAGGAAAAATATAACATTTTAAATTAATTTTTACCAAATTGATACATATTTCAAAACAATATCTTTATCATATCCCAGAATATTTTGCTTGTTTTGATTATTTGTTATGGTAATTAACGTGCTGATTCTAAAATTAGTATGCAATTTCAAAATGCCAAAAATATCCAAGAAATTCTTGAAGATTAATAAAATATGGTAGAACTTGTTCTATGAAAAATCAAGACATTAAAAAGCTACAGTTACTAAGAAAGTGTGACAGTGGTACAAGCATAAACAAATAGACCAATGGAAGAGATCAGAAAAAAACAGAGCCATATATAAACAACACTATGCCAAAGATGGGGGGTTTCCTGGTGGCACAGACAGTAAAGAATCTGCCTCAGATGTGGGAGACTGGGGTTCGACTTCTGGGTCAGGAAGTTCCCCTGGAGAAGGGAATGGCTGCCCATTCCAGTATTCTTGCCTAGAGAATTCCATGGACAAAGGAACCTGGAGGGCTATAGCTCATGGTCAAAACCAGTCAAACACAGCTGAGCAATTAACACTTCCACTTTTCATGCCAAAGATGACAGTGCAGAACAAGGGAATCAGACTTTTTATTTGATGATACAAAGACATTACTTTGTCCACAAAGGTTCGTCTTGTCAAGGCTATGGTTTCTCCAGTAGTCATGTATGGATGTGAGAGTTGGACTATAAAGAAAGCTGAGCGCTAAAGAATTGATGCTTTTGAACTGTGGTGTTGGAGAAGACTCTTGCGAGTCCCTTGGACTGCAAGGAGATCCAACCAGTCCATCCTAAAGCAGATCAGTCCTAGGTGTTCATTGGAAGGACTGATGTTGAAGCTGAAACTCCAATACTTTGGCTACCTAATGTGAAGAGCTGACTCATTTGAAAAGACCCTGATGCTGCAAAAGACTGAGGGCAGGAGGAGAAGGGGACGACAGAGGATGAGATGTGGTCGGATGGCATCACTGACTCAATGGACATAGGTTTGGGTAGACTCTGGCAGTTGGTGATGGACAGGGAGGCCTGGCATGCTGCAGTTCATGGGGTTGCAAAGAGTCAGATATGACTGAGTGACTAAACTGAACTGAACTGAGGACAACTGAATATCTTTATGGAAAAAAAAATGTTTTAATTTGATTCTCACCTCATTGAATATACAAAAATAAATCCTAGGTGGATTATAAACTAAATATATAAGAGAAAATACTGATTTAAAAATAAAACAAAATAATATAAGTGAACATATTTGTGACTTAAAGGAAGATTTTTATTTATCCTAAAGGAAACAATTGTATACTTTGAACACATTCACATTTAAAACTTTTTTATCCAAAAAACACAAAAGGAAAACCACAGAAGACATTTGAAGCATGTATAAATGACAAAGGAATCATAATTATTATTATAATAAAGAAATCTTACAATAAAGTAAGAGACAATTCTTTTTTTTTTAATGGGTAAAATACCTGTATAGACAACTTGCAAAACAGGAAATGAAAATGGCCACTAAATATATGAAAACTCACTATTAATCTGGGAAATCAGTAAATATATGAAAACCCATTAATAATACAAAAATTCAAATTAAAAACCACAATAAGGTTATAATACATATCCACCAGATAAGCTAAAATTTAACAATCTGACAATACCAAATATTTGTAGAATGAGAAGCAATGGAAATTGTCACAAACGACTATAAATCAGTTAAACTCTTTGGAAAATAGCTTGCTGCTGCTACTGCTGCTGCTAAGTCGCTTCAGTCGTGTCCGACTCTGTGCGACCCCATAGACAGCAGCCCAGCAGGCTTCCCCATCCCTGGGATTCTCCAGGCAAGAATACTGGAGTGGGTTGCCATTTCCTTCTCCAATGCATGAAAGTGAAAAGTGAAAGTCAAGTCGCTCAGTCGTGTCTGCCTCTTAGCGACCCCATGGACTGCAGCCTACCAGGCTCCTCCGTCCATGGATTTTCCAGGCAAGAGTACTGGAGTGGGGTGCCATTGCCTTCTCCAGGAAAATAGCTTGGCATTCTGTAATAAAACTGAAAATATATATACTATACAGCAAAGTTATTCTTCTCCTAGTTATGTATGTAAGTATATTAATGATATTCCATTATTCAGATGGAAGTAACGAGCTGAATACTGAATAATAAAAATAAAAAGAAAGTCACATCTACCAACATCATAGTAAAGAGAAAAACATAACACTAATGCAAAAAGAATATTTGAAAAGTGTCCACAGGAAAACAATTACAAAAGAATGATTAGACTGATGTCTGATTTATCAAAGGCAACACTGAAAGCCAAAAGACATTGGAATCACATGCTCAAAGCAATGAGAAAAAATAGGCTAGAGTTGTGTACCAGAGAACCTAACTTCTAAGAATCAGAGTAATACATCTGTTAAGAGACTTGCAACTAGAATACAAAAATAACTTACAACTCAATAAAAAGAAAATAACCTCATGCATCAGAAGGCACGTACAAAGACATTCATAGCAGCATTGTTTCTAACAGCAAGAATCTACAAACAACTTAAATGACCATTGGCAGGAAAATGAATTATTTGCTATATGTGTATTTATACACAGAATTATTATTCAGCAATGAAAATTAAAGAACTTTAGCTGTATACATCATCACAGATGAACCTTAAAAACAAAGTAATCAATTAAAAAACTAGTCACACTAGGTCACATAGAACATATACCATTTTTACAAAACTTTCATTTCTTTCCAAAGGTAGAGGGGAAAAAGTCATTTTTTAAAAACCCCAACAAAAACCCAATGTCTTTTGTTACTCTAATCAGAATTATTGGAAATGGCTGTGTGCAAAAAAAAAAAAAGCCTAACGGACATAAATATTATTCTTTTGATTGGTTAAGTAAATCTTGAGAGTGAGCCAATTAGTGCACTGAAGGAAAAACTCTGTAACACTGTAACTCTGGTATCATCAGAAAATGGAGACTTTTGGTTACCTGAAATGAAGAATTTAAATAAAGGTACCATTAAAAGCATATGTGGATTACAAAATTAAAAGGACTGTCAAGTTTTAAGTCTTGACTTCCTTCCACCTTCCCAACAACTCTTGCAGGCTCTATCTTCAAATTGCAAAACCACCCATCTCTCATGACTGCCAACACTACCTCCCTGGTTCAAACCACCACCATCTCTCAGCTGAACCATAGGAAGCACCCATTAACTGAGCCCCCGCATCAATCCTTGATCAGCTCTTCCCCATATCAAAGTTCTTTTCAGAGTAGCAATAACAGTGGTCATGTGAAAATGCAATTTATACCACATCACTCCCCTAATCAACCCCTCAATCCCCATCAATGACTTCTCACTTCACAGTAAAATCCAAGACCTTCATGATCCTTGGCCCAGGCTACTTCATCTTCTAACGCTCACTACTATTGCCAAGCTAGCCTTTTTTTTTTTTTTTTTCCTGGTCCTTAAAATCACAAAGCAGGCTTCCACCTTGGAGCCTCAGTATCTATTGTTAAATCACTAAATTTCTAAAGATGGGTCCCGGAAGAACAAATGATAAAAGTGCAGCATGATCCAGCATTTATGAATGAGCCAATTTTATGCACCTGTGAGTCAATAAATCCAGCCTATCAGGCCTGATGCAGAGGAAGCGATGATTTCCTTTTGAAGAATTTTTATAAACATTTTATATGCATAACTTGGAAGCCATTTACACAGTGTGTTTTATTCAGAATTATCTAATTGCCCAAAATATACTATCTCTACAGGCACTCTGCAGAGGTTCTATTAAGAACACATATGTATCATCCTCTCATGCTCCACTCACAACCTACCCATAATCACCATCACCCCACCCCTGCCTGCCCATGAGGAAATGTGTTTTCTTTATTAAATATTCTTTCTCAGGAAATATGAAAGATTCTCTAGAAATATATTCTTAATGAGAATTTGAATGATCACCTGAACTTGGAGAACTAGCCCCTTTATCAGAGCCAGCTCCTCCTGGTCTTTTGGGAAGAACTATGATCTCTGGTTATTAACTGAGCATTTTATGAGCAGAAAATGGAAATGGAAGACAGGAGAACCATAATTTAAGTCATGATCTGACTTCTCAATTAAAGCAATATTAAAAAGCAATATAATCCTTCACCAGCCACACATGTACGAGGGTTACAGAGTGATTGGAATTCCCTCCCAGAAGAGTAAGATAAAAGATACTTTAGCCCAGCCCAGCTTGTAGCACATACAGAAAGCCAAGAGAAAATCAGGAAAGGAGTAGAGAGAAAGGAAGGTGGATTCAAATTTGGTTTACTTGCGCTGGCTGGAATTCATTCCTGGTCTCAGTGCTGTCACATGTCACCTATCAGAACCACTCGGTTGGCTGGACTTTGGTGGCTTTTGCTCAATATGGCTTCTCACACAGGTAGAGCTCAGGATGGCTCCGCCAGGAACTCGGAGAGGGCAGGGCTGTGGTGGGGCCCCAGAGGCCCTTAATTTAAGTGGTGGGGCCCCAGAGGCCCTTAATTTAAGTGTCAAGAGGAGATTCTAGAGCAGAAAGGTCACACTTGATGAGAAGAGTGGTGTGAGTAGTGTACTGTGATATCTACATCTGTCTTCCAGCCCAAAGGCAAGTTCATCCAAGTACTTTTTACTTTTAAGGGACATCCTGACATTTTTTCAGTACTACTGTTTTTTGTTTGTTTGCTTTCTTGTCTTTCTTTAATAACAGATGAAGACTGCTGGGCCCTGACCATTGATGTGATCAGTGTGCCTGCCTCTGGGAATGTGGAGGCAGAGGAACCATTCAACAGGCAGGCCTGTGACAGGTAGATCTGGACACTCACCATGTGATGTTGATTACAATGGTAACAATTACAACAATTGTGTCAATTTAATATATGCCAGGCATTTTACTAAGTTCTTTATATGGTTCATCTAAATTACATCCTTATAACACTCTCTGGGATAAATATTGCTGTACTATTATCATCCTCATTTTACAGAGGATAAAACTGATACACAGAGAAGTTAATGATTTGTACACTACAGCCTTCCTAAAAAGTATTAAAAGCTATCTGACTCTACTCTTTAAAAAATGGCTACTTCCTGATGTTTTTCTATATATTTACATTAAATAAACCCTTTGAACTGAAAACCCTCATTAACTACAAAGTAGGACTTCCCAGATGGCTCAGTGAATAAAGAATCTGCCTGCAATTCAGGAGGCACAGGTTCAATCACTGGGTCAGGAAGATACCCTGGAGGAGAAAATGGCAACCACTCCAGTATTCTTGCCTGGAAAATCCTGTGGACAGAGGACACTGGTGGGCAACAGTCCATGGGGTCAGAAAGAGTCAGACACGACTGAGTGTTGAGCACAAGATTAACTACAGATATTATCTAGAAAGCACAGCATATAATCAGCCATTAAAATTTTAACATAAATTGTTTTCTCAGACCAGCTAGCAGAAAGAAGAGACCTAATTAAGAGAGACATAAGCTTTAATAGGGATGGAAGATTCAAGACATTACTGAAAAATGTCTGCTTTTTGAGGTCAAGGACTGTAACTTTTGTCTCAGCATATCCAGACTATACATAGGACCATGTACACACACAACATTTCTGAATGTTAAGCTTTAAGCCAACTTTTTCACTCTCCTCTTTCACTTTCATCAAGAGGCTTTTTAGTTCCTCTTCACTTTCTGCCATAAGGGTGGTGTCATCTGCATATCTGAGGTTATTGATATTTGATTGTTTTCTCAGACCAGCTAGCAGAAAGAAGAAATCTATTATTTTTTGTAAGTATTCAAAAAATACTTGTGTATGGGTGGATGGATGGATGAATGAATTGTTCTCACTGTTCTCCCCATGAACAGTCAATGGGCAAATTGAAGGCAATGGAGCTAAGAGGGTGATCCTCAAATTGGGGAAAAACAAAACTGATTACCTGGGAGCTAGATGACTGGGAAGAGAGATCTGAAAAAGTCTCCCTTTTTACCATCTACCCTTTTGTGCCTTTCACATTTTGTGCCTTTGTGTATATCTTATCCATTCCAAAATTTAATTAATTTGTTTTAAGCTGACTTATATGCAGAGTACATCATGAGAAACGCTGGGCTGGAAGAAGCACAAGCTGGAATCAAGACTGCCAGGAGAAATATCAATAACCTCAGATATGCAGATGACACCACCTTTATGGCAGAAAGTGAAGAGGAACTAAAAAGCCTCTTGATGAAAGTGAAAGAGAAGAGTGAAAAAGTTGGCTTAAAGCTCAACATTCAGAAAACGAAGATCATGGTATCTGGTCCCAACACTTCATGGGAAATAGATGGGGAAACAGTGGAAACAGTGTCAGACTTTATCTTTTTGGGCTCCAAAATCACTGCAGATGGTGACTGCAGCCATGAAATTAAAAGATGCTTACTCCTTGGAAGAAAAGTTATGACCAACCTAGATAGCATATTCAAAAGCAGAGACATTACTTTGCCAACAAAGGTCCATTTAGTCAAGGCTATGGTTTTACCAGTGGTCATGTATGGATGCGAGAGTTGGACTGTGAAGAAAGCTGAGGGCAGAAGAATTGATGCTTTTGAACTGTGGTGTTGGAGAAGACTCTTGAGAGTCCCTTGGACTGCAAGGAGATCCAACCAGTCCATTCTGAAGGAGATCAGCCCTGGGTGTTCTTTGGAAGGAATGATGCTAAAGCTGAAACTCCAGTACTTTGGCCACCTAATTTGAAGAGTTGACTCATTGGAAAAGACTCTGATTCTGGGAGGGATTGGGGGCAAGAGGAGAAGGGGACGACAGAGGATGAGATGGCTGGATGGCATCACTGACTCGATGGACGTGAGTCTGAGTGAACTCCGGGAGTTGGTGATGGACAGGGAGGCCTGGCGTGCTGCGATTCATGGGGTCTCAAAGAGTCGGACACGACTGAGCGAGTGATCTGATCGGATCATGACATTCTGCCAGTGATTAAACATGAAGTCTGAGCCAACTCAGTTAACTGCTCTATGACTCAATTTTCCTCATCTGGGAAATGGATATAAGCACCAATTCTGCTTCTCTCTCAAGATCATGGAGATAAGTGACAAGAAATGACTACAAATGTGTTTTGTAAATTAAACTCCACACAAGTGTAGTGTAAGCAAGTGTAAGCACACAATTATTCCTTTCCCATTATTCACCCATTACAGGACTTCTCCAGAAGATTCTTAGTCCAATACTCCTCCCACTACTGTCTATAGAATATTATTATACCACAAATTTTCCTGAAAGAAAGTAAATGCTTGAAAGATCTTAGGCATTCCAGTTGATACGTCACTGTATCATGACATCACTCAGTTATTGGTGGGTAACCCAAGAATCTAGTGGCTCTGTACCTGCCTTGTTCCCAAGAATACCAAATATCAGGTCCTGCAACTCTCCCCTCTATGCACCACGTGGCCTTGGATAAATCCTACAGTCAATCTGATCCTCAATTTCACATTTAGAAAATGCAAATAATACATCCCTTTATTATTCCACAGGCTTTACAGGACGTAGATCAAAGGCAATATATCAAGATATTTCAAAAACACTAAGACTAAAGTCTTTACCATGGCATATAATGTCTCCCTCTATAAAAATGTAAGTACCACAAGGAGAGGAGGTTTGGGCTGTTTAATTCACTTATGTATCCTCTGCATCTAGAATAGTGCTTGGCACATAATACGCATTCAATAAATATTTGTCAATGAATGAATGATTAATAAAGAACTCCCCCCTTGTCACCAGTATTATTCTTCCAAATGTGCAGATAAAATTTAAGGCCTGAAACTCAAATACTGTTTTTATATACATATTAATTTATGAGTAAATTAACCCCACAATGTACATAGTATAGAAGCAATTTTTCTCTGAAATACACAAAGAAGCAGAACATAGAAAACCATGCCCTACAATCTGTAGGTTCATTTCAATCCCTATCAAAAAGCCAATGGCATTTTCACAGAACCAAGACAAATTGGAAAGATAATTTCCAAGATAATTGGAAAACTTGTGTGAAAACACAAAAGACACAAATAGCCAAAACAATCTTGTGGACAAAGAATAGAGCTGGAGGAATCATGCTCCCTGACTTCAGTCTGAAGTCTGTTTCAAGCTACAGTCATGAAAATAATATGGTACTGGCACAAAAACAGACATATAGATCAATGAAAAACAATAGAGAGCCCAGAAATAAGCCCATGCTCTTATAGTCAATTAATCTTACCACAAAAAAAGGTGGGGGGGGGGCATATACAACAGAAAAAAGACAGTCTTTTCAATAAGTGATACTGGGATAACTAGACAACTACATGTAAAAGAATGAAATTAGAACACTCTCTAATGCATATACAAAAATAAGCTCAAAGTGGATTAAAAACCTAAATATCTTCATCATACCATACAGATACCATAAAACTCTTAGAGAAAAACATAGTCAGAACAATCTTTGACACAAATCATACCACTATTTTTTTTTTGATCCAGCTCCTAAAACAAAGGAAATAAAAGCAAAAATAAATGAATGGAATCAATAATTAAAAGCTTTTGAATACCAAAGAAGCCATCAACAAAGTGAAAAGACAACTTACTAAATGGGAAAACATTCAAGCAAATTACATAACTGATAAGGGATTAACACCCAACATATACAAACATCTTATACAACTTAACATAAAAAACTAAACAGCCCAATTAAAAATGGGCAGAACTGAATAGACATTTTTCCCAAAAGGAGATACAGATGGTCAAGAGCCACAGGAAAAGGTGCACATCACAAATCATCCAGGAAATTCAAATCAAAACTACAATAAGATACCACCTCATACCTGTCGGAATAACTACCATCAAAAAGACCACAAATAAAAAATGTTGGCAAAGATATAAAAGGGAACCCTTGTATATTCCCTTGTATATTCCCACTTGGTGGGAATGTAAATTGGTGCAGCCACTGTGGAAGATACTATGGAGGTTTCTCAAAAAACTAAAAATAGAACTATCATATGACCCAGAAATTCTACTCCTGGGTATATATCTGATAAAAACAAAAACACCAATTCAAAAAGACAAATGCACTGCAATGTCAATAGGAACATTATTTACAATTGCTAAGATACAGAATCAACCTAATTATCCATTATCAGATGAATGGATAAAGAAGATGTGGTATCTATACACAATGGAATACTACTCAGCCACACAAGAATGAAATTTTGTCATTTGCAGCAATATGGCTGAACTTAGAGGGTTTATGCTAAGTGAAATAAATCAGACTGACAAAAAAAAGAAGACAAATACTGTATAATATTTCCTATATGTAGGATTTGAAAAATACAACAAACTAGTAAATAGTAGCCAAAAAGCAGCAAACTCACAGATACAGAGAAATATTAGTGGTTGCCAGTGGGAAGAGGGAAACAGGGAGGACCAATAAGAGGTAGAACAGACTGGTTCCATATCAGGAAAGGAGTACGTCAAGGCTGTATATCATCACCCTGCTTATTTAACTTATATGCAGAGTACATCATGTGAAATGCTGAGCTGGATGAAGCACAAGCTGGAATCAAGATTTCAGGGAGAATTATCAATAACCTCAGATACACAGATGATACAACCCTTACGGCAGAAAGCAAAGAACTAAAGAGCCTCTTGATGAAAATGAAAGAGGAGAGTGAAAAAGTTGGCTTAAACCTCAACATTCAGAAAATGAAGATCATGGCATCCAGTTCCATCACTTCAAGGCAAATAGATGCAGAAAAAATGGAAACAGACTTTATTTTGGGGGGCTCCAGAATCACTGCAGATGGTGACTGCAGCCATGAAATTAAAAGACGCTTGCTCCTTGGAAGAAAAGCTATGACCAACCTAGACAGCATATTAAAAAGCAGAGACACTACTTTACTAACAAAGGTCTGTCTAATCAAAGCTATGGTTTTTCCAGTAGTCATGTATGTATGTGAGAGTTGGACTATAAAGAAACCTGAGTGCCAAAAAACTGATGTTTTTGAACTGTGGTGTTGGAGAAGACTCTTGAGAGTCCCTTGGACAGCAAGGAGAGCCAACCAGTCAATCCTAAAGGAAATTAGTCCTGAATATTCATTGGAAGGACTGATGCTGAAGCTGCAACTCCAATACTTTGGCCACCTGATTCGAAGAACTGACTCATTTGAAAAGACCCTGATGCTGGGAAAGATTGAAGGCAGAAGGAGAAGGGGACAACAGAGGATGAGATGGTTGGATGGCATCACCACCTCAGTGGACATGAGTTCGAGTAAACTCCAGGAGTTGGTGATGGACAGGGAAGCCTGGAGTGCTGCAGTCCATAGGGTCGCAAAGAGTCGGCTATGACTGAGTGACTGAACTGACTGACTGAATAAGAGGCAGGAGATAAGACATATAAGCTCAGTTCAGTTCAGTCACTCGATCTTGTCCAATTAAGCCAACTTTTTCACTCTCTTTCATCAAGAGGCTCTTTAGTTCTTCTTTGTTTTCTGCCATAAGGGTGGTATCATCTGTGTATCTGAGGTTATTGATATTTCTCCTTGCAATCTTGATTCCAGCTTGTGCTTCATCCAGCCCAGTGTTTCTCATGATGTATTCTGCATAGAAGTTAAATAAGCAGGGTGACAATATACAGACTTGACGTACTCCTTACCCAATTTTGAACCAGTCTGTTGTTCCATGTCCAGTTCTAACTGTTGCTTCCTGACCTGCATACAGATTTCTCAGGAGAAAGGTAAGGTGGTCTGGTATTCCCATATCTTGAAGAATTTTCCACAGTTTCTTGTGATCCACACAGTCAAAAGCCTTGGCACAGTCAATAAAGCAGAAATAGATGTTTTTCTGGAACTCCCTTGCTTTTTCAGCGATCCAGCAGATGTTGGCAATTTGATCTCTGGTTCCTCTGCCTTTTCTAAAACCAGCTTGAACATCTGGAAGTTCACGGTTCATGTACTATTGAAGCCTGGCTTGGGGAATTTTGAGCTTTATTTTGCTAGCGTATGAGATGAGTGCAATTATGCGGTAGTTTGAGCATTCTTTGGCATTGCCTTTCTTTAGGATTGGAATAAAACTGACGTTTTCCAGTCCTGTGGCCATTGCTGAGTTTTCCAAATGTGCTGACATATTGAGTGCAGCACTTTCACAGCATCATCTTTTAGAATTTGAAATAGCTCAACTGGAATTCCATCACCTCCATTAGCTTTGTTCATAGTGATGCTTCCTAAGGCCCACTTGACTTTGCTTTCCAGAATGTCTGGATGTAGGTGAGTGATCACACCATCTTGATTATCTGGGTCATGAAGATCTTTTTTGTACAGTTCTTCTGTGTATTCTTGCCACCTCTTAATATCTTCTGCTTCTGTTGGGTCCATACCATTTCTGTACTTTATTGTGTCCATCTTTGCATGAAAGATCCTTTGGTATCACTCATTTTCTTGAAGAAATCTCTTGTCTTTCCCATTCTGTTGTTTTCCTCTATTTCTTTGCCCTGATCACTGAGGAAGGCTTTCTTGTCTCTCCTTGCTATTCTTTGGAATGCTGCATTCAAATGGGTATATCTTTCCTTTTCTCCTTTGCCTTTCACTACTCTTCTTTTCATAGCTGCTTGTAAGGCCTCCTCAGACAAACATTTTGCCTTTTTGCATTTCTTTTTCTTGGCAATGGTCTTGATCACTGCCTCCTGTAAAATGTCACAAACCTCTGTCCATAGTTCTTCAGGCACTCTATCAGATCTAGTCCCTTGAATCTATTTGTCACCTCCACTGTATAATCATAAGGGATTTGATTTAGGTCATACCTGAATGGTCTAGTGGTTTTCCCTACTTTCTTCAATTTCAGTCTGAATTTTGCATTAAGGAGTTCATGATCTGAGCCACAGTCAGATCCTGATCTTGTTTTTGCTGACTATATAGAGCTTCTCCATCTTTGGCTGCAAAGAATATAATTAATCTGATTTCGGTGTTGACCATCTGGTGATATCCATGTGTATGTCCATGTCCACATCCAACACAAGTCTTCTCTTGTGTTGTTGGAAGAGGGTGTTTGCTATGACCAGTGCATTCTCTTGGCAAAACTCTGTTAGCCTTTGCCCCGCTTCATTCTGTACTCCAAGGCCAAATTTCCCCAATTACTCCAGGTATTTCTTGACTTCCTACTTGTGCATTCCAGTCCCCTATAATGAAAAGGACATCTTTTGGGGGTGTTAGTTCTCGAAGGTGTTGTAGGTCTTCAAAGAATCGTTCAACTTCAGCTTCTTCAACATTATTGGTTGGGGCATAGACTTGGATTACTGTGATATTGAATGGTTTGCCTTGGAAATGAACAGAGATCATTCTGTCGTTTTTGAGATTGCATCCAAGTACTGCATTTCAGACTCTCTTTTGTTGACTATGATGGCTACTCCATTTTTCCAAAGGATTCTTGGTATAAAATAAACTGCAAGGATATACCGTGCAACACAGGGATTAAAACCAATATTTTATAACTATAAATGGAATATAACTTTAAAAATTTTAATCACTACATTGTACACCAATAACTTACATAATATTATGTATCAACTATACTTAAATTAAAAAAAAAACAAAACAGAAAACCATACCCTTGACTCTACAGTTACCATGGCTGCAAATAAGAAAGTCACTCTGAAAAGCCACTCTTGTCCCTAGATGTGTTCATTGCTAATTAACTCATTGCACTGTTTTAAAGTAACATTTAATCAATAATAAGGGGAATGCCAAAGTAAAAGAAATTAGAAGCCACTGCAAAGGGTCAGACATGACTTAGCAACTAAAAAACAAAACAAACACTTAACAAAGCAAGAATTGAGATGTTAGGTCTTTGAAGAGTTGTTTAATGGTAGGAGTCAAATCCCATGTCCTGCCTCATCCCATTCAGAGAGGCCACTCTCTCTCACCCTTAAGTAAACACAGTCCCAGACCCCTGAAACTTTCTCTTATACATGGTAAACTGTGAACACTTAAAAGTGGTCACCACTGACACCCTTCTTAAACTCTAATTTTGCAATATCTATCAAAGACAAATAAACCTTAAAATTGTGCCCCTTGACCCTATTAATAAAAAAATTATAAACCATTTAAATGTATGACAATAAAACAGTGATAATTTTTAAAACTTAAAAAATTTTTAAAACATGTTATGACTTTTAAATGGTGGCCTCTAGAAAAGAACTCACATCCAGAAGCCTCCTTGGCTCCAAGGTTACAGTCTTTCATGTACACATAGCACTTAATTTACCAACCACAAATCTCATATCACCTGAGAGTCAACCTGATCAGGGATAGACTGAGAATACACCTGCTGGCAAAATAGAAAATATTCTCCATAGGTTTTGGGGGGCTGCCTATGAATAAAAGCTGGTAGGTAGTTGTGGCAAAATGCTAAGATAACCCCAAGATTCCCACTTCCTGGTATACACGTCCTGAATAATCCCCTCCCCTTGAATGCAAGTCCAACTTGTGAATATGATAGGATATTAATCCAGGGTTATGTTATGTTATATAGCAGAAGATACCTTTCAAGATAGAGTTAAGATCCCTAATCAGTTGACTTTATGTTAAGCAAAAGGGGGATTATCCTGGGTGGGCCTGACCTAATCAGGTGAGCCCATAAAAAAGACTGAAAAATTCAAAGAGACATTCAGCTCCTGGTCACGTAGTGGCCAGCTCATGGTGCAGAAGGGAGGGCCGTGTGGCATAGTACGATGGGTAGCCTCTAGAAGCTGAAATCAACCCGCACTTGGCAGCCATAAGGAAAACAGAGGCCTCAGACCTGTATCTGCAAGAAAATTAACTCTGTCAACAACCTCCCTGATTGAAGGAGTTTGCAATCAAGTTTTTCCCTAGTCGATCCTCCAGATGAGAACACAGCTGACCAAGACCTTGCTTTCAGCATTGTGAAATCCTGAGCAGAGGAATAGTTAAAGCATGCTGAATTCCTAACCCACAGATACTTTGAGATAATATGTTTGTGTTCTTTATCTTTTTTTTTGGCTATGCCACAAGGCTTGCAGGATCTTAGTTCCCTGACCAGGGATAGAATCCGCATACTCAGCAATGAAAGTATATAGTACTAACCACTGGACCACCAGGGAACTCCCTAAATTTGTGTTCTTTTAAGTGACTAAGTGTGTGGTCATTTGTTCTGCAGCAATAAGAAAGACTTAACATAGTAATGAAAAGGGTTCTAGAGTCAAGTCACATACAAGCTAGTAACCGATTTTCAGATCCAGTGTGCTTCACGCCTGCTACCAGGTCTTATATCTGAGTCAGTCTTAGCATGAATAGCAAACCATGATTCACATTTTCCCCTCCCTCTTCAGCCATAGCAGAAGCAAACAGCCAGCAACAGAGAAGATAAACTACACATTCACCAGATCAAGAAAAGCAGCTCTGATCATCTCTTACAACTCTATGAGACTGATCCATCTGACAAGCGGATCAGAATAGCTCTGATTTGGAAAGCTTTGCATCAACATACTTTAGTACTGTGTTTGCTATTCTGATTTCCTAGGAGAAAAAAGGTTCACAAGTGCACTCAATCACTGTCAAATCAGCCACCCTACTTGTATCTCTCTAGAGTAGATGCTGCTGGTTTGGGGTGTCATTAGAGTAAGTGGGCACTGTTTTTTCCTGCTTGTCGCTCTTGTAGACAAATGGGGGTCTCTTAGAGAGTGATGCAACCACTTCTAGAATACTTCTGTGAGATGTTTTCTGATTGCCAGGAAACATTGCCCTAGTATGTAAAGGCCACATTCCCAATGTCACCATAGCAGAAGATAGGATGCCTTTCCTGGCAGAGCACAGATGGCTCACTTCCTCTCAACAATTGCTAGAAATACTGCCTAATATTATAAAAATCATGAAACTCCCCCTCCCCATGCAATCAACTATATTATGCACATCAACAGAGTGAGGATATGGATCCAGGGAAATGGGTTGCCTTCCTTTCTCTCATATTCTGCTGAATTTACGGAGAGGCAAACACAGACATTTGCCTGGGTGACTTCAAGAACCTCAAAGTCAATGTTCATCGCAGCACTGTTTATAATAGCCAGGACATGGAAGCAACCTAGATGTCCATCAGCAGATGAATGGATAAGAAAGCTGTGGTACATATACACAGTGGAGTATTACTCAGCCATTAAAAAGAATACATTTGAATCAGTTCTAATGAGGTGGATGAAACTGGAGCCTATTATACAGAGTGAAGTAAGCCAGAAAGAAAAACACCAATACAGTATACTAACGCATATATATGGAATTTAGAAAGATGGTAACAATAACCCTGTGTACGAGACAGCAAAAGAGACACTGATGTATAGAACAGTCTTATGGACTCTGTGGGAGAGGGAGAGGGTGGGAAGATTTGGGAGAATGGCATTGAAACATGTAAAATATCATGTATGAAACGAGTTGCCAGTCCAGGTTCGATGCACGATACTGGATGCTTGGGGCTGGTGCACTGGGACGACCCAGAGGGATGGAATGGGGAGGGAGGAGGGAGGAGGGTTCAGGATGGGGAACACATGTATACCTGTGGCGGATTCATTTTGATATTTGGCAAAAATAATACAATTATGTAAAGTTTAAAAATAAAATAAAATTAAAAAAAATAAATTAATTAATTTTAAAAAAAAAGAAAAAAAAAAAAAAAAAGAACCTCAAAGTCAGTCTTCTTGCTTCCAGTCTTCCTTCATCCAATTTCTATTCCTCAATCAGCTGAGGGTTATCTTTCTAAAATACATACTGTCCTCAGGTCAAGTGCACACTCTGCCTCTGCACACACAAGGCAAACATTTCTCAAAATTATTCTGGGGCCTCTAAGTAAAACCCAAATTTTTCAGCATAATTTGCAAAGATTCCTGCTGCTGCTGCTAAGTCACTTCAGTCGTGTCCGACTCTGTGCGACCCCATAGACGGCAGCCCACCAGGCTCCCCTGTCCCTGGGATTCTCCAGGCAAGAACGTTGGAGTGGGTTGCCATTTTCTTCTCCAATGCAGGTAAGTGAAACATGAAAGTGAAGTCGCTCAGTCATCATCCCTGCAAACTCTACCATCTCGCACCAATTTTGAACTAATATGAAGTTTGTGAGAACCACTTACGATCTGTCTCACCTCTACATTATAAAAGATGCCATTTCTTCTGCTCAGAATGTTCTTCCTCTACCTCCTTCACCTTATTAACTCTGATTTATTTCCTTGGATCTCAGCTTAGAGTGTTTTCCCCTGAAAAGCGCCCCCTGATCCCTTAATCGTGAGCTAGGACAAACTTGAAACATGCTGTGCCTCCTCCCTGGCTAAGGAAGCACTCAGCACACCCTAATGGAATCACTTATTCGCGGCTCTCACACACACACACACACACACACACACACAAGTGAAGTTGCCTTTATCCAGTTCACAGCTTTACCTTCATAATAGTATCTGGCAGAGAGTAGGTGTTTGTTTTTTTGTTTTTTTTGTTTTTTAATGGTGCTGAATAAAGAAAGGAACAAGTGAATGAAGTCATTCTTTTCAAAGATATTTTTGCAAAAATTGTACTTGCATATTCAAAGCCCTTCAGGATCAAAGCTCAAGCCAGTTTCCCAACCTCTGCTCCAGTATGCCTGCAGACTAAACCATCCATACACCCCACCCACACCCACACAGTCCTACCCCTGAGCCCTTGTTCACACTGTCCCTCTCACCAGAATCTTACCATCAAGACATTTCCTCCGTAAACTTACTTGGTTTTCTCAACACAGGATTAGATTCTGGTTCCTCCTTTTGGCTTCTGCTTAGCACTTTGGGGTTTTTGTCTTGGGTGTTTGTGTGTCTGTCTCTTTTCAACTGAAATACAAATTTCTCAAGGATAGCAACAATGTTTTAGTCATCACAGAGCCACAAATGGTTCTCAATAAATATTTATAATATTATGTAATACACAGTCCCTTTATGTAAGATGACTGGTTTAATGTGGTTTTAGAATTAAAGGGTATATAAATGGGAAGGAAATCTGTTTCACTTTGCTGTACAGCAGCAATTAACACAACATTGTAAAGCAACTATACACCAATAAAAATTTTTTTTTTTAAATTAAAGGTTATAACGGTGACTTCCCTGGTGGCTCAGTTGGTAAAGAATCCACCTGTAATATGGGAGACCTGGGTTTGATCCCTGGTTTGGGAAGATCCCCTGGAGGAAGAAATGGCAACCCACTTCAGTGTTCTTTCCTGGAGAATTACCACGGACAGAGGAGCCTGGGGGTTACAGTCCATGGGAGTCACAAAGAGTCAGACACGACTGAGCGACTAAGCACTGCACAAAGGGTATAATAGCTATAATAATAATATATCTACTAGATATTAACTGCATACCATACACCAAGAAATGCTTTTTATTCATTCTTTGTAATCTACTCAAACTTGCATGGTAGCTTAATATTCCTACCTTACAGATAAAGAAACTGAAAATGAATTCACATAAACTGGCAGAGATTATATAGTAAATGGCAGATCCAAGATCTGAACTCACATCTGTTTGGGCCCTGTGCTAAGTTACTTCAGTCATGTCCGACTCTTTGCAACACCATGGACTATAGCCCGCCACGCTCCTCTGTCCATGGAATTTTCCAGGCATGAATACTGGATTGGGTTGCCATTTCCTTCTTGAGGGGATCTTCCTGATGCAGGGATTGAACCAGCATCTCTTGCATCTCCTACATTGCCAGGTGGGTTCTTCACCACTAATGCCACCTGGGAAGCCCTTCTGGGCCCAATACCTGAACTTTTTCCACTAATACTGTATTTTTACTCTCAATGTACCATATGACTAAAAGTTCACATCATCTCAAAAGCATAAGCCTCCATAGTGAAGCCTGTATTACTTTTTCCATGGGGTCTTATTATGCTTGTGACAAACCAGGCCTACAAAGTTTCACAAAAGTTTTTCTGGAGTCAGGGTCATATCTTCTCCGGCTCTCAGGCCTTATGCCATCAATCATCTATTGGGGGAGATTTGCTCCATCCACACATATGTCCATCAGTGATACCCATTAAATGGGAAACATTAGTTTCTACCTGGTCAAAAATCCAGCATCTAGCTTACACATGTCTAAGTCCACATAGAAGAGGTAAAACAAACACCCTGCCCTCCACGTGTGGCAACTAAACCATGAATGTGTTCTCTTCGCAAGGGAATTTCGAGGACTGGGAAGGGGAGCCATATCAGGACACACGACAGCAGTTAAGGAATGGGCTTAGGCATTTTTATCACATTCTGCTATTTTTCCACGTATCTGGCACTGCGCTAAATACTTTATATTCATTATCCTATTACATCCATACAACCCTATAGAAGTATTATTATACCCAATGTAGAAATGAAAAACCTGACACTGAGTAGTTAATATTGCCTAAGGTACCCAGCTAAGAAGTAGAAAAGCAGAAATCAAACCCGGGTCTAACTCCATAGCCTACACTGATGATCACTTTTATACAATGCTTCCAATGTCATCTATCTCTATTCATAACTTACACCAACAACCAGCATCACCCAACCTCAGCACCTAAAGAGCACTACCAGAATTGCTCTCTTTCTGCATAAGTACTCAGAGCAAACCAAAGAGAGCCCCGAGGCACACCAACAAATGACTTTTTCACTCCAGGGGCATTCAAATCCCAAAGCTATTTTTCCAAGCATCTGGGTGTTTGTCCCAGATCCTGACCTATTTCCAACTTGTGTAATTATATTGTTTTTCTAATTGCCCTTGGCTGTTCCACTGGGTGAAGCCGTCGCCTAGCCTGTCCTCAGCCTCTGAGCAGTGTTGCTAGACAGCCATTAGACAGCTGTTTCTATCCACCAGCAGAGGCAGAGTCATATCTAAAGGGAACAGAAATATCCGTTTAGAGTTTCACAGCTTAAACAGAAAATTGCCCGGGAGTTCTTTTGAGGGCAAAGATTCCAAACTTTGAAGATGTATATCCTTCAAGAATTAACCTTATGATCAAGCTATAGCCTTTGGAGAAATATTATTGAATTACTATATTTTTTTAATGTGAATAATTCCTTTAGAGATGAGATAATCACTCGTTTTCCCTTTTCAAGTTATTTCCACTATTTTTAAATACCATCTTCTCATCCAAACTATTCTATTAATGGAAGGAGGAAGTGAACTGCTCAAAGTAGGAGATAATTAAGCAGAAAAAAAAAGTCTCCATTATTTATGGGGTCGAAACAAAGGTCACTAAGTCTGAAGGTTAGATCCAAACACTCTTCCAGGTTGAATTATTTCACATTTGAGTCAGATCAGAAAGTGATCGTGAAAAGATATGCAGTTTTTGGACACACTGAAGGTCTTCAGATATGCTGAAATAATGACAGTAATAGCAACTAACATTTATTGGGAACTACAAAACAGACAGTTTACATTATGATTCCATATAAACCTTATAAAAAGGTTTATATGGAATCTAACTTTAGATTATCTAAACTTTAGAATCTAACTCTAATTTAGAGTTAAACACTAAATAAAGTTTGTAAGTATTCAAACAATACTATATTTATAGTAGACCCATGCATATATGGTAAAAGCTTTTTGTAGTCATGAAAATTCTTCAAGATAATGATTGTCTTCAGTAAAGGAAGATGACTACAATTGAGACTGTCCATTGTTTTCACTAAAGAGTCAGTTGTCAATTTTATTGTTGATTCTTTCAAGGCAATCTGTAGTTCAATTAATCTACTACATGGCAATGTAGTAGATCCTACCATTGCCAGCATCTTACAAACACGCAAATGAAATCTCAAAAAGGTCAAGCTATTTGTCCAGTGACTCACACTTGACAAATGGTGGAACCAGGACTCACACCCAAGCCTCTCAGACTCTGAAACCTAACTTCCTCATTTTTACTTGCATTGTGTCTATACATTTCCAATACTGTGTTAGCTCTTTGGCAAAGTCTTAAGGACCTGTCCAGAACTGGGATGTCTCTCTGCCAGAGAAAGTACTTCTCAGAACTGACTCACACACTTACCTGTTAGAAGAAAACTTGATGAAGATGAAATAAATAATGAATAACCAATTAGAAGGAAAGCCAATATATGAAAGGGATGACACATAGAACTTCAGAGGATTTATTGCTCTTCCTTTCTGAAAAAAGAGTGGAAGGAACCACAGACATCATCTGTTCCAGTGGCCTCTTGGAACAGATAAGAAGGAGAAAATTGATTCTTTCAAAGTCTCAACATTACTTTCCTAGTACAGATATGAAAGCACTGGCAATGTGCTTCACAATAGCCATATTGCCATTTCTACCATTATTCTTACTATTAGTATTATTACTGCTGCTACTAGATGATTAGGAGACTACAGCAATATTATTAGAAAACCTATGAGATACTTGACTCAAGCTGTTCCATGCTGTGTTCACCACTAAATGGGGACTAGGCAATACTCCAGCACTTGTGCTTTATGTACATGATGATGGTACACACTACCATGGCATATTCAAAGCATCTTTTATCCAAAAATGTCATAGTCTTCCTTATCCTACCGCATACATGAATGGCACTTATCTCCAGAGCCTTGAGTTAAGTATTTAGTGATTGAATGGAGATACCATCGACTTGAGTCAATGCAATGTCTTACTTTTATTCCTTTTATGCATTTTCCTTCAGATTGTCTGAAAGAAGATGGGGGTCTGTGAATGAATGAATGAACATATAAATAAATGCATAAATCCTTTTTAGTACCTAGGAATCAGAGAAGAGAAAAGCCTTCATCTGTTGTCCCATTTTGGTTTTGTTTTGTTTTGTTTTCTGTGATGAAAACAAATGTAGCCATTTTTCAATACCTGTTAATTCTTGGCACATGAGTCCATGCCAGGCAGAGTTGAAGCCAGTTTAAGCCAGGCTAAGATAATATGTTATATACTAGATAATGGTTTAGAACTGGATTAAGTAGTGCTTTAGTCCTAAGAATCTATATTCTTCAAGAGAATCAGTCATCAAATGAACAACAAAATGATTAAGAAATAGATTGGTCTTTCTGAAAACATGTAACTCTGGCTTTGAAAGACTACTTACAAAGGTCTCTACATAACAGGTTTGAAACTGTACCTGTTAGAAGGAAAACTACCATCTCCTACATAAAACTCTAAGAAGACAACTTTGTGTCATATTACACTGGTAGGACACAATCTTAGAAATGTAAACATTGTACATGGAATATGGTAGGGATATGGAAAAGAGTGAGTTACTTACTACAAAATCAGTTTTTAGGGAAACCAAGTCCATCTTAAAAACCAGAGGGAGAAGTGCAAAGTTGGAGAGGGCTATAATCTATGAGCATTGGTAGAATACATTGCTTCTACATCTTGTTAAAATCCCCCATGCCAAACTCCTTGAGAACTGTCTCAAGCATTCAGAGCCAAAAGATTCGTCATTGTAATAACTGTTTTGGGATCATGGGGACCATACCCTAGATCCACTGAGGTTACAAATATAGCACCTAATGCCTCATCATGGTTCCAAGATTCCTCACCTCAAATTTTAGTCTTCTATATTCCTTTTTCCTGCTTAAAGTGATCCGAAAACTATTCAAATCTGATGTCAGGAAAGTGACTGGGATTTGCCCTCAGAGATGTTTTCTTCAGCTCATACAACAGTTTATAAAAAATTGAACCAATATTTAATAAATTGAAAATTCTATATTGCAAGAAAAAAGTCAGCTTTTCAGATTCTCTTGAATTTCCTTTCTTTTTGGCACTGAGTCTATAGTCCCAGATGATAAAAGTCAGCTGAAGCTGAAGAGAATCTGCCCGCTTTGGACAGGGCTTGTGCTCTCCAATTTTCCACAGTCTCCACCAACTTTTATTGTATCCAACTTTAAGGTCTGTGCTTATTGGCATTTATCATTGCACTCACATTTTTTAATAGCATGCAAATATTTCTTGGAATCAGTATCTATCAAAAAACAGAAATCAAAAAACAAAGAGAACTGTATTTTTCAAGAGGAATCAAAAATTCACTTGGAAAAGGCAAAGCCAGGAGTATTCAAGACAACTTTCAAGAGCAAGTTAAAGGATTCATCCCCCAGATAACAAAGTTACAGTAATTAAGACAGTGTGATATTGCTACATGGAAAACAATCAATAGACTAGAATCCAGGAATACTTAAATAGAAAATTGATTGATGATAGATAGATGGTGAAATGATACCTAGCATTACTATTCAAGAAAGAAAGATGACTTATTCAATATAGTGGATATCAATATTGCAAAATAAATTAAGATTTTATATTATTTTAAGCCAGTACCTTCTGTGTTAGAGTCCTATATACAAAGACAAAATTCTGAAACTTGAGAAAATATAGAATAATATGTTTATCATATTGAGTTAGGAAAGGTTTGCTTAAGCAATGTACATAAAGTACTGCTACTGCTGCTGCTAAGTCACTTCAGTCGTGTCCAACTCTGTGTGACCCCATAGACGGCAGCCAGCTCCCCCATCCCTGGGATTCTCCAGGCAAGAACACTGGCGTGGGTTGCCATTTCCTTCTCCAATGTATGAAAGTGAAAAGTGAAAGTGAAGTCGCTCAGTCGTGTCCGACTCTTAGCGACCCCATGGACTGCAGACAAGCCATAGTAAAAAGATAAATGTGACTTTCTAAAATATAATAGTTTTTCTCAACAAAAAGACACCATAAGTAAGTTAAAATGTAGGCCACAATCTGGGAGAAGATATTGGCAAAACATATATCTAGCAAAGGAATAAGTTTGACAATACCAAATATTGGTTCTAATGTAGAGAAATGGGGACTTTCATATACTACAAGGGGAACTAGAAATTGTTTCACTACCTACTTTGGTAAGTAATTGGGTGAAACTAGTAAAGTTAAAAATGTGTATACATTTTTTTTTTTAATGTTGTGGTTAAGAAGATGCATATACGTGTTCAGGAAGTCCACTTACAGGTGTATCCTGAGACTCTTGTATAAGATGATGTGTTCAAGAATGAGCTAGTACTTCATGTATCAACACGAATGCATCCTAAAATATAATGCTGGGGCTTTAAAAATGATACTGAAGTATCATTTAAAGAGTTAAACACTAAATAAAGTTTGTAAGTATTCAAACAATACTATATTTGTAGTAGACCCATGCATATATGGTAAAAGCTTTTTTGTAGTCACAAAAATTCTTCAAGATAATGATTGTCTTCAGTAAGGGAAGATAACTACAATTGAGACTGTCCATTGTTTTCACTAAAGAGTCAGTTGTCAATTTTATTGTTGATTCTTTGAAGGCAATCTTTTCTTTCTGCTTTCAATATTATTTCTTTGTCCTTGACTCACTTTAATTTTATTATGATGATTCTAGGTACAATCTTCTTTCTATACTCCTGCCTAGAGTTTATTATAGCTATCCATCAATAACTTCAGAATTTTTGACAATTTAGAAAAATACTTGATTGATCATTGTATCTTCAAATACTACTTCTGCAATATCCTTTACTTTTTTTCTGGTCTGCCCATTACATTTTTTAAATATATTTTACCACCTTTCATTTGTCTCTTGTGTATTTTTCATCTTTTTCTTTCTTCATGGTTAAGTCTGGATATTTTATTTCTCTTATCCTCCAGTTCACAAATTCTCTCATCAGCAGTATCTAACCTGCAGTTTAACCTTTAATTCTTCATTTCAGTTATTGTATCTTTTGGTTCCAAATTTGCTATTAGATTCTCTTTTGTAATAGTTTTCAAAATTTTCCATCTTGTCCTTCTTCCTTGAACATATTAATTGTAATTGTTTTAGCTATAACATTTAGATCTCCTAGGGAATGGTTTCCATTATTTGTTTTTGCCTCTTGCTTGTTTGCTTACTGTTGTTTTAGTCAAATCTCACTTCTACTACTGAAATTTTTATTGAGCATTATATATATATATATATATACACACACACACACACACACACACACACATACATATAACAGAGATATCTGAGACTGAATGATGATTGTCTTCCTAATGGTGTCCCAAATAATACTGATCTAATCACAAAGTGAGATAATTCAAAGTTGGGCTTGAGTGACCATGAGAGCTGATCGATTTCCAATTCACTTATTCCTAAGATTCTTACTGAAACCTTATGATTTTACCAGGGACTTTCTTCCTTGGCAAGATCTGAACTCCAGTTTTCATCCCTCATCCTGATTAGTATTCCAAACACAACATTCAGCTGAACTTTTCAGCCACTGCTTTTGAAATCAACAATCACCCCCAAGGAGAGAGGCAGCACTGAATACCATGATCACCACTAAGAGATTCTCTTCTTAGAACTTTGTCCTTAAAATCTTCACTTTCTTGGTGGCTCTCTGATGCCTTCAGCTAGAATTCTTAAATATACTATCCAGCTTTTTAAATTGTCCTCATGCAGAGTTTTAGTCATAAGTAGCATAATCTGGCATTATCAGAAGCAGAATTCTTCTAAGATGAATTTTGAGCATGTCAGATAGCCTGGGTTTACCTCTTCGTAGACCCAAACATATTCATTGAATTTGGTTAACATTCATTCATCCATTTCATACAGCCACATGACGTAACAATAGGCAAACAGAAAGAAATTTATTATTTATGTTAGCATAGAAGGTTTTCCCAGTACAGAGCTTTAAATCTACCCTGTCTTGGCTTTAACTCATTTGTTCTAACACCACAGGAAAACAACACAAATTCTCTGTTCTTAGTCTCCTTGTATATAATATGGGAATACGAGTACTACCTTAACTACCTCACAGGTTTATTTAGAGGATTAATTAGAACAAATAGACAAAAGTACCTAGTACAGTGCCTGGCCCATAGTAGTTCAGTCCAGTTCAGTTGCCCAGTCGTGTCCAACTCTGTGACCTCATGGACTGTAGCACGCCAGGCCTCCCTGTCCATCACCAACTCCCCGAGTTTACTCAAACTCACGTCCATTGAGTCAGTGACGCCATCCAACCATCTCATCCTCTATCACCCTCTTCTCCGCCTGCCTTCACCAGCATCAGGGTCTTTTCCAATGAATCAGTTCTTTGCATCAGGTGGCCAAAGTACTGGAATCTCAACTTCAACTTCAGTCCATGGCCCATGGTAAGTATTTGTATTCAACAAATACCAATTTAATCATAACTTGTAGAAATGAGATTATTTATCATTCCTCTTGCTATTCAGAGGTTATTGCTTTACGGAAAGATGTCTAATACACAACACTTATAGTTATCTATCCTACTGAAGTTCCAGCATTCAAGTGAGAGAGTCAATTCCTAGGTAGGTTGATAAAAAGTCTGGGGTCCCCAAGGAGGAGAGAAGGATCTGGAGCTCTCAAAGAGGAGATAGGAGTCTGAAGTTCTCAAGGAGGAGAAAAGGACAAAATTTTTTTTTCTACATTCCTTAGTTTTAGTCATATAAAACATTTTTTTCCTTTTTTTTTAATTTTATTTTATTTTTAAACTTTACAATATTGTATTAGTTTTGCCAAATATAAAAATGAATCTGCCACAGGTATACATGTGTTCCCCATCCTGAACCCTCCTCCCTCCTCCCTCCCCATACCATCCCTCTGAGTCGTCCCAGTGCACCAGCCCCAAGCATCCAGTATCGTGCATCAAACCTGGACTGGCGACTCGTTTCATACATGATATTATACATGTTTCAATGCCATTCTCCCCAATCTTCCCACCCTCTCCCTCTCCCACAGAGTCCATAAGACTGTTCTATACATCAGTGTCTCTTTTGCTGTCTCGTTTTCTTTAAACCCACCCAGAGCTGCTGATTACACAACAAAACAACTCAGCTTAAACTCTGTACTAAGGATTATATAACAACAATGTATCTGGCTTGAGGACAGTTTCTCCTTCTTGAAAACCTTCTGACTAATCCTGCTATCTTAAAACATAAATTGTGGGAGTGGGTCTGGTAAGATCTTTACAACCTTGAGACATTCTTTTGATTTACTGTGATAAGCAACTGAAGAAGTATATAGCTCCCTTGCTAAGACTAGCGAGGGGGACACTCGCTGTCCCTTTTCTGATGTCTATGTCAGAAGATTTCTCTATCCCTTTTTATCCTTTAATAAAACTCTGCTATACAAAAGCTCTTGAGTGATCAAGCCTGGTCCCTGATCCCAAAGCTAAATCTTCTTCAGAGATCACGAATCCAACACTGTTAATGGTGAGCTATCACAAGCAAGGATTTGGTATTAGCCGGAGGATCCTGACACATATGCTATCCTTTTCCTTAAAATGGATCCAGTTGTGAATTTTGTTAAAATAGGGAATCAGTGTAGAAAAGGAAAGCTTTCAAACTTAAAAGAAGGACAAACTCAGACCAGGCAATTACTGGGTTACTCTACACTCTGGCCTCATCAAGGATACATTAGCTGAAAGTGAAGAGAGTTCTTGAGTGCTGACAGATGCATCAGGCACAAACTCTGGACTCCCTGAAAGCTGACTGTGCCTCAGGGGCAGAGCATCTGAGGTTACTTCTCCAAGAGAGAGACAGAGGTTCACAGGGTCCCCTTTTGCTTGTGACATTTCCATTCTGCCATGGAATGTTAAGCACTTTGCATTCTTTATCTTTCTGCCTTCTCTGGGTAATTGAGGTGCCATTATTTCCCCTTTCCTTTCCATGAAAAAAAGTGAAAGTGTTAGTCACTCAGTCATGTCCAACTCTTTGAGACCCCATGGACTGTAGCCTATCAGGCTCCTCTGTCAATGGGGATTCTCTGGGCAAGAATACTGGAATGGGTTGCCATTTTCTTCTCTGGGGGATCTTCCCGACCCAGGGATCGAACCGAGGTCTCCTGCACAGCAGGCAGATTCTTTACCATTTGAGCTCCCCAGGAAGCCTCTATAGGGTGGATAAAATGATGCTTGAAGAAGTCATATAACATGCCAAAGTCACACAGCCAGTATGTGGCAGACAGTTCAAGTGACATTTATTGAGTACCTGTCATGTGTCGGGCAATGTGCTAGCAACTGAGGCAACACGAATGAAAAAACGCCCCTGCTAAGACTCTGAGCTAAGGAAGGAAATAAGAAGACAGTCCTGAGCACATGCTCCAGAAACAGCTTCTTTTGCATTAAGATGTCAATGGGACAAATGTTAGGACCGTCAAGAAAAGATGGCAGAGGAAGAAGAGTGAAAGCAAAACCACAGGGCAGCTAGACATGGCGGTCAAAGGGTGGCTGTGCCACCCACTCAGTCCCAGCCCCGGACTCCTCCTGGAAATAGTACCCAGCTCCACACAGCAGGGACTTACATTTCCATGATAGTGAGGGCAGAACATGTAAAGCAATAAAGAAGCAAGATAGGTATCGGTTAAATGCTAAAAAGGAAATAGAACAGGGTAGTGGGAGAAAGAACAACTGGGAGAGTTCTTTGGTAGAGTATTGCAGAAAAGCCTCCATGCAGATGTGGTGTGTAAACTGAGAGCAGAAAGGGAGGGAGTTAGAGGCAGACACACCGGGACTTGAGGCAGGAAGAGCTCAGCATTTTGAACTGTGCCTATAGTCATGGAGGAAAAGTGGAGGCCAACATGAGCTGAGGCTGCAGTCAGGAGAGGCCAGATCACACAGGAAGTGCAAGGGTCACGGCATAGACTCAGATGGAGCCTGTACACACTTCATTTCCCAACTGGCAATAATGTACTGTTACTCCTGGGATCACAGAGAGCAGTCACCAACAGGGCAGAGAAGATTAAGCCCAGCACCATCACGTCATGGTTTTCATCTGGACCTTTACATCTGATTCTGTTCAGCCTCAGTTTCACAGTGAGAAACCTCCTATACAGTTCACTGAACATAGACAGTAATATTGTACTAGAAGTATGTAATGTGGTAAGTATCATTACAATGGCAACTGTATCACCATATATAAATGTATCCAAGGAACACAATGTACATCTTAAATTTATAGGTACACATGTCATGCTTATCCAATGTAAATACATATGTACCTACATGCTTGCATATATACATACCAGGATAAGCCAAAAAAAAAAAGAACGAAAGTAACCTCCTTGTTCCTATTTAACCTCCTCATACCTTATGCATGCACTTCTCTCACCCTGCTGCTGCTGCTACTAAGTCGCTTCAGTCGTGTCCGACTCTGTGCGACCCCATAGATGGCAGCCCACCAGGGTCCCCCATCCCTGGGATTCTCCAGGCAAGAACACTGGAGTGGGTTGCCATTTCCTTCTCCAATGCATGAAAGTGAAAAGTGAAAGTGAAGTCGCTCAGTCATGTCCAACTCTTAGCGACCCCATGGACTGCAGCCTACCAGGCTCCTCCATCCATGGGGATTTTCCAGGCAGAGTACTGGAGTGGGGTGTACAGACTACAATTTAGTTCTAAGGCAGAGTCTACAGAAATTATCCCAATGCTTTGCACATGGTAAGCACTCAAGGGCTTCCCAGGTGGCTCAGTGGGAAAGAATCCACCTGTCAATGAAGGAGATATGGGTTCAAACCCTGATTCAGGAAGATCCTCTGGAGGAGGAAATGGCAACCCACTCCAGTATTCTCGCTTGGAGAATGCCATGGACAGAGGAACCTGGTGGGCTACCGTCAATGGGGTCACAAAGAGTCGGATATGACTGAGCGACTAAGCATACACACGCACAGCAAATGTTAGTTAAGCTGATCTTCAAAAGCAGGCACAGACCTCACACTAGAAAGTTTGAGCATTCATCACTGAAGTCTGGCAGGAGTCAAGAAGAAAAGGACTCTCCCAGCTCAGAATGAGGGGGATGGAGGGCATGGCAAGAAAGGAAGCCACCAGCCAGCCTCTCGCGTCCCTCCTTTAAACTGCTGCTCCAGCCACTGGCACTTAACCTTTGGGTGGAGACACACAGACTTCAGAGAGTGGCCTCTGAGAACCCAGCCTCATGGAAGAGCACTATTGATTTTTCCAGGCAGAGCAATTCAAAGGAAAAGAAAAAGGTGTTTTTAAATTACGCTTTTCAGCTGGGACAAGAAAATAATAGTTGCCATATTTTTGGATAATGTCACGCTGTCTCCGGGCCTCTGCCAGCATCTCTATCAATCACACGTCATGAGTGAGAACAGTGAGACACTGCTGATTGGAGCTCCAACGACCAGCTTTTACCAATATCTATAATAACTTAGTGCTTCTGTCAGGAGTTGGGCTCATTTGCTCAAACAAGGAAGATTAAAGAATGTGGACTTTGAGATGTCCTGCTACTGCACTGCAGGAAAGAAAATGCCCCCTTTTCTTCTGTTTCAAGTCAAACTGTCAAGTATTTGTCAGTATTTGGATGATATTTTGTGCTATGTTCTGCATTTGAATTAACACACACACAAACACACACACGCACACCATCTCACCATGTTCTTACCATTCAGAGCATCACAACCTCAGTTTGGCATGAATAGGGAAGCTTCCTAAAAAAGATATCACTTGATCTCAGTCATAAAGAATCAACAAGAGTTCTGGTAAAGGAAAGTGAGCTGTTGTGAATAACGGAAAATAATTTCATTTAACACTGTAAATGAAATTTTTTTTATTTTCATTATATATTTAGTATCAAAGTATAGTGGATACTACATGGGTAGGAAGAAATTGCTTCTTTTTTTTTGGCCACAACACATGGCATCAGGATCTTAGTTCCTCAATCAGGGTTCAACCCTGCAGTGGAAGCCGGAGTCCTAACCACTGGATAACCAAGGTATTCCCTAGTGGGAAGGGATTGGAAAAGGGGAGCAGGAGCGCATTTTATACCTAGAAAAAGACCTAAAAATAATAACTCTAGTGGTATGAGGAGGAGGAGCTACTGTCTGTTGAGCTACTATGTCAGAAATAGCGATGAGCACTTTCCATATATTAATTGCATCTCTGCTTACAAAATCACCATGGGGATTATTACCCCATTTTGAAGATAATAAAGCTTGGGTTCACAGAAGCTAAGTCTCTAGCCTAAGGGTTCATAGTTAATAACAAGCAAGACCAAGAATCAAACAGATTCCCCTGGAGGACAGAGAACCATGTTAAGAGTATGAGCTTTGAAGAAAAATTTTAAAAAAGAACCAAATTCTGGGACGCAAGCCTCCCCAAATGTGTTCCTTTTCTAAATTGTGAGAGTGTTGAATTCCTTCATCTCTACCTCATCTTCTAGCTCTGTGCCCCAAAGTCTAAACAACCCAGCCCAAGGCTGCACTGTGCCCCCACAGTTCGCTTCCCTGTCTAATCTTCCTACACCAGCTCCCAGCCCCTCCTCTTAATTCTCCAGACTGAATAGAGCCCCAAAATGAATCCAACAAGAAAACTTCTGGTTAGATTCTATGACTGATGGGGAAGACCAAGAAAAAATTATGCTCACTTGATGTCTCCAGCACTAACAGCAGTGCTTTCTAAACCACCAAAAGGAGTCTTGAAATAAAGAATTAATGGATTCCAGAACTAGCATTATGCTGATTGGTGACAAAGGGATTCTACAGAATTTAGTGTTATACTGCTGACTGTGAAATGTCTCTGGGCCAACAGCCTAAGTTTCCTCTGAACAATGTGAGTCATCAGAAGCTGTAAGAGTAGGAGAAGAAGGAACAATGCCAAAGACACTAATATCAAAAATGCATCTGAAGACTTTGAATAAAATGGTCTCAACAAATTTAAAGGTGGAAAAAAAAGTACTTCTAAATTAATGTTACCTCCTGACTTACGTATGTGTGATGATCTAAATGGGCTTCTCTGGTGGCTCAGATGAAGAATCTGCCTGAAATGCAAGAAAACTGGGTTTGATCCCTGGGGTCAGGAAGATGCCCTGGAGAAGGGCATAGCTACCCACTCCAGTAGTCTTGCCTAGAGAATTCCATGGATAGAGGAGCCCGGTGGGCTATAGTCGATGGGCTCACAATCAGTCGGACACGACTGAGCGGCTAACACTTTCACTACAATGACCTTAATAACATAACATTATTTGCAGATCAATAACTATTTCCCCTCTAGACTTAGAAGTAAGTATGCTTAATTGGACCAAAAATCATTTTTTTAATCATATGCCTTTTGAAGAAAATGCAGGATTACCAAACATTCAAGATTACTGCATAACACTATATAAAATAGGTAATTAGAACCTACTATATAGCACAGGGAACTCTGCTCAATACTCTGCAATGATTTATATGGGAATAGAATCTAGAAAAGAGTGAATATATATACATATACATATATATATATGTGTGTGTGTGTATATATATAAAATATATCGCCCATGCTGGGCAACAAGAGAAGCCACCACAATAAGAAGCCTGTGCACAGCAACTAGAGAGTAGCCCCTACTCTCCACAACTAAAGAAAATCCCTCACAGCAACAAAGACCCAGCACAGTCAAAAATTAATGTTTTAAAAAAGGAATGCAGTTTTTAAAAAAAAGAGAGATTATAATATAGGTGGATCTGTGCATGTAACTAACAGAAAGTAACCTCAGTCCTACTCCTTAGATTACAAAGCCACTCGAGCGCCTTTCTAAGGCCAGGCATCAAGCTAGTTTCTGGAAGTACAGGAAGGTAGTGTACATCATGCTCTGGGATAATGGCTTTCAACAGGTTGTTTGAGTGAAACCACTTACTGCCTTCACTCCACCTTTCACATATGCACACAGGGTCATTTTTCTTTGTGTTTCAGTAAACACACAGCCCCTTTCAGCACCAGCTCAATGGTATATATTATGTGTCTTTTCTTTTCTTAGTACCCAGTCATACTCAATTCTCTGCAGCAGTGCATGACCTGCTTAACTCTACAATCCAACAGGCATGACTTTAACCATAGGAAAAAAATCAACTCAAGCATCATTATTCATCATTTGATAGCCCACTTCAGCTGGGGTTGCTGGTTGAGATCCACTGCCAGAGCATTCAAAATGAAAGAGCTGCTTCACTATCTGATTCAATGGAAGCCTCTAGATACTAAAGTACCTCCTCTTTTGGTGTGTCACACTGCCTGAGAGTCAAGATTCATATTCAACCAGGAACATGACTCCGCGTCCTTCCAAAGCATTATGCTTAAAAACACCATTGAGAAAGGAAAATTCATGAGCTATCTTAGAATAACTTATTCTAAATTCCATATAGTCATCAAGTTAAAAACAAAGACTTTGAAGAAATGGGACCCAGCATGTTGGGTGAGTTTGCAAAGGAGGAAATAATGTTAATGGGAGGAACATATTGTATTTTCCTCAGGAAAGAGGGCACTTCCCTGAGGATAATAAGCATCTCAGGAGAACAAAGAGGACAGGCAGAGCAGAGACAAGGGACAGATGAGCGGAGCCTTCACAGTTGGTTCAGGGAGTGAGCCTAAACTAAATGAATATACAGGATTCCTTGTGCACATCATTTTTGCCCCAGTTATGATGTGATGTCTGGGTCTGGTGCAGGCTCTTGTCTAGATCAATATCCTGCTGTGAACAACTCTGGCAGCTGCTGTTCTTCATGCTACCGTGCTACTGATGAAATCTCATGGACAAACGACCAGCAAAACAACCATTCCTACCTGCTGGCCATCTCCTCTTGGAAAGAAAGAATGAAATCCTAGAGAAAACCAGAGAGATGTTAGATCATAGGAAAAATGATTGACCATGACTCACTTCACAAATAGGAAAAACTGTCTCCCAGTGTTTCTGTGCAAGTTTGTTTCGGCCTAAAGGCATTGCTTTTCTGATCCATTCTTTACCTGGCTCTTCCCACCCACCCCTATCCTTAAACCTTGTCTTCAGTGTAGGGAGAAAGAAAGGGAAGTTGCTGCCTGATAAGCCGCACCCTGGGCTTCCCTGGTGGCTCAGATGGTAAAGAATCTACCTGCGATGTGGGATACCGGGTTCGACCCCTGGTTTGGGAAGATCCCCTGGAGACAGGAATGGCTACCCACTGCCGTATTCTTGCCTAGAGAATTCCAAGGACAGAGGAGCCTGGTGGACTGCAGTCCATGGGGTTGCAGACTTGGACACAAGTGAGCGACTCTCATTCACTTTTTTCCCCAGGTGGTGCTAGTGGTAAAGAACCCACCTGCCAATGCAGGAGATAAGAGTTTGATCTCTGGGTCAGGAAGATCCCCTAGAGGAGGGCATGGACAAAGGAGCCTGGTGGGCTACAGCCCATGGGCTCACAATGAGCAGACACGGCTAAAGCAACTTAGCGCGCACACACGTGCTAGTAGCTGCCTTGTCTTCAAACCACAGGTACAGATTCTACACCTGCTATCTACAGCGAAATTTAATATAGTGACTTCTGATTCTCACTGAATTCCAGATTCAGTCTTCAGGGGAAATGAGAAACAGTATTAGTGAACATGCCACACACTGAGAGAATTGCAATGCATGAAGCAGCCATGGATCATTTCCTCAGAGAGCCATCATTTAGTTGGAGACTCAAGAATCAGAGATGACAAATGTGGAGCACGTTTGCTTCTTCTCACCTAACCTGCCCATGACAGGCATTACTAATCCATCCTGGTGTCCTTTTCTACCAATCTCACATATGCATTCTCAAAATCCCCTCTGACCTACCTCCTAGAGTAATGGAAACAAAAACAAAAATAAACAAATGAGACCTAATTAAACTTAAAAATCCTAAACAAGGCAGCCCATCAATAGCCACTATCCAAGTTTCAGAGTTTGTACATGATCTGAAATATATTTGTCATTTTTAGTCACAACAGAGTAATAATAACAGCCCATTATCTTCCCAAACCAGGGATCGAACCCAGGTTTCCCACATTGCAGGTGGATTCTTTACTGTCTGAGCCACCTGGAAAACCCAAGAATCCTGGAGGGGATAGCCTACCCCTTCTCCAGGGGAATTTCCTGACCCAGGAATTGAACCAGGGTCTCCTGCACGGCAGGTGGATTCTTCACTAGCTGAGCTACCTGGGATGCCCCATTACCAAACAGTAGTGTGGAAAGCCAAGTTTGGGGGTTCAGACAGTTAAGGCAGTAGGGATTCCAAGGAAAACTTCCTAGAGGAGGATGGGCTTAAATGGACTGTGGACATTTGAGTCTAATTTAAAAAGTGAAACAAACTAAACAGAGACACCCACCCACAGGATGGAATAGTCAGCTGACCAAGGCAAAGAGCTAATGGGAAGATCTGCATTTTCCTTCAAGAACTCCCAGGCAATGGGGCTCCTCTTGACTCCAGGGAGGCACTCCCCTCCCTGGGATAGGACCAGTAGCCCTACACTGCATTGCATCTCCCACCCCTCAGCTAACAGCATGCTCAGACACCCCTGAAACCCAGCTTAGCACACTGCAGTGATCCCCAAACCTCAGTCTTTCACAAACCACCTTGCCCATTTTTTACCACCTCCATGTGCCACTTTATTATTCACATAACATTTTATTTAAATCAACTCACTTTTTAATTTAAATAAATCCATAAAAAATAGGAATACTATATCCCTGCCACTGGAAAAGGTAGTCTCATGTGCATTAATTTAGTTAATAAGTAACTACTGTTAAGGTATTTGTTTATATGCCCCCTAAGATAATCTCATGTGTATCTAATAATAGGTCTCTGTACCACATCAGCATCAGTAGTTAAGAGTATGTTCTTTGAGATACAAAATACTCCATATAAAATAAACAAGGTCCTATTGTACAGCACAGGGAACTATATTCAATATTTTGTCATAAACTATAATGGAAAAGAATCTGAAAAAAGAATATACATATACATGGAATCTCCTTGCAAGGAGATCCAACCGGTCCATCCTAAAGGAAATCAGTCCTGAATATTCATTGAAAGGACTGATGTTGAAGCTGCAACTCCAATACTTTGGCCACCTGATGCAAAGAGCTGACTCATTTGAAAAGACCCTGATGCTGGGAAAGATTGAAGGCGGGAAGAGAAGGGGATGACAGAGGATGAGATGGTTGGATGGCATCACTGACTTAATGGACATGAGTTTGAGTAGGCTCCGGGAGTTGGTGATGGACACGGAGGCCTGGCATGCGGCAGTCCATGGGGTTGCAAAGAGTCGGACACGACCGAGCGACTGAACTGAACTGATATATGGAATCTAAAATATGACACAAATGAAGCTAATTATAGAAACTGAAACAGACTCATAGAGACAGAAAACAGATTTGACCTTGCCAAAAGGGAGGGTGTTGGGGGAGCCATAGATTGAGAGGTTGGAGTTAGCAGATGTAAGTTATTATATATAGAATGGATAAACAACAAGGTCCTACTATATAATGCAGGAAACTATATTTGATATCCTATGATAAACCATAGTGGAAAGAAAAATTTTAAAAACCAGTGTGTGTGTGTGTGTGTGTGTGTGTGTGTGTGTGTACAGAAAATCGAATCACTTTGCTTTTTACCAAAAACTAACACAATTTGTAAATCAATTAAACTTCAATTTAAAAAAAAAAAAAAACAGAATATATACTTTGGAGTAAAGTGGATGGGAATTCTAACCCCAGCTCCATCACTTATTATCTGAGAGGCCTTGGAAAGTTACTAGAGTCTCTAAATTTCCTCATCTGTAGAAGGGGTTGCTGCTGCTGCTGCTGCTGAGTCACTTCAGTCGTGTCCAACTCTATGCAACCCCAAAGACGGCAGCCCACCAGGCTCCCCTGTCCCTGGGATTCTCCAGGCAAGAACACTGGAATGGGTTGCCATTGCCTTCTCCAAGTAGAAGGGGTAAGTAATAGTAATAGCAATGCATACTCTTATTCGGAGAATTCATTAAGGGAATGCCTGTAATGTGCTCAGCAGAGTACCTAGTACCCAGTCTTTTTAGGTACTTATATCATTCCATTTCATCCTGGTTAGGTATATCTGTTCCAACTCCAGCTATTTTCTATCCCAAGATTATAAAGTAGAGTGAAACAGCAGAGAGATGTTTGATTAAATCCAGCCTTCATCACTTCAAGTGGGTAGCCTAGTTATGTTACTTCTTTAAACTCTCAGTTACTTCATTTGTAAAATTAAGGAAATAGTGGTAAGTACTTCTCACAGCTAAGGAATGTAATAAATGAGGTCATACATAGAGAGTGCTGGTCTGCTGCTCTTGCTTGATAAATGGTAATTCTTTTTATATATATTACACAGAGGTTTCCTTTGAATTTCTGAAAACATAGATACTGTTGGGTTTTTTAAATCCCCAACCATTCCTCTGCTTTGGATCCACTTTTCTTTATTGAAAAACACTGGATTCTTCAAAATAATTGTGTATTCTCCTGTCCACATGACCAGCAACAACGAGCCTATTCTAAGAAGCAGAATGAAGGAAGCCTCCCAAAAGTTCAAACCTTTGCACCTAAGACCCAGATTCCTTCTTATGTGGCCTCTAGTTCTGTCAAAATAAGCAATTTCTCTTCTGTCATTAGAATGTAAACAGTGTGAGTATAAAGACCCTTACCTGATGGATCAGATCCTCTCTGCTACCTGGTGGGCAGGCCATTTCTCTTAACTACAAAACCATTCAGGTTTCTGCTTTGTGAACTTATGTCTTTGAGCCAAAGAAAGAAGAGCCCCCCTCCACTGCCTGGCACAGTCCTTTCTCCAGTGAATACTCTCACTGTGGCCTTTAACCCAATGGGCCTGGAGGTAGCTGTGAGAAAATCTCTTTGATGAGTGGATGGAGCAGCTCTGTCTCCATTTATTCCTTGGCCTTTCAGTTTAGCACTCCCTCTCTGACAGTAACTCCAGAATGGTTTTGCTCAAGTGGACTCATGCTACTAGAAATGGTCCAGAGACCCATAACTCATTTCACAGCGCCTGCCAGGGAGCTGTCAGACAGTGGTTCTTTCGGCCACAGGTCAGATTTAAAGCTGTGACCTCAAGGAAATGCACATGCTTCACATCCCATTAAGACTAGCTGGAGACAGACAGTGGCCCCCATGGAGACCATCAACTTTGTTTTGGTTGCTAGGCCAGAACTGTTGTCTGCATTGAGAGAAGAAAAGTTGCAGTTGCAGCCTCCCTTAAAGGCTGGAATTCACTCCAAATATTTTTCCTCCCGGACAAACACCCCTCCATTTACTTTTACAAGCCAAGGAAGAAGAATTCTAGTTCTAGTTCTATGATACAACCCAAAGAACCTAAAGCAAGAGTCAACCCAAGAGAATTCCAATCTCATTACAGCATCCATATCAACTATGCCTGCCAGATGGTCTGGAATAGCATGTAGGTTTCTAATTGAATGGCAGTATCAATAAATGATTGGGAATGACTGTCTGCAACATTTTGCTGAGAACACTAAATTGGGAAGGGGGAGGTGGTCAGTTAGCAAGGTCTGCCTTACACAGGGGGTTTGGAAAGGACAGCATTATGCCATGTATTTACTGACTTGGGCTGAGACTATTTTCTTTCTTTCCTGAGCTGTTGTCATAGTCTCCAAATCATCTTTCCTGCCTACAGGTCTCCACAAACCACTGCACACCCCCCATCCTGCCACAACAATCAGTAATCCACGCCTAACACCTGATTCCTCCTGTGAGTCCCATGGTCCAAGGTCTCAGCACAGTGTATAACTCACTAGGCAGTCGAGCTCCAGCCCATCTCTGCAGCCGCTTCTCTCATCACTCCTCACCACAATAACTTCTCACATTCCTTGAGATGTCCTTTCTCTGGCTCGTGTTACTCTTTTTCTCTGAAATGGTTTCTCCTACCATCCTCCCCTTTTGCAATATTACATATTCTTCAAAGCTCAATTCATACATCACTCTTTAGTCTCTTCCTCCAGGATGCCCAAGACCTTTTCTTCATATGACTAAAATGGTCCTTTTTATATCATAGTCTTATCAATGAGTACTCTTTCATTGCAAGTGATAGAAACCAATTCAAACGGGCTTAATAAATAACAAAAATATCAAATTAATAGCTTTAAATGAGAAGGTACTACTATTCCTGTGTGTGTGTGTTCAGTCATGTCCAACTCTTGGTGACACTGTAGACTGTAGGCAATCTGGTTCCTCTGTACATGGAATTTTCCAGGCAAGAATACTGAAGTGGGTTGCCATTTCCTACTCCAGGGGATCTTCCTGATCCAGGGATTAAACCCATGTCTCTCACATTTCCTACACTGGAAGGCAGATTCTTTACCATTGCACTGCCAGGGAAGCTCAATTCATTAATGAAAAGTTTGGAGACAGAGGCTTCTGACAGGACTGGATTAAGATGCTCGGTGATGTCTTTACAGATGATTCCTTCATTTCCAGGCATTTTTTCTCTTTGAGCTGCCTCAATTTCAAGCAGTTGGAGAATCAACAGGGAGTTTTCTCCCCTAATAGTTCCAAGAGAAGGCCCAGAATTGAGTTTTATTGGCCTGTCTTAGATCATCTGTCCAGCTCTGGACCATGCATTGTGGGCAAGGGTACAGAATTTGCTGACTGTCCAGGTCTGAGTTAGATGGAGTGAACCAACTCCACCCAAACCTTATGGACTACAAGTGGGGAAGACTGGGTTCATCAAAGGAAAATAGAGATGTTATTTCCAGAAAAATGAAACATCTATCCCAAGAAGGGAAAATACACCACTCACACACACACACACACACTTGAAATGATGAATTTGGAGCTTATTTTTCCCCTTCAAACTGAGCCCATTGCACCTCTTCATGGTGGTCAATGGTGGAGCTTTCAAGGACAGTATAAGGACAAGCACTTTTCCTTAACTCTTTGAAAGTGTATGGGAGCTCCATTTCACTCTCTTGGGAACGTGGTTATTAATTGTCTGTGTTTACTGAATATTTCCTCATCCTGTGAAGCAATTTATGAATCTTGGTGCAGCTTGCAGAGACAAGCATTTCTAGAGTCCTTGCTTGACAAGTACAGAAGGGAATTTATGTGAAGTGTTCTGTGATACACATTATGTTTACTTGCTAATGAAATTTATTCTGGTTTTTGTGCTTATTTATAGCATACTGTTTCAGAAGTGATGCAGCCATTTAAAAATGGCTTATATGTGACCAATTTAAAATATTTAAAATATCTTATTGTAACAACAAAAGATAAGGGAATTAAAATGATTAAGAAAAGAGAAGCTTTTGTTAATGGCAAGAGACAGAAAAGGAAATGAGAAATCTCTAGTGAATACAGATATATGTGCATTGTCCCTGGACTTTTATTTGAAATCATATTTGATTTTTAAGTCTCAATATGCAAAGAAAATCCCTAATCACTCATGGGTAATCCCTGAAAAGTCTAAGAAGCTTGTGTGAATGTTAACCTTAGTGTTAATACTTTTAGTGAGTTTTTCTTTCTCTGTAACTCCCAAAAGTATACCATTCTGTACCTGTTATATAGTAAGAAATGCACTGGCTTTACAGTTTTTAATTTCTATATTCAAATTCGAACCTGTCGTATTCTGGTTCTATGATCAAGAAAAAGCAACTGGCTCAAAAGTCCTTTTACATCCATTATGAAACCCACATGACATTGATTGCAAAGTAGAAATATGGCAATTCAGACACATTTATCTAATGCTGAGACACACATGGTATTTATTTATTTATTTAAAAAACACATACAGCACTTACTTTATGCCAGACATTATCCTGGGTATTTCTTATATATTTACCCATTTAATCCTTATAACCAGCCTTTGACATAGGTACTAATACGATTCCCATTATACAGGTGAGAAAACTAAGGCACAATGAAGTTAAGTAGTCTGCCGGGATTTCTTCGTCAGTAAGTGTTAAAGCCATCAACTGGACACGGGCACCTGAACCCTGCAGTTTGTGCTTTTGACCATGGACTAACTGCTTCTCCAGTAAAGTGGTTTTGGAGTGAGGAAAGCCAGGTTCAAACTATCTCCACCACCTACTAACTAGTGACTTGAACAAGTTATTTCATCTGTCTGATCCTAGATTCTCATGTATTATGTGAAGATATTACCATATAAATCCCCTAGCACCATACCTTGTACTCAAATGTGAGTACACAGTATGCTAATTGTGTTAGCATATACAAGTATGCTAATTATAGATAAACTTAGCCTCTAACTCCAGCCAGTGAGTTGGAATGGCCTTGAGGAACATCTCAAAGGAAGGCACAATTATAGAAATCACCCAGTGAATTGAGATAGAGACGAAGAGGAAAGAAAAAACAATACTTCAGGCTTAAAGCTCAAAACTAAGTTCTAGCTTTCAATTATCCAATTCATTTTGGGAGTGTCAACCTAGCTCATGAAATGCTGCTGGTAGTCCAAAAGTCTTATTAGGCTTTCGAGAAAGAAGAACTAGGCTATTGATCTGCACACTCAAGAAATATCAGAGTTGATTCAGTGTTCCCCAGTGACAGAGTCAATGAATAGGTATTGCCAAAACAATCCCCACATACTGGTTATAATGTGTGTGAACTCCTTCAACAAAAGAAAGGGAGGCCACAGCCAGAGGAAAGATTTTTGGCTTCAGTAACTACTCAGCTGGTGTTTCCTTACAATCTATTGACCAGATGGAATCATCTTTACGACTAATCTCAATGATTATATTAAATGGAGCATTAAGGTTGCAAAAAAAGAAGGATATCCAGGAAGTCTAGGGTACACTTACAGGCCCTGACAAAACCCCAAGAATCAAAATAAACCTGGGTAGAAAAAGAAAGTATAGCTATTTATTTGTTCCCACTTGGCTAGTATATAACCTGTAGACATGGGGCCATAGAGTCTATCCTCATTGACTCAAATGTGAAAAAGGATTATTATGCATCTCCATAGCAACAACTTCAGTTCAGTTCACTTCAGTCACTCATTTGTGTCCGACTCTTTGTAACCCCATGGACTGCAGCACGCCAGGCC
The DNA here is from genome assembly GCF_029407905.1 of Bubalus kerabau. Taxonomy (NCBI): domain Eukaryota; kingdom Metazoa; phylum Chordata; class Mammalia; order Artiodactyla; family Bovidae; genus Bubalus; species Bubalus kerabau. The sequence continues at coordinate 225,737,932 of NC_073624.1, forward strand.
TCCCTGTCCATCACCAACTCCCAGAGCCTACTCAAACTCATGTCCATTAAGTCGGTGATGCCATCTAACCATCTCATTTTCTGTCATCCCCTTCTCCTCCTGCCTTCAATCTTTCCCAACATCAGGGTCTTTTCAAATGAGTCAGTTCTTCGCATCAGGTGGCCAAAGTATTGGAGTTTCAGCTTCAACATCAGTCCTTCCAATGAATATTCAAGACTGATCTCCTTTAGGATGGACTGGTTGGATCTCCTTGTAGTCCAAGGGACTCTCAAGAGTCTTCTCCAACACCACATCAAAAGCATCAATCCTTCGGCACTCAGCTTTCTTTATAGTCCAACTCTCACATCCAAACATGACTACTGGAAAAACCATAGCCTTGACTAGATGGACCTTTGTTGGCAAAGTAATGTCTCTGCTTTTTAATATGCTGTCTAGGTTGATCATAACTTTGCTCCCAAGGAGTAAGCGTCTTTTAATTTCATGGCTGCAGTCACCATCTGCAGTGATTTTGGAGCCCCCAAAAATAAAGTCTGCCACTGTTTCTCTATCTATTTGCCATGAAGTGATGGGACTAGATTCCATGATCTTTGTTTTGAGCAATTATTTGTTAGGCACTGGGCTGAGCATGGAAGCTTCTTACATAACACTAGTTGTAAAGAACCCTCCTGCCAATGAAGGGAGACATAGGAGATACAGATTCAATACCTGGATCAGGAAGATCCCCTGGAGGAGAGCATAGAAACCACTCCAGTATTTTTGCCTGGAGAATCCCATAGACTGTGGAGCCTGGTGGGTTACAGACCATGGTGTCACAAAGTCAGACACAATTGAAGTGACTTTGCATGCACACAGGCTAAGCATATGAAGTGAATAAATTCTTCACAAATATATTTCAATACAGCAAGTATGACTTATCCATATAATAGATAAGGTGACTCTAAGGTGCTAATTAGCCTTCCCAATTTTACACAGTTTATTGGTTTCAATATTTTTATCTGCAAATAGAAGTTTAGACTTCAATCTAAATCTAAGAGGCAAGAATGCTCTCTAGAATCTCTCTTGTAAGAGCACTAGCTCCATTTGTGCAGGTTCCACTCCATGATCTATCTAATCACCTCCCAAAGACCATACCTTCTAATACCATTATACTGGGGTTTAGGTTTCAACATATGAGTTTGGATGGGGACAAAAACAATCTATCTCTAGCAGCCTATGAAAGTGAAAGTGAAGTAGCTCAGTCGTGTCCGACTCTTTACCACCTCATGGACTGTAGCCTACCAGGCTCCTCCCTCCATGGGATTCTCCAGGCAAGAGTACTAGAGTGGGTTGCCATTTCCTTCTCCAGGGGATCTTCCTGACCCAGGGATCAAACCCGGGTCTCCCACATTGCAGGCAGATGCTTTAACCTCTGAGCCACCAAGGAAGCCCATAAGTTCCATGAAAACAGGGATTGATCCTGTGCTTGCTGATTTGTAGCCCTGGTTTCTATCACACTGCATGGCGTATGGCAGGACTCAGGAAATACTGGTTGAAGTAAAAAACAAATTAGAGAAACCAAGAGTTCCACTCTGTTCTCTTAACCTCTTTTCTAACGCTCCACTTAAGCAGATTCATACAGTGTTCCATTATCTCTTGACTCCCAACTTCTGTCTATTTCCTTCAGCTCCACAAATTCCATGGAGTTGGGCTCCGCACTTTGTAATAAATGCACAGTGTGCCCTGATCTCATGGGCTTGGTCTAGAAAACAACTATAACTTTCTCAAGGTTTTAAAATGTACCATAGATACTAAATAGGCAAATAAGTAAACAAATTAGCAGTACGGTGTATGATTACCAGCTCAAGTTCTGTAATACACAGCAGAGAGATCTTCACATATTAAATTTGTACCTGAGTTGGTTACATAATCTCTTTCAGCATCAGTAATCTCAGCAAAAAAAAATGGGGATAATGATATTAATGTCTAAAGATTTTTAGATATTTGATAAGTTAGTATATGTAAAGCGTTTAGCCCAGAAATGGAAACTATTATTAATAAACCAAATTCCTGTAACTATAGAAATGTTCTTCTCAGAAATGTTGCTTCTACAAAGAGCCAAACTCTTTAATAAAATGATGGGCTGACTTAAGGTTAAGGGGTTAAGAACTATTGCTATAGGGATTCCAGGTAGTTGATGTACTTAGTATAAAGAATTCATACAACAAAGTGCCTGACTTTTTGAACTCAGTCTATGTTGATCTCCAGTGGAACTTATAGGTCCAACAGAGTAGTGAAACCAAGGTCAATTCTGTTTTGCAGAATCCAGTCACAGATTAGATTCCTTCCACTAAAATCTTTGTTATGTTAGTGAAATACATTAGATAGAGAAAAACAAATGCTATATATAGGATGTCCCTTACATAACAGGCTTCCCAAGTGGCTCAGTGATAAAGAATTTGTCTGCAGTGCAGGAGACATGGGTTCAATCCCTGGTTGGGAAGATCCCCTGGAGAAGAAAATGGCAACACACTCCATTATTCTTACCTGGGAATTCCCATGGACAAAGGAGCCTGGCAGGCTACAGTTCATGGAGTTGCAAAAGAGTTAGACACAACTTAGCATCTAAACAACAACAATCTCTTATGTAAGGGATCAAAAAAAAAAAAAAAACTAAACATAAAAAGAGAGATTTGAATGGTGGTTTCCATGGGCTAGGGGACATGGAAATAAGGAGATGTTTATCAAAGGATACAAACTTTCTACTATGAGAAGAATGTGTCCTGGAGATCTAATGTAGAGCGTAGTGATAATAATAATACTGTGTTCTATACTTGAAGGATGCTGAGAGTAGATCTTAAACATTCTCATGCAAAAAAAATGGTAATTATGAAGTGTTATGCAGGCGTTAGCTAATGCTATGACTGTAATCAGATTGCAATATGTAAGTGTATTAAATCAATACATAGAGCTCCTTAAATTTACATGATGTTAGACATCAATCATATCTCAATAAAGCTAAAGGGAAACCCCTTTGCTGTGTGAATTAACTCACTCCATTTTGTTCTATTTAAACAATATTATTCTACCACTCAGTTTTAACAACAAAAGGAAAAGGTAAGTGAAGTCGCTCTGTCGTGTCCGACTCTTTGCGACCCCATTGCCTGTAGCCTACCAGGCTCCTCAGTCCACGGGATTTTCCAGGCAAGGGCACTGGAGTGGGTTGCCATTTCCTTTTCCAGGGGATCTTCCCGACCCAGGGATCAAACCCAGGTCTCCCACACTAACAACAAAAAGCAGTTGCAAACAAGAGTTCTGCAGTTCTTCTTTCTCATGTTAGTTTTATACCACAAGAAAAGTCAAACAGAATGTTTTCCAAAGTTTGTGGCAGAGTCTATGGTATGTGAATCATTCACCAGTATCTCACACCCATGCAGACATTACTAATCAACCCAAGTGTTCTTTACCACTAAAGCCCACACTCAGTTTCTTAATCCTTCTCAACACAGAGCTCCAGAAACTATACCACTTGATCAGATTTGATGTGTGAGGTGTAGCCTCTTCTCCATACTAGAAATGTTATACCTGAAATCAGAAATCAAGTTAATATAATAAGAAACACAAGTTTAAACCTTATGATGGCACCACCCCTGAGGATTAGTCTTAGAATATGATTGCAATCAAAGAACTACAGCCCTGAAGCAAAACAATAATTTTTAAATAATTCAAATTTTTCACTTGCATTCTCAAATACCATGAGTGAGATACAGTGAGCTCAGGAATAACTTCTTTTAAATTTTCACTTTTTTTCCCTCCACTTCCTTTTTATACAACTTCTGCCATGGCTCACTCATCAAACTCTTCAAAATATTTGTCATCCAACCTTGTAACAGGCCCTACTCACCCTTCTTTCCTTCATTTATCATTGTTGTTTAGTCGCTAAGTCGTGTCCAACTTTTTGCAATCCCTAATTTCCTTCAATATTGTATTATCAAAATTCAAAAAGCCAGTCCGGAATGACACAAAAGGGGTAAATACTGAAAGGGTAAAATCATCATCATCTAAAAACAAAAGGAAGGAGGAAAGATTGGGAATGCTCACACTTTAGAAATTTTGGATAAATCTAAGCTATGGTTTTAGGCTATTACATCATCCTTCCACCATTTCAAGAATCAACATCTCCCATTATGAATACTGGAGTTCACAAAAAAACGTCTCAACAAGTCAAATCTAAGAGCAGCTTTGACATAAGGAATGGCTTTTTAAATTTTATTTCTAATTGGAGGATAATTGCTTTATAATATTGTATTGGTTTCTGCTATCCAATGTGAATCAGGAATGGCTTTTTTGAAGCTAATGCTCAGAATTCCCCATAGAGCCTGTGTTGGGGCAGGAGGAACAGTTACTTCAAAGGATGAGAGCTTATTTCTGCCTGTATAGCTACTTCTGTCTCACATTTCTCATATAATAGAAAATGTGGAAGAAAAAAAAGGCTGCTCAAGAAAGCCACTCTTGATTTCATTCATTCAAGGCACCAAAAATTAAGGACAAGTAAAAATCCAATTGACTTTTACCTCATCTCAAAACAGAAATGCTCTGGGCAATAAAAGATTTTTAAAAACAAACAAACAAAGGGATGGAAAATATCACCCAAAGCCATCATTTCCATAACTTTAAAGTAATCTTGATCTTTCCACTGATATGCAGAATTTTTCTTCCAGCTTTGGGTCATAAAAATTTTCACACTGACATCTAATTTTATTTGAATTCTAAAACTTTTCTGGAATATGTACTCCACACAGTTGTGAACCCCAAGATTAAGCATCCTTCACCAGGGTCATTTCTTTAGTTTGGGACACCAAGTACTCATACTCTGATACTGTGAGAGATAAGGAAGATAGAGGTCTGTGGTAAACACAGCACAGAAGAGCTCACACAATGTCAGAAGCAAGTCTTTATTTTTTTTTTTTTAATTTATTTATTTTTTTTTTTTAATTTTATTTTATTTTTAAACTTTACATAACTGTATTAGTTTTGCCAAATATCAAAATGAAGCAAGTCTTTAGAGGAGAGAAATATTTAAGTTTAAGAAGGCAATGTGCAGAGTTTCTGAAGTCCACCAGACAGACTTGGAAAGAGACATATATTTAAATCAGCCACATGCTCAGTAGATCTCCACCCACCCGGTATGGTAGGCACCCAACACAGGACTCCATAGGCTACACCCCACTATTTCTGAGGATAGCTCCAGCAATGCTTTATCTTCCATCCCGAACCAGCTTGCTGTTCTGATACCTTCAGGTTTCATTCCATCATTTAATACACACGTTATGAGTTTACTCCATGTGTGCAAACATTCTCAGGCATGTCCAACTCTTTGCAACCCCACAGACTGTAGCCCACCAGGCTCCTCTGTCCTTGGGATTATTCAGGTAAGAATAATTTAGAGTGTTGCCATTTTCTACTCCAGGGGATCCTCTCAATCCAGGGATCAAATCCATGTCTCTTGCATCTCTTGTACTGGCAGGATTCTTTACCACTGTGCCACCTGGGAAGCCCCTTGCTCCATTAGATGTGGTCAAAATTTTATTCCATAATACCAAATTAAAAAGTTGGCTTAAATTTCAACATTCAGAAAACTAAGATCATGCCATCCGGTCCCATAACTTCATGGCAAATAGATGGGGAAACAACGGAAACAGTGAGAGACTTTATCTTCTTGGGCTCCAAAATCACTGCGGATGGTGACTACAGCCATGAAATTAAAAGACACTTGTTCCTTGGAAGAAAAGCTATGACAAACCTAGATGGCATATTAAAAAGCAGAGACATTACTTTACCAACAAAGGTATGTCTAGTCAAAGCCATGGTTTTTCCAGTAGTCATGTATGGATGTGAGAGTTGGACCATAAAGAAAGCTGAGCACCAAAGAATTGATGCTTTTAAACTGTGGTGTTGGAGAAGACTCTTGAGAGTCCCTTGGACTGCAAAGAGATCCAACCAGTCCATCCTAAAGGAAATCAGTCCTGAATATTCATTGGAAGCACTGATGCTGAAGCTGAAGCTCTAATACTTTGGCCACCTGATTCGAAGAACTGACTCATTTGAAAAAACCCTGATGCTGGGAGAGATTGAAGGCAAGAGGAGAAGGGGACGACAGAAGATGAGATGGTTCAATGGCATCACTTATTCAGTGGACATAAGTTTGAGCAAGCTTAGGGAGATGGTGATGGACAGGGAAGCCTGGCGTGCTGCAGTCCATAGGGTTGCAAAGAGTCAGACACAACTGAGTGACTGAACTGACTGAAGATCAAAAATGACACTTATTAACGTAGTAATAATAACACTTCAAAATTCTCATGATGAAAACTAGAGAATGTTTTGGAAAAACACAAAAATAAAGTTGAACAAATAGAAAGACTTTCCATATTCTTAGCTAGGAAGAGCCAAGCTCATAAAGTTGTCAATCCTCCCAAAGTTAATTTTTAGCTTAATGAGCTCAAATAAAATGCCATCAGGTTTTTACTTTCTTGGAGATAAAGTTGATTGTAAAGTTCATTTGGGAAAACTATGAAAAAGGGAGAATTGTAAGAAGTAGGAGGGGTGAGTTTGATACAAAACCATTTTTAAACCTTTTATTGGTGCATGAATAGACAAAAAGACAAATGGAACAAATAAAAAACCCAGAACTAGACCTAGTAACATATGGAAATTTAGCATTTAATAATTGAATTTATATAATTGAACTTTTTCATTAATTCAAATTCAGCATCTCAAATGAGTAGGCAAAGGATGGATGTCTTAATAAGTTGTATGGGAATAACTGGTGAGTCATATGGAAAAAGACAAAATTAGACCAATTCCTCACTCCACACACCAATATAAATTCTCAGTGGGTCAGAGACTTATATATAAGAATAATGAATATAAGTAATGAAAGAAAACATGGATGAATTCCTCTAAACTTAGAAGTAGAAAATACTTTTCTATGACTCCAAATCTAGTTACAATAAAGGGGAAATTTGGTAAATTTAACCCCAAACTAATTTAAAATATAAATATTTTTATACTTAAAAATATAAAACTTCATAACTAAAAACAAAAAATGACAAACCAGAGAAAAGCAGTTGCCACTTCTGCAAGGGTATGGCACCCCACTCCAGTACTCTTGCCTGGAAAATCCCATGGACGGAGGAGCCTGGCAGGCTGCAGTCCATGGGGTCGCTAAGAGTCGGACACAACTGAGTGACTTCACTTTCACTTTTCACTTTCATGCATTGGAGAAGGAAATGGCAACCCACTCCAGTGTTCTTGCCTGGAGAATCCCAGGGACAGAGGAGCCTGGTGGGCTGCCGTCTTTGGGGTCGCACAGAGTTGGACACGACTGAAGCGACTTAGCAGCAGCAGCAGACAAAAGATATAAAATCAGTTCACCAAAAAAGTGACTCTTAACCCCTACAAAAAGAAGCTTAATCTTTCTCATAATAAAAGAAATGCAAATTAAAACTATACTTACCACTCAATGCCAAGTGACAAAAATCTGACAGTTCAACCTCTTTGAGCAAGGCTGGAAGAAATAAGCATTCTCATACAATACTGGTACCAAAGTACAAAATGGAATGAACCCATGGAAAAGAAATTGGCAGTATCTAGCAAAATTCATCAGTGTTTACCTTTTGACTCAGCATTTCAAGAGCTCCATTCAATGGCAAAAGTAGCAGAAGATGTATACAAAAGGCTATAAGTTTCACCATGATTTAGTACAGTAAAAGTCTGTAGACAAACCAAAAAACTATCAATCAAGAACTAGCTCAGGAGTCACAAACTACAGCCCTCAGACCAAATCTGCAGGCCTGTTTTCACACAGCCTTCAAGTTAACTGTGGTTTTACGCTTTTAAATAGTTGCAAGGAGGAGGAAGAGAAGGAAAAAGAGGAGTGGGAGTGAGAAGGCACAAACATGTTTCTATTGTATCTTTATAGAAAAAGTCTGTTGAACCCTTGACTGGATGAATGAATATGGCAGGTCCACACAATGAAATACTACACATATGAAGAAGAATGTGTACATATGTGCTGTGTCGTTTCTGACTCTTTTCAACCCCATGGTCTATAGCCCACTGGGCTCCTCTGTCCATTGAAGTTTCCAGACAAGAATACTGGAGTGGGTTGCCATTTCCTACTCCAAGGAACTTCCCTGGTGGCTCAGATGGTAAAGCGTCTGTCCACAATGTGAGAGACCTGGGTTCGATCCCTGGGTCAGGAAGATTCCCTGGAGAAGGAAATGGCAACCCACTCCAGTACTCTTGCCTAGAAAATCCCATGCACAGAGGAGCCTGGTGCAGGCTACTGCCCATGGGGTCGCAAAGAGTCGGACACGACTGAGTGACTTCACTTTCACTTTACTCCAATGTTAGATAGCAATCACAGATAAAAGCAAAAATGGATACATGAAAATTTATTCCCATCTAAGTTTATCCCAATTAAGATTTCCTAGAAGGCAGGAAGAATGAGGACTAAAAGTAATAACTGCAATGGATTGAAGCACATAAAATCTGCTTAAGCAAACAGTTCATGATAACATTAAAGGAACAGAAAAGAAAACAGCACACTGGTCACTTTTGGAGGATGCTGTTATGGACTGCTTCTGTCCTTCCAAAATTCTTCTGTTGAAGCCCCAGTGTTATCGCATTTGGAGACGGGGTCTTTAGGAGATAAAAAGAGGTCATAAAGGTGGGGCCCTGATCTGGCAGGACTGACATCCTTTATAAGAAGAGAGCTCAATCTATCTCTATGCCAGGCATCCAAGAACAGTCATGTGAGCATACAACCAGAAGGTGTCATCTGCAACCCAAGGGGAGACTCTCACAAGAATCTGAACCCTGTCAGACCTTGATCTTGGACTTCTAGCCTCCAGAACTGTGAGGAAATAAATTTCTGTTGTTTAAGCCAGCCAATGTACAGTATTTTGTTACAGCAGAGTAAGTTAACTGATACAGAAGTCAAGGAAACAACTTATTTTGAAACTGGCCAAAAAAAAGAAAGAATAAAGCATTTAAACTGTTTTTCCTAAGCAATCAAATTATTTATTAGGAGATACCCCAACTAATAAGTGAAGAAGGAATCCTCAAATTAGAGTATTACCAATTCTGCCTTCCCTCATTAAATAATGCTTCTAGGCAATGGGCAGCAGTGGCTACCACCATTACAAAAAGAGTAACATGACATCACATGCCTCCTAATAAAAATAAACATCATTTATGGGGTGATCTTGAAAACCAAACCTTAAACTTATTAAGCCTTTAAATCTGATTACTGATTTGCAGAGAATAGAGAAGAAAGAAAAGTGCTTTTAATGACACTGCAGGAATAAAATCAGCAAAATTCTGACTGTGGGAAACAGTACCAAAAAATAACCAGACCAGAATTGAAAAGGCAACAATCAAGAGAAAACTGGTAGGTCAAAAGAGACTTAAGAGACCTGTCCATCAAATTAAAATACATAGGCCTTATCAGGCTCCGAAGTCAAAGCAATTTTGAGAAAACATATCTGAGGCAACTGAAACATTTTGACATTAAGTAGTATTTGAGAAGATGAAACATCACTCATTCACATATTTAGCACATACAATTTAGAAATCCACTAGGTACAAGGCACTATCATCAGTGAGAGACAGTAAAATAAGACAGATACTATCTTCATCAAATAGCAGTCCATCCAGAGACAAGAGCACACAAGCAAGTATAAGAAAGTACGATAAACTAAAAGCGTAAAACACTTCTTTGGAAATTCCAGAGAGAAAGATCACTTTCACCCTGGGACACCAAAGAGAACTCCCTCAGGAGAGGCATGTGGTACAAAGGTAATTTTAGGTTCCCAGTTACTTGTAGACTTGAGTATCACTAACTGACCTAATTAATTCAAAATAACCCAATCTTCTTTCTTCCCCAGTAGCAAGGTTTTGCCAGAATTCTGTGGATAGCTTCATCAATTCTAGTATTTACACAGCCCGAGTAGAGCCCACTTATTCCAAAAAGAAAAAAGAAATGAACTTCAGCAGATACTGACATCTTATGGATCGTTAGGCTGCTGCATGGATTCCTAAGAAAATATAAAATTATGTCAAGTTGTGCATGCGTGTGTGCTCAATCACTAAGTCCAGGCAGACTCTTTTGTGTCCCAGTGGACTGTAGCCCACCAGCCTCCTCTGTCCATGGAATTTTCCAGGCAAGAATACTGGAGTGGATTGCCATTTCCTACTCCAGGTGATCTTCCCAACCCAGCGATCAAACCCACACCTTCTGCACTGGCAGGCAGATTCTTTACCATTGCACCACCTGAGAAGTCCGTGTACAGATGCAATTACCTATGGAATGGCCTGTCCCTTGATTTCTCCTTTTTCTGCAAAATGCATCCCCCTCCCCCTTCTGAGGCTGGGGTCAGGATTGGGGCCTGAAGTCACATCCACATGACATGACTCCCCACCACCACAGCTGATTGGATCCAGTCTAGATTAATTCAGCTTGTCTCTCGCAGCAGTAGAATCCGGGCACAGTTGGAGCTTCTTGTGCAGCTCAAACTGCAAAGACAGACATTTGAGAGTTGTGAAATGCCTCATCCTGGCATGAATACATGAGAAGAGGCAACTGGTTAGGACAGAGAAAAAACAAACAAATATGAAGAAGCAACCAGAAGCACAAGAAGAGAGAGCATTACCAAGAGGGCAACTGCCTTGGTGCCAGAAGATTTTTCTAGTCCTTGGATCTAGTCCCTGAGATTCATACAATAAATTCTCCTTTGTTTGGTTAAGCTAGTTGGAGCATTTCTACTACCTGTAACCAGAGCATTGATACTCACAAGGGACCAGAGCAGGGGTGGGGGATGTATATAACGTAGACTGAGTATGAGAGAAATCACTTTGTTCTACTTGACTAAGCAAACAAAAGCAAACCCCCACAAAAGCAACAGATCATGAGCTGTCATGTCCCAGCACTCAACAGCAGGCCCTGTGTGCTTTTGTGCAGGGCGGGGCGGGGGGGGCCTCTGACAGTCTGCACCCCACTAGGTCTGGGAAGGCACTGTGCCTTCCACATGCTGGTGATCACAGCAATTTGACAGCAGAGGCTAATGAATCCCACAGTTGGGGTTGGGATGTTTTTGTCTGCTTCAGCAGTGGAGAAAGCCCAGCTGGCTTCTTCATTCAGGTACTGGGAAAAAAGAACACAGGAGGAAGCTGGTTTCCTGGGTCAAAAACAATTACTAAAAAATTCTATCCAGGGGCCACTTTCAAAAACACAATGTACACAGTAGGTAGGAAGTAGGGAGCTGTGAGCAAAAACTTCTGAGCATCTGTCCCCCTCAGAAAATAAATCTTATCTCTACTGAGATATAATTTCTCTCCCTTTCCTTTGCTTCTACTTCTATGACATGACCCTCGATTTTTCTGTTTCCTGAGCTTTCTTAGCTACATATCACGGTTATTTGTCTTCACTCTTCTACCAGAAGATGAACCCTCTGAGAGTAGGATCTAGGTTAAGTTCATTTCTAGACTCACCAAAGGGCATAGCATAGTGCCAAGGACAGAAAACATGCTTGGTGATAAATGTTTGAGGACATAGGCTCTGCCACTGACTACCTGTGTGATCTTTGGAAATTTTCTCAACCGTTCCATGCCTTATTTTCCTCACTTATATAAGAGAGCAATAATAATCCCTTGTTCTCTGTATTATGATTCAGTGAAAACTAAGACATATGTAAAATGTCTTGCATGATATAAACACACTACAAATGAGAGGTAATAGTAGGTTCTAGCCTGAGCCTGAGCAGTGCAGAAGCAGACTGCACCTCTTTCTCTCTCACATACTCCATTATCACTGCCATGTGTTGTTTAGTTGCTAAATTGTGTCTGACTCCTTTGCAATCCCAGGTAGTGCAGCTTGCCAGGCTCCTCTGTCCATGGGATTTCCCAGGCAAGAATACCTGTTTGTTTGTTTTTTATTTCAACCCCAGAAGTACCCCCAGTAGCTAGGCTAGGTAGAAAGCAACCACATTTACTGCTGCTGCTGCTAAGTCGCTTCAGTTGTGTCCGACTCTGTGCGACCCCAGAGACGGCAGCCCACCAGGCTCCCCCGTCCCTGGGATTCTCCAGGCAAGAACACTGGAGTGGGTTGCCATTTCCTTCTCCAATGCAGGAAAGTGAAAAGTGAAAGTGAAGCCGCTCAGTCAAGTCCAACTGTTAGCGACCCCATGGACTGCAGCCTACCAGGCTCCTCCGTCCATGGGATTTTCCAGGCAAGAGTACTGGAGTGGCGTGCCATCACTTTCTCCAAACCACACTTACTAAGTATACATAATAAATAAACAGTAAAGGATTGCATTGTGCCCAGCTTTGAAATGTGCAACACCACTACCTGCATGTGCCAAGTGAGGGGCGCTTCCAAGTGACTGATGCTACATTCATCACCACGTCCCAGAAAGATGCTGACTGAAGGTTCTCAAAAACTTCAAAAGACTCTTGCTGTAATTGCATATTCATTAGACAAATTAGTTCTCGATTATTTTAAAACCATAAAAAAAAAAGACCAACAAAGAATTCAAGAGAATTATGCAAGAGTGGGGTTTAGAATATAAAAATGTAGAATACTATTCATTCTCTCTGAAAGAATGGTAAAAAAAAAAAATGAGGAATGGAGAAAGGAAACTAAAAATAAAAATCCACACAGAGAAAAATAATATCTTTAAGAAGTTCAGCCCTTTGAAACTATACAGAATTTTTCTATTAGTTGGGGCTGGGAGGAAATTTACAAAGTGTTTCCACCTCTAATGAGGAAACATCTTGGGAAAATAACAACAACTCTCATCATCATATTACATTGGCTGAAGTGGTGATTAACCAGTGTGACCCCCTAAAACAAGTATCTGCTGGGATCTTTTTCACTGAGGAGATGCAATCTGGTAAAACAGACCAGGTTCCATGTTTTTTAGACTCCATTATTCCCAAAATAAGCAGCTGCCACTTCACCCAGATGTGTTAACAGGGTAGAAAGTCAGGAAAAGCAAGCAAAGACATCAATAGCACATCAGATGGGTCACAGCTTCCTGCCTTGAGGTGCATTTACAAAATTTCCATGTAAAACAGGTCCTAGAAACAAGGCCAGGCAACATTCTCCACGATAGGGGCCATGAGGAGGGCAAATGCTGGCATACGCCATGTGGGAAGGTTAAGTGACACGCTCTACTCCTGAGGCCACATGGGTGCAATATTAAGGTATAAATTAAAGAGCCCAGCAGCAGTTCCTGCTGCTTGCCAGTGCCCACTGAGGTTGATCATTTCACCATATGCCAAAGGCTGGCTGCCTTGCTACCTGGCAGAAAAACCTTGCAGTCTGTTCCAAAATCAACCCCATCTTCCAGGATTACAAACACACTGCTACATTCTAGAACTAGAGGAGGAGGTGGAAAGTGGAAAAAATGCTCACAGAATTAAATTTATGATTACAAAGCGCAGCTAGTGCTCCAAGGGATAGAAACAGAGAGCCATATAAAGAAAATAAAGGGCATTATTTACACTGGGGAAATGAGAACAGGGAGAGAATACCAGAATTTCTAGGTAGTATTGCATAATGGTTAAGAACCCTGGCACTAGTGTTCGAAAGATTTAGATCTGAGTCCAATCCTGCCTTTTTCTAGCTCTGTGACTTTGACTTCAGGCAAGTCATTTCTTATTCCAAATTTCAGTTCCCTTGTTTGCAAAATTGGAATAAGAATACCAGGACAGTATCTCAAGATGAAAGAATGTAATCCATGTTGCCTCTAGAATTTAGTAAGCACTTTAATCAATAAAATTCTTGCTATTACCAGACATAATAGTCCAAAATATATCACACTGGTATGAGAGTTCGTTAGGGCTGTCATACAGTGCCACAGACTGAGTGGCTTAAACCACAGAAATATGTTTTCTCGTGGCTCTGGAGGCATCAGTAAAGTTGGTTTCTCCTGGGGCCTCTGCCCTTGGCTTGCAGATGGCTACCTCCTCGCTGTGTCCTCACATGGGCTCTCCTCTGGGCACATCCTTATTGTGTCTCTGTGTGTCCAGATTTCCTCATCTTAGTAGGACAACAGGTAGACTGGAACAGAGCCCACCCCAGTGGCCTCACTTTAACTTAATCACCTCTTTAAAGTCCCCATCTCCAAATATAGTCACCCTCTGGAGTATTAGGCTTTAAGGCTCCAAAAAATTAATTAAGAGGGTATACAGCTCAGCCCTAACAACCAGTGTAACATGGGAGCTGAACAATCAGAAAAGATGCTGCTTTACCACTGGCCAATAAGAATAAATGCTGATCGTACAAAATCAGCATAGTGAACTGGTGCAAGCGGGTTACTGTTACTGTTGTGATTTGTATCTTTCACTGAGTTTTATTATCACTGCCTCTACTCAGGGATAAGTCAGGTTTTTAGGCAGTGGGATCCAGTGTTCCTGAAAGGTGAGATTTCAGGAGGTTAAAGCAGTCTTCAACCAACAGGAGCTTCTATACCCTGCCTGTTCCTGGACAAATGCCCAGAGCCTTGGAAACTACCTTGTGAGGGGAGGCAGGAATCAACAGTCACAGGGCAAGAAAAGGGAGGGCCCAGGAGACAGAGATTTGAAAGCAAAGACTAAGAGGAAGACATACAAGTAGAGAGAGGAAAACTTCCATGGAAAGAGCTAATACAGCCCAGATGGAGGAAGCCTAAGAAGGCCCATCTCCAGCTTTGTGTCTAGTCTAGGGCTGATCAGTCAGAACTTTCACAAGGTCAAGATACATTCTTCATGGCATACCTCCTGCATGCTATCCTACTAAAAAAGATTCTTTCCTTCATCCTTACTCAAAGGGGCCATTGTATCAGAAGAAGGTTGTAGAAAAAGAAGAAGACGAAGAAGAAAAAAAAACTAATATAATTCACCCATCATATTCTTCTACATCATCTCCTTCTGCTCCTTCTCCTCCTTGGTCAGCCTTTATTCTGTGCTTACCACATGCAACACTGAGTTTCTAACATGCCTTCATCTTGTTGCTGTTCAGTCACTAAGTCATATCCAACTCTTTGCGACCCCATGGACTGCAGCATACCAGGCTTCACTGTCCTTCACTATGTCCAAGTGTTTGCTCATATTCATGCCCATTGAGTCAGTGATGCCATCCAACGATTTCATCCTCTTTCATCCCTTCCTTCTGCCTTCAATCCTTCCCAGCATCAGAGTCTTTTCTAATGAGGCAGCTGTTCGCATCAGGTGGTCAAAGCATTGGCATTTCTAATCTCCATTAAATGGGGTAAACTATGTTATACAAAAAGACAACCTACAAACCAAGAGAAAACATTTGCAAACAATGTGACCAACAAGGGCTTAATTTCCAAAATACACAAACAGTTCATACAACTCAGTAACAAAATAGCAAACAGCCCAATCAAAAAATGAGAAGAATTAAATAGACATTTCTCCAAAAAAGACATACAGATGGCCAAGAGGCACATGAAAAGATGTTCAACATTGCTAATTACTAGAAAAATGCAAATTAAAACTACAATGAGTTACCACCTCACCCAGGTCGGAATGATTATCACCAAATTGCTGTACAGCAAATAAATTAACACAACATTGTAAATCAACTGCATGTCAATTTAAAAAAACATTAAAAATGAAAGGTTACAAATAACAAATGCTGGAGGGTGTGGAGAAAAGGGAACCCTCCTACTCTGTTGGTAGGAATGCAAATTAATGCAGCCATTATGAAGAACAGAAGAGGTTACTCAAAAATCTAAAAATAAAGCTACCATATAATCCTGCAATCCTACTCCTGGGGATATATCTGGAAAAGATGAAAACTCTAATTTGAAAAGATACATGCCCCCAGCATTCATAGCAGCATTATTCACAATAGCCAAGACAACAGAAGCAACCTAAATGTCTGTCGACAGGGGAATGGATCAATGGATGTTACACGGCCGTAAAAAAAATAACAGTGCCATTTGTAACAACATGGATGCACCTAGAGATGATCATACTAAGTGAAGTCAGAAAGAGAAAAACAAATACCATATGATATCACTTATATGTGGAATCTAAAATACGGCACGAATTTATCTACAAAACAGGAACGAAGAACAGACTTGTGTTTGCCAAGGGGAAGAGGGGTGGAGAAAGGATGGATTAGGAGGCTGGGGTTAGCAGATGCAAACTATTATATACAGAAAGGATAAACAACAAGGTCCTACTGTATAGTACAGGGGACTATATTCAACATCCTGTAATAAATCATAATGGGAAAGAAAAAGAAGTATCTGCTACAGAACAAATTACGTATTTAAACCCACAGTCTCTACCTCCCTCGCAAGTAGCATTCTGTGCTTGGCCTTTATAACAACCCCACCCCTACCTCACCCACATTAGATTATAAATACCCTGAGGGTAGGGACCATATCTGAGTTATTCATTTGCTAAGTCCACTACCTCATAGTGCCTGGCTTATCATGGGGTATGTAATAAGCAAATTTGAATGAATGTTTATAACTAAGAAAAAACCACCTCTCTGTATCATTCTCATCTGTAACGCACATAAGATGTGAAATATTTCCCCTCATGGCCCACCCCCACCATGCCTGCATCCTCAAGCTCTAAGTGGGGGTAGGGTCTTCCCCCCCAGCCCCACCTAATGACAGCCTCCTAATCCCAGGTTTGAAAGAACAGAAGAAATGCTCATCTAGAGCTGAGAAAGCTGTGAAAAGGCAGAGTCATTTAGGGCTGGTTTGAAAAACAAATTTTTTTAACATCTGGACCAATTTTGAAATGTCCTTGAGTTTCAGTTCAAGAAATGGGAAGCAGAACAGGGGCTCAGAACACCAATTACTTGCCCCTTTGTTTCTCCATTTCTTTGAGAAAAGTGTATTGAGCTAACTCTAGCATGCCAATGTAATAATGTACTCAACATTTGGGTAAATTATAGATTAGCTGCAGCAACTCTTCAGCTTTTTAAAAGAATCTTCCAAATAATTTTTTTTCAATTTTAGTGCATTTTGTTCAATGTCCTACAGTTTTGAAAAATACATCATAACAGAATTGATAATGGTCTTATGGCATTTTACCCCCATTTAGTCTAATTTTCTTCATGTTTTTCCCAACCACTCTATTAAAGCAGAACAAATTGAGCAATGGAGACAAAAAGAGAGGTAATAAAAGAATTACAGATTTAATTGTCACTCAGACCTGGAGATGGTAGATGACAATCAAGGAAGGTTTACCTGGGAGAAGGTGTTCTCTCTGGTTATTACCATTTTGGTATTGCTGTTATTTAACACCCTGGCTATGTGAGCAAGGCTCTTCTGGGCATGGAGCTCTGGGGTCTGACCTCCATGTTTCCTGGAAGCTTTTAAGAGGAAAGTGTACAAGATAAAGGGTCAGTCTAAGCCCTGCCATTTGTTGGCTGCATGGCCTTAAAAAGCACATTGTCAGGAAACAAGCAAACAAACCCAAATTGAGTCATTCCAAAAAACAACTGGTCAGGACTCTGCAAAAATGTCAATGTCATGGAAGTCAGTAAAAGGCTGAGCAATTATTCTAAAGTAAAGGCAACTCAAGAGATGAGACAACTGAACTCAATGAGTGATTCCAGACTGGATCCTGGGTCAGGAGAAAATGCTTAATTTATTAAACTAAATATTAAACCAGCTGACAAAATTATTATTCTTCTGTTTATTAATGTGTTATCTTCTCAAATTATTTAGAAAACTGACCTGATTTTTGAGTCCAGCAAAGAAAGCATTTACCCTGCCCTAAGTAGATCCCACGGAGAAGGCAATGGCACCCCACTCCAGTACTCTTGCTTGGAAAATCCCATGGACGGAGGAGCCTGGTAGGCTGCAGTCCATGGGGTCTCTAAGAGTCGGACACGACTGAGCAACTTCACTTTCACCTTTCACTTTCATGCATTGGAGAAGGAAATGACAACCCACTCCAGTGTTCTTGCCTGGAGAATCCCAGGGATGGCGGAGCCTGGCGGGCTGCCATCTATGGGGTCACACAGAGTCGGACACAACTGAAGTGACTTAGCAGCAGCAGCAGCAGCAAGTAGATCCCAAATGTTTCTCATTAGTATTTCCTAAATACCTACTCTTTAGTTTTTTTTAATTTATTTTTAATTGAAGGATAATTGCTTTACAGTATTGTGTTGGTTTCTACCATACAACAATGTGAATCAGCCATAGGTATACATATGTCCCCTCCCTCTTGAACCTCCCTCTCACTCCCCACCCCATCCCACCCCTCTAGGCTGTCATGGAGTATGGAGCTGAGCTCCCTGTGTTTTATAGCAACTTCCCACTAGCTATCTATTTTACATGGTAATGTATATGTTTCAATGCTACTCTCTCAATTTGTCCCACCATCTCCTTCCCCCGCTGTGTTCACAAGTCTGTTCTCTATGTCTGTATCTCTATTCCTGCCCTGCAAATAGGTTCACCAATAGAAAAAAAATGTCCTTTACTTTATGGAGCTTCTACTGGGAGATGAAAAATCTGAAAAGATAACACATCAATCAACAAAAGAATAGTAATTTTGCCAGTCGATCCTCCAAGATTGAAGGCAGGAGGAGAAGGGGACAATAGAGGATGAGATGGTTGGATGGCATCAAAGATTCAAAGGACATGAGTTTGAGTAAGCTCTAGGAGATAGTGAAGAACAGGGAAACCTGGCATGCTGCAGTCTATGCAGTTGCAAAGAGTCAGACATAACTGAGCTACTGAACACCAACAATAAAAACTTTTTTTTAAAGCAAAGGACATTTTTTAAAATTTATTTTCTTATAGATCACTAGTATTTAGATGTTCAATGATGGCTTTTGAATAGATGAAATAAATGAATAAAACTGAGGGATCAGTTCTGCCAATCCAATCATTTTCCACAAATTACCAATGGTGCCCAAAAGTTCTGGGCTAGAGTCTTTCAATTTCCTCAATTAGTTCTCTTCAAATAAATACACGAAAATAAATGCTATCAGCTCCATTTTACAGGTTAAGAATCTCAACAAGGTCTGTAACTCCATTGGGAGTTAGGGGCAAAAATAAAGATTTGAACTAAGTTCTGACTCCAAAGTCTTTGTTCTTCCATCACATGGTGCGGCCTCGGGAAAGCAGGCGCATTCAATCTTCTCTGATCTGACGCTGCTCATTAGCATCCTGAAATCATCTGTGTAAGGATTTGACAAGGCTTCATTTTCTTCCACCGCTTATCTCTGACACAACGCCTTCAGCGGCTGTGGGCGACGGGAAGGCTTTTAACCCGGTGAATCAATAGCTGATCCCTGTCTACCTCCATCACTGCAGTGACATGTGGCAGCTCAGAGTCATCTCAGGTCTTTAAGGCATCTTGTTTGTTGCCCTTAAGTCCCACTTTGGCAATTTTCACAACATTAGCTTGTCCTTTGACTGGGAGAAGAAACCCTTGGTAATCACTCAGGGTGTAACTTGCATCAGCAGTAATGTTAGCTGGAGGTTTGTCCTTGCTCCAAAAAAGTAAGAAGTGGCATTGAGATTTTCTAAGGAAGTCTTTGTCAAATATTTATTAAGCAACCTTTCAAGTTCCAGGTGCTGCTTTCAAGGAGCTTGCAGTCCAGTGGGGAAAACAGACAAACAATAAAATGAATGCCATCATAGGGACAGTATAGGATGCCATGGGAAAGGGGAAGAAATCAGTAAAGGCTTCCCAGTCCCAGTGACATCGCTGCTGGCATCTAAAGGATAAGTGAGAGTTACCCGGACAAAAAGGTAAAAGGTATCAGTGTCCTTAGCAGAAGGACCTGAAGGCGATAGCACGGCATGTCAGAAGCACTAATGGACGTTCCACTTGCCTGGAGTATAGGCTCAAGATTGGGGCAGCAAAAGTTGGGGCGCTGCACACTTCCACCCATCTCTCTCAGGAGAGGACACTGCCTGACTAATGCTGGTTTCTCAGAGTTTAGAAGACCTGTCAGAGCTGGGACTTAGACTTCCAAGGAGAGAAGCTGGCTGGCATGAGGCAGGTTCTGATGATCAGAAAAACAAACCAGAACCAACTGCTGTATTAGAAGCAAGTGCCACAGGCAAGATTAAGAAGCACTGTGGGGTTACACAACAGAAAGGAGAAAACTCTTCTTCCTCCTCCAGCTCCATAATTTCTTCTGGCTCCCCTGCCCCACTGACAGAGCCTAACAGGAGCCATGGGAGAAAGGTGATAAGCAGAGCAGCAGCAACAGCAGCAGCAGCCCTAGTACAACACACATGCCCCCTGCCCCCCACCAAGCCTCAGACATAACCATGCTTATGTTAGGTGTTTGTGAATATTAGCAAAAGGAACATTTAGCCAGCTAGAGACCTTCTCTCTCAGAATAGCACCATGCACCAATCAGAAGAGTCTGAGCTGAAACTTCAAGAGGTAACAATGTTCAGTGTTCTTACCCAAAGGATGACATTTTGTCTAATGATGTTAATTTTGCATCATAAACACTTTACACTACCAAAAAAAAAAATAATAATAATAATGCCTGTCAGGTTGACAATTACAAATGGCAAAGGAGAGATAAATTAATTCTTGCAACAGTGAATTTGAATTATCTAGAAGACAAGTATTTAAAAAACAATTTGACAGAGATGAATTAGGTCTGTGTCTACATAAAGTATGATCTTTTGTTTGGCTCCAATTTGGCTCCAAATAAACTCCAATTTGCTTGCAGTGTTAAGTATACAGATTTGGCTTACTTGCTCAGTTTCTACCTGAATTTTCATTCTGAACTTCTCACTATCACTTGTAACTCTTGCCACAGTCATAGTATCTCCATTTAGGAACACAGTTTTACTTGTACATGGTTGGTTACCAAGGGGATTTTCAGATAAGACATACAGGTCAACCTCACTTAGAGAGACTCACAGAAGCAACTGCCTAATAGTCCAGATGTAGAAAACTACAAAATCATTGCTTTTCAAGACTTCCTCATAGATTCCTTGTTACATGATTTTGTTGAACTTTACATACCATTGTGAGAAATTTAACCTAAGGAAGGTATCATATCAATGTGCCTTCAAAGATTTACATCTTCAAGCCACTTTATTGCAAAATTATTCATAGTAGGCAAGAAGGGAGGAAAGGGAAGCAGGAGGAGAAAACAAGGGAGGAATTAGCGAAAGAATGGAGGGAGGGAGGTTTCCTAACAATTCTTTTAAACTAGAAGAATTAGAGTAGTCAAGTACTGAAATACTATATAACCTTTAGAAGCTATGTTAGAGAACACGTAACAGTTGGAAAATGTTCTTAAATAGTGACAAGTGAGGGGGGAAAAAGCAAGCCACAAGCTATATTTGGAGCAGCAAAAAAAAAAAAAAAAGCGATTAAGAGCATGGATTCTGGAGCCAGACTGTCTTGGTTCAAATCCCAGTTCTACCACTTGTGAGCTATATGACTTCAAGCAAGTTAACCTCCTGGTCCCTTAGTTTCTGCATCTGTAAAATATGGGTAATACTAGGACCTAGATCACAAGGTTGTTGTGATTAATAAATATAAATCAAGCACTTAAAACAGTGACTAACAGGGAGCACAATATAAACATCGGCTCTTGTTAACATTTACAGTATGCGTCTGCCTTTATACACAACATATGAAACTATTACACACAAGAAAAAGACAGAAGACTATGCCCCAAAAGATTAGCAATGATTATTCCCATGGAATTAAGGGCAATTCTTAAATTTTTTTCTTTCCTTTTCTAGAATAAAGTTGCAGCATTTTTGTAATTTTAAAAGTTAATTTTTAATCAGGTCAACTTTTATATGCTTTTTCTCTTAAAATACTTTATCACTAAAACACCCTTTTAAAAGTATAATATATGACCATATAATGTAATAGACAACTACAGATTTTACTTAAGTACAAATCCATTGTAGTTGAATAATTTGAAGTCCATGAGATAAAGTAACATGTGACTGCAGTTACACCTTGTTTTCTTTTGCTTTTAATGTTTTATTTCCCAGGATCAAAGATCCCTACATGGCATTCAAAAGTGTCATTCATTATTTACTTAAATATTTTGAGTGCCTACAATGTGAACAGAATACACAAAAATCTTTGCCCTCCTATAATTTAAATTCTAGTGGGGGGAATAATAATAAAATACAAGTAAACTATGTATCATGCTAGAAGCCAATAATTGGGTACCAAAGAAATCAAGCAGTGTGGCAGGTAAGAGGGCATGGAAGGAGGCTGTTCTAGTTTTTAAAACAGTGTTCATCCTAAACATCACTGAGCAAGCACTGTATGCCCAAACTGATAGAAACTCCTACAATAAGTACAAATGTCCATCGACACATGAATGGATAAAGAAGATGTGCTATATGTATATAATGGACTATAAAGCCATAAAAAAGAATGAAATAATGCCCTCTGCAGCAACATGGATGGACCTAAAGATTATCATATTAAGTGAAGTAAGTTAGACAAAGAACAAATACCATGTGATATCACTTATATATGGAATCTAAAAAATAATATAAATGACTGTATATGCAAAACAAACAGACTCAAAGAGATAAAAAACAAACTTACAGTTACCAAAGGGGGAGGGAGACAGCGACAGACTAGGAGTTCGAGATTAGCAGACATACACTGCTGCTGCTGCTGCTGCTGCTAAGTCGCTTCAGTCGTGTCCGACTCTGTGCGACCCCATAGACGGCAGCCCACCAGGCTCCCCCGTCCCTGGGATTCTCCAGGCAAGAACACTGGAGTGGTTTGCCATTTCCTCCTCCAATGCATGAAAGTGAAAAGTGAAAGTGAAGTCGCTCAGTCGTGTCCAACTCTAGCGACCCCATGGACTGCAGCCTACTAGGCTCCTCCGTCCATGGGATTTTCCAGGCAAGAGTACTGGAGTGGGGTGCCATTGCCTTCTCTACCATATATAAAATAAACAAGGACCTACTGGATAGTACAGGGAACTAGACTCAATATCTTATAATAACATATAATGGAAGAGAATGTAATAGAGATTTACATATACATGTATAACTGAATCACTTTACTGTACACTTGAAACTAATATTATAAACCAACTATATTTCAATCAAAATTTGAAAAATAAAAAATACAGACAAAATATTCACTTTGTCATTCCACAAAGAGTTGCTGAGCACTTAGAATGTGCCAGGTCCTGCGCTGGGTACTAACAAGGATGCAGTATCTAGGGAGTTATGGTTCTTGCCCTATCTCACAAAGGCTGAGATCTTATGTCACAATGGTCTTCCACAGAAAAGTTTCCCAACCCCTGCTCTTCAATATTATCTTATCTCAAAAATTAATCTGACATTTTAGGGGTAGTAACTGCAGTCTATGTAGACAAGAAAGTCTCTTGGGTGTGGTTGTGCCTGCTTAGTTTAGATCTACAACAAATTGGGATATGCAGACTGTTCCTTTAAGGTTTAATGCAGTTAATGCTTGAGGAGAATTACAAGACATTCTGTGACATTTGAAGCTGTTTCGATTTCAGCTGCCTGTTATCTGACACTCCAAAATAAAATCACTACAAATTTGCAGCCTACTTACTTCAAAATTCACATATGAGACCTGTGATTCTCCTGATGCCCCTCAAATATGAAAAACCATTTTAGAAATGTTATGGTTTGCAAAGCAATGGAAAATATAAATCCAAAACCTTGGGTATTATTATCTGAAAATACCATCTGTGCATCTTTGCAAGCTCCTTTATATAAATGTCTATTATAAGTCTAGAGAAAGTTTAGATTCTAATTCCAATTCACAAAATCAAGTATTCACTTGTTTAACAACTTTTTACTGAGGACTTACTGTAAGCCAGGCATTACTATTGCTTACAGAACAGTTACTTCTGAGGTATCAGTAGTTGGTCCAGTATGAATATCTCTTTTAAGTGAGATGATATTTTCATCTTTCAATTATATGAAAAAATAAATACATCCCTATTATGTTGTAGTGTGTAGTCTACTGGAAAAGAGAAAATCCAAATAAACACAAATAATAAATATATATATATGATTACAATTGTGCAGAGTGCATGAAGAATAGCCTTCTAGAAAAGAGAGTGACAAGCCACCTCATTCCCACTGGAACAGAGCTCCCTGGAGGAAGTGACATCTCCCAGAGGAGAAGCAGAGCAAAGCCAAGAGAATTTCATGGGAAGAGTATCTTTACCCCTACCACAAGGGTCACATGTTGAAATGCTAAGGATTTTGGGGAAGTGGGACCAGGAAATAATATTTAGTATATGCAAGTATCATTGTTGCCCTCCTATACACACACACATACACACCAGCTTTTAAACAGGACCACTGAGGCTAGGAGGACTGCTGATTCATCCTTATGGCAGCAGTAAATGGTGAATCTGGGGATCAGCTGCAGGCTGGTGCGGAGACCAGAGCTTTTCAGATGCCTCATCATGAGCATCTCTTCCCTGCTCCATGACACTAAGGAAACCCAGAAACCTTTGCACCACTTCTAGCTCCCATTTCAGTTCATGTGATACTGGGCTGTTTTAAGGAGGATCTGATTTCAGAGCCATGTGGTTTCACTTTAAGATTTTCCACTTCAGGGAGAAGAAATGTCAGATGCTGTCATTTAAGCTAAGCTCAGCCCCATCCTTTCCAGGACTCCAAAAACCTGCTTGCCCCACCCTCGATAACAAGCTTCTGCACAAATTCCTTTTCTAGAAAGAAAACATCACCATCCCTTCTTTGGAGTCTTGGAGATTCTTCCAGAAACAGACCCTGGTGCTCTGGGACATACAATCTCTCTTTACTTGGCTTCACCCCTAATGGGGTCCCTTATTTCCTGTAGACACAATATCAAATTCAGGAAGCTGAGTGTAGGTACTGGACAGGAAACCATTTTTCTTTTAGAGCAAACACAGAAATAGACAGACACAGACACACATCCCTATGGTCATTTCATTCTCACTTGACAGGTGATGAAAATTGTTGCAGTGTAGTGACGTGAGTACTACAACTCTAATAACAATTTACATGCTATTTCCAAAGAAGCATTGGAACTCAGGGGTGTTTCTGGTCCTCAGAAGAGCCCACAATATTCCCTCTCTTTTAGACATTAACCTGTAATGATTTCAGAACCGATATACCTGGATCCAGTTGAGCTATTTCAAATCCTAAAGGATGATGCTGTGAAAGTGCTGCACTCAATATGTCAGCAAATTTGGAAAACTCAGCAGTGGCCACAGGACTGGAAAAGGTCAGTTTTCATTCCAATCCCAAAGAAAGGAAATGCCAAAGAATGCTCAAACTACCGCACAATTGCACTCATCTCACACGCTAGTAAAGTAATGCTCAAAATTCTCCAAGCCAGGCTTCAGCAATACATGAACTGTGAACTTCCAGATGCTCAAGCTGGTTTTAGAAAAGGCAGAGGAACCAGAGATCAAATTGCCAACATCTGCTGAATCATCAAAAAAACAAGAGAGTTCCAGAAAAACATCTATTTCTGCTTTATTGACTATGCCAAAGCCTTTGACTGTGTGGATCACAATAAACTGTGGAAAATTCTGAAAGAGTTGGGAATACCAGACCACCTGACCTACCTCTTGAGAAACCTGTATGCAGGTCAGGAAGCAACAGTTAGAACTGGACATGGAAAAACAGACTGGTTCCAAATAGTAAAAGGAGTATGTCAAGACTGTATATTGTCACCCTGCTTATTTTAATTATATGCAGGGTACATCATGAGAAATGCTGGGCTGGATGAAGCACAAGCTGGAATCAAGACTGCTGGGAGAAATATCAATAACCTCAGATATGCAGATGACACCACCCTCATGGCAGAAAGTGAAGAAGAACTAAAGAGCCTCTTGATGAAAGTGAAAGAGGAGAGTGAAAAAGTTGGCTTAGAGCTCAACATTAAGAAAACTAAGATCATGGCAACCAGTCCCAACACTTGATGGCAAATAGATGGGGAAACAGTGGAAACCATGAGAGACTTTATTCGGGGGCTCCAAAATCACTGCAGATAGTGACTGCAGCCATGAAATTAAAAGGACGCTTACTCCTTGAAAGGAAAGTTATGACCAACCTAGACAGCATATTAAAAAGCAGAGACATTATTTTGCCAACCAAGGTCTGTCTAGTCAAGGCTATGGTTTTTCCAGTAGTCATGTATGGATGTGAGAGTTGGACTGTGAAGAAAGCTGAGCACCAAAGAATTGATGCTTTTGAACTGTGGTGTTGGAGAAGACTCTTGAGAGTCCCTTGGACTGCAAGGAGATCCAACCAGTCCATTCTGAAGGAGATCAGTCCTGGGTGTTCATTGGAAGGTCTGATGTTAAAGCTGAAACTCCAATACTTTGGCCACCTGATACAAAGAGCTCATTTGAAAAGACCCTGATGTTGGGAAAGATTGAAGGCAGGGGGAGAAGGGGATGACAGAGGATGAGATGGTTGGATGGCATCACCGACTCAATGGACATGAGTTTGGGTAGGCTCCAGGAGTTGGTGATGGACAGGGAGGCCTGGCGTGCTGCGATTCATGGGGTCACAAAGAGTCAGACACAACTGAGCAGCTGAAATGAACTGAACTGAAACCTGGATCCAAATTCTTCACACATTGGCTATGTGAACTAGGGCAACTTGAGCAACATATCTGAGCCTTAGTTTACTAATGCCATTCGTTCCAAAAACAATTAACTTACTTTCCTATACCCTAGTTTGATTGATATTCTGGTTTTCACAAGCAGGACAGTAGCCATTTATAAAATATCAAGTATTCTTTAGTTTTAATGAATAGGTGCTGCCTTGAGCTCTCAAAGGAAACCCCCTCCCAATACCCTGAGCAGTATAAGCATTAATAACTGGCACATCGGCTACCACCAGAATCCCACAACTCCTATTCTCTTTGATTGGCTGATGCACAAGATAGTCAAAGTGCCCAGTGTATCTGTACTTGCTCCCCACCATAGATTCTCCCAGTAATCTCCAAGGGCTAGCCTTGCCTTCTCCATGCACTCCTCCAGGCCCTGGGGATTGCTGGTCATGCTGACAGCCACATTTAAGAGCAGCCAATTCACTCTGTTCTCATAGTCCAATATTTGTTCCACCTGCCAGAGTTTGTCCTGATTTGGCCGAAGTTGGGTAGGTGGGTGCCTTTGGTGGTATTGCTCACACTTGGTGGGCAAGCCCTCCATGGACCACAGAGGCTATGACTGCCCATCTTGAACCAGCACTCCCTACAATTATCTGTGTGGCCACTTGTGGAAAATGAAGCTACCATGAGCCAGGCCCTGAGAGAACCAGAGAAAGATGGGGACCACAGATGGTCAGGCCAGGAAACAGTAAGAGCCCCTACAGAAGAGAAGCGTACTTTTGGGGAGTAATTTATACAAGTTTAATAATTACTATGATTTCCCCCATTTCACAGATAAGGAAACTGTGGAATGAAGAGGTTATTCAAAACACAAATTGTTGTTGTTGATGTTCAGTCAGTAAGGCATGTCTTAGTGACCCCATGGACTGCAGCACACCAGACCTCCCTAACCCTCACTATCTCCCAGAGTTTGCCCAAGTTCATGTCCATTGGGTTGGTGATGCTATCCAACAATCTGATCCTCTGCCACTCTCTTCTCCTTTTTCTCCATATAAGTGACAGAGTCCAAATCTAAACCCAGGCACTTCAGTGACAGCGGGTGTGTACTTAACCTTCACACTCTCCTTCTCTCATTTGGACAAAGTATATTTTCAGCTTAATTAAAAATGACATTCCAGTAAGTGATTTCATGGCTTAGTTGATAGGAGATAATTTGACCATATAAAAATCTTTGGCAACATTATAAAATCTAGGGAAAAGTTTAATATAATTGCTTAGTTCAGCAGAAGTTGAAAAAATTCCTAGGACCATGAAAATTATTACTAATTTCTAAGAAATTCTCTACTTTTTAAGACTGCATACCACCTATCAATTGAATGGAGAGCTGGATAGAAGAGGTGGATGTGATTCCACATCAAACCACATGGTGCTGGGACTTCCCAGGTGGTCTAGTGGTTAAGAATCTGCCTGCCAATGCAGGGAACATGGGTTTGATCTCCAGTCAGGGAAAATCCCACATGCCTCAGGGCGACTAAGTCCATGTGCCTCAACTACTGAAGCCTGCACACCCGACAGCATGCCCTGCAACAAGAGAAGCCACTGCCATAAGAAGCCCTCTCACTGCAATTAGAGAAGAGCCCACACTCACCACAACTAGAGAAAGCCTGCGAGTAGCAGTGAAAAACCCATGTGCCACAACAAAGACCCAATGAAGCCAGAATTTTTTTAAAAACAATGACAACTGACTGAGAAACTATTTCAATTAACGTGATGGTTCAGTAAAATGTCATGTAAAAGAAGGATGCATGATAACATATAGGATTTCCTACAAGAGTTTTATTGGAAGAAAGATTTGATTGCCAATAGCAAAAAAAAAAAAAAGTAAAATATTAAAAAAAAACAACACATGGTGCATGTAACATGTGACAATCATACCCAAAAAGATCATACCAACAGTGTCTAAAAACACAATAATGAATAACCCATAAATTATCACTATAAATTTTAGTGAACGGTGTGCACTACAACTTTTGTCACTTGGTAAGCAGTTTTGTAAGTTTAGTTTAGACAATAAAAAGAAATGCATGTTTAATTTTTTATGTATAGCCTGATTTACATATTAACCTATATTACTGTAATGCCTCAAGTATTTTTAAATACCACCCCTGCATTCACTTATAAAAAGGATGTTTCATAAGTATGAACTAGAGTGAGCTGGCAGATTTATGGTAATCTGAGTATAGTTCTAGCATCATGACTTTGCACAAACGCCCCTCCAAATCTTTGTTTGTGGCTGGTGTTAGAGCCATGCACAGAAATTCATGACATCTGGATAAATGTTGAGTCTATAGTATATGTACTTTTCTTTTATATTCCTTCCTTCCTTCCCTCCTTCCTTCATTTCTTTCCTTCTTTTTCGTTCTTCTTCTTCTGCTCTCTCTTTTTTTATTTTGGAGGGGATAGAAAATGGTTCTCAGCATCCCTCCCTGGGAGAAACAATGCTCCCTTATTTCATGTGTTCCTGGCAGAATACATCAGGATGCTTTCTGTAACATAAATTAAGAAAGAAAAAGAGAGAGAGAAGAAAATAAAACACCTAACCACCAGCCTCTGGTAGTAAGACAACATTAAGAAAATGAGATGACAACCTCACAACATGAGAACCCAAAGGGAAAGCAATTCAATAATACCAAGGTCCTCTGTTCCCTAAAGCAACCTCAGCTCCAGCAGACTTCCCTTCTGTCTCCTTAGCCAGAACTGACACACACATATCCTTCTAAGCCATCTACTCCCATAGGGGAAGGAACTGTCTCAATGATGCAGATTCATCAATGACACTCCTGAGATTCCAGAGCACCCCTAATGAAACTTCATCAGCCAAAGGGCAGAGAAGTTACAACTTGGGCTTGAGGTCTATCAATGGATCATTAGAAAAATTCCTAAAGGCATTGATCTATATTTCTGTCTTTGTGCCAGTACCATACTGTCTTGATGACTGTGGCTTTGTAGTAAAGCGTGAAGTCAGGCAGGTTGATTCCTCCGGTTCCATCCTTCTTTCTCAAGATTGCTTTGGCTATTCGAGGTTTTTTGTATTTCCATACAAATTGTGAAACTATTTGTTCTAGTTCTGTGAAAAATACCATTGGTAGCTTGATAGTGATTGCATTGAGTCTATAGATTGCTTTGGGTATATACTCATTTTCACTATATTGATTCTTCCAATCCATGAACGCTGTATATTTCTCCATCTATTTGTGTCCTGTTTGATTTCTTTCACCAGTGTTTTATAGTTTTCTATATATAGGTCTTTTGTTTCTTTAGGTAGATATATTCCTAAGTATTTTATTCTTTTCATTGCAATGGTGAATGGAATTGTTTCCTTAATTTCTCTGTTTTCTCACTGTTAGTGCAAATCAAAACCACAATGAGGTACCATGTCATGCCAGTCAGAATGGCTGCTATCCAAAAGTCTACAAGCAGTAAAGGCTGGAGAGGGTGTGGAGAAAAGGGAACCCTCTTACACTGTTGGTGGGAATGCAAACTAGTACAGCCACTATGGAGAACAGTGTGGATATTCCTTAAAAAACTGGAAATAGAACTGCCATATGACCCAGAAATCCCACTGCTGGGCATATACACTGAGGAAACCAGAATTGAAAGATACGTGTACCCCAATGTTCATCACAGCACTGTTTATAATAGCCAGGACATGGAAGCAACCTAGATGTCCATTAGCAGACAAATGGATAAGAAAGCTGTGGTACATATACACAATGGAATATTACTCAGCCACTAAATACATTTGAATCAGTTCTAATGAGGTGGATGAAACTGGAACCTATTATACAGAGTGAAGCCAGAAAGAAAAACACCAATACAGTATCAGTTCAGTTCAGTTACTCAGTCATGTCCAACTCTTTGCAACCCCATGAATTGCAGCATGCCAGGCCTCCCTGTCTGCCAGGAGCCGGCATATTGCATATTGAGTGCATATTGCATATTGAGTGCAGCACTTTTCACAGCATCATCTTTCAGGATCTGGAATAGCTCAACTGGAATTCTATCACTGCCGGGAGCCAGTGTGAGGAGCTCCACCCATGACAAAGGTCATGAGGAAGGAGGCTCAGCACATGCAAAGACGGGATCGAGCCTCAGGAGTCCCCCTGGAAATTCTTGAGCATCTACCCCCAAAACCAGAGTCTGCCTACTTTCTGCTTTGTGCTCTCACCTACACCTCTGACTTTACGGGGGGCTGTCCCCCACTACCTCTCTCTGAAAAAAAGAGTTAACTTACAGCTCCAGTTAATAAAGTTCCGGCGTGTGATAGTGTTTCAACCTACAAACTCCTTTGGAAGTCCTCTAGCCTGCCTGAATAGGTTTTTCTGGCCACATGTGATTGCTCAGAGCCTCCCAACTGTGAGAGGCATGAGATGTTCTAAACTGTCTAAATACAGATTCCTTTGAGCAGTTAAAAGATTGATTAGAAATTGTATTGGTGAAGGGATTTTCACTTGTTGGGCCAATGTTTGCTGCTAAGTTTCCATATCCCTTACCTGCTGTGTCCCTGGCAGTGTATTGATTAATATAATTGGTGTAAGTAGTAGCTTTAATGTTTGTAACCTGGGACCCTTGAGTTAATTCTTTTTCTTGTTATAGCCCACCACACCTTTGCTCTGTAGGAATGCAACTTTATCTAATGCTTTTGGAGGGTGGCTCCTGACCAATCACCTTTAGAGAAAAATAAGTTTTCTGAAGAAAGGGTCTTAAAATGTTAACAGGCCTCGGGGCCAGAAGATGATGCAAATCACCTAAGCTTTTGCATATGATAAGTTTGCAGGAAGAAAGCCTGGCTTGCTGCATGACTCTATCCCTTCCCCCATTATCCTCTATGCATAACTTAAGTATAAAAACTACTTTGGAAAATAAAGTGTGGGCCTTGTTCACCGAAACTTGGTCTCCCCATGTCGTTCTTTCTCTTACCTTCTGGCTGAATTATTCAGCCTCTTTTCTTCACTGAATTTTCCTACTGAGCTATCCTTATTTAACCACTCTTTATATCTTTAATTAACGCTTAATTGATCTATTGTTTCCTGATGATCGCCGACGCCGTCCCCGCTTTGAATTCCCTGGATCCACCGGGGCTGGACCCCGGCACCTGTCCATCACCAACTCCTGGAGTTCACTCAGACTCACGTCCATCAAGTCAGTGATGCCATCCAGCCATCTCATCCTCTTGTTGTCCCCTTTTCCTCCTGCCCCCAATCCCTCCCAGCATCAGAGTCTTTTCCAATGAGTCAACTCTTCACATGAGGTGGCCAAAGTACTAGAGTTTCAGCTTTAGCATCATTCCTTCCAAAGAACACCCAGAGCTGATCTCCTTCAGAATGGACTGGTTGGATCTCCTTGCAGTCCATGGGATTCTCAAGAGTCTTCTCCAACACCACAGTTCAAAAGCATCAATTCTTTGGCACTCAGCTTTCTTCACAGTCCAACTCTCACATCCATACATGACCATTGGAAAAACCATAGCCTTGACTAGACAGACCTTTGTTGGCAAAGTAATGTCTCTGCTTTTCAATATGCTATCTAGGTTGGTCATAGCTTTTCTTCCAAGGAGTAAGCGTCTTTTAATTTCATGGCTGCAGTCACCATCTGCAGTGATTTTGGAGCCCCAAAAAAATAAAGTCTGACACTGTTTCCACTGTTTCCCCATCTATTTGCCATGAAGTAATGGGACCAGATGCCATGATCTTAGCTTTCTGAATGTTGAGCTTTAAGCCAACTTTTTCACTCTCCTCTTTGACTTTCATCAAGAGGCTTTTGAGTTCCTCTTCACTTTCTGCCATAAGGGTGGTGTCATCTGCATATCTGAGGTTATTGATATTTCTCCCAGTACAGTATACTAATGCATATATATGGAATTTAGAAAGATGGTAATGGTAACCCTGTATGCGAGACAGCAAAAGAGACACAGATGTATAGAACAGCCTTTTGGACTCTGTGGGAGAGGGCGAGGGTGGGATGGTTTGGGAGAATGGCGTTGAAACATGTATAATATCATATAAGAAACGAATTGCTAGTCCAGGTTTGATGCATGATACAGGATGCTCGGGGTTGGTGCACTGGGATGACTCAGAGTCCAAAAGGCTGTTCTATACATCTGTTGTCAATGTATGGCAAAACCAATACAATATTATAAAGTAATTAGCCTTCAATTAAAATAAATAAATTTATATTAAAAAATAATTATCTTTCAATTAAAAATAAATTAAAAAAATATTCCTAAAGGCAGACCATGGGAAGAAAGGGAGTCACTTAATAGACTACATTTAATATAATTTTTTCCTTTCTATGAAAAGAAGCCAAATATTGTCAAATAAAGTAATTGCTCATCTCTCAACACTGATAAATGTACATTAGCCATGCCAACAGGAAGCTGGGAACAAATTGGAAACTAGATGTGCCATTTCTTTACTAGTCTGTGCAGCACCCATTGGCCACCAAGTAAGTGTGTTAAGTCTTTGGAAGAAGCCAAATAACCAAGCAAACATTATCTATTCAAAGCAGACAATTGGCAGTACTACTACTTATATCTGATAGGAACTTTTTTTTTTTTTTAAACACAAATGATTTTAAACTCAGCTCAAACGTCTCAAGCATTCCACTCAGTATGCCTTTCAATGAAGCTTGTTGATTTAGCAGCTCAGATATTATTACCAAGAACCCTTGGCATCTGGTCTTCTGCTCTTAGCTCTGCCTCCCATGGTGTCAGCCTTATTATCAGACTCAATATGGCAGACACACCCCATACACATGCAACAGATTTACTCTTATGACAAAGTGGCTGCTTCAATTTCAGGTCCCACATCTTTAACCTAAATAACATATGGAAAAGAAAATCCCATTTCCAATAGCACATACCCTGCTCCTGGGATCTTTCATTGTCCTAAAATAAGTCATCTGACTGTGTGTTCTGTCACGTCCAACTCCCTGCCACCCCATGTCCTGCAGCCCACCAGGCTCCTCTGTCCATGGAACTTTCCAGGCAAGAATACTGGAGTGGATTGCCATATCCTCCTCTAGGTGATCTTCCTGACCCAGGGATCGAACCTGTGACTCTTGCATCTCTTGCATTGGCAGGCAGATTCTTTACCACGAGTGCCACCTGGGACTAAACCCAAATCAATAACTGCAACCCAAGGAAAGAATACATAGGTTGGAGTGGATCCATCATAACCTATTTTTTGAACTGACTGTGGGATCAGTCCCACCCCAAAACCACACAGAAAAGGGCTATGGTCAGGACATACTCAGAGGGAGAAGGGCAAAGAGAGGAATGGTAATTAGAGTGACAAATGACAAATCCTCACCATGCCTGACCTCCTCACCAGAGTTTCTCTAGATACAGGAATTATTCCAACAAGCCTCCAACCTCCCCGGCTGTTCCACAGCTTTGTTTTACAAAACCACATGGCTCATTTGACTCCTTCAACTTAAAATCATAAAAATCCATAAAACCATAGCCTATTTTATTCAACAAGTGCCCCCAGAGTCACAGTCATGGCACCTGGGGAGTCTTCCTCGGTTGGCACAGTAGTGGGTTTTGTGGCCCATTGCTGATGAAAGACCATGCCATGGCAGTTTCCAGATTTTTGTGCACTGGGCTGGAACCATTGCTAATTGAGCTTGGAGATTTAGTTGCTGGCATTAGACACAGGAATGTGAGACAAAAGGCAGGCTAAGGGATGATATTCATAGGTTGGTATGTGGATTATTTTCACGCAATTTCCCTCTGTGGATGGATCAAAGTACTCTGAGCGCAGCATTCACTTGGGAGAAAAATCTTAAAACCTGCCCTTATCCATCCAGCTCCCAGCCTGGAGACAAAGTAAAAGACACCAAGGGAATTCCCATGAACCACGACTTGCAGCCAAACAGGATGCTACTGTTGTAACATCCCAAGTGCAAGGCAGTTAACCAAGAGCAGTCTGTTGTACAGAACATGCCTGGGATTGGAGTCTGTAGATTTATATTTTACCAATTATTTTGCTTCTTGGGTAATTTACTTGATGTCTCTAAGATTCAATTTTCTCCTCTATAAAATGGGACCAATTTAATGAAGTTGATAAATTTTGAAGTAGATGCATAATTCACAATTGCCCCGCCTAACTCTCCCCAACATATGGGGGTGCGATTTTGTAAATGATTCCCCAGCAGCTGTTTTCTACGAAAGTTTTAGGCAACTGGACCAGGAGTAAAATCTGGCAATTTCGAGCCAACTACATTTCTCTTCCTCAAAATATTTAGACTTGGGACCAAAAGGAAACAGAGTCCTTCAGAGTAGTGGGGTCAGTAACTTGGAACCTCACACTGTTAGCAATAGAGTCCACTTGTACTGACCAGCAGAGGAAGACAATCTATCAAAGAGATTAGAAGGCAGACTCATAAAGGGGCTAAGGGGACCAAGAGACTATTTTCCAAGACCTTCCAGCTACAACCCTGCTCAAGGGTTTCATGGCAAAGTCCCCATAATCTTAAATCAATCCTCTTCAATCGCTTTTTCTTGTTTAAAACATTTAAGTTAGTTTCTATTACTTGCAAGCAAGTGATTTTAATGAACTCATAATGTCTGTCTTCCTGGGCAGTGGTGAGAATTAAATGAGATAAGAATGCTTTGTAAATGGAAAGTACTTATAAAAACTGGTAAGGACAATAAATTTGGTGACTAACAAAGACAAATATCTGCACAAAACAAATATACTGTTTTTTTAGTGAAAAACTAAAATTATTTTGGAGAGGGGAATTTCTTGACATGGAAAGATGTTTAAGATATATCATTATCAATACTCTGTAATAACCTATATGGGAAAAGAATCTGAAAAAGAACAAATATATGTATAACTAAATTACTTTGCTGTACCTCTGAATCTAACACAAACTATAAATCAAATATACTTTTTTTTCAAATATACTTTGATATAAAAATTTAAAAAATAAAATAAAAATATATATCATTAAACAGGTGATCAGGTTACATAGAAATTATTTATATCAGAGGCTAGCAAACTTATGATAAAATGGCAGATAGTAAATACTTTATGCTTTGGGAGCTATACAATCTCTGTCACTGTATCACTATTGGAGATAAAGGAAGCAGCCATAAATATTATGCTAACAACTGAGTGTGATTGTGTTCTAATAGGATTTTTTTCATGAATGCTGAAATGTGAATTTCATATAAAATTCACATCACAAAGGGATATTTTTCTTCTGTTTTTTTAATCCTTAAAAATTATGAAGTGTAAAATATAGTCTTAGCTGTGCACTGTACACACACACATACACAACTTTGAATATATTACTTCAATAAAAGCAAAAACAAACAAAATGGGACCCAATTAAACTCAAAAGCTTTTGCATATCAAAGGAAACCGTACACAAAATGAAAAGACAAACTACAGAATGGGGTTAGTCTCCAAAATTTACAAACAGCTCATGCAGCTCAATATAAATAAAAAAAAGACCTAATCAAAAAAATGGGCAGAAGACCTAAATAGACATTTCTCCAAAGAACGTATACAGATGGTCAAGAGGCACATGAAAAGATGCTCAATATCACATGAAAAGAGGCAAACCAAAACTACAGTGAGATATCACCTCACACCAGGCAGAATGGCCATCATCAAAAAATCTACAAACAGTAAATGATGGAAAGGGTGTGGAGAAAGGGAACCCTCTTACACTGTTGGTAGGAATATAAATTGGCATAACTACTATGGAGAACAGTATGAAAGTTTCTTTAAAAACTAAAAATAGAGTTACCATATGATTTAATACCGGACTTCCCTGGTGTTCCAATGGTTAAGACTCTGCTTCCAAGGCAGGGGGCACAAGGTTTGATCCCTAGTTTTGGAAATAAAATCCCACCAGGTCATAGCACAGACAAAAAGTAAAGTTAAGGTGTTCCCTGGTAGCTCACCTGGTAAAGAATCCGTCTGCAATGCAGGAGACCTGGGTTGGGAAGATCCCCTGGAGGAGGGCATGGCAACCCACTTCAGTATTCTTGCCTGGAGAATCCCTATGGATAGAGGAGCCTGACAGGTTACAGTCCATGGGGTCACAATGAGTTGGACACGACTGAGAGACTAACCACAGCACAGCACATACGTTGGAATATTACTCAGACATTAAAAAGAATGAAGTAATGCCATTTGCAAAAACACAGATGGACTTGGAGATTGTCCAACTGAGTTAACTAAGTCAAACAGAGAAAAATATCATACGATACCACTTATATGAGGAATCAAAAAAAATGATATAAATGAATTTATTTACAAAATAGAAACAGACTCACAGACCTCAAACAAACTTATGATTACCAGAGGGGAAGGATAGATTGGAAGTTTGGGATTGACAGGTACACACTGCTATATTTAAAGTAGATAACCAATAAGAACCTACTGTATACCACGGGGAACTCTGCCCAATGTTCTGTAATAACCTAAATGGGAAAAGAATTTGAAAAATATACAAAAAATAATAATATACATGTATAACTGAATCGCTTTGCTATACAACTGAAACTAACACAACAGTGTTAATCAACTATGCTCCAATGTAAAATAAAAATTAAAAAAATAAAGTACTACTTTAAGCTGTTAATAGAAAAAACTGTTAATAGAATTTACCTTAAGATTTTGAGTTTCAGAGTTATTTATTTTCTTCTTTGTGATCACCTATATTTTCTATTTTTCCAGCATAAACATACATGACTTATAAAATTAACTTTAATTATTTTTTTAAAATAGAAAATGGAGTCATAAAATACAGTTCATGAAATATAGGCAAAGGAGGAGGCTGGAGAATGGCAAGGTCGGAGGCTCCCTGGAGCCCCAGCACTCTCCCTGGGAGCTAAACTGGACACATGCCCCTCTGTGAAGCATGACCGCACCGCTGGCACAGAGCAGAGCATCCTGTGTGGGAAGAATTCCCCCACAGCATCACAGAGCCACCTTACCAACCACACCAGCCTCAGCTGTCCTGGCCTCCAGTTTCAGGAGTTACAATAAGAAGCCCACAGCCTGGAATCACAGTGTTTTCCAGAAGAAACGAAACAAAAACTAGTGAGCATCACTCCTCCTTTTTAGACCCACATGATGAATGAGTAGTTGATTCTGCTTACAGAAGGGAGCCCAAAGGACCATCCACTCAAACTCTCACCAGAGCCTGAATGCCTCCAGCAGCAACTGCACCCGCTTTTCAGCCGGTCTCTGCCAACAGGAACATCACACATGCAGTGCAAGTCAACATCTGTGCTTTACCTCCCAAGTGCCGGGCAGTGGGCTAGGTTCTGTTCAAAAGACATGCTCCTTCCACCTATAGCTGCAGGTCATGTTTTCAATGTCAATGTTATTAGATTTGGTTTAATATATTTAAAATAAAAATAGCAAAAATAGGAATGGTACTATATTCCTGATACCCACTATCTCATTTTAAATCTTCGCTGTACCTGTTATACATAATCACTCCAGCTGAGAAACTGATGCTCAGAAAGTTAAAGTGACTTGCCCAAGATCACCTAGCCAGGGACTGGCAAAGTAAGGATTCATTCACAGGACTGACTCCAAAGTAACAAAT
Source organism: Bubalus kerabau (assembly GCF_029407905.1). Lineage (NCBI taxonomy): Eukaryota > Metazoa > Chordata > Mammalia > Artiodactyla > Bovidae > Bubalus > Bubalus kerabau. The sequence goes on from NC_073624.1 coordinate 225,776,155, forward strand.
TATCCATGTCCCGTGGCTTTGTTTGCAGTTACTACATAGAAATCTGCTGGAAATGCAGACTTTCAATCCTCACCCCCAGACTTGCTGATTCTGGTTTTGCATTTTGACATAATCCCAAAGCAAGTCAGGTTCCCAATCAAGTTACTGTCCTACGAAATTTATTCTTCAGATTTAAAGGAAATGGAGGAAGGAAACAAGATGTATTAAGCGACTATCTGTGGGCCAGGCTCTGTGCCATTTTAACAGGATTCTTTGCCTTTTAATCACACAGTGACCCTCAAGCCCATTGTGTTAATATATAGGTGAGGAGCCCGAGGCTCAGGGAAGTTGAATCACTTGCCCAAGAACCACAGTCAGTGCAGGACAAATTTGACCCCAGTGACCCGAACACAGCTCTGTCTGCAGTTTTTGCTTTGTGTTGGATGCTAAAGAGAGGTAGAGGATCACATAGCCAACTTTCAAAAGGCTCCATTAACCTCTGGGGCTGGAGTTTACTGCTAATGTTGAAAAGAGGGGGATTTTCTAATAAGCTAGGTTAGGGGACAATTGCCCCCAGAAATGAGTTTTTTTAACCTCTGTTAAATTGAGACGTGTGGATTTCTTACAGAGTTTGTCCCCAAAATGCTGAAATGGCAGCCTTAGGAATTGACAAGTTCCTTACCTCTAATATTAATAAAAGTAAAAGAGAAATGAGTCTCAAGGCAACTTCTAAACCCACTGTCAGAAAAATGGATGGCTCTGAGTCAACCATGAGGAATGTTGGATATTCTTAGAAGAAAAACCAAACAGTTATTGAAGTCAGAAAAAAAGATATGACTTTCAGGGTGTTTTAGATCAAGTGTTGTCCCTGATTCGATGATTGGGGGTATCTAAAACTACACAGAGGAATAGAAAAGGCTGCCGTGGGCCAGCAGGAGACGGAGCCCAGGAGAGATGGCTGCACATTATAGCACTGTTTCCCCTGCACACATCCTCTCCTCCTTCTGTCTATTATGTTCAAGACTGTAAGCATTCCCTTCACCTCAAAAGGTGCCTGGCATGTATTAATAGAAAACACTCACTTAAATAGTTGATGAATGAATAAATGAATGAATGAAAATAATCAAAGTTTGATGATGACATGTATCAAATGTTGTTAGAAGATCTGAGACATTCTCTAGGGATGTCTCCAAAGAATTCTGGGGGTCATTGAAAATGGGGAGAATAGACCTGCAGCTCCCCCTCTCCACATGCTCCCATCCGACAAGGACATTCGTGTTTTATATGGTGGGCTTCTAAGTAAGATCTGACTTAACAGTCTCATGACTAAAAGGGAGAAAAAAAAAAGAAATGTGAAAATTCCCAGTATAACAGTCATATTAATCAAGAAAGAAAAAGATTCTGAGTCTTATTATTAGCCATGTGACCTTGAATGTGTTGCTTAACTTTTATGAACACCAGTTTCATCATTTATAAAATAGTTTGTTGAGTTTGGTTATTTTATTTCTAAGGTTCCTTCCAGCTCTAATGTAATCTTAGTTCATCATTTTCATTATGATCCAATTTTTTTTCTTTCTATTTTTCCTGATCTGTTCTAATTTCTTTACAATGAGCATGTATCCTTTTGTCAGAGAAAAGATTTATTTTCAAAGACATATAAATTAAATTAAACTTAAAAAAAAAAAATCCCTCCCCAGTTTTCCCTGCATTTGCATTTGCTTTTAACAAAAGCTAGAAGAGATGTTTTCCACGTTTTCGCCTGGGGAGAACAGAATTTAAAGTCATGCTGCAGGGAGAGCTGGAGCCTTCAAAAGCAAGTAATGCTTAATCTGTTCTATTTCTGAAGCACAAAATGAAACCAAACAAAAAAGAAAAATAAGCTACTGCTTCACCATTGCCAAGTTTCCTCATGCATAAATAGAGATCCATCCAGAAAAACAGCCTTCTCAGTCGGGTGGGACAAATCCTTGTGTGCTTTTGTGGAAAATTCCCCAGCAAACTGGCATCAAGGACACTGTCTAAAGCTGCCTCCAGGTATGGCCAGAAAACCACACAAAGGTAGTGAGATGCCATGAGCTCTGCTGTGGCAAGTGCCTGAGTGACAAAGTTGCTCTGTCTCTGGCCCCATGGAATAAACATAGCTGACACCTTCCAAGTGGACTACAAGACCAAACTGGGCATAACTAGTGTAGAACAGGTCTGATTTTATACCTGCAGTCTCCATGTTTTTGGTGTCTATTCCTGGCCCAAGAATACTCAGCTCCCTTGCCTTCCCACCTACTGTGAACCTTCCCTGTGCTCAGTTCTGCTTCCCCAGGGATGTATCGTGAACACTCTCTCCTTCTTCCTCATTAACATCTTACTCCAGAAGGGACCCTAGTCACCATCATTCAAAAATAAAATGATGTGTCTTCCTGTCATCATCAGGAGCAGGGGGAGCTTCTGGGTCCCACCTCAGAACTGCCTCGCTCTGAAAGTACAAGACGTGGCTTCTTTTTCTTCTTTAGCTACATACTCACTCTAGTGGAGCCCATCCAAACCCCTGGGTTTTTGTATGTTGTTGTTGTTTTAAGATTTATTTATTTGGCTGCATCAGGTCTCAGTTGCCGCACACAGAATCTTCATTGTTTCATGTGGGATCTTTCTCTAGTTGGGGCACATGGACCTAGTTTCTCCACACCATGTGGGATCTTAGTTCCCCAACCAGGGAACTCACGTCCCCTGCATTGCAAGACAAATTCTTAACCACTGGACTACCAGGGAAGTCCCCAATCCCCTTGTTTTAAATACCACATTTGTATTGAGGACTGACTTCCCTGGTGGCTCAGACGGTAAAGCGTCTGCCTACAATCCAGGAAACCTGGGTTTGATCCCTGGGTCAGGAAGATCCTCTGGAGAAGGAAATGGCACCCCACTCCAGTTTTCTTGCCTGGAAAATCCCATGGACAGAGGAGCCTAGTAGGATACAGTCCATGGGGTCTCAAAGAGTCATACACGACTGAGCGACTTCACTTTCTTTCACTTTCTCTGTGTTGAGGACTTTTGTATCTCTCCTGGAAATCTCATATAATCAAGTCTCCATTTGCCATCTCTATTTGCATGTTTAATAGGAATCTTTACAACAATCAAAAGAGAATTTTTTCCCCCAGACCTCAGTTTTCTTCAAAGTGCATAGCATCACCATTCACCAGCTAAGACAAAATCTAGGAGTTATCCTTGGCTCTTTTACTTCCTTCATGCCCCACAATTCAGTGGCAGATCCAGGTAATTTTATCTTCAAAAGAGTCGCAATGACCATTTCTTCTCCACTGCTCCTACCCTACCCTGACCCATTACCATCTCTTGTTTAGACCATTGCTGTACCTCCCAACTCATCACCCTGATTCCATTCTCCCTAAAATCCATTTCCCAAAGAGCAGTCATATATTTTTTGAAACATAGATCCAAGGAAGTCACTCTCCTACTTAAAACCATCCAGTGTTGCACACACTTGGAATAAAATCCAAACTCCCTACCCAGCTTACCAAGCCCCATGCAATCTGATGCCTGCCTTCCTCTCCTACTTCACTCTGCTCCCACTTCATGCATCACTATCCAGTCACATACCGGCTCATTTTCTATACTTCCCACCCACCAAGATGTTTTCTGCCCTAGAGCCTTCAGGCATTGTCATTGACTCTCCTGAAAATGTTCTTCCCCTGGTCTCCTCACAGGTGGCTCCCTCCTGTCATTTAGTTCTCAACAGTAAACCTCTCTGTAGAGAAGTCTTTCTTCGGTATCAATCCAAAGTAGTCCCCATGTCAAAGATCACCACAAATTTTATTGTAATTATCTGGATAGCACTTGTGATGGATATTTTCTTATTTATTTGTTGGCATAAGTCTAAGACTTGTTTTCTAATACAGAACTCAAGAACTGCACCAGTGCTCACTATAGTCCACTAATGTCCATCTAGTACCTAGAACAGTGTCTAACACACAGTGGGCTCTCAAGTATCTACTGCATGAACAGATTGAAAGTGTTGATAATACTGACTGGCTGCAATGCATATATCCACCAATAATGGGACACTTAAATAAACTAGGATGCATCTGGTCTGTGGATACTATATTGCTATTAAAAATAATTACATAGAAATATGTAAGATGATATGGAAGAAATATTAAAAGAAAAAAGAATCTGAAATATATGTTTATTATTATCCCATTAACACTTATTTTAAAAAGTCATATGTAGCTAAGTAAAAGGAGATCACATACTGTTTGAGTCCACATACATGAAATATCAAACTACACAAGTCCAGTGACTGAAAATATATTAGTGGTTGTGCAAGGCTGAGGAAAGAGAAAAATGGCAAGTTACTATTAGCAGGTATGGGGTTTTTGTGGGGTGATAAAAGTGACAGTAGTTGCATAATTTTGTGAATATACTAAAAACCACTTCATTGTACACTTTAAGTTGGTGGATTTTATGGCATGTGAATTTTGTTTCAGTAAACATATTTTAAAAGCAACTGAAGTAAAATGTTATTTAATAGATAATCATTTAAATACAAAGAAGGGATGGAGAATGCATAGAAAACTGTTGATAATGGTAAAAGGAAGGGCAGGTAGACATAGAAATAAAATAAAAGAAGGGTCTTTCTGTCTACTTTACATCATTTGAATCATATGATTTGAATAATTTATAATTAAATGTTTTATTACTTAATTTAAAATAAATAGCATAATAAAAACAATAATGAAATTTAAAAATTCAAGTCAAGTTAGTAAAATATATGTTTGTCTTTTGTTAGTCAACTCACCAAGTTATTGAGATCAACAGATATCTAAAAAAACTAAAAACGGAACTACCATATCATCCAGCAATCCCACTTATGGGCATATATCTGGAGAAAAACATGGTTTGAAAAGATATATGCACCTCAATGTTCATTGTAGCACTATTACACTAGCCAAAACATAGAAGAAAACTAAATGTCCATCAACAGAAGAATGGATAAAGATGTGGTGTGTGTGTGTGTATATATATATATATATATACACACACACACACATACACACTCAATGGAGTATCATTCAGCCATAAAAAAGAACAAAATAATGCCATTTGCAGCAACATGGATGGATCTAAAGATTATCATACTAAGTGAAGTAAGTCAGATAAAGACAAATATCATATGCTATCATTCATTTATGGAATCTAATTTTTTTAAAAATGATATAAATGAACTTACTTACGAAACAGAAACAGACTCACAGATTTTGAAAACAAGCTTAATAGTTACTAAAGGGGATATGTGAGTGTGGGAGACAAATTAGGAGCTTGGGATTAACATACACACACTACTATATGTAAGATGAATAACCAACAAGGACCTACTGCATAGCACAGTGAACTATGTTAAATATTCTATAGTGACCTATATGGGAAAAGACTCTGAAAAAGAATGAACCTGTGGCACCCCACTCCAGTACTCTTGCCTGGAAAATCCCATGGACGGAGAAGCCTGGTGGGCTGCAGTCCATGCGGTTGCTAAGAGTCAGACATGACTGAGTGACTTGACTTTCACTTTTCACTTTCATGCATTGGAGAAGGAAATGGCAACCCACTCCAGTGTTCTTGCCTGGAGAATCCCAGGGATGGGGGAGCCTGGTAGGCTGCCATCTCTGGGGTCGCACAGAGTTGGACACAACTGAAGTGACTTAGCAGCATGTATAGGTATAACTGAATCACTTTATACATCAAAACTAACACAACATTGTAAATCAACTATCAGTTCAGTTCAGTCGCTTAGTCATGTCTGACTCTTTGTGACCCCATGGACTGCAGCACGCCAGGCCTCCCTGTCCATAACCAACTCCCGGAATTTATTCAAACTCATGTCCATTGAGTCAGTGATGCCATCCACCCATCTCATCCTCTGTCATCCCCTTCTCCTCCTGCCTTCAATCTTTCCCAGCATCAGGGTCTTTTCCAATGAGTCAGTTCCTCGCATCAGGTGGCCAAAGTATTGGAATTTCAGCTTCAACATCAGTCCTTCTAATGAATATTCAGGATTGATTTCCTTTAGGATGGACTGGTTGGATCTCCTTGCAGTCCAAGGGACTCTCAAGCGTCTTCTCCAACACAGAAAACCACTAGACCTTTCAGTAAGTCAACTATACTCCAAAAAATTAATTTTTAAAAAAGATCAACAGATATCATACAAATGAAAAGATTTCAGAGAAATGTTTCTGCTCCTCAATACATGTGACCTTCAGAGGCTGAATATTTTCTCTTCTGTGCTACAAAGAATGACTTTTTTGGATTCAAAATGAGTTTTAACATAATACTACATATATGTATATTGAATGAGAGTTGGGCAGCACCTATAAACATTTATATACATATACATATATCTCACAGTGCAAGTAAGAACAATTGAAGTTCATGGACAACAAAGAATAAATCTGACATTACTATATTTTCTTATTTTTATTTCACCCAAGTACAAAATAAAATGCTCAAAATGCAACAGTGAGAAAGCAGAAGCACTACTTATAGATTATATATAATTCTCTACTTGGAAAAACCAGCATAACCTGAAGACAAACTACTAGAAAAAAATCAGAGTTTAGTCATGCTGTTAATATTGATTGACCTACATAAATCAATAGTATTTCCCAATATCAATAATAACCAACAGAGAATGTAATGAGATAAGCAAGAAACATTAAATATTTATGAATTCAGCTAAGCAACAAATCTTAATACCACTCTAAAATATAATTTTAAAATCTAATAAAGAACATAAAAGGTGATCAGAATAAATGACAATTATAATAATCTTCAAATTTAAACTTTCCCATCACTAATCTTTAAATTCCCAATAAAATTTCAACTTAAACACCTTTGAGAAATTCATCACATTTACTCGAAAATAGGAAAGGTCAGTTCATAGCTAAGTCAATTATAAAACAGAAAATTAAAAAGCTGTCCACTATAAATAAAGCCATGATACCAGAAAAATGGACCAATGGAACAGAATAAATATATCTCAAAAACACAGTCATCTGTACATGAATATCTCATATATGACAAAATACAAAAAAAAAAAAAGAAAACAATTGATTGTTCGAGAGAGAATATAAGGAGAACTTCTCTGGCGGCACAAGGACAGGAATCTGCCTGCCAATGCAGGGGACACAGGTGTGCTCTGGACTGGGGGAAGATCCCACATGCTCAGGAGCAAACAAGCCCACGCACGTCGACCTCTCAGCCAGCACCATAGAGCCCACCTGCCGCAGCTACTGAAGCCTGCAAGCCCCGGAACCTGCGCTCCACAACAAGAAGCCCCCAAAATGAGAAGCCCGCACATCACACAAAGAGGAGCCCTCCTTGCCACAACTAGAGAAAGCCCGTGCAAAGCAACAAAGGCCCAGAACAGCCAAAAGTAAAACAAATACATCAAAAATTTTTTAAAAAAGAAAAAGAGTATAAGGAAAACTTACTACATGGAGAAAAATAAAACCAAAATCCTTCATCAGATCAGATCAGTCGCTCAGTCGTGTCCAACTTTTTGTGACCCCATGAATCACAGCACGCCAGGCCTCCCTGTCCACCATATAAAAAGGGAGAATCTTGATAGGTTTATGAAGAAAAGGCAACAAATGGAGTATAATCTGCAAAAACACTGAATCACTAAGCTGGAAACCTGAAACTAACATTGTAAATCAACTATACCACCGTTTTAAAAAGATATAAAAGCAACAGAGCCATTAGGCTAACTGAAGAAAATATCTTGGATTTTACAAATTAATAACAGAAATTAAATTAAGGGCTATATTATGGATGGGAAAAGTGATTTATTTTGGTTGCTGCACATTTAAGGATTTCTGTTCCTGAGTGGATTGAGGAAATTAGTGGCAACTTACTCAATCACAAGGGGTTCTCCCCAAGAAAAAGGCCATGCCCAGGAAAAAGAAATGCAAAAAAGGCAAAATTGTTGTCTGAGGAGTGCTTACAAATAGCTAAGAAAAGAAGAGGAGGTAAAGGCAAAGGAGAATACACATTTGAATGAAGAGTTCCAAAGAACAGCATGGAGAGATAAGAAAGCCTTCCTCAGTGATCAATGCAAAGAAATAAAGGAAAACAATAGAATGGGAAAGACTAGAGCTATCTTCAAGAAAATTAGTGATACCAAGGGAACATTTCATGCAAAGATGGGCACAATAAAGGTCAGAAATGGTATGGACCTAACAGAAGCAGAAGATATTAAGAAGAGGTAGCAAGAATACATAAAACTATACAAAAAAATATTTTCATGACCCAGACAACCATGATGGTGTGATGACTCACCCACAGCCAGACATCCTGGATCATGAAGTCAAGTGGGCCTTGGAAGCATCACTATGAACAAAGCTAGTGGAGGTGATGGAATTCCAGTTGAGCTATTTCAAATCCTAAAGATGATGCTGTGAAAGTGCTGCACTCAATATGCCAGCAAACTTGGAAAACACAGCAGTGGCTGCAGGACTGGAAAAGGTCAGTTTTCACTCCAATCACAAAGAAAGGCAATGCTAAAGAATTTTCAAACTACCATACAATTGCATTCATCTCACACGCTAGCAAAGGAATGCTCAAAATTCTCCAAGCCAGGCTTCACCAGTATGTGAACCATGAACTTCCAGGTGTTCAAGCTGGATTTTAAAAAGGCAGAGGAACCAGAGATCAAGAAACCCAGAGAGTTCTGGAAAAACATCTACTTCTGCTTTATTGACTACACCAAAGCATTGGATCACAACAAATTGTGGAAAATTCTTAAAGAGATGAGAATACCAGATCACCTGACCTGCCTCCTGAGAGATCTGTATGTAGGTCAAGAAGCAACAGTTAAAACTGGACATGGAACAACAGACTGGTTCCAAATCGGGAAAGGGGTACATCAAGGTTGTATATGGTCACCCTGCTTATTTAGCTTATATACAGAGCATATCATGCAAAATGCAGGGCTGGATGAAGCACAAACTGGAATCAAGATTGCCAGGAGAAGTATCAAAATCCTCAGATACACAGATGACACCACCCCTATGGCAGAAAGCAAAGAACTAAAAATCCTCTTGATGAAAGTGAAAGAGGAGAGTGAAAAAAGTTGGCTTAAAACTCAACACTCAGAAAACTAAGATCATGGCATCTGGTCCCATCACTTCATGGCAAATAGATGGGAAAACAATGGAAACAGTAGTTGACTATTTTTCTGGGCTTCAGTATCACTGTAGACGGTGACTGCAGCCATGAAATTAAAAGACGCTTACTCCTTGAAATAAAAGCTAGACAGCATATTAAAAAGCAGAGACATTACTTTGCCAACAAAGGTCCATCTAGTCAAAGCTATGGTTTTTCCAGTAGTCATGTATGGATGTGAGAGTTGAACTATAAAGAAAGCTGAGCACTGAAGAATTGATGCTTTTGAACTGTGGTGTTGGAGAAGACTCTTGGGAGTCCCTTGGACTGCAAGGAGATCCAACCAGTCCATCCTAAAGGAAATCAGTCCTGAATTCATTGGAAGGACTGATGCTGAAGCTGAAACTCTATTTGGCCTCCTGATGTGAAGAACTGACTCATTTGAAAAGACCCTGATGCTGGGAAAGATTGAAGGCAGGAGAAGGGGACAACAGAGGGATGACTGAACAGCACCGCTCACTTACTCCACAATTCACCTAAACAAATGACACAGATTCACCAGAAGAACGTTCGTACAATCACAGAAAACCCATCCCTTCAACAAAACTAGAAGTTTCCACTGAAGCATTAGTTCAGTTCAGTCACTCAGTCGTGTCCAACTCTTTGCGACCCCGTGAACCACAGCACGCCAGGCCCCCCTGTCCATCACCAACTCCCGGAGTTTACTCAAACTCATGTCCATTGAGTTGGTGATGCCATCCAGCCATCTCATCCTCTGTCGTCCCCTTCTCCTCCTGCCTTCAATCTTTCCCAACACCAGAGTCTTTTCAAATGAGTCAGCTCTTCGCATCAGGTGACCAAAGTATTGGAGTTTCAGCTTCAACATCAGTCCTTCCAATGAGCACCCAGGACTGATGTCTCCCAGGATAGACTGGTTGGATCTCCTTGCAGTCCAAGGGACTCCCAAGAGTATTCTCCAACACCACAGTTCAAAAGCATCAATTCTTCGGCACTCAGCTTTCTTTATAGTCCAACTCTCACATCCATACATGACTACTGGAAAAACCATAGCCTTGACTAGATGGACCTTTGTTGGCAAAGTAATGTCTCTCCTTTTTAATATGCTGTATAGGTTGGTCATAACTTTCCTTCCAAGGAAAAAGCATTAGTAGAGAGAGAGAAAAGTTCAGGGAAATTGTGGGGGAGAGAAAAGGAGTTGTTTGTCCACATCCTTGAGAGTTCCCCTGAAATTCAAAACTGTCTCTGGGTACAGAACTTAACACATGAGTCTGTCCTGGGCAGTTGACATAATAAGATCTGCACACCCACCTTCCAGAACCTTAGAAGTGTATACAGAGGCTTAACTGGGTTCAGTCATGTGTACCATCCAGATGTTCTCCCCACAGTTAAAAGTATATTCCAGGGACAGTGGAGGGGCAAGGCCCCTCCAGTTGTCTGGATCCAGCTTAAGGATCAGTTGGCAGCCTCATCCTCTTATCCTCTTACAAGGGTGAAATTCTCTAAAACTGAATGAAGATCACCTCCAGAAAGAGAATTTTGTTGTTGTTGTTTAGCCATTAAGTCATGTCTGACTCTTTTGCCATGTCATGGACGGGTAGCCCACCATGCTCCTCTGTCCATGGGACTTTCCAGACAAGAATACTGGAGTGGGTTGCCATTTCTTTCTCCAGGGGATCTTCCTGACTCAGGGATTGAACTCCAGGTCTCCTGTATTGCAGGCAGATTCTTTACCACTGTCCCAGAAAGAGAAAATCTGTACTAATTGTGACAAAACTTAATAATAGGAATGATTACAAGGAAGAGACTTAAAGGTGACAAGGACCCAAGATAACAGCCTCAGAAGGGCAAAAAATCTGAAGAGGAATAAAAAATCACTTTACAGTCTGGGGTGGTAAGGATAAAAGCATGTCAAAGAAATTTGGCATCCTACCTGACAAAGGAAAATTTTTAAATATTTCAAATTGCAGGGAAATAAACACTGCAACTTGGCCACTTTGATAAACAGACATTAGAGAAACTGTATTTCACTTCACAGACAGAAGAGGAAGCTCTTGAATTAAACACTTATACAATCTGAATTGCCAAGGAGGTCTACAAAATAAAGATTCAATATATACTACTATATATAAAATTGATAATCAACAAAGACCTACTATATTAGCACAGGAATTCTACTCAATATTCTATAATAACCTACATGGGAGAAGAACCTTAAAAAATGAATATATGTATTTGTATAACTGAATTACTTTACTGTACATCTAAAATTAACACATTATAAATCAACTATACTCCAATATAAAATAAAACTTAAAAAAGTAAAAAAAAAAAAAATCCAAAACAATGTTCATCTTTACAAACTTGGAAGAATAAAACTGAAACTTAAAATTGAAACAAACTGGTGAAAATTCTCCCACACCACCCTAAAAGCAATAAACAAGTAGAAAAAACTATAGCATAATGCATCAAACTAAATCCAGTATTTTCCAGCAAGCATGTGGAAATATGAAAAAAATACCTTGAATCAGATAACCAAAATCTAAGGAAGAGAAATGACCATAAAGCTGGAAGAAATATGGAAAGAATTGGGAAAAAATAAAAGTCTCAGAAATGAACAATTAAATTACCAGTTTTCCTAGAAAGATTATATTCAAATGAACAATTAATAAGAGGAAATAGAGAAACAACCAAGATGATAAGAACATTTTTTAAAAGGGTAAAAAAGAAAGTAGTTTAAATGGAAGCTACATAAGGGAGATCCAATTACACAGAACTGGACTTTCGGGGGGGGGGGGGGGGCAATGGAATAGAACTAATATTTTAAAATATAATCCATGAAAAGGTTCAGGAAATTATAGAATATCTAAATCCATATACTAAATAGGCTCAGTAGGAATCTGGGAAAACTTACCCAGAATCATCAACCCTCAGATATATCCCAATAAAAGTGTTAGATTTTCCAGATACAGAAAGAAATCTCAGATCTCAACAGCAAGAAAATTAAGCTGGTATCAAAATTTCCAAGGGTGCCATACAAATCAAGGCAAGAAGAAAACAGGATATGCAAGAAACTCAAGGGAGGGAAAGGTGAACCAAGGATTTTATATCCAGCTAAGCTGTTGTTCAATTTCAAGACATAAATAAAAAGTAACACACACATACACACACAAAACAGTTTTATACATTTAGGAACTTGGGGAATACTGTATTCACAAGTCCTTAATCTGCTAAAGGATAAATTTCATCCAGCCAAGTTATGACTGAGGAAATCTGGGCAAAAGGAGTAATGGTGAGGATTTCATATATTTAATTTAATCAGAATAATATAAAATGCTATATGTTTTGACAAAGTAAATATAATATGAATAAAAAGTACAAGGGAATGGAGAGCGGTAATGAAAAGAATAAATTCACTGATGTGGCACAAAGGAGTCCTCAAATCTTTTGACCTCCCAAGTCCTTGCACTTGTAAAATTTTTGAGAATCTCAGAAAGCTTTTATTTATTAAGTTACAGGAATCAATTTATTCCACTTTACAAATTAAAACTGAGAAGGTATTTATTTAAAAATAATAAAAATAAGCCTATTATGGAAACATAAATAACATTTTTTATGAAAATAATACTTTTCCCAAAAAACATAATGAGAAAAGTAGTACCTTTCACATTTTTGCAAATCCCAAGGTCTGGCTTAATAGCAGACACCTGGACTTTCATAGAGCTTACCCTCATAGCTCAGTTGGTAAAGAATTCACCTGCAGTGCAAGAGACCCTGGTTCAATTCCTGGGTTGGGCAGATCCTCTGGAGAAGGGATAGGCTACCTGCTCTAGTATTCTTGGGCTTGACTACCTGCTCTAGTATTCTTGGGCTTCCCTTACAAGTTCCACACTTGTAGCTATTTGGTAGCTATTAAAGGGATAACAGGCTTCCTTGGTGGCTCATTGGTAAAGAATTCATCTGCCAATGCAGGAAACACAGGTTTAATCCCTGGGTCAGGAAGATTTCCCTGGAGAAGGAAATGGAAACCCACTCCTGTATTCATACCTAGAAAATTCCATGGACAGAGGACCCTGGCAGACTACAGTCCATGGGGTTGTAAAAGAGTCAGACATGACTCAGCAACTTAACAACAACAAAGGGATAACATCATCAAGTATCATGTAGCCTCTAGATAATGTTTGTGTGCATTCATAAGAAAATAAAAGTGAAAAAGTCATGTAAAGTCTTACTTAGCATTATGAAAATGGTTTTGATATCACAGACTCTCTGGAGGTTTCAGAGCCTTCAGTGGATCACACTTAGAGAACATCTGTTGTACAGATAAAAAGGAGGAGTCAAATGTACATTAGAAACTGACACACTAGTTAATAAAGTTAACTAAGAAAACAGCAGAGAAGGGCAGTTTAAAAGGTGTAAGCACAGAGGTTTTCAATAGACACCTAATCCTAATATCAAAAGTTTTTTCAATTAAAGACCAAAGCAAATGCATCTCCTAGAGAAACAGAAATTTTAATAAAATGAGATAGTAATTATACTTGAAATGACAGAGACCCAACATAAAAAGTACATTAATATATGTGAGTTAGCTTAACGCATCTTTTAAAAATATTTCCAAAGTGATTCAAAGAAATAACGAATCTTTGCTATACAAGAGCTGCATCTGGGGAAAAAAGGTGATTCTGAAAGGCTAAACATAAAAGGATTGGATCCAGGCATAACAGGCAAATGAAATCAACACAAACACAGTGCTTGCACCTGACATCAAATTAGGACACAAGCCAAAAAAAATTACTGTGACAAAAAGGACACTATTAATGCTAAAAGCTGCAATTCAAAATAGAGATATAACCCTCAGAAATATCTATGCACCAATAACACAGCAATCTTCTTTATATACAGCAGAAACTACAGGAGAAGCAAGTAGAAATACACAAAACACCCTGATAATAGATTTCATCAAACCACTCTAATTACAAAATGAGTAAGTATACAAAAATTATCAAGGCTACAAAATACCTAAACAGCATTCTCAATAAAATACAGTAGATCTTATGGAATCATCAAACATTAAACCCTGATAATGGAACATACATTTTCCTCTCAAGCAACATGGGACATTTACAAAACTAATCAACTTGTTAAGTCACCAAAAAAAGCATGAGTAAGTGGTATGGAGAAGAAATATTACAAACAACACTCCTTAATTATATTTGCAATAAAATAAGCAATAAATAACAATATTTAAAAATACAAAAACTCCTGAAATTAAATTCTTTTCTTGTAAAAAATTACTAAGTGACAGAGGAAATACAACCCCAAATTTCAAATGCAATAATGATGAAACTACTACAGATTAGAATCTATGGTATACTTTCAAGCACTAATCAGAAAAGAATAATCAATTTATACACTCGCTGCTGCTAAGTCGCTTCAGTCGTGTCCGACTCTGTGCGACCCCATAGACGGCAGCCCGCTAGGCTCCGCCATCCCTGGGATTCTCCAGGCAAGAACACCGGAGTGGGTATTGCAACCTAAAAATACATCTTTTTAACTTTAAGTGAGCCCAGAACCCTCCACAATATTCTGAGGCTTACTTTCAAAAATCATTTTTTAAAAGAACAATAAAGTTAACAAAAATAAAGCACCAAGAAGAAAATAGATAAAAGTGAAAATTAATATAGTAGAGAAGAAAAATATAAGAAATCTAATTAATAAAACTGTTTTTAAATGATTAATAAACTAGACATATCACTAATTCACCTGATTAATAAAAAAGAAGGCACAAATATATGAAGAAATGATAAGAAATTACCAATGAGACAAAAATAAAAGCTTTCAAATCATGAGATTAATTTACATATTTCTTTGCAAATAAATCTGAAAACCTGTATTAAATGAAAAACATTTGATGAAATAAAGTTTATCAAAATTGACTCAAATAGAGTTAGAAAGCACTTTTTTGTTTTGTTTTGTTGTCGCTCTGAGTGGCTTGCAGGATCTTAGTTCCCCAGCCAGGGACTGAACATGGGCCTTGGCAGTGTAAGTGCTGAGCCCTAACCACTGAACCACCAGGACGTTCCCAGGAAGCATTTTAAATGGACCAATGCTCATAGAAAAAAAAAAAGAGAGAGAGAGAAATTTAATCAAAGCTAGACCTCACAGAAAAGTCCACCAGGCCCAGATGGTTTTAAAAGGAAATTTTACCAAACTGTCAATAACCAGATAGGTCCAGTGCTACAAAAACTGCTCCAAAACATAGAAAATGAAGGAAAACAACTTTCAAATCATTTTATAAAGAAAATATAATCAGATCAGATCAGATCAGTCGCTCAGTCGTGTCCGACTCTTTGAGACCCCATGAATCGCAGCATATTGATGCCCAAATATGATATAGTTCAAAATTTTTAAAAATCAAATTACAAATATATAGTTTATCAAAATTAGCACAAAATATATCATTCATCACTATGCTATGAAAATAATATACAATAACCAAGCAGGATTGGTTCCAGGAATACCATGTGCACTCAATATAGGAAATGCATTACCATAAAATACCATAAATCTGAAAAAAAAATTAGTTTTTACTTTGATGAATCCTAGAAACTTCTAAAAAATTCAACATCTATTCCCAGTAAATTCACACACACACACACACACACACACCATGATTCTGAAGCCCCGTTCCTACTTACTGTAAAAACACTTTGGACGTGTACTTCTGAGATGGTCCCAACGATCCCCATCTCCACATATTCACTTCTTTGAATAGACCCCACCACATTGAATAACACTGATCTGTTTGCCCAAGTATACAAATTATGGAAATGATGTGTAATATCCAATACTAAATTATATTTTAAAAAATATAGTTTCTACCTCATTCTCTCTGTGGGATCTTTTGTCCAGTGGAAGCCAGTTACCATGTTGTGAGGAAAGGACCGAGTGGTGAGAAACTACGGCCTCCAGCTAACAGCCAGCCCCAACTTGTCAGCCACACGAACAAGCCGTTTTAGAAACACCAGTGAAGCCTCAGGTATCTGCAGCTCCACAGCCACTATCTTGACTACTACTTCAAGAGGGACCCTCAAGCCAGAATCACCCCACTAGGCTTGACTTGAATTCCTTACCTATAGAAAGTGCGTGTGATAACGAATGATGATGATCGTTTCAAGCTATTAAGTTTAGAGATGATTTGTTATGCAGCAATAGATAACTAGTACTGTGTGTACGTGAAACCTTAAAAACACCACTGAAAGGCAAAAAGTTAGATTCTAACAAATAAAGAAGAGCTCTTGTTCTTAGGAAAACTAAGTGTCAAAAGAAAGATCATTTCTTACACTAATTTATAAATTGAAGGCAATAACAAAAATACCAATAAGTTTTTCATGAAGCTGGATAAGTTGTAATGAAAGTTCACCTGAAAAAATAAACATGCATGAGTAGCTAGGAAAACACTGAAAAAGCAAAGTTATGAAAAGGGACTAATCCTACCAGATACTAAAACATTGTAGCAAGCTTCTATAATTAAAACAGTATAATACTGGCACAGGAAGAGGCAGACAGACTGGTGCAATAGGATAGAGTGAGATGCCCAGACAGAGAACCAAGTACATATGGAAATTTAATACATAATAAAGATGGTCCTCCAACTCCTGGGCAAAGACAAACAATTTTTTTAAAAAGGTACTCACATAACTGGGTAGTCTTTTGGAAAAAGATACAATTAAATGCATCACATCATATGTAAAAATAAGCTCTAAATGTATCCAGGGATTTAAATGTGAAACATAAAACTATACAAATACTAGAAGAAAACATTGCTGAATTAATCCATAGTGAAAGTGAAGTCGCTCAGTCGTGTCCGACTCTTAGCGACCCCATGGACTGCAGCCTACCAGGCTCCTCCGTCCATGGGATTTTCCAGGCAAGAGTACTGGAGTGGGGTGCCATTGCCCTCTCCATAACATGGGTATAAAAAGAGAATTTCTAAATAGGACAAAATTAAGTTGAAAAAATTTTAAGATAAATTTTACTATATAAAAATTTTAAATGTTTCTCATGGAAAAAAAACCACAATCAAAGTAAAATGGCAGAAGACAAAGTGGGGGGAAAATTTGCAAAATATACCACAGATAAGGAGATATTATTCTTAATATACTTTAAAACTGTTAAAATAAAGGGGGAAATGACCAAAACTTCAAAAGAACAATGAATTAAAGGCCCAAGCAAATAATTCATGAAAAAGATATACAATGATTCTTAGTTATACACAACGATTTCAATTTTACCCATAATAAGAATCAAAGCAAATAAAATTACACTGGATACCGTTTCTTTTCTATCAGGTTGGCAAAAAAGTAAAAAATCTTGGCAACGCTTTCTGCTGGCAAGGCTACCAGGCAGTCTCTTTCACTGCTGATGGGAATGCAGATAATATAACCCTTATGCTGGGGAATTTGGCAATCTCTAACAAAATTACATATGCATTTCCTTTTAATTTAGCAATCTCAGTTCTAGGAATTTAGCCTGAAGCTAACAAGAAAATACAACCACATTAGGTTATCCATTGCAGCATTATTTGTAAATACAAAATCACTGGAAACAACCTAAGTATCTATATATAGGAGACTGGTAGAAGACATGATACACACAATGGCATGCTTTGTAATAAATAAAAGAGATCCCTAGATAAGTTATACTAATTGAGTTCAGCATATGTGATCAGTGACAAAGGCATAGTGCATATATATTTATATATCCATAGTCACAAAGCGTCTACATAAAACTTAAAGGAGAATGGTCATTGATAGACTCACCTTAAGTAAGTAACCAGAGTTAACACTTTCAGTAATGGTAAAAATTGGTATCATGTACCTTCTGACATGATGCCCTGAGACACAATATTACCTTTGTAGTATTTCTACAAAAAAAAAAATCATAATCATGAAAAAAAAAATCACACAAACTTAGCAACAGTCTATAAAATAAAATGTTAAAGCCAAGAAAGATAAAGAATTCTGAGGCAGAGAAGGAAAGAAAGGAGGGAGTGGAGGAGGAGAGAAAGAGAAGGAAGGAAAAAGGAAAGGAAGAAAGAAAGGAAATAAAAGAGATGGAACAGGCAGAATCCTGGACTAGAGGGAGAAAATAGTTATAAAACTCAACTTTGAGAAAATTGGCAAAATTTGAAGTTGGAGAGTGGATTAGTCAATGTTCAACTTTCTGATTTAATGACTGCACTCTGGTTATAGTTTATTCCTATTCTTAGGAATGCGTGTGTGCTCAGTCCTATTTGACTGTTTGAGACCCATGGACTAGCCCATCAGGCTCCTCTGTCCATGAGATTCTGCAGGCAAGAATACTAGAGTGCCCTCTTCCAGGGGAATCCCCTACTCAGGGATCAAATCCACATCTTTTGCATCTCCTACATCGGCAGGTGAGTTATTTACCACTGCGCCACGGAAATAACTAAGGTAAAGAAATAGATGCTTGCAATTACTTGTAACTGGTTCATTAAAAACATAAACTATGGATTGTGTTTGTGTATGTGGGCGTGTATATATACACACACACACACATAAAACATACAAAGGAATAAGAAAGAATAATGAGCTAATGGAGCAAATGTTAAAAGTAGTACATCTGAGCAAATAATACATTGAAGTTCATATGTATTACTTTTGCAATTTTTCTGCGAGATTGAAGTTCAAAATAGTGTTTTAAATCTGGAATTCTGTTTGGTAAGTGACAACAATGACAAAGTTCACTCGTGGTTGCAAGCATGGGAAAAGATATTTCGAATTTCTGAAACTCACAAGGCCTTGACTGAATGAAAGGAATTCTTGCAAAGCAACAAGAAAAACCAGAAACTCCAACAGAAAGCAATACAAAGGCTTACTGACCAGATAACTTACAGAGGAGGAAATCCCCAAACCTGTCAAACATATAATAAATAAAGGGCTCAGAATCATGGATAGTTTGAGATATTCAAATTAAAAAAAAAAAAAAGGAGATATCACTTAACCCTAGCAATTCACAAATGTTAGAGTTCTAAACAAATCTAAGGGTTGGTAGAAATGTGGGGATGTAGAAACCCCTAGGAAATGCTACAGATACAAATATGGAAATATAAAAGACATGGTCCTTCCACCCCTTGGAATAGAATGGCACTCCTTAAAACGTTACTGGACACTTGTTAAAAATGTCAAGGCTGACTTTATTTACAATAGAGGAGAGAGACTGTACTCAACTCTGCTGAAATAAAAGGCAGGAGAATCTTCAAATGCTAACATGAACTAATGGAAAGGGACTAAGGAATATTATGGGGAGGTTGGTTGATGTGACTGGGCCACCCATGTTTCCAGTCACTTTTCAAAGTTAGGCTCCTACCCTCCCACTGGTATGGTAAACTTCCATGATTACATTTCAAAGAGATGACTCTCAGGTCCTAGAGAAAGATGTTTCTGGGTGGTAGAAATTTTACAAGTACCAGTTTTCTAAAATTGATGCCCTAAGGAAAGGGAGGAGGAGGCCTACAATCATGAACAAACTTGCCTCAATTTTAGTGAAGCTAAAGGGAGTGTTTGGGCAGTCTTGATCAACACCTATCAGCAATTCCACACCAGCAGATAGTTGACAGATTGACAGAAAGATGGATAGATAGACAGACAAGCAGATATGTATGAGTATGTCTACTGGAGATTATATTTAGGATCAGGGAGTTGGAACCCAATACCCAAGAATGGATAGGTCACCTATGGCATACACACACACACTTATTTAACAACCATTCTGCACCATATGCCCTTAGCCAAGTTTTTACATCAGCTATCGCTTTTCACACTGACATCTTTCACCCTTCCACCTATTTTAGACAGGTTTTCTCCCAAACAGTAGGAATTACTCCACCCACATAGTGTGCATTGGTGTTTGTCTGGAAGTGACCCAGGTCTCTTCCAATTATATTCCGCTGGCCAAAGAAATTCACTTGGTCATGATCAATTTCAAAGAAGGGAAGAGAAGTGCAATTCTACCATGTTCCCCAAAGGTAGAGAACAAGTAATACCTATGAGTAGAACTAAGGACTAGAACACTCTCAAAATGCCCAACTAAGGTGGTTTTGGCTAGTCTCTTCTTTTTGTTTTTGACTCTTATTGAATGACATAAAGATCCATGACAAGCAGTTATTTGCAGTTTTACTGATCCATGATTTGAATCACACGTTAATGAGGGTTGGGGGTTGGTTGGAGAGAGCACCAAAGCAAGTCTCTTATCCGCAAATGATCAAGCTAACTTCGCACCATCCATATCGCATCACACTGCAACTTCATTGTTCTGTTGTTGCAAATGCACTAATGCTTAACATACACTTAGGTTTCATAGGAGAATCTAACTGCTATACATTTGGGGACTATCAGAGTGCTTGCGGGGCTTCCCAGGTGGCACTAGTAGTAAAGAACCCACTTGCCAGTGCAGGAGATGTAAGAGATGCAGGTTTGACCCCTGAGTCAGAAAGATCCCCTGGAGAAGGAAATGGCAACCCACTCCAGTATTCTTGCCTGGGGAATCCCATGGACAGAGGATCCCGGCAAGGTACAGTGCATGGGGTCAAAAAGAGTTGGACATGACTGAAGTGCCTTAGCACACATGCACACAGAGTGCTTGAGACAGGTCCATTCACTGATTTGTCGATCATGTCTATTAATCATAGCAAATGTTCATATCAACTACCGTTCTTGGTCATAATGCCTCCCCACTTATAAGAGTCACAGTGACTAAGATGCATACTGACTGGAATTCAGTGAGTCCAGTGTTATCAGAGAGAGACAGTCATGCCTCAAAGTGGTCTGGCTACAGTGGAGTTTTTATTCCAAAATGTGGAGTGGGACTTTGGAAAGAGCACAAGATTTGGAGCACAGAGGCTCACTAGCTATGTAATCACAGCCATGTGATTGAATCATTCTTAACTTCATTGTCTTTATTAGAAAATGAGGCTATAATACAGAAAATATGACTTTATTCCTTGCCTCACTTTTTTCCTTCTACCTCTCCCTCCTGTTGAAATTATGCTGTGCTGCTGCTGCTGCTGCTAAGTCGCTTCAGTCGTGTCCGCCTCTGTGCGACCCCATAGACGGGAGCCCACCAGGCTCCTCCATCCCTGGCATTCTCCAGGCAAGAACACTGGAGTGGGTTGCCATTTCCTTATGCTGTGAGAAACTGTCAAATTTAGCAGAGAAGGGCTTGCTTGTTTCCATTAGAAAGATTATAAATACCTGAGCCTCCTTCTATGAAAGGAGGCAAAGGTTCTAAGGGTCTTCCTTCCCCATCTCAGCAGAGGACCCCAGGTCCCTGCTGCCAGGATGGAGCCACAACCCAGGGGAGGAGCAAACAGAGAAGAAGATCCAAGAAAGTAGAAGCCTCTGAATGACCTGAAGGAAAGGTGGTTCGGTGGTATACAAAAGATGCAAAACCTATTGTGCGTCACCTTCTCTGTTTTCTTACCTGCATGTCTGAGTGGATACTCCATGTATGACCAATGGGTAAAATAATAACTCTGTCACTCAAGGCAGCTGTAAATCAACAGCCTTTCAAATTATAAAGTGTTGCATGTAAATATAACACTGAGCTACAAGGGAAGCACAAGAATACTGGAGTGGGTAGCCTATCCCTTCTCCAGTGGATCTTCCCAACCCAGGAATCAAACTGGGGTCTCCAGCATTGCGGGCAGATTCTTTACCAACTCTGCTATCAGGGAAGCCCATACATGTAAATATAAGAGACTACAGTTTTGAGCTCAAGGATTATATAGTATGTGTCAGTATGGAATTCCTCCAGAGGGAACTGGGTAGGGGCATATTTGAAGTCCTTTAACATGCTGGATCTAGAACCATTACTTAAAGTTTTCATATTCGGAGCCTTTCTTTTGTCTTCTCTTTGTCAAGGACTCTCATTTGAGGAATGAGTTATTCCACACAAGCACAAAAGCACGCTTGATATAGAAAATGTCTCCAACTAGAAAAATCCACAGCATTAGAACTGGGAGAGTTCTTATAGATCATTTAGGAAAATGTTGTCCCACGGAACTTTATACAATGATGGACATGTTCTATATCTGCACTGTGCTATACAGGTGCAGCCTCTAGCCACATAGGGCCATGAGGCACTTAAAATGTGGCTAGCACAACTGAGAATTTTTCAATTGTACATAATCTTAATTTAAATTTGAATTTTGAGAACAGCCCTCAGAAGATGCATAAATTATTCTAAAATTATATGTGAAATGTTGAGTTTGCAAAACAACACAATCTTCCTGTAACATAGCTATCCAAGAATAAGTATTAAATAAACTAGGAAGGGTATCTACAGGGAGAATGGTGTAGGGCTGGGAATGAAAATGGTGATGAGAGGTGAAGGTAAAAACAAGAAGATAGCTTTGTACACAAAAATGATAGCTGAACACAAACTGAAGGACTTAGTAACTCTCTGTACCCAAAGTACTAGAACGAAAGGGAAAAAAAATGTCTGTGTGGATGTTTTTCAAGGTCAGACTTAGCATGCACCAAAATCTCAAAAAGGCTGAAGACTTCCACCAAAATGTCAAGAATCTCTGAGCTAGGGGAGAATAAACTCCAAACAGATGGGACAGGAATGGAATGTGGACTGATTAAATAATAAAAAGACAATCTTTTACCTGACCATGTGGTTGACAGTTCTCTGGTTAACCAACAAAGTGAGACATTTTATCTTACAGTGGGAAAACAGTAAAAAATAGTACTCAAACATTTTAAGGAGAAGGCAATGGCACCCCACTCCAGTACTCTCACCTGGAAAATCCCATGGACAGAGGAGCCTGGTAGGCTGCAGTCCATGGGGTCGCTAAGAGTTGGACACGACTGAAGCGACTTAGCAGCAGCAGCAAAAAACATTTTAAGTATCTCACTCACTCACTAAGTCACTTCAGTCGTGTCCGACTCTGTGCGACCCCATAGGCGGCAGCCCACCAGGCTCCCCTGTCCCTGGGATTCTCCAGGCAAGAACACTGGAGTGGGTTGCCATTTCCTTCTCCAATGCATGAAAGTGAAAAGTAAAAGTGAAGTCGCTCAGTCGTGTCCAACCCTCAGCGACCCCATGGACTGCAGCCTACCAGGCTCCTCCGTCCATAGGATTTTCCAGGCAAGAGTACTGGAGTGGGGTGCCATTGCCTTCTCCATTAAGTATCTCACTTCAACTTATATAAATTACATGTAAGTACCTTTGCCAGTCTTCTTGTGTGGAACCAAGGACTTTTCATGAATGCATCCATTGACTAGATTTCTATATTACATTTCTCCCATAAATAAACATAATGCATTTTCTGATTCCACTGTTCCTCTAAATGGAGCAAGAGCATAGGGACACTTCAGAAGCAACCTGAGTCCAGAATCCTTCTTGACTTTCTATAGTATCTAGCCCACATCTAACTCAAAAGCAATCTTTTTTCAATTTAATGCAATTAGTCTTTCCAATGGAAGAAATTAGGTTTCATAAAAACACCCCCTCTCTGCTCCTTAATGTTGATAGCTATGGTATGTAGAATAATGATCCCCCAAAGATGAACATGAGCTTCTCTGGTGGCTGAGTGGTAAAGAGTCTGCCTGCCAATGCAGGATATGTGGGTTCGGTCCCTGCATGGGGATGACCCCCTGAAGTAAGAAATGGCAACCCATTCCAATATTCTTGCCTGGGAAATCCCATGGATAGAGGAGCCTGGCAGGATACCATAGGGTAGCAAAAGAGTAGGACATGACTTAGCAACTAAACAACAACAACAAATTCTAATGCTCTAATTCTCAGAACCCATGAATATAAAACTTTTTGGCAAAAGATGATAGCAGATGTGATTAAATCAAAGTTCTTGAGCTGGGGAGGTTATGTCAGCTTACCCAGTGAACCCAGTGTAATCATAATATTCCTTGTGAAAGAGAGAGGTGATGAGGCAGAGAGAAATTTGAAAATACTGTATTGGTGGCTACTATGGAGGAAGGAGCCAGTCACAAGTCAAGGAATGTACGA
Organism: Bubalus kerabau; assembly: GCF_029407905.1. NCBI lineage: Eukaryota > Metazoa > Chordata > Mammalia > Artiodactyla > Bovidae > Bubalus > Bubalus kerabau. The sequence goes on from NC_073624.1 coordinate 225,800,371, forward strand.
GGCATTTAGAAATTGGAAAAGGCAAGGGAACAGGTTCTCCCTTTGGGTCTCAGGAAGGAATGGAGTCCCACTGACAACTTAAGCCAGTGAAACTCATTTCAGATTGACCTCTAATAAGATAATAAATTTGTATTGTTTTACTTTGCCAACAAGGGTCCATCTAGTCAAAGCTATGTTTTTCTTGTACAGATGTGAGAGCTGGACTATAAAGAAGGCTGAGCACTGAAAATTTGATGCTTTTGAACTGTAGTATTGGAGAAGACTCTTGAGAGTCCTTTGGACTGCAAGGAGATCCAACCAGTCAATCCTAAAGGAAATTAGTCCTGAATATTCATTGGAAGGACTGATGCTGAAGCTGAAACTCCAATACTTTGGCCACTTGATGCAAAGAACTGACTCATTGGAAAAGACCCTGATGCTGGGAAAGATTGAAGGCAGGAGGAGAAGGGGATGACAGAGGATGAGATGGTTGGATGGCATCACCAACTCAATGGACATGAGTTTGAGTAAACTCCGGGAGTTGGTGATGGACAGGGAGGCCTGGCATGCTGCAGTCCATGGAGTCACAAAGAGTCGAACACAATTGAGTGACGGAACTGAACTGAAGCCACTAGGTCTATGGTTATTTGTTAAAGCAGCAATGGGAAATGAATACACCTATTTACATAATATTTAATTAAACAGTCATAACTGTAATGAACATAAACTGCTTTGGGAATAAATACAAGTCTTACAAAACATGTAGTTCAATTTTTGAGAACAGAATTCTCGAAGTAAATGAGTGAGGTATACTAGCAATGATTATTCAGAATGTTGTAGACATCAGTCACCATGTATAGGGGAAAACAGAGAGCGTTCATCAATCCAGCCAACCAACCTCCTAATCTAGAAAGAAAGCTCACTTTTTTTGATTGGTTGCTAAATGCCAGGCACTGTTCTAATTGCTTTACAACATTTCTGTCAGTAAATATAGTTTCCAATTACATTTCATCAATGAGAAAAAATTCAGAGTGCTTAAATAACTTGTCTCAGACTACGCAGTTAGTAAATAGAAGACTTACTAGCCAACACTTGATCTATGATCCATCCAATTTGACAGTTTAGGCTCTTAAAGCCTCTTCTAAACATGAGTTTCTACATTCCCCAGATGCTAACCCAAACAGCTTATTTTACTGGTGAAAAAACTACAATTAGTATAAGTAAGTCTGGCTCTATCACCATAGTAGTCAAAATCACAGCAAGAAACAATAGTCAGACGCGGTAATTTGAAAGGAACTAAAAAAAGGCCTTTTCACAAGATGTGTTTTTATACACACTCAGAAACCATCAACTGAGTCAAAGTGGAACTTTATTCCACGTCAAGGAAAGAAGGCAAATAAAATTCACATGAAAATGACATGACAAAATGCAAATAACAGTTTGTGATCAGGAAATATCAAGGGATATATAGACGTTTCTCTCCGATGTTTCTAACATCACATGGCATTATCAAGAAATTTCATTTACAATATGATAAATATGTAGCCAAACAATGATTCCAATTTAGCCGCTTACTACCTATGCGCTCTCAGACAAGTCACTTACCCACTGTGAGCCTCCGGTTCTCATCTGAATGTCACCTTCTACCACCTCCACATGGCTGCTTCAGGGATTACACGTGATAATGGATACAGAAGTGCTTCATAAATAAACTGACATGCCCTCTACAGATATGAGAGATGATTACAACATGTGAAATAAATGAACTGGATGATCAGCATGACCAACTGTGTCATTAGACTAACGTATGCTAACTCAGGCTCCCTCTGAAATGAGTAGAACTTTAGCTCAGAGAAATGCTGGGTTTTGTTTAAAACCTTGTTGATGTTATAGGCTTTGTCATCCAGGACCTTTCATCACTGCCTCTGACATCTGAGAAATGCCAAATCGAATAATCATCCTTAAGTAAAGTAAGATGACAAATTAAAATCCAGGCAGGGTCCTTTGCAATTACAACCTACCACTGCAACTGGCCCTTGTTTAAAATGGTTTCATTAAATCCAACTGCTCAATTCCCTCTTGCAATGTATGGTATTAAACTGCTGCTACACAGTGAGGCCACACATTTATTATAAAAATAAAATGCCAAAAATCACAACCATTTTGGCCTTTATTTAAAAAAAAAAAAACCTTTTACTGAGTGTACAATATAATGACAAGTGAGCTTCTCAGACCTGTATTTTGAGAAAAACACTTTTGTTTGAATGTATGAACTGGTGAGGCAGAATAGATGCTAAGTGAATTGTGAAATGTATCTTAACTTTACATTTCTCATACTCCTGAGCAAAATATTTGTTAAGTGAATGCTGAAAAAGAGAGGGCGGCATGTGGATGACCAACTAATCTGGAGATGCAATTCACAAAAGATATGTAAATAATAATAATATGAAAAAATTTCAACTGCAAGCTCCATGAGAGCAAAGTCTTTATTTTGTGAACTATTCTATCTCCAACACCTTCTTCCACAGAGTCTGGAACACAGGAGATGGTTGACATTTATTGACAGGATGGATGAACTTCCCTGGTATCCAAAAAAGTAAGTGCAACTAAAACCATAGGAAGAAGTCATTATTTATCTAACAGATGACCAAAATTTTCATTTTGCTTTTCATGAAAAACAAAACAATGTTGACAAAGCACAGAAGGAGAAGATTTCAGGTGTGATTCTATTTTGGAAACAATCTGGAAGGAGAAGTGGGGGAAAAGGAAAGAGAAAGAGAGAAAATAGGGAGAGAAAAGGAAAAGGAGAGATGGAAGATCTCCAAGTTCATTTATTCCAATTCCCTCATTTTACAAGTGATGATGTCACTCATTTATTCCAGACGGGACCAAGTCCCTTCCTTCAGAGCTGTCAAATGGAAGAGAGAGACCTGAACAAGTTATAGGAAGAAGTACAATGTGCTACGTGCAAGGGTAACGGAGATCCCGCCTAGTGAGCTTAGGCTCCCTCGGAGCTAGCGTAGGCTCTGAAGGAGCTTCCCAGAAATGACACTTCAGCTGAGACTTTAAAGATAGGAAGGCTTGAAGCAAAGGAAGGAGTGCAATGACTTTGGACTTATAAAAAAAAAAGTCAGTGGTACTAAACTTAAATCCCTGAACATTACAGAAAAAACAAAACAAGCATACTATGACAAGTGAAGGAAAGAAGACAAATCAAATAGGAAACTTGAGGCCCAAACAACAATATGACAATGAGTTTCCTTGTAACTCACATATTTCAGGCTGAGTGCTGAAGAAACCAGCAACCTGGAAATGCCAACAGGCACAGACCCAAAAAAAAGCAAACAAAAACAATAAAAGCCCTCTCTCTCTAGGCAGAGGACCAGGAAAGGGGCAGCCTAGTCATCACTAAAAGAAAAGATTACCCAAAGACAGTCACTCAGAAACGTCACATGATAAACCAAACAAATTTTCTAAAATGTGTTTGAACAATCCCAAGGAAGGCATCCCCCAAAACAGAACAAACAGAATTTTTTTTTTTAAAAAAAGGAAGACTTAAGCCCTAATAAGTCAATAATTATATTAAATATAAATGATCTAAATCACCAATTAAAAGTCAGAGAATGCAAAACAGATTTAAAAACATGACCCAACTGTATGTTATTTATAAGAAATGCACTTAAAATGTAACATTAATAGAAAAAAAAAATGTAGGCACTCCTATTAGAGGTACTCTAACGAAAAGAAACTTCAGGGCAAAGAAAATTATAAAATGATAAAAGATTAATCCAAAAAGAAGACATAGCAATCCTAAAAGTATACGTACAAAAGAACAGAGCTATAAAACATGTGAAGCAAAAATCTACAGACATAAAATGAGGAACAGACAAATCCACAATTGTAGCTGAAGAGCTCAATACCCTTCTCTCAACAATTGATAGTACAGCTACATGGAACATCAGATAGAATACAGAACAACTCAACAACACCGTCAACCATTAGGATACAATCAACGTTTGTAGAACACTTCCCCCCAACAATAGCAGAATATCCATTCTTTTCAAGTTCCCATGAAACATATACCAAGATAATTTATACATTCTGGGCCAGAAAAAAAAAACAAACAGTAAATTTAAAGAGTTGAAACCATTTGAGTGTGTTCTCCAACCATAGTGTAATGAGATTAAAATCAAAAGCAAAAAGATATCTACAAAATTCCCAACTGGAAGACTATTAAACAACACACTTCTAAATAATCCATGGGTCAAAAAGAAAGTCTTGAGAGATATTTCTTTAATATATTGAACTGAATAAAAATGAAAATACACCATATTAAAATTTGTGGAACACAGTTAAAGCAATGCTTGGAGGGAAATGTATAGCACTAAATTTATACATTAGAAAAGTGGAAAAGTCTCAAATGAATAATCTAAAATTCCTACCTTAAGACCTACAAAAGAAAAGCAAAATACTCCCAAAGCAAGCAGGAGACAGAAATAATAAAAACACAAGTCCATAAAACACACCAGAAAAGCAATACAAAAAAATCAGTGAAACAAAGAGCTGGCTCTTTGGAAAGATCAATAAAGTTGACAGAGCATATGATTAAAGACCAGGCAGACATCAAAAAGATAATATGAAAATACTATGAACAACTCTACACACAAAAACTTGACAATTTATACAATATGCAGCAATTCCTCAAAAAACACAAGCTACAGCAACTCACCCAGTATGAAATAGAAGAGCTCCATAACATAGATCACATTTGTAATTAAAAATCTCCCTAAAACAAAGATCTTCAGGCTTGGATACTTTCACTGGCAAATTCTACCAAATATTTAAAGAATTAATACCACACTCTCTTCTAGAGATTGCTTGAGTGTTTACTATGTGCCAGGCACTCTTCCAGTCCAACTGTTTTTACATGTCTTAAACTCATTTAATCCTTTCAACAACCCTATAAAATAGGCCCTATTACCACTCCATCCTATATGAGGAAAATGAAGCCCAGACTGCTTATTAGGCACACAGCTAGCACAGAGCATAACTAGGATTCTAGTTTAAACCTCTGGGCTCTATTTGAAGCCAATCAGATTTCTTGTATTTTAATCTAATGCCAAATTTATTGTCAAATTTCACTTTTGTGAAGGGAAATTCAGATCTGACCAGGATGTGTTATTTCAACAAAGAAGTTGGGGTAATACCAAAGCTGGCATTCTTAACAGAAACATGTGTTTTTTAAACAAAAATAAAGGTTATTCCTGCTAGCAGCTGCCATACAATTTCCATCTACATGACAGTTAAAATTTATCTATAAACCAGAAAAGGGCTTTCTTATTGGAAATGATAAGAGCTTCATGATAGCAGAAACAGCCGCACCACTATAATTACAAGAATCAAAACACTGCTTCATTAGTTTTTCCCTGTGTTTGTTATTTTACCCCATCAAGACTAATTACACCCCTTCCCATTGATTTTAACAAGCACCCTGGGTTAAACACTACAGACAGCCCAGTTAGAGAAAGCTGTGGTTTATAGCTGCATCTGAACTGCCTCTGTTTAGAAGAAAACAGTATGTTTAAAGCATTATATTGACAAATAAAATTTTCTTATGTTTTCTCTGAATAAAAGTGGAAACATGACTGCTCCCCTCAAAAAAAAAAAATGTAGTGAAAAATAATTTAAATTTTAATAGTCAGTAAAGGCTCTTTCTACTTACGTACTTCCTTCTCAACAACTAAGAGCTCTACATTAACTCAGTCCTCAAAATAACCTGTGATGCCCCTGAAGGCAAGCCTTGCCCAAGTTTCCTGGGTATTTGACACGTTTTCTATTACAAGACATTGGCAGGCAAAGGCCATGCTACCGGAAGGGAAGGCCGACTCAGGGGCACCGCGGTTCTGGCAGTTTTGGGGGTCAGAGGTGGCTCCCATCAGGTCTCTCCAACTTTTCCAGAAAGGGACCTCTAACCAGCAGAACAGGGCCCGCAGGATTTGTTGTTTAGTCACTAATTCGTGTCCAACTCTATTGCCACTCCATGGACTATAGCCCACCAGGTTCCTGTGTCCGTGGGATTTCCCAGGCAAGAATACTGGAGTGGGTAGCCACTTCTTTCTCTAGGGGATCTCCCAGAGTCAGAGACCAAACCCGCATCTCCTGTATTCGCAAGCGGTTTCTTTATCACTGGGCCACCAAGCTTTGAGGATGTACTAATTGCAAGTGCTTCTGTAAGACTGAGCATATATAGCTGCCATCCTTCAGTATTTCCATATATTCAACCTAACATAACACCTGCTATGTACAATGCAGCTTGTGAAGCAGGGTCCCAAGCAAGATGTCTTTTATGTCTCCTTTTGTTAAAATGAAGAATCCATTGCAATCTCACACTCCATGAAGTTATACATTCAAGAAAAACGTTTTTCCTGCAAATCTTTGAGAGAAATTTGCTAAGAGGAGCATTTTGCCCATCTATCTTTCAGCTCCACACATCCTTCAGAGAGATGGCCATATTTTCCCAGTACAAATACATACACTACTTTGAGAATTGCTGGTGATACCCCTAGGAAGAGGTTTCAGAGGTAGATCAGAGGGACTGGCTGGCACTTTGCTATTCCCCATTTCTTCGCTGCAAAATCTTTGCCTTTAATAAGGCCCCCAAACCACTGTTACCGTTCATTGTTTCAGGACAAAATGGTTCTCATAGCACTCGACAGAACAATTAACACCTAAGGAAACAAGTTATAATGCTGGCTCTAACTTCACACATACAAAAAGACCACTCTCCATACTGGAATGGTTCCAACTGTAATCTGATGCATAGTTTAATCCAATTTAAAACTGTAATTAAAAATCGGAGCCATCTAGTTTCAAAGCTTTAGATCCAACCACCAAGACACCAGAAGAGCTGTATTGAACTTTTTTCTGCTGTATCTGTGGATACGTTCAGAAATATTTTTAAACAAATGAATTAAGGCTCTAAACCTCCACGCTATATTCCCCAGCTCTGAAATGTCATTTGGGAAAGAAATTAAGACAGTAAAATTTTCCCTGTAGTCACCCTAACCTAATCAGTGACTGGTATGACCTTGTACATTTCTCCCCTCCTTGCCCCAAATCCTGTTTCCATTTACTATAATGTTACACTGGGATCATTCATTTATTGAATTTTTTCTGGCTGCTTGCTGGAGACTTCATGTCCTGAGGACCACAGAAAAAAATTTTTTGACCGATTGACAAGAATGACTTTGGTTTTGACTAATGACTCCATCCTTAAACTACACAAATAACAGAGGAGCTTCAGCCCAAAAAATAATTTCCCCTAAACCTCTAAAGAAACTGGCAATGGAATCATTTCAAAGTCTGAATAACTGATGGACTCCTGAATTTAAGGAGACACCTAAACTCAAAACAGGAAAACAAAAGCATGCAACTGAACAGTTAGCATTTTCTCCTTTGTCATCGGATCTAAAAGTTCATCCTGGCACCGACACAAAGCAGTAATGATTCCATCAGCAGCTTAACAGATGGCAGGCACTAAATGGCTCTAACCTTCTCGTAGAATGCTGGAGAATAGCTCCGTGGAGTTTAATTTAACAGGATGGGGACTGCTACTTTCTCTCTGCCGTCTCCTGCACAGCATGACTGTCCATAGCTTAGAGAGCTACATCTTAAGGTCCGGCAGGGCAGTCACTCAGTTTAACCCTTTAGGACAAGTAAGGGTCTTGAGTTGTTAGGGGATCCTTGCATGAGATTCTGCTTCACCAAATACAACCCAAAGTTTTCAGTTAACAAAGCAGGCTGTGCGTGGTGGCGTATTTTTAGGCTCTCTTTTCTTCTATTAGCATTTAAGAGACACTGGATCATCTTTTTCTTAGACAACGCATTATATTTTTCTGAAGGACTAAAATCCCAGGTGGCGCAGTGGTAAAGAATCTGCCTGCCCATGTAGGAGACACAAGAGACATGGGTTCAATCCCTGGGTAGGAAAAATGCCCTAGAGGAGGAAATGGCAACCAACTCCAGTTTCTTACCTGGAAAATTCAATGGACAGAGAAGCCTGGTGGGCTATAAAGTCCATGGGATGGCAAAGAGTCAGACATGACCAAGCACACACACAGGCAAAATATTAGGGAAAAAAAAGTTTTCATATTGCAAACTCCTTCTCCCAGCCAGCTTAAGGATAACCACATTACTTAAGAATCCTGATGGAATCGCTGCAGCTGTTCGTGATCAGCTGGGGAGCTTGATGCAACCCTGAGGCAGGGGCTGCAGCCTAGAATCTCTGGGGTGGGATCCAGGCATCAGAATTTTTGAAATTCCAAGGGGATTCCAATTGGCAGTCGAGGAATGTAAGAAATATTGCATTTTAAGTTAAATCTCTCAAGTGTTTCTATAAGTTAATTTTTATTCGGAGTCGTCATTGCACTGGGTCTGTCCTTAGGACTCTACCCCTTTACCTGCCTCAGTCTCTCCAAGGCTTGTATGAAGGCTCCAGGGTTTTCAAGATGAGCCAGAATTAGTTAGTATGACCTGCCCAGACATCAAGGAAACCAGACACTGAAACTGCAGCCCTGAATTCAGGGATGTCTTCAGAGCAGGTTGTAGTAGTTAGAAAGGTCTGAAAGTAAAAGACTTTTATGCTGCATATTGCTCCCTGCAGTCATGGTGCACTCCTGACCAGGGTAGGAAGTGATCCCACACAGGGCAGCTCCACCTTTCTGTGTATAAGGCTGAGCCTAGAGAGAACTCATCTTCCAAAACATATGATGTGCCCTGCACTAATTCAGACACGATTACACAGCCATGCAAACTGCTGGTGAGGCTGTGGGGCCATCAAGCTATACATTTTGTGCTGAGCTCTCCACCGTGCATCCTGTGCTATTTTCTGCATCTTTTAATTAAATAAGCAATCATGGTGTGATTAACCCAAGTGATAAGTATATCTGGTCTTACCATCAATTAGTGCCCCCTATTGTCATCTCTTAGTACAAGGAAGTGGTAAGCCTCTTGGAAACCCACTGGATCAAGTCAAAGAGAAGACAAATCCCGCCCTTCTATTACACACAGTAGGTGTTCAATAAGTGCTGGATGAATCAACCAAGGACTCTACCCCTCAAGGCCCCCAGGCTTTAACAAAGGAAAGGCATCAACAGGACTTGGACAGAGCACTTTGGAAACAAGGTACTGAAATCTACTTGCATACATTCAAGTAAACGGTGGACAGAGACAAGGACAAAAGCAAATCTCATGTAAACAAAGTACAGAAAGTATAGCTGAGCCTCACAAACAGGTCAACAAGCAGCTGCTCTGTCTCTGCCTCCCCTTTAGGACCACATGACTTCATGTCTGTTTCTCATGCCTTCCTGCCCTGCAGAACCTTTGTTCCATTAGCACAGGACCCATTTTCTCATCTGGTAAGAGCAGCCTCTGCTTGTTTCTGGGAGAAACAATATCTCAGCTTGGGAGAGGCAGGAAACTAACATATCTAACTGGCCTAAACCTCTTCTCTGGGATTGCTAAAAAGGACTAGATTACTACATTAGATTATCATTGCCACAAATGATACACACAAGCTCTGCCAGGTGGTGTGATTCCCTCAAGAAATTAAAATTCACACATAAATATTAGTTGTGACACCTTTATTTCCAAAGGATGACAGGATCAAATTTCAAAGGGATACAACTAATTCGTAGCTCTAAATCACAGTAACACTGAATCAAAAACACTTTATCCCAAACAGTTGGCACAGAAATGTTCATTTGTAATCTACTTACATTTAACATTATAAAACTGTATATGTAAGAACACTAATACAGTTGGGGAGACAACAGAGTACAGATCTAAGGACATCATTGGTACCAATATCTCAGTTAGCTTGTGGTCACAGATCTGACAACTGCAGCTGAGGATCAGGAAGTAAATCAGAGGAAGTAGCAGAGCCACTAAAATAAAATAGCAACACTGATCCACTTCACTGTTAGAAAAGCCTCCCGAAGACTCGCTTGGCTCCTGTTTACTGTTACTTGACACAGTATGCAATTAACAGCATTACCCAACCCCAGGTAGCAATGGAGAGGGAAGTTCATAGAGATACGCAGAGTTAAGGCAGCGAGACATGACAGGGAACAGTGACAGAAAAGAAGAAACTTGGAAAACCATGGAAAAACTCAAGGAGCAGAGCTGTTCAGCAGAGGGGCTTTAACAAACCTGAACAGAACCTGAAAGAAGGCAAAACATAAATGACCACCCCGAAATGAAATTCCTATCTTCAGTAGAGTCTGTTTACAAAAGCAGGGAAATCGATACTAAATTAAGAGTTCCACGTACATGGCTGAATTAGAGCAAAAAAAAGATGTGCAACTTAAAAGAATAACCTTACTGAGAGAGTAGCATTGACATATAAACACTACCATGCATAAAACAGCCAGCCCGCTGGAAGTGCTACGTAACACAAGGAGCTCGACTAAGTGCTGTGATGCCCTAGAAGGGTGGGATGGGAGGGCGGCTCAGAGGGAGGGGATATAAGTATACACATGGTTGATTCACAGTGCTGTGCAGCAGAAACTAACGCAACTTTGTAAAGCAATCATAGTCAATAAAAAGGATAACCTTGAGTCGGCTATACCATGTGCCCATGATGTCTGATAAATAAGATATTACTACACAATACTGCTTATAAAATACACAAAGCAATTTATAGCAAAAGAATATAGCACCTTTTGTATCCACATAAAACCTGAAACCACAAAAGCTCATTCATGGTGAGAGCACCTCAATCATGTAGGGATAGCCTAAGTCAGCCTCTCTGTGCGTGAGAGCTTGATACTGTGTCCTGAGTGATCACCTGTATTAATCAGCGGGCCCAGTCGACTATAAAGCCTTCTTATATGACAGACTCACAAGCCACAAACACTTCCCCTAGATCACCGTTTCTCAAAATCTGGTCTGTGGAACAGCACAACCACATCTCTTAGTGAACTTGTTTTAAAGTACAGATCCCTGAGTCCCAACTGAAATTTCATGAATCACTGGGGCAGACTCTCGGAACCTGCAGTTGAGCCCACCTCCTCAGGATTTATGGTACAAGCAGAAGCCTGAGAATCACTCTGATACAGCCTCACCTTCACTTGTAGGTTCAGCAACGAGGCCAGGAGCAGGCTGGCCAGGTCTGGGAGTTAACCCTGCCCACTCATGTTCCTAATGTGCCCACAAGGCTATACTCCTGGTTTTGACATTTTATAGTCAAGTTAGATGTGGACTTCTAAATGTTGTATCACACAAAAAGGGTTCTGACATATAATTAAAAAAAAAATTAACAAGCCCTAATTAATTTTAAAAGGAGCATAAGATTTCTAAGCCATATATGTAAATTGAAGTAATGGATGCCCACGGAGAAAAAAATAGTGAAGAAAAGTGTCTGATGTGAGTTCAGAGGACTGCTCAGGAAAGGGGAGGAAAATACATGTGAAAGCAGTCTTGGAGGAGAGGCAGAGAGCAGCTTACATCCAGAATCGGGAAATGCAAATCTCTCAAAAATTGGCTGAGATGTTTAAGCTGGTCCTTAACACTCTTGAAGCAAAGGCTGGAAACTACCGGCAAATATGTTTTGTTTGGCTGGCACAATGTTTTAAACAATCCTGAATTCGTTGCCAACACATAAAAATTGGAAGTGTTTTTTTTTTTTAATTCTATCCTTTCCCTGGAAATTGGAAGAACAAGAAAAACCAGCCACTTGGCAGCACTGTGCTGAACTGGGTGGCAGCTGCCCACCTTTGGCCAGCCACATATTCCTGGGGTCTCCCTGGGGTCCACCAGCCTGCTTCATGCACCAAATCACTTGCCAGACCCTGTAGGCATTTGCATCAGCTGCACCAGCTTTAAGGAATTAAGGCCAAAAGTCAGTCTCTCTGTGCTTTACTCTAACAGTAGTTCCTGCTACAAAGATGCTTTCCTACCTTGGAGGTGTTAAAAAAGGAATCAGATAATACCTGCAAATCACCTAGAAATCACTGTAGAGTTCGTGTCCTTAGCTGTTCATTGGAATCGCCTAGGGAGCTTTATAAAAAAAAAAAAAAAAAAGCTGATGTTTAGGATCCACCCCTGGAGGCTCTGACTTATTGGTCTGGGATGAAACCCCGGCAACAGGATTGCAGAAAGCTCCCACGTGGTTCCAATGGACAGCCAAGACTGAGAACTCCTGCCTTCAGGGAATGCAAGTTGTTGAATGTGAAGGGTTGCATTTATTCTCTCTCTTTTTTTTTTTTCCTGGCCAAACCTTGCAGCTTGCAGGACCTCAGTTCCCTGACCAGGGCCTGAACCCAAGCCATGGCAATCAAAAAGTGGAATCCTAACCACCAGGCCACTATGGAACTCCCAAAGTAATGATTATTCTCACATCAACTTCCAAATACTGGTTTCCCACCTCTCACCTCCATGATAACTCACAGTACCTTTTATTTTTGGAAATGTGCAATTATTCCAAAAACCTACGTTTACAAACTGGAAAAGGAGGTCAAAGCATGTTCAGATTTCCACCATTCATCTTCCCTCTGAACCCAACCAAAGAATGAAACACTAAGGAAATGAAGGGAAATTATCCTGAGATACAAAACTCAGGCAGCACAAACAGCTCAAATACTGTAAGAGGAGCTCACAGTGGCTGGCTTGTATTTAAAAAAAAAAGAAGAAAGAAAAATACAATTCCTCTGAAATTCATCAATGCACTAAGTGGAAAATTTTTAAATATTAAAAAAAATGATTTCCCCAAGACTTTCCAGTAATGGCCCAATTTTTATCTTAAAATGAATTGCAAATTATTGCCTCTCTTCAAGCTTTCGTTTAGGTAGTGCATACTTACATTTTGGTTTCCGATCATAGGAAATGCAAACTACCATCATCTAATTTTCAAACAGTAATACTACGTTACGTTACACTGGAAAAGCACATTTCCAAAACGGTATCACATAATAATAATAATGGCTTCTATTTACTTCTGTGTACCAAAAAGCATGCTAGGCACTTAATCACATGTTGTCCAATTGTTCCAACAACCTTGTAAGGTTAACTCTATAACCCCATTTTACAATTTTAAAAATGACTATCAGAAAGACTTTAAACTACATACATGATCATGGAGCTGCTGGGAGCCGCGTGTATGTTCAAACCCGCTTCTGTCCGTTTGGCTCCCAGACGTGCACCAAACACCCTGGTTTAATCATCACAAGTAGAAAGATCTGTGCCCAATTATCCCCATTTGCCCAGTGAAAAAAAGCCAAGAGGTCACGTGATCTGCTCCACATCCCAGAATGCGTTAGAAGGAGCCACGATGACAGCCCACAGGCCCCCTGCCCGCTCCAGGTTGTGTTAAGGACCAATCACAGTTCACATTATAAAAGCTATGCTGGTGGCAGGTACGTTGTATTGCTGGGTAGAAAAAATCAAGTGCTCCTGACTTCTGAGACTCTTCAACATTACTATGAATATGGCTTAACTTCAACACAGGTCTGGTGTATTTCTGTCTGTTTCAGGCCACCCAAGAATCAGGTATCGGGTTTAACTCCTTTATTTGCCCCAGCATCCTCTTGTGAATTCTATGAGCCATGATGTATAGAACAAGCAGAAACACACAGCACTTTCCAGGCCTCTGGCCCATCCTTAGCTGCCGTGACACCATCACCAGGCAATCAGCAGGATGTCCTGATGAAGGACGGACATCAGCTTCTCCAGAATTTTTTCTTTGGACATCACCTTCTCCGGGATTTTTTCTTTATTTGTAAAATTGCAGAGCTTGTGCCGCAAGAATCAGCCAGAATGTGTCAGCCCCACAAGAGCCTCTCTCTGAGGCCGATTCCCAGGGCATGGATCACATCAAGTGTCAGCAGGAAGGTCTCCTCTTCTGTAAGCTGCCAACACCACATCCTTAAACCTGTATCTCTAAACCCATGTCTTTGGATGTGTTGTGTCCAAGGAAAGATTCTCGAGCAGAAGACACAACACAGCTTCCCTGCAAGAGAAAGCAAACAGGCTTTATCACCTAATAAACATGTCTCAACAGTCAATACTTATTTGCCTGCTTTTTCTGAAGCAACTCTTAAAGAGTCTCTTGAATTCTATCACTTGAAGAAATTGCATTTTTGCCTCCTAATGATCTTCGAACAAAGCAAGCACCTCATTTTATTAAGTCCAGCTACCCAGAGGAGCTGGTTCAAAGGGAAGTTAAGATATAGCGAAAACTGAGGTCTTTATCATTCCGATGTGAAAGAAGGTGACTATGTTATCAAACCTCACCAGGCCCGGCCTCCCAACTGCCAGCAGCAAGAACAAACAGATGTCAGGGCTATTTGTTTTCTTCAAAAGTGACAGGAAATCAAAAATCTATCAGATAGATGTGTCAGCTGCACACCGCAAGCAGACTGGTTAGTGAGATTTATGTACCTCCCTCTTGGCTCAGGACAAAATCACCTTCTAACTATCAACACCAACTAGGATACACGTGCCACTGAGATATGGAAGCATCATTAGTGCGAGGAGGTACCCTACACAATGTGGTCAGGTTCTATGTGTGATTTTAAATTATGCACATTTGAAATGTGTAGTAGAATATAAAAATATTAAGCAACACCTCCTTGGACACATTTGTACAGACCCCATGGAATGCTTTTTTAAAACACTGCAACATTCCAAAGCTCAAAATCTGAGTACACTGTACATGGCACCTACAGTATCGCCACAGCAGAGTGCTACTGCACCTGCTAAACAAAAGCCTGTATTTCTATCCCACTACGCATGTGCACTAGAACTTTATGAAGCAATTTTAATGGTCACTATTGCTGGTGTCTTAGCTTCATCGTTGTGATTGTTTTCATGCTTTTTCATGCCTTAACACCCTCCAACTGGTGGTCAGAGTTAATGCTCATGCTATTATTAACTTTGGACTAGAGGCAAGATGTGATCAAAAGATACATTTAAAACAAAACAAAGACCATACCACCACCAGGAGGCCACCTCATGCTAATTTAGGAGCCATCAAACTCTAATCCCTGGGAGAGGCAACTTTTCTTATAGGGCCAGATGGTAAAAGATATGTCACAGCTCTATGCTTCTGCTGCAGCTGGAACATGACCAGGAACATAGCTGTGTTTCAATAAAACTTTATTTACAAAAGAGGCCACAGGTTAGATTTGACCTCTGGGTTACAGTTGGCTGACTTCTGCTCTTTAGCTATGGAGCTAATCCCTACCCCTCACCTCCCCCTCGGCCCTTTCTTTTAATGTAGCATTTTATTGCACATAAAAGAAGTTTCCCTACCTACATTCTCCCACTCTGGTAAATGTAATTTTGAGAAAATAAAAAGTTCCATTAAGACAGACATATTTCAAACTTGCCAAAATTCTATAAAAACAGTCCAAAAAATGAGCTAAAAGGTGGGAGCAATAAGCTGGCAACAGCACTACAGGAACAGCAATGCCTCAAAATGTTCCATATCGTGTTTTTCATGATGTATACATTTGTCAAAACTTACCGAGTCATACACTGAAATTAGTCAATTTAATTGTGCTGATGAAGGCAATTTAACTGAGCGATGAAGCCAATTTTGAAAAAAGCGTAAAGCCTTGGCCATGGCCCCTGATTTGCAGTGACTGTAGACCTCTGTGGCAAGAGTATACAGTCCTTAATTCATATTTGCCCCTGAGAGAACTGGTCATAAATGATGACAGTCTGAACTATGTAAATCCTTCAGGAACCCTGTTGCATTAAAGGCATTAAATGCAGCTCTCCTGCACTCAACTCCTCACAGCATCCAGACCTCAACTTCTTCACTTCAGGGAGAACTGGCTGCTTTTTAGAAACAACAAAAAGCCTCGGGATCATGACTCAGCTTTCTACCACAGTAAAACCAAAACCAAAAAACAAGAACATGGATCATTTAAGATGGGAGGTAATGCTTATTAAATTTCCACTTTTTCACTATAACCCTTTAAATCAAAACCACAAGCTGACGATTTCAAACATGAGGTGTTGTTGAGTCTCAACCCTTTTCAGTCATCTTTGCTCCACTGTGAAGCCAGTCAACCTTCAAGGAGGGGGAAGAAAAGATAAAGGTGTCAAACAAGAAGAGGCTGAGGTGCTAAACTCAGGGAAAAGCCAAACACAGAAAATTACTCCTCCTCTGATTAAAGTTGATGGAAGATGTACACAATAATTTCAAAACGCCAGCTATCAGCTTTTGCAGGATCCTTGCATTTCAGCTGTCTCCAACTCCAAGATGGGAACTTATTTAAAGCAATCGTTCTTAAAGTGTGGTCCCTGGAGCAGCCTCACCAGCATCCCCTGGACTCTGGTCAGAAACACAAAGCCCCAGGCTCCGCCCAGACCTCCTGCATCAGGAACTCAGAGTGGGACTCACCACTCTGTGTTTACCAAATTCTCCAGCTGATTCTGACACTCACTAAAGTTTCCAAATCACTGATTTAAAGTCTGAAAACCAATATATACTTGTAAGTGGAGTTCCTCATTCTCTAATTGACCTGACTAGATTCCACCCTGCAGGGTAAGATAGGCTCTGTGCCCAAGTGCACAAGCACCAGAGGTCCTTGGTAAGCCTCACAAAGAGGCCAGTCTGGAAAAACAGGGGGATGTGGCCAAGTTATTCTCCACAACGTTCCCAAGAACAGAGCAGATGTGGGAGCACACCACATGTCGATTCCATGCCAACATTTTTTGAGCACCTGCCATGTGCTAGGCTTTCACTAGATGAAATTATCTTGCTTAGCCCTTCCAGTAATAAATAGATGTATCAGTATGTGTTAAGTATACAGAGGTTTAATATTCATCAGAATGGAGTCAAACTTGCTAACAAGCAGAAACCCTTTATAATTCTCCACTCCTCACGCCCAGGCCTGGCCAGCATGCTTTGAATGCTGAGGTTCTTGTATACAAATGTTCCTTTTGCTTCTTCTTTGGTTAACTGTTCTCAAACTTTATTGGATATCAAAGTTAGAGACCAGGTCGTTTATACAAGACCATGTATACTCTAGTTTAAAGCCAACATAAGGAATTGTGAGGTAATTCTGAATTACCCATGACAATGTTTGCTCTACTCAAAGGTTTTACCTTCTCTCAGATGTTAAAAATCGAAGTCAGATGAATCATGTAAGATGCAAATCCACTAACTTATATTAGGCTTTTAGTCTCTCAGATAACTTTGTTCTGCCCTTCCCAGCAAGCATGCCATTCTCCTTGATGTAGATAATAAAAACTTTAGGAACTGAAAAGGAAGTACTTCTGGAATCCACCTGCTTATCTGTTAACCTGACATCACTTGCCCTGAAAGTGGCATGTGCTCCAGTACAAGTACTATCTGCCCAGGGCATCCTCTGCCCATGGCAGGCATTGCTAATCAATCACAACACTCTTATCCAGAGCCCAAGAGTTATTCTCCAGGCCTTGGAATCCTCCTCAACAGCATTTCAGACAGCCACCCCTGATCGGCAGGAGTACACATGACTGATGAAATATCTGTATTTCACTGGTCAATCAACATGCCCCTTTCTTATTTTTTTTCCTGCTCCAAATACAGCTTTAAACCCCTGCTTTCACTATTCTTGGGACACTAAAATTAAGCTTCAGGTAATTCTGAACTGCAGTCTCTACAACCTATGCTATCTTGAGGGTGGCAATCACGGTGGATTATATTGAGCAGTTTAAACAATCTAAGAGCAGTTGTAACCCAGCACGTAGTACAAAACTGCTCTGAAAATCAAAGAACCAAGCAAGTAAAGGTATATAGAACAGATAATAAAAACACTTGCAAGAAGCATCCTGTGAGTATAACTGGGAAACATACAGCAAGAATAGCCCAGGGAGGCTGAACCATAATACTTAGGCTTATAAGCATGAAGACATGGCTTGAGTAAATAATTCTGATTTTGCTTTTGGTACTCACTGGTGATTTTTTATTCAGCTAAGGGGGCACCACACTGTTCCTTTAGCAGCATCTCCATTATTCTAATTCCCTATGGAGAGAAGAAAGAAACATCAAAATGCCACATTTCACGGACAAGCACTTTTACATTTATCACAACCTTTCCCTTCAAGGAATCCAAGCAATGGCCATGTATTCATTTCAGAAAAGTAGGCTTGTAGTCATATCTCGCATTTTTATAATATTCCATTCAGCAATTGTATATACATTATCTCCACATGTGCTCAGAACTACTTGGGGAAACAGGCAGAGCAGAGCTGTGAATCTTCCATTTTAAACATAAGAAAGCAATTCAAGCGACTTACTGAAAGTGATCCAGCTGCTAAGTGGCACTGCCAGAGGTGGAACAATCATGGTGATAGTTAGCCCTACACTGGTGGCATCAGAGATCACAGACCACCGTAGCAGTATAATGACGACGAGCAAGTCAGAAGTTACCGAAATGGGACACAGAGACACGGAATGAGCAGATGCTGTGGGAAAATGATGCCAAAAACTTGCCTGGGGATTTCCCTGGTGGTCCAGTGATTAAGAATTTGCCTTCCAAAGCAGGGGACATGGGTTTGATCCCTGGTCAGAGAACTAAGATCCCACAAGCCACAACCAGAGAAGCCTGCAGGCCACAACAAAGACCCAGCACGGCCGAAAAAAAAAAAAAAAAAAAAAATACTTGCTTGATGTAGGGTGGCTACAAACCTTCAGTCTGTAAAATGTGCAATATCTGTGAGGTGTGATAAAGGGAGCTATGCCTGTGTTGATTCAATACTTACACAAGTGCTAGACTCACTGCTAAGGTCTGCATGGGCATTATCTGGTGCACCGTTATCTGGTGGTGGGTACAAGGTGCATTACGGAGATCCTCCCCCTTCTGCCAGCACACAGCCACCCTCGGCCAAAGGGAGCTGCAGTACCTGAGGTCATGCCCCTCTCCAGGAGTGGCCCACATCAGATGGCTAGCCGATATAAGGTAGAAAGACTTAGCCCTCCGTGTAAATTTGGGACCGCTCGGAAGGGCATCCCATGGCCACAGTTCCCCATGGGATCAGCTGGGTCCTTCATCACAACTGCACTGCAGTTCACGGTTACCTTCTGCCTGCTCCCCTCACTCCCTCACAAGAGTTGTTCCCAAGAGCCCACTCCAACAACCCTCTGCACAAAAATCTCCATCTGAGCCTGTGTCCGAGAGCCCAACCTTGTTTAATACACACAAAATTCCTGAACAGACACCCTCATTTCACTGATGAAGAAAACAGAAATTCAAAGAGGGTTTAGTAGTTCCCCCCACATTACACAGCTATTAAATAATAAAGCCAGAGGAAGAACACAGACGCTGAATTCTGGTTTCAGGGGCACCCCTTAACATCACAAGGCTCACACCAAGGCTGAACACATCAAGTTGCCAGCCCACCCACCTCAGCTGGTCAAGTTCTACACTAAAGGAAAGAAGAGAGCAGATACTCCCTCTTTCCTTCTTGAAGGACAAGTTCTGTAGATCAGAGGCTAAACCTTCAGATGGAAAGGC
This sequence comes from Bubalus kerabau, assembly GCF_029407905.1. Classification (NCBI taxonomy): domain Eukaryota; kingdom Metazoa; phylum Chordata; class Mammalia; order Artiodactyla; family Bovidae; genus Bubalus; species Bubalus kerabau. The sequence continues at coordinate 225,819,858 of NC_073624.1, forward strand.
AGGGTTTTGATGTAATTATGAACTGGAGTGTTAAGGAATTCAAGGCTGGGTTAACAGAAGTGGGGCACACTGCGCTCAGGGACAGGACAGAGGACAACAAAGCTGACTTCGATTGCAGGCCTCAGGCCCCACACAGTAAGGCTTCGATTTCGGAGGACTCTAGTAGACCCCAGGGTGCTGTATTTTTAACTGGTGCTTCCCGCAGTCAAGCAGGGCTAGGAAACACTGAGTGGACCTACAGGAGACAGTAGGGACTTCTTACCCGGGGTTTGTTCTGAGCCACAGGAGGGGAATGCATCTCTAGAGAAGACAACACAATATACTGAGTACTAAAGAACACGGAGGGCTGCCCTACTGGCTCAAAGGTAAAGAACCACCAGCAATGAAGGAGACCTGAGTTCGATCCTTGGGGCGAGAAGATCCCCCTGGAGAAGGAAATGGCAACCCATTCCAGTATTCTTGCCTGGAGAATCCCATGGACAGAGGAGCCCAATGGGCTACAGTCCACAGGGTCGCAGAGTCGGACACGACTGAGTGACTTCACTCACTCATGAACAGAGGAACCTGGTGGGCTACAGTCCATGGGGTCGCAAAAGAGTAGGACACAAGTTAATAACTAAACAACACCACCAAAAGTACACTGAACAAAAGTTAACATTTCCTTGAGGTTCCTTGAGGTTTCCAAAGGTCCTTCAGATGTCTAGCCGTTGTTGTTGTTCAGTCACCCAGTCATGTTCGACTCTTTGCAATCCCATGGACTGCAGCACATCAGGCCTCCCTGTCCCTCACCATCTCCCAGAGTTTGCCCAAGTTCATGTTCATTGCATCAATGATGCCATCCAGCCATCTCATCCTCTGACGCCCTCCGCTCCTTCTGCCCTCAATCTTTCCCAGCATCAGGGACTTCTCCATTGACTCAGCTGTTTGCATCAGATAACCAAAATACTGGAGTTTCAGCTTCAGCATCAGTCCTTCCAAAGAGTATTCAGGTTTAAGTTCCCTTAAGATTGACTGGTGTGATCTCCTTGCTGTCCAAGGGACTCTCAGGAGTCTTCTCCAGCACCACAAATATAGCCACTATCTTGAAAGGAAGAAATATTAACTAAAGGATCTTGTTGATGCCAAGAAGCATGGAGTATGGGGCGAACCCAAACATCAGACTATAGGGCCAGGAGCCCTGCTGAGTATCCTCACTTAGACCAGAGAGTTCAGGGCACCCGGAGGCTGACTAAACAGTGCAACTGCACACCAGAATTACTAGGGGAACCCACAAAAGGAAATACAGATTTCCAGCCCTGCCCGGACCCCTACAATCGGAACTTCCAAGGCTGGAGCATGGAGTCTGCAGGCAGTCCTCTTGTGGGTCTGAAGCACGACTTGTTCAAGTATGAGAATTTGTTTTAAAAAAAGGCAGCTGGATACCACCTCCGGACACTGATGAAACAACTGTCCTTAATCATTTCTGAAGATACAGCATATACTCTTAGAGCTATTTACCTTTTTAATTAGACGGGAAAGGAGGGGTTGGGGATGAAACAAGTGGAATGACATTTAAACTAATTCTGCTCTCACTCATTCAACAACAGAACCAGTTCACAAATATTTACTGGGCACCTGCCCATGTGCACTGGAGAGTAAATGGTGAACAAATCTAAATCCCTGCCTGCGTGGAACATACGGACTAGTAGATTTCATTCCCCTTGTCTCGTTTTTTTTTTTTTTTTTTTTCTCTTTTCCCTTCCCTTTGGTTCAACAAACCCCTGGGCAATAATTAAATGCCTGCCTTCTCTTTTCAGGATGAATAAAAACAGCCATGTTAATTCTGTTGCAAGCTTCTTTTTATAGAGTGGGCCCCAAAGTCTAGTCGGTATGTCTTTAAAACCAGAAAAGCAGACTCCTTCCTTAGAAGTGAGCACCAGTGAACTCTTCCCATCTGTCTAAATTAAGAACGCCACCATTTACTGAGCGGAGAGCTAGCTGACGTAAGTGAAGACTTTGGGGTGTGCCTTGGGAATTCAAAGACATTATTTATTGAATCAATTAAGCTTACAATGTGACAGTTGATTTTCTTTCCCTTTTACCCCTCTTTCACATCACTTCACTCTTTTTAAGTAGAACAGTTAGAAATAGAAGGTGGAGAACAAGGGGCAAATAGAGAGACCCATAAAATGAATTAAAAACAAAAAAGGCCTACCAGGGAGGCCCAGCCATTATTTAGTACTCTCTTTGGTAAGGAGGGACCAAATCAAAACCCAATCGATAGAGTCCTTTGAAATAAAGTCTCTTAAAATCCAACTCCCAAGAGATCAGGTTTAAAGGGGCTAAATTTACATCACTTATCACACAATGATGCCTGAAATGCAAAACAAACATTACTTGGACCCACCTTTATAGATAAAGCTTAACTCAAAAGCTTTTTGGACTGATAAGCCATAAAACAGCTTGATTTTATTATTTCCTTCCCCTCTGAGCATTTTTTTCCCCTGTTTCCCAGCCATCTTTCTCTATTTGCCAGTGTACAGACATGGGAGCCCTCCCACTCTCATCTCCTTCATTCCAGGGCTAAGGCGGCCAGATGGGTCCCCAGGGAGGAGACCCAGAGTTGCATTTTTCAAATTCAAAACACTTCAGAAATTCCCCTATTCTCAGAGCATTTGAGAAAGCTAATTATTACAGAAAATGAAAAGCTTGCCTGAAGAGGAGGCAGAGAAAGTTACTAAAGATGGCTAGATCCAGACAGTATATTTATTTTATTATCAAACAGATGCTTCCTTAAGAAGCTCTGACTTAAATCCAGGAGGTCCTGAGGAGGCTGGCATGCAGGAGGACTGCAGAAGCTGCAGTGTGAGTAAAACCCACGCCTGGCTGCGACTGTGGCATCCAGGGTGAAGGGCAGGCCCAAGCAGAGGAGAAGAGAGGAGTACCAGACCTTACCAAATCACACAGTCCTTAGGGGATTCCCTGGTGGGCCAGTGTTTAGGATTCTGCACTTCCATTGACAGAGGCCTGGGTTTGATCCCTGGTCAGGGAACTAAGATCACACCAGCTAAAAAAAATTACAAAGTTCCAAAGCAGTTCTAAAAGACACATCAGTAGGGCGCTCTTAACAAAAGAGCTGCTCACCTAATTATCACAATAATACAAGATTGGCCATAATTAGATGAAGAAGAACTATTTGTGTACTTAGTGTTTAATCAGAAGCTAGGTACCGCGATAACCAGCTTAAGCACTGGGAGACTTCTCCTCCCACTGCTGAAAAGAAAGCATTCTTGTGCATCATGGCTTTGGAATAAGTACCAGGGACAGTATTAGTGCCCACTGTGTATAAAAGACTGCACTGATGCTGGGAGGAATGAGCTGCATGTAAGGCATGATGTTTCTGTTCAAGGGGTCATCGATTTCTTGGGAGGAATTACGAGGAATGCAAAATAACTGAAAAACAAGACAGCCTCTGAGAAGCATTACCATGTTTGAAAAAAAAAAAAAAAAGTTCAATGGAAGAAGGAAAGTACAGACTGATCCTGCATGAAGGGAGGACCTAGAGAAGCTGCTGGAAGATGAATGGTTTGAACAAGACCCAAGCCTGGCTGTGAATGTGACATAAAGAGCGAGGGGAATGTCAAGCAGAGTGGGGACTAACAACAGGCATGGGGGTGGGAACATCAGTGCTTGTGCGGTTAAGCGTCCGCCTTCCCGGAGGGGGAGGAAGTGGACTGGATGCAGCAGCAATGCCAGTATTACACTTCCCATGTTTCCACGCCCCCACCACCACCTGCTCACACACACCCTTCCTCCCACCTCAGCTCTGCTCTTTCCTAGAAGAGACAAAAGCACATACAACTTCCCATAAATAGCCCTGTAATTATGCAACAACACTCAGATTTAGGGCTGAGTCCAATTTAACTGTGAAACTTTGGGCATTTTACTTAGATTCTCTAATCATCAACTGTCTCATCTTTGAAGGAGACGATGTAGTAACACAGGCTTTTCGTAAGAATCAGTCAAAATAATAATGTTTTATCTGTACCAGAGTACCCAGCTTCTGGTAAATACTCAGTAAATAAATAGTTGTTCATCTAAATCTCTTTCGTGATCATCTAATCTCACCAGAATGCAAATTCCATTAAGGCTGAGAGCCTTGTCTGTCTTGTACAAGTTGTGACTTCTAGAAGAACAACGCCCAGTACACAGAAGGCCTGCAGTGAATGTCTACTGAAGGAATGAATCTATCATTCGACCAATTAATCATCGGTTTACAAGGCTACCACATTAGATGAGAAGGTGCTCAGAGACAGGGAACAACAGTCACTTACATTTGAATCTTGACTGTCTAGTGCAGAATTTGGCACAAAACACATGCTCAATATTTATGAATCATAAGGCTGATCAGCTGATTAGTTCTGAATGCCAGGCTGATGAGTGTTAGTTTTGGAATTATAGTGCGATCGGCCCAGTAGTTAGCATCCTAGAAAGTGTGGTAAAAGGTCAGGACAATACGAGTTGCCATAGGAAATGAAAAAACAAAAACAAGGAAAGAATAGAAGTATGAACGATAAAAGGGAGGGAATGTTGTGGAAAGAGCTGACAGCAGCGTGGGGGGACTGAAATGGGACCTAAATCCGAATCAGCCAAGAGGAGCTAGAAAGCGAGGTCATCCCAGTTGCCAAGTGTACATTATAAAACCACTCACCTCCTAATAAGAACGTATGCAGCAAGTCTACTTTAAAAACCTCACTTCTCTTTTGATTCTCAACTTTTTTAAGTTGGTTTACATAAAACTTTCCCAGAATCTTTTTATTTACTTTATGTAGAATCCTAACAGTACCAATAAAAAGCAGAATAAGAAAATGTTGCTTTCCCTGCTTCAGTGTTCCACTGCTTTTATAGTAAAATTCACCTTCTTTACCACGGTTAGAAGGCTCCAGGTGATCTGCCTCTAGCCTACTTCAACCGCAGAAAGGAAGGAAGGAATGAGGAAGGGGGACGGGGAGGGAGGGAGAGACAGAAAGGGAGGAATCCACACTCAGGAAGAGAAACACTGCTCAATGCTTCTCCAGGAAAAGATCTTTTCCACAATAAAGTGTCTTTTATTCTGAGGCTTTTATATTTGGCATTTTGCATTTATTAAACTGGGATAACACCAGACTACAGTAAGAGTTAAAATGTCCTGGCACATACTGTGTGTCAGGCACTGTGTGGAGTGTTTTATCTGCATTGGCTTATTTTACCCTCCTATCTGCCTTAGAGATGATTTTTTTTGGATGAGCCCCAAGGCTCATCTTGATTTCACCCAATACAATCAGGATTAACTCTGAATATTCATTAGAAGGACTGACACTGAGGCTTCAGCTTCAGTGCAATACTTTGGCCACCTGCTGCGAAGAACCGACTCACTGGAAAAGACCCTGATGCTGGGAAAGGTTGAGGGCAGAAGAAGGGGGCGACAGAGGATGAGATGGTTGGATGGCATCTCTGCTTCAGTGGACATGAGTTTGAGTAAACTCCGGAGATAGCGAAGGACAGGGAAACCTGGTGAGCTGCAGTCCATTGGGATGCAAAGAGTCAGACATGACTTAGTGACTAAACAACAACAATTAGGATTTAGAGTCCAGGATTCAGGATCCTAGAACACCGGAGGGCTGTAGGGTTTTAATGAGACTGCACGCATTAAGGCACCTAGTGTGATGTTGGGTACACAGCAAGAGTTTTTCTTCCTTTCCGTATCGATCCTGCTCAAAGAGTCTGATATATATACAAATCAGATATTTCAGCCCTGCATCCAAACTAAATGACAAGATTCTTAATACACAAATCAATATTTAATCACATCTACAAACTATTTTAAATACAATGTTTTTCAAGTAGGAATATCCTAACAGACTGTATGACTTCAGTATCATTTTCCCACAGGGGCTAATAAACTCTTGAGTAAGATTTATTTTTATTTTGATAAGTAACTCAACATTCTTAGGTGTAACTGCAGAACATTAAATTGATTCAATAATTCAGATGTCTCTGCTTCACATTATAAATCTTCCTCTCTTCTTCAGGAGAATATTTAATCTTGGATTTGTAAAGGAAAAGAATATATCCCCAAATAATAAAAATCTAAAAACTTGCAAAGGACACTATATTATTCAGTCCAGATAAGAAACGCTCAGCAAAGAAATGAAAGTGGCCCATCCAGTTTAGGGAGTTGTCCTGGGATCAAATATCACAATGAAAGATGACAGAGCCTTTTCCATACTGCCAATTTGTAAATGATCCTTGACTTGAAATCAACCTTTTAGTGGCTAAAGTCCTTTAGTCATTGGTCTCCCACAATCCAATGTGACTCAGTAAGTGTATTTTCTTTTTTAATTTTTTTAAATGTGACTTGTATAAAATTTCAGTTTTCCTTAGACTTGGTGCAAAATATGCCCTGTTCATATGTATCTGTCAGATATAATTAGCAGTAATTTTTTTACTTAGTCATGTCTGACTCTTTTGAGACCCCATGGACTGTAGCCCACAGGGTCCTCTGTCCACAGGATTTTTCAGGCAAGAATACTGGAGTGGGTTGCCATTTCCTCCTGTAGGGGATTTTCCAGACCCAGGGATCAAACCTGCAACTCCTGTGTCTCCAGCATTGCAGGTGGATTCTTTACCTGCTGAGACATGAGGGAAGCCCAGTGATTTTTTTTAAACATCAGTCTACCCTCCCACACTGTCCAGTGCCACATCCACCTATGACATTTCTGACAACTGATCATCTTGCTTAGAAACCTCCACTGATGGGATGCTCTTTACTCCTTATTCCTTCTATCTCAGGCCTCATTACAACAAAATCTTCCTTACATTGAAGCAGCACTGGCTGGGTGCCTAGCACCAAAGGGTCCCAGTACCAAGTCTTGTGCCAACTCTTATCCTGCTGCTGCTGCTGCTAAGTCTCTTCAGTCGTGTCCGACTCTGTGCGACCCCATAGACGGCACACCACCAGGCTCCCCCGTCCCTGGGATTCTCCAGGCAAGAACACTGGAATGGGTTGTCATTTCCTTCTCCAATGCATGAAAGTGAAAAGTAAAAGTGAAGTCGCTCAGTCGTGTCTGCCTCTTAGCGACCCCATGGACTGCAGCCTACCAGGCTCCTCCGTCCATGGGATTTTCCAGGCAAGAGTACTGGAGTGGGGTGCCATTGCCTTCTCCGAACTCTTATCCTACCAAACTAAAAGACAACAGGGTTCCTATCAATTCCCTTTATTAGCTTTTTTTTTTTTTTTTTTGCTATTCATCAGGTTTTTTGCTCAGTCATAATTTCCCCTTGTTTTTTCCCCGTTCTGAGAGAGACAATGGCTAACAGCATGCTTGTACATTTAATCAGTGAACTGTCCCTAAAAGAATAAATAAATCCAACCGTCGCCTCGATAATAGATAAATCCAATGGATGCCCAGACAATTTTCTTTTAATCTTTTATCTCTACTTTTCTCCTTCCCCTAAATTCTCAAATTTCTATAATAGCCTTCTTTACAAGTAGGGCCAGTCTGTTGACTTTGAATGATGTATTTTCTTTGAACAAAATATAATTTTCCAAAGCCTCATTTTGGTCAAAACCATATCCCACCAAAGCCTGTGACTTCCCTGGTAGTCCAGTGGTTAAGAATCCACCTTGCAATGCAAGGGATATGGGTTCCATCTCTGGTTGGGTAACTAAGATCCCACAAACTGTGGAGTGACTAAGCCCACTCACTGCAACTACTGAACCCGTGCACCCCAATGGAACATCCCCATGACATAATGAAGACCCCTTGTGCGGCAGCTAAGACTTGACGCAGCCAAAAAAAAAAAAACAACGAATCAACCCATCCCACAGATCTCAACAATACTGAGGCTAACAATTTATCTGGAGCATACTCAATGCTGCAGGGCTTTGCCTACATTATCACATTTAATCCTCTCAACAGTCTTACAAGGTGCTATTTTTACTCTCACCATTACAGGTAAGGAAACTGGGCCTGAATAGGTTACTCAAGGTCACAGGGCTAGTAAGTAGCCAACCTGGAATTTAAACCTGGATCTCTCCCACTTTTTCCACAACGGGTACTCACAGTGCATCTGTGTCTGTGAAATGGGAGGAGGGAAGAGAACACACACACACACATCCTTGTAGGATCGCTGTGAGGATTCAAAGAGGCAAGACACAAAGCTGCTGACACACGACAGCGTCATTAACCATCACCTTCCATTCCCCCTATGGCCTGCAAAGTAGCTACCGATTTCTCTGTGGACCTAAATCTGACTGGGGGGCCTCACAAACTTAAAGAACTTCTGCATCTATATGTGCTACCCGGTATTGTGGGACGCCCACAACAAGGGACGTCAGTTGGTGGTCAGTGACCTGGAGGAAACGTCAGCAGGGGCTCATCTTGTGCTTGTTCATATTTTATGAACACAGAGCATATTTCACTTACTCTCAACATCACCTCTAAGAGTTAGTAATACTGCTGTCTGATAACACTGAGCTCAGCAGGGTAAACCAGCCTTCCTAGGTCACAGACGTCGTCTGCAATAGAGACAGAACTAGATAGAATCTAAGCCTGATCACTGAGAGGCTGGGGCCCAAGGGGCTATGCTGAGCACGTTACAGGCCTTGTCTTATGTAGCCCTCAGACCCAAGCTATGAAACAGAAACATGTGTATTTGTGCTCGTTGCTTCGTCATGACCGACTCTTTTTGACCCCATGGAACATAGCCCACCAGGCTCCTCTGTCCATGTGATTTTTCAGATATGAATACTGGAGTGGGCTGCCATTTCCCTTTCAGAGGATCTTCCTGAACCAGGGATCGAACCCACATCACCTGCATTGGCAGGCAGATTCTTCACTGCTGAGCCACCTGGGAAGCCCTGAGGAAAGTGAAATTCAGATGAGGGAAGAAACCTGATCAAAGGCTCTCAGCTAGTAAGTGCAGAGTCTAGATTCACATCCAGGTTTTTTGTGACTCTAAGCCCTAAACACACCACCTCCCTAAAGAGATTTGTTAGCTTTCCTGTTTGTCATTTTTTCACCTTGGACATAGTCCTTCCTGCCGTCACAAAGTTATTTCTATCTATATCTGGGTGGTTTTAATCTTACAAATTTAGGGGAGGCAGGTGAAACCAAATTACATACAGTTCTTGGAACTGTCCTAAGAATAAAAGCACCTCACCACAGCTCTAAATCCATTTCATGTTCTGTTGATAGCAAGTGAAGCTCCTTCGTGCACCCTGCAGAAATCAGAGGACACACTTGGGCGCTGGAAGTGCTTCTATTTCAGCACAGCATCTGCTGATTAGAACTCCTTGCTTGGTCAAATGCCAATCCGGAGAGCCCTTACTTCCCCTGAAAGGCCTTTCAGTGCTAAGCATGATCATTGCTTCTTGGGGACAAAACCAGAGGAGGGAGAATGAGGAATCAGGTTACAACTTGGCCAGCATCCAAGGGAACATAAGCAACAGAGATATAACTGAAGCTCACCTTCACTGCCCATCCTTCATGTGACCTGGGGAGTGGCAGAACAGTAAGTTTAAGAAGAGATGCTTTTTTTAAAAGCATTTAATTTCACAAAACAAGAGCAGCCAGGACAAAAGCTACATATACATGCCTAAAAGAGAAAAATCTCTATACACAAAAAACAATCTAAAGATAACCCACAGGCTGTTTTTTAAGCATCAATCATTTGCAGAGGGGTGGGGGCGGGGGGTGGGAAATACTGGGTAGCACTTATAGATGCAAAAGTTCTTTAAAATTCCCAGGCCCTGTAATGAACTGATATGGGGAAAGGAGAGACTGAAGAAATGGAAGTAATAACATAGCTGATACTTTTAAAAGTTGCTCTAATATTTCAACTGCTAACTAAACAGGGCATTATTGGTTAATCCTTAGGCTCATACTCTTTGTACTGTTCGGTTCCAGATACTCCTTTGTGGATTAATAACCCCCTTGTGGATAATGTTCTAACTCTAACAGCTGTCTTTAATGTTAATAAAGTCTAATAAAATTCTTCCCTTCAATTAAAAAATCTGAAGCTTGTAAAAAAAATATATTCAAACACCCTTCACTCGGTGAACTGCAAGGGTAGAATTCCTCTTAAATAAGCAGGGTGGTAAGTAATTCTGCCTCTCGTTCTGAGGCTCATGCAAAATGCTCAGGGCTGAGGGACAACTCTGATTCACACCTTGTTTGAGATTTGGTCAACAAAGTCAGGCTCCTTGGGAAATCATTTGTTAGACTGGCTGGAGTGTAAAAGGGTACAGTGTGGAAAAATTAAGATTAGCAGGAATATGCAACCTAGTCATCAAGTGTTCGGACTCAGGGTCCAACTGCCTGCTTTGAACAAGGATTTTACCACTCACTAGCTGTGTGATCTTCGGCAAGTCAACTCACTTCTCTGAGCCTGGTCATCCATAAAAATCATACTTATCTCAGAGAATTGTTGAGCAACTGGGAGGAGCTAATGCATGTAACGTATTAAGTATGATGCCCGGGGCAAGAATGTGTTCAACAAAATATTATTGCTACTGTTTTCTTTCCTGTTGCCCTAAGAGATAAAAAGCTTCCTTGCTTTTAAGATTTTTTTAAAAGATAATATAATGGAAATATTAAGCAGTCTTACTACTTTTGGAAAATAATACACTAGGATATATATTTGTTCACTAATTCACTAAATATTTATTGGGCACTAACTGTGTGCTAGATACTGAATATAATGTGGTAAGATCCACTCAGAAGCCTATCGTTCAGTGAGGGAGACAAAAAATACATTCAAAGAGTCATGAGAATACTCACAAACCAATATGGATAAAGAAAATGTGGCACATATACAGTGGGAAATTACTCAGCCATAAAAAGGGAATGAAATTGTGCCACTTGCAGAGATGTGGAGGAGCCCAGAGACTATTATACAGAGTGAATTAAGTCAGAAAAAAAAATATTAGCACATATATAGAGACTTAGAAAAATACTATGGATGAACCTATTTGCAAAAGCAGAAATAGAGACGCAGACACACAGAGAACAAACGTATGGACACCAAGGGGGAAGAGGAGGGCCTGGGATGAATTGGGAGACTTGGACTGACAAATATAGACATAGACTACTGACACTAGGTATAAAGTAGATAACTAATGAGAACCTACTGTATAGCCCAGAGAACTCTACTCAGTGCTTGTGGTGACCTAAATGGAAAAGAAATCCAAAAAGGGGTGATATATGTAAACATATTTATTCACTGTGCTGTACAGCAGAAACTAACACAACACTGTAAAGCAACTATTTTGTTGTTTGTGTAATTGCTAAGTCATGTCCAAGAGAAGACAATGGCACCCCACTCCAGTACTCTTGCCTGGAAAATCCCATGGATGGAGGAGCCTGGTGGGCTGCAGTCCATGGGGTCGTGAAGAGTCGGACAGGACTGAGCAACTTCACTTTCACTTTTCACTTGCATGCATTGGAGAAGGAAATGGCAACCCACTCCAGTGTTCTTGCCTAGAGAATCCCAGGGACGGGGGAGCCTGGTGGGCTGCCGTCTATGGGGTCACACAGAGTTGGACACGACTGAAGCGACTTAGCAGCAGCAACAGCAGTAAGCCATGTCCAACTCTCATGGTCTCTTTTGAGACCCCATGGACTGTAGCCAGCCAGGCTCTTCTGTCCAGGGACTTTCCAAGGAAAGTATAGTGGAGTGGGTTGCCATTTCCTTCTCCCTGGATATGGGAAGGAAATCCAAAAGACAGGTGATAAATGTAAACACATCTGATTCACTTTGCTGTACAGCAGACATTAACACAACATTGTAAAGCAACTATACGCCAATAAAAATTAACTTAAAAAAAAAGTGAATGCAGGAGATGATACCCTGATCTTTCAACTGTACAATTCAATAATAAACCTTATTCTAATGGTTTCATAAAAAGAAAAACAAAAGAAGAAAATACTTACATACCAGTAACATTTAGGGAATTTTTCTAAGGTAATGATATAAAATAGGAAGGACTCTGTATAAAGATGTTTCACATGGCCTTGTTTACAATGGTAGGACTCAGAAAGAACTTTAGTCCTCAGTACTGAAGAAATGGTGAAATCAATTGTTCTACAACTACTTAATGAATATTATGCGGTCATTTTTGGGGGCTCCAAAATCACTGCAGATGGTGACTGTAGCCATGAAATTTAAAAAATCTTGCTCCTTGGAAGAAAAGTTTTGACCAACCTAGACAGCATATTAAAAAGCAGAGACATGACTTTGCCAACAAAGGTCCATCTAGTCAAGCTATGGTTTTTCCAGTAGTCACATATGGATGTGAGAGTTGGACTATAAAGAAAGCTGAGCACTAAAGAACTGATGCTTTTGAACTGTGGTGTTGGAGAAGACTCTTGAGAGTCCCTTGGACGGCAAGGAGATCCAACCAGTCCATCCTAAAGAGAATCAGTCCTGAATATTCATTGGAAGGACTGATGCTGAAGCTGACACTCCAATACTATCTGAAAAGACCCTGATGCTAGGAAAGATTGAAGGTGGGAGGAGAAGGGGATGACAGAGGATGAGATGGTTGGATGGTATCAACCATCCATTGGTTGGATGACTCAATAGATATGAATTTGAGAAAACTCCAGGAGTTGGTGATGGACAGGGAGGCCTGGCATGCTGCAGTCCATGGGGTCACAAAGAATTGGACACGACTGAGCAACTGAACTGAACTGGATGCAGTCATTAAAATGATGGCTTCACTGAGAGCTCTAAGCTGTTCACTGCAACTACTGAAGCCCTGGCAACCCAGAGCCCGTGCTTCACAAGAGAAGCCACCTCAATGAGAAGCCCGCGCACTGCAACTGGAAAATAGCCACCGCTCGCCGCAACTAGAGAAAGCCCATGCAAAGTAACAAAGACTCAGAGGAGCCAAAAATAAAGTAAATAAATCAGCCTATAAGATACAAAGAATGAATTATATTTTCCAATGAGGCTATGTTATGAGACCATGAAATGTAATACTCTAGAATTCATTGAAAAGAAATGTTTCTGTTAAAGGTCAGAGGATATATTAAAATTTCTATAAGCAAAATATATTTAAAAAAAATGATGGCTTCAAAGTTTGTGTAGTTACTGTGAAATGCATTTGTGATAAAATAGTACTTGAAAAAAAGCAAGACATAAAATTGTACTTATACTATAATTATGAGTGCTTGAAATCTGCACATAAAAGACTAGAAGGAAATATGCCAATTTGGGTTATAATGGAAAGATAACAGTTATCATTTATGGAGTATTTATTGTGTGGCAAGGTATTTTGAGCACCTGTTTATGCTATTTCCCTTAATTCTCCTACTCACAAGGTAGGTACTACGTTCATACTTTACCTACAGAGGTTAAATTCGTATCCACCCTATAAGGGAGGGCACAGACATTAAAACACAGGTTGAGTTGAGCAAAAACAGGCTCATCATAACCACTAAACATCTGTCTATCATGTCATAATGAAAATTTCAGTTTTTGCCCATAACATCCTTGCATTTTTCTTTTTAAGTAAGTAGTAACAACTGATCATCTACTGGATACCAAGTCCTCTCCTAAGCATATTATGTACGTAACTCATTCACCTCTCACAAGTAGTATCTGAAGTAGGTTCCTACATTATCCTCATTTTACAGATGACAAAAATGAGACTCAGAAAATGAAGTGGTGTGCCTAAGGTCACATGGCTGGTCAGTATAAGGTATGCTGCTGCTTTCAAAGAAAGCCAGAGCAAAAGAACATAAATGCCTCTGCTGGAAATATGGTTTAAAACATTTATGCGCAGGTAATACCTACTCAAAACATTTTATATAAAATGTTTTTTAAAATTTTGTTTAAAAACTGAAAGAGTCTTCTGGAGGGAGTGCAGCAATTTTTTAAATTATGAAATATTTCAAGCATATCAAGAAGTGCAGAGAGTATAAAAACTAGTGGGCTTTCACAAACATTCATGTCTTAAGAGTAATAAGAGCTACATCCTCACCAAAGGCGAGTGATCGAGAAAAATTTTAATTATAGTCTTTTAAATTCTTCTTAAACCGGGTGTCAACATGAAAGGAGTTAATTAACTCTCAAAAACCCACCATTTTTCTTTACCAAGAAAATTCAGAGAAAAGCTGTTTAGCTAGAATCTAAGGAAGAAAGCTAGACAAAGAATAAGGCAGCAAATCCCAAGCAGCAAATGCAATGCCAAGGCAATTGAAAGAAATATCACCACAACAAACCTGGGTTTCTGAGATACAAGGCTCCTTTTCTCCTTAACAGGCAGACGCCCCAGCCTGTCCCCCATCATCTACCTCGGGTTCTGCCTGATGTCCCCAGGCCCACAGAGGGTGGGCACACCAGAGGGACCCTTCAGCAAGAGATGACGTTCTACTGCAGAGTGAGATAAAATAAGAAATGACCACCGACAGGGGGGTAGAGAATGATCAAGACGAACAGCTGGACACATTGGAGCACTCAAGGGGTATTTAATTATCACACTCCAGGACCTGAGCACAAAACTGAAGTTTCACTATTAGATGTACCTTCAAGAAATTAACTTATCTTTGCTATTCATGTTGCTCTACAGAGAATTCTGTATTAACCCCTGATCTGAGATTCCTGAGTGACCTTTTCCTGGCCTTGTTGGTCAGAGAGGCTTAATTTAGCACCAAGGATTTAGCTGAATCCAATCCCAATTCTACAACAGACTTGATACACCAAAGACCTGTGACTAAAATGCACTTAGTCCATACATACTGTGGGGGCAGCCCCTAGTTTTTGGTATTTCAACACAGCCTGGTCAGAGCTGTTTCAGTTTTCAATTCTGCGCCTATCTTAGGTGTACAGTGTATGCGAAGATTGACAGTGGCCACCAATTCCTATTTTCCCACTGTCTCTGAACTCACCACAACAGAGTCTGAGAACAGACTCAGAAAAGTAATAGATTGATTGGAAATTCCAACCAGAACAGTGAGGAGAGCAAGACTTCAAAATCTCCAACGATTCTGGTTGGGCGTGAGCATAAAAGAGCAACAGAAAAACAAGTGCCACAGTGTACAGTTTAAGGTTTAAGTTTCTAGTTCAAAGCCCGGCGTGTACCAAGCTCTGGATACTGGCTGATGACACTGTGTATGTAATTTAATTTCCATGTGCCTCTGTTTCTTCATCTGTAAAATGGATAACTGGCAATAACAACATCTCTCTCTTAGAGGATTATTGGGAGAACTCAATGTTCATAAGACAGGGCAGGACCTGCCTCCTGGTGAACACTCAACTAATTACAGTTACTAGTATTATTATTGTATCTGGCTTTCTCCAAATTTTCCAGAAAAGTCTGTGTTTATAGAGGCGTGGACTGAACACAAGCCAGCATATCTATCACTGGATACCAATACTCAAAGACAGCTACAAGGGGACTTTCCTGGGGGTCCAGTGGTTTAAGAATCTGCCTTGCAATGCAGGGGACATGAGTTTGATCCCTGGGTAGGGAACTAAGATCCCACAAGCTGTACAGCAATTAAACCCAAGCGCTGCAACTACTGAGCGAGTGGCCACAACCAAAGGGTCCATGCGCTGCAACCAACGACCCCAGAGAACACACACAACGAATGTCTTCATGCTGCAACTAAGACCTGACACAACCAAATAAATAAATATTCTTAAAAAGAGAAATATTTATAATATGCAGTGCATTTAGCTCACATGAATAGAACTATAAAATGACATTGCAACATCCCTACTACAAGCTTACCACTCTCTCTTGCTAATTAGTATTTCTAAAAAGTGCCTTACTTTTAGGGCTTCCCTGGTGGCTCAGTGGTAAAGAATCTGCCTGTCACGCAGGAGACACGGGTTCGATCCCTGGTCCAAGAAGATCGCACATGCTGCAGAACAACTGAGTCTGTGCACTCCAACAATTGAGCCTGCGCTCTAGAGCTCTGGAGCTGCAACTGCTGAGCCCACATGCCGCATACTGAGGCCTGTGTGCCCTAGAGCCTGTGCTCAGCAACAAGAGAAGCCACTCAGTGATTGCCCACGCACCAGCAGCCCCTGCTCACAACTACAGGAAAGCCTGTGCAGCAAAGAAGACCCAGCACAGCCAAAAATAAAGTCAATAAATACAAATGTTAAAAAAAAAAATAAAAAAGTGTTTCATCTGTAAATATGTTATTGCTGTCACCTCAACCCTTGACTGTCTACTCACTGCATGAATCATCTCTGATGTTCTTGGATCTCTGCTGCCGCTGCTGCTAAGTCGCCTCAGTCGTGTCCGACTCTGTGCGACCCCATAGACGGCAGACAACCAGGCTCCACCATCTCTGGGATTCTCCAGGCAAGAACACTGGAGTGGGTTGCCATTTCCTTGGATCTCTACTTGGCTTAAACTCCTGAATTTTTATGCAGACTTCAGGACTATTTGTCAGACACATTTTAAATTCTTGGTATTTACACACTGGGGGGAAAAGGAAGTGTGACAGTGTTAGTCACTCAGGTGTGTCCAACTCTTTGTGACCCCATGGTCTGTCCATGAAATTCTCCAGGCAAGAATACTGGAGTGGGTTGCCATTCCCTTCTCCAAGGGATGTTCCTGACCCAGGGATCAAACCCAGGTCTCTTGCATTGCAGGTTGAGAAATTTTACCATCTGAGCTACCAGGGAGACCAGACATACAATGTCAGAATTGAAAACAACCTCCTAGTCTAATCCCTGATTTTACAACAACAACAACAAAAGAATATATATATATATATATATATATATATATATATATATAAAATAGTGAAGTTCAGAGGAATTAGTCCAAGCACCGTGGCCAAGAAAGAGCAGTCAAGGCAGGGCTGGAGCCCAGGTTCCTGATTCCTGGCCCTTGGGCTCCATACTGCATTGTGCAGAGACATGACTTCCAATCACTATGCAAATAATGACACAGTGAAGCATCCTGAGCTCAGGAACCCACTTTCTAACATTTCAGGAAAGAGCTTAACTTCCCAGGTTTCATTTAGTTTCATAGACAGTAAAACCCCAGAATTCCGGCTGGCTGATTCAAGGGATTCCCAAAAGCTTTACCACTGAGTAGTCTATTACAACCCCAGTGAATTCAAATGAGCCGTGGAGGGATTTCTGAATTCCTTAGTCTCACAGTCAAGGTAGAGGCATGGATTTAAATTCCGTAGAAGGAACAAAAACTGCATCGCTGACAGAATACTCATTTTCACTAAGATGTTTTCACTGAGAAGGTTACATTTCTTGGAACTAAAACACCAAAGGTAAGAGCAGGCTGAGAGGAGTTGGTGGGCAGTGGGGTATACAAGGAAAGTGCAGTTACCATTATTTAACTGATCTAGAAATAAGTTGTTAAAAATCAGAATCCTGGTAGTATTCTCACACTACCTAATGAATAAATATCAAGTAAATCAATCTATCTGAGTGCTCAAGAGTGGGATTAAAAAGTATTATCAACAGATTTAAATTGAAAGCTGGGAAATAAGATGGACAGAATATATTTCATCTGTTCTTCAAGTGATTCCAATAATGCAAAGAATCTTAAAAGAATTCACATAACCAAGTGGGAAATACATGTCTTCCATATAGTCAGCAGAACATTACACTAGTGTTCTTATGTTTTATTTGTTAGTTTATACTTTAGAATGACAGTTTTATTTGCTCTCTTCTATCTTGGAATCATTATTGGGTTTGGAAATGGTCATTCATTTTTAGGATTGTGACTACCATGCATGTGTGGATAGGAATTGAGCAGTTCAGGGCAACTCACCCAAAGACACAATTCAAACCTTGGAGAAGAACTGAGGTTACACAACTAGTTAATGACAGAAGCATTAACTCTCACTGTCTTTAAAGTAAGAATTAAAAGCCTGGAACTGACAATTTCATTTCTTCTTCACAACAATCCTATGAGGGTGGACCAATTAGCCCTGCTTTCCTACTAACAAATGGAAACTCTAAGAGGTTGTCCTTCATTCAAGTCATACAGAAAGAAAACTGATAATACTCAGAGCTAGCTCATAGTGGAAGCTAAAAATAGACAGAGTTCTTCTGGAAGCAAATTGGTGATACACATCAAAAGTCTTTAAGTTGTACACACTCGTTAGCATAGAAAGTGACCAGAAATAAATACAAGCATTTACATTTATGGATTCATTACAATATTATTAACAATACTGAAAAAAAACCAGAAATCAACAATAAGGGCTATTATGCCAGTGACATATTATGAAAGCATCAAAAATCATGGTTTCAAAGAATATGGAAAATGTGTCATGACATAGAGAAATGTTCACAGTATGTCCAAGGTCAGAATAATCTCAATTTTGTTTTTCAAAAATATACATATACATGCATATGTAAATATACACAAAGACATATGGAAGGATCCATATCAAAAGTTAAATGTAGATACACTGAGAAATATACGAATATGAGAAAATACGAATTTTAATACCATTGAAATATGTGCATTACCATATGTAAAACAATGACCAGTGCAAGTTTGATGCATGAACCAGGGAACTGAAAGCTAGTGCTCTGCGACAACCCAGAAGGATCGGGTGGGGAGAAAGGTCGGGGGTGGGGATCGGGGCCGGGGGGGTGGGGTGGAGGCGGGGGGGTGGGGGGGGGGTGGTGGGCCACGTGTATACCTGAGGCTGATTCATGTTGATGTATGACAAAAACCATCACAATATTGTAAAGTAATTATTCTCCAATTAAAATAATTAAAGATAAATGAAATAAAATAGATAACCAACAAGGACTAACTGAATAGCACAGGGAACTCTTCAATATTCTGTAATAACTAAAAGGGAAAAGAATTTGAAGAAGAGAAATCACAACCTTGCAATGAGTAACTGCATTGCTTTGCTGTATACTTGAAACTAACACAACGTTGTAAATCAACTATACTCCATTAAAAATAAAAATGTTAAAAACTCAAAGGAAGACACACATAATGAGAAACTTCCCTGGGAGTTTACCATAAAAAAATAAATAAATTTACATACCAAAAAAATGATTGCGAAGTAGTATTTAAAGAAACAAAACCTTACCCATACTGCTGCTATCTAAAATTTTTGTTTGGATAAATATTTAAAGACTTTCCTGGTGGTCCAGTGGAAAGGAGTCTACTTGCCAATGCAGGGGACACGGGTTCGATCCCCAGTCTGGGAAGGTTTCACATGCTGTGAAGCAACTAAGTCGGTACACCACAACTCAGCTCGTGCTCTAGAACCCGAGAGCTGTAACTAGCGAGCCGTGCAGGCCCTACAGCCCAAGCTCCTCAACAAAAGGAATGAGAAGCCCTTGAACTGCAACAAAGAGCAGCCTCCACTCGCTGCAACTTGAGAAAGCCCATGCCCAAAATGAACATCCAGTGCAGCCAAAAACAAGTAAATAAAATTCTAAAAAATATGTAAAAGGCTATTTACTTATGAAAATATACTTCTTATCAGAGAATTTCTCTTAATGCTAGTAATTATGTAAGCTTTTCAATGTGGCAGGTATGTTTCATATATATGCACTCAAACCTTGAAATAACCCCGTGTAGGACTATTATCACTCCATTTTAGAGGTGAGAAAATTGAACATCCAAGATGTCAAACGTGACATCTGAGAAATGAGAAAACCATTTACTAAGGGGCAATTCTCTAAAGCTTAACATTTGTTACCCACACAGGCAAAACCTTGTTTCACACCAAATAGTCTTTCTAAAGGCAGAACATACTAGGTTTTTAGTTCAGGAGTTGGCATCCGGAAAACGATTATTAGGATGTCTATAATTGCTTCAAAATATTTCAGCATGTGCAGCATAATATTATGGTGCATGTGTTATTCAAGTTACACACCAGGTAGTAAGTTGCCCTAACACAGGCTTCACCCTCCAGGCGTTGGCTATAAGTGTTCTAATCAGCAATCTCAATCTACAGAAACCTCAGTTACCTTTATCTGAAAACACCAGAGGCTTTGATAATTAGCAAAAGAAATGTCACAACTGTGAATTTTCACTGTTAACATTAGTGGCTTACTAACTAGCATGATGGATGTTAGAAACAGACTTCATTAACTCAATTAATGGAACTTGAGATGTGGGGATTAGCTCAAAATTCTAGAGACACACTCAACGTTGCAATGATGATTTGAGACTATTTAACAAGGCCTTCACCAGCCAACCTTAGGGATGGCACCCACAGTTTATGTCTAAATGGCCCTGTGGCCAGACACCGGATTAAAGATTCTGGCTACCTGACGTTATCTGTAAAACAGCTGAATCTCGCCTTAGGAATATCATCAGCTCCGTCTTCAGGGAACAAAGCACCCAGAAGGACAGAGATGTAATAAAACTTACAGAACAGGTAAAGTTACTTTGAGCTTACTTGTAAATGATTAATAAAGGGTCTGCACGTATTACAGAACTTTTTTATAAACTGGTAGCACAACTGTGAGGGTGCAGCTGACCCTCACCAATTATCTATTTCCAATAGGTACCAAAGAGACCTTAACTGTACATACAAATCACTGAAATGACTTTTCAAATGCCCATCTGGACTGCATATATAGTACCTCAGTATACTATACTATATACATACACACACACATATGTGTCTGTGGTTTGTATCTGTATATATGTGTGTGTGTGTGTATATATACACACACACACACACATATATATATATATATATATACACATACACACATATATATAGTATACAACGGGCTTCCCAGGTGGCACAAGTGGTAAAGAATCCGTCTACCAATGCAGGAGACAAAAGAGATGCAAGTTCAATTCCTGGGTTGGGAAGATCCCCTGAAGTAGGAAATGGCAACCCACTCCAGTATTCTTGCCTGGAAAATTCCATGGACAGAGAAGCTTGGTGGGCTACAGTCCATGGGGCTGCAGAGCGTTGGACAGGGCTGAGTGACTAACCACATCCACATACTGTACAGTGTAGAGTGTGCGTGTATATATAGGTTGTGTATGTATCCATATATAAAACAAAATATATATATATATATATGTATATATATACACACACACACACACACCAGCGTATACAGTATACAAGAACAGTATCTGTGGTCTCAGAGAATTATCTTCCACTACTGAAATGGATTTTGTAAGGCTCAAATAAGCTCACACCCTGAGGAAGCCACATATTCAGATCTCTTCAGCTGTACATGCCTAGTCCAGACCTTCTTCAAAACGACGCACAAATTGTTTGACTTGCCCACATTGTTTCAGTGGCAAATATTTCACAGGCTTTTGAATTCTACCTCTTTCTGCTTCAGCCTCCCGATCAACACAATAAGAATAATGATGGAACCAATAATGGGGCCTTGCCAGGAGAGTGGCTCAAATAACTAATTGTTTTATCACGCAGTGAAAATGTATTTCACAAACTTAAAAAAAAAAAAAAAAAAAAAAACCACCTCTGTGTGGGTGCATAGTGAAGGCCCTGCATTTCACAGCATTTGTATCATCCTAAAGTACTCGGACAACTGGACCAAAAAAGAACACGTGCATGACAAGACTGTTATCTCCTGTATTATCTCCTGCGCCTCTCCCAGAAAAGAGTGCGATTTACAAGAACCAGGTGGGAGTTCACTGAAAAGTCCCTTTGATTTTTGTTTGGAATTGGAGGGGTTTGTGGGGAGGGGGCGTTGCGGGGGTGGGAGTGGGGAAGAACTGGTGATTGTTTTGTTTTGATTTGGAGAGATGGAGGCAAAAACTACAAAAGATAGTTACACTCATTGCAGTACAAAGTATGCTTTCTCAATGGGGACAACACTGAAATAATTTGTTCATGGGAGTGAATAAAAAATATCTTACACTTATTAAGTATCTAGCAAAGATATAATACAGTACATACACAGATCATTAGGATACCTATGGTAGTAACATTTCATGAAGTGAGGGACAACTAGGAAAAAAATGCCTGAAAAGGATTAGTTGGGGCTGACAATAGAATGAAGACTGAGCAACACTGGCGGAGGGATGCCTTCTCAGGGCTGAGGATCACCTGCAGAGCCATGCCTGCCCCAGGGAATATCCTTATCTCTGCTTCCTGTTCTGAGGATTCCTGAGGTTGAATTTGACTGGCCTGGGTTACAAGTGTCCCAGATTTCCACCAACCCCTATTTTCCCTCAGATCCTCCTGTTTCCTTAGTTTTTTGAGTGTGCTTGCTTCCCTGGAGGCATATGTCTTTGGCATGCAGCATACTGCCTGTCCATGGCACTTTTTCAACACTTCCGGCCCATCCTCTGTAGGCCATCTTGGGCCAAAATTCTCCACCAGAACATGAAATCAGCACGAAGAGACAGAAACAATGGCAGAGTCAAGAGACAGGTGCGCGCCCTCCAGAATGAAGAAAGTACCTGCATGGCATGCTTGCTAGTGTCATCGGCCAAGGGTGTACTATAAAGAGCACTCACTTTCCTGAGAAAAACACACAGTAATGGTGCAGGCTTCTGCTGTCATGGATAAAGATAGACTGCTATCTCTAAAAGAAACTTTCAAGCAGTTTCTTGACAAATTAAACCCAGAATTACCATATACTCTGGCAAAGAACTGAAAGCAGAGATTTGAACAAATATTCACTTGCCTTTGTTCACTGCAGCATTTGTGTCAGAAAGGTACCCCCCAATTGCAGATCTCAAGGTGGTGAAGGGAAGAAAGAAAAGCAATCAAACAAGTGCCCAGAGGCAGAAAGGGAAAAAAAAAAGAGACCTCACCTTGCGGGTACGTATCTAGTACTAGGTTTTAATTTCTATACACAGAGATATATACTTCATGAGCACCTAGTTTTTCTCTTTCTGGAGGAAAAAAAGTCCCACCTTCATCACTGTTACCATGTCTGTTAGCCTCAAGCTCTAACCCATCCTCTTCCTTGAAGAAAGATAAATGCTATCTTTGTCTTACAGGAAACCACCAGAACAGAAAAACACGAGGCCAACAGAATTGGTTAGAATCAGCCAAACCCAAGATGGCAGAAGACCAGCCCTCCAGCAGACCCCGAGCCTCGTGACATGCTCATGGCAACATCAGCATGCTCAACGATACACCTACTAGCGCCATGACAGGGATCACCAGACACAGAAGGGAGAAAAAGAAGTGACACCCAGTTGCAGGAGGAAACCCACCTTTTCCCAGAAAACCAATGCATATGCTCCCTCTACCATTAACCCTGCCTTTAAAAATCTTGCCTTGATCACCCTCCACTTCCAGAAGTTGATTTGTGAACTAATTTCCTGCTTCTCCATTCTCTGGCCATCAAAGAGTTTGTGCTGTTTCAGTCTCAGCATCAGTTTTGTTATTGGCTATGTGAATCCAAATGGAAAAAGACACTTCGCCACTGAGGCAGGGGATTTCCAACAAGCTAGGGTCCAAGTGGGAGTCCATACAACCAATTTGGAAACACCACCACGAAACCGCCTCAGGAATAAAGTTCTAAAGAGAAAATTAGTTACCTAAAACACTCTAATGATGATTTCTACAGAAGCCTCTTATGCTGGCTCAGCTGTGAAGGTTTATCAGGAAGTCAGGCTGTCACCAGAAAACATCACTACTTGGATATTAGAACTGAAAAGCTAACTAATTAAACTAAGCCTCTTTAAAAAACTCCAAAAAGGCAAAAGCTAGCAGGAAAAATACATTTTTACTTTTGGGCATAATGAGAGGGAATTCAGAGGAACCACTTGGTTCCTCACTTTAAAAATTTAAAGTCACTTGACTTCTAGATAACAGTCCAGAAGCCAGCTGTGGACCTCTCAATGCATTCTATTGCCTTTTCACTCATTTATGTACAAATGCACTGAGCGCTGACCAAGGTATCATGGTCAGGGAGGACTGGGTTTAAGGTGAATAAAACAGTCGCTCTGCCAAGTGTCTAGTATTTCTGTGAGCACAGCCATCAAATGGCAGAAGTCTTGGGAGTGAGTATTCACCCATTCTACCATCGCTTTCCCTGGGAAATGACTCTCCAACCATGATCCATGTAGTCATGACAGAGGATTAGCCATAATTACACAACCTGGCTTCTACCCTCCTGGCCATGCATGACCCATGGAAGGCTAATGAGAGTCTCTTCCAGAGAATCTGGAAATGAAGAAATAAGCAGATAGGCTTTCTATTAAGCCAGAAATCTACGTAAGTGGTACACTTATGGAGGCCTATGTCACCCTATACAGCCTGTGAAGCAGAGAAAGCCAGACTGCAAAGCAAGAGAATCAAACAGATGCATAGACTTAAGGGCAAGAGCTAAAGAAGGAACATCACCTGGTTCCTGGCAGCTCTCAGTTCCAGTGCAGACCATTCTGAAGACTGCCAGCCTCACCACCCTTGTTGCTTGATATTGAGCTAGCCTAACATAAGTTTCTGTTATTCAAAACCAAGGAGCTCTAATAAATACACAGGGAATAGGACAACAACACAAATTCATCTAATACACAACACAGTGCTGAGGAGGCCAAATTTTGCCCCATTCATCTGAACACATCTTATATACTAAGTGGCAAGGGGTAAGACTTGTTGATACAAGATGGAAATTTGAGTCCCAGTCAGGCGGTGCAGTGGTAAACAATCTGCCTGCCAATGAAGGAGATGCCTGAGACACGGGTTCGATCCCTGGGTTAGGAAGATCCCCTGGAGGAGGAAATGGCCACCTGCTCCAGCATTTCTGCCTGGAAAATTCCATGGACAGAGGAGCCTGGTGGGCCACAGTCCATGGGGTCTCAAAGAGTTAGACATGACTGATCAACTGAGCATAGCACACTCCATCCTTTGCTAGTTCCGTGACCTTGAGTAAGTTCATTCAACCCACACTCAACACAGTTTCTGCCACAAAGCAGGTGCTCAATATATACATATATATGTATATATGCAAAAGTAAGGAACATGGGCAAGCAGCCACCTACACGCTAGGTGCACTTATCTCTTCAAGATAATTCTCATCAATAAAGTGGGATAATAAGGTCTACTTTATGTGTCTCACAGGATTACAATATATGCAATCACTGTATCAGTCAGTTTAGTTGCTCAGTTGTGTCCGACTCTGGGACCCCATGGACTGCAGCATGTCAGGCTTCCCGGTCCATCACCAACTCCTGAAGCTTGATCAAACTCATGTCCATCAAGTTGGTGATGCCATCCAACCATCACATCCTCTGTTGTCCCCTTCTCCTCCTGCATTCAATCTTTCCCAGCATCAGGGTCTTTTCCAATGAGTCAGTTTTTTGCATCAGGTGGCCAAAGTATTGGAGTTTCAGCTTCAGCATCAGTCCTTCCAATGAATATTCAGGACCGATTTCCTGTAGGATTGACTGGTTGGATTTCCTTGCAATCCAAGGGACTCTCAAGAGTCTTCTTCAACACCACAATTCAAAAGCATGAATTCTTCAGAGCTCAGCTTTCTTTAGAGTCCAACTCTCACATCCATACATGACTACTGGAAAAACCATAGCCTTGACTATATGGAACTTTGCTGGTAAAGTAATGTCTCTGCTTTTTAATATGCTAAGTTGGTCTTAGCTTTTCTTCCAAGGAGCAAGCGTCTTTTAATTTCATGGCTGCAGTCACCATCTACAGTGATTTTGGAGCCAAAAAAAATAAAGTCTGTCACTGTTTCCCCATCTATTTGCCATGAAATGATGGAACCAGATGTCATGATCTTCGTTTTCTGAATGTTGAGTTTTAAGCCAACCTTTTCGCCCTCCTCACTGTATGATTAGGTTTTTAATAGGCTCAGAATGATGGGTGGGTCAAATAGAGACCCACTTAGAATAACCAAACAATATTTATTTATCTAAAGCAAGGGCTGGTAAACTATAGCCCACAAGGCCAAATCCAGTCATGACCTGTGCTTGCATGGTCCACAAAAGAATGGTTTTTATAAATGAACATTTGCAACCAATTTCATTGTAGGGAACACTAATTTTTAACCTCAACTCAGGTAAACAGACTGGTTCCAAATCGAGAAAGGAGTATGTCAAGGCTGTATATTGTCACCCTGCTTATTTAACTTATATGCAGAGTGAGTGAGTTGCTCAGTCATGCCTGACTCTTTGCAACCCCATGGACTGTAGCCTGCCAGGCTCCTCTGTCCACGGAATTCTCTAGGCACGATTACTGGAGTGGGTTGCCATTTCTTTCTCCATATATGCAGAGTACATCGTGTGGTATGCCAGGATGGGTAAAGCACAAACTGGAATCAAGATTACTGGGAGAAATATCAATAACCTCAGATATGCAGATGACACCACCCTTATGGCAGAAAGCAAAGAAGAACTAAAGAGCCCCTTGATGAAAGTGAAAAAGGAGAGTGAAAAACTGGTCCCATCATTTCATGGCAAATAAATGGGGAAACAATGGAAACAGTGAGAGACTTTATTTTCTTGGGCTCTAAAATCACTGCAAATGGTGACTGCAGCCATGAAATTAAAAGACGCTTGCTCCTTGGAAGAAAAGCTAAGACAAACCTAGAAAGCATATTAAAAAGCAGAGACATTACTTTGCCAACAAAGGTCCGTCTAGTTGAAGGTATGGTTTTCCAGTAGTCATGTATGGATGTGAGAGTTGGACTATAAAGAAAGCTGAGCTCCGAAGAATTGATGCTTTTGAATTGTGGTGTTGAAAAAGACTCTTGAGAGTCCCTTGGCTAGCAAGAAGATCCAACCAGTCCATCCTAAAGGAAATCAGTCCTGAATATTCATTGGAAGGACTGATGCTGAAACTGAAACTCCAATACTTTGGCCACCTGAAGTGAAGAACTGACTCATTGGAAAAGACCCTGATGCTGCGAAAGATTGAATGCAGGAGGAGAAGGGGACAACAGAGGATGCGATGGTTGAATGGCATCACCAACTCGATAGACATGAGTTTGAGTAAGCTCCGGGAGTTGGTGTTGGACAGGAAAGCCTGGCATGCTGCGATCCATGGGGTCCCAAAGAGTCGGACACAACTGAGTGACTGAACTGAACAGGTAAATATTATCTCTCCCCAAAAATAATTCCATTTTTTTAAAAATTATATGCTTAGTAGATTTGTATTATAAAAACTATACTCAATTACTATCATTATATTTTAATTTTTTCAATTAAAAATATGTGCGAATTTATTTCTCTTGTTACAAAGCACCTACACAGTATTTTGATGTTGCCTCTTGGCCCATAAAGTCTTAACATGTTGACTATCTGGCTCTTTACAGAAATGAATTAGGAAAAGGCAACCCACTCTAGTCTTCTTGCCTGGAAAATTCCATGGCCAGAGAAGCTTGGCAGGCTACAGTGCATAGGGTCGCATAGAGTTGGACATGACTCAGCACACATGCACTTTACAGAAAAAGTCTGCCACTTCTAATCTAAACAATGTCCAAAAAGTCAACTCAGTCAGGGGCATGGCAACAAAGTTATTTTTCTCATCAGCACTATTATTCTTAGACAGCAATTTTGCAGAACATGGGGCTGTTTACAAATGCATTATTTTGCAGTATAGCAGGAAAAATCTGCCATAATGTCTGCCAAAATGCCATACTGTCGTCATAATCACAACAGCCCTTCCAGAAGCTCAAATACCTGCTTCAAGCCCAGGCTTAAAAAGGCCGGGCCAGTCTGGCCATGTGCTCACCAGGGTCAGGAACACATCATTAATCTCAACAGTATGTCTGTGCAGTACAGTACGGTACCAAATACTCATTCATCACCCTCAGCCTCTCAGACTAACACGTTGTGGTCCAGGTTCATTACTGAACCTAGATCTGTAAGACAAAAACAATGGTTCATTACCCAGAAATTCTCTGGGGTCATAATGATAGATCTGTAGACCAGCCATTAAGTCTGCCCCAAAAACAAAACTAGGTAACATATGCATCAGACCTGAGCAAACCCTGGAAATAAGTAATTATGTCCATCATCATAATTAATAACAATAATAATGACAATTAAACAATTTTTAATATAATATGGGCTTCCCTGGTGGCTCAGATGGCAGAGTCCACTTGCAATGCAGGAGACCCAGGTTCGATCCCTGGGTCGGGAAGATTCCCTGGAGGAGGGAATAGCTACCCACCCCAATATCCTTGCCTGGAAAATTTCATGGACAGAGGAGCCTGGTGGGCTAAATAATAATAAAACAATTCTAAACTATTTACACTTGCAGTAGGCATGTAAAGGTACATGAGAAATGAACTTTCCTAGGCAAGAAAATAGGATATAACAATCTTAGATGTAATGCTATACAAAACAGGTGAAAAACAGAATAGTTTGGGACTTCCCTGGTGGTCCACTGGTTAAGATTTTGCCTTCCAGTGCAGGGGGTATGGGTTCGATCCCTGGCTGGGGAACTGAGATCCCACATGCAGCAGAGTGTGGCCAAAAATTAAAATATAATACATGAATACAACATTGTAAATGAACCAAAAAAATTAAAAGCAGAATTGTTCTACTTAGAACAGGGTAACATAGGACCACAGAACTCCAGGGTGGCCTCTGAACACCATTCATGGACACCTAAGCTCCCACAGGTACAGGGGTTGAAAACCATAATAAAAGATAATCAGGAGCTCCAGAGGTACGTCTTCTTCATCCACAACATCAGGACAAGAATAACAGCTATTTCCAAAATTTGCGAGCATTAAGTGAATTAATGATTAAATATTCTTTTTACTGAGTAGCACATAGGAAGTGAAGTGAAGTGAAGTTGCTTCAGTCGTGTCCTACTCTTTGCAACCCCGTGGACTGTAACCTACCAGGCTCTTCCATCCATGGGATTCTCCAGGCAAGAATACTGGAGTGGGTTGCCATTTCCTTCTCCAGGGGATCTTCCCAACCCAGGGATTGAACCCGGGTCTCCTGCCTTGCAGGCAGACACTTTAACCTCTGAGCCACCAGGGAAGCGCAACACATGGGAAGCACCCCATAAATATTATGTATTATTGTCATTTTTATAAACAGTTGTCATCATATTATATATATTGTAAACATAATTATTCACTTTGATTTATTTCTCTTCATTAGACTGTAAGTATTCCCATATTATTACATATTCTTCATTGGCCTATTTTTAATTTAATGAGACACAAATGGCACTTTAGTTTCACTTTGATTTGGATTCATGTAATAATTAGTGAGGGTAATTATCTTTGTATATATTTGTTTATTAACGATATATTTTCTTGTTATGTCTGTTCAAGAATCTTGTTCAAGAATCCAATGGGAAACTCCATAATTTTCTAAAATTAATATTGATTAAGAGTGAAAGGAAGCTTACCTTCTGGACACCCTGTCTTAAAAATGACCTAGCAAAAGACTCCAAAACGCAGTTGAGAAAACCAGCCCCTGTGATTGAAATTCTGCCTTTCTGAATGAACTCTGTCCTGCAAAAAACAAAAATATACACCCTTGGTGTCATTTCTATATTTGAATATTTAAATTACAGGGGTTTCCAACAGCATAATTACCATTTGTAATCAACACAAAATAATATCCATAGTAATTCAATAATTGCCTATTAGGACAAAAGATCTTATTAAAAAGAGACTTCTAGTTTATATAACATAAGCAATGTACTATACTCAAATTAAAAACTATTCATTTCAAATCGCTAAGACAGTATATCTTTAAAGTCTTCACCATGCACAAAAAAACTGTCACTATGTGAGGTAATGGATGTGTTAACTAACCTTATTGTGATTATTTTGTAATATATACATATTTCAAAACATTACACCATACATCTTAAACTTACACAATATTACATGCCAATTGCATCTCAATAAAGTTGGAAAGAAGAGAAAATAAATGGGCACATTATTCTGATTATAAAACCTATATAAAACACAAGTTTTATTTATACCTAACAAATCATTTAATGATTAAAATGTGATAGGACAGTCAAAAAGCTTTAAGAATTTCTACTACAATAAATTTGACTGATTCTAAGCAAATATATTCTGGAATGCGAAGTCAAGTGGGCCTTAGGAAGCAATACTACAAACAAAGCTAGTGGAGGTGACGGAATTCCAGTTGAGCTATTTCAAATCCTAAAAGATGATGCTGTGAAAGTGCTGCACTCAAGATGCCAGAAAATTTGGAAAACTCAGGAGTGTTTACAGGACTGGAAAAGGTCAGTTTTCATTCAAATCCCAAAGAAAGGCAATGCCAAAGAATGCTCAAACTACCACACAATTGGACTCACCTAACACGCTAACAAAGTAATGCTAAAACTCTCCAAGCCAGGCTTCAACAGTACGTGAACTGTGAACTTCCAGATGTTCAATCTGGATTTAGAAAAGGCAGAGGAACCAGAGATCAAATTGTCAACATCCACTGGATCATGGAAAAAGCAACAGAGTTTCAGAAAAACATCTACCTCTGCTTTATTGACTATGCCAAAGCCTTTGACTGTGTGGATCACTACAAACTGTGGAAAATTCTGAAAGAGATGGGAGTACCAGACCACCTGACCTGCCTCCTGAGAAATCTGTATGCAGGTCAAGAAGCAACAGTTAAAACTGGACATGGAAAAAACAGACTGGTTCCAAATTGGGAAAGGAATACATCAAGGCTGTATATTGTCACCCTGTTTATTTAACTTATATGCAGAGTACATCATGCAAAATGCTGAGCTGGATGAAGCACAAGCTGGAATCAAGATTGCCAGGAGAAATATCAATAACCTCAGATATGCAAATGACACCACTCTTATGGCAGAAAGCAAAGAAGAACTAAAGAGACCCTTGATGAAAGTGAAAGAAGAGAGTGAAAAAGTTGGCTTAGAACTCAACATTCAGAAAACTAAGATCATGGCATCCAGTCCCATCACTTCATGGCAAATAGATGGGGAAACAATGGAAACAGTGACAGACTTTATTTTGGGGGGCTCCAAAATCACTGTAGATGGTGACTGCAGCCATGAAATTAAAAGACACTTGCTCCTTGGGAGAAAAGTTATGACCAACCTAGACAGCATATTAAAAAGAAGAGAGATTACTTTGCCAACAAAGGTCTGTCTAGTCAAGGCTATGGTTTTTCCAGTAGTCATGTATGGATGTGAGAGTTGGACCATAAAGAAAGCTGAGCTCTGAAGAATTGATGCTTTTGAATTGTGGTGTTGAAGAAGACTCTTTAGAGTCCCTTGGACTGCAAGGAGATCCAACCAGTCCATCCTAAAGGAAATCAGTCCTAAATATTCATTGGAATGACTGATGCTGAAGATGAAACTTCAATACTTTGGCCACATGATGCAAAGAACTGACTCATTGGAAAAGACCCTGATGCGCTGGGAAAGATTGAAGGTGGGAGGAGAAAGGGATGACAGAGGATGAGATGGTTGGATGGCATCACCGACTCAATGGACGTGAGTTTGAGTAAACTCCAGGAGTTGGTGATGGACAGGGGAGGCCTGGCGTGCTGCAATTCACGGGGTCACAAAGAGTCGGACACAACTGAGCGACTGAACTGACTGAAGTAAATATATACATATATCCTCATCCCATGCTACAAAATATTTTGTTAAAATTAAGTCTGAGACAATTATCAGCTTGAGTAGATTACTTAGATTCTCTTAAGTCAGTTTCCTCCCCATATAAATTAGAAATAATTATAGCATCTTACTTTTACAACCAGTGCCAGAAATAAATAAACACATACATACAACAGGAACATGAACAGCTCCTGACACATAGTAAAGAACTTATTAAATGTTAGGCAGCCACCATTCCTAACGAGAGACAGACAGAAATAGGAAAGAAGCCTGGAATGACTTCTTTAATCTTTGATTAGAAAAGGAGGTGAGGGACTTCCCTGGAGGTCCAGCAGCTAACATTCTGTGCTCAAAGATCTCGTGTGTCACACTAAGACCAGGCAGTCAAATAAATAAACAAAAATAAATATTAAAAAAGTATTGCCCCTACTTTCTTATATCTCTAAGAAAAGGAAATGGGAGCCGCATCTCCCATAGGTGTACTTGGGAGTGTGTGTATATGTATATATGAACACATTCACTAAGAAACATATTAAGAAAATCATGAAATCAAAAAGCTGTGATTTGGGTAAAAATAGTTAGTATAACCCTTAATTTCGGAGAAGGCAATGGCAACCCACTCCAGTACTCTTGCCTGGAAAATCCCATGGACGGAGGAGCCTGGTGGGCTGCAGTCCATGGGGTCGCTAAGAGTCAGACATGACTGAGCAACTTCACTTTCAATTTTCACTTTCATGCATTGGAGAAGGAAATGGCAACCCACTCCAGTGTTCTTGCCTGTAGAATCCAAGGGACAGGGGAGCCTGGTGGGCTGCCATCTATGGGGCTGCACAGAGTCGGACACGACTGAAGCGACTTAGCAGCAGCATCAGCAGCAGCAACAGCAGCAGGATAACCCTTAATTAGATCTATCTAAATCTCTAATAGCGGTAGCCTCCACATTTAGACGATGCAGACTAAAAGGAAACCTTCAGAACACTTCTCTCTCTCTCGCTCCCTCCCTCCCTCCATCTCTCCCTCCTCCTCTCTTTCACATACATACACAGTTATCCTAGCCAATCTCACAAATATTCTAGGCAAAGTAGCTTCCACCTCTTAGATCTAAGCCTATTTAAAATGATTTGCCCATGTAAAACTATATCCTAGTGACATTAATCTTTCCTGTCTTTGTTCCAGATTAAGTCAGAGTAGAATTTTAGTGATTTTAATATTTAAAAATGAAAAGTTGAGCAGTCCTACACTCTAGGGAGAAATGTACTCTTCAGTCTGCAAGGAAAATGTAGGTGAGGGATTAATATAAGTCTCACTTACATCATATTCTAACCAATATTTCTTTCCACCATTTTTGGGAGAAGTAAATGCTCAGAAAAGCACTCTCAGGCTTACCCACATATCAGAGAATAACAGGGCAGTAAAGCAGGGTCATGACCTTGCCATCAGTGAGATGAGAGTTTATCCTATTATATTTTAAGACTTTCATAGAAGGAACTGCTGTATTTTCTCTCAATAACTCATTGACAAAGCATATCAGATATTTTCTTCTTAATACACATAGCTAATCTAAATCCCTCATGCCAGGTAAGCCTCCATTTAAGTTCCAGCACAAAACACAGTAGCTTACACAACAACTTATAGTTTAATTTCAGTTCTTTAAAAAAAAAAGAAAGAGAGAGAAAGGCAAGATGGATGGATGAGTATATGAACAGATAGACAAGTGGACAGAGTTAAAATATGAACAGACTCTCTGGGCATTAGAATTATCGGTGCTATGTATTTACTTTGTTCTTTTTACTAATTTTCTGTAATAAAGATGTATTACTCGGCAATCACTAAAAATATTACTAATAAATCCTTAAGCATCATTTTCATATAAACAGTCATCTTTAACAGGCTCTGCGCAACCATGAACCATTTTCAGCATAGGGACATGCTAACTTCTGACTTAACTCCTTCATTTAAAGTCTCATTAAGTCACCTCTCGGCTTTCCTTTTCCCATACTACATAACTCCAGTTCTTTGTGCTTTTTGTCCTATGACTTTCTCCTTGACCCCAAGCTTTAAGCAACTGATGTTTGACTCAAGAGATATAAAGATGATTCAAGTTTTCCTACGCCTGTCTCTATTCAGCCTAAAGGAATGACTGCATCCATTCACGATGTTATATACTCATGGTCACGTGCACTCTTCAAAAAACTGTACAGTGAAACTGTGTATTATATATCAGACACAGTATTATCTTCTAAGGTTGTCACTCTTAATATGTTTTCTTTCTTTTACACATGAGGAAACGGTGGTAGAAGTTAAATAACTTGCCTGAGGTCACAGCCTGGCATCATGCAGACACATATATACGGGCTCAAAACCCTAGCCCTGCCCCTATCTCAGTGAAGGAGACAACCATCGTCCCAGGCTATGAGATTAGAAATCTCAGCAACAGGTTACATGGCTCTTTTTTCTAATCCATCCAAACATTCACTCAGTCCCCAGATTGTGTTTATTTTACCTCTCAAGTCCCTCAACAGTGCACGCCATTCTCTCTCTTGCTGCTGCTACTGTCTGGGTTTAGCACAGCACTGTCTCTTCAGGACCACAACGGCCTCCTGATGGGGTTCCTGCCTCCAGTATGGGCTCCCCATAATTCACACTGCCCCATCAGCTTCCTAAGCACATCCTGACCTTGTCTCTGTTCACCAAGGCACAGAGAATAAATCTTGCTTAGTGGAGATGCACCCACACTGTTACATGAAGCTGTTGTTAGTTTTCACTGCTGTATACTGTTCTATTGTTTGAAAACACTCCAGATTATCTATGCACTCTCCCGAAGATGGACATATAATATGGACTCAGTTTGGAGTTTTGTAAAGGAAACATTTATAACATATCCAGTTACATATGTACACAAGTGTCTATAGAGTGTCTTTGCTGTTGTTGTTCAGTCGCTCAGTCATGTCTGACACTTTGTGACTCCATGGACTACAACATGCCAGGCCTCCCTGTCCTTCACCATCTCCTGGAGTTTACTCAAACTGATGTACATTGAGCCAGTGATGCCATCCAACCATCTCAGCCTTGGTCGTTCCTTTCTCCTCCTGCCTTCAAACTTTCTCAGCATCAGGGTCCTTTCCAATGAGTTGGCTCCTCACGTCAGATGGCCAAAATATTGGAGCTTCAGCCT
Source organism: Bubalus kerabau (assembly GCF_029407905.1). Classification (NCBI taxonomy): domain Eukaryota; kingdom Metazoa; phylum Chordata; class Mammalia; order Artiodactyla; family Bovidae; genus Bubalus; species Bubalus kerabau. The sequence continues at coordinate 225,854,526 of NC_073624.1, forward strand.
CAGTATCAGTCCTTCCAATCAGTCCTTCCAGGACACCTGCTGACTCTGACTCCACTCTCCCCACAGGAAGCTGATGCACATTGCCTTCAACAACATGAACCCCTTTTCCATGAAACATCTGCGCCAGCTGTGGGCAGCCCTCCGGGAGCGGCTGGAGGCCAAGCTGAACAAACTAGAGCAGCTCAAGGCCGAGCACCTGGAAACCTGGGCAGCCCAGGGCAGGGTCTGATTTTGTTGAGGATTGACTGGTTTGATCTCCTTGCAGTCCAATGAACTGTCAGGAGTCTCCTTCAACACCACAGTTGGAAAGCATCAATTCTCCGGTACTCAGCCTTCTTTATGATCCAAATCTCACATCCATACATGACTACTATAAAAACCATAGTTTTGACTATATGGATCTTTGTCAGCAAAGTTATTTCTCTGCTTTTTAATATGTTGTCTAGGTTTGTCATAGCTTTTCTTCCAAGGAATAAGTGTCTTTTAATTTCATGGCTGCAATCACTGTCCACAGTGATTTTGGAGCCCAAGAAAATAAAGTATGTCATTATTTCCATTGTTTTCCCATCTATCTGCCTAGTGGTCAAATATCTGGGTCACTGGACATGTACAGTTTCAACTTTAAAAAAAAAAAATGCTACAGTTTTCTAAATGGTCGGACTGGGTTGGTCAAAAAGTCCATTCAGGGTTTTCTGCATGATGATATGGCAAAATCCAAATGAACTTTTTGGCCAACCCAATATCTATATATATATTTTTCTTTACTGTATCATTTCCAATTGCAATGACTAGCACATGGTAGGAAATCAATAATGCATTAGGAAGAGAAGAATGGAGAGGAGGAGGGAGGGTAAGGAAGAAGTAGGGAAGAAGCAAAAGAAGGAGAAATTTATAGTACATCTCAATACTTTGGTCAGGGAGATTGAACCAAATGTCTCAGGAGCTCACTCGTAGTTGTCAGTAGAAGGCAGCCTTTACCTGACTGAGAGATAAGCTGCTGTTATTGCTGCTGCTAGGTCGTTTCAGTCGTGTCCGACTCTGTGCGACCCCATAGACGGCAGCCCACCAGGCTCCCCCGTCCCTGGGATTCTTCAGGCAAGAACACTGGAGTGGGTTGCCATTTCCTTCTCCAATGCATGAAAGTGAAAGTGAAAGTGAAGTCGCTTAGTCATGTCCGACTCTTAGCGACCCCATGGACTGCAGCCTACCAGGCCCTTCTACCCATGGGATTTTCCAGGCAAGAGTACTGGAGTGGGGTGCCACTGCCTTCTCCAAGAGATAAGCTAGCCCAATATCTGGAACCTTGTTTAAAAAGGAGGCTCACTCATTCATAGGACAAACATATGCTATGTTAAGTCGCTTCAGTCGCATCCAACTCTGTGCGACCCCATAGACGGCAGCCCACCAGACTCCGCCATCCCTGGGATTTTCTCAGCAAGAGTACTGGAGTGGGTTGCCACCTATAACTAAGTGGTAAAGAAGCCACCTGCTAACATAGGCAACGCGGTTGGATCCCTGGGTCTGGAAGACACACTAGAGAAGGAAATGGCAACCCACTCCAGTATTCTTGCCTGGAGCATTCCATGGACAGAGGACTCAGATGGGCTACTGTCCATGGGGTCATAAAGACTCAAACACAACTTAAGAAACTGAGCACACAAGAACCTGAATCCCATCTATCGCTTTGTCCACAGGCAAACAGAATTCTACACAGAACACACTGGAATCATGACAGAGAGCACACAGCTCAAAGGCTGGAACTCCTCTGTGACAGTGAATGACAGTTTATACCATCAGTCTCCGAGGTTGGCTCATGTAAAAATGTGGTTCCTTCTGAACTGGAGAAAATGAAATAGTTCAGAGGAAATATGGATCAGGAATTAATCCCCAGGGTGTACAGCCACCAGCAAGGAATCCATAAAATGGCTTTTTCCAGGAAAGCAAAAGCTCATAATGAGATCCTGTCCCTGAGTTACTGACTGGCTGGGTATGGCAAATCTGGCCTAATTGTTTTCACAATAGGAATTTAATTTTGAAGTGTCTTTGATGAGAAAAAAAAAGGTTCCATGGATACGCTTGAGATGACATCTCAGTTCTAACTGAGATGTTTTTGACATTCTGTAACCAACACAGAGGGGTGGCCCAAAGGACAAGCAGAGTCTGAGGGTCGGATTGCCTGTCCATGCCCTCCTAACCCCCTGGGCCTGACATTGCTGCAGAGACTGTCCTGCACTCCACCACACCAGGACACATGGTCCCCCCAAAGCCTTACCAAATCCACCAACAAAACCGTGCTTCCTCAGGGCCCCAATTCAACTTACAGGGTTCTCAATAAGCACTAAGCAGTTTTTAACCTTACCACAAACCCACATAATTTTATACACATTGCTTATATTTTATATTTTTGTGTGTATTAAATATATACATACATGTATATTTATATATATTTATACAGGACATAGATGAGGCCTGTGGCCCCTGCAGTCGGATGGCTTGGACTCATATCTGCTCTCTAACACAGAATGGGACTCGTCCACATAGGTAAGTTCCTGAAGCCCCGTCTCCTCTATAAAATGGGGTTAATCATATCTACTCAAAGATTGTTCCAAAGGTGAATAAGAAATATGTAAGGTAATACTCAAGGTAATATAGTAAACATTCAATACAAGTTAGTTAATCACACTAACACTGGTAGTAATAATGCTATTAAACTGCTACCACATTTGCAGAAAGAGGGGCACAGTGTCCTAGAAAGTAAATGCCCACAGAAGAAATCCAGCTCCAGTAAACTCCAAAGTATTTCCAGTCCATCAGCATCTAGGTGGCACTCAATCCTCATAAACCACCTGGCAGGGAGTCCTTCCCTCCCCGTGCTGGCATTCTGGAGCTCGGAGCTCCAGACCCTCCATCTTTCGAGCCTTTCCTCCCATGCTGCTGCTGCTGCTGAGTCACTTCATTCGTGTCCAACTCTGTGTGACACTATGGACTGTAGCCCACCAGGCTCCTCTGTCTGTGGAATTCTCCCGGCAAGAATGCTGGAGTGGATCGCCATGCCCTCCTCCAGGGGATCTTCTCAACTCAGGGATCAACCTGGGTCTTCTGCATTACAGTCAGATTCTTTACCACTGAGCCACACGGAAGCCCTCCCATGCTGCTATCGCATATCAAATGCCAGCCCAGCAGTCACAGAGACCAAACAGTCTGCTGGTCTCTATAACCTCCACTCCTAAAGTCCTTCCCCCTGAGCTGCTCTCTTTTAACCTGTTCTAGGAACCAATGGGTTGCTATCTAAGTGATTAGCCATGATCAGCAGCAGGGAGTAAGTAACAGTGGATCTCAGGAGCAGGAGCAGGTATATATTGCAGGGCAGGGTGGCTCAGCCTCTTAAAATACAGCAAATTTTCACAATCTGTCTTATTAATAGCCTGCTATGGAGAAGCGCTGTATTAATACAGTGCTTCGATACACGTCTTTCAATTCTCACCATCTATCTTAGGACATAGATAATATTAACCCCATTTTACAGATGAAAACACTGAGGCTTAGAGAGGCGAACTGGCTAAGGTCACACAAAAGTAAACACATGGCCACTTTTTGAATCCACACAGTTAACATCTGTTCCCACATCCCTTCCCATAACCGTGTGACCTAGGAAGGTGCCTATTCAGTGCAAGTTCACTGGCATCCTGAGTGATAGGCAAAGCTTGACAATATACAAGTTTGTGGACTGGTCTAACTGGAGGCTTGTCTTGGCATACTGGGCCCACCATTGAGTGCATCCCATTCAGGCTGGCTTCAAGGATGTGTGCTCTACAGGGTGGCACAGTCCTCCACCATCAGAAGGGCTACACATTTAGCTGAATGCGCCAGTCACTGTTTCAAAGTTCCTAACTCTTTTTTAACAGGGGACTCTGCCTTTTCATTTTGCACTGGCTCCTGCAAATTATGTAGCTGTTCCTGATCCCATTTCAAATGTTGGTCTGTACAGCCCTGCCAAGTCCCCTGGAAGTTTTCTGAGATGCTTAGGCATACATACTTTAGTTTAGCAATACCTAATAAAACCCTCAAACATACGTAAACCTTTGGACCCATAGTATCTACCTCTAACAATGGGCTTTGAGCAAAAAAAATCTTAGATGAGGGTATAGACCAGCCTACAAAGATTCTCATCACATGACTATCTATAAGAGCAAATAATGCAATTCCCAATAATTAAGCACATTAGAATAAGTTTATCCAATAAACAAACTGAACAGCCATTTTAAAAAATCATTTTAAAGTGACACATTTAATAAGGAAAGACAGTCCCAAAGGTAATGTTAAATTAATGTAAAAGTCAGAATACCACGTACAGCATGTTACATGTCTGTAAAAATGATTTGTTCTGCAGAATAAGTAAATGAATTATAGCAACTGCAGTATTCTCCTACCACAGAATGCTCCAGAGTAATGGGAAAAGAACAAACTGCTGACCCCTAAAGTCTACCAGGTGGACTGTCAGCAGGTTCCTGGCCACAGCCCCAAAAGGCCTTTAGGTTGTTCCGCGTGGCATCAATTCTTGGTTGATATTAATGAAACACTGTAATTTTTAACACCCAAACTTTTTATTTACTAGAGAAGAATGGAGGAAGGGAAAGGAAGAGAAAGGAAGGGAAAGGAAGGAAAGGGATAAAGATAAAAAGAAGAGAAAGAGATGAAGGAAGGGAGAGGGAGGGAGGGAGGAGGAAGGAAATTAAACCGGCATCTCTGTTCCATAAAAGATTCCAGAGGAGTTCATTCAAATTTCACTAAACTTTTCAACAGGGTGTTTCTGCCAAAAAGTGTTTACTGTCTGCTGGAGAGCCAGATAATCAACTGGCCCTGCTTTATAAGATTAACAGGAACTATGCAGAAAACAGAGTTGCAAAAGGAGTGCCAGCTGTATGTCTGCTTTCCACTGGAACCACAGGACACTGATGAGTTATTACGGGTTCTTAAATCTAGAAGCTCCACAGACTTACCTGGAAAATGTTAAATATATTAATTCCCAGGAGCCAGCCCAGGCCAACAAAACAAGAATCACAGCAACAAATCCACATGTTTAAACACCCCTCAATGCTGCACTAATATACAACACAAAACCAAAGGGCAAAGGAGGAGGGGAGGAAAAATAATCAATAGACATTCACTAAGATATTTCAAAAGCCCTTACTTGTAAATGGCACAGAATGCTCTCCTGGCTAAACACCATTGTTCCAGTTCAGTCATCACTTCCATTTTCAATAAAACAGCTTACTGCACTTGTCAAAGTTAGTACCTTTAAGGCACCACACCACTCTGAAAACAGCATTTATTCACCATTACAACCTACATTATCTAGTGCTTTATACTCTCCAAGTGTAGAGCATTCCCATTTATTATCTTATTAAATCTCCACAGAACTCTTGTGAGGGCATCCCTGGTGGCTCAGCTGGTAAAGAAGCACCTTCAATGCAGGAGACCTGGGTTTGATCCTTGGGTTGGGACGATCCCCTGGAGAAGGGAAAGGCTACCCACTCCAGTATTCTGGCCTGGAGAATTCTATGGACTGTATAGTCCATGGGGTCGCAAAGAGTCGGACACGACTGAGCGACTTTGACTCACTCTTGTGAGGGAGCTCAGGACAGCTTGAGCCCTCTTTCCGGAGTCCGACAGCAAGTAATGACTGAGCAGGAAAAAGTGGAAGAGAAGTACTCTGTATTACCGGGTTCAAGATTCCCTCTACAACGAATTTCCCAACAAACCCTTTCGGGCTTCCCTGATCTGCACGTATCCCTCCTGCCAGCGCCCTTTTTACTCCTCCTTATGTCCCCTTTTCAGCTCATAAGAAAGAAGGATTATCTGGCATTCATTCAACAAATGGCCACAGAGCCGTCTCTGTGAGCCCTGCACTGTGCCAGAGGTGGGGGTTCAGCAGGATGGGAAAGCAGAGAAGACCCTGATTATATGGATAACAATTATATCTATTGCAGGGGATTCTTACTGAGTGAAAAATAAGGCTCCTGCCCAGATACTATATTTACAGAAAAGGCCTTGGTTTTTCATGTTCAATAACTAGCAGCTCATTCTGCTAACTGTCTCATCGCTCACTGATACATGCGAAATTAAGGTCAATAGAATCAGAGGCATCTTGTTTGGGGGCATGAATACAGTGGGTTTTTTTGTTTTATTGTTTATTAGATAACAATACCCTCAAGCCCTTTATCATCACCATCAAGGCTTAGAAATAATTCCTAAGTAAAGTTGACAAAATCAGAATATTTTAATATATTTCAGTGAAAACAAGCTTGGAGGTCAACTAAAAAGGCCACTGTCAAACAAACACAAGGAAGTTACCTGTCAAATTTTCTCCTGGGGGAAAAAATACATCAGAATAGGGAAAAAATAGATACACAACAAGAAATGCCCAACAATTAGTCCCTAGAAACATGCAAATTAATTATACTATTTGTCAATCACCAAATGAATACTTGAGACTTGGGATGTTTTAATCCAGAAACTTAAAAAGTAAAAATGTTATATACCTTATTTAACAGCATGAAGAGTAATTTCAATAGTAACAAAAACTTATTGAACTAAGAACAGCTACTCATCTCAGTCATTTAATCTGTGTTTAAAGTTTTGATTTGGGCTTTTTTGTTTCTTTTACTATATTCCAGGAGAGACATTTTGGATATTTTATAAATGGCGAGTCAACATAACCAATGTTATTAACACACATGCTACTAGGCTGAAATCTCCGTATCTCAGAAATAAGGTTTGCAAGCATCAGTGGACAAGCCAAAGTTCTTAGACATGGACAGGTGAAGACATGGGCCATCACGATGCTTGATGCTGAGTATGGGATTATGATCTTGTCACTCAAAAGCAAAAGAAACCCAGCTCTATACTATCACAAACGGCATGAGTCTCCACTGACAGCGATAAAACTTAAATTCTGCTTCACGATAACAGGAACTTTTTATTTACCACCCAACACACACCGTTATGCTGAAAGGGCAAAGCCCAAGAAAATAGTTTTACAAGATGATTCTTTTAGAATTACACTACTTGGATAAAGTAAATGTTATTAAAACCAAATCTTCTGCATATCAATTACATTTCTACATGGTACAATAAAAATCTGTTACTAGTAAGAACCAGAAACTGACAGAAGTACATTTTAAAGTCTAGAAGCAAACACAAATTAGCAAGAAATTAATAAGTTTATCCTGGAATGGAAGGTTTCGGAGGGCAGAAACCATGACTTTTCATTCTGAAAAATCATAGAGTGAAGTAAGTCAGAAAGAGAAAACCAAATACTGTATATTAACGCATATATGTGGAATCTAGAAAAATGGTACAGTATGGACACCAAGGAGGTGAAAGAAGAGGTGGGGTGAATTGGGAGTGAATCAGATACACTACCATGTATAAAGCAGCTAACTAATGAGAACCTACTGTATAGCACAGGGAATGCTACTCAGTGCTCTGTGGTCTTCTAAAAGGGACGGAAATACAAAACAGAGCGATAAATGTGTATGTACAGCTGATTCACTTTCCTGTACAGCAGAAACTATACCACACTGCAAAGCAATTATACGCCAATAAAATTTTAAGTTAAAAAAAATCTAAAACAAAACACTCCATTCTCCACTTCCAAGAGTAAATAAATGCCTGTGCCTGCTTGCTAGGTCACTTCAGTCATGTCCAACTCTTTTGCAACCCCATGGACTATATAGTCCACCAGGATCCTCTGTCCATGGCATTCTCCAGGTAAGAATACTAGAGTGGGCAGCCACGCCCTCCTCCATGGGATCGTCCCAACCCAGGGGTCAAACTCACGTCTCTCATGTCTCCTACATTGGCAGGTGGGTTCTTTACCACTAGTGCCACCTGGGAAGCCAGTAAATGGCTGTATCCTACTCTATATAATAAAGTACATTCCCACAAAAGTTGACTTTTACTTTTTTTATCTTGGGTGGATTCATTTTTCTATTCTCTGATGTGGCCCAAGTGTCACAAGCTGTGCAGTGCATTGCCCCCAGCATCTCTGACTTTGAAAATCCAGGCAGTTCCTTAGAGCACCATGCAGCCTTGGATCTACAGCAGGTGGGGTCACAGCATAAGCCAAGAAGAGAACCCAAAATCCAGGGCAATTCAGTTGGAGTCAAACGCGTATGGGCTTCTCAGGTGGCTCAGTGGATAAAGAATCTGCCCGCAATGCAGGCGACGCAGAAGACACAGGTTTGATCCCTGGCTCAGGAAGATCCCCTGGAGGAGGGCATGGCAACTTACTCCAGTATTCTTGCCTGGAGAATCCCACGGACAGAGGAACCTGGCGGGCTGCCATCCACAGGATCCCAAAGAGTTGGACATGAGTGAAGTGACAGAGCATGCACACACACGTACAAACGCCTGCACTGACCCCTGCATGTTATGCTCTTCAGTGCTTCAATCTCACGCTGGAGCTAAAAGAGAAGGGTTCCTACTCCCATGACTCTCGAATTGAGGGACTTATAGCCCCAGAGATGGTGAGCCTGCAGAATGTAAAATCACAACATGAAATACTTCCCCGAAACATAATGGGAAACAACCATAATGTTTCAACATTAAAACAGTACACGCTCAGGATTAGAATCAAAAGATACATGAATTTTTAAGAAGATGAGGATAATAGCAGCAATAAAAGTCATGATGTTGAGCACTAATATTTATTGACCATTATTGGCAGGCACGGGTTTCCCTGGTGTCTCAGAGGGTAAAGAATCAGCTTGCAATGCAGGAGACACACGTTGAATCCCTGGGTCAGGAAGATCCCCTGGAGGAGGAAATGGTAACCCACTCCAGGATTATTGCCCGGGAGGAACTTTCCTGGTGGTCCAGTGGTAAAGAATCTGCCTTCAATGTAGGGGATGCAGGTTCCATCCCTGATCAGAGAACTAAGATCCCACATGCTGTGGGGCTACTGAGCATGTGCTCTGGAGTCCTCATGCCAGAACGAAGACCCACTCTAGTATTCTTGTCTGGAAAATCTCTCAGACAGAGGAGCCCAGAGGACTACGGTCCATGGGGTCACAAAGAGTCAGACATGACTTAGCAAGTAACACTTCACTTTCACTTCACTTTCATAGGCAAGCACTGCTCTAAGCTCTCTGTGTGTATAATCTCATTTGATCCTCACAGCAGCCCTCTGAGATAAGGATATTATCCCCAACATACAGATGAAGAAACTGAGGCTTAGAGCAGTGAAGTACATTTTGCAAGGACATATATTTTGTTTCCAAGGTTGTTTCTAACCCCAGAATCTAGTCATTTACTGTGACACAGGACAGGAAAGACCCTGCACAGGCCTGGAGGAGCCAGGCTGGTTGTGCAATGAAGCAGAGCTATGGTACGAACAAAGGAGCCAGGTATGGAAAGACGAGAGGCTGTGAGGGTGCCTTAGGGCTTGCTTTCCAGCTCCTGGTTCCTGTCTCTTGGGAGGCCTGATGACTGGTACAGAGCTACCTCTGTATTCACTTACTGAAGCAAGTTTCCATCACTTCCCAAAGCATAACGGAGACAATGGGTACCATGTTGAAGAGGAAATGTGAAGAGGAAAAAAGGTGTGCAGTGGTCTTTCTTACTACACTCCAGTGGTGTGTGTGCAGGCACCCCTCCATCTTCTACGCAGCTCATGTGTTTCAGAGGGAAGAGGACACCCCCTCCCCAACACCCACACTGCAGCTCCAGGGGCAGATGCTGACTGGTGAGGGCCAGTCAGCCCGTATCAGCCTCTGACCACTCTTATTGGTCCAGGAAGGAGCGGGTGATCGAGGCTGACTCAGAGACTCAGAGAAAGGCCATTTTCCCCACGGTTGGGATGGGTACTCTTGCGCTCACAGGTCTCTTTCCCTCACTTAAGTGAGGACAAATGTACGCCCGTGGAGGATTCATGTTGATGTATGGCAGAACCAATACAATATTGTAAAGTAAAAAAATAATAATAATAAAATAAATTTTTAAAAATAAAAACAAATTAAGACATGAGTCAGAAGCACCCACAAAAAAAAAAAAAAAGAGGACAAATAAGTGTGCTACTCTAGTTGCTCCTGACAGCTAAGAGCTAACCCAACTTGGAAAAAAATTAGATATACAGGGAAAGGTGGAGCCCAAAGAACAACAACTACGAAACTGCAGCCCACCTGGTTACGAGATAACAGAGCTCCTTACTGAGAGAAAGGGTAGTGTCATTGCCGGCAGCATAAATTCGAGAGCCAAATCGCCTGGATTTGAAGCTGATTCTGACACTTACTGGTCATATTAGCTAGTATAAGTTACTTAACTTCTCTAAGCCTCAGGTTGTAAAGGGGGATAAGAACAGTTCTAACCTCATGGAGTTTCTCTGAGGATTAAGTGAATTTACATATATAAATTCATAAATACATACATACATCAAGCCCTTAAAACAGTGTCTGGCATATAACAAACGTATATAAGTGATGGCTGGGTAAGTCAGGGTGTCTGTAATTTACTGTGGAAGGCAGCCTGATTAGAAGAGGGGACAGAATAAGTAGAGAGTAAGTATAAGAGGACATCTCTGAGGCACGCAGTACTAAGCTGAACTCTGGAAAAACTGAGATAAATGCAAAATATCACATCACTCCAGGCTCTGGAAAGGATGCCAATTCCATTCCATAAAAACTGCAGGAAGAAAATGTCTTACAAAGTTAACAAAGGAAGAAAGCATATTAGAAATACCCAGTTGTGTGATACACAGACACGGAAAGACCGATGGAGCTCTGCCCCCAAAAGATGCCACAACTGCAGAGACATCAGCAGGAGGCCAAAACTGGATTTATGTAGAGAGACGTGGCGCAAGGCTTAGCCAGAGTCTACGGGAGACTCACTGTGGGCCGTCTCTGAATTGAGCCGACAGGCCATGCACAGGACAGAATGACATCTGGTTTCCCATCACACGCCCACACCTGCTACCTAACTCACAGCTTGAAGGGCTAATTTTAGACTCAGCAGCCGTGACAGCCTCTTTTTTTTCTTTATAAATGGACTGTCCACATTTCATCCTCTGGGCGCACTAACTAGTCACTACTCACACTCTCTGCTAAGGAGGGGAATGGAAGTAACGCTGGGTCCTTCTTTCTTTAACGTCCCTCCCCACCCCCCGCCAAGATTACCCAGTCATTCAGAATGTCTGCCTAAAACACCATTCTGAATCCACATCAAGACCTAAGAAAATGTAAGTTTCCCAGAGCCTGGATCACAGCTGTCATCACGCCGTTCCCTGCTCAGAAACCTTTGTGTGACCACTTGTTGCCAAAGGAGCAAAACCCATTCTCCATAACCTGGAACCTAAAGCAAGCTACAGTGTGAGATTAAGTCCATCCTTTTATAATTGTCCATATTCCTGCCTCACCACTTGGGGTCATATCTCACCTCAGTGACTTACTGATGCTATCACTTTGGGTAAGTTATTTAACCTGAGCTTCAAAACACTACAGGCGAAGGATCTAGCTCTGACCTTGACATAGTAAGAGTCAGTAAATTCTGGCTGCTGTGCGGTAACCAAAAAGAGAGTGTTCTGCAGAGGACAAGAACATAAAAAAACAAAGAAAGGAGAAAGTGTAGTTGGACAAAGCTTTTTTAGAGAGGAATCTGATAATATGTATCAAAATATAAAAGGTACATAACCTTTGACCCAGAAATCCCACTTGCTCCATCTACTCTAAAAGGTCATTGAATAACTGAGGAAACATGTAACTACAATGAATTCATCAGGACTTCCTAGGTGGCTCAGTGGTTAAAAAAAAAAAATCTGCCTGCAATGTAGAAGATGCAAGAGACTCAACTCAGGTTCCATCCCTGCGTCAGGAAGATCCCCTGGAGGAGGAAATGGTAACTAATTCCAGTATTCTTGCCTGGAAATGCCACAGACAGAGAAGCCTGGCAGGCTACAGTCCATAAGGTTGCCAAGAGTTGGACAAGACTTAGCAAGTAAAGAACAACAAAGTAATTTTATCACACCACTGTTTATAATAGCAAAAAATTCAGAAACAGTCTAAATGCCAATTAGGATTGGACAAAGAAAATTATGCAAATAGGCACAACTATTAGATGATGAAAACTGCTTCTTTTTCTCTTGAATTGCTTAGTGTTTTTTACAAGATACATGTATCATTTTTTTCCAGAATCAGACTATTAAAAAAAATTTTTTTTTAAACAAACAAAGGAAAAAGGTCCTGAAGGATGTTCTCCCTGGATTATCTGGGCCAATTTTCATTTTATGAAGAATTGATGAAGCTTTAGTAAAAATTTTCAGACTCAGTAGCCCAGAGAGCTGATAAAATGAGGCTGAAATGAGATACTAATATATGAAATGAAAGACTTCTGTATTTTTTACATAAAATCAGCCAACTCTGTCCTTTGACTACTTCTACCAAAAAAAAAAAAAAAAGGTGGGGAGCTCTATTCTTTATCTATAATTTTTATAGTGAGTCCCAAATATCTATGACTTTGGTCAAGTTCTTGGCATGAGGGAGACTGACAGGAAGAAAAAAAAAAACCTAGTGGGTGGTTCAGAGTAAACCCACCTGAGATGCTAATAAGACTTGGCATTCATAATCAGTGTCCTGCTGGAGCATTCTAGAATTGTCACTATAGGACCAAAATTATGGGGAGCAGAAATGATGTGCACAAGTGCTGGGGTTTCATATGGATCTTAGACTTCTGTTTTTTAGTTATTTGGGTTTGGAGGCTTTATTTGCCTTAAAATGATAGGTGAATAAAAAGTTCAAACCATACAGAATAGCAAAACACGCAGTAAATTATTCTCTGAAATCAGTTCACAGCAATAATCACTATTAACATTTGGCGCTTGTTATAGTTTGTTATTGTTTGTACACCTACCTCAAAGGAATTAATCATTTCTCACCCGTTATACTGGCAAAAAATAAAAAAGTATGTTAAGTCCTGGCAATGTTATAGAAAATGAGCTTTCATGTTGATGTGAGTGTAAATGAACACATTAACATACTGGTCATAGGAACTTCCCCCGTGGTCCAGTATTAAGAACCCACTTTGCAATGCAGGAGATGCAGGTTCAAACCCTGGTCAAGGAACTGAGACCCCACATGCCGCAGGGAAACTAAGCCCATGTCACAACTAGAGTCCTCACATCTCAACAAAGATTCTGCAACCAAGACCCAGCTCAGCCAAATAAATATTTTTTAAAAACCATACTGGTGACAGAATCTACATAAACCTAAAACATGCATACCCTGAGAACCTGTCACATAACTTTCTTTTATTGAGGAATAATTCATATACCATAATGTACCCCTTTAAGGTATATAGTTCAGTGGTTTTAGTGTACTCAAGAGTTACGCAACCATCAACACTAGTTCCAGAATATTTTTATCATCCCCCCAAAAAATCCCATCTCCTGTCCTTCTTGCCTATGGCAAACACTAAATCTACTTTCTGTCCCTATGAATCTGCCTGTTGTGGACATTTAAAATAAACTGACTCAAACAACATATGGCCTTTTGTAACTGGCTTCTTTCACTGAAAATAGTGTGTTTAAACTTTATCCATGTAACATCAATCATTACCCCATTTCTTTTTATGGCTGAATAATATTCCATTGTATGGATATACCATTTTTTGTTATATATTCATCAGATGGTGGACGTCTGACTTGCTTCTATATTCTGCCTACTAGGAATAATGGTGCTATGAACATTCCTGCAAATCTTTGTGGACAATACAGTGTAGAACTGCTGGGTCAAGTGATAACTCTGTTTAACTATTTGAGGCTCTGAAAAGCCATCTTCCAGCAGCTACACCCCTGACATTCCTTTCAGCAGTGTGTGCGGCTTCCAGTTCCTCTACATCCTTTCCAGCACTCGCTGTTGTGTCTTTTTTATTACAGCCGTCGTAGTAGGCTCAAAATGGTATCTCACTGTGGTTTTAACTTGCATTTTCCTAAACACTAAAGATGCTGAATATCTTTTCATATGCTTATTGGCCAACTGTATACCTTTTTGGATAAATATCTACTCAAATGTCTTAGCCATCTTTTAAGTGGGTTGTCGTTTTATTACTGAGTTATAATAGTCCTTTATATATTCTGGATACAAACTGAACTGAAACCCTTATCAGATTTTGCAAATACTTTCTCCCATTCTCCGGACTGTCTTTTCACCTTCTTGGTGTCCTTTGAAGCAGAAAAGTTTCAATTTTGATGAAGTCAAATTTACCTTTTTTTTTTTTCTTTTGTTGCTCAGGCTTTTGGTGGCATACTAAAAAATGATTGCCTAATTCAAGGTCACAAAGATTTACCCCTATTTTTTTTCCTAAGAGTTTTATAGTTTTAACTATTTGATTTAGATCTTTGATCCATTTTGAGTTAATTTTGTATTTGACATGAGGTAGAGGTCCATCTTTATTCTTTTGAAGGTGGATATCCAGTTGTGCAAGAATACTCTGTCCCCATCGAATTATCCTGGCTTATAGCTCTTTAAAATCTACCTGAAGCCTGACCGTGACAGTGGTCACACAGCTGTTATATGTGTGTTTGCCAAAACTCACTGAACTGTGTGCTAAGAACTTCACTGTCTGTAAATAATAACTCAATAAACATGACAATTAAAAGTTCTCCTTTAACATAATACTGTATCAACTATATTTCAATAAAGAAATCAATTTTCCTTCAGAGAAACATTCACATATAGCATATTCAAGGATCATACACGTCACAAATATTATAGTACTGTTTATAATAAAGAGCAGTACTGCTTATAATCAAGAGTAATTAGAAATCATCTGAACATCTGTCAAAAATGAAAAAAGCTAAAGAGAATACAGTATAATGATAGGATTGAACATCATGCAACAGTTCAAAGGAAAAATCTAGATTTTACAGACATCAAATGGATAAGGCTTAGAAACATTCTACCAAATGAAAAAGATAAGTACACAATGATTTGAACAGAATGAACGCATGTATTAAAAAGGATAAACAAAACTATATTACACAGGTTTTATGAGTATCTAAAGTTATCTCTTAAGGGTCTAGAAGAATACTCAATGCATTGAAAACATTCACTTCCTCTGGAGCCGGCAAAAGAGCACCAGGATTAGACAGGACAATCAGAAAGAAGCTGAGCTGTCATTTTTCCCCCCAAAGAGAAATCTATTTACTGATTACTTGTGTGATTAAAAATCAATACTATATAATTTATGTGAGTTTTAAGCAGAGGTTGTAAGAATAAAATCATAGCTCTTTAATATGAGTGCTCATTTGTGCTTCCCTGCACCTTACCTACACACACACAAATGCACACGTGTGTGCACACATGCACGCACACACACACACACACACACACACACAGGTGATCTTACCAATTTGGATTTTCCATACTTTCCCTGAAGACAGACTCTTCTTTCATGGATGCATATTGTGTCCATGTAAGGCAGTGACTCCTTATAGCCATGTTCCTTTCCTGAGGATTGAACCATGATTCCTCTTCTAACTGGATATTAGGTACCTTTAAAATGTTCACCTGTCCAAAAGAGGGAGAACAGCTTTCTGAATTTAGGAAGAGCAAGCTATTAATATATAAAGACTCTGTCCAGAGTTGCTTCCAATCTTGAGGACAAGCGATCCTGATATATGGATGATGGTTCACCAATGGCTCTAAGTCCCTGATAATCAAACATACAATGACCTTACTAAAGGCTGGTGAGGACATGCAAATGGCCTAGAATTTATGCAGGCTGTACAGTCTCTGGCCCAATTTCCCTAACTGCTAAACACTAAGCAAATTATCAGCCTCCCTCATGTCTCCTCTAGGGCTGGTTATGGCCTTCTTAAATTGATGGATTCTAACTGGGCCCACTTACGGAATCACATGCAGGATAAAATATTTTCTTCATTTTAAACTCTGTCCAATATCTAGAAATGTATGCTTTCCTGGGTGGAGGAAACATGAAAACTACAAAGGCAGAATCGTACAAGTCAAAGGTGTCCTTAAATTATTTAAGAATAGAGATACAAGACAAAGTTGAATGCCTTTCTAAATAATAGATTCAAAGCGTGTATATAGGGCAAAGGGAGGGTACACACTCTGTGAAAAAAGCCAGCAATAATTTCCTGCATATACTGCAATATACTGCTATCTGGAAAATAAAAGAAAGTTCATTTTCACTGTCATATCAGCCTTCTTTCCAGTAAAAAAAGTGACAGTCTTCATCCATGTTTAGAAAGTGATGGAAGCTGCCATGTTTTCTATATACAGCACAGCTAAACAATTTGCAAGCTACCTGGCAGGAGCCTTGGGTTTTACATCACACACACAATCACTTCCGGGTTGAAAAGATCACATGAAACATGTTTTAAAATGTGCATCAAGACGTTCTCCTCTTATTCCCTAATGAGTCTAAGGATTTTTGTCATAATCACTCTATGGTTAAAGCAATGTGATTAAAATTTTCCACTCACCTCTTTCCAGCAATCATCAGAGTGCTTAAGGATTTCAAAGAGAAAAAAACAATTTGCTATCATGAAGATTTCATCATCAATACCATTACTTTACAGAAATACACACAAAAAGACTTACAGAGGGTGCTGAGAACATTATAGTACCAAAACCATTCTCTCTGACCGTGAAATGGAAACTGAAGCTTTTCTCTTCCTTACTGAAGATCAGATGAAATATTTACCACCTGCCCCCTTCTGATTATTCTTACCTAAGAGCCGTATCTAACCATGGACAGATCAGAAAAGATGGTCACTTCATGCAAAATAGCCAAAGTATCTTTTAAAATAATTGCAGTCCATCTCTATGTACACTAAGTGCCCTCCACAAAAGAGAAGCAAAACATACAGGAAAAAAAACTATCTCTGGTAGCACCTATCAAAACTGAGGTTGGAGAGGAGACAGATGTCTTCCTTTGAAAGGCCAGGAGACAGGAGAACTGGGAAATTTCTAACACTTATTTACATCAGAAAACGCTATTTCTTTGCATGACTATTTGAAAATCACCCAGTGTTACACAAAATCTGATTAAATTTTGAAATGAGTTTACCTTCCTTAAAATTTCTGGAACCACATTCTGACAGACTGCAATCCTCTTTCTATAGATGATCCCTGTTGACACATCTAGAAACAGAAAATGTTTACACTCAAAAAAAAAAACCAAAAAACTGAAGTAAATGTATTCTTATTTTAATGTCAATAAAATTTTAATGTCAATCTCAATTTTCTATATGGAGAATTCCTAAAGAAAATGTTTAACTCAAAACCCAGCTTCCCTGACCACTTTCCTTCACCAAATCTCTCCAAATATCTGTGAACCCACCAGGCTCCTCTGTCCATGGGATTCTCCAGGCAAGAACACTGGACTGGGTTGCCATGCTCTCCTCCAAGGGAATCTCCCCGACCCAGGGATCGAACCCAGGTCTCCTGCATTGCAGGTGGACTGTTTACTGTCTGAGCCACCAGTGAAGCACATTCTAAAGTCAAGGACAAAAGAATTGCAAATAGGGACTTCCCCAGCAGTCCAGTGGTTATGACTCCTCTTGCCAAAGCAGGCGGCACGGGTTCGATCCCTGGTCTGGGAACTAAGGTCCTACATGCCGCAGGGTACAGCCTAAAGAAAGTTTTTAAAATAATAAAATAAGAAAGTCTATTTCTGAAGTTTCCAATGAGACCTTTAAAAAGACACAAATTGTTCACTGCTCTGGACTATCAATGTCAACACTCCAGTTGCCATGGCCAATGAGCCTTCTGATCAGCTCCAGCTAATGTTTAACATGTTTTAACAAAACAATGGAGAATCTAATTCTGTCACCTTCTGTACCAAATGAGTTTTCAAGCACCAATTTCTGGCTATGAATTTAAACCTATTATTATTACATTGGGCATACTCTTCTGTCATAGGAAAGCAGACTCTCTGAGGCTGGAACTATTCTGTTCTGGAAAAAAGTTTACAGAATAGTATTAAGGGCATTAAAAAAATGTGATAAATTTGAGTTGAAAAAAAGGAAAGCGAATCAGAGAAAAATATAAACTCTGAAGTGGTGTCTTTTGCTCTGTGAAGTACATGACTCAGCCAAGTTCCTTGATGGTTTCTCAAAGCTTGGACTATAACACTATAACAGTCCTGAACTTTGGTACAAACACCCTGAATACTCTGAAGTTGTTGGGAGGATGAGAAACTGGTTCATCTCCTCTGCCCACTGGCACCCTTTGGCCATCTCATCCAAAGTCTGCAGCACACATAGAGAAAATGGATGAGCTACTCCTGGAGGTGAAGATGCCCCTGTCAATGGCAGAAATTATAATTAACCACTTTGGAATATGCATGCTGTTCTATTGCTTGATTCTTCTCAACAACCTAAAGACAGGCTGTGATTACTTTCCCATTTGAAAGATGAAGAAATAGAGCCTCCAAGAAGTTAGGTCATGTAGATAGGAACAAAATTAGGACCTGAAATCAAACTTCTCTAATACCATGTAAAACCTTTCTCCCATGAGTGCAGGTACCTGAGAAAATCGTTTTTCATCGTATTTATAGAGCTATAGAAATGCAGAAAAGACCCTCATAAAGATAGTTCTCTCTTCACCAAGCAGAGAGAAGGCCTCAGAGTCATGAAATGAAGAGCGGCATCTCATGTTTTCCTAGAAGAGCTTCAAGAGCCTGGTAGACCGGACCTGGCTGTCTCCAAAGGTTTATACTTTGACAATGAGCACCATTATAGCTTCCTTCATTGCCCAACTCTCGAGTTCAAACACTGAGAGTGAAAACGCTTCTACCAGAGATGTGAATGACAGAACAGGAAAGACCCCTACACTCCAGTCCAGCAGTCAATCAACATCTTCTGTAAAGTGCCAGATAATAAATAAATGTTAGGTTTTGTGAGCCATACAGTCTCGGTTACAAATCTACTGTTGTGATAAGGAAAGAAGCACGGATAACACATAAAAAAAATGGGCATAGCTGGGTGCCAATAAAAGTTTATTTACAACAGGCCACACAAAGATAATTTGTCAAGCCCTGCTCTGGTCAATACTGAACCATATTGTTGAGCACAGTTCTGACTCCATAATCCAATCACTTTACAGTCACATCTCATATACGTGCTATTAGTCACACCTATTTTGTCATAAAATGATATGTGAATATATTAAAGGACATAGCCATGTAACCTCAGTTAAGTTACCTCACCTCTCTATACCTTGGTTTCTTCATTCATTAAAAAGGAATTATATCGTTCTGAGGATTAAGTTAATAAAAATAAAAGTCCCGGCTACACATTAAGTTTCGAAAACTGTTAACAGTCACAGCTGTCATCAATTCTTAATGGAGAAGATGACAAGAACGAACGGCAAGTCTTCTACTGCTGGAAAGGCTGGGTGCTCTTTCTGATCAGCCACCTCGAATACAGAGCTATACCTGTTAATAGATCTGTTTAAAGTATCACAGGCCACACACACACACACACACACACATCTTTACAAAACTCAGTAATACTTACCTTTTCTTTCCTCCACAATTTTTACTGAGATGACGTTTTTATCCATGGGGTTTGGATACTAAATAAAAACACACAAAGAAAAATTACCATTCATTTTTTGGCAAAATGAATTACTTTATAGCAACCACTTATTTGCAGGAACTGTAAATCTTTTCCAAGCAATCTCTAGGGGCTTCCCAGGTGGCGCTAGTGGTAAAGAACCTGCTTGCCAATGCAGGAGACCCAGGAGACGCAGGTTCGATCCCTGGGTTGGGAAGATCACCTGGAGAAGTGAATGGATACCCAGTCCAGTATTCTTGTCTGGAGAATCCCATGGACAGAAGAGCCTGGTGGGCCACAGTCCATGGGGCCACAGAGTCTGATGCAACTGAAGTGACTTCACATACATGCACAAGCAATCTCTAAGGCCAGTTTGCAATCAAATGTCTTAATTTTACTAATTCAGAATAGATAAGTGAGATGCTGTTATCAATTGTACCTGTTGGAGTCAGCCCAGCTCTGGGTGGAGAAGGGAAGGTTAGGTTAAGCTTAATAATAATACTGGGCTTCCCTAGTAGCACAGACGGTAAAGAGTCCGGCCTGCAATGCGGGAGACCAGGGTTCCATCCCTGGGTCAGAAGATCCCCTGGAGAAGGGGATGGCAACCCACTCCAGTACTCTTGCCTAGAGAATTGCGTGGACAGACCATGGGGTCACAAAGAGTTGGACATGACTGAGCACTAAACAGCAACAATACTACTACTATAATATTGAACCAGCCTTACATAACTCAGGAGTATTCTTTGCACAAGGCACTGTGCTAAATGCTTTACTTGCATGATCTTTTTTAAAATCAGCCTCTCTGTTGTGACTGGGTCATGGGATATCATTGTCTTTCAGAAACTAAAGGAAACTAAAGAAAATCAGAAAACTTCAGGTCACCCAGCTGGTTAATAATAGAGCCACAAAATTAAACCCGGCCTAAAACACAGTGCATTCCTTCACTATTGTCCTTTACTATTGCCTGGTGGGCTAGGTCAGCATCACAGGAGTGTAGCCACAGAAGTCTATGCCGGGTCCTCAATAAGTAAGTGTATATATGTGCACAGCTGAGTCACTGGCTGTACAGCAGAAACTGGCACAGCACTGTAAGTCAACTATATTGCAATAAAGAAAAAAATGCAAAATAAATACTTTATTTATGGATTAAATTCCCCTGAAACACAATTTGGATGTTAAAAGAGCTGATAATAGCTACCATTTTTGTCCTAGGAAGCTTAATACACTATTTCAGTTTGATTTTCAAAACTATTCCTTGAGTTCCATGCAGGGTGTTTTTTTTTTTTCTCCCTTCCACCTGTGAGAAATAAGACTTGGATATACTAGGTAATTTGCTTAAAATCAGTTAATGAGCGTCAAGACTGTAATTTAGCCACGGATACTTTCCTTTGCCTTCAAGGTCTGCCCACCTAACCTATTTTCAAACATCTCAGTTACTCAAATCCCACCCTTTCCATGTCTCAGATGCAAAAAAAGAGACTCAGACCGTAGAAGTCCTCAAAGCTGTAGGACAAGCAGGCTGCTCACCAGGCCAGCTGAGCACCCCTCAGGTTCTGTTCCCAGAGGCATACTGCTTCATCGTGAGATCTAATCCGAAAGGAAAATCACAGGCAAGTCTCATCCAAAGCAGCATAAAGTGCTGAGGGGGAGACCAGGGCAGCAGACAGGTGGGGGCGTGGGTAGGAGACAGGGCCCTCCACTTGGTAAGCTTGAGCTGTAAGCCTTCCGAACCCAGGAAATGGTAAAGGAAATTCAGTGAGCAGGGTTCTCCCCAACCCCGCAGCAGCTGTGTGCCTGTGAGCATCCATGTGTGTATGTATGTGTATATAAGAGGCTGACTGATCTTCAGGGAACATTCTTGAAGATATCTGTGGCCCCAAAGGACGAGGGATTAGAATACAGACTCTGAAAGAGCAGGGCTTCTCTACCTCCACCACCTAGCAGTGCCTGGCATGTAGTAGGCACTCAATGAATATCTGCTGAATGAATGAAACATCTAGAAGATAAACCTCACTGACCTCCAGGATCGATGTGGAAACTAAACCTTACCCTCTTCAGGGACCAAGGGCACCAATTTATGAAGAGAGCAGTAGGCTCCATTCTCAGCATCCTCAACCCCAAACCAGACCTCAGGCCATAAACTCTGCCAGTCACACTTCCATCCGGACAACTGCAATTTTGAGAACTAATCAACAACACTTTTTTGGGGGGGGGATGGAGGGGGGGCAGGCCACACCGCAAGACTTTCAGTATCTTAGTTCTGTGACCAAGGATCAAACCCAGCTCTGGCACTGAAAGCATCAAGTTCTAACAACTGGACAACCAAGGAATTCCCCAATATGGCTTTTTAAATATTTATTTATTCGTTCATTCCTTCATGTTTGCCACAGGAAAAAAAAAATGCTCAAAATTACGATGCCTGTTTTCTTGAAGTTTAACTTTCAGTGTTTTTTTTAAGATAATGTTTACCACAGGGGATCAGGTTTAACTATTGTGTTTCTCAGGAAGGGGGCCTCACACAACACCCTTGAAGTTAGCAAGATACCTGAGACTCACACAGATGCCCTCAATTTTTAACTGTGTGTGTATGTATACATCAGAACTTTTATACTAAGGTAAAATGAGAATATGAGAATACTGCCTCTACTCTAATTCTAGTTTACACATTGTCTTATATTCATCAATATACCCTGACTGATGAATATTAGAAATACACTGTAAATAGCAGGAAGATGGCTGAACTAAATTACAAAAGAAGCTGTACATGTAATCACCAGAGAAGGCTAATGATAAAAATTTCCCAAGTTCTGATTACTGCACAAAATTAGCAGTGAAATTCCTAAAGATTACAAACTCAAAGAAGAGCCGATTCTTTGAGACCCTGATGCTGGGAAAGAATGAAGGCAAAAGAAGAAGGGGCAGCAGACGATGAGATGGTTAGACAGCATCACTGACTCAACAGACATGAGCCTGAGCAAATTCCAGGAGATAGTGGAGGACAGGGAAGCCTGTTGTGCTGCAGTCCATGGGGTCACAAAGAGTCAGACACGACTGAGTGACTGAACAACAACAAACTCAAATGCTTTATTTATGCTTTTCTATAACTTTAATATTTGCTTATTAAGGTAAAGGTGAAGTCGCTCAGTCGTGTCTGACTCTTTGCGACTCCATGGACTATAGTCCACCAGGCTCCTCCATCCACGAAATTTTCTAGGCAAAAGTACTGGAGTGGGTTGCCATTTCCTTCTCCAGGGGATCTTCCAGACCTGGGGATCGAACCCAGGTCTCCCGCATTGCAGGCAGACGCTTTACTGTCTGAGCCACCAGGGAATCCCCTAAGGTAATGGGTATCGATTTAAATAATAGCAAAAACATTCTCCATTTAAGGATTTTCTTGACTATGCAGGCACTGTTCAATGCACTAAGGATAAAGGAATAAAACAAACAAAACTGTAGATTCTTAGAAATTTTACATGTTAGAAAAATAAAATAAAATAAAATAATGAGAAAATAAATCAGACTAAGGGATAATAGGATGGGAATTGTGAAGAGGGGCCATTGTAAAATATTTATGCTTAGTCGCTTCGGTCATGTCCAACTCTATACAACCCCATGGACTATAGCCCGCCAGGCTCCTCTGTCTGTAGGGATTCTCCAGGCAAGAGTACTGGAGTAGGTAGCCATGCCCTCCTCCAGGTAAAATACTTAAGGGTCACTAACTAGACAATTCTTATAAATTACAAAGTAATATGGAAGTTATCTCAGTCAAACACAAGAAATCCCAGACTATTCACATCAGTAAACTCATTTACAAGACTCAGGTCATTTTCCTGTGCAACTACTTTTGCAGTTGAATAGATGTGGAGCCTCAAGTTTCCTTCCATAGAAGAATGGGAAAAGAAATCAGAGGTCTATTTACAAAAGCTAAATACTGTGACATGAAAGGCATATATTTCAAGTTTCTTTAAAGATTTATTGTGCTGAGGCTCCCCCTACCTGGCATCACTTGAAATGATCTGACACCATCTTGTAGTAACTTGAACATTCATGATTTAACTCACAAAAATGTATCTGAAGTCAGATAACAAGGGACCCAGAGAGGGAAGCCAGCTCAGAGAAGGTCACCACCAGGAATGCCAATTTGGGAAGACAGGAAGCAGGTGACCAGGTTTCTCTGGACACCTCTACAAACACAGTGTGACAGTGGAAAGGATCACGAGCACATCAAAGACTTACTGAGCATCTACTATCTGTGCAGAGTGCTGTAGTAGAGGGCCCCATATGTATTATACCTCATTTCACCCTCCTCAAAACAAGTAAATCTATTAAAATGCAGTAAGATAAGGAGTCTCATGTTGAAAACATAATGGCATATGGGACTTCTCTGAAAGTCCAATGGTGAAGACTTTGCTCTCCAAGGCAGGGGGTGCTGGTTCGATCCCTGGTCAGGGAACTAAGATCCCACATGACTCACAGCCAAAAAACAGAAGCAGTATTGTAACAAATTCAATAAAGACTTGAAAAAAAAAAGTGGTTCACATTTTTAAAAAAAGAATCTTTAAAATAAAACAGAAACAAACAAAAAACCATCATGGCATAAAGCCTGACCATGTGCAGGGCAACCCTGGGATCTTCCGGTTTCTACTTCACACTAATGACTCTCATGGAAGCAAAGTGGTCTGATGACCCAGATATCAGCCAAGAACCCTTACCGTCCTTGGACCTGGTACATCCAGTGAACCACAGACTGCAGTGGCTAAGAACTACCTCACAGAGATTTGCACATTTGCCAAACGTTCTGGGTGACATGAGGGATTTTTCAAGGTATATTTGAGATCATTTTGAATTTACTTACAATTCTTACTTTCTTCATACAATATATAAACTAGTCCTTTACCTTTTCTTAAGATATAAATGTATTGCAAATATCACTGCTTATATTATATGTATGTAAGTCAAGACTCAGATGCTGGGAGGGATTGGGGGGAGGAGGAAAAGGGGACGACAGAGGATGAGATGGCTGGATGGCATCACCAACTCGATGAATGTGAATTTGAGTGAACTCCGGGAGTTGGTGATGGACAGGGAGGCCTGGCGTGCTGCAATTCATGGGGTTGCAAAGAGTCGGACATGACTGAGCAACTGAACTGAACTGAACTCAAGTCTAACAAGGGTAAAATGTAGACTCCTCCTACATTGTCATATACCTTGCTTTCATTTGTTTTTACATATTAAAAGGCAAGAAGCCAGAAACTGCAAAATAAGAGGTAAAAAACACAATAAACATTAAAACAAACACTTAGCTATGAAGAGTGAGAGGCCAAGAGAGAGTATCTAACAACAGGAACAACAGTCAATATACTTCTGGGAGTAGATTCATGAAGATAGGGTATATTTACCTTTCTTATTTACATGAGGGAGAAATATAATAAGCTTTCATAAAGCTTACTCTTAAGAGAGTGGAGCTATTACAATATCAACTTTCGGGACTTCTCTAGTGGTCCAAATTAAGAATCCGCTTTCCAATGCAGGGAACATGAGTTCAATCCCTCGCTGGGGGACTAAGATCCCACATGGCACCAGGCAAGTAAGCCAGCAAGCCACAGCTAGAAGAAGTCTACATGCTGCAACAAAGACTCTGCGCAACCAAAAAAATTTTCTTAATAAATATCTAAATAAAATGCCAACTTCCCAAAAAAGCCAGAAGTCAGTGCCTGCCTTTTATAAAACTCGCACCGAAAGAAGTCAATGACCTCCAAAGGAGCCATTGTTTACCAACTTGCAAACAGCATTATCCAAGACAGCACAAGCACAAGGAAGCAGTTAGCTGATATATCTGTATTAGTCCTGCAAAGAAGGCCATAGGGACGTAAAATCAGTCTGGGATGTTAACATATTGCTTTTATAAGCATTAAGGGAATCTTTGCTACCCAGGCTGCTGCCAAATGCATGCATGCAGAGGGATAGAGCTGCTGAAAGAGATTTGGCATTTAGTTACACAAAGAAATCACCGTGGGCTGTGCCAAACTCCCTTTACGAGCTACATGCAACAGTCTATCTTAGAAGAAAAGCACAGTTGACTGTAAAATAAAATATTATAAAATACCAAGATCAAGTGATTAATCAAAATGTCAATATCAAAGACTAAACACAGTGAAGTCAGCAGACATTTCCAAAGGTTGTTCACTGGCCTCTTCAGTAGGAGGATGAAGTAGAAAGAACAAAGGACAAGAAGCCAGGACCTGCAGACCGTGATGCTGCCACCTGTGAACCCCGGCCGATGGACCACCAGATGATCCTCAAAGGCCCTCCTGGTGGGACAAGTGCTGATTCTAAACAATGGCCAGCCGCCCTCATTCATGCCAAAATGTCCCAATGATGGGCAACGACATAATGAAATTCTTTAGAAAGAATCGTTTATACATTTGTACAAAGGAACATCCTCTTCCCTAAACATTAAAGGCATACACAAACCCAGCGCATTTAGAGATACAATGTCTACAAAATAACTGATAGGTACTGTTCGAAAGGAACCAGGATTCAGGAAAGCACTAAGGAACTGAGGAGGACACAAAGACACAACTAAATGCAAAGTGGGATCCTGGACCCCACAGCACAGGACTGAATCCTATACTGAAAAAAAGATCATATTAGTAAACAAGTGCCAAAATTTGAATAATGTCTGTTATAAGAGTTAACATGGTATCAGCGGTAATTCCCTTATTTTATAAACTATACAGTATTTGGGGAAGTTAAGGATACTGAAATTTTTTGGTTCTGCAACATTTTGTAAGTTGATGAAAGCTTAAGACATAAACAAAATTAAAATAAAGACAGTCTGGAAAACAGAAAGGATTTTAGAATCCAAGAGACCTGAAGCCCACCTATGGGAATCTCAGAAAAATTATTTTATCTCAGTCTGCCTTCGTTTCTTCATCTGTGAAATTAGAAAATGAAACAAAACAAAAAGGCCACACCTCAAAGGGCTGTTATAGGAATTCAAGGAAATAATGTTATATAAAGTGTAACATTCGGCACCTTACTGGTTTGCTACTAAAAAATGAATCAATATTTTTGAAAACTTAGTTTCAAGACTTCAGTCTTTATTTTGTAATTTACTGTGGTGTGATATTAAGTATATTATTAGTATCCATTTGCAATCCAGATATATTTAAAAGATTATTCAAAAATTAATAGAAGATGTTTCTAATATTTCTAGATTAGTAAAACCTTACAAGCTAATGCTTTAACCAATTCATAATTTGTGTGAGTACTCCCAGATACTTTCCTGCCCACAAGTATGAAGGAAAGCACTGCATTGGAGCAGAGAGTACTCTGTATTCTCAAAGCTCTTGTAAAGTGAAATGAAGTGAAGTCACTCAGTTGTGTCCGACTCTTTGCAACCTCATAGACTGGAGCCCACCAGGCTCCTCTGTCCATGAAATTCTCCAGGCAAGAATACTGGAGTAGGTTGCCATTTCCTTCTCCAGGGGATCTTCCCAACCCAGGGATCGAACCCTGGTCTCCTGCATTGTAGGCAGACACTTTACCATCTGAGCTACCAATAATTAAAACATCAATCTTGCCCTACAGGGTATGTCTGTGATATGCCTTTAAGAAGGAACTTATTACAAAAAATACAGAATAACTTATCTCCCTTTATCCCCCATAACAGTAAACTCCTTGAGGCCAGGGCTATGTTTTACTTAGCTTTTCATCTCCCAGAGGCCAAATGATACACTGATCTATTGTGAATTTCTATTAGAAAACATATAAAGAATGTTTAACTATTAGTTCTTTGACAGTTAAAAATCTCCTATCTTTCAGGCACTGATTAAGCCATAATCTCTACTAGGTGACTTACCAAGTATGCTTTGGTACTATTTAAATGCCAATTAAAAAATTAATCATAATGCAAATGCACACCTTTATTCATGCTCACTACTGACTTCCCTGGTGGCTCACTTGGTAAAGAGTCTGCCTGCAATGTGGGAGACCCAGGCTCAATCCTTGGGTTGGGAAGATCCCCTGGAGAAGGAAATGGCAACCTACTCCAGTATTCTTGCCTGGAGAATTTCATGGACAGAGGAGCCTGGTGGGCTCCAGTCCATGGGGTCACAAAGAGTCAGACACAACTGAATGACTGAACACTTTCACTTTCTCCCCTTTATTACTCCAAGTTAGTAAATATCTCTGCAGAGATACTGTGTGGCACCTACCATGTGGCTACATTAAACTATGAATATTGTATGCACTGTGTTCATTATCTAACTTACTTCTTCCCAATGACTCCAGAAGACAGTATTATTATTATTTTGCAGATGAGGAAACTGAGGCATAAAAAAGTGAACTGACTTGCCCAAACTCACAGCTAAAAGCTCCCGGACCCCAGCTGATGTCAGAGCCCATGCTCCTCCTCTCTGTAACTTCTCCTTACTGTTGTGCTTAATTTTCTAATAGAATTGAGGAGAGGAAGTTAAAAGTGAAGGACTATCACAGTGTGAACAAAAAGATAAATAACCACATGTTAACCCAGGCCTATCATTTGTCAGATCACTTATTTTAGAAATACAGGTCCATCTCAAATATTTCAGGAACTCTGCACAGACAGATGTTCCACACATTTAAGTGCCAGATTTGCAAGGGAGAAAAGACAGGATCAGAAATGGAAACATTATTAATTACCCAATCAACTTTCTACTCTAAATGGAAATAGCCATTCATAAATCTCCTTTATGAGTTTAAGGGTAAACATTCAGACCATTTTGTTCAGAACATCAGGCTCCTGGTTAGAATAAATAAGACCTGAAGCCACTGTGTTGAAGCAAAGAAATTATTTTACTCTGTCCATTTTGTTACAGTACCCAAAGGACGGACATGTTACTGAATCCCACACCAACTTTAGCCTGAAATTGCACAAGGCTAAATCCCAGAAGAGAATATTTCACTCATTCATTCAATAAGGATTTGCTGACTGTCTACTGTGTTCAGGATCTCTTTGGATATTTGAGATACATCAAGAACAGATGATAAAACCTCCACCCATGAAGCTTACACTCTATTCACAATGGCTCTTTTTTGCCTATAGGATAACAAGAAAATAAACCTGAAGGACTTCCTTGGCGGTTCAGTGGTTAAGACTCCACACTTCCGATTCAGGGGGGTGAAAGTTTCATCCCTGGTCCGGGAACTATTGAGATCCCATATGCCACATGGCATGGCCAAACAATTAAACAAAAAAGAAACAGAGACAATGAACCTGAACAACTCGATGGTGAGAAAAACTGTAACTTCTCTGGTTTCATTTGAGAATAAACAAGAAAAATCCAGGCACAATCAATGCTCTCTGAGTCCTTCTTTATGACTTTCAATTCCAGGTAGACAAAATTTAGGACATCTTTTAGAAAGGAACTTTTAAAAAATATAGGAATCCAGTTCACCATACAAGGCAAGCCCATGAAAGAGCCCACACGAGCTTTCAAAGATGGGGCAGCCTAGCAGCTGCCATATCCACCTATGCAGTAGTGGGCTCTGTTTCTGGGTGTTTTAAGTAAAAGGAAGCAGCTATAAATGATGAGAAGTACAAAGCTGAGAGTCATACAAAGAAACAAACCAAAACATACTGTCAAGAGCACTGACACTGTAGTTCACAGAAAGTACAGTTTAGCATCTGATGAATAAACCATTTTGGTTTTTACAGCATTCCTCCATGAAAAGTTCATTGAGACACATTACACTCCACGAACAAAGAGTATTGAGGTGTTTGTTTTCAAGGTGCCACTTAACTTTGAAAGCATGTAGCTAATATATCGCCTGTGGTATCCAACAGGCAGGTGTAAGAAGAGCAAACATTCCTAAGGCTTTAAAAATAGTAGGATATTATAACTTGGAAAGCAAGCCCTAACATACCAAAAGCCAGAGATCAGTAGACTCCGTTTAAAATAGAATTTCCTCACTGCTGTAGCACCTTCAAACATACCATTGTGCAACATCAGATTAAATGCTTCCCAGAGATCCTCAGATGATTGTCCCTTCTGCAAAGCACTTTCCTTTGAATCAAAAAAAAAAAAAAAAAAAAAACATAAAGACTAAAAGAAAAAGAAAAGTGTACTTTGCCAAAAGGATCATTCTTACTACCTTATGCTTAAAAAAAATTTTGTCAACTGTTAGACATTTGCTTCTCACAAAAATACTGGGAGATTGGTGGGGTACACAGCAAAACATTTCACATGTAAGAAATTAAGACAGTAGGGCTGACTCACACGGTTGTGCAGGTTGCTCACTGCACAAGGTTTTCCAGCCAAGCAGGCCAGGGAGCACAGGGCTACAACCACATGGAAGAAGGAGCACTTCTTTCTAACTTGCATTAACAGCCCCACATACTTCCCACTAGTTCCATTTACTGCGACCTTATGGGGTAAACCACCTCAACGATGCCTCTTTCTAATTTGCACAAGGGCACAGTCTAGAATGGTGGAAACTCTTTCCCAAGGCCACCCCAAAACTGCTTGTATTGAAGGAAGCACAATGAATGGAATCCAGGGCTACTGACTTACAGCTCATGACTTTAAATGAAGGTGAAAATTCTCACAGCAAAAGAATTTACTGACTTCCTAGAGATAGTCCCTTAGCCCTTCCTGGGATCTCTGGAAGGACTGCTTTGTGACCAGAAGTGCACTGACCCATCTCTAGACCTTTTCTACAGGTGTTCTCCTCCTCTTTCCCTGGCCTCACCTTTCAAATATCCTCCTCAGTCTTTATTTACTATGTGCCAGGCACTTTGCTAAGTACTTTATAAGAATTCTTTCTAGGACTTGCCTGGGGGTCCAGTGGTTAAGACTCTGAGTTGTGGTCCGAAACAAGAGAAGCCACCAAAATGAGAAGCCCATCAATGCAACTAAAGAAATGCAATGCTGGGCACAGCAATGAAAACCCAGCACACTCAAAAATAAACAAATTAATTAATTAATTTTAAAAAAGAATCCTTCCAGATCTTAACTGAACCCAGCTAGATAAGTGACCACAGCTATAACACAAGGCACCTAGAAACCACCCACCTGAGCCCAGGCAATCCACAGAAACATGAGAATTAAAAGTTTACCATTGGTTTAGGCCTCTAAAACATTTTAGGGTGATTGGTTACACAGCAAGAGATAATCGCAAGAAGCAACAGTTAAAACCAGACATGGAACAACTGATTGGTTCAAAATTGGGAAAGAAGTACAACAAGGCTGTATATTGTCACCCTGCTTGTTTAACTTCTTTGCAGAGTACATCATTTAAAATGCCAGGCTGGATGAAGCACAAGCTGGAATCAAGATTGCCAGGAGGAATATCAACAACCTCAGATATGCAGATGATACCATTCTAATGGCAGAAAGTAATGAGAAACTAAAGAGCCTCTTGAAAGTAAAAGAGGAGAGTAAAAAAGCCAGTTTAAAACTCAACATTCTAAAAACTAAGATCATGGCATCCGGTCCCATCACTTCATGGCAAACAGATGGGGAAAACAATGCAAACAGTGACAGATTTTATTTTCGTGGGCTCCCAAATCACTGTGAACAATGACTGCAGCCATGAAATTAAAAGATGCTTGCTCCTTGGAAGAAAAGCTATGACAAACCTAGACAGCATGTTAAAAAGCAGAGACATCACTTTGCCAATAAAAGTGCATATGGTCAAAGCTATGTTTTTTCCAGTGTCATGTACGGATGTGAGAGTCAGACCATAAAGAAGGCAGACCAAAGAATTGATGCTTTCAACCTGTGGTGCTGGAGAAGACTCTTGAGAGTCCCTTGGACAGCAAGGAGATCAAACCAGTCAATCTAAAGGAAATCAACCCTGAATATTCACTGATGCTGAAGCTGAAGCTCCAATACTTTGGCCAACTGATTAGAAGAGCTGACTCACTGGAAGAGACCCTGATACTGGGAAAGTTTGAGGGCAGTAGGAGAAGGGGATACAGAGGATGAGATGGTTGGATGACATCACTGACTTGATGGACATGAGTTTGAGCAAACTGTGGGAGATGGTGAAGGACATGGAAGCCTGGCGCGCTGCAGTCCATGGGGTCACGAAGAGTAGAACTAGGACATATTTGACTGAACAACAACCACAAAGAGATAACTGAAACAATGTATTTTCTCCCCTCTTATCTTCAAAGCTATACCCTTAAACCAGGCATAAGGGGTCCACAGAGATGAATAAACCCTGAGTGAAGATTGCAGGCAAAAAGAAACTGAGACTGGATACAGAGCACAGCAAAGCTGAGTCTGCAACACTGTATTCCTTCAATGATTATCTGAGTGCCTACTATGTGCAAGGTAGCACAGCCTAGTGATTAGGGGTATGGGCTTGGATTCAGATGTGTTGAAATCCTGGTTCTCCCACTTGCTAGCTATAAGAACTTGGAAAAGTTACTTAAACTTCTCTGAATCTCAGCTTCTCCAGACAATGGAATGGAAGTCAACCATAACTATTTCCAGAAGCTGCTGGGAGGAATAAACAGGGTAATGTAGGAAAGCACTTTCTCCCCCTACCCCTAGGAAACTAGGAAACTCCTCTCATGCCTTGGCCATAACTTCACAAATGCCACTTTCTCGAGGAAGCCTTCCCTAATAGCACTCTCCAAACTTCACAACACCTGTGTACTTTCCCTGTGTAAACACACATCATCAGCTGGAGTTATCTGTTCGCTTGTTAATCATTTATTCATGTTAGTCACACCCACTAGAGACCATTAGCTCCCTGAAAAGAGGGTCTGTCTATGGTGCCCCATACCCAGAACAGAGCCTGCCACCCAGAAGAAAAGTGTCTTTAAACACCTGCTGAATGCAAGAAAAGCATTTAGCCCAGAAGCCTGACTCATGCCAGGTATTCTCTAAATGAGTCTGGCCCTGTGCTACGTGCTTCTGCAGTAAGCTTCCTTCCACTAATAAGCTTCCTACCCCGAGGAAGCTTATTAGAGTCTAATGAGGAAAAAGACACATGCAGAACTATCCAACACTGTCAAAGATGGTCACTGAGGCCCAACGTGTCCCTCCAGCTCTGACAAGGCGGAGATTACCTTGTGATGGTGACAACCCAGAAAGGCTTTCCAAAGGAGCAGTGCCACTGGAGAACTCACATTTCAAAGTGCCAGTCCTAACAAAAAATGGGGTGGTAGCTTTTTCTCTTCAGGGCCCAGAAGCCTAGTCTAATGCAAAGTCTACATCAGATCAATAAATATTTCTTTATTCATTCATCACTCATCAGATGTATACTGAGTACCTAGGAAGTGCCAGGTACTATTTTAGATATGAGATCAATTAACAATGTCAACAAGCTGGCATTCTGCCCCCAAAAGGCTCCATAGCAACCCCATCATTACCAGGGTCCCACTTACTCCTCTGTGACCTGGGCCCCCAACAGTATCAGCTCCTCTAATGGAAGTCAGGTCTTACCTCTTTTAAAAAAACATACATCCCCTAGTGGTCCAGTGGCTCAGACTCTAGGCTCCCAATGCAGGGGCCCTGGGTTCAATCCCTGGTCAGGGAACTAGACCTCATATGCCGCAACTAAAAAGAAAAGGATCTCACAGGCCACAACTATGACTGCTGCTGCTAAGTTGCTTCAGTCGTGTCCGACTCTGTGCGACCCCATAGACGGCAGCCCACCAGGCTCCTCCGTCCATGGGGTTTTCCAGGCAAGAGTACTTGAGTGGGGTGCCATCGCCTTCTCCAACTATGACTGGATGCAGTCAAATAATTTTTTTTAATAAATTTAAAAACCCATCTCCAGGCTTCCAGAGAGTATTGCCAGTGGCGGCTGCCCAAGATAAAATACAATTCTTGCAAATCTCCCTTAAGATGTGTAAGCTGAAAGGTCTTCTGATACAAC
The DNA here is from genome assembly GCF_029407905.1 of Bubalus kerabau. Taxonomy (NCBI): domain Eukaryota; kingdom Metazoa; phylum Chordata; class Mammalia; order Artiodactyla; family Bovidae; genus Bubalus; species Bubalus kerabau. The sequence continues at coordinate 225,887,980 of NC_073624.1, forward strand.
GCTCTCATCTGTGGACAAAGAATGTCACCTGCCATTTCAGTAAACACACAATGTTGTGACATAAAAATCCTTCAGCCTCTGAGGCCATCCCTGAGGGTGCTCCCTGAGGGGATTCAGGACAGAGAAAAACAGGATAAAGGCCCTAGACGGTTAAGGAGCCTAACAAAGGAATTTCAATTGAGTCCAGACTCTTGAATTATTCCATACACAGAAAAGCATTAATTCCATTAACTTGAGATGTCTGGTTTTCTTTTGATAGCAGTCATCTTTGGACAGTCAACTATCTTTTTCTTTGTTTGAACTTATATATTCTGGTTCCTCCCTAACCTCTTCCGGCCAATCCCTTAGAGCTATGTGAGAGACTATATCCAGGCTTAAGTCCTCAGCAAGTCTGCCCAATAAAAATCTAATTCTCAACTCTTAGGCTGTGCTTTTTTTAAGAGAACACATCTCTAGATGAAGAAACTGAAGCCTCGAGAGAGAAGATGACCCTTGACCAACGTCATCAAGTGAACTAACTAAAAGTAGAACCAGACTAGAACCCAGGGGTCCCACATCCCAGGTCTGGATGCTTGATTTTTCAAAGAATTTCCTATTCTACCATTACAAGCCACAGTTCCAAGAAAAGCTCTTGAGATAAAGAGGGCCACTGACTATTGAGACTAGAGTGGACAGTTTACAGTAGCGCGAATAACCATAACTTTTCAAAGGACTTACTAGGCAAGCATCAGTCACTGTGATAAGCACTCTGTAGGAAGTATTTCACTTGAATCCTCACAACTCCTAAGTTGGTATTATTATTTTTCCCATTTTACAGATTACAAAACTAAGGCATGGAGGCGCCCAAAGTCCCACAGCTGCTAATAAAAGAGAAAGGGGTGAAGTGGTAGAACGACAGTGCTGAGTAAACTAGGATGGCGGCCATCAACGGCCCGCACTATCTTTGATGTATTTACTGGAGACATCGACAAGCCCTGTGCAACCTCAAAGGGGCTCCAGAACCTGGGCTCCCCGCGTCTCTCCCTCCAGCTGCGGCAGGGTGTGAACGTGATGCCAAGCACTGAGCCTTTCCCTCATCCTGGAGGGAGAGCCTTCGAGGAAATCCACCCCCGCCCTCGCCCGGCACATCCCAGAGGCAAAGCCTGCAGCTGGATGCAGACCTCCGCGCGGGCATCAGGGAGCCGAATGGAGGAGGGGAACTTCGGACGACGCTGCCCAGAGCGCAGACGGCCTGGCCACAGGGGCAGCGCGGGAAAACGCGAGCCCCAGCCGAGACCAAGCGGGCAGAATACCTTTCGGAGGAAGCTGGCGACCACCTGCTCGAAGGGGTACTTGAACACCTCGTGCACGTCCACGGTGACCCCCATCCCGGCGCGCCGACCACGCCTCCGCCAGCACACTATCGCTAGAGCTCCGTCTGAGCCGGGCCGCAGGCGTCCACGCCCTGGAAGCCTAAGGGGCTTGGGGACTTTTTTCTCTTCCTTTTTCAAACTTTCGAAACTTTATTGTCCACTCGGAAAAACAGACAGTTGGCACGCCCCGTTTCCCTTCCCCGTCCCCTTCCGCCAGTCTGGGCGGCAGGCGAGGGAGGTGCCGAGCCCCCGGGCGGTGTCGGCTGGAGGCGTCAGGAGCGGCCCCGCCCCGCCCTGACTCCGGCTCCGCCCCTCCGCGGTCTGATCACACCTCGCCCACGCCACGCCACGCCCCACGGCCTCGCCACGCCCCCACGGCCTCGCCACGCCCCCACGGCCTCGCCACGCGTGCCTCTGCGGACCCAAGTTTCCACCTCACAGCTGGCGAGTCTTGAACCTTGCAGCTGGGGTTTTTGTCATCACTTCGCTTGGAGCCTTACTTAAGCCGCTACTGGCAGCACTAAAAAGATGTAATAAATACATAAACTACCCTCCCTCCGAGTTTAGGGACTGTAATATAACCCTCCTCAGTGTTGCCCAGTTCAGTGTGACAGAGGCCAACAACTGCATTCCTCACAGGACCTGGGCAGTTGCCTCTGAGGCTCTAGGAGGCGTCTCAAGTACATAGAAATTGCCTCTATCTGCATGTGACTCCATAAAGAAATTCCTACACTCATGAAAGGTTAAAGACCATGGGAGGAGGAAACAAGGGATACAAAAAGAATTTGGAATGGTCTTCACTCGACTGTACAGATTTTACAAAAACAAGCCAGTGAATCCATTAATCCAATACCTTATTTAACATATGAATTCCTCATCACCTACTATGTGCTAAGCACAGTGCAGTAAGGAAAGCACAGTCCCTTCTGTCATGCAGGATGAGTCAATCAGATGATTTAACACCCAGTAAAGTAAAATAGATCCTTGTATGGCATCACTGACTCAATGGACATGAGTGTGAGCAAACTCCAGGAGATAGTAATGGACAGGAAAGCCTGGCATGCTTCATGGCATGCAGTTCATGGGGTGGGAGAGTCTGACACGACTCAGTGACTGAACAACAACAACAAACAAAATAGAAAAAGAAACAAGATAATAGGTCAAAGTTACAGGTGACATAATTTTAGCTAAGATGAATCAGAGAAGTCTCTGAGGTAGTGACTTTTACTTTATAATTGCGCGATCTTTCTTGCCCATGACACACAGAGTCACACTGATCTGGCAAGTTCAGTTCAGTTCAGTCATTCAGTTGTGTCCTACTCTTTGTGACCCCATGAACCGCAGCACGCCAGGCCTCCCTGTCCAACCCCATGAACCACAGCACACCAGGCCTCCCTGTCCATCACCAACTCCTGGAGTCCACCCAAACCCATGTCCATCGAGTCAGTGATGCCATCCAATCATCTCATTCTCTATCGTCACCTTCTCCTCGTGCCCTCAATCTTTCCCAGCATCAGGGTCTTTTCCAATGAGTCAGCTCTTCACATCAGGTGGCCAAAGTATTGGAGTTTCAGCTTCAACAATCAGTCCTTCCAATGAAAACCCAGGTCTGATCTCCTTTAGGATGGACTGGTTGGATCTCCTTGCAGTCCAAGGGACTCCCAAGAATCTTCTCTAACACCACAGTTCAAAAGCATCAATTTTTCTGCCCTCAGCTTTCCTTATAGTTCAACTCTCACATCCATACATGACTACTGGAAAAACCATAGCCTTGACTAGACAGACCTTTGTGGACAATGTAATGTCTCTGCTTTTTAATATGCGGTCTAGGTTGGTCATAACTTTCCTTCCAAGGAGTAAGCATCTTTTAATTTCATGGCTGCAATCACCATCTGCAGTGATTTTGGAGCCCCCAAAAATAAAGTCAGCCACTGTTTCCACTGTTTCCCCATCTATTTGCCATGAAGTGATGGGACCAGATGCCATGATCTTAGTTTTCTGACTGTTGAGCTTTAAGCCAACTTTTTCACTCTCCTCTTTCACTTTCATCAAGAGGCTCTTTAGTTCTTCACTTTCTGCCATAAGGGTGGTGTTATCTGCATATCTGAGGTAACTGATATTTGTCCCGGCAATTTTGATTCCAGCTTGGGTTTCCTCCAGCCCAGCGTTTCTCATGATGTACTCTGCATGTAAGTTAAATAAGCAGGATGACAATATACAGCCTTGACGTACTCCTTTTCCTATTTGGAACCAGTCTGTTGTTCCATGTACAATTCTAACTGTTGCTTCCTGACCTGCATACAGATTTCTCAGGAGGCAGATCAGGTGGTCTGGTATTCCCATCTCTTTCAGAATTTCCTACAGTTTACTGTGATCCACACAGTCAAAGGCTTTGGCATAGTCAATAAAGCAGAAATAGATGTTTTTCTGGAACTCTCTTGCTTTTTCGATGATCCAGCGGATGTTGGCAACTTGATCTCTGGTTCCTCTGCCTTTTCTAAAACCAGCTTGAACATCTGGAAGTTCACGGTTCATGTATTGTTGAAGCTTGGCTTGGAGAATTTGAGCAGTACTTTACTAGCGTGTGCTGCTGCTAAGTCATTTCAGTCGTGTCCAACTCTGTGCGACCCCATAGACGGCAGCCCACCAGGATCCCCCGTCCCTGGAGATGAGTGCAATTGTGCGGTAGTTTGAGCATTCTTTGGCATTGCCTTTCTTTGGGATTGGAATGAAAACTGACTTTTTCCAGTTCTGTGGCCACTGCTGGTTTTCCAAATTTGCTGGCATATTGAGTGCAGCACTTTCACAGCATCATCTTTCAGGATTTGAAATAGCTCAACTGGAATTCCATCACCTCCACTAGCTTTGTTCATAGTGATGCTTCCTAAGGCCCACTGACTTCACATTCCAGGATGTCTGGTTCTAGGTGAGTGATCACACCATCGTGATTATCTGGGTCATGAAGATCTTTTTTGTACAGGTCTTCTGTGTATTCTTGCCACCTCTTCTTAATATCTTCTGCTTCTAATCTGGCAAAACCTTGAATAAATCCATCTCTCCATTTACTCACTGCCTTACCACTGAGAGAGCCTGGAGGAAAAGTGTACACCCAGACTTCTATTTAGATTTGTAACCAATCTCAAGGAGCCTTTTAAGTGGTGCTTAGACCATAAACAAAAACCCTGCAATTTTCTAATCCACTTCGTGTCCCAGGCTCCTCTCTCTTCAAGCCTCCAACACCTCCCTCCCCAGCTTCATTTTCAAGTGATTATGTAGCTTCCTTTTTCACTTAGTAATAGGAAACATCTCTGTATCATATCTACCCACCCCTCCATTTGCCCTGCCTTCTCTCCTGTTCTTGTGGACGAACTGCTAACACTTAGTTTGGGGCCAATCTCTGCACTTGTCCACCACATCCAGTCATGGGCTGCAGATGGTTAACAAACAGCTCTACTTTAAAAATCAAACCAAAACAAGGCCTGATGTCTAATGGCTGCAATTTCTGTGGTGTAAACACTCCCACCACAGTCAATTTCAAACGACCAGGGTGGTGTCATTTCCATCACCCACACACTACAGACATAACTGCAAGAATATAGACCATGGTAAAGGTAGTAATGGAATTAGGAAGGGAAGCTTTTTGAATATCTATTACCTTTCAAAATATAGTTTAGTAGTAATTTTATATAATTTAATATTTAATAATAGCTGTGTTTAACAACCAGCTGATGAGGTTCAGAACACAGTAGCCCAAAATATGGCACCTCAGTATACAGAATATTTAAAACTCAAGGAGTCTGCCCAAACTGCAGAAGCAGGAAGATCTCTCTGGCCTTCCCCCACCCTCCTCCCCTGAAGCAGATCTTTTCTCTATACCCAGAGGGAAGAAGCATCATTATCTCCAGGATGAAGGGTCACCAAGAAGAATCTGAACAAACACAGCTTGCCAAGTTTCCCCCCTGTTTACTACACTTACCTCATCATACCCTTTGTCCTATACTTCTCCACAACTGCTGACTCTTTATCAAAGCTAGAATAAAAACTCTTATGTTTAACCATTTCTTCAGGTCTTCATTTCATCATGAAGGCTCCTATGTCACTTATAAAACTTACAGTTAATAAATCTGTATCCTTTTCTCTAGGACTTCTCTGGTGGCTCAGCGGTAAAGAATCTGCCTGCAATGCAGAAGATATGGGTTCAATCCCAGAGTTGGGAAGATCCCCTGGAGAAGGAATGGCAACCCACTCCAGTATTCTTGCCCAGGAAATTCCATGGACAGAGGAGCCTGGAGGGCTGCAGTCCATGAGGTTGCAGAGTTAGACATGATTTAGCGACTAAACAACAATGCTTTTCTCCTAATAATCATTGTTAGTTTAATTTTCACATCCAGCCAGGGGCCCTAAAAAGGTAAAGGAAAACTTTTTCTCCCTTTTCTTCCATCCCTAAAACTTCCTTGTCCTCTTTCTTGTTCAAGGACATGTCTCAAGCCTTATCCACTCCCTCTTTTTTGCATTGTCAGTTTTTTCTCTACTGGTCATTCCAGCCACCAAACAAAGTACATTGTGATTTCGTCCATCTTAAAAAAAAAAAAAAAAAAATCCACCCACCCTTAACCCCATATCTTCTGCCAGCTCCATTTCAATTCTCTGGTCCATTTTTGTTCCTATAATGTCTTGAACCCACTCCAACCGTTTGAGCTCCTGGCACTCCACTGAACCTACTGCTGTCAAGGTCACCAAGAACCAAATTGTGAAACCCACTAGTTAATTCTTAATCCCCACTTTACTAAACCCATGGGTCACATTTCCTTGAAATATTGAATGAGAAGTGGGGTGGAGGGTTAGATGCCAAAGCCGTTACACATTGAATATATGTATAAAGCAACTCTACTATATCACCAACCCATCCTTAGAGGGAAAAAAACAAACACCAGTGTCCCTGGGGGATTATACACACAGCCCCACAAAGGGGAGATGATTTGCTTGTGGAGTTTATGGTGTCTCTAATCTGCATCTGCAACCAGACAGCAGCTGGAAACTGAGTGTGACACAGAAGCCCCTATAAGGCTAGACCCTAGGCTCCCACTCCATCCTGAACATTGATTTCTTCCAGAACATATCCGTGGAAAGCTGCTCACCCACTCCTGGTGAATGGGCCACAAAAGGCCAAGACTGTGTACTGAAAGATTAAAGGACCCAGCACCTGTTGGCTCTACTTGGGCTGATTGGCTAACTGCCTTGTGTAAGAACAAATGCCACCTGCCCAGTCCAAGGACATCAGAGCACTCTGAAGGTGGAAAGGGGCCCAGCTGGACAAGGGAGGCCACTGACAAGCAGTCTTACAGCTCAGAATCACAGCCAGTTTGGACAACTTGCTTGCTATGTCCCCAGGGGAGAGAAGAGGGCTGCAAAACAGCTATCCTTTACTTTGAAATCAGGTGGCTTCACCAGTCAGGGACTCGAGTCTGGAAATTTACTAGCCAGCCTCACAAATTCAGACCTTATCTGGTCTTTAAGATACCAAAATCATCTTTGCATCTTCAAGGAAAGGCTCAGCAGACCACCCCATACATTTGGATGGAATGAATGGATGATTGGCCCTTTACACATGTTGTGAGATATGAGTGGATGGAGAGATTCATCCTTGCACCTCTATCCTTTTTCATTTATTCACCTTTTTTATGCTGGCTCAGTTTCCTCTTCTGACTCTCTGTTTTTCACGCTGATCTTTTTTTATCGAGTCTTATAGCTGTCTGTTCATGTGAATTCTCCACTGAAGTATGAGGTTGTCCAGACTGGAAAGAACTGTGTGTTATTCACTCTTCCCTATCTGGTGTTGAGTAGGAAAAATCTCAGTCCATCTGTTGTGCTTCTTTTTTATTCTCACATCACTACCACACTCACAACACTTCTGATACCAGGTATGTGGGGCTTTCCCCCACATTGAGAAATTCTGTGACACCAGCTAGGTGTCCTCCAATGTAACTCAATTCTGACACCATCTACCTGGAAAGAGCAACAGACCACACAGGTTAAGGGGTCAGGCCCACAAGACTGCCCCTCCCTTCAGATGTCAATCCCAAGTCCAGGTAGTTCCTCATGCTTCTGACCCATGGGCTATGAATCACAGTTTCCCATGGTTCAGTTAATTTGCTAGAGTAGCTCTTAGGACTCAAGAAAACAATTTACTTACTGTTTACCAGTTTATTATAAAAGGACATGACAAGTCCATTCTCTGCATCTGTGTCTCTATACGTGCCTTGCAAATAGGTTCATCAGTACCATTTTTCTAGATTCCAGTGAGGGAAGGAGAAGGTGGGATGAACTGAGAGAGTAGCATTGACATATTTACACTACCATGTGTAAAATAGATAGATAGTGGGAACCTGCTCTATAGCACAGGGAGCTCAGCTTGGTGTTCTGTGATGACCTAGATGGGTGGGATGTGGGAAGGGGAGGGAGGTTCAAGAGGGTAGGGATATATATATACTTATAGCTGATTCACGTAAATTTACAGCAGAAACTAACACAACATTGTAAAGCCATTATACTCATTAAAAATAAATTTTTAAAAGGAGAAATCTAGTTTCTATACCTTTACCTAATAAAATAGTCATTTTTAAATTTTTTAAAAAAAAAGGACATGATAGAGAATAGAGATGAACATCCAGCTGGAAGAGATGCATATAACTAGATGGGAAGGGGCACCGGGCTTCCACACCCTTTCCGGCCAGGACCTCCACACTTCACCACCCTGGAAGATCTCCAAGCCCCATACTCTGGGGATTTTTATGGAGGCTTCATCATACGGAGGCAAGATCAATCATTAACTCCACTTTCAGCCCATCTCCCCATCTCTGGAGCATAGCGGGTGGGGCTGAAAATTTCAAGCCTCTGATCCTGGACTGGTCTTTCTGGTGACCAGCTTCCATCCAGGAGCCCACCCAGAGTTGCCTCACTAGAACAAAAGTCACTCTTATGACCCAGAAATTTTCAGGGGTTTTAGGAGCTTGGTGTCAAGAACAAGGAACAAATATGAGGGGGGTGGGGAACCATGCTCCTAATGCTTTTTATCACTTAGGATATAACAAAGGTTTTAGGAGCTCTGTGCAGGACAGAATTTAAGGTGTGAAGGAGAGGAGTACAGGGTGGTGGGGGGCAGAGACCAATATATATTTTTTTTTTCTATTATTTCACAAGTGCCTAGCAAAATACCTGGCATATTGAATAAATTCATGAATGTACTTAGAGAATATGACCTTGAATGAGTTCCTTCCTGTCCCTGAACCTCAGTTACTGTCAACAAAATGACCAAGTGGGCCAAGATTATCTCTAAATTTCCTTCTAACTCCCTGACATTTCAGATATGGATTCAGGGCAGGCACCATGGGTACAAGGGCACAAAGTAGAAATTTGCAGGGAAAACAAGGCAAAAATCTCAGAACAAGTTCACAATGTCAGGGTAAGTTAGACCCATGACATCACTGAACCGAACTTCTTTTCCCCCAGTTGAGGAAGACATTGATCAGACAAAGTGTAGGGTCAGGCTGCCCAAATGACTGTTCTCTTGTTCTCTTTATATCCTCTGCAACCAGTCTCTGCTTCACCTACGCCCTACTCACATGACTCACCGTCCCTCTAAATCATAGAGCCTAATCAGTAACTGTCTGCATGCTTGCCCCTAGCCCCAGCTAGTGATTGTTCTAATCTTTAAATCAGATCAATCTCCACTATGATAGTTTATCAAAGAAGCATGCCCCTCTGCTGTCTTCTCTGGTAACCCAACATCAATTCCCCCTGCAACTGGTAACACACATCTGCTCCCCAGCCAAAGACGGCTGCCATGCTCTGTCCTCCATCTGCAGACAGAGGGGCAATGGTAGGTTGTCACTCTACGACCTTACTTCACACGTGTTAAATTCCCCCCGCCTCTATCAATTAAAGTGGTGATCTCTCCATCCCTGACTCCAGGTTCTTCGTTCAGTCTTAAGGCTAAGCAAGTAAGGGGCTTGCAGGCTGGAGGGGTACAGCTCAGCACAAAGAAGTTTAAGAATTTTCATCAGGCATAGAAGAAAAGTTTCAGGGCAAGGAGCCAGAAGGTCACCATACCATCCAGCATACTACAAAGGACCTAGAAGCTGGTCAAACTCCAATACTGAGCAAATGAAATATGTAAACCATTATTGCACAAGTATGTGTGCTAAAGGGGGAAGAGTAAAGTGGAAAAGAAGGATGATGAATGAATGGGGGCAGGGCAGAAGAAAAGCCCTCCCAGACAAAGTGACATTTAAGTAGAAGACTTGAGGGAGCAGGTTGTGCTCATATATGAGGGGTGATCATGCCAGGGCTTCCCTGGTAGCTCAGTTGGTAAAGAATCTGCCTGCAGTGCAGGGGAGCCGGGTTTGATCCCTGCGTCAGGAAGATCCCCTGGAGAAGGAAATGGCTACCCACTCCAGTATTCGTGCCTGGAAAATCCTATGGACAGAGGAGCCTGGCGGGCTTCTGACTATGAGCTCACAAGAGTCAGACACAGCGACTAAACCACTACCAGGCCAGGCAGAGGGAGTGGCAAATTCAAAGGCCCTGAGATAGCACTCCTCTGCCTCGCATATTTGAGAACAGAGGCTAGTGAGGCTGGCCCAGAGTCTGGGAGATAAGGTCAGAAAAGTAATAAGGATGAGGGTCACATAGAGTCTTTTATTGATGAAACTTTTGGCCTTATCTCTGTGTGAAATGGGAAGTTACTGAGAACTTTGAGCTGGGGAAGGACATGATATGATCTATTGCTATTATGGAAATCCTGGTGGATACATTTTTATCAGCATATTTATTGATTTTTTTTTTAGAACAGAGTCCTTGAAGGGTAGTCACTGGTTAAAAAGACAGGGCCATTTTTTGAGGACCATTTTAATCCTGCCAGTACCTTGATCTTAGACTTCTAGCCACCAGAACTGTAAGGAAACTGTAAGGAAATATTGATAAATATCCTTTTTTTTTTTTTTTTTTTTTGGCCATACCACATGACTTGTGGGATCTTAGCTCCTCAACCAGGGATTGAACCCAGGTCCTTGGTAGTGAAAACAGAGTCCCAATCACTGCACTGCCAGGGAATTCCCAGGAAAAAAATTCTATTGTTTAGCCACCCAGTCTGTGGTATTCTGTTATGGCAGTGCCAACAAACTAACACATCATCCTAACTTGCTCATCTGTTAAAATTCTCGTTCCAAATAAGGCCACATTCACAGGTCCTGGGCTTTAGGAATTTAACACCTTTTAGAGAACAAAGGTGTCAACCCACAACACCACACAACAAACAAGCAGAGATCAAAGATAGAGACTTGTGGAACCAGATTTCCAGGTCTAGTCCCTGAATCCCATGGGCTGCCCTGTTTCCTGTAGCTTCTTGAATCTTTTGAGTTTCCCCAGAACCCTTCTAGTAAATATTTTGTGCTTAACTAGAGTTTTCTATTACTTTCAATTGAGACTCCTGCTTAGCATAATGTGGAAGAAAATTTTAGCTCATATAAGTTCATATGCCAGGGGGATAAAATGAAAAGACAAAAGAACATTGCCAAGCATTATTCCATCTGCAAAGCAATCCAACTCCTGAGACCTATCAAAGTTGGGCTGTCTTTCACATTTATATTTTCAACTCTCTTTTAACGTTTTGCACCTTGATTGTTTAGAAAGCCAATGAGAATTTTATTCATCTTGTTTGGTAAAACTGCATCCTTTAAGGCCAGTTCACCTTTAAGGCCATTCATCCTTTAACGTCAATTTTAGGGGAAATTTTCTTTGTAATAACAATAGCAACTAGTGATATGCATTTTAAAAGAATCCATTTAAGGTATCTCCTGTCTGGGAAGACCAGTTTAAAATGCTGATCTCACACCAGACAGAAGACCAGAAATTATGGAAGGGCATCTGTGTCATAACAAAGAGAACAATAATAATAAAACGAAAGACATACAGAGAGAATTTCAAAAGAAGTGTAACTTAGAAAACTAAGGGGTAAAATATTCAGCCTCAATGTGAATTACCAAGTCTTTTCTTCCCACCTATTTTTGTAGGGGAAGGTGTGAGCAGTAGGGTGCTGGAGAACTGGAATGCTTGGAGGGGAAAGAGGTAACCATGAAGAGCCCTATGGCAAAGGAAGAGTGAGTTTAGGGAGAAATCACAAACTTAATACAACTTAACTCTGCCCTAAGGGAATTATTACTTTTTTAGAGGACTATCTGATTGATGAGATCAGGCAGAAGTGAGAATGTCATCAGCCAATGACATACAGGAGGATTGGGTGTGCCTCGGGGAGAAGCAGGAAGTTAATCAGGAAGTTAAGAATGCAGGATTTGGGAAAAAGGTAATCTGCCCCCAAATATGGTTCCAACTGAGTCTCAGCCAGCCCTGTTAAAGGCTCTGGTGCTGGGTAAGCCCCACTGAGGCCAGGGGCTGGGAGGCAATTCCCTAGTGGTGGAGGACAATCACCATAAGGAGCAGTGCTTGGGATGGGAGTGGGGGAGCATAGAACCTGAAGAGGGGATCCGGATAGAGTGCTACCTCCATTATCAATATTATCCACAGTTTACAGATGAATAAATGGAAGCCTGGAGAGTATAAAGGGAGTATAATTCTGTCTCCCCACATTTTTACCTGCAAAAGTGTAAACTAATAGACACAAAGTCACTGGAAGAAAACTGGAATGATTTGAAGGCAGAATACACAAGAGGGCTCAGGTTAAAGGCACTGATACTTCTGAAGAAAAACAAACCAGTCTAAAGAGGGACTGTGCTGGTGGTCCAGCAGTTAAGAATCCACCTTCCAAGGCAGGGAACCTAGGTTCAGTCCCTGGTTGGGGATCTAAGATCCCACATGTCTCAGGGCAACCACGCCTGTGCACTGCAACCACTGAGCTGTGCACGGTAGAGCCCTTCTGCTGCAACAAGAGAATCACACGTGCTGCAGGTGGAGAAAGCCCACGTGCACCACAGTGAAGACCCAGGGCAGCAGAAGTAAAAAAAAAAATTAATTAATTACATTTTTTCAAAAAGAGGTATTGGTGATTCATGAAAGCATAAGATAAAATAGGTAAAATTCAAGAGGTAAACATAGATATTGGAGAAATTACCACTAGAAAATGGCAATTCACGCAAGAACTTTGAACAGTTCTTTCCTGGTAGGAAAAAAAAAATGTATTAGAATGGTCACATCAAGATTAAGCTAAGCCATTAAGCAACTGCCTTTGTTTGCTCACCAAGCAGGCTGAACTTGCCAGTAAGAGCATGTCTAATTACTACAGTAGTGAAATTTCAGAATAAAGTGGTTCCTCACTTTGCTTTTAGCTCCCCTGAAGCATAAGTGACTCTTGAGGATATTATGCAGTGGTCGTGTGTACTTGGTTACCCCAAGTCTATCCATGAGACATGGACACTTTCTTAGAGATGAGATCAAAGAGATGTTGAGCATGCAAATCAAAGGGTTAATTCCAGGGAGGTAACACATTTACCAATGTCACCTGCACCTAACATTATTTTTACTTGTGACCAGGCATGAGATTTGCTTCTTCTTTTTTTTTTACTGTATTACCCCTGTCATTATATATGATGAGTAGGAGGCTAGACTAACCTGTTGTTTCTGCATGAAATAACATTCCAGTGAGCCTCTCAGAGCATAACCGATTAAACAACAGCTAAAGGATGGACTTTCCAGGTGGCGCTACTGGTGAAGAATCTGCCTATCAATGCAGGAGACCCAGGTTCAATCCTTGAGTTGGGAAGGTCTGCTGGAGAAGGGAATAGCTAACCACTCCAGTATTCTTGCCTGGAGGAGGCTACAGTCTATGGGGCCGCAAAAAATTGGGCACTATTGAGCGATTTAGCATACAAAGGATGGGGAGATAGTTCCTAGTCCTCCTAAGATCTAATTAATCCATCAACATCTGCTTCCCTAACCTTAGAGCTGGAATCAAGAGGAAGCTTAAATGGCAATTTCTCCTGGGCACAAATCTTAGAAGACTGACTCGTCCACTACATATGATATACGTGATACCAACCAGTCAAAATATGCCCATGACCTGGGAATGAATGAGGAACATCACAACTTGTAATTAATCAGCAATGGGGCTCCAGAAGAAAGGGCCAATCCAGACCTTCCCTTTAGTACTTCTGGGACTAGGTGGAGTCCATAGTCATGTTGCTTAGGGAGAAGGCAATTAAACAAGAAAAAACTGGTCATACTAGTTCCTGGGACTGACATGTCTAGGATGCAGGAAGCTTATGTAAGGTGAATAAGAATTCTTTCTACGTTCTACCTACTATCCATTCTTTCTGCTCATATTTATTAAGGATTTGCTATGCAGCTGTTAGAACATACAGAAAAGTAAGATATGGTCCCCTTTTCAAAGGGTAGGCAGGGAATTGTCGGTTGTTTACTCTGCATTCATTTGGTTCTCTGTCTTCAAGATAAACCCTGTTTTTTTTTCAAGGATTCACTCTAACCCTAGCTTCAGTGGTAGGCCTTAGTGGCCTAGGAATGATCTTCATTGCCACTGATTGGCAGTAGAATGGGCATATGAGTCAGTATGGACCAGTAAGACATAAAGAAAAGTTTATTGGAACCTTCTGTTAATTAATTCCTCCTTCCTTGGCTTTCCTTGTGGCTCAAGACATGTAAAGAATCTGCCTGCAGTGCAGGAAACCCAGGTTCAACCCCTGAATTGAGAAGATCCCCTGGAGAAGGGGACGGCAACCCACTCCAGTATTCTTGCCTGAAGAACCCCAGGGACAGAGGAGCCTGGCGGCACACAGTCCATGCGGTCACAAAGAGTCAAGCATAACTGAAGTGACTGAGCACACACACATCCACGTGAACAAGGAAATGTCCCTAGTTCTGGCTAGCTGACATTCTATAGGGAAACAGCCTTGGTTTGATGCCATCCCTGTGTGGTCACACTGCATGGCTTGCAGGATCTTAGTCTCCAGCCAGGGATTGAACCCATGTTCCCTGCAAACGAAGTGTGAAGTCCTAACCACTGGACTGCCAGCCAAGTCCCAGGCTTGCTTTCTTCTAAATCCAGGTTTTAAAGTGAACACTATGGAGCCCTTGCCAATTAGCCCCAAACACCACACTATTTTCATTGCCCCATATATGAGCTGACAAATCCACTTTGTAATCCAAGCCAGTCTGAGCTGGATTCTCTTACTTGCAACCTAGAGGATCCTAACTGGTAAAAAGCTAACAGTCCAAATGTAGCTCCCCTGGAGAGGTATTTTCAAAAACCAAGCCATAGGATAAAGTACTTTGCTGGAACTCAGTTGCAAATTTCTCAATGATGGAACTAGGTCTTACATTTCTTTATATCTCTGGCACCCTGCAAACACTAAGTGCTGAATCTTTCATGCAATTCATATAAGGTAATGTATACATAAGTCCTCTGGTAGAGGAAATCGCTGTTCAAATAAAATAATAAAGGAACTAAAGCACTAATACAAGCTGCTCATAATAATAGGTAACATTTCTTGGGCACTTAATATGAGCCAGGCACTGTTCTTTGTAATTGCTTTGAAAAATTTGCATGTGTTAACTTATTTCATCCTCCCAGCACAATAGTCAGGTACTATTATTGTCCACAGTTTACAGATGAAGAAGCTGAGGTCCTACACGTTTACTCATATACTTTTAAGAAACTTTGCTTAAGATGAAAATCCTCAGTATTTAAACAACTAATGACTAACAAAAAGAAAATCTTAAAGTCTCCATACTTCAACCAATAGGACTTGCCTAAATCAGTTCATAACTGGATTGCGTTCCATCTTCTTTACAGATGAAAGGTGAAAAATAGAGATTTGCTCAGTTTTATTTTGCTGTTGTTTTTCAGTCAAGTTGTGACCTACAATTTGTGACCACATGGGCTACAGCATGCCGGGCTTCCCTGTCCTTCACTATCTCCCAGAGTTTCCTCAAACTTGTCCATTGAATCAGTGATGCCATCCAAACATCTCATCCTCTTTCGTCCCCTTCTCCTCCTGACCTCAATCTTTCCCAGCATCAGGGTCTTTTCCAATGAATCAGCTCTTCACATCAGGTGGCCATAGTATCAGAGCTTCAGCTTCATCAACAGTCCTTCCACTGAATATTCAGTATTGATTTCCTGCTATGTTGATTTATAGATTCTTGGAAACTTGTAATTGTTTGCTTGTTTGTTTTCTCATTTTGCTGCACTCTAAAAGTCATTAGGTTCATGACATTGTATAGGAGACAGGAATCAAGACCATCCCCAAGAAAAAGAAATGCAAAAAAGCTAAATGGCTGCCTGAGGAGGCCTTACAAATAGCTGTGAAAAGAAGAGAAGTGGAAAACAAAGGAGAAAAGGAAAGATATACCCATTTGAATGCAGAGTTCCAAAGAATAGCAAGGAGAGATAAGAAAGCCTTCCTCAGTGATCAATGCAAAGAAATAGAGGAAAACAATAGAATGGGAAAGACTAGAGCCCTCTTCAAGAAAATTAGAGATATCAAAGGAACATTTCATGCAAAGATGGGCTCAATAAAGGACAGAAATGGTATGGACCTAACAGAAGCAGAAGATATTAAGTAGAGATGGCAAGAATACACAGAAGAACTGTACAAAAAAGATCTTCACAACCCAGATAATCATGGTGTGATCACTCATCTAGGGCCAGATATCCTAGAATGCAAAGTCAAGTGGGCCTTAGGAAGCACCACTATGAACAAAGCTAGTGGAGGTGATGGAATTCCAGTTGAGATATTTAAAATCCTAAGATGATGCAGTGAAAGTGCTGCATTCAATATGCCAGCAAATTTGGAAAACTCAGCAGTGGCCACAGGACTGGAAAAGGTCAGTTTTCAGTCCAATCCCAAAGAAAGGCAATGCCAAAGAATGATCAAACTACCACACAATTGCACTCATCTCATATGCTAGAAAAGTAATGCTCAAAATTCTCCAAGCTAGGCTTCAACAGTACATGAACCATGAACTTGCAGATGTTCAAGTTGGTTTTAGAAAAGGCAGAGGAACCAGAGATCAAGTTGCCAACATCCACTGGATGATCGAAAAAGCAAGAGAGTTCCAAAAAAACATCTATTTCTGCTTTATTGACTATGCCAAAGCCTTTGACTGTGTGGATCACAAGAAACTGTGGAAAATTCTTAAACAGACAGGAATACCAGACCACCTGACCTGCCTCTTGAGAAACCTGTATGCAGGTCAGGAAGCAACAGTCAGAACTGGACATGGAACAACAGATGGGTTCAAAATTGGGAAAGGGGTACGTCAAGGCTGTAGATTGTTACCCTGCTTATTTAACTTACATGCAGAGTACATCATGAGAAACTCTGGGCTGGATGAAGCACAAGCTGGAATCAAGATTGCCAGGAGAAATAACAATTACCTCAGATATGCAGATGACACCACCCTTATGGCAGAAAGTGAAGAAACACTAAAGAGCCTCTTGATGAAAGTGAAAGAGGAGAGTGAAAAAGTTGGCTTAAAGCTCAACATTTAGGAAACTAAGATCATGGCATCCGGTCCCATCACTTAATGGGAAATAGATGGGGAAACAATGGAAACAGTGGCTGACTTTATTTTTTGGGGCTCCAAAATCACTGCAGATGGTGATTGCAGCCATGAAATTAAAAGATACTTACTCCTTGAAAGGAAAGTTATGACCAACCTAGATAGCATATTCAAAAGCAGAGACATTACTTTGCCAACAAAGGTCCGTCTAGTCAAGGCTATGGTTTTTCCAGTAGTCATGTATGGATGTGAGAGTTGGACTATAAAGAAAAGCTGAGCACCGAAGAACTGATGCTTTTGAACTGTGGTGTTGGAGAAGACTCTTGAGAGTCCCTTGGACTGAAGGAGATCCAACCAGTCCATCCTAAAGGAGATCAGTCCTGGGTGTTCATTGGAAGGACTGATGTTGAAGCTGAAACTCCAATACTTTGGCCACCTGTTGCGAAGAGCTAACTCATTGGAAAAGACCCTGATGCTGGGAAAGATTAAGGGTAGGAGGAGAAGGGGATGACAGAGGATGAGATGGTTGGATGGCATCACTGACTCAATGGACATGAGTTTGGGTAAACTCCAGGTGTTGGTGATGGACAGGGAGGCCTGGCATGCTGTGGTTCATGGGGTCGCAAAGAGTCAGACACTACTGAACGACTGAACTGAACTGAACTGAACTGATAAAGTCATTATAGGGTTTCCTGGTGACTCAGCAGTAAAGAATCCGCCTACCAACACAGGAGACCTGGGTTTGATCCCTGGGTCAAGAAGATTCCCCTGGTAAAGGAAATAGAAACCCATTCCAGTATTCTTGCTTGGAAAATCCCATGGAATGAGGAGCTTGGCAGGCTACAGTCCATGGGGTTGCAAAGAGTTGACCATGACTGAGTGACTTAACACGCACATATACAAAGATTACTATAGAAACATTTGATAATCCATGCCACTAGTCCAATCTGTTACCTGTGCTTTCTTACTAAACTGTATCTCCTTGTTAACCTAGACATACCAGGACATAGTATCTTTGAGCCAGAATCTCGCAAATTCTGTTCCATATCTTTATCTTAAAATCTATAAATATCCACTGTGTAGTCTTTGCTGTTATTTCTTTCAATTAATATTTTGGTGAGCCACCGCATGCTAGGCAGTTTTCCAGACACTGAGGAAATATCAATAAACAAAATAGATATACAGTTGATCCTTGAACAACACAGGTTTGAATTGAATGGGTCCACATATAGGGTTTGTTTGTTTGTTTTCCAACAAATTAGTACCTGTTTTCATTTTACTGATCTTTAAATCAACTGAGTGTGGTGGAAAGTTTGTGTTCATTTAGAGATCACAATATATGGACTCAAAAAAATTAAATTTTGAGTTCTGATTCTGCCCAAACTGTTTCAGTTTCCTGCCCTTTGATGAGTTATCTATCAATTCCTTTATTTTTTAGGCAGAGTTAGCAGTACACGGATTTTTGAATGTGTGGGGTGGGCACCCCAAACCCCCACATTGTTCAAGGCTCAATTGTAGTTACTGCCCTCAAGGAGCTTGCCTTGTAGGAAGGGAAACAGACATTGAACAAATTATCACACAATAAATATAAAATTACATATTCTTCCTTGAAAGGAAAGGGCCTCCTGGGAGATAATAAAAAGAGTAAGTAATTCAGTTGGGTATACCAAAGAAAGTCCTCCTGAGGAAGTGACATTAAATATGAGACCTGAGAGAAAAGAGCAATAAATATCTTTTGTTACTTTCTTACCTAGCATCAATTCACATTCTTCTTCAAGTCACCCAAGTCTTCCTGGAGACTATTTGAACATTCTTCCCATGCTCACTGCAATGGTAATTTGGAGACTTTTCTGCCCCGCCTCAAGGCTAGGATGGGGCCAAGACCTAGACTGTGTATCTCATGTCCCTGGCCAGTGATGTATCCAATTGCATCAGGCATGGGAGAATGACCTCTGTGAGGGAAATTATAGCAGCAAGACTCTATCTAGGGCCTTTGGTTTAAGCCGTTTTATCCATTGCACTAAGTATTGTGAAGATATGACCTTGAAACTGAAGGAGGGGCAATGATGTATAACAGAGAGATCCATTTCTGTATCAAGAAATGGATCTTCTTGTCATTATTCAAGCTCCAGTTTAGACTGTGCCTGGGCTTCCCTGGTAGTTCAGTAGTAAAGAATCTGCCAGCCAATGCAGGAGATGCGGGTTCGATCCCTGAGTTGGGAAGATTCCCTGGAGAAGGAAATGGTGACCCACTCCAGTATTCTTGCCTGGGAAATCCCATGGACAGAGGAGCCTGGTGGGCTATAGTCCATAGGGTCACAAAGAGTCAGACACCACTGAAGTGACTGAGCACTGACTATATCCATAACCCAAGAACTGTTGAGATATATGAAACCTAGCACATTCCTTTCTGGCTAAAAAAATGTGTGGTAGCTTTAGTGTTAGTCTTTTTTTTTCTTAGTACTGTTTCTTCTGGACATACGGTGGGACTGTACTTCCTCACTCCTTTAAGTCAGACTCTCTTATATTGATTTGGCCAGTATAATGTGAGCAGACTTAATGTATTTCACTTCTAGGCAGAGGTCTTTAAGAGCTGGTACATACCCACAACGTTATCTTCCCTGGCCATGGCAGTCAGATATGTTCCAAATGGTAGAGACTCTTGTCAACCCAAGATCCTGACTGAGCTGGACTAAGAGCAGAGCTCCCATCAACCAAGATGAAGAAATGAAAGCACTGACATCATGCAGCTGTTCTTCATTGTAGCATAACTTATCCCACACTGAGTTAAATCCACCACTTGAATTGTGTTTGTCTTTTGCAACAGAAATGCAATGAGTATAAGGAAGGCGGTGAAAAAAAAAAAAAAGATAAAGCATTCCAGTGAACAACTTATGTGAAGGGAAGAAACTGAATTGGAGGCTGAAATGGGGAAGACTTAAGGTTACTGAAGTGATCCAAGTAGGAGCCAATGTTGATTGGAGTATAGCAGTGGTATGGTGCCGGGGTCCAGCCCCGGCTGATCCAGGGTATTTGAAGGGGAGATGGCATCGGCGACTATTTAAATATTCATTAAAAATATAAAGAGCAATAGAATGAGGATAGCTCAGTAGGAAAACTCAGTGGAGAAAAGAGGCTGAGTAGCTTGGTTTACGTGGGAGACCAATAGAACTTCAAGACAAGAAGCTTGCACCACTTACGTAGGCCGCAGGCGTCCTTCCGTTCTCCCAAAGGAGAGGAGACACTGAGGCCTCCCCAGTCGGATCTTAGAAGCCCAGGCATAATTAGTAAGCTTGGTGGGTTCCGTGCTCCAGATGGAGACTCAGCCAGAGTGAGAGAGAGAGAGAGACATGGGGAGACCAGTATTTCGAGGAACTGATTCCAATTCTTTATTTTCCAGAGTCTGTTTTTATACACTGAGATGTTATACAAAAGTCACGCGGGGACAGCAGTCCTGACTTTTATTAAAGTCAGGTGCTTCATACAAATGTATACAGAGGTCTTAGGGGTGTTACATCATCTTCTTGCCAGGGGGCCTGCTGACAATTTACAACCCTCTCCTTGTGACAGCGGTCAGTCAACACTTGTTTCTCCAGGGGTGATTATTCTTAAAACAGACGTCACTCAAATAAAGTTACATTCCTATAGGGTGAGGGTGTAGTGGGTTTTAGTTAAGGAAAGAATTTGCTTAGCCTAAGGTCTAACGTGATTAATATCAAAGGTTAATACTTATTTCTTCTATATATTCATTAATGTGTGTAAGGGCAGGGGATGTGGAGACTTAGCAGTAAACATTGGCTCAACAAATGAAAAACCCTTCACCAATACAATTTCTAATCAGCCCACTATACTTATACTAATAATTTTCTAACTTCTCTAAAGAACCTGTTTTTAGAAGGTTTAAAGCATCTCGTGCCTCTCACGGTTGGGAGGCTGTGAGCAATCACATGTGGCCGGACAAGCCTGTCAGGCAGGCCAGAGAACCTTCAGAGGAGTTTGTAAGTTGAAACACTCCTGTCACGCCCAGGAATTATTATTAACTGGAGCTCTAAGTTAACTCCTTCTCCAAAAGAGGTGGTGGGGGACAGCCCCCCGTAAAGTCAGAGGTGTAGGTGAGAGCACAAAGTAGTAAAGTAGGCAGACTCTGGTTATGGGGGTAGATGCTCGAGGATTTCCAGGGGGACTCCTGAGGCTCCATCCCGCCTTTGCGTATGTCGAGCCTCCTTCCTCATGACCTTTGCCATGGGCGGAGTGCCTCATGCTGGCCCCCAACAGTATGGAATACAGAAAACAATGGGGAGATTATATATATAGGACTTTAGTTCCTCAACTAGGGATTAAACCCATCCCCCCTTCAGTGGAAGCACCATGTCTTAACTACTAGACCACTGGAGAATATATATATATATATATATATATATATTTCCCCCTGTACTTCCTCTTTTTTTTAAATTTAAATTTATTTATTTTAATTAGAGGCTAATTACTTTACAATATTGTATTGGTTTTGCCATACATCAACATGAATCTGCCACGGGTGTACAAGATACAAAATGTTAGGAAATAATTTTTCCCTGCCAAGACTGATTGCTTTGTCATTTTGACTTTAAAAGGCCCAGGAGTGCATTAAAAAGTTAATGAGCTGAGAATTAGGAGACCCAGAAATCTGGGGCTAAATCCGTTAAGTAGGGTGTGACCTTGGACAAGTTCTTTGCCTTTGCAGACCTTCACTTCTCATCTCTATAAAAGAAGGGGGAGCCAGAGTGTCTCTACATTTTTCTTTAAGAGCTGACATTCTATGGAGCCTGATCATATGAAGCTATTATATCAAAATGTTTGAATGAGGTAAGTGTCCCTGATTCAATTAAGGAAATAAAGAATGAAAACTCAGAAGACTTTGCCATAGTATAGTCATTTTGTGAATAGCGAAGTCAAAATAACACCCAGTGGCATAAGAAGGGCTGGAACCTTTTGATTATGATTTCATAATGATAGTTTAACACAAGTGTCTGAAAAATGGCCCAGACAGCATATGTGCTACATTGTCAATATGACTCACTCTGATTTGAATTCAGACAGACTCTTCTACATTAAATGTGTTCCTCCAAATATAACAAATAAATTGAGAGGCAGGGAAGGTACCCAAGCAATATTGAACAAGGTGAACTTCATAGGCACTTCATCATAACACTGGTCACTACAGCAGCATTTTCCCAAAGTTGTACTTAGAGGCTTTAACTCAATAAATGGACAAACATGTATGCTTAGTAGTTATTCCCCTGACTTTGTGCTTGATTTACAGAAATATCTATTAGCTGGGATTTCCCTGGTGGTCAAGTGGTTAAGTCTTCATGCTTCCAATGCAGTGGGTGCAGGTTCAATCCCTGGTTCACGAACTAGGATCCCACATGCCATGTGCTGAAACCAAATTTAAAAAAAGAAAGAAAGAAGAACTATCCATTAGCTTAATATTCCTGGCCCCTCTCTACTCCCTTCCTCATTCCTCCCCCATTAGTGAGTTTAGAGAAAAAAACCAAGTATGGTAGGTCAGTCTTTCTCTCCCTATGCTTTCTCTCTCTCTCTCTTTTTTAATTTGTTTATTTACTTATATGTCTGTGTCTGATCTTAGCTGTGGCATGCAGGATTGTCGTTGCATCGTGGGAGATTTCTCATTGGAACACACAGACTCTAGTTGTGGTGTACCGGCTCAGTAGTTACAGCGTATGGGCTTCCTTACTCCTTGGCATGTGGGATTTTAGTTCCCTGACCAGGGATCAAACCTGTGTTCTCTACATTGCAAGGCAGATACTTTATCACTGGGCCATCAGGGAAGTCTCTCCCTACCTTTCTAAATTTGCCCCCTTCAGGGAGAACAACTTCTGTGCTGTCCTTGGCTGTGAGGGGAAATGAGCCATGCTGCAGGGCAGGCCTGTTGGCAGATGTGTCTGTTCAAGCCTGGGGTTTACTCTTAGGGAGCCCAGAATTGCCCAGCACCTAAGCAACTCTGGTGGCTCAGAGGGTAAAAGTGTCCGCCTACGATGCGAGAGACCAGGGTTCCATCCCTGTGTTGAGAAGGTCCCCTGGAGAAGGAAATGGCAACCCACTCCAGTACTCTTGCCTGGAAAATCCCATGGAGAGAAGAGCCTGGTAGGCTGCAGTCCATGGGGTTGCCGAGCTGGACACAACTGAGTGACTTTCACTTTCTTTCACTAAGCAACAAGCCCCAGTGCAGCCTGTATTAGTCCTTAACCTCATATTTTGAGCTCCATTTGCCTGACTCTCATCTGCCTCAAGTGAGGAAGATGACATTTATTGAGTCCCCTAAAATTCTAACCCTCATATCCATCTTAATGGATACTGGAAAAATATATAGCCTGTTAATGAAACCCTATAATACCACAGATGTTATTGTTTAATATGAATATCATTCTTTTAAGGGTTTCACTTTAATGTTCAAACAAAAATATTAAGAGAACATTAATATAAATGGTACAAAATTATGAACTTGGCAAATCTGTAGAAAAAAAGTTATGAATTCTATGACTGACAGAAGTTTTGGAATTATTGTACTAAAGAGCAGAATGTGATATGAAGCATGTCTTGGCTCCATCTAGGAGCTTCATCAGATCAAAAAGATTGTCAATTCAGGAGAAAGGCTTGTAGCTGATGAAACCTTATATAAGACAAGAAAAGTATGGAATAGCAATATCATAAGTTAAATTGGAAATATCAGTGTGAAATAATAACCTTAATAAATTTGTTTTCAGCTCTCAGTGACCCAGTACCAACCAATTCACTCTTGTTCATCACACATTCACCTGTATTAATACATACCCAGGACACAGCTCCTGGTCTTTAAAATTATTTTCTGTTAAAAAAACAAAAACAAAAAAACAGAATCCTTTAGAAGGTAGCTAATTTCCTGATTTATGATGGAAAAAAAATTTCAGAACATCTCTCCAACATCCAATCATTGCCAAAAAAGCAAGACAGTTTTCAAGACTATCAGGGGCAATACATAAAGGATAAAGGAGTCAATATGAAGGGTGCTTCAAAGACCATTTGGTGAGCTTTTCAAATAAAACTCTTATTATACAAATAGAGCAGAAAACACATACACACATACACATCAAATGTATGCCCAGGTCAAAAAATAGAACTTAGGCATTTGTTCCATAAGCTCCATCCTTGAGCCTCATTCTTATCACACCTCTTTCCCCTTCTGCATATCTTCATTTTTATAATAATGCCTTTCTTGGGGTATCTCATTTGTTTTATCACCCAAATGTTCATCTCTAAACACTACAGTTTACTCTTGCCCGTTTTAAAAAGATACATCTCTTGCATTATCATCACCATCATCGCCACCATGGTTTATAGGACAAGATGAGTTTTGTGAAATACTATGGATTCAAAATGACTCAGAAGAGTTAATATGAAGCTTGACCAAAAGATTTCTGTAATAGAAAGTGGTGACTATAACAGATCATATTTATTTTTTATTGATTTTAATAATTAGGAGGGTTTGATATTTCTTCTAGTATTTCTTATATGAATATGGTATGTTTAAAAGCACAGTCATATGCCTACCTTATCTATTAAGAATAAACACTTGCCAGTGTAAGCTAAAGAGTCGGACACGACTGAGCGACTTCACTTTCACTTTTCACTTTCATGCATTGGAGGAGGAAATGGCAACCCACTCCAGTGTTCTTGCCTGGAGAATCCCAGGGATGGCGGGGCCTGGTGGGCTGCCGTCTATGGAGTCGCACAGTCGGACACGACAAGCGACTTAGCAGCAGCAGCAGTGTAAGCTATATAGCCCCAGAAAAAGTAGATGCCAAGAACACGAAGGACTGTTCAACTTAGGTGGGCATCCCAAATAACCAACCAGAAAGAGGGGTCCACAGCATTTGCCAGATGACCTACAGAGGAACACTACACAGACTTTAATCTCGCAACTCCTAGGAGATTAAATTTCAATACTAATAAGGGAGATGTAACTTTTTAATGCTAAGAGACAAAATCAATATTTGATTATGCCAAGATAATAGGTTTTATAACAATGGCCAAGCGATCTTTTTTTTTTTTTTTAAATCAGAGATAGATACTAGGTTGCAAAATTAAAACCCCAGGCATAAGATAAGGCCTGAAATAGTCTCACTGACCTTAACAGATGTAATTTAACTATAGAAAAGCTTACCATAGAAAGGTGATTTGAGTTAGAATCACCTTGAGAGAAACAAACAAGTATGACCAAGAATTAATCAGTCAATAAACCAAGTTCTGCAATCTAGGCTGTTCTGATAAGTTTATTTTTTCTTCAGGATCTGCTAAGAATTCTGTGACCCAAGGAAAGGAATAAAAATAATAATGCTGAAACTCTGAGGCTATATAAAAACTAACATAGAAAAATAAGAAAAGAAATAGAGAGGTATTAAATCCTTGATATTGATGCTTTAGAGTAAATTTATATGAAACTGTAAGCTCTATAGCCTTTGTTTTATATGTTTATAAATTAAGGTTTTGAAGTGTTTAAAAGGATCAGCCATTCTAAATATATAATTGCAGTTAGTTTAAACTGTTTAATATGATATGCTTAATAAATCTGTAATCAATGTTTAAAAGCCCCAAGAAAAACTGATTTTCAATTTAGGGTATTAGATTCATAAACTTAATAAATTGAGTTTTAAACAAAGAACAAATCGTTCTGAGTATTCCTCTCCATAGGAAAATCTGTCACAAAAAAAGAAAAGAAAAGGAAACAAAACAAAATGCTCTGTCAATAAAGACTTAGAGAGAAGGTAGTATTGCTACTGCTGCCGCTAAGTCACTTCAGTCGTGTCCGACTCTGTGTGACCCCATAGACGGCAGCCCACCAGGCTCCCTGACCCTGGGATTCTCCAGGCAAGATCACTGGAGTGGGTTGCCATTTCCTTCTTCAATGCATGAAAGTGAAAAGTGAAAGGGAAATCGCTCAGCCGTGTCTGAGTCTTCAAGACCCCATGGACTGCAGCCTACCAGGCTCCTCCGTTCATGGGATTTGCCAGGCAAGAGTACTGGAGTAGAGTGCCATCGCCTTCTCTGGAAGGTAGTATTATCTTGTGGTAATTATCTATCCCTATGTAACAAATGGTTCCCAAACTTACTGGCTCAAAACAACATCTATTTTCTCAACATTTATCATCCCACAGGCAGGGATCCGAGCAGGGCTTAGCCGAATGGCTTGGCTCCAGGTGGCTCACAAGGCTGCAATTAAAATGTCGGTTGTGGTTGAGCCTCAAATTCACGGAGGGAAGGAGACCCTTCCAAACTCACACATGTGTTTGTCAGCAGGATTTAGTTCCTAACAGGCTGTTGGACTGAGGGCCTCCATTCCTCCTGGGCTGTCAGCCAGGAGACACACTCTTCTGGCTGTTCCTGGCTATGTGATCTCTCCATAAGGCAGCTCACGGCATGGCAACTGGCTTCATCAGGTGAAGAAGCAAGAAAAGCCAAAAATAAAGTCATAGTCTTTTTTCCTTTTGCTTTGTTTTTTGTTTTTGGCATTTCCTCCCAACATTTTATTATGAAAAATTTCTAATGTACAGAAAAGTTCAAAGAATTACAGAGGAATAATTCTTAAACCACCTAGACTCTAGAATTTACATTTTGCTGTATTGCTTTATCACATGTTGATCCATTTATCCATATTTCCACTCATTCATTCATCCCCCAGTTCATCTTTTATAATGTGTTCTCAGAGATGGCATCCCATCATTTTTGCCACAGCCTACTGTTGCAAGCAAGTCACTAAGTCCAGTTCACACTCAGAGAATGACTGCATAGGATGAGTACCTATGTGGGGGTCACTGGGAGCTATTTTAGAAGCTGTCTACATGTGAAATTTCCCAAGGCACTGGCCCACACGACAATATACCAAGGGCCATGTGTGTGCATCCCAAAGTCATGTCTCTGCAAACACAAAATCAGCGGACATTTCTTGAACACTTTCTATGCACCAGGTGCTGTAGGAGAGGCTGGGGACTTAGTAATAAATGAGGTACACTTCCTGCTCTTAAGGATCCCATAGCTCAAAGAAAGACACCCACAATTCCATGAGAGTTAGACACTCTCCCGCTTCTTCCTCTCCTATAGCACCTTTAACTTTATTTTGCAAATATTTATTTAAATATCTGGTGCCCTGTGAGATGATAATGTCCCTGAAAGAAGGGACTATGTCTGTTTCATCTTCTGGTTGCTTGTGTCTTGCACATGGCCTGCCCTATAGGAGGCATAGCATAACTTTGAACCCTAAAAAGCAGACATGGTCAATAATCTACTAGGTATTCACATCTTAGTGTAAATTAATGGCCACAGTCTTCTGAGAATTAATCATTAATAAGGAAACAAGGACAGAAGTTGGACAAAAAGGACACCAAGAAAATTTCACAAAGAGGAATCCTGTAATGTTAAAAGAGATAAACATTGACTGACCCAGCAGCAAAGAGAGCGGGCGGACAAGTTGGAGAGCTGCGGCGGCACAGGAGAGAAGGGGAGCGTGAGAGGGAAGGGGAGCATGGCAGGCCCACTGGGGGATCCACCCCAGCACGTGGAGCCCGGGTGCCCTCTGAACAGCCTCCACCCAGCAGCCGTACCTGTGGGCACAGGGAGCCTGGGCAGTGGTGCACCAGATGGGGGTGGCTGGGGAGACCCAGTGACCTGGGAAGCAGGACAAGGAGCCAGAGCCGGACTGGGATGAGAAGGTGATGCCACCGGGGGTGCCACTCGCTATCTGGGGAAGATGCTCAACTACTGCATGCAAGATGCTGCCATGTTGGACATGGAGAAATGGAGGAAGCCTTCCAGGCACTATAGATCAAGCCCTGAGCCTCTGGAGTGGGAACACTGACTCTAAGACCCTAGACTACCAGAGAACTAACCCTAAGGAGTATCAAGTAGTGTGAACCCACACAAAGGAAACCACTTGAATACAAGACCCAGCATCACCCAACCACCCATAGCACCCTGTGCAGGATGCCTCCTCTAAACAACAAACAAAACAAAAATACAAACCCAATCATCAGCCGACAGGATTACCACCTCACTCAACCTTGCTTGTCAGAGGGAAAACATACAAACAAAACTCAGCAGAAATCTCACCCTATAGGAAGCTCACACAAATCTTAGGGCCAATCTTAGGAGGGCAGAAACCAAAAGGAAGAAAGAATTCCACCTTCTTCAAGGAAAGAATTCAACTTTCCTTGAAGCCTGGGAAAAGGAGACCTCAAACACAATAACTTAAATAAAAAAAAATGATGAAAAGGCAGAGAAATACTGCATGAATGAAGGAACAAACCAGAAACACAGAGTCCAAATAAATGAAGAAGAAATAGGCAAATTACCTGAAAAATAATTCAGAATAATGATAGTAAAGATCATCAAAAACCTTGAAAACAAAATGGAGAAATGCAAGAATCAATTTAAAAAGACCTAGAAGAATTAAAGAATAAACATACAGAGACAAACAACACAATTGCTGAAATTAAAAATACTCTAGAAGGAATCAGTAGCAGAATATCTGAAGCAGAAGAATGAATCACTGAGCTGGAAGATAAAATGGTGGAAATAATTTCTAAAGAGCAGAATAAAGTAAAAAGAATGAAGAGCTGAGGACAGTCTCAGAGAAATCTGGGACCATATCAAATGCACCAACATTTGAACTATAGGGGTCCCAGAAGAATAAGAGAAAAAGAAAGGCTATAAAAAAACTTTGAAGAGATTATAGTTGAAAATTTCCCCAATATGGGAAAGGAAATAGTCGATCAACTCCAAAAGGAACAAAGTGTCCCATACAAGATGGGACACTTGGTGTCCCATAGACACATACTAATCAAACTAACAAAAACTGAACACAAAGAAAGAATATTAAAAGCAGCAAGGGAAACCCGATATGATTAATGGCTGATCTTTCAGCAGAAACTCTGTAGGCCAGAAGGAACTGGCAGGATATATTTAAAGTACTGAAAGGGAAAAATTTCTAACCAAGATTACTGTACCCAGCAATGATATCGTTCAAAATTGATGGAGAAATAAAAAACTTTTCAGAAAAGCAAAAGTTAAGAGAAGTCAGTACCACCAAACCAGCTTTACAACAAATATTGAAGGGACTTATATAGTCAAGAAATACAACAGAATAAGAAAGAGCTACAAAATCAACCCCAAAATGGCAATAGGAACATCTATATCAATAATTATTCTAAATGTAAATGGATTAAATGTTCCAACAAAAAGACACAGACTGGCTGAATGGATAAAAAAGAAGACTCATATATATGTTGTCTACAAGGAAACCACTTCAGACCTCAAGACACATATAGACTGAAACTGAGAGGATAGAAAAATATATTCCATGCAGTTCAGTTCAGTTCAGTTCAGTTCATTCACTCAGTCGTGTCTGACACTTTGAGACCCCATTAATCACAGCATACCAGGCCTCCCTGTTCATCACCAACTCCCGGAGTTCACTCAAACTCATGTCCATCGAGTCAGTGATGCCATCCAACCATCTCATCCTCTGTCGTCCCCTTCTCCTCCTGCCCCCAATCCCTCCCAGCATCAGGGTCTTTTCCAATGAGTCAATTCTTCACGTCAGGTGGCCAAAGTACTGGAGTTTCAGCTTCAGCATCAGTCCTTCCAATGAACACCCAGGACTGACCTCCTTTAGGATGGACTGATTGGATCTCCTTGCAGTCCAAGGGACTCTCAAGAGTCTTCTCCAACACCACAGTTCAAAAGCATCAATTCTTCGGTGCTCAGCCCTCTTTATAGTCCAACTCTCACATACATACATGACTACTGGAAAAACCATAGCCTTGACTAGATGGACCTTTGTTGACAAAGTAATGTCTCTGCTTTTGAATATGCTATCTAGGTTGGTCATAACTTTCCTTCCAAGGAGTAAGCGTCTCTTAATTTCATGGCTGCAATCACCATCTGCTGTGATTTTAGAAACTATAAGCAAGGTGAAAAGACAACCCTCAGAACGGGAGAAAATAATAGCAAATGAAACAACTGACAAAGGATTAATTTCCAAAATATACAAGCGGCTCATACAACTCAATACCAGAAAAACAAACAACCCAATCAAAAAGTAGGAAAAAGACCTAAACAGACATTTCTCCAAAGAAGACATACAGATGGCTAACACATGAAAAGATGCTCAACATCGCTCATTACTAGTGAAATGCAAATCAAAACCATAATCAGATATCACTTCACACCAGTCAGAATGGCCCTCATCAAAAAGTCTACAAACAATAAATTCTGGAGAGGGTGTGGAGAAAAAGGAACACTCTTGCACTGTTGGTGGGAATGTAAATTGATACAGCCACTATGGAAGACGGTATAGAGATTCCTTAAAACTAAGAATAAAACCACCATATGACCCAGTAATCCCACTCCTAGGCATATACCCTGAGGAAACCAAAATTGAAAGAGACACATGTATCCCATTGTTCATTGCAGCACTATTTACAAAAGCTAGAACATGGAAGCAACCTAGATATCCATCTACAGATGAATGGATAAAGAAGGTGGTACGTATACACAATGGAATATTACTCAGCCATAAAAAGGAACACATTTGAGTCAGTTCTGATGAGGTGGATGAACCTAGAGCCTATTATACCGAGTGAAGTGAGTCAGAAAGAGAAAGATAAATATTTTATTCTAAAGTACATATACAGAATCTAGAAAAATGGTACTGAAGAACTTATTTACAGGGCAGCATTGGAGAATCACACATAGAGAATAGACTTACAGACATGGGAAAAGGAGAGCAGAAGGTGAGATGTATGGAAAGAGTAACATGGAAGCTTACATTACCATATGTAAAATACATGGCCAAGGGGAATTTGCTATATGGCTCAGGAAACTCAAAGAGGAGCTCTGCATCAACCTAGAGGGGTGGGATGGGGAGGAAGATGGGAGGGAGTTTCCAAAGGGAGGGGATATATATATACCTATGGCTGGTTCATGTTGAGGTTTGACAGAAAACAGCAAAATTCTGTAAAGCAATTATCCTTCAATAAAAATAAATAAATTTTTTTAAAAAAGAGAATTAAATGTTGACTGGATCGAACCTGGGTCTCCTGTATTGCAGGCAGATTCTTTACTGTGTAAGCCACTAAAGAAGCCCCTAGTTTGGTCAAGGCCTGACTTAACTGCCCCTTTCCTACCTCCTACCTCTTCCCCCACTCCCCTACAGACCCCCAAGCAATAAGGAAGTTCTACTGTGTTATGGTTCCTGGTCTTCGCTTCTCTGGACTGTACACGCGCTTTAGCACAGACAGTAATTAAATGCCACAATCTGATACTGACATAACTCCATTTCTTTTTCACATAATTGCAGGAACATGAACTCTCTATAATTACTTCAAGTAATTAGAAAATGAGGAGATGCAACTAATGAGGACAGGTGATAAAAACAACTGCAAATATTTCTTTCAAATTTACCTTTATCATAAAATTCACTCAGATTAAACTCTAGTGAACTGCAGACATTTTTTATAAATGTCACTGGTGCAGGTCGAAATGAATATTTTACAACTGTGATTCATGTTTTCAGAAGACTTAGAGTAAGAAGATCATCATCTTTCCTGTATATATAAGCTTAATCGATGTCTTTGGAAAGGTAAATTATGTGGATTTCAAAAAATACTTTAAATATGCAACATTGTCCATTCTCTCCAAAAGGAATCTTACCTGGAAGAGGAGGGGGTGGGGTGGGAGGGTGGGGGGAAAAGGAAGCCAGAATAAAAAGCAGAAAAAAGTAGAATTGTTTTAGGTGCAAATGTTTCAGGCATATGGATTCTGCCCTCCCCACCCGACAGAATCCCCTGAACAGGAAGGGAGGGGAAGATAAGCCATTTCAGACCACAGGGGTCTTCCAAGAAGGGTGGGGTTTGTGAAAGAAAACCCATGGCCTCTGCCGATCTTGGTGTGTGGAGAAGCAGATAGGCCTTGAGGCTAAGTTATGTGTGGGAAAAGGGGCCATGAAGATGTTATTCTACCCAACAGATTAGTAAAAGCAGAGAGTGAACTAGAAAAGAAAGAAGGAATCAGAAGTGGGGTTGTAAGTGACTGGCACAGTCAGCAAAATCAGTCTTGCTCAGTTAGGTTGTCTCATTACTATAATACAATACCAGCCCCCTTTTTCATGGTTTGTTCCTTTCACAAAGGCCTAGTAAGGCAAGATATTTGTGAGGATCACAGAAAGGGCCTATATGTTTATAGTCTGGATGGATGTGGAAAGGAGAACCATGTGTGGGATTGAAGCAGAGCAGAATCCTGAGGCGCTCCTGGGCAAGGAAGCCTTTCTGTGTCTCTGGTTTCTTGTTGGAGGGAATGGTCTCAGTGACCTTCCCTGAATCCCAAAGGTAACAGATTCCAGCAGTTACTAATCAGGGAAGGGAGGGGATGCAGAGACCACAGAAGAGTAGTCAAGAAACAATAGTGCAGGCTGGGGACAGGATCCTGGTTCTGCCTCAAGGGACACACATAGCAGTATCTTTAAGATCTTCTGCAGAACTAAAACTCCCAAACGGAAGGTGTTCCAGAGAGAAGGTCACACTTTGATAACCTCAAGAAGCTCATAAGGAGACCAGTTCAGTTCAATTCAGTCGTTTAGTCAGGTCCGACTCTTTGCGACCCCCTGGACCGCAGCACACCAGTCCTCCCTGTCCATCACCAACTCCCAGAGGTTACTCAAACTTACGTCCACCAAGTTGGTGATGCCATCCAACCATCTCATCCTCTGTCGTCCCCTTCTCCTCCTGCCTTCAATCTTTCCCAGCATCAGGGTCTTTTCAAATGAGTCAGCTCTTTACATCAGGTGGCCAAAGTAATGGAGTTTCAGATTCAGCTGAACTTCCAATGAATATTCAGGGCTGATTTCCTTTAGGGTGGACCACCTGAGGCCAAATGAAAGGAACCAGAAAAGGTCATAAAAAGATCACTTGAGGACAGATTAAAGGGATGCAGGCCCTGCACACACTCATCCTTACAGCAACACTGCCCTTGAAACATTTCTATAAAACTTCTCATCAAATCTTCCCAGGCTGGGACACATAGTTTTAGAGGCTCAAGCCTGCTGTGCCTCCCTTTGCCTGGCAAAGCAATAAAGCTATTCTTTTATACATCACCAAAAACTTTGTCTCCAAGATTCCATATGGCACCAGTGCACAGAGGCCAAGTTTGCAGCATCGAGACTAAGAGGTGATCCCTACACTGAATTAATTCCATTCTTAGGACAATTCAAGGTGTTCTTAAGTACAGAGTGCTTAGGTAGTGCCTTGCACACAGTACTGCTGATACATACTTATTAAAATAAATAAGTAGGCTTTGCAGTACATCCCCACACTGGCCCAGCTGACCTGGCCAAGCAGAGGAACTATGAATCACCAGAGGTGTTAGGGGAACTACTGACTGAAACCACTCACCCTGGCCAAGCCTGATAGTAACCACTTGCATGAGTTATCTTACAACAGGAGGTCCTGGTAAGGAAGGTGGAACTAACAAGCTACCACCAGTGGGAAGAATTCAGAAAAGGTCAAAAGGAGAGAAGAGGCACCAATCCATATATCCTATCCACCTCCCAGAATCCTTCTTGCCGGAATCCATCTTGGCTGAGTGATGTGTGTGCCACCAATGATAGGGATAGAACGAAGGGACCAAACAGATGTCTAGATAGCTAATCCCACAAGGGGATTGTAAGTAGAAAAATATGGGAGACCCCTGTAAGCTAATGATTACTGGAGAAAGCAGGTTTGCATAATAACAAAACCATGCAATAGAAGCATGTGACATGCCCCCAAACAATAAAACAGTGGTGATACGAGACCCACATCCTGCCCAGTGAGCTCAGTAAGTAAATGACTCCTGATGCAGGACATGCTCTCTGCACCCATAAAAAATAATAATTTGTGGATGTAGTTTGACCACACAGGGACAACAAAACTCCCTTCCACTTTTCCTTTCATTATAAAACTGTAGCCTACCACCACCCCCAAAAAAACCCTGTTGCCCACCAAGTTCTTAGGACACAGCATTTCTCTTGTAAATCTCACAAGCGTCCTATTCTATTAATAATAAACCACTTCTTATTTACCGCTTTGCTCTTGCTGAATTCTTCTCTGCACTGAGACAAAAAGGATTGTTGTATAGGAGTTCTTTGGAGCCCCCTGAAATGACACCAATCATTTTCACCAGGAAGGACCCTGAGTCAGAGTAATTGGCCAGAGACAACCTGGAAACTAATCCAATTACCATAAAACCTGAGACTGTGAGTCACGTGGCAGAGCAGTCCTCCTGGGTTCCCTTACCCTACTGCTCTGTGTCTGGGCACCCCTTCCCAGTAAAGCCTCTTGCTTTGTCATTCTGTGTGTTTCCCTGTACAACTCATTTCTGAGTATTGGACAAGAGCCCACTCTCGGGCCCTGGAGTGGGGGTCCCCCTTCCTCCAGCAGAGGAAGTAGCAGAGGAGGCCACAGTGTCCTCCTCAAGTTGTAAAACCAGTTCATTCATTCTGCTAATTAGATGCCCAAGGTTATAATCTCATTAACTACTATGTGTATTTTCATCTTCGAATCCCCTACTTATTAATTCTTTATTTTAAAAAAGAATATGCATAAAAGTCTATGAAACCAAACAGAAAATGTAAAACCTTTTAAGACTAAAAATACACTGTGATATTATATTATATATAATATTTTTTTGATCTCAAAATAAGAAAGAGATAAGTGTTTAGACTTTACCTTTCTGGAATCTGAAGTGGAATTTTGTGAATTTTGCTGGAATACAAGTGAACAGATAGATAGTGTGCCTTTTGAAAACAAGTGTTCATTTAAAATGTTTTGAGCTTTCAAAGTATATAGCATTATTTTTATTTTGACCACAGCATCACTGATATTTTCTAACATTCTTATTTGTTTCTAGTTCTCCTTATAGTCTAGGAGTCCTGGTTGGCTAACCTTGCCCTAAACTTACCGTTGACACAGCCCCATCCACTGGCAATTCTTGTAATACACAATCAGAAAGTGGATATTTTTATGCAAACTTATTTCCCCTAGTAGGCAAAGAACTTAGATATGATTTGCACATAGTAGGTCATAAGCAGCATTTCTGGGTACAAAGGACAGTAGGCAGACCCTCTGGCTCTACCTTCAAAATATATCTGCAATCTGACCCCTTTAACCACTTCCACTGGAATCAGACTGGCCCAGGCCAGCATTAGCTGTCACCGGGCTTACCGCAGTGGTCTTCTAACTGGCCTCCCACTTCCACTTTTGCCCCAATGTGTCTTCTCTCAACACAGCAACCTGACTGGCTTGTTAAAACATAAATCAGATGGTGACCCTCCTCTGCTCAAAACATTTGTATCAGGTGACATCCAATCAGGAAACCAGAAACCACTCCAGATATCTCAAAGACAGGGAATACATAAGAAATTGATGACAAAGATGAGTAACTGAAGGAAGCCACTTTCACCCTTAGGCTAGAGGAACAAGGAAATATGGTATGACATGGAGCCTGCAGTCAGAGACACTGAAGACCAGGCTGGAAGGACCTGCCTGAGCCAACACTGCCAGCTGCCACGTTAGAATGGCTACCAGGATGCTCAGCCAGAAAAACAAGGAAGGCTCTTCCTGCCTCCCTTCTTCAGTCCTGCCAGCACTTTCCAGGGCAAAGCCTAAGTGGATGCCAGCAGGCAAGGGACTCTGGGAAGTGTTGTCTGCAGGTCTCCTGCCCCAGCAGTAAGAAGAGGGAACTGAGAGAGGTGGAGGGGCTTCAGAAAACAGCTCCCATTCAGAGCAGTACTCTTTCACAGTAATACCCAAGTTCTTGCAATGATTTCAAAGGAAGGCACCCCCTGGTCTTAACACACGTATACAGATCTTCTTTTCTGGCCTCTACTTATCATCTTGCTCACCATGCTTCAGCCATGCTGGCTTCCTTGCAGCCCTTAAAACTCGCCACACTCTCCTTCCTTTGCTCTTTCTTCTGGCTTGAATAGCCCTACCCCAGGTACCTAACTTGACTCCAGCTCCTTTAAGCCTTTATTTATTTTTATTTATTTCTTTTACTTGGCTGCACTGGTCCTAGTTGCAGCATGTTGATCTAGCTCCCTGATCAGGTATCGAACCTGGGCCCCATGCATTGAGAGCGTGGACTCTTAGCTGGACCACCACGGAAATCACCAAGCCTTTATTTAAATGATATCTTCTCAAGGATACTTCCCTGAGAACTAATTTAAAACAGCCTGGTAGGCTGCAGTCCATGGGTCGCTGAGAGTCGGACACGACTGAGAGACTTCACTTTTACTTTCCACTTTCATGCATTGGAAAAGGAAATGGCAACCCACTCCAGTGTTCTTCCCTGGAGAATTCCAGGGACGGGGGAGCCTGGTGGGCTGCCATCTATGGGGTCACACAGAGTTGGACACGACTGAAGTGACTTAGCAGCAGCAGCAACGCATTATACATTGCATACATACATATTTTTATCAGGTAAATAAAGATCTTTTCTTTCTATATCTCAGTTCAGTTCAGTACGGTCGTTCAGTTGTGTCCAACTCTTTGCGACCCCATGGACTGCAGCATGCTAGGCCTCCCTGTCCATCACCAACTCCTGGAGCCTACCCAAACTCATGTCCATTGAGTCGGTGATGCCATCCAACCATTTCATCCTCTGTCATCCCCTTCTGCTCCCAACTTCAATCTTTCCCAGCATCAGGGACTTTTCAAATAAGTCAGCTCTTCACATCAGGTGGCCAAATAATGGAGTTTCAGCTTCAGCATCAGTCCTTCCAATGAATATTCAGGACTGATTTCCTTTAGGATGGAGTGGTTGGATCTCCTTGCAGTCCAAGACACTCTCAAGAGTCTTCTCCAACACCACAGTTTAAAAGCATCAATTCTTTGACCCTCAGCTTTTTTTATATCCATACATGACTTTCACATCCATACAAGACTACTGGAAAAATCATAGCTTTGACTAGATGAACCATTGTTGGCAAAGTAATGTCTCTGCTTTTTAATATGCTGTCTAGGTTGGTCATAGCTTTTCTTTCAAGGAGTAAGTGTCTTTTAATTTCATGGCTGCAAAGGAACCAGAGATCAAATTGCTAACATCCCCTGGATTATCAAAAAAGCAAGAGAATTCTAGAAAAACATCTATTTCTGCTTTATTGACTATGCCAAAGCCTTTGACTGTGTGAATCACAATAAACTGTGGAAAATTCTGAAAGAGATGGGAATATCAGACCACCTGACCTGCCTCTTGAGAAACCTGTATGCAGGTCAGGAAGCAACAATTAGAAATGGACATGGAACAACAGACTGGTTCAAAATCAGGAAAGGAGTCCGTCAAGGCTGTATATTGTCACCCTGCTTATTTAACTTATATGCAGAGTACATCATAAGAAACGCTGGGCTGAAAGAAGCACAAACTGGAATCAAGATAGCCGGGAGAAATATCAATCACCTCAGATGTGCAGATGACACCACCCTTATGGCAGAAAGCGAAGAAGAACTAAAGAGCCTCTTGATGAAAGTGAAAGAGGAGAGCGAAAAAGTTGGCTTAAAGCTCAACATTCAGAAAACTAAGATCATGGCATCCGGTCCCATCACTTCATGGCAAATAGATGGGGAAACAGTAGCTGACTTTATTTTTCTGGGCTCCAAAATCACTGCAGATGGTGATTGCAACCATGAAATTAAAAGATGCTTACTCCTTGGAAGGAAAGTTATGACCAACCTAGATAGCATATTAAAAAGCAGAGACATTGAAGCATTTCAAAAACCTATGGGACAATGTACTTGGCATCTCAGAATATGATATGAGAGAGGATTGGATAGGAAAAATATTTCATGAATAATAGTTGAAAATTTCCCAAATTTGGTGGAAAATATTAACTTGCAGATCCAGTAAACTCAGCAAACCTCATCAGGATAAATACAGTGAAAACCACAGCTAGTTAGAATATCAGGGTCAAACTACTGAAAACCAAAAATAAATATATTTAAAAAAAAAAAAACAGAGACGTTACTTTGCCAACAAAGGTCTGTCTAGTCAAGGCTATGGTTTTTCCAGTAGTCATGTATGTACGTGAGAGTTGGACTGTAAAGAAAGCTGAGGGCAGAAGAATTGATGCTTTTGAACTGTGGTGTTGGAGAAGACTTTTGAGAGTCCCTTGGACTGCAAGGAGATCCAACCAGTCCATCTTGGGGGACATCAGTCCTGGGTGTTCATTGGAAGGACTGATGTTGAAGCTGAAACTCCAATACTTTGGCCACCTGGTGCGAAGAGCTGACTCATTTGAAAAGACCTTGATGCTGGGAAAGATAGAGGGCAGGAGGAGAAGGTGATGACAGAGGATGAGATGGTTAGATGGCATCACCAACTCAATGGACATGAGTTTGGGTGAACTCTGGGAGTTGTTGATGGGCAGGGAGGCATGTCGTGCTGCAGTTTATGGGGTCACAAAGAATCAGACATGACTGAGTGACTGAACTGAACTGAGTCACCATCTGCAGTGATTTTGGAGCCCAAAAACAAAGTTTGTCACTGTCTCCATTGTTTCCCCATCTATTTGCCATGAAGTGATGGGACCAGATGCCATGAACTTAGTTGTCTGAATGCTGAGTTTTAAGCCAACTTTTTCACTCTCTTCTTCCACTTTCATCAGGAAGCTCTTTAGTTCTTCTTTGTTTTCTGCCATAAGGGTGGTGTCATCTGCATATCTGAGGTTATTGATATTTCTCCCAGAAATCTTGATTCCAGCTTGTGTTTCTTCCAGCCCAGCATTTTCATGACGTGCTTTGCATATAAGTTAAATAAGCATGGTGACAATATACAGCCATGATGTACTCCTTTCCCAATTTTGAACCCTGTTGTTCCATGTTCAGTTCTAACTGTTGCTTCCTGTTTTCTCAAGAGGCAGGTCAGGTGGTCTGGTATTCCCATCTCTTGAAGAATTTTCCACAGTTTGTAGTGATTGACACAATCAAAGGCTTTGGCATAGTCAATAAAGCAGAAGTAGATGTTTTTCTAGAACTCTCTTGCTTTTTTGATGATCCAATAGATGTTGGTAATTTGATCTCTGGTTCCTCTGCCTTTTCTAAATCGAGATTGAACATCTGGAAGTTCATGGTTCACGTACTGTTGAAGCCTGGCTTGGAGAATTTTGAGCATTACTTTACTAGCGTGTGAGATGAGTGCAATTGTGTAGTAGTTTGAGCATTCTTTGGCATTGCCTTTCTTTGGGATTGGAATGGAAACTGACCTTTTCCAGTCCTGTGGCTTCTGCTGAGTTTTCCAAATTTGCTGGCATATTGAGTGCAGCACTTTCACTGCATCATCTTTTAGGATTTTAAATATCTCAACTGGAATTCTATCACATCTACTAGCTTTGTTCGTAGTGGTGCTTCCTAAGGCCCACTTGACTTTGCATTCCAGGATATCTGGCTCTAGGTGAGTGATCATACCATCATGGTTATCTGT
Organism: Bubalus kerabau; assembly: GCF_029407905.1. NCBI lineage: Eukaryota > Metazoa > Chordata > Mammalia > Artiodactyla > Bovidae > Bubalus > Bubalus kerabau. Next base: position 225,927,405 of record NC_073624.1, read on the forward strand.
GTCTTGAAGATCTTTTTTGTATAGTTCTTCTGTGTATTCTTGCCACTTCTTCTTAATATCTTCTCCTTCTGTTAGGTCCATAACATTTCTGTCCTTTATTGTGCCCATCTTTGCATGAAATGTTCCCTTGGCATTTCTCATTTTCTTGAAGAGATCTCTAGTCTTTTCCATTCTATGGTTTTCCTCTATTTCTTTACAATTGATCACAGAGAAAGACTTTCTTATCTCTCCTTGCTATTCTTTGGAACTCTGCATTCAAATGGGTATATCTTTCTTTTTCTCCTTTGCCTTCCTCTCCTCTTTTTTTCATAGCTATTTGTAAGGCATACTTAGACAAGAATTTTGCCTTTTTTGCATTTTTTTTTTCTTGGGGGTGGTCTTGATCCATGCCTCCTGTACAATGTCACAAATCTCCATCCATAGTGCTTCAGGCACTCTGTCTATCAGATCTAATCCCTTGAATCTATTTCTATTTCCACTTTATAGTCATAAGGGATTTGATTTAGGTCATACCTGAATGGTCTAGTGGTTTTCCCTACTTCTTTCAATTTAAGTCTGAATTTGGCAATAAGGAGATCATGATCTGAGCCACACAGTCAGCAACTGGTCTTGTTTTTGCTGACTGTATAGAGCTTCTCCTTCTTTGGCTGCAAAGAATATAATCTATCTGATTTCAGTATTGACCATCTGGTGATGTCCATGTGTATAGTCTTGTGTTTCTCTTGTATTGTTGGAAGAGGGTGTTTGCTATGACCGGTGTGTTCTCTTGGCAAAACTCTATTAGCCTTTGCCCTGCTTCATTTTGTATTCCAAGGCCAAATTTGCCTGTTACTCCAGGTATTTCTTGACTTCCTACTTTTGCATTCCAGTCCCCTATAATGAAAAGGATATCTTTTGGGGGTGTTAGTTCTGGAATGTCTTGTAGGTCTTCATAGACCAGTTCAACTTCAGCTTCTTCAACATTACTGGTCGGGGCATAGACTTGGATTACTGTGATATTGAAAGGTTTGCCTTGGAAATGAACAAAGATTATTCTGTCATTTTTGAGATTGCATCCAAGTACTGCATTTTGGACTCTTTAGTTGACTATAATGGCTACTCCATTTCTTCTAAGGGATTCTTGCCCACAGTAGCAGATATAATGCTCATCTGAGTTAAATTCACCCTTTTCAGTCCATTTTAGTTCGCTGATTCCTAAAATATGTGATGTTCACTTGCCATCTCCTGTTTGACCACTTCCAATTTGCCTTGATTCATGGACCTAACATTTCAGGTTCCTATGCAATATTGCTTCTCACAGCATTGGACTTTACTTTCATCATCAGTCACATCCACAATTGGGTGTTGTTTTTGCTTTGGCTCCATCTCTTCATTCTTTCTGGAGTTATTTCTCCACTGATCTCCAGTAGCACATTGTCTCTAAATACATATATTTTGCCAATATCACCACACCAAAATATAAGCTCCCCAGGGGCCAAGATTTGGTCTGTTTAGTCTACTAATACATCCTCAGTGCTCAATAAATACTTGACTGAATAAATAAGTTTAATCATTACTGCTGCTGCTGCTAAGTCGCTTCAGTCATGTCCGACTCTGTGTGACCCCATAGACAGCAGCCCACCAGGTTCCCCATCTCTGGGATTCTCCAGGCAAGAACACTGGAGTGGGTTGCCATTTCCTTCTCCAATGCATGAAAGTGAAAAGTCAAAGTGAAGTCGCTCAGTCGTGTCCGACTCTTAGCGACCTCATGGACTGCAGCCTACCAGGCTCCTCCGTCCATGGGATTTTCCAAGCAAGAGTACTGGAGTGGGGTGCCATTGCCTTCTTCATTAATCATTACTAGACATATTTATTATGAGATGAAATGTATTAAAGGCTCCTAAGAGCATGGAGTAAGGAAAAGAAGCCAGCAGAGTTCACACCGCTTCCTCTAGAAAGCCACTCTAACCCCACTCAGTCTATACTAGGTATCCCTCCTATGTGCTCCAAATTCTCCCTGAAATTCCCCTTTCCAGAACTTGTCACGCTGTATGGTAATTATCTGTTTGTATATCTGTCTCCTCCACCGAAACTCTAAGTCCCATAAGATACCAAAGCATGGTGCCCATCTGGGTAACTGCACACCAAGCCCTGGGTAATACCTTCTTGCACATCCAATAAATAGGATCTGTTGTCAAATGTCCCTGCTAAAAAGCAGAAGAATACACTTGAAAGTCTTAGGATCTCTCAACATCATTCTTTCCTCTGGTATCTGGAAAGACAGGAAGGGCCAATAGCTGTAAGAAAAGATAAACAGTCAGGAAATGGTTAAGTACAGAAGCAAAGAAAGTTGGTGAGCAACAGTTCCATTGTTTTGGCTAAAAGAGAACAGGCACAATTTTCATGTTTTCAAAAAATATTTTAATATTTTTTTCAAGAGGTAATCTTTTTTAAAATTTTATTGGAGTATAGTTACTTTACAATGTTGTATTGGTTTCTGCTGTAGAGCAAAGTGATCAGCTATATGTATATATATCCCCTTTTTTGGATTTCCTTCCCATTTAGGCCACCACAGAGGACTGAGTAGAGTTCCCTGTGCTGTACAGTAGATTCTCATTTGTTATCTAGTTTATACATAGTATCACTAGTGTGTGTATGTCAATCCCAATCTTCCCGTTTATCCCATCCCTCCTTTCCTCACCTGGGTCCATACATTTGTTCTCTGTGTCTGTGTTTCTATTTCTGTTTTGCAAATAGGTTCATTTGTACCATTTCTCTAGATTTCACATATATGTGTTACTGTACAATCTTTGTTTTACTGACTTACTTGACTTTGTATAACAGTTTATAGGACCATCCGTATCTATGCAAATAGCATTTTTATAAGAAGTATTTATATTATCTGAAAAGCACTCCACTACTGAAGTATCTTAACAGCCGAATATAGAGAATAACAAACAAATCTTGAAAAAGTTAAGAAAATCAAAATAATTACCATAGAAAAGCAATGAGCCTCAATAGATAATGGATTTCTCAAGGGGGAAGGGAGGGGCTGTTAGAGTTACAAAAGTTCATTAACAAAACTATTTTTCTAATTTTACAACCAACTTTAAGAGGAAAAATTATTCTTAGTATGTGTATTCATAGACAGTAGAAACATAATTGCTAAACAGCCTTGGTTAGTTTTTTTTTAATTTCCAATAGATACCTATAATATATCCATAGTCTTTTATGAAGAGATCATGGCTATATCTTAGCCTTAAAATAAATTCATTTATTTGGTAATAATTTGGGGGCTGGAAGAAGTCATATCACACACACACATACACAGACACAGACACACACACACACACTTAAGCACCAAATTTATCATAAATGATTTTGACTTGGCTTATAACCTCAGTAGTTCAGAGGCACACAGATATATCTTATCTCATCTTGTCCTAAGAAGTAGCACTGGTCGTTGCCTACATGCATATTACCCAAGCACATCACAAAGGGAGAGACTCGGGACTTTGAAAAAAAGGCCTCCTCAGCTTGCCTGTCTTCAGCAGGAACCGTGTACATCCTATTTTGTTTTCAGTAACATGCTAGTGCATTCCGCAATGGGCATCCCTTTCCTCTTCTGCTTTATTAAAAAATGCAATTTGACCAATTTGAAATGCATTATAAGCATTTCAGTTCCTGAGAAATTCAGGAATTCAGTTCCTAAGAAATCTGCGTTTGTTTTTTGTAATTCCTCTCTCATGGCATAATTTTGCAATATAACTCCCAACCAGAAAATGACTTCAACCAGCTGCCTGAACTGTACATTTATTTGTTCACTTGTGCAAGGAGAAAACTGAGCTAAGTCAAGTGAGATACATGTGCATGGTTCTAGAAGGATCATTTTAGAAGAGCTTCGAAACAGACTCTAATTCAAAAATGCCTCTGTCACTTAGATCCACGTGGAGAAGTTACCAGCCTCACAAAATGTGATCTAGTAACGGAGTTGTGTCAGCGCTGGAAGTGCTAAAGCCACCGTGGCCTCCTTGCTGGGAGAGGGAGGGGGAGATGGAGGAGGAGCAGTATATCAGAAACAACTTCAGGGGAGATGCCATCAAAGTGGACCTACAAAGCCCACAGGCTATTGATTGCAGATCTGGCAAGGCTGCAGGCCATTCTCATTGCAGGCAGGGCACCGCAGGGCCCGATAGGACTCCTTAAATCTATTGGCCAGCATCGAGAACTTGCTGCCGTGGCACAGAGAGCAGGTGGCACTGCCCGACCCTCGGCAGTGGAAACAGTTGTCCTCGGGATGCTCCCCTTCCTGCAAGAGACAGGTCAGGGTTACATTACAGCAGCAGCTTCAATCCATCGTTCACACACAAGTCAACACAGCCCTGGGAACCCGCAAAGGCTGGGTCCGTGTTAAAGGAAAGTGCTTCCCATAAATGCAGTGAGGGGAACTGGCCAGGGGCACAGAATAATCACAGCACTTTATCAGAGATTAACCCAGAAGACATCTCTAAGACTGCAGCCCCAGCCACCAGGCCATGCACTCCCCAACTGGACCTTCATCTCTCTTGTCACTATCTGACATGTTATGTCTGTGTCTGTAAGGCAAGGACTTCCTGTTCCTCATTGCCGAACAGAGGACACCTGTAGAACTCCTAGAAGGTGCCATGCACTGTTCTGGACCCAGGCTCTCGGCAGTAAAGGTGCAGAGTCCTAACCACTGGACAGACAGGGAATTCCCTGGGTGCTGTTCTAAGAGTTCTATCAACAACTCGTCTAATCCTCACAATACCCCTGTGAGATAGTGGAAGTAGTACCATCCCTATATTACAGATGGAAAAAAGAGACCTTGAGAAGCTCAGTTGTATGCCAGTGGGCACACAGCTTGAAGAGGAGGAAGCAGGCATGGCTCCTAGAGAGTCAGGTACTTGAGATCGTGCTCCGTGGACTCCATATGTTACCCCTCATCGCAGTTACCCAATAGCAGGTGCTCTAGGTTTTTCTGTGTGCCTGAGTGGATGCATGAGTGAATGTTGCAACCCTTCAGAGCTTAGAGCTGAATTCCAGCAGTACTTTATCTTTATTCTTTGAGAACCATGACAAGGCTCCTTGATTAAAGAGCTTTATTCTGAAGTCAGTAGCCTGGAGCTGAGGCCTGCCTCTGAATCAACTGTGCACCTTGGACAGTTCCCCTTAAACACCCTAAATCTGTTTCTTCACCTGTGCTCTGTGGCAAGAATACACAGAACTATACAAAAAATATCTTAACGACCTGGATAACCACAATGGTATGATCACTCACCTAGAGCCAGACATCCTGGAGTGTAAAGTCTAGTAAGCCTTAGGACACATTACTATGAACAAAGCTAGTGGAGGTGATGGAATTCCAGCTGAGCTACTTCAAATCCTAAAAGATGATGCTGTTAAAGTGCTGCACTCTGCATGTCAGCAAATTTAGAAAACTCAGCAGTGGCCGTAGGACTAGGAAAGGTCAGTTTTCATTCCAATCCCCAAAAAAGGCAGTTCCAAAGAATATTCAAACTACTACACAATGGCACTCATTTCACATGCTAGCAAGGTAGTGTTCAAAATCCTTCAAGCTAGGCTTCAAGAGTGTGTGAACTAAGAACTTCCAGATGTACAAGCTGGATTTAGAAAACGCAGAGGAACCAGAGATCAAATTGCCAACATCTGTTGGATCATAGAGAAGCAAGGGAATTCCAGAAAACCATCTACTTCTGCTTCACTGACTACACTAAACCTTTGACTGTGTGAATAACAACAAATTGTGGAAAATTCTTAAAGAGATGGTATACATACAACCTTACCTGCCTCCTGAGAAACCTGTATGCAGGTCAAGAAGCAACAGTTAGAACCAGAAATGGAACAATGAACTGGTTCAAAATTGGGAAAGGAGTATTCCAAGGCTATATATTGTCATCCTTCTTGTTTAACTTATATGCAGAATACATCAAGTAAAATGCTGGGCTGGATGAATCACAAGCTGGAATTGGGATTGCCAGGAGAAATACCAACAACCTCAGATATGCAGATGATACCACTCTAAAGGCAGAAAGTGAAGAGGAACTAAAGAGCCTCTTGATGAGGGTGAAAGAGGAAGTGAAAAAGCTGTCTTGAAACTCAGCATTCAAAAAACTAAGATCATGGCATCCGGTCTCATCACTTCATGGCAAATAGATGGGGAAGCAATGGAAACAGTGACATATTTTATTTTCTTGGGCTCCAAAATCACTGCAGATGGTGACTGCAGCCATGAAATTAAAAGACACTTGCTCCTTGGAAGAAAAGCTATGACAAAAACCTAGACAGCATATTAAAAAAGCAGAGATATTACTTTGCCAACAAAGATCCATCTAGTCAAAACTATGGTTTTTCCAGTAGTCATGTATGAATGTGAGAGTTGGATCATAAAGAAGGCTGAGTGCCAAAGAACTGATGCTTTTGAACTGTAATGCTGGAGAAGACTCTTGAGAGTCCCTTGGACAGCAAGGAGATCAAACCAATCAATCCTAAAGGAAATCAATCCTGAATATTCATTGGAAAGACTGATGCTGAAGCTCCAATATTTTGACCACCTGATGCAAAAAGCCAACTCATTGGAAAAGACCCTGATGCTGGGAAAAATTGAGGGCATGAGAAGAAGGGGATGACAGAGGACAAGATGGTTAGATAGCATCACTGACTCAATGAACATGAGCTTGAGCAAGCTCCAGGAGATAGTAAAGGACAGGGAAGCCTGGCATGCTGCAGACCATGGGGTCACAAAGAGTCGGACACAACTTGGTGGGAGAACAACAACCTCTGATCTCGGCAGGTATTGCTTACTTCTCTGAGTAGCTGGAATATTAAATGAGGCTATGTAAATGCTATAGTATATTATCTGACATAGGATACGTTCTCCATTTAAGTCAGTCATTTCTAAAACTTGCCAGTAAATCTGTAGGCCTTGACTGCCCTCCTCCTAGGAGCACCAGACTGTGTCCCTTGGCTATGGTCATGCTCTTCCCCTAAGACAGCTCAAGGAAATTTGCAATTTTTGCTCTTCCATGCCATGACCATGCACAGACCATGAGCCTTCTAAGAAATAAGGGGCAATACCAGATCAATACCAGGTGGATTCAGCACCAATTCCTGTGTATTTCATCTTTTGAACATCTCTCAAATCCGTCCCATTTCCCCTTTTCCATAACCACAATCCTAATCTAGACGCCTATCAATTCTGGCATGAATTCAGCAGAGTCTCTGCCTCTGGTCTTGTGGGATATTCTCCTCATAGATGCCAATCTCATGAAGCTACTTACAGCTGTGATTGCCACATAGAAAGCACCCAAGAAACCTTGTCATGAACACCTGCCCACCAGATGAACTTCAGGTTAAAACCCAATCTTCTTATATGTACATTCTCAGTCACTTCTTTCATCAGGCTCTCATTCTTGGGTATCTCTCTAGCTGGTCTGGAGGGACCTTTTCCCACTCTCAACCCAGCCAACTCCTGCCTGTTCTCAGAAGTCAGCTCAGCAGCCCTTCCTCCAGGAAGGCTTGCCCACTCACACTTCCAGACCAGGAGTTCCACCCTCCTTTACTGCCCCCAGCCTGGGAGGTCTCACATCCCCCTGAAAGTTCCTGCTGACTAGATAGAAAGTACTCCGGGCTAGTTCCTCTCTCCATCATTTCCTGAGGCAGCACAAGCCTGGCACAGTAAAAATAAATAAATACATAAACAAAACAACAATGTCTGGAGAGCCCTTGCTGTTCTTAAATTCCAGGAACCAACAAGAGAGCTGAAGTCCACTGGGTGGCTCAATCAGCTAGCACAGCTGTCTTTGGTAACCCTAGAATAAAAATCATCTTGGACAAGGGAGGCCTAAGTTCTGAAAATAGCCCCATCGCACTGCAAAGTGCCTAAAAAGATACTGAGTTTCATTTCATTTATTCTAGATGTAAGGAATGGAAGTGATTATCCAGCTGACAAAAATCCCAAATGATATTCAAGCACCCTTTATAATACTTTATTGATTGTTGCCATATTCTGATATATTAACAGTGGGGAAATTTGTTTTCTTCCCTTGAAGTATGCAAAATAAATATTTGTTGTTGCTGTTCAGTCACTAAGTCATGTCTGACACTTTGCCACCCGATGGACTGCACTATACCAGGCTCTTCTGTCTTTCACTATCTCCTGAAGTTTGCTCAAACTCATGTCCATTGAGTTGGTGATATCATCCAACCATCTCACCCTCTGTTACTCCCTTCTCTTCATGCCCTCAACCTTTCCCAGCATCAGGGTCCTTATATATATATGTATATCAGGGTCTTATAAATATATCTGCCAAAATTAAATTGCCATGCTCCTTTTTTTTCCCTGCCAAATCCATCATGTTTTTCTTTTGCACTTGATTCCACTGAGATTTATTTATTTATTTCTTTATTTGTGGCTGTGCTGAGCAGTATGCAGGATCTTAGTTCCCTGAGCAGGGATCAAACCCATGTGCCCTGAATCTTAACCACTGGACTGCCAGGGAAGTCCTGTGATCTCAGTGAGATTTTAATGATATAAGTCAATGTTGTCAAAGAAAATACAGTAAAATCCTACCATAATGCTATACATGCAATCCAAAAATTCATTTGGATAGAATGCCAGGGTAAAAGATTATCTAAATGACTTGGTGAGCAAGTCATAAAGAACAAGAACAAATCTCAGCCAAATCTCATCTTATGTCACTGGTTATATGATGCATTGCTAGAGGTTTCACTGGAGTTTCCACTCTTAGCCTAGTTACCACACTTCTTCCAACTGTTTCTTCTCCATATCCTTTTTAATTATTCAGTTAATTCAACAGGTATTTATTCATCCTCTGCTCTATACTAGACATGCATGATAACATCTGTCTACCATTTTCGATATTTAAAAAAATTCTCCACAGAAAATATTTAGTAAAAGAACATAGAGCATAGCTGCACAGCATAGTTTAGGGTCTAGAACCCACAAACCTACCCAAAGCATCTCTCACTAGCTCCATGACCAAGAAAAGGGCTTTCATCAGAGACTCAGCCTTTAAGATAGCAATCAGAGCCAATCTGGGGGTTGATGAGCAGAGTGATTGAGACCAGATGGACCTGAGTTTGACTACTGACTCTGGTAACCTCTGGAAAGTTACTTAATTTCTCTGAGCCCTTATTTCCCCAGCAGCAGAATGAGGCTACAGATAATAACTACCAAACAGAGTCCTTACAAGAATGAAATGGACTATTGCACGGGCATGATGCCTGGCTAACATGAACCCTCAAAAAACAGCAGGACTTCCCTGGTGATGCAGTGGATAAGAACCTGCCTAACACTGCAAGGGGACACAGGTTCAATTCCTGGTGTAGGAATATTCCACACGCCACAGAGCAAGTAATCCTGTGTGCCACAACTACGGAGCCTGAGCTTTAGAGCCCGTGAGCCATAACTACTGAGACTGCACTCTAGAGCCTGAGAGCTGCAATTACTGAAGCCTACGTGCCTAGAGCCTGTGCTCTGCAACAGGAGAAGCCAATGCAACGAGAAGTTTGAGCATCGCAGTGAAGAGTAGCCCCTGCTTGTCGCAGCTAAAGCCCACACAAAGCAATGAAGACACAGAGCAGTCAAAAATAAATAAATAAATTTTTAAAATTATTTTAAATTTTTGTATTAAAATGGCAGCTATTATTACTATCATTTTGTTTCAAAGGTAAGATCACATAAAGTATAAAGAAGTCCAGATGACTTATGGTCTCAAGCCCACTGATTACAAGGCCAGATTTTTCCTCTTCTACTTTTCCCTGTGGCTCAATTCAGTTATTCCTCTCCTTTCCTTTTGTAGTTAATACAGAGGTTCAAGTTTAGCCTGGCTTTTAGCCTGACCCTGCTCTTTCATCAAGGAAGACCCTACTGTCTCCCTGTTCCGTATAATACAACAAAGAGTTTCTTGGTCAGAATGGGCTCCTTGATGTTCTCTGACCCTGTATTTTAGAATAAAAGTTGTCTGGGCATTTACTGCATGAGAGATGGGGCAAACAAATAACAATTTAAAACAGAGCTTAGAGGACAGACAAGTGAAGTACAACCTTTCATGGGAACTTTTTGCTACACATCTCGGTCCTAGTTTATGGCATTAGAGCCAAAAAAAAAAAAAAAACATAGTTCTCTCCAGATTGAATTTAAAGGCAATTGTCATGGCAGGGCTGTTGTTGCTTTTTCATTCAGGTCTGCAGTGTGACCTGCATTTCTGGTCCTCTTCTGAAAATACATGCTCTTACAAGTTACAATATGGTATGGAAAAAGAATAGAATTAATGAATTTCAAAGTGGGATGGTGATGCTTAGTATCACAAAGGTTAGCTGTCTGCCTTTCTGCTAGGCTAGGTTCTGAATAGTACTGTAGAGAAAGCAAGAGAAGGCAAAATATTTCTTATCATTTGGCACTTAGTTCCAAATTCCACAAATATTTACCTACTATTTACTGAGCACCTAATTAGATGCCAGGCTCTATTTTATTTTATTTTATTTTATTTTATTTTATTTTTTTTGGCATTGGAGCTACTATGTCACACCTGACATAAGCATTCTCCCTGCCCTCACAAAGACCAAATCCTAGTGAGTAAGAGCAAGCATTAACCAAACAATCACACATATAAATGTAAGATTACAAATGTGGGGGCGGGGAACACAGGAACTTGAGGAGTCCAACCTTGTGGATTTTTATCCTCACGGAAGCCAGGAGAAGTCTCTCTGAGGAAGTAATGCCTCCACCGAGATCTCAAGGGGCTGTGGGCAAAGAGGTAGAGAGTCCGGAGAATATTCTAGGAACAAGGAAGTAGGCTCTGGTAGGAAAGAGCATCTGAGGGGTAAGCAGATGGGCAGTGGGTCTGGAGCAGAGAGAATGAATAGAGATCTGTTTAAGTCATGAGGCTGAAGAAGGCAAGTCCACAGTGCTTTCTAGAATTAGTGAGGAGTTTCAGCTTTATCCCAAGTGATGAGTGGCCACTGAAAGTTTTGGGGTGAGGAAGGGGGTCACATGATCAGATTTGCATTTCAAATATATCTTATCAAGTATGAGGTCAGGTCTGAAAGAGACAGGAATGGTTGTGAGCAGAACTGGAGTCTGGTCATGGCCTTGTCCTTCCTGTCCCCTAAACCCTCCCAGGGTGGGGATATCACTCAAGTGTGAGGAAGCCCCTGGCCCATTTTGTCATGCTAACCCATGGGAGGTTCAGCTTCAAGTTCCAAGAGATGGACTTTAAAGAGGGAAAATTCATTTCTGCTGTTTCTTAAGCTTTTACTGTCTTTGCTTACATTCACCAAAATTGCTTTTCCCACTCCCAGCCTCACACTGTGAACTCCTGAATGTCATCACCTTCCTGCTCGTCTGAGCATGTCTAAGCAATGGCTTCTAAGGAGTGCACACCTTTGAAAGGTGTGAGGAGAAAAAAACATTTGAACTATTATTTATTTTACTTTTTGAAAAGAATGTAAGAAGCTTTAATAATATTTTCAAAAGAAAATGTGATATCCATTTTTAATAAAAAAGGTGACACCAGCACCCTCACTAGGTTGGGCTGAACTTAACAAATGTAGCACCCAAGAGACCCTGTTGCATGCATAATGTAGAGTTCTCTCACTTTACATAAAGTGACAGTAACAACCCTGCTCTTTCACTCACTTTCAGCATGTTACAACATGCTGTGATTCATGAATTTCTGGTCTAGTGGACTTATAGACACTATTGCTTAGTTTTAACCAAACAAATCTCCATGAGAGAGTGCCTGAAGAACTGTGGATAGAGGTTCATGATTTTGTATAGGAGGCAGTGATCAAGATCATCTCCAAGAAAAAGAAACACAAAAAGGCAGAAAGGTTGTCTGAGGAGACCTTACAAATAGCTGAGAAAAGAAGAGAAGCTGAAAGCAAAGGAGAAAAGGAAAGATATACCATTTGAATGCAGAGTTCCAAAGAATAGCAAGGAGAGATAAGAAAACTTTTTTCCGTGATCAATGCAAAGAAATAGAGGAAAACAACAGAATGGGAAAGGCTAGAGATCTCTTCAAGAAAATTAGAGATACCAAGGGAACATTTCATGCAAAGATGGGCTCAATAAAGGACAGAAATGGTATGGACCTAACAGAAGCAGAAGATATTAAGAGGTGACAAGAGTACACAGAAGAACTGTACAAAAAAAATCTTCACAACCCAGATAATTACGACGGTGTGATTACTTACCTAGAGCCAGACATCCTGGAATTCGAAGTCAAGTGGGCTTAGGAAGCATCACTACGAACAAAGCCAGTAGACATTATGGAATTCCAGTTGAGATATTTCAAATCCTAAAAGATGATGCTATGAAAGTGCAGCACTCACTATGCCAGCAAATTTGGAAAACAGTGGCCACATCGGTGGCCACAGGACTGGAAAAGGTCAGTTTGCATTCCAATCCCAAAGAAAGGCAATGCCAAAGAATGTTCAAACTACTGCACAGTTGCACTCATCTCACATGCTAGTAAAGTAATGCTCAAAATTCTCCAAGCCAGGCTTCAATAGTACATGAACTGTGAACTTCCAGATGTTCAAGCTGGACTTAGAAAAGGCAGAGGAACCAGAAATCAAATTGCCAACATCCATTGGATTATCAAAAAAAGCAAGAGAGTTCCAGAAAAACATCAGCTTCTGCTTTATTGACTACGCCTAAGCCTTTAACTATGTGGATCACAGTAAATTGTGGGAAATTCTTCCAGGGATGGGAATACTAGACCACTTAACCTAACTCCTGAGAAATCTGTATTCAGGTCAAGAAGCAACAGTTAGAACCAGACATGGAACAATGAACCAGTTCCAAATTGGGAAAGGAGTACATCAAGGCTATATATTGTCACCCTGCTTATTTAACTTATATGCAGAATACACCATGAGAAACACTGGGCTGGATGAAGCACAAGATGGAATCAAGATTGCCAGCAATCAATAACCTCAGATTCGCAAATGATAGCACTCTTATGGCAGAAAGCAAAAAGGAACTAAAGAGCCCTTTGATGAAAATGCAAGAGGAGAGTGAAAAAGTTGGCTTAAAACTCAACATTCAAAAACTTAAGATCATGGCATCCAGTCCCATCACTTCATGGCAAATAGATGGGGAAATAATGGAAACAGTGAGAGATTTTATCTTCTTGGGCTCCAAAATCACTGCAGATGGTGATTGCAGCCATGAAATTAAAAGACACTTGCTCTTTGGAAGAAAAGCTATGACCAACCTAGACAGCATATTATAAAGCAGAGACATTACTTTGCTAACAAAGATCTGTCTAGTCAAAGCTATGGTTTTTCCAGTAATCATGTATGAATGTGAGAGTTGGACTATAAAGAAAGCTGAGCGCCAAAGAATTGATGCTTTTGAAATGTGGTGTTGGAGAATACTCTTAAGAGTCCCTTGGACTGCAAAAAGACCAAACCAGTCAATCCTAAAGGAAATCAGTCCTGAATATTCATTGGAAGGACTGATGCTGAAACTGAAGCTCCAATACTTTGGTCACCTGATGCAAAGCACTAACTCCTTGGGAAAGACCCTGATGCTGTGAAGGATTGAAGGCAGGAAAAGAAAGGGATGACAGAGGATGAGATGGTTGGATGGCATCACCGACTCAATGGATGTGAGTTTGAGCAAACTCCGGGAGTTGGTGATGGACAGGTAAGCCTGGTGTGCTGCAGTCCCTGGGATCTCAAAGAGTCGGACACAACTCAACAACTGAACTGAACTGAACCTCCATGAAATCTAAAGACAAGTAGCTTTGTTAGATTTCTTCAGGGAAACTGTGGGTTGAGTATTAACCAATAATAGAAGTACAAGCAAACCCATAAGAAAAGCACAGAGGTAATTTTTTTCTTCCATGTCTAGAACAGGCTGCTCTAAGCCACACTGCAAAGTGAAAAGAATAAACACCTAATCAGATATTTAAAGAAACCATTCAAAATAATTCAAATTGTATTTGCAATATGGACTTGTAACTATTATTGCTAACAGTAAAATATGATAAAACACTAAAATAAAAGAAAGTTAAAATTCCTCAATATCATTAACATTTAGACATCTTCGGTATTCATATTCAACCGTACATTAAAGAGTACACAATCAAAACAGTTTGGAGGCCACAGCTCTAGGGCCAGCCCTGCACGGAGCAGTGAACTGCAGGGACACACCTGTGGGTACTGGTTATGGGGGAAGGTGCCCTCCATCTCTGGCAAAGGACCGTGGTTCTGGTGTGCACAGATTTCTTCTTTGCTCATCAGAGACTCTTCCTCGGCCTCCTCTTCCTTTTGGAGCATTTTCCTCATGAAATCTCTCTTGTCCATTGGAGTTCGAATGATTTTCAGGTTATTCGTGTAGATGATTATCTTTCCAAAATCTACAATAGGTGGGGACTAGAGACATGAAGAATGAGCTTGGTGATGCCCCAGTCACCAAATACAGGGCTGCAGAATCCCTTCAACATTCCAGGAAAGATATATACCATCCAGCCAGCACTTAGGGTCCCATCACAACCCCAAACTATATTCCTTCCCTGGATTCTCTGTTCTGTCTGAAAACCCTGATCCCTAGCTTCTTATTTCCTGTTAATGGCAACCAATCAAAGCTGAACTAATCACATGACTACAATGTAGGGCTCTGCAGGACAAGGTCCTGAGCTTCTATTCCTACTACATACCATGGGATCTGGTGCAGGGCTGGGCAGAGTGAGAGATTTACGCATATATAGGAATGCTTTTAAAAAATCTCTCAGAAACCAAATTATTAATTATGCTTCTTAAACAATTTACCGGTTTATGTAATTAATTAGGGATACATTTTAAGTTCTAACTTTTTTTGTTTATTATATAATACATCATTTGAAAATACCAAGGAAATATCCTTTTGTTTTTAATGATGCATGAGCGGAAGTAATGCTAGCTGGCAGTATTTGATTGTAAGAAATCAATAAATTGAATTTTTTAAATACATAAATCTCTCTCCAAAATTTTATGCATAAGTAATAATGTGTGTGTTAGCCACTCAGTCATGTCTGACTCTTTGCAATCCCATGGATTGTAGCCCACCAGGCTCCTCTGTCAATGAAATTCTCCAGGCAAGAATACTGGAGTGGCTTGCCATTCCCTTCTCCAGAGGATCTTCCAAACAAGGGATTGAAATTGGGTCTCCCACACTGTGGACAGATTCTTTACTGTCTGAGCCACCTGGAAGTCCTATTAGTAATAATAGTAGATATAATTTATTGAATTCACTATTAGTGGATAGCATTTATTGAACATCAGGCATCATGCTAAGCATTTTACAAACATTACCTCACTTCCCTCCCTAACATCCCTATGATACTGATGCAATGATTTCTATACATTTTACAGAAAAAGAGACTGAGGCTCAGTGAGGTTAAGAGCTTTCCAAAGTTGCAGTTATTCAGGGTTTGTGGCTGGAATTTAAACTCAAGTCTGTCTCACTCTAAGGTCCATATTCTTAGCACCTACACTATACTGCTGCTAAGTCACTTCAGTCGTGTCCGACTCTGTGCGACCTCATAGACGGCAGCCCATCAGGCTCCCCTGTCTCTGGGTTTCTCCAGGCAAGAACACTGGAGTGGGTTGCCATTTCCTTCTCCAATGCATGAAAGTGAAAAGTAAAAGTGAAGTCGCTCAGTCGAGTCTGACCCTCAGCGACCCCATGGACTGCGGCCCTCCAGGCTCCTCTGTCCACGGGATTTTCCAGGCAAGAGTACTGGAGTGGGTTGCCATTGCCTTCTCCGAGCACCTACACTATACTATTCACAAACACCCCCTCCACCAAGTAAGATTATACATATATATGTTGTGTGTGTTCATTATTCATATATGATAAACATTTTTATGTCAATAAAAATACTGTCTGTGCGTGCTCAGTCATGTCCAATTCTCTGCAATCCCGTGGACTATGGCCCATGAGGCGCCTCTGTCCATGGGATTTCCCAGGCAAGAACACTGGAGTGGGTTGCCATTTCCCTCTCCAGGGAATATTCCTGACCCAGGGATTGAAACTGCATCTCTTGCACCTCCTACATTGGAAGGTGCATTCTTTATCAACTGCACCACCTGGGAAGCCTGCAGCATCATTATTAATAGTTTATGTTCCCTTCTATAGATTTATCATGTGTTACTTCATCATTTGCTGAGAAACAACTTGGACCATTTTACAGTGCAGTAGAGGAGTTCGGGCAGGAAATGTTTAGACATCAGTTAACTAAGAACACATACTTCTTCACGGATAGCTTAGAGGGGAAACAACACTGTATCCCAATCCCACTGTCCACCAATTGTGAGATACAGGAGAGCCATTTGGTCTCTCAGGACCTCAGTGTTCTCATGCAAATGGGCTGACAGCCAAATGGTAGGCACCACCACAAATAAAGTAGTGATTAAAATATACAAATATTTTCATACTAGCTAATAATCAGGTGCTGTCCTGAGACTCCTGAGCACCTTCCTGTTTTTCAAACTCCTTTCCTGAGGGAGCCTCTCACACCCACAAACCCAGCAGTGTAGACATTAATGCTCAGCAACCCAGGTATCAGGACCCTGCCCCAACACTCTCCTGACTTCTGTGCTGACCTCAATGTTCCTGTGGTTAAGTGTTTTAACTCTCATCCCTGAGGCTAATTATATCAACATCTAAGGGTAAGGGCACAATGAAAAATACGTTAGAGTGTGCAAAAGCTGAAGATACTATGCAAATGATGTTTTTACTGCAGTTAGTATTAATCATGCTACATAGCTACGTTCCCCAGCATGAAATGTTTTGCCCTGCTTTTACAGAACTATATAAACCAAATCTGTTTACATGCCACAATTAAGCAGTCTCCTATTTAGCCCTCATGCATTAAGGCACAACCCGGCTTGAGCAGGACTTCAATCTTCAGGTCCCCTTCCTTGAAACACCCACAGAGTTTTCAATAATTATTAATGAAGCCACAAGCTTCCTACCTGGCCCTGTATCCTCTCCCTCTCGTCAAGGGATCATGTGGCAGCTTCCATTTCCTATTGTTTGATGCATGCTGGGTTCCTGTTTCACACTCTGGACTATCAGTTTCTGAGCATCAGAAGATACAGATGGTGGTACCTTTGGAAGGTTCCATTTCTATTTCCAGTAATAGCCGAAGAGGTTCAATTACTCAGAAGGTTTTTTCGTACAAAAGGCTAGTTTTTCAAAATTCTTAACATATGAAAAAAACAAACAAACTTCACTGATCTGGTCCAACCTCCTGTCTCTCAGCTGGACAACATCTGAGACACCCAGGATAGTAAATTTATTTTTAATATACTCCCAAGATGGAGGATCCCAAATCACCTTTAAGGTATGTTTATGTTTCAGTTACCATGACAGCCAAGTTCTTCCTTGCATCTAGGTGTAACTAAAGTTCACATTATCCAGTTACACTCCAGTGCCTGTGAGGAACACTCACTCTTACATTATAGAGGGCGAGGATAGAGCCAGGACATTTTTGTTTTATTCCATAATCCCAGAATGTCAACTTATATAAGATTAAGTATTCATAAATACTCTGATGTCAAAAGCAATGGGACTGGGATTGCCATTCAGGGAGCATGCAACCTTCCACTGCTCTGTGTTTAAATGCAGACATGTCTTGTTGGGACTAGGAACTCAATGTGCTTTGGAGGTGGACAAATCTTAGTTCAAATTCTATTTGACAACCATGTGAGGTCTGTAAGTTATTTAACCTCCATGAACTTCTGTTTTTCCAATTTGTTAAACTCTTCCTCCCAAAATTATTGTGAGGATGAAATTGCATAACAGTACAGAAAGTTCATGTTCAATAAATGTTACTTTCCTTCCTCCTCCCCGCCCCCATCCCCACCCCCGCTTTTTTGGCTGCTCTAGGTCTTAATTGTGGCATGCAAGATCTTTAGTTGCAGCATGCAAAATCTAGTTCCATGACCAGAGATGGAATCCCAGCCCCCTGCATTGGGAGCATGGAGTCTTAGCCCCTGGTTCACAGGGAAGTCCCTCCCTTTCATCTTTTTTAATGACCCTAGGCAATGGCACCCCCCTCCAGTACTCTTGCCTGGAAAATCCCATGGACAGAGGAGCCTGGAAGGCTGCAGTCCATGGGGTTGCTAAGGGTTGGGCACGACTGAACGACTTCACTTTCACTTTTCATGCACTGAGGAAGGAAATGGCAACCCACTCCAGTGTTCTTGCCTGGAGAATCCCAGGGATGGGGGAGCCTGGTGGGCTGCCGTCTATGGGGTCGCACAGAGTCGGACACGACTGAAGTGACTTAGCAGTAGTATACTTAGGGTAAGGGCTTCCCTGGTGGCTCAGAAGTTAAAGTGTCTGCCTGGAATGCAGGAGACCTGGGTTTGATCCCTAGGTCGGGAAGATCCCCTGGAGAGGGAAATGGCAACCCACTCCAGTACTCTTGCCTGGAGAATCCCATGGAGGGAGGAGCCTGGTAGGCTACAGTCCATGGGGTCGCAAAGAGTCAGACATGACTGAGCGACTTCACTTTCACTTTATACTTAGGGTAAAGTGCTCAGTGGTAAAGAATTGCCTGCCAATGCAGGAGTCGCAGGAGACGAAGGTTCGATCCCTGGGTCAGGAAGATCTCCTGGAGGATGAAATGACAACCCATTTCAGTACTCTTGCCTGGGAAATCCCATGGGCAGAGGAGCCTGGTGGGCAAGAGTCCATGGCATCACAGAGTTAGACATGACTAAGCATGCACACATATATATACTTCAGTCAGTTTCAAATCCTTAAAATATCTGTTTATAAGATTTTCTCTATCCATCACATTAAATTTTAAAAGCCTCAGTATTTCCTTAATAAGAGCCTGGTCATTGTCACAGTGGTAGGTAGCATGTACTGAGCAGATGCAGCGTGTGCCAGGCACAGTGCTAAGTACTTTCAGGTCTTTGATATTTTTAATCATCACAATAATCTTTGCAAGCATGTACTTTTATTATCACAAGGTTAAGTGGCTTGCCCAAGCTCACAGAGTAAGTGGGCTGGACGGACATCAAGTCCAGGTTTAACTGACATCAGAGCCTTGCTTTTTATGATTATTATTTTATTATGATAAAATATCAATGGCACCCCACTCCAGTACTCTTGCCTGGAAAATCCCATGGACGGAGGAGCCTGGTTTGGCTGTAGTCCATGGGGTCGCTAAGAGTCGACATGACTGAGCAGCTTCACTTTCACTTTTCACTTTTCACTTTCATGCATTGGAGAAGGAAATGGCAACCCACTCCAGTATTCTTGCCTGGAGAATCCCAGGGACAGAGGAGCCTGGTGGGCTGCGGTCTATGGGGTCGCATAGAGTCGGACACGACAGAAGTGACCTAGCAGCATACATAAAAGTTACCACTTTAACCTTTTGTAAGGTACAATCCAGGGGCATCAGCACTTTTACACTGTTGTACAGCCATCTCCACCACCCACGTCCAGAACTTTTTCTCATTTCCAAACTGAAACTCTGTACTCATTAAACTCCACCTTCTGCCCTCCCTAGCCCATGGCAAGCACCATTCTACTTTCTGTCTTACAAATTTGACTGTGCTAGTACCTCATACAAGTGGAATCACACAATTATCTTATTGTGACCAGCTTACTTCACTTAGCATAATGTCCTTAAGATTCATCTGTGTTATAGCATGTATTGAAATGTCCTTCCTTTTAAGGCTGAATAATATTTTATTGTATGTATATACCATGTTTTGTTTGTTCATTCATCTATTGATTGATATTTGCTTCCACCTGTAGGCAATTGGACTGCTATGAACACTGGTATACAAATATCTGTTCAAGTTCAGAGCCCTTCTTTTTAATTGCTGTGCTTAACTGCTACCCAATGTTGCTGCAAAGCCAATATTTACTAAGGGTTATTTCACAGTTGGATTCACTATTGAAAAATCATGACTTCCCAACTCTCATTTCCTTATTTTTCCCAAGCACCACATTAACAACCTATTTCAGTGGGTGGTGCTGCAAAAATCCAACCTGACCGCTCTCACACCCAGAGACTGGCTAGCAGCAGGATGCGGCATTTGTTCATGCCACAAAGAAACCAAGGACAACCAGACCAGGCAGAAATCAAACCCTGAAACTGGTCTAGAGAGTACTGTGTTTAAAACCACTGTACGGTGCTGCCAGTAAGACTGAGGTGTCTGGTTTTATTAAGTCCATGCCTAATCACACCTTTACATAAATGCCAAGTGTGACACATGACTGATGAAGGTCAAACAGTCCAATCCTATAAACCATGGACTTGTGCAAAGTTTGTATAAACTATGACTTTATAAATTCTAAAACTACAAATGAAATATGATTAAAAGAGGTACTGTAAGTACAAGATATAACCAAGTACCCAGGACATAATAATTACTTGAAAAATGGTTACTATTATAATCATTATCATCACTATTATTAATGGTCGTATTCTCTTAAAAAGAACATTCCATAGGGCCAAGAACATAGGGAATTAGAAGACCTAAATTTTTTTTTTTAATTTTATTTTATTTTTAAACTTTACATAACTGTATTAGATTTGCCAAATATCAAAATGAATCCACCACAGGTATACATGTGTTCCCCATCCTGAACCCTCCTCCCTCCTCCCTCCCCATTCCATCCCTCTGGGTCGTCCCAGTGCACCAGCCCCAAGCCTCCAGTATCGTGCATCGAACCTGGACTGGCAACTCATTTCATACATGATATTTTACAAGTTTCAATGCCATTCTCCCAAATCTTCCCACCCTCTCCCTCTCCCACAGAGTCCATAAGACTGTTCTATACATCAGTGTCTCTTTTGCTGTCTCGTACACAGGGTTATTGTTACCATCTTTCTAAATTCCATATATATGCGTTAGTATACTGTATTGGTGTTTTTCTTTCTGGCTTACTTCACTCTGTATAATAGGCTCCAGTTTCATCCACCTCATTAGAACTGATTCAAATGTATTCTTTTTAATGGCTGAATAATACTCCATTGTGTATATGTACCACAGCTTTCTTATCCATTCATCTGCTGATGGACATCTAGGTTGCTTCCATGTCCTGGCTATTATAAACAGTGCTGCGATGAACATTGGGGTACTCGTGTCTCTTTCCCTTCTGGTTTTCTCAGTGTGTATGCCCAGCAGTGGGATTGCTGGATCATAAGGCATGTCTATTTCCAGTTTTTTAAGGAATCTCCACACTGTTCTCCATAGTGGCTGTACTAGTTTGCATTCCCACCAACAGTGTAAGAGGGTTCCCTTTTCTCCACACCCTCTCCAGCATTTATTACTTGTAGACTTTTGGATTGCAGCCATTCTGACTGGTGTGAAATGGTACCTCATAGTGGTTTTGATTTGCATTTCTCTGATAATGAGTGATGTTGAGCATCTTTTCATGTGTTTGTTAGCCATCTGTATGTAGAAGACCTAAATTTTTATTCTAACTCTGTACCTAATGAGTCTCTTACAACCTGGAACTCAATTTTCCTCATTTGTAAAATGGAAACGACTCTACATTTTTCACAACCTTTCTCCTCAAGGTTGTGGAGAAGACCCAATGAGGTAGAATGCAATTTTAATGCAGAAGTGCCTTAATGCAGAGAAGGCAATGGCACCCCACTCCAGTATCTTGCCTAGAAAATCCCACGGACGGAGGAGCCTGGTGGGCTGCAGTCCATGGGGTCGCTAAGAGTCAGACACAACTGAGCGACTTCACTTTCACTTTTCACTTACACACATTGGAGAAAGAAATGGCAACCCACTCCAGTGTTCTTGCCTGGAGAATCCCAGGGACAGGGGAGCCTGGTGGGCTGCCATCTATGAGGTTGCACAGAATTGGACATGACTGAAACGACTTAGCAGCAGCAGCAGCCTTTAATGCAGAAGTCACTCCACTGACAAAAGGAATTGTTCATTCCAGCCCCCTTGAATATCAAAAAGAAACCTGGTATTATCTTTGATAAATGTGGACATGCTCATAATTAAACTTATACTAATGCCAACAAGGCCAGTACATTTGTCTGCTATCGCTATGTAACCTGTTTCCTTAGGAAAAGAACAATATAAATGATTAGAGAGTAATGACCTGAATTTTACACTTTAAAGGTGAAAACATCTCCTGGTGTGCTATTCATTAATAACATGGTACATTATATAATTGCACTTAAGCTTTTTTTTTCAAGGCATTCATGGTCTTCCTACAGCAGAGAATACATGCACACCTCCTATTAGTTTGCAGAAATCAGTGAATAAGTTCCAGACTCTTCTAGCTTCAAAGAAAATCATGTACGGGCTTTTGATGATCTTTGGTACTGAAGAAAATAACTGAAATTCACAGATAAAATACATGTTTTTATCTAACTATTAGCTCAAACGTCTTCCATATGTAACATTTCCTCTGGCTGATCTGCTTTTTCCATTTCTTCCCAGGGTTCCACCCACCCAGGATTCCTGCTAACAAGCAATGGAAAGGCAAAAGAAATAAACAAGCATTTTTAAAAAGCAGGCAGCAGGAGGGAGGTAAGAAACAAAGCAAGATATGGATAAACCATAAATTAAATAATCGGCTGGAGTAAAGTAAGCACCTTCAAACACTTAGCTCTTCCAGGAAAAAGAACAACCCCTTGCAGCATAATTTTCTAAAACGGCAGTCTGGCAACCTGAAAACTGCTGTATCTCTATTTCATTTACTTACCAAGACATCCCAACTGAACACCCAATTACAATTTGTTAACCTGGATGGAATTTGAATACCAGCTACGCTTTTTGCACTTTCCAACAAGTAGTCAACAAGAATGTTATTTTTGTCCCAGAAATATTATTCTGATGGCAGCTTTGCATTTGGTGTGTACCTATAGCTGATTGGGCTTCCCCGGTGGCTCAGCAGTAAAGAATCTGCCTGCAATGCAGGAGATGTACAGAAGACGTGTGTTCCATCCCTTTGTCAGGAAGATCCCCTGGAGGAGGTTATGGCTACCCACTCCAGTATTCTTGCCTGGAGAATCCCATGGACAGAGGAGCCTGGTGGGCTACAGTCCAAGAAGTCGCAAAAGAGTCAGATATGACTAAGTGGCTAAACAACAACAGAAGCTCTGATTGGTACCCAAGTACAAGCAAGATACAATCTGAAACATTTAGGTGTTTCTCTAACCACATTTTAGTCCTTAAAGCTTACACACCAGGGGCAATACCAACCTTATGGTCATTGGCCTTGTAATCATTGAAGAAAGGCTGGCTCCCCGCCAAGGTGTAGGCACTACCGTCTCGAAACACGCTGATCCTCTGAGCAGTCAGCTTGGGAGAGTAAGATTGGGGCTTCGGGACTTCCCCAGATCCGTAAACACCATCCATTGGTTCAAGGGACTCTTGGAGGAAACTGTGGGGGTATTCCTCCTTTGGCGACTCTAATTCCTGCCCGTCTTCAAAGACTTGCTTCAACACACGGCCGCTGTAGGAGGAAGAGATTTTAAATCGGACTTTCCGGGGTTTGCTGTCACTCTTCTGGGTCAGCTTCTTCTCGGGGTCCTCCATCAGCAAAAATTTCACCCTGTGGTTTCCAGGTTTCGGTGTAGCAGTGAAACTTGGGGCTCTGAGAAAAAGGCATTTTATTTTCACTCCTCCTGCATATAATTAATTCAAGTTGGTGCTGGGGTGTGCTCGGTTTACAGCAATTGACACCCACACATTAAATATTGATAGGCCTCCATGCAAAGGCAGGCGATTGCAGGTTTATGGAGCGGATGGAGCATAAGACAAGGCTGGGTGCCCCCTGAATCCCAAGCTCACCCATAACTTAACCCCAACCTCAGCTTTTCTTAACGTGAGCATGAGTAGGTTTATACAGACTAACAACTAACCACTTCAGTAGGGATCAGTTAGCAAGGGTCTTGTTATTCTTACCAACCAAGACACTTTACCATCTGAACCACCAGGGAAATGATGATAATTATGACCTAGTGAGCATTTAAGAGGTGCCAGAGATTTTATATGCATTATCTTACTTTGTCCTCACAATAAACCTGCAATGAAAGTGTAATTATATGTGTTTTACAGAAGGGAAAGCCAGGCTCAGAGCAGCTTCTCTGTTTGTTTACTCTATTCCAGCAAGTAAGTGATGGAGCAGGGATTCGAACTCAGTTCTTAAGTAACTCCAAAACCCATGATCAGTCCACCACGCTGAAAGTTTTCAAATCGTGTCTCATGAAGCCCTAGACAAGGAAGCCACAGGTCCCTCTGAGCTTTCTACTCCTGCATTAACCAACATACCTTTACTTTATATTTTATTTTTAAACTATTTATTTAGCCTGCACCAGGTCTTAGTGGCAGCATGCTGCTGCTGCTAAGTCGCTTCAGTCGTGTCCGACTCTGTGCAACCTCATAGACGGCAGCCCACCAGGCTCCCCCGTCCCTGGGATTCTCCAGGCAAGAACACTGGAGTGGGTTGCCATTTCCTTCTCCAATGCCTGAAAGTTGCAGCATACAGGATCTTTAATTTTCACTGTGGCACACAGGATCTTTAGCTGTGGTAATGGCACCCCACTCCAGTACTCTTGCCTGGAAAGTCCCATGGGTAGAGGAGCCTGGCAGGCTGCAGTCCATGGGGTCGCCAAGAGTCAGACACGACTGAGCGACTTCACTTTCACTTTTCACTTACACGCATTGGAGAAGGAAATGGCAACCCACTCCAGTGTTCTTGCCTGGAGAATCCCAGGGACAGGGGAGCCTGGTGGGCTGCCATCTATGGGGTTGCAAAGAGTCGGACACGACTGAAGTGACTTAGCAGCAGCAGCAGCAGCATGTGGGATCTAGTTCCCTGACCAGGGATCAAACCTAGGTCCCCAGCAGTAAGAGTGCAGAATCTTAGCCACCAGGGAAATCCCACTTTATATCTATTGCTTATTTACAATTTCGTTTGCAATCATAGCATGGGCCCCACTGTCTGCTCCAGACAGCACTAGTAAATGGCCAACACTGAGAAAGTTGCTAGGATGAATATCAAACAAGCACATGACATAGGGCTTGAGAATGATAGTCCTACAGTCTAGTTTAGGAAACAGACTGAACACGTAGGAAATAACAGCCTCCTGCTTTAGGGAGTAACCTGTCCACTACTGACTGCCAGAAAACTATTCTGGGAAGACAGTGGCCCCTCAGGAGACAAGGATACAAGAAGGCTTGTGAAGAAAGGGCCCTTGGATTGGGTCTGAAAGAAGAGTTGGATTTGAAGAGCTGACATGGCGGAGGTTGAGGCTCTCTCTGTCTTTGCTAACAACATCATCACGACTTAGCTGCCCACACGGACTCCTCTTCCACCCCTGAAGCTGTTCCCACGGATTCTGTCAGCACTACTTTCTTCCCCCCACCCCCACACAGCCAGTCAAGCCCTTGTCACTTCTGTTTTCAGAACTGTGGCAGCCTCCTGGTGACCTCGTCACCATCCACAAGTCCAACGTCCACACAGATGCCAGAGTGATGCTTCCAAAGCACAAATCTGAAAAGTCCTAACACTTCATGCAGGAGACAAAGTTACTCAAAACCGAACCCTGCCTTCCTCTCTAGACTGACCCTTGTCTCTCTTTCAGGAGCCGCCTGGAATTGGTGTTCTAGGCATACTGGCAGCTCAGTTATTTCTCAAAACCATGGATTTCTGTCTCTAATCCAGTACAAACTCTATTTCCTGATTAGAAAGTCAAACTTTCATTCATCCTTCAAGTCACAGCTCAAATGTTACAGCTCCTGGGAAGCCTTCCCATCAGCCCCGGGGAGGAGACCTGGGCCTTTGGATCAACCACCATTAACTACTTCTTGTTTTCTCTCACCACGCCTGTGTTTCCCTCCACCAAACTATGAACACTCAGAGTCACAAGCTGTGTTGACCATTCCTCTATCCCTAGTTTTTATCAAAGTTCCTGGGCTTCCCTTGTGGTTCAGTTGGTAAAGAATCTGCCTGGAGTGCAGGAGACCTGGGTTTGATCCCTGGGTTGGGAAGATCCCTTGGAGAAGGGAATGGCTACTCACTCCAGTATTCTGGCCTGGAGAATTCCATGGACTGTATAGTCCATGGGTTTGCCAAGAGTCAGAACAACTGAGCAACTTTTACTTTCCTGATATTTAATAGAACTCAGTAATTAGGATGACTTCTAGCTGAGAGAAATCAAATAAATAAAACTTTGAGAACAGGAGCTAAGCATATTTTGCAGAGGTAGAATCAAAAAGTTATCAGAAAAACATCCACATTTCTGCTAAGGCGCGGGTTCCCAGTTATAAGGTCTTTGTGTAATCAATGCAAGGAATAGATTAAACACACACACATAAACACACATATACCAACAGGCAGAGAGGGAGAAACAAGATTTTAAAATAAGAAAGAAGGCTTCCTTGCTGGTCCAGTGGTTAAGAATGTGCCTTGCGACGCACAGGACACTGGTTCGATCCCTGATCCTAGAAGATCACACATGCCGGGGAGCAGCTAACCCCGTGCTCCACAGCTGCAGAGCCCGAGTGCTGCAGTACTGAAGACCGTGCTCCTGGAGCTCACACTC
This sequence comes from Bubalus kerabau, assembly GCF_029407905.1. Taxonomy (NCBI): domain Eukaryota; kingdom Metazoa; phylum Chordata; class Mammalia; order Artiodactyla; family Bovidae; genus Bubalus; species Bubalus kerabau. The sequence goes on from NC_073624.1 coordinate 225,953,993, forward strand.
CACGACAAGGAGAAGCCCCTGCAACGAGAAGCCCTCTCACTACAACACAGAGCAGCCCCTGCTCACCGCAACCAGAGAAAGTGCACGCGCAGCACCGAAGACCCACCACAGTCAAAATGAACTCATAAATAAATCTCTGAAAAATAGGAAAGAAAGGAAGAAGATATGCCTTCATAATATCAAAAGACACATGACTATAGAGGCCCTCGGACGCAGAGCTGGCCATGACCTGCCATGACAGATGACAGGACCCTAGAGCATGGATCCCTCAGTCCTCAGGACAGGCTGGTGGGACCCCAGGCTTCCAGGTAGTCACCTTGGATTACATCAGCCTCATTTATTTCCTCTAGTGTAAAGAACAAGCATCATTAATTTCCAAGGGTGCCATGCCATGAAATAGACTGGGAAGACCTAACTAGGAGAACATTTTCCCCTATTCCTGCCAGAAAAAAGCTACTAGTAAATGTCTGACAGCCTATCTTTATCCAGAAGGAGCAGAGAGTGGATTTCCTTGCTGCTGCTGCTGCTGCTGCTAAGTCGCCTCAGTCGTGTCCGACTCTGTGCAACCCCATAGATGGCAGCCCACTAGGCTCCGCTGTCCCTGGGATTCTCCAGGCAAGAACACTGGAGTGGGTTGCCATTTCCTTCTCCAAGGCATGAAAGTGAAAAGTGAAAGTGAAGTCACTCAGTCGTGTCCGACTCTTCGTGACCCCATGGACTGCAGCCCACCAGGCTCCTCTGTCCATGGGATTTTCCAGGCAAGAGTACTGGAGTGGGGTGCCATCGCCTTCTCCATGACTACCTGTTAAACAGGCATTTTCCACTGCCTGTGGGATAAATACCATTAAAAAGTTAGCCTTTCAAAAGGGTAGACTTTGACCAGAGTGTATATGTTGATGCATTTCACACAATTGTACTTGTGCCACATTGAAAATGTGCTAAGCTTAAATTAAGTTAGAATTATGAACACAATGGAATTGGATAGGATCCTGACTATGAAAAATGAATCCTTTAGTTACGTGAAAAAATCAAAAGCTGGCAATGAGTGTTCCAAGTAACATTTGTTTTGTACATTTTTATGCCCATTCCCATGTTCACAAACAGACTTCTGGAGAGCTGGATCAAAATCATGGAAGTTTGGAAACAATCATGCTTATTTGATAATTTTTAGATGTTCTGTTTTTTCAGGACCGTCACAACTTACCTCCAGAAAGAGGACACATTGATAAAGTGAAAGCAATTTTGGCAGTATTATCCAAAGCCTTAAAAATGTTCATATCCTTGAACCTTACTAGAAGAGAAAATAACCGCATGAATCAGAAGAAATAATGTCAAAACATTAACATGAGTTGCCCCCAGGTGGAAGACTCTGAAAGACAATTTTTTCCTTCCCAGTTTCATTAAATTTTACTTGACTATGATAAACTTATCTTACCTTGATAATCATGGGGAAAATAAATGAAAAAAAAATTCATTACTTTCAACCCAATAATTTATTTTAAGGAGATGATTTTTCTTTTTAATTTTAGGAGTTTATTTGAGCAAAACTGATTTGAATCAGGCAGCTTCAATCCAGAAGTGGTTAGGAGTGCTCCGCCAACATGAGTTGGTGGAGGCAATTTTTTTAGATTTGTTTTTTAATGTGGACTGTTTTTAAAGGCTTTATTGAATTTGTTACAGTGTTACTTCTGTTTTACCTTTTGGTTTTTCTGTCCATGAGGCATGTGGGATCACCCCCCACCTCCTGTATCAGAAGGTGAAGTCTTATTAACCACTGAACTACCAGGGAAGTCCCAAGGGCAGAGGCTTTTATAAAGAAGAGACAGAAGCAAAGTAAGGCCATCACTGTTTGGCTAATAGCTCAAAGCCCAGTTGTTTGCAATTCCTCGACCTTAGGAGTTTTTGATTTTGTGACCATGAGACTTTTACAGGCTTAGACTCTGACTTGCTGACATAGGCCCCATGGCACTAAAGCCACACCCATTTAACAGCTTCCTTGTATAATTAATTTAACAATCCCCCTCTTTTTGCCATCCTCTCATACATGAGAGGCTAACCAAACAGTTGCCATTAGTGTCTCTATCAGTCGCCATCAAAGTTAAATCATTCTTGTCTCATTGTGAAACTCATAGATTATGATGTCAGATCCACAGAAGAACTGTTTTTGTTGTTCATCTGGTTTCTGTTTCTCCAAGCGCAGGGAAAAAATCTGATGTACTGCTGATGGCTACAAACACGTGTTTAAGAACTTTGATAGAAGCTCAGCTGGTAAAGAATCCCCCTGCATTTCAGGAGACCCCAGTTCAATTCCTGGGTCAGGAAGATCCCCTGGAGAAAGGATAGGCTACCCACTTCAGTATTCTTGGGCTTCCCTGGTGGTTCAGATAGTAAAGAATCCACCTACAATGTGGGAGACCTGGGTTCAATCCCTGGGTTGGGAAGATCCCCTGGAGGAGGGCATAGCAACCTACTCCAGTATCCTTGCCTGGAGAATCCCCATGGACAGAGAAGCCTGGTGGGCTACAATCCATAGAATTGCAAAGAACTGGACATGACTGAGTGACTAAGTGCAGCACAGCACAGCACACCAGGGAGACTACATGGAGGGTAGGACTACTAGGAGGATAATACCAAGAGACTTAAGTATACTCCTTACAGGGACCAGTCAGCATGAGCCACACTAGTCAGCATCTAATAAATCAAAGAATGTACCTGAAAAGGCATCAACATGTTTTAGCCAAATAGCTTATTTGTTAATTTCTTGTATTTGCTACAACACCAAAGGTGTTGTTCTAGGTACAGCAGGAGATATTTGCTATTACATAGACTCCTTGTTCAGCCAACAAGCAATCTAAAGCAGTTCTATTACCTAAGACTACCTTCAAAAGTAAGTCCAGGGACTTCTGTCTTGTAGCTATTGCCTTATCAATAGATTTTGAGATAGTTGTCAGAGTTAAGGAACATTGTCTTCCTGTGCATCAACAGAGAGGGAAAGCAAGTAATAAAAAAAAAAGGAATAAAGCTTTCACCCTGGAGATTAAGATCTTGAACTGTGATCTTGAGAGAGCTGGTCACCTCAAGATGTCATCAGCTTCTGGAAAGGAACCTCCCCAGACAATTTTAATTTTAGATCTCCAGCTGGTGTGCCATTCCAAGAGTCTAGAGAAGCCCTTTTTAATTAGAGGGTGTAGATCCAGGGCTCAAGCCCCTGAACTTTGACTGCCATCTGGGTAGTGAGGAGGAGCTGGGATGATCCGTTCCAAAGAGGTTCAAAGTCAGTCTTTGTTCTTAATGATTCCAAATCAGAAATGTGGGAGAAAATTGGAAACATTAGTTTGAAGAGTTGTAGCTGATACTTGAGGAAACTAGAACTCAGGATGCAGTTGATTTATAGGCATATAACAAAACCTCCAAGACAATGAACAGCGCTAGAACCTGATCTCCACAAGGTTGTGTTATCATTTTCTATGAAGCATAATTATTTCCTCTACAATCACTCTCGTTTCTCTCAAAGATAATCACTATAAGACAAATTTGTCTGCAAGTGTTTAGTCTCATTAAATTTGGCCTGATTATTTAGATGAATGCAGCAAGAATAGTGATTGACCACATAGATTCTCTTTAAATCTGCTTTGCTGGTACTTTTTCATAAGGAATCTTAGATTGGGCTTTTAAAAGCCTTTCCAGGCTAAGAAACCAAACCAAAAACTCAACATTAGACTTCACCCAGTATATTTAAAAGGTGACTGAATTCCTCTCTTTTTTAAAGTATCCTACGGTTCTGGACCTTTCTGGAAGTAGCCTTCCTTATTCACCTGGTAGGGCTTCCAGGAAGCCTTAAACGAGGTACAAGGTCAGTTTTTCCAAGGAGCTTTTATTGGCTCCATAGAGTCAACCTGAGTTCCTTAAAAGAATCTGGTCAAATCTTAGGCATGAGATTTTAAGCATGTTTGCATATATACCCAAAAGCATAGAACTTAAGAAGGTTTATCATCACTTACTACTTGATAATGCATCCCACATAATTCAGCATGCCAAATAAACATAATTAAATTAACATCTTTCTTTCACAAGGTGAGAGACAAATTCTTTGAGATTTTCCATGCTTCCTCTGGGAAATTTCAAAGGTATTTTGAAGTCAAAAAGGCTGTATTCATAATTTTATTTGGGGAAGTTGTCAAAATGTTTGAACATTTGACTAAATAGGATCTCAGATCATTATGAAATAATACTTAATTATCAATTTAAGTTGACAATAGAAGATTCTAAAGGCAAACAGAAGATTACATAGCTGTGAACAAAACTTAGATCTTTTAATATTGAGAAGACTGGGTTTTCTTATGTAATCAAAGTGCTGATAAAGACAAAATAAAGCACAATAAATTGGTTTGGAAGAGACCAAATCTTTGCTTTCCAGGTAGATTACCCAAAAAGTTCAACAACAAACTTTCACAGTCCAAAGCAGACCAATATTCCAAGACAAATTTGTCCTTTTACAGAGAGAAAGCCAAATTCTACTTCTGTACCTGTGTACTTCTGATATTAAAACTCATTCCTTAAAAAATTAAATAAATCCATTCTCATTTTAGTCAGCTTGACCATACATAAAATCCTTTTCCACAAACCTTTTACAACTTTTTTTACATCTATTCAGGTTTTATCCTATGGTTTTTTCTCTTCCTCATTCTCAAACAACCAGTCATTTTACTTTCTTCATGTATTTTTCACACAATTGTTTCCTTTAACTCTTATTTTTCTAAGCAGTTTTAATTACAAACATTGATTAGAAACCTTGACTCTTAGAATTCTTTATTCTTAATGAAAATAAAGAAGTAAGCAGCTGCAGACTGCCACAGTAGCATTCTGTGGATTGTCATATTCAAAAATAAATTTCACAACTTCTAGAAGTCTAGTCTTCCTCATGGTAAAATGTTCAATGTGTTACAAAACATGTTTACTAATAGATCTGAGTATTTTTAGCTCCTCTGTAAAAGGAAGTCAAAAGTAGATAAATCTATGTCAGTAATTTATGTTTCACTGTATTATCTTATTCAGAAATGACTGGATATTCAATGAATACCCATCATTTAACTGATCTCAGTATAACTATAAGGCTTCAAGTTATGAAAAATATTTTGGAAATTATGTTTAAGTAAACTTATCTTAAAACATTATTATTATTGAAAAGTTTGTTCATAAGCTTTAACCTTACATGTATCTATTTAATTTACTTGGGTTTTTGTTTATTTTGTTTTGCTTTGCTTTTTTTGCTGGACCATGCAGCTTGTAGGATCTCAGTTCCCCAACCAAGGATCAAACCTGTGCCTCCCAAAGTGAAGGGGTAGAACCCTAACCACAGAACCACCAGGAAATTTCCAAATTTGTTGTTGTTGTGTTCAGTCAATAAGTTGTGTCCAACTCCTGGCAATCTCATGGACTGCAGCATGCCAGGCTCTGTCTTCCACTATCTCCTGGAGTTTGCTCAAATTCATGTCCATTGAGTCAGTGGTGTTATTTAACCGTCTAACCCTCTGCCGCACCCTCCTCCTTTTGCCTTCAGTCTTTCCCAGCATCAGAGTCTTTTCCAATGAGTCGGCTGTTTGTATCAGGTGACCAAAGTATTGGAACTTCAGCTTCAGCAACAGTCTTTCCAATGAACAAGGTTGATTTCTTTTAGGATTGACTGATTTGATCTCCTTGCTGTCCAAGGGACTCTCAAGAGTCTTCTCCAGCACCACGGTTTGAAGGCATCAATTCTTCAGTGTTCAGCCTTCTTTATGGTCCAATTCTCACATCCATACATGACTACTGGAAAAACCATAGCTTTGACTAACAATACCTTCTCAAATTTACTTGTTCTTAATTATGTTTAGTTGACTCATAAAAATTTCATGAGACATTAAATAGCTAACCATCATGTTAAGTTATCCTTCTTGCTGACAAATTCTGTAACAAAGATAACATGAGCTTATTTGACTTTTAGTAAGTCCAGGTAGAATGAAATTATTATATTTAACGCTGTAACTCTAAAGACATGCTTCTTTTAATAAAACCAACAAGCTTAAACTAGCTTTTATTTGCCAAGATTATCCTAGATCACATGGACTTGAGAGACTTTTGGGTTAGTTTCTATATTTCTGAGAGTATATTTGATTAATATAAATGTTTATCTTTAAGCCAATTAAATAGAGCTCTTTACAAATTAATTTTGCCAATACTGTTAGGAGGTAGAAAAATACTGCAAATCTCTAACATCCATACATAAACATACAGGAACATCAGACAAACACAGGCATCTTTTAGCTTTAATTTTAAACTTTTATCCATGAGGACTTCCCTCATGGTCCAGTGGTTAAGAGTCTACCTGCTAATGAAGGGGACATGGGTTCGATCCCTGGTCCAGGAAGATCCCACATGTGCAGGGCAACTAGACTCATGCACCACAGCTACTGAGCCCATATACACAGAGCACCTAGAGCCCGCGCTCCACAAGAGAAGCCGCTGCAGTGAGGAGCCCAAGCACCACCAAGGAAGAATAGCCCCCTCTCGCTGCAACTAGAGAAAGTCCAAGCGCAGCAAGGAAGACCCAGCACAAACATAAATAAATAACTTTTTAAATTTAGCCATCAGACAAGTATAATAATATAAAACAAACCTGTGTATTCAGCAAATTGAGGATGATGTAGTTGGGTGGGTGGGTAAACCTCTTGAAGTCATAACTCAATTCTATGAGGAATTAAAAGCAACCATACTTGCCTTACAAACTGAGTCTTTACTAAAACAGAAATTCAGCTCTAGAAACAATTTGAAGCCACCTGTCTTTTTTACCTTGGAGAAGGAAATGGCAACCCACTCCAGTATTCTTGCCTAGAGAATCCCATGGACAGAGAAGCCTGGTGGGCTGCTGCCCATAGGGTTGCACAGAGTTGGACACGACTGGAACGACTTAGCATGCATGCATCACAGTATCACACCTCTATGGAGTGGGTTGCCATTTCCTTCTCCAAGGTAAAAAAGATAGGTGGCTTCAAATTGTTTCTAGAGCTGAATTTCTGTTTTAGTAAAGACTCAGTTTGTAAGGAAAGTATGGTTGCTTTTAATTCCTCAAAGAATTGAGTTATGACTTCAAGAGGTTTACCCACCCACCCAACTACATCATCCTCAATTTGCTTGTTTATATCAGGGAGATCTTCAACTAAAATGGAAATCAAGAGATTCCTACCTTGTAGCTTTAGACCTGTGTGCCTTTGAAATGTGTGAGTAAATCCTTCCACAATGACTTCAGGATGTTTTCTTTTCTTCTGAATACACAGGATTATTTTAGCTTAGCCTAAAGAAAAGTTCCTACCAAGCTCCAAATATCAGTTTCCAATTTGGCCAACTTTTGACCATAGGGAGACTTAAAAGCTTTTGAATATCTTGTTAGGTTTCAATCAGAACAAATAGCAAAATTTCCTGGCAGTATTGAACAACCCCTGGATGAAGAGACATCCCCAAAGAGGATGCAGAAGAAATTACCCTCCCAAGACCCAGAGTTACTCCCAAAGATAACCAAAAGAAAGACAGGAAATTCCCTTGAGAGCTGACAGCGGTCAGTAGGACCCTAGCCACAAATGGAATGCAACCCATAGTTCAGTGCAATCAAATTTTGGGGGTCCCACCTAACAAATGTCAAGGCAATTTCTCAGGACACAAATTAAGATGAACGAGAAGGCAATAGATACCCCTGGGAAATGAGGGATTAATAACTGTTTTTTCCTGCCAATCTGGATTTGGAAAGGAAGGGACAACATGAAATTTTACTTCCCTCCCTTGACCAGACTCCACAGAGATCTAGGCAGGCTGACTTTGGTGAGGATTCTTACCCTTTTTAGGCCTCTGCCATTTTCCCGAGAATGCCATCTGCAGGCTCTAAAGAGACTGGGATGTCCCAGCGGGACTCATCCTGGTCACCAGAAACTGAGGCCTCACACTGGACTCAGTTTTAGTCGGAACCAGTCCAACTCTGATGCAAAGAGCCGACTCATTGGAAAAGACCTTGTTGCTGGGAAGGATCAAGGGCAGGAGGAAAAGGGGGCAACAGAGGATGAAATGGTTGGATGGTATCACTGACTCAATGGACATGAGTTTGAGCAAACTCAGGGAGATAGTGAAGGACAGGGAAGCCTGCTATGCTGCAGTCCATGGGGTTGCAAAGAGTTGAACAATTAGCAATTGAACAATTAGTTCAACCCTGGACCCAGTCTGGTTTCTAAAGAAGACCCCGTCCAACTTCAGCAGTTTCCAGAAAGAAATGGTCAAATGAAGTGTAGATGAAGGATAGAGTGTCCTTACCCACCACCTCCAGAGGCAGCGAGAAGTGACTCATGGGGCTCCTCAGGTACCTTCGCTGCTGTTGCTCGTTGCCCCTGAGGGCCGTCAAAGGTCTCCTTGGTTCCCTCTTCAGTCATCAGACCTGTGAAAAGATAAACCGAGGCATGATAAAAGTCTAAGAGTTTATCTGAGCAAAAATCAAGTCAAATCTAGCAGTTTTGAACCAGAAATGGTTAGGAGCATTTCTAAGGAGAACTTATTCACCGTAGGAAAAAAAAATCTGCAAACAACTTAAATGTTCAACAGTAGGAATTTCACAAAATGAAAGATTATGTAGTCATGTTTAAAAGGTTGACAGAGCTTGAAATAATATGGAAAAATATTTATGAAACATATTAAGTGAGAAAAGATGTGATGTAAAATTTTTTGTTCTGTAATTATAGCATTTTCTATGTAAAACTGTATAGGAGAAAAATACAAAAGTAAATCTATTAAAATGTTAAAAATGATTCTGAGATGGTAGTTAGGGGTGATTTTTATTTTCTTTTTTATACTTTTCGTATTTTCTAAATTTTCCATAATTAGCTAATATTAATTTAATACTAGGAAAAAGTTTTTTTAAGTAAACTGTGCCTACCGTTTTAAAATATAGATGAATTTACGCAATTGGCTGGAGAAAATTAAATCTTCAACCTCTGCCATTTTTCCTCTGCATGAATTCAGCTAATAGGAAATCATTATTTTATTGCAAAGATATTTTTTCATACCACTTTAATACAAGCAGAAGTGACTTTAACCTGAGTCAAACAAAGTAGAATTGTTTTCTCATTTTCTGTTTTTGGCTACTCTGTGTGCCGGCATTTGAGACCTTAGTTCCCCAAGCAGGGATCGAACCCACGTCCCCTGCCTTGGGAGTGCATAGTCTCAACCACTGGACCACCAGAAAGTCCCTAGAATTGTTTATTCATGATTGCACCCAGATGCATAAAATTTTAATGGGTTATTGAAAGTAGAATGTGTGACGTATAACAAAATCAGTCAATTTACAATCTCATTATGGGGCTCATTACTTTTTAAAAGCTCTGATGGACACCTAACCACATGAGTAGACTTAGTGATCCTAATGGTAGGACAAATTGACATTCTATTTCTCCTAATGGGATGCTTCCTTTACACATAGGGTGTCCAAACCAAGACATTATTGACACTGAAAGGCACAATTTACAGTTACACCAGGACAGGAGACAAATGGGTATAAATGATCACCCCACTAGGGTGAGGTATTTAGGCCAAAATATTTAATATTTGTGTAATCAAAACTTTGACCTAACTTTTGGTTTATATGAAGCACAGGTGATGGAAGAATGAGCTAAATGACCCAAAAGGAAATGGATGGACAGTGGTGGGACCTCCTGCAAGACAACTGGTCTCACCAAAAGGTTAATATACTGCAGAAAATGTTGGGATGAGCAGGACATTCTAGAGTTACAGAGATACAACCAAGTATAATATATGAACCTTGGTTGGTTCCTAGAGAAACTTGACTCCAGAGTTGGTATCAGGGATTTCTCTGGCAGTCCATTAGTTAAGACCCCACACTTCCACTGCAGGGGCACAGGTTCGATTCCTGGTTGGGGAATGAAGATCTCACATGCCTCAAGATGTGGCCAAAAATAAATAAATAAAAAAATTTTAAAAACAGAACTCGTATCAGAGGGAACCTAAGAGTTGTTTTCATTTTCATATGCAGGAAAAATTTAAGTGACTATGTGTGAGAATGTCCTTTTTATTGAAGATACATGCTGCTTCTGCTGCTGCTGCTGCTAAATTGTATCAGTCGTGTCCGACTCTGTGAGACCCCATAGACAGCAGCCCACCAGGCTCCGCCATCCCTGGGATTCTCCAGGCAAGAGTACTGGAGTGGGTTGCCATTTCCTTCTCCAATGCATGAAAGTGAAAAGTGGAAGTGAAGTCACACAGTCGTGTCCAACTCTTCGCGACCCCATGGACTGCAGCCCACCAGGCTCCTCTGTCCTTGGGATTTTCCAGGCAAGAGTACTGGAGTGGGGTGCCATTGCCTTCTCCAAGAGATACATGCTAGAAGACTTACAGTGAGATGTCATGATGTCTGCAATTCATTATTTAAAAGCTTATTCCCTCAGTATATGTGCGTGCTGTGCTATGCTAAGTTGCTTCAGTTGTATCCAACTGTGTGTGACCCTATGGACTATAACCCACTAGGCTCCTCAGTCCCTGGGATTCTCCAGGCAAGAATACTGGAGTGAATTGCCATGCCCTTCTCCAGGTACTCTTCCTGACCCAGGGATAGAATCAGCGCGTCTTACATCTAACCTGCATTGGCAGGCAGGTTCTTTACCACTAGCTCTACCTGGGAAGCCCACTTTAACACATATGCATACATGTGAAGTAAAAAATGGAAAAATATTAACAATTCTTTATGGTTGTTTATTATCCTATTTTTCTAATTTTTTAATGTTTGAAATATTTATAATAAAAATTGGGACCAAAAATTCTCTTAGAAAAATATTCACAGATATCTAGGCTTGCTTTTATGCATTTTGATTTACACCCTTGGGTATTCTGAGTAGAATTTTTATACTATTCTGTCTGATGTAATTTACTGGACTTTATTTTTATGTGTACTTTGGGATTTGGGAGATTATGTTAAAAAGTGTCTTGATGAAAGAAATGTGCAATTATTGCAAATTGAGTATAAACATTATCCTTTAGTGATCTTTCCACATCTATCTTTTCTAATCAGAGCAGGACTTATAAATTAAACATATCCTTTTAATCTGCTCATGCATTACTACACAGTGTGTGTGTGTGTGTGTGTGTGTGTGTGTGAATGTGTGTGTGTTTAAACCCAGTCTGGCATTTTCTTTTGAAACATTGTTATGGCAGAAGATTATTATAGTTATTGATCATGCCTAGAAAGTTGTGAGAGTTCATGTAACTTTATAAAAAACATGAAAAACAAAACCGAAGTTTATAGTCCCCCTTGCTCTATCACCAACCAAAACAGAAATTTCCAAGGCAATGCTTCAAAAGACTATCATCACTATTTAAAAAAAAATTTTTTTAATTTACAAGATTGTCTAAGCTCCCACAGAAATGAGTTTTTCATTATAGACCTAGGTGATATGGAACATAGTTTGGTGACTGGTCACCCCCTGCATCACAGGACAATCTGATGAGACCAGCCCATCCAAAGTGTGAGATCAAGGATTCAGATTAGAAAGTAAGACATTTTCTTCCACGCCCTCATTTCCCAAAGTATGACTCACAGAGCTAAAAGTTATTTCTTGAAAAAAAAAAAAATCCTAATAAAATAAGTTTGGGAAATTCTGGGTTAAGTAAAGTTAAACTGATTTCTTTACTGTAGGACTTCTGAGAATGTTAAATATAATAATGTACTTTGTCAACCTCCACCATTTCCAAAATGTAGTGCCCACAAAATTCTTTTTATTGTTGGAATTCTATTTCAGAAAACCAGTGTTCTGAGAAAAAAGTCTCAAAGATGTTGTTGGAAGATGCTTTTCTGCTTAAAAATTCTCCCACCTCTGACTCTCATCCTCTTCATCGTGAAAAATAGTTACAGCTTATGAAGCATTTGCTATGTGTGAGAGAGGTATTTCACAAATAAGAAAACTGGAAACTGAAGCTCAGAGAGGTTATGTATCTGCTCAGAGTCACACAGAGTGAAATGTCAGTTGTTATTCTCACCCAGGTCTGACCCCAAAGTTTATGTTTCTCTCATCTCATCAAATTGACCACTTGGAGGGGGGAAAGGTCAATTCTTTAAAGATGAGATAGAAAATATTTTAACAAATACAGTCGTAATCTAAAACCCACAATAGACTCTAGTATATACGATCAGCAAGGTCTCTCTGAGGCTGGGATGGAACTTAAGCTACCCATATGATTGGTTCTCTATGCTCTGTCTCAGAGGAGACTCCAGAATTTACTTTGAAATTTAACCACCTGCATTAACTGTAATTCACCGGAATGGAGAGATAGGCCATCTTCCTCAACTCTGAGCCGTTTCCTCATTGCCTCTGAGCAGAGCTGGCACAAGTCTTTGTATCACAGGCCAAAACCTCCACGTCAGAAAGTAACAAGAGGTTCCCAGAGGACCGAGCAGAGGGTGAGCATAGTGGAAAAACATCAACTCTGCCAGAGCCACTGGCCAAAATCTGGAACTTCATTAAAAAATAATAATCACCTGGGATTATTGTACCATTGCAAAGATCCCCCCGCCCCCTCTGCAGCCCCTGGTGGCTCAGACGGTAAAGAATGTGCCTGCAATGCAGGAGACCTGTGTTCTATCCCTGGAGAATTCCATGGACAGAGGAGCGTGGTGTGGTCACAAAGAGTCAGACATGACTGAGCAACTAACACTTGCACCTTCTTTTCTAACTCCTCTCTCACTTCTGACTCACTGTTCATTCCTACAAGACAGAAAGAAAGAAGAGCTCTCTGAGGTTGCGAAACAGTCCTGAATTTTCTCCATCTCAGCAATCTCCAATAGAAATGCACATATGTATGTAATGTAACCCACATATATTATTTTTAAATTTGCCAGTAGCAACATTTAAAAAGTACAAAGAAACAAATAAAAAACTAGAAATATTTTATCACTATTCAGATTTCATAAGATTGTAAGTAAGTCGTTCAGTTGTGTCTGACTCTTTGCCACCCCATGAAATAACCCGCCAGGCTCCTCCATCCATGGGATTCTCCAGGCAAGAATACTGGAGTGGGCAGCCATTCCCTCTTCCAGGAGATCTTCCCAACCCAGGAATCAAACCCAGGTCTCCTGCATTGCAGGCAGATTCTTTACTGTCTGAGCCACCAGGGAACCCTTTCATAAGACCTATAGTTGACAAAGTAGATTCATATCCAAGTTGTTCCAATCACACTTAAATTTTTTCCAATGACTGACTTGAGCATCAGTTTAAAAGTATATGTGTACATTGAATCAGATTAAAAGCTTAGTTCTTCAGTCCCACAAGCCACATTTTAAGCTCACTGGCCACATTCGACTGGCGGCCACCCTATTAAGACAGCACAGCTGTGCAAGAGAACTTAATGCGGCCAGCAGTGCCCCCTAAAGGGCATTATGGAAACGTGTGGGAACATTTGCTTTCTTAGCACTGTACTCACAAGAAAGGAATGACACAGTCAGTGGGTAAGAGGACAGGGACGTGGACATCCTGCAACGTTAAGGGCAGTTCTGCACAGCACAATGCTGTCTGACACCTCAGACTATCACCCAGGTGGTAAAACACCTGTTTATAATTATCTGAGCCTAGAATCTGTTTGTTGGTTTGTTTTAGTGAAATTGGTAAGCTTGGTTTTAATATACATTTTGGGGGACTGAAATGAACATGGATTAAGAGAAGTTTGTACTTTGTTTTATTCAGAGCTCTACCAAAAAATGCCTACAGTTTTGAGAAACTGCTTCACAGATTGAGATGTTGCTCCTACATCAGACAGCATCTGTAGCTGTGGCTTTTCACAGGGGTCCCAGACGTGGGTAAAGCATCTGATGACTTCGTGATATCTTCTAGGGAAATCATACCTAAGCATTTGCCATTAAAAAACACAGTATTTATTATCAATTACTTTCCTTTTATTTCTCTTTATATGAGAGCAAAGGTGTTGTATTGGTTTTCGAAGTTATTAATGTATTTGTTGGAGGATTATTTAATCTAGTAACTTCATTCCAGGATAGTAAATGGATGTTATGAAGTAAGAGTTAGGGGAAGATCACTCATTGTGCCTGATGGGTTGAGAATCATTGCTCAGGGAAGGAGCGTGGCTGGCTCAAGCCGATGAAGACTGCCACCTGCAGGAAGGAGAGGGAACTGAAGCTGCATCCCAGAGCGCACTTGCAAACTTCCTTGCTGTTCTGTGCTTAGTCGCTTGAAAGAAAGTGAAAGTGAAGTCGTGTCCAACTCTTTGCGACCCCATGGACTGCAGCCCGCCAGGCTCCTCTGTTCATGGGGATTCTCCAGGCAAGAATACTGGAGTGGGTTGCCATGCCCTCCTTCAAGGGATCTTCCCAACCCAGGGATCCAACCCAGGTCTCCCTCATTGCGCGGCGGATTCTTTACCATCTGAGCTCCCTGAGTTGCCTCAGTTAAACAACTGTATTCTTCGCACCTCCCAAGTCCAAAGCCTTGTGCTGGAAGACACTCACACTGCTACATCAGTGACGTGAACAACCACGGCTCTTCTACCAAGGAGTTCACAGTCTGGGGTGGGAAAGCACGTGGGTCTGGGGAAGGGGGATCAGTTCATGTGGGCACAGATAATCAGCTGGTCAGAGACACCCCCCCACCCCACCGCCATCCCCCATCCACTTCAAACCTTTCTGTTAACAACTTGTCCAGGTTAGTTAATGTGGGAAAATATAAGAAAGAGTGCTAAGTTTTCTGCACATGTATTTCATATTTTTTCCAAATTTATATCAACTTAGAAAAACATACACAAGTGATACATGAATACAGCCTTTTAGAGGATAAATATTTTAAATTTGAAAGGAATAAAGAAGAAAATTAATGGTTTCCTTCACTCTACCTAAAAAGTTACCTAAAAAGTAACTGTTACTAATATACCTGGAATATGACCTTGCCAATATTTTATGCATTTATATACATGTGCATACCACCCAGGTGGCATAGTGGTAAACAATCCTCCTGCCAATGCAGAAGACACAGGAGACGTGGGTTCAATCCAAGGGTCAGGAAGATCCCCTGGAGGAGGAAATGGCAACCCACTCCAATGTTCTTGCCTGGAAAACTCCACGGACAGAGGAGCCTGGCAGGCTACAGTCATGAGGTCATAAAGAGTCGGACACAACTGAGCATGCATGCATGCACATACATGTATCTGCAGAGACAAATCGATGGTTTTGTTTTTTAAGCACAAGTGAAGTTATACATAGATATGCATATGTATACAGATATAATTTCATTTATGTTTAAATATATTAATTTTTCTGAATTTAAAAATATAACATGGAGATCTTTCCATATCAATACAGATAGATTTCCCCTGCATTGATTTTGTGACTCCATACTAACTCACTGTAAAAACATTAATTCATTCTTCAACAAATATTTATTAACCACCTACTATTTGTTTGAAATTATTCTAGGTGCTAAGGATGTAAGAGTAAACAACAAAAGCAAAAAGAAAGGCAAAAAAATCCTTGTCTTCATGGAGCTTACATTCCAATGGAGAGAAAGAAACAATATACTTAATAAATGAGTTAATAATATATTACATATGAAAAAGCAATAATTGCTATGAAAAAATAGAACAGGATAAAGAAGATTGGGAATCCTAAACTGAGAGTGGGGAGAATTGCAATTAGAAACAGGGTGGATATAGCAGGCCTCAGTGGGAAGTAGGCTTGAGGAGATGAGAAAGGGAACTATGAGAACATTGTGGGAAAATTTTCCAGGCAGCAGGAACAGCCTGTGCAAAGGTCCTGAGGTAGGAATGTGATTAATAGGCTCAAGAAACTGCAAGGATGCTACTGCGGCTAGGTAGGGCAAAAGTGGAAGCAGGAAGGCCAGGTTGAAGGTGACTGAAAATACCTACGAGAGATGATAAAGTTTAAGATCAGGGTGGTAGCAGGTAATGAGAACTTGCTCCATTCTGCATATATTTTGAAGGTAGAGTCCACAGAATTTACTGAAGGTATTCACATGGGAGTGAGAGAGAGAAAAAAGGAATCAGAGATGATTTATCCTAAGCATGTGGAGGCACTCTGCTGCACTAACTGCGCTGTACCGTAGGTAATGTAAACCGCTCCTTTTAAACTAACATTTAGGTTATTTCTGGGCTTTCTCTATTATAAATGATCTTTCAAAGATTATTCTCTCACATGTACCTTTATGCACATCCAATTGGGTTTCCCAGTGAACAGTTTCACTCTTCTCTCACCTTTGAAATGAACTGATCTAACCTGATCCACCAGGGAGGACAATAGTGTGCTCGGGGCATGCAAAGGAATCAGTGTGTGAAGTCAAATTAAATGTGAAGAAGAGGTTTCTCTTCTTTTTTATACTTTCCCTTCTTGCATCATTCCATCCCCCAATTAATACTGTGCATGATAAAACCACATAACAGCTCGTTTTTTTGAGCACTTGAGTGCCAGGCACAGTTGACTAGCATCATCTCCTTTTTACACTATGGGGCTTCCCTCATAGCTCAGTTGGTAAAGAATCTGCCTGCAATGCAGGAGACCTCAGTTCGATTCCTGGGTCGGGAAGATCTGCTGGAGAAGGGATAGGTTACCCACTACAGTATTCTTGGGCTTCCCTTGTGACTTAGCTGGCAAAGAATCGGACACGACTGAGCAACTTTCACTTCACTTCACACTAATGACCACACTATGAAATAAACGTTTATGTCAAAAAAAAAATTATATAGATAAGAAGTAAAATAAGACCTTGTAGGGGACAAACGCACACATACATAACTGCTGGAACTTGCATTTGAACCTGGCCATGGAGCTCACATCCTCAGCAACTGCACTGGGCAGCATCTTGTATAAATAAACTCCCTCTTCCCTGTGATTCTTCTTCCCCGGGACAAAATACCTTGGATTACACTTATAGTAAGCATTATGTCTGGCCCCCTAAAAGGCCGTGTGGGGTGATGCAAAGGGCACAGGCTCTGGAATCAGCTCCTTCTGACTGTGTGATCTTGGGTGAATGGTTTAACGCTACCCCTACCCCACTAAACCTCAGAGAAGTAGGTCAGGACCCTGAGAAAACAAAACAAAGCATGGCTAATTCCCATGGGGACTTGTGAGTAGAAAAACCTCTTAAAGCTTTTAGATCCAAGTGTCCTGTTTGTGGCTAAAAACAGGCAGTGAAGTCCAGAGTCTCTACTGGAGAAATTTAGATCATTCTCTCCACTTCCTATGGTCCCCCTGCTACAGATAAGTTTCCTTGGAAACACAGCATCCTTCCTATCTCCTTTCTTCAAGACCTACTCTCTATCCTATGTTAGAGCGGCCACCAAAGTCATAAAAAGATTTCAGGGCTGGTGGACAAGTGGTTAAGAATCGGCCTGCCAATGTAGGGGACACGAATTCAATTCCTAGTTCGAGAAGATCCCACAAGCTGCAGAGCAACTAAGCCTGTACTCCACTACTGAGCCCTGAGAGCCCTAGAGCTCGTGAGCCACAACAAGAGAAGCCGCCGCAACGATGAGAAAGTGGCCCCTGCTGGCAGCAACTAGAGAAAGCCCACACAGCAACAAACACCCAGATCTGTCCAAAAAAAAAAAACCAACTCATCTACTGACTCAAATCCCAACTCAATCCACAGGACCGCTGTGGAACTCAAACAAGCCTAAACCCTCTCTGAGCCTGTTTTCCTATGTCTGAAATCATCAGTAGCCCAAAAAAACTCTAAATTCTCTCTCAGAACGAACATCCTACAGCTCTATCTCCAGTGGTGATGGGAAGGAAGAGAGTGATGGATAAGGTGAACACAAAGAATCTTGCCTCCTACCTATATTTATTGATTTGTCAGAGGCCACAATTGATTGTCTTCCTCTGGAGCAGATGCTCAAGTGCTATTCATGCAGCAAAAGCCATTTTTTGCCTGAGGAAACAAAATGTTCTGGGAAATTTCACAAAAATTGATCTTACATTGTCTAAAGAGCCACAAATTCACATCAAGCAGGGCATTCCATGAAGCCTGAGGTCCCAAATGTTGTCTGTAAGTACTTCCTCCCCACCCCACCCCCCACCCGCCGTGAAGATTTTACAGCACTTCAGAGATGTGTCCTAGGCTGCTTGGTTTAACCATCAGCTGTGTGCGAAAGGCTGAGAGCGGCGGTGACTGAAGGTGAGGTAGCTCTGACTACCTCCAAATGCAGGCAGCTGATTCTATGTGAACACAGGTCTCCGGCCAGAGGCGCACTGAGTGCTGAACACAGAGCTCTGAGAGTTACATCACCAGACCGAAACCCTCAGCCCAGGGCCCCTCCAGCCCACCCCAGACCAGACTCCCAGGAACACACACCCTTGCCCCACCTGTACCCCACACCAGCCAACCATCACCACGGAGGAAACCTGGGGCAACAGAAAAGGACCCAGAGGAGGGGCTGGGACCCTGGGCTCCTGTCCCAAAGACTGGTGAATCCTGACTCTAGAAATGTCCTTTTCTGGGCCTTAATTGCCCAGTTACTTGCCCATTGCCAGTATCTGGACGTGAACATGTTCACTCTGACAATCTGCAACTCCCTGGTGTGAAGAAGCTTCATCTGTCTCCCGAGGAGCTATGCTGCCTTCTGCAGTCTCTACGAGGCTCGGGGACCTACACTATTTGTCTGTCCTGCACAATTTCCCAGACCCATTTTTGGGAGTCTCTCTTCCCCTGTTGCACGCAGTCCTCAAGGAGGCAAAAGACCCCACCACCCTGGCCCCAGTGATTGGTTCAGGACCAGGCAGGTGAACTTGGGATAAATCAGATGCTTACCTGATGCTTCTGTTACCTATTGCTCAAGACCACGCTGCCCTGAAGCGTAATGGCCTTAAGTGACAGCCACTTTATTCTCCCTAAAGACTCTGTGGCTGGAACTGCAGTCATCTGGAGGCTGGCCTGGGCCAGACCACCTGGGACCCTCACTGCACCCAGCAGGCTCACTCACACTGGCTGTCGGTGCTGTGTGGCTGCTGAAGACTCTGCTGGAGCTGTGGACTGGAGGGAACATCTGGTGTCTCCATGCGGCGTGAACTTTTTAGGGCATGTCAGTTGGGTTCCAAGAAGGAACATTCAAAGTAGGCAAGTCTCAATTAAGAGCAATTTATCAAGCCTCTGTTTACCTCACACTTGCAAAAATCCCATCAGTCAAAACATGGCACATGTCCAAGCTCAGAGTCACTGAAGGGTGGCCCCACACAGCAGTGTGAGTACCAGAAAACCTGGTTCTTTAGGGGTCACTGATTTACCAATAAATTTCCTATTGTACTGATGCTGACTTGAGTTGCTCTCACTTATTGCCAAAATATTCATGACTGATAGAGAGTCAAAAGATTTGAATCCAAGTCTTATCTTTACTACATGCAGTTAAAAAGTTAACTGACCTGAGATGCAGTTTTTCATCCTTAAAATAGAGATAATATCCAGTTCAGAATACCATTATAACAAGTAAATAAGATGAAAATCCCCAGACCTTTGAAAAATCCTAACATTCTATACACATAGATGTCCAATACAAATAGGACATTTCATACACGATGATGATAAAGGTGATGATACAGCAAGGGAAACAAAGTTTAAATCATTTTAGTTTGTAATTCATTCATTTCACAAACAGTTCTTAGATATCTACTATGTGTACAACACTATTATAACTGGCTAGCTATACAGTGGGAGGAGATGTCCAAGCCACCAAATAATTTAGAGTCCAATAGAAAAAAAGTGAATATATATACCTATTAATGACTATATGTATGTATATATACATGAGTATAATAGATATATTATATATGCTTTTATATATTTACATATATATATGCTTTTATACATTTTTATTTATATATATATATATATGCTTCCCAGGTAACTCAGTGGTAAAGAATCTGCCTGCCAATGCAGAAGACACAGGAAGAACTTCTGGAAGAGGAAATGGCAACCCGACTCCAATATTCTTGCCTGGAAAATCCCATGGATAGCTGAGCCTGACTGTCTACAGTCTATGGGATCACAAAGAGTCAGACATGACTGAGCAACTGACTATATATATATATTCATTAACCTAAAGCTAAAAAAAATGCTGCCTCACAAGAGGAATAAATCTTTCTATGGAATAAATCATTCTAAGTTGAATGGTGGGGGATGAGGGGGAACAATGAGGACCTCTCAGAAAATATGGTACTTAATCTGGGCTGTGAATAATGTGTTGGCTTTTATACATATAGAGGAGGCAAAAGGCATTCAGGAGAGTGGGCATCAAAAGAAGAAAGGCACTTGGTAAGAAAAAGTAGGCGCTTGGTAAGAAAAAGATAGACAAACGAATAAATGGTGTTCCAAGGATAGCACAGAATCCAGTGTTTCTGCCATAAAGGGAAGATGGGTGGGAACAGTGAGATATAAAACTGGAGGAATATACCGGGACCATGTTATGAAGGGCCTTGAATGCCAGCCCTAGGATTTCAGCATTTAATAGGGAATCAGTGAGGAACCTAGAGAATAATAATGGCAAGATCAAAACCATGTTTTGCAAAGATCAATCTGGTGATAAAGAGAGATGAACCTATACTTCCCTTTATAGAAGCACTCCTCCACCTGCCTTGGTCTATGGAGTATTGGAGGGCCTGATACACCTACTCTCTCATTCTGCTCCAAGGTGGGCAGATAAATCAGCTTGACCAATGAGACCATTTCATCCCAGTAGCTGGTTCAGGGAGAGGTTTCTGATTAGAGCTAGGTCAGCTGAGGTTTATGGTCACCGAGAATAAAACTAACAGGGAAGGAAAAAGACAACAGACAAAGGAAATGAGTGATAAATGGTTTCATTTGAGCTCCTGGACAAAGCTGTCTGAAAGTAATGTACCCCTGAATTTCCATCACATTGGAAGTGACCCAATCACATTCCATTTGAGCTGGTTTTCTCTTGTAATGAAGTGACTCCAGACTTCATACAGTCAGGCACTATGTGAAATATGTTTAAGTGCCTACTGTGTGTTAGACACTATTCTAGACACTGGAAAAAGAGTGGGGGGGGGGGGGGCGGGGAACAGCCAAATATTCCTGTCCTCGTGGAATGTATATTCTAAAGTGAACAAGGATGGTAGGTCAAATGGGATTAGAACAATAACTGGGGAGGAGCAGGATCCCAGAGGGCTTAATATAATTTTATTTAGTTATTTTTGGTTGTGCTGGGTCTTTGTTGCTGCACGTGAGCTTTCTCTAGTTGTGGTGAGTGGGGGCTACTCTCTAGTTGCAGTGCATGAGTTTCTCATTGAAGTGGCTTCTCTTGTTGAGAAACACAGGCTCTAAAGTGTGTGGGCTCAGTAGTTGTGGCTCTCAAGCTTAGTTGCTCCAGCATGTGGGATCTTCCCAAACCAGGGACTGAACCGGTGTCCCCTGCACTACAAGACTCTTAACCACTGGACCACCAGGGAAGCTGAGGGTTTAATAGGCCATTTTGAGGATTAAACCTTTGTTCTGAGGACAGGAAGCCACTGGAGAGTTTTGAGTGGAGGAGAGGCATGCACTCATGCTGATTTCAAAGGCCCACTCTGGCTACACATTGAGTTTGAAGAAGAAGGTCACACATGAAAGCCCATGGAATCAAGAGAGAGAGGCTGGTGGCTAAGTCCATGGTGGCAGCCATGAAGGTGGTAAGACATGATCAGCATCAGAATCAGTGTCAGGGAGGCTCCAACATTTTCCCTCACCTCAAAGGACAGAGTTTTTATTAACAGATGTTGGGGAAGGCAAGAGAGAGGAGCAAGAACGGGGGTGAAGGTCAGGCATTTGTTGTCATCAAGTTAAACTTGAGTTGCCTGTTAGACTTCTAGGTGGCCAAATATTCGGGTCTCAACTCCAGAGGAAGTATCTGGACTGGATTACACACCTGCATTGATCTCAGAGAAAGATCAAGGGAAAGATGCTCCGACTGCCTTATCTATCCTCTGTCGTTCCTCCTCCTGCTTGTAACTGTAGTTGCCTGACAAGGCAGTGAGCTCAAATGTGCTTTCCTCTAGTCTCAGAGGATGTTCTATATTCTAACAATCCTATTCAAGGAGACTTTTCTTCTTAAGTTGTTCAAGTGAAAATAGCAACTCTAGGTAGGGATCCAAGAACTTAGGAATGACCGTGTGAAAAAACAAAAGCACACTCACTCAGGTTCCATCGGGAACCACATTTCCTACCTGAGAAGTCTCAGGGGACCTGGAATTTCTGAGCCGCACACAAGAGGAGCAAGACAGACACCAAGAGCAATGCCAGGGTGACGGTGGATGGGGGCAGAGGCGGTGCCGCTCACGTCCCGGGGCTCATTAGCTGATGAAGGCTGAAACACTCTTAAGCTTAAAATAGGAACAATGAATATGGAGGGAATCTTTTAAATGTTAATAGAAGCGGTATTAAGGAAGAAAATTGAACCTATTGTTTGGCAAACAGCTGGCTCTGCGGAAGCAAATTCAGTGTGTATTTCTGAGGGTTCCTTTCAAAATATGCTTAATTATAATAAGCAAAAACTCCAGGGAGGCGCACCCTGGGGAAAAGACTGTGGGACTGGGAATCAGAAGATCTGGCTCCCAACTCAATGGCAAATCACTGACTTCTGAATGGCATTTTCTAAAATGCAGATTCTAACTGCTATACAGCACGGGGAGCTCAGCTCGGTGCTCTGTGATTCAGATCCCAGCTTGTCATTCACTGGCTGGGTGACTGGGAACAAATTATTCACCCTCTCTGTGCTCAGTTTCCTCACTGGCAAAATGAGGATTATGAGGTTAGAGTCTAACCTTATCAAGAGGGTGAGCAAGAAGATTAAGTGGTCTTTGATACAGGAAACACTTAGCACACAATAAGCACTTAATAATTATCAGTACTTATTACCAACATGTGTAACTCTCATAACACAGCCAGAAGATGTGTACTCATTATTACTTGCCATGTTACGGCTGTTAAATGAAAGTGACAGGTAACTTATCTAAGATCACACATGAGATCACACGTGAATGTCTGTGCAGTCACTTCAGTCATGTCCGACTCTTTGTGATCCAGTGGACTGTAGCCCGCCGAACTCCTCTGTCTAGGGATTCTCCAGGCAAGAATACTGGAGTGGGTAGCCATTTCCTTCGCCAGGGAAGGTTCCCTACCCAGGGATTGAACTCAAGTCTCCAGCATTGCAGGCGGATTCCTTTTTTTTTTACTTTACAATATTGTATTGGTTTCGCCATACATCAAGATGAATCCGCCATGGGTGTACACGTGTTCCCCATCCTGAACCCCCCTCCCACCTCCCTCCCCATACCATCCCTCTGGGTCATCCCAGTGCACCAGCCCCAAGCATCCTGTATCCTGCATCAAACCTGGACTGGCGATTAGTTTCTTATATGATGCAGGCGGATTCTTTACCATCTGAGCCATCAGGAAAGCCCCATCTAAGATCACACTGATGGTTAAATAATAAGTACCACTAGTAAGTAGTAAAGAATGTGGACATGTTCATTCTTTATATATTTAATGTTGGAGAGACCTTTTGGTTTCTCGCTGATGTTGAGCTCACTTCACAGCTCCCCCACCAACCCTGTTCTGCTCCTCAGCTGAGCTGCAGTGAACTTTCATTCCCCAGGCAGCTGCTCCCACCGAACATCCATTTTTCACCCCCACGTCACATGTTTAGAGAAGTCTTTCCTGCCCTTCAACCTAAAGCAGTCCCTACCACTCCCATCCCAGTACCTGCCGATAACCCGACGCTGTCTTGTTTTCTTTACTGACCTTACTCATGATTTTGCTCATTTGGTTGTTGTCTATCTCTTCCCAACAGAATTTCAGCCCCTTGAGGGCAAGGACTTCGACTGACTTCTTTACACTCAATCCACATGGCCTCGAATAGCACCCAGCACATAGCAGATGCTCAATAAATGAAAGATGAGTGAGTGACAGTCCCTCTTGGTCTGAGCCTTCAGACTCAGCCTCATTTCACTTCTCCTATAAATTCTTCTCAATTAGTCTTTTTTCTTAGATCTGCCAACAAATGACCAAGGAGTTGAAATGAATGGCCCTGTTCCCTTAACTGCCCCCCATTAATTCCTTTCTCTCACACATTTACAAGACTAACAGGTCAGGATGATCAGACGTGATTTTCTCCCCTCCCTGAGGCTGGCACTAAATTGTGAGGATTAACGAGATTCCCATCGCTCTCACTTATTCTAAGTGTCATGCTGAGGCTGAACCAATATTGGAACTCATATAGTACATCGAGTTCATCTCGTTCCTATGCTGTTGTCCCTGCAAGCAGAGTTTCTGTCAGGTTTGTTTTAATAACAGGGTTCCAGAGGGAAAATGCCAACTGAATTCATTACTAAAATAAATTGAAACTACATAAGCAGGCTGGAGGGGAAGAGGCATCTAAGAAACTTTATCTTCTCAAACTCAGGAGCTGGTCATAAATTGACAATCAGTAAAACACATGCCACCTCTCCTTGGGAAATAAGTTCTTTTGACTGGCACCCCCAGACCACAGCTTGACCTCTGTGAATCTAAATTACTCTCTCCACTAACCATGCAAAGCGAATCTAGTTGCTCGGAGATTTTCTTTTTCCTTCTTTTCAAGAATTCCCCACTGCCCATAAAAATAATGTAAGTATAAATAACGACATAATACTATAGCAACTCTATAGTATCTGCTGTTGCAATGTCTAGGATACTGTGTTGCCAATTAACTGCAGTGCCGACATGCACTCTGAAGGCAGAGATAAAACAAAACGTGTAAATCACCTCATTATAAATTGTGATACGTGCTATGGCTGAGGCCGAGGGACCTGCTTTAGATAAAGCAGATAAGAAGATTTAAGGTAAGATTGAAAGGATAAGAAGGTCAGCCATGTGAAGTGTGGGTACGTGAGTGTGTACACGTGGGCACACCCGTGTCCATCAACAGTCACATCACTGCTCTGTGGATGAGGAGATCGAGGCTCTGGGAGGTTACGTTTCCTGCCCGAGTTTACTCACTCATTACAAGACAAGGTTTGGAAACCCATCTAGCCTAACCCCAAGTAACACACTCTTTCCACAGTTCTGCCCTTTTCTTGCATAAACCAGAGAAGATAAAGGACCTACACTTAATTGGGGGAAAAGGTTAAGTTCCTTTCCCTGCACATTGTGGTGATGGCTGAGCAAGACTGAGCAAGTCTGCTGGGGCAGCTGTTTGGAGAAGATTTTATCTCAATCACAGAGGGGAGGTAAGAGAAGCTAAAATGAAAGGAAGACAAGACGGCCAATAAAATTGATAGCTGGAGAAAAAGTGGCTGACAAGGGCCCAAGGAAGTACATAGAAGATAAAACACAGGAAGAACTGAATTGAGACCAAGAGAGAATGGAGCGAAGCCCCCAGTTCACTCCTCCTCTGGGTGGGTGTGCTTACTCGCTTCAGCCAAGTTTTCGACTTGGCATGGACTGTAGCCCACCAGGCTTTTCTCTCCATGCGATTGTCTAGGCAAGAATATTGGAGTGGCTTGCCATGCCCTCCTCCAGGGGATCTTCCCGACCCAGAGATCAAACCTGTATCTCTTACATCTCTTGCATTGGCAGGCAGACTCTACCACTGAGCCAGCTGGGAAGCCTCCTCTGTGGGCAATGCTTAGACACTGGCTGAATTTTCAAGTCCATTGCTGATTCCCCCGAAGGTCCCACAGCTAAATGACTTTTTCCCATGCTCTTCCTTATTTATCAAAAAGTGTATATTTATTGAGTGTGTTCTTCTTTTTAATTTTATTTTCTTTTTGGCTGCACTGAGCGGTTTGCACAATCTTAGTTTCCCAACGAGAAATTGAACCCAGGTCCCTGGCAGTGGAAGCACAGAGTCCTAACCATCGTTGGACCACTGGGGAATTCCCTATGCAGTGTGTTCTATTTGGGGGGGGGGGGGCAGGTGGTGTGCAACGGGTCATGTGGGATCCCACCCTCACCCCCTGCGGTGGAAGCATGGAATCTTAACCACTAAACTGCCAGGGAAGTCCCTGCTGAGTATACTCTAATATTAGACAGTGATGATCCAAAGATGAATGAAGTGGTCAGTGACTGGTCTTGTCTAAAGCAGGGTTCATCTTGGACTCCCCAAGACAGCCAGCAAGCCAGAGGCCCTGTGAGTTCCACCCATGAAAGCCCCCCTGTCCCAGTTAGGTGCCACCTCTGAAAATATGCAGGTGGATCACATCGTTTTACCCACCTGCCCTCAGGGCCTAGTGAGGGACACAGTTACAACCCAGTGGACAGTTACAAACCAGTCAGCCAAGAGCTGTGGGAGAGAGAAGTGCAGGAGTCCACAGAACCAGAATCAGGGAGTCTTATCCCTGAGCAGCACTCAGGAAGGCTTCCGGTGTGAAATGTCCCTTCTTTCCTTCCTTCAACAAATAATTAGAGAGCCTCTGGTATGTGCCAAACACTGCTCTAGGTGATAGGAATCCAGTGATGAACATAAATTCCTGTCCTTATGGAGCCGGGATTCCCAGGTGGCGCTAATGGTAAGGAATTCACCTGCCAAGGCAGGAGATGTAAGAGATGAGGCTTCGATCTTTGAGTTGGGAAGATCCCCTGGAGGAGAGCATTGCCATCCACTTTAGTATTCCTGCCTGGAGAATCCCATGGACAGAGGAGCCTGGCAGGCTACAGTCAATAGTGTCGCACAGAGTCAGACATGACTGAAGAGACTTAGCACTCATGGAGCTAATATCCAAAGGCAGTAGGAGACAAGAAACAAATAACCAGCAGACACATCATTTAAGTAATTTAATAGATGGTGTTAGGTGTTTTGAAGAACACAAAGCAAAGTGGAGTGAAGGACAGTGACAGGTCGGCAGGGAAGCTACGCTGGATGCGGTGGACAGCAAGAGCACTGGAGAAGAGCCCTAAGTGTCCAGAGGAGCCAGCCATGTGGACATCTGGAGGAAGAGGATTCTAGGTGGAGGCAATGGAATGTCCTAAGGAGGGCAGACTTCCCTGGTGGCTGAGTGGTTAAGAATTCACCTGCCATTGCAGGGGACATGGGTTCAGTCCCTGGTCTGAGGAGATCCCACATACCATGGAGCAGCTAAGCCCGTGCTCCACAACTACTGAGCCCATGTGCCCTAGAGCTTCTGATCTGAAACAAGAGAGCAGCCGCTGCAGTGAGAAGCCCAAACGCTGCAACAGAGTAGCCCCCCGCTCGCTGCAACTAGAGAAAGCCTGCACACAGCAACGAAAACCCAGCACAACCAAAAAATAAATTTAAAAAGAAAGAAAGGCCTGAAGTGGGGATAAGTGTGCCCTAGTCAAGAAAATGCAGGACAGCCACTGTGACCAAAGTCATCAAAGGCAGAGAGGAGGGACCAGAGATGAGATGGGAGATACAAGCAGTACTGATTCCCAAGATCCTGGTGTGGCTGTGGGATTTTATTTCCAGGGCAGTGGGAAGTCATTGAAAGACTAAGAAAGATATTGATACGCTCTGGTTTACATTAAAAGGTAACTCTACTCAAATGGTTTTTAAAACACAAGGAACTGTGCGTGCGTACTCAGTCACTTCTGTAGTGTCCAACCCCTTTGCTACTCTTTAGACTATAGCCCACCAGGCTCCTTTGTCCCTGGGATTTTCCAGGCAAGCATAGTGAAGTAGGTTGCCATGCCCTTCTCCAGGGGATCTTCCCAACCAAGGAATTGAACCCAGGACCCCTGAATTGCAGGCAGACTCTTTACTGCTGAGCCCCAGGGGAAGCCTCACATGGACTGTAAGCATTTTTTAAATGAACTTTTATTTTGGAATAATTTTAGGTTCTTGGAAAAGCTAAAAAAATGGTAATGGTACACAGACTTCCTATACCCTTCACCCAGCCTCTGCTGTTGCTCACATCTTACATAACTATGGTGTATGCAGCATAAGGAAAACACCAACGATAGATTACCATAGCACTAACTAACCTACAGACTTCATCTGGATTTCACCAGTCTTTTCACTAATATCCTTTTTCTCTCCCAGGATCCAACTCAGGATAGTGCCATGCCTTTAGGCCTACCCTCTTTTAAATAGTCTATCTTTGAGGAAATACTCAAGTCACCTAGAATCCACTTCTCTGGATTGTAACTGAAAGTCTGGACATAGAGGTGAAGTGGACTCAGGCAGGTAACCTCTGGAGGCTACTTCAGTCCTCTAGTCAAGAGATGTTGGTGCCTACCCAAAAAAAGGGGACGGGGAGTCAGTTGAGTCGATACAGTCACATCTCTTGCTATCGCTTCATAGAATAAAGGTAATTTTAACGTCCCCAAATTAAGAAGAATATAGTCTCAGAATAGACAGTCTTCTAAATTTAGCTCCATGCTGAAGCTGAAGCTCCGATACTTTGGACACCTGATGTGAAGAGCCAACTCATTGGAAAAGACCCTGATGCTGGGAAAAATTGAGGGCAGGAGGAGAAGGGGGCAACAGAGGATGAGATGGTTGCATAGCATCACCAACTTAATAGACCAATACAATAGAATTTGAGCAAACTCCAGGAGATAGTGAAGGACAGGGAAGTCTGGTATGCTGCAGTCCATGGGGTCACAAAGTCAGACACAATGTAGCAACTGAACAGCAACAACCGAAGCTAAAGAATCCGCCTGTAATGTAAGAGACCCACGTTCAATCCTTGGGTCAGGAAGAACCCCTGAGGGAGGCATGGCAACCTACTCCATTGTTCTTGCCTGGAGAATCCCATGGACAGAGGAGCCTGGAGAACTACAGTCCATGCGGTCACAAAGAGTTGGACACAACTGAGTAACACTTTCACTTCACATGGTCTCAGAACAGACAGTCTTTTAAATTTGCTTTATGAAACAATACATGACTCAGAATTTTTGTATTTTGTCTGAGAAGAAGAGTAGAACTTAATATGAATTTATACTGATCCAGCCTACAGAATCTCCTCTGGGGACAAATGGTCCTCAAAAAATTGTGGATTTACAGGACTAGAGTACTTAATCAGCAAACATTTATGGAGCACCTTCTATGTTTCAGGCACTACCTACAGCCTATGTGAACATCAGAAAAGCTCTGGTTTTAGAAGCACAACATGGACCAAAGAAAATGAAATAACTAATTGCACAATGACCTGTTCAGAGGTTTATTACTAACCTGATAGAACCAGTGATTACAGGCAACCTGACGTTGACGGATTGGTTGTTAACTGAGCATAACAATGGGAGTGCTGCAAAGGAGATTATATCTGGGGTGGGAAGGGTGGCCACTCCTGTCTTGGGAAAAAGGTCTCCTGTGGGAGATGAGGCCATCAGCACAAGGTAAACAGGAAAGCAAGTTGGGGGCAACTTCAGCTGTGTCTACACCTAACCTTCACCTACATGCAGCTGTCTTTATAATCTGTCTCTAGTGCAGCATCTTCCCTATTCTTTCCTGATCAATCCAGTTGGTCTACATGGGGAGTCAAAGGTTAGGGAATCCCTAGGTAGGAGATCTTAGACCAGCAGATAAAAATCTTTATCCAAGTTAAGAAGATTAGAAAATAATAACACATATTACTGAGCCCCTACAATAAGCACAGCAGATAAAGATGAACAGCTCCTCAGCTGCATCCTCCCCAGTAACAGAGGTGAAGTGTGAAGAGCAGAGAGTGAGGGAAACCCAGCAATGCTGGGCTCCAGAGATTACAGTCATGCTTTCCAGCATCTGTGAGAGATGGCTGAAGACAAAATCAGGTCGCTGATAAACTGGTGCTTTTTGCTTTCTTGTCCCAGTGCTATATTCCGAGAAGCGGCAGTTACTTTTAAATAGCGGCTTGGGGACTTCTCTAGCAGTTTGTGGTGAACATTTCATCTTCGAACGTAGGGGCTGGGGGTTCAGTCCCTGCTCAGGGAGCTAAGACCCCACACGTGTCCAAACCAAAAAAATCATTAAAAAATTAAATAATTTTTAATGAAATTAAATCATTAAAACCAAAAGCAGTTCTATAACAAGTTCAACAAAGACATTAAAAATGATCTACATTAAAAAACAAAACTCGAAAAAGTGAGTAGTGACTTGGAGACTTCTTGCATCAGGATTACCAGAGGAGCTTGGAAAATGAAAATTCTAGGTCCCTGTCCCAGGCCTTCTGAATCAGAATTTCCAGAATCTGCATTTTAGATGAGCTCCCCACGTGATCCTGACCCACCTGAAATAGGAAAAACTGCTGTCCTTCAAGCCACCCGACCTACCTGTCTGTAGATGGTGGTGATGACAGA
This sequence comes from Bubalus kerabau, assembly GCF_029407905.1. Taxonomy (NCBI): domain Eukaryota; kingdom Metazoa; phylum Chordata; class Mammalia; order Artiodactyla; family Bovidae; genus Bubalus; species Bubalus kerabau. Next base: position 225,984,292 of record NC_073624.1, read on the forward strand.
AGCATGGGGAAGATGCAGATGACAGGGAGGAGGTCTAGCGGGAGGGGACAGATGGAGGCAGGAGCAGGGGCATTCCTGCCACCATGCCCGTGCTGTCCTTCCAGGGAGAGTGTGGTCAAGCTTCGGTTATCTTAAACAGTCTATCGATATTCTGTAACTCCCTCTAATTATTGTTACTGCTTGACTTGATCTTTCCTAGTTTACCATCCACCTTGATTCTCTAGGGCCCTGTGGGCTGAAAACTTGAAAAGCCAGAGATTAACCCTCAAGACTCTCTGATTTTCACAAAGAAGTTTCCAGAACAAAACCTAAGCTGATGAGCCCTGCTGGTTAGGAACATAGGTTCTAGACTCTAGAGGACTGTGTGTCCTTGGACACCTTGTGCCTCAGTTTCCTCATCTATACAGTGGATTTATCACCAGGATCCACCTCATCGGGATGTTATAAGTAGCAAACGAGATAATTCATTCAAAGCTCTCAGCATGTGCTTGGAACAGAGCTCATGCATGGTAAGCGTTAGCTCAAACATACAGCCTGTTAGAAATGCCCAGCCCCCATGAGGAAGCGCCCCCAGCACACCCGGCTGACAGGAGTCACCATGGAAGGGTGGTTGAGGTGGGGAGAAAGATGAGCCTATTCATGGAAACTCAGAGAGCTGTGCGCAGCTGCATGGGAGTGAGGGAGCAGAGGAGGAAAGGGGAGGTGCTGCTCAGAGCCCCTGCTTGTGCTGAGGCGGGAATCATGTGTAACGGGAAAGGAAGAGGAAAGAAGGGAAGTGACAACCTGTCAGTGTGTCTGTCACCCTGGATGAGCAATAGGCATGATATGAATCCTCAAGACCAGGCTGCATCATTAGTATGAGGACTAAAAAGGCTTATTATTAGGAAAAATTGATGCTCTGTGAAACCAGAGCTTTCAGAACAAAGATAATCTGACTGACACTTTGCGAGGCTGGAGAAGTGTGTTTCATTCATGACTGGTTATAGGCCTCTGGGTCTTTTGTTTTATTTCATTGTTTTCTTGTCCCATTTTTCTCCCCTAGGCTCCAGGCTAAACCTTGGATGGGCAGGGGACTGCTCTCCATGGTATTAGGGAGGGATTAGGAGGCGGAGAATTTCTTGCCAAGGAAATTCACACAGTCTGTATTTTGAAGGGCTTTATTTGAACTACCTAGAATATTTCAGGTAGCAATTCTATACAATTTCATCATAAACTCAACCTTACACTTTTCAAAGGAGGCCTTTCAGGGGGGTGGAGGAGGACACGGATGTAGCTTTCAGGCCGGGATTCAGACATGGTTCAAATTAAGCTGACTGGCTGTGTGACCTTGGGGAAATCACTTAAGTTCTCTGAGCCTCAGTTTCCTCATCTGTAAAATGGGGTCAAGATTATAACTAATCTTATAGAGCTGTTGTGAGAAATGAAACAGGATGGTATAAGCAAATCCTCAGAGAAAGGGCACCGTCCTCAACCATGTCACTGCTGTCACTACCCCCAAATGTTTTGGGGAGCAACAGTGGGAACCAATATAAAATCAAGATATTCCCTAGAATCATAGCAGCGTCCAGGAAACCCACAGAACACCTGTTTCCACCCTAACAACAATGGGAGCCATGGCTAGGTGTATTTTGTAAGCTCCCTGTTCTTTTAGAAAAGGCACTTATTTCCAGGGAAGTCTTGGGAGTCCCCATCTCCTTAAAGTCAGAATTCCCTGGTGGCTCAGAGGTTAAAGCATCTGCCTGCAATGCGGGAGACCTGGGTTCGATCCCTGGGTTGGGAAGATCCCCTGGAGAAGGAAATGGCAACCCACTCCAGTATTCTTGTCTGGAAAATCCCATGGACAGAAGAGCCTGGAGGGCTACAGTCCACAGGGTAGCAAAGAGTCAGACACGACTGAGCGACGTCACTTTCACTTCACTTGGGAGTCCCCATCTCCTTAAAGTCACAGAATAGTATCGCTGCCTCAAAACAGAGAAACTCCATAGAAAACGCCTGCTGCCCCACCCCACCCACCTCCAGCAACCAATTCCCAAATCTCCATTCTTCCCCAGAGTTGATCCTCAAGGTACAAATGGCTCAGAAAGGAAAGCAATTCTTATTGTTCTTTCTCAGGCTTTCCTGTTTTTTCAACCTGTGAATTTGTGTCCCCATGTTCCAGTCTCCCCAGAGCTTTGACTTACTTTAAGGACATTTTAGAAAGAGAAGCAATGTGAGAACAAGAGTGAGTATGCAGAACAGAGACAAGGACCATGGTCCCAAACCAGAAAATATACCCTCTCAGTCACTGATTGAGTCGTTCTATAAACCCTGACAGAACCCTTACCATGGCAGGCCCTGTGTCAGGGGCTGGACAACAATGAAAAGAGAATGCAGTCCCTGATGTAGATGAGCACAGTCTAGAAGGGAGAAGGGGATAAACAGCTACAGCAGGAGAGAGAGGAGAGGCACCTCCCACATCCTCAGAATGACCCAGTCACCGTTGCCTCCTGATGACATCCCATGGACCAGACTCAGGAGTAGGAGTGTCCAGGCATGTCCCCAAACCCCTCCCGTCCTTCACCTGTCTCCACACCTGAATTAATCCCTCATGAGTCTTCACTGTGGAATAAGACCATCCCTTGTTTGAATGCCAGTAGCCCTAGGAGCTATCATCAGCCACACCAAAACCAGTTTCCTTAATTCCCTAAACAGAACTTGACAGTTTACAAAGCACTGTCACATTTATTATCTGGTAGGCAGGCAGGCAATTTTGTCCCCACGGTATAGACATGGAAGTTAGATAATTAGCCTATGGCCTCAGAGCTCAGAGGTAACAGATCTGGGGCCTGCATCAGGTCTTCCGATTCCAAGTCTAGGGCCCAGCAAATATAGTCAGGACCATCACTGTTTCCTAGAATCTCAGGCCTAAGCTACTCTTTCCTCTCAGGAGTAGACACTTTGTGGTTCTGATGGGGAAAAAATCACTTTGTATAGACTTAATTCCTGCTCTGTATTCTCCAGAGAGTTCCATGGAAGGAGGGGTTGAGAGTTCTCATGTTTTTCGATGCTCAAGCAGAACTTGCCCAGTCCCATGGGCACAGGGAAAGGCCAGGTAGCAGGAAACAGCTGGGAATAATGACCAGTCCCTGGGCACCTCCCTGGTGGTCCAGTGGCTAAGACTTCAAACATCCAATGCAGGCTGCCCAGGTTCCACCCCTGGTCAGGGAACTAGATCCCATGTGCTGCAACCAAGAGTTCACTTGTTGCAGTTAAAAGATCCCACATGCTCCAGCCAAGACCCAGCACAGCAAATAAATGAATTATCAGTCAAAAGACCAGTTCCTAGATGGTTACCGAGTGTCCAGCACTTTGCGGCAGGCTTCAGCTACGTCACCCAAATGTCCCTACTCCTCCCTGGTTCCCACCTGTGTAACTGTGGTTCCTCCCACCCCATTATTTAGGGACTTCTCTGCATGCAGAGGGAGAACCTTCAAACAAGTCCCCCTCATGTTTTTCATGAATAACTACTACCCACTCACAGGTCCCCATGAGAATTAGCTTGTCATCTCCATGGATGTTGTGGCTCTGTTAAAACATTGCTTTCCTGCCCAGGATGCTGCCTCCTGGGACCTCAAGCCCTTGAGAGGTGAAGCAGACCTGGGTCCCTTGTGTCCTCATTGCACCCATGGCGCCATTGTAAGTCTTTTTCCCAACTCTGTATTTTGTCACCTTGGCCTTTGAGTTACTGACGTCTCCCCAGGGGGAGAACAGGTCGTTCAGCTTGTGGCTCTAAGCCCTCCCTTACAGGGGCTGAGCATCGCTTCCTGGCTCCATGCAGGGTCAGACCCCTCACATGCCATCCACTGTCCCTGTGCCCCCATTTCTTCCCCCAGTCCCCATGCAAAAGGCTTGTCTTTCAATCCAAAACCATAAAAACAAATTGGAGAAAATTGACAATCGAAGCTCCACAAGCCATCTGAACATTGTTGGATGATTCTGGAAACGTGACAGCTTGGTGTAGGGGTGAGAGGGGGCATTCAGCAGTTGGCCCAATCCTAAACTCTTAAAAATCCCCTCGCAGTAACAATAGCTGTCATTTATTGAGCCTTCGCTTCCCAGGCAGTTCAATGGGTTAAGAATCCGCCTGCAATGCAGGAGATGCGGGTTCAATCCCTGGATGGTGAAGATCCCCAGGTGGAGGGCATGGTAACCCACTCCAGTATTCCTGCCTGAAAAACTCCCATGGACAGAGGAGCCTGGCAGGCTGCAGTCCATACAGTCGCATAGAGTTAGACACTTAGCAGAGTCAGACACTGAAGCGACTTAGCACGCACACACGCCTTGAGTCTCCACATTCTTATCTAACCCTCCCAAGGCCTCTTTGGAGTAAGTATCACTACTCTCCTCAATTTAGATAAGAAAATGGGCGTTTAGAAGATTACTTATCAAGGCCACAGTCTCCGAGCCAAAAAGTGAAGAAATGGACCCATCTATCTGACCCCAGAACCTAAACTCCTAACCGTAATGTAACACTGAGTCTCCCACCTAAGCTGTGTTTGAGGGATCTGTGGATCCAGGTAGCATTTCGTATGATGTGACTGCTTTGAGAAACAATGACATAGGAGAGTTTAAGTACCGGTTGGGTGGGTGGGTGGGTCAGGGAGAGGCTGTTAATTTCAAATCTGTAACTCAGACTGATCATTAAGTGACAGAAATGTCACCATGCCCCTTTATCTTTTCCATCCTCCTTCTAAAATAAAAAAGCTAGGACCGATGATTTCCTCAGTGGGAAGATCCATCCTTTATGTACTTAAAAATCCTCAAGGATGATGGGGTTTTTTACAAGTTACCAAAAGAGATTCTGGCCTGTGGAAGTATCCTGTCATTTACCAGAATTTCCTTAAAATGTGCCCTTATTACCTGGTAGAGAGTCTTGTACAATAAGAGAATGTTACAGAAATGTGTTTTTTAAACCAGCACATCACAAGCAAGGCAAGCTGATAAAAACTGTATTGACACCTGGTCAGTCCAGGCCCCTCACTCCTGTACCTGCATCACACAGATGTCCTTTGGACCAAAGGTGGATTCTAACCCCCTAGAACACAAAAGTCTTCCTCCTCACCACTTACATTAGTTCCACTTAAATTCAAAATTAAACAACTATTTGACACAGCCAAAATAAGAACCCTAAAATTAGAATGATAGCCAAGTGGTGGTTACTACATTATATATACATGTGCCTGCTTGGTTGCTAAACTGTATCTGAAGCTTTGTGATCCCATGGACTGTAGCCCACCAGGCCCCTCTGTCCATGAGATTCTCCAGGCAAGGACACTGGAGTGGGGTTGCCATTTCCAGATCCAGGTAATCTTCCTGACCCAGGGATCAAACCCACATCTCCTGTGTCTCCTGCATTACAGGCAGATTCTTTACCATTGAGTCACCAGGGAAACCACTACATTATGTTGCTGTTGTTGTTCAGTCACTCAGTCATGTCCAACCCTTTGTGAGCCCATGGCTGCAGCACTCTAGGCCTGCTTGTCCTTCACCAACTCCCAGAACTTGCTCAAACTCATGTCCATTAAGTCGGTGATGCCATCCAACCATCTAGTCTTCCATCGTCCTCTTCTCCTCCTACCTTCAATCTTTCCTAGCATCAGGGTCTTTTCCAGTGAGTCAGCTCTTTGCATCATGTGGCCAAAGTATTGAAGTTTCAGTTTCAGCATCAGTCCTTCCAATGAATATTCAGGGCTGATCTCCTTTAGAATGGACTGGTTGGATCTCCTTGCAGTCCAAGGGACTCTCAAGAGTCTTCTCCAACACCACAGTTTGAAAGCATCAATTCTTTGGTGCTCAGCCTTCTTTATGGTCCAGTTCTCACATCTGTACATGACTACTAGAAAAACCATAGTTTTAACTATATAGACCTTTGTCAGCAAAGTATTATCTCTGCTTTTTAATATGCTGTCTAGGTTTTTCATAGCTTTTCTTCCAATGAACGAGCATCTTTTAATTTCATGGCTGCAGTCACCATCTGCAGTGATTTTAGAGCCCAGGAAAATAAAGTCTCTCACTATGTCCATTGTTTCCCCATCTATTTTCCATGAAGTGATAGGACTGGATGCCACGATCTTTGTTTTTTGAATGTTGAGTTTTAAACCAGCTTTTTTCACTCTCCTGTTTCACCTTCATTAAGAGCCTCTTTAGTTCTTCTTTGCCTTCTGCCATAAGGGTGATGTCATCTGCATATCTGAGGTTATCGATATTTCTCCCCGAAATCTTGATTCCAGCTTGTGCTTAATTCAGCCCAGGATTTCGCATGATGTACTCTACATATAAGTTAAATAAGCAGGGTGACAATGTACAGCCTTGACGTACTCCTTTCCCAATTTGGAACCAGTCTGTTATTCCATGTCCTATTCTAACTGCAGCTTCTTGACCTGCATACAGGTTTCTCAGGAGGCAGATAAGATGTCCTGGTATTCCCATCTCTTTCAGAATTTTCCACAGTTTGTTGTGATCCACACAGTCAAAGGATTTGGCGTAGTCAGTGAAGAGGAAGTAGACGCTTTTCCTGTAATTCTCTTGCTTTTTCAATGATCCAACGAATGTTGGGAATTTGATTTCAGGTTCCTCTGCCTTTTCTAAATCCAGCTTGTACATCTGGGAGTTCTCAGTTCACATATTGTTCAAGTCTAGACTGGAAGATTCTGAGTATGACCTTGCTAGCTTGTGAAATGAGTGTAATTGTGCAGTAGTTTGAACAATCTTCGGCATTGCCTTTCTTTGGCATTGGGATGAAAACACCTTTTCCAGTCCTGTGGCCACTGCTGAGTTTTCCAAATTTGCTGGCATATTGAGTGCAACACTTTAACAGCATCATCTTTTAGGATTTGAAATAGCTCAGCTGGAATTCCATCACCTCCACTAGCTTTGTTCATAGTGATGCTTTCTAAGACCCACTTGACTTCACATTCCAGGATGTCTGGCTCCAGGTGAGTGATCACACCATCGTGGTTATCCAGGTCATTAAGATCTTTTCTGTACAGTTCTTCTGTGTATTCTTGCCACCTCTTCTTAGTATCTTCTGCTTCTGTTAGGTCCATACCATTTCTGTCCTTTATTGGGCCAGATTTGCATGAAATGTTCCCTTGTCTTCTCTCATTTTCTTGAAGAGATCTGTAGTCTTTCCCATTCTATTGTTTTCCTCTATTTCTTTGCATTGTTCATTTAGGAAGGCTTTTTTATCTCTCTTTGCTATTCTTTGGAACTCTTCATTCAGATGGGTATATCTTTCTTTTCTCCTATGCCTTTTGCTTCTCTTCTTTTCTCAGCTATTGTAAGGCCTCCTCAGACAAGCATTTTGCCTTTTTGCGTTTCTTTTTCTGGGGATGGTTTTGATCACTGCCTCCTGTACAGTGTTACAAACCTCCTTCCATAGTTCTTCAGGTACTCTATCAGATCTAATCCCTTGAATCTATTTGTCACTTCTACTGTATAATTATAAGGGATTTGATTTAGGTCATACCTGAAAAGCCTAGTGATTTTACATATTTTCTTCAATTTAAGTCTGAAATTAAAGTCTGCATTGGCCATAGCAAACACCCTCTTCCAACAACACAAGAGATGACTCTACACATGGACATCACCAGATGTTCAATACCAAAATCAGATTGATTATATTCTTTGCAGCTGAAGATGGAGAAGCTCTATACACTCAGCAAAAACAATACCGAGATGACTATGGCTCAGATTATGAACTCCTTATTACAAAATTCAGACTACATTATGACCCCTACTCAAAAAACAAAACAAAACAAAAGAATAATAGTAGCTTACCTCCATCTGGTGTTGACAGCCTGTCCTGTCATCAAAGTGTAGCCTGAGACCCCCATATGAGCCCTACCTGGGAATTGGTTAGAAATGCAATTTCTCAGCCTCCCCAAAGACTTAAGAACTAGAACTCGTGCAGAAGGAGTCCAGCAATCCATTTTAACAAGGTGACTGTGTAATTCTGGGGCTTCCCTTGTGGCTTAGCTGGTAAAGAATCCACCTGCAATGTGAGAGACCTGGGTTCGATCCCTGGGTTGGGAAGATCCCCTGGAGAAGGAAAAGGTTACCCGCTCCAGTGTTCTAGCCTGGAGAATCCCATGGACTATACAGTCCATGGGGTCACTAAGAGTCGGACACAACTGAGTGACTTTCACTTTCACTGGGTGATTCTGATGCTCTAAGGTTTGGGAACCCTGGCTCACCTCACTGAGTCCTTACAATGACCATGGAAGATATAGAAGTGCTGGGCATCACTGTTCCCATTTTACAGAGAAGAAACCTATGTCTCAAAAATATCAAGTGACCTGTCCCAAGTGAGTAGCAACACCAGGATTGGAATACAGGGTGTTCTCTTCCCCAGTTCCCACTTCTCTAAACATGTGTTTCCTCACTGGTGGAAAGCCAGCAGGGGAGAGAGTCTGAGATGCAAACGGCTATTCCTATGGAAACCGATGAGAAGTATTGGGTTGGTCCCAAAGTTCATTCGGGTTTTTCCCTACCATCTGACAGAAAAACCTTAATGAAATTTTTGGCCAACCCAACAGTTTTAGTCAAGGGTCAGGAAAGAAATGAACATCTATTGAACATCAGTTACGTGCCAGTCACTGTACCCAAACATCTCATCTCATTCCATTGTCACAGAAGACCAGGCCAGGTAGGTATTCTGAAATCAGGTCAGGTAGGATAAGCCACTTTCCCAGGCTCTCACAGCTCAGTAAGTTGCAGAGTGGCACCTGAATCCTGCTTAGTCTGCCTCTAAGAATCCTCACAGCCTCCCTGAGGCACACTTACACATTCAGCAGATGCAGGTGTCCTCATGGCAGAAAGAGCAGAAAGCCAGGGTTGAGTGCATAGGGAGCAACGAGTGAGATCACCCTGCTCCAGGGCTGAAAAACCACCTCGACAGCAATTGTGGGGTTTTCACAGCGTCACCAGCCACCCGGGGCTGCTCCTCCCTTCCCTCCCTTCTCTCTCAAAAACCACCAACTTTTCCCTTTCCCCTTGTGGAACAGGGAAGTCAAGTTCTTACCAAGTTAAGCATGCTTATTCTCTTCCTAGTAACTGAGTATTCATCTACCTTTCCAGGGAAGCCAAGCCTTTTGTGGGTAATGATGCCAGAAATGGGTGAATTGCCAGTAGAAATTCTAGCAATACTCAGCGAGGATTATCATAATGTTTCAGGTGCCTTTAACCAGCTCCCCACACAGAATATATACACACCCTCGAAACTGGTTTGGAATTTACCAGCAACCTTCCAAGTCGATGGCTTAATTAACTTGCAGACAATGTACAACATGTCATGAAATGTCTAAAATCAAGCAGCATGGGAAGGTAAAAAACTTAAAGCTACTGTTTCTCACCCATCATTTTGTAGCATGTTATTTCTTTTTTAACACATTGCTCTTTCTTTTCACTTCAGAAAAACACACCAGTATTTCCACCCCCTCCTCCTTGGTTCATAGAATCAAGGGAACGTAAAATGAAAACGCTGGGTGAAAATATTTCTTGACAGAAATATATTGATATATGTGCGCTGAGCTCAGTCATGTCTGACCCTTTGCAGCCCCATGAACTGTAGTCTGCCAGACTCCTCTGTCCATGGGATTTCCAAAGCAAGAATGCTGGAGTGGGATACCATTTTCTACTCCAGATATTGATATAAAACAGCCCCAAATCTCCCTAGCTAAAAACCAATCATTGGCTCTCAGGTGCTTTCAGGATGGGGTCCAGGCATCCAGGCTGCTCTGTCAAGTGCCTGTGATCAGGTAGCTGCCCACGCTGGCCCGAAAGCCTGACATCTCCTGCCACAAAGCCAGTACTCAGGCTCTACGGAGTACGGGCTGTTCCCCGAAGACTCCAGGTCCTCTCCTGCCTTCATGCCTTTACGCCTGTGGGTCTCTCAACAGCCCCCTCCATTCCCTTACCAAACTACTCCTCCTGCTCATCTCTCCCAACTTAGCCCAGGTGCCACCTCTTGAGGGAAGTCTTCCCTAACTTCCACTGGGGTCTCCCAAGGCACCGTGTGCTGACCCTCACCACAGGACTCTTCAGTCTGTTTGATTTGATGTCACCTCCAAAGCTGGGAGCTACGTGCAAATACCTCACTCTCATAGGGGTACAACACAGGGCCAGACACATGGGAAGCACCCAGAAGATGCATCCATGTTGATGGCAGCAGAGCCCAAGCTACTCTTTCTTTTTTTTTTTTTTACCTCACCACACAGATGCAGGATCTTAGTTCCCAGACCAAGGATCAATCCCAACACCCGCTGAAATGGAAGCCCTAAATTTTAACCACTGGACCACCAGGGAATTCTCAGAACATCTTTGTTGAATGAAAGTGTGAATGAATGACAGATGATCACTTAGATATCCTTTGTCTCACAAGCTCTGGGCACACCATGGAATGACAGAGACAATCATTCTATCCCAACATTCTTAAAATGCTACTTCCACCATTGAGGACTCATACAGTCCAACATGACCAGAAGTACCTCAAGGCTGTAGAAACCCTAGTCCAAAGCAGTATCCAGACAAGTCCACCATCATTATGTAGATGAGCCCAGGGGTATCCACCAGATTCAAGATTCTTACTCTCAATAATACAACCAAAGCTGGACCAAAATCTGGGAACTGGCTCCAGTCTGAAATGGTCTGGAAACTCACTCTGGTTCAGACCTTTCTAGCATAAGGCCAGTGAAGTAGGTATGTTTGTATTTATCATAAAAGCAGTAAAGAAACAAGAAAGCCTCACTGCTCTACAGCCTAGCTGATGGGAAGGGGGAGGGTGTGTGCAGCTGCAAGTTCAAGAGCTACCCAGCACTGTGTGTACCAGCTCTCTATGCCATACCATGGCGTCATACCAAGTCTTCCAGCAGACTGCCTTCTGCCTGAGGGGCCCGTGGCTGGTGGGTCCGAAGCAGGGGATGGGACACTATCTGGACAACCAATAAAACTGTCAAACCCTAGGCTACATGAGGCTGTGCTGAGTTGCCTTGCAGGTGGGGTGGGGGAGCTCTGTGGCAGATATGAACATCTTCATGGAAGGAAGCAGACACTTACTATCTACACCCCATAGTTCTCTTGCAGGGGAGTCATGGCCATGGGACCAGCTGTCCATCAAGAGGCTCCTGGTGGTCAAGGTTGTTCCCATGAGCCTCCTCATCTTGCCAGATATGATCCCTTCAGGGGGAATCTCCTCACTGGGGCATACCTTGGACCTGTACAAAAAACCACTTACTCTCCATTACCTTGAACCAGTCTAAGTCTTATCTCCAAGACCTGTCCAAGGACGTGGATTTCCAGGTCACTGTGGAGGCCCTAGACCTTGCTCCTCAAGGGTATAGTCCCCTTACCCACTCACCTCGACCAATAAACTGGTTCTATAACAGTCCTAAAAACCCTCAAACATAGAGCAATGTGTAGAATGTGGAAAACTGTGCTCTGATATTGACCCATAATATAATTCTTCAGAGATAGCCACTGATGGGTCTTCTCTGGTGGCTCAGCTGGTAAAGAATCTACCTGCAATACAGAAGACCCAGGTTTGATGCCTGGGTCAGGAAGATCCCCTAGAGAATGGACGGCAACCCACTCCAGTATTCTTGCCTGGAGAAGTCCATGGACAGAAGGGCCTGGCAGGCTACAGTCCATACGACCACAGAGAGTCGGACATGACTGAGCGACTAAGCATGCATGCACACAAGAGTATTTTAGAGATTGATGTGCCATAAGCCTGCAAGGCAAACCAGTTTACAGATGACCTCGTACAGTATTTTTTAAAATATTTCAATTAGTTGCCATGAATTAAACATCAAAAGGTTCTTGTATCTGAGATAGTTTTGTGGGGATTTGAAGGTGGCAGAGAGGGAAATAGAGTGTCACAGAGTAGTATGAAAAATACCAACACTTACAGCTTCTCTTGGAAAATCCAAAGATCCACCACCCTACCAGCAATGACTATCTGAAGCTCAGTAGTACCAGTTACTTCCACACTGGGTGTGCTCTCAAGGTTGTTACAGTCCCTACCTGACCCATTTATGAAACCAGTCTGGCCCTCATATGCATTTGAGTTTGCAATCATTGATGTCGATCTTTATGAAACCCTTCCATAATACAAGTATTAAGAGGCGCTGCCTATAATTTTCTCTTTTTTAGTATATCCAGATCAATACACACAGCTCTACCTATGTATTCCTCTGAATGACCACATTATGGTCCCTTCCTGACAGTGATTTAGGTTAGCCCCATTTATCTTCAGTTACAAACAAAAGGTAACAGTAAAAACCCTTGTCTGTATCTTTGTATATTTGGGCATTTTTCATTTTTTAAAATTGCATTTATTTACAAAATAATACAAAGTGTACTCTTTTCGGCTGTGCTGGGTCTTCATTTCTGCATGCGGGCTTTCTCTAGTTGAGGCAAACGGGAGCTACTCTCTAGTTGCGGTGCAGGGGCTTCTCATTCCGGTGCTTGCTCCTGTTGTCGGGCACGGGCTCTGTGGAGCGCTGGCTCTAGGAGTTGTGGTACACAGGCTCAGTTGCCCCCTTGCAGGTGGAATCTTCTGGGAGCAGGGATTGAACCCGTGCCCCCCGCATTGGCAGGCATATTCTTAACCACTGGACTACCCGAGAAGTCCTGGGCATTTTTGCTGAATAAACTTCAAAATGTGAAATTAGTAAAAGAGAATAATGCATATTTAAAATGTCAATACATAAGGCCAAAATACTGAAGTTGGGTTAGAATCCAAGCCATATTTTGTCCCCAAGAAAGAGGCAAGCAGTGGTTGAGACTGGAGACGGGGACCAGAGATGAACTGCCCAACTCACAAACATAGAGAACAGACTTGTAGTTGCCAAGCCGGGAGGGGGAAGAAGTGAGGGATGGGTTGGGAGTTTGAGATCAGCAGATGCAACTATTATACACGGAATGGGTAAGTAGCAAGGTCCTGGTGCATAGCACAGGGAACTACATTCAATATCTTGTGATACATCACAAAGAAAAAGAATATGAAAAAGAACATAAATATGTGTATGACTGAATCCCTTTGCTATACAGCAGAAATTAATTTAACACTTTGTAAATCAACTCTACGTCAATAAATCAATTTTTTTAAAAAGAGATGAACTGTCCAACATGTGAGCCCTGTTCTTGAATAACCACACTCTTATATTCTGATCTACCCACAGATGATCACCACAAAGACAATATTGCAAATGGAAAATGCAGATGCAGCAGGACAAATATATTTTAGAGTTCTAGCTAAAAATGATTTCACAGTCACCTCATAAACTGGGCATGAAAACAAAATGATATAATAATTCTGGTTATATTTATGGAATTCCTATTTGTTGTTATAAGCCAAAGGGGTTTTTTTCATTTTTCATTGGTGTACAGCTGCTTTACAATGTTATGCTAATTTCTGCTGTAGCACAAAGTGAATCAGCTGTATGTATACATATGTCCTCTTCTTCTTGAGCCTTTCTCCCACCCATCCACCCCCATCCCACCCCTCTTAGTCATCACGGAGCACTGAGCTGAGCTCCCTGTGCTATACAGCGGCTTCCCACTAGCTATCTGTTTTACGCATGGTAGTGTATAATCAATCCTAAAATCCCAGTTGGTTGCACACTTCCCTCCCCCCACCATGTCCACGTGTCTGTTTTCTCCATGTGCATCTCAATTCCTGCCCTGAAAATAGGCTCATCTGTATTATTTTCTAGATTCCACATGTATGTGTTAATATACCATATTTGTTTTTCTCTTTCTTACTTCCCTCTGCATGACAGACTCTAGGTTCATCCACATCATTACAAGTGACCCAATTATTTCCTTTTTATAGCTGAGTAATATTCCATTGTATATATGTACCAAATCTTCTTTATGTATTCATCTGTTGATGGACATTTAGGCTGCTTCCATGTCCTGGCTATTTAAACAGTAAAATCAAAGAAATTTTTATACAAATATTTTGAGTAGTTTTTATTTAGTTCTTTGATAGTTCTTGTTTTATCTATTTAAAAAAATACTCCCTATACTTTCTCTCAGGCAATGGCACCCCACTCCACTTTCACTTTTCACTTTCATGAATTGGAGGAGGAAATGGCAACCCACTCCAGTGTTCTTGCCTGGAGAATCCCAGGGACGGCGGGGCCTGGTGGGCTGCCATCTATGGGGTCGCACAGAGTCGGACATGACTGAAGCGACTTAGCAGCAGCAGCAGCAGCATACTTTCTCTCTTTATGTTTCAGGCTTATTTCCATTTCTGTTCCTTGTATATTACCCTGATATTACTGTGTGAAGGTTGTGTATGTTTCCAAGTTTTGAGCTCTACTGAGTGGAACTATGGAGAAGGCAATGGCACCCCACTCCAGTACTCTTGCCTGGAAAATCCCATGGACAGAGGAGCCTGGTGGGCCGCTGTCTATGGGGTCGCACAGAGTCGGACACGACTGAAGCGACTTAGCAGCAGCAGCAGCAGAGTGGAACTAAAGATTAAAATCTGGGATCAAAATTACAACAAGGATTTGACTAAAATAGTTTCTCTTTATATGATAAATGCAGCAAGTGGGATGACTTGAAGGTTGAGTAGAGATTGCCTGGACATAAGTCCTGACTTCCCCCAAGCACTAGCTGGGGCAAACAAAAACCTCTCTAAGCCTGTCTCCTCATCTATTAAGATTGGGGTAAGAATAGGGTTACAGTTCTTTGCATACAATCTTTCACAAAATAATGTTTATTGTTAGTATTTATTCTAACACAATGGCCAACCTCCACTCCCTCTTAAAGTGTAGAAGATGCTACAATGCCCAAGACCACATAAGCCACTGGGCAGCTACTCTGTGAGTTGATAATCATGTGATGACCAAATCGGAATGAACAACTCCTTCAGAAAAGAAGCCAGAAGTTTGGCTCAGTGTTAAGCTGTACTTTAGATACAACATGATAAATAATAAGAGGTCTGGTAAGAGGATAATGGCTAACCTTTACTTAGCACTAACTCTGTATCACATTCTTTGAAGCATTCTATAAGCATCTTCTCAGGGTATGCTTACAGCGATCCTATGGAGTGAACGCTATTATTATCATCCCTGTTTTACAGACGAGAAAACCAATTATATGATGTTTAATCAACTTTCTCTAAGTCTTCCTCTTATTTAATAAGATGGCATGTCTGAAAGAAAAACAAATATTGTATAATATCACTTATATCCGGAATCTAGAAAAAATGGTACAGATAAACTTATTTGCAAAGCAGACATAGAGACACAGATCTAGAGAACAAATGCATCGATACCAAGGGGGGAAGAGAAGGTGAGATGAATTGGGAGATTGGGATTGACATATATATGCTGCTGTGTATAAAATAAATGACTAATGAGAACCTGCTGTATAGCACAGGGAACTCTACTCAGTGCTCTGTGATGGAAAAGGAAAGGGAAGGATGGGAAGGAAAGCCAAAAAAAAGAGGGGCTCTATATATACATGTATGTATGTATGTGTATAGATGATTCACATTGCTATACAGCAGAAACTAACACAACATTGTAGAGCAAATATACTCCAATAAAAATTAAAAATATAAAAGATAGCATAGGCCTTCTGACTTCAGAGCTTATGTTGTTAACCACTATAGTAAGTTAGAAACAATGGCAGAAAGGAGTGAAGGGCAAAATAAGGAATTTGGGTGTTGTCGACTAATATCTTTCAAGCAACTACTGTGCACTACACTATTCTAAGGGCTACCCATACATATTAGGAAGTTTATTCCTAATGTCATTCCTGAGATTTACGTATTACTGATAGCCCTTTTGTGGATTGGTGGAGCTTAGAACTTTTGAACACCCAAGGACACAGCGCTGTTAGTGACAGAGGCAAGTTTCAAAGTATGTCTGCAGATTCCCAGTGTGAGGCTTTCTCCCTAGGAATGCAGTAAGAATTCCAAGCACAAATGACTCATCCTCACCACTCAGCAAATATTTATTTGTCTCAGGCACAAATGAACAACACAGACATGGTTCCTGCACCAACAGGGATTATTTGGAAGAGAAACAATTTATAGGGCTAAGGGAGTAACATTTTATATATTGGATAATTAATAAATAATCAGCACATCACAGGGCCAAAAAAATGTCTAATTGACTTGACAAATATTTACAGTAGTTATAATTCTAATCCTCTCTTTTAAAAAAAGAGGAAGGTATCTGTTTATCATGTGTTTTTCCTATTATCCTAGAAGACCTACTTATGAAGAAAGGCATGTAGGGAATTACTAAGGCATTCAGGGAATTACTAAGTTTTGCATTCAGGGACTTACTAAGTAGGGAATTACTAAGTTTTGCAACTTTCCCACCTCTGATCAAAAGGACAAGATTGTGGTTACCCAATAGCCTAGGCAAATAGTCAACTCTTGCACAGACTTGCCCTGAGTTTAATAAGTATTAAGGTTGTATCCTGCTTATGGTTTTGAATCAAAACATTTACTGATTTCATCAGAAAGGAAACTGCAAAGGAAGAGGAGAAAGACTGGTTTTGAGTGAAATAACTGATCACAGCCCTTTTCTTTTGTAAGGCACAGTATCTGTTACGGATTAATGTGTCTGCATACAGCAATTTCGGAGCTTTGGTATTTATTTTTCTTTTCAATGGCTATCTTATCCATTGTAATTCATAGACTATTAGTGTTATAGGATTTAACTATTGTAAATGTTTTAGTTGTTTTAGTAAATCTATAGTGATTTAAGCTATTTTTATTATCTTTGAAAACTTTATTGTACCAGTAGTATATGTTCATTGTAGAAAAACTACAAACACACCTGAGCAAAATTAAAAAATTAAAATCAATTGATAAGTCCAGTGGGCAGAAGTAACTGTCACTGACATTTGGGCATATGTTCTTCTAGTCTCAATATTATATTTCCATTTAACATTCTTAAATAACCTGGGCTCATATGGCTTGTGAGTTTCTATCATCACTTAATTGTGTATGTCCTTCATGTCATTAAATATACATCTCCACTATAATTTTCAATAGTTTTAGTATGTGTCTATCTTCTATCTATCTACTCCACTATTTATTTATCCATTTATCCATTACCCTATTGTTGGACATTAAGGATTTTTAAAATACCACAAATAACTATATGAGGAACATATTTGGGTATATATCTGTTCCATTAGTATAAATTTCTAGAAGTAGTATTTCAGAGTCAAATAGGGACATATTTGTAAAACTGTGTCTAATTTTTTACTGGTTTCTTTGTTTTCTTTCTTCTTTTTTTTTTTTTTTGAAATAATTATAGACTCATGAAAAGTTGCAAACATGGAAGTAGTATGGGGAAATCCCTTGGACCCTTCACCAATCTTCCCTCAGTGATAATATCATATATAAAAACAATACAGTATAAAAAGTGGAACACTGGCATAATATTAGGTAGGCCAAAAAGTTCATTTGGGTTTTTCTGTAAGATGGCATGGAAAAACCTGAATGAACTTTTTGGCCAACCCAATACAATAACCAGGCTACAGACTTTACTCAGATTTAAACAGCTGAATTATTAATAGAATGGTAAGATGTATTCTCTCTTTCCTACATCTACAGATGCCTTTAAAACTCTCACACAGCTGCCTTTAGAAGTCCTTTCCAAAGCTCTGTAGAGGAAAGAATACAATGATGCGTAGTAGTAGACTATTGTCTTTTATTAAAAATTAAAAAGAAGAAATGCAAGGAAAACTCTCTCACCCAATGCAGAGGTGGTTGAATCAACATTTATGGCACAGAAAACAGGTAGGATTCTGTCCTTCTTTTGGTTCTTTGCACACTCCAGTTCCTTTACTAGGGTGGTTTCAAAAAGCGGGGGTTCCTCAACACAAAATAAGTAACAGTGAGTCACACAGGGAGAAAAGCGTGCATTTCTCTTTCAGGCCTTTGATTACATCAAGGAGAAAGCCTCAGTTTAGGGCTGGTCTTCAATGCCTCTCTCATACTTGCTAATTCTCCCTCTAACAAACTGTTCAGGCTTCAAGTTCAGAGGTAGGCAGGCAATATCAGTCAACTGGAATTCAATAGCATTTTATTAGTTTAATGAAATGCACTTTTGCCTTCAAATTGCAGCAGATGAAACTGGTTTTCCATTTACAGAGTATTTTTGAAGTTCCCTTTTAAAATAAATTTATTTCAACAAAAAGTGATTTGATGTAAAAAAAAAAAAAAATGTGATTATGGCTAAAAGCAACCAAACAGGGATCTAGTTCCCCAACTAGTTCCTCAACCAGGGACCCAACCTGCACCCCGTGCAGTGGAAGCACAGAGTCTTAACCACTGGATCACTAGGAAGTCCTGTGAGAGCATTTTGGTCAGTAAGAAATTGACCAGTCACCTGGCCTTGCATATTCTCCTTAAGAGTTGAGCTTGGGAGAGAGGCAGAACAACCTGACTCCTGGTTCTCTTATGGGATCTGCCTACACAAGTGAAAAAGGTGAAGACAATTCTACAGCTATTAAGCACTTATTCGATACATAATTTCATAGACTCCTCAGAACAACTCAATGAGATAGGCTTCATTAATAACTTCACTGGAAACATGAGTAATCCAAGGGATAGAAGAATGGAATAATCAGCCCAAGTAATCCACTAGGTACTGGCAGGGTACACATTCAGACTAGGTGACTGCTGGTTCCTACCACTGTCATGAAATTTAAAGACCATTAGTCATCTCTGGGCTTTCCCAGAGGCTCAGCAGTAAAGCATCTGCCTGCAATGCAAGAGATACAGGAGACTTGGGTTCACTCCCTGGGTCAGGAAGATCCCCTGGGAGAAGGCATGGTAACCCACTCCGGTATTCTTAACTGGGAAATTCCATGGACAGAGGAGCCTGGCAGGCTACAGTTCATGGGGTAGCAAAGAGTCGGGCACAATTGAGCATGCATGCATCCGCAGTCATCTTGAGAAAATTTGGCATGACCCTTTATCCTTGCCAGGATTTGGGGTCACTGTGGGCCTGGTGATTGCATAGGAATTCCCCAAAGTTTATTCCTGACCTGCAGACATCCTTCTGATTAGAAAGGAAATTTCAGTTCAAAAAGACAAAACATCTAATAGCCATTCAACCACTGCCATTCTGCTTTCCTACACATTTCCACTCTTGGAAAGATGTCTACGTTTCTCCGATCCTTGAATAGTTCCAAAGGTTTTCCAATACCATTAGAAAACCAAATCACAAGGGCAAATTCAGCTTCATGGAAACAGATAATAGAGCTTCATTCAAATATTTAAAACCTATATTCAAATTTATACTAGGTACTGAGGACAGAGAGCTAGGAATTACAAAGTATGGGGTCTGCCAACAAGAGTCCAGGGATAGTCAACAGAGTCTTCATGACCCCTTGACATTATACCTCAGATTTCCAGCAACTGAACTCCTTTAATGGACTTACAGATTTGTTTACAAATGATTAGGTTTATGGAAAAGTTCCTAAGACCTCCAAAGTGTTAAGAACAGATCAAATGAAAAGAGCACATCTCTAAAATGATATCTCCAATGAGTAAGCCAATTTGATTGACAAAACTGTCTGTACACCTGTTTCATGATTTAATTTTAAATTTGAAAGACATTATCTTAGCCTGAGACAAACACTTGCTTTTTTGAAGGTAATTTATCTGGGAGCAAAGGTTAGGGATGAAAGAGTGATACAGGGAATGAAGGAGAGATGATATGAAGATGCATTATCGCATTAGCCACCCAACGAGTGAGTGGTACTCATGCCACAGAACCTTCTGAACGTGCGTCTTAGTCACTTCAGTCATGTCTGACTCTTTGCAGTTCATGGGGTTCCATGAACCATAGCCCACCAGGCTCCTCTGTCCATGGAGTTCTCCAGGCAAGAATACTGGAGTGGTTGCTGTGCCCTCCTCCAGGGGATCTTCGCGACCCAGGGAGCGAACCCTCACCTGTTATGTCTCCTGCATCTACAGGCCGTTTCTTTACCACTATCGGCACCTGGGAAGCCACTGAACCTTCTGAAGAGTCTTAGGAAATCTCAGGACTGCTCACTCCAAAGGATGAGAGGAAGAAGCATTTACCATAGACTCACCATTAGTGACAGGTTGTCCACACTTTAGGATCATGCACTTGTGACTAGAGAACAAGTTCCTATGAGTATCCCATGTTGCAACATCAGAGAAGCTCTGGAGCAGGAAGCAGGAGGTACATGGCAGGGTCCTGACAGTGCCAGGTAGCAACCACTTGAATCTGGCCAAACTTCTTAGTATAAGACGTGAGGCGGAGAACAAAGTGACATTCAAGAAGTCTCCAACATAAAACTATAATCAACAGCCCAGATACATTTTTTTTTTTTTTCTGGCCACACCACAAGGCATGCAGGATCTTAGTTCTGGACTAAGGATCAAACCTACACCAGTTGCATTAGAAGCGTGGAGTCTTAACCACTGGACCACCAGGGAAGTCCCTGCTCATACACAGTTTTTAAAAAAATTATGCCATTCATTCATAAATACACCCAAAAAACATTTATTAAGCATTAACCACATGCCAGTGTCTATGTTAAGTACAAGGGATAGAGTAGTTTGTCTATTATAAATGCTTTGCTCTCTTGGAACTTGCAGTCTATTGGGGAGAATCAAGGATTCAATAAATTATTACAAAAATTACTGAATAACAATTGTGATAACTGTCATGAAGCATAGGATGATAAAGTTTCTAGTAATGAGAATCAAGGAAGGCTTCCTGGAGGAAGTGGTATTTAAGCTAAAACTTGCAAAGGAGGTGGTGAAGAAAACAAAGTGTAGGAGTGTAACTAGGAAGAGAGCAACTAGAAAGCAAGTTGCAGGCAGAAAGAAAAAATGTGAACAAATACCCTATGGCAGAAAAACTTAAACTACCCTGAGTAAAAAGAAAAATCCAGTGGGACTGGAGTGGATGAGAGAGGGGGAAACATGGGCGTAAGTCGATGAGTGAGCAGGAACCATATCACGTCTGGCCTGACAGGTCAGAAAAAAGATCTCGAGGTAATAGAGTGAGGTGTGGTGGTGTTGAAGCTCAAAACACCCTCCATAAAAGAGAGAGGAAAAAAAAAGAATTGAAAGTGATCTCTGAAATTGCTTCCTGCTCCAGAGCTTCTCTGATGTTGCAACTGAGGGATATTGCACGGGGGAATATTTACAATCAGATTTTTTTTAAAAAACATAAATCAAGGTATGCTTGTACATACAAGCAACAGAAGCTCGTAAATATCACACAGCAGGTATTTAAAAAGAGCACAGTCTGTAATCAGTACATAATCGTACAAATATAAACAGGAGTGCTGATGGGGTTAGGGTGGTGGCCTGAGCCTGGAGACTGGGAAGCCTAGCAGAGTTCACTTCTTTGCTTGTTTTGGAGGACTGGTTGTTCAGTTGATCTGACGCCAGGTTTGCATTTGGGTAAGCCAGGATGAAATCCCCATTGAAAACTCTTCCCCTGCTTCAGAAGCTTCAAAAGAAAATTTCTCCTCAAATTTCCACTAAGACTAACCTTGTAGGTGGGCGGTGGTAGGGACCACCTACAGGGCGCGACCTGAAAGGTGCTAAAACACCACTCCTGTTCAGTGTAAACTTTCTCTGCCCCACATTAGTGTTGAAATTCTACCATCACCATTTTATTATGAAGAAATTTTAATTGTTAAATATAGTAGCACTGGATCTATTCTGACTTTCTGAAATGGAGTGTTCTCAAGGATGGGAGAATCTGAAGCTTTTTGAGATGACTGGCCACATAGGAATGGGGAGGGACCATAAGATGGGGTAGGTTACAGGAGGCATCCATAATATTGTGTATGAATCTTCACATAACACTTATGTAAACATACATGGTGTACTTAGGGCAAATACATAACTTTATAACACGGGGAACAAAAATGATAAGGAAACTAGGCCCTGGGATTAGGCCAACCTAGATCACAACCTCTGTGACTCTGGGAAAGTTATAGCATCTGCCTTGTAGGGTGGTTGGCAGGAAAAGGAGATAGTCTGTTCAAAGGCTTAGCACTGCTCTGGGGCATAAATGTTCCATTACTTGTCCTTGTGCAAGCATGTGTGTGCCAGTGTGTGAATGTGCAGATGTGGGTATGTAAGAGAGAGAGAGGATGTCCAAGAACAGGAGAGGGGAGCAGGTAGAGTTCCCACAGGAGTGGCCCTCTCTGCAGGGAGAAAGGACAGGGGCCGCTCACAGAGGAGGCCGCTCACAGAGGAGGCCGATCAGCTTTACCAAGCGGGGACAGCAAAGGGTCTCAAATGGCAAGGGCCTTCCTAATAAGCACAAAATCTAAAGTGGAAATTAATTGAAGGAGACAGGTAATAGAGTGAGGTGTGGTGGTATTGAAGCTCAAAACACCCTCCATAAAAGGGAGAGGAAAAAAAAAAGAATTGAAAGTGATCTCTGAAATTGACACAGATCCAAACTAGGGCTCTGCACCTGGGGGGACATATGACTTCATCTGCTCCATCCCTAAGATCTCCCCTGTTTTGAACTTCAAGCATGCTTACTTTTTCAGAACTGACACGGAAGAACTTTCTAAAACAAACAAATCACCACAATCTGTTTGCTTTCTGCCTGATAAGGAATTGTCAGCTTTATGTCTGAGAGAGAAGACACAGTAAAAGGAGAACACCCACTCTCTAGTCCCAGCTCTGCCCCTAGCTCACTGGGCAACTTCAAGGAATCTCCCAACTTCAAGAATCTCTCAGCAGCCTCATCTGCCAAAGAATTTGATTGGTCACTTTAGTCATTATCTTTTGACTTTCTGCTGTCTTAGATGAGGTCCAGCTCACCTCAACCATCTCTCCTCCTCTTAAAGTTGTATTACCACAGGACACAGTAGTGAAGGAGGCCACAGATCACCTGCCTCTTGCTCACAATGTCTCTTGGGATGACTTATTTAATGTCTCGGGTCTCTGTTTCCTTCTTCATAAAATGAGGGTAAGAGGCCAGTGTATCATTGGGTTGATAGCAGGATTAAATGAGTTTATGAAGATAAAATATTTACAATACTTGGCACAGATAAGGGCTACACTATTCTGTTGTTAGGTATTAATGATAAGATTATTATTATTTACTTTATTGGATAACTTTGTAGTGTAGTGTTAAAGTGTTAAATGAAATATACTATTGATAAATCAAGAAATAGAAGTATAAGCATTATTTGGGGCTATAAAAGGCTCCAGTGGGTAGGGTAAGGGAAGCTGGAATATTACTTTTTCTTTTTACCTTTTTAAATTTATTATTATCATTTGGACCATGCCACATAGCTTGGTGACTTGTGGGATTTTAGCTTCCCAACCAGGGACAAACCCAGCCCTTGGCAGAGAAAGTTCAGAATTCCAACCAGTAGACCACCAGGTAATTTCTACTTTTCTTTTTTTAAAAAGCCCTCCTGTGCTTTGATTTTTCAAGCATGTGTCTGGACTACCACAACACTGTTGCTTTGTTTTGTTTTGTTTTTTTTTATTTCATAAGATTGAGCAAATAGATCACTCAAGTCCGTCTCAAATCTCACAGCTCAAGGACTGGCTGATTTTATAGAGCAGTACTTTTTAGGTGACCGGTTTATCTTTGTGTTCACAGCTACCTTAATACTTTTGAACTTTTCAGGAAATCCTCATAAAGGTTTGAAATAAACACAATCACCTTGGCATGTTCATAACTTGAGTGTGTTTCAATTTCCGGGAAAGGACAGAAAATGAGGAAGGGGAAATATAAACTTTGTAAATACTTAACCTTAGAGGAAATTGACTTGTATTTTGCCCCCTTGTAATCTTTTCCCTGAAATCGACTCCCACAAAGGAAGGATCGGTAGCAGAGTGTGAAAGTGCAAAGGACAGAACGGCGGTGAAAGCGTTAACTGGGCTGGGTAAGGCGAGCCCTGAAAAGAGTTAAGACTCGAGTTAAAGTTTTCAAAGCGGCGGCAGCAGCAGCTCCAGGAGAAACGGAAGCCGGTGGAGGGAGCCTGGCGGAGCATCGAGGACAGTGCTGAGCTGAACTCAGTCCCGGGTGGCAAGCTCAAGGTTAGTGGCCCCCCGCACACCTCCGCGTGCTTACATCTTTGGAGCTGTCTCAGGAGGCTGGGCGCCTTCTCCCAGCCTGGCTTGTCCTGTCTGCCTGACTTCACCAGTGGGGCCACCGGCTCGTGCCAACCCTCCCGCTACGAGTTCCCCTAAGCCGTGGAGCTGAGAGGGACCGGGACCTGTTCCCAAGCCACTTTCCTTAAGGGGAGGACTTCTTCTCAGACGTCCACAAGGAAACTGTTTCTGGAACAAGGATAATTTTCAGAATATACACACACACAGGTACATACACACACACACACACACACACACACACACCTGTATGTACTGCCCCATCTTGGTTCTTGCAGGCTGTGACCACAATCCCAAATTCCTATCTGCTTCAGTTGAAACTGAGAAGTTGTCAAAGTAACAAAACAGGCTGTGCAACTTTATCGTGTGGGAGGGATACTGTCTCTGAGGCTAAGATAATCAAGGTAAGAAGGCAAAAAAAAAAAAGGGGGGGGGGGGGACGAAAAGAAAGAAAAAAAAACTTTCAAGCTCCACAGCCTGGGGTTGAGGCAAAACTATTTTTGAAAATTAGATTCTCGTAGAAATTGTACATTGCTAGAACAAAATAAAGGGGGAAGATGTACTGTGAAGGACAGAATTCTACAACTACGGGAGATTCCCATACACTTATGTAAACAGCTTGTTATCAGCGTGATGCAGATAACAGATACACTTAAAGAAGGGAAAGAGAGAAAATAGCTTCAGAGAAATTACATCCTGAGGGGCCTTTCATTTGAGATCCAGACGGACTGCTGGAAGGCTTCATCCTTGGAGCCCCGGGTCAGCTCTGTCTCCCTTCTCCCGCCTTGCTCACGGAGAGGCAATGAGTAAGTCAGTCCGGCAAGCAGTCAGAAGCTGTATTGGCTGCTCCCTCGCATCCTCCAGCAGGCAGGAGTCGAGGTCTCTACCTGCTAGCACTGAATCAGAATGAGTCATCTGAAACTTGGGTGCGGAAACAAAGTTCCTGCGAACTCCCTTATGAGGCTCTGCCTCCTGTAGGTGGGATATACCTCTGAAGGCAGTCACGGTTTTTTCCCTCTTCCTTTCTCCTTCAGACAAGCGGGCATCCTGACGCTCTCAAGAAGCCCCGTCTCTGCCCCACTGGCTCAGCTGACCCGACCATGTGGACTCTGCCCCTCCAGGTCAGGACTGGAGTTTTAAAATAAAATGGATGACGTGACGTTACTTGATCTTCTGGAGTGTCCCGTGTGCCTTGAAAAGCTCGATGTCACCGCCAAAGTTCTCCCTTGCCAGCACACCTTCTGCAAGCCATGTCTCCAGAGGATTTTCAAGGCCCACAAGGAGCTGCGGTGCCCCGAGTGCAGGACCCTGGTGTTCTGCAGCATCGAGGCGCTGCCGGCCAACCTGCTGCTCGTGCGCCTTCTGGACGGCGTGCGGGCCGGACAGAGCTCGGGGAGAGGGGGTTCCTTCCGTCGGCCCGGCGTGCTGACCCCACAGGACGGCAGGAGGAGCAGGACTCACCCCAGAGGTCCGCAGTGCAGTCCTTTCCGACTGGTGCCTAACGTCAGAATCCACATGGATGGGGTAAGAAAGATCTCTGTTCCTTCGTGTTTCCTTAGAGGTTGGGTTTGTGCGCGCCAGCAGTTGGGGCTTCTCTTCTTTTAGCTATGTTTCAAAGAGCCGCTGCCGAGGATTCCCTGAGGATAAGTTTCTGTGGGTGGTGATTGTCGTACTGAGACTCAGTGGAACCCTGAGCCTATCCAGTCCAATCAGGAACTCTTAAAATTCTTAAAGCTACCCAGGTCCTCCCTGCTTGTAGTCCAGAAGGTGGTAGAACATGGAAAGCCTTGATTGTTTATTTATTTATGTGTTTGCTTTTGACTGCACTGGGTCTTCCTTGTGGTGCGGAGGCTTCTCATTGCAGTGGCTTCTCTTGTTTGGAAGCAGGAGCCATAGAGCCTCGCTCAGTAGTTGTGGTGCACAGCTTAGTTACTACTGGCATGTGGGATCTTCCACGACCAGGGATCGAACCCATGTCCCCTGAATTGGCAGGTGGATTCCTAACCACTGGACCACCCTGGAAGTCCTTTGATTATATTCTTGGTACCAGGGCATGGGAAATGCACAGAGGATGAGAAAAAGAAAAACAAATCCAACTGCTTGTCGCTTTTGCAATCTCAGAGAAGTTACTAAATGTCAGGTTTTGTTTGCATTTTACCCAAGTCCATCTTTCCACTCCCAGTCATAAAGTGCCATGATGACAATGCTCATTCACAATCACTCAAAGTTATCAAGACACTGGACACACAAAGTTCGATCGGGAAGGAAGCATATATGTGGGTGGAGTGGCTGACAGGAAAGGCTGGGCTGTGAAGTACAACTG
Source organism: Bubalus kerabau (assembly GCF_029407905.1). Lineage (NCBI taxonomy): Eukaryota > Metazoa > Chordata > Mammalia > Artiodactyla > Bovidae > Bubalus > Bubalus kerabau. The sequence goes on from NC_073624.1 coordinate 226,010,778, forward strand.
ACATGTACAGGAGCCCTGAAGATGTGTCTTACTTTACAAAATGAATAAAGCATACAGAAAATGCACATCAGAGCCTGCCATGAAAAATGAAGCGCCTCAGGCAAGCCACAGGAGATCACCCAGTAATGCGTTTTGTGTTTGGACAACGTGAATCGTCCTGTCCAGCCTTGTGGGCACATCCTTGAGACTTTATATGACCTGACTGTGAGCCTCATTCTGGGAAGCTGGGGAAGGGGATAACTTGAGAGAAGATCATGGTCCTGTGGCTACAGGAGGATTATTGGCTGTCACCCCCAGAGTCAGTGTGTCCAAGTGGGCATGGCACGCCATGGCCTGGGTGGTTGGCATACTCAGAAATTCTGTGAAGTGCCACATAAAGCAAGCTTTAACCCTGGCAGCTAACCATGACTTTAACCATGACTCCCCACTGTGAAGAGTAGCAGAGGGAGGGAGGGTCTTCCCCGGACTCCTTCCCAACGAAGGAGAATAGGCTCGGGTGTGCATTCAGGACAAGTTTCTAAAATATTCTTCTCAACAGCCTATTACTCCTTGGGCTCCCTGCACCCTTAAGCCACCCATGCAGCAGGGTAGTGTGGAAACTTTCCAAAAGGAGAGCAGGAAGAAACCAGGCTTCAGTGTGATTTCTTCACAGCAGACTTTTTATTGCCATTGTGCCTGTGTGTGAGAACACATTCCACAAAAGGGTTTAGTGCCCTCCTTTAAGGCTCCTTATTAGCCCCAGGTCTAGTCATCAATCAGAATCTACAGGCTTGGAAGAGGAGGGGTAGGGGCGCCAGCTTTCCCAGGCAGGCTGTGTTTACAGAGCATCAGGCTGAACCTTGGGTCAGCAGATCTCCCTTTGAATTCCTGAGACCCAGCAACCTCTCTCCTCCCTCACCCTGCAAAGTCTGACTTGCCTCCCCGCAGGGCGGAGTATCATCCATCACTCAGAGAGTGCTGGGAGACTGGGAGGAGGCAAGTTCCCTATCACCTTCGCATATTTTTGTTCATGCTTTCTTCTTTTTGATGTGGCTATGTTGCTAAGAAAAGGTAGCAACAGATGGAGCCACAGCTACCTACTTTTTGAACCACAGCGAATTCCCAGGTCCCTCCTGGCATGGGGAGCTATAGGAACTAGAGCTCTTATTCTCTTATAGGAATAAGAGACAACCAGTAAGATCCTGCGTGTCCCTGGAAGTCTTTCCCAAGGACCCATCACTTCAGACCAAGGGGCCGGTGATGGGGTTGTGCCCATCCTCTGAGCTGCACTGGACTGAGTCCTGCCATGAGGCTAAAACAAACCAAGCCATTGAGGGTACCTGCTTTCCAGCAGCACCTGGTTTAGTGAAGATGCTCTGTGAGAGGGCAGACCCGGGGTCCACTCCACACCCTCACCCATTTCCTCCCTTTCCTGAGCCCGCCTTTCTCCGTGTGCCTCATCTCATCACTTTTGACTCTCTCAGTGGGGATGTGAACAAACTATTCCTGGATGTAAATACAGCTATAATTCTGCATCCTGGTTTACTCCCCCCAATTGTAGCTGCCTCTCCTGAAGTGTGAAAGCAATGGTGCATCCCTGGGTTCAGACAATTGAAGATGATCTGAGAGTCTACACACTGTTCTGAGAGGCGGAGGTGTGGCCTTACATCCTTACATCCTCAGTCAAACCCTTATCAAGCTACTTGCCCTCTTGGCCTCAGTTTACCCAACCCAGTCAACTCTTAATATTTGCTACCCCTCTTCCTCCAGGATACTGTAAACATTATCTTTACAACAACATACTCATATCACCTTAGAAAACCTATGCTGGGTAAATGCAAAGCATCATCATTATCGTTCATTTAAACTGACTATATGACTGTGGGCAAGCCACTTCAGCTTGCTGGGTCTCAATTTAAAATTCTGTAAAATGGGAAAATGTATTATAAGAGTGGAGAGCCATGGTGAGGCTTAACTAATGAGTGTTTTCAAGGCACTTTGAGATCCTTAGATGAAAGGCATTTGGAAGATCGTTATCGTAGTAAACATTATTATTGACTGTTTATTGTGCCCTGTCGTGCATGAGACATTCTACAAAACACAGCAGGAGTGACAGTCCTTGCAGGAGAGTGTAATAGGTGTTATTATTGAACTTGAGTCTACAAGGAGTCCAGGCCAGTATAATACTAAGTATAAAGTACTCTACTAATAGGGCATAAACAACCTGTTGTCACGGGGTACCATTTTGCAAAATACCTCTTCCAGAGGACTCAGTGTTAAGGTGGCATTCTCAAAGAGTTCATTTAATTTCATGTTCAGGAGCCTTTTAAGTCCAAAGTCTGTTCTGCTCACCTTGCATCATCTAAAAAACAAGCTCATCGAGATCTTTCTGTTGGCTCAAAGAGGTCTGGTACGTTCTGTGCTAGCCAGTGTGCCAGGGTGGAACCAAGAGCCACACTTCATAGTGCCAACTCAAGAGAGAAAAAAAAAATAGTCCATTGTGCCTACCTGTCTAAAACCCTCCCAAGCCAGTTGTGTAAAAAGAAAGCTTGAGAAATGGCTGTAGGTTTCTATAGCATGCAATTATTTCAAGCCAACAGGTAAGACCAACAGACTCCTGGAGGACCCATGTCAGTGCTGATGTCATTGGTTCTTATTCCTTCCCATATTGTGGCCGAGCCAAAGGAACTTTGCAAGTCTTTGAGAAGATTATGGGCTTCTGAATTGCTGATCACTCTTCCTCCTTCCTCCACTACCCTTTAATAATATTTCTGATTTAGAACAGGCAGGAAAGCAGTGAAGCTAAAAACTTGCAAAGTTAGACTTTGAAAAAGCCAGAATTCAGATTCTGATTCTGCCTTTCAACAGTTGCATACTTTGGATGAACCTCAGGGCCAGCCTCCAATTCCCCTTCTGAAACCTGGAGATAATAGCAGTACCTACCTCTGAGGGTTGTTGCTGCTGCTAAGTTGCTTCAGTCGTGTCCGACTCTGTGCGACCCCATAGACAGCAGCCCACCAGGCTCCCCCGTCCCTGGGATTCCAGGCAAGAACACTGGAGTGGGTTGCCATTTCCTTCTCCAATGCATGAAAGTGAAAGTGAAAGTGAAGTCGCTCAGTCATGCCCAACTCTTCGCGACCTCATGGACTGTAGCCTACCAGGCTCCTCCGTCCATGGGATTTTCCAGGCAAGAGTACTGGAGTGGGTTGCCATTGCCTTCTCCGTTCTGAGGGTTGTTGGGGAGAAATAAATGCGACAGTTCATGTCACTTAGCTTGTAGCACCATGATTGGTTCATATTATGTGCTCAATAAATTTTAGCTGGTATTGCTATTGTTATTAAAGCAACTCAAGACTTTCCACGCTAAATTATGCACCATCTCTCTTGTTAATCGAGTGTCCCCCAGAGATGGTCCTTGGTACCCTGATTTTTGGTTGGTATGTGTGTCTCCAAAGGATGTGAGGCCATAATTCATGTGTGTGATTCCTCCCAGCATGAGCTGGCTTGGCAGTTCATTTCCAAGACCTTTAGGAGCTAGGAATGGATTCTAGGAGAAAACAATACTCTCCAGCTTCTCTTCCCCAAATGGCGAGCTCAGCAAAACACCATACACGGAGCAACAACCTGGTCCAGCTTCCCAGCATTGCCAATGCCTCATTAGCATCTGTCTTTCCTTTCCCCTGCATCTTTCAATCCCCAACACAAATGTCGCCGTCCTGGGTCTTGCAGGGCCAGACTCTCTCACTTCTTTGTTAAACATCATGCCAACCACACACATTCCTATCTTGCTCGCCCTACCTCAGCAAGAACACACCTGCCACCTCCAGCACACAGACCAGGTGGCTGTGTCCTAGAAACTTCTTCAGCTGGTGTGGCAAGCAGCTGAGATGAAAAATGAGGTCAGAAGGCACAGGGGGGAACTGAGGCTGGGGAGAAACCAAAGGGCATCCAGGCCCTTTCCTGGGTCTCAGCTGCTGTGTCCTGCAGCAGTGCTGCGACACACGTGGTCATCTCTGCTAAATTTGCAAGGCAGTTAAAACCATCCCAAGCACCTGAAGACAGCAGGCAGATGGCACTGGGTCAGCGAGGCCTGGATATGGCACGTGTAGGAGCCAAGTTTGAGAAGTCAGGAGACCCAGATAGTTCTCCGGCTCCTCCCACCTTTGCAAACCTTTGACAAAACCATATGGCTCCAAACTGACTTGACCCCTACTCTCTGTTGATATACCACCTTCTTCATTACAAGTCCTCCCCATTTCACTGATTACCGTTTAAGGACTGTGGTCAAATAGAGCTGAGTTTGTGCTGGTATTCAATTACTTTTGAGCTGTGAGGCCTCAGGCAAATCACTTAACCTCTCTGATCCCCAGTTTCCATATTTGTGCAATAGTGATATTAATGGTATACATATGTCATAAGGTTACAATGAGATGATGTATGTAAAATGCTTAGTATACTATGGTAAATGTTAAGTAACGAAACAGCAACAGTAGAGGACAAAGTTTGGAGCATTGGATTTGGAGCTCTTTGTACCCACACATAAACATACAGAGACCTCTGTTCAAAAATTAAGCAAAGGGGATAACAAAAGAAAAAGGGGTTCCTGACAAGACAAAACTAGGGACTTCCCTGGTGGTCCAGTCGTTAAAACCCCATGCTCCAAATGCAGGTGGCATGGATTCGATCCCTGGTTGGAGAACTAAGATCCCACATACCAAGCTGTGTAGCCCAAAAGCAAAGGGACAAAACTACAGTGATGAAAAAGTGTGGTTTTCAGTGGTGACCAGGGGTTATGGGTTGGGAGAGGATTTATAAAGGATAGCGTGAGGGAGTTTTATGGGATGAAGGGACTATCCTGCATCCTGTTTGTGGTGAAAGTTAAATGAATCTATATATGTGTTAACATTCATATGAATATATGCCAAGAGGGGAAAAAGTCAATTTCACTGTATGCCAATGTTTAAAATAATATTTTTAAAAATGAAAGGGAGCTCTTGCACATTTCTTTGAGTCTCTACCTGATTTTCACCTGGCCTGCTCTGATGTCCCCTCATGTCTGTGTGTATTGGGTCAATGCTATTTTGGAGAAGGATTTTGCCATCATTTAAGCAATCAGGGTAATTCCTGCGGGTGGGCTTCTCTCTGTTTTAGCAAACTATTCTATTAACTGCTTCAGTTTTCTCATCAGTTAGAGGTATCTGGCCAGTAGACAAACAGCAGAGCATCCCCTGGTGGAGATGGCCCAAGCAGATGGCTGGGGCAGAAGGTTCTCCTTACTCAACCTCAATTTTCCATCATGTGCACTGGGCGTGTCACCTAAGGGATTAGTCAGTGCATATTTCGTGTTGTTTCGATGCCTCTTAGGAAAGGTTGTCTGCCCACATGTCCCTTCATACTATGAAGAGATTATGGAACAAGGGAAAGTGCTTGTTCAGCCCTTGACACGCAAAGAGCATCCCCATCTATCTCATTCCAGACGCCACTGCATAGCTTTTGGCTGAGCAGGGACCAGCTCACATATGGTTCTCTTCAATCTCAACATCTTCCCCCTTTTTCATTTATTTAATTTAGTTTATTTTTATTATTTTATTTTGCCTGCTCTGGGTCTTTGTTGAGGTGTGCAGGCTCTTCACTGGGCACGCAGGATTTCTCTAAGTTGCATCGCACAGGGGCTTTTTTTTTTGCTATCGAGCATGGGCTCTAGAACACCTAGGCTCAGTAGCTGTGGTGCTCAGGCTTAGTTGCCCTGTGGCATATAGGATTTTAGTTCCTGGACCAAGGATCAAACCTGTGTCCCCTGCATTGGAAGGCAGACTCTCAACCACTGGACCACCAGGAAAGTTCCTCTTTCTCATTTTCAAATCTATACTTATGTGTTAGACCTGTCTTTGACAAACTGTATTATGTAAGTGATTAATGGAGGTTCCATAAAGCTCCAGAGTCAAAGAAACCTGAGGTTGAAACAGAGTTAAACCTTTTTTCTTTGCTGCAGGACTTTTCCGTACTTTTAGTACTAAAGAATGGTGAATCTCCAAAGAGAAGACAATGATAAGAAACATTTCCCAAATTCCTGTGACAGTGGTAACCCTAAGACTTTTATTAGTGCCTTGAGTTATATTAATTGTCCACAGAACACATTTTGGGAAATGTTGTCTCATACTAATGCAGAGATAGCTGAGCCCTCAAAGAGAATCCCTATTATAATTAGAGACTATTGATGCATTCCAAGAAGAGTTGTGGGCAAGTTTTTGTTGTTAGAAGATATTTTTGGAAAACTGTTTGAAACTTGCTACCACCAGTTTCTGTAGTATTTATTTCGCTTCTATCATTTTATTTTTTGGTCATGCCACACATCATATGGGGTCTTAGTTTACCCACCAAGGATCAAACCCACATCCCTTGCATTGGAAGTACAGAATCTTAACTACTGGACCACCAACGAAGTCCCTTAGCTTCTGTCAGTAGTCAGCCATAGGTACTGTGGGACTCTACCCAACAAAGTAAAGGTTCTACCTACCCAGTGCTTATTGTTTGATGGTAAAACCAGCTAATTAGATACATGTATTAAGCATATGTGTATAAATATATACATACATATCCCTGATTTAAATATATTATCTATTATAAGATACATTATTTAGTTATAGCCCTAAAGGGAATAAAAAAAGCACTACTATATTAGATGTTCACTGTAAGATACATCCAATTTTAGAAATGTTAAGATATGAAAAAAGGACTGTCTTACTGAAGAGTACATATTGTCTGATTCCATTTATATAAAATTCCAGAAATGGCAAACTATAGTGCTTTTTGGGTAATGCAAATGTTTTATGTGGTGTTATATAGGTTTGTCTAAATTCATCAAATCGTACACTTAAAAAGAGTACATTTTTGGTGTGTATATATATATATATAACCCCATAAAGTGATTAAGACAAAGAAGTCTTAGACTCAAAAGATACTGGTTTATGAAAATGTCAGATGAGGAGGTGGTTCAGTTTAAGGGAAATGAAGTTTGTCTAAAAAAAGAAACTTCCTTTAAAAATATGGGCATTTTAATGGTAGGAAGGACATGGTCAGGGAATGAAAAGGCAGGGTCTAGTCTGGGCACGTGGGGGCTAGGAAAGACGGGGTATCTTGAACAGAATGGAAGTTGGAAGAGAGAGAGAAAGAGATGGAGAGTAGTTGGCATGACTGGTTATCTGCTTCAAAACCACCACTAGGAAGGCACATGTCAATTACTCTGTAATTAAGTCTCTCTGTGTCTGCTTCCATGTAATCATGTGGCCTATGGGTTGTATGTACCTGATGGATTCAGAGCAGCCAAACAAGATATCTCTGCTCTGAACAGACGGCCAAGCTCCCTGGGTAAACTGAGGAGCAGTTTCCACTTCACTGGCAGACGGACCCTCTTTTTCATTGAAATGGTCAGGTTACCTGACAACCCCAGCATGCAGGAACACTAGCCAGCACATCCACAGCAAGGGGCAGAACACAGGGCAGGGAAAGACAAGTCTATTCGTCATGAGCTGCTTCCTGCAACTTGGGTCTGTGTCAGCCACCAGGGTCACACTGTTCCCGATGCCTGGCTCAGAAGCCAGGGCATTCAACAGACTGCTTCTAAGTGCCTGCTACATGCCAGGCTCCATCTTGAAAGCTCACACCTTTGAAAGCTCACAGCAGGAATGCTCATGGGCTCAGACTCTAGGACTCAAATAACAGCTGAGTTCACTTTAGATCTCTGTCATTTTTCCAATCTTTTATCCAAGCAGCAGCACAACAGGCAACTTGTCCCGGGTCTGGGTCTCAGTACCATGCTTGGAGCACATACCTACAGCCTGGCCCAGATTAGGAACCCTCAAATGTTTTTTGAATTAATGAATGAACACATTCACGTTTTTGGTAGACTTTATGGAGTCATGGAATAATAACCCCTCATAATGTGGAAATGAACTCTTCCTGAATTGAGCCATGACAAAGCTCTATGAGGAATGAGCAGCGTATTATATTAGGCATAAAGCCACGTGGTGAATGAAATATTCTGGAGGTGAATCACCTTATTAAATACCTTTTGGGGTGACAGTACTGCCCAGAAAACATAGTGGGCCAAGTTCAAAACCACTTAGCTCATGAATTGTTAACCCTAAGAAGATAGGAAATGTGTCTCCATATATGACCAAATTCCTGTATCAGAATCCACAAACGCTATGTACTCCTCTGATGGTGGGGAAAATATTCATAGTGAGTTAATTTACACTTAGCCCCAGTGGCAGAAAAGACGAAGCATCAGAAGAATTTGCCAACGAGTTATGTGCTAAACTGGCCTGGCCTCCTCCATGAAGGAAGCAGCATTTCAGGTAAGAACATGGCTCCTGCGCCTCTCAGGCTGACCAACCTATGTCACACATGTATATAATATAGAGAGCATAAAACTGGCATTTTTAGCCACTTTTATGTGTGTAGGGCAGTCGCATTAAGTATATTTACATTGTTCTGCACCCAGCACCACTATCCATCTGTCTCCAGAACTTTTCATCATCCCATACTGAAACTCTGTACCAATTAATAGCCCTTCATTGCCTCCTGGTGTGTATGTGTAAGTGTGTGTGTGTGTGTGTGTGTGTGTGTGTGTGTGTGTGTAGATAGATAGACAAATAGACATTCACATGTATATTTTAAACTTCTTTCTGGGTAAGAGGAATAAGTCTTTTAATATCATTTTTTAAATATATACTCTAATTTTCTGCTGTTTCTGACCTTAGACTTCCAATGAGATAAGCAAACAAGATAATGCTGTGATTCAGAACCAAGGCTCTTCATTCATATGTACTGGCTGTATGCTTCTGGTCAAGTTATTTAGTAAGTCTGAGCATCATTGTTACAAGATGAAAATAGGAATCTTAGCTCCTAGGGTTCTTGGGAGGATTCAGTGAGGCAGTTCCTGTAAAGTGCTTAGCACAGGGTCTGAATGAGGTAAGCTCCTGCTAAGGGTGAGCTGTCTGCTCGCACTCATCTGGGTAGGTTAACTTGTAAAGCACTACCACGCTTATTGCGGTCAGCCTGTTATTTTACTGCATTGAAGACATGGGGGTAACTGTGATCGTGGCTTCATTTGGAGGATAAGTCAAGACAATTCTTGTAAAGTTCTTAGCACAGGGCGTGACACACACTACTTCTTGATAATAATTGTGAGGCATTATTATTATTTCCTATGCCTCATACAATCAGCAAGCATATACAGGATGCCTTTTATGAGTAAGACCCAATGCCAGGCTCTAGGGAAGAACAAAAGCAAATAATATATGATTCTTATTAACATGTAGACATGGAAGAGACCCAGGAAAACTGAGTAATTCACCAAAATGGCTGAAACCCTGCTATAAAGAGCTCATGGACTTTTGGGAGGCAGCCACGTAAGGTAGTAATTACGAGGCAGGTAATAAGTGTTAAAACAAAGGACTTACTGTGTCAGGCACTGGGTAAAGCACTCTTTACTACAGAATCTACAGAATCTCATTTAACTCTACAAATCTGAGATGACTGCTCCCGTTTTGTCTACTTCACACATACGAGGTTTGTGCTCAAGAAGAGTTCATATACGAAAACACGATGGGAGAAAACGGCTGCAGATCAAAATCGAGCATTCCTGTGCTTGTGTTCAGGGCAGTTGTTGAGGTTGCATTTTATTTTATTTTTTTAATGCAGCTTGTTGTCTAGTTGTGTCTGACTCTTTGCAATCCCATGAACTGTAGCCCAACAGGTTCCTCTGTCCATGGGATTCTCCAGGCAAGAATACTGGAGTGGGTTGCCATTTCCTTCTCCAGGGGATCTTCCTGACCCAGGGATTAAACCTCATCTCTTGCATTGGCAGGCGGATTCTTTACCACTGAACCACCAGGGAAGACTTAAATGCAGCTTTCTTTGTTTGTTTTTAATTTTATTTATTTCTTTATTTGGCTGCACTGGGTCTTAGTTGTGGCACTTGGGGTTTTTAGCTGCTGCATGTGAACACTTTAGATGTGGTATGTGGGGTCTAGTTCCCTAACCAGGGATTGAACTCCAGACCCTGCATTGGGAGTGTGGAGTCTTAGCCACCGGACCACCAGGGAAGTCCCTGCAGCTAGTCTTATTCTTGACCATTCACAGCAACCCATGACACTGAGGACTGCAAACCTCAAAATACACTGAGAGGCACGTACACTGGCTGGGGAGTCCTGGCATCATGGTCCCCACACCGCTGGTTTGAAAAAATATGCCTTTTGGCTGCCATTCACACTCACAACATGGAAAGCCAAGAGGATTGATGAGAGAGCTTGGATTATTCACTGTCAACCTTCCCTGAGAAGCTAAGGAGAAATAAGACAAAATATTTCCCAGAGTGCCTGATGCAAACCACCCCCGTTTAAGGGTATCAGCCACCTGCCAGTGTTGGAGAAGGCAAGTGTGGAACCACTTGCCTAACTGGAAAATTGGTCCACATAGTCGGCTGCAGCCCATCTTCCCATCTCAGTGTCCCCTTTGCTCCTCCAGAAAGTCAGCCCTCTGTCCCAAATCCCAAGCCAGTCGGCTGCAGGTTCCTCAGGCTCTCCGAGACTACCCTCCAGCCTCCCAGCATATGTAAGCTCCTGAGGTTAAGGAGGTGTCTTGTCTTCTCTGTACCGAGCAGAGTGCCTGAAATGCAACCAGAATTCAATAAATATTGAAGTACTGAATACGTAGTGTTGGTGATAATGCAAGAAACTGCAGTTAGATTCAGCATCTTTAAGGCCCTGGTGTTTTTGCCTGGGACAAGAGGAAAGGAGACATCCCCACTATCTCATCCCCCGGATCCGTTTCAGCCCCTGTCTTGTTGACCAGGGTGTTTCTTGACTTAAGGCCAGGTGTGTTAGGAATGGCACAGAAGTGCTTGCAGGGGATTCAGAGGTGAAAAAAAGAAGTCAGACCAGTATGGAGCCAGATAGAGAGAACACCAAAACTGGCAAGTGCGTTCCTCTGAGCAGGTTCCCCTGGTTTTGCACAATTAAGGATGATATCGCCACACACATAGGAGTATTTTAATTGGTTGCCAAGGCAATGCGGCAGAGTCAGTGGGCATGAAGCAGGAATAGATCTCTGCAGAGCTGTGCTCAGGAAGGGTGCTTGGCTGTGACATTAACGAGCTGCCTGGATAGGAGAAAGGCAGAGCTGCCATAAATCTTCTTTGGGGCTTTTCTTCAGTATATGGAAATGGCAGAGAAAGGGAGGGGCAAAAGAGAAAACTTCTCTTTCTGGCCCTCTGGAGAAGCAGGAGAGGTAATCTTCTGGATTTTGAGTTTCTCCTCGGAGTGGTGAACTTTTGTGGATGAGAGAAATCCAAGGAGATTTGGTTGCATGCTGGAAGGAAGAAGGAATAGGATGATTGAAGAACAGAAGGAGATGACAGTGTTTTCTTCTTCTTGAGAGATCATAAAAAGGGCCCAGGATGCAGGAGCCTGTATTTTCACAAAAAGAACACTTTCCACCTACTCCTTTTACTTCCCTTTGCGTGAGCAAGGAAAAGAATTTGCTATTAAATACATTTCTTTTGGGGGCTTCCCAGGTGGCACTAGAGGTAAAATACGCGCCTGCGAATACAGGAGACATAACAGACACAAGTTCGATCCCTGGTTGGGAAGATCACTGGGGAAGGCATGGCAACCCACTCCAGCATTCTTGCCTGGGAAATCCCAGGCACAGAGCCTGGCTGCCGACAGCCCATGGAGTCACAAAGAGTTAGACATGACTGAAGTGCTTAGCATGCATGCATGTTTCTATTTATTTTCTTAAGGTTTTGAATAACTAAGATTTTTTTTTTTCACAATCATAGAACTTTGTGGTTGAGACAGGTCCTGGGTTTTCTAACTTCTCTGTTTTACTTGCTGTCCCACAACCTAGAGAATCAGGCAAATTCCATCACATGGAATGCTCGTCCTGATGGCCTGGGCAAGGAGGGTGGGACCAGAAGAGAGAGAAGCCAGAAGGGAGGTGGACATTTCTCATTAGCACCTTAATAAGTATGACCATCACGCAGCACACACCGTGTGCCAGACACTGTGAAATAAGTATGATTTTCTTGAATTCTCCTAACAACCTCTGGAAGTCCATGATGTTTTCTCATTTTACAGATGAAAGAAGAGGCAGGATTTGAACCAGGTTTGCCTACATCCAATGACTGGGCTCTTAACAAGATCAGTTAGGGTGTCCAGAACAAGCATGGTGCTCCCTTGGCACCCCAAGGAGCCCTGCACCATCTGCCATTGCCCGTCACTTTCTGTTGGCACCAACACCACCATTCTAATGTGGTTGATAGACTTCCGGAGTACGAGGTAATCTCTGACCAGTCCAGCTCCGTGTGCATGATATGCTGTGTCTTAACTGGATGCCACTTGGTCATACATTGAAGGGTTTAAGTAGTAGAAATGAGTCTAAGTGGGGGGATAGAGAGGGAGACAAGAGAGGAGGAAATGGAGTCAGAGAAAAGAGAAAGGTAGTGATAGAGAAAGGCAGAAAAGATGCATGGGAGATGTAGACAGGGGCGACAGAAACCAGGGACGAAGGAGGAGGAAAGGCAGAAGCTGGTCAAGGCAACAAGTGTGTGGGAGTAGCAGGGCTGGGGGGGCAACCTTGGGGAGATATGTTATCAGGAGACATGTCAGGCTTTGATCCAAAGCTGGTCTGCTTTTCTCGAAGTTAAACAGAGTTGGAACAAAATATTTATGCTCCATTCCTTTCAGAAACCTGTCATCAGGACAGGCAAAATTGTCTATTATAGGTGGGGAAAAATAGAGCCTGAAATTCAGGAAAGTCAGCTTTTAATCCTGGCTTAGCTGAGAACCAGCCCTGTGACATGAAATGTATCCGAGTGCTTATTAAATGTTAGCAGTTACTATGGTTAAAGAAAAAGTCAGATTCTCTGAGTCTCTGAATTCTGCTGTATCAAAGATTTTACAGAATATGGAAATGATTCAGAAGTATTTGCATTTATGTTTTAAAGAAAAAGATGCATAAATTTCTCCCCTTTCAAGGCTTCTCTGGTGGTTCAGTGGTGAAGAATCCACCTGCTGATGCAGGAGGCACAGGTTCAATCCCTGGCTCAGGAAGATCCCCTGGAGAAAGAAATGGCAACCCACTCCAATATTGTTGCCTGGGAAATCCCATGGACAAAGGAGCCTGGCAGGCTACAGTCCATGGGGTTGCAAAAGAGTTGGACACAACTTGCACATTGTTGCAAGTGGCAAAATTTCATTCTTTTTCCTGGCTGAATAATATTCCATTGTATATATGTATAGCACATCTTCTTAATTCATTCACCTGTTGACGGACACTTGCGTTGCTTCCATATCTTGGCAAGTGTAAATAGTGCTGCTCTGAATATTGGGGTGCATGTATCTTTTCAAATGGGAGGTTTGGGCATTTTTCACATGTATGCCCAGGAATAGAATTTTTGCATCTTGTGGTAGTTCTATTTTCAGGTTCTTGAGGAACCTCCACACTATTCTCCACAGCAGCTACACAAATTTACATTCCTACATGTTGGTGATTTTTGTTATTGTTTAGTATTAATATTGCCCCTGTCTTTGCATAGTTGTCCATCTTATTCTACTGGGAGCACCTGGTCCAGGATCCAGTTGCCTTTTGCTTAAACTATCTAAAAAGTAAGCAGTTCTGTCTTATGAAAGATCTCTGAAGTATCTCCACACTGGAATTTCAGGAAGCAATGACACAGTCTTAGAGAATGTCTCTTGAGATCTCTTCCAGTAAAGAGCCTCCAGCCATAATAAACCTTGCTAATCAATACTGTAACAGGAATGCTACTCTTGAAAGCACTATGGAAGACAAATATTTTTTTATTCTGTACATTTGGGAAGAAACATGTAACATTATGTGGGTGCAAGATATGTGTGTTAGTCACTCAGTTGTGACCGACTCTTTGCAACCCCATTGGACTGTAGCTGTCCAGGCTCCTCTGTCCATGGAGTTCTCCAGGCAAGGATACTAGAATGGGTTGCCATTCCCTTCTCCAGGGGATCTTCCTGACCCAGGGATCAAACCTGGGTCTCTCGCATTGCAGGCAGATTCCTTACCATCTGAGCCACCAAGGAAGCAAGGTAGGTTAGTGGTATAAACTAAACTCAATGAAAGGGGAAAATGCTACATTGCAGTAGTAATACCACTAGTAGGTACTCATTACACAATTATATATTGCGTGTTCTCACTATGTACCAGGGAGAAAACTAGACAGCAGGATATAACCATGAACAAGACAGACATAAAATGTACGCTCTACTGGGATCGATGAACAAAAAAGCCATGGTCTTAGTTGGGTTCCCCCAGGAATCAGACTCTGACACGAGAGTTGAGTGCTCACAGATCATTTGGGATGTGTGAGGACATTGATCAGGGCGTGGGGACCTCATACAGGAGAGGGAGGTGACTAGTTAAGGTGTGTTTTGAAGCCACTCACCACAATGGATTACTGATGCTTAACCCTTTGGAAAAACTGTGGGAAACAGTGTAAAACTCAGACCTTAGAATTACTGTGGCCAAGAGGTGAAAGATCTGGGTATTTAAACCCCTATACCTGTCAGTCATTGGTTAAGAGCTACCCCAAGGGGCACAGTATGTTCTAGAAGCTCAAAGCAAGTCTTCCAACAGAACTGCAGGTGCTGGCTATTGGAAGTGAAGCTGAATTGCACAGAAATGGGAATGGGACCTGAGAAGATAAAGGCAGAGCACGAACTGTGTCACTTACACGCACACGAAATAACCAAGATAATCACAAATTGTGCTAAGTGTCTGCTGTATAAACTAACTTTTATCTATACAAGGATATGAAATAGAGGGTGAAAGGGAAGATCCTTGATCAGGGGAGGCATTTGTGCCGAGATCTGAGTGATGAGAAGAAGGCAGCTCTGTGATGAGGCAAGGATGGGTTCTGGTGATGGAGGACATCATGAGCCTGATCCCAGAAGGATCTCGCTGAGTTTGGGGAACTGACCGAACACCCACTTGGCTAAGGGATGATAAAGCAGTGAGGTGAGAGGCATGAGAAAAGGTTGCAAGGGAAGGTCTACAGGGACCAAGAAGCCATGGTCAAGAAGGGAACTCGGATCCTGGATACAATGAGAAAGACTAAAGCAGGGACACCATCTGATCTGATTTTCAATTTAATATATTACTTTGGCTCTTGGGTGGAAAGTGAATTTCTAGGGAACAAGAATGGAAATATTGGGTTGACCAAAAAGTTCATTTAGGAATTTCTGTATGATGTTATGGAGAAACCCAAGTGAACTTTATTGGCCAATTGAATAGAAGATCAATTTCAAGTCTTCTGGATGTGTGACCTGGACTAAGATGGTATGTTTGATGGAAAAAAGTGGATGGGTGTGAGAATACACTTGGAAGTAGACACAGTGGAACTTGATGGATTTGGGCATGCAAACTGGACCCTTGATGTGTCACTAACCTCACTGAAAACTCACTATGTGAAGCACTTCCATTTAATTCTTGTAACTTCTGTGTGAGGCAGATACCCTTTACCTTCATCCCATTTTACCAGTAGGGAGACTGAGGCTCAGAAAGAATAATTTGCTTAGGGTCTCACAGAGATCAAGAGACAAAGCTGGATGTAGTCATAGCTAGTGACTTTAAGGTGCTCTACTGTCACATACCAAACCCCTCTTCCAACAACACAAGAGAAGACTCTACACATGGACATCACCAGATAGTCAACACTGAAATCAGACTGATTATATTATTTTCAGCCAAAGATGGGAAAGCTCATACAGTCAGCAAAAACAAGACCAGGAGCTGACTGTGGCTCAGATCATGAACTCCTTATTGCCAAATTCAAACTGAAATTGAAGAAAGTGGAGAAAACCACTAGACAATTCAGGTATGATCTAAATCAAATCCCTTATGATTATACAGTAGAGGTGAGAAATAGATTTAAGGGACTAGATCTGATAGATAGAGTGCCTGATGAACTATGGATGGAGGTTCATGACATTGTACAGGAGACAGGAATCAAGACCATCCCCAGGAAAAAGAAATTCAAAAAAGCAAAATGGCTGTCTGAGGAGGCATTACAAATAGCTGTGAAAAGAAGGGATGTGAAAAGCAATGGAGAAAAGGAAAGATATAAGCATCTGAATGCAGAGTTCCAAAGAATAGCAAGGAGAGATAAGAAAGCCTTCCTCAGTGATCAATGAAGAGAAATAGAGGAAAACAATAGAATGGGAAAGACTAGAAATCTCTTCAAGAAAATTAGAGATACCAAGGGAACATTTCATGCAAAGATGGGCTCAAAAAAGGACAGAAATGGTATGGACCTAACAGAAGCAGAAGATACTAAGAAGAGGTGACAAGAATACACAGAAGACCTGTACAAAAAAGATCTTCACGACCCAGATAATCACGATGGTGTGATCACTTATCTAGAGCCAGACATCCTGGAATGTGAAGTCAAGTGGGCCTTAGGAAGCATCACTATGAACAAAGCTAGTGGAGATGATGGAATTCCACTTGAGCTACTTCAAATCCTGGAAGATGATGCTATGAAAGTGCTGCACTCAATATGCCAGCAAATTTGGAAAACTCAGCAGTGGCCACAGGACTGGAAAAGGTCAGTTTTCATTCCAATCCCAAAGAAAGGCAATGCCAAAGAATGCTCAAACTACCACACAATTGCACTCATCTCACATGCTAGTAAAGTAATGCTCAAAATTCTCCAAGCCAGGCTTCAGCAATATGTGAACCGTGAACCTCCAGATGTTCAAGCTGGTTTTAGAAAAGGCAGAGGTACCAGAGATCAAATTGCCAACATCCGCTGAATCACTGAAAAAGCAAGAGAGTTCCAGAAAAACATCTATTTCTGCTTTATTGACTGTGCCAAAGCCTTTGACTGTGTGGATCAAAATAAACTGTGGAAAATTCTGAAAGAGATGGGAATACCAGACCACCTGACCTGCCTCTTGAGAAACCTATATGCAGGTCAGGAAGCAACAGTCAGAACTGGACATGGAACAACAGGCTGGTTCCAAATAGGAAAAGGAGTACGTCAAGGCTGTATATTGTCACCCTGCTTATTTAACTTCTATGCAGAGTACATCATGAGAAACGCTGGGCTGGAAGAAGCACAAGCTGGAATCAAGATTGCCGGGAGAAATATCAATAACCTCAGATATGCAGATGACATCACCCTTATGGCAGAAAGTGAAGAACTAAAGAGCCTCTTGATTAAAGTGAAAGAGGAGAGCGAAAAAGTTGGCTTAAAGCTCAACATTCAGAAAACTAAGATCATGGCATCCGGTCCCATCACTTCATGGCAAATAGATGGGGAAACAGTAGCTGACTTTATTTTTCTGGGCTCCAAAATCACTGCAGATGGTGATTACAGCCATGAAATTAAAAGACGCTTACTCCTTGGAAGGAAAGTTATGACCAACCTAGACAGCATATTAAAAAGCAGAGACATTACTTTGTCCACAAAGGTCTGTCTAGTCAAGGCTATGGTTTTTCCAGTGGTCATGTATGGATGTGAGAGTTGGACTATAAAGAAAGCTGAGCACAGAAAAACTGATGCTTTTGAACTATGGTGTTGGAGAAGACTCTTGAGAGTCCCTTGAACTGCAAGGAGATCCAACCAGTCCATCCTAAAGGAGATCAGTCCTGGGTGTTCATTGGTAGGACTGATTTTGAAGCTGCAACTCCAATACTTTGGCCGCCTGATGCAAAAAGCTGACTCACTGGAAAACACCCTGATGCTGGGAAAGATTGAGGGCAGGAGGAGAAGGGGACAACAGAGGATGAGATGGTTGGATGGCATCACCGAATCAATGGACATGGGTTTGGGTGAACTCTGGGAGTTGATGATGGACCGGGAGGCCTGGCGTGCTGCGGTTCATGGGGTCTCAAAGAATCGGACATGACTGAGTGACTGAAATGAACTGACTGTCACATTAACCCCAAGAAGAGGTGGGGATCAGCCCCATGTCCCCCTGTCTGAACATGTCACTGCTCAGTGGTGTTGACTGGCAGAATGTCAGTCAGGCAGAGGGAAAAGCACAGGCATTAAAGCCAAAAGACTTGAGTCTGATCCTAGCTCTTTCACTGGCTGGCTGTCACTAAAACTCTCTGAGCCTCAGTTTCCTCCTCAGTAAGTCAGCTTCATCTTTTCAAATGGTTGTTTTTATTTAATTTTATTGATGTATAGTTGATCTACATTGTTGTGTCAAATGGCTGTTCTTTATATTAAATGAAGGACAGGGGAGCCTGGTGTGCTGCAGTTCATGGGGTCGCAAAGAGTCAGACACAACTTAGCAACTGAACAATAACAACAAAGTCTGAATCACTGGGTTGTCCAGAGCCAACTCAGACCAGCTCCCTGGGTGCCTCCAGCCAGGAGCAGAATTGGGGCCACATCAGGCTTGCATCCTTAGGTGCTGTCTCAGGAGACTTGACTCTGAGGACTCAGAAAGACAGATTCCTTTAAAGGAGAAACCCATCCAAACAAATTCCTCCCATGACTCTGCCTGAGGCCTGACCGAGACTGGGTGTTACATAAAAGGCGCTCTTAACCCAAGTTCATCTCAGGCTTTCTGTTTAAAGAAAATGCCACCTTGTAAGGAATCATAAAGCACAGGTGCTGAGAGCTGCAAAGGATCATAAGAAACCGCCTGCCACAGTGTCTTCCTATACAAATATGGAGTCTGAGGCTTAGCAAGAAGAAAAGACTAGCCAAGGCTACACAGTTTACCTGTGAATAGACACCAGGAGCAATGCCAGGCTTTCTGAATCTTGGCCTGAGCACCTTGTAGTTTAACTGCCTTGCCTCTTGTCCAGGCCATTGTAATGAGTTTGCTGGACTTGGATTGGAGGCCTCCAAAACAGATTTCAACATAAAGCACTCCTTTAGAAATGTGAGCACATTCAGATCACGTGTAGTGTTTTGCAGCATGGCCTGGTAAGGGCACTTTGAGACCTCTGGCCCTCAGCTGCAGTTTGGGCTGAAAAGCATGTAAACATTTCCACGGTCTTACAGTTTATACCAATTTGGAGCCTCAAGAGGCAGTTTCTAAAGACTTGGGGGAAAGAACAAGGAACAAACTACACAGAGAGACATAGAGCAACACTGGATGGCAGTGAAAGAAAAATCTTTCTTATGTGAAACAAAAGGTATGAAAGAGGTGAGCCTGGCATTGGCATCAAGGGGCTCAGTTTCATGGATATTGTTCTCTGAAAGCCCTTTCTTATGCAACCATTCGCCTAATAGCAACCACTATTTTGGTTTTGTCTTTTAAACATTTTAAATTATTTCCAAAGAATAGAAAAGTGATTACTGGCTCAAAGGGGATGAATATTTTTGAGCCTCCTGATACATAATATTCATTTGCTTTCATCTGTGTTCGTCTGAACTCTTTTACTTGCAAGTGACAGAAACCCACCTCAAATGAGCTCAAACAGAAATGGGAGTTTGTTAACTCATGAAACGGGAAGTTCAGAAAGCTGGTCTCAGGACCTCAAAGGACCCAGATTGTCTTGCCAGATCACTCCTGTATCATAACTCCACTTCTTTCCCTATAATGGCATTATTCTCCCCAATTACAAATAACATTCTCCATAATGTGGATGGAAGAAGGTGCATCCCCCAGGGTTCTTAGTTGCAAACAAGAGAATCCATTGCAAATAATAATAATAGTAGTAGTAATAGTGTACTTCCCTGGTGGTTCAGTGGTAAAGCATCCGCCTGCCAATGCAGAAGACTAGGGTTCTATCCCTGGGTCGGGAAGATGCCCTGGAGAAGGGCATGGCAACCCACTCTGGTATTCTTGCCTGGGAAATCCTATGGACAGAGGAGCCTAGCAGGCTATAGTCCATGGGATCACAAAGAGTCGGACCTGACTGAGCAACTAAACAACAACCAGGTGTAGAGGTAGTAGTAATAAAAGTAAGAAGAGGCAGGATTACTAAGTTCACAGAATTTCTGGAAAGGCTGCAAAGACTGATTTGAGACCACTTTGCCAGGAACACCACCTCAAATGACCAAGTGCTGACTTGCAGGGCGGACCTTGCAGACACTGAACACTGAATCTCCCCCCGCCCCCACCATGGCCCTTCTCCTTCTACGGCAGTTGGAGGTCACCTTTGTGTTATCCCCACCACCTTCCCACAGAAGTGCAGATGCGTCTTCCCTGGGTGCCTTCTTGTGTCACTCACTCCCAATTTGAAGTCCAAGTCAGATTTCTGTCACTGACAGAGCCTGGCCCCTGGTTGAAAGTGGTACTGATAAAGCTGGCATTTACAGCTTCGTAATTTTGAGGCAGTTTCTCCCATGCACTAAAATTCATAAGGAGGGTGACTTTCTAAACATAGAAAGGGAGTTCAGATACATGGCACTCAAAAGAATCACGAACACATACTACAAGAAACGTGACAACAGACAGCTGAGAGTAACATCGCTCTAGCTCCACAACCCCAGAAAGAAAGAAAATTCTTTTCCGACACCACCTTGCTCGGTGCCTGTGTGCATGAATGCTCACTCAGTCGTGTCCAGCTCTTTGCCTGGCACATAGTAAATACCTGTTGGACTGAAATAATCCAGTAACTTTAACCGATAAGACCTGATTCCAAATCGCAAGACTCCTTTGTGTCTGGTACTGACTAAACTAAGATGAAATTAAAGTCCTGTGTTCCCCTGGTTTCCTTGTATCTAAAGTATTTCTTCCCTGAACTTTTGTTTAAAGGTGGGCAGGCTGACATACCTTGTTTGTGTCTAATGTTCATGGCTGTCTGATTTCTTCTTGCAGAGGGAAAAGGGGAGATATAATATTTCTGATAAATGGAAACCTGGCATTTTTACCAATGAAGTCTGCTGAAATAGAAGATGAGATTCTTACCTAGGAAGAACATTAACAGCATGTAAAATTGCTATTGGCACTTTAAGATATATTAGTAGGGTCAAAACTGGGATCAAAAAGAGTCCAATAGGCAAGGCAGATGACAAATACAATTCTCAGTTTCATTGAAAACAAGGCAGGAAGTTAAAATGCAGTCCCTCAAAGAGCTTTCACAGGTAGCGTGATATTTGATAGCAGCACGCCACTGATGGAAAATTTTATACAGATGCTGAAATTAGCTTTGCTAACACATCCTCCAACAGTGAGCATTACCCAGCTTTGACTCTTGGAAAGTTGCCTGTGGAGATAAAATGAAGAGGGTAAACTGGTATGGTTTTTGAAGACAGTAGGATTTTTCAGGAACCACTGTATTCCTGCATCTGCGTCCATCCTTCTTTTTTTTTTTTTTTTTTTTTGCTTCATGTCAATTCAAGAGTGTAGTACGGAAAAATCCTTAGAGGTTATCTTTAGTTATCACTTGTGACAGTCTTTCCCTAATTTGGTAGTAGAAATTAGCACATATTGAGTCATTAGAGTTTTTTCATTTCTCAGGAAAGCTCGCTGACTCTTCCCCAGACCATCCTGCCTCTTACTCCCTGTGGGGAAGGAGGGAGCCAAAGAAAGAGATAACCTTTCAGAGCCAGATGAAGTAAACACTCAGAAAATCCTAGGTGCAGATAGGAAACTATTTCAGAATTCTCTGGAATGAAAGGAATCAAGACCCTAAAATACACGAATAATAATGGTGATTCACGGTTAAAAGAACTTTGTGATTTTGGTGTAAAGAATTCAAAGTCAGGGCATCTACTTAGCCTTGTCTTAGAACCACAGTGGTTTTATCATTTTAACTGCAGTTGCTGATTGAAGCCGTCAACTTATCAAGCATGAAAAGTTGGCCAAACCAGATGTCAACCTGAAATGTCAATTTTTATTATTACTGTTTAGACCAGCTTATCCAAGAAAATTTCCCTTGTGTCAACACAGTTTATCAGCTCTATATATGAGGATGTTTTCAGCTGCAATTTGCAAAACTCCTTGCCAAACTAAGTTAAGCAAAAAAAAAAAAGGAGGGGGGAGAGAGTGACTAGAGGATGGGTTGTTTCATGGAAATTTGAAGAACAGATCTTAGGAGTGGCAGGGTTTGTGGGTTCATGGCAATCTGAATTCCATAGCTCTCTGTCTCTGCCCTACCTGCCACTGCTTTCTTCACTCTTAGAAAAGTTCTTTCCAGGAGAAAGATATTGGCAGCTAAACTCTACAACATTCTTAAGGCTGTTACTCTTACAGAAACTGCAGGTATTCTCCTTGACAACTCTATACCAGAGATGCTAATTAGCTTGCTCTGGGTCTTATGCGACCCTCTGAGAAATTGCTGTGGATGGGATGTAAGGAATACTCTGATTGGTCAGGACTAGGTCATGTGGCCACAGAGAGCAGGCTGGGGTCAGCCATCTGCACTACAGGGCCAGAATTATTAGGGAATAAAGGAAAGGTAGCTCACAGAAGGAGAAGAGCCTGCGCAAACATCTCAGTAAGAATACTCCTAAATCCTGGGCACATCTTTAGTATTATTTAGGATTAACTAAATGCATGGCATTTATTCATGGCAGTTAAAAGCAAAAACAAACCAAAATACCAAGTACCTCTCAATGTTTTATTATTTCCCTGAACTGTCTGACTTTCCATCCAACCTTTTTACCACCCCACAGTTCAGCACATCAAAATCCTGCCCCCACTTTTTAAGGCTCCTATTCAAATGCTACTTCTTCTTTTTCTTAAATTTTTTTAAATTGAAGTATAGTTGATTTATAATATTTTCAGGTTTACAGAAAAATGATTCCATATATATAACAATGAGGTATCACCTCACACGGGTCAGAATGGCCATCATCAAAAAGTCTACAAATAAAAGGTGCTAGAGAGGGTGTAGAGAAAAGAAAACCCTTTTACAATGGAATGTATATATATATATATTCTTTTTCAGATTCTTTTCCACTAAAGGTTATTAGGAGATACTGAATATATTTCTCTGTGCTATACAGTAGCACCTTGTTGTTGATCTGTCTTATATGTGGTTGTATATATTTGTTAATCTCATACACCTCATCTATCCCTCCCCCACCCTCTTCTCCTTTGGTAACCAAAAATTTGTTTTCTATGTCTATTAGTCTATTTCTGTTCTGTAAATAAGTTCCTCTGTGTCATTTTTTTTTTTATTCCATGTGTAAGAGATATCATATGATATTTGTCTTTCTCTGTCTGGTTTACTTCGCTTAGTATGACAATCTCTAAGTCCATCCATGATGCTGCAAATGACATTTTTTCATTTGTTTTTTGGGGTGAGTAATATTCTGGTGGGGGTGTGTGTGTGTGTGTGTGTGTGTGTATGTTTACGCACACACATCACATCTTCTTTATCTGTTCATCTGATAATGAATATTTAAGTTCTTCCATTTCTTAGTTATTGTGAATAGTTGTGCTATGAACATTGGGATGTGTATATCTTTTTGAATTAGAGCCTTTGTCTTTTCAGAATATGTGCCCAAGCATAGGATTGGCGGATCATATGGTAACTCTATTTTTAGCTTTTTAAGGAACCTCCATACTGTTCTCTGGAGAATGCAATGGCACCCCACTCCAGTACTCTTGCCTGGAAAATCCCATGGACGGAGGAGCCTGGTAGGCTGCAGTCCATGGGGTCGCTAAGAGTCGGACACAACTGAGCGACTTCACTTTCACTTTTCACTTTCATGCATTGGAGGAGGAAATGGCAACCCACTCCAGTGTTCTTGCCTGGAGAATCCCAGGGACGGCGGGGCCTGGTGGGCTGCCGTCCATGGGGTCGCACAGAGTCAGACACGACTGAAGCGACTTAGCAGCAGCAGCAGCAGAAGCATACTGTTCTCGGTACTAATTGGCACTCCCACCAATAGCATGGGAGGGTTTCCTTTTCTCCACACCCTCTCCCCAGCATTGTTATTTGTAAATGACTTTTTGATGATGGCCATTCTGGCTGGTGTGATACTTCACTGTAGTTTTGATTTGCACTTCTGTAATAATTAGTGATGTTGAGCACCTTTATATGTGCCTGCTGGACATCTGTATGTCTTCTTTGGAGAGATGTCTGTTTAGGTCTTCTGCTTATTTTTTGATTGGGCTGTTTGTGGGGTTTTCTTTTTTTATATTAACCAGTATAAGCTGTTTGTATATTTTGGAAGTTAATCTCTGGTCAGTTACAAAGTTTACAAATATTTTCTACCATTCTGAAGGTTGTCTTTTTGTCTTGTTTATGGTTTTCTTTGCTGTACAGAAACTTTTAAGTTTAATTAGGTCCAATTTGCTTATTTTTACTTGTGTTTCCATTATTCTAGTAGATGGACCTAAAAAAATAAAAATTTCTGTGATTTATGTTAAAGAGTTCTATGTTTTCCTCTAGTTGTACAGTATCTGGTCTCATTTATTTGTCCCTGCCTGAGATTCTGTCTCCCTCTTCAGTTCCTGTAGCAAGCCTCACCTGGCACTCACTTTGTCCTGCCTCCATGTATCCTATATATGCATGGTTTTACTGTACACACTCACCCCACCACCTCTGCTGCCAGATTAAAACTCAGAAAATACTTGAAAAAAATAAGGAGGCAAGATAAGAGGAAGAAAAGAGGCTAAGTCAGAATCCCCTTTGGACTCCATGCTTCCCCAACCATAACACTTCTCTCCTTTTCTTTTTTTTGGGGGGAGGGGGGAGCACCCAACATATACCAGGCCACCCACATCGGTGCGCTGCAATGGCTTAGCGACCAGTAGTGGCCACTGCAGCAAACTTCTCTCCTTTTCTGATGGTTATTTCTTGCCTTTTTCTCCTCCTGGACTCAGTTTCTTGAAGGCAATGACTATGTTGCTCAATTATTTCTTTCTTTTACAGTTTGCACAAAATAAATACTGGATGCATGGATGGATGAATAAACAAAAAATGAATGACTTAATAGAGTTAGCTGTGGGCTGGCATAAACCTTCCCCTTACCCAATAAAATGGAGAAGGCACTGGCGACCCACTCCAGTCCTCTTGCCTGGAAAATCTCATGGACGGAGGAGCCTGGTAGGCTGCAGTCCATGGGGTCGCTAGGAGTCAGACACAACTGAGTGACTTCGTTTTCACTTTTCACTTTCCTGCATTGGAGAAGGAAATGGCAACCCACTCCAGTGTTCTTGCCTGGAGAATCTCAGGGACAGGGGAGCCTGGTGGGCTGCCGTCTATGGGGTTGCACAGAGTTGGACATGACTGAAGTGACTTAGCAGCAGCAGCTACCCAATAAAAAAAGAGGTCCAAAGATTGAAGGGATTAAGCTCAGCTGGGTGAGAAATGAAAAACTTTATACTGGGAGGTATCATAGCCACATTAACACAAAAGAAAGAAAGGAAGAAAGAGAGGAAGGACAGAAGAAAAAGGAAACAAATGGAGCACAATACCTTTAACTATTGCATAAGAGAATTTGTTTTCATATAGTGAAAAACTACTAAACTAATCAGTCCTGTCAGGCTGATTAAACACCAAACCCCCTCCTACCTTCACTTGTATCTACCTTTCAAGCCCCCTGAACACAGGGGCTGAGTTAAATAACATCAGGTGACCTTCTCAATGCTCTCCCTCATCCCCAACTCTTTGATTCCTTGGAGTCCCCCTTAATTGCTTTGGGTTTTTATTGCCATGTCGCCATATTATTAGAAAGTATGAGAACTGCAGTTCAATTCTATTTACAACAAGACCAGAGGCGAGCACGTTATAGATGAGCCATGTCAATTCTGACTATGGATCCTTAAGTGATCTGCTTCACAGCTCCACTTTGTTCTCACAAAAAACACTCAGTAGAAGCACATTTTCTTGTATGTGCCGAGAATAATTAAATGGCCAACTCATTTTTCAGGCTTTTGTTATTTCTGACAGGTTTTTCACAAAGCAAAAGCTATAAGAGCCCTACTTGAGCCAGTTGCAATTTTTCAGGTTTTCTCCTAGAAATGGCACTGCCCTGTTTTGTCAGAGGTGTTTACCCTTAGTTTCTGTTTGATTCTGTAGGTAGTTATCAAATGAAGAGTGCTGTGAGTTCACTTGTTTATCTGGGGCTGTATTAGCCCAACAGTCAATGGTCAATTGACTCAGTGTGTTACACATCATCCTAAGACTATTCTGAGCAATCATCATTTTGCTATCTCGAGCCATCACCATTTTGTACTAGGATGATGGCAGTCTTCTGTTAAGCTGCCAGAAAGAAAAGAAAGTTGAAATTTGATTGTATTCATTTCAACAAGCATTGCCTTTTGCACAGAGAGCAATAGAGTGGGCATTTTGGGGTTTTCAAAGTTGAAAAGAGGTGAGGTAATCAGTGTTGACATGAGCCACTCTAAGTGTCATTCATCCTTTCAGCAGGTATTTGTCAGCCACCATATGCCAGGCATACTGCAGTGGAGAGAAATGGAGATGCAGCTTCCACTCTCACAGAGCGTGCCTTCTCATCAGGGATGCTAAGTAGCAAAACACATAGACACATGTAACATTCTAAGGTGTGTCTGGTAATAAGATGAAAAAGGTCCGAAAGCTCTAGCCTATTCTTGGGGAGGGATATTTTAGACAGGAGTTGATGTTGTTATTCACTCACTAAGTCGTGTCTGACTGTGACCCCATGAACTGCAGCACACCAGGCTTCCCTGTCCCTCACTATTCCCCAGAGTTTGCTCAAACTTGTGTCCATTGAGTTGGTGATACCATCCAACTGTCTTGTCATCTGTCATCCATTCTCCTTTTGCCCTTGGTCTTTCCCAGCATCAGGGTCTTTTTCAATACTTTTTTTTTAATTAAAAGAAGTTGATGAGGGAGTCTTACTTAAAATGAGAATCAGAGATGAGAAAAAGTTACTTCCCAAGGGAGTGAAGGATCAGTTGGGATGACCCCGCTAAAAAGCTGGGCAAGAGTATCTGAGGCAAGGGTGTAGCTTGTGCAGAAGTCCCCGCAGAAGAGAAAATGAGGTATTAGAGGACCCGCCTTCAGGCCTTGTACCGAAGGGGCGGGGAGTCACAGGGAAGGGGAGAGGAAGGCAGGGGCCCCATCAGATTTTAAAGGCTATGAGAAGCCACTGAAAAGTTTCAGATGGAAAGGATATGATCTAATTTAGGTTTTCGAAGGATCATCCTGGCTGTGTTTGTGTGAAGGACTGGGTGAGGGCAAAGCAGAAGTAGGGACACTGTGAGGAGGGCAAGGCAGAGAGAGAAGACAATGGAAGTGAGACAGAGAAGTGATCTAGCTGAGACCTATTTTGGGACTCAATTCCCTCACCTTTAAAATGGAATCAATAACACCTATACCTTGAGGTTGTGAGAAAAAAGGAAGGCAATGTATGCGATGGTTTATAGCAGTGTTTGACACATTGTAAATGCTCACTAAATGTTAACTATTGTTGCATAATTCTCAGACCAATTTTCAGAATGATTTGGAAAAAAAAAATAAACAAACCTCTCTTCTCTATATTGAGGACCTAGTTGGTGATGGACAGGGAGGCCTGGCGTGCTGCGATTCATGGGGTCGCAAAGAGTCGGACACGACTGAGCAACTGATCTGATCTGATCTGAAAGGGGTTCTAGTTCACAAGAATTAAAATATACGTTCTATATCCAGTCCTGTACCAGATGCTGGGGGACCCAAGAGACAGAGGAGATGTGGTTCTTACACTCAGAATAATCCAGACTTCATGGGTGGGAGTGAAGAGATGATAAGATGGGTCCTTATGAAGCAAATACATTAGTTACTTCATAAACAGGGACCAAAGATCCTTCAAAGGGCCTTTTTCTTTTATCCTTTAGCTCTTATCCTTTAGGTAAAAATCTGCCAATTGGAACCCTGATACTGGAACAGGAGCCCTGGTTTGAGTTGAATACTGTTTTCAATGGTTCCTACTTAGGCAACTGCTTCAAAACAATAATTTTGTGTAGAGAAAAGGTGCCCAGCCTTTAAGTAAACTCAACACAGATATGAATTCACCCTTCTAGTTCTGCCTTTTACGACTCCTGTTCAAGTTGGTCACTGACCGGTTACCAAGCACTGAGAGCAGTCTGCAAACTGTCGGTGGAACAAAGATGCCTCAAGGTAAAATCCTTCAGCAGAAGCGCCAAAAGAGAAATAGTATTTGTTTGGTGCCTGTCAGACCTCGTGAGGTAGGCTGTGTCCTCTGCTTCATGGTGGAGGAGACTGAGGCTGTGTGAGTTCAAGGTATCAGCCTCAGAGTGGGGCTCTGAGCCCAGGTCTGCCTACCACCAGGGTGTGGACTTTGGACCACTGCGGGCTTGTCACTCTCTTCTAGTCAACAGTCAGGACTCCTAGAAGCTGAATTTATGGCAGGTTGTTTCACCAGCAGTAGACTCCTTAACTCTGTTTTGTTGTTTTTGTATTTGGGGTTTTGTTTGTATTTTATTTAAAAATTTTATTTTATATTGGAGTATAGCTGATTAACAATGTTGTGATCATTTCGGGTGAACAGCAGAAGGACTCAGCCATACAGATATGTGTATCCATTCTCCCCCAAATTCCCCTCCCACCCAGGCTGCCACATAACACTGAGCAGAGATACCTGTGCTATACAGTTGGACCTTGTTGGTTATCATTTTCCATAGAGCAGTGTGTACATGTGCTTCTTAACTCTAATTTCAGGAGATCCTTGAATTCCTGACACTATGGAAAACCATACACATGTTTGCCTGTGTGCAGTTTCCTGGAGAGAGAGTTCATACCTTCATCAGATTCTCAAGACTGTTTAAATTTGGCTTAATCTATCAAATTTGAGATACTTGTACTTATTAAGTTAATAATCTCAATTGTGAAATATTAGTGAAGTGCTTAACAATATTTGTGTATAGATGCTCAAGCTCTGCATCATTGCTTATAAAAGAAAACACTGGAAACAGCCCCAGGTGTGAGAAATGATCAAATAAACAATGATCTATCTATACAACAGAATATCTATTGCCATTTTTTAAAATGAAGATAGATCTAAATATACTAATAAAGCATGTCCACAAAGTATAACTAAATGAAAAAAAGCAAGATGCAAAACATATCTACATGTGTTATATGGACATTTTTGTTAAAATTATGTTTACATATGTTTGTGCATGTATATGGATGTGTATATGCATAGAAAAAAATCCTAGACCATTATTCGCTAATATAATGTGAGACATGTATATAATTTAGCTTTTTTGTGGCCACATTAAATTTTAATAATATATTTTAGTTAATCTAATACATCAAAATATATTATTTCACATGTAGTCAATATAAAAATTACAAGATATTTTCATTTTTTTTGTACACTAAGTCTTTGAAATCTAGTGTGTACCTGCAGCACATTAAATTTGACTAGCCACATTGTAAGTGCTCAGTAGCCACATGTGGCTACCATACTGAACAGTGCAGATCCAGAAGCATAGACATCAAACTACAGTCTGCCTGCAATGCAGGAGACCCAGTTTTGATCCCTGGGTTGAGAAAGATCCCCTGGAGAAGGAAATGGCTACCCACTCCAGTATTATTGCCTGAAGAATTCCATGGACAGAGGAGCCTGGTAGGCTATAGTCCATGGTGTTGCAAAGAGTCAGACACGACTAAACAAGTAACACTATACTACTGTCCAGGAAGTAGAATAGAGGAGAGAGCAGAAAAGGGAGCTATATCTTCTTAATACATTTTATAATGTCTAGATTTCTTTTATTTTTTAAAATTTTAAGTTTTTATTGAATTTGTTATAATACTGCTTCTATTTCATGTTTTGTTTTTTGGCCGGGAGACATGTGGAATCTTAGCTCCTCCGCCAGGAATTGAACCCACACCCCCTGCATTGGAAGGCAAAGTCTTAACCAATGGACCCCCAGGGAAGTTCCTAGATTTTTTTATAGATAAGATTTAGTTCTTCTTAATCACATATTAATATGTGATTAAAATATTTAATCACATAAAGAACTGTTAGGAGCAGCATAGAGGTACCTGAATTTGTTCTCAAGTTCAGCCAGATATCCAGCCAGACTAGAATGTATTTGAATGTATTTTGTAATCTAGAACAAATTTTATAGATCCAGGATATGTAAATATTTACATGCTTCTGCCAAACAGATAAATCAAGCCATCAAGTGTTTATTAAAAATGTACAGCGCACTGTCAGAATGTCTGTCATCAAAAGTAATGTAAATAAATGTTGATAAGGATACGGGGAAAGGGAGCCCTAGAACACTGTTGGTGAGAATATAAATTGGTGTGACCACTATTGAAACAGTATGGAAGTTCCTCAGAAAAACTAGAGTGTTTACCATATGATCCATCTAAGCCACTCCTGGGTATAATGAAAACACTATTTCAAAAAGATATATGCACCTCAATGTTCATAGCAGCATTATTTATAAGCTAACCTAAGTATCCATAAAAGATGAATGGATAAAGAAGATGTGGTGTATATATATATATACAATGGAATACTACTCTGCCATAAAAAATAATGTATGTTGCCATTTGCAGCAATGCAGTTGGACTTAGAGGGCATTATACTATGTGAAATAAGTCAAACAGATAAAGAAAAGACAAATATTACATGATATCAGTTATATATGGAATCTGAAAAAAACAGCAAGCTAGTGAATGAAACAAAAAAGAAGCAGACTCACAGACAGAGAGAACAAACTAGTGGTTACTAGGGCTCCCCAGGTGGCACTAGTGGTAAGAATCCACCTGCCAATGCAGGAGGCATAAGAGAGGCAGGTTCCATCCCTGGGTCAGGAAGATCCCTTGGAGGAGGGCATGGCAATCCACTCCAGTTTTCTTTCCTGGAGAATCCCATGGACAGAGGAGCCTGGTGGGCTACAGTCCATCTGGTCACAAAGAGTCAGCCACAACTGAAGCGACTTCACACACACACACACACACACACACACACACAGTGGTTACCAGTGGGAAAGAGGGAGAGGCAATATTCGAGTAATGGATTAAAAGGTACAAACTATTCAGTATAAAATAAGCTACAAGAATATATTGTAGCTTAGGAATATAACCTAATGTAACTCAGGAATATAACCAATATTTTATAATAACTATAAATGGAGTGTAACCTTTAAAATTACAAATCAGTATATTGTACACCTATAACTGATATAAGATTATACATCAACTGTACATCAAGTTAAAAATGCATAGTGTGAAAAAAATCTAGTGAGAGCTAAACCCCATATGGGTTATGAAGAAGAAGGAAACACAACTCCTGCTCTTGAATTTATAATTTTGCTGGAAGAAAAGACTTATTTATGGAAAAACTAGAAAAAAAATTCAAGGCTGAATGGCATCATCAAGTAGGCAGTGTAGGGCTGACAATGTGATGGGAATTCAAAGAAATAGGAATTGTGGGAAGTGGAAGGAAAGGACGGAAGGGAAGGAGATGAGAAACAATTTCAATAGATCAGAAAGACTCCAGGTTGTCATGTAGCTGAGTGGTGATGGAAAGAGCTGGAAGGCAGATTCCAACACTTCCTATTTCTCTACCTGGTTTTTGGAGCAGCTACAGAGGCGAGAGGATAAACCAGCTTAGAGGAAAGAAGGATCCCAGCTGTGAGTTGTCAAAGAACACCAGGCAGATCGTGATGGGGTGGTCAGTATATCCGCCAACATGTGTGTGTGGTTCCCAGGATTTTGAATGACCAAAGTCATCCTGTAGCATCACATATCATGAGCACATTCTCCTAGGACTTGTTCTCTCCCTACCCCTTTAATCTGAAAATACTCTACTTAACAAGAAAGAAGAGATTCATGTGCAAAGAACCTACTCATTCTGCCTAATAATAATAATGGCTAATCATGACCAAACCCTTTCTCTCAGGGCTTTACATGTATTAACTCATTTAATCCTCACAGAGACCTTGGGTAACTGTACCAACATCATCCCATTTTATATCCTGGAAACTGAGATTCAAGAAAAATTAAATGTTTGGAATACTTCTCCAACATTTTATTACATTTTAACTTAATTTTTAAAAATAAAAATAAATTTATTTTTTCTCTAATGAATTACGATGTCACCATTATCTCATATTAATTGAAGTGTGTCACATTATGGACTTTATTTTATGCCACACTTTTATTATAAAGACTTCATAGTGTATTTAAGTATCTGAGAAGTCTAGTCTCTAAAATTTCTCTAATTTTTCAATGTTTCCCTGAATTACATGTTTACATATAAATTTGAAAATCAAAATGTATTGCTTGAAGAAAAAAAAAAAAAGAAGCATTAAATAGCTTGCTTACCCAGATTTCTACTGCCAGTAAGGGCTGAGTTGGCATTTGATATAGTCTGAGCCCAAACCAGGATTCTCCCATCACCTCTTAGTGGCTTGTTTGTTTTTTGAAGTAACATTGATTTATAACAGTATATGTTTCATGTGTACAATATTATATCCCTACTTCTGTATAACCTACAATGTGCTCACCACCAAAAGCTTACCTTCCGTCACCGTAAAGTTAATCCGCTTTACCCATCTCACTCTCTTCCCCCACTACCCATCCCTTCCCCTCTGGCAACAACTACCCTGTGTCTATGTGTTTGTTTTTGTTTGATTTTTTCATTGACTTTGTTTTGGTTTGTTTATAGCTTTTTTTATTCCACATAGGAGTGAAGTCATACAGTATTTGTCTGCATCTGTCTGAATTATTTCACTTAGCATAACACCCTCAAGGTCTATCCATGTTGTTGCAAATGGCAAGATTTCGTCTTTTGTACGGCTGAGTAGTATTCCATTGTATGTGTATCTGTGTGTGTGTACACAGCCATATCTTTTTTCCTTCTTTATCCATTCATTCGTTGATGGGCACTTAGGTTATTTCCATATCTCATGTGTTATAAATACTGCTACAATGAACATGGGGTACAAATAAATTTTTGGATTACTATTTTCATATTCTTTGCATAAATACCCAGAAGTGGAATAGCTGGATTATATGATTAGTTTCGTTTTTAATTTTTCTGAAGCACCTCCATACCTTCTTCCATAGTGGTGGCACCACCAGTACGTGAGGGTTCCCTTTTCTCCATATCCTGGCCAACACTTATTATTTGTTGTCTTTTTGATAATAGCCATTCTGACAGATGTGAACTGATATCTCACTGTGGTTTTGAATTGCATTTTCCTGACAATTAGTGATGTTAAGCCTCGTTTCACGTGCCCATTGGCCATCGGTATGTCTTCTTTGGAAAAGTGTCTGTTCAGCTTCTCTGGGCGTTTTTAATCAGATTTGCCCGCCCAGTACTCTTGACCTCTGTGCTGTTTGTTTTCCTTCCTATTGAGTGTTGAATGGGTCCCATCTTACTCTAGCAAATGAAATGGAAGTCAGCATGAGAAAACTACTCTTTCAGTTTTTCCCAACCCCCTGGGAGTTAAGAGCTTTGAGAATTTTTTTTAAGAGAGAAGTGAACTTGGTGATTTTCAGATGTTCTGACAATTAATGAATGTGTAATTTTCCCTGACGTGCTTAGAAATGCAATTTGATCTCCACATTATTCTCAGAGCATGTGAAAAGGAGGGAAATCAATCTCTTTACAAAGCTTTGACTCATTTTTGAGTCATAAGGAATATTAATGAGAACCCAGTTCCAAGGACTTCCAACCCTAAATAGTCTCAAGTTTTGAGGTTTCCTTTGCATTAGGCTGGTTCTTCTTAGATCAGGGCTCTGCTTTGTCTTGTAAGAACTTAGAAATTCAGCCCCAAACAGCCTATGAATATTATTTGCATGACTGTGTCTGGACTTGAAAACTCTGCAAGAAGCCATATTTGTCTCATCTACAAACTAAGCCCTTGGGCTTGGAAACTCTTCCACCAGTCAAAAGCTGACAAGCAAGCTTTATTGGTTTGTAAGTAAATGAAGCAACAAGCCAGTAAATAGCAGTCTGCCTCTCTTTCCCTCTGGATCCCAGCATCAGGAGGGAACTGTCCTAGTTACAGGAGCTGGTTGAGGGAAGAGGAGAGGGGATCAGTGCATGCAGGGCTCCTCACATGTGTCATTTCACCTCTACAGGGACTATACAGGGTGGGAGTTATTCTTTCCACTTGACTGATATGGAAAGTAGAAATTAAGACGGGTTGTTTTTCTGAAGTCTCCCAGCCAGCAAATAGCTCTAAAGCCTGTGTTTATTCCTCAACACCATGCTGTTTTCTAGGATGGGGAAAGCAAGCATCCAGGCTTGAATGACTGATCAAGATGTCCACTGTGTCCAGCTACGTGCTAGGTGTTGTGGTGAGGAAAAAAACAAAAATCACCTGGTCTTAGCTGATCCCAGCAGTGTTGGTACATAAGACTGTCAATCCAGAATGGTCAGATTAAGACCCATCCACAAAGTTAAGACACAAAACACAAGACCTGGAATAGCCAAAAAGAGAAAGTAACAATGATGATGTCTAACAAATTTGAGCATTTAACAAAGTTCTGAGCATTGTATATGGACTATTTCTTTTAATCCCACAACAACTGCATGAGGTTGGTGGTATTATTATCATCCTCGTTATAAAGAGGAAGAGACTGGGTCAAGGTCACTCAGCTAGGAGTGGAAAAACTGGGATTTGAACCTACTTTCTCTCTTCAGTGAATATACTTCTTGGAATTTAGAACCAGAGAGACTTTTAGTCCTTACTAGACCATTCATTCTGGCAACCCACTCCAATGTTCTTGCCTGGAGAATCCCAGGGACAGAGGAGCCTGGTGGGCTGCCGTCTATGGGGTCACACAGAGTCAGGCATGACTGACGCGACTTAGCAGCAACAGCAGCAGGCCATTCATTCATCTGATGACCTTGAGCATGTTATTTAACTTATTTTGCTTGCATCAATTCCTCTGGAAAATAAATAAATAAAACTAATAACACCGAAAAAGGGAGGGAGTGAGGAAAGAAGGAAGAGAGGGGTCACATTCTTAATCATATTAGGTAGAGAAAACAGGAACTCCTCTAGCATCCCAGCAGAATAGCAGAGGCTCCATTTCTACTCTTCAGGACCAGCTGGTGTGCTACCTCCAAAGGGAGTGCAGAAGTAAAGGCATTAGAAGGATGTGGAGTCCCCCCATCACCATGACTACCACCCCAAATACTTGACTTGCTCCCTGCAGATCAGGCTCCAGGGTGCTATTCACAAGGTAATCACCAGTGACTGTCCACAGCCATAGACAGGGCAATGGACTAGATGCAAAGTCCTCTCCTAACCTGAGCACTGCCTCAACATGTGAGCATCTGGGGCCACATGATGCCAGAAGGAAACGTCTGCTCTGCAGTTGCTCCTACATCCTTTGTACCCTTCTGGGAGTTACAGAGGCTACATATATTATCTTTACCTCGGATGATCTACCACCATAACAAATCACCTGGCCTATTTGGTTGAGAGATTTTGAGAGAAGCTGGGCCTGGCATTGTCCATTTCCCTGATCCTAGTTTGAGCTCCATGGGAGTGAACCTCGGTCCTATTTGCTGCTTTAGTCAAGTGGTAAGCACACAGCAAGGTGTGAGGGAATCAGAGGAACCAAGCTATGAACCTTGCCCTTAAGGAACTCACACTTCACTGGAGTGAGACAGGCATGTGAACATGCAATTAAAATGTAGTATATTAACAGCTATGGTTGGAGAAGGAAAGGTCCCCTGGAGAGAAACCTGACCTGTGCTTGGAAGTCAAGAAAGGCTTTGAATGAATGACACCTCAAGTGAGACTTGAAAGATGGATAAGAGACAGCCAGTTAAAGAACATGGCAAAGAGGGTTCAGGGCATAGGAACAACATATTCCTGTAGCAGGAAGGTTCTGAAACAAGAGAAATCTAGGAACAACAGGGAAAGAAAGAGCAATAATGAAGCTGAAGAAGTTGACGGTGGCCTTGATGGGCTTCCCAGGTAGCACTAGTGGTAAAAAAAAAAAAAAAAAAAAATCTGCCTACCAATGCAGGAAACACAAGAGACATGGGTTCCATCACTGGGTCGGGAAGATCCCCTGGAGGAGGAAATGGCAACCCACTCCAGTATTCTTGCCTGGAGAATTCCGTGGACAGAGGAGTTTGGTGGCCTACAGTCTGTGGGGTCCCAAAGTGAAGTGAAGTGAAAGTCGCTCAGTCATGTCTGAATCTTTACGACCCCATGGACTACACAGTCCATGGAATTCTCCAGGCCAGAATACTGGAGTGGGTAGCCTATCCCTTCTCCAGTGGATCTTCCCGAC
The DNA here is from genome assembly GCF_029407905.1 of Bubalus kerabau. NCBI lineage: Eukaryota > Metazoa > Chordata > Mammalia > Artiodactyla > Bovidae > Bubalus > Bubalus kerabau. The sequence continues at coordinate 226,046,931 of NC_073624.1, forward strand.
CCAGGAATCGAACTGAGGTCTTCTGCATTGCAGGTGGATTCTTTACCAGCTGAGCTACCACAGAAGCCCTGATCGTAAAGAGGGAAGCCACCAGGAATCTCAAAGAATCGACACAGTTGAGTGACTGAGCATGCATAACATTTATTAACCGTGTATTGTGTGAAAGGCCCTGTGCCAGTCATCTTTACGTTCATTTTATCCCCATGTGCAGTAGGTGTTACTAATATTCCCATTTTGCCAAAGAGAAAACTAGGGTTCAAATCAAGTCCATTTCTCAAGTTTACATAGTGTAAAAAGTAAAACCAGAATTTACAATCATTTCTACTAGATAGATGGGCTGTCCAAGTCTATAACTACTATTCTATGTTTTAAGAGAGCCGAGAATGGGAGAGAGAAAGAAAATAAAAGAGAGAATAAAGAAATAAGAGAGAAAAGGGTTTCCAAGTAAATGCAAATTTGTTCCTAAAAGAGTTGGCAATCAATAAGGAAATCTTAGGTCTGTAATATATTGGATTGGTTTCAGCAGGAAGCAGCCAGTTAGAAAAACATGAACTTGAACTGAAGCTGGTAGGACCACTGATGAGTCTCAGCTTCTGAACCCTTTTCTGGCCCACCTGGGTTTTTCAGAACCTGGAATGAAGCACTGCAGTCTGGGACCTTGGAGATGCCAGCTCATCCAGGCAGTGTCCTATACCTACCTTCTGCCAAATTTCTACAGGAGCACATCTGGGCCCAGGTGGCTGGGCCGGAGCCTGGGCTTGTTTTTCACGGCTCATTTGCAATGTCCTGTTCTATTCCTGGGCGCTCCATCCTTCCCAGGTGACACTGGAGCTCAGTTTTCCAACAGTCACTGTAACTCAATTGCTCTAAAAGTGCTACTCAGCATCAGTCCTTGGAACTAGTATTTTCCAACCCTTGCTCCAAGAAGGAAGGCTGAACATTGTACAGCCCTGACTTCTCTCCGATGTCTGCACGGAGCAGCTCTAGGCTGCACAGGAAGCCTCCTCCCGCAGACAGAAGATGACTCTCAGCCAGCAGTGTTGGGGAAAGGAAGGGTTTAGACACAGACCCCCCACACCAATCTGGGCTGGCAGTATGACTAGCCCCAGTCCCCACCCCCACTGCCTGCACTATTTGACTTGACAAAGCCCCCAGCTGGTCCCCTCCTGCCCAGAGGGAGAGATAAGTAAAACCATTGACCTTATAGTTCAGTCAACCCTGCAGGAGTCTGACCAAGCCTTAAATTTGAACTGAGTTCAGACTTTACACTGCGCCCGCAGCAGAGAGACCAAGGAAACAGAAGACATTTTGTCTTCATACCTGGCCCCTGCCATTCACAATCTGTGGCGTTGCTTGGGGCATCACGTCCCTTTTCTGAGGGTTGGGACAAGAGGACCTACCTCATGGACTGTTATGAGACTCAGGTGAGATGCTGCCTTAGCATGTAGTACTAACTAACCAGTAAATGTAACTTACAGCAGACACTCAATAAGGAATGAAGGGTGTTGAAAAGTTCCACACCTGCAGTGAACAATGTATACAAATACTGTGCAGCTTGAGCAAGACAGTGACATGTCACATGCATAGCAACAAAGAGCTTTCCTTTGCATGTGACAGATTTAGTAACATTTGTGGAGTTAATTGACCTGGAATATCCAGCAAGTACAACCAAGAAGCCACTCCTCTAACACTACCCGAAGAGGGATTATTAATAAATGTAGGATGCAAGAGGCTGGGCTTCATCCTCATACTCCAGCACCTGTTTATCAGCAGGCAATGCCTCCTCTCTGAGCTTCAGATTTCTTTGCCTGTAAAACATCAGTAATAACTGCCTCAGGACTTCCCTGGCAGACTAGCAGTTAAGACCCCATACTGCCAATGCAGGGGGCACAGGTTCAATTCTTGGTTGGGGAACATAAGATACCACATGCTGCACAGCACAGCCAAAAAAAAAAAATGCCTAATAGGCTGGTTGTCAAGATTGAATGAGATATTGCATCTAAAGGTGCTTTAGTCTGGTTGCTGATCCACAGTAAACACTCGATGATAAATAATGACTTTCATTCACTCTTTTACAGACTGAGTTAAGAAGGGAAAACAAAAGGGGATTTATCCATTGACATGCACTTACCTAAAGATGAAAATGACTAACTGCTTAGAAACCACCGTGCTGCAGTTTCACTCCCCAAATTGAGAGAAAGATTGCCTCATTCATGCCCGACTGGGAATTTGAATAGTCTTGTTCTAACTGGAAAAGTCAATGAGAAGTGAAAGATATTAGTCACTGACTGATAAAGTATCTGAGCTGGATAGACTCTTAGACCAAACTGAGCAGAAGTGATATCGCCACTGTAACCCAGTCAGCCCAGGCAAGCCCAGGACATCAAAGAGAAGCGCACACGCCTCGGCCATCCAGTTGACAGCTAGGCTCTCCAGCCAGTCCTCCCTGTGGTTCTCTAAGCTCAGGTCATTTGAAACCATGTAGAGCTGACCCACTGGGTGATCCTGGGCAAGTCCTGTCGTCTCAGTTAGTGTTTAATAATAGAGCGTGTTAGAACAGAAAGTCACTCAACGACTCACCTGCTCACCATGGTGCAGAGTCTGGCACGTACCCTTTTGTCTATACACACACTGCGCAGGGCAAGAACTCGTTACAGAGAAGTGCATTCATGTCATAAGAGCAGCACATGACTGGACCAACCCACACCCTCATCTCAGTGACAGATGAGAAAACTGAGGTTTAGTGAACATCTGATGAACAATTAGAGGTCAAGCAATGGGTGAATGGAAGCCAGAACCCAAGTTTTGTTTTTGTTTTTAATTTGGCTGCAGCAGGTCTCAGTTGCAGCATGCAGGATCTTTAGCGAACTCTTAGCATTCGAACTCTCAGCTGTGGCATATGGGATCTAGTTCCCTGACCAGGGATTGAACCAGGCCCCCTGCTTTGGGAGCTTGAGGTCTTAGCCACCAGAACAGCAGAGAAGTCCCTCAGGTCTTCTGATTGCTAGCCCAGAGCTGTTTTTCTCAGGTCAAACTACCTCCCGCACCCACTATAATAAAAGAGAAGACAAGGTAGCTAATGGTTGCTGGTCACCTATACTTTGTTCTGACATATATGTTTATTATTTTTCCACAGACTCAAGGAAGGGAATTAACAGCTATTGAATACCAACTATACACTATAGATGCCTTACATACATTGAAGTCTCATCATACACCTCATCTTTTATATGTAGAATCTAAAAAGAAATAATATAAATGAACTTATACAACAGAAAGCAATTCCAGACTTATAAACAAACTTATGGTTGACAGAGGAAGGGATAGTTAGGGAGTTTGGGATTGACATGTACACACTGCTATATTTAAAATGGATAACCAACAAGGTCCTACTGTACAGCACAGGGAACTCTGCTCAATGTTATGTGGCCACCTGGATGGGAGGGGCATTTAGGGGAGAATTGATTCATGCACATGTATGGCTGAATTTCTTCGCTGTTTACCTGAAACTATCGCAACATTATTAATCGGCTATACCACAATACAAGATAAAAAGTTCAAAAGGAAAAAAAGTCTCATCATACACCCACAGTAATAAAAGATAGCATTTATTGATTAAAGATAGCCAGGTGCCATTCTAGGAGATTTTTTTTTTGGCCGCACCTTGCAGCTTGTGGAGTCTTAGTTCCCCAACCAGATATTGAACGCAAGCCAGGCCCTCAGCAGTGAAAGTGTGGAGTCCTATCTCCTGGACCACCAGGGAGTTTCTTCTAGGAGCTTTATGTGTATTTGCACATGGAACCCAGCCAAAGAGGTATCATGCAGGCTGAATCCAACCTCTGCTTATCCAACCTTGACATTTGACCATATCAGCTACTTGGCAGGAGGGCAGGCCTCTGAACGCAACTTACCTGCCCAAACATACACACAGGCACATGTGGATATGTGGTGCAGGGGTCTTGACAGCATCTCCACGTGGCTAGTGCTGTTACCATTCACTTGCAGAGATGCCACAGCTAGGTAGTGGGGTTGAGGCAGGACTTGAAACCAGGAACTCTGACCCTTGTCTCATATGTGGGCTTCGTGAGAGGCAGGTTGAGACAGGAGCTCTAATACATCTTCAGGACAGAAATTCTGACTGTTTTACTGACGTAGCCCCAGTGTCCAAAAATGTATCAGCATGCACAAAAACACTCAGTAAATCTCGTGGACTGATTGACCCCCATTTTACAGATGAGGAAACCAAGTGTCAAAGAGGCTAAATGACTTGCTTTAAGTGACACAGAGAGTCAGAGATAGAGCTGGGATTTGAATGCAAGTCGCTCTGACTCTAAAGCCCCTGTTCTTTCCACAGTAGCATTCTGTAATTCATAAGCATTTGCTGAGTGTATTGAACTCTATGTACTCAGGAATATGGAGCTACAAAGATTAATAAGATTTAGTGCCTACCAAGAAATTGGAATCCCAACTGCCGGCAAGAATTCTTATTCCCCGAAAAAGGATAGAGATATGTTTATGTATGGCTAGGTCACCTTGCTGTACACCTGAGATTAACACAACATTGTAAATCAACTATACTCCAATATAAAATTTAAAAATTAAAGAATTCATATTCCTAGATTCACGTCCCCCAATTTCTTAATTCAAAGCAGATCCAAATGGTATAACCCCACAGTACATTTTAAGGCAAGAGAGTTTGCCAAGCCCAGGATTGCAAAAGTGGCCCACTCAGTCCATCGGCCACATCTATTTCCTTCTCTGCACAATTGGCTGGGATGTCCACAGAAGACTGTTGCCGGGAGAATGGATTAAATCTGTGCAAACCTGGGGCAGCCAGATCCACATCCCAGTTCCTCTATATTCCTTTGAAATGATGTCCACAGGTGACTTTTTATATATATCTCCATGCCCTCTTTTTTTTTTTCAAGATTTTTTTTAATGCAGACCATTTTTAAAGTCTTTATTGAATTTGTTACAGTATTGCTTCTGTTATTAATGTTCTGATTTTTTAGAGTGAGGCATGTGTGAGATCTTAGCTCCCCAGCCAAGGATCAAACCCAAACCCCCTGCATTGGAAGGCAAAGTTTTAACCACTGTTCCACTAGAAAAGTCCCTCAGTGCTCTTTTGCTTTCTCCCCATTTACCAAAAAAAAAAAATGAGATACTTAAGTCAGAACATTAGGTTAGGAAAGTTATGCTGTTCTAAAAGCAGCAATCACGTTCTGATTAGGAACATTAATTCAGGATTTGCCTCATTTGCCTTCCTGGTTTTGTGTTCTATCATATTTAAGAGGCAGAAAGTGGTTAGAAGAGAAGGGTGGTTTAACAAAATATCTCTAAATTCGTTAGTTGAATTCCACAGGGCTGTGTGAGCAATCTCTTAATAATCCTACATCAATATGAGAGAAGTTGTAACTAGCTCACTTGGTGTAATTATAGGGCAGCTCACTTTCTGCCAGGCTTTAAAGATAGACTTTCAAATGTTCCTTTTTTTTTTGATTTGCCTCCCGCTGTGTGTGCGGAGCAGCTCAGGCTCCTGGGATACCAGCCAGAGCTAAATGGGGCCAACCGCAGAGAGAGGCACCAAGATTTGGTTCCTGTCTCCTTCTGCTCAGACTGCTGAGAGGATAAACCTCTTGCCAAAATGGTCTCCTGTAGAAAGCTCTGGAGCTGGAACCAGTATGGAAGTTCTCCCATCTTTTGATCAGAGAAGAGTTGGTCAAACCACTAGGATGATTGCAAGATATACAGCACAAAGCTTTAGAGTTTGTGCCAGAACCGTAGTTCCCCACGAGTGGTCCCCAGACCAGCAGCATCAGCATCACCTGGGAACTGGTTAGCAATGCAAATTATTGCACCCCACCCCAATATACATAAGAAATTCTGAGATCACCAGCACTCTGTGCTTCAACAAGCCCTTCAGGTGAATCTCAGGTGCCCTAAAATTTGAGAACCTCGTCTCTAGGGACATGATATTGAAGAGCATGATCCTACTAGCTTTGTCCAGGAGATGAGAATTCTCACTTGTAAGGAGAGATTTACTCAAACAAACCATATCTAAACATTAAGATCTTTGGAGCTGAGTAGAGCAGTTCTCAAATCCAGGCTCTGCCTTTTACCAGCCACAGGGTTTAGACACAAGTGATTTAACTGCTCTGAGTGATAGGGTGCTGGTAAATGTTTAACGAACGGCTCAGTGGGAATGTAGTGTTTGCTGATTTCCATGGTATAAATACTCCCATCTCAGCTAATTTCAAGCTACCTTCATGATGGTCAACCAACTCAAAAAATTCGTGAAAATTTAACAATTAGCTCTCATAAACCCATACAAGCTGGTGCCAGCACACCACTGCCTCTAAGACTCAGTTTTCTCATCTGTCAAAAAGATGAATTTAGTATTTACCTTGTAGATTTGTTGAAATGCTGAAGAAAGACAATAATGAGATACTTATATGTGCAGGCACTTAATATGCCTTATGTCACTGAATTCTCATAACCATGAGTTGGGTACTATTTTCCTTTCTATTTTATTTATGAGGAAACAGCTGAAGTGTCCATGGTCCCACACTTAGCAAGTGGGAGAATCTGAGCTTGACTGCAGAGCCTGTAGGTGAGAGACATGTGTATAGACTTCTTAGCACCATGCTAGGCACAGGATGCCACTCAGTAACTGGTAGCTATTATCACCATAAAAATGAACTTTTTTTTTTTTTTGGCTGTGCTGCACAGATGTGGGATTTTAGTTCCCTGGCCAGGGATTGAACACATGCCCCCTTGCACTGGAAACACGGAGTCTTAACCACTGAACCACTGAACTTAACCAAAGAAACTTCTCGGTCACAGACGCTGCATTCATTTTCTTCTGGGAGGAAGGGCCGGTGTCAGTGCATTCAGGCTGCTGTAGCAAAGACCACAGACCAGGTAGCTTATAAACCACAGAAATGTCTTTCCCACAGTTCTAGAGGCTGGGAAGTTTACAGTCAAGGCACCAGCATGATCTTGTTCTGGTGAGAGCCATCTTCCTGGTTCACAGTTCATGTCTTCTCCCTTCTGTCCTCATATGGCAGAAGAGCTAGGGAGTTCTGTGGAGTCGTTTTTACAAAAACACTAATCTTGTTTATGAAGGCTCCATCTTCATGACCTAAGGACCTTGCTAAGCCCCACATCCTAATTCTATCATCTTTGGGGGTTAGGATTTTTAACATAAAAATTTTCGAGGGACACAACATTCAGACCAGAGCAGCCAGGTTGTCTGATGGAAAAGCCAGCTGTGTATTATTCATGGTACTTATTTAAGCTCCTCCCCTCCCCAATTTTGTATAGTTTTCCCCCAGGCTTTTTCTGTGCTTACACACTGATAAAATATATATACCTACACATGTGTGGGCTTCCCTGTGGCTCAGTGGCAAAAGAATTCGCCTGCCAACAGAGGAGATGCAAGTTCAGTTCCTAAGTTGCCAAGATCCCCTGGAGGAGATGGCAACCCACTCCAATATTCTTGCCTGGGAAATCCCATGGACAGAGGAGCCTAGGGGTCTACATCCATGGGGTTGCAAAAGATTCAGACACAACTTAGTGACTAAACAGCAGCAAATATGTAGTTTTCTATCGGATCATAGTACACATATGTACACACAGTACACACATTTTTTTTTTTTTTTGCAGTTTTCTTTTCTTTTTAACCTAAAAACATATCATGGACATCTTTCTGATGGTGGTCCATACCAGTTTATTGCATCCTCTCTCAAGCTGTTTAGCACTCCTCACTGGCTACATGCCAGCATTTATTTAACCACTTCATGACTGAAGGACATTTAGACTATTTCCAATTCTTCACTCTTATAAATTATTCCCCACTCCATAATCTTTTATAAACTCTTGCATATGTCTGAAGGAAAAATTCCTAGAACTAGGATTTCTGGGTTAAAAAAAAAACAACACCCAGTTTAAATCTTGATCAGTGTATCCAAATTGACTTTTCAATGTGAAATTGAGAAGGTATTCAAAAAGAAAGTGCCTCATGTAAAGGTGCACAATATTGCTCATTATCAGAGAAATGCAAATCAAAACAACAATGAGGTACCACCTCACACCAGTCAGAATGGCGATCATCAAAAATTCTGAAAACTATAAATGCTAGAGAGAGTGTGGAGAAAAGGGAACCCCTACATTGTTGGTGGGATTTTAAGTTGGTACTATGGAGAACAGTATAGAGGTTCCTCAGAAAACTAAAAATAGAGCTACCATATGATCCAGCAATCCGATTTCTTGGCATATGTCCAGACAAGATTCTAATTTAAAAAGATACATGTACCCCTGTGTCCATAGCAGCACTATTCACAATAGTCAAGACATGGAAACAACCTAAATGTCCACCAACAGGTGAACAGAGAAGATGTGGTGCACACACGCAACGAAATACTGCTCAGCCATAAAAAAGAATGAAATAACGCCGTTTGCCACAACACGGATCCAACTAGGGATTATCATAGTAAGTGAAGTCAGAAAGAGAAAAACAAATACCATATAGTATCACTTATATGTGGAATCTAAAATATGACACAAATGAACCTATCTATGGAACAGAAACAGACTCATGGGCATAGAGAACAGGCTTGTGGTTGCCAAGGGGGAGGGTTGGAGGAGAAATGGAGTGGGGATATGGGGTCAGCACATGGAAGCTATTATATGGAGGACAGATAAACAACAAGGTTCTGCTCTATAGCACAGAGAACTATATTCAATATCCCATGATAGACCATCATGGAAAAAATATAAAAAAGAATGTATATGTATGTATGTTTATATATATATATATATGTATGTATGTATATATAACTGAATCACTTTGCTGTTTAGACCTCTAAAAGTTTTTATTATGAAAGTTTCTTAATACAAAAACCACAAAATAATAATTCTGAACTGCTGTGTAGCTATCACTTGGCTTCCATGATTATCCAGTCTTATTTCATTTATACCCTGCTTTCCCCTCCCACTAGATTAAATTGAGATCAAACTCATGTATCATCTTCTATTATCTGTGTGCATCTCAATAGGTACCTTTAAAAGATAAGGATTCTTTTTTGTAAACATAACCTCAATACCATTATCACATCTAAAAATTCTTTGGTATCATCAAAAATCCAATTAGTGTTCAGATTTCCCCAATTGTCTCAGAAGTTGTTTTTAATTTATTTATTTGTAATTGAAGGATAACTGTGTTACAATATTCTGTTGGTTTCTGTCATATATCAACATGAATCAGCCATAGGTATATGTGTCCCCCCCCTCTTGAACGTCTCTCCCCCTTCCCACCCCATTCCACCCCTCTATGTTGTCACAGAGCACTGGGTTGAGCTCCTTGTGTCTCAGAAGTTTTTAATGATTGTGTTGTTTGAATCAGGATCCACCAATGACCACACATTACCACTTGATTGACTTACTTCTTACATGTCTTTTGATCTCTCTATGTCACACACACACACACACAACACTCTCTCTTCTCTCTCATTAGAGGAATTTGGTCATCTGTCTTATAGTTTCCCACTTTTTGAATTTTTCTTATTGCATCCTTGTTGTGTCATTTAATATGTTCTTCAGTTCTTTGTATTTCTCACTCTCTCTCTCTCTTTTTTTTTTTTGGCCGCACCACGCAGCTTGTGGGATCCTAATTCCTCAACCAGGATCGAGATTGTGCCCTCCTCGGTGAAGCGCAGAGTCCTAACCACTGGACCACCAGGGAATTCCCCTTTCTGTATTTCTTTTAGCTGTTATATCCAGAGCTGTGCTGTCCAGTATAATAGCCACTAGCCACAGGTAGCTATTTACATTTATATGAATTAAAAATAAATAAAATCTAAAATCCAGTTCCTCCTTCACAATAGCCATATGCGAGTGCTCAGTAATCATGTGTGGCTGGTGGATACTGTATTAGACAGTACAGAATAGCACCTTTCCATCATCACAGGCAGCCGTTTAGACAGAATGCTTCTAGAGACATCATCATATCCTCTATGACTGTTTAATTATTTTTTCCTCATTTGTGCTCAAGATCAAAGATGACCACCCCAAAGCTTGCATTACTAGGCAGGCTTAGGTAATATAAGAGAAGTCACTCACATGTGCCAGACCACCCCTACCTGTTTTAAGTGGCAGCCACCTGTGTTTCCAGACAATGATCATAAGTTTGCAATGAGACATGTAGCTACGTATGAGATTCTGTGATGCTAAAAGGTCAGCAGCTCCCAGCGCACTAGCAGCCCAGACCCTCCCCTGCCTCCTCAGAGGGAAATTGAGGGAATCAGCGCTAACCTGGAAGGCTCAGGCTTGCAGCTATAGGGCATGCTGGTTCCAGAATACGCCCAACCATTCCTCCTTTCCCAGAGGGGCAGGTGCTTCTGTCTGGAAACTTCTTCCTGCCTTGGGTCTTTGTCTTGGCATGTGTGTAATAAGCACATTCCAGAGCACACCGAACAGGTTTCTCAGCTTGTTTCAGTGACATTTGGCAGAGCCCGGGGCGGGGAGGGGGCCCACCACGAGGCAGGGGAGGGGAGCGGCTCCTATGGAGATGAGCAGGCTGGCTGGCTGTGCATTCTAGCAGAAACCCCATGCCAGAATCCTGAGAAAACCTCAACCAATCTATGAGAAAAGGGATTCTCTGGGGATCCTGATAGGAAATAGCCTAGAAAGCAGAGCATGCTGTGAGTGTAGGCTTAGAAGACCATCATTCATGGGTTCATTCATTCTCAAAATACTTATTGGCCATAGACTGTGTTTGGCACTAGGATCAATGAATTCAGTAAAAGTTTCTGCCCTCAGTGTGGGATGGACAAGCACACACTGCTATATTTAAAATGGATAACCAACAAGGACCTACTGGACAGCACAGGGAAGTCTGCTCAATACTATGTAACTACCTAAATGGGAAAAGAATTTGAAAAAGAAAAGACACAAGTCTAAGTGAATCACTTTATTGTACGCCTGAAACTATCACAGCATTTTTAATCAATGGTACTCCAATATAAAACAAAAAATTAAAAAAAAGTGTCTGCCTTCACCAAATTTACAGTCTTGGAGGAGGCAGATCCATAAACAAGCCGTTTGAACAACCCCGTGATGGCGGTGGTAGTAGGGAGTGTCATTAAAGTACCTGGAAGAGATGCCTGCCCCTGATGTGGACTTTCAGGGGCACACTGTTTAAGCTGAGACCTAAAAGTGAAGTAGCAATTGGGCAGGAGAAGAAGAGGGGGGAATGCTGAAAGAACATCCTGGAAGAACATTAGAAGTAAGTGTGCATGAGGCATTGGTAGCACAGGAAGATGCATGGTTGGGCCGCAGTGGTCAGTGTGAGAGGAGAATGACCAGGGTGAAGAGTGGAGAGACAGGGACTGAGCAAATCCCAGCTTTGGGAGCTGAGGCAGTCCTAGCTTCCTGTGCCTCGATTTCTTCCTCCACCAAATAAGCATGACTCTAACCATGCAGCATGATGGTTAGAGCCCAGTGACCTAACAGATGCAGAAGTACTTTATCACCCATATCCTAAAGTCCCAGTTGCAGAAAGACAACTGGACTGGTCTGCACAGTCTTTCACCCCTGGAGCCAGTGTGAATTAGAGAGCTATGTCACAGCATCAGGCTATGTCATGGCATTTAACTCAGCTCCTCTGGGCCCATGAAAGGCAATAACACATGTCTCCTGTCTTCCCAACTCCATGTTCAGTGACGCCAGGTTGGTAGCCCAGGTAGGGCATTTACATAATGGAAATTGGCAAACACTACAAATCAGAGCCATCTTTTCCCCTTTGTTGGAGAGCTTGTTAACCAGCACACCACCAAGATGAGGAGGAAAGAGATAGGAAGAGGAGGAACCCTGAGGCAGCATTTATCAAGGAATGTCCATCCACAATAAGAAAGATTCTTCACAGAGTGGGTCTCTCATTTTTTTTCTGCCATCTGAAGCAGGCCCACCCAAAGCCAGCCCTCAGGGAAGAGAACAGCAGGGCTACTCTTTCATGCCAACCTGCTCTCAGACATGCATGAGGAGTGCCAGTGACACCCGGGTCACAGGGCTGGGACTGGAGCCTCTCAGATCAACAGCTGCTGGGAGCCGCTGTCTTTGGCTCATGTGGCCAGTGAGAAATTGGACTTCAATGTTCTGAATAGGCAGAAAAAGATACCTCCTTGCTCCCTTCTGCTCCCTTTCCTGGGGCTGCCAGCTGGCATTTTTTGTCACTCATCATGGCTTCCTGCAGTGGAGATTAGACCCTTGATGAAAAGGACGTGTGGGCAAGAAAAAGTCTTCAGCAGTAGGAGGCTCCAAGGCAGGTATACATTGGCAAAATGGGGACGCAGACATAGCTCAAAGCACATTTCAAGTAATGGGGCCTTTTTTTAAGGATGACCTAGAGAAATACTGTTTTTATCTGTGGCTAGCATGCCTGAATACTCTTCAATCCTGGGAAAATAACTAGTTGGGCCTGCTAGAATTTTATGGCAGGAGCAGAGACGGCAAAATATCAAAGTTGAAGTTGAATTTAAGTGACAATGGTGTGGCTTAACATTCATTCTTTCATTCATTCAACAGATGCTTTCATTCAACAAATATAAGTATTGAGTTACTAGGTGCCTCTAGAATGTAAGTCCCGTAAATGCAGAGACAGCATCTGTCTAACATACTGTAGGTTTTCAGTACATTTGTGTTGAATAATAAGTCAATGGCATTGCTTTGTCAGGTGTTACTGCTTTGTACACACCATGTTGCTTCAGTCATGTCCGACTCTTTGTGACTCTGTGCACAGTAGCCTGCCAGGCTCTTCTATTCATGAAATTCTCTAGGCAAGAATACTCGAGTGGGTTGTCATGCCTTTCTCCAGGGGATCTTCCTAACCCAGGGATCAAACCTGCCTCTCTTTACATCTACTGCATTGGCAGGAGGGTTCTTTACCTCTGGTGACACCTGGGAAGCCCAAGAGGAGTATAAAGATGGAGAAATTGTAGACCGTGCTGAGGCAGAGTTCAAATCTGGTGGACAGGCAGACAGGTAAACCAGCAGTTACAAAACAAGGTGATGAGTGTTGTGGCAGGGGAAGTGTGGGGCGCAGTGGCTCACAGAAGGCTCAACTCAACTTTGTGGGAAGAGACAGCAAAGGCTTCCCAAAGACCGAGATGCAGAAGACAGAGACTCCATGCCAAAGATATTGGCATCTATTTGATAAGACCTTATGGAAAAAAACAACCATCCATGTATTCTGCAACATCTCATATTCCTAGGAAGACTACAAACTTTATCTTATTGGGAATATGGTTGCAAATAACTGCTGGACTACTTCTATGGCTTAGCCCTCAGAAGCAGTTTCTATTTCTCAGGGACTTTCAGAGGATTTCCCTAAATTCAAGCTTCCCACTCCAATGATCCAGGGCCCAGTGTGACAGACGACTTGCGGGTCTTTAGTATTTCTCTGATGTCCAGTCACTCACTCCTAACATCAGGTCCAGCTCTGTAGGCAAGCAGGGTACTCTCCTCTAAGGTCACATCTGTTCCATTTGATGAAAAGGAGAGGGATGCTGTGAATTTTGATTTCAAAGAGGCAGACACGACTGCAGAGATGCAGAAGGTCCTGGTGGTGACAGTCTTGTCTCAGGGACAGCTGAACTGAGAGGGGAGATTTCTAACTTCCAGGGCTTTCTATTTTCAGCAAAGGCCATGCAGACGTTTTCTTTGGGTATCACCAGATTAAGATACCAGTAAGTCTGAGTGGGCACACATACGCAAAAACACCCGAGGCTGAAAGGAGGGAGACTAAGAAGTAAAGCATTTGAAACCCAGATGTAACTTTTGAACAGCAGAAGGTAAGCCCAGCCACTTCAGCTCTGCTTGCCAAAGTCACTTTCCCTGAGGGTCTGGGGCATCCCAGATCCTTCATCCCTCATCACACCCTGTCCCATGTGGCACCTTTGCTCAGCAGCCATTCTCCGGAGGAACGCATACACGAGAGCAGAGAGAGTGCTGGGATAAAGCGCCTCTGCCCAGGACTCTTCAATGGCTAGCAGCATTTTGCCAATTTGGTTTTGTCTCATCCATTGCCCTATTTCTGGTATATTCTGGTATATTCTAAAGTAGTTCCTCTAACAGGGAACTCTGCTCAATGTCATATGGCAGCCCGAATGGGAAGGAGTTTGGGGGATAATGTATATGGATATATGTATGGCTGAGTCCCTTTGCTGTCCACCTGAAACTATCACAATATTGTTAATTGGCCATACTCCAATACAAAATTAAAAGTTTACTAAAAAAAGAGATCTTTTTTATTAAAAATTAAAAAATAGAGATCCTCCTGGGGCTTTAATCATCTACTTAATTTCCCATTATCATGAGCATTGGAAGGAAAGGTAAAATTCACCTTCTTCGCTTTGCAGTTAAGGAAACTGAGGCCCAGAGAGGTTCAGTGCTTCGAGGACCAAGTCTATACATATCTTGGGGCCACCTCCAGTGCTCAGACCCGATGGCTCCTTGATCAGAAACTCTGTGCTGTTTAAGTGCGTCATTCCTCCTTCCACTCCAGAAACCTCCACGCAGAGGTGAAAGGATAGAAAGAACTTGGGGGAGAAAGCCAGTGTACATGCGAGCAGAGCTTCCCCCAGGGGGAGAAGTGGCGGTGACGGTGGGAGGGTCATTTGACTCATCTTTCCTCCCTGTGTGTGGCTTGGGCTCAGTTTCTCAAACCATATGGAAAGACACTCCAGCACCACACCCACAGGAAAAGCTCTCTAGGGGACTGGGAAAAATGAGTGAGGGCAGAAGGACCCCCAGAATGGGTGAGGTGGCTCCTCCCTTTGTCCTTCAAGCTCCCACACACCTCCAGCCCTTCCTTCAGGGTTCCCTGTGCCCTCCTGGAAGAAGACAAGGTCACCAGCAGCTTCAGGATCAGACACCCCACTCATTTCAAAAGCAACCCCAAGCTGTGTATCAAAAACCAGCTGATGGCAGGAGCCAGGGTTATGGCTATGAATGTGTCAGGGATTACTTCCTGTGCCGGGGGGATGAAATCACCTCCAAAGCAATCTCAGAGAAATGTTTGGAAGGAAAAATGAAAGCATGCTAATAGTGACCCTGAAAAGAGGCTGCTGGTTGTGAGTGGTTCTATCTCTGACCACTGGTGTGAACTCCTGCTTTCTTCCCCTTTTCCTGCTTTGCTGTGCTGTGCTTAGTCACTCAGTCCTGTCTGATTCTTTGCAACCCCATGGACTATAGCCTGCCAGGCTCCTCTGTCCATGGGGATTCTCCAGGCAAGAATACTGGAGTGGATTGTCGTGCCCTCCTCCAGGGGATTTTCCCAACCCAGGAATTGAACCAGGGTCTCCTGCATTGCAGGCAGATTCTTTACCAGCTGAGCTACCAGGAAGCCCTTTCCTGCTATCAGTTCAGTTCAGTCACTCAGTCATGTCTGACTCTTTGTGACCCCATGGACTGCAGCACACCAGACTTCCCTGTCCATCACCAACTCCCAGAGCTTGCTCAAATTCATGTCCATTGAGTCGGTGATGCCATCCAACCATCTCATCCTCTGTCATCCCCTTCTGCTCCCACCTTCAATCTTTCCCAGCATCAGGGTCTTTTCCAAGGAGTCAGTTCTTCGCATCAGGTGGCCAAAGTATTGGAGTTTCAGCTTCAGCATCAGTCCTTCCAGTGAATATTCAGGACTGATTTCCTTTAGGACTGACTGGTTGGGTCTCCTTGCAGTCCAAGGGACTCTCAAGAGTCTTTTCCAACACCACAATTTAAAAGCATCAATTCTTCAGCATTCAGCTTTCTTTATAGTCCAGCTCTCACATCCATACATGACTACTGGAAAAACCATAGCTTTGACTTGACGGACCTTTGTCAGCAAAGTAATGTCTCTGCTTTCTAATAAGCTCTCTAGGTTGGTCATAGCTTTTCTTCCAAGGAGCAAGCATCTTTTAATTTCATGGCTGCAGTCACCATCTGCAGTGATTTTGAGTGTAGCAGTGTGTGCAGGAGACCTTTTGAAGGAAGTCGCCATTATCTTCATTACCTCCACCATAGTTTGATCTCAAGTCAAACAACAGAAAGGGAACACAGCCCTGCCCATCAACAGAAAATTGGATTAAAGATTTACTGAGAATGGTCCTGCCCATTAGAACAAGACCCAGTTTCCCCCACAGTTAGTCTCTCCCATCGGGAAGCTTCCATAAGAAAAAAAAAAAGAAAGACAAAAAAGAAAAAAAAAAAAAAAAGAAGCGTCCATAAGCCTCTTATCCTTATGGACAGAATGAAAACCACAATCACAGAAAACTAATCAAACTAATCCAGGGATCAAACCCAGGTCTCCCATATTGCAGGTGAATTCTTTACCAGCTGAGCCACAAGAGAAGCCCAAGAATATTAGAGTGGGTAGCCTATCCCTTGTCCAGGAGATCTTCCCAACCCAGGAATCAAACCAGGCCCTCCTGCATTGCAGGTGGATTCTTTACCAACTGAGCTATCAGGGAAGTCCCCATATGGACCACAGCCTTGTCTAACTCAATGAAACTATGAGCCTTCCTGTAGGGCCACTCAAGACAGATGATTCATTGTGGAGAGTTCTGACAAAATGTGGTCCACTGGAGAAGGGAATGGCAAACCACTTCAGTATTCTTGACTTGAGAACCCCATGAACAGTATAAAAAGGCAAAAAGATAGGACACTGAAAGATGAACTCCCCGGGTCGGTAGGTGCCCAGTATGCTACTGGAGATCAGTGGAGAAATAACTCCAGAAAGAATGAAGAGATGGAGCCAAAGTGAAAACAATACCCAGTTGTGGATGTGACTGGTGATGAAAGTAAAGTCTGATGCTGTAAAGAGCAGTATTGCATAGGAACCTGGAATGTTAGGTCCATGAATCAAGGTAAATCAGAAGTGGTCAAAGAGGAGATGGCAAGAGTGAACATCAACATTTTAGGAATCAGTGACCTAAAATGGACTGGAATGGGTGAATATAATTTAATTCCTGCTTTAGGACCCCTGATAACTCAGGAAGGAGGCAGGAGGGACCAGGGGAAAGAAGGCTGGCATGTTCCGGGTGCCTTATTGATATTTGATTCAGGGGGAAGGAAGAAATGCCATGTCCACTGACTCACAGTGGCTGGAGATAAAGAAGGCACATGTGGGTCTGTGCCCTTCCAGCTCTCTTCCCAGAAGCAGGAGAGGCCTGAGACAGAAGACTTCAGGGAAAGAGGAGAGAGATATATGACAGAAGTCGCAGGACAGAAGAGACTTTTTTAAATTGGAAGATAATTGCTTTACAATGGAGATGTTTAGTTATAGAACCAATAATAAGAACCTTCCTTGCACTGGTTCTCCTTCTATTCCTCAGGTTCTCTCGCCTCCCTATTCTCCTCTATAGCACTCCAACTTCTAGTTATATACATAATTGTTTACTTAAGTTTGATCGTTGTTTCCCCCTACAACTAGACAACACCTGGCATAGTTGGCACTCAAAAATGCTTAAGGGCTTCCCTGGTGGCCCAGTGGCTAAGACTCTGTGCTCCCAATACAAGGAGCCCAGGTTCGATCCCTGATCAGGAAACTGGATCCCACATGCTGCAACTAAGTGTTTGCATGTCGCAACTGAGAGTTCACAAGCCACAGCTGAAAGATTCCATGTGCCACAACTAAGAGCTTGTGTAACCAAAGAAAGATTTTTTAAAAATACTTATTGATATCCATCCAGCAGATGAATGGATAAGAAAGCTGTGGTACATATACACAATGGAGTATTACTCAGCCATTAAAAAGAATGCATTTGAATCAGTTCTAATGAGGTGGATGAAACTGGAGCCTATTATACAGAGTGAAGTAAGCCAGAAAGAAAAACACCAATACAGTATACTAACGCATATATATGGAATTTAGAAAGATGGTAACAATAACCCTGTATATGAGACAGCAAAAGAGACACTGATGTATAGAACAGTCTTTTGGACTCTGTGGGAGAGGGAGAGGGTGGGATGATTTTGGAGAATGGCATTGAAATATGTATAATATCATATATGAAACGAGTCGCCAGTCCAGGTTTGATGCATGATACTGGATGCTTGGGGCTGGTGCACTGGGACGACCTAGAGGGATGGTATGAGGAGGGAGGAGGGAGAAGGTTCAGGATGGAGAACACATGTATACCTGTGGCAGATTCATTTTGATATATGGCAAAACCAATACAATATTGTAAAGTTAAATAAAATTAAATTTTAAAAAAAAATCAAATAAATAAAAAGAAAAAAAATACTTATTGAAAGAAAGAGTGAGACATAGGGCTGGAAAAGTCAGTCCAGAAGGTATAACAGCAAGCTCATTACTCTCCTCTCCTCCTTTGGGCAAAAAATATCTAAGCAATTCTATTTTAATACTTCTTATTTGCTAAGAATTTTACTAAGTATTCTGTGTAATTTATCTCATTAGTCTTCTCAGCAAACCCTTGAGAAAGTGTGTTCAGGGTCCCCAAGAATCCCCAGGATTCAGTGATTCCCTAGATGGGCTCACAGAACTGAGCAAATCTGTTATACATAGCCCACCAGGCTCCTCTGTCCGTGGGATTTCCCAGGCAAGAATACTGGAGTGGGTGGCCATTCCCTTCTCCAGGGGAATCTTCCCAATCAGGCATCGAACCTGGGTCTCCTGCATTGCAGTCATATTCTTTTCCATCTAAGCCATCAGAGAACCCCGTTATATGCAGTTACAGTTTATTACAGTGAAAGGATACCGAATAAAGTCAGAAACAAAAAAAGAAAAGAAAAGAAAAGCACAAAGAATAGAATGCGGGAGAGACCTGGCACAGCTTTTAGTCATCCTCTCCCAGATGAGTTTCACAGACAGCACTTATTTCTCCCTGTAACAGTGCATGACCACACACATGAAGTATTGCCAACCAAGGAAGTTTGCCCAAGACTCGATGTCCAGGGTTCTTACTGGGGGTCAGTCAGGAAGGTGTGACTGGCTTGCCATGCAGCTGGTTTTAGTCTCTAGCCCCTCCAGAGGTCACGGTTTTACTGCATAACCCAGCCTCTCCCCAACATAAATCGCATTGCTCACTTAGACTATCTGCTATGTCCCAAGGCTCCAAGCAAACAGTTCTTCTCATCAGGCAGGATTTTCTAGCAGCTTAGAGGTTATGTCTCAGGTGAATGGGCCAAATCTTCCACTGGAATCTGCAGAGTTTGGCTAACACAGATTTGCCGAGTTTACTGCACAAAGAAGTATTAGTATTAGCCCAAGTTTATGAATGATCCATACTAAGAATCAAGAAGGCTAAGTGATTTGGCCACAGTTACCAAAACCAAAATGTAAACCAACATCTTCCTTCGCTTTAACATCTGTGTTCTATTGCACCCTAGTACCATTCCCTGAACAAGTAAAATTCTCTACGATAAAAAGAAATTCCCATAGTATGTCTCATAAGCCTGGCCTCAGATAGGAATTTCCAGATTCAGACCTTCTGGTGATCTCAGGCTCCCAGAAACAGATGGTCTGGGACTTATCAAGGCCAGCCAGATATGATGTTGTTGAGTGAGTGCTGGGAGGGTGGGGGTCTCCCTCCTCACCAGAGATACATGAGCACAAGGGCCAGCCAGCACTTTCTAAAATATACTCCACTGCCTGCGCTATCTGCTCCAAAAGGATTGTCACCATGAGGGAAGGAGGCAGGATGGCTCAGTTGGCCAAGAAAGCAACTAGGAAGTGAGGACCCAGGCCAGTCAGCTTGACCCTTTGCCTCACGAGCAGAGTGAAGTCACGGGCGAAGTTATGTTTGCTTTACCCAGCATTCCCCAGGCATATCCTGCCAATCTTGCAAAGTGGTTCAGATGGCAACACAAAGTCACATTAGCGGAGTGGAGCTGCTGAGAAGCCTGCCAGTAACAAGCCTGTATGAGTTTGTTCAACTCAGTGATTCCTGAGCCTATTTGAGTATGGAACCCTTTCTGAGTATGAGTAGCACTAAATTGTTAAAATTCAGGGCAATTTGGAAAATAGGACCCCAACTCCCCTTTTTTTTAAATTTTCTAGCTCATGCCAATAGATCTTTCAAATAATTATTATCAGACATAATTAGTAATCTAATATGCATTCTTTTCCTCCAAGAATGGCAATTCCTGGATGTTTCTGGATTAATTCACAAATGCCTTCATTCACCAAGCATTTATTAAACACCTGCTTGTGTCCAGGCCTCAGAGATAGAATTTCAGAGGTGTTTCAGACATGAACCCTAAATTATCCAGTAGGGAATTCATAGCCTGGTGACTGATAACTTGAGCCAAAGGCCAGAATGTTTTCTCTCGGCTCCATTCTCCCGTGATGGGCCAGCTTGTGACCAGCAAAAGGAGGTAAGCAGTTAGGTCAGCGTGTTGGCTTTGGCCCCACCCAATGCCAGGAGTAGAGAACCAGGCCAGCCTCTTTCTAAACAAGTGGGGAGTGCCACTCATGCATGGTAAACAGCTCGTTACCCAGGAGCAGGCTGAAAGTTCACTGCAGCAAAGCTTTGTCTCTTGTCTGCATCACTGTGATGGTTCCATTCAATTTGGGCTCCTTTTCTCTTACCCTGTTATCAATCCACCTGCCTCCTTCTTTATTTTCCAATTGGAAATAAGCTCAGAGCTTGTTGGCAGATAGACCTGCTGCTGTTTTTGAATTCTGCCATTTGGTTATTTCCCTGTTTTGCAGTTTTACTGTCTATAGGGTTATAATATGTATTAATCAAGACTTTTTCAGTTCCAGGGTCAGAAAACAATTCCAGGTAATTTCAATAATGAACAGTACACTGGGAATATCATCTCATTTAACTGTGTATCCTTCAGGCATAGCTGGATGTAGACATTCAAATTTTATTGCCAAGGCTCTATCCATCAATACCTATTATAGTTACCTATTTATCTTATGATATCGCTAGTTGTGTGCCTTCTGCACCTTCATTCAGGAAGGTGTGTCTGGTGTCTGGGAAATATGATCACTGGTAGTCCAAGGCTCACCACCTCCAGGCTCATGATCCAAAAGAAACACTCTTTTCTTGGGTGTCTATATATCACACATCAAAGAAGATTCTAACTGACCCAATTTGGAGCACATGCCTGCCCTGTACCGGCATTATACCAGGAGGATTTGGGCACTCTGTTACTGAGCCAAACTTGGGTCCACTCACCCACACGGTAAAACCAATCTACTGACATCAGTTGTGGTGAGGAAAGTGCAGCATTAATTGCAGAACACCAAGCAGGGAGAATGGGTGGCCAAAGCTCAAAAGACCCAAACTTCCCAAAGGATTTCAGGGAAGGGATTTTAAAGGCACGATGAAGGAGAGGGTTGCAGGATGCCTGATCAGCTCATGGATATTTTTCTGGTTGGTTGGTGGAGAGGTAACTGGGTGGTATTTAGCGAGTTAACAGCGTCAACCTTTTGGTTTTGACTGATCTGGGTTCTACATGTATGTGGTCATCACTTTTTTCACCTGATGGGGATTTTGGTATCTATAAAACAACTCAAGGACATGGCTCAGAATATTATCTATCATCCTTGATGAGAAACGAAAGGTCCTTGACTTTGTATTATGGCTAAACTATTAATCGTGTCTTACTTGGCTGTTCTTGTTTCTGCATTTTCTCATCTTCAATTTGTTTTCTGAAACTCAGGGAAGCCTTAGGAGGCTAAAACTTTTTTCATATAAACAAAAAGCAGAGGACATGGCACTGGATAGGGGTTAGTTCTGTCCCCAGAAAGGCCCCCACAGGGCCTTGCTCAGTTTATTAGTGTCCAGCCTGGGCCACATACCCACGTGTATGTGGTGTGACCAGAGTGAAGGACATGCCTCTGAGAAGATGGATCCAAACAGGTGGATCCTCAGAGAAGGGACGCCTGCCATTTTACTAGTAACACACATAAATACTGCAACATAATTTTACCATGAATATCTCTGCATGCCCCTGTTTCCTTATTTCAGTGTTCTATGATTTATCTTCCCTCAAAAGATGGCCCTCAAGGCTTTCAGACCCTGCTGAGGTGACAGATCAATAGACCAGCACATTGACTTATTAAGTCTTTTGAATCTCAGAAAAGGATAGCTTGTTAGCCACACATTCACCCGTCCACTGGATTATCTGGGTTTTTGAAAAGTACCAGGAAAAACATTTGGTTATGACCTGACTCTGAAACCTCCACACTCACTTTATCCTCATCACCCCTCCCACCTGCACCTGTCAAGACAGAAAACAGTCAGGGTAGTAAAAGCTGTTTCCAGCAATACACCGGGTGATGGCTGCTGTGGAACTTGGAGTCATTTTCCCTTGAGAGAACCTTTGAGGACCAGATAGAATCAACCAGCTGAGTCTCTTCAGGTGCTTAACTTTTACATGAGGGCTCTGGAGTTCAATAATTCATGCTAATGCTATCAGCAGCAAGCAAAGCACATTCAAACTCTGTTCAGATTTTGATTATAAAACAACACCCCAAATGAATTTTATGATGGATAACATACTAGGTGATTTCAGGAGGATGAAACAGAAGTCAGGCTTTGAGGTCAAATGAACGGAAGTCAGTCTCAGGGCCGCTGGTCATTGGCTGTGTGACTTTGTCTCAACGTTGAACAGCTCAGAACTTCTGTTTCTTCATTGATAAAATTAAGATAAAACTATTTCACAGGATTTGAGATCATATGAATGAGCTAGTACATGGAAAGTGCAATTATTGTTGTTGTTTATTCGCTAAGTCATGTCTGACTCTATTGCAACCCCATGGATGGTAGGTTACCTGCCAAGCTCCTCTGTCCATGGGATTTTCCAGGCAAGAATGCTAGAGTGGGTTGCCATTTCCTTCTCCAGGGGATCTTCCCAACCCAGGGGTCAAACCCACATCTTCTATGTCTCCTACACTGCAGGTGGACTCTACCACTGAGCCACCTGGGAAGCCCACAGTAGGACAATAAGACAAATTTCTATGGCTTGCCAGAATCACAACAAGTGTTCATTTCCTTCCCCTCTTCAGATTCTGTCTCTTTCTTCTTCCCCATCCCCACCCCAACCTCCACCACCTTTACAACGTAGAAGCCAATGTTTCCTATAAGTATGAATGTAGAACTGAGAATAAAAGGGGACAATGAGGAGAAAAGGTGATGGAAAATATTTTCATGTTAAAAGTAGAATTTACAATCTCCTTCCACAATCCTTTATCTCTACTGAAGGGAGATGGAGATAAGATGGAGATGGTCAGACAATTAGTACTATCTCAGGGTTTCAAAGTTTATGTCTCTGCAAAGAGATTTAAGCAGTTTGTGCAGTTTTAGTTTAATATACTTGCCCGGTGATCATTAAAATATGTAAGCCACTTGTATGGGAATGTCTTCCAGAAAAGAAAGGAAAAAAGCAACTTGGCCATTTATAACACCTGCCTTGAATCTCCATTGCTCCTATTTTAGTTAGAATAACTCGTAACTCAGACCAGAGGCTGAGTTGGATGAAGGGGAAAGTGCCATAAAAATGCAGCTAAACAGTTCATGACCTTTGGCAAATTTTTAACTTCTCTGATCCCCAGTTTTCTAATCACAGGTGGTGAGAATTAAATAAAAGCTATTGTGGAGTGCTTAGCACAGTATCTGGTACATAGGAAGAAATGCTGAATAAATATTAGATATTGATATCATCTTATTATGCAAAGTCAAAAGGGCTTAAATTCTTTTTTCCCCTAATTTTTCATTCCTCCTTCATTTGTTTTCCTTTCCTTTTATGAATCAAAAATGACAGGTATTAGGCAAGATGGAAGTTCATTTAGCTTTCAGATAAAAATTGGGGTGTAAAGTAATCCAGGACTTGCCTAGCAGCTCCACAATG
This sequence comes from Bubalus kerabau, assembly GCF_029407905.1. Lineage (NCBI taxonomy): Eukaryota > Metazoa > Chordata > Mammalia > Artiodactyla > Bovidae > Bubalus > Bubalus kerabau. The sequence goes on from NC_073624.1 coordinate 226,070,796, forward strand.
CAGACTACTTCCCCCCCTTTTTAGGTGAGACTTTTATCCTCATTGTTCAAGATGGCAGCTGGAGCTCCAGCAATCATGTCCACATTCCCCATAACAAAATGGAGGAAAGGAAAAGAAAGTCAGTCCTTCTCAGTAAGGACATTTCCTAAAATGTACTTATATCCTTTAGGCCAGATGTAGCTGCTGGCTGAGTTCAGTTCAGTCGCTCAGTCATGTCCGACTCTTTGCGACCCCATGGACTGCAGCGTGCCAGGTTTCTGTGTCCATCCCCAACTCCCAGAGCTTGCTCAAACTCATGCCCATCAAGTCGGTGATGCCATCCAACCATCTTATCCTCTGTCGTCCCCTTCTCCTCCTGTCTTCAGTCTTTCCCAGCATTAGGGTCTTTTCCAGTGAGTCAGTTCTTCGAATCAAGTGGCCAAAGTATTGGAGTTTCAGCTTCAGCAGAGGCTAGTAAATGTGACCTGTGTGTGCCAAATGCTGACGTACCCAGAAAAATGTGATTTATATTACAACGTAAAACTGAGAGAAGGCGTAGAGACTGACAACTATTACTCCCTGATATAGCTCACCCTGGGAGTCTAACAGATTTACATCATTCCCCAGAAATCCTCTGCTCTCATTCTGCTTCCACTTGCTACTCATGTAAGGGAACAGCTTCTCCAAAAGGTAGTTCCATGGTTTGTTAGTCCTACTTAGCTTGGCTTATTTTCTTCCTAAATTCCTCCCATACCTTTCATTTCTCATCCCCCAGTTTCATTCATTTCCTTTTCACCATCCAATTTTAATAGACAACACATTACTCCATTGTAGAAAAGTTAGAAAACACAGCAAAGCACTTAGGGGAACTTTTTTTAAAAATATTCAAAAATCTCACCATTTAGAAATAACCACTTTTCAAATGTTAGTGTACAGCCATCTAGCATTTTCCTCAGGTGAATATATATACATATATATATTTATAAAGAAAGTCTAGTGTACATAACTGGTTTTAATCTCTTCTGTTATACTTAACAATATGAGTAACTCTCAATGTTGTTAATTATAGATCAACATCATCAGCTTTAATGATTGCAGGGTTTTACATTGTATGGGTGTATTATAATTTATTCAACTGATTCTGTTTATACACAACACTGTGTTAAACCTCCTAGTACATACATCTTGGCTTATTTGTCCACCAGATGAGCTGTGTTCCCGTGGCTGTCTAACTCCCCAGGGACCAGCAGAAAAGCACTGGTCTGCCATCCCATTAGCAATATGGTGCTGTTCAGGTCTTATCTAGATCCCTAAGCTGTTTACAGTTCATTTTTAAATGAACATTGAAGACTCAGAAGGTCCTTGAAGAACTGAATTAATGTCTCCTTACCTCCCCCTCATAAATAGCAAGTCTGTCCCCAGCCGAGGGGCCACTCCACCCAATGACTGAGGAAAACACAAAACACAATACAATTGCAGGTGACACTGAAGGGCTTTCTATAAAACCCAAGTTACTAGAACTTTCCATTTGTCAAACTGACATCAAGCAAGACCAGAGCGAGACTGTTCCTCTGTGGAGAAACCAGTTTCAATTAGGGGAAAAAAATGCATTTGACTGAAATAATTGTTTAGACTGACAACTGATTTGACAAATAACAATTCTTTAGCTGATCTTTTTTAAGTGATGACTGATTTCTGACTGTTAATTTGTCTTAGTTGTGCTTGCTAAAGATACAAACACACACGGGGTTTTCATTTTCTAGACAAGGCTGAAGACAAATTATGGTGTATCCCTCTCACATAGCACTTTCTATTTTCAGGGAGTTTTCACCTCAGTTTTCTTCCCATTAACACTGAGGAGTAGGTAGAACTGATATCATTAGCCCTGCATTACAGATGATCATTCTAAGAGGTGTCATCTATTGAGCACATTCTATGCAAAATATGAAACAATACCCAAATGCATCATTAATATTCTTTAGTCCTCACAGCAACTCTAATAAGGTAGGTATTGTTATCACTTCATCTTATAAGTGAACATGGTTTAAGAAAGATGAAATAACTTGACTGTAGTCACACAAGAGCAAAGAGATGAAGCCAGAATTCAAAATCAGTATTCCTAGCAAGAATCACGGTCTTACTCAAGTTCCCGTAGTTGCAGAGTCAAATCCAAAGTCCTGCTCCCTGCATAGTGATTAAGAACAGGGTCTCTAAAATCAGATTGTCTGAGTTCAAGCCCCATATCACCATTTCCCAGCTGTACTACCTTAAGTGAGTTACTACACCCCTCTGTGCCTCAGTCACTCCACCTTAGAAAAGGGGATAATACTGTCTGTCTCAAAGGTTAAACAAGGTAATCCACCTATGGCACTTAGTGCATGGAAAACACTCTGTAATTAGTAACTAATGTGACCCCCTTGGTTCCTCCAGCCTCTAAGCCATACATATTTTCTTGATCTGTGTCACTGCAGGTGCCTCGAGCAAAGGCCTTATGCAACTACCGAGGGCAGAATCCTGGTGACCTGAGGTTTAATAAAGGAGATGTCATCCTCCTCCGAAGACAGCTGGATGAGAACTGGTACCAGGGGGAAATTAATGGAGTCAGTGGAGTCTTCCCAGCCAGCTCCGTGGAGGTCATCAAGCAGCTGCCCCAGCCACCCCCACTGTGCCGGGCCCTCTACAACTTCGACCTTCGTGACAAGGACAGGAGTGAGAACCAGGACTGCCTGACCTTCCTCAAGGTGAGATTCTGGGCAGCCACCAAAGTCACCAGTGATCACATAAAGGCTGTGGCAGAACTTAAGTTGTTTGTTTAATATTTGTTGATTTTTTTTAAAATTACATTTTATACAGGCTTCCCTAGTAGCTCAGTGGTAAAGAATCCACCTGCCAATGCAGGAGACGCAGGTTTGATCCCTAGCTTAGGAAGATCTCCCAAAGGAGGAAATGGCAACCCACTCCAGTATTCTTGCCTGGAGATTTCCATGGACAGAGGAACCTGGTGGACTGCAGTCCATGCGGTCTCAAAGAGTCAGACACGATTTAGTGACCAAACAACGATGAACAACATGTGCTTATATATGTTATGTGTATGTATACTTCAAACTATATGGAGATGGTCACCAGAGAAATCTAACAGGAGTTTGATGGAGGTTCTCAAACATTTGTATTGCAATTATGAAACTAAGTATCCATATACTCATTCATTCATTCTGCAGTCACTTTTGACCACCTATTCTTTTCAGACACTGGGGAGATAGCATGAACAAGTCACAGCATCTGTGCTTGGGCAGAATAGTGGGAGAAACAGATGGTTAGACAGAAAATTGTAAACATAGTTTAATAGCTTGCTGTATAGGACTACAGATCTTACCTCTTCATTGAGTGTCTGTAAGGATATTCTTGCGGACCAAGTTCACTACTGCTTGTTTACAACACTATTTTGTCTGTGTCACACACACACAGACTGGCTTCCCTTCTGCCTGTGATCTTGACCTCTCCCTCAACTTCCTAACACTTATTAATTTATGAAACTGTTTTTCTCAGCGCAGTTTTGTTTTGTGTGTCCATTGGATTACAAACTTTATTAAAAAATACAAAACATAAAAAAAAAAAAAAAAAAAAATAGACATTGCATTCAAAACACTCCAAACAGCAACTACTGAAGCCTGCATGCCTAGAGCCTGTGCTCCTCAACATCAGAAGCCACCGCAATGAGAAGCCCGCACACCACAACAATGACCCTCACTCTCGGCAACTAGAGAAACTTCGTGTGTAGCAACAAAGACCCATCACAACCATAGATAAATAAGTAACTTTTTAAAAACCACTCCAAACACACACAATAACATAATTATATCTTTACACATAAATAACCTCTTACAAGATATACTTTACAAGGACATCAGTTACCCTATGATTTTTTTTTTACCTCTCTTTTTTATTGGCTGATTCTTCACCATTTGTAAGTAACAAGTTTGCTAAAGTCTAGACTATAGCCATCCCTGTATATTCGGGGTGAGGGGGTGGATCCAGGACACACTGAATCCTGAGGATGCAGAGTCCGTGGATTCAGAGGGTCAACTGTACTCTATCTAAGTCTCGAATTTGAGCAACCTCCAGGAGGTAGTGAGGACAGGGAAGCCTGGTATGCTGCAGTCCATGGGGCTACAAAGAGTTAGCAACATAGCAACTGAGCAACAACAAAATTCAGTATTTATTATTCCCTAAACATTCCAATTTTCTCATGGAAACCGAAGTTGGGGTAATGTTTATTCTTTGCAACTTAAGTCAAATACAAGTGCAAGTAGCAATGCTACTCTAAGTTCAGGAAAAGTCTTTTGTTTTATAAAATATTTTTATTCCATCTCTCCCTGAAATGAGATTTGCTTCAGATTCCCTCAGACCAGGTAACTTCACTGTCCTCCATATTATGAAATACTGATCTTTGTTATTGTCGTCACACCTCAGAGTGAGTCCCCTAAAGAATACCATTCAGTAGCCGACCTGCACATTTTATACTTTGGCTACAGCCAGAGGACAGCAGTTCAATTCCACAAGCATTTATTGAGTATTTACTTTATCCCTGGCATTAGACACTGAGCTCTGGGGACACAGCCAGAGGAAGACATAGACAGGGAGCATATCTGGTTTTGTGTCCCCTCTCTGGGAATTTGCAAACCAGGACACTTACCCAAGAACTTGTTCATTCACTGAATTCATCCATGTACCAGGCTGTCTATGCAGATACAGTGAAGAGTCATTGTCCATATCTTCATGGAGACAGCAGTCTAGTGGAAGGAGCAAACACATAAATGGGAAGTTATGACAAAGGACTCAGAAGAGAGGATTTGTTCCCTCCTAGGAGATTATCAGGGCTTCCCCAATGGCTCATTGATAAAGAATCTGTCTGCCAATTCAGGAGACACTGGTTCGATCCTTGGGTCGGGAAGATCCCTTGGAGGAGGAAATGGTAGCCCACTCCAGTATTCTTGCCCAGAAAATCCAATGAACAGAGAGCCTGTCGGGCTATAGTTCATAGAATCACAGAGTCTGACACGACTGAGCACAGCACAGTGGCAGAAGGCTATCATAGACTGAGACTTCACTAGGAAATCTCATGGTCTTCCTAAATTCAGCATGTCTAAAAAAAACTCAAGATCTTTTCTCCCAAAGCTACTCTTTTCCTGGTACTTTCTGTCTCAGTAAATTTTCCTGTTTATTCACATGTACATTAATTCATTTACCCATGCATGCATTCAAGAAATACTGATTGTTTAAAAATTGTGAATCACTGTGTTGTACACCTGAAACTTATATTGCACATCAACTATACCTCAATAAAAGAAATAATAAAAACTGATTGGTTGACTGCTAAAAGGAAGCCACTATATAAGGTCCTGAGGACAAAAATGATCAAAATAGATCCAGGCCCTACAGACATAGAGTTTATGGTCTGATGGGATAGACAGACATTATAGCAATCATAACGTAAACATGTGTAACTGCAGATTATAATAAGGACAAAGAAATCTAAGAAACGGTATAATGCCGTAATGAATTTAGATTTGGATTCATCTACATTACTAAGGGACATAGATCAGAGAGATCAGTGGATGAATATTCAGATTTAGATAGATGAATATTCAGACTTAGATCGATGAACAGGTGTGGACATGGAAAGATGTTCCTGACATGATATTAAGGGAAAAAAAGAACGTATCCTATATGACTTCATTTGAATTAATGCAAAAGAAGCCAAATGAATATACATGCTAGAGTCAGAGTGGAGGTAACCTCTTGCTAGGTGTCAGGGAAAAGCACAAGAGCCATCTAGGTGCTGGAAATATTCATCTCTCTTGCTCCAGATGGGGGCTTTGTGGATATATTCAATTTTAAAACTTCATCAAGCTTTACATCTAAAATATTTATGCTTTATTGTATGCCTGTATACATGTTTTTGAAAAAGTTTTTAAAATTTTAGTTTCTAATTTTTATATTAAATATAAAATATATTATAATTTCATATATTTATTTTTATATATTTTATCTTCATATAAAAGAACCTGGGGAAAAAACATGTTAACCAAGAGGTTAACACTGATTGTATCTATATTGTGATAGAATTCTTTGTTTTGCCTATTTACGTTTCCAAATGTTTCTACAAATCTCCATATAACCTTTGATAATAAAAACTTGAATAAAAAGCCATTTTATGTTTGATACATTAAAAATTGAACACATTCTGAAAAGTGTTCAAAATCAGAATACAATGCATTCTTCCTTTTGCTAAGTCTGTCTCCGTATGTCTTCCATGTTGATTTCTCATTAGATTAATTCAATTGAAAAGCCCTGATTCTGCAGGTGATGGAAAATTAGAGATATTTCCAAGTTTTCTTAATGGCTTTCCTTGATACTCCAGATTATTTCTACTCCTCTTTTGGTCTTAGTGACCCAAATACTGCCCTTAATGGAGAAAAGAGTATTTTAGCAGAGAGATTTTGTAAATAGATTATGAAAGAGTTACCTTACTTGCACCTTACACCATCTGAGATTCCAAGCTGATCTCCATGAAAAGCTTTCCATCCCAGAAAACTGAGAGTAAATGTTAACCAGGAGACTTTCTCTCTTTCAGGATGATATCATCACTGTGATCAGCCGAGTGGATGAGAACTGGGCAGAAGGCAAGTTGGGAGATAAAGTCGGTATCTTCCCAATCTTGTTTGTAGAGGTACGTGACTATCAAATCTACATCTGATGCAAGGTTAGAATTATACCTGGACTACAGAGATGCCTGAGAGCAATTTCTATTTGATATGAGACTTATTTCAGAACTAACTAAAGTCTTGAAAGAAAAGATGCTAGCCCATAATACCCATTTCTGAACTTCTCTGGTGGTCCAGTGGTTAAGGCTCCATGATTCCAATGCAGGGGGCACAGGTTTGATCCCTGGTCCAGGAACTAGTGTCGCATATGCCATGCTGTGAGGCCAAAAACAATTTTTTTATTACAAAATACCCATTTCTGGCAAGAGTGTGGGAATATAGGCCTTTTCATTCTGCTGATGGGAGTACAAATCACTGTCATCTCTCATCTCCAGACTCAAATTCTTATCAAGGATATGGAAAAGGGACATCTCCTGTGAGTCATGAATTCCACACCTGAGAGTTGATTACAAGGAAATAATAAAACAAATGTGCTAAGAAGTACATACAAAATGTGCAAAAATGTTTACCATAGCATTGTGCACATGGTAAAAAGTCAGAATAAGGATTTATTTTTTTTTAATTATGGTGATGGAAAAATACAAGCCCATTAAAAATAAAATGTTAAAAGGTAATACTCAATATCAGGGAGTATCTGGTATTATGGAAAGATGTTTGTGATTATTTTTCAGTTCAGTTAGTTCAGTAGCTCAGTCGTGTCCAACTCTTTGCAGCCCTATGGACTGCAATACACCAGGCTTCCCTGTCCATCACCAACTCCCAGAGCTTGCTCAAACTCATATCCATTGACTAGGTGATGCCATACAACCATCTCATCTTCTGTCATCCCCTTCTCCTCCTGCCTTCAATCTTTCCCAGCATCAGGGACTTTTCCAAGGAGTCAGTTCTTTGCAGCAGGTGACCAAAGTATTGGAGCTTCAGCTTCAGCATCAGCCCTTCCAATGAATATTCAGAACTGATTTCCTTTAGGATGAACTGATTGGATCTCCTTGCAGTCCAAGGGACTCTCAAGAGTCTTCTGCAACACCACAGTTCAAAAGCATCAATTCTTCGGTGCTCAGATTTCTTTACGTCCAATTCTCACATCCATACATGACTACTACAAAAACCATAGCTTTGATTAGACGGACTTTTGTCAGCAAAATAATGTCTCTGCTTTTTAATATGCTGTCTAGGTTTGTCATAGCTTTTCTTCCAAGGAGCAAGAGTCTTTTAATTTCATGGTTGCAGTCACCATCTGCAGTAATTTTGGAGCCCAAGAAAATAAAGTCTGTCACTGTTTCCATTGTTTCTCCATCTATTTGCCATGAAGTGATGGGACTGGATGCCATGATCTTCATTTTCTGAATGTTGAGCTTTAAGCCAACTTTTCACTCTCCTCTTTCACTTTCATTAAGAGGCTCTTTAGTTCTTCTTCGCCTTCTGCCATAAGGGTGGTGTCATCTGCATATCTGAGGTTATTGATATTTCTCTCAGAAATCTTGATTCCAGCTTTATCCAGACCAACATTTCACATGATGTACTCTGCATATAAGTTAAATAAGCAAGGTGACATTATACAGCCTTGACGTACTCCTTTCCCAGTTTGGAACCAGTCCATTGTTCCATGTACGGTTCTAACTGTTGCTTCTTGACCTGTGTACAGACTTCTCAGGAGGCAGGTAAAGTGGTCTGGTATTCTCATCTCTTTAAGAATTTTCCACAGTTTGTTGTGGTCCATACAGTCAAAGGCTTTGGCATAGTTAGTGAAGCAGAAGTAGATGCTTTTCTGGAACTCTCTTGCTTTTCTGATGATCCAGCAGATGTTGGCAATTTGATCTCTGGTTCCTCTGCCATTTCTAAATCCAGCTTGAACATCTGGAAGTTCTCGGTTCACGTACTGTTGAAGCCTGGCTTGGAGAATTTTGAGCATTACTTTGCTAGCATGTGAGATTAGTGCAATTGTGTGGTAGACTGAACTTTCTTTGGCATTGCCTGTCTTTGGGATTGGAATGAAAACTGACCTTTTCCAGTCCTGTGGCCACTGCTGAAGTTCCAAATTTGCTGGCATATTGAGTGTAGCACTTTAATAGCATCATCTTTTAGGATTTGAAATAGCTCAGCTGGAATTCCATCACCTCCACTAGCTTTGTTCGTAGTGATGCTTCCTAAGGCCCACTTGACTCCACGCTCCAGGATGTCTGGCTCTAGGTGAGTGATCACACCATCATGATTATCTGGGTCATGAAGATCTTTTTTGTTTAGTTCTTCTGTGTATTCTTGCCACCTCTTCTTAATATCTTCTGCTTCTGTAGATCCATACCATTTCTCTCCTTTATTGTGCCCATCTTTGCATGAAATGTTCCCTTGGCATCTCTCATTTTCTTGAAGAGATCTCTAGTCTTTCCCATTCTATTGTTTTCCTCTATTTCTTTACACTGATCACTTAGGATTGTTAACAAAAATAAATTTTAATGCCTGTAGAATTTCAGATTTAGAAAATGAAGTTCTAGAGTTCTGTTTCTCAACAATGTGACTGTGACTATAATTAATGTTAACAAATTGTATACTTAAAGATGATGATTATGGTAAATTTGCTATGTATTTTTTTCACCACAATTTTTAAAAAACAAAGTAACTGCATGAAAGTAGCTTTATAAATGTGTGTGTGTGTGTGCATAAATGGATAAAGGACTGGAAGAATATGTACCAAGATATTAACAGTGGTGATCACCAGATGGTGCGATTCTAAATGATTTTCATTTTCTTCTCCCACCCTGTATTTTGTAAATCTTCAGAAATTAGCACATATTACTTCTATTTTTTTTTTAATCTACTTTAAAAGAAAGAAAGAACACCTGTTAGGTTATCTCCCTGTTTCTCCAGATAATATATCATCTATAGCCTCTAACCCTCTAGCTGTCAGCCTCACCCCAGCTTGAAGCAGGTTATCACAAATTTTACAGAGAGACTTCATTGTTTAACTACATCTGTTGAGTGCTTACCAAGCACAAAGCTTTAAAAGTGAGCAGTGCCGAGCTATAAAAGAACTAAAAGGTGTACTCTTCGCCCTTTAGGAGGGTGGGGTGAAAAAAAACAGAGGCAGAGTTGCAGAGAAGGGACCAGTATTTCCATTTGAAGAGCTAGAGCAGGTTGTGAAGTGAATGGAGTGCCCAGAACACAGCCCGGTTGTTGAGGTTCCCTCTATGCCACCCCCTACTCAATCTGTATGGAAGGAAGGAAAGATGGAAGGGAGGGGAAGAGGAAGGGCCCAGAGAGGCTGGGCCTCCTACTCTCACCACCAAATGATAGTGCTTTTTCTCTTGTTGAAGCCCCATCCAGGTATACCCACCCAGTTCTCTACTTGTTCAATTTCACTCATTTTATGAGACTCAGCTAGAAACCTATTTTTCCATAAAATTCCAGTAACTAGTTGGAACATTCAGCTGTCTCTTTCTTCTCTGAACACCTACCTGATGAATATGTGGATTGTACTTCACAGGCTAGCCCAACACAGAGCAGATACTTTGTTTAAAAAATTAATTTTAGCTTCATAAGCAAATGAATGAAAAAATATTTGGGAAGTGTTCCAACTGACTGGGGAAAAAACTCAGAGAACCATCCTTTCAACATGACCTCGTCCCTCATCCTAAATATATATTCAATCATTCAACTAATTTTTCACTGAATGCCTGCCATGTCAGGTCTTGTGCTAAGTTCTAGTGATACAAGTCAGATATGGGTCCCTAATTTCAAGGACTGTAAGGTGAGACATTAATACGTAATTATAAGTGTGATGAATGATGCAAAATGTGAAGGAGAGGGAATTACTGGGGGGAGGAAGGTATGATGTGCAACTTACTTGAGTAGGGTGTTGGCAGATGCCTTGTAAGCCAAGATCTGACAAATGATTAGGAGTTGTTTAGATAAGAATGGAGGGAAAAGAGTTTTGGGGACTGGAGGTAATATGTGCAAATGTCCTGCAGGATAAGGACGTGTAGTAGCCTCCAAAGAACCAAAAAATACTAGAGCTGGAGCTTAGAGAGTAAGAGAGAGACAGGAAAATAAAGCCAGGGAAACAAATGGGAACCAGACCAGAGGGGACCTTGTAAACCTTCCTGCATTAGTCAGGATAAACCTAGTTATGCCATGGTAATAAACAGCCCCCATATCTCAGTGGCTTCACAAGAAAAGTTATATCCAATCCATATCACTTGCTCACCACACAATGGTGAGAGGCAGTGCTCACATAGTCATTGAGGAACCCTGCAGGATGAGCAGGACCATCTTAAAGCTATGCCAGCTGGAACACATGGACTTCCTAGGTTTCATGGCAGGGGAAGAGTAAAAAAGAGGGAGTTGTATACCAGCAAAAGCCTCAGCTCTGTGACATTTGTCACTCCTACTCATAGTTCATTGGCCTGAACGAGTCACATAGTCCCTTCTGTCCTGAAACCAGCTGAGAAGTATAGGGGACCACATGGAATATTTGCTGAGTATTCCTGCCATATCATAAGAAGTTTGAACTTGACCCAGAAATCAGTGGACACAACTGAAATATTTAAAATGAGGCAGGGACTCCATCAGATTTGGGTTTCTTTTTTGATTATTATTTTTACTTCCTGGCTGTGCTGGGCCTTTGGTGCTGCACACGGGCTTTCTCTAGCTGTGGAGAGAGGGGCTTCTCACTGTGGTGGCTTCTCTTGTTGGGGAGCGCAGGATCTAGCCCCACAGGCTTCACTTGTTGCTTCACGTGGACTGGGAGTTGCGGCTCATGAGTTCTAGAGCACAGGCTCAGTAGTTCTGGCACATGGGCTTGGTTGCTCCATGGCATGCGGAATCCTCCCAGACCAGGGATCAAACCCATGTGCCCTGCATTGGCAGGTGGATTCTTTACCCACCTGGGAAGTCCATATTGGGGTTTCTTAAAGATTGCTCTGAATGCAGTGGGAAAAATGATTTGAGGAGGAGGGATTAAAAAAAAAAGCAGAAAGATCATCTGAGCTACTCCATCACTCAGTTAGAAAATGACTGTGGCTTTGACTAGTATATTGGAAACAAGTGGACAGATTCCAGGACCTTTTAGTAGGTAGATCCACAGGAGCAGGGGACAAGGGAGAGGAAATGGTCAAGGATAACACCCCACTTTTGGCTTTGTGTGCCTAGGTCAGTGGTAGGGCCATCTGCTGGATGAAGCAACACTTGGTGAAGGGGAGCAGTTATGATGTTTGGGAGATGATGGTTATATCTCCAAGGACAGAGATCAGCTACAATTAATCTCTGTGCTGAGCTCAGTTTCTCAGTCGGGTCTGACTCTTTGCAACCCCATGGACTGTAGTCCACCAGGCTCCTCTCTTCATGGGATTCTCTAGGCAAGAATACTAGAGTGGGTTGCCATGCCCTCCTCCAGGGGATTTTCTCAACCCAGCGATAAAACCCAGGTCTCCCGCATTGCAGGCTGATTCTTTACCATCTGAGCCACCAGGGAAGCCCAAGAATACCGGAGTGGTAGCCTATCTCTTCTCCAGGGGAACTTCCCAACCCAGGAATTGAACTGGGGTCTCCTGCATTGTAGGTGGACTCTTTACCAGTTGAGCTACCAGGGAAGCCCCTCAACTAATCCCCAGCTGGATGCATAGGAGGTGCTTAAATTTTTGTAGATTAGAGCTTGCATAGTCCCTTGTATTATTTCAAGAAACTTTTTCATCAGTATGGGAAAACAAGGCATCATTGATTTTATTACCCATTTCTGATACCCTTCTTTCCCAAAATGTCTACATTTAATGATTATTCATTTGGATATTCTCCCCACCACTCCACCTCTAAAATTAGTGATTACAAGAACCCTCACGATCATCATCAAACTAGCCATCGCTTCATTTGTCCTTCTAATTGCTAGGAGGGGGAAAGATAATCAAGTGGTTGCTCTAATCTGGGAACCTGGTTTTCAAAAATTACTTGAAATCCAAATTGAGCTTTTTAAAGCAGCACTTAAACGTTGACTCCAGTCATTTCATTAAGACCAGCACTTGCTGAGAACTCTTTGAATAAGCTTTGAACCACCAAGGCCATGCAGAACAACTGGAAGGAAGGAGAGCTTCCTTCTGGGAGCAGCAAGGTGGGGCATTTTTGGCATCAACGGGATTTTTCTTGTTAATGTATCATTTGACTTATTGAATTGCACCTGGATAAAGGTGCTAAAACAAATGCCGAGCTTATGCCAGTTCTTGTCAGGACTCCTCCTGCGGGGCCTGCCTGGGTCATGTGAACCTCACTCAGCCCAATGAACCTCAAGGATATTGTTTTGAATGAGTGAGTGCAAATTGAAGAGCTCTGCAGTCCTTCCCCGACTGAGCTATTAATCACACTGGCAGAGGACAGGGAATACCTACAGTCACATGGGGCTCTTTGTCTGTGTTGCTGATGGAAAACACTCACAGTGTTGCTCATTTACGGACAGAAAAATTAGATGGAACCAGAAAAAAATATATTTATTTCATTGTGGCTGTGAATGACCAGAAAGAACTTTATTCATTCAGCTCAGAGGGTGTATTATCCTTTTCCTAGGGGAACAGTGGCAGGAGGCGTGCTCTGGGGGGACATGAGGCATGGTCCAGGCTTCCACTTGAACTGCCCTAAGTAACTTCAGTAATTTTCCAATTGATCGCTCTCCTTCTGGCCTGACACTTCTGAATAGCAGCCAGAATGAGCTTTTGATGTATTTATTTTTATTTACATACAGTAAAATTTGCTCTTTTAAGGGACAACTTAACCATCATCTCCCAAGCATCATGATTGCTCCTCATCAACAAATGTTACTTGATCCAGCAAATGGCTCTACTGATGACCCAGGCACACAAATCAGAAAGTGGGACATGATGAATAACCACTTCCTCTCCCCGACCAATGCTTCTGTCAAACTCCCAATCCTGTGGATCTACCTCCTGAAAGGTCCTGAAATCTGTCCACTTGTCTCCAATCTACTAGTCAAAGCCACGGTCATTTTCTAACTAAGTAATGGAGTAGCCTCTTAATAGGTCTTTCTGCTTTTGTGATAAATGCAAACAATATAACCACACCACCATCAAGATGTAAAATAGTTCCTACACCTCCCCAGAAATACGAAGGCAGACTGCCCCTTTGAAGTCAGCTCCTTCCCTGACCCCTGCTCCCAGACACCCCACTGATTTGTGTTCTGCCCCTGCAGTTTTCCTTTTCCAGAAGGTCATAGAAATGGAATAGAAAAGAATGTAGCCTCCAGAATCTGGCTCCCTGCACTTAGCATAGCGCCTCTGAGGTTCACCCATGTTGTTGGGTGTATATGAAGCTCATCCATTTTTATTTTCAAGTCATATTCCACGGTAGGGATGTGCCAGAGTCGGTTACTCACTCACCAGTTGAAAGACATCGCAGTTGTTTCCAGTTGTTTGGCAGCTAACACTAAGGCAGCTATAAACACTTGCATGCCAGTTTTTGAGTGAGCCTAAGTTTTCATTTCTCTTGGGTAATTACCTAGGAGTGGGACTGCTGGGTCAGATGCTAAGTAAGAAACTACCAAACTGTAGCATGAGCTTTTAAATAAAGGCATAAATCAGATCATGTCACCCTTCTACCCCAATCCTGCCAAAGGCTTCCTGTAACACTTAGAATAAACCTGAAGCCTCCCAGCCTGGTGTGATCCAACTCCTGCCTGTCTCCGTGGTCTCCTCTTTACCACCTGCTCCTCGCTTGCTCTAGACCATTCTCCTTTCTGATTCTTTCACGTCTTTTTCTCAGTCTGAGCTTGCCCCCTCTTGGGGATTTTTCCACTAGCTTACACTGCTACCTGGTGTGTTTTTATCCCCATCTTCACATGGCTGGTTCCTTCTTGGCATCTGTGTCTTAGCTTGAATGTCACCTTCTCAGCAGGTCTTCCTTGACACCTCACCAAACTCCCCAAATCTGAAGTACCTTCCTCCCCCTGTCACTCTCTGACACAGCAGAGCATTTGTTACTGCCTGAACTTTATTTATTTATTCATTTGGTTGTGCTGGGTCTTAGTGGTGACACCTGGCTCTTTAGTTTTGGCAGGCAAACTCTTATTTGCTGCTTATAGGATCTATGAATAGCTCCTATAGTATTACCAGGAATGAAACCCATGCCCTCTGCATTGGGAACAGGAGGTTTTAGCCACTGGACCACCAGGGAAGTCCCTGCCTGATATTTTCTTGTTTAGTTGTTTATGTGCTGGCCTACCATGTATAAATCACCCCTTTTGGGCCTCAACTCTCTTATCTTTAAAGTAATAATGCCCCTTTCCCACTTGATGATTTTTTTCCCCAACAGGATAAGCTTCTGGAGGCAGAAACTACATCTTCTTTAAAACTTTCTATCTCAACTCTTTTAATCGTCTTAATCATCTGAACATTTTCATTAGAAAGTTCTTAATGAAAAAACAGTTCTTAAATGAGCAAATTCCCTTTTCCCTCTATCGTTGAATTTCAGAATTAGAATGAGATGTGCAGTTTTAGAGAGCAACTGGTGACAAGCATCATGATGAAGATGCTTTTAACTGTCCTGGAAAGTTTATTCACACCATCCCCTTTGTCAGCATATTTCTGATTTCTGAAGCACATGAACTCACGGGCTGCTTGAGAGGCAGAGTATTCAAAAATACAGTAGAGTCAGCGGTGGCGCTAGTGCTAGAACTGGCTGAAACTCGAGCAAGGGCTGGTGTTAGGCTTACAGGGATCTGGCTAGACAGTGGTTAAAGTGCTGGTAGATATTTACACCACAAATCATGGTAAGGCGATTGTCTGTTTGTTTTTCTGATGTACCAGCCCTAAGAGGTATAGAACAAGAGAGAATGGAGATGAGATCAAAGTATTTAAAAGAAGTAGTAAAAGATGGTCTTAGCCTTAGATGATCCAGGGTCCTGAATGGATGTACATTCTGGTCAAACTTATCAAATGTGTGAACTTGAGCAACTTATCCACCCATTCTTCCACAAACACTTATGGAACACCCACCCTGGGATACAGCAGAGAACACCCTGCCCTCAGGTAGCTAACAGTCCAGTGAAGGAAAGGAAGGTAAATGATTACAGTGTACAGTGGGAAAGCATGGGGGCTTCAGGAACAATGAGAAGGACAAGCAGTTGAGTCAGGGTTGGGGGAGGGGGCACTCAGGGGGAGCTAGAAGAAAAGGGAAGGGTCTTCCAGGTAAAGAAGCTGTGATGATGCTGAGAGAGATGGGCAAATCAGAGCAGAGTATCATGGCTTGTTTTAAATTCTTCAGCCCTCAGTAGAGCTGTACCTACGTTGCAAGAGAGTTGTGAGAATTGATTGATACAGTAGAGGGATTGGGACTTATGGATAAAAGACGGAAACTGTCCAAGGAGTGACACCTGAGGTGGTGGCATTGGAGCTGGCTTCAGACCAGCCTGGGTAAGATATAGCTACTCACATGAGGTCAGGATGACTAAATTCTTATTGGATCTTTCATCTTTTCAGCCAAACCTCACCGCAAGACACCTCCTAGAGAAGAACAAAAGCCGTCCATCATCCCACACGAAAAACCTGTCCCTGGTCTCCAGAGGCAAGGCAACCAACACACCCACCCTCCGAAGGGGCCCGGGATCCAGGAGGAAGGGGCCCGGCCAGCTCTCCATCACAACAGCCTTGAACACCCTCAACAGGATGGTGCATTCTCCCTCGGGGCGCCACATGGTGGAGATCAGCACCCCAGTGCTCATCAGCTCCAGCAACCCCTCTGTGATCACCCAGCATGTGGAGAAAGCGGATGCCTCTCCCAGCTCCGTGGGACAGGTAGGGAACAAACCCCCAGGAGAAGGCCACCCTGGAGTTGGGCAAGTGGTCCACACCATGTCACAGGCAATATTGGATACTCAGTACCTGCTAAGCCCTTATAATGTGTTGATGATAACCAACGTCATATGTATTGTATGTCAGAGCTGTCTTTACATGATCTCATTTCACCCTTGAAACAGCCTATGAGCTAGGTATTATTATTATTGTTACCCCTGCTTTACAAATGAAAAGACTGAGGTTTAGAGGCAGGGGGTTGCTTTCCCATGCTGAGAGCCATGGCATGGTTCCTGCCCCTTAGAGAAGATCCCTCCTGAGCAATAATAGCATGTTTTCTGGGATCACAGTCTGACATTCACTGTTTCATCCTCTGGCAATGTGTCAGACATCACATGGGAGGGAAGGAAAAGAAAAAAAGAGAAACTATGGGTTATTGGGTGTTTTCAGGACTAGCTATATACTTTACAAGGCTCAATGAAAAGTGAAAATGCAGGTCAAAAATGATTAAGAATTTCAAGATGGCAGCAGCAGAGCATCAAACCAAGTGAAGGGCCCTTTGGAGCAGAGAGCCCCATGTGACTACACATGTCACACACTCATGAAGCCAGTCGTGGTGTTTTCCTATGACACATTTAATAAGATAATATATATAAAGTGCTTAGTACCATGCCTGGCACATACTGAGTACCCAATAAGCATTAGCTCTTAATACTATTATTATTAGTATTACCACTGTTATTATTAAGCCTGGCCCCTGAATTGCCTACTGTAGGGAGATAAGCCAAAAGGCAATCCTGACCACCCGGCCACGCTGACATACTTCTAATAGCATGAGGCTATTTAGGTTGAAGGATGCTTTAAAATATGAAGGACCGGAGATATGAGGCAAAGTAATTAAGAACTGCATGTCGGGTATTCTGCTATAAACACTCTTTGGAACCATGCAGGTGGCAACTTGAAAGGACAAACCTCAACTTGCAATTTTTTTTAAGCTGTAAATCTTGTTTTTAAACATGATTCTCTACCTTGGGATTAAATGACTTAATTGGACTCTAATCCGTTTTTAACAGGACAAGGAGGAGGAGAAAGTCAAGGGCTCCTCAAAGACCTGTGAGCTGGTCTAAAAGGAAAACAATCACTTCCAACAGCACTTCAGACTTTATGCCACTGTCTGCATCTCTAGAGGGCTGGCTGTGGATGTCATTCTGCCCGCCACTTGCATCACATACATACTGCACACACATACAGTTACACTCTCCCCTGCTTATACACTCTTCCTTCATTAAAAATCATGAATTTCCTTCACTTCCTATACACACATTCCAAACACTGTTTTACAGGTACACACACAGTTTGTGCCCAAAGTTCAACACTCCCTATACACACACACACACTCTCCAACATGGGGACCTAGTGACACACTTAAGTGAAAGGCCAGCAGAATTTTCTGAAACGATTCTTTCTATACAGATATAGGTATAGGAAGTACAGCCCACATCCTAGGCTAGTTAGGCTAGGTAGACCTAGGCTAGCTCACTCAGCTACAAGTTAGCTTTCCAAAGGATTTAGCCAAGAGTCACTTTCCATGTGCTTTTTAAATTCTTTTTCCTGGTCAATTTACCTCATAGACAGAGAGGCTAGACCAAAGTAGAGAGTCCTAGCAGGATTCCAGACAAGTATTAACTAATAACTAACACTGCTCTCAGTTGTCTCTGACTCTTTGCAACTCCATGGACTGTAACCCGCCAGGCTCCTCTGTCCATGGAATTTTCCAGGCAAGAATACTGGAGTGGGTTTCCATGCCCTCCTCCAGGGGATCTTCCTCACCCAGAAATTGAACCTGCATCTCTTGCATCTCCTGCAGTGGCAGGTGGATTCTTTACCCCTAGTGCCACCTGAGAAGCCCAGGTATTGGGTGGCCAGAAAGTTCATTCAGGTTTCTGTACCATCCCTGTACCAACCCTGTACCAACCTGTACCAACCCTGTACCATTCTGTACCAACCCTGACTGAACTTTTTGATCAATCCAACAGTATTTCTTCTTAATTTTCACAAATGGTGAGAATTCCAAAGTGTAACTTTGGCATATCCTGTCCCCAAGGAACCACTGCACAGTACTGATAGCCTTTTCTAGATTCAGATGGCGCTGGATTATCAGCCTAGATATTGTCAAAAACACCCTTGTAAAATGTCCCACTTAAGAGCTATATCTAAAGATGAGAAGCAAGTTGAGCCAGTGACAAGGTCTCCTATTTCCTTTGTCTCTAATATCCTTCAGAGCTGTGACTGGATCTGGCTTCTCAAGCCCCTCCTTCCTTCCACATCCCAGCACCATCTATGGTACATAGTCCCTAGTAGGTTCTCAGTAAATCAAGGAATCAAGACATTTGACTTAAACATCTGGGCAGATCGTAGTGACATATACATAGAGAAGGAAGACGGGAGGAGGAATTGTTTTCTATAGAAAGACCACAGGTCATTGTAAGTCTTCCAGCCAATAGACATCTGTTGAGTGCTTACAGTGTACTAGTAACCATAGCAAGTCCTAGGTATTCTATACCAAAACAATAAGAACAGCAATAATAATCTCAAACGTTTATTGAAAGTAAAAGGATAGGAAGGAGGGAGGGAGGGGAGGAAGGAAGGAGGGAGGGAAAGAAGGAAGGAAGGACAGGAGGAGGGAGGGGTTTTCTTTGTTGCCAGTCTCCTGAGTGCTGCCCTACATTCTAAAATATGGTAAGAGCCTTTGTAGGAGAGGTATTCTTACCACTTTATAGCAAAGTAATTAAGGCCCCAAAAGAAAAATGGTTTGGCCAAAGTTCATGTAATTAGCGAACAGTAAGAGTCCGTATTGACCCTAGAATCATGTGACTCTGGCTCATAGACTCTTGTCACTCCACTATGCCATCAGCAAAGATGTCATCAGGCAAAACCATTACATCAATGTTGATTATCTTGAAAGTCTTTAGCCTCCCTTTTGTTGCATATCTTCATTTGACTCCCTGTAGACTCCAAGGCCTTCCAGTATTCTCTTCCCTGCCCACCCCTCAGTAAAGAATTTGCCCTAAGCCTTCTGCACCTCAAGAAGGTCTTCATTTAATAGTACTCTGTTCCTTTATGAACTACCAACTGTGCCCATGTTTTATTCATGGCACTGAAGGCAGCAGGAGTAAGTTTTTGTCCCCAAGGAATTCACAGTCTAGCAGGGATATAAAACATAAATGACTGTAGTGGACTTAGAACTTCCTGAAATGAGATGAGGACCCTGTTGGCACCTGCACTGACTTCAGTCGCGAAGATACTTGGAATTTTACCACCAAGAACTGTCATAGAGATGGGTATTCCCTTTCCAGTTTTCCCCAAGCCTTTTGGTGATATCGGGAAGTCTCAGTTCGGTGCTGTCTTTTGAACACCCTGTACCAGCGTGCTAATCTCCTTGCATCAGGAAGACAGAGCAAGGTATCAGACTCAGGGCTTCAGCCACCAGTTGCCCATGTCTGAACTTCATAACACTGCATGTTTATATCATGTTGTTGGATGGTTATCCTCTGTAAGAGATGCCAGTTTTATGTTCACAGAAGTCTATGAAAAATTTTTGCTTTATTAAAATTTTAAAGCTTTTTTTTTAAAGAACAATAAGTTAACAAGGTACAGGTGGGAAGTAGATACGGCAAAAATTTATAAAGATGGGAGGCAATATAGTTTAGAAAGCAGAAGTCCAGAGTAATTACATGCAGAACTAAGACACATGTGAAGTGTTACGGACGCAGAGAAGAGGGCATTTGTTAGCTTCATTCTCCCCATTGTGGCCTCCATACTCTTGAAAACCCAAATCTGATATGCTGCTTCTCCTTCCCAGACCACCAGTGGTTCCCTACAGTCTTCAGAGGCAGTAATACTGCCATTAAGTGGCCACTGAAAATCAGAAACTATAAAACTTCTTCCCTTGCCTCCTCGGAGCAGTTCTCTCAGGGTTACTTGAGATGCTGCTTTGGCCCTAAAAATGTTCACCAAATAAGACATAACTCTCAAGAAAAAAAGGAAAGAAGAAACTATAAGAGATGCTATACAGACATGATGACTCTTCTCACAACTCTTCAGAGTAGGTGTTCATATGCCCATTTTACCAAACAGCCCAAACTACAGGACAGAAAAATTTGGAAACTTTTTCAAAGACTTAAAGCTGGAAAGACCCAGGATTTGAGGGCAGACCTGTGCTCTCCTAAATAGTTAAGGGCATTCCAGACGCTTCCTGATCTGACTATAGTCTTCCAGCCTCCCCGCTTCTCCCCTATACATGCACACACGACCATGCAGACCTGCATGCTAAGTCACTTCAGTCGTGTCCAACTCTTTGCAACCTTCTGGACTGTAGCCTGTCAGGCATCTCTGTCCACGGGATTCTCCAGGCAAGAATACTGGAGTGGGTTGCCATGCCGTCCTCCAGGGGATCTTCCTAACCTATGGGTCAAACTCAAGTCTCACGTCTCCTGCATTGGCAGGCGGGTTCTTTACCACTAGTGCCACCTGGGAAATCCACACATGAGCACACACACACACAAAAGTTGCAGTGATCTCCTCAACATTCATGAGCACAGTAGATACTGGGCCACCTCTTGGCTTTTTGTCCTTGTACCCAGCATAGTGCCTGCGTTATTCTGAGCAATGAATAATGTCTGTGAAATAAATAAATGCTGCTCCTCCTAGAATTTATTTTTGGTGCAATTGCCTGTCACAAATACATCCATACCCCAAGCCCTGTATGCATACTATTTCTTCAAGGAAACTTCTGCCACTCCTCTTCTGCAGAATTCATTTTTCCCATGTTCACATCATAGTGTCTATAGTTGTATTCTCTGTGCTGGAAGTACCTCATATATATCTTAAAGGTTCACCAGATTGAAAACTTCTTAGGGGCAGAATTGGAGTTTTATTCATTTATGTTGCTGGTCACATTCCAAAACCCCAATAAGTTTTCTAATAGCATATTTTGCCTCAAGAATCAAAAACAAAGACAGAGGCCTCTGATTTACTTAAATATCAGGTTGGCCAAAAAGTTCATTCAGGGAACTTTTGCCAAACCAGTAACTACCAATCCCCTTCCACTCTTCTGATTACCCAGAAAACAAAAGAGGTAAGACAGAGAGGGGAAGGCCCATCACTGAAATCATTCCTTACTGTGCAATTTCCATACCCAGGCCTCCTGCATCCCATCCCAGGCTGATAACGGCAAGTCTAAGCATCTTTTCCCTGGCTCCTGGGAAGATGAGCTGTCGTGCGCCTTAGGGAATTCTGAGGTCTATAAAGCTGACTCTCCTTTTGATCTAATATCTGAAATACCCTGAATGAAGCAGTCTCTGGGAGCTTTAACTCTAAGTCCAGGTCTCCTATGTCCCTTTGTCTCCACCTTTTGGAGAAGTCTCCCTACCCGAATTTCCAGTACTCAGGATGGCCATGAGAGGTGCTTTTTACTGAGTAGTAAGATCTTTTTTTATGGCACCCCACTCCAGTACTCTTGCCTGGAAAATCCCATGGACGGAGGAGCCTGGTGGGCTGCAGTCCATGGGGTCGCTACTAGTCGGACACGACTGAGCGACTTCACTTTCACTTTCATGCATTGGAGAAGGAAATGGCAGCCCACTCCAGTGTTCCTGCCTGGAGAATCCCAGGGACGGGGGAGCCTGGTGGGCTGCCATCTATGGGGTCGCACTGAGTCGGACACGACTGAAGCGACTTAGCAGCAGCAGCAGCAAGATCTTTTTTTTTCTTTGGACACAGTCTCAGTGCTAATGTATGTTTAAGATTCTTAGCTAATCCTCCATCTAAGGTAATTTACAGAAATAAGCTTAACCCTATGTTTACATTCTTTTGATATCTCCCAATATAAATTTCTTTTGTCTTTAAAATTTTCACGCAGCAAATCCCTACTCACTAATGATGCTGTCGGAGCTCTCTTGAACTGGCCAAACGGGCTACAAAGAGTCATGGGTGGAAGGTGGGGAGGCTCCATTAAATGGACACTTGACCCCTCAAACTGTTCTGTATCATGTCTTCATTATCTGTCCCAAAGTACCTTCTATGGAACCTAACAGGTGCTTGAGATATCTGTATTAAATTGTCAAGAGCACACCCCTTGGGTGAAGACAGCCCCTTAAACTGTGCTCATACATTATCAGTTAATGCCTTAGCAGAACTTCCCTGGCAGGGAAGTTCTTCCCAGGCAGACATCTGAAAACAAACAACAAAAAAAGACCCAGAGTAGAACCAGAGGGCCTCTGCCACCCTTTGCTTTGCCAGATCCCTGGGTAAAGAACAGTTAGGAGCCACCTAGAGAAGCAGTGTCACGTAGGGGAAACCCCTCCAGCCTTAGACCCAGACACCTCTCCCCCCATCCCAGCGGTGAGACTTCAGACAAGTCAGGAGCCGCTCTAAGCTTCATTCAGTTTCCATCAAGAAAATAGGAAGAACCCCTACCTCACAAAGTTGTTGGGAAAATCAAAAGATGTAAAATGGATATAAAGTGTTTGGCTTCCATTTTTATTACTATCAAAAATGTTAGCAGTCAAATTTTCTTAGTAGTTAGTTGCTAGATTTCTCTTAAATCACTCTCCTGTAAATTTTTGGAACTTTTCTGTAACAGGAAATTTCAAAAATATACAAAAGTTAAAAAAAGAACACAATGAACCCTCCTGTATGTATCACCCTGTCTCAGCAATTATCCACTCCTGGATCAATCTTATTTCAGCCGTATCCCCACTCATGAGCCTGCTCCCCCATCAATTGTTTTAAAGCAAAACTCAGATATCATATTATTTCATCTGTACACATCTCAGTGTCTCTTTTAAAATATCAGTATTTTTCCCTAAGAGTTTAACACAAGCACAATCCCATTATCACAATAATTTCTTTAAAGCATTATTCAGCCCATGTTCCAATTTCTATATTTGCTTTATACATGTTTTTTTACAAGATGGTTTGTTTCAGTGGCATCTAAATGATGTAAACACCTTGCATTGGGTTGATGTGTCTATTAGATTTCTTTTATTCTACAGGTCCTCTTGCTTTCACCCTCTCTCTCTCTCTCTCTTATTTATCCTTTGCTATGGACATGTGCAAAAGAGCCAAGTCATTTGTCTTGTTCCATTTTCCAAATTCTGCGTATTACTGGTTAGGGCTATACAGTGTCAACACCCTCCCCTCCTCCATTCATGAGGAGCCATTCATGACCACTTACTGGGGGTTGCAAAAAGGTGACATTCTAAACCTATCAGCCCTCCTGAATTTTAAACTACAATGCTTCTTTAAGAATGATTACTACTTTCTAAGAGCTGATGATGTGTAAGAGCCTATCCTGTGACTTTTAAATAAATTATCTCACAGTGATCTCCAAACTTGCATATCATAGGCCCTCAGCGTCTACCGGGGAATCCAAAGTTAACCACTATATATTTATTCTCTACCACCTGCTCCACGTTTGTCTTTCTCTGTCTTCCTTGTTTGTTCCCGGGCGTTCCCCTGGTTCAAAGACAGGACTCATTTCTCAGCACCTTCTCTTTTCTGGCATGTTTGCTACCCATGAACTGCTACCCCTTTTTCCACTGGTCGCTGCCAGCTAGGCTAATCTCCCCTGCCTGCCTGTGCCAGTCTCCTTGTTTACAGCCTTATCACTGCCCTCAGGCCGCCTCCTCGACCCGGCCTCTGCAGCCATGTGTTCACCCTCCTGAGGATCGGCTCTCAAAGCTGGGCTAAGACCAGGTTTGGTCTGCCTGGAGAAGAAAGGGCTTCAGGGTTGCTGTGGGGATAAGGAAATGACTTATGTTTCCAAACGTGGGTTTAGAGACTGGTTTTGTGTTTGTGTGTCTGCAAGAGGGAAGAAACATAAATCAGCACAGGAAGGATCTCATGAGGGCCAAGGAGAAATCTCTCCCATTGCATAGATTGTTAGAAACCAAGTGCTGAAAATGCTGAAGGAGCCTATGGAGACTGCTGTTAGATTTGGGGTGGTTTTTATGTTTCCCTATAGAGGAAAGGCTCTTAGTATGAATAGAAGGGCTCTGAGTCCTTCTCAAAGCTTCATGCCATGGCTTTACCTCCTAATGACTAAGTGACAATGAACTAAGTACCTTACCCCACTGAGCCTCAAGTCCTCATCTGCAAAATGGGTAGGTCCTTCCACCCAGGGTCTTTGCAGGGATGAGCCATAACCCACTAAGCTGCTGCCATTGCTTTTACCTGCTTGCCTCCGAGCAGAGCATTTTGAACAGCAGTCCCCAACCTTTTGGGCACCAGGGACAAGTTTCATGGAAGACAGTTTTTCACAGACCTGGGAGGCGGGAGGCAGTTGGGATAGTTTCAGGATGCTTCAAGCACATTACTTTTATTATGCACTTTATTTCTATTATTATTACATCAGCTTCATCTCAGATCATCAGGCATTAGATCCTGGAGGCTGGGGACCCTTGGTTTAGAACATAGCATCATTTGGTGTGATTGAGGAGAAGCCCTGGTTTAAACCAGGCAATGAGCCAGACATCTTCCAAGATCTATGTGACCCTTCCAATCTGAATTCCTTAAGGTATATTTTTCACAACTCCTGGCCGACATGAGAGTGATCTTGTCTCATTTTATATGTAAGAAAATTGGCAGGAAGAGGTGATTCCATAAGAGTCAATGTCTTTTCCCGAAATAAAATAAACTAATTGCAGTTTAAGACCAAACTAAAAGTCCTTTTACCACATCATTTAATGCTTCACCCTTGAGCCATGTAGTCCAGGCTGCAGTAGCAGTTCTGGCACAGCACTCACGCTGTCACCACCTGACGTGCCACTGTGTCACCAGTTAGGCCTAAGAATCTGATCCAAGGGCTCCCTCCCATCCAGCCACAGGGCCCCGGGGCAAGCATTTTGCCTCTCTAGGCCCCAGTTTTCTCATCTTCTAGGTGGAATAATCAAACAGACCTGAGGATTCTGTTGCTCTGTTAGTGAATAGCACACTCAAAAGGTAAATGGCACCCAAAGAACTGTTCCTATTATTTAGTTAATGATGGTCATGGTTGTGGTTCCTCTGGTCTTCCCTCTTTTACACAAGAGTCCTGTTTCCTTTCTGGCTACTGCAAAGCTTTCTCTGGCCCAGTAATGTCAGGTAGAGTTCTCTAAGAGCTTATTAACAAAGAGCTTCTTGGCACTTTAGGAAGAAGTAGTATAGTGAGAGGATGAAAGTAAGGGCTTTGGGGGTCAATCAGCTCTCATTCTGCTTCTTACTGAGCAGCGTAACATCAGGCAAGTTACTTAATCTCTCTGGGCCTCTGTTTTTCCATCTGTAAAATGGAACTGGTGTAGTGATTCTTTTTTTCTTTTTTTTTTTTAACCTCTTAAGATTGCTGTGAGGATAAAATGAGGTGATGCGTGTACATGAGCTAATGGCCAGAGTTTGGCAGAGGTAAATGGCTCAGTAAATGTTCACAGTGTGATTAATGTTGGGTCAGGTCCCCATGCCCGTGCCCCAGGGCTGGCCTGTGTGGAGCGTGCCGTTCACTGGCAGCATGCTTCAGAAGGATGCTCTGTCAGAGCCTTCCTGGAAGTGCAGAGGCTTCCAAAAGTCCTTGTGCTTCATTGAGAAGCAATGACAATTGTGGAAGTAGGGAAGGAGTATGGCTTTGGGCTTGTATCCAGGGGGCCCTTGGGGCAATTGTACTTGCTCAGCACAGCCTCTCAACTGTAACTCCAAGGGGAACCCATAGGAGGAAAGCCAGGAAAAAAGACTGGACAAAGGAGGAGACCAGGGTGGAGACTGAGGCAAGGTCTTGTTTCCACCATCTTCTGTTGGTACCTTTCATCTTTTTCTCTAAGCCACATCCTTACCTGATCTGGTCGCCCAAGTGCCTCATGGTCCACTGGTGAAGCAGCCGGTGAAGCAGCATTGGGTCCCCCCATGCACCGGGCACAGGCAATATAGTGGACCAGACAGATGTGGTCCCTATGCTCATGGACACTCCAGACCAGCAGGAAAGACAAATACTAATCAAAATACTATAAATACCTGATTACATGGTTGCAGATGTGCAAAGTGCTGTGAGGTTGAAGGATGGGGAATGAAGAGACTCAGCATGGTCAGGGAAGCCTTTTAATAGGCTTCCCTGAGGCTGTGACCTTCAGGCGGAGACCTGAAGGATAAAGGGAGTAGGCCAGGGGAAAGGAGAAGTTGAATCGAGTCCCTCTCCTTGGCCCCAGTAACTGTATCCTGAAGTTACACCAGAAAACAGCAGCTCTTGGTGCCCTGTGAGGCCTGCAGTCTCAGATCCCAGGCCTGCCCAAGTTCCCTGAGGTCCCTGGAGAAAAGCCATTTTTGTTTCTGGTGACCAAAGCAAGTTCAGTAATTAACCTGGCTTGCTTCTTTGATTCGGCATTTCTCCAACAAGAGCTTAAACGTTTCATCATCATTCTGCCCAATTAATCCTGGAGCCCCAGCCCTGCCTAGATGAAAAAAGGAGTGGCCCAGCCTGCACTGCAGACATTTTAACACAGACTCTATAGCTCTGGGATCCGGGAGCAAGGGTAAACTGATCCCTAAGGCCACCGGGGTCTGCAGCACGCATACACACACACGCACACACACACACAGAATTCAGCAAGAAGGAAAAATAAGAGAGGAAAAATAAAATAGAAGGGCAAGAGAGAGAAAAGCGGGGTAGAGTCAGGGACAAGGAGGGTTGTATAGAGAAATGTGGGATCATGGACAGTCCTTAATGGCAAAGGGACCTTGTCCATGTGGCTCAAACTTGCAAGAACTCGGTAAGAGCACCTTTCACACAGACCTGTTAGGAAAGTGAATGAGATATTCACATACAGAAGGATTTCTCAACCTCGGCACTGCTGACATTTGGAGCTAGGTAACATTTTGTTGTGGGGACTGTCCTGTGCATCACAGGGTGTTTAGCAGCATCCTTGGCTTCTACCTACTAGATGCCAGGAGCACCCACCACCCAGTTGTGGCAACAAAAAAATGCCTCCAGACATTGTCAAATGTCCCCCGGGGTCAAAATCAGCCCCAACTGTGGACCGCTGATGTGCAGGACATAGACCAGGGCCAGGCGTACAGTACATGCAGAATAAATGGCAGCTAAAGGGACTTCCCTGGTGGCCCATTGGTTAAGACTCTGTGCTTCCAATTCAGGAGGCACAAGTTCAATCCCTGGTTGGGGAACTAGACCCACAGTGATGTGGGCCAAAAAAATAAAACAAAATTAAATTAATTTTTTTTTCCTTTAATGGCAGCTAACATGAGGTCTGTGCAAGGCAACTGCCCTTTCTGAATAGCAGCCCCTTCTTCCCAAACACATGCCAAGAATATAAGGGCTTTGGAGGAAACTGGAACTTTCCAAAGGCAGGAGAGGTAGACTTGCCAGTGCCATCACTGGACATGTCAATTGGAGACTCATGTGCCCAGGATGGAGAGGCTCAAGGGAACCTGCATATTGACTGGATTGTTGGGACAGGTCCACTTTCCACTCTGCTCAGCTTGGAGGGGAAGGAGCTAATTTTGTGTCATGAGTAGCAGGTGTCAGGCCCAGTGCCAGGGTCTTATATACAGACCAGCTTCTGGGAGAACTGTGAAGAGATGTAATTACTTCCATGTTAGATGGAGGAACTGTGACCTAGACAGGCTAAGTAATTAGCTAAATACTATGCAGCAAGTACATTTCAAGATTTGGATTAGAAGATTTGGGTCTGACTCTCTTCCAAGCCCATACTCTTTCCCCACCCAGGTGGCAGGAGTGGGACTCCTCATACACTGACTTAATCATTCGCAGGGATAGTTTAAGAGCAAAGCGAGGCCAGCAACCAGGCTCAATGGGATGGAATGATGGGATTGATTAGTAATATCTATCACGGGCCCAGGAGTAGGAAAAGGAGGCAGGTGTGCCATGATTTTGCCATCCATGAACAGGCCCATAATCCAAGATTCTGTGACTCTGTATCATCCAGTCTGTTACTGGACTAGGGGTACATCTGGATTTTTTCAGCAAATTAGCTGCCTTCATGCTTTCTCAAGTCATAGCTGAAAATCAAGCCTTCTCTGTAGGTGAGGGTTTCCAGAGAGGGCACAAGGAGCCTGCTCTTAACAAACTGCTCTCAAAGAAAAACAAAATAAAAGCCCCTATCACAGCCCTTTGTTAATGCTTGAGGAATTTTATTTTCGGTGAGTAATCATGTACTCAAAAAAGAAAAGGAAAGAGAAACTTCTGGGGAAATGAGCCATCTTTTTTTCATAGAAAAAACTTGTTTATTGTATTTTCAAAGCACAGGCTTTGGAAGATGTCATATCCATCCTTCTCCCTCTCTTCCCACTCCTAAACAATCCAGCCCTGGTGGCAAATTGCACAACTAATGCATACTAAAACCTGCTTACATATGCAGAGAACATTGCAAACTCCAGGTTGTGTTTCCAGACACATCAGCTAAGGCAATGTGCTTTCTCACGGCTGAGTCGAAGGCAGCTCTGAGGACAAGAGAGGGCAGAGTCACAGGAACAGACCCTTCCCTCCACTGGGCTTAGTTCAAGCTGCCTAACTGAGCTATCTGCTCTGCCCGCTGCCTTGGCCTTGACCTTGACCTGAGCTGCCACTGATTAGGGAAGGCTCCTTGCCTTCCCCATTCTATTCACAAACATGACATGCCCACCATGTGCCATTCATTCAATAAAGATTTGCTGACTTCCTGTTATGTGCCAAGTCCTGGGCAAGCCTTGGGAAGACCAACCCTTAATATATTTGAAGCAGTGTATACCAGGTCATAGAGAGCATTCACGATTTTTCAGTCATTTTCTTGCATTCCTTTCAAGTGGGCAGAACATGAATGAGATTGGAGAATGTCTGCCCTTGATGTTCAAAGTCATATTCCCTATGCCTAAGATTAGGCCCTTGCTGGGCCCTCATCTCTCAGTCACCAGAGAAGGACTATACAAACTATTTCTGCTATTGACACCTGGAAATTATCCACTATTCATTTATTTGGGGGAGCAGTTTAAATGGCAAACTACAGGCCACTGGCCAGATGCTGCCTTCAGCCTGGTTGTGTACAGCCCATAGCTGCAAAGGTTTTTGCAGGTTTAATTGGTTGGGGATAGGAGAGGCTCAAAAGAAGAGTACTCCATGATGTGTAAAAATTAAATGAAATTCCATTTCCAGCATCCAAAACTAAAGTCTTTTTGTCTTTTTTTTTTAACTTTCTGGCCATGCTGTGAGGCCCTGCAAAATCTAGTTCTCTGACAAGGGAACAAACCCAGGCCCACTCCCCTGCATTGGGAGTGCAGAGTCTTACCACTGGACCACCAGGGAAACCCCCCAGAATAAAGTCATATTGGCTCACAGCCCCACTCATTCTTTCCGTATTGTCCCCTCCAGTATTCTGGCCATGGAGAATCCCAGGAGGAGCCTGGCAGACTACAGTCCATAGGATCACCAAGAGTCGGATGCAATTAACACTAACACTATTCCTAATGAATTCTGAGGTCCTAATGCCTTGGTGAGAATGCATGTACCTGGTCACTTGCAGCCACACAAGGGAAGAGGCAGCACAGAGGCCTGGGAGACACCAGAGGCACCAGCTGGTTGAACCCCCTCACCCATTCATCTCTCCCCTCACCCATTCATCTCTGCCTCTGGGTGTATGGCTGTCACCTCACATCTTGTTTTGGCATTTATGAAACTGCTGTCTTCTTACCCTAAACTCCTTAACCATAAGGTAACTGGGGCCTCCTAACCCCCTCCAGGGTTAATTCTAGTTGAGCCCGGCATGGGGACGTGTTTAGGAAATGTTAGTTGATGTGGAGTGAAGAAGTGAGTGAAACCCAGTGAGTGTACCAAGGTGTCTGAGTTAATAAACGTAAACAAGAGATTGAGAAATGGATGAATGAAGGAATGATCAAGTGATTGGGGGGTTGGATGAAAGGAAGGAGAGTATCAGTAAGGAAGTGTCAGTGAGGGAATGCTTGTAAGAGTGAGGAACTGAACAAAGAACTAAGTGTATGACTTCCCTGGCAGCCCAAAGGTTAAAAGGCTGCACACTTCCACTGCAGAATGCACAGGTTCGATTCCTAGTCAGGGAGCTAAGATCCCACATGGCACAGCCGAAAAGAAAAGGAGAAATAAGGGTATAAGTGAAAGTAGGTGATGGGCTCCCTACAAATGCTACATAAAGAGGATGAAGGGTGTTAACCGCCCAGCTCCACTGATCCCATTGTGCCTTGCTTGCTCACGCCCTGCCAGCCCCGGGGATTTAGCACTTAATCAACACCCTCCCTTGCTGAGGGTGTGCCCATGCTTTAGTGCTTTAGTGTCTAGGGCTTCTGTCAGAGGACAAAAACACCTGCACCCCTGGGCGTGGGGCCAGACAACTGCCTCCCAGACTGTGGCCTCCCATATATGGAAAAAATATGCCTTCAGAGGATGTGTCCTCTGCCCCAACCCTTCTGTGCACTGTGGGGGACAGGACCTACCCCAAAGCTGAGGGCCCCACGAAGGCACACTTTCCAGGTGCAAAGGGTAGGCAGCATGTCAATTTGGATAACATTCATGGCCAAGATCATCCTAACCAGCTGGGAAGACTGGAATCAAAAACACCCTTTTCAGTGCCAGCCCCTCCCATTATTCTGTTTCCTTCCTAGCACATATATTTGAGTCTCTTGCCTCGTTTTCCATTTTTGTGTTTATTGTTTTGTCTGCTCCCTCATTAGAATATAAACTCTCTGAGGTCAGAGCCAGGTACAGAGAAGTCTCAATAAATACTTGGAAAAATGAATGAAACATAGTCTGGAAAACAAACCACGTAAACCAACCACTTGAACCAGCTACCATCACAGGATCCCTTCTCACAGTGGGGACCTGACCTGACTCTGCCACCAAATCCCACGTGTGACCTTCAGCATGCCATTTCCCCTTCAAAGACTCAGGAGATTAGGTCAGACTATTTCCACAGTCCCTTGCAGCTCTCGTATGTTGTTGTCCCTGGTTAGTCACTAAGTCATGTTCAACTCTTTTATGACTCCATGGACTGTGGCCCGACAGGCTCCTCTGTCCATGGGATTCTCCAGGCAAGAATACTGGAGTAGGTTGCCATTTCCTTCTCCAGGGGATCTTCTTGACCCAGGGATCAAACCTGAGTATCCTGCTTGGCCGGCAGATTGTTTACCATTTGAGCCACCAAGGAAGCTGCAGCTCTCATATAGTAGAGTTGTAAAGCCAAGAGGAGGGACTTCCCCAGTGGTCCAGTGGCTAAGATTCCAGGCTCCTGATACAGGGGGCCGGGGTTCGATCCCTGGTCAGGGAACTAAATCCCTTATGCTACAACTAAGAGTTTGCATGCTACAACTAAGACCTGGCACAGTCAGATAAATAAAAATAAATATTAATAAATAAAGCCAAGGGGATTGGGCTTCAGGTTTTCCAAGGTTCAAATATAGTTAATAAGAACCTCAGTCCCCTTACCATAACTGTAAAATATATATATATAGCTTTGACTATTACATAAGGGACAGCCATTCCATCTGGCTCATGATCAGGATAAAGTGACACTGGGTGTGGTGACATCCCTGTTTTGGCCAGCGGCCATCTGAGCATCAAGTGTGACTATTCAAATGCAGCCGTTCCTCCCCCTCAGGCTTTGCCAAGCCTCCACACAAAGCCAAAGTCCGCCTTGATGTCCCACCGCCTATGCCTTATGAAAGCCATGATTGTGTGCCATGAAACCCTGGGAGAGAAAGGACTCAGAGATCTGTTTTCAGGCATGCTTGCCGGGTTCCCAGAAAACAGGCAAACTTGTCCTGGCTCAGCCCAGCAGATAAGGTATAGACATCTGGAGAGGGCATGTCTGAGGGCTCCAGCCCTCACTGACTCGTGCACTCTGAGGACCCTCCAGCCCTGACAGCCTCTTGATCCCACCTCCCAACTGCACACGCTGCTTTGAACACTATGTAGGGAGCTCTGAGAGTGCTAGCTCTCAAGTCCGGATGTTTAGGTTTGAACCCCAGCTCTGCTCACTTGCCCGTTCTATGGCCTTGGTTAAATTTCTTTAATGGATTTTTACCTTGACTTTCATCTGTAAAATGGGATTGGTGATGATAATAATAGTATTAGGTTGGTGCAAAAGTAATTGAGGTTTTGGACTGTGAACTTTAACTCATTATAACTAGGCTCAAACACATCTTTATTAATCAAAATAGGAACCACTACAATCAACATATTTTTGCCAACTAGAAATAAATTTGCTTATTCCTGTAGCATAAAAACCCATGCTTTGGGCTTCACGGAACTCTTGGAAAGCATTTTCTGCCTCCTGCTGGTTGCGGAAGCGTTTTGCCTGCAAAAAGTTGTCAAGATACTTGAAGAAGTGGTAGTCAATTGTCAAGTGGTCAGGTGAATATAGGGCTTCTCTGGTGGCTCAGACGGCAAAGAATCTGCCTGCAGTGCAGGAGACCCAGGTTCAATCCCTGGGTCAGGAAGATCCTCTGGAGAAGGGAATGGCTATCCACTCCAGTATTCTTTCCTGGAGAATTCCATGGACAGAGGAGCCTGGTGTGCTACAGTTTATAGGGTCACAAAGAGTCTGACAGGACTGAGTGACTAACACTTTCACAGATGAATATGGTGGATGAGACAAAACTCTGTAGCCCAATTCATTCAACTTTTGAAGTGTTGGTTGTGCAACACATGGTTGCGGGTTGTGGGGAAGAATTGGGCCCTTTCTATCAACTAATGCCAGCTGTAGGCATTGCAGTTTTCGGTCTATTTCATCAACCTGAAGTATATTTCATATACTTCTCAGATATAATGGTTTCACAGGGATTCAGAAAGCTGTAGTGGATCAGACAGGCAGCAGACCACCAAACAGTGACCATGACCTTGTCTTTGGTGTGAATTTGGCTTTTGGAAGCTCTTTGGAGCTTCTTCTCAGTCCAGCAACTGAGCTGGTCATCACCAGTTGTTATATATAAAATCCACTTTTCAGCACACATCACAACTCGATCTAGAAATGGTTCATTGTTGTTGCATAGAATAAAAGACTACGACACTTCAAAATGGTAGCTTTTTGATTTGTAGTCAGCTCATGAGGCACTGACATATCGAACTTTTTCACCTTTCCAATTTGCTTCAAATGCCTAATGAGCATAGAATGGTCGACGTTGAGTTCTTCAACAGCTTCTTATGTAGATGTGAGAGGACCAGCTTCAGTGATTGCTTTCAATTGGTTGTTATCAATTTCTGATGGCCGGGCACTGTGCTCCTCATCTTCAAAGCTCTCGTCTTCTTTGCAAAACTTCTTGAACCACCACTGCACTGTACATTCTTAACAGTTCCTGGACCAACTGCGTTGTTGATTTTGCGAGTTGTCTCTGCTACTTTACAACCCATTTTGAACTCAAAAAGAAAATCGCTCTGCCGGGGTCCAGCCCCGGTGGATCCAGGGAATTCGAAGTGGGGACGGCATCGGCGAGATCAGAAAACAACTGCTTAATTAAACGTTTATTAAGCATATAAAGAGTAATAGAATAAGGATAGTTCAGTGAGGAAATTCAGTGGAGAAAAGAGGCTGAATAATTCAGCCAGAAGGTAAGAGAAAGAACGACATGGGGAGACCAAGTTTCGGTGAACAAGGCCCGCACTTTATTTTCCAAAGTAGTTTTTATACCTTAAGTTATGCATGGGGGAAGGGGTAGAGTCATGCAGTAAGCCAGGCTTTCTTCGTGCAAACTTATCATATGCAAAAGTTTAGGTGATTTGCATCATCTTCTGGCCTGGAGGCCTGTTAACATTTTAAGACCCTTTCTTCAGAAAACTTATTTTTCTCTAAAGGTGATTAGTCAAGTGCCACCCTCCAAAAGCATTAAAGTTGCATTCCTATAGGGCAAAGGTGTGGTGGGCTACAACTAGAAAAAGAATTAACTCAAGGGTCCCAGGTTACAAACATTAAAGCTACTACTTACACCAATTATATTAATCAATACACTGCCAGGGACACAGCAGGTAAGGGATATGGAAACTTAGCAGCAAACATTGGCCCAACAAGTGAAAATCCCTTCACCAATACAATTTCTAATCAATCTTTTAACTGCTCAAAGGAATCTGTGTTTAGACAGTTTAGAACATCTCCTGCCTCTCACAGTTGGGAGGCTCTGAGCAATCACATGTGGCCAGAAAAACCTATTCAGACAGGTTAGAGGACTTCCAAAGGAGTTTGTAGGTTGAAACACTATCACACCCAGGAACTTTATTAACTGGAGCTGTAAGTTAACTCTTTTTTTTCAGAGAGAGGTAGTGGGGGACAGCTCCCCATAAAGTCAGAGGTGTAGGTGAGAGCACAAAGCAGAAAGTAGGCAGACTCTGGTTTGGGGGGTAGATGCTCGAGAATTTCCAGGGGGACTCCTGAGGCTCGATCCCGCCTTTGCCTATGCCGAGCCTCCTTCCTCATGACCTTTGTCATGGGTGGAGCTCCTCACGCTGGCTCCCGGCAGTGATAGAATTCCAGTTGAGCTATTCCAGATCCTGAAAGATGATGCTGTGGAAAGTGCTGCACTCAATATGCAATATGCACTCAATATGCAATATGCCAGCTCCCGGCATCGCTCGAATCTGCTTTTTGTCTAACATCATTACCATACTCTAAAATAAATATAAAATAAACAGCAAGTAATAAGTCATTAGCAAAAAACATGAAGCAAGAAATGCACATTAAAATGACGTATAACAATACTGCACTTATTTAAGAATGTATTCCAATATTGAACAGCAAATTTCAACAAAGCAAAAACCACAATGTTTGCACCAGCCTAATACTTAGCCTTTTGGTGTGTTGTGAAGAGGACTTGAGCTAATAGGGTCCTTAGGAATGGGTTATCCCTAGGAAGCAATTTAAATATTAGCCCTTTAGGTGGTTGTGATTTCCAAGAACTGTTGTGGTGTTCTCTATCTTATCTCAGTGAGATTAGACACTCCTTCAGGGGAAAGACTGTGCCTTCTTTTCAACCCATCTCTCATTGCCTCACTCAAGGTTGGAAACACTCAGAAGGCTTAACAATCAAAAGGCATCAGACATTCATCCTCAAATGGTACAGGAGGCCTGTTAGTCCAATTCCATGGACACTGAGACTCAGTGTGTGAGAAGAGGCTGAGCTAAGGAACGTCAAGAGAAGATAAAGAACAAAAAGTAAAACTTCCCCCTCACACACCAAAAAATATATATGGCTCTTTTGTTTGGTTTTAACAAATTCTAAATGCCAACAGAAAAGAGAGTTGGGAGGATAGTGTATTCACGTCTCTCCCAGATGGTTCAGACATGGACCTTTCTGGAAGCAGACTCAGCAGACATTTATTGAGTGCTAAGCCACTGTTCTACAGGCTGGAAAACCCAATAAGTTGACAGTTGTTCTAAGCAAGGGCCTCCTTCTTAGTGCAAGTCCATGATTTCATTCCTTCCAACCACAATGAGATGAAAATATGATACCTGGAAATGGAATTTGTCTGAAAGGTTGTGCTCTCCCTTTATTTCCTGTTGGATGCAGTGCCCTAAAAGGTGAGGTCCATCAGTTGTGCAAGCAGCCTGGGGTTATAAGCTGGTGTGGTCCACTCAGGACACACAGAATTGCGCCAAAGTCAGGGGAGGCACCACAGACTAAGCCCTCTGGGCAGACAACCAGAACTTCTGAAATCTAAGTTGAGACTGTAGTAGACAAGTTTCTCCTGATTTCTACAGAATCTTATAAAGCCAACAAGCACGCTGTCCAGAAAGGGGCTATAAGTCCTGCTCTGGAAATCCTACATGTTCTTTTCACTCACTGTATATTCCTGAGCTTGTCTCAAGAAAGGGCCTCTGGATCTTGGTGGACTTTACAACTACATTCTATCAACCTCATGGGAAGGAAAAATTGTTAGGTGACAACCACATCAGAGGTCTCCCAAGTGTCTCCTGTAACAATAATCCAGAAGAGGAATGTAGACTTGTCAACCAAAATACATCAGGCAGTATTCCAGGGTACCATGACAGCTCTAGATCCTATGGTTTCTAAGATTGTAAATCCTTCATTTACTAAGGGGACTTAATTACTCAGAAGTAGCAAAGACAACTACTTCAATAATGTGGAGGGGTAGTGAGTGATTATCTTTTTTCTCTTCTTAATATCCATTTTTCTCTTCTAAAATTTTCTCTTCTAAAACCTTCTCCATTAAGGTTGCTATGATATCCTTTGAGAAATTTTTAAAATAATGAGACAATGGATATGTAGCAAGTAATTAGCTTTCTGAAGATGCCAAGAGAACTTGACATTGTCACATGATTCCTGGGCTCACTGATTTTTTTTTTTTTTCCTTTTGGCTGTACCACACCACTTTTGGGATGCTATTTCCCCAACCAGGGATTGAATCCAGGCCCTTGGCAGTGAAAGCACCAAGTCCTAACCACCAGAACACCAGGGAATTCCCTTCACTAAATTCTTTAGAAGGAAATTTTTTTTTAACCATTAACTTTCCTTTAAGTCCTGCTTCAATTTCCTTCTCCAACAGAGTCCCCCAAAGTAAACCTATAAACACTGACAGTCCTTAGAGAAAATCCTATTAAACCTCACCTAAAACAGATGAAGGAATTTAGAGCCAGGCTTGTAAAATAACTTCGCCAGGGTCACATGCTGAGAGAGTAGTAAAGTGGGGAGCTGTACCTAGGAAAATCTGCATTCAGAACCCACGTTTTGTACAGTGATGCCAGGTTGTCTCTTGACTGATCTTCGTCTGCTACTTTCTCCTTCTAGCTCTCCTTGTGGGTCTGTTTTTCTTATTTCAACAAATAACTGTCTGCTCCATTCTCTCCATCATAAAAAGCCACTTTCTAAGACATGGTATCTGTATCAGAGGCAGGGTGAACATGTGAATTTCTAGATATTCAGAAATTGCTCCTCTTTGGGATGCTCTTGTCTGAAAGATGTGAGGGCAGGACCCAGGTATAGGACAGAGAGAAGAGTTCTCATTCAGTCTGTGCTATCCTGGTGAGCAGTGGCCTTTGTCATCCATCCCCAGGACCAGGCACAAAGTTTGGTACTCAGTAGATGCCTGACAAGCATCTCCTGTGAATAAAGGCCATGAGAGGACCCACAGCGGACCCAAGAGGAACTTTGCTTGTTTAGATTTTTATACCCCTAAGGAAGCCCAGTGAGAGGATTTAATTATAATTATTGCCAAGCAGTTACTTCTTCAAATGGACTGTATGACTAGGAGGGCAAGAGCTGTAATTAAGGTTTTGGTATAGCCCAGCATTTCAAAAGGCACTCAAGTTATCAGACTCCGCTTTGGTACGAAAATCCTGCCCTGCAGGCAGCAAGCTTTGGGCTCAGGAGGACATGAGGTCAAAAATGGAAGGGGGAGTAGCGGAGCTGGGGACATCTTTGCCCAAATAGAGGACTCAACTTAAAAAAGAGGATTTTGACTTTCTGATTTGAGGTGTGGGGTTTTTTTGTTTGTTTTAAATTTTATTTTATTTTTCATTGGAAGATAATTACAATATTGTGATGTTTCTGCCATACATCAACATGAATCAGCCATAAATATACATATGTCCCCCCTCTTCTTAAATTTCTCTTCCACTTCCCTCCCCATCCACTTCTCTAGGTTGTTTTTGCATTTTCTCAAGAAGTCGAGAGGTGCCAGAGCCCTCCTTCACTGGAACCTCAGCATGCATGAGAACAGCCCAGTCCAGCGTCAGGAAACAGACTCCTGAATACATGTCCCACGTACAAGACTAGTCACCCATCACTGGGTCTTTCTCAAAGGCAATCTGGACTATTGAAGCTGGCCCTTGAGTCCCAGAGAAAGAATATTTCCTCCTTAAAATCCAGTCTCATTGAGAAAGTCCTGTTTTCTTCTTTTTTGATGTTTTTTATGATGATAAAGGGGTAAGAGTCACATAATAGAAAACATACTGTTTTAACCATATTTAACTGTACAGTTCAGTGACACCAACTACATTCACACCATTATGCAAATCTCACCATCATCTATCCCCCCAATTTTTTACCTTCCTAAACTGAAACTATCCCTATTAGAAACTAACTCCCCATTCCTCCTCCCCACTCTTCACCTCCCACTGCCCAGTCCCTGGCACCTACCAACATAGAGAAAGTCCTGTCTTCCGCTTCTTCTCACACGTCTGCTTTGTACGTCTCCCTTCTCATAATAGTAGCAATGTTACAGTTTGGCGGGTTTTTCATATGAGCCCAACATTGTGCAAAGTACTTTGCATGCACTTTCCAATTGAATCCTTATGAGAATCTGATGATGTAGGTCCTGTCATTGCCTCTTTTTATAGATGAGGAAACTAAGGCTGGGAGGAAAAATGCCTGAGCCTCATACAAGTGGTTAGACTGCCAAATTTAAAGCTCAGCTCAGACAGCCCCCATAGTGTCTCAAGGAGTTAAACAGAAATCCACCGAACCAGTGACAGTCCCCATGGGGTTCTTCTTGAGTAATGCGGTGGTACCCTGGAGATGCTAAGGGCTTGAACTGACAGTGAGGGGGACCACATCAGCTGTGGTTTTCCAAGCTTCTATACAGATATTCCGATACCACATTTCTCCCCAGCAGAGGCCAGTGAAAATGAAAGTCGCTCAGTCATGTCCGACTCTTCGCGACCTCATGGACTATACAGTCCATGGAATTCGGTAGGCCAGAATACTGGAGTGGGTAACCTTTCCCTTCTGCAGGGGATCTTCCCAACCCAGGGATCAAACCCAGGTCTCCCACATCGCAGGCAGATTCTTTACCAGCTGAGCCACAAGGGAAGCCCCGGCAGAGGCCAGTAGGCAAATAAATTAAGCAGGAATTTATCTTCAGCAAACAAGGTTTATGAAAAATATTTTACATCTGGGACACAGCTCTTGGCAACCCTCTAGAATCGTATTATAACCATTAAAGAAATTTAAAATCTTCCCACAAAGGAAACCCCAGGCCCAGACAGGTTTACATGTGAGGTTTTTCACACTTTCAAGGAGGGAATAGTTTCACTTTTTACAAACTCTTCTAAAGAAGGGAAGAAAAGAAAGTATATCCCAACTCATCTCATGAGGCTGAGATATTCATAATTTAAAAAACCAGAAAACAAAAAAATAAATAAATAAATAAATAAAAATATTTATTTTGAATATTAAAAAAAAAAAACAGAAAACAACAACATAAGAAAGGAAAATTTGAGTTTTACCTCACTCAAAAACATAGATGCAAAACCCCTCAAGTGTCTATTAGCAAACCAAACCCAAAAATGTCTGGAAATAGAATATACCATGATTAAGTTGGTGTTTTCCCTAGACTGAAGGGTTAGTTTAATGTTACAAAATTAGTTGATATAATCTATCTCATTAACAAATTAAAGGGAAAAAAAGACCTTTTCAACAGATATAGAAAAGGGTTTGATAAAACATCTATAGCTATTCATTATGCATATTTTAAAAATCTTAGCAAGTTAGAAGTAAAAGGGAATATGATGAATAGAATTTATATAGTCTACAGCAAATATCATACATAATGGTAAAATGTTGATGGCATTCTCTGTAAGATTAGGAAAAAGAATAAAATGTCCATTATGTTTCAACTCAACACAGGCCCTCCCAGAGCACCTGGAAAAAAAGGAAAGATAGGAAGGAAGATAGGGAAAAAAAGTAAAAGGCCAAATATTTGAAAAGAAGAAACAAAGCTGTCATTATTTGTAGATGATATTATTGTCTATATAGAAAATTCAAAACAATCTAGAAAAGTGTATTAGGAATAAATAAGAACTTAGCAAAGTTACTACATACTGCTAAGTCACGTCAGTCGTGTTCGACTCTATGCGACCCCATAGACGGCAGCCCACCAGGCTCCCATCCCTGGGATTCTCCAGGCAAGAACACTGGAGTGGGTTGCCATTTCCTTCTCCAATGCATGAAAGTGAAAAGTGAAAGTGAAGTTGATCAGTCCTGTCCAACTCTTCGTGACCCCATGGACTGTAGCCTACCAGGTTCCTCTGTCCATGGGATTTCCCAGGCAAGAGTACTGGAGTGGGTTGCCATTGCCTTAAATCAGTACAAAAAAGTTCACTGCATTTCTGTATTCTAAAAATAAAAACACAGAAAAATAATTTTTTTTAAAAAGATATATATCATTTACCATAGCAACTCAGTTTATAAGTCCAACAAAAGATATGCAGGCCCTTTTTGGAGAAAATGTATAAAACTTTACCAAAAGACATTAAAGAAGACCGAAAGAAGGTCTGGGGAGAGAAGGACTGGGAGTTTGAGATTAGCCAGTGCAACATCCAGAACAGATAAACAACAAGATCCTACTGTATAGCACTGGGAACTGGAATATATTTGATATTCTGTGATAATAATGGAAAAGAATATGAAAAGGAATGCATACATGTATAACTGAATCACTTTGCTAAACAGCAGAAATTAACACAAGATTGTAAATCGGCTATACTTAAATAAAATTGTAAAGAAGACCTAAAATAAATGAAGAATTATGCTCTTGGATAGAAGAACTGATGGTTTTTAGGATGTTGATTCTCCCCAAATTTTTTTACAAATTCAAATCCCAATGGACTCTTTGTGTGGAACTCAGAAGGTGATTCTAAAATTCAAATAGAAGGACAAAAAGCCAATGACCAAGATACTTCTAAGAAAGAAGATGGAATTTGGTTAGGGTGAAGAATGGGACCTACCCTATCAGATATCAAATTTTATTTTAAATTTATAGGAATTAAGATGGCCTGGATTTAGCATAAAGATTCTATTAAACCAATGGAACATACTGGAGAACCTAGAAACAGATACAGCATGAAGACTTGATTTATGACAGAGCAGGCTTTGCAGATCAGAAGGGAGGAATGAACTATGGTGCTGGGTTAATTGGGTATCCATGTGGAAAAAGATGAAATTGGATTCCTCCCTTGTCAAAAAATCAATTCCAGGTGGGTTAA
The DNA here is from genome assembly GCF_029407905.1 of Bubalus kerabau. Taxonomy (NCBI): domain Eukaryota; kingdom Metazoa; phylum Chordata; class Mammalia; order Artiodactyla; family Bovidae; genus Bubalus; species Bubalus kerabau. The sequence goes on from NC_073624.1 coordinate 226,112,274, forward strand.
AGACTTAAATGGGAAAGACAAAACTATAAAACTTTTAGAAGACAATATAGAAGTATATCTTTATGACCTTGGGATAAAAAAAATCGTATTCAAGATTCTTCAAAAGTATAAACCATAAGGGAATATACTGTAAATTTGACTATTAAAAATAAAAACTTCATCTCTTCAAAGGACACCACAGAGTAAAAAATGCAAGCTACAAAAAATTCATATCTAAAATATAGAACTCCATGACTTAATAAGAAAATAACTCAAGAGAAGCGGAAAATAGACAAAGAAAATGAACAGGCATTTCATATAAGAAACAAGAATGGCCCATAAACATTCAAAAAGGAACCCAAGCTCATTAGTACTCAGAGAAATTCATTTGAAACCACAATGAGATATCATTTCACATCCACCACAGACAGGTATTAAAAAGCTCAGCATTCCCACACACTGGGGTAACAGGAATTGTCATTCACTGCTGGTGGAGGTGTAAATTGTTACAGGCACGCTGGGAACCAGTTTGTTATTGCCTAATAAAACTGCGCAGGCTCCTACCCTACAGCCCATCAATTCTACACACAGGAATGGATCCTAGGGGAACTCGTGTACGTGTGCACAGGGCGCATACACAAGAATGTTCCTAGCAACATCATTCAGGACAGCCCTGAACTGAAAATCACTCAAATGCCACAGAAATGATAGGATGATTAGATGGTGGTAGGTGCATATGGTGAAATATGGGACAGCAGTGAAAACCAACCACAAAACCCTAGTGTTAAAGCAGAAAAACGCAAGTCACAGAAGAACACACGCAATGTGCGTCCATATGCCCTGTGTTCAGAAAAACAGGCAAACCTCAACAACATATGGTTTAGGGATGTATTCTCACATGGTAAAAGTTGCACAGAAAAGTGCCGGAACCATTAGCTAAATTTCTGCATTGTCAGCTCTGGGAGGAGGGAAGAGATCTGATTATAGAGGAATATACAGAGGGCCTCTAAGCACAGTGTTCAATTCCTGTTTTTATTCGGTTTTGTGAGTTGGGTGGTGGTGTATGCAGATGTTAGTTTTCTTATTCTTCTTTAAATAACAAAAAAATTATATACACATTTCTATGCATAGTGTGTGTGTGTGTGTGTGTGTATATATATATCCACATAAAATTTTTAACTGTCAGTAACAAGGGAACATAAAAGAGGAGAGGTGGGGTGGGGGTATGGAAAGGGCAGGGGTGACAGAAACAGTGTGATTTGCTCAAGGAGCTGAAAAAAGACCCACGGCTGAAGGAAGTGAAGGGGGGAGGGGGAGGGGGATGGGAGGAAGGTGAGGCTGGACACGGGGCAGGAGCCAGATCACAGAGAATATTCTAAGCTTTGATGACTTCCTGGAAGATGGAAATGGAGTTGTCTTCACAGCATTACACAGGATTACCCCTACTGACCTCACTATGTACTTTAGAAAACATTTTTAATTTTTTTTCTTTAATTTTTTGCCATGTCTCACAGCATGTAGGGGCTTCCCTGGTGGCTCAGAGGATAAAGCGTCTGCCTCCAATGCAGGAGACCCGGGTTCCATCCCTGAGTTGGGAAGATCCCCTGGAGAAGGAAATGGTAACCCACTCCAGTATTCTTGCCTGGAGAATCCCATGAACGGAGAAGCCTGGTAGGCTACAGTCCACGGGGTCTCAAAGAGTCGGACACAACTGAGCAACTTCACTTTCACTTTCACAGCATGTGGGATCTTAGTTCCCTGACCAGGGATCAAACCCTCATCCCCTGCATTGGGAGCAAGGAGTCTTAACCATTGGATCACCAGGGAAGTCCCCTAGAAGATACTTTTAGAGGTGGACCTAAAGCAACCTGCTGCCAGCTCCTGAGTGAGTTCTGTTTTTCAGACAATGCTTTTACTCTCAGGACAGATCATAGCAGTGGGCAGCTGCTCCCTGCTCATCCAGAACAGGGAGGGATTGCAGGCTGGGCTGGCTCTGAGACCGGCTTAGAGAAGGAAGGGGAGCAGTCTGGTAAATGAAGTTCTGACTCTGCAAGGATCTCGCTTCTGCCAGGGAATGAAGAAGAAAAAAAAAAAAAAAAAAAAAGCACTTCATAGTCCACCTGTCTCCAGATCTATTGTATATTACAGGGGACACTGGCCAGGAACAGTAGTCACCAGGAACATGACATACCTGTGACTCTAAAAACAGAACTTTGAGGGCTTCCCTGGTGGCTCAGTGGTAAAGAATACTCTTGCCAATTCAGGAGATCCAGATTCAATCCCTGGTCTGAGAAGATCCCACATGCCACAGAGGAAATAAGCCCATGCACCACAACTTCTGAGCCTGTGTTCTAGAGCCTGAGAGCCTCAACAATTGAGCTTACGTGCTGCAACTACTGAAACACTCGTGCTCTAGAGCCTGTGCTCTACAACAAGAGAAGCCACTGAGATGAGAAGCCCACGCACCGCAACTGGACAGCAGCCCCTGTTTGCCACAACTGGAGAAGAGCCCACATGGCAATGAAGACTCAGCATAGCCAATAAATAAATAAATACAATTATTTTTCTTTAAAAAAAAGAACGCTGAATTTAGCTAGAAGGCTTTTCCTGGGATACCCAAGCATGCCTCACAGACATGAGCTCTCTAGGCACATGGAGTTAAGTGCTAACCTTGAAAGTGAAAGTCGCTTAGTCGTGTCTGACTCTTTGCGACACCATGGAATAGTCTATGGAATTCTCCAGGACAGAATGCTGGAATGGGTAGCCTTTCCCTTCTCCAGGGGATCTTCCCAACCCAGGGATCAAACCCAGGTCTCCCTCATTGCAGGCGGATTCTTTACCAGCTGAGCCACCAGGGAAGCCCCAAGTGCTAACCGTGGTCAGCACTTACAAGGCCTCCTGGTGTCAACTTAACCACCCACTTGATGGCCTGGAAATCACATCATCTTTCCATCTCAGCTTATCTGTAGAAATGAGGATGACAAAAATGAGGCCTGTGTATCACAAGTTAGTGTTGGAATCACAGCGTGTGAGTGAAATACCTCTTGGAGATCAAGGCAAGCCTCTCCCAGCAGCGCCCAGAGCACTTCGAGCCCCACCCTATCCCCCATGCCAACATGTGCTATGTTTATATAACTGTGGGTTTAAGTTCCTTCCCCAGTATACGGGGTGAGGTCCACCTGAGGAAGGAACTCTATATGTCTTGGTCGTTCCATTAGCTCCAGTGCTGAGGACCAAGTATGGCCCACACACTGCAGCTGCTGAATATGGCTCAAGTCTCTCGTAATAAAAGAGTAGAATGAATTTTTAACTCTATAAAGTTCAATGGTCAACTCTAGATTTTCCATAGTGGTGGTATAGAAACTACCATATAATACTTAATTTTCTGTCTCTAAAATGCAGCGCTTCTTCCAGCCCTGAGTGAACACTCCATAGGTTCAGGCCCTTGTTCGTTCCTGGGCACCCTGAGATGCTGGAGCACAGGGGCTGGCTCACGCTCTGTTGAGGAGGACAGCACCCCATGCCCTGCAAGCTCTTGAGAGGCATGAGCCCTGGAAGCTGAGTACCACAGCAGGGGTTGGGGTGGGGGACAGCAAACATATTTTGGAAAGCCAGGGACCTGAAAGCTCCTCTAGAAGAGACGAGAGGAGGCTTGCTTACTCCCATCCCCCACCTCATTCTTGGGTCCTGCTGTCAGTCCAAGACCTTGCAGGGCTGTCACATAAAAGAAGGTGCTCCACCCACACCACCCACACCCTGCACAGCAGCTAATCTCTTAGTAGACCAAAATAAGTAATATTTAATTAAAATATACACCCTACTATATACAAAAGAGAACACAAGGACCCACTGTATAGAACAAGGAACTCTATACAACATCTTGTAATAACGTATAATGGAAGAGAATTTTAAAGAATACTTCTAGGTGGCACAGTGGTAAAGGCTCTGCCTGCCAATGAAGGAGACGCAGGAGATGTGGGTTCAATCCCTGTGTCAGGAAGATCCCCTGGAAGAGGAAATGACAACCCATTCTAGAATTTTTGCCTGGAAAATCCCATAGACAGAGGAGCCTGGCAGGCTACAGTCCATGTGGTCGCTAAGAGTCAAACACAACTTAGAGACTGAGCACATGCACACATGTATTTATGTCTCTATATATTCATCTCTATATATAACTGAATAGGGCTTCCCTGATGGCTCAGACAGTAAATAATCTGCCTGCAGTGCAGGAGACCCCTGTGCAGTCCCTGGGTTTGGAAGATGCCATGGAAAAGGAAATGGGAACCCACTCCAGTATTTCTGCCTGCAGAATCCCATAGACAGAGGAGCCTGGTGGGCTACAGTCCATGGAGTCACAAAGAGTCAGACACAACTGAGTGACTAACACATGACTGAATCACTTCGCTGTGTACCCGAAACTAACACAACATTGTAAATCAACTCTGTTTCAATAAAAGAAATTTTTTTTAAATAAGCTGTATGTACTTTGGCCACCTCATGCGAAGAGTTGACTCATTGGAGAAGACCCTGATGCTGGGAGGGATTGGGGGCAGGAAGAGAAGGGGACGACAGAGGATGAGATGGCTGGATGGCATCACCAACTCGATGGACATGACTTTGAGTGAACCCCAGGAGTTGGTGATGGACAGGGAGGCCTGGTGTGCTGTGATTCATGGGGTCGCAAAGAGTCGGACACGACTGAGCGACTGAACTGAACTAAACTGATTGAGCACTTACACTGTGCTAAATAATACACATGAGTTCTTTTATTCAATCCTCATAACAACTCTAGGAGAGAAATACCATTATTGCTCCCATTTTACAGATGAGGAAATGGAGGAGCCACAGAATTTGATCCTTACCCAAGATCACATATGCCAGAAAATGCTTGAGCCGCAGAGCCAAATACCTGAGTAGGCTAGAGCTGCCTCCAGAGGCCTGGGCAAGGGTGCTGAGTCCCAGATCTGGGAGGTCAGGGCCAGCACAATGCTGCAGCAGCTCCAGCCAGGCCCGAGCCCCCTCTCCTCCCTTACTTAACACCTGAAAACGCCCAGAGGCCACACAGCTGTGCATTCCTCTGCTCCTGATAAAGACATCTTTTCAATGAATCACTTCCTTCAAAAGAAGGAAAAAATGCTTTTAGATCATTGCAGAAATTCCCACCTACATTCTCAAATACCAGCACTTTCTCTCATCCTGCTCAGATCCCCGGATCCTACCCCAGGAAGCACCAGAGCCTAGAGGACCACAAAGGTAGCCTCACAAACACTTTGTGGCATGGGGACCTGAGGTCATAAGTGACCTCAGGAAACCACCCACCAGAGGCCCTTTCGTTCAGACAGGCTGGGCCTGTGTCTTGAATACCACTGACAGGAACAGACCTGCCTTCCTCAGAAGCTGGCCATCTACCCGGCTGTCTTCGTTTACCGGGTGGGGCCTTCGTCTCTGTCTTGTTCTGGCTGTCCTTCCTCCCTGGCTTTATCTCGCTCTTACTCCATTCATTCATTCATTTTTGTTTTCACCTTACTCATGGAACCTCTGTCTGATCCCTAGGTATCCACATTTGATTTTTCCCATATTCAGGTGGCCCCCTGACATATGAGGATCACTAGCCCACTGTTAGGTTAACCTATCACCCCTATATCCTTTGCTGACTAATTCCAGTGCTTGGGCTGGGTCAAGCTAAGGTCACTTCCTGCCAGCTAGATTATATAGTCATATTTTTTAACAGCTTTATTGAGTTATAGTTACATACAATAAAGTTCAATGATTTTAAGTGTACAGCTCAATGACTTGGCAGATGTTAAAAGGCATGTGATGACTACTGAAACCGAGATATAGAATATTTCTATCACCCTCAAAAGTTCCCTTTTGTGCCCCTTTGCAATGAATCATCTCTCCCCATCCCTGGCTCTTGGCAGTTCTTAACCTATCACTACAGAATATGTAGTTTTGTGTGTCCTGCTGCTTTCACTTAGGATGATGTTAAGATTCATCCACATCATTGCATGTATTGCTGAGGGGTTTTCCATGGTGTTTGTACCCCAGTTTGTTCACTCACCAGTTGATTGGCATTCAGGTTGTTTTCAGCTTCTAGCTAAAATGAATAAAGCTGCTATGAACATTCCTGTACAGATCCTTGTATGGACATACGTTTGCATTTCTCTTAAGTAAAAACCTGTGAGTAGGATTGCAGTGTGCTAAATGTATACTTTAATAAAAATGGCCAATTCATTGTCCTGTGGCACCCACCAGGAGCAAATAAGAATTCTAATTGTTCCACACCCTCACTGACACTTGGTATGGTCAGTCTTTTTAATTTCAGCCATTCTCATAGGTGTGTAGTAGTATCTCACGGTTTTAATTTGCATTTTCCTGATTATTGTTGATGTTGAACATTTTTCCATGTGCTTACTGGCCACTCAATATTTTGTGATGTCCTTTGCTCATTTTAAAAAATCCATTTGGCTGCAGCAGGTCTGAGTTGCGGGCATGTAGAGTCTTTGTTGTACCATGGAGAATCTTTCATTGCATCAAATGGACTCTCTGGTTGCGGCACGCCAGCTCGGTAGTTGCAGCCCATGGGCTTAGTTGCTCTGTGGCATGTGGGTCTTAGCTCCCCACCCAGGGATCAAGGCCACATTTCTTGCATTGCAAGATGGATTCTTAACCACTGGACCACCAGGGAAGTCCCTTTTGCCCATCTTTTAATTGGGTTATTTGTCTTCTGAATGAGTTATAAGAGTTTCCCCAGTTTTAATCTCCCCTTTCTTCTTCCTTCCTCTATCCCCCTGGATCTTTCTCTTTCCCCCATGTGTCTTTGTCCCAGTTTCTGACTCTCTCCCCCACTCTCAGAGCTGTCCACCGTCTCCCTCTCTCCCTCCTTCTCCTTCCCCACTTGTATTTTCCCTTTTCCTCCCTGACACCTCAAACTGAAAATCTGGCCTCCCTTCCCATTTCACCTCAGAAAGAAATCCAACACAAACCCAGTGATTTCAGTTCTGGCAGGTTTCCCTGTTCCAATTAGGAGTAAAATACCCATCTCTCCAGCTGAAGACCTAGAGAAGTAAAAAGAGAACTTCTTTAGGTGTAATGGAAGGATGGTTTTCTTTGCATTCTGGCATCTTCCTCCTCTGTAAATGATTAATAGTGCTTATGGGTCGTAGGACTTTTTACTCAAGCATAACAATGGAAAGTCACAGGTGTTATGTGAAGTTCATCCTGCTTAATCAGTGATGCAACAGCCTTCACAAACATAAGATTAGTTGTTCACATAACGAGGCTCTCCCTTGGAACCTCTCCCAATCCCAGAAGGATTATATCTTGCCCAGTTGCAGGGGAGGAGCAGCCTAGCCCAAAGCCGGCAGCTTGTTTGAGGGAACCAGTGTGACAATGTTTGATTGCAAAGTTCACAACACTTTATGAAGTATTAGAGACTTTCAGATGGATGACCAAGGAATGGTCTAAGGTTGTTTTTTTTTTTTAATAAAATTTTAAAGGTCATATTCCACTTACAGTTATATTGGCTGTATCCCCTATGTTGTAAATACATCCTGTAGACTATCTTATACCCCAATAACTTGTACCTCCCACTCCCCCTCCCCCACCCCTATATCGTCCCTCCCCACTCTTCACACTGGTAGCCCCAAGTTTGTTCTCTGTATCTGTGAGTCTGCTCTCTTTTTGTTATAGTCACTAGTTTGTTGTATTTTTTATATTCCACTGTTTATTGTTGTTGTTAGTCCCCAAGTCATGTCCCAACTCTTTTGCAACCCCATGGACTGTCACCTACCAACCAAGCTCCTCTGTCCATAGGATTTTCCAGGCAACAATATTGGAGTAGCTTGCAATTTCCTTCTCCAGGGGATCTTCCACATCTCCTGTACTGCAGGCAGATTCTTTACCACTGAGAAACCAGGGAAGCCCCCCAAATCTTAAAAATGTATTAATACAAGGAAAAAGCAATAGAACAGTGTCCATAATGTGGCATGTTCCTATAAATTAAAAAATAAACAGGTATAGATACATGATGTTGGTATATGCAGACGTACATTTTCCTGAAAAAATCACAAGAAAGCAGTAGCAGTGGTGAGATTTGGATAATAGAGTTATACAGCGAAAAGGGTACTAAGTAATATCATATAGTATTTGTCTTTCTCTTTCTTATTTCACTTAGCATAATGCCCTCCAAGTCCATCCATGTTGCTGCAAATAGCAAAATTTTGTTCTTTTTATGGCTGAGTAATATTCCACTGCGTGTGTATGTACCGTATGCTCATTGTCCATTCGTCTGTTGATGTACACTTACATTGCTTCCGTATCTTGGCGATTGTACAATATGCTGCTGTAAGCATTAGGGTGCATGTATCTTTTCAAATTAATGTTTTTGGTTTTTTTGGACATGCACTCAGGAGTCAAATTGCTGGGTCATATGGTAGTTCTATTTTAAATTTTCTGAGAAACTTCCATACTGTTTTCCACAGTGGCTTCACCAGTTTACATTCCCACCAACAGTGTATGAGGGTTTCCTTTTCCTCATGTTCTCACCAACATTTGTTATTTGTGATCCATTCTGGCTGGTATGAGGTGATATGTCACTGTGGTTTTGATTTGCATTTCCCTAATGATTAGCAGCGTTGAGCATCTTTTCATGTGCCTGTTTACCATCTGCATTTAATGTCGATTCCATTCTTCTGTCCATTTTTTAATCATATCATTTTGTTTTTTTACTGTTGAGTTGTGTGGGCTATTTATATATGTTGAATATTAACCTCTTACTGGTCATATAATTTACAAATACCTTCTCCCATTCAGTAGGCTGTCTTTTTATTTTGTCAATGGTTACCTTTGCTGTGCAAAAACTTTTTTTAACTAGGTCCCATTTGTTTATTTTTGCTTTTATTTCCTTTACTTTAGGAGACAGATCCAAAAATATTGGTACAATTTATATCAAAGAGTTTTCTGTCTATATTTTACTCTAAGTTTTATCGTATCCAGTGTTACATTTAGGTCTTTAATCCTTTTTGAGTTTATTTTTGTACATGGTATTTGACAATGTTCTGATTTCTTTTACATGTAGCTGTCCAGTTTTCTCAACATCATTTATTGAAAAGACTGTCTTTTCTACATTGTATATTCTTGATTCTTTTGTCATAGACTAATTGAATATAAGTACGTAGATTTATTTCCGGGCTCTCGAACCTGTTCCATTGATCTGTGTGTCTGTTTTTGTCCCAGTACCATTTTTTTTTTACTGTAACTTTGTACTGTAATCTGAGGTCAAGGATTGTCATCCCTCCAGCTCTGTTCTTCTTTCTCAAGATTGTTTTGGCTATTTGGAGTCTTTTGTGTTTCATACAGATTTTTAAATTATTTTAGGTCTGTAAAAAAAAATTGCCTTTGATATTTTGATAGGGATTGCAGTGAATCTGTGGGTTACCTTAGGTAGTGTGGTGATTTTAATAATATTGATTCCCCACCAAGTTGGACTGTTTCCTGAACTCTTCTGATCTTTCATTGTTAGTGTATAGAAATGCAACAAATTCTGTATATGAATTTTGTAACCTGCAACTTTACTACTAGAGCTCTTGATGAGCTCTGAGCTATAGTAGTTTTTCTGGTGGAGTCTTTAGGATTTTCCATGTATAGTATCATGTCACCTGCAGACAGTAACAGTTTCACTTCTTCCTTTTCAATTTGGATTCCTTTTATTTCTTTTTTTCTCTGGTTGCTGTGGCTAGGACTTCCAAAACTGTGTTGAACAGAAGTGGTGAGAATGGACCTCCTTGTCTTATTCCTGATCTTAGAGGAAATACTTTCAGCTTTTCACCATTAAATATGATGCTAACTGTGGGTTTGTCATATATGGCCTTTATTATGTTGAAGTATGTTCCTTCTATGAATGCTCTCTGGAGAGTTTTTATCATAATGGGTGTCAAACTTTATAAAAAGCTTTTCGTACATGTATTGAGATAATCATATGGTTTGGGACTTTTTAAAAAGCTTATTAAAATATAATTTATATACCATATCATATTTTACATACCATAAAATATATTTTACATTTAACCCATTTAAGATATATACATAGAACTATGTAATGTTTCTTGTGTCTTGCTTTTTTCAATTAGCATAATGTTTTCACAGTTTATCCATGTTCTGGCATATATCAGTACTTCATTTCTTTTGTGGTTGAATAATTTCCATTTTATAGATATTATTCCATTGTGTAGATATACCATGTTTTCTTTATTCATTCTTCAGCCAGTAGACATTTAGGTTATTTCCACCTTTTGTCTATTATAAATAATACTGCTATAAAATTCACATACAAGCTTTGGTGCAGATGTATGTTTTCATTTCTCTTGGATGTCAGACTTAGTGAATCATATGGTAACTTTAGGAGTTATTTGAGGGACTGCAAAACTATTTTCCAAAGGGCTGGAACCATTTTACATTTCCACCAACACTGTATGAGGGTTTAGATTTCTCTATTCTCTTGCCAACCCTTCTTACTATCTAACTGGAATGGTTTTCTGATCCTATAACTGAATTGAAACATCACACATACATACACAACCATACAAACATTTATACAACCATTGGCACAGACACACACACAAAACTATGTCCATGCCTTCTTGCACACACCTCTAGAGTTCATAGACATACATACAGAATTCCAGATAGACATTCACAACCATACATACATATATCACACATAGCATACATGCTTATCTGACCCACGTGCATTAACATAATAAGACATACAATAGACCAGTGCCATCAAACATGTACATACAATTGTCACAGGTTCTGAATAAACATACACACTTGTACATACATACTCAGTAATGGATTCACAACTGCTCAAACACACATTCTTCAAATAATAGTTGTACCCACAAAGCACAGTCCTAAAAAGGCACATATATGTAGTTATCATCACTTAAAGGTAGATAACTGAAGACTGGTTGAATGTATTTACTTTGGATGGCATGGAGATTTCATTAATATTTGGTGTAGTGGGTAGAAAGATGTTTTCATTCATTCATTAAGTTACAAGTAACATATTAAGCATATAAGAAACACAAAGATAAACAAGACATAGTCCCTTCCTCATGAACTTGTAGTCTAGTGATGGGGGATGGTCAGTAAATAAACAAGGAAACAATCACAGTCTTTGATACGTGCTGAGAAGAAAATAAGCAAGGTAAGACATTAGATAATAAGAGAAGCCTCAGGATAGTTAGCAATTTCCAGATGCTTTTAGAATTTTTGCTCCCTCTTTCAGCCTGGAAAAGTGAAGAGGTTGCAGATTCACCATCATTAAGTCACAGGATAAACTGGGGGGTGTGTGTGTGTGTGTGCGCGCGCGTGTGTGTGTGTGTAAATACTAACATTAGTGAGAGTGTGGGCTCAGGACCTGGAGTACCTGGTTTTAAATGTTGGTTCATTCTAGTTGAGTGATTTTTCTCTTTCCCTCAGTTTCTCATCCAAAAATAGGGATGATAATAGTTCCTTTAATAAGGATTAAACTAGCTGATACTTATGAAGCACTTAAAACTGCCTGGCGAGTGTTCTCAACATTAGCCATCATATCATTTTTCGAGAACAGGTTTTCTTAGAGGGAGGTGAGTGCACTAGAAAATGGGTGGAGAGGGGCTCGGGGAACATAAGGAAGAGCCTGACAGTGCTCTGTTGACTGTAAATTGAATGGGCCTTCATCCCAAGCCTTATCTGAGCAGTCTTTTGGAATGTGACCCTGGCATACCACCCCAACAGACCATAAACCAATCCACCACCACTCTGCTCTGCCCACAGCCACAAACCACAGAGAAAAAGACACACGATGGGTGGTGCTGGGCGTGCCTGTTGGTTTTTAGTTGCGTCAGAATGCAGCAGCTCTGCTGTGGTTCTGGCTCCTAATGCTTGTTGTTTCTGCAGGTCAGCACCTATCACCCTGCACCTGCCTCCCCAGGACATTCCACGGCCATTGTCAGTCTTCCTGGCTCCCAGCAACACCTCTCAGCTAACATGTGAGTAAGAAAAAAAAAATAATGAGTTCAACCCTCCACTCCTGGTCCTGGCACAGAGCGGTCATCTTTGCCATCCTTCTCTCATCGAGCATCCCCCATCCCCAACCATCCCATGCAGAGAAACAACAGCTTCCCTTCCTTTACAATGTCCAAAGGAAATAATGATGAAAAATACAAATTACCGAACTACATCATCCTGGCTCATTATTTTACAAAAGCAGAAAGAGACTAGATTATGTACCAAAACCCTACAGGGAGATTGGGTACTGAGCAATTTCTGTTGTCTTTCTTTAGATTCACAATGCTTGGTCATCAGTAGATGCTGCTTTATCAGTGAGAAATAAATATAACATTTCAGGAGGGAAAGAAATCTTGCAGATGAGAACATTCTCCTAGCCCCTTTGATAAAACCTTTCAGTGCCTCAAAGTCCCTAGAGCAGCTGTCCCCAACCTCTGGGCTCTAATGCTGATGATCTGAGGTGGAGCTGGTATAATAATAATAGAGATAAAGTGCACAATAAATGTACTTTGTGCACTTGAACGTGTACTTGAATCATCCTGAAACCATCCCACTGGCGCCAAAAAGGTTGGAAACTGCTGCCTTAGCGTCTGTCCAGCTCGAAGTCATACACTTTTAACCCCAAATCTGGGAAGCCAAAGTGGGTTATTTTTAATGCCTTTAGTTGGGTAATTATTCTCCTTCCAAAGCCGAACTACTCCCCAGGGTCTTTATTCCCCAGCTCATACCTGGATGTTATCTACCCAAGCTACTCTGTGGACTTCAGAGTGGAAAATCACTGCTCCAACCCAAGAACATTTCTACCACGTTTCAAGCCCATCTTTCTCCATCCCACAATGCAGCCAATATTCATTCCACTGTGTGCCAAAACACTGAAATTAACCCTTGCCTCCTACTTCCCCATGTCCATCTCCTGCCTACATTAAGCTAGCATCTTGGGGGTCAGACACGTCACTACCCTCAGGAGAGGAAATGGATCAGAGAGGCTTCTATGCTGACCCCTCGGTTCCCTGAACCTTGATGGCTGTGACCACTGTCTTGAGGGTACTCTAAGCAGTGTGAACAAGCATCCTAGATAGAACTATCACTTTCAGGCTTTCGACCCGACTCTGCCACTGACTCCTGGTCACCAACTCCTTTCTCTATTCTCAGCTAGTTTCCCCAGTGTCAAAATACTGATGTGACCTCAGTGAGTGACTTGGAGCTTCAGAGCACACTATGGAGGAGTGAGGAGATGGAGGGGGCAGGGATTTGGGCCCCTCCACTGCAACTTCAACAAGGTTCCACCATTTCCATCTGCCTTACATAGTGAGGTTTCAATTCTTAAAGGATGTTTAGTGCTAACCACTGGGTTAGGACTCTGAGTTTTCCTCTCCCTTCACCCTTTGCTGGTTCCACTAGGCACACTCACCAGCATCCTTCACCAGTTCCCTGTATTTCCCCAGGTTTGTAGCTCTGCACTCCTACTCAGCCCGTGGACCAGACGAACTGGACCTACAGAAGGGAGAGGGCGTCAGGGTCCTGGGCAAGTACCAGGATGGCTGGCTCAGGGGCGTCTCCTTGATGACCGGGCGAGTTGGCATCTTCCCCAACAACTATGTCATCCCCATTTTCAGGTGCGTCCTCTCCAATCTCAGGCATCAGAGGGTTGGATCATCTAGGCCAGAGTCCATCTCTGAGTTGAATGGCTGAAAGACTCAATCCTTTCAGAGTGTGGGCTAAGAAACAATTTTTGCTTCACTATCCTCCTAATGCTTAATTAAAAAAAAAAAAAGTAAAATGGTTATCTTTTAAATAGCTCTTCACATTTTACAAGTATTGATACTTTTGCATCTTTTAACTCTTTGGCTATGCTCAAGTATCCCAATAGGTGGGTGTTATTTTACAGATGATGAAAGTGATGTGCAGTTAACCAGCCTGCTCAAGAGCTAGACTTCAGTTCTACTGTACAACCCCCACAAATCGCACTTCACTGTCTTCACCCAGACACTCCATAATCATAGAACAAGGGGAAAGCCCAATGATCAGAAGACCTCTGGGAGCACCTTAGGAGACATCCCAGGATGTGGTGCCATTAGGCAGGGTTTTCGTGACTCAGACCACTACCCATACATCCAACCCCCGAGTCACGTGCTAGTTACCCTGCAGGTCTTCCTTCCAAACAGCTTTCCCAACCTTTTTCATTCTCTGGCACATGCATCAATTGCACTGCTGCACAGTTTGTCCAGCCACCTCATACAACCACAAGTAAACAGAGGCCCCCAAAACTATCCATGGCTCCTCCTGTAAGTCCAGGTGCTACCCCCACCCCCTATAAGTCCAGGCAAAGCCTATCACAAGGTACCAAGCCCCTTACCACACATAAACACTACCTTTATGACATACCAGAGAGTCATAACTCCAAGGAAAGGGACAATCCCATTGTTCTCTATGGGGGTCAGAGCAGGAGTCATATATGGCCAGTTTGGGGAACCTTCCTGTAGGTGGGCAGTGTGTCCAGAGGAGGGCTGCAATGGTGAGGAAATAGAAGCTACATCACTAGATAAACCTAGAAAGACACTAGGATTCTTTGAGTGCAGAAGACAAGGGTCAGAGAGACCATAATAGACTGTGTAGATCAGGAAGTAGGCTGGTTCCCTCAGGGGACAGTGAACCAGTGAATACAACTTAGAAGATTCTGGTTCAATAAAAGACTGCACTTGCTTTTATTGAGGTGGCGAATCCCCTTTCTAGATAGAATACAGGCAAAGTGTGGGTACCAATAGATCCAGGCAAAAAGATTTCTTTGCATGCCAGAAAGTTGGAATAGAGGGTCATAGTTACTCCCTTCAGTTGTTCTTGGAATTTGTTAGAAATTTGCAAAATCCCCAAAGGCAAACTAAGGATGCCTATAACTGATGCTTTAATCCATTTAGTTAGCAAATATATACTAAGCACAGTAGGTTAGGCACCCTTCTAGACACTGGAGAAACACCAGTGAACAAAATACACAGAAATCTCTGCCCACTGGAGCTTATACTCTGGTGGGATGGACAGAAAATAAATAGACGTGTAAGGAATATAAATGGTATGCTGATGATAAGGTCTAAGGAGAAAAAATAAGTCAGGAAAGGGGGATAGAATTTATGTGAGGGTGACTACAATGTTAATAGTCTGGTCAGGGTGGGCTGGCTGAGCGGTGAGAAGGAAGAATGGAGGGATGCGGGAAGTGTTTTCCAGGCCCAAGGAACAGCGAGGACAGATCAAAGGCCCCGGGGAAGGAGCATACTGACATGAAGGCCGAGAGGACTGGATTAGGGAAGTGAGAGGGGGCTCGTAGGAGATGAGGCCAGAGTGGTAACAGGGATTCAGATTCAGAATCTGCTCAGTCATAATGAGGAATGTGACTTCAACCATGTTATAGGGCTTGGAGCAGAAGCATTGACATGATCTAACTTGTGTTGTAATCAGAACCCCTCCGGTTGCTGGGTTGAGAGTGAACTGTAGACAGGAAAGGTGGAAGCAGAGAGACTAGTTAAGCGGATATGGTAAGAATCCGGGGGGTGAGGGTGCGGGGGAGCTGGGGCGGGGGGTGTTGACGGTGAAATGAACAAAGGTGCTGGCTGTGGAGGGAGGGAGGGGGCGGTGGTTAGATTTTGGTTTATTCTAAAGGTAGAAACAATAGGATTTTCTGACAAATCCAATTCTGGGTGTAAAAAGAGAGGATTCAAAGTGAGTCCTGAGTAACTGAAGACAAGGTTGCCTTTTACTGAGATGGAGTAAATCCAAAAGAGAACAAACAGGTTTTGAGGTGTTAGTGAGGGGAAGCAAAAGCCTGATTTGCAGCACATTGTCTCAGATGCCTTAGTATTCCTAGTAAATGGTTGCATCTATACAAGTCTAGCATTTAAGAAAGAAGTCTAAGCTTAAGATGAAAGCCCAAAGACTAGATGAAATCATCAAGGTAGGATCCGTCGTGGTGGAGAGAATGACAGTGAGCCGGGAGCTCAGTTCCTCAGGGAAACAGGGAAAGTAATGTCTGCAACAAGGCAGAGTAGGAGATGGTAGAGTCTGCTTTTGTGAGTCCAAGCTGGGAAGTCTTGAGGACAATGGGAGGATAGTTCAGAAGTGACAGAGAAGCGCAAAGACCTACCTTAACTCATGAACAGTCTTCCATGGAAGAAACTATCATGAACTCTCTAGGGCCATCTCTACTACTCTAGTGGGGCATTTGTATCAGGCCTTAGCCTGAAGTCCTGATTATTCCACAAAAAACCATTAAAGTAAGAGTCATTGTATAATTCATTATCCAAACTAGGTAGGACATTTTTGAGATAGAAGAGGGACACTACCAGGAGAGCAGGTGTAAACTGAGATTCTCCCTGGAAAATCTGGACTTAAGATCATCCTAACTAGAATGCACATGGGACTCTGTTCCAGTGTAGTTCAAGGCTCCAGTTTCCTATTCTCGCCTTGGCTTTTCTCCAAGGTAGATCTATTCTTGGGCAAACGATGAGCTTCTGGACTCGCTCTATCCGAGGTGGCCGTGTGTCAGATGGTGGATGGATGTTCAGCAGCACCATAGGTGGCCATGAGGCCCTCCGCACCCCTGGCTCATAGAAACCTGACTATGTGCATATATTGAGATGCTGCTGATGCTGATGGGTGTGTTTGCTTCCAGGAAATCAGCATTTCCAAAAGGAAAGTCACTGTCACCATATAATCTCCTTAGGGCTATTAGTTGACAGCAGATCAATGCTTTCTCTGTGTGTTATGTTTTCTCTGAAGCCTCCCAGATGCAGAGAAAGTTTCCATCCCCAAAACCTTGGATGCAGATGACACGCTCAGTTTGTCTATCTAGGGGCAGCTCACCCTTGTTCTTAATAACCCTTCCCATTGCGGGAGGCTTGGTTCCTCCCAGTTCTCAGGGCTAAATGAGGCCATCCTTTGTCAGTGGAGTTTCTGCTACTGAGTGGGTTGGACTACATGTGCGAGGTCCCTTTCTGCTCTTTGGTTCTGTGTGAGTGAGAGGTTTTCCCCCCATTTTCATTGTGTGTTTGCAGAGATGGCTCTGCACTACCTCCAGCCCCCATGGTGTACAGGACTGCCTTTTCTAAGACAGCCAGACCTCCAAGGTGTGAGGTGCCCTCTGAGATTTGAACTTTCGCTCTTAATCAGCATCATCTCCTAATGCATTGAGCCAGACAGAGTCTGGGGATCAACTGAGAGACCAGAGCTGACCAAAATGCGAGGGTTTTGGTTTACAGCTCAGCAAGTAAGCCTTTTAATTACCAAAAGAGGAGAGGCTGCTGTGGTGTGTGAAGCTCCAGCGCTCTGTGCTTGAGGGTAATGCCAGCCTATCCAGCTGTGCTGACCACACCTAGATCTCTGCCACCACGACCTATTCCCCAGATCCCAGAGATAGCCCGTGGGTTGAGGGTACACAACACTTGTCACGTTTTCATTCAGGCCCTTCGTAACAGCACCTACATGCTTTTGGGTTTCCTCCTCCACACCCAGTCTCAATGGAGGCGTGTTTCCTCCCATTTTAGAAGCTGCAGAAACCAGCTCCTCCCCATTCCTTCTCCTCCTCTTCACTCTCCCTCTCCCCTCCCCGTCCTCCCCAACCTCCTCAGCTCATCACCACAGCTGAGGGACAGGCTTAGCCTCTCAGAACTTGGGAATGGGAACAAGGAAGGAACAAGGAAGGAAAGCACATGGGCCAAGTTGAAGACCGTTCATGGTGGGCACTCAAGCAGCAGCCCCTGATCAGACACTCCCCGCCTCAGACTCCTGCCTCACTAGTCTCAGAAGCTTCCCTAGGATCCTGTTTCCAAGCTCTTTCCACTCCTTTCTGTCCTCCCAATAAATGCCTTTCTGCCCAGTAAGCTGGGATATTTCTCTTTCAGGCAGCCTTCACCAGACTCATATGCCATCCTGTTGCCTAAGGGGTAGAGAAAAGTGAGAGGTGGGCCACCACTCACTGTCCTTTAACTTGCTACACGGAACTGTATAAAGACTGCCACAGTGCAAGCCTTTGCCTTACCAAGAGGCTATGCCAGTACTGAGCAGGGTAGAGGGCACGTGTGTCAGCCCCCTTTCATGTACTGCACAAGTTCTTAAGGGCTTGTATCTCAGGTAGAAAGGAGGACACACTCAAAGCAGTGCAGTGGGGCAAACCAGAGGCAACACGCTCACCTCTGCCTTAAACCCAGGATGCCTTTCCGTCTCTCCATCTAGAAAACGGGGATCATAATGTCTGCAGATCTCGGGTGTCATGGGGCTTAATGAATATGTGTTAGCACAGCATTTTGATGTTAGAACATGCTGGGTAAGTGCTGAGGTTTTCTTTTTTGGCTGTGCTGGGTCTCTGGGTCCTCTTCATTGCTACTTGGGCTTTTTTCTAGTTGCAGTGAGCAGGAGCCACTCTAGTTGTGGCGCATGGGCTTCTCGTTGCAAAGCACAGGCTCTCGGGTGCTCAGGCTTTAGTCGTTGCAGCTCCTGGGCTCCAGAGCACCGGTTCAGCAGTTGTGGCACTTGGGCTCAGTTGCTCCCTCGTGGACCAGGGATCAAACCCATGTCTCCTGCACTGGCGGGCAGATTTGTTGCCCCTGGGCCACCATGGAAGCCCATGTTGATCTTTTTGCCAAAAAACATAGAGGGGTTCAGTGTTGGGAAGGGGACTTGAAATTTAGGAGTTTCTGGAATCCAGCCTCATGCTGGGCCCAGAAAAATGAGGTTGCACCTCAGTCTGTAAACAGTTGGCCAAAGAAAGGACTAGTCAAATAAGCCTGGCTCAGGCCTCATTAACTTTTCTGTACTTGCTGCCACTGCCACTGCCAACCATTTTGGAACCTGTCTTCCCTGTTGCTGGTCCATTTTGCAGCATCCTACACTTTGAGGTCTTTGTTTAAAACACAGGCAGGTGTAGACGCTGCTATGAAAGCCAGCGCTGGGGAGTTCTCTCAGCCCAGCCCTCATCTCCAGAATGTAGTCTGAGCTCTGACTGGTGGCTAGCCCACTCTGCTTCCCTGACTGCATCCCCAGAGACCAGAGAATGAAAGCTGTGGACAGAAACCCCCTCACCACAAGCATCTGTCCCCAGGGCATGTGGCTGCATATGCTTGATGGGCAGACTTGGCCACATTAAGTGGTGCCTTTCCCATCTTGTGCAACACTGGTGGCTTGTTATTAAACTATAGACACTTTTTTAAGAAAAAGGAGAAATAAGGGGAACTTACCTAAAGAGAAACCTGGAGGCATTGACAGGAAGGAAACTACATGGGGACATCTTTGTGCCAGGACCTTGGTTGAGTTGGTTACCTCCAGGGAATTAGCAGAGGTTACTGAATCAACAGAGTGACAAGGTGATTGATGGGCTACTCCACTGGGGCTGTGATGTTGGGGTAGGATGGGACAAGGACAAGAGAAACATGTACAGTGACAGCCATTCCCCATGGGGTTCATGGAGCTGCAGGCTGGAAAGCAATGGGCAAGAGATTGCTGTTTTCAAAATTTAAATACTATTCTTAAAAATTAGAGCCTAAGGCTGAAGGATTAGGTTTTGTGGAGGCATGTGTAGGGCCTACCACCTCCTTTGGTTTATTTATTTCAAGCAGGATGCAGGCTTTTCCAATTATGAATGCTCTGACTAGCCAGAAGGTAGTGTAGCTCAGTGATAAGAGCGTGGGTGACAAGGGCCAGCCTGGACCTGGGTTCAAATCTCAACTACCTGTAAATCTGTATTTTTTTTAATCTACAAAACAGTAGTATTTATAGTTGCTAACTCAGAAGGCTGTTCTGAAGAACCCATGAGATAATGTGGGCAAAGGACTTGGCCAATGCCAGATATACAGTGAAAGTGAAAGTATTAGTCACTCAGTCATGTCCGACTCTTTGTAACCCCATGGACTCCCCATGGAGCCTGCCAGGCTCCTCTGGAATTTTCCAGGCAAGAATACTGGAGTGGGTAGCCATTCCCTTCTCCAGGGGATTGTCTCAACCCAGGAATCGAGGCCAGGTCTCCTGCATTGCAAGCAGATTCTTTACCATCTGAGCCTAAGTGCTCAATATGTGTGACACAAAATGGCTGGCTTCAGTGCTAAGTGCATTATGGCAACCATTCAACACTTTAACAATATATGCAGATCACAGAAGATATAAGATAAGTCATATAAAATCTCTGCCTTCAAAGAGTTTAGAATCTAGTGGACAAGTCACTGAACAAACAAGAAACTGCCCCTCCAAAGTGAGATGAGCACATACAAGGTCTTAAACTCAGGGCTGAAGGAACGTGGGGTGAGGAGTGATCAGAGCTGGAGGGAAAGAAGGTGAAATTCAAGTCTTCTTGTCCCACCAGGCCTCAGTAGGAGACCTCGTCCCTCCCTTAGTGTACCCACACAGTTATCCAGGTGTGGGAGCTGAGGCCTCTGTAGTTAAGATCTGTGTAGTATGTATATATGGGTAGGAGCAGGTGAGGAGCTGCCACATGTGGTATATGGTTGGGAGCTGACTGTGGTATATGGTTGGACTCTTGACTGAACTTTTTCTTTTTCTATTTCTTCTTTTTAAAAAAAAAATTGCACAACCAGAAAGACATCTAGCGTTCCAGACTCCCGAAGTCCTGGTCTCTACACCGCATGGACGTTATCCACCTCCTCTGTGTCCTCTCAAGGCAGTATTTCAGACAGTGATCCCCGGCAGAGCCGGCCCTTCAAGTCCGTCTTCGTGCCCACGGCCATAGTCAACCCTGTGCGGAGCCCAGCCAGCCTGGGGACCCTAGGGCAGGGCTCTCTCCGCAAAGGACGAGGTAGCATGAGAAAGAGTAAGTAGTGGCGGAGAGGTACGTGCCTAGACCTAAGGGATGGGGGCGATCTCACTCTGGGCAAACAGAGTAGTTTTGGGGGTTTGTTCTTTTTTTTTTTTTTTTTGCTAAAACAAGGATTTTTGCTTTAAGGTTGCTTTACATTTCCCAAATATCAAGTTGTTTTATTAGGTTAAGCAAGACAGACTCAAGGTCACAGCCCTCAGTCTACACACACACACACACTGATTGGGATGATACCAGCCCTGAGTACCAACATGTAATTAGAATATGGCCTAGGTTGGATGCTGGTTCTTATTAAGACAGAACGACCAAAGCACTTGCTGGATCAGTGTTTCTCAAACTGTGTTCCGTGGAAACCCTCAGGGGGTACCAAAAGGGAAATGAAGGATGCAGGGGAGGAGGAAAAGAGGAGTTGATGCTAAGAGCCCCTGAATCCCACTTTGTTTAACTAATATATGTACAAGTTTAAAAAATTATATTGTACAAAATTACATTATATTGTACAAATATATCCTTCCAATCCTTCACCCTCAGTCCCAAGTTCTCATCCATGTACATGCATACCATGTAATCTTAATACACTGTTCTTCACCTTGCTTTTATTTTTATATAACATCCACATTGCACGCATGGCAGTTACATAACTTCCCTCATCTTAAAAGTCATGCTTTTATCTTCTAATATATTGAACCTCTGCATAAGACTTCATTTTGGGGGTTCTAAAAAGTTTCTGAGACCCATTGTTCTATAACACATCAAATCTCTATATTTGTACACCTCTCTAGAAGATGACAAAAAGCCAAGCTAAGTCAACTTGATTTGTTCTACATCCCCTGACTTAGCCTGGGCTCTGCCACCCCTCCTTCGAATTTAAAAAAATATAATTAAAGGTGAAAATGCAGTACTAGTCAGAGCAAAGGATTCACATGTGGGGCAATATGCCACACAGGAAAATGCCCTCAGAAAATTAAAGCTATTTTCTTAGTTCTACTCTTTCTCAGTGCTTTCCAGTCGCCTGCTTGCCTACTGATCCCAGCAGTCTTACCTCTTCATTTGAGCCACTCGTGCCTCTCTCCTGCACCCTCCAGTGCCATCCTCCCCCCTCTCCCTGCAACACACACAATAAGTAATCCCACCACAATCGCCTTGGTTGGGCAAGTTACTTACTTCTTGGGTCTTCAGTTTTCTCGTTTGAAAAATGAAAATAAAAATAGCACCTATCTCATCAGAGTAATAAAAGAATCCATTTAATAGTAATGACATGGTGCCTGGCACACAATAAGCACTCAAGAAATGTTAGCTATTTTTATAGCATTAGTGTCTTATCAGTATTATCATAGCTCTTAGAATTCAGCAGATCATGTTAGGTCCACCCATAATGTGAATGTATCATTTCACTTAGTGCTGAAATGTTCACATTTATGAATGCCGAGAAGAACATCCCCATGGCAATGTTTCCCACTTCCTTTTGGACACTTCCTGTCTTCCTTTACATATATCTTGATCAACTTGGAGTTTTGACCGATTGCATTATGTGCACATGTAATAAGCTCCAATCTCTTGGAAATTAGGAACCCATAAGATAAATAGATATGGCAATAAACTGATTTTGCACTCATTTCCAAGAGCCTAAGGACAGGTCCAGGCTTCCTTGATGGCTCAGACAGTAAAGAATCCACCTGCAATGTGGGAGACCTGGATTCGATCCCTGGGTTGGGAAGATCCCTTAGAGGAGGGTATGGCAACACCCTCCAGTATTCTTGCCTGGAGAATCTCTATGGACAGAGGTGCTAGGTGGACTACAGTCCATGGGGTTGCAAAGAGTCAGACACAACTGAGCGACTAAGCACAGCACAGCAAGGACAGGTCTGCCCAGCATGGCTTTGACTTTTCTAGGTCCCCAAAGCTTTCTCTCTCTCCCTTTGCCCAAGGTGAGGCTGGTCAAGCTATCAATCTCCCCAAAGCAAAGAGAAATGACAGAGAATTGACTATGTGCACCTCACAGGGCTGTCAGTGGAAAAATAAATGTCGACATTGAAAGGTCAGACTCGTGTAAGCAGTGGCTGGCTTGCCGGCGGTGGCTGAGAATACCGACGCTCTTGAGTGAGTGTCTGCTTTTCATGTTCACACCCATCCTGATGAAGAATCACGACACAGAACACGGCCTTAGATGGGCCCTCTGTGCCAGGCACACGTAACTTTGATTCACACACGTGTCCATAGAGTGTCACAGAGGACTAACATCTCTGCTATGGCTACAGATGCTGGGAGACCCTTATGGAGAAATGACCCACAATGCGGCTCAGAGTGTCTCTCCCACTACACCCCTCAGAGTGCAATAACTTGCTGATTCTCCAGATCACCCATAGGACATGTGCTCAAGGGGTGGGGATCTCCTGTGTTCTAGAGAATTTGAGGGGAAGGAATGGCTTTCTTTTACAGAGGAGGCTCATCTCAGTTAAAAGCAAAAAAAAAAAAGGGGGGGTGGAATGAGCTCAGGGAAGTAAAAGGGGCAAAACCAAACTCCTGGACCATGCATGCATTTTTACAGTTTGCTTCTCCTTTACCTAAAAAAGAAAAAAAAAAAGTTTTCAAACATGGGGGCATTTATTATGTTCCGGGCACTATCCTAACACTTTGCATGCATCATAAAATATAATCTCACTCCAGCCCATGAGGTACTGTTGTTAGCTCCAGTTTACAACCAGAGGGTCTGAGGAGCAGGAAGGTGATGTGACTGACTGGACCCCGGTTCCTTGAGAAGAGATCAGATTCCAGAGCCTGTGTCATGGGACTTCCGAAGCTCAACCGCTCCCAACCCTAACTCGGAAATAGCCTTTCCAGATTTGCTTCCAACTACTGTCACATTTGCCCAGTACACATGGTCTCTAAATCCCACTCAGCCTTCCTCCCCACAGACCCGATGAAGAGCAGAGGTCCCCACACCACAGGCCTAATGCTTCCATCAGAACTTTCTTCAAGAAGCTGGTCAGAGTCCCCTCCCCTCTCTCCTGCCCTCTCCCTCCTGCTCATGCCTCTCGGCTGACTCATTCTTGTGAGTCTCAATGTCTGCTGTCTCTTGCGTTGCCTCTGCTTTTGTGTCCTTTTTGGTCTGCATGACATTTCTGTTCTCTTCTCACTGTGAAGCCCTGTCTTTAGTACTGTCTTCTTCATTTCCCATCTTTAAGGCCTGGAAGGAGATCATAGAAGTGTGTGTGTGTGTGTGAAAGAAAGAGAGAGAGAGAGAAAGAGAGACAGAGACAGAGAGACAGACAGAGGACAAATGGAGGTAATACACCTTCTGACACCAACCCCTACCAACATTCACCTAGCCAGTCATTGGCTGCCAGCATTGGCAAGCAGCACTAAAAAAAGAATAAGGTCACCTTTGAAAGACCCTGGGAGAATGTGAGCACAGTCAAATTGGGAAAGCACTTAACTATTCTGGGATATCAGGATGCACTGCCTACCCAGCCCCTCCTCTCCACCCCCAGCTGCTGTCAGCCGCCCCAGGGCTGATATCTCTGTCTTGTAATTCCCCAGATGGATCTCTGCAGAGACCCGTCCAGTCGGGGATCCCCACCCTAGTGGTGGGCTCCTTCAGACGCAGCCCCACCATGGTGGTCCAGCCTCAGCAGTTCCAGTTCTACCAGCCACAGGGGGCCCCCTCCTCAGCCTCCACAGTGGTGGCAGAGCTGGGACCCAAGCCCACTTCCACCGGGGAGCCTGCCATCACGTGCGTCAGCAGGGGCAGCGACACCAGGATCCACACGGCAGCCAGCTCCCTCATCATGGAAGGCAAAGAAATCCCCATCAAGAGTGAGCCTCTCCCCAAACCGCCTGCATCTGCCCCGCCCTCCATCCTGGTGAAACCAGAAAACGCAAGAAACGGCAGTGAGAAGGTAGGAGTAGGTGACATGGCGCAGCGGTAAAGAATCCTCCCGCCAATGCAGGAGACACAAGAGAAGTGTGTTCAGTCCCTGGGTTGGGAAGATCCCCTGGAGGAGGAAATGGCAATCCACTCCAGTATTCTTGCCTAGAATGTTCTATGAACAGAGAAGCTTGGCAGACTACAGTCCATGGGGGTCACAAAGATTTAGACACAACTGAACATGCATGCATGACCATGAGGTGAAGTGAGGGGGGCCTGATTCTTTAGACCCCTAACTTTGCACAGTGTCTCAGCTCCTGAGATTTCAACTTTGAATGGACAAGGAATCAAAGGAATCCTCACACACAACCTTTCCCCTCCACATCCTCATACCACCTCCATCCTCCCTGGACATGTTACTGAATCTCCTTGATGCTTCCAGAATATCTCATACATCCTACTTTCAAGGCCCAGAGGTGACTTGAGAAAGCATGGCTTTAGCCTCAGATACAATGTTGTTTTAAATTCCAGCTCTGCTGCTTGCTAGCTGGTGACTCCAGTTGAAACATTTCACCTTTCTGAGATTCTTTTGCTTAATCTGTAAAATGGCAGTACAAAGAGTCATAGCCTCACAGGATTGGAGTGGAAATTAAATGAGATGAGTAAAGTGCTTACACAGGAAATAATGTGTACCTGTTCACAGTATGGAGGAGGTAACTGAGACACAGGAAAGAGTAAGTGGCTTGTCAAGGTCACACAGAGCTAAAACTATTCAATTGACCATTATCAGGACCTTTGTGGTTCTATGGCTTTTTTTTTGTAAACGTATTATGTTCTCAATAATATCCTTGAGGAAAGAAGGATGGTGGGATGGAGGAGGTAACAAGAAAATTAGGTGACTGTTATTATTTAGTTTTGGGGCTTCCCTGGTGGCTCAGCAGTAAAGAATCTGCCTGCAATGCAGGTGACACAGGTTCAGTCCCTGGTTCAGGAAGATCCCCTGGAGAAGGGAATGGCAATCCACTCCAGTATTCTTGCCTGGAGAATCCCATGGACAGAGGAGCCTGGCAGGCTACAGTCTATGGGGTCGCAAAAGAGTCAGACATGACTTAGCGACTAAACAAACAAACAAAAGACAGGGAATGGCCAAGGTAAACACTGATTGTACCAGACAGATCCTGTAACAGGCTAGGAAAGAAGGGAGAGAGGAAAGGCTTATGCAAATGTGAGATGGTGACTCCCACACAGACAGGGAGCTGCTGATCAGCACCAGCCAACTGTTGGCAGAATGGGGCCCCGGCCCTTGTGCACCTGAGCTGTTTCATAAGAGACAGATGAAATCCTGACTTTTATATATGCAGTCTCCCAATTTTTCGTGTTAGCAGCTAAAACTCTTAAACCTTCTGTAGACAAAGTGTAGTCAGCGGTGTCTAGTTTGCTGGCTCTGCTTTGAGGATTTATAAGTTTATCACAGAACTTGATGCAGTCAGCAGGTAGGCCTCAGGGAAGAGGTATGCCTCAAGACAGGCCTTACTGGCAGGTGGAGAAGAGAGAGGGGAGGTGAACTTCTTATATTTTCTCAAAAGGATCATACCCTCTTGCCCAGGACCCTGTTCTTAGGTCAGTGATTGCCCCTTCTATTTCTGCTAGATAATCCCCATTCTTCAGTTCTTGATTGAAATAACTCTGCCTTTAGGAGGCCCTCCATGACAAGCCCCATTCCAGCTTCAATTGGATAGTCCTACCCACTCCCTTAGCATCTTATTCTTCCCCACGGGAGCACTGGTTCTCACTATCATCTTTCAGGGCAGTTCTGTTCACTCTTGGATTTGTACATAGCACCTGACAGAGTGGTGATCCCTGGGACTCTCATGCAGACACAAGTATTTGCTGGAGGAACCCATGAATGAGGCATTCCCAGAAGGGACAAGGGTAAAGGAACAACGTGAGCCAAGTCCCAGGGGGAAACAGCACAGTTCTCACACTTCAGCCATGTCCCTTTGTTCTCCTGTCTTACAGCAAGTCAAAACTGTGAGATTTCAGAACTACAGTCCTCCTCCCGCCAAACACCACACCTCCGGGAAGCCTGAACAGCCAGCCACCCCGAAGGGGTCCCAGCCTGAGGCAGCCCCCTTGGGCCCGGAGATGACCATCCTGTTCGCCCACCGAAGTGGCTGCCACTCTGGACAGCAGACAGACCTCCGGAGGAAGTCAGCTTTTAGCAAAACCGTGACCCCAGCGTCCACTGCCTCGGCCACGCAGACTGCGTTTCCCAGCAAATGAATCTACAGGCGGCTTTTCCTAGACCCCAAAGAGGTGAATTGCATTTAAATATAGTATGCCTCCACTGAGGGCGTCCTGCTGTTCTTTGGGGACTCGAGCATGGGTCCTGTTCTGCCTTGTTTAGCTCCAGGAAAGGACAGGTGGGAGCACAGATTCCTGCCTTGGCTAGGAAGGTAGACTAGGTGACCTTGCAGACGTAATGATTCAATGTCTCAAGACGACTGCCCAGACTAAGGAATGGGAGCTCATCCTGCCCACTCTCGTCCTAGTATGGAGTGTGCACTCCTCATTCCCTGTGCTCTGTGTAGAATTTCTATGATGCTCTAAAGCGGGGTTCAGCCGGGGGTCACAGTGGTAGAATGCTGGCATTACTTCTTTGACCTCAGCATCTTAGAACAGTTTCTGCCATCTTCTGGGGCCTGGATACAGGCCACTAGTAGGCACCGTATCTTTTTCCCCTCCATTGAGTCACAATCCTGGCTGCCAAGGGAGAACTTTTGGGAAGAGTATGAGACAAATGCTGTGAACATTCCAAGAACCCTCTAAACCAAAAAGAGTCAGCTCCCTGGCTTTGTTCCAGACAAGGTTAGAGAGAAAGCTGACTGCTGTCGTACTTGAAGCTTCTCAATCTGTTTGCCCACTTACAGTCCTACACAGTAGATAAGCAGGAAGCATGTACTTATGGAGAGGGTCCTGTATGGTACTATGGACCATCGTTCATCCCTGGCTCTAGACTGACTTCCCCAAGAAAACACAACATGCTTAGAAACAACTTCATAAGGGGTTTAAGTTTAGATATTCATTCTGTTTGCACTGCAAACAGTCTTTACTTCCACTGATTTCTTCTATTTGGGGCAGACTAGATGTTTCCCTGGGTTGCAGGATAAGGTTACAATATTATGGGGAAGATGGCAATCCACAGCTGGGTGGGGGTCCCTTCTAGAAGAAAGTGTCTGTAAAAGGGACTGGACAAATAAAGTTGGAGAGGAAAGGGAGTAAGAAGGAGGAGATGATGAGAATGAGAGAGAAAGACAGAGGGTTAGGGAATGAGTCAGAGAAGACCAAAGAGGAGGAGATCAACCTTAACATTCTTGGCAGGTAGGGAAAGAAGGGCGGAGTCTGCAAAGCTAGGCAACCTCACTAAGATGGGGGCTGACTGAGTGGGACAGCCAGGCAGAGCCTTGTAAATAAGGCTAAAGGGCAGCCCAGGGAGCAGAGACAATGCTGTAAGACAAACCATTAATTCTCATTAAACTTAACTGTTGTGATTTAACATTTATTGCATGCCCATCAATGTGGGCACTTCAGTGCATGAATGCCGTTTACTACTAAGCCTGGATATCATTTAAAAAAAAAAAAAAGACAAGTCTAATTAGACCTTCTCCCTGGACAGTTCTTAAAGACACTGGGATTAAAAACATTTATCTTTTACATACCAACCACACACTTGGCAAATTGAATTATCCAGACTTTTCCAGACCTTCATAAAACACAAACAAAACCATCCTCCTGCCAAGGACTACTGCACATGTCAGACCTTTGGGGTTGGTAGGGCCAATGTGGCAACACGTTCTGGTGCTTCTGAGAGATACTGACCCATGTCTAGCCACAAAATCGTCACCCCCAACTGCATGATTCAGTGAGGGGAAAACAGTCATCCAGATGGAGAAATGGAGAAAAGTCACCAAGACAGGCAGGCATCGTATGATTTGTCAAAATATGAGTACCTACCCCTCGTATTTACCCCAAAAAGTACTCGCAATGAGTTTAGCAATCTGCCCCCAGAGCAGCAGACATGTGACATGCCCAAACAACCAAATATTTACTCTGTGCCTCAGTAGCACTGGAGCCAGTTAATTTTTACCTGTTGTGGCTGAAAAGCAGGTTGTCTGTGTGTAATGAAGACACAATCCATGCCCTCCAAATGAAACAGAATATTTATTCCATTGCCCATGATCTCTATAAAGTAACCTTTCTGAGAATTGTAAGCAATACCAGACTGGCCACTCCCATTCCATCCAGCCCCCTTTGCCCTGCTCAGCAGCAAACTCCCTCCGTCCCAAACAAATCCCATCTCTGCCGAGTCACCTGAGGATTTGAAAAGGATGGTACAAGCTGAACTCACTGCCACTCTCTGTCGTTTGTTCCATCACCATGTTGGATACTACATCCTCTCCTATAATGTCCACCATAACCTTATAAGGCAAATGTAACTATTCCAATTACAGAGCCTAGGAAGCTGAGGCTTGTAGGGTAACTGCAGACAGTGGCAGAGCGAGTTTGAGAGCTGCCCTCACCCTGAGTCCAAGCTACCTAACTTCAGAGCCTAACTCAGGACTATGCTCAGTGAACCAAAAGACCATCCTTGGTGTCAGTCTACCGCCTTCAGACTCTAGAGAGGAGGCACAGTGCGGTGGTCACAGTTGTCGGCTCTGCTGCACACAGACTAGGTCCAGTCCTCATTTACCACGTGCTGGCTGTGTGATGCTGCGCAAGTTACTTGACTTCTCTAGGCTTTGTCTTCTTAAAAGCTATGATAACAGTGCCAGCCTCACTGGGTAACCGTGAGGGTTAACTGAGGTAACATAAAGTGACTGAAGTCATGCTGGTACATAGTGAATACCTGAAAAAGATTAGCCTTGAATGTTTTTAAGGAAGTGGGCTATTGAAATTCCAGGCAAGAAAGTCTAAATAAAGGCCTGCCCAAGGCTGTGGCGCTAAAAGGAGACCAAGTAACCTAGTCATGGAGGTCAAGACACAGTCTAAGCTGAGTCCTGAAGGACAGGAAAGAGTCAGGCAGGCAAAAGGATAGGAGAAAGGGTGTCCAAGCGGGCTAAGAAGCACTGGCAATGGGTTTAAATGTAGCAACCAAGTCAAGTTCTCTTGTACCCAAGCACAAAGAATCCGCTCCTGTGTGGAACATTCCAGGGATCCCAGGTGGGTGTGGAACACCTCACGTCTGAAGCCAGACATTCCTGTGAGAGCTCTATACCCTCAGCCAAGACTCGGAGTCCCTAGAAGAGGCCCGCCTTCACCCTGTGATCAGCCCTGACACCTCAGTGCAAGGAAAGCTGCTGTGGGCGGGCTGTGCTGGGGCAGGCACAGAGCGGGGGACACCTGAGAGACAAAGGAGGGGCACAACCAGTTGAGGACAGACCCTGAGGACCACACTTGAGGAAATGGTTGCCGTAAGCAGCTAGTGGTAGAGAAACCTGCCTGCCAGTGCAGGAGACCTAAGAGACCTTCAATTCCTGGGTCAGGAAGATTCCCTGGAGGAGGGCATGGCACCCTCTCCCGTATTCTTGCCTGGAGAATCCCATGGACAGAAGAACCTGGTGGGCTACAGCCCGTGGGGTTGCACAGAGTCAGACACGACTGAGCGACTGAGCATGCACACAA
The DNA here is from genome assembly GCF_029407905.1 of Bubalus kerabau. NCBI lineage: Eukaryota > Metazoa > Chordata > Mammalia > Artiodactyla > Bovidae > Bubalus > Bubalus kerabau. The sequence continues at coordinate 226,142,669 of NC_073624.1, forward strand.
ACAGCATCAAGGTCCTCCCTTAAAGCCTGTCTCCTTCCCGGCTCGCGTGGGACCGGCTCCCCCGCCCCCTCCCATAGACAGAGCTTCTACAGGAAGATTTTAAAGCAATGGCCCCACCTGTGACTCAGTGAGAGGCCGAACTAAATCACTGACTTCTGACTCACAGATTTCCAGCTTCCCTGGGACGTTCAGAAAGTCCATTTCATCAGGCCCGCACTCCCGATGGGCAGCCATCCGGAGGTAGCTGCGTCAAGGTCAAGATTTCAGTGAAAATGGACACTTGCTCTTCAATTTGCCTTGACCGCAGCAGCCTGTTTCACTCACTCACATGACCTGCACCTGAACTGGGCATGTTCCCCTCCAGACTGTGCTCCACTTCCTCTCAGAAGCATTCTAAACCCCTTCCACGTAGAGCTGGGTCCCCAGATACCAGCTGATCCAGGCACACACGTCTCAGGAGCATAAAGGTCCCTTCCAGGGCCCTACAGGATGCCGTTCAGTAGTTTTGGGGTGGGGACTAGGCATATGTGTTTTCGACAAGCTCCCTAAGTGATTCTGCTGCTCCTGCTAAGTCGCTTCAGTCGTGTCCGACTCTGTGCGACCCCATAGACGGCAGCCCACCAGGCTCCCCCGTCCCTGGGATTCTCCAGGCAAGAACACTGGAGTGGGTTGCCATTTCTTTCTCCAATGCATGAAAGTGAAAAGTGAAAGTGAAGTCGCTCTGTCATGCCTGACTCTTAGCAACCTCATGGACTGCAGCCTTCCAGGCTCCTCCATCCATGGGATTTTCCAGGCAAGAGTACTGGAGTGGGGTGCCATCGCCTTCTCCGAAGTGATTCAGAGGTACATAACAAATGAGAGAAAGTTCACCTTTCTTAAATGGTATAGCAGTGCTGACATTTGGCTCTGACATTCAGCAGGAATATGGTCACACTGGTTGTCAATATATTGAAAGCGTCCTGTACTGATAGGTGAATGATAAATTCTCTGAGCTTCTCAGGGCCTCTCCCTGCTCTTGCACCCTGGTTCTTTCTCCAGGTCCTCCCCATCGCTCTCCCGTCCAAAATCTAAGGCCAGCTGCAGTTGAGACCTGCAGCAATGAAACCCTTCTTCATTCTGATTAGCTGGTGCCTATGACATACTGGCAGAGAAGGCAATGGCACCCCACTCCAGTACTCTTGCCTGGAGAATTCCATGGACAGAGGAGCCTGGTGGGCTGTAGTCCATGGGGTCGCTAAGAGTTGGACAGGGCTGTAGTCCATGGGGTCGCTAAGAGTTGGACATAACTAAGCGAATTCACTTTCACTTTTCACTTTTTATGCATTGGAGAAGGAAATGGCAACCCACTCCAGTATTCTTGCCTGGAGAATCCCATGGACGGGATAGCCTGGTGGGCTGCCGTCTATGGGGTCGCACAGAGTCGGACACGACTGAAGCGACTTAGCAGCAGCAGCAGCAGCAGCAGCATGACATACTGGGCTCCCCTGGTGGCTCAGACAATAAAGACTGCCTGCAGTGCAGGAGACCTGGGTTTGACCCGTGGTTGGGAAGATCCCCTGCAGAAGGGAATGGCTACCCATTCCAGTATTCTTGCCTGGGAAATCCCACGGACAGAGGAGCCTAGGGTCGCAAAAAGTCAGACATGACTGAGCGACTAACACTTTCACTATGTCATACTGATTCTGAAATGTCTGGTTACCCTGTTGTACAGAGTAAGGCTCAGAGAGGTCACTCAGAAGTTGAGAGCACTACTATCAAGCCCAACACTCTTCCTGGCCCCCATCCTGGCCTCTGTTCAGCCCTTAACATTTGCCTTTGTAGGCCCTCAGCTGAGGCAAGGAGCTGACTTGGAGGACAGGTGAACATGCCTGTTCACCTGTCTTTTTCAGCTAAGTTTCCTAGGTGTAAATGATGCACTTCAGTGTCCTAGCTCCTCTGGTCTCATACAGGCAGGTAAGGAAGCACGTACTTTACTTCAACAAGATGAACAGGCCCGCATCTTGATCCTCTCACTGCCTCTTCACACAGGCCAGCCCCACAGTGTCCGACTCCCTGCCCGGGGAGTGAGCAGCTGAAGCAGGCAGGATAACAAGGGCCTCTCCAGCTGGGAGCATGTGCTTAACAAGCTGGGCCCTCCCGGGGTGGCAGCTGCTGCCACTGAGGCTTCTCTCACTTATGTCTTGAGCGTGAAGGCCCCAGTTCCCCCTCGGGTTGAGTGAAGAGAATGTTAGCACTTGCAGAAACCTCTTAGGTGACCATAAAAGACAGTCACTAAGCAGGCAAGACCAAGTGGGGGAATTAACTCCAGAGAGCCTTACAGCAGGTTGGCGTCATTGAGGATAAAGCTCACAAGGACGTTTTCCCTGAAATAGAACAATGTTAAATGATGATGAAGCCATCTGCTGTTTGCCAAGCTGTAGTATCGTGTCCTAGACCAGAGTAGAAACAAAATGTTCCCGGGAAGCCCTTCCGCTGATTGACCTACACTTTGACAAATGGAAGGCAGCAGAGGTGGGATCAAAGATGATGGGATGGAGGACATGGAGGAGCATTACAGATTCACCCATCCGTCCATCCAACAGCAGTTAATTCACCACGCACCCTGGCCCAGGCTCTAGGAGAGGCAACGAGGATAGAGTAAACAGGATAGATAAAATACATATGGCTCCCACAGAATGGTGTTTCTTACTACCTCTTTTCTGGATTTGGGCTCCTTTCTGCTTTTCTCCCCTTTTATACCTCTTTTCTGGATTTGGGCTCCTTTCTGCTTTTCTCCCCTTTTATAATTAAATGTCCTATAGACATAATTATATAGGATCATGAAACCAATAACCATATATCTACCACCTAGCTTTTTAAAAAACAATTGAAACTTGCTGTGTGCTTCTCCCAGTTATTCCTTCCTTCCCCACCTCCCACTTCCCTCACAACCTCTATCCTGAATCCCATGTTTATCATTCCCATGTATATATCCCACTCATGTACCATATGGAACTTTCAGCACAACTCATAGAGGTACTCAGTAAACACTAGTCAAAGAAGATATTGCAACCTGAGGCCATACACACCCAGCCTGAATATTTAAACTCCCATCTGGTTTCTGTCACTGGGACTCAAACGCTTTGATTTATTGCTGGGATTTGAGATTTTGATGCACTGGCATATCTGGTTTTGAGGCATTCGAGTTTAAAGGGGCTTTTACAAGAATTCTTCCAAGTACAGCTGCTTTAGGAGACCCTGTTGCTCCTGAATAAGGAAAATATGGGCTGTGACTGTGCCTACATTCCTTGAATATAGGGTTTTCAACACAGCTGTCCTCTGCACCTTGCCTGGAGCCTCTGGGTAGCCAACTGCAGAAACCAGAGTAGCTTCTCAGATTCTGAAACTAAAACACATCTTGCTGCTGCTGCCAAACTATTTCAAGAACTGCATGAAACGCTCAGAGAAAAATTATCTTTGTCCACAGACTACAGATCAAGAAACTGAGACTCAGGATGTTTCAGCAACTTGACTAAGGTCACATAATGAGTTTGAAATGGAAGGGAGACTACTAACTCTTTATCCAGTGATAATTGTTACCATTTACTGAGCACCTGCTGTGTACCAAGCACTGTACATGTGGCATGCCATCCAATCCTACCCAAGCCTATGATGGCAGGTACTGCTGTTATTCCATTTTAGAGAGTAGAATTATGGCCCAGAGATCAAATGATTTGTCCACGGTAACAAGGACTAGAACCCAGAACTCTTAAATCCAAACCTTAATCTTAAGTCACCATGTCCCAGGCATCCCTGGTGGCTCAGTGGTAAAGAATCTGCCTGCCAATGCAGGAGATGTAAGTTCAACCCATGACCCAGAAAGATCCATTAAAAAAAAAAGAAAAAAGAAGTCATCATGTCCCTCTTCTTCAGTAGCAACTGTAAACACACAACATGGTTGAAGTTGGAGAGGATGCAAAATGTGTGTGTTCTGCAGAAACCACAGGGATGAAAATGGAGATGGGAGTAGGGGGATGGTTTAACTCGGGGTGAAGCCCTCCCTGAGAATAAGTCTATGGGTCTTATCAACCAAGAAGTAGGGGTGGGAAAGAAGGTGACTGAGAATATTCTGTACAGAGATATCTGAGAAGCACCTCTACCCCTGTTGCAAGGGCGGCCAGACACAGCCAACTTGAAAAAGAACCAAAGCTTGCAATGTGGTTCTGGATCATTGACATCAGAACATGATGATCATTCTTCGGTCTCTAGATCTCTCCCTCTTCACCAGTCTATTTCTGGTTTTGCCTGTCCTCACTCTAAATGATATACAGTTCAGAAGAAGGGGGTCATGATTTCCAAAATGACCCCCACTTTCATCTTCTCTGTGGGAACAAGAGGGCTCACAGAGCTGACATCTTCCAGTGTTCCATGCTGATATTTATCCAAAGTTCAAAGGCAATTGCTTTGGGGGAGTAAATACACACCCACAGATGCAAGCTAATTATGCAAATAGGGTCACTGCTGGATGGACAAGAGCTGCAGTCTGGTAAAGACTAAAGCGATGCCAGCCAAGACCCGGAGAGAAAGGCAAAACACATTTGCAAAGGCCACTCTGTGTATCCTTGGTTAATGCTGTTAGAAACCGTGCTAGTGTGACCGACTGACTTGATGAAGGCCATCTGCAATGTCCGAGTTTGACTGCTGTAGGCCACACACGTCCTAGAGGCCACAGCCATCCTAACATCTTTCCCATGAAAACGAGGACTCCTCCCTGGACCATCCAAGTGGATTGTGAGAACTATTTGCAGTCAGGAGACTCTCACAAATTAGCAAAAGCAAGCTTGAAACAAAGCATAAGGAAGCAGCAAAAACACCTGAAGGACCAAAGAGGAATTCAAATAAATATCACCTTCAAAGGATCGTACCTGGATTCCCACCCCATTCTTGCCTGGTTCACTGGGAGATGTTTTTCTTCTCTGTCTAGAAGAGACCCAAAGGACCACAGTCCCTGAGGAAGACATGGCAGTCACCACTCAAGAGTGATGGCAGCAGCTTCCATGACAAAGGACAGAGCGGTCAGACAGACAGAGGGGCTCATACTGTTTGGAAGGGAAGGCTTCTTTTAGATATCAGAACCACATTTCCAAATACTCCATCCTGCACGTTCTATTTATAAATTGAATTCTTTTTTAAGCTTACATTCATTTTAGGTTGGCAAATTTGATAGCTTGGACCTTCTTCATGGAAACCTCCAGTAAAGAACTAAATTTTAAAACCTCAGACAACAGGGATTTGGGGGTAGCTATTCTAGCTGTGTTCCCAATCCACTGGAACTTAACAAGATATGGAGAAACAACAAAACATAATAGCTAGAGTGGTGGGTTTTGGAATCAGATTATCTGGGGTTTGGTCCCAGCTTGTCACTTACTAGTTATGTTTCCTTTGGCAAATGACTAAAGCAACTCGGAAAAGTTACACCACCTCCCTAAACCTTTTTCATCTATAAAATGGGAATCAGAATCTCCGCCTCACAGGATTCTCAGAAGGATTAAACGAGATCCTGCATGTACAGCCCCAGTTGTGGTATGCAGTACATCAAAGTATTCAATAAACGGTAGCTATTACCCATACATACATAGAGAGGCACAATTCAGAAATGGAGTATAAGAAAGAGCTAGTCTCGATCAAACAGACAGATGTGCGAGAGAGGAGTGATAAAGAAGTGGGGTTTTTTGTTTGTTTTTATTTTTTTTAATATGAACCATTTTTTATTTTTATTGCTTCCCTGGTGGCTCAGACAGTAGTCTGCCTGCAATCAGGGAGACCAGGGTTTGATCCCTGGGTTGGAAAGCCCCCCTGAAGAAGGAAATGGCAATCCACTCCAGTATTCTTGCCTGGAAAATCCCATGGACAGAGGAACCTGGCAGGCTACAGTCCATAGGGTTGCAAAGAGTCAGACACAACTGAGCAAAATCACATATTTAATTTACTACAATATTGGTTCTGTTCTGTGTTTTCAGTTTTTTGGCAACAAGGCATATGGGATCTTAGCTCCCCAACCAGGAATCGAACCCATACCCCCTACATTGGAAGGCAAAATCTTAACCACTGGACCAGCAGGGAAGTCCTAGAAGGAGTGTTTTAGTTGTCAGGAGAGCTCCACTGAGCAGGAAGAGATTCTGAAAGGCGGTAGCATGGAGAATGGCTATTACATAGAGAGGAACCACCTGGGTTTTAGAATCACACGTCCCTGGGCTCAGATCCTACCACTTCGTGGCTGTCTAATCTTGAACCAAGTTAACTAACCTCTCCGAGACTTTCTTTACTCATCTGAAGAGTGAAAACAATAATCAGCACTTCACAAAGTAATTGGGAAGATGAAGTGAGACATATAGGACAGGTGCTGGTGTGCAAAAGGGACCCTAGCAGTGAATTTTGTAGTTATGACAAAGGCGTGATGGCAAGATCAGGAGAAATGCTAGAATAAGAATAGATCCTTCTAGCTGCCATTCATTCATTACATATGTACTAAATGCCAGGTATTGGTCTAATCTCTTAGAGCAGGGGTCCCCAACCTCCAGAATCTATCTAATGCCTGATGATCTGAGGTAGAGCTTGTAATAATAGTGGAAATAAAAGTGAAAGTCACTCAGTCATGTCTGACTCTGTGACCCCATGGACTATAGTCCATGGAATTCTCCAGGCCAGAATACTGGAGTGGGTAGCCAGTTCCATTCTCCAGGGGATCTTCCCAACACAGGGATCAAACCCAGGTCTCCCACATCGCAGACGGATTCTTTCCAAGCTGAGCCACCAGGGAACCCAAATAATAGTGGAAATGAAGTGCACAATAGATGTAATGCACTTGAGTCATCCCAAAACGATCCCCCTGCACCTAAATCATGGAAAAATCATCTTCCACGAAACTGGTCCCTGGTATCAATAAAGGTTGGGGGCCACTGCCTCAGAGGCTTGTTACAGGGAGGTCACAAACATTGTGAGTCAGGTGACCTAGATTCAAATCCAGACTCTGCGTTTCTTCCCTGTATTACCACGGGGAAGTCATTTAATCTTCCCAACCTTTAGTCCCCTTGTTTGTAAAATGCAGGTTCTAATTGTGCTTTCTTTGATGGTTAGGTGGGGATTAAATGAGATAAGGGGCGTGAAGTCACTAACACCATGCCCAGCTCATAGAAAACACACTGTGACGTTAGCTGTCATGACTATTTACGTGCATTTTCGCACTTAACCTTCACAACAATCCTGTGAGTTGGGTGTTATTGTCCCCTATTTATAGATCAAACAGATCTGAGGCTCTGAGGATCAATCACTTGTCTGAGGTCACAGAAAGGAAGCAGTGAGGCTGGCTCTGCAAGCCTAGAAAATTTCAGCTTCTTTGTTCTTTTCACTTTTCAGATCAGCTGGTGAATGGTGCCAGGGTTGAGGCAATATGACAGTTATTTTTAAAAGCATCTCATGCCATAACCCTCATCAGTCCTTTGTCTTCTGGTTGTCCCTACACCTTACCTCCCATCTGTTGAAGGCCTGAGGTTTAAGGTTGTCTATGACCCTGAATGCAGCTAGTGAGCACCTTGGTGCGGCCTCTCTGGGGACTTGCAGCCTCACAAGGTTGACAAGGTTTATGAAATGTCCATTCTGATTTGCAAACAGGTCTGACACAGACATGCTTCCAGCTGGCTGGTGATTTTGATAACAACCCCTCCTCCTCAGTGCCAATTAACAGAAATTAAATGTCCCTGGCACACTTTGTAATTCAGGAAATGTATGTGCTGATTAGTTAAACCCCTGCTGGACATGCCATTATGACCAAGGGGCTCCAGGCCAACATCCCAGCTCTCACTCCATCTCCATTTAAAGTCACAGAATGTTTTCTTCCTGGGTAGAAATCAATGTCACCTCATTCACTTATTCATTCATCTTCATTCAACAAATATTGATTGAGCATCCACTGTGTGTGAGGTTTTGTTCCATACACTTCACAACAGTGAACAAAGCAAAGCAAGTAATACTCCTGCCTTCATGAAGGGCAATAAATGGAAAATGATTAAACACACAGGATTATTTCTATATGACAGATGCTATGAAGGAAACAAACTGGTGGGACAGACAATGACTGGAAGGTATGAGTGACATTAGGTAGAGTGGACAACAATGTTTCTCCAAGGAAGCCAGCTTCCTTGATTCCTGAGATTCGAAGACTGAGAAGAACTCAGACATGCACAGTGACGAGATGAACAGGAACAAGCTCAAAGTGTCAAGGAAATTCATTCATTTATCAAACACTTTTGGTCATCAATCAATTATGTGTTGAATGAACAATTGGAGAATAAATGAATCCTCCCTTTTCCTGCCAAGAAGGATCTTCACAGGAAGAATGAACTTAAAGGAGATGCCACAAACTTAGAGGCAATTTGCTTCCCTTTTCTCTGGCCCCATTTCATCCCTCAAACAAGGGGCTTGGATCATGTATTAGCATTCCAGGACTGCAGGATCATAAAAACTCACCTTCTAAAGGGACTGGCCCTCGCAGCTCCTTAAAGCCATGACTCTGCAGCACGCAAAAAGCAATCTCATTTTTCTAAGTGGTCAAATGGTTGTTTGGAATTATGTAGACAAGGCATGAAATGTCATCTGCTTTGTTATCATTAGGATACATTTATTGAATTCCCACGCCCACTTACTCATTCTGAGAATACTTATTATCAGTTGCCAGCCTCTTCCCTCCCTTCCTCCTTCCCCCTCCCCACCCCCAGCTCCTTCACCCTCTTTCGCTCTCCTCTCTCTGGCATAGCAATGAACAGCCCAGGCTATAGAATCAGAACACCCGTTGTACCTCAAATGTGACTCACTATGTCACTCTGGGTAAGTCATTTCACCTCTCTGAGTCTCAGTTTTCTCATCTATATAGTAAGAAGAATAATAGAGGCCATCTCATGACAATCATATAAAGTATAATAAATACTGAGCCACTGTTATCCTCATTTTGTTGATTAGGATATAAGATTTTAATAACTCTATTTAGGTTTTTAAGGCAAAAGAAACTCCAGTAATGAGTGTGATCATGAGCCAGTTTAATGGTCTGTATCCATTTAATGGTCTGTATGGTTTTCCGTTCTTTGAGATGATCAAGAAGCAGGATTTTAATACATAACCTTGAAGAGGTTTCTTAATTTATAGTAATACTTTTGAGCCAATAATGAGAGACAGACCCCCTGCCTTGTGCCAGACACTCTTTTATGTGCTTTACTTATATTGACTGGTATTTTTAAATTTTCCTCTTTTGTTTATTTTTAATAGGAAGATAATTACTTTACAGTGTTGTGTTGGTTGCTGCTGTACAACAATGTGAATCAGCTGCGTGTATACATATGTCCCCTCCCTCTTGAGCCTCCCACCCCCCATCCCACCCCTTTAGGTCATCACAGAGCACAGAGCTGAGCTCCCATTAGCTATCTGTTTTACACACAGATATATGTAGTGTATATGTCAATCCTACTCTCTCATTTCGTCCCACCTTCTTTCCCCACTGTGCCCACAAGGCCATTCTCTACATCTGCATTTCTATTTGAACCTGAAAATAGGTTCATCAGCACCATTTTTCTAGAACAAGACAAGGGTGCCCACTCTTGCCACTCTTACTCAAAATAGTTCTGGAAGTCTTAGCCATGGCAATGAGAGAAGAAAAAGATATATTGACTGATTTTAAAATCTCACCATAACCAGACAAAGTAAACACTATCACTATGTCCATTTTACAGATAAGGAAACTAAGACCTAGAGAGATTAAGTAGTTTCCATGGGGTCACACAGCTGGGACTTGGTGGAGCTTGGGAATAAAGCCAGGCAATTGGACTCTAGTGTTCACTGGAAGCTGCTTGCCACCTCATTTAAGATGAGACACCAAAGTTTTCCTGCAGACACCAGGGTTTTCTACTTCAATAGACCTGTCCCCTGATCACTTAATAAACAAAGAATCATCACCTGCCAATCCTAAAGCCCCTGGCCTGTAGACACAGGACTGATATGAGCTGCTACCCGGTACAGCACAATGCCAGCCACAGGTAAATTCACACCTCCTGCCACTGATGGGATTTTGAGGTGTCTATTAAGATGTCAGTGGATCCTAGAGTTGAAGTTCTTTCTATATCACTTAGCACAACCTGGAAGGTCAGATTCATGTGGCAGTCAGCCCTCCATTGGCAGTTACTTCCTATCACTACCCTGTCCCTGTGCTGACTCTCAGAAATGCTACATCACAATAAAGGTACTTGAAGAGCTAACAAACTGCTACTACTCCCTTGAGATCAAGAAGCAGTCAACTCAAATCACCTTACCTGAAGTTTCAGAGGGATATGCCCCCAGCTGCTGATGTCAGGCCTGATGTGCAGACCAAACCAGTCATTTCTGGGCCCACTGTGATAGCTATGGGTTGACCCATCTCTAAAGGCAGGTGCCCAGCATCAGAGCCGGTACCCACTTAGGCAAAGATAAAAGAAGCAGGATATGACTAACACAGGCACTTTCCCTTTTAAGGACTAAAAGTTGTGAACTTACTTGGTGATCCAGTGGTTAAAACTCTATGCTTCCAATGAAGAGGGCATGAGTTCAATCCCTGGTCAGAGAACTAAGATCCCGTTTGCTGTATGGCATGGCCAAAAAAGATAATAATAAAAAATTTTTAAATAATAAATAAATGTTGTGAACAGCAAGCTGAAACTCCTGCCCACATTTGGGGGTGGACAATGGAGACAGTGTAACTCCAGATCCTATGTAACTTATTATCTTGATGGGAGGCAGACTCTGTATTTATGCCTGCTTCTCCCTCTGAATAGGAAGCAGCCCCATTAAGCCCCTCATGGCTCTTACCTGCTGTTACGGAGAGTGAAGCATGTCAACAAAGGAGTAAGGCCCGCAATTCACTGGCAGGCCCTGAGAGGGTAAAGAAGTTCAGTGGTTAGCCCAGATGTGGCTGCCTGCTTGAAAGCTCAGCCTCCTTCAGTACACTCTGTCTCTGTAACAACAAATCATAGTTTGGCCTTTCAAGAGTTGGGAGTTCGAGTCAGACTCCCCAGATTGCTGTTTCCCATAAATTTTGCTTGCAAGATCCAACTGTCCCATGTCACCCTGAAAAGAGTGAGGCTGTGATCATCACTAAAGTTTCCCCAAAGAGAAAACTGGCCTGTTAAATCAGCAGGAGTCCTTGGATAGAAAAGAAATCAGGCTCCAAAGGAAAGCCATTGGACAGGAAATGGAAAATTCCCTCTCCTACTTATTTCCTGTTTTACTGGGTTTTCGTGGAACTCACTTGTGGACAAACCCTGAGCCTGGGTCTTTTAGAAAACAAGTCTTTCTCAATGTTCTGGGACCACTTTCCCATTACCCTCTTAGTTTTCTCCTGTCCCCCTTCAGCATAGTCAGTTGGGACTTCATTTGCGTCCAGAAGGGCCAAGAGCCAAGCACTGGCAGCAAAGTCGTAGAGAGCAGCCAGCTCCTGTGATGCCCATCCAAACCGCCTGCCCTCACCTGGACAAGGGAAAGCCAGAAGTGTTGGTTGCACTTCCTCCTGAATGTGCTCAGGAAGAGAAGAGGCCCCGAAGAGGCCCCAAGGGACACACAGGGAGGGGAGGACATTGGCCACATGTGTGGGGGTGATAGGGATGCAGGTTGAGTTTGGAAATCAAAATACAATATTTCAGGCTTTGGAGAACTTCTAAGGCCTTGTAAATTTTAAATTATTTGAAATAATTTCAGATATCTAGAAATGTTGCTAAAAATGTACAAGGGATTCCTGTATACCCTTCATTACTAGGTTCCCTAGATATTAACATTTTCCTATGTATGTTTTGACCCTCGCTCTTTTAAATATGTATATACATATATACTAATTAAATGTCAAATTAAAATTTAATATAAATTATATATATAATCTTTCCAAACCATTTGAGAGCAAGCTAAAAATGTTCATTTTCCCCTAAAATATTTCAGTGTGTATTTTCTAAAAACAGGGATGTTTTTATAAACCACAATATAATTCCAAAATCAAGAAATTAATATTGATATGGCACTATTAACTAATCTACAGCTCTTATCCAATTGTCCTATTCCTTTACAGAGAATAAAGGTTTTAATGTCCTGTCTAGGATCCCATCCAGGACCACACATTTGTCTCTTTAGTTTCTTTTCATCTGTAACAGTTCCTTGAGTCATTGTCTGCTATGATCCTGGCATTTCAAAGAACATAGGCCATTTATTTTAGAGAATGTCTCTCACTTAGGGTTTGTCTGGCATTTCTTCATCAATAGATTCAGATTGTTCATTTTTGGCAGTAATGGATAATAATCCTTACAAGTAATCAAATAGGAATCCTTGAGTCTATACTATATACATTGAGTAATGAGAGAGAAGGAAGAGCTCTGCCTGACAGTAGAGTCCCAGCTAAAAATATAGAAGGAATGATGGAATTTTTTTTTAAATCACCATTTGGTAACCACTACAGTAGCAACTGGCTTGGGCAAGAGTCACCCATGGATATTAAAAGTAGTGGGTAAAAGCCTGAAGAGCTCAGAGTATCTCCTCCAAAGATACTTATTAATCTAAAAATGGAAAATAGCAACTTGATAGTGGAGAACGCTGGTAAACAACCACCTTAACCCAAAGATCAAGTTAGCATCCACAGAAATGGGAAAATAGAGAGTATGTGTCTCCTGATATGATGAATGGAGAACACTGTATCTCTCTTGTGAAATTAAAAGACATACTCCTGCCCAAACTACTTAAAATTGTTAAAGAACTGTAGTTGGAACCGGGCTGCATTTACACACAATAGATTCTGAAATCCTTTTCACCTTCACAGATCCTGCCTTGGAAATCTTCCTTGGAGGAGTAGTAATAATGGGATACTGAAGAGAACAAACCGTCTGCTTGGATGGAAACTCCTTGGTGCAGAGTTCTGGGCCATGTGATACTCCCTGGACATCAGGGACGCTACAGGAATACCAATAGGCTGGCCTCCAAGACAGAAGGGGAATAGGAGAAAAAGTAAATCTGTCTTCCCACAATATCAATGGGTGGTGGGCCAGGCTGGAGGAAACACACAAGCCATGTGACATTACAGGTTACACAAGACCCTTGGCCCTCCTGTTTTTCTGTTCTGCTGTCAAAGCCAAATTTCCCCTTGCCAATTTCTCACACCTTGGCACCTAACCGACAAATGAAAAGACCAGACATCAAATGCCTCCCAGAGTTGTGTCTATCCTGTCACTCCAGCTTGGTTTAGAGCAATGCAGTGGGGTGGTATCATATTCTCCTCTCAGGTGTTCAAGCCAGAGAAGCCAGGGTTCCTTCACAATGTCCCCAGCCTTCACCTCCTCCCTTGACCACACACGCTGCATCACTCCACCACATCTGCATTCTTTTCCATTCCAATTCCATTCTGTCTTTTCACCCTGATACTTTCTGATCCAGAGAGTTTTTGTTAGAAGCCCCACAGCATTGGCTTTATCTGCCAAAAGGTAAGTGAGGAGGCAAGAGGCACAATGAGACTACAGAAAGGCTAATGCAGTAATGACAGCTCCTTCTCACACATGGTCTGTGAGGCTGCCACCAGTTGTCAGTCATCTCTTTTCTCTCAACTACCATGACTAAATGTTGGTTCAATTTTCTCTGGTGTGAATTCGGGTTTGGTTGGCTGCTGTTTAGAGTTGGAAGCAATGAATATGGAGATGCTGCCTTCAGATTCTGGAATCTACTTGTTACAACCATGAAGCCCTACAGCTCACCTATAGATAGGTTTCAATGACTTCACTTTTCAGGGCACTCACAGAATGTCAGAGTTGGGAGGAATTTTAATTTTATAGATGATATACCAAAACGTTAGGTATAGGCAAGCTGTCCACACAAAAGCAAGTTGTATAAACTGGGTTGGGGAAAACAATACAACTTTTAATTCCCAAAAAACATTAGTTCACGTTGGCTAATTATAAATATGTCTTCAAGGCTCTCTCATTCAGATTTGCTTCTTCTTAGACTGGCCGTGGAGAAGGCAACGGCACCCCACTCCAGTACTCCTGCCTGGAAAATCCCATGAACGGAGGAGCCTGGTGGGCTGCCATCTATGGGGTCACACAGGGTTGGACACGACTGAAGCAACTTAGCAGCAGCAGCAGCAGCAGCAGACTGGCCTCTGCCTCTCACATTTAGAACAGCAAGAAAGCACCACTCCCAATATTTACACATGCTGTTTTTTTCATCTCTGGAATCTTTTCACAGCTTACAGTTTCATGGAGGGTTTCATGAAGATTTAGCTTTTTCTTTGAACCTGCTTAGCCAGTAAAACAGATATTTTTTCCCCAAAGCACAAATTAAAGAAACTGATTTGTTCCCACCCAAATTCAGAAGCTTAAGAAAAGCTCCCCCATTCCCTAAAGTTTTCATCTCTGGACTGTCAGCTTCAGAATATAGATTTCAAATGGCCATGAGTCAAAAGTGGTGGAGGTATGCGGAGGCAGATTCAGATGAATTTGAGTGATTAGAATGAGGTCAGGCCAGAAATCCACCTGAGAATAGTTTGCTAATCATTAGTTCTGAGTTTCATCTTCTGGAATTGTTGCTTCTTATATTGGGTCAGGGAGAGGGTATTGTTTAAAGGAAAAAAAGAAAGAGAAAACTTCACCTTTCCATGCAAATATCAGCAGATAATCTATAGACTCTTGTGTCTCTGCTTGTTTTTTCAGTACAGTGTTTTTTAATAGACCAACAGAGAATCTTTATGAGGTAATATGTATGTGAATAATGTTTATAGAAGGGGTATTACATGTTAGTCATTATGAACAATTGTGTAAATAAACCTTAGACATGTAAAATATATTATAAAAATTATGTTATAGGGCCAGGGACACTTTTCATATCTTTGTTCTAAAACAAAGAGAGTTACAGGGCTGGCAGCTTATTTCTTTGTTAGTATATGCCACTAGAAAGCCAAAAGGTGTGGTGGGGTTTCATGTGTTTATTTTCTGGTTTTGTAATTTATAATGATCTGAATGGATTACTTTGAAATGGCTGTTGCTTATGTATGGGTGTTGTTTGCCCACAAGGAGTTATCAGAGATCCTTTCCACATTTTGTATCTTAGAAAATCAAAAGGAATTTTCTAGTGAGAGGAAAAATACATAGAAGAAGCCTCCACTGTTGGGTAACTCAGATTTGTACCACTGACAGTGTCTAGTAAGTCCAAGGAAATAGACAGCTTAAGATCAAGGTTGTTGTCTTTCACTTAAACACTGGATGTTGGATAACTTTTCTCCTGGGAAGGAAGCACAAATTTTTGTTAATTTCTTTCTTCATGGACTTGACAAGTTCTAGGGGAAATCAGAAGTCATGGCCCTTAAGCCACCTTGCTTCAGGACAACTCTCTACCATCCATTTTCAAAGAACCATCCGTGTATTAATTCTGTTTGATATTCCATGATTCATTGGCAGACTCAACGCTTTTAGAGCCCAGAGTTTTACTTTTTTGGATTTGTGGCTCTAAAGAAGTGCTAAGTTTGCTCTACCGCCCAGGCTGATCAGAAGCAGCAAAGGGAAAGCAGTGGGGGTGGAGGGGGGCTTCCTTGTGGAGAGGTTCACTCACACTTCTAACCACCTCTGACCACAGCTGAGAGAAGCTCTGGGCCCATAGCCAGTGCACGATATGCCATCTACTCTTCACACAGCGAGGGGTCATCATGTGAGAGTGGAGAGGTCACCCCAGTCTCCTTTGCCAAAATTTCATATTGTTCCCAGCTATAAGCTTGTGAAACGCAGTATGTGTTTTCGGTCAAAACAATAAAAGAGGTTTATTTTTCACTTAATAGACTCATCCCTCAGGCCTGGTGTTTTTTTGTTTTTTTTTTTTTTCAGTAGCTGACTTGGAGAGGGGAGTACTTTATCATGTATTAAATGTCAACACTGAGCCTTTTATTGTTCCCAAAGGGTTTTGGCTGCTGGCAGCTTCCCTGCACACCCAAAAGCAGGGCTGGGAGGAGAGGAGTGACTCTGTCAGACAGGAATTGCCTATTTTCAGTGGGGATGACTGGAGGCAGAGTGAGTGACACTTCCTTTCCACGCTCCCCAGGCTGAGTTCACCTCCTTAGAACAAATCCCGGTTTGTAAAACCACAAGGGGGCCAAGACAGCCTCTTGGCCAGAAACTTTCTCTGCTTGCTTAGTGCACAGCCTCAAGAGTCTGACTGCCTGTCACCTGCTAGCTGTGTGGCCTTGGGCAAGTTACTTAATCTCTCTGTGGTTCTTGTCTGGAAAATGGAACTATAATAGCAGTTTCCTGAGGAATATTAAGGATTAAATGTCCTAAAATATGTAGAGTGATTTGAATAGTGCCTGGCGCATACAAGCACTCAATTCATGTTTTACCACCTTCATAATATTTGCCCTATCCACCAACCATTTATATTATCGTTTACTTAATGTTCCTCTTCTAATTAACTTAATTTTAATCTAAAACTTGATAGAAAACTTTATATCCCAACTGTAAATGGAAAAGTATATCATTTACTATCAATATAAGGTAATAGTAATAGTAGCTAGCTAATATTTACCAAGTCCTTGCTCCTTTCTGAACATTGAGCTAAGTGTCTTGACTAGTTAAAATCCTCACAACCCTGTGAAGTTAGTACTGTCATTTTACAGAGGAAGACACTGAGGTACTGACAGATTTGCAAATTTGCCTGTAGTTACACAATTAGTAAATAAAGGAGGCAGCTCAGCTTCAGACCCCACGGTCCTCAGCACTGCTCTATGCTGCCACGCTAACAAAAACAAGAGTATTCTACTCACGTGGTAGATGGTGAGTGAACTAGTTTCCTACGGCTGCTGTAACAAGGAACCACAAACCTGATGGCTTAGAACAACGTAAATTTATCCTCTCACAGTTCTGGAGGCTGGAAGTCCAAAATCAAGATGTTGGCTGGGCAGTGCTCCCTCTGAAACCTCTAGGAGAAGATATTCCCTTGTCTCTCCCAGCTGATGCTAAAGCTGAAGCTCCAATACTTTGGCCACCTGATGTGAAGAGCTGACTGATCGGAAAAGACCCTGATGCTGGGAAAGATTGAGGACATGAGGAGAAGAGGGCAACAGAGGATGAGATGGTTGGATGGCACCACCAACTCGATGGACATGAGTTTGAGCAAACTCCAGGAGACAGTGAAGGACAGGGAAGCCTGGCGTGCTGCAGTCCATGGGGTGGCAAAGAGTTGGACACAACTTAGCAACTGAACAACAGCTCCTACCTTCAGGTACCCCCAGGCACTCCTTGTTTTGTGGTAGCATCACTCCAGTCTCTGCCTCCATCTTCACACAGCTGTCTTCTCTCTGTGTGTCTCCACCTTTGTGTCTCATCTCCTCTTGTAAGGACAATAGCTATACTGGGTTAGGGCCCACCCTAATGACTCATCTTAATTACATTTGCAAGACTATTTCCAAATAAGGGCACATTCACATATACCAGGAGTTAGGACTTAAACATATCTTTGGTAGGAAGGGGTTGGGGGAGGGGCACAATTCAACAGCTGCCCACCTAAGGCCTTGAGTCTGGGGCTAAAGATTTACACGTGCTGGGGAGTTGTTCAAAGTCAGCAACAAGCTGAGGCTCTCTCCTTTATGCAGTCAGGATTGAAGGAGCCAGGACAAAGGAAGGACAATGCTCCTATATTACAGTGGTGTTCAGGGCCCAGTCCAGGTCCTATGGGATTCACTTTGCTGTACACCTGAAACTAACACAGCATTGTAAATCAACCATACTCCAATAAAAATTTAAAAATAAGAAAATAAAACATTAAAATTTAATTATCCATCTTCTGCCCCATCATCGATACTTTGGGAAAAGAGGCTTAGCATAAGAAAGCCATATAACAATTCTTCCAGCTTCCCAGACATCCCTTGTGAAAGGGGAAGATGGGGGGGTGGGATTCAACCTTCCCAACTCCACGCATGGTGTGGAGGGCACAAAGCTTACCTCTCTAACCTGCCTAACATGGCCGAGCTGGGACAGCAACTTCAGACCAATAAGCGTCTTCATCAGGGGGTATGTGTGAAGAAAGGACAACAGTAAACACAGTAGTGGGAAACCATTTATTTTCATACTACTTCAGGGAAAACTTAAGAACAATCTCTCCACCAAGAGGGATTTAAGAGGAGGGTGTGGGGAAGTGAGGAAGGAAGAGTTTTCTTGCTCTATCAAATAATAGTTTCTTTGGTCGAAGGGGCCGTATAGATTTCGTAGAGTTGGGAGGTTCTCACCTTGAGTTCCCGGGCCACCTGGCAGATGGAGCAAGGCCAGCAACAATATACTGCCAGCCAGTCCTCACACAGGGTACCCTAGGGGAGAAACCGTGTGTGTTCTGGTGCCGTCACACAGGCTCAGTTCCACTACCTGGGGACCTCCACAGTATTACCTCATGGTCCATCCCATCCAATGCTCCCAAGATCCACCACCACCCTGAAGTCATTGCCCATGGACACAATTCCACTGGGATTACTCGGGTGCCAAGCACCTCGACTGCTAATCAATCCTTGCAATTCAGAGACTGGCCCTCAGGGCTTCATACTTGAAAAACACTGTCTCACTGACCGAAAATTCTCTGTCAACATCTCTTTTTTCTCTTAGAACTTAATATTTATAATTAATTATTTAATTTACTTATCTGGAGTAATAAGTGTACGTGATCCAAAATTCCCACAGTAAGAAGGGAGAGGAAGTAAAAAAGTAAATCCCCCTGGCCACCCAGTTACCTGTCAGGACATAACCATTGTGGGCAGTTCTTATATAGACTTCCAGATAAATTCTGAGTCTAGGTATACAGATATATACAGATATGTACACATTAAATTTTACATATATATATATATTCTTTTGCTAAATATACATCTTAGGGATCATTTCACAAGAATAGATAAAAAGATGCCTTTTTATCTGTACACATCTGAGTAGGTATGACTTGTCTCTCCTCAGTCTCTCCTTGTACCTCAGCCTCAACCACACTAGAAATTGTCTGGTTCTTTGAAGTGTCCTCAGGGAATCCCCTAAGTGAATTCTGTGTATGCCAGAGAGCCTACATTTTAAGTGAGATTATCCCAAGTTTATCCTTCAAATCTGGTGCATGTCCACCTGTCATCATTGCAAAGATTGAGCGCAGGAGGAGGAGATGACAGAGGATGAGATGGCTGGATGGTATCACCGATGCAATGGACATGAACTTGGGCAACCTTTGGGAGATGGCGAGGATCAGGGAATCCTGGCGCGCTACAGTCTTTAGGGCCGCAAAGAGTCAGACACAACTGGGTGACTAAATAACAACTGTCTTCTCTTGATGTAACAAGAGAGAAACAGAAGTGGCTCACTGGCCAACAGTCTAATTATAATAGGTCTCCCTTGGAAATACCCTTCAAAATGTGGCATTTTGGTTTAATATACATCCTAGTAACAAGTGAAATGAGAAATTTCTTCCCTTTCCTTTCCCAAAGCCTTCCACTATGTATGGTGTTTTTAATATCCTCACCCACACCTCACTTATAAAAATAATCACAGGTTTGAAAGGCATCCATCCAGGTTCTCATATACACATACATCCAAACACACTTACCTGTATTTTATGTCTCTCTCTGGTGCCAATTCTCAGTGCAAAGGTGGACCCAGGTAACAATGGCCAACAAAAACACTCTCCATAATGCCTGGCGATGTCACACTCAAGACACATGGGACAAAAGAGACCACAGAAACCTGTCAATAATCACATAAAAGCAAGTCAAGGTTCTCAGAGGTGCTTGTAGCCACGTCATACCTCAAAGAGCCTTTACAACCCTATGCCATCAATTTAATGCTGCTTTGTCTCCCTACAATCAGGGATTGAGGATGAAAAACCAATTCTCAAAATTCAGTGTATTAAAATTGCCATAACTGAGCCACATCAAAATTTATTCTTTTGCTAAACACTGGCGAAGCTGAACCTGCTACAATTCTGTTAACATTCACTACAGTAATTGTTTTTACTGTCAAGAGAAAAGCATTAAATTTTTATAGTTGAAACATGTGTTACTTCTATTATGTTCATCTATCTAATTTCAATATTTAAAATAGACACAGTATATAATACTTTTGAATAGCAGGCATCTTTTTTATATATGTGATTTAAAGCTCTTTTATGATACACTGATTCTGCCTGCTATTCTTATCAGGACTTTATTCTATTTCTCAGGCCTAAAGGTTTCTCTAATGTTTGCAGTTTCAAGGAGCCACTGACACCTGCCAGTTTTAATCTGTAAACTAGTAGAAGCTTGGTTCCTCAAACATGTACTGGAAACAGTTGATCATGTATTCATTCATTCATCTTTAACTTACTGATACCATTCCCTACACATCCTGCATGAACCATTAACACAATGGTTCTGTTTTAAAAACATTTTGGGGTCATGGACCCTTTTGTGTATACGGTGATAGCTATGAACTTTTAAGGGGAAAGAAAAATACATGCACACAGAAATGCAAAATTGTGCATTCAGTTTCACAGGGTTCAAGGATCCATTGAAAGCTATCATTGGACTCCAGGTTATAAATCTCTGGTAAATGATAAAGATGTTAACATCATTCCAAAAGATGACAACCTTGATGAATACAAGTAATCTGAACTATGAAAGAGAAAAAAAAATTAACCATAACCTTTAAAAATGTATTCAATAAATGTAATTGAGGCATAATTTATATACAAGAAAATCCACAGACCATAAACGTTGAGTTGGATGAGTTGTGACAATCACATTCACCAAAGTACCCAAACATGGAGAACACTGCCCTCACCCCGGAGAGCTCCCTTGTGTCCCTTCCTGGATGATCCCAGTCCTCCCACCCCACTCCAGACATGATCACTATTCTGATTTCTATTCCCATTAAGGGGTTTTACCTTTTTGCGAACTTCATATAAATGAATCATGTTTACTTTCATAACTGTCTTTTGTTCAACCGCATGTTTCTTTAGATTCATCTCTGTTGTTATAGGCATCTGTACTTTGTTCTTTTTATTGTTGAGTAGTAACTCCAATGTATAAATGTTCTATAAATCATTTATCCATTTTCCAACTGATAATTCCATTTTTTGCTATTATGGTTAAGTACTTTGAACATTCATACACAAGTATTTATGTGGATAGACATTTCCATTTCACTTGGGTGGATTCCTGCAGGTGGAATTGCTAGGTCATGGGGTAGATGTAAATTTAACCAGAAATTCACAAAGAGTTCTTCAAGGTATTTGTGCCACTTTACATCCCCACCAGCAACGTATGAGAGTTTGTTGTTCCACAGCTTCACCAACATTTGCTATCATCAGTCTTTTTTTTATCTTATTCATTCTGATGAGTGTGACATGGTAGTGTTCCTAGTGCAACAGACACAAAGGCTCACATAAGCATATTAGAAGAATCAATACAGTGAAAATGAGTATACTACCCAAAGCAATCTATAGATTCAATATAATCCCTATCAAGCTACCCCTATCAAGCTACCAATGGTATTTTTCACAGAACTAGAACAAAT
Source organism: Bubalus kerabau (assembly GCF_029407905.1). Taxonomy (NCBI): domain Eukaryota; kingdom Metazoa; phylum Chordata; class Mammalia; order Artiodactyla; family Bovidae; genus Bubalus; species Bubalus kerabau. Next base: position 226,164,247 of record NC_073624.1, read on the forward strand.
AATTTCACAATTTGTATGGAAATACAAAAAACCTCGAATAGCCAAAGCAATCTTGAGAAAGAAGAATGGAACTGGAGGAATCAATCTGCCTGACTTCAGGCTATACTACAAAGCTACAGTCATCAAGACAGTATGGTACTGGCACAAAGACAGAAATACAGATCAATGGAACAAAATAGAAAGTCCAGAGATAAATCCATGCACCTATGGACACCTTCAGAGAAGGCAATGGCACCCCACTCCAGTACTCTTGCCTGGAAAATCCCATGGACGGAGGAGCCTTGGAGGGCTGCAGTCCATGGGGTCGCGAAGAGTCAGACACGACTAAGCAACTTCACTTTCACTTCCTTACATTGGAGAAGGAAATGGAAACCCACTCCAGTGTTCTTGCCTGGAGAATCCCAGGGACAGCAGAGCCTGGTGGGCTGCCGTCTATGGGGTTGCACAGAGTCGGACACAACTGAAGCGACTTAGCAGCAGCAGCTACATGGACACCTTATCTTTGACAAATGAGGCAAGAATATACAATGGAGAAAAGACAATCTCCTTAACAAGTGGTGCTGGGGAAACTGGTCAACCACTTGTAAAAGAATGAAACTAGAACACTTTCTAACACCATACACAAAAATAAACTCAAAATGGATTAAAGATCTCAATTTAAGACCAGAAACTATAAAACTCCTAGAGGAAAACATAGGCAAAACACTCTCTGACATAAATCATAGCAGGATCCTCTATGACCCACCTCCCAGAGTAATGGGAATAAAAGCAAAAATAAACAAATGGGACCTAATTAAACTTAAGCTTTTGCACAACGAAGGAAACTATAAACAAGGTGAAAAGAGAGTCTTCCAAATGGGAGAAAATAAAAGCAAATGAAGCAACTGACAAAGAATTAATCTCAAAAATATACAAGCAACTCCTGAAGCTCAATTTCAGAAAAATAAACGACCCAATCAAAAAATGGGCCAAAGAACTAAACAGACATTTCTCCAAAGAAGACATACAGATGGCTAACAAACACATGAAAAGATGCTCAACATCACTCCTTATCAGAGAAATGCAAATCAAATCCACAATGAGGTACCATCTTACGCAGGTCAGAATGGCTGCTATCCAAAAATCTGCAAAGGATAAATGCTGGAGAGGGTGTGGAGAAAAGGGAACCCTCTTACACTGTTGGTGGGAATGCAAACTAGTACAGCCACTATGGAGAACAGTGTGGAGATTCCTTAAAAAACTGAAAATAGAACTGCCATATGCCCAGCAATCCCACTGCTGGGCATACACACCGAGGAAACCAGAATTGAAAGAGACACATGCACCCCAATGTTCATCGCAGCACTGTTTATAATAGCCAGGACATGGAAACAACCTAGATGTCCATCAGCAGACGAATGGTTAAAATTTGTGGTACATATACACAATGGAGTATTACTCAGCCATTAAAAAGAGCACATTTGAATCAGTTCTTATGAGGTGGATGAAACTGGGAGCCTATTTTACAGAGTGAAATAAACCAGAAAGAAAAACACCAATACAGCATACTAACGCATATATATGGAATTTAGAAAGATGGTAATGATAACCCTATATGCGAGACAACAAAAGAGACACAGATGTACAGAACAGTCTTTTGGACTCTATGGGAGAAGGCGAGGGTGGGATGATCTGAGAGAATAGCATTGAAACATGTATATTATCATATGTGAAACAGATTGCCAGTCCAGGTTCGATGCATGAGACAGGGTACTCAGGGCTGGTGCACTGGGATGACCCAGAAGGATGGGATGGGGAGGGTGGTGGGAGGGGAGTTCAGGATGGGGAACACATGTACACCCATGGCTGATTCATGTCAATGTATGGCAAAAACCACTACAATATTATAAAGTAAGTAGCCTCTGATTAAAATAAATTAATTAAAAAAATACCCTGTCAAAGACCAGTCTCTGACTCTTCATCCCTCCCTCCCTCTTCAACAGTCAGGAGTACAGAGTCCCACTCCCAGTTTCAGTGACAAAGAAACAGAAATCTAGGAATGCTGTTTTATTTTATAACTTCCAGGGGATGTGCCTGGATTCTGGACTTCTTCCATTTCATGTAAGGGGTGAGGGAGCACATGCGCACGAAGGGCATGAGGCTGGAGTGGGAGGAGGATGAGGAGCAGCCTACCTTCCAGGAACAGAAGGTCTATTTCCTCTCTTTCATCAGGAATCTTGAGATAATTGCTAGATTATGTATTGCAGTCATCACTTGGCCCAAAGCAAACACTAAATTCAGCCTTGATTAAGTCTAGGATGTTTCAGCCCACATTTAAAAAAATCATTACTCTTAGCAAGATCAGCAGGCCCCACACAGCACTGACTACTGGTACAAACAGGTCAGAGGATAGCAAGTGGCCCAAGAATTTACCGTGAGTTCAGAGTGGTAATATGGTATGCAGCCCTGATTTAGGGAACTTTGAAATCATGGTACATAGAAGTCAACCAAAACTAATTTTATGCATCAATTACAAAATACAGTAGTGTGTATCTCTGCAAATAAAAAATTAATCAAAGTTGCATAATTATAAAGCTGGCAAGCTAAGTGAGTAATAAATTGTGTTTACACAATAGCCTGCGCTGTACCACTTTACCTGACAAAGAAATGCCCACCATCCTTCGTAAGCCTTTTGTAAAGATGTTGTTTTGTGCACTGGAATTCTTGTACCTTATTTTTATGACTCTTATGTATTTTTAAATAACACATGCTGTTAATTTTATTTTTAAGCCTTCCCATTGTATAGTCATGTTATCTTAGTGTTCATTATGAGGCAGTAATAGATACTGAGGAAACACACCCAAAATTCAATTACCTTTGGACAGAAGCCAGATATAATAAAAACAAAGCACTATAAAAGCCAAAGTTTTATTACATAACAGCTGGTAATTTACAGATTTTACCATGTGCCAAGCCCTGCTAAGAGTACTCTGCATGTATTAACTCACTTAATTCTCACAACAATCCTATAAAATTTACTCTTACTAGGCCCATTTTACAGATGAGTGATCTAAAGCCCAGAGGATTTAAGCTATTTGCCCAAGTTCATACATTTATTAGAAAGGTGCAGAGGCCACGTTTGAACGCAAATAAGTCTGACTCCAAAGTCTCAACTACCACACATAACACATATGCCATATGATCTCATGTTTTATGTATTTATCTAGTAAACAACTGTGGAGTTATGTGTTCCAAGACAGTGCCCTCACTACCACCACTTGGTATTTATTTCTGTGGGACAGGCTGAAATTATGCAGCTTCTTTAGGAAATGAAAGATCCTTGCTCAGGGCAGGATGATGGAATCCTTTGTCTGAAGCAGACTCTCAGAGGAAATTCTGCTACTTTTACCACAGACCAAGGTTTAGTATCCAGAATATACACAGAAATCCTACAAATCAATACATAAAGGATTAAATTAAAGAAGAAAACAAACATAAGACATGAATAGGTAATTCACTCAACAAGAAACACAAACGGCCAATAACAAACATGAAAAGTTGTTCAACATCATTAGTAATCAGGGAATTGCACATTGACAATCAGAAACCATTTATTACCAATAAGAATGCCAAATTTTTCTTAATTTTTTAATATCAAATGTTGTGGGACACCGTAGAGAAATAGGTACTCCCCACACAGATGGGAGTGGAAATTGGCACATTTTCGAAAGCAACTTGGCTGAATCAAGTAAAGTTTTTAAATATTCTTGGATCCAGTAATTCCACATATAAGAGTAATGCTTACACATGCACACAAAGAGGCAGGTACAAGGATATCCATTGCTGCATTTTTTGTGACTTAAAATTTAAAACAAGTGTACATTGATAGACAAAAGCATAAATAAATCATGATGGTATAAATCATACTAGGGAATGATTAAGAATGCAGTGAAAGATAAATTAAGTAACAACAGGGATAAATCTCTAAGATATATTTTGAGTTAAAAAAATCAAACTGCATAATAAAATTATAGCATATCATTTATGCTTTGTTTAAAGAGCTACAAAGCAGTAGTATATATTACTAATAGATGCATATGTAAATGAAAAAGAGTGACATGATTGTTTTCTGTAATGTTTCATTTTTTAATAAAATAAACATATTCATGTGTTATTTGTATATGCATGTATATATATATATACAGACACAGATATATATTCCAATACATACACATAAATATAGATATGTGTGTGTGTGTGTGTATATATATATATATTTTTTTTTTTTTCTTTTTTTAAAGAAACTTAGGGTCAAGAAAGATCCAAGCCATAAATTCAGCCTCTTCCTCTTACACTCAAAGGCCTGGTGGTTATGTCAGCTCCCACCGCCTAAATATTCCTGGTCTGTTCTCTGACATGAACTCCACCCTCAAGCATGGAATGTGGCTCACTATTCATCCCTCTAACTCACAGAGGGGTCAAGATAAAAAGGAGCCACACAGAACTATGTGGAGCCCCAGGGAGCAGAAGCAGGAAAGGTGGGTGGAAACTGCAGTGAGGCACATTTCAGATCAGTTATTACAAAAAGCAGAATCACCTAACAGAAAAAGATGCTTAAAAAAGGAATAGAGCTTGCTCATACATTGAGGCGGGTGGGAGTGTAAATTAGTACAGCTTCTAAATGGAGAGCTGTTTGGCAACATGGGTGGAGACGTAAAATGGGACGTGCTCTCTGACCAGCAGGTTTGCTGCTGCTGCTGCTAAGTCACTTCAGTCATGTCCGACTGTGTGACCCCATAGACGGCAGCCCACCAGGCTCCTCTGTCCCTGGGATTCTCCAGGCAAGAACACTGGAATGGGTTGCCATTTCTTTCTCCAATGCATGAAAGTGAAAAGTGAAAGTGAAGTCGCTCAGTCGTGTCTGACTCTTAGCAACCCCGTGGACTGCAGCCTACCAGGCTCCTCCGTCCATGGGATTTTCCAGGCAAGAGTACTGGAGGCCATCGCCTTCTCTGGACCAGCAGGTTTACTCCTCAGCAATTACCCGACAGATCAACGGACACACGTATGGCGCCTATATGAGTATACTCACAGAGCACTGGTTTGAATAGCAAAACATCTGGAAACCACAAAAAGGTCTGCTAGTAAGAATTGCAGATAAATGAATTATGGTACATTCAAACAATGGACTCTATGCAGCCATTTAAAATATTAGCTCCAGAAGAGCTGATATGGCCTGATCACCTATATTGTTAAATTAAAACAAAATAAAAACACAGAATTGCATGTTTATAATTCCATTATTTGCATCAATTATATATACCACATATACAGAAAAAATCTGGAAGGACAGATACTGAAATATTAACACTTTATCTCTGGTACTGCTTTCTTCTTTTATAGCCTTTTATATTTTTCTTTATTCCCATGATGATATGATACTTTTCTAATAAAAAAATTTATCTATCTTCATTAAAATGGTTTATATCTTTACAGACTACATTGGGGCTCAGGTAAGAGTGATGGGCTCTGGGAAGAACTGGGCGGCACAGGAAAACAGGGATGGACTTCCTGCTCTTCATATACTAAAGGGACAGGTACTTTTGAATTTTGTACCATGTGCCTGGTAATCTATTCAAAACCATTTTTTTAAGCACTGAGCAGGCTCCAAGGGAGAGGAGCCCTCCTCCCCAGAAATGTTCAGAAAGCCAAGGCTCTCAGGTCCTTGCCAGGCCTCCTGTAGGGGAAACTTAGACAAGCTGGTGAGGGCCCAGACCAGCTGACTTCAATATCCCTTCTGATTCTGTTTGTATGATTGTTTCAGTGAAGTGCAGGAAAGAAGGAAGCAAGTGAGAATACAGGTTAAAATTCATTCACTGATGTGTCTGTCGTTCAGGAAATATTCATAAGTGCCTCCTGTTTGTCAGATCTCTGCTGGGCAAGACCAGTGAGCATGACCAGTTGTGACTGCTTGCAGATGGTATACAGTGTACCCAAAATACAGTTCAGGTATGTGACTCCCAGTCTGGGGCCTTTTCATGCCTCTTCCTCTTCCAGAAAACCAAAGAGAAATTCCTGGCCTGCTTCCCCCTCCCCACCTTGGGCATCTGATGATCCCTCGTCCACACAAAGCTCTTTGCTGTCGGACACTTGTGGTACCTCCACAGGGAAGGTGGTTTTAGTGGCTGGCTGTTTACCATCTTTCAGGTATCAGCTTAAGTCAGTTCCCCAGAGATGCCATCCTTTACTTACCCCCTATAATTTCGTTTCAAAACACCCTGTTTATTTCCTTCATGGCATTTAGCACCACTACAATTATTTGTCTATTTGCTTATTGCCTATCTCCTCTCAGAAACCATTTCTGTCTTATTCACTATTATGTCTATAACACCTATCACATGACTATACATAGGTAAATACTGGCTGAATTATAAACCCAGGTTGATTACACCTTCCACATCAACCTCCTCTGAGACAACATCACAAACATCCCCAGCTGGAACAGCCAGCCTTTCACCCATGAAGCCATTTCACAGCCACTTACTTCATCTTGGCTTCATCTTCTCATCTGAGCTTTCAGAAGCCACATCTTCAAAGGACATAGAAGCACCTATTTCTAATCCCTGTGCAGTGTGAATTCAGATGAAAGAGCTGAGGTGGGAAGAGGGAGGCAGTTTAAAAAATAGAATCGCAATTAAATGAAGAATCAAAATGTCAAAAATAAATGGAAATCATCACTGCTCATAATGTACCCTTTGCTTAATGGATGACAAATTGTAGCAGTCATTCTCAACATTTAATGTAAAAAACGGTTCCCAGGATGGGAACCTGATGTGAAACAAAGTCATGGAAAGAAGATCTCCCTTTCCAAGTTTGCCACAACTACTGTCACAGCGATTTGCTTGAAATAAAACTTTGTGGTTGAAGTAGACCTTTTAAACAAAGAAGGAAAAAATCCACCACTCATGGCACTAGTGCTCCAGCTGCATCCTGGGAACTGTGGTGCAGATAACCAGTGTATAAAGTCATACTGCCTTTAAATTTTCTGGTGAGGCAATGAGCTTAGAGACACTATGAGCAGTTATGAAGCAGAGGCCCATCCAGGGAAGATAAGTTAGGACACAGAACATTCGCAATCACCTGGTACTATAATATCCATGGCCTCTCCTGTGCAGGTCACGTCCAACTGTAAAGAATACTGTATTCTTCACATGTCCTTCCTTCCTCGCTGGCCCCTAGAATGGGCTCTCAAATGGACAAGCAGGGACCCAGAAGACCCAGTGTGCTGGGTCTTGAAAACAGTTGGGGGTGGGGTGCAGAGCTAAGCAGTGAAACAATGTTTAAGGCGGAGGGGGTGGTGAATGGGCCCTTCTTTGATCAACTTTTTTTAAGTACTCTTGGAATTAGGCAGCAGCTAGTCTAAGTCTCCTGATTCTACTCTTTGCTCTCAACACACTAGAAGATAAAAATTTATAATAACAATATTAATACTGCTCTACTAAGGTCATTACTGTGTATTATTGCAGTGGGGAGGGGGTGTTCATGGTAACACACCCAGTAGTGAATTTAGGAAAATACCCCTTCACTATTGCCAGCCATAGTGGGAGAACTGCCACTCAAACTGCCCTGGGCTGGTCAAGCAGCAGGCATGATTAGGCTAGGCAAATTGGGCTCCATTGCTGACAGAGTAATTCTCAGACAGGAAAGCATAAGGATTAAAATGTTTGGAGTTGACCAGTTTGTCAACTATCTCTTGATTATGCATCTTGTCCCTCGTAAGCACAGGTTTTCGTTTATTTCCTGATTTTGTGAACTGCCCCATAGCCTCCTAATGAAATTCAATGTTTGCTTCAGTATTAATTTCCTAGGGCTGCCATAACAAAATACGACAGACTGGACGTCTCAAAACAATAGAAAGTATTCTCTCACTGGAGAATTCTGGAGGCTAGAAGTCTGAAGTCAATGCGTTGGCAGAGTTGGTCCTCTGGAAGCTCTGGGAAGTCTTTTCCATGCTTGTCTCCAAACTTTTGGTGGTTGCTGGCACTCCCTGACCATGTCTGGCTTATAGATGCATTATTTAATCTGTGCCTGTCTTCACATGGCAATCTTTGTGTGTGTGTGTCCAAATTGGATTAGAGCCCACCCTAATCTAGCATAACCTCTTTTTAACTTGACAACAATGCAAGACTGTTTCTAAATAAGGCCACATGCAGAGCCTATAGGTGAACAGGAATTTTGAGGGGACAGTGTTCAACCCTATATAGTAGGCTACCAAAAAAGACTCTGATCCAGTTATGTTCCAGACCAGTGTTCTTGAGTAGGTTCTATGCATTATCTGCTTTAATCTTGACAATCTTTAAGGTGGGCACCTTTATTTACCCTCATTTTAGAGGTGGAAAAATGAAAACTCTGAGAATTTGTTCAAGGTCAAATTGCCAGTAAGAGGCAGAGTTAAGATTCAAGGCGAGGACTATACTCAACACAAATGTGTTCTCCTAACCACTACATTATATTTCAAGCTTTGCTCTACTTGGAAATGCCTTGATACCCCAACTCCCAATCACCAGCTACAAGCTATGAAAGGAAAATCGTCCAGTTCCCAAATTGGGGTAAGGTCTCCGTCTCTCCCTATGGTTATTCTGCCTTCTCTGTACTACAATACTGGGTAACAACTGAAGTCAGAGAGTGTGGCCAAGAACCAGGAAGAATCCTGAGAGAATCAGAGAACAGCTGCCATAATTGTCTGGTCAGGAGTTCACATGGGTAGCAGTGGCAGGAAGAAATCTGCTGGGCTCTGGGTCAGATGGTCAAAGGGACAGCAACAGAAGGTATAGTTTAGAGCTGGGAGCTCTCTTGTCTGTGAGGCCCAGGCAAACAGTGAAGGCTCAGGCTTGGATGATCAGAACACCAAAAACGGTTTAGAGCTTTTGACTCAGCAAGACCCAGCTGAATAAGCCTTGGATTGGAATAATGGCTCAGAGCTCTCTGGTTGATATATCCTGTGAGGCTTTAGGACAAATTCAGACCTTGTCAGAGCCTCTACAGGGTGAGAAGCCATGAAGATATTAAAGTCTATTGAACTTAAGAGACTAGCCCTCATCCATCAGAAAGGAAACCACCCCCACCCCACACCCCAGAAAAGAAGATTCTGTGACCAAGTTACTCCTTACGGCGAGAGCATCAGGTCCTGGAAAAGGATACTGACACGTGGTACCAGAGACCAGTCAGAATGTCCCAACGTAAAAATAGAATCCAAGTGCTCTGAACTTTAACCCAGGGGAAAATTATGCCGTAGAGGACAGTGTTGCTGGTGCTTCTTCACAGCTAAACCAGCATCTGAAGATTTCAGTCAACAAAGGGAGCTTCTTTTTATGATTGGTCTTACTGTTATGGGAGTAATACACTTTCCTCACAGAAATACTAGAAATAAGCAAAAAGAAAAAATTGTTCATTAGCATACCATCTGGAGACAACTGCTGTAAGCATTTGTATCCTTCCAGATATTTCTCTAAATATCCTCCCCCCAAATAATGTCTAATGTGTATGATTTTACAATCTGATTCTTTAACTTAAAAATGTATCCCAACATTTTTCCATCTAAGTATCATTCTACAATATGACTTTTCATGGCTGTATAATAATTCATGGTATGGAAGCCCCCATGGAATACTTGGTTTGTTCTAGATTGTTGCTACAATAACCAGTGCTGCCAATTTTAATGATGTTGCTAAAACCTTGCACATGATTTGTTTCCTTAGACTAAATGCCTAAAAATGTAATTACTAGGTCAAAGGCTACATTACACTTGAGGTTGTTTTTACAGGTATTACTAGCCATTCACCAAGGAACCTGTAATAATTTATGCTCCATCAGCTGCAGACAAAGGAGCCCATTTTGTGCATCTTTGTTTACAATGGATTTAATCATTTAAAAAATCTTTTAAGTTACCACTTACTCTTTCAAAACATCCACATCACTGAAAGCAAAATTCTTCCTGCCAAGGAGTATATTTGAGTCACTAGAATATTAGTCCAATTAGTCTGAAACCATTTAATTTCTGTCCTTGGACCTAACATAGTTTTTCTACCTACTGGTGTCTCAGGAAAGAAAATAGTAAAGAACTTAAAGGAAGAGAAAAAACATACAGATTCTCCAATCTCTGCAGACACTGAAGAGGCCAGTGCTCCAGTCCCCACCAGTCTGGACAATGGCTGTGATTGCTGTCCTGCTGCTGGCTCCCCGGACAGGCTGCTTCACCACAGCCTGGGCTGGTGCACAGCTCCTGGAGAGTCAAGGATGGTGATTAACTTGGAAACAAAGATGATTCAGAAAGATACTCATCAAGCCAGGACAGAGTGATAAAGAGACAAGGACCCAATGATGCCCAGTGGCTCTTGTTCCATAGCCCAAGCTGACCTTACCACTTCCCTCCCTCCTCCTCCGTCATACCACCTCTTCCAATCTTTTGCCCTATTTTAATTAATGGCATTACTATTCCAAGTCCCATTACTCAAACTCAATATTCAGTCTACTACCTCAACGCTTCTCTGTGTTTCATAATAGTTAGATTCACAGATTTGGAACCAAGGGGCCTCTGTTCAAACCTCAGTGTGCCCCTTCCTGGAAGCTTGACCTTGGTTAAGCTGCTTAACCTCTCTGCTTTCTGTTTGTTCAAATTTAAGAAGAGCAAAAACTACCAACTACCATATACAGTTATTACATCAACTGAAGGACACATAATTCATTTACTGTGCCCAGAGCATGTGTAACAAGGTGACCATGAGGAAGACTATACTGCAAGGATTTTGAACCTTTATTGAAAAGACAAATAAAGAATTAGACTAAGTGTACATCTAAATCTGGACGAGGCTATTGAAGTTAACAGATGGTATCATTTAAGTGAATAATCTGGACTTTAGAATATATCTCGATCCATACTACTGTATGTAAGACTGTCCTAGTGCAGCCACAAGTACAACTTTGGTTTGCTTTTCCCTGAAGGGCGCAGCTATTCTGCTCAATCATTCTGAAATAAAAAACCAGGCCCCGGGGACAGGCTTCAACAGCGAGGTGAGAAAAAATTTCCATCTCTTTCTTGGACTGAAAGTTAGTTTTGCCTGAACTCTTACCATAGAGATATATCTGGAATGAGTGCTAGAGTGAAGGATAAGCTGTTGTCTGGCCTTGGAAGGGGCAGGTCAAGAGTGGGGTAGAGGGGCTGAAAATGCATCTGAGCCTATACATAACAGGAGTTATTGTTTTGCTCTGCTCTTTTAGCAAGCTTCATTATGAGTTTGCACTTGGTCTCTGATGTGTTATGAAGAAATAAAGAGCCTGCCTCATACTTGAGAGAAAATAAAGAGACAGCAGAATTTTTTCCTGTAATAGCTGTTGTTACAGGGCGTGCATGCTCAGTCGCTAAATCATGGCTGACTCTTTGTGACCCCACAGACTATAGCCTGCCAGGCTCCTCTGTTTGTGGGGGTTCCCAGGCAAGAATACTGGAGTGGGCTGTCATTTCCTATTCTGGAACACAAAGACTAGAGGCCAGGAGAGAATGCTCCTGAACATCCTTAAGGCAACACTCTGGGGGCATTAGGGAAACAGCTAATTTAGGGGAGTCCTTTGAGAACCTCTGATTTGGAACATTAAAGCCAATGGGATTTCATATTATCCTAATATAGGGAACATTGTTCTTGTTATGAAGATCCACATCTCTTTTTTCATTTCACCAATATTGCCCAAGTCCACACCTCAAACCTGACAGCACATTAGCTTGTTAAAAAAAAAAAAAAAATTCCCAAGCCCTGTTATACCCAAGCCCCAAGACCACTGTACAGGACTCCAGAGATGAGGCATAGAAATCGGTATGCAAAGTTTCCAGGCAATTCCCATGTAGTCATCCTGATAACAGCTTAAAACCTGAAACAGGTGGACTTGGGAGACTTATAATCACTGCAACAGCTTCTTAGTCTCCTACCAGGTAGATGGTGATGTCAAGGTAACAGAGATGGCAAGGAAAACAGGCTATGAGGTAGGGTGGAAGGGGCAAGGGTGAGTGGAACACAGCCAGGCTATAGTACCAGTGAGACACATCAGCTGGGAATGCCACACCAGAGTTTGGAAGAGCAAAGAAAGTTAGGAGTGACCTACCTAGCAGTGTGAAGCAGAGCTAAGAGACATCCCCACCCTTTCATCCATTTGACATTACAGACAAGGCACAGGGCCTAGCACGCTTTACAAGAGCCTACAGAAGTGTTTGAGACCTGGAAAAAATATATTGGCTACAAAATATAAAAACTGCAAAGTATAAATTAGTTAATGCTCAACTAAACATAAAAATCTAGTATTGTATCTATCTCATTAAGGTCAAATTTGGAATTTACATTTGAAAACAGTTGATGATTTTCTAATTTTGTAAAAAAAAAAAAAAAAAAAATCCAAGAATGACTGACTGCTAGGCAGTAGCAGCCAATCATAAATTACTGAGCCCAATAATTTCAAAAGCAGAATTATAAAAATTCTTTCACTTACTATGCAGCAAAATAATAATCATGGGTATAACATTTGGTATGGGTGCATTTTAATATATTTGTTATGATGTGAGTTAGCGCCTATTGTTATAGACTGAATTATATCCCCCCAAATTCATATGTTGAACACCTAGCTAGCCTCCAATGTGACCACATTTTGAGACAGGGCTTTGAGGAGACAATTAAGGTTAAATGAGGAATAGAGGTGGGATCCTGGTCCATTGGAGAAGGCAATGGCACCCCACTCCAGTACTCTTGCCTGGAAAATCCCATGGACGGAGGAGGCTGGTGGGCTGCAGTCCATGAGGTCACTAATAGTCGGGTACGACTGGGCGACTTCACTTTCACTTTTCACTTTCATGCATTGGAGAAGGAAATGGCAACCCACTCCAGTGTTCTTGCCTGGAGAATCCCAGGGACGGGGGAGCCTGGTGGGCTGCCGTCTATGGGGTCGCACAGAGTCGGACACGACTGCAGCAGTAGCAGCAGCAGCCTGGTCCATTAGGGCTACTGGCTTATAAGAAAGGAAAGGCCATGTAAAAACACAATGAGAAAGCTGCAAATCAGGAAGTCTTCAGAGGACACAACCATGCTGGCAAGCTGATTTTAGACTTCCAGCCTCAAGCACTGTGAAAAGTATCTGTTCTGTGAGCTACCCAGTCTGTGGTATTTTGTTATGAAAGTCTGAGCAGGCTAAGGCCCTATGAAGATTTCAGACTGGTCCTAGAAAAACTACCTCTATATATATCTTATCTCCTCTCCTTCCATGTGAACTCCCTGAGGCCAGGGGGCACCTGTGCTTTCTCCCTGTCTCCCGAGGCTCTAGCACACTCCTTGAAACCTACTGGGTACACAACATTTGTTGAATTGGATAAAACTGAATTCACGTTATCTCTTCTGTTATATATTGTTATTATTGTTCAGTTGCTCAGTTGTGTCCAACTCTTTGCAACCCCAAGGACTACAGCACGCCAGGTTTCCCTGTCCTTCACTATTTCCCAGAGTTTGCTTAAATTTCATGTCCATTGAGTCAGTGATGCTATTTAACCATCTCATCCTGTCATCCCCTTCTCTTGCCTTCAGTCTTTCTCAGCGTCGGGGTCTTTTTCAATGAGTTGGCTTTTCACATCAGGTGGCCAATGTATTGGAGCTTCAGCTTCAGCATCAGTCCTTCCAATGAATATTCAGGGTTGATTTCCTTTAGGCCTGACTGGTTTGATCTCCTTGCAGTCCAAAGGACTCTCAAAGGTCTTCTCCAACATCACAGTTCAAAAACATCAATTCTTCGGCCTTCAACCTGCTTTATGGTCCAACTCTTGCATCTGTACGTGACTACTGGAAAAAACACAGCTTTGACTAGATGGGGGCCTTTGTTGGCAAAGTAATGACTGCTTTTTAATATGCTGTCTAGGTTTGTCCTAACTTTCCTTCCAAAGGAGTAAGCGTCTTTTAACGTCATGGCTGCAGTCACTGTCCACAGTGCTTTTGGAGCTGAAGGAAAGAAAATCTATCACTGCTTCTACTTTTTCCCCTTCTATTTGCCCTAAAGTGATGGGACTGGATGCCATGATCTTAGTTTTTTGAATGTTGAGTTATAAACCAGCCTTTTCACTCTCCTCTTTCACCTTCAACAAGTTATATCTTTTATGAGTCTCCTCCTCAAATATAGCTATAAATTATGTAACCATAACTGTGTTTCATCCTCTAGTAAAGGCCCAACTCTCAGGTATGAACTGATTACATAAAAACATCAAGTTTTTATTGAGAGTAGCCTAAAAGCTTCTTATATGCCTCCACACAACCCAGTGCATTTACCTCTTAACGTAACCCCTACAAGTTGGGACTTCCATTATTACACTAAGAATTTACAATGATTTTAGTAAAGGAATTTCTTAGAGCTGAGCCCTAGATTAGATTTTCCCCAGAAATGTACTTATAGCTTGGAGCCCTAGAAGGGAATTTTCTGCTTCTACCTCAGCATTATATGTGTAACACCTCATTACGGCAAGGAAGTCTCTCCTCTATTCCAAATCAAATAACTGACATAGCTTTTGCTTGGTGGGGGGGGGAAAAGTTGGTTTTTGTTTGTATGTGTTTGCTTAATTTTGAACTCAAGAACTGTATTATTTTCTTCCCTTGGATAATTCTGAATCTTTGGCCATTTTTATGTTTGAATTGACATGCATTAACTAAAACATTTCAAGATAATAGCTCATGTGTCAAAATTAAAATAAACATAGCTACCCTTAACTGAGCATCTGCTATGTGCCAGTTACTTCGTAGTTCCTTTAAAAATTGAATAGCTATTCAGGGGCTGCTACAGGTATCAAACTAAAGTAGTTATTGTAGCTTCCTGCACAGATTTTGGACACTACTGAAGTGAAAAAGTTGACTTAAGACTCAACATTCAGAAAACTAAGATCATGGTATCTAGTCCCATCACTTCAAGGCAAATAGATGGGGAAAACAGTGGAAACAGTGGCTGACTTTATTTTTCTGGGGTCCAAAATCACTGCAGACAGTGATTGCAGCCATGAAATTAAAAGATGCTTGCTCCCTGGAAAAAAAGTTATGACCAACCTAGACAGCATATTAAAAAGCAGACATTACTTTGCCAACAAAGGTCCGTCTAGTCAAGGCTATGGTTTTTCCAGTAGTCATGTATGGATGTGAGAATTGGACTATAAAGAAAGCTTAGCGCCAAAGAATTGATGCTTTTGAACTGTGGTGTTGGAGAAGACTCTTTAGAGTCCCTTGGACTGCAAGGAGATCCAACCAGTCCATCTTAAAGGAAATCAGTCCTGAATATTCATTGGAAGGACTGATGCTGAAGCTGAAACTCCAATACTTTGGCCACCTGATGCAAAGAGTTGACTCATTTGAAAAGACCCTGATGCTGGGAAAGACTAATGACAGGAGGAGAAGGGGACAACAGAGGATGACGTGGTTGGATGGCATCACCGACTCAATGGACATGAGTTTGAGTAAACTGGGAATTGGTGATGAACAGGGAGGCCTAGCATGCTGCAGTCCCTGGGGTCACAAAGAGTCAGACATAACTGAGCAACTGAACTGAACTGAACTGCACAGATTTTGGGCTTCCCCAGTGGCTCAGAGGGGGCTTCCTAGGTGGCACTAGCAGTGAAGAACCCACCTGCCAATGGAAGAGACACAGGAGACAAGGGTTAGATCCCTGGGTAGGGAAGATCCCCTGGAGGAGGACATGGCAACCCATTCCAGTATTCTTGCCTGGAGAGTCCCATGGACAGAGGAGCCTGATGGGCTATGGTCCATAGGGTCTCAAAGAGCTGGACGCGACTGAGCACACACACACACAATGGCTCAGCAGGTAAAGAACCCGCCAGCCAATGCAAAAGACACAGGAGACATGGGTTCAGATCCTGGGTCAGGAAGATCCTCTGAAGGAGGGCATGGCAATCCCCTCCAATATTCTTGCCTGGAGAATCCCATGGACTGAGGAGCCTGGAGGGCCACAGTCCAAAGGTTTGCAAAGAACTGGACATGACTAAGCACACACGCATGCACAGCTTTTAACTCTGTATATTACTCTATATTCTATAGGTAGAATCTTATACTACCATTAAGAGGAATGACTTTGGAAGCAGTGGGTAAAGCTGATGGTCATAGAGTTTCTCAACCTGAGCAGCTAACCGTTTGTATCAAATCCAGCAACTTCTTCAACTAGTGCAAAGGGGACAGAGCTTAGATTTAGACACACTGAAGTCCAATGTGGTTCAGCTGCATCCTAGTTGTTTGACCTTGGAAAACACGAACTGCCCCAGCCCTTAGCTCTGGTCTCCTCTTGCATAAAACTGGATTTAAAATATCCTACTTACATAGTTGCACTGAGGATTAAACACCAGGTACTTGGCATATGGTAGATAGCAGCTACTGTTATTATTTAAATTAAGGATCTTGCATGTATGTACTGTTTTCTGAGAAACTAGTAACAGAGGAAGCAGACCTGGGGCAGTTTCTCAGTGGTCACATATGCTACCCAAATACCTCAAAATTCAATCAGGGGAACTAATCATTCCAGTTTGCCTTGGCCTAAGGGTTTTCCCAGGATGGACAGTCCCAGGCAGACCAAGAAGGTTGGTCACCGAAAGGGAAGAAGCAGAGAGGGGCTTCAACTGGTGGAAGGCAGGAAGCTGACTCCAGTCATTCTCGTTATCATCTCCTAATAAGTGAGTGCTGAGAGCTGGATGACATACACAGCCTTTCCCCATTTCACCCTCACTCTAACCTTCACCTCTTCGGGCAGCTAAACACACTCCCCATTGCATGTCCCCACACATCTGATGCTTTGACTGGGGGCGGGGGTGGGTGGTGTTCAAGTCACCATCTGCCTTATTGAGACTTGCAGCACTAAGAATTTATTCTGCCTTCCACTGAGGCCTCCTTGATTATTTCAAACTCTTAACTAAAGTCAAGACTCTTGAGTTTTGATTTCAAAAGGGTGGAGATTACTGGCAGCCACCAGAAATAAAGTTTCACTTGATCAGTGTTCATCATTTTAAGAATAGACGGACACCCTTTCATCCAAGTCAGCTCTTCTCTTTTCACCAGCCAAGCAAGGCCAGGAAGAACTAGTCAGTTGCCCCCGTTTCTAGTACACATGAGAAATGATAGCAGCTACTTTCTTCCTGAGCCCAGTTTTCTTTTTCCTGGCTCCTTATAAGAACAGATTGATTTGATATTCCAACCAAAGAGTGAAAGTTGGGGGTAAAATCACCCTACTTCGTACCTCAGGTTGGAGATAAAATGTTGTTCATCTTCAGATGACACGAGTGAAAGTAACAGAGGTGCATGTGTGTTGAGAAAGGAAACATCCTCAGGAAACTTAGAGAAGCAATTTCCAAACCAATCCATAGTTAACAGGTATTTTCTTGTCACTTGGGATATCCTTTTTTCCTTCAACAATAAGCTGACTGATTCTAAACTTAGGTTCAATCCAAAATGAAACACCTAAAGAATGTTGCCTTGATATTCTGGAACCTGAGGTCATAGCAGTGTAACTGACAGACATCTTATTTCTTTAAAGACAGGTTAGGGTTAGGGTTACACACCTAACTGTGGGCAAGGCCATCTTACTAACATGAAAGGAGATACTGCTGAAGATATAGTGTAAGTTAAATAAAAAGAAAACTTCTCTTCAGTGGAAAAATCCCTTTAAGAGATAATTCTAGCAAACATTTATCTAGCTAAGCATCACTTGACCTTTCCTTAAGGGGACTCAGAGGCTACAGATTTCAGCCATGCCTTGTAGCTGAGAAGTGATAGGGAGGGGTCTCTCATCACCCCCAAGGCTGCTGGTCCAATTCAGCAAGAAGACATGAGTCCCAGAACCTGAGAACAGAGACAGAAGGTATTTAAGCCCAGAGATCATGCTTGAAACCACCTAATAAAAGATGGTTTTCTAAAGTTTAAGCTATGTTAAGTTGTCCCAAGCCTCTAAGGATTTTCACAATTTCTAGAAGTCTCCTACTCTTTGATTACAGGACTTCTTGATTACAGATGGACTTCTTTGATTACAGCAGGAGAATGGTACTGCCTCTTCCCTATGTGGCCAAATGGAATCTAGTGAACAAGGCAGGGCTTGGCTGGTGATTGACTCCCTACTGCTCTGCATCTTCAGGGTCTTAGGAGCCTCTGAAGCACACCTTATAGAGACATGGACACCAGAAACAATAGAAAAATGTTCCTAGAGAAGAAAAATTCAAGAAAATTGCACATTGAAGGGAAAGGTCTGCAATCACAATTCAGTGTTACACTAGAAAGACAACAGCAGCCAACTACACTGTACATTCCTCTCATCAGAACCATAAATAATGACTGTTTAGGGTTCTAAACTTCAAAGCATTTACACGAACATGGTTGTTAGCAAAAGCCTATATAATCCCTCCCAATCAAGATCCTTCAGATATAGCTTCATGACTGCCTTCATTCACTAGGTCCGGGCGGCTCTCATTGTCTTGTTAACTCTAAGGATGAATCCTACATGAAGGACAGCCATGTTGCTCACCACTCTATTTCAAGTGCTTAACACAGTGTCTGAAACAATATTAATAAGCACTCCATAATTTGTTGAATAAATGTGCTATCTATGAAAACTCAAGGTTATAACAGAAATTAAGAAGTGAGTACTAGCATTGCAAAAAGATTTAGAATAAGACTCCTTTGAAGAATGAACAACATAAGCTAATTCCATATTTTAAAATTTAATTTGTCCCAGCTTCTCTCATCAAACATCTATTGTACAGTGCTTTCCTGGTGGCTCAGTTGGTAAAGAATCTGCCTACAGTGTGGAAGATCTGGGTTCGGATCGCTGGGTTGGGAAGATTCTCTGGAGAAGGGCATGGCAACCAACTCCAATATTCTTGCCTGGAGAATCCCCATAGACAGAGGAGCCTGATGGGCTGCAGTTCATGGGGTTGCAAAGAGTTGGACACGACTGAGTGACTGAGCACAGCACAGCATTTGTTGAATAAAGTGACCAATCCACATGCCATACAGCTCTTTCACCTAAAAAATAAATGAAAAAGAGAAAGAAGAAAAAAGAATGTTCTTTATAGAAGAATGACAACTATTTATGGAAAAGAAATGATAGCTGAAACCCAGTCCCCTAAAACAGAGTTCCCTTGCTGAGTTCATGACTTACCACGCTATAAAAAAGCCTTTTTTTTCTTGTTCAGCCCCTCTTCCCCTCAGGATTAAGGAGTATCAAAGAAGGGAGGAACTGAAATTGAGCAGGATATTGCAGGGGCCTCTCAGGTACAGAAATCCCTCCATGTTCCCTGTTTTTTATTTGCAGTAAATGCCTTTAGGCTCCTAGGCCTTCCCACTAAGTAACTAAGGCAATTACTAATTAGGAAGTGAGGGAATGCAAAAACAAAGGAAAAGCAAACAGTTCAGTGAGAAAACAGAGGCCTAGCTCCTCAAAGGATATACCTGACAATCTGATGCATATCTTTGAGTTTTTCTGCAGAAGCCCCCTCCCCCACCAACCTGGTAGAAGATGGTGATTATCTGCTAATCATAAGCATAAAAACCTGAAACTAGCTGGAATGAGAAAGCTGATGAGTAAGATTCCCCAAACATTAGCCTGTTATTTCACCATCAACAATCAGAAGAAAGTGAAGGAGCTACAACCCTCACCCCAAATGTTGTCTTTAAAAACTCTTACTTAAAAGCCATCAGAGTTCCAGTCTTTTGAGCACAAGCTGCCCGTTCATTATCCCTGCTTGTGTGTTAATCACTTGGTCACATCCAACTCTTTGTGACCCCATGGACTGTAGCCCACCAGGCTCCCCTGTCCATGGGATTCTCTAGGCAAGAATACTGGAGTGGGTTGCCACTCCTTTCGCCAGGGGATCTTCCTGACCCAGGGGTCGAACCTGGGTCTCCTGCACTGCAGGCACATTCTTTAGCATCTGAGCCAGCAGGGAAGCCCATTAACCCTGCTTGGCACCCCACAAATAAATGCTGTACTTCCCTTCACCACAACCCAGTGTCAGTAAATTGGCTTTGCTGCACAGCAGATAAGCAAACCCAAGTTTGGTTTGGTAATATTTTGGCATTAGAAAATCACCATTTTTCACAGTCTCCAACGTAATGTATTCAGGAAAGCATTGGGGTAATAAAACCATGAGACAAAAAATTGAGAACAGGATATTCCCAAGATGCCAAATCATCACTCTACAGATTTGCATTTGTAAAAGAAATAACCGATCTTAACTCTGGAGAAATACTCAAAAAAATAAAATAAAATTTAAAAAAATTAAAAAAAAAAATGTGAAAGGAAAACATGATATAATAGAATTCTAAAGCAAACCCTTTTTTGAAGTGAAAAATTATTAAGTAATAGATTTCAAAAATTTAGAAGATTTTTGTCACTGTTTTCTTAGTACCTACTTTTTGATTATGAAATCCATTAAAAGAAGGAAATTTTAATTTTAGATCGTTCATTTGGTAAAGTCATGGCAGGAGAGCAGTTGCTTGCAATGAATCTTATTGTAGAGCACTCTAGTCAAAAATTTTTAAAAAAATGTATCTTTAAAACAAAAATTCTGAAAGTGATTTTAAAAATACATACCTTTATAATGAAAAGTTCTGCAAGTGATCAAAATCAAAATGTATCTTTAAAATGAAGGGTTTAAGAAATTATAAAATTTAGCATCACTAAGAGTGGGACAACAGGAAGTAATGTTTAACCTCAACCTCATTATCTACAGACCATGCTGTCCAATAGAAACAAAATGCAAGTCACATATGCAATTTAAAGTTTCCCAGTAGCCCTTTTTTAAAAAGTAAAACAAAATCAATGACATTAACTTTAATATATTTTATTTAATCCAATTTATTCAAAGTATTACGTCAGCATATAATCAACATAAAAGAAATTATTATTGAGGTATTCTATGTTCTCTTTGTCACACTAAATCTTTGAAATCTGAACTGTATTCTCTGCTTTTACCTCACGGCTCAATTCAGACTACTCACATTTCAAGTCCTCTATAGACACATGATTGGACAGCACAGTTCTAGAAATAACTCCAGTATAAGGAAAACAAGGGATACAACAAACTACCACTTACTTCTCCAAAGTGAAAAGACATTAAGTACTCCTTTGTCACATTCCTCAAGCCCTTACTTAGGAGCAAGGATCATGTCCTATCCTGTTTGTTTTTCAAGTGTGCAAGGTTTTTCCTCCCTACCTTAAAACCAATTAAGTTCTAAGGAGAGCAGTGAGCAATTAGAAAACTTAATTGATGCTACAAATCTTGGGTGGTAACTGAGTACTCTCTAAGACAGACGTGAAGTAATGTCCAAAGAAAGTGAGAGAGAACAGCAGAACAAAGTATCAGCTAACACTGAGAACCAGGCACATAGATAACTAGTAAACAGTCATTAGAACGACTAAGTGAGTGAATTTCTCAAGAGAAAAGCAGACACAACTACCACAAACTGTAAAAGACATGAAGGAACATGTCATCTTATTCCCACCTCAAAGATTTGCAATGATTCTTGAGGTAATTAAATCAACTTCAAATATCTGCCTAGAATCCAAGAATCATTATAAGGCCCAATTTACTGCTAACTTTTCTACTTCCAATTTCTCTCTCATTCTGCCAAGATAAACATTTCATTCCTGGCATCATCTCCCAAACAAGCCATGCATTTGCTTTCACCTCCAAGCAGTCATCCACACATCGTTCTAAAAGCTAGAAACACGGCTCTGCTCTCTCCTAGCTGCTGCTACTGCTGCTGCTGCTAAGTCAATTCAGTCGTGTCCGACTGTGTGACCCCATAGACGGCAGCCCACCAGGCTCCCCCGTCCCTGGGATTTTCCAGGCAAGAACACTGGAGTGGGTTGCCAGTTCCTTCTCCAATGCATGAAAGTGAAA
This sequence comes from Bubalus kerabau, assembly GCF_029407905.1. Lineage (NCBI taxonomy): Eukaryota > Metazoa > Chordata > Mammalia > Artiodactyla > Bovidae > Bubalus > Bubalus kerabau. Next base: position 226,186,187 of record NC_073624.1, read on the forward strand.
AGTGAAAGTGAAGTCGCTTAGTCATGTCCGACTCTTCACCACCCCATGGACTGCAGCCTACCAGGCTCTTCCGCCCATGGGGTTTTCCAGGCAAGAGTACTGGAGTGGGGTGCCATTGCCTTCTTCCTCCTAGCTGCTACTCCAATCCTAATCACCCTTCATGTCCCACCTCATCTGTGAAGTCTTATCTGACTCGAATCCAACAAACTTTTCCCTCTTCTGACCTAACAGCCCTGACATCGCTGGCCTTGGTCAAATGCATTCTTGTCTCTCATGCCTGCATTCCTTGTCTAATACGTGTGCTGCAACGGACTGGAGACATGGAGGCCAGGACTCTAACTCAGCTCTGCCACTGGTGTATGGGATATGGACAGGTCACTTGTTCTCCTGAGGCCTGTTCTTCATGCGGCCTCTTTTCTATTCCCTAGAACACACTGCATGCCCCTGCCTCAGAGCTTTCACACCTGCTGTACCCTCTGCCTAATATGTTTTGCCCAGATTATCTGCTAACAAAACTATATACACATTTACTCTTGAATGTACAAGCTCACTTCTATAAATTTATTAAGATACACTTCCACAAATACAAAACTACATATCCACAAAGTTTGCCACTATATAGTTCTATACAGATTCTATAAAACATCAGAAATTTATAAACAACCTAAATGCCCATCCATAAGAGACTAGTTGAATGAATTATGGTACACCTTTACAATACTACAACACAGAGGAAACAGAAGGAGGGACAGAAGGGGACAAAGGAAGAAAAGGAGGAGGACAAAGAAGGAAAGAGATCTCCATGAACTAAAATAGAAAGATATTTACATATATATTAATCAAAAAATAAAGTTGTTAAAAAAGCAAGGTATAAAACAATATCGACTTTTTGATGATAAAAGAGTAAGTAAAGTACATAAAAATAAACATTTGCTTGCTTTTGGATAAAGAAACACAGGAAAGATAATCTAGAAACTAATGAAATGGTTAGCTACAGAATATGGGAAGGTTGTGCAAAAAAGTAAAAATTCTCTGAATGGATGTAATTTTGACTTCTGAACAGTGTTAAGTATTTTAATTACTCAAAAAATAAATAGAAAGGGAAAAAACAAAGCATAAAATTGAATGAAAAGAGAAACAAATGACTGTATTAAAACCACAAATGAAAAGGAATTCATTCAGGTAACATTTGAACTTTGTCTATATGCTTTGTCTATATGTTATAGTGTGAAACATTTTAAGGACATAAAGAACTGCAAAATTTTTCAAAAAAAATCTATATTGAACTCTACTTAGTAAACTTGTTGTTCATAGTAGCCCTGGATTGGTAATTTCAAAATTATTAACAGACCAAATGAGTAAATATACTGAGGTTCTTGGGAACCAGAGTTCTCACTCTGTAAGAAGAAAGATACAAATATTTTCAGGAAGAAGGCAAGGAAGAATTGTGGCATTAGATAAAATTATGATTTTAAAAATATGTATACATATATTTCTTAGCTCTGTCCACTGGAAAGGCCTAAAAAAAAAAAAAAAGAAACTTAGGAGCAATGAGCACACAAAACACCCAGATCTTGATTTCTTAATACCATTCTCCATTAAAATAAAGCAGGGCTCCCAGGAGAAAAAAACTGATTCTTGCTATGGGACAGGACAATACAAGGTGAGCTGGAAACTTCTTGCACCAGTAAGCAAAGAAATGTTCCAAGACTGATGAGCAGACAGCAAAAGGACACAGGAACCAGCTTGAAGGGGCTCCCATTGGGTAATAACTCAGCAAAATTTGGGCAGAAAAAGCGTAACGATAGTAATAGGTTATGGCATATATGAAAAAAAAATCCATCAGTCCATAGTGGTTTGTAAAGAATGAAGAAAGACAAAAATTGGAAACAAAGGGGAAATCTCTTCTTTACAGAAGAACGATACCTAATAAATGGAGGAAAAAAATCGTAAAATTAAGAACTCTCATACCAGTGTAGTTACTGGCAGAAAAATGATCCATGAGTGCTACCATTTCCTGAAAGTTTGCCAGCAAACAGGATATTCACATAAGTTTTAAAATATCACCTTATAGGCTATTTATTAATTATAAACGGGAAAGATCACTTTTTCAGTTGAGAAATCTAAAGATGCTACTTTAATCAATGATCAAACTTAGCATCATCAGTAATAGGAATATGCCAACAATATATGAATCCAGCAATCATGAATACATTATGCAATGGGAAATATCACTCATGTAGTACTCTTGCCAAGACTTAAATCTGAATTCAACCAGGAGAAAACAGACAAATCTAGATTGTGAGGCAAACTTAATAACAACTGGCATAGAGTCCCATCAAAAATTTTACTGTGAGGAAAGACTAAAAAAGAAAAGCTGAGAAACTGCTGTAGTGTGCAGGAGACCAAGAGACATGAACACAAAATGTAATGCTTAATCTCTGAATAGATTCTGAAAAAAATTTATTGATGAGATATTTTGGAAATTTTATTACTTCATGTATTAGGAATGCTTATTACCTAATATTGCTAAATTATACTGTGCATATAAAATACATGTCCAATGTTACATTTCTTGGGCAAGATATGTGTATATTGTGTTTTATACAGGAGAATGTCCTAGTTCTTAGGGGTTCCATGCTAAAGTATTGAAAAATGAATTGTCATGGTTTCTGCAACTTACTGTCAAATGGCTCAAAATTTTTAAAAAGTATATTCTAAGTGCAAGGTGGTATCATGGATAGGATCCTATATTAGCAAAAAGACATTAGTGGAAAAACTGGTAAAGTCCTAATGAAGCCTTTAGTTAATAGCGGCGTACCGATATTACTTACTTTCGACACCTGAATCAAGGTTACATAAAATGTTAACATTAGGGGAAACTAATAAAGGGTGTACTAGAACTTTCCATACATTGCTGCGGCTGCTGCTGCTAAGTCGTTTCAGTCGTGTCCGACTCTGCGCAACCACAGATGGCAGCCCACTAGGCTCCTGTGTCCCTGGGATTCTCCAGGCAAGAATAGTGGAGTGGGTTGCCATTTCCTTCTCCAATGCATGAAAATGAAAAGTGAAAGTCAAGTTGCTCAGTTGTGCCTGACTCTTAGCGACCCCATGGACTGCAGCCTACCAGTCTCCTCCGTCCATGGGATTTTCCAGGCAAGAATAATGGAGTGGGGTGCCATCGCCTTCTCCATTCCATACATTAGATGCAACTTTTCTATAAAGCTAAAACTATTCCAAAATAAAATTTTTAAAATGCATGTTTAAAGAGAGAGCACAAATGAAACAAAATGTTAATAACTGATAAATCTCAGTGATGGGTATGTGGGTGTTTACTGGCTGAAGTACTTAAACTTTTAGATAGGTTTAAAATTTGGCAAAATAAAATGTAAAAAGAAAATAAAGCTATGGAAGGTTAAAAGTAAATGGATAGAAAAAGATATTCTATATGAACACTAACCAAAAGAAGACTGATGTTATTCAGTCTTCTGAATAACATCAGAAGCATCATAATATATATAAAACAAAAACTGTTTTATATAGATCAAAATATTATATATAGCATCAAACACAGCATAAAATATTATATATAAAACAAAAGTTGTCTGAACTAGAAGAGAAATGTATTAATCCAGGGTCATGAGATTTAGTACGTCTCCAAAATGGAGAGTACACTAAGAAAACAGAAGAGTAGGATACAGATTTGGACAATTCAATCTGCATCTATGACCTAATGCACGTATGTAGAACTCCACAACTGCAGAATGAACATTCTTTAAAATCTCACATGTAACATGTATAAAGACTGTTCACACACTGGGCCATAAGTTTGTCTTTATGGGTGGAGGCTTCTGAGGTGCTGACATTGTGCTATTCCTTGATTGTGAGGTGATTACATAGGTTTTTCCTTTGTTGATGAATTGTTTCATTGTTCATTTAGGAAGGTAACTACCTCCTATGATATTAATACAATAAGCCCAAAGCAACTTGTTTTTCCCTCAGTATTTCAATTAATTGCTGTTTTCAGTTGCACATCAAATAAAATAATAGGCTTACATTTAGAGGCTTCCTTATACAAAACTTACATATCTTTAAACACAAAAAACATATTCAGTCTAGCAAGACATCTATTCTAAGAGAGAGATATTAGAATTGAGACTGAGGGAACAGAGAATCCATGAATCCCAACTCACCTGTAATCCAAGGAAGTACAGGTTCATAGGCTCATTTATTAAAACAGGCACAATCACTCACAATACTAAAATTATTTTCCTTTCTTTTTCTTTTTTTGACCAAGCACATTTCATTTAATTTGCCAAGTTACACCTAAGTAGCCTTTGTTTAGGCCTTAGGAAGGATAACTTACTTTGATTTAGGGAGTAACTACAGCTATGCAGATTGAGGGAGCAACAAAAGAATCTAATGGAAGGCAAACGAATTAGTTGCCCCAAAAGAACCAAACAAATATGACATGATTATCAGCCATAGTAATCCTATTAGTCCTAAGTCGATTATTACTACTACTACTATACCCTGATATAGTAGTATAGTAGTATTCAGTACCAATCATTGAAGGTCAGCAGCAGCAGCAGCATTTCAGGAGGTTTACCACTTGCCAGGCACTATGCTATTAATATATATGTAAGATTTTCCTAGATTGTTTCCTCTGAGTATCTCACAATAAGCCTACAAAGTAGGTACATTATTAGTTTCATTTTATAAATGAAGAAATGGGTTGAGTAACTGGCCAAAAGCACACAAGTAGCAAGTGGAAGAAATGGAAATCTAACTTAGCTAGTCTGACCTCAGAGCATGTAATCTTATCTACTCTGCTATGCTGCCTGCTCCTAGCAGATAAACAATGATATGTACTTGATGATCTCTAAAGGATCATTCAGTTCTAACATTCTATGATTTGTCTTAATGAATCTGTAATACAGCATTCAACTAGGCCCTGTAATCTCAAATTGTATGAAGCAAACTAAGGAAGCGCAATAAAATCTCTTCATATGATCTGAAAGTTAGAATTCAGGTTTCCAAGGATTATCAGAATTGGTCCTTCTCCACATGAAATCCTTCAAGAAATGCAATTGTTTTCTTGCTATCAGTCAATATCTAATATTTTTTCCTCATATGAAAAGAGATGACACAGACAATATCTAAAGACATTCCAGAAAGAATAAAAAAAATAAATATGCGATACTGTTGGCTTGATCTTTAAACACAACTGGACTAAAGGCAAATCTGATAAATGCAGATTTCTGAGGGCGGAAAAAATTCTCTTCTTTAAAACACCTAAATTTAGTATAATCAAATAACTATTTATAAATTATCAATACTAGCCTTGAAAAAATATTATTGGTGGCTAACTGAATATATCAAAGCTAAAAGAAATTATTTTAAGACCTATTTGTTCTTTATACAAAATACTGATCACAATCAAATCAAAATATTCTCATTTGTTCTTTTAAAATCATCATGAGAGTTCTTTTTAAAAAGCAAAACTGATTATCTAATTACTCTTCTTTTTAAAAAAGAGAAACAGCTAACTCCATAATGGATGTAATAAAAAAGTTGCTAGCTACTCCTTACCCCTCATAAATAACATGAAGTACACCTCATACAAGAAGCATACTGACACTTTTGCATTAACCTGAAGTACTCACAGCTTCTGGGAAACAGCAAACATCTGTTAAAAAACAAAAACAAAAAACAAAGTATGGTACAAACTATTTCTATTTGAGGCCTCAATAAGGAAAAAAAATTTATTAGGTCCAGGAATTGAAGAAAACTTGGTATAGTTACGAGTACATGCAGAATTTGATGGTCAGAAATTAAATCTATTTAGGTCCAGCCTAAGGTTCTCAGAGCCTACCTATAGGCACAATCATAGCAGTAATATCCTCAAAAACCAGGATAAATCTCCTGTGCCTTTGTTTAATGAACTAAATAGATCATTGTATCACCAATATCTGCCCGTAGCCCATTTTCAGTAAGATGAATTTTCTTGTTCATGAGATCCACGTGGAAAACAGCATGCTCAGAAATGGGGGTCTTTTCAGCGTGCTCTTTTCCCAGGACAGGAACTCGCCGAGGCCCCAACACTGGATCGTCAAATCTCATCAGTTTCACTTTGGAAAGGTCTACAGCAAAATAAAGTAGCAATATGAACATTTAATTACAGTCACTGGCTCAAACCCATGCCTGACTCTCATAATTCATGTTTTAAACACACTCATTACATCTTAAAAAATATTTTCATCAGGTTATTAAACAGGACCCAAACTCAGAAAGCAAAGATAATCTAATAAATCTTCATCCTCTGTTGGCTTTTACCCAGATCAAAAACTGGCAGAACTTCTGTATAACACATCTTCTGGAATTATAAACCAAGGGGAAGGATTGAGTATATTTTTTAGCATTATCCTACATGCTCTCTCAAATCACTTTTAATACACTTCAATTAACCATTTTTCAGAACATTAAAAAACCTAAAAGTTTTTTTTTTTCTTTTCTTATCTTGCTTCTTAGAATATTTAAAAGGGCAAGAATTGTAGCTTTATTTTGGAAGATAATTTTGGAAAAAGAATTACTACTCTAAGAAACAGCATTACCAGATTCTTGTTTTGCTTAAATGATGAAAAGTGTATTAACAAGCTGATGAGAGACAACGAAAGGAGAAGAACAGGGGGAAAGGGCACAGACTTTAGCATTTTGAGCTTCTGGATGAGCTCCAACCCTCCCCTGCTTGAGATTTTCCTGATCTGCTCTTGTGCAAGCTGATAAGACGGCTCCTGGCAAAGAAAGCACTTGTCCCTTGAACAAATTTATGATGCAACAATCCTGCCAACAACTGAGCCCAAAAGAAATGTATTTATTTCAGCAATTCTGAGACTTTTCAACATCAAATGGCTTTATTTTACAAGGTGGAAAAATACCATAAATGACTACAAATGCTGATTCTGGGCTTATTGCTCATTCTAAGCGTAGCATGGCTAGTTTATGCTTAACTTGATCTACAGAAACTGAAGATACCTTCTGACTTATCTCCCACCCTTTTCTAGAGTAGATTGCTGGGTGGTCCGTGAGCTACACTCCCTCATGCTGCCTTGAGACTATGACTCTTCGCATGAGAGGGATAAGATTTTAAAAAAAGATAAAAGGAGACATTAATGCAGCTGGCAGCTATTTGAGGAGTACAAGTTATCCAGGCATTCTATTATCCTTGGGAAACAAAGACTAAAGGATGACAAGCTTAGAGTAGGGATCTGAGGGTTTACAGAGCAATTACCTGCAACTACCATGAAGGCAATCCTGCCTAAGAGTCTTTACAGAGGTTCTGCAGAGGCCATATAATCTATTCCTAGATACAGCACAAGCCCTGAAAATTAAAATGAGAAAGGAGCAGGCCCAATCTTCATGACAGCCATGGTCTTATTTGAGCGGAAGAATACAATTCACTTTAATAGCTGTTGTAATTCAACATGCACATCAGTGGTATCAAATTATTTTCTTACAGAAGCAATGACAAGTCCTGCCAGCAGATTTTATGCACAAGGCCTTTTACTGCAGATATGCCTCTGTCCCTCTGTCTCAATCTCTCTGAAACAGACCTCCCTCATCATTCCAAGCAATTCTGAATCAAACTATTTCAAAGAAGCCTTAATACCCAATCAGGCTCCTAAGTGACAAAACACATCTGCTTTGATGTTTCCCCATGTACTTCATTACTACAAATAAAATTCTTGGGGCTTTCTTAGTGGCTTTACTATCTTTTCTTATCCCAGACCTGTCTTATCATCGAAAATGTTGAAATTTAAATCTGCAACTACACAAGATTTAAGGCACTTAGAGAAAAGATGAGAATGATTCAAAGTCCTTAGGGATTGATAATGCAAAATGGAGCTTTTCACCTCCAAATTATTAGTTCATATGTGGCATGGGTTTTGAGTGATTTAAAGTCATTATCATCAAATAGTTACTCCACAGCCTTTGTGGAGAGAAATGATAATTTTAGCTCCTAGTTCCTCCTGGGCCTAGATCATAATCACCCTCAATACAATTGGCACTAATTGGACAACTTGCTGGCTATCATAGCAGACAGAGAAGTATGTTATTGAATTTCACTCCTTTCTCATTTCACATACTCAGTTCTCTTAGATATCAAAGTATCCTGAGGGCTTTTGGAAAAGTCTTAAGTTTAGAGCTCTTCTGTAGATACTTGGAGGAATATCAATTGCAAACTCCCCCTAATGTTTCTCTATTTTCCAAAATTCACAGCAGCTAGTAATATCAAACTTAAAGCACTTTATGATAACATTATTCACAGCTAGAATAACAAAGGAAGTAAGAATTATGCCAGAAGCTCAGTGAGAAAAGACAAGCTGAAGAAAACATACCAGTACAGTTCCAAAGAACCTAATCAGTGCTGTATCTGAGAGTATTTAAAGGGAAATCAGATTTAACATTATATTATATAATCCAATTTCCAACACACGAATAAAGCCTCTTATGCACTACAACCTCATAATTATCCTATCCAGTGGGTGCACACAAATACCTATTTTCTTTAGAACCTATTTTATTGTTCTTCAGAGTTAAGAGTTCTTCCCGTTACAAAATTTTCTCATGACTAATATATGCAATATAAAACAGCAAAAAGGAAGGCCACAAAATGGCTTCCTGTATGTTCACACTTCAAAATTTTCAAGTTCTGCTTTTTGTGGCCTATAAGTTGCAAGGATGGCACTACCATTCTACAGTACCTGGTTTATTGAGGGAACATGCTAAATGGCTACATAGATAAACCTTGAAAACATTTTGCTAAGTGAAATCAGACAGACACGAAAGGACAACATTGCATGATTCCACTTATACAGGTACCTAGGAGAATCAAATACACAGAATAAAAGAGCTCTTGCTAGAAGGGGACTAGGAGGAGGAAGAATGGGAAGTTATTGTTTAATGGATAGAGTTTCAGTTTGGGATGATGAAAAAGTTCTAGAAAAGGATAGTGTGATTGATTCACATCAATGTATAGTGTGATTCACATCAATATGAATGTTTAATGCTAACGAACTACACACTTAAAAAAATGATTAACGTGGTCAATTTTATGGTCTGTATATTTTAACACAATTTTTTTAAATGTCTACAAAAAACAAAAAATCCCCAGTCCTAACATATTGCTGGTGCACAGTGAAACATGTTATCAGTGTTTCCCTCGTGCAAGTACACACATTCCCTTCACCCTCACAGGGCCCATCCAAACGATGCTTTCTCCATAAAATCACGCCTGATCACCAGAGTTGGAAATAAATAAGCTCACCTTTCTCTCTGCTATAAATGGTATTTGTACCTCTCTTACTGTACTCAGCAGTTTCTCCTTAGAGATTATGGACTTCAATAGTTAAGTCCCCTACTCCTTCAGGAAATGCAGTCTCCTAGTGAACAGTACTTTGTGGACTCCCCAAAACCCTTAGTACTACACAGGAGTTTTTACATACACACTTATCTCTACACACACACCAAACACAATAGTCTCTCAAAAATTTCGAGAGAACAAAAAATGCATGGCAGAATGAATTCCACAGGGCTATTTTAAGTCTTCTATGTAAACGGAATATTGTTATCCTGAATACAAGGTCAAAAATTAGGTCACTGTATGGGATCTGTAAATCTTTTCAGGAAATTTTTACACTGATGGTATGTGGCCCCAATCAACTCTTGATTGCCATCAAGAAGAGAAGGGAGGGATCATGCAAAACAGGGAATCTCAACATTAATTTGTCTTCATAATTTGGAAGAAAAATAATTTAGAAACACACTAACTCCCTTCACACTCTTCTCAGTATAAGATCAGCTGAGTGATTTAAAAAAGGAACTACAAATTATTATATCAAATCTAATCATAAAAGATATAGACTTAATCTTGCTAATAAATTAAGATTATTTACATATTTTACTCAGAGGCATATTGTCTAAAAGAAAGAATATGAGCTTTGCAGACAAAGAGACCTGTGTTTGAACTGTTCGAATTCCAGCTCCAAGATTTACTAGCTGTATGAACTTTGTAAATTATTTAGCCATTCAAACCTCTATTTCATCATCTGCAAAAGGGGAATAATACCCTCAATGTTAGAGAGTTGTAAAAGGATTAAATGACTAACACATGGCAGACACACACAAAATTTTATTTTCTTCTCTTCCTTCCCCAGGAACAGATTCAGTTAAGCAGGTTAATTTGGAATATTAAGGGAATATGTTGCTTAATTTTGAATATCTCTGAGAGATGGAAATTGCTTGTTACAATTTTAAAGCTACGTGGAATCCTGGTACTTCCCTGCTGGTCCAGTGGCTAAGACTATGCTCCCAATGCAGGGGGCCCAGGTCCAATCCCTGGTCAGGGAATTAAGATCCCACATGGTATAACTAAGACCTGGAGCAGCCAAATCAATCAATCAATATTTTTCAAAATAAAGCTAGATGGAATCCTGGAAAAACACGTAATCCAGTGCTCTCATTTTATGAAAAGAGAAATCAATTTAGAGCTTAAGTAACATGGCCACGTCACCAAGCTACCTAGTCACAAGGTCGCAAAAGAGAAGATAGGTGTCCTGATTCTGTGTCCAATATTCTTTCCACATTACATGACTGTCCCTAAGCAAGCCAGTTACTCTTCTTTCTTCCCACTGCTCACAAATCCATGAGCTAGTGCCAAACATGCACTTCAGGAAAGCCATTTACCTTTGATTCCTCGGTCCATTTTCATTAAACGCCTGAGTATAGAATCACGGTTATCTCCTTGCCTGATTTCAATTTTGGTTGAGAAGTGGCCACTGAATGGTTGAGGATTTAGAAGGGAAACTAATACACCAGGCTAAGAAAATAAAGAGAAAATGACTATTATTAGAAGTCAAATCTGAATACTGCTGAGAGAGGAGTGTGTCTGCTAGACTTTTAATGTCCAAGGAAATACAGACTTAATTCTGATATTTTAAAATCAAGATCAATGGATACTCAAGTATGAAAGAAAAGATGTACAAAAGCTCATGCTTATAACCAAATGCCTACATAAGAGTGACTATGAGTACACATATCTATACTGATGATGGATAGTAACAACGATTCTATCTTCTCTTCCACAACTACCACTGTTTACTGAATTCCTACTGGGTACCAGATGATGGTACTTTATAGACATCATTCCTATATCCTGAAAAACAGTTCCTTAAGACCTCTTTTCACAGATGAAAAGCTGAAAACCAGGAAGATTAATAAAGCAGCCCAAGGTCACATAGCTAGAAAGAGACAGAGCCTAACATTTACTGAGCATAAACTCAGTTCTATACCATATGCTTTCCACATTGTATAAGCTATATAGTTAAAGACAATGCTCATTATTTTAAGTGAAAGAAGTTAACTGAGAGTTATGAAACGTAAATACATTGTAGCTTAAGGGAATGCTTGAAAGTAGCTTGAAATAAACACATTTGTATAGGGAACACTATTTCATGTACCTATCTCCATGGCTCAAATGACTGTACTTTTAAAGCCACCATATCTTAATGTAATGAGACTATTTATAATCTGATGATAAACTCAAGAGGTCTGCATGATCATCATTGCCTCATTCTTTCAAAAGAGACCTTTTCTGTTTGCTGGGTTTTTGATGAAATGTGGTAAGAGTAGCAGGATCTATGTAAGTCTTCTGCTTATTAAGAAAAGTAGGGCATTTCATGGACTCTCACAAAGGCACTCCACCAGACTTTACCAAATGCTGCCATTCTGAATGGACTCTTTAAGAGTTAATAAATACAATCTCCTCAAACCCCAAAACCTATTTATCTTCACCAATAATGGCCCCCAAATAAGAAATTTAAAAAGCATTACGAGCAAAATATGAAATGATTCATCAATCTGGTTTATGCCAGAAGCCAAAAGTCTTAAATAACATTATCAAACCAAAACTTATCCAAAATATGAAAGCTCCCTCTCTCTGTTTAAAAGTCTCACATTTCAATGTCCACTATCTTTTTTAAGTCACGTTTTGAAAATCATATTCTTGATTTTAAAATCACAAGCAACATCTGATGCTAACTGTTAACAGTAGAGTAAAGAAAAGTGAGGACTGGACTAACTAGGGAATTAGAGGACCTGAAATCCAGTCCCACTACTGACCAACTATGTGGCCTAAGTCAAACTAATCATTTAACTTCTCTGGACCTCACTTTGCTTCCATCTTCAAAATGATGGGTTTAGATGTAAAGCTCTCTAAGGTCTCTTCCAGCCTTAAAATGCAATGATTCAGTGAGATTCTTTCAACTTACTTCTGTTCTAAAAACATTAAGTGGTTTCCCAGGACAGCAATCTTCCCTGACTTTATCTTCTGCTTCAGAGGCAAATTTGACTTCTATATGTTCTAGCTAAATAGAGAGGGAAAAAATGCAAGTCATTAGTATCACTTAATATGATTGAAATTAATCATCACCTCATTTCACCAAATAGCAAAACTAGATTCTCCACTTGACATGAAATGATCTGTGCCATTTTATTATTTTCCATATAAAGATTAAATGAAATCTATAATCAATTATTTAACACTCATCTTGGATGTCTCATAGTATGTTATTTATATAATCATGTTTACCATCTTCTATATGGAAATCTGACATTTACCTGCTGCCTACAAGAAAACAATAAAGAGGATAAAAAGCTTTCACTCAAATAAATGGAAAAGCTCAAAGTGAAAGTAGCTCAGTTGTGTCTGACTCTTTGCGACCCCATGGACTATAGAGCCCATGGAATTCTCCAGGCCAGAATACTGGAGTGGGTAGCCGTTCCCTTCTCCAGGGGATCTTCCCAACCTAGGGATCGAACCCAGGTCTCCCGCATTGCAGGCACATTCTTTACCAGCTGAGCCAACAGGGAAGCCCAAGAATATGAGAGTGAGTGGCCGATCCCTTCTCCACCGGATCTTCCCAACCCAGGAATCAAACTGGGGTCTCCCGCATTGCAGGCAGATTCTTTACCAGCTGAGCTACCAGGGATGCCTGGAAAAGCTCAAGATATGTAGCAAATTGCATATATATGAATATAAGATAACCCTAAATAAAAATTGTTCCCACTGTCCCAATGAAAATATCCAAGCAGTGTTTTGACTTCCATGAATACATATGAACATTTAGAAATACATAAAATAGATGTCTACTAATAATTATGCATTTATAATTATTGTTCCTGTTGTTTAGTGATTAAATCATGTCTGACTCTTTGCAACTTCATGGACTGTAGCCTGCCAGGCTCCTATGTCCATGGGATTTCTCAGGCAAGAATACTGGAGTAGGTTGCCATTTCCTTTTCCAGGGGATCTTCCTGACCCAGGGATCGAAATTGTGACTCCTGTTTAGCAGACAGATTCTTTGGGAAACCCACATACTTATAATTACATGACATAAAATATTTACTTAGAAATGATTGTTTCTTTCATTCCCATATTTCATAAAACAATTTTATTAAAATCCAAACCTGTTCTGTTTTCGTGCTTAGTTGCTCAGTTGTGTCGGACTCTTTTGAGACCCCATGGACTTAGCCTGCCAGGCTCCTTTGTTCATGGGGATTCTCTAGGCAAGGATACTGGAGTAGGTTGCCATGCCCTCCTCCAGGGGATCTTCCCAACCCAGAGAACGAACCCAGGTCTCCCGCATTGCAGGTGGATTCTTTATCATCTGAGCCACCAGGTTTTCATTATTATTAGAACCACTTTTTGAGTCCTCTAATACAATTTTCTATAGAAAATTATCTTTCCTTCTTCCTAAGTTGAATGAGAGACAGCATTTTTAGAATCTATATATTAAACTGTCACTGGTGCAGGAAGATGGGATGGGGAGAAACTCAAATATGTGAAAGCTACTGGTAATGTTCTGTTTCCTGAGTTGGGCAGTAGATTCATGGATGTTCATGTATTACTAACTAGGAAAAAAAAGGGCCAAACATGGACCACTGACAGTATATCATGAATCAAGGATTTTAATTAATCCAAATCTGTCAATCTGAGGTCTTAAAGGGAAGTGGGAAAAAGAAGCAATTCAGAGCATCCCATAATATAAGAGATTTTGAAAGTATATGACTATAAGGTCTCTTCCTCATTTTGAAGAGAAAACTTGGGCATATACAGTTAGTATTTTAGATACAGAGTAACTGATAAGTGAAATAAGGTAACAGATGATTTCTTCTTCCCGTAACTTCTGTACTACCCATTCTCTTTCCCCCTCCAGTATATTTGGCAAGGGTACTAAACACAGAAGATGAAGTTTTTAAAAAGGCTTATTATAAAACAAAAGAACTGGATTGTTTACTATAGTCTGTTAGTTATTATAACCCCGGCCCCTCTTACCTCAAGAGAGTTGGTCAGGTAGACTATGTTCTCCATGAGCACTGCCTGTTCATCAAATTCTAATTGCAAATCCAGAACATGAGGTCCCATCTTCTCCAGATTTTCCTAACAGCCAAAATGGTTTTGAAAAACAAAATCACATTAAGAATATGTTGAAAAGAACATATTTCCGCCAAAGCAATCAGTCTCTCAAGTGATAAAATCTTCAAATTTGAACAGTTAAAGGAAAGGCCTTGGACTCATGGTTTCCCTTATCTATGTTTGCTCGCTAATGAAATTAACTAGCTGAGAGTAATTATCATTTAAAGTATGATAAGATTAAGACAGCACGGAAAAGACTAGAGGACAGGTTTTCAGATTTATAAAAGAAATATGATTTCATCATTGTTTATTTAGCCTGACTTAACGAGCAGATCCAAAGAACTTGCTTTGACAAGGAATCAAACAAGTGTGTTAAAATATTCCTTAGTTAACTAAAAAAAAAAAAATTAATTAAATTTAAAGTTTCTAAGGTACATTAATAAGACTATTTCAAGAAATAGTAAATTAATAATAACCAGACACAGAGTAGCATGGATGCATATACAAACATATGTAAATAGAAAGCCAATGGGAATTTGCTTTATGACTCAGGAAACTCAAACTGGGGCTCTGTGATAACCTAGAGGGGTGGGAATGGGTGGGAGGCGGGAGAGAGACTTAAGAGGGAGGTATATATGTGCACCTATGGTTGATTCATGTTGATATATGACAGAAATCAAACCAATATTATAAACCAATCATTGATCAATTAAAAATAAATATTAAAAAAAAATTAGAGCACCAAAATGAAATAAATAAATAAATAACCAAGCAAAAAACCCTATAAATTTTAAAATATCTTAAAAACTTGATTTAAATGGGTACTCAGATAATCCTAAAACATAAAAAACCATTTCTTTAAAAAAAAAAATTCCTTATTCTTAATTTTCTTTAACATTAAATAAAATATTTGCTGCTCAAGATGAAACCTTCAAGACCTAAGCTCAAATGCACAAATATAGCTAACCTGCCTAGAACATGTTTCATTTATTTATATGAAAGTGACCTGACATGATTCTTGACGCTCACTACCTTCATTTATCATCCAAGTTGTTTCTTTTCCCATAAAGTACTAGAAAACCATTCTTATTCCCAGATTTATTAAATACTTTTCAAAGTTACAAACCACTAATTTGCCTGGCAAATCACCAATATCACTGAAAAAATATTTTACTACTTGAAAATTCTAACACTGGTTTTTTCAAAAAGCCAACCCTTGAATCTATTATTTAAAATCGGTTTTACTGGATTCTGTAAAGCATGTCACCAAAATTTATTGCCTGTGCAATGAACAATGGGATATTTTGTTGATTCCCATATTGACAATGGATCTGACATTGGACCAATGCCACTAGTTGAGAACTAATGAATTATGAGTATACCCACAAACATAACTTGATTAGTATAGGTCAAGCCAAGATTCTCAATTATTTCTGAAACTTCAAATACCATAAGGCTCAGACAGTTGACTATGTGTCCTTAGGAAAGCCTTTTAATTCTCCTAGAAGCAATTTACTCTAATACAGGACAAGCTATGAGTTTTGCTTTCTTATCAGGAAGGCATCTATAGCCTCCAAGATTCAAGAATTAATCTAAAGTATAATAATCATTACATGCTTAATAGGGCAGATGACCACTGATTAACTTTTTTTTTTTAATTTACTGAGCTTACTTTTTGACAGGTAGTATTAAAATGTGTTATATGTATTAACTCATTTACTCCTCACAGCACTCCTAAAAGGTAGATTCTATTAATTTCCTATTTTATAGATGAAAAACCTTGTGGCCCAGAGAATTCAAGTGATTTATCTAAGGCCTCCAAACTAAGAAGTAACAGAAAACAGGATTGGGGCCAAGATCTGTCTGCCCCCAGAGTCTGGGATCTTAAGCAACATTCAGTTTTGTTTCAGTTTCTCTGTCAAGAAATCTAACAGATCAGCTATATGAAGAAAACTAAGAGTTTAACCCAAAGGTTCTCAATGTGTGTGTGCTTAGTCGCTCAGTCGTGTCCGACTCTTGCAATCTCATATTATAGCCTGCCAAGTTCCTGTCTATGGGATTCTTTAGGCAAGAATACTGGAGTGGGTTGCCATTTCCTTCTCCAGGGAATCTTCCTGACCCAGGAACCAAACCCAGGTCTCTTGCACGGCAGGCAGATTCTTTACCAAATGAGCTACAAGGGAAGCCCTCAATGGGGAAGCTGGAATTAGGGAGCGGACAACCAGGAGATAAATGTCTCCAATGTCTGGAAACATTTAAGTGTCATAACTTGAGTTGGGGGGGAGAAATTCTACTGGCATCCAGTGGGTAGAAGTCAAGACACTGTTAAATATCCTACAGTGCACAGGAGAACAGCCTTCCAAGAACTATCCAACCTAAAATACAAATAGAGCCATTACTGAGAAACCCCGGTCTAACCGCTATAAACAACATTTATCCTGTTAATAAGTTAAACCTATACAAATGTAGAATCCTGTTTCCAGTAATAGGATCTAGTAAAAAGACCCTAATGGAAGCCAAAGAATATGCTTCCTCCTCAAACTGAAAAGAAGGGCAGGTAGAACATGAAGAGAATCCTTTAGTGCAGTAATTCTAAACCAATTTTTCTTCCACAATACATATTTTAACACACTCAGCAATTTCACAGGTAAAACCCAAATATGATCATTCATTTCTACAACCACTGCTTGAAAAGTGTTATTTTAGCAGATTTCCTAAGAGAGATCTTGCCCAAAGTTTTCCTCTTCCTTCTACTATCCTAGCTAACCAGTACCCATGTGATCACAGCTGCACAAGATCCACAGCTTACCTTAATCATGGCGACAAATGGCATCACTTTCTTCATATATTTCTTCAATTCTGGCAAACTGCCTAGTTCACCAGCAATGACTTTGTTATCAGGCAACTTTCCACCGTTGCTCTAAAAAAAAGAGTGGGAGAGGAATATGAGGAAAAATATTTTTAAAATAATGTAAGATAGTAGATATGCCTATAAGAAACTGGCCAGAAATGAAACAGTGGCCACCAGCCTGATAGAGAAGAACAGAAGAGGGGGCACACTCCAGCATCATGGGGAAGTGAAAGGTAAATGGAGTCTCCTGTTTCCTCTAAATTCAAAGGACACATGTGTTTTAGGACAGAGGAGAAAAGCAAGTGCATCATGCAGAGTACTTAATTTTTCCTTATGTTAATGACACTTTTAGGATCATATCATTAGTCTTACCTGGTGATAAAATGGTCTATAAAGATCTCATTTGTCTTTAAACTTCTAAAAGCAATTCATTAGTCCGAGCAAAATGAATATTATACAACTATCATACAAGATGTATATAATTTCTGTTTTTGAGCACTCTTTCTTATAAACTGTTACCACAAATGTGAAAAAAGAATATAATTTATTTAAAATAATAAAAATAATAATATAATTAAAATAATAATAATTTCTACCTAAAAGTATTATAAGCACTAATATGCACACAGTCCCAAATGTGCTGCCTAAATTTAAATTCACTCCTACAAACATCAACAGAGGAGTAATAAAGCAAGTGGCCTTTTCAGAGTTTTGGATGACCTATTTTCTCCTTATTATAAAAGCATTGCACTGAAGCCAAGGGTTGGGAATAAATCTAAAAGAAAAGTAACATATAGTAAGATTTCCAATAATCTATTGACATTCAATTCTAACCTTTACTAAAGTACACAGGAAAAAATATTTTCTCCACTGGCAAAAATGTTGCTTTGAAATACATAAGGAAGAGAAAAGGAGAGGGTGAGATACATTCCTTTTCTCTATGTCACTGAAAAAGTGTCAAACTAAACATAAGAACATTCTTCTGGATTATAAACTGACATTCTTTTAGTTCTTTAGGATAAAAACAAATGATAATTTTAAAGGAAGCTGGTCATTCCAAATAATGTCAAAAGATGATGTTGATTTCAAAGTATATAATTTAGTCAATGAATATAAGTAAAAGTATAACTTCTAAAAGAACAGTGGTGATGGGTCTTTTTTAATACCTGGGATATTCCATACCATATTGAATTCTGCTGCTTCCTTGAAAATGCTGATAACGAACATATAAACCACTGAGGCACAATTTCATTTTTCTGACTACCAAAGTAGCTTTTACTCTTTTATTTACCATAAGTCAAAAATCTATAAGCAGACTCTAAAAGCTACTTTCTCTGTCTATTACACACAAAGGAAGAAATACTTCCCCATAAAATCAGGTTCACACAGATTATGAAAACACTTGGCTCTTCTCTTTCCACCAAGTCTTACAAATCTAAAAATTCTCGTAAGTATTTCTTGAGTAACTATGAAAAGTAGTGAGACAAAATTGCAATAAAGGTCTAGAAAAATTAAAGCTATGGACTTCTCCTTTATATTATCACTTTATGCTTTGGCCATAATCCCTATTTTGTCTCTTTCTCAAGTGCACCTTAATGGCTTCTGTCCACCAATAACTATTCTTTATAACCTAGGCAAAAATTCCACAACATATACTTTGTTTCCATATTTTGAACATGAAAGGAAAAAGGTAGGTAAATCTTTTTTTCAGGAAAACCTAGAATTAAGTTTAAATATTAAGTTTCCTTCAAATATAACTATCATATTTAATAGCGATTTATCTGACAGTCGAAAAAAAGAAAAAGAAACACCAAACTCTCCATTTCTACTGGTAGTTATCAAACTGGACACTTTCTTTTAAATTACTCAAGCATCAAGCTTCAAATTTTTCAAACATCATAATGTTAAGATTTCATGAATCCCAGTGTTCAAGGCACAATGAAACCAAAAGGCAAACTTAGTTCTTTTGTTTCATAATTTTAACCAACATATGAAAAAGTTCCATATCTCTTAATACATACTACTAGATCCAGTATTTTTGTATGAAAGTTTCAGAAATGAAACAGCTTTTCGCTCAGCATCCATTTAAGAGCCACAAAGGACACTCCACATCTAAAAGTAATTAAACGAAGATGCCGTTCTTCCTTCCCCAGACATTGCCAACATCCTAAAAACAAAAACAGCATAAGCAGTACACAACACTGCTCGGAGGGGAATGTCTACTGAGAGAATTACCTCAAAGTGATTACGTAGAACTGACAGGGTGATGTGTTGCCAAGACGGATAGTTCTTTGCCACATAGATGGTGCAATGTGAAGGCTTCTCAGGGGGCTGCTTGTCAGTCTTCTACAGGGCAGAAGAAAGGAAAAAAACAACTACTTATTTTTATATACACCAAAAATGAAATAAACTTCTAGTGTATACTACTACTCCCTTTAACATAAAAAAAATCATATTATAGAGCTGCATTTATAATGAAAATAGCCCTATACATTTTAATTAAAGTTATCTTTATCTTCATTACTATTAGATGTTATTTGACCAATAACTTTTAAGTAATGACTCTTTAAAAAAAATGACTTCACCTTCCCTTTAGCAGGCATCATATAGTTCTTGAGTCGCAATCTAAGGTCATGTGCTACTTCCATGAGGTACTGTGAGGAACGTATCAAGCTTTCATCCACAGGACCTGCCAGAGGCCATGAAGCAGTCATAATTGAGTCGGGCTTGAAAAAAAAAAAAAAAAGGTTCACTGAGATTAGACAACACAACTATTTTATGATTCTTGGTTACAGTTTCATACCAAGGCTACCATCTGTAAATGTGTGCTCAAAGTTCAAACCTGACTACACAGAACACACTTTCAGCCCCTGATCTAATGTTCCCTAGAATTCAAGCTGTGAAGTCTGACTCTACATTCTTAATTAGCATCCATTTGTACAAGCATATTAATACCCACACACATATGCTCACTTTCAAAGAAAATTATGTAATGCTAATTTGCCTAAATTTAATCATTATTATATAAATTACACACACTCTCAGTTTTTACCCTATTAATACATCTAGTACTGAAAGTATGGCTATTTGGAATATATTTCATGAACACATTTTTGCATTGTTCACACACTGAAAAATACAAAACAGCTTGGCTAATAAGGCTGGAAAGGAGTTATTAAACCAACCAATCTGTTTATCTGCAAGCCTGGGAGAAATAATTAAATTTACCTTCACAGTAAGAATGCTAATATAATATCCCTGAATATGCGGCCCTATATATGCCAGAAATTTTATATAAAACAAGAATATTTATGCAAATATACACTTCTACCTATGTTTATAAGCAGTTCATAACAGTTATATATATCTTTCAATATTTTCACCTTTTAAAACAAACAGCTAGAAAAACAATATTAGTTATACATATACTAAAATATATATTTGAATGTATTCAAATGTATTGTAACATTTCCTAATAGGAAGGTGATAAACAACACACACAAAGTCACGTTTTTAAAATATACGTAGTGTGTATATAAAGACTCATACATGATGTTTCTATCTAAAAAGGAGACAGCTTCAATTTAAGCTGCTGTAACAATTATGAGATGATGAACCCAACACTATATTTAACAGTATTCATTTTCAGTCTTTTTCTTGTAAGTAACATTATTACCACATTTATTTAATGAGACCAAAATCAAAACCACACAGAACGTCTTAAATGCATAATGCTACCTTTCCCAGGAGTGTCCAGATGTGCTCACACAAATGTGGACAGAATGGAGCCAAGAGAAGTGTCTGAACTTCAATAAACCGGAACACGAGGTCTCGGTGCATCCCTTCTATGGCCAGTTCACGGTACTTATCTTTCGCGGCCTACAAAATTCGGAATTATTTATCATTTCTCTCCCCCTACTTCTTTGAAATAAAATTAGAGGAAAAAAATTCAGTATCTCTATTTTAATGCATTTTTAAGTACTTAGTCTTTAAAAATTTCATAATTTCTGAAAAGGTTTTGCTTTATTTTTAAGATTCTGAAAATAAATGTGTATCAATCCTTAGGTCTGTAACAATAAATTGTTTAAATTTGTACAACTTTGATGACCTTTGCTATTAACCATTTCTTTTTAAGCACTTCTTAGCTATTTAGGATTCTTTAGGGGGATTGTTCGTTCACATCCTTTGGTTATTTTTCTTTGGATATCTGTATTTTTTTTTTTTTTTTTGATGTGTCAAAAATCCTAAAATACAGACTGTAAATAATTTTCCAAATGACTGTATTTTTAAGATGATTTCAGTTGTGATTTTCTTATCTGTGTTGCCAAATTCATCAGTCTTTTTTTGATTGTTCTTCTGTTTTTATGATTAGGAAATCTCTTAATTACAAGATCAAATAAATGTTTGATTAACCCTGTTTTTCAGTAAAAAAAAAAAAAAAAAAAATTATCAATCCTAACAAAAGAATACTGCACTTTTATATTACTAATTCTCAAAAAAAAAAAAAAAACCCAAAAAAGACATTTTGTAATGGACATAAAAATTGAACAATTTAAACTGGGTACTAAAGGTGAATGCTCTAAGTAACATATATTAAGTACTAAAAAGCCTGTAAATATGATACAGTGATATGCTCAGCACTTATCCTTATTTATCCACATTTCTGAAAACCAAATTACATAAATCCCAATGTGATATTCTACAAAACTGAGAAAAGCTACGTTTTTACTTTAAGTACTTGGACTGTCAAACTTGAAGATATACTGACACCTTGTGGAAAAATCTCAGAAAACATTTGCTTTCAAACTAACAGCAATTAGTTTACAATTAGGCCCCTTTTTTTAATCAATTTTAAAATGCTTTTCTGGAAAACATGACTAATTTTCAGATTTAACCTCAATTAACTCACAGCTCAACTAGAAACAGAATTATTTATATTAAGGAATTATTTATGTAAAGGAATATAATAGAAAAAGTACCCAAGAAAACTACTTAAAATCATAATTTATTGAAGACTTTACAAGTTTTCACCCTCCACTTAAAAGATGAGTCATTATGCTATAGCAGGAGGAAAAAAAAGAAATGTATAATATTCGCATTGACTATTTTATAGCTATGAAAAGAATTAACAGCTTACCTGAAATTCAAAAAAACCTGTTTTCAAAGCTTCTTTAAACATCATCTTTTCATAGTTTTGATCTGTCTTTATAATTCCTGCATTCATTTCACTACGGAGTATGGAAAAAAGGTAACTGAGTTTAAAGGCAAGTATATATAGGTATAAAAAAAAACTTCTAAATACATTAGCAATAGGTGAACCGTGAACTTCCAGATGTTCAAGCTGGTTTTAGAAAAGGCAGAGGAACCAGAAATCAAATTGCCAACATCCGCTGGATCATCGAAAAAGGAAGAGTTCCAGAAAAACATCTATTTCTGCTTTATTGACTATGCCAAAGCCTTTAACTGTGTGGATTACAATAAACTGTGGAAAATTCTGAAAGAGATGGGAATACCAGACCACCTGACCTGCCTCTTGAGAAACCTATATGCAGGTCAGAAATTAACAGTTGGAACTGGACATGGAACAATGGACTGGTTCCAAACAGGAAAAGGAGTACGTCAAGGCTATATATTGTCACTCTACTTATTTAACTTATGTACAGATTACATCATGAAAAACGCTGGGCTGGAAGAACCACAGGCTGGAATCAAGATTGCCGGGAGAAATATCAATCACCTCAGATATGCAGATGACACCACCCTTATCGCAGAAAGTGAAGAGGAACTAAAAAGCCTCTTGATGAAAGTGAAAGAGGAGAGTGAAAAAGTTGGCTTAAAGCTCAACATTCAGAAAACGAAGATCATGGCATCTGGTCCCATCACTTCATGGGAAATAGATGGGGAAACAGTGGAAACAGTGTCAGACTTTATTTTTGGGGGTTCCAAAATCACTACAGATGGTGATTGCAGCCATGAAATTAAAAGATGCTTACTCCTTAGAGGCAAAGTTATGACCAACCTAGATAGCATATTAAAAAGCAGAGACATTGCTTTGCCAACAAAGGTTCATTTAGTCAAGGCTATAGCATAATGACTCATCTTTTAAGTGGAGGGTGAAAACTTGTAAAGTCTTCAATAAATTATGATTTTAAGTAGTTTTCTTGGGTACTTTTTCTATTATGTTCCATAGCGTTGACTAGACGAACCTTTGTTGGCAAAGTAATATCTCTGCTTTTCAATATACTATCTAGGTTGGTCATAACTTTCCTTCCAAGAAGTAAGCATCTTTTAATTTCATGGCTGCAATCACCATCTGCAGTGATTTTGGAGCCCCCCCCCCGAAAAGTCGCACACTGTTTCCACATAATTAAGAACAAGTAAATTTGAGAAGGTATGGTTAGTCAAAGCTATGGTTTTTCCAGTAGTCATGTATGGATGTGAGAGTTGGACTGTGAAGAAAGCTGAGTGCCAAAGAATTGATGCTTTTGAACTGTGGTGTTGGAGAAGACTCTTGAGAGTCCCTTGGACTGCAAGGAGATCCAACCAGTGCATCCTAAAGGAGATCAGTCCTGAGTGTTCATTGGAAGTTCTGATGTTGAAGCTGAAATTCCAGTACTTTGGTCACCTCATGCGAAGAGCTGACTCACTGGAAAAGACCCTGATGCTGGGAGGGATCAGGGGCAGGAGAAGGGGACAACAGAGGATGAGATGGTTGGACGGAATCCCCGACTCAATGGACATGAGTCTGAGGATGCTCCGGGAGTTGGTGATGGACAGTAAAGCCTGGCATGCTGCAGTCCATGGGGTCGCAAAGATTCAGAGACAACTGAGCAACTGAACTGAGGACTTCCCTGGTGGTCTAGTGGCTAAGACTCTACACTCCCAATGCAGGGGGCTCGGGTTCGGTCCCTAGTCAGGGAACAAGATCCCACATGCTGCAACTAAGAGTTCACATGCTGCAACTGTTAATAAAGCATCCTGCATGCTGCAATTAAAGATCCCACATGCTGCAACTAAGACCCAACACTGCCAAATAAAGAAAGAAAGAAAGCTAATAATATTTTTATCATATAAAATTGCTATAAGGCTAAAATCAGACAATGGATCCAAAGTACTTAGCATAGTTCCCAGCACAAGTAAGCTTTCAATGAAGAGTGGCTATTATTAACATCTAAATTTAAGAGTTAAAAAAAAAAGAAAATTTAAGAATACACCAGGACTAAGCAACTCTTTAAAGTAAAAGTGGTTAGGGACTATAGATTACCTGGCAAAAACTTTATCATTGAAGGTATTGGCAGGACCACTTCTTAGGCTATCCCAGTTGGCAACCATTTCTTTCACCCATTCCACCCAGGTGTACAGGCGGAGAATACCTGCATCTGCCATGGCTTCCACAAAATTAGCATCTTCAACAGTGTCACCAGCATCAGCTAGAGCCAAGCGCATTCCTTGAAGAAGAAGAAAAAAAATTAATTGATGATTTAAAAATGTAGTTACTGAATATGAACTATGTGTGCAGGTGGGTACACTCCCAAGCCCACATATAGATTAAGAAACAGCAAGTGCTTTAACCCACTGCATGGATCAACAGCAAAAATAAAGATCACCAAAAGCAGAATCCATAATGATGTTGTTAAAATATTTGAATTTTCTATATTGATTTGCATACACTCAGCATCAATATGCGTTTCTTCTCAGGCATGTTGCGCTAATGAGATAAAGTGATCTTTAATGAGGCAGAGGAAAAAATGATAAACTTGGGAAAGATATCCCTATCAACATCTCAGCCTCATTTAAAGGCAGCAAAATATTACAATTATTTTAATGCATAAGAAAATAGAGTGCTACCTTTCATGCACAAATACATATTTTCTTACTTCTAAAAGCAGATTCTTCTAGGTTTCTTACTAACAAAATACAATTTTTAAAACAAAATCTTCCATCCTAAAATATTTAAAAAAAAAACAAAAAAAAACAACCCACCCATCTGTAAGAGTCTAATCAATTAAATAAAAAAAAACAACCCACCCATCTGTAAGAGTCTAATCAATTAAATTACAGGACATCCTTGCAATGGAAGACTATACTGCTATAAAAGAGTGAGGAAACTTTAATGTATCCACATGAAGTGACCTCAAATATGAATTCATAAGTGAAAAAGGCAAATTTCAGAGCAGTATGGATGGTATGCTACCATCTCCACCTTAAAGGAAGAGATGAGAATATGTGATATCAAATTACGTATGCATTAAATATCCTTTATAATACACAAGAAGCTGAACACATTTTTAACTTTTTATATTGTAATAATTTTACACTTACAGCAAGGATGCAAAAGACAAGGATAAATGTTTCACCATTTACCAGACTTTCTTAATGTTAACAACTTACATAACCACAGTTTCAAAAAAGCAGGAAGTTAACATCAGTATGACACTACTAACTAAACTACAGACTTAATTCAAAATTTCACCAGCCTTTTCTCTAATATCCTTTTTCTGCTCTAGGATTCAATCCAGAATCCCACCTTGCATTTGATTGTTTATCTCCTTAGTCTCTTCAAATCGTGACAGTTTCTCAGTCTGTCCTGGACCTTGACTACTGATGGGTAGTCAGGAATTTAACAAAATTTCTCCCAACTTGGGTTTGTCTGATGTTTTTGCATGATTAGATGGAGGTTATGAACCTCTGGCAAGAATATCACAAGAGTGATGCTGTATGTCTTCTTAGTGCATCATTATCAGGGAGGTATATGATATTGATATGACTTACTATTGCTATTGCAAACCCTCCTCATGTGGTCAGATAGTGTCTGCCAAGTCTCTCCACTGTAAAGTTACTATTTTTCCCTTTGTGATAAAGAAGTATCTTGGGATAGATACTCTGAGAATATGCAAATAACCTGTTTTTTTTTTTTTTTTCCTAAACTTTCATCCATTGATTTTGGCAACCACTGATGGATCTTGTTGTAACCTCAGATATGCAGATGATACCACCCTTATGGCAGAAAGCGAAGAAGAACTAAAGAGCCTCTTGATGAAAGTGAAAGAGGAGAGTGAAAAAGTTGGCTTAAAACTCAACATTCAGAAAACTAAGATCATGGCATCAGGTCCCATCACTTCATGGCAAATAGATGGGAAAACAATGGAAACAGTGACAGACTATTTCTGTGGGCTCCAAAATCACTGCAGATGGTGACTGCAGCCATGAAATTAAAGGATGCTCCTTGGAAGAAAAGTTATGACCAACCTAGACAGCATACTGGAGAAGGCATTGGCAACCCACTCCAGGACTCTTGCCTGGAAAATCCCACGGACGGAGGAGCCTGGTAGGCTGCAATCCATGGGGTCGTGAAGAGTCGGACACAACTGAGCAACTTCACTTTCACTTTTCATTTTCATGCATTGGAGAAGGAAATGGCAACCCACTCCAGTGTTCTTGCCTGGAGAATCCCAGGGAAAGAGGAGCTTGGTGGGCTGCTGTCTATGGGGTTGCAGAGTCGGACACAACTGAAGTGACTTAGCAGCAGCAGCAGCAGCAGACAGCATATTAAAAAGCAGAGACATTACTTTGCCAACAAAGATCCGTCTAGTCAAAGCTATGGTTTTTCTAGTAGTCATGTATGGATGTGAGAGTTGGACTGTAAAGAAAGCTGAGAGCCGAAGAACTGATGCTTTTGAACTGTGGTGTTGGAGAAGACTCTTGAGAGTCCCTTGGACAGGAAGGAGATCAAACCAGTCCATCCTAAAGGAAATCAGTCCTGAATATTCACTGGAAGGACTGACACTGAAGCTGAAACTCTACTTTGGCCACCTGATGCGAAGAACTGACTCATTTGAAAAGACCCTGATACTGGGAAAGATTGATGACGGGAGGAGAAGGCGATGACAGGGGATGAGATGGTTGGATGGCTTCACCAACTAGATGGACATGAGTCTGAATAGGCTCCGGGAGTTGGTGATGGACAAGGAAGCCTGGCGTGCTGCAGTCCATGAGGTCGCAAAGAGTCGGACGCGACTGAACTGAACTGAACTGATGGATCTTGTCTGTGACAATATTACTATGATGTTTCTCTAATGATGATTTTATATTTCACTCAATTCTTCCACATTTATTACTTGGAATTCTTCTGAAAATAAGAACAGTCCCCACTCCCCCACTTACTTATTCAATTATTACTATATATCCCTATGAGTTCATGAATATTTAATTTATGCAAGGGGCTATAATTCAATACTACATTATTTACTTTGTCTCTCAAAAAGTTCTTGCTTGGGCAATTGGGAGCCCCTTCAAGCTGGCTCCTGTGCCCTTTCAAACTGTCCCCATCCTTTCTGAAACATTTTCTCATTTTCTGGCATCATGAAATATTCCATGCCCATTTTGTATTTTCCCTACTCCAGACCTCAAATCAATCCCTGCTCCTAGGAACCCTAGTTCCTTTTACTAGAGAATGGTATTTAGAAACCAAGATCTGAATGACAGGTGTTTCACCGTTAACTAGTGTTTCAGTATCCACTCAGGCTCTCTCAGCAAACCTAGGAAATAAATGCATGACTAACCCACACACAAATCTATATTTATTTTTATTTATTTTTAAAATATTTATGTTATTTGGCTGCACTGGGTCTTAGTTTCAGCATGCGGGAACTTCAATTTCCACTGCGGCATGTAAGATTCAATTCCCTGACCAGGGATTGAACTGGAGTCCCCTCCATTGGGAGCAGAAAGTCTTAGCCACTGGACTACCAGGGAAGTCCCTATGTTTATTTTTATGTCTGTCTGTATAAAAAATAAAACCCATGAGTTTATGCTGATACTGCCAATTCCAATCCAACACCAGGGAGTTCATTTGAGCATTTCCTCTTAACTTATTTATAGCTTCTGATACTGAGCTCTCACCCACAATATCTGTTCAATTCCAGTAAACATATAGAAGTTTCAGAACTGTTAATATACACTTCTTAAAAAAAAAAACTACAATATTGTGTACAGTTCTTTTCGTCTTGCTATGCTGTCATAATACTGTTTTTCTAAGTAATTTAGGTTAGTTTTTCCCCATCCCTTTCAGTATAGTCTCAAACTGTGGTAGCCTTGATCAACAAAAAGAAGTGCCGTGATGACCAAAGGCTAGGTTGCATAAGGAAGGACTGGCTCCTTCAGGTTAGATAGTGCATTCTTTCTCTTGACAAAGTAATGATTAAATGAAATAGTAATGAAGTCAGGGGAAACGTATTTTTCAAAAAAATGAAGGCTTCTAGGTTCAACTCATCTGTATCAAATATGGAGGAAATACTTTGAAAAAGCTTCCTATGTGCTTAACGTCTCTACAAACTATTTAATTTTAGAAATAGCATGAAATAGGGTTTCCAGGTGGCACTACTGGTAAAGAGCCCACCTGCCAATGCAGGAGACATAAAAGATGTGAGCTCAATCCCTGAGTTGGGAAGATTCCCTCGTGGAGGGCATGGCAATCCACTCCAGTATTCTTGCCTAGAGAACTCCACTGACAGAGGAGCCTGGTGGTTACAATCCATAGGGTCACCAAGAGTTGGACATGACTGAAGCAACTTACCCCAGCATGAAATTAGGAACAAATCAGATAGCACTAACAGTGAGTTTCCTTTGAAAGAAGACTCTAATAATCTTAGCTTAAATTTGTTTCTAAACAGATCATATTAACAATTCTTATATTTTAAAAATTATGTTGCTTGTGCACAAAGAAAACATGAATATTTTAAAGTATTGGTAAAAGCTAAAGAGAAAAGCAATGAAACTGAAACAAGAATGCTAATTGCCTTCTGCAGTCTGAGGAGAACTGGGGACACTAAGCAACAGCAATAAAAAAAACATATACTCACCATCAGCTGAATATTTATCAACAGCTTGGGACAAAGTGAGGAAGTTGCCTGTGGATTTTGACATCTGAAAAATAAAGTCAATGATAAGGCTTTAGTAAGAGTATATATAAATAAAGTAAAGCAGATCAGCCACATCAAATTAAATGAGCAGGCTACAACTAGATTAAGATAAAAAGGATTAGAAACATGCAAAGGAAAAAACACTTTACACTTATTTTACAGAGGAGAAAACTGAAATCCAGTCAACACAATGACTTGCCTGAGTAACTAATCTGCTGCTGCTGCTGCTAAGTCGCTTCAGTCATGTCCGACTCTGTGCGACCCCATGACGGCAGCCCATCAAGCTCCCCCATCCCTGGGATTCTCCAGGCAAGAACACTGGAGTGGGTTGCCATTTCCTCCTCCAATGCATGAAAGTGAAAAGTGAAAGTGAAGTTGCTCTGTCGTGTCTGACTCTTAGTGACCCCATGGACTGCAGCCTACCAGGCTCCTCCGTCCATGGGATTTTCCAGGCAAGAGTACTGGAGTGGGGTGCCATTGCCTTCTCCGATTAACTAGTCAGTGACAAAGCTAGGACAACATCTCCTGTGTGACACTCAGTCCATGGCTCTTTCCATTAACTGATACTGTTGCTTGGGAATTGGTTTAGACGTGGAATGATTACACTATAACTATGGAACACTTCAGCTGGTTATAAGAGCTTTATAACAATTAGAGTCATTCAGAAAAGAATGGACAAGCTCATTAGGTCAAAATTAGGGCGTTAGGAAACTTCTTGTCATTAGGGTCACAATAGTTGCTTATTTAAGTTGCGCTCTGCCTGAGGGCAGCACAAGTAAGTAGGCACTGTGCACAGCCCAGCAATCTTTACTGTTTAAAAAACTTCTATGCTTGGTAACTTTGCTAACACCAAAGAGAAGCAGCCATTCTATCAAGTTTCTACTACAGAGCAATAAAATCTTGTAATAAAATGAGTATGAAACTTAAGTGAAAGTGTAAGTCGCTCAGTCATGTCCGACTCTTTGCAACCCTATGGCTCCTCTGTCCATGGAATTCTCCAGGCAAGAATACTGGAGTGGGTAGCCATTCCCTTCTCCAGGAGATCTTCCCGATCCAGGGATTGAATCTGGGATGTCCTGAATTGCAAACAGATTCTTTACTGTCCGAGCCACCAGAAAGCCCTCTACCAGGGACATACAGTGTATACATAACACAACAATGTGGAGACCAAAGGAAATATCATGTTATATTAATAGCAGGATTTATACCTGTACTCTCATATACACACATGCACACACATATATATGTAGATATATATACAGTTTCACCTTGACCTATGAAGAAAAAATGAGTTCAACAATCAAAAGTCCTTGCTGATTTAACAAAATCTATAAAGTAGCTATTTTTCAGCCTAATGTACAAGTTATCTTAAATGAACTTTTTTATTCCCTGTTAGGGCACTGGTTAAAAAAAAAATCTCATTTTGCAATTCATATCATCTGCTATTTGTTTAAATCTATAACTATTTTCATTATGATATAGCAATGAATATTCTTTGATCATTAATATTCCATCAGATATAGCAAGATTCAATGGTTGGAACAAGTCCAACTTGTTAGAATTGTTATTAATGAGAAATAAGTAACATTGCAATTTAATTTTTTTGTTTGTTTGTTTAGTTGAGGAAGCGTGCCCCTTTCTCTGGAGAAGGCAATGGCACCCCACTCCAGTACTCTTGCCTGGAAAATCTCATGGACGGAGGAGCCTGGAGGGCTGCAGTCCATGGGGTCGCTGAGGGTCTGACACGACTGAGCGACTTCACTTTCACTTTTCACTTTCATGCATTGGAGAAGGAAATGGCAACCCACTCCAGTGTTCTTGCCTAGAGAATCCCAGGGACGGGGGAGCCTGGTGGGCTGCCGTCTATGGGGTCGCACAGAGTCGGACACGACTGATGCGACTTAGCGGTAGCAGGACCTTTCTCATGTGCACAAAGGCATTATAGGGGCAAAAAAGGGCTCGTCAAAAGGTTGGCATAACTCCTGTTGAGGATACTGAATACTCAGATACTTACGAAGCATTAAAAAATCATATATATTAATATATGTACTATGATTATACTACTGTGATACTACTAGTATAATTGAGTATCATTAGCAGCAATAGGGGAAGTTGCAGTAGTATAGGGAGAGAGATACTGTCGAGAAAGAAGCACTAAATAACACTTAAGAATCCTACAGGCTCCAAAATTCTATTATTCTAATTTACTGGCTAGTCACAATAAAAAGCAAAAACCACCAAATTATTTTCTCAACTTAATGAGAAAGATGCAGGGTCACAAAGCTAGAATCTTTATATTTCCTGTCCATTTCTTTGTCTCTCTTCTCTGGTAACAATTTGTCACTCTTTGCCACTCTAACTCTAAGACAATTATTATATAGGAAAGTTTTCCCCATCCCTCCTCTCAATTAATACTATCTACTCCACTCACTCAATTTTAAATATAAATCTTTAATTTACATTGGTAATACTAAAAATTTTAAATGCAAGATTTTTAACTCTCTGATTTTCATATTCTTTGTTTAAGAAAGTACAACGTCCTAAATCTGAAAAACATTTCTGCAGAATTCTAACGTTTCAAGAGGTAATGAGCGTTACCTTCTCAGAGTTGAGGAGGAGATGTCCATTGGCTCTCACAGCTACAGGCCATTTATCACTTGACAGGTAAATGTGTAAAGATAGAAAATAAAATTTAAAGATTATGGTTTAGCCTTAAAAACTTGAGGTAAATGCTAAGAGTCATAACGTTTCTTAAGGCAAATGTGCAGGGATATTTATTGAGTCCTATTTATAACAGGGAACAAATGAAAACAAGTATCCATTAGTAAAAGGACTGGTTTATAAATTATGGTGCAGGTATACAATGAAATACTATGAACTATCTTAAAAATACAGGCCAGGCTATATATATAGATATAAAAAGATCTTTGTTGTTTAGTCACTAAGCTGAGTTTGACTCTTTTGCAACCCCATGGACTACAGCCCATCAGGGTCCTCTGTCCATGGGATTTCCCAGGCAGGAATACTGAAGTGGGTTGCTATTTTCTTCTCCAGGGGATCTTCCCGACCCAGGGACTGAACCCACATCTCCTGCATTGCAGGTATATTCTTTCCCACTGTGCCACCAGGGACAGATCATCTTCCACGAAAAGTTGCAGTGAAAATTACATGAGTTACTAAAAGTGATTTTACCAGTGGTAGCATAAGCACCTGAAGCTACCACTTATCTATAATTTTAACACCCTCATATATGTCCAAAACTTGATGCAATGGGATAAATATTCAACCATGTTACTAACAAGTACTTCTAAGACACCTGATTTCTCCAAAAACACATTTAAACCAACAGAGAAAACTAACTGAATGACAACAACCACATCAGATTTATTTTATTCCTCTTCTTCAAAATCTTTTATTCTTGAGAAAGAAAATGTAATCTCATTCTAAATGCAATCTCACCCTAAATACAAGAAGTTCCATGAGATTGCTTTGGTTCTGCAAAATAAAATTTGAACAGTGGGACGGGTTTGTTTCTCCAGCTACTTGAAGACAGGAGAGAAAGACACAGGGGCATGTCTGGGTCAAAAGGGAAGATGACAGAAAGAATACTCTTGAGCACATGGTATTAAAAATGCATCTCTGATCCAGATTCTAGTCAGAACATCATGACTTAATACTGGAAACTTGGGGCTCTCAGCTCTAAAGGGATGTTTCCTTCCCATTCTAATGACCTAGGCTTTGTTTGAAATTGCCTGTTATTTCAGCATCTTAACAGGTCAAATGAGTCATGTAATAGGTCAAGCATATTACTGATTGACCATCAAAGTATCTGAAATGTGAAATGCTTTGGCAGCCCAAAGCAGGTACAAGAATTTCTGGATATAATAGGAGAAGGTGTGCTTTCTCCTTCAGTACATTTAATGTAAGAAAAAGAATGTATTGGCAAATCTAACCTTACCCTCTACAATAACATCAGTATATTTAAAGCCACAAGGAACCCTTGTCAATAATCAATACGTGTAGTTCACAGCTTTTTTAGCACTCACCATTCTTCTGGCCACATAGCCACATGATTATAAAGGAAATATGAAAGATGATTTGGAATAAGATCCTTGCCAGAGGCTCGAAGATCCACAGGATACCAGAACTCAAATTCCTGCTTTAACTGATCTAATTTTTCCTTTGGGATCTGAGTCTTAGGAAATGGAGCTTCCTTGAAGAAAATATAATCCCAAACTTCTTTGGTCATTTGCTGTGGTCTGTATTAAAAGTAATGGATAAACAACAACAGAACATATATATATAGTTTTGTTTGAAAAAACCAGCATTCTAATCCAACCATGAAGTAGAAATCAATTTTTTTTAAGTATTTATTCTATTTATTCGTTTGGCTGTGTTGAGTCTTAGCCGTGCATAGGGGATTGTCACTGCACCACGCCAGGTCTTTCATTTCAGCACAGACTCTTCAGTTGTGGCACAGGCTCAGTAGTTGAACAACTCGGCCTTAGTTGCTCCTCAGCATGTGGGATCTTAGTTCCCCGACTAGGGATTGAACCCACATCCCGTGCATTACAAGGTGGATTCTTAACTACTGGACCACCAGTGAAGTCCCAGAAATCGCTTTCTTAAATGTTTTACAGTAACAAATGAGAACAAGAGACTCCCATAAGAATAAAGAGTGAATAACAGAGGGGTTATTTATTACTTTTTCTCAATTCAAAAGCAAAACCATCATGACAAAATTCCACTAAATGAATTCTTATAAAAACGAATTATTAGAAAGTATTTTCAGGGACTTCTCTGGTGGTCCAGGGGTTAAGAATCTGCCTTCCAATGCAGGGGACATGGATTCAATCCCTGGTTGGGGAACTAAGATCCCACTTGTCAAGGGGCAAATAAGCCCACATTCTGCAACTGTAGAACCCACGTGCTCTGAAGCCTGCACACCACAATTAGAGAGAAACCTGGAGCACTGAAGAGTCCTTGCACTGCATGTAAAGATCTGGAACGCCACAACAAAGATACTGCCTCAGCTAAGATCGAATGCATCCAATAATAAATTAATTTTTTTTAAAAAAAAGCATTTTCAATACATAAATCAAAAGATTATATCTCATGCTAACAAAGCACCTTTCTTCCCCTATCCATTTACCAACCTGATGCCCAACGGAGACTCTGCTTGTCCATGCAAGTTACCTCCCTGCAGCAGGTGTGCAACTGTGTAAAATGCCATGTAAATAGTGGAGTCAGAGAGCGATTCAATCAGCCACTGCTCATCCCATGGCAAACGAGTACCTGTAAGTAAAAGGAAGAAAATCTGTGCAAGATGAATCTAAGAGACACTTCATCCCCAGAATTCACATTTTCAAAAGCAGGTCTCTAGCACTGACAAAGCTACTTTTGTAGGTTCCTAAATTTACTTGAATAATATAAACTGATAAATTTTTTTTAAAAAGGGGAAGCACTAGAAATTTTCTATTTAAAATAACTGCACCATAAAACTATATGGGTTAGATACTTCTGCCATCAGGTGAATAGGAGTGGGGACCAGATCCTAGTTTCTCTCACCCTCTAACCAAAATCCTCTCACTTCCAGCTCAGAAAAACAATGGAAGAGAAGGGAAAATGGTGAAGGGTTAACCTGCTGTGTAACTGGCAAAGTCATTCACACAGAAACCTGAAGTTTGCTTACCTAAGCCATAAGTTCTCGAGCAAGCGTGCTCCTGCAGCCAATCTAAGGTTGCTTCGAAATTCCTCCTAGTCTCCTCACAGTACCTGGACAGAGCAGAATATAAAGTGTCTCTCCTCTTCGGCTTCATTGTCTTCGCCGTTTCTCACCTCCTTCCCCTTCCCCTTGGAGCGGGAATGGCACCCCACTCTAGTTATTCCTGCCTGGAGAATCCCATGGACGGAGGAGCCTAGGGGGCTACAGTCCACAGGCTCACAGAGCTGGACACAACTGAGCCACTAACACTCCCCTTCCCCAGCACCTTCTCCCAGCTTACGTCTCCAGGCTCTTCAAGCATTGGGATGTCTGTTTTTTCCAGTTCTCTTCTCCATAATCCAAGTACCTGGGAGTGGACAAATTGATTAAAAAAAAAAAGTCAAGGATAAGCAAAGTGACGGGAGAAAATTTCTGCTTGCCATCTATAAAAGAAACTAACCACTGGTCACACAGGGCCACAACACATTCATCTGAAGACCTGGACATAACTTGCTTCTCTGGTTCCATGTAAATATATGCATCTCCCTAGATGAAAGTAAATAAAAATATGTCAGATACTATGGCAAAGCAATCTCTATTCCTCAAGGATAAGAAAAGAAGTAACTTAAAAAAAAAAAGCTCTACCACCAATAACTAAATTGCAAGTTTTCACTATATCTTCCCTCTTCCCAGAGTAGAAGTTACTTGCCTTTCTTTCTGTATATCACTTGTTTCTGAAAAGGCCTGCATCTTTATCAATCAAGTGGATCACCTTCCCTAGGTACAGCTTATTCCTTTGCAGAGTAAAAGATGTTTAACAGCTTCTACTGCTATGGTTTGAAGGCTATGGCAGCCTTCTATTTTTGTTATAAGAAAAACATAAAAATTGGAAACTAAATGCATGGAACAACTGCCTTTAAAAAAACACATGCATGAAAACTAGATATGGAAAATAACATTACTAAAGATTTACAGTATCGTGAAAAATTCCCACTGGAAAACTGACCATAAATTTTATTTTTTTTTAATATGAACACAAATATCTCTTAAGGTGTTACAATCCCAAGCTTATTAGGATAATTTTTTAAAATAATTCAGCATTGTTATTCATAAAATGATTGACTGCTCTGTGTACTTAACGCAAGTTCTTCATACTGAAACAGGTAGGGCTTTGGTTTAACAATGGTAAATTAAAAACAGACATTCAATTAACTCTGCTCCTTCTCAAAATTCGAACAAAATGACAACAAAGAGGTTTTCTTTTTACTGGTATGAAGTTACAAAGACAAGAATGGGAGAAGAAATAACATCAAACAAATTTTGGAAACTAAAAAGCAGAATGACTGACAATTGTATTAGTGGACCAAAGGAAGCTAGCTGAATCCTAAGCCCACAGACGAGAGAGCTGAATTCTTGTAGCTCAGTTGGTAAAGAATCTGCCTACAATGCAGGAGACCTGGGTTCAATCCCTGGGTGGGGAAGAACCCCCGGAGAAGGGAAAGGCTACCCACTCCTGTATTCTGGCCTGGAGAGTTCCACGGACTGTATAGTCCCTAGGGTTGTAAAGAGTCGGACACGACTGAGCAACTTTCACTTCACTTCACTTGCATTACAGAACCTCCAAAAGACTCGAGATTTGTGGCACAAGACAGCTCTGGAAAAGGAGGTAACATGATGCTGGAAAGAGGAAGACTAACTGAAGTCTTTTAAAGAAGTTAGAAGCAGATACCCTAATCCCACACTATGCAGACAGGCAGCTGCCTCTCCCTGTGCCTGCAGAGCAATGAGGGTTTATACTCCGGACAGGACAACACAGAGTCTCCCAACCAGAGGACAAAGTTGAGGGAATGGGTTTCATAGTGAAAAGAGGGGGATTAAGAGAAAGTCAGCACGTGGGTGCTGATACCCACTCTAGCAATCTTCCTTCATGTTAGCTCCCAGAATGCTCACTTAGCTTAGACCCTTTAAGCCAGAAACTGAAGACTCTTCTGAGGGGAATCTAACAAACCACAAAGCCCTAATTAACCACAAGGCTAACATCAGGGCTTCCCTCTGACCCAAATGGAACTTCCAGATCTCTCCCAGTGACAAGTCCTACCTATATCCAAAAAGGTTCCAATCATCTTTTTGTATGCACTCTTAAATTAT
This sequence comes from Bubalus kerabau, assembly GCF_029407905.1. Classification (NCBI taxonomy): domain Eukaryota; kingdom Metazoa; phylum Chordata; class Mammalia; order Artiodactyla; family Bovidae; genus Bubalus; species Bubalus kerabau. Next base: position 226,223,287 of record NC_073624.1, read on the forward strand.
CAATAGTTTTCCTCAGACTAATAAGAAATTAAAATTTCATATTCATGAAATAAGAATTGCAGCATCCTATCACAAAAGATCAGATAACAAGAATAAGTTCTTAAACTGGCTATGAGTTGGTAAATGCTTAAGCTGAGTAAGAGGTATACAGGAATTCATTACACTACTCCACTTTTTTATGTTTGAAATTTTCTACACAAAGAAAAAAATTTAGTGATTTTTTTAGGAATATTTATACACACATGCACAAGCACACGTGGAGCTGATATAAAAAAACACACAGTAAACAAATGCACAAAAACTCATAGCAAGAAAAAGTTGAGGGACTCCCCCAGAGAGAAAAGCAAAAGAACTTCCAGAGTCTAGTAGAGCCAATATCTGAATAGTAAGAATTCTGAAAACAAAAATAAAGAATAAGAAGGGATAAAACAATTAAACAAAAAGTAAATCTTCCCAGAATTGAAGAACGTAAGTTTCCAGACTGAAGGAGCCGATCCTACACCCAGAAGAATGAATGAAAACTAATCTACACCAAATAAATCATCATGAAATTTCAAAAGAGAGGATTCTATAAGCTTGGGTGGGGAGGGGAGACATAGATCACACCATACCAGAACGGTTTTGGACTTCTTAACAGCATCACTGAACCAGAACACTATGGGTAATGGCCTTCAAATTTTTAAGGGAAAATTATTTCTAACCCAGAATCCTACATCCAAGCATTCAAGTATGAGGACAGAATGAAGACATTTCAGATATAAAAGGTCACAAAATTTACCTTCCAGGTACCCTTTTCCAGGAACATTTCTAGAGGCAGAGCTTCAACAAAACAAGAAAGTAAATAAGAAAGAAGCAGCCATGGGATCAAGGAGATCCAACTCAAGAAAAACTAAGGAAATCCTAAGTAACATGGAGGAACATCCCAGATGACATTTGTGCATGTCTACAGTAAGCAACCAGTCTGGATGACTGCAACAGGCTGGAAGGCTCTGGGAGAACTTTCTCTAAGATGTAAACAATAGCACACTGATATGTTTCCAAGTATAGAAAAGAAAAATAAACAGTTGGACAGAGTTTGGGGATAAAGTGTCTATAATTATATTTAGAAGTAAAAAAAGTAGAGAAAGAAAAAAAAGACAGTTATTAACTCCAAGGAAAACCAAAAGCTAAGGAAGAGAAGTTCTCACTGTATACTATTAATGGATCAGCCATGTCTCAACACACTGACTACCTCTCTAACCTAAGTTATAATATACCTATACTAGGAAGATGTGGGGTGAAGAAGTATATACAAATGTGAGGTTAGAGGGGAAGACACAGGTTGGAGAAGAGTTAAATCTTGATCTTTCATAGCAGGAAATCAATGGCTAATGCCTAAAACTGAAAAAATTTTAAATTACACTACAAGAGTTTAGATTAGAGATCTGTAAGCGAGGTGGAGATACTAAAATAAATAACAAAACAGATGAAAGTAAGCCTGTCCAAGGAAGAGAAATTTAAGAGGATGTGGATGAATGGAGAGGAAACTGCTGCCTTTTTTTAACAAGTCTTACAGACCACAGTCTCTCTGTATTACAGGTATACATAACTATCAAAAACAAAAATTCAGTTTCAAAAGTTCAGCAGCTAAGTAACTCAACAACAAAAAAAAATTACAACAAAAATGAAGAGGGGGGGAAAAGGATGAAAGCAAAAAGTAAAGCACTACAGAAAGAATTGTTAACTACCTCTACTGCAAACGGTCACTGCCAGAAAGCATCATTAAAGTTCACTGTATGTAATCTACACATGCCAACTTTAGAACATTACCTTCATCAACATTACAGGTGGGATGTTCAGGTTAAATGAATTGCTATTATTAAACAGGTCTTCAATTTTATATGTAAATAAAATTATATCTTTAATACAGCTCCAGGTTCTACTACAGAAAATTGCTAATTAACATTGTAAAGTCTATGAACCAAAAGCGCTTCTAAAACAGCCTTCAGGGGATAGTCTATTACATACAGTGTCAATCATCTTGTTTCTAATAGTCTTCTTTACGTCTTGGACCTTCTGTCCTTTAAATCCATCCACCAACATTACCTTAAAGGATAAGAAGTGTAAAAACACATACAATTAAAATTTGCTTTGGGTCTCCCCTTAAACTTTCTCCTACCTAAATTTACCTCCACAAACAACCAGGATATTTTTAGTGTGAAATTTATCACATTTATAACCATACATCTTTATTTTGGCACAGCTTGGACAACTAATACTTATAACACACTTGTTTTTCTTTTAGTGTAACTAGAATATGTATTATGAACATGATTAGAAAGAAAAGTTCACCTCCTTCCCACTTCTTAGGTTTCCATGTGGAGAGAATTCCTCTGCCCTAACTCACATCATTCCCAAAGGCTTTGGGGGAAGGAACTGAGCCAATGCAGCTCAGCCCCAGTAAGGCTTCTCTTTTCAACTCTATCTGTTGCCAGCAAGCATTCTCCTTTGCCTGGCCATGTGATAAACTTGGCTCTGAGAGGAAGGCCTACAGTTTCTCAACTCTGCCTTTTATGTAATGGGGAGATTTAATTCTCGGGCAAAGTATTGCCTTGCCCATTGCTGTCACAGAGCTAAGACACCATCCCCTTCTGGCTGATACTGACCTCTATCTATTTAATTCCTGTTGACTCTTTCAACAGGAATTTAAAAGGTTTTATCTTTTTGAGGTTTTGGGTTTTTTTTTTTTTTTGGCCATACCTCACTGCTTGTAGGATTTTAGTTCGCAATCCAGGGATCAAACTTGGGCCTTCAGCAATGAGAATGCAGAGTACTAAACACAGGATCACCAGGGAATTCCCAATACTTTCTACCTTAAGTGGAAAGACATGTTTTCTATTTTCACCTTCAATCCTCTAACATGCCAAAATGCTCCGCATCTATTTATAATTTCATCATTATGAAATTATAGATTATTGATCATCATGGCACAGGGGTTAACAGCACAAATCTTAGAGCCAAGTTGCCTAGTTTGAGTTCCAGCTCTGCTTTGACCTAGCTATCTGGCTGATACTGGGTAAATTACTTAGTGTCTTAGTACCTCAATTTCCTTATCTGTTAAATGGGAATAAGTGCCTACTTTGCAAGGTCATTTTGAGATGTAAATAAGTGAATATGTGAGTGCTGTATTAGTGTTGGCTCTTAGTGTCATCCAAAACATGGATGAGTTGAGTTTTAAAGAAGACATATAAACAATATTTGGTCATACAGAGAAATAGAAAGCAAAAGTAAAAAACATTCTCATTTACAGCCTTAAAAATCTTCATTTCAACCTCAAGTCACTAACAACTTGACTGGGTTTTTACTTTCACTAGCTTCACCTTCTTTTCATGGAAATGTAAGCCACATTAACATATGTACAATTAAGGAGAAAAGAGAGGTTCAAAAATTGTGCTAAGATGGCATGTAGTAGTTGTATTAACAAGTAAATTAATGAAGTGAATGAAACTGCTTATTTAAAATTTCATCTCAATAAGAGAGCAAAGGGACCGGGTATTGTCCATGCAATAAACCTTTGGCGTGTATTGCATAGTAAGACGAACTAACCTTAAACATCTTCTTGAGAAATTCACTCAGAGATTAGGGGCACAAAAATGGAACTTCTGTAATACTACTGGACAAAAACAGATTAAAAAAAAAAGAAATTTGGAAAGAGAAGAACATAATCTTATAATCTTCAGTTCAGTTCAGTAGCTCAGCCATGTCTGACTCTTTGAGACCCCATGGACTGCAGCACTCCAGGCTTTCCTGTCCATCACCAGCTCCCAGAGTTTACTCAAACTCACGTCCATCAAGTCGGTGATGCCATCAAACCATCTCATCCTCTGTCATCCCCTTCTCCTCCTACCTTCAATCTTTCCCAACATCAGGGTCTTTTCACATGAGTCAGTTCTTTGCATCAGGTGGCCAAAGTACTGGAGTTCACCTTCAGCATCAGTCCTTCCAATGAATATTCAGGACTGATTTCCTTTAGGATGGACTGGTTGGATCTCCTTGCAGTCCAAGAGACTCTCAAGATATTCTCCAACACCACACTTTAAAAGCATCAATTCTTCGGCGCTCAGCTTTCTTTATGGTCCAACTCTCACATCCATACGTGACAACTGGAAAAACAATAGCTTTGACTAGACCGACCTTTGTTGGCAAAGTAATGTCTCTGCTTTTTAATATGCTATCTAGGTCAGTCATAACTTTTCTTCCAAGAAGCAAGCGTCTTTTAATTTCATGGCTGCAGTCACCATCTGCAGTGATTTTGGAGCCCAAGAAAATAAAATCTGTCACTGTTTCCATTGTTTCCCAATCTATTTGCCATGAAATGATGGGATCTGATGCCATGATCTCAGTTTTCTGAATGCTGAGTTTTAAGCCAACTTTTTCACTCTCCTCTTTCACTTTCATCAAGAGGCTCTTTAGTACCTCTTCACTTTTTGCTATAAGAGTGGTGTCATCTGCATATCTGAGGTGATTGATATTTCTCCCAGCAATCTTGATTCCAGCTTGTGTTTCTTCCAGTCCAGCATTTCTCATGATGTACTCTGCATATAAGTTAAATAAGCAGGGTGACAATATACAGCCTTGACGTACTCCTTTCCCAATCTGGAACCAGTCCATTGTTCCATGTCTAGTTCTAACTGTTGCTTTTTGACCTGCATATAGATTTCTCAAGAGGTAGGTCAGATGGCCTGGTATTCCCATCTCTTTAAGAATTTTCCACAGTTTGTGGTGATCCACAGTCAAAGGCTTTGGCATAGTCAATAAAGCAGAAATAGATGTTTTTCTGGAACTTTCTTGCTTTTTCAATGATCCAACGAATGTTGGCAATTTGATCTCTGGTTCCTCTGCCTTTTCTAAATCCAGCTTGAATGTGTGGAAATTCTCGGTTCACACACTGTTGAGGCCTCACTTGGAGAATTTTAAGCATTACTTTGCTAGCATGTGAGATGAGTACAATTGTGCAGTAGTTTGAACATTCTTTGACACTGCCTTTCTTTGGGATTGGAATGAAAACTGACCTTTTCCAGTCCTGTGGCCACTGCTGAGTTTTCCAAATTTGCTGGCATATTGAGTGCAGCACTTTCACAGGATCATCTTTTAGGTTTTGAAATAGCTCAACTGGAATTCCATCACCTCCACTAGCTTTGTTCATATCTTATAGTAATCCCTCTCAAATCAGGACACAGCTGAAATTGTATTAAATTTTTCTATATTTTTTTCTAAATCACTAAGAAGAAAATCAAAGATCATGGAGTACGTAAATCAAACAAAAATGATAACAAAAATATTACTTACACCATCATAAAAACCTCTTAGGTACAATTTCTCCTTTGCTTCTGCAAGTTTTTCTCGGTCATTCTGGCTCTGAATTTTCAACTCATCACATATAGTTACAGCAGAAAGCTTTCCAAAATCTGGGATTTCAATGACTGGCACCTGCAAAAAAGAGAAAAGTGAAACTATTCACACTGAATGAACATAAAAACAGCCTTATGGGCATAGTCCTTTGCCTCCACTGTCCAATGAAGTCATACTCATATGACTTTATATATCATAGCTATATAGAATATATCTATATATATATCTATATAGATATATATATGATATATATCTATATAGATATAGATATATATCATAGCATATATAGCATATATATATCATATATATCATACATCATATATATCATATATATCATGACATATATATATCATATATATCATTTATATATATTATATATATACTCATATGATTTTATATATCATTAGGTCAGCTCCACACATTAGGGAAAACATCCAGATGTGAATCTATCTTCCTACTGTCCATAGGAACCACCCAAATTTTCTGCACCAACCCCCACACTCTCCTTTCCTCACTACACATATAGCTTCCACAGCTCTCAAGCCCTCATTGGCATATAATTTACTGAATAATGTTCAAAACTGGCAAAATGGTGCATGCATGTGTGCTAAATCATTTTAGTCATGTCCAACTCTCTACAACCCTACAGACTGTAGCCTGCCAGGCTTCTCTCTCCATGGGATTCTCCAGGCAAGAATACTGGAGGGGATTGTCATTTTCTACTCCAGGGGATCTTCCAGACCCAAGGATTGAACCCTAGTCTCTTATGTATCCTGCATTGGCAGGCAGATTCTTTACCACTAGCGCCACCTGGGAAGCCAGCAAAATGATGTAAACAACTAAATGTATGGATGGTCTTATTTCTGATTTATATTAAGTCTTCTGGAGTCTCCATGAAAATTGTTCACTAGTAATTTACATTTCTAAACACACTAACATGAAAGCATAAACATTCAAGAGTAACGTGGCAAAATTTTATCTTTAGAAGCCTGGAAATCTGCCACACTAGAAAATAAGTTACTACAGAATTGGTGATACTAAAAGGCAAACTATTTGTTCTCGAACTGCAGGTGCCAGGTGCTAAGAAAATGCCTACTGTTAAAGTCTTTTGTTTGCTCTTATCCATCACAGCAGATATCAAATTAAAGCAAATAAACTCTTAAACTCTCTCTTATTTTCATTCTCTATGAGTTGGGGATGGACAGGGAGGCCTGGCGTGCTGCTGTCCATGGAGTCACAAAGAGTCAGACACGACTAACCAACTGAACTGAACTGAACCAATTATTTAATTCTGTTACAAGTGTTAGCTCTCTTCTTCCTCTAATGAAAAGATGGACATTAATATTCTGAATCATCTATGTACTCACAGGTTCAAATGGCAAGACCATGTCATCTCTAATTCCGTACTTCACTCGTAAAGCCTACAAAAACAAAAAGGAAGTTAACACTAATGATCAATATTTTTCTGGTATTATCATTAAGAGAAATACCCTCTAAACTTTTTTTAAAGTATTTTTCTTCTTCTTTCCATAAAGAACAATTTTTTAATTTTATAGAAAAAAATCTCAAGAAGGGATATATGACTTTTAAAAACTAAACAGTTTAAGTTAGACTGAATAGCTTAAATGATGAAACTATACAGTCAAAAGCAAAAGTTCACACAGACACACACATATCACTTAAAATGAAGTTCACATTCCAGTTGCAATGAAAATGCGAGTATCAGAAAACTTGTTTTTACAAAACTTTCTCTCGTTAGCAATCAGGTTGCTCTTCAGCAGGTGAATAAATAAACATACATCCAGACAACAGAATATTATTCAGTGCTAAAAAGAAACAAGCTATGATGCTATGAAATGACATGAGAAACCAAAATGCTTATTACTAACTGAAAGAAAATCTAAGAAAGCTATATATCGTATGAATCCAACTATTACATGACTTTCGGAAAAGGTAAAATTATGGTGACAATTAAAAAGATCAGTGGTTGCCAGGAGTGGGAGGGAAGACAGATGAACAAGAAGAGCACAGAGGATTTTTAAGGCAGCGAAAGTACTCTGTATATCATAATGATGGATACATGTCATTAAATGTTTGCATAAACCCACAGAATGTACAACACCAAGAGTGAACCCTAAGGTAAACTATGGACTCTGGGCAATTATGACGTCAATGTAGGTTCATCTTTGATAAAAACGTACCACTCCGGTGAGTGACACTAATAATGGGGGAGGCAATGCAGGTGTTGAAGAAGGGGTATTACATGGGAATCTCTGTGCCTTCCTCTCTATTTTCATTATGAACCTAAAACTGCCCTAAGAAAATAAGTCTTAAAAAAGATTCTATGGGGACTTCCCTGGCAGTCCAGTGGTTAAGACATCATGCCTCCACAGCAGAGGGCGCAGGTTCAATCCCTAGTTGGGGAACTAAGATCCTGCATGCCTCACGAGACAGCCAAAAAAAAAGGTTCTATGAAATACTATATTTAAAATTCAAATCACAGGAAAACATATAAATATCAAGAAACAGGTTAAAGATAGCATTAAAAAGATATCTGCATAGTTTTTCAGCCTAATCCAATAGTTCAGTGGTACCTAACCAATGAGATGATAAAGAGGAAATGTGAACATGAAACACAGAAACTCACTTGCTTTTTCTTCAAGTCTCTGAGGGCAGCAAAATCATCAGGAGAGTCAGAAGGAACACTTGTGACCACACCAGTGCCTTATAAAAGAAAGTGTGGGATTAACTAATAACAACCAGAATGTGTACAACAAAGAATTTCTACAAAGAAATGAACTCTTTACCTTTATCCTCCTTGATGGTGAGCATTGGGAGAACATAGATCACCTTGTATGATGTTAAAGGTGCAGAAAGTGATGCACCAAGAATATCCTATATAAGAAAAAGATCAGTATAAAGAAGAAGTAACCTAATCATTAAATTTTAAAACTATGTTTATATTTTAAGCCACGAGAAGCTAGTAATCAACAATACTCATTCTTTTTTACCTACGAGACTGGAAATAACTGAAAATAATTATAAAGCCCAAATCTTGTAATGTTGTGAGGAAATTAGTACACTAACATATTGCTTTTAACTTTGCACTCCTTGAGGAAAACAATATAGGAATCCACAGCAAGAGTCACAAAAATGTTCACACAGCTTGGACCCAGCAATCCAATTCTAGGAATTTACCTCAAAAGATTCTTTGAGAATCTTCCCAATGCTGTATTAACTATATTAGCAAAACCTGGAAACAACTAAGACTTTAAATGATTTTTTTTAAAAATCACTTAATAAAATATGAGACATCAACAAGATAGAATATTATGTCTCTGTGTTTCTATTTTAAACAATAATTAGAAAGACAGTTAAGAAGACATATCTAGTTTCTCTTTAAAATGAAAAAAAAAAAAAAAAAAGAAGCCCCAACAATATAGGACCCATATTCTTATATATGAATAAGCAGCTTGCAGCTGTTTGTTTAGCTACAGAAATGCACTTTTCAATTCCATATAGTTTCCTTTACCCATATATACATAAGTTGCTTATAGAATTTGGAGCCATACTGATAAAGGCTAAATATCAGTTAACAGTTTAAAGCTATTATACCACCCATTTCCCTCATACCAGAATATGCTCAAATTAACAAGGAAAGAAGTTGCATGTAAGAGCAAGAAAAAAAAAATTGTGTCATTAATACCATTCCCCAAAACCTCTCAGACAGAACTCTAACATCAGGAACTAATGAGGTATGGCAGGACTGCTTATAACAGACAAAGCAATTCAAATATCCATTATACAGAGTCATTAAATAATTTATGGCATAGCCAAACAATGGAATACTGTTTAACAGTAAAAAATAAGAACAAAGGGAATTCCTTGGCAGTCCTGTGGTTAGGACTCTACTTTCACTGCCAAGGGCCCAGGTTCAACCCCTGGTGAGGGAACTAAGATCCTAAAAGCCACATGGCACAGCCAAAAAAAAGAAAGAACGAGAACAAGGAGATGTTTATCGACTGACAAAATAATTACCAAGAAATAGCTAAGTAAAAAAGAAAGTAAAACATAGAACAATGTGATGAAATACACTGCCGTTTGTGTGTAAAAAAAAAGGGCTAAAGAATATATATGTATGTATTTGCTTGCATATACATGAAATACTCTTCTGGAAGGATTCACAAGACACTGGTTTCACTGACTGCTTATGGAAGAGACAACTGAGTGACTGGGAGTATTTTGTGTACCTTTTGTTTTTTATTTTGGCTGCACAGCCTGCAGAATCTAAGTTCCCCAACCAGGGATGGAACAGGTGCCCTTGGCAGTGAAATCAGAGTCCTAACCACTGGGCCACCAGGGAATCCCTTCTGTCTTTCAAATTTTGAGTCTTATGAATATTTAGTAATCTAGTCAAAAAATAAATTTACAAAATAAGAAATAAAAGTCCAATTCAAAAAGAGAATTGAGATGGTATTCTACTCATCTTTTTCTTTTAAAAGATTATTTATTAAGATACCAAAGATCAGCACTTAACCAAAGGGAATAAAACACCCTGGTTAAATAAGTAAAAGTAAAATAAACCTAAGTAAAATAAACTCTAAGGATACTACACGTGCTCATGCACAGTCATGTCTGACTCTGTGCAACCCCACAGACTGTGGCCCACCAGGCTCCTCTGTGCATGGGATTCTCCAGGCAAGAATACTGGAGTGAGCTGCCATCTCTTCCTCCAGAGAATCTTCCCAACCCAAGGATCCAGCCCAAGTCTCCTGTCTCCTGCCTTGTAGGCAGATTCTTTACCAGCTGAGCCATCGGGGATTTAGTTAAGATCAAGACTTCCTTTCCAGAAAAAAAAAAGCAGCTGCTACTGCACACCAGGAATGCGGGTAATCCTATTAAAAAAGTAGTATCGGGACTTTCCTGGTCATCCAGTGTTAAGAATTTACCTGCCAATACAGCAGACGATTCAATCCCTTATCAGGGAAGATCCCACATGCCATGGAGCAACTAAGTCCATGTGCCGCATCTACTGAAGCCCATGTGTCTAGAGCCTATGCTCTGCAACAAGAGAAGCCACCGCAGTGAGCAGTCCGAGCACCGCAACTAAAGAGCAGCCCCTGCTCACTGCAACGAGACAATGCCCGTGCATAGCAAAAACGACCCATTTTTTAGAAGGAGTAATATAATGTCAACTGCAGCTATACTAAATCTCTTAAGGAGAACTGTATTTTTCAATCAGATAATTACTGAGCAGAAATGTAAGATTCAAAAATGCTATTTTAGGGAATTCTCTGATAATGCAATGGTTAGGACTCCATGCTTCCACCGCCAGGGGCCTGTGGCTTAATCGCTGGTGGGGGAACTAAGATCCCACAAGCCACACAGTATGGTCAAAAAAATTTTTTTCTAATAAATACATAAATAAAAATGCTGTTTTACTGATATGGTCACACAATGAATATACCACAGCAATTAAAAAGCAAACAAAAAGAACAAACTACTACTACATATACAACATGGGTGAATCTCACAGGCATCATATTGAGCCAAAGAAGCTAGACATAAAAGAGTACAGACTACACAGTTTCACTATGTAAAGTTCATGAAGAGCGACTCATCTTTAGTGACTTAAGTCACGGTAGTGGTTACCTCTACAGAAGCAGGGATGTGAAATGGACACGAGAGTGCCTTCTGGAGTGCTCCAACTGTACATCCCTTGATTTGAGTGATAACATTTGAGTGATAACATTGAGTGATAACATTTGAGTGATAACATTGAGCATAACATTTGAAGATATACCAAAATACACACTTAGGACTTACACACCTGACTGTACGTATACCTCAACTAAAATGTTTTTTTAAACATTCTTTTCTCAAATTTCATTTCTGACATTTTCCTCTAAGTGTATGCCCTAAAATAAATTCCACTACCCAACTTACCTCTCCCATTAACTCTTTAACAACAGGTACCACTCCATTGTCCTTGGTAAAGCCCTGGTATGACATATTTCTTGCAGCTCTTTGGGTGCAGATGAATATATCACCGTTCATTGTCTCAAATCCAATGTACTTCATATCGGGGCGAACCCAACAGTTTGTTTGTCCAAACATAGTCTCAGGTCTGAGAGTAGCAGCTACCAAGAAGATATTTTTCCCTTTCAAGCCACTAAGAAGAAAAAAGCACACATTTATGGAAAATATGTTATGGATTTTATCACAACTATCTGATGTTTCAAAAAGATGAAGCCACAATTCTTTGACAAACCTACCTTAATTTGGATGGGTATGGCTCAAGCACTTTCAACTTGATTAAAGTATATTCCTGAGGTCCAACACCCTAAACAAAATAAAAATTTGAAAGAGAAAAGAGTTGGATTAAACCTACTAATCTATGCAAGAGATCTGATTCAAATTTCTAAGACGGGTTCTTGCATCGCTAGAATAATTCTTCCTTCCAGTGAAAAGACTGTCAGTGGTGTATTGACCACATGGAAGCCTAATGTGTAAGAAATGACTTGAGAGACCACCATCCTACCCCACACTAGACAGAACTGGTCAAGGAGGTCCAGAGTGAGTAAGGTTTGCTAAGAGCTCTCTTGAGAGGGAAAAACAAGGGGAAGAATGACTTGGATTAATCAGCCAAAACAGTGTTTGCCAAAATGGGAGTTAGAAGATAAAATCAACGTCAATCCTACAGAATAGTCATCACAGACATATGATGGACCAGGGATCAAATGAGGTGTATTCAAAACCTAGCTTCAGCCCTCACTTGTGGCTTGCCACAAGGAGTCACAATCACTCTGAACCTTTCATTTCTTCATAAAAAATAAAATTAATTAATTAATTAAACATTTTAAAAATAAAAAACTGTGCTGTGCCTCACACAGAACTGTCCTGAGGAACACGTAAGATAATGACACATAATGATAATGACAAAATGCTTTGAAAAACTATGATGTACTATTGAAACTTAAGATGTTGCTATCATTGACTATATTAAAGCTTAACATAGTAAACTGGCCTTCTGAAGGCTCTCAAATCTTTCAAAATTTTGATCAACTCTCACTTCTGTCATGTAAGTTACATCATAATTGAAGGCTGATTTTGAAAGGTAGTCACTAGCCTATGAATGCATTCAAAGGTGGTAACAGAGAATGACACACTCATAGGGACTACAAAGTTCATTGTTGTTGATTTACTGTGCCACGGCTTTAGACGAATGATTTTCCCTTGCTTCATTCAAGTATTACAGGGAACAATGTCACTAATGTGTCCTCCAGGAATGCAGAATGAACTGATGTCATGCATGACTTGAAGTACTTTGAAAATAAGTAGGCATGTGACCAAAGCAAGTATAAATGGAATCTGTGTACATGAGTGAACCACATATCTCATTACCTTTCCTCATGGTCTCTTTTTAGAACAGTGCACTCTCCAAGTGGTGCTTCTCAAACATAAGCAGGTATATGAATCACACAGAGAACACATTAAAAGACAGATTTCTGGGCTCCACCCTCAGAGCTTCTGATTTAGCAATTTGGGGGTGAGGTTCAAGAATCTACTTCTCTAGGAATTCTCTGGCAGTGTAGTGGTTAGGACACCACATTTTCACTGCCAAGGGCCCAGGTTCAATCCCTGATCTGGGAATCCTGCAAGCCAAGTTAAGTGACAAAAAAAAAAAATTCAAGAATGTGCTTTTCCAGCACAAGCTGATGCAGCTAAACCTACCACCAAGGTTCTAGACAAGGTTCTAGAGAAGATACAGGTACCTATGATGACTACCTGCCTCCCTCTTAACAGCCACCAGAGTATCATGACTTATACCTCAATACTGGAATAAAGCTATTTTTAGGTTTCTGATTTATTTCTTAAACTCTATGACTATATTAAGAATTATTACAACTATTCTATGTCACAAATAATTACCTCCCCAGTTTGTCTGTCATGATCCATACAAGGCTGTCCATCTTTTGGAGAATAAATAGTATATCTAAAACAAGAAATAAATGACAAACATTACAATGTACAAGTTTTATCCTTACGGATTTGTCAGTGTTGCTCCTAACATCTCACAATATTTCTTCTAACTAAAACTTCTGAGTAAATGTCTACATCATTTTTTATGCTTTTATGGGGAATTTTGTTGCCAACACAGTTACTCAATGAAAGCTTTTTGCCTTCATCAAAGGTAATACCACTGAAAAATATTCACTGATCTTGGCTTTGTGGTATGAAACAGAAGACTGTAGAATATAAATAAGCTTTTGAAACGCAAATACCTTTTAATGAGTCCATATGATCAAGGGAGAACTTTACAGAACAATTTATAGAGCAAAAGGATAAACTAAAACACAAATAAAATTATTTTTCTACTTGGCTAGAATACTTAAGAGAATCTTTCCTGAGATCATAAAAAGAGAATCTTTAGTGAGAGTCCCTATTCTCCCTGGTTCTATTTGTCACAAACACTAAGCAGCTCAAAGAAATTAAGACACTGGCCAGACAAAAAGGAAACCAACAGAACAAAAAGAGGAATTATAAAAAGAGAAAAGATAATGGAAAAAAGTAGGCTCTGGGGCACACTGAATTACAATACAGGAATTATATGAGTTTTGCTTTATTAAACTGAAGGACAACAAACTCACCGCTTCCCAAACTTAATTCTGCTTCTTTCTCTTAATGTTAGAAACTGCCACCTGACAAATGAATCATAGTAAGGATTAACATCAGTGGTGATGAAGGACCGGCGCCAATCTACCTATAGGAGGAGAAAGGAAATGGTAATTTTTTAGAAATTTATATAGTCTCTATAAATAGGAATTCCCATGAATCAATTATTTACTCGCCTACTTCTAACTTTTCAATGTAGAATTATATCAAATATCAAAAGCAAACCAAAAAACTTCAAGTTCCACCTATTAAATATATATCACAATTATCACATTAATTTATGCTTAATATGTAAGCTTTTAAACATATATATTTACATATTAAACATATAGGAATTACAATAAATTAAGAAGGAACACTTAAACATCTTTTTGTGTCCCTAAATATTCAAGCTTACACTTGGGTTTCTTCGAAATCTTTTTTTAATTTTATTGACATACAGTTAATTTACAATGTTGTGGGTTTCTTCACTTGAACAGTACTCCTTTTTACTAATTGCTAGTATATCTATATATATTCCCAAACAACAAACATTAAAGTACTTCATTGCTTACCTCAAGGCCCATGTGGTTCTAATCAGAAAATAACAGTACCAAGCCATTCGTGAAATACTGATGGACTATATTATTCTAAATTAAGAGGTGGTCCAAATCTCGTACAGTCACACGAATATAACTAGGTTCTTCACATTGCCTTAAACTACAGACGTGGCCAGCATACCTTCAAACCCATTCTCTTCAGATCCTGGACAGCCAGTGGTGGGAAATATTCAAGCCAATGTTCTGCTTCAGAAAATTTGACTATCTCATCATCAGAAAGGCCCAGGGATTTCATAATGTCCCACTGGTATTTAGAAGATCCAGCTTTAGCAGCAGCTTTACTCTGAAAATAACCAGCAAAACCAAACTCCATCAAAGAACAACTCACAACCAGTTAACAAACTCCAGAACCACAAGAATTTTAAATGAATGATCCTATATGGTAGTTTTTTTAAACTCTAAAACAATATTACTGACATATAGGAATACTGCCGAATCTGGATGTACTGTTTTATATGCCAAACCATACAGTCTGATACCTGTATTCTGACACCAAAGGTAAGTAAATGGTTGGAACCATAAAATAATTATCATCACAAAGATAAGTTCTTAGCACCAAACCTTCTCTATTTCCTTTTTTCAAATACCACATGCATCTTTTTTAGTTATGAATAAACTACTAACAAGTGTTTCCTTCTTTTCCAATATTTATCAATATCAAAAAAGTAACCACATGCCAGGGACTGGAGGTGGGCCAAGGTGCTGGACCATAAACTATAGAAAGGTAGGAGAAGGAATCTGGGGACTAAGGAAACCGATCTCTGTGTACCGTGGTGGCAGAAACAAGACTCTATGCATTTGTCAAACCAAGGCAATGATATACTCCAAAGAGTGAATTTTACTGCATGTAAATTAAAAAAAAAAAAAAAAAATTGACCAGGATGTTGGAGGAACTCAAGATAGAAAGCAGACTGTGACAAAGTTATCTAACTTTATTACAAATGCATGACATAACCACACTAAAGGGGTAGGAAAGAAAGAACTTTAGAAGTAACTGGAAAATAGTGTGTTGGCTAGTTTCTAAAGACAAAATGAACTATACACAACCAATGTAATTTAGTTGGTAAAACTGTTCTGTAACTACCGGTAGACAACTGAACAAATAACAGATATACTGTAAATAATGAGAGCTAGGTTTCCTACTGTTGGAGAAAGAAGTCACAAATAAGCAAAGAAGAATGCTAGAATGAGCCCTGTGGTGCTAAAATAGAGCCAGAGGGATTAGTATGCACTTAGAAAAAATAGAGACAGAAAGAGAACGACAAATGCCATATGATATCACTTATACGTGGATAATCTAAAATATGACACAAATGAACTTATCTTTGAAACAGAAATAGACTCAGAGATATAGGGAATAGATCTGTGATTGCCACAGACAAGGGGAGTGCGAGAGGGGTTGTTTAGGAGTTTGGGATTAGCAGATTTAAATTATTATACACAGATGGATAAACAACAAGGTCCTACTATATAGCACAAGGAACTATATTCAATATGCTGTAAAAAAAAAAAAAAAAAACCATAACGGAAAAGGAAAAAATATTTTAAATAAAGAAAAAATACAGGAATTCCTGGTCAATCCAGTAGTTAAGATTTGGCTCTTTCATTGCTGTGGGTGTGGGTTTGATCCTTGGTCAGGGAACTAAGATTCCTGGTTGGTGTGGCCAAAAATAAAGTGTTTACATTAAGAAAAAAAGAAAAAATCTCATTTAAAAAAATGCAAAGAAGTAAATACAGACACATACATGCACAGGGGCTAGTAGACATACACATATTTCCTTGCTCTTTCTACTGAGAAGACCTAGAAACAATGAGCATACCTAGCACTCAGAATTTAGTTTCTAAATACCATTTTTCAATAAAAGGAAAAAGGACTCCTTGGAAAAGTGGCTGACTCCAGGGCTAAAATAGGGAGAATAGAAAATGAGCTTGCAGCATCTTATGGCACCTGAAAGTACAAAAGTGCTCAGAAAAAAAAAAAAAAAAAAAAAGGAATAAAAGAAAAGATGGCGGCATGTCAAGTGGACATAGGAGCCAACCTAAAGAGTCCCGTAATGGCAATGCTAGAACAATCTGAGCAATAACAATAACCCAGCAACAACAACAACAACAAAAACCAATAGTATGAGATTATAACTCAAAGAATAAATAAATACGCGTGAATCCACACTGATACAAAAAAGAAATAAGTAAATGAAGAAGAAACAGAAGAACTCTACATAGTAAGTGTAGAAGGATGAGGGAAACAGAAAATCAACATTAGAACAAAACAGCAATAACCACTGCAGGCAAGATCCACTGAAGAATGCTAAAATTAGTGAGGAAATATATATTTTTTAAAAAAACAAGATGTTATTCCCATAGTCTCAAAGTATCTCTCCCAAAACATACATGAATCACAAAGGGAAAAATGAAATCTTCACAGTAGGAAACCTGATAGATACCACCTAAACCAAATGATCAAGGTTAACATCACCAGTAATAAGACATCAATATCTTATACTCCTTGATTGGATTCACTGAAGACACATCACCTCTCAATCTACTCATGAGAAAGCATTACACAAGCCTAAAACAAGAGATACTTTGTAAGTTATCTGACCAGTCCTTTTCAGAAGTGCTAAGATCAGGAAGACAAGACAGAAGAGACATGACAAGCAAATGCAAGATGGGATTTTGGATAGGATCTTAGAACAGATTAAGAATGTTAAGGAAAAACTGGTGAAACCAAATGAAGTTGGTAGTTTCTCAAACATATTGTTCAAATGTTGGTTTCTTAGATTTGAGGACTGTACTATGGTTATATAAGATGTAAAGGAACCCTATGCAATCTTGCAATTCTTCTGTAAGTCTAAAATTATTTCAAAATAAAGTAAAAAGGGGGAAAAAGGCAATCAAAAGGTGAGAAAGATATTTTTGCCTCATTACTTTTTAAACATTATGAGTACATTTTATGTGTCAGATACTACTATATTGTTACTCTGGGAATGTACATATAAATCTGAAAAATATAAATAAAACTTCAACCAAAATAAATATCAAGTCACCAAACCTTTTTTCCTTTAGCTTTATCCTTAATTATTATATCTTCTGTTTTATCACTGATTTCTTCCTCTTCCTCTTCCTCATCTGGAAAATCAGGGGGGCAACCATAAAGCTCTACTTCTCTTTTCAATTTATCAGCACATGCCTACAAAAAAACACAACATTAGAGGCAGTAAAGTTAAAAATTTCAAGGTAGAAACACTTTGAGTCTTTTTGTTGTTTCTATGGCCAACTAATACTGACTCTGAACTTTTTAGCAATACATCTATAGATATGTAGATCACTACAGAAAACTCATATGATACAAATCATGTACCTAAAAATTCACTAATTTACTTCATTTACCTGGCAATGGCTTATTCAATACCCAGACTACTCAATGCAGTATACTTTATGTTAGGTGTCAGAAGTACAAAGGTAAAGATATAGTATTATCATATTGAAAACAACTCTAAAAACTACATTTCTCAATTTAAAGATTACTGTCACATCATCACAAGGCTACTAGGTAGGTAGGACAAGAGATAATATGCTAGAAAACAGACACTGAAAGATGAAGTGATTTATCCAAGGTTATAAAGCTAGTGAGCTACAGAATTATAACATGAACCTGCATTTTCAACTTCATCTTTTTTCAAGTGTACCCCATAATGGGTCCACTGTCACAAACAAAGATGACACCACGTATACAGTGTTAATGGAGAAGGCAATGGCACCCGACTCCAGTACTCTTGCCTGGAAAATCCCATGGATGGAGGAGCCTGGTAGGCGGCAGTCCATGGGGTCAATAAGAGGTGGACACGACTGAGTGACTTCACTTTCACTTTTCACTTTCATGCATTGGAGAAGGAAATGGCAACCCACTCCAGTGTTCCTGCCTGGAGAATCCCAGGGATGGGGGAGCCTGGTGGGCTGCCGTCTATGGGGTCGCACAGAGTCGGACACGACTGAGGCGACTTAGCAGCAGCAGCAGCAGCAGCATGCAGTGTTAAAGTTTAAAAAAAAATACAAATATAGAATTGTGAATTTTCAAAAAGGGAAAGGATGCTTCTAAAAAGAAGAATTTCAGTTAATAAACAGGGAAAAAAACAAGACAACTAGAAAGTCATCATTTTACAACCACAAATTCAACTACTTGACGAGGATCATGAAAGGATGCTAAAACCACTGAGTTATTGGGTAACCAGATATTCAAAGGGTCTTAATGTATCATTCCATAAATTACTTTTCAATGAGAAAAAGGAAAAGTTAACTTTAGAATGAGGAAACATGGACACTATTAATATCACTAAAATGATACAAGTTGACTTATATGGCTTTTGATGTCAGACAGTGGGAAGAGTAAAAAGTAAAAACCTGCCAGAAAAGACATTTTGGGACAGCTAGGGAGATTTGACTATAGATTAGATAATGATAATATTACATCAATGATTAATTTCTTGGAGAGGATAATGGGATAGTGACAATGTAGAAGAATGGCTTTGTTCTCAACAGATAAAAGCTGGAGTGTTTAGGGGTGACATGCCATGATGTCTGCCAACTTACTTTCAATGAGTTCATAGACAAAGAAAGAAAAAGCGTGCATGTATTGTATGTTGAGAGACAGAACTAGAGCAACTGTGCAAATGCTAATATTTGGTAACTATAAGCAAAGGGTATCTAGCTGTTCACTGCACCATCCTTTTACCTTCCCTATAGGTAGGACATTTTTCAAAATAAAAGACTGGCGCATGAAAAGAAGTAAGCTAAATTTCCCAACTCCCAAGGATTTAGGGAATCCTTTCAAATGTAGTTTTCTTGCCCATTTTATATTAAAAATTATTTTTAATATAAATTTATGACAAATTGAAGACACTTACAAAAATGGACCGAAATAGATAGAACTGTTCATTATTTTAGGCCAACAGCCTATATATGCCATGCATGCACAAAACAGTGTCCACTGTACTTGTTAGTAGTCATTATCTAATTCTAAACAGAAATGTGAATATATAAGGTAACCAAAAGATATCAAAATTAGTTAGAAATCACTTGGACCTTAATGTTTGCCCTTTAAGCACTTCTTCAAATGTTTTCTAAAAATTAACTTTTACTATAATAAATTCAATTCATTTCAAAAAAATACTTTAACATAGTACAGAAGTATGTATTTGAAAACCCTATTTCAAATTCTTGAATTGGATATTACTATTTGCTCTAAGCTAAAATGAGTACAAAACAATCCCCAAGCAATCTTACCTTAATAGGCATTCCAGTACAATGTAAACCAAAAGGAAACAGACAAGTCTTCCCTTTCAGTCTCTGGTACCCTACTGCAAACTACAGAGAGAAAATTAATTTTAAACTACAAATTTAAATGCTAGATGAATACAAAATTTTGACTTTTCACAATTAGTTTTGTTTTCCTCTTCCCGTCTTCCTTTAGAGCACCAGTTAGATGTTATAGTCATTTCAGAGTTATACGTTTTTCTATGTCTTCACCAACCTAAGAATTACTTTTGAACATATACACATACCTAGAACCCTGTGCACACACACATACAGCATGTGAAAACAGAAAACTTAAATTATTTAAAAATAAAAACCATGCTTAAAATTAAGGAACTCTAAGTTCCCTTAACAGGAAATAAATTCTATAGATGTCATTTTCTTCAAAATAGTATTCATTAAAGACCCTCCATTCCATTATATTAAACAAAAAGGAAGCTTTACCTCACATTTAGATAAAGAAAACGTGTGTCCCAAGTGAAGGCGCCCATTCATATATGGATATGGGAAGGTTACAAAGTACTTGTCCTTGCTGCAAAAGAATCATGTAAGAAAGTACAAAAAAAAAAAGTTAAATTCCTTTAACAATTAAGGGTGGGGCCAAGGGAACACTTTACTGTAAGTAACTTGCTTAAATTTTAGTTATTTAAAATATACCGAAAATTAAATTTATAAATCCAGAAATTAAAAGGTCTCTAAAATTGAAACATATTTTTGATTTAGGAAAAAATAAGATATTTATAGGTGGCTATTAAAGAAATAAATATCCTTGTAGCAAATAGGATTTAACAGAGTTTAACTTAAGCTAAAACACTGAGTAAAAAAGATATACAAAAAAAAATTAATAGAAAACCTTAATGTTTTACTGATTAAATGAGATATGCTTTCACTAAATATACATAAAGCAATTTGAAGTCCCTCAAGTAAAATAAAACATCCTCAAAATGCATATGTGGCAAATTCACTTAAAAAAGCACCTTTTAAAAGCTGCTTAATTATGTTTTATTCTTTTTTTTAATGAATCAAGTATATCAAACAGACATATGTAAGTTATAAAACACAATGAACACCTGTAAGCACACTATCCAACTTACAAATTCACTGAAGCTACCTGTGTGCTCCTCCCCATCCTCCCACCAGAAATAACCATTATCTTGAAATTTACTTTTGACATTCCTTTGTTTTTTAATAAGTTGCACATATGTCTATGCCCTTAAACATCATTTAGTTTCACTCACTTGTGAGCTTTATTTTAAATATGGTCTACTTCACAAAGATTCCTCAATTCACTTTTTTCACTCAATTTTATATTTCTAAATTTCTTCAGTGCATTTTCTTTCACTGAGCAAAAAAGTTTTCAAATTCATGTTAGATTATTTTAAATTACTTTAGAGTTGATCAAAATTCTAGAACCAAATAGAAGCTTCAAATTCTAGTTTAAATTATAACACCAGAGAAACTCTATGCTCCCTATGCAAGGGACCCAGGTTCCATTTCCAGTCAGGGAACCAGATCCCACAAGCCTCAATTAAGAGTTCATATGCAGCAACAAAGATCGAAGATCCCAAGTGCTGCAATAAGACCCAACACAGCCAAATAAATAAATAATTTTTTTTTAATTGGAAAAAATAAAGTATAACATCAGAAACTTTGTCTTAGAGCAAATCCTCCTCTCTTAGAAAAAGAATTCCATTAGAGTACAGCTTAACAGCAAAGACAGACTTTGGAATTAGAAAGTCCTGCTAAGAAGTCCAAGCCCTGTCAATTCCTAGCTATGCAACCTTAAGCCAGTTACTTAACCTCTCTGTCTTAGTATACTCATCAATAAAACAAGAATTAAAATATTGGTAAACTTAAAGCATTATTAAGCAGATTAAACAAGAATACACAGTTTAAAAAAAGTATATTTCCTACTGCCTTGGCATATTGAACAACAACTGTTCAATAATAACTACTATTATTTCTATTTGGAGAAGGCAATGGCACCCCACTCCAGTACTCTTGCCTGGAAAATCCCATGGATGGAGGAGCCTGGAAGGCTGAAGTCCATGGGGTCGCTAGGAGTCAGACACGACTGAGCGACTTCCCTTTCCTTTTTCACTTTCATGCATTGGAGAAGGAAATGGCAACCCACTCCAGTGTTCTTGCCTGGAGAATCCCAGGGACAGGGGAGCCTGGTGGGCTGCCGTCTATGGGGTCACAGAGTCGGACACGACTGAAGCGACTTAGCAGCATTATTTCTATTGTCCATGTAAATCCTCAATTCTAAGAAGCACATTTTGCTACATTCCAACATATCTGAAATTGCAACTCAACTTATAATTGATGTACATATTTACCATGGTACTGTGCAGCAGCAGTTACTTTTGGTTTTTTCCTCAATATCATTTAATTATGTTACTATCAATTCTTAACATCAAGGCAATATACATTTATAAAATAAGATTACAGAAACCCTTCAAAATTTATATTCTGTGCCTTTGGAGATAATTATCACTATAATATGAATCTCTGTAACAGAATGACATCCTTTTATCAGTCAACAAAGACAAAACTTAAAAACACTCTCCTTTGTCTAACTATGAGAAATAATAGTTTTTTAAAAAAACCTTTACATAGGAAAAAATCCTTTAAGAATTCCACAGGAAAGAGGATGCTAATTTGAAATAGGGAAAGTGGAAGTCACCTCCTTCAGCCTGTTTCAGACATTATAAATACAATCTGCTTTATTCCTGCCACACAGCCGTTTCTGAGCCAATGGTTATGGAAGTATAACATGGAGAACCTCACAAATGATTGCTCACCTGGTCTGTTTCTCTAAATTACATGCATTGACCTCAAACACCTTCTTGGCATCCCATTTTTGTTGGACTTCTTTCTCAATCTTCTTCAAGAAGTCCACTTTGGCTGTTCCTTTTCTTTCCTGTTAGACACAACAGATACAGAATAATCCACTCTATATTTCAGTAGACTTGTTTAAAAAAAAGCTAAAAAAGATCTGGGTTCACACAGAAGTGAGCCATTTACTGATAATCTTTCCATGGTTATCTTGAAATTTAAATGAGTTAAGATTAAAAATTAGGGTTATCATGACCTGATAGGGTTATCCACTTCAAATTCAAAGGGATGATTAAAGACTTACTTAAATACATTAAAAAGCTTTGAAATTCTTTTTAATTAGATACTACAATAAATAAAACACTGATTTCAAATATTCCTATTTAGTTAAAATAGGTGAATACCTGAAAAAAGCATAGGATAGAACAGTGCCTACTTGCTCAGCTACAATTATTGCCACCAAAGGAGGACGGTGAGGCCCAATGGATACAGGCTGCAGGAGGATTAGTCATCTACATGTTTTGTTTTGTTTTTTCCAAGAAAGTTGATGAAGAACTTCTCCCCAAAATGGTGAGCAGACTATTAATATGAAATTTAAATGAAACAAAAATTATACAATATTATTAATTAAAAGAAAATATGCTAGGCAAGTACTAAAAACTGGTTAATTAATTAATACTAATTAACTGAATGAGAAATGCTGGGCTGGAAGAAACACAAGGTGGAATCAAGATTGCCGGGAGAAATACCAATCACCTCAGATATGCAGATAACACCACCCTTATGGCAGAAAGTGAAGAGGAACTAAAAAGCTCTTGATGAAAGTGAATGAGGAGAGTGAAAAAGTTGGCTTAAAGCTCAACATTCAGAAGACGAAGATCATGGTATCTGGTCCCATCACTTCATGGGAAATAGATGGGGAAACAGTGGAAACAGTGTCAGACTTTATTTTTGGGGGCTCCAAAATCACTACAGATGGTGACTGCAGCCATGAAATTAAAAGACGCTTACTCCTTGGAAGGAAAGTTATGACCAACCTAGATAGCATATTCAAAAGCAGAGACATTACTTTGCCAACAAAGGTTCGTCTAGTCAAGGCTATGGTTTTTCCTGTGGTCATGTATGGATGTGAGAGTTGGACTGTGAATAAAGTTGAGCGCTGAAGAATTGATGCTTTTGAACTGTGGTGTTGGAGAAGACTCCTGAGAGTCCCTTGGACTGCAAGGAGATCCAACCAGTCCATTCTAAAGGAGATCAGTCCTGGGTGTTCTTTGGAAGAAATGATGCTAAAGCTGAAACTCCAGTACTTTAGCCACCTCATGAGAAGAGCTGACTCATTGGAAAAGACTGTGATGCTGGTAGGGATTGGGGGCAGGAGGAGAAGGGGACGACAGAGGATGAGATGGCTGGATGGCATCAATGACTCGATGATCTTGAGTCTGAGTGAACTCTGGGAGTTGGTAATGGACAGGGAGGCCTGACATGCAGCGATTCATGGGGTCGCAAAGAGTCGGACATGACTGATCAACTGAACTGAACTGAATTAACTGAAAGCTGATATAACTATATTGATATTAGGAAATATAGCCTTCAAACCAAAAATGATTACTAGACAGAGGATAAAAAGTGTGGCATATTAAGAAATACATTTGGTCTTTGTCCTGTGTTCCTGGCCAGAGCTCCTAAACCCTCGGAATTTCCTGAGTGATGGGTGTATCTTTTGCTATTCCTAACGAGTCGCTTTTGAACAACCTGAGTTTGTGCTAATGGGGTGACTGAGACCCTAAGATAGCCTTAGGATGGGGCTGATCATCAAAAAGATCAAGTAGTTAGAGGGTTAGAAATTCAGGCTACTGATCTTTAAGAAGGGGAAGCGGAAGATGGTGCTGAAGATTAAGATCTATAAAAACTCTTCAATGGGGAGACTCATCTCCCTGGATGGTGAACGTGTGGAGGAATTGGGAGAGTGGCCGCCTGAAGAGGACATTGAAGCTCTTTGAATTCTCTGTCCCCACCCACACCTTGCCCTCCAACTCTCTTCCATTTGGTTGTTTCTGAGTCATATCCATTATAATAAATCAGTAAATATTAAAAAAAAAAAAGAGAAACAAAATGGCAAGCATGCCTTCAGCATATTGGATCTTACCTGGCAACATTCCCATCATTCCTTATGCCACCCTTGGATGAAAATAAACAGAAAAAATACACATGATCACTCCAACTCTGAAAAAGAAGGGCTATCACTTCCCTCTCAGTTTGTGACTCGGTGAAAAAGAATTAGCTGCTAAAAGCAGGTGTGCTGAAGAACACAGCACTCATGCAACTGCCAAGTGTGAAAGCTGGATACCATACTTTTCGTTTTGAAAACTTAACATTAGTGTCTAGAATTTTATTTTCTTATACAAAATTACCTGAACCAAAATTAGATTTTAATCCCCTTCTTATATGCTAATGTTTCCAGATTCTGCATCATTTTTAAATGCGAAAATACCTGGGCTCTACATCTACAACCTACTAGGCAGGTAACCTTGCCAAGTCATGTCACGTCTCCCTCTGTACTTCCACCCAACAACTCAAAACATGCTTTCTACTCGAATCACAGATATGCTGCTATTTTTAGACAGCTATTTTTTTAAATAGTTACATAAATTTGAAGTAATGATGCAAACAGTACTTCTGTGCAACTTAAAAAAAAGTATTACTATTTCTTCAATAACTATCTTAAATATACCTTCTGCACTGTATGATAAAAATAAAAGTATTAAAATTAGGTAAGATTCAGTATAAATCTACCATAAATTTGTCAACTCTGTTTTACTATTTTCAACTTTATATTTTTTTTTTTCTTTTTTTTCATTTGGCTGTGCTTCACTGCCTATAGGATCTCAGTTCCCTGACCGGGGATGAAACCCCAGCCCTCAGCACTGAAAGCACAGAGTCCTAACCACTGGACCATCAGGGAATTTCCTCAGTTTTCTATATTTTAAATCAAAGGATGGTTTATTATTCCTTTTTATTTTTAAAGTAAGTTTAAGACAGGAGAGGACAAGCAACAGAAAAGATGAAATGTCAAATTACTAGGAGGAGGCACAGTGATGGATTAAAAGGACCTTGCCACAAAGGCAAAACGGAAGTAAGAAACAATTCCACACTTGAAACATCATGACGTAAGTTTCTCTAATAACCAAAGGAAAATAAAAATAAGTAAATTTTTTATTTCTATAAATCCTGACCAGATCATAACTGCCATGCATGGAAATTATATCAAAATACAAATATGATCAATGCAATTCCTTTTCAGAGGTTCTCTACTGCTCTGTGGAGAAAGTCCACGCTCTTAACCCTGGCACTTAAGGCCCTTCTTATCTCATCCTTGCCAGGCCCCTTCTTCTTCCCTCTCATCATCACTCCATGCCTATCAAGCCACCTGCACTTTTCCAAATGTGTCACGCTTCCTCCGTCCCCTCTGGGCCTTTGTTCAAGCTATTCTCTCCACCCTCATATCCCACCAATCTTTTTTGCCTAGCTAGCTCATCCTTCAGTTCTCAGCTAATCACCTACTTTGATTCCCCAAGAGTGGATCAAGTACTATTCTTAATATGTCCCTACCTATCAGTATTACCTCTATGATAGCACTCATCACACAGTATCAGTATCTATCATCCTCAGGACTGTAAGTTTATTCACAGTGGGGACTGTGTCTCATTTCTCATTATATCCTCAACATCTAAGCTTATATTTTGTTTGTTCAATCACCCATCAGGTCTGACTCTTTACAACCCTATGGACTACAGCACACCAGGTCTCCCTGTCCCTTACCATCTCCCGAAGTTTGCCCAAGTTCATGCCCATCCAGCCATCTCATCCTCTGATGCCCTCTTCTTCTGCCCTCAATCTTTCACAGCATCAGGGACTTTTCCAATGAGTCACCGTTTGTATCAGATGACCAAAATACTGAAGTTTCAGCTTCAGCATCAGTGCTTCCAATGAATATTCAGGACTGATTTCCTTTAGGATTGACTGGTTTGATCTCCCTGCTGTCCAAGGGGCTCTTAGGAGTCTTCTCCAGCACCATGGATCGAAGGCATCAATTCTTTGGTGTTCCAGCTTCTTCACAGTCCAGCTCTCACAACTGTGGGGGTTCCCATGTGGCTCAGATGGTAAAGAATCTGCCTGTAGGGCAGGACTCCGGGGTTCAATCCCTGGGTTGGAAAGATCCCCTGGAGAAGGGAATGGCAATCCACTCCAGTATTTTTGCCTGGAGAATTCCATGGACAGAAGAGTCTGGTGGGCTACAGTCCATGGGGTTGCAAAGAGTCGGACACGACTGAGTGACTAACACTTCACTTCACTTCTACAACTGTACATGACCACTGGGAAAACCACAGCCTTGACTGTATGGACCTTTGTCAGCAGAGTATGTCCCTGCTTTTCAACACACCGTCTAGGTATGGAGAAGGCAATGGCACCCACTTCAGTACTCTTGCCTGGACAACCCCATGGACGGAGGAGCCTGGTAGGCTGCAGTCCATGGGGTCGCTGAGGGTCGGACAGGACTGAGTGACTGACTTCCCTTTCACTTTTCACTTTCATGCACTGGAGAAGGAAATGGCAACCCACTCCAGTGTTCTTGCCTGGAGAATCCCAGGGACGGGGGAGCCTGGTGGGCTGCCGTCTATGGTGTCGCACAGAGTCGGACACAACTGAAGCAACTTAGCAGCAGGTTTGTTACAGCTTTCCTGCCAAGAAGCAAACGTCTTCTGATTTCATAGCTATAGTCACCATCCACAGTGACTTTAGAGCCCAAGAAGAAGAAATCTGTCACTACTTCCACCTTTTCCCCCTCTATTTGCCATGAAGTAATGAGCTTATAGCAGGCTCGCAAGTACCCATTGAAAATTTTAAGATTTAAAAAGAGAAGTGAGGAAAAAAAGAGAGAGAAAGAAGTGAAGAACTTCTCTGGTGGCCCAGTGGTTAAGATGCTGCACTCCCAATGTAGGCGGCCAGTGCTCCATCCCTGGTCAGGGAACTAGATCCCACATGCCAAAACAAAGATCCGGAACAACAAAATAAATAAAATGCAATAAAATAAAAGGAGAAGTGAGCAACACACTGCCACCTTTTGCATACTGTGGCCATAGAAAATAACAGAGACTAAGACCTGGGTTGCATATTTGAATCAAGATGCTAAACAATCTGAACTCCTTCCTAAGACTTTCCATAAAATTAAGTGTGTATGTATAACACAGTTGGAAATTTCCTTTTCCAAGAAAGAATAAGGGCCTCCATGGATTCACTGTTTTCTGAAGGACTTCTAAAAGACTTCATCTAGACCTCAGCTCCTTTGCCCGTCTTACTGCAAAATCCTCTTTTTAACAAGTAACCTATAAGTCTCTATTCCTACACATGCTGACCAATTTTCAATTCTAACATACAAGGACCACCATCTGAAAAAAAGCTATGGCAGAGATGGCAGTTTGCCTATGCGATATCCATTCCTTCCTGTTCTTCAGCAACAGAAGCCTAGTCTTATTTAGGGTAGTGCATCAGAGGCTTTCCTAGTGGCACAGATGGTAAAGAATCTGCCTGCAATTCAGGAGACCCAGGTTCAATCCCTGGGTTGGGATGATTCCCTGGAGAAGGAAATGGCAACCCACTCCAGTATTCTTGCCTGGAGAATCCCATGGACAGGGGAGCCTGGTGGGCTACAGTCCCATGGACAAAGGAGTCTGGTGGGCTACCATCTGTGGGATCACAAAGAGTCAGACACGACTGAGTGACTAACATCGGAGGCAGTTAAGCATATGGTTCCAGGAGAATTCAGATAGGAACTATGCTTCTGGGTTCTGCCAAAGCAGTTTTGAGCAAAAGAAAGTAAATCACTTCCACCCAGCCCTTAAAACAGCCTGTAAAACCCCTAACAGCCATTTAACCTATAGATGGAACAGGCACACGGCATAGGGTCCATAATGCTTCTAGGGGCTCATCAAAATATTTTAGTATCTTTTAAAATCAGGAGAAAAAATAAATTCTTGGATAGAGGAAAACTCTTTAATATGTAATATTCATATGTGTCTTTATACCAAAACAATTGTCAAATATAATTTCTAATTTTTTTTTTTTTTTTTTTTTTTTACAAAGGGTCAGATCAGATCAGTCGATCAGTCGTATCCGACCCGTTGCGACCCCATGAATCGCAGCATGCCAGGCCTCCCTGTCCATCACGAACTCCCAGAGTTCACTCAGACTCACATCCATCGAGTCAGTGATGCCATCCAGCCGTCTCATCCTCTGTCGTCCCCTTCTCCTCCTGCCCCCAATCCCTCCCAGGATCAGAGTCTTTTCCAATGAGTCAACTCTTCGCATGAGATGGCCAAAGTACTGGAGTTTCAGCTTGAACATCATTCCTTCCAAAGAAATCCCAGGGCTGATCTCCTTCAGAATGGACTGGTTGGATCTCCTTGCAGTCCAAGGGACTCTCAACAGTCTTCTCCAACACCACAGTTCAAAAGCATTAATTCTTCAGCACTCAGCCTTCTTCACAGTCCAACTCTCACATCCATACATGACCACAGGAAAAACCATAGCCTTGACTAGACGGACCTTTGTTGGCAAAGTAATGTCTCTGCTTTTGAATATGCTATCTAGGTTGGTCATAACTTTCCTTCCAAGGAGTAAGCGTCTTTTAATTTCATGGCTGCAGTCACCATCTGCAGTGATTTTGGAGCCCCCAAAAATAAAGTCTGACACTGTTTCCACTGTTGCCCCATCTATTTCCCATGAAGTGATGGGACCGGATGCCGTGATCTTCGTTTTCTGAATGTTGAGCTTTAAGCCAACTTTTTCACTCTCCACTTTCACCTTCATCAAAAGGCTTTTGAGTTCCTCTTCACTTTCTGCCATAAGGGTGGTGTCATCTGCATATCTGAGGTGATTGATATTTCTCCCGGCAATCTTGATTCCAGCTTGTGTTTCTTCCAGTCCAGCGTTTCTCATGATGTACTCTGCATATAAGTTAAATAAACAGGGTGACAATATACAGCCTTGACGTACTCCTTTTCCTATTTGGAACCAGTCTGTTGTTCCATGTCCAGTTCTAACTGTTGCTTCCTGACCTGCGTACAAATTTCTCAAGAGGCAAGTCAGGTGGTCTGGTATTCCCATCTCTTTCAGAATTTCCCCCAGTTTATTGTGATCCACATAGTCAAAGGCTTTGGCATAGTCAATAAAGCAGAAAGAGATGTTTTTCTGGAACTCTCTTGCTTTTTCCATGATCCAGCGGATGTTGGCAATTTGATCTCTGGTTCCTCTGACTTTTCTAAAACCAGCTTGAACATTAGGAAGTTCACGGTTCACATACTGCTGAAGCCTGGCTTGGAGAATTTTGAGCATTACTTTCCTAGCGTGTGAGATGAGTGCAATTGTGTGGTTGTTTGAGCATTCTTTGGCATTGCCTTTCTTTGGGATTGGAATGAAAACTGACCTTTTCCAGTCCTGTGGCCACTGCTGAGTTTTCCAAATTTGCTGGCATATTGAGTGCAGCACTTTCACAGCATCATCTTTCAGGATTTGGAATAGCTCAACTGGAATTCCATCACCTCTACTAGCTTTGTTCGTAGCGATGCTTTCTAAGGCCCACTTGACTTCACATTCCAGGATGTCTGGCTCTAGGTCAGTGATCACACCATCGTGATTATCTGGGTCGTGAAGATCTTTTTTGTACAGTTCTTCTGTGTATTCTTGCCATCTCTTCTTAATATCTTCTGCTTCTGTTAGGTGCATACCATTTCTGTCCTTTATTGAGCCCATCTTTGCATGAAATGTTCCTTTGGTAGCTCTGATTTTCTTGAAGAGATCTCTAGTCTTTCCCATTCTGTTGTTTTCCTCTATTTCTTTGCATTGATCGCTGAGGAAGGCTTTCTTATCTCTTCTTGCTATTCTTTGGAACTCTGCATTCAGATGTTTATATCCTTCCTTTTCTCCTTTGCTTTTCGCTTCTCTTCTTTTCACAGCTATTTGTAAGGCCTCCCCAGACAGCCATTTTGCTTTTTTGCATTTCTTTTCCATGAAGAGGTTCACAAAGGAAAAGTATCTAACACCTCATGAAGCCTAGTTGTACTTCCTATGCTAGGGTTATGGGTCATATGAAATCCCAGTATATCATTACTAAATTCCTCTCTCCTTAAATCAACTTGAGTTGGCTTCCACTGCATGCAACCGAATAATTCCTGACATTTACCCAACTGGGTTGTGAACTTCTGGCAGACAGCATCTTATAGAACTTTTATGCTCACCTCCGCACCACATACAATGCTAACAGACACAGAAGTCACATGACAAATATTTTTTGCCTAAAAATGACCATGTCACCCATTTTAAAGAAGGACATGAAAGCAACAGTCTTCACAAATTGCTTAGTACTGTTTCTTTTCACTGTACTGAGGATGCTAAATGCAGGAAAGCTCTTCTTTGAGGTCTCTGTTTTTCAGAAAACCTTGTTTCTCAAAACCTCCAAGGTCAATTGTAATGAAATCTGATATTGGCCCCATCACCAACTTGCTGTATTACTTTGAGCAAGTCACTTGATCAAGCTGAGTCTTAGTTTCTTTATTGGTTACTCAACTAAACAACCAGGAGTTTTTTGGTTTTGTTTGGGGTTTTTTTGGCCATGCTGCGCAGCCTGTGGGATTTTAGTTCCCTAACCAGGGATCGAACTCTTGTCCCCTGCACTGAAAGCACAGAGTCCTAAACATTGGACCATCAGGGAATTTCCAACAATTGGCTATTTAATGAGAGCAAAGTTCCTAAACTTCAGCTCTATTGACATTTGGGGCCAAATAATTCTGTTTTCAGGGACTGGCATGTGCACTACCAGATATTTAGGAACACCCTTAGCTTCTACTCACTAGCTGCCAGTAGCATAACTCTAACTGTCCTGTTCTAGTCTCCAGACCAACTGTTCTCTGCGGGACAAAGTCACCCCCAGTAAAGAACCACTTTACTTTGTCATATATGTATAATATACTTTATATAATAAACTTTGTCATATATGTATGCTGCTAAGTCGCTTCACTCGTGTCCAACTCTGTGAGACCCCATAGACGGCAGCTCACCAGGCTCCCCCGTCCCTGGGATTCTCCAGGAAAGAACACTGGAGTGGGTTGCCATTTCCTTCTCCAATGCATGAAAGTGAAAAGTGAAAGTGAAGTCACTCAGTCGTGTCCGATTCTTCGCAACCCCATGGATTGCAGCCCACCAGGCCCCTCCACCCATGGGATTTTCCAGGCAAGAGTACTGGAGTGGGGTGCCATTGCCTTCTCCATTCATATATGTATAGCATTGTACAATTTTTAAAATGTTTATGCACATTGGAAGGTCTGATGCTGAAGCTGAAACTCCAATACTTTGGCCACCTCATGTGAAGAGTTGACTCATTGGAAAAGACCCTGATGCTGGGAGGGATTGGGGGCAGGAGGAGAAGGGGACGACAGAGCATGAGATGGCTGGATGGCACCACCGACTCTATGGACATGAGTTTGGGTAAACTCCGGGAGTTGGAGAGGGACAGGGAGGCCTGGTGTGCTGAGATTCATGGGGTCGCAAAGAGTCAGACACGACTGAGCGACTGAACTGACCTGACCTGACCTGAACCCTAACTTCCTTGATTTTAACCACAACCCTAAGAGATGGGCAACAATCACCCTAAGGAGAAGGAAATGGCAACCCACTCCAGTGTTCTTGCTTGGAGAATCCCAGGGATGGGGGAGCTTGGTGGGCTACTGTCTATGGGGTCGCACAGAGTCGGACACGACTGAAGTGACTTAGCAGCAGTAGTGACTATATAACATCCAGCTGAAGACTAGCAGGGGGGTACTCTTTCTGCCCCCTTCTGATGCTTATGTCAGAAGCTTTCTCTGTCTCCTTTATACTTTAATAAAACTTTATTACACACACACACACACACACACACAAAACAATCACCCTAAGAAATGGGCAGATCAGGGATTACTATTTCAAAGATGATGAATCTGAAGCTCAGAGATCATCATGCCAGCAAATGGTCAGACTGGAGAAAAACTCTCATCTTCTCACTTTTATTTCCACTTTCTCTTAGTACTCTGGCCATATCCTAGCGCCACTGGTTATAGAACCTAAACAAGATCCTTAACCTCTTTAAGCCTCCATTTCTCTATCTATAAAATGAGGTTAATAGGTAATAATTATATCTACCTTCTACTATTACTGTGAGGATTAAAAGATATAATACACATGAAGGACTTAGTATAGTACCAGTGTGCGTGCACACTAAGTAGCTTCAGTGTGTCAGACTCTGTGTGACCCTATGGACTCTACAGCCTGCCAGGCTCCTCTGTCCATGGGATTATCCTGGCAAGAATACTGGAATGGGTTTCTGTGCCCTCCTCCAGAGGATCTTTGGAACCCAGGGATCGAACCCACGTCTCTCTACATCTACCTGCATTGGCAGATGGGTTCTTCACCACTAGTGCAAATTAGGAAGCCCAGCATAGTACCAGAGTGGAGAGTGAATTCGCTCAGTCATGTCCGACTATTGGCAGCCCCATGGACTGTAGCGTACCATGCTCCTCCATCCATGGGAGTTTCCAGGCAAGAGTACTAGAGTGGGTTGCCATTTCCTTCTCCAGAGGATCTTCCTGACCCAGGGATCGAACCCGGGTCTCCCACTTTGTAGGCAGACACTTTACCGTCTGAGCCGCCAGGGAAGTCCTAGCATAGTACCAGACCTATGGTAAATGCCCAATAATGCCAACCATTATCACAGAGAGACAACTGGACATCATGTACTTCTTGCTGCATGTCAAAATGGCATTGTCGTTATCTCTTAAGAGAATTTTTCATTATATTTTTAAAAACTTACTAAAATATATATGGATGAAATCATACACTGCCTTAAATTTGCTTAAAATGAATCTTAAGACAGGGAAGTGGAGGTTCTGGGGAAGATAAAACAGAAACAAGACTGGCCCTAAACTGTCAATTACTAAAGTTGGGTGATGGGTACATGGAAATACATAATACTATTATTATCTCTACTTTGTTCACTATTTAAATTTTCCAAATGAAAAGTTTAAAAATAATTTTAAGTTGACTATTATCTTTATTACATCACATCCCCATGTAACTAATAGGGATTAAAACTTTCAAAAGTTCTATAAAATAAATACTTCTATGATATGAAGAAAATTATATTGCTTACTCTTCACACATTCAATTATAAAGTAAAAACTAATTTTACATTCATGCTACTCCATGTTTATTATCTTATACACTCTACTATTATAAGGGTTCTATCAGAGTTAGAAAACTTTCATTATAGGAGTGAGCTTGCAAAAGAAATTTCCCCATTAGTTTACAACTGTGATAGTACAATGATTAAGAGAATGAGCTCCAGAATGGGACCAAATGAATTAAAATTCTACTTCTTAGTAGATCTGATCTCACTTCCTCTATTCTATACAGGAACATCACTTCTCTCTTCTATATCCATTTTCCCTTTCTATAGGACAATTTCCATAAGCATACAAGCACAATATAATTTCTCCTGTCCTTAAAAAAAAGAAAACCTCTTTTAACCTTCATCTATTACCCCATTTTTTTGGTCTCTACAAAATTCTTCAGAAGAGATCTATACTCATCATCTCCACTCCATTTCTTTTCATTCTTTGCAAAAAAGATTTTCATTTATTATTGGAATACAGTCAATTAACAATGTTGTAACAGTTTCAACTGTAGAGCAAAGGGACTCATACATATACATCTATCTATTCACATTTCATGCAAAGATGGGCTAGATAAAGGACAGAAATGGTATGCACCTAACAGAAGCAGAAGATATTAAGAAGAGATGGCAAGAATACACAGAAGAACTGTACAAAAAAGATCTTCACGACCCAGATAATCACGATGGTGTGATCACTGACCTAGAGCCAGACATCCTGGAATGTGAAGTCAAGTGGGCCTTAGAAAGCATCGCTACGAACAAAGCTAGTGGAGGTAATAGAATTCCAGTTGAGCTATTCCAAATCCTGAAAGATGATGCTGTGAAAGTGCTGCACTCAATATGCCAGCAAATTTGGAAAACTCAGCAGTGGCCACAGGACTGGAAAAGGTCAGTTTTCATTCCAATCCCAAAGAAAGGCAATGCCAAAGAATGCTCAAACTACCACACAATTGCACTCATCTCACACGCTAGGAAAGTAATGCTCAAAATTCTCCAACCCAGGCTTCAGCAATATGTGAACTGTGAACTCCCTGATGTTCAAGCTGGTTTTAGAAAAGGCAAAGGAACCAGAGATCAAATTGCCAACATCCGCTGGATCATGGAAAAAGCAAGAGAGTTCCAGAAAAACATCTATTTCTGCTTTATTGACTATGCCAAAGCCTTTGACTATGTGGATCACAATAAACTGGGGGAAATTCTGAAAGAGATGGGAATACCAGACCACCTGACTTGCCTCTTGAGAAATTTGTATGCAGGTCAGGAAGCAACAGTTAGAACTGGACATGGAACAACAGACTGGTTCCAAATAGGAAAAGGAGTACGTCAAGGCTGTATATTGTCACCCTGTTTATTTAACTTATATGCAGAGTACATCATGAGAAACGCTGGACTGGAAGAAACACAAGCTGGAATCAAGATTGCCGGGAGAAATATCAATCACCTCAGATATGCAGATGACACCACCCTTATGGCAGAAAGTGAAGAGGAACTCAAAAGCCTTTTGATGAAGGTGAAAGTGGAGAGTGAAAAAGTTGGCTTAAAGCTCAACATTCAGAAAACGAAGATCACAGCATCCGGTCCCATCACTTCATGGGAAATAGATGGGGCAACAGTGGAAACAGTGTCAGACTTTATTTTTGGGGGCTCCAAAATCACTGCAGATGGTGACTGCAGCCATGAAATTAAAAGACGCTTACTCCTTGGAAGGAAAGTTATGACCAACCTAGATAGCATATTCAAAAGCAGAGACATTACTTTGCCAACAAAGGTCCGTCTAGTCAAGGCTATGGTTTTTCCTGTGGTCATGTATGGATGTGAGAGTTGGACTGTGAAGAAGGCTGAACGCCAATGAATTGATGCTTTTGAACTGTGGTGTTGGAGAAGACTCTTGAGAGTCCCTTGGACTGCAAGGAGATCCAACCAGTCCATTCTGAAGGAGATCAGCCCTGGGATTTCTTTGGAAGGAATGATGTTCAAGCTGAAACTCCAGTACTTTGGCCACCTCATGAGAAGAGCTGACTCACTGGAAAAGACTCTGATCCTGGGAGGGATTGGGGGCAGGAGGAGAAGGGGACGACAGAGGATGAGACGGCTGGATGGCATCACTGACTCGATGGACGTGAGTCTGAGTGAACTCCGGGAGTTGGTGATGGACAGGGAGGCCTGGCGTGCTGCGATTCATGGGGTCGCAAGGTGTCGGACACGACTGAGCGACTGATCTGATCTGATCTGATTCTCCCCCAAATTCCACTCCCATCCAGACTGCCAGGTAACACTGAGCAGAGTTGCCTATGCTGTACAGTAGGACCTTGCTGGTTATCCATTTTAAATACAGCAGTGTGAATATGGATCCCAAACTCCCCTCTGCCTGGCAACGCTAAGTTCCCATTCATTCAGTCAGGACCTACAAGGCTTTACATGAACTACATCCAATCATTGGTCAACCACCACCACCACCACCAGCACACAAACACCATCAGCTTCATCACCATCTCCCCTGGAAGACCACTCCCCCACCTTTGAAACATATAATTCTCCTTGCTTTTCACTCACACGGTTGACTCTGTTCGGAAATCTTTTCCTTCATATAACTGCATGGCTTGCTCTCCTACCTCCCTTTTGCCACATTGTCACCCTGGCAAACGGAGAAGAGGATGGCACCCCACTCCAGTACTCTTGCCTGGAAAATCCCGTGGAAGGGGGAGCCTGGTGGGCTGCAGTCCATGGGGTCGCGAAGAGTCGGACACGACTGAAGCGACTTAGCAGCAGCAGCAGCACCTTGGCAAAGACACTCTTAATCCTCCTTCCTGATCTGTTCTTGTTTACAGCACTTACCGGCACCTGACATATTTTATGGCATACTTTAAAATGTAGCGCGCACACACGTAAACACCATGAATACAGAAAAGTTTTGTCTATTTTACAAAGAGGGCGCTCAACAACTTGTGTTGGAAGGAGGAATCAATGTTACATACTCTTTCTACAAATCAGCTTTTAGAAACTTTGGTGAAATAACACACGTGACATGAAGTAATCTGTAAAGTTAAAGATGCCAGGGCCTGGCTCATCAGCTAGCACGAAAAGGCAAGTCCCCACAACAGCCAAGCCTTAAACTTGAGAGGCAAGCCCCCCCCCCCCTCCGCCCCTCCCCCTCCCCGCCTTTTCTTTAGAAAATGATTTTTCCTTTCAGGACAGTGGCTACCACATGGAGCACCAACTCTGGAAAGAGCAGACAGACGGGTTCCAAGCCCCAGCCAAGCGAACTTTCTTCCCGCCAAAACTCACCGCCATGGCGCCGCCCAGCAGACTCTGCAAACCCACCACACTGACCTCGCTGATCCCCCCAAAGGAGTGGTTACTATCTTTCCCCTCCCTCTCGGGACTGCCAGGCCTAACACGACACTAAAGCACACACTGCACGCCTGCTGAGGTAATCTCTGGCGCAATAACTACCTCCGGGGGTATATCGTGGCCTTCTGGGAATTGTAGTTCTCAGACCCCTAAAACCCACGTCCTGCAGGCATATACTGACTACATTTCCCAGAGAACAATAGATTACCGGAAGTCTAATCGATAAACCACTCAAAGGGCCGCCGGTAGTGACGTCCTGAACATGTTGCCCTACAAAGCCCTAACTACAAAGCCCATGATGCACTTCGGGCCACTGACTTCCGCGAGCGCGCTATGACTCACGTAGGGTTCCCTGACCTTCAACCTTTTCAACCTACATAGCTGGGTTGGGTGTCTTGTCAGGATGCCAGGAAGCAAAGTGTATTCGTCTTCAGTAACTCAAGTGCTAATTATGACTTGCCATTGTGCACAGATATTTATGACTGTCGGTGGTGGCATTCAAAAGTCCAGAATTTAAACATTTTAAAGGCATTTTTTAACAACCTCCAATTTATTAAAGGAGAGGCTGGAAACCTTCTCCTAGTCCCAGTGCCTGATTGAGATTGTTTCATCTGTGTCACCAACCAAGATGGAGCTGTCTACACTAGACACATGTGGCCATTTAGTTCTTCAATTGCACTAGCCACTTTTCTTGTGCTGGAAAGTCATGTGGCCAGTTGTTATCATATCTGGACAGTTGCAGATACAGAAAATTTCCATCATCAAAGAAAGATCTATTGAAAAAAACCAGATCCAAGGCTTGTACTTTCTGGTTGTCAGATTAGTTACTCTCACATGCTTTCCTTTGTTAATTCAGTAAACAGTCATTAAGCATCTATTGTACAGAGCACTTGGGAGGGGTAGAGAGGTGTGCCCAGGCCAGAAATGTGTCTTCCTAAAGAAATCAGATTGATTATATTCTTTGCAGCCAAAGATGGAGAAGCTCTATACAGTCAGCAAAAACAAACCAGGAGCTGACTGTGGCTCAGATCATGAACACCTTATTACCAAATTCAGACTGAAATTGAGGAAAGTAGGGAAAACCACTACACCATTCAGGTATGACCTAAATCAAATCCCTTATGATTATACAGTGGAAGTGAGAAATACATTTAAGGGCCTAAATCTGATACAGTGCCTGATGAACTATGGACTGAGGTTCGTGACATTGTACAGGAGACAGGGATCAAGACCATCCCCATGGAAAAGAAATGCAAAAGAGCAAAATGGCTGTCTGGGGAGGCCTTACAAATAGCTGTGAAGAGAAGCGAAAAGCACAGGAGAAAAGGAAAGATATAAGCATCTGAATGCAGAGTTCCAAAGAATAGCAAGAAGAGATAAGAAAGCCTTCCTCAGCGATCAATGCAAAGAAATAGAGGAAAACAACAGAATGGGAAAGACTAGAGATCTCTTCAAGAAAATCAGAGATACCAAGGGAATATTTCATGCAAAGATGGGCTAGATAAAGGACAGAAATGGTATGGACCTAACAGAAGCAGAAGATATTAAGAAGAGGTGGCAAGAATACAGAGAAGAATTGTACAAAAAAGATCTTCACGACCCAGATGATCACGATAGTGTGATCACTCATCTAGAGCCAGACATCGTGAAATGTGAAGTCAAGTGGGTGTTAGAAAGCATCACTACAAACAAAGCTAGTAGAGGTGATGGAATTCCAGTTGAGCTATTCCAAATCCTGAAAGATGATGCTGTGAAAGTGCTGCACTCAATATGCCAGCAAATTTGGAAAACTCAGCAGTGGCCACAGGACTGGAAAAGGTCACTTTTCATTCCAATCCCAAAGAAAGGAAGTGCCAGAGAATGCTCAAACTACCACACAATTGCACTCATCTCACACGCTAGTAAAGTAATGCTCAAAATTCTCCAACCCAGGCTTCAGCAATACGTGAACCGTGAACTTCCAGATGTTCAAGCTGGTTTTAGAAAAGGCAAAGGAACCAGAGATCAAATTGCCAACATCCGCTGGATCATGGAAAAAGCAAGAGAGTTCCAGAAAAACATCTATTTCTGCTTTATTGACTATGCCAAAGCCTTTGACTGTGTGGATCACAATAAACTGTGGACAATTCTGAAAGAGATGGGAATACCAGACCACCTGACCTGCCTCTTGAGAAATCTGTACGCAGGTCAGGAAGCAACAGTTAGAACTGGACATGGAACAACAGACTGGTTCCAAATAGGAAAAGGAGTACGTCAAGGCTGTATATTGTCACCCTGCTTATTTAACTTATATGCAGAGTACATCATGAGAAACGCTGGACTGGAAGAAACACAAGCTGGAATCAAGATTGCCGGGAGAAATATCAATCACCTCAGATATGCAGATGACACCACCCTTATGGCAGAAAGTGAAGAGGAACTCAAAAGCCTTTTGATGAAGGTGAAAGTGGAGAGTGAAAAAGTTGGCTTAAAGCTCAACATTCAGAAAACAAAGATCATGGCATCTGGTCCTATCACTTCATGGGAAATAGATGGGGAAACAGTGGAAACAGTGTCAGTCTTTATTTTTCTGGGCTCCAAAATCACTGCAGATGGTGACTGCAGCCATGAAATTAAAAGACGCTTACTCCTTGGAAGGAAAGTTATGACCAACCTAGATAGCATATTCAAAAGCAGAGACATTACTTTGCCAACAAAGGGTCCGTCTAGTCAAGGCTATGGTTTTTCCTGTGGTCATGTATGGATGTGAGAGTTGGACTGTGAAGAAGGCTGAGCGCCAAAGAATTGATGCTTTTGAACTGTGGTGATGGAGAAGACTCTTGAGAGTCCCTTGGACTGCAAGGAGATCCAACCAGTCCATTCTGAAAGAAATCAGCCCTGGGATTTCTTTGGAGGGAATGATGCTGAAGCTTAAACTCCCGTACTTTGGCCATCTCATGCGAAGAGTTGACTCATTGGAAAAGACCCTGATGCTGGGAGGGATTGAGGGCAGGAGGAGAAGCGGACAACAGAGGATGAGACGGCTGGATGGCATCACTGACTTGATGGACGTGAGTCTGAGTGAACTCTGGGAGTTTGTGATGGACAGGGAGGCCTGGCGTGCTGCGATTCATGGGGTCGCAAAGGGTCGGACATGACTGAGCGACTTAAGTGAACTGAAAAGAATAACAGGAAAGAAAATTAATAAAATTTTTAACAAAAATAAAATTTAAATTGTATATGTATAATGTACATTATATTTACACCGTTCAACAACTAGTTTTGAAATATAAATTTAATGATGGCATAACACAATGCCTGGAGCATGGTATGGGCTCAATGAGAATTCAGTGGCTGAAGAAGTTAAAGAAGGAAACTTAGGTTATAGAGAACCAAGAAGGAACCTTAGGTTATAGAGAACTTACCGGTGGTTCCCTTGCTTCTGTACTCTCACACACAAAAATACTCCCCTTTATCCTCCACCTTTAGCTACTAACCATTTAGACATCACTTCTTGACAGCCCAAGTCTGGGTTAAATGTCCCTTTCTTGATGTTCCCCAAAGCAGCTCATTCCTGCCCTCCCTTGTGAAAGTTGTCTCACCAAATTTTAATAGTTTGTTGACCTATCACTAGACATAAGCTCCATGACAGCAGAAGCTGCCTAGCATAGTGTCTGGCACATAGCAGGTGTCTTACAAACATTTACTGAATGAATGAAAGACAGGATCCTCATCCTCCACAGCTCTTATAACTATGGTTAGGCTTTCCTGTTCCAATTCTGCCCTAACCAGTACTGTTTGTCATCTTTGATTCATCGGCTTCCAGTCCACATTGTTCATACAACAAATATTTATTAATCATCTCCTATGAACATGACATAGAGGTAGGATATAGTAAGGAGAAAGACATGGCCCCTGCCTTCATGGAGCTTACAGTCTAAAGGGTGAGAACTATTAAAGAAGAAAATAAATAAGTAATTGTGTGATAGAAAATTGTGAAAATTATGGAAAACCTACCTCCATGTATCCAACTGCATCCTTGTTAACTTTCTTATTTAAGTGATATTTTTTCAAGAGTCATTGGTTTTCATTCATTCAACAAAAAATTAATTCGTTTATACTATAACCAATGCACTGTCCTAGATGCTGGAGATACAACACTTGAACAAGACAGGCGCTGTCACCTCTTTCTAGTGGAAGAGGCAAACACTGAAGCAATGGGAGGCCATGGAAGTAAGTGTTTTAAGTGAGGAAGGGGCATGGTCCTATTTGTGTTTCATAAAGATCTGTCTGAAGAAGGGTTGAAAGGAATAAAAAGTGGAAGCAGAAGGCTGTTGCAATTGTCCAGGTGAGAGGTGATAGTAGTTCAGACTATAGTGGTGACAATCAAGGTGGAGAAAAGTAAACAGAGTCCAGAAATATCTAGAAAATGAAAATTGCCACAACTTGATAATATGGCTTTTTGAATGGGAAGTGTTCATTCTTTGAGTTTCCCAAGTGGCACAGGGGTAAAGAATTTGCCTACCAATGGAGGAGATGCAAGAGAAGCTAGTTCAATCCCTGGGTTGGGAAGATCCCCTGGAGAAGGAGATGACAACCCACTCCAGTATTCTTGCCTGGAAAATTCCATGGACAGAGGAACCTGGTGGGCTACAGTCCATGGGGGTCACAGAGTCAGACATAGTCTGAGTGCGCGCGCGCGTGCACACACACACACAACACACACACACATCCATTCTTTGTTCTGCTATGTGGAATACCCTCTCTAGATAAATGAAATTAGAAAGGTAGCAGAGTGGTTAAGAGCTCAGGCTGTGAATCAAACCAAGTTCATCATTTATTAGCTGGGTGACCTCAGGCAGTTCAATTAACCACTCTGGTTTAAAGGTAATAATAGTAAGCACCTCATAGGATTGCTATGAAGATTAAAGAAATAATATGTATATAGATATAAACCCTGTGTGTGTGTGTGTGTATATATATATATATATATATATATATGCCCAGCATATAGTAAACACTTTAAAATATCAGATATTTTTATTATTATTTTAGGAAAATTGGTCTATAAACACTAATCTGATTAAAATAGAAAAAGGTTGCCTGCAGCCTATGATAAATCTCTTTTCTAGCCTGACTGAGCTAGTTATCACCATATAATTGTGTGGTATACCTTCACCAACTGTCAGATCATTTGCACTCATTCTTTAAAATTCCACAACAGAGCTCATTTCATTTTGTTTTGTTTTCCAAATCCATCCCACTGGTCATTCTACTGGATTCAATTGAGTCAGCATTTCTAAATTGAGATCCATAAAACTATAATTAATTTTGGCTTGTCTCTGAGTCCCTTTATATTTGTTTTTCATGCTTATTTACCTAACTTCCCAACCTTTATATGACACGGGCCAAGGAAGGAATTGTGGGCATTTATTTTCACACTTCTGTCTCACAAATGTGGCATGCAATAAATATGGTTGTCACTTCCCTACCCTATTAGACACCTTTTTTTTCCCTTTAGGCTATTTAATATATTTATTTATTTGGGCATTATCTGATGTCCTGTGGGATCTCAGTTCTGCCACCAGGGATCAAACCCACATCCCCGGCATTGGGAGAGCTAAGTCTTAGCCACTGGACTGTTAAGGAAGTCCCTCATCCTTTGTTTTTAAATGATTTTGTTTTCCGACATTAGTGTTCTGCCTTTACTTTTATGTTTCCTGAATGATGGACAGATTATTTTTTATAGTCTAGGTGATTAATATAAAGAGAAGGAAAGATTCTCTAGGATTTATGGACTTTAGCTGATCCCGGGGTTGCACTGTGTCCAATTTCCAACAGTCAATGGGCAACAGAAAAAGTGTATGTATGTGTATGGTGCTCACAAGCTTTTGAGTAAGACGTCTAGGTCTGACTTGGAGCTTTGTCCTGTGCTAGCTCCGCTCCTTCAACCCTGGGACTCCAGGTCCTCACATGTGTGTGTGTAATGATAGAACCTACTTCCTAGGCTTGCTGTGAAACTAAAATGACCTATATCGAAGAAGGTGATTAGTGTGGTTTATGATCTAAGTGCTCAAGAAAGATTAAAGAGAAAGAAAAGTGGTTGACTGGAAGCCAGTTTGATCACTGTCATGGTCTGAATGTTTGGGTCCTCACAAAATTCATATGTTGAAATCTGAATGCTCAATGTGATAGTATTAAGATTTATGAGGTGCTTAGGTTAGAAGGATGAAGCCCTTTTGAAGGGATTAATGTGCTTATATGTGATTCCCAGGTGGCACTGGTAGTAAAGAACCTGCCTGCCAATGTAGGAGACAGAAGAGACATGGGTTTGATCCCCGGGGTCTGGAAGATTCCCCTGGAGAAGTAAATGGCAACCCACTCCAGTATTCTTGCCTGGAGAATCTCATGGACAGAGGAGCCTGAAGGGCTACAGTCCATGGCGTCACAAACAGCAGGACACGACTGAAGCGACTTAGCATGCACGCATGCAATGCTCTTATACAGGAGAGCCCACAAGCTCCCTACCCTCTTCCACATTGTGACGATACAAACAGAAGTGTTCTACATGGAAGAGGGCCCTCACCTGGCCATGCTGGCACCCTGCCCTCAGGCTTTCAGTCTTCCGAACCGTGAGAAATTTTCTGCTGTTTATAGGCCTCCCAATCTATGGTATTTGGTTATAACAGCCCAAATGAACTAAGATAGTCATTCAGTTAAATGGAATTCTGAATCTGACATGAGCTAGGAACAACTAGCCATATTAATTAAGAAGACAAATGTAACCAAATTAGAGAAGTTGCACTTTCAGGTACCAAAGTTTTGAGAAGCCCCTGTTGCCTAGATTTCTCCTAAAGCAGTGATACTTGTAATTCTTAGGACTTGGAAGTCACTCATTCATGTCATCCCACTGCAGACTCAGGATCCACATGCCTCAGCCTGTTCTTGTCAACATTCCACAGAGCATTGCCAGGGTGTCACAGGGTCATATGGGAAATGTGACACCTGAGTCATCAAAACATTGCCTGTGATTCCTAAATAACCTGCCTATCCAAACTGCTACCAGCATTTCCATCACCATGGTGGAGCAGTCCACGGGCCTCCAGAAATAGAAGGAATGGGATTTCCCAGGTGGTCCAGGGGTTAAGAATCTGCCTGGCAGCACAGGGGACGCGGATTCGATCCCTGGTCTCGGAAGATCCCACATACCTCGGGGCAACTAAGTGGGTGGGCCACAACCACTGAAGCTTGCATGCCTAGAGTCCATACTCCACGAGAGAAGTACCACAATGAGAAGCCTGAGCACCACAGCTGGAGAAAGCCCATGCACAGCGACAGAGACCCAGGGCAGCCACACATACATGCATACATGAAATAGAAGGAAAGAGGGAAGGATAGACAGATGGAAAAGAAGAAAGAAAGGGAGAAGGAAAAAACGAACAAGTAAAGACAGCCAATCACTTATTACACAGTT
Source organism: Bubalus kerabau (assembly GCF_029407905.1). NCBI lineage: Eukaryota > Metazoa > Chordata > Mammalia > Artiodactyla > Bovidae > Bubalus > Bubalus kerabau. The sequence continues at coordinate 226,268,168 of NC_073624.1, forward strand.
TCAAATTTCAGTGACTATATTTTTAAAATTTAGCTTGTGCATTTACTACATTTGGGATTCCTATTTTTACAGTATCAGTGAAATCAGACTGGTCTAAATATACTACTGGAGTGAGTTGCCATGTCCTTCTCCATGGGACCCAAGGATCAAACCCAGATCTCTCGAATTGCAAGCAAATTCTATATGTTTGAGCTACCTGGGAAGCCCTAAGTTCAAATATGTAAATTAGGAGCACAATCATGGTCTTACCTTTTTTCCCTAGTAATTGGCCAGGCCCCCATTTTCCATGTAGCCAGAAGTCAGTATCTTCCTCTAGATGCCATTCGAGGTAGCGTCTGAAAATGTGGGCTCTAATGCCAGGTTGCCTGACTTTGAATCAAGCACATCCCCATTCCAAATTTGCTGTACGACCTTGGGCAAATCACTTGATCTGCCTAAGCCCATAACATAGCAACAATAATAGTACTTACCTGCTGCTGCTGCTGCTGCTGCTGCTAAGTCGCTTCAGTCGTGTCCGACACTGTGCGACCCCAGAGACAGCAGCCCACCAGGCTGCCCCGTCCCTGGGATTCTCCAGGCAAGAACACTGGAGTGGGTAGCCATTTCCTTCTCCAATGCATGAAAGTGAAAAGTGAAAGTGAAGTCGCTCAGTCGTGTCCGACTCTTAGCGACCTCATGGACTGCAGCCTACCAGGCTCCTCCGTCCATGGGATTTTCCAGGCAAGAGTACTGGGGTGGGGTGCCATTGCCTTCTCCGAGTACTTACCTAGCAATATTGTTTTCATGATTATATTAGTTATTCATTAATATTTATTGCACATCTATTATATACCAGGTTTTGTTTTCAGCACTAAAGATATAATGCAAACAAGGAAGACAAAATCCTTGACCTCATGAAAATTCTAGTTAGGATGAGGTAAAGAAAATAAACTCATGAAAAAGTTTCAGACCATGAAAAATGCTATGAAAATAAAACAGGATTATGTAGCAGAGAATAACTATAACACTAATAATAATAACACTAAGAGAAATGTAGTGTTAATTTAGATGGATGGTCAGAGAAAGTCTTCCTAAGGAGGTGATATTTGAGCTGACAAGAAAAAGTCAACCATAAAAAGATGTGTGGAGGAACTTCCTTGGTGGTCCACTGGTTAAGAATCCACCTTGAATGCAGGGGACAGAAGTTTGATTCCTGGTCCAGGAACTAAGATCCCAGATCCCTGGTTGGGGAACTAAGATCCCACAGGCCACAGGACAGCTAAGCACTTGCGCCACAACTACTGATCCCATGTGACACAGCAAGAGAGTCCACGCACCTCAACAAAAATCCCTCATGTTGAAACTAAAACCTAACAGCCAAAAAAAAAAACAAGATGTGTGGAAAAGAGTTCCAGACACGGCTTCCCAGGAGGGTCAGCAGTAAAGAAACTGCCTGCCAATACAGGAGACGAAGGAGATGTGGGTTCAATCCCTGGGTCAGGGGGATCTCCTGCAGGAGGGAATGGCAACCCACTCCAGTATTCTTGCCTGAAAAATCCTATGGACAGAAGAGCCTGGCCTGCTACAGTCCATAGGGTCACAAAGAGTCAGGCACAGCTGAGCACACACACATGTCATGTCAATTACATCTCAATAAAACTGGGAAAAAAAAATTTTTTTAAGTTCCAGGCAAAAGGGCCAGCAAATACAAAGGCCCTGAGGTAAGAAGGAGCTTGAAATGTTTGAGAAACCTAAGATGCTTTGTCCTCACATCTCTCTTCTCAAGCATCCAGCACCCCTTCCTCACATTCAACTGATGCTTCCTTCCTAATTCACTGAAAACATAGAAGCAAACTGTAAAGAACTCCCATGAGTTCCTTTTACTACATCTACCATTATACCTCCGCCCCTTATCATGAGCTCTATTTTCTACTTATCATGAATAATTGGGGCTCCTATTAAGATCTAAACTCCATTTGTACACTAAATCTCATTGTCTTTTCCTACTAAGAGATTTTATTCCCGCAGTTGCCCACTTCACCTTCCACATCATCAAATTTTCTTTCCCTACTAGATCACACCCATCTACCTTCATACATTTCTAACCTAACACAAGCAAAAGAAAAACAGAACAAAATATAAACAAATCCTCCCTATCCCATCATATCTTTTGATACCCTCATTGTTCTACTCCCCTTTACAATAAAACTCTTCAAGAGAACTGTCATACTATCTCCAATTCCTCTCTTCTCTTTCTCTCCCAAACTCTTTCCAATTGTGTGTTCACCTCCTCCATTCCATGGAATTGTTCAGATCACCAATAACCTCCTCATTCATATTGCCAAATCTGATGGTCAATTCTATGTCCTCATCCTACCTGATGGAGAAGGAAATGGCCACCCACTCCAGTATTCTTATCTGGGATATCCCATGGACAGAGGAGCCTGGTGGGCTACAGTCCATGGAGTCACAAAAGAGTCAGCCTCTACTTAGCAACTAAACAACAACAACAACATCTTACTTGATGCAAGAACTACATGACATAGTTGAAAACTCCATCTTTCCTGAGGCACATTTCTTGTTTCTCTGTTCTCCTCCTTCATCGCTGGCCAAGTCTTCTCAATTTACTGCATATTAGTCCCTTTCCTTGTAAATAGGAGTATGCCCTAATGGCCTTTCTTTCTAGATACACTAAATTCCTAGATGATCTTTTCCAGGCCCATGATTTTCAACACACTTTACGATGTTGATGGATCCACAGTTTTAAACACCAGGCCCAATCTCTCATGAACTTCAGTCTCTTAGACTCAACTGTCTACTTGGTGTTTCCGCTTGGATTTTTTTCCCCACACTCTGCATCTTGTAGGATCTCAGTCCCTTAGCCAGGGACTGAACTCAGGCCATGGCAGTGAAAGCCCAGAACCTAACCACCAAGTCACCAGGGAACTCCCTCCACATGGGTTTTTATATTATGTGTCTTGCCTAAGCTGCTGCTGCTGCTGCTAAGTCACTTCAGTCGTGTCTGACTCTGTGCGACCCCATAGACAGCAGCCCAACAGGCTCCCCCATCCCTGGGATTCTCCAGGCAAGAACACTGGAGTGGGTTGCCATTTCCCTCTCCAATGCATGAAAGTGAAAAGTGAAAGTGAAGTTGCTCAGTCATGTTTGACTCTTAGCGACTCCGTGGACTGCAACCCACCAGGCTCCTCCATCCATGAGATTTTCCAGGCAAGAGTACTGGAGTCGGGTGCCATTGAAATTAACCCAAATTCAGGGGCTTAAAACGACTTTTTTTTTTTTTTTGAACTTTTGGTCATGCTGCATGGCTTGCAGGGTCTTAGTTCCCCTACCAGGGATCAAACCCATACCCTCAGCAGTGAAAGTGTAGAGTCCTAACCACTGAACTGCCAGGGAATTCCCAACAATAACCATTTATTATCACTCACAGTTTCTGTGGGTCAGAAGTTTGGAAGCAGGTTGACCAAATGGTTCTGGTTTGGGGGCTTTCATGAAAATGCAGTCACATGCTGACCAGGGCTGTGGTTGTCTGAAGGTGTGACTGGGACTGGAAGATCTACTTCTACCATGGCTCACTCACAAGGCTAGAAAGTTAGTCCTGGCTGTTGGTAAGAAGTCTCAGTTCCTCTCAATCTGGGCCTCTCCGAAGGGTTGATTGAGTGCTTTGGACATGTGACTGGCTTTCCCCAGAACAAGAGGTCCAAAATAGGAGCTAGGATAATACCTCTTATCCTAGACTTAGATGTAAAGGACTGTCATTTCAATCTATGCTGTTGATCATACAGAGAAGCCCTGATCCAGTGTGGGAGCAAAGGACACATGAGCGTGATCCTTACAAGTTGAGGATCATTGGCAGCCATCTTGGAGAATGGCCACCACCATGTCTAATGTCTAAGACAATGTCTAATTCACGCCCCAAACTGAATTCATGATCTACCAGCCATTCTCTAAATCTGCTCCTCCTTCCTTTTCCCCACCTCAGGCCAAGCACCTTGGTTTTATCCTTGACTTCTCTTTGTGTTTCACACCAACAGTTATTCTGTCAGTAAAACTCCTTGACTCTACCTTTAAGATACATCCAGAATTTAACTTCTTACTATCTCTTTCAGTGCTAGTCTGGTCCAAACCAACATCATCTCTCACTTGGATTATTCCTTCCTAACTGGTTTCCCTTCCTTCACTTGTGTCCGCTCCAGTCTGATAACCATGAGGAAGCCATAGCCATAATCATAGCTAGTGTTTAAAAATAAAACACTAAATCTTATAATTTGATTCCTCTGTTTAAAACCTTCAGTGTCTTGCAGTCTCACTCAGAATAAAAATTCAAAGTTCTTACCATGACCAACAAATGATCTGGCTTCTTACTACCCCTTTAATCTCTTCAACCATTATTTCCTTTTTGGTTCATCCCATTGCTTTCCTCCTTTCCTCAAACTGTCAGACCACTGCTTTCAGATCACTGCTCAGTCCTTTTAACTGCCCCATCACTCTCTTGCCCCTCACTTTGCTTTATTTCTTTATAGAATGTATCCGGCTATATGATATAGTTGTTTACTTGCCACCATTCTCCTGATGCTAAAACAGATCTCCAGGACAATGCATATTTTCTTCACTGAACCAAGGCCTATTACAGCGCTTTGCCTACAATAGGTTGTCAATCAATATTTCTTGGAAGAAAGTAAGGCCAAATCCAGGAACCAAAAGAGGCTAATATATGCAAAGTTGGTTGGCAGAGTACCTAGCACACAAGGAGTATGAGTTATTATTACTTGCTGTGTCCAAATCCCAAAGGGCTTCTTCAACCCAAGGAAGAGAGGGCAGTTGTCTTCCAATATCAGAGAGATAACCAGAGGGAATTAGAGTCTGATCAGTCTATTGTTGCTATTTCCTGCTTGAAAAAATAAAGTCACTATTATTGCAGTAATGCTTCCCATATTTTTCCTGGATGTTTTTCTAATCTGCAAGGAAGGATGGCAGACTGAGGCCCCTATGAAACTCTTGGAGAATAGCACGTGAACTAATTCTGGTCCACACATCCAGAGATGCCACTTTCAACCTTTCCTCCCTGTTGACATGGCTCTCTCCATGTGAAGCAACTTTTTAAAAAATTGAGATAATTGTAGTATCATAAGCAGTTGTAAGAAATAATGCAGAGAGAACTTTTGCACACTTGTCCTAATTGCCCTCGATGGTAACATTTGCAAAACTATGGTATATCATAATCAGGATATTGATATTGACACATTTTATATGTAATCATTTGTGTACATCTGTGTGTGTGTGTGTGTGTGTGTGCAAAATTCTTTACAGCATTATCATACCTGTAGTTCCCTGTACCCATCCTGGCAGTCAAGATACAGAGCAGTTCCAGCTCCACAAGGATCCCTCATGTTGCCTTTTTAAAACCACACTTATGGGACTTCCTTGGTGGCCCAGTGGCTAAGATGCTACACTCCCAATGCAGGGGACCTCGGGTCAATCCCTGGTTGGGGAACTAGATCCCACATGCTGCAACTAAGACCCAGCACAGCCAAATAAATAAATAAAATTAAATATTAAAAAAAATATTAAAATCACACCCATGGGGCTAATCTGGTAGTTCAATGGTTAAGAATCTGTCTACCAATGCAGAGGATATGGGTTTGATCCCTGGTTGGGGAATTTAGATCCCATACGTCACAGGCAACTAAGCCAGTGCCCCACAACTACTGAGCCTGCACACCCTAGAGCTTGTGTTCTGCAACAAGAGAAGCCATGGCAGTGGGAAGCCCACAGACCTCAGCTAGAGAGTTGCCTCCGCTCTCGGCCCGGATGCAGCAATGACAACCCAGTGCAGCCAAAAATTAATTCATTAATCTAAAAACTCATAGCCACTTTTCCTTCACACCCCCATCTCTGTCCTCTGTTATATAAATGGAACCACACAATATGTAACCTCTGGGGATTGGTTACATATTGTACTGCATTTTTTTCCTCATTCAGCATAATTCATCCAAATTGTCGCATGTATTAACAGTTCCTTCCTTGCTGGAGGGAAGCGTGGAGTCCCATTCCATGGTATGTTATATCATAGAGTTTAACCATTCACCTGTTTAAGGTCACCTGAACTGATTCTTGTTTGGGGCTATTATAAATAAAGCTGCTCTAAACATTTGAGTACAGGTTTTTCAGCGTAAACAGAAGTTTCCATTTCTCTGGGATAAATGCCCAGAAGTGTAATTGTTGGGTCATATGGCAGTTGCATGTTTAGTTTTTAGAGAAAATACCAAAGTGTTTTTCTAAGTAGCCATACCATTTTACATTATATCAGCAAAGTATGAATGATCCGGTTTCTCTGCATCCTTATTGGCATTCAGCATTGCCAGGTTTTATATATATATATATATATATATATATATATTTATATATTAACCAATCTTACAGGTATTTAGAGAGAAGCAACTTTCTAAAAAAAAAAACAAAAACAAAAAACAAAACCTTTTAACATAGTTCTCTTAGGAAAACAATCTACATTTCCATTACCAAGAGGCTATTCTGATTGACTGGCAATTTGGCTGCCCATTCACCTGGACTTTGTATAAGGAAGATTCGAAAGACTTTTATTAAAGCAACTTTTCTCTGAGCCAGATGGGCTGCTGCAGGGGACCTAAACTTAGGAGAGACTGACATTTTGATGGGTGTGCTGTTCAATTAGCTGATTATTTACAAATATACTGACATGAGAGGGTCTGTTAGTAAGCATGAGCTTCCTAGTTTGAAATTCCACCAAAGTTTAATTTAACGGTTAGCGGCATGTAAAGGAAGTCTATTATCATTGTAAATGTCACAAAGAAAATTCAAAGATGACCCTCCACTTCTCTTATTGCCATCTGGGACATTCTCATAGGTTGGAGAATAAGGACCAATCCCCCTTCCCCAGACGTCCTGCCCCAAAGTAGGCACAACACAGTCTGATTTTGCAAAGCCTGTCTATCCCTGACAACGCTTGTGCGAAATCACCCACTGACAGCTCTTCCTGGTAGAGAAAGAACACACAGTTGCCCTCAAGCCTAGGAAGAGAACTTGGTCAGAATAAGCATGTCTTTTCTTCTTGTAGTCACTCCCTTTTCAACGTCCCATGTTAATAATCTCTTTTTTCCTTTGATTTCTTGCTTTCTCCTCTGTGCAAATAAACTGAGAGAAAAGTCAATATTTGTTAAGTATTCATGTTAACATCCACCTTAACTAAGGAAAGAACATTTATTTGAAATCAGTTTCACTCTGTATTATCCAAGAGCAGTGCCTAAGATATGGTAATGGGTTCAATATGTATTTGCTGAATGAACCTCATATTTCAGTGTTTGCCAGTGAGGTGATTAAGTGAAGGTTACAGGTGTGGGCTTTGGAGTCTAACACACATGGTCAAGGCTGGGCCTCTTCACTCCAGCTTCATGACCTTTCTGGGATGCAATTTTCTTGACTATGAATATTGTTTACTATACAGAGGTACTCTGAGCCAGATAGGCAACAATACACTGAGATATTTAGCATGGGGCCAGCATAGGGTAAGTATTCAACAACCTTGGGTTTGGTTATTATTTCCAATGCCTCAATATCAGACCACCAGAATCTGAGCTCCCAAAAGGCAGTGAATGGATGCTGCTGCTGCTGCTGCTAAGTCACTTCAGTCCTGTCCGACTCTGTGCGACCCCATAGACGGCAGCCCACCAGGCTCTGCCGTCCCTGGGATTCTCCAGGCAAGAACACTGGAGTGAGTTGTCATTTCCTTCTCCAATGCATGAAAGTGAAAAGTGAAAGTGAAGTCGCTCAGTCGTGTCCGACTCTTCACAACCCCATGGACTGCAGCCTACGAGGCTCCTCCATCCATGGGATTTTCCAGGCAAGAGTACTGGAGTGGCTTGCCATTGCCTTCTCCAGTGAATGGATATAACTCTTCAAACTTATGTTTCTGCCCCAGCCCAGCACACAGAATCTGGTACCTTGCACAGCGCTTAATATAGGTTATGTTGAAATAGTACATATGTGTATGCACTGTCTTCAGGGTAGCCCAATAACTGAATGACTGAAATCAGTACCTCATTCATTCATGGACTTCAGATGAGTCAGTTCTATGCATACAACAAATAAAGTACAAGGAAAATTCTGGACCATGGCTACAGACCAAATCTGAACCAACTATCTAGGAAATGGAGTGAGCGAGGCTTGAGAGTGGGATTCATCATATTGTATTCCACTTCTGGAAAAGCGACTCTTCCATAGGTGCCACTTTCTCAAGATATGGTTTGGAGTTTCACATCTACATTCAAATACTGAGCTTATATATACCCATCGATGCTATCCTACTCAGTTTAGAGAAGTAATGACATCATAACTTGAAAAAATAGGGAAAAGGAAAAAACTATCCATGGTCCGCAAACCCAAATATGACTATCGTAATCATATCTGTTTTACTCCCTGTAATAGTCTTGATTAAATGATGCCCTCGGCCACTAGAAAGCCAGTATCTCGGCACCCTCACCTCTGAAGTAAGGCTTGAAAATTTGTTCTATAAATATTACATTTGAAAAGTACTTTGAAATTCTGGCAGCAGAGTGATTTATTGTGAAAAAGGCATTTCCTATTCCATATCAATCATGCTATCAAGTTCTTGCCTAGCTGCAGGCCTAAGCAAATCACTTTTACATTTCTCTTTTTAAAATATCTATCATTTGTGGGTAGTACTTCATCTCTGCAGGGGAAAGAAGTGAAGGGAAAATGAGGATAAGGATAAAGCAAGAAGAGGAGGAGAGAGAGAAGAAAAGGCAACAGCTGAATGTGTCAAAGCTCTGGGCTTGCTGTTAGAAGATCCAGATGTTACTTCGTCTCTGTGGACTTGACTCAGCTGCAGAGCTGGGGAGGAGATAACAGTGAAGGAAGTTCACTAGGTAATTTCTAAGTGTGTTTCGCTTTTACTTTTACCTATTATTTTGCTATGTAAGGGGTCCGGGCTTCCCAGGTGCATGTGGCGTGCTTCACTTGTGTCTGACTGTTTGCAATCCCATGGACTGTAGCCTGCCAGGGGATTTCCCAGGCAAGAATACTGAAATTTTCTGTGATTGTGATTTTCATCCTGTCTGCCCTCTGACAGATCAGGATAAAAACATCTACTTCTGCTTTATTGACTATGCCAAAGCCCTTGACTATGTGGATCACCACAAACTGGAAAATTCTTAAAAAGAGATGGGAATACCAGACCACCTTACCTGCCTCCTGAGAAATCTGTATGCAGGCAACAGTTAGAACTGGACATGGAACAACAGACTGGTTCCAAATTGGGAAAGGAGTACCTCAAGGCTGTATATTGTCATCCTGCTTATGTAATTTACATGCAGCGTACAACATGAGAAATGCAGGGCTGGATGAAGCACAAGCTGGAATCAAGACTGCCGGAAGAAGTATCAATAACCTCAGATATACAGATGACATCACCCTTATGGCAGAAAGCGAAGAACTAAAGAGCCTTTTGATGAAAGTCAAAGAGGAGAGTGAAAAAGTCGGCTTAAAACTCAACATTCAGAAAACTAAGATCATGGCATCCGGTCCCATCACTTCATGGCAAATAGATGGGGAAACAGTGAGAGATTTTATTTTTGTGGGCTCCAAAATCACTGCAGATGGTGACTGCAGCCATGAAATTAAAAGACACTTGCACCTTAGAAAAAAAGCTGTGACCAACATAGACAGCATATTAAAAAGCATAGACATTACTTTGCCAACAAAGGTCTGTCTAGTCAAAGCTGTGGTTTTTCCAGAAGTCATGTATGGATGTGAGAATTGGACTATAAAGAAACCTGAGCACCAAAGAACTGATGCTTTTGAACTGTGGTGTTGGAAAAGAGTCTTGAGAGTCCCTTGGACTGCGTGGAGATCCAACCAGTCTATCCTAAAGAAAGTCAGTCCTGAATATTCACTGGCAGGACTGATGCTGAAGCTGAAACTCCGTTACTTTGGCCACCTGATGCGAAGAACTGACTCACTAGAAAAGACCCTGACGCTGGGAATAATTGAACGCGAGAGAAAGGGACCATAGAAGATGAGATGGTTGGATGGTATCACCTACTAGATGGACATGAGTTTGAGTAAGCTCCGGGAGTTGGTGATGGACAGGGAAGCCTGGCGTGCTGCAGACTATGGGGTGGCAAAGAGTCGGACACAACTGAGCGACTGAACTGAACTGAACTGAGCCTTTTACAGAAAAAATTTGCCTACACCTGCTACATATATATATATTACAGTCTGCCTGCTTATTTTGGGTTGACCCATCTCTTTTATATGAGGTGTATGCTCATCAGGTATTTTTCATAATGTTATGATTACAATGCATAATCTCATAAACTGTCTGGCTTTCTAGGAGGAAGGACTGTTTTGCTCACCACTGGAATCCCAGTGCCTTACACAGTGCTGGTGTATAGCAGGTGCTCAGTAATCGTTGTTGAATAAACATTCTAACACCCGTGCCAAGCCAGTCATTTCAAAACTCCAAAAGGGAATTTTTCATCTAGTACAAACCAATTTGCCAATTTCAGTGATTTCCATTTTTTTAATATTATTTTTAAAAACTTTTTTGCTGACCAATACCTTCCCTGCACAAAATCCCCATCGAACTTTAGAGAAACAATGAAAAGAGAATTTTTAAAAAAATGGAATCCTTTTTCTCCCTTATAGAGAATATACTAAAAATACTGATAAAATTGAAATGGCTTCTGTCTTGTGCAACCGTTGCGCCACGTTTTTAAAATGACGATTATTGGAGTCCAAGGAAGGGTTGCCATAGCATTGTGCATAATTTAAGCACAGCAGCAAAAGATACCAGCATGCGAGCCGAGCAAAAAGAGCGTGTGAGGGAAAAAAAGTAAAATTTTGCGTTCTGTGCACAGTGATGAACGCGAACGTATTGCATGTTATGTTGCAGATTTACTACAGCTGAGTCATTTCGGGACACTAGTGTGTGTTTCCAGGAAAAAAACGGGAGGAAGGAGCCAGGCTGAGGGGCTCACCGGGTTCCCCCAGGCACTCCCAGCAGCAGACACCGGTATTCCGCGGCGGGCGGCGGCGTGGTTATTAAAAAAAAAAAAAGTGCCGCGGCCCCTTTAAGAGCCACAGCACCTTCTCTAAGATACCATCTTGCACCAGGAGTTCACGTAAGCTCTCTACCTACCTTGCTAAATCCCTCCTCATTTACTGGGTACGACCGGCGGGCGGGGCGAACGAGCCTTTTCATTGGCTTTGCGCGCAGGCCCTCTCTTTCCTATTGGTTCCAGCGCTCGCCACTCGACGCTATCTCCCCCCTCTCCTGTGCCGACGGGCTAGGTTGAGCGAGGGCTCTTGGGTTAGTTCCTGTTAGGCCCCGGCCGGGGGAGTAGGTTGAAGTCCTCTAAGATGCCCGGTGGGCTGAGGCACCCAGAGCTGTGAAGAAGGCGTGAGGAGGCGGCGGGGGGCGACTCGCGGCAGGCCCGAACAAGAGCGGCGGCCGAGCCCGCCTTCCCTGCACCATGCTCATAGAGGATGTGGATGCCCTCAAGTCCTGGCTGGCCAAGTTACTGGAGCCGATGTGAGTGAGGCAGGCTGGGCCGGGGCTGGCGAACGTGGGCGTTGGGGGCCAGCGGGGGCGTGGGGGGAGGGGAAGCGGCGTGGGGGAGGGCGGAGCGGAGGGGCAGCGGTCGGGAGGTCCCGGCGACGTCTTCTCTGTAGTACTATCACCATTGTGGGGGGGTGGGGGGAGGAGAGCAAGGGACGTAGAGGCGGTGTGGCTCTGGGAACTGGGCGGGGGGGGGAGGGCGGGGAGGACGGCGAAGGCTTTTGAAATACACATTTTGGGGTGCTCAAAAGGGTAGCGGGAAGTGAGGGAATTTAAAATACTGCTCTTTGAGAACTGAGAGAGTAATCGGGGCTCTTGAGGGATTTTAGAATTTGAATATCGGGATCTTGAAGGGAGTAGCAGGATATCCAAAGGTTTTACAAAGAATATTATTCCGGGACTAAACGATCTAGAAGCGGAGTATTGGGGACCTTTTGGAAGCATGAAGGAAGAAAAGGAGAGTAGGGACATTGAGGGCTTTAGAGCGATTACTGATGAGTTCTAAGGGTTCAAGAATATTGAATTAAAATACGGTAGTGGATAGGGATTTGTGGACACTGAAGTGTTTTGGGAATTATTAGGAATTTGATAAGCCTATTAAGGGATGCTATTATTGAGGAGTTGATAATGCCAAGAGCTGATGATTTTTAAATACCATTAGGGGTTGGGAAAAGTAAGGTTTTGTAAGTTTGGGGGTTGAAAGGACTCCTCGAGTATCTAATATTATTGGAGGACAGGCTGAAAGGGGTATACGGGCAGCACCAAGGGATTTTTAGATGCAGGTATTGAAATAATGAAACGGGTAGTGGAAAGAAAGAGTTTTGTAACTACTGAGGATTGCCGTGTAGGATTATTGGTGAGGGGCTTATTTCTGATATCTGGAGTAGTATGGTGGAAATATATGAACTTTTTGTTGGTTTTGTAACCGTTTTAAAGGGATGAGATGGTGAAGTGTTAATTTGGGACACTGGGGTATAGGTAGTCTCTGAAGGGTATCTCGGTGAGGGAAGAGGAAAAGCTGGAGGGAGGGTGGGAGGAGGTGATAACTAACTCTTGGGAAAGAAGGCATGGGAAGGGAAGGAATCATTTGCTGCCCCTTTGTCATTTCTACTTAATACTTTTCCTCCTACTGGAGGTGAGGGCTTTCTGGCTGAAAGAAAAGGAGTAGAAGAAGAGATGAGCAGGCTTTGATTCATTAGATCAGATAATTTTAGTGGAAAAATTGAGTTTTTGCAGAGGTGGAAGTAAAGGGTAATTCGGGGGGTGTGGTGAAGTTGGTTGTTAGGAGACTGCTGCTTCCCTGTTTGTCTCTTTCCTTGTGCTCCTGAGAAATCCTGTTAACTAACTTTTGATGTTTTGCTATTTCTGTTTCTTGGGGTGGGATGGTAACACCTAGGAAGACTCATTTGTAGTCCATTGTGTCAGCCTTGTGAAGATGGTGGGATGGTAAAGTGAGACAGCATTAAGGGAATTTTGATGTCTGAAGTGGTATTTGCTTTCTGAGGATATGTGTATGACTAGAGCACAGGTATGAATGAATGTACACTAAGGGCTTCTGAGTTTTACATTAGTGATGGTCTAAGTAATATGCAAATGACTTCTGGGCACACTTAAAAGTTTTATTGAAGAATATGGGCCTCTTGAGTGTGCATCATACTTTTCCTACATACAGTATCAAGATTGGAGCACAGAGGTGGAAATGGATTGTGATGAAGGTGGGAAATCATGAAGTAGAGTTAGTGAAATTGACCATATATGGAAGAGGCTAAGAATAGAAAAAGGTCTATTAAAATATAGAACAGGAGAACCTTTGTGTTTTTAGTTGGATGGTAGATACTTTTGAAAGTATTAAATGTTGGTAGTACTTCTGAAAGTATTAAATGTGTATTTTATGTCTTCAGAAGAAGGTGACAAGTTTTAATATTTTATAGTTAATTATTTTTTTAAAGCTCCCTAAAATGTTTTGGTCTGGGTAATATTTTTTTATTTTTTTCTTATTGTCAGAATTTAGTTTGGGTGGGAACTTAAGTCTCCCTAGGGTGCTTTCACCAGTTTTTTTGGACTATTTATACTGATTTTATTCATATATATTCTGTAATTTTTATAGGTAAAAGTTATCTTTCAAAATGATTAGTTTCCCCACTTGTTTTGAGTTATATCTTCAACATAAAGGTCACATCATGTCTCTTTTAAAGATTATTTTTGTTACTTTTTTAGTGTTAAGAAAGATCTAAAATCACTGCATAGACTTAATAATATAGATGATCTTCCTAGAACTACAAAATGACAAAATAAACTACAAAATAAATACTTATTTTTAACTCTTATAGGTAATGGATTTGGGTGAAAATGTTAATAATAAGTAGTAAAGGCACGTGGAAATGTCACATATATTCTCATTCTTAGTATGTTGTCATGGGAGAGTATTTTTTGTTTAGACATCCTAAAATGTAAGAAATGATATGCTGAAGTGGGTTGTATTTGTAAGTTTACTTTTTGCATATTCCAGATTCAAGAAAATTTTCATGGGAGATTGGCATGTTGCTACAACACAGCATTTCAGAGCAGTTGTCAGGCTTTCATATAATGTAGTTGCAGTGGATATGTTTTAATCAGACTGTAGTTATGTACATGATTTCCTGTTGCACTTTCTTATTTAGCTTAATTTAAAATTTTCTAAATTTAGGAAATTCCCTGGTGGTCCAGTGGTTAGGACTCTGTGCTTTCACTGTTGTGGACCTGGGTCAGTCTCCATTCTGGTAGCTAAGATCCTGCAAGCCACATGGATGCCCTCCCCCACCTCCAAAAAAAAGTAACTGAATTATAAAAGGTTTTGATTTTTAGGGATTTTTAAGTGTGGTCCACCTTGTCGTTAGTGAAATGAAGTCAGGTAACAGAATATTATGAAACCAGTCTAGTTTGTATGCGTTTGTGCCCATAGACAAATTAGAAATCTCATACTGTTAGAGCTTATCTGTTTCCACTCCTTTGGTAGATGTGGGGCATATCTGTTACCTTATTAGAGGAGGGACAGGGGGAGGGAGACTAGAAGAAAGCACTCCTGAACTAGCTGCGAGCCACCTAGTACCATTTTCTTTGGCAGTGCAGTAAAAGGGAGAGAAACCATCTTAGTCCAGGAGTTTATCTCTCTTCCTACTGCTGCATGAACAGACTGAACACAGATCTTATTTGGGTCCTCATCTTCCTTCAGTTTCAAAATCTTCTAGATATCCTAGTTATAGAGACTATGTAGGGATTATACATGAGTAGGACATGTCATGATTTCTTTTTATTACAAATAACTGCTCACTTGAACTATCTGGACTCCTTAAAGATAAGGTTCTAAGTAAATATAGAGGATAAATCAGCCAGTGGAGAAATTTCTACAAGTTTAGAAAACATTCAAGCAAGCATTTTAAAATAACAAACATGCATTTCTACCAAAAATGTTGTCTTTAATGAGGAATGTTTTAAGGCATTTTTATTATATATATATTGAATTTATATAAGTACATCTAATTCACTGCTGCTTATTAGGTTTATTGTAAAAATTTGTCTTGTGATAATAATTTTGTAATGTATAGAAATACCAAATCACAGCGTTGTACACCAGCAGCTAACATAAGTGTTTTAAGTCAATTTTACTTCAAAAACAAACAAATAAACTCATAGAAAAAGAGATCAGATTTGTGATTACCAGAGGTGGGGTTGTCTTTACCAGAGGAGGAGAGTTGGATGAAGATAGTAAGTAGGTACAAACTTCCAGGTACAAGATATATAGTACTAAGAATGTGAAGCATGATTAATATAGTTAACACTGCTGTGTGTTACATATGAAAGTTGAGATAAAATCCTGACTTCTCATGACAAGGAAAAAATGTGTTTTTTGGTTTTATTTTGTATCTATGTGAAATGAATGTTCACTAAATTTATCATGGTAACATTTCATATATGTAAGTAAAATCATTAATACTGTACAATTTGGACATACATAGTTCTGTATGTCAATTATATCTCAAACTGAAAGAAAAAAAAAAAGCTATGAATAACCAAAAAAAATTGCCTTGATACATGTTTTGAAGAGAGTGATAGGGTTTGTAATACTTTCTCAACAGTTGCATTCATCCGTTTATCTGTCATCTTTTGGTAGAGCATCATTGTGCGATGCAGGGCATTTAGTTTAGATCTATATTTGAGTCACTGACTTTGGAGAGTTTTCTTACCTTTCTGTGTTAAACAATTAATTATATTAACCTTTTACCTATCTTGCAATGATGCAGACTATAAAAAGTATTTTATGTACCAGAATCATTAAATATAAATGAATTTTATGGTTTTTGAAATGTGAAAATATATTAAACTCTTTTTGCAAAAACACTTATTAATACTAGTGTTAAGTCCTTCTGCCGCTTACAGAATAATCAGTCTAGTGCATGACAGATTCTCATTGCAGGCCCTAGACAAGAATTGGTAGAGAAACCCATCAACCTGATGTGCAGTTTCTGTGAGTTTAGGCCATATCAAGGTCTTTGTAAAAAAAAAAAAAAAGCTGTAAAACATTGACTTTGTGTCATTTCTGAGTATGATGGAAAAGACACAATAATGTTCATTGGGATGATTCTGTTGACCCAGTGGTCAGGGGGTGTGTATTTGGGTTGAACTCTAAAGTTTACATGCTGTTTGTACATTTGCAATCCTTACCAAATTAATTTTGACTAGAAATCTCTGCAGTTGCTCAAATGGGAAGAAAAATCACCATGTAGCAGCTTGTTAGATCTCACATCTTGATAAATGAACTGCAAGGATAAAATGAGTATTTTGTAGGTATGTTCTTAAGACTGAAAAGTACTGATAATTTTCTAAAGCATATGTAGTAGATTGAAAGAATTGATGTCCCTCTAAAGTTCTGTGGGACGTGTTTAAGAAGACCACTCACTATTTCATAGAAGACTTACTCTGGCCCAAAGACTTCTTGGCAAGTTTTAGTATACTAAGTTAGGAATGTATTTGTTCTTAATGTTCTTTGGTGTGACTCCTAAATATTTCTGACTTGACTCTCCCTGGCCCATTTGCTGTAGGCTAGGAGCCATATATTGCCTTCATAGCCTCGTTTCCTACCAATGTCTTGTTCGTCCTCTCACAGTGTTGTTACTTCATTATTAATCTCTTTGTTTAGCCATTTGATATTTTGTACTATAATTACTATTTTTTCATTTCCTTGTGACTGAGGGGCAAGGTCTGTCTTGCTCAAAGTAATTCCATTACCCAGCAAGAAGGTTGGCATTTCCTTAACATTTAGTAAATGTCTAATCAATGTCCTTCTATGTGTATTTAGGTTGGTCACAATTAGAAAAGTATGATTTTTTTTTTAAAGTAGTCTCATTTTCTGAGTGTGCTTAGCTGGTGGCTACTGTGCCAGGGTATCACAATGGTGTCTGCAACTGAGTAACATCTATTTTTCCACTCCAGATAAATCTTGGGGCATTTTCTTCCACATCGTCTTCATTCATGAAAGCCCCTAACTAATGATGGGGAATGTGAAAGCTTTCATTTGAAAAGACGTGGAAGTACCAATATTTTTGTTTCCTACACAATAGTAGTAGTGCAGTAGCTACCAGCTAAGCACGTTGAGAAAATCAGATTACTAAAAGTATCTGCAAGGCTGAGTTGATATCTGAGTTGATATTACTAAAAGTATCTGCAAGGCTCAGTGGATGTGTTAATACCTGCAATGGTGATTTCATTAAGAAGAAAAAAGACAGATTTGAGATTTTTACAGATAAGACATTCCTGGGCAATATTTCTATTAACTTCTCGTGATAAAAATTCATTCTAAGCAATTTTTATTCTTTTAAATAAAAATAGATAATGGAAACATGTTTGTAGAACATTATGCAAGATGTGAATTTTAAAGAATCCTCATTTGTAACTTCCATTAAACTTTAGGAAACTTCTTATGGTTCTTTATTTTAACTGAAAGGTGATTACCGATTGAGGCTTAGAATACATTAATTTGTTGTGCAGATAAACATTAGAAAAAATGTATATGCTGTGATAGATTTTACTTGCATGGAATTGAAACTGAGTTTTAGTTCCACAGGTAAGCTGTCTCCCTGGTTTTGAATGGATCACTTGATTTGTCTTTACATATTTACAAATTTAGGCATCTGTAAAATGAATAATAATTGATCATGGTGTTAAGGGGTTTCCCAGGTGGGGCTAGTGATAAAGAACCCATCTGCCAGTGCAAGAGACATAAGAGATCCTGGGTTGGGAAGATCCCCTGGAGGAAAGCATGGCAACTCACTCCAGTATTCTTGTGTGGAGCATCCCATGGACACAGGAGCTTCAGTTCATAAGATTGCAAAGAAACACAACTGAAGCGACTTAGCACATGCACACACATGCTATTAAGACCTTTTAAAGACTATAGAATAGTACTTTTTGGTGGATATTATTACCTTTCCTAATCTCTTTGTTATAATGAAAGCCCCTTTTTGTCTAGAAACATGTGTTTAACATAGCCATGGCCCCATAATTTTAAAACCTCTTTGCAAGATATACTTTGTCCCTATAGTTAGGCAGAAATGAATTTCCATAGCTTTGGTTATAAATGAGAGCTAAAAGGGATTTTTTTAAATAATTAGTTTGGCTGCACTGGGTCTTAACTGCAGCATATGGGATCTTTGATCTTTCATTGCAGCATGTGAACTCTTAGCTGCAGCATGTGGGATCTAGTTCCCTGAGCAGGGATTGAAACCCAGATCCCCTGCATTAGGAGAGTGGAGTCTTAGCCACTGGACCACCGCAGAAGTCCCAAGAGCGAAAAGATTTTAAATACTCTTTGGGTACTGTTTTTGTGTAAGAGAAGTAGGAAGTGGCCCTGCATTTGTCTTGTAAGCTATCAAGGGTCTTAGTCATGCTCATATTTTTGTGACATACTTCTGAAAGTCTTTTTGGTCTACTATTAATATTGGTATCATGTCCGTGTCAGTGAAAGTCTCTAAGTCATGTCCGACTCTGCAACCGCATGGACTATATAGTCCATGGAATTCTCCAGGCCAGAATACTGGAGTGGGTAGCCTTTTCCTTGTCCAGGAAAGTTGTTACCATAGCTACTATTACAGTATGGGTACTACCATAGCTACTATAGTAGCTATACTATAATAGTACCTATAATAGTATAGCTACTATAGTAGTAGCTATACTATAATAGTAGCTATAGCGATACTATAATAGTAGCTATAATATTATAGTTACTATAATAGTAGCTATACTATAATAGTATAGTATATACTATAGCTATACTATACTATATATAGTATATAATAGTAGCTATACTATAATAGTACCTATAATAGTATAGCTACTATAGTCGTAGCTATACTATAATAGTAGCTATAATATTATAGCAGTTATAATAGTAGCTACTATAATAGTAGCTATTATAGCTACTATTGGTATCATAGCTACTATAATATTTTAATTGTCAGTTTTAAGAGTATATGGTAAGTGGTGATGAAAGAATAAATAAGAGCAATCATAAAGGTACAAAAAAAATCACAGCAAAAAACTTCCTAATGTATTTGTTTCACCATTCAATTGATGTGACTCATTATTTCAGACTGGTGATTTCCTTCATTCTTAGTGCACTTTATGGATACATAGTCAGTTCAGTTCAGTAGCTCAGTTGTGTCCGACTTTTTGCGACCCCATGAATCACAGCACGCCAGGCCTCCCTACCAACTCCCAGAGTTCACTCAGATTCACATCCATCGAGTCAGTGATGCCATCCAGCCATCTCATCCTCAGTCATCCCCTTCTCCTCCTGCCCCCAATCCCTCCCAGCATCAGACTCTTTTCCAATGAGTCAACTCTTCGCATGAGGTGGCCAACGTACTGGAGTTTCAGCTTTAGCATCATTCCTTCCAAAGAAATCCCAGGGCTGATCTCCTTCAGAATGGACTGGTTGGATCTCCTTGCAGTCCAAGGGACTCTCAAGAGTCTTCTCCAACACCACAGTTCAAAAGCATCAATTCTTTGGCGCTCAGCCTTCTTCACAGTCCAACTCTCACAATCGTACATGACCACAGGAAAAACCATAGCCTTGACTAGACGGACGGACCTTTGTTGGCAAAGTAATTTCTCTGCTTTTGAATATGCTGTCTAGGTTGGTCATAACTTTCCTTCCAAGGAGTATGCGTCTTTTAATTTCATGGCTGCAGTCACCATCTGCAGTGATTTTGGAGCCCAGAAAAATAAAGGCTGATACTGTTTCCACTGTTTCCCCATCTATTTCCCATGAAGTGATGGGACCGGATGCCATGATCTTCGTTTTCTGAATGTTGAGCTTTAAGCCAACTTTTTCACTCTCCACTTTCACTTTCATCAACAGGCTTTTTAGTTCCTCTTCACTTTCTGCCATAAGGGTGGTGTCATCTGCATATCTGAGGTTATTGATATTTCTCCCGGCAATCTTGATTCCAGCTTGTGTTTCTTCCAGTCCAGCGTTTCTCATGATGTACTCTGCATAGAAGTTAAATAAGCAGGGTGACAATATACAGCCTTGACGTACTCCTTTTCCTAATTGGATCCAGTCTGTTGTTCCATGTCCAGTTCTAACTGTTGCTTCCTGACCTGCGTACAGATTTCTCAAGAGGCAGGTCAGGTGGTCTGGTATTCCCATCTCTTGAAGAATTTTCCACAGTTTATTGTAATCCACACAGTCAAAGGCTTTGGCATAGTCAATAAAGCAGAAATAGATGTTTTTCTGGAACTCTCTTGATTTTTCCATGATCCAGCGGATGTTGGCGATTTGATCTCTGGTTCCTTTGCCTTTTCTAAAACCAGCTTGAACATCTGGAAGTTCACGGTTCACGTATTGCTGAAGCCTGGCTTGGAGAATTTTGAGCATTACTTTACTAGCGTGTGAGATGAGTGCAATTGTGCGGTAGTTTGAGCATTCTTTGGCATTGCCTTTCTTTGGGATTGGAATGAAAACTGACCTTTTGCAGTCCTGTGGCCACTGTTGAGTTTTCCAAATTTGCTGGCATATAGAGTGCAGCACTTTCACAGCATCATCTTTCAGGATTTGAAATAGCTCAACTGGAATTCCATCACCTCCACTAGCTTTGTTCGTAGTGATGCTTTCTAACACCCACTTGACTTCACATTCCAGGATGTCTGGCTCTAGGTCAGTGATCACACCATCGTGATTATCTTGGTTGTGAAGATCTTTTTTGTACAGTTCTTCTGTGTATTCTTGCTACCTCTTCTTAATATCTTCTGCTTCTGTTAGGTCCATACCATTCCTTTCCTTTATCGAGCCCATCTTTGCATGAAATGTTCCCTTGGCATCTCTGATTTTCTAGAAGAGATCTCTAGTCTTTCCCATTCTGTTGTTTTCCTCTGTTTCTTTGCATTGATCGCTAAGGAAGGCTTTCTTATCTCTTCTTGCTATTCTTTGGAACTCTGCATTCAGATGCTTATATCTTTCATTTTCTCCTGTGCTTTTCACTTCTCTTCTTTTCACAGCTATTTGTAAGGCCTCCCCAGACAGCTATTTTGCATTTTTGCATTTCTTTTCCATGGGGATGGTCTTGATCCCTGTCTCCTGTACAATGTCACGAACCTCATTCCATAGTTCATCAGGCACTCTATCTATCAGATCTAGGCCCTTAAATCTATTTCTCACTTCCACTGTATAATCGTAAGGGATTTGATTTAGGTCATACCTGAATGGTGTAGTGGTTTTCCCTACTTTCTTCAATTTCAGTCTGAATTTGGCAATAAGGAGTTCATGGTCTGAGCCACAGTCAGCTCCCGGTCTTGTTTTTGCTGACTGTATAGAGCTTCTCCATCTTTGGCTGCAAAGAATATAATCAGTCTGATTTTGGTGTTGACCATCTGGTGATGTCCATGTGTAGAGTCTTCTCTTGTGTTGTTGGAAGAGGGTGTTTGCTATGACCAGTGCATTCTCTTGGCAAAACTCTATTAGTCTTTGCCCTGCTTCATTCCATATTCCAAGGCCAAATTTGCCTGTTACTCCAGGTGTTTCTTGACTTCCTACTTTTGCATTCCAGTCCCCTATAATGAAAAGGACATCTTTTTTGGGTGTTAGTTTTAAAAGGTCTTGTAGGTCTTCATAGAACCGTTCAACTTCAGCTTCTTCAGCGTTACTGGTTGGGGCATAGACTTGGATTACTGTGATATTGAATGGTTTGCCTTGGAAACAAACAGAGATCATTCTGTCGTTTTTGAGATTGCATAGGAGCTGTTAAATTTAAATGGTCCCATTCCTTTGGCTGTAAAACATGCTTTTTGTATTTGGTGCAGAATTCTAACTATCATTTATTAACAATCACTTGTTCACTCACATTAAACAAATATTTAGAATCTATAATCTTTTCTTGATGTCTACTCTTACTTTCTTGTAACTATTCATCTTGAGTTTTATCAGTGTTACATCAAAATTATTTCATCAGAAACAACCTAATTCTGCATTTGTTTTTTAGAGTCTGAATACTAACTATATGTAGAAGATACTGGATTTGTTTAACTCACCTCATTTTCCAGTAATCTGAGTTTTGCCTGTTTCTCACTGGAAACCTCATATTCTTACCCAGTGTTATACCTGTTAGGTCCTGAGACTCCTTGAAGGTTCCCATAAGATCAGGGAAAATAACATTGCTTCTTTTCTGTTATTCTTAGTTATTTAAATAAAAAAATCCTTTCTCTCTGTGTTTAGACTATAAGTGGAGATGCTATATGTCCATTTTAGAATTTAGCAGTTGGATTTATTAAGGTAATCTGTTCATAATTCTCCAAAATACAATCGTTTTATTTAAGGATCCCAGCTTTCTTTTAATTAATACATAACTCATCATCTGTGTACTTAGACTCCTAGTGCACTCTGACATTTGCCCATCATTTTTTTTTAAATTAGTTTTGAGTTCTGTAAAATGGATAGAATTGAAATTTGCTCTCAGAATTTGGTGCATAAATGTTTTAAAAGTATACACTAGAAAGGAAGTAGGGGTGTTGGTGGTGTTTTTTACTTACTAATCTCATACGTTATTGGAAATGTAATTGATACCTTGAGCTGAAACTTTTTTAACTTTCTGATTTATAGTAGAGGCCCAAGGATCATAGAATAAGATTAGTGTTTTATAGGGATATAATCATTTTGCTTGCATAATGATTTTACTTCCTGTCATTCTGAGTTTTTTCATTTTATCTTCACAACAGTGCTGTGAAGCCACAAAGGATATATGATACTTAAATGTACATTTATGGGGAAAATAGAATATAAATATATAAGTGTGTGTATGTATATTTTTTATAAGAAGAAAACTTTCTATTACTTGTAATATATATAAAATGTTAAGTCTGGCGGATTGTTGTACATTAGGAGTTGGCAACTCAAGGATCTTGTGCTGCCCTGGCATAAGAGATAACTTAGAATGTCAAAGTCAGGTTACTAACTGACTAGAAAAAAAAGTGACGTAAATAAAGGTTATCTCTGCTGCCCTTTCACCACTTCTCTTATCCTTCCTGTTCTAACTCCCCAATCTTTTCTTTCTTCCTAATAGCTGCTGAAGTGTTTGCCAATAAAATTTAAGGTGACATGCTTTTTGTGTTCTTACTTTTTGTCTTAAAATGATCCTTAAGATACTCACTGAGAAGATTAGAGGTAGAAATTGCCATTTTTAGATATTGGTGCTTGGCATTACAGAGAATGGAAAAGCTGTCCCATCACTTCCCCTGCTTCTTCATTGATCATTCAGAACAGAGAGTTCCTGAGCAGATCTACAGTGCTTCTACAGCCTGGGAGTCAAGCTGCACCTTAAGAGTCCATTGCCATCCTTTCCCTATTACCATTGAGAGCAAATAAATGTAGATTCAGTCCAAAGTTCTGAGTATAATTGAAACATTAAAAATAGGAGGCACATTATTTTATAAAAATAAGCAGGAAAAGAAAAACTTAACTGTAATATATATATAAACATGCTCTTTGTTAACGATAGTTGCCTGTGTTTGCAGTCATTTTTTAAAATAAAGTTTTTTATTGAAGCCTTCCAAAATAGGGGTGGTTTCGTTAATGACATCAGTATTTGAAAAAAATGTTTAAAAATACTTGTTTTCTCTTTGTCTAACTAGATGTGATGCTGACCCTTCAGCCTTAGCCAACTATGTTGTAGCACTGGTCAAGAAGGACAAACCTGAGAAAGAATTGAAAGCCTTTTGTGCTGATCAACTTGACGTATTTTTACAAAAAGGTAAATATTATAGGCCTTCAACCAAGTATTTAAATAGAGATTTTAAATTTAAAACTTCCTGATAAAATCTTAAAGATAAAGCTTGAAAGGAAAGAAATTGGTCAGAGTGCTTTAAATACTTGAACATACCTATTCATGCTTAATTATTTATTGTGTATTCGGCAAAACTTTTTTCCCTTTCCTACTCTGCTCCTCTCCGATATTGAGGCAGTTGTAATTCAAGTACTTTTTAAGTGAATGAATCCTTGGAGCTTGTGGTAGAGCCTAGTTAATGGTTAAAGAGTAACAATTTTAAAAATAATGAAGCTACTTATTCTTACTGTTTATTAAGACAATAAAGGTAACTGTTTTTCTCCTTCTTGACTGGGGCTTCTTGATATGCAAGAAGAAATGGGCATGCTCCTCTTCTCTGTATGTCTTTAACTTCTCATCTTCTTAGCAAAATCTTGTTCCTAGTTTGCGGAGCTTCCTGGGGGTCTCCCTGCTGCTTCTCTGACCTCATTTCCTACCACTCCCTGTCATTTGTTCCATTCTAGCCACATGAACCACCTTGCTGTTTTGTTCAGCATGGCAAACATGTTCCCAAATGAGGGCTTTTGAACACTGTTTTACCCTTGCTTGAAACACGATTTCTCATGGTTTCTGGCCTCTTCTCAAATGTCATCTTCTCAGAGTGGTTTCCCCTGAACATCCTACATACAGTATAGGTCACTCTCTCCTCTTCCCATTTTTGCTTTATTATTTTTTCATGGCATTTGTTACTCCCTGTCATGTTATATGTTAATCTGCCTGTTTATCTGTGTGTGTCTGTCTCCACCTCCCGTTTGTCTTTTCCTTTGTTAAAATTGGAGACTCGAAACCTACAGACTTGACATATAGAAGATACTCAATAAATATTGTTGAATGGACAAACAGGAATGTGGGTATTTTATATTTACTAGTTGAGATAGTTGTTAGTAATGAGAAAGGATCCTTTAGCTCAAGTATCTTCTGAAAAAGAAAAGATAGTCATATGGCTTCTCAGTCTGAAACAGGATTACATAT
This sequence comes from Bubalus kerabau, assembly GCF_029407905.1. Taxonomy (NCBI): domain Eukaryota; kingdom Metazoa; phylum Chordata; class Mammalia; order Artiodactyla; family Bovidae; genus Bubalus; species Bubalus kerabau. Next base: position 226,293,104 of record NC_073624.1, read on the forward strand.
TTTTTGTCCATTTTTAAGACTTTTTATACAAAATTAATATAGAATTATTTCAGTACAGATGAGTATTTTCTAAATATATTAATAAATATTGCTTAGTTTTAACTAAAGATACTCATGATATGTGTATCTTTTAAATTACAAAAGTAATACATGTTTTAAAAAGTGCTTTAGAAATACAGAGGCATGTAAAAACAGTCTTCTGATCATAAAGTCTTTCGAATGGTCTGATTAATTTGTCTTAAAGTTATGTGTAAGAAGAGCTTACCATTTTATAATCATGGAAATGCTTACTGCACAAATTAATAACCTAAAAAGTTTATGAAAAGATGCTTTTCTGAAGAAAAAATTTGACATTTTAGAAATAGTTACTTGTATAAAATGTCTAACAGTTGCTGTGTAAGCAGAATCTGTATTATACTTTTAATATCCTCTTTAGCTCTTCCTGAGGGGTAGGACCCTTGGAAGTGACTTAAATTTGGTTTAAATAACATAATATAAATATCTTGACATTTAATTTTTAATAACTTCCTCTGGTTCTCTCCATTAAAGAGTCTGAAAAAGTTACAAAATAGAGCAGCCTTTTTCATGTTTTACTTAAAACACAAAATGATATTTTCATACCACTCTCATGTCAAAATTTATTTTTCAACTAATTTAAAAATAAATATTTGAGTACGCAATTTAGTTAATCTAACAATATAAAGGTATATCATGAAAGTCTCTCTCACCTCATCTGATCCCTTCCCACCCCTAGTACATTACCTTGTCATTTTTGTGTCCTTTCAGAGTTTTCTTTAATGCAAATATATATGGATACAATATTTAATTTTATATCTTGGAGTGTTGATATTATCAGTACTTATTCTTTTTATAGCCGCTGTGTGTTATTGTTTGATTGTCATATGATTTAGTCTCTTATTCATGGAAATTTGGGTTGTAGCCAATCTTTTACATACGCAAACAGGCAATCTTGCATATAAATCATTTTGTACATGTGCAAGTATCTTTAAAGGGTTTTAAACCCCAGAAATGGTTTCTCCCCCATAAGGGTTAGACTCATTTTTAGTTCCACCAGCTTTGAATGAGATGTCCCACTTTCCTCAATTTTACCAATAGAGTGTGTTGTCAAACGTTTGGTTACCTACTAGTCATTCCTCATTTCCCTTTGTGTAACACTTACATATTATATTTTCTCCTTAGAAACTTCAGGTTTTGTGGATAAGCTATTTGAAAGTCTCTATACTAAGAACTACCTTCCTCCTTTGGAACCAGTTAAGCCTGAGCCAAAACCACCAGTCCAAGAAAAAGAAGAAATTAAAGAAGAGGTGATGTAAAGTTTTCTTTTGCTTGCAGGGACTTCTTAGCTCTTATTACCAGTATCATCCTCAGTTGGTAGTTGACCTCTGTAAAAGTTATTCTCTTTTAATTGGACATAGAGAACAGACTGATGGGTTGCACAGGGGGAGAGGACTGGGGAAGGGGTGGAGTGGGAGTTTGAGATTAGCAGATGTAAACTTTTATATACAGAATGGATAAACAACATAGTCCTACTGTACAGCACAGGGAACTCTTTTCAATATCCTGTGATAATAAACCATAATGGAAAAGAATATAAAGTGTGTGTGTGTGTGTGTGTGTGTATGTAAATGAATCACTTTGCTGTACAGCAGTAATTAGCACAACATAGTAAATCAATTACACATCAGTTAAAAAAAAAGAATGGGCTCCCAGTATGTTTTTTCAGGTAATGGAAATACGAAGAAACTTTTCTTCTATATTGAATAATTTATAATTTTTGGTTTAAGTTATAGGTTAGGGAATTCTGGTGGTCCTTGTTAGTATAGTGGTGAGTATCCCCACCTGTCATGGGGGGCCTGGGGTTTATTTCCCTAATGGGAAGGCAACATGCCCTTGGGCTTCCCTGATGGCTCAGATAGTAAAGAATCTGCCTGCAATGTAGGAGACCCAGGTTTGATCTCTGGGTTGGAAAGATTCCCTTGAGAAGAGAATGGCAACCCACTCCAATATGCTTACCTGGAGAATTCCATGGATAGAGGAGCCTGGTGTGTTAAAGTCCATGGGGTCGCAAAGAGTCGGTCAGGACTGAGCGACTAATGCTTTCACTTTAGGGCTTCTCCAATGGCTCAGTGGGTAAAAAACCTGCCTACAATGCAGGAAACATGGAAGAAGATGCAGGTTCGATCCCTGGGTTGGGAAGAATCCCCTGGAGAAGGAAATTGCACCCCACTCCAGTATTCTTGCCTGGAAAATCCCATGGATAGAGGAGCCTGGTGGGCTCCAGACCAGGCTACAGTCCATGGGGTCGCAAAGAGTTGGACATGACTGAGCAGCTAAGCATGCAGCATGCAGCACTTAAGACTCTGTGCTTTCATTGCTGAGGGCATTGGTTTAATCCCTGGTCAGCGGAATTTTTTTTTAAAAGGTATAGGTTACATCTTTGTATAATAAGTTAAAATTTTTGCAACATGTGTCCTTTTTTAGAGTCACTGAAGGTCAGTGGATTCAAAGTGTCTGTTTGAAAGATAGCTCCTTTGAGTGAGGAAAATTACATTATCTTGAGTTTTGAAAGACCAGTTAAAGAAAAAAAACCAAATTGTTACACTATTTCATTTTGTATCTTTGCAGTGAATCCTAATTTTGAAAATTACGGAAAATGGATTTCAGCTTCTATGTATACTACCCCGAATGTCTGGCATTTTTTCCATTTTCTTAGCTTTTATATATAACTTAATTGTTATTACTGACAAATAATAGCTTGTAGAATAGTGTGTAAATATAATAGTTTATAGTAATTGTTAGATAACATTGAAGGGAGGAAGTTGTCTTTTTTGTACCTTCAGCCACTTGCCATCCTCATAAATATTTAGTAGGTATCTCTAAAAGGTTATATTTTTAAAGCCTCCAAATATTCTTGTATATAAAAGTAACAAAAACTCCTTAATATCAGATACCCAGTGTTTAAATGGCTTATTGTTCATAAATGTCCATTTTTGTCCCCATTTGTTTGAGTCAAGATCTAAATAATCAAGTTGGCTGAAGTGTCATTTTTTTTTTTAATTCCTTCTACATATTCCCTCTCACTTCCCTCACCCCAAGGTTACTGCTACTCTTATTTCTAATATAGTGTGAAGAAGTGAAGTCGCTCAGGCGTGTCTGACTCTTTGCGACCCCATGGACTGTAGCCCACCAGGCTCCTTGGTCCATGGGATTTTCCAGGCATGAATACTGGAGTGGGTTGCCATTTCCTTCTCTAGGGGATCTTCCCGATTTAGGGATCGAACCCAGGTCTCCTGCATTGTAGGCAGACACTTTGCTGTCTGAGCTACCAGGGATACAGTGTATTCTTGGTTTTTTCAGTTTATGTAATAAGAATCATACAGACTTTTTTAAAAATCTGTACAAATCAAGCATTTTATTTATATAGCAAGAAAGCACTCATTTATTCTCAACTTAAATATATTTGAGATTAAAAATCATGTTTGACAGTGTACTGCAGGATGCTGAATAAGACTTCACTCATATTGCTTTGGATTTCTTGATCTTTGTATATTTTCCATACCCATGGGAATAATTAATTTAACTTTCTTAACATATTGGATTCTCCCTGGATGTAAAAGTCTTACATTCTTTTGTCTAACTTCCTTAGCTTATTTTTACATGAGATTCATTCGTATTGTGCATGCCCTTTTAACTTTTTTAAACAGCTTATTGGTATGTAATTCACCAACTTTACAATTCATCTATGTAAAATATACAAATGTGATAATTTTCATTGTATCCAGAATTGTATAACCATCTCCATAATCCATTTTACAACATTTTCAGCATCTAAAAAAGAAACTTCATGCTCATTAAGCCATTACTTCCAGGTCTTCCAGTCCTAGTCCCCACCCCAGGCAATATACTAAACTATTTTCAGTCTCATTAAATTTGCTTATTCTGGACATTTCATATAAATGGAAGTACGTGGTATGTAATCTTCTGTGGCTGGCTTCTTCTGCTTAGCATAACACTTAAAAGGTTCCTCCACATTGTAACATGTATCAGGACCTTTTTTATTTTTCATGGCTGGATAATATTCCATTTTATGAATATATCACATTTTCTTTATCCAGTCATCAGTTGATGGATATTTGTATTAATAGGCAAATAGTTAATACTTTTTATCTATCATAAATAATACTGCTATGAACATTCATGCACAGGTTTTTGTTTGGCTTTGTGTTTTTATTATTTTGGGTCCTTTAACTTTGAAAGAATAGGTTTTCCCATTAGAAAAACTAATTAGTAGTTTAGAAAATTACTTCCCTAAAATTAGGAACATTCAAAGAGGAAATTAATAGATGTCCATTAAAAAAAACTTTAGAGAATATACAAAAGCAAAAAGAAGGATAAAGTTCTCCAAGTTGATATCTTTTAAGTCTCTTTATATCTTTTAACCCCCTGCTTCCTACTTACCGATATAACTCTCTTCTTTTCATCACCCCCTTTTTTCCCTTAAATTTTATTTTGTTGAAGAAACTGAGTCAGTTTCTTCATGACTGAAGAAACTCAGTCATTTGCTGAGCAAGTCATTTTTGCTCAGCAAAAAACTGAGTCATTTGTTCCAGACACTGGAGTTTTTGACTCTGGATTTTGCTGATTGCATCCTCTGTATTTCCTGTGAATTGGTAGAGAAAATGATTTTTAAATATAGTTTAATAATTGTAGAATGTTTTTGTCGGCAACATATGGTGGTCATATTGTGGCTGCCATTTTATGTTGCCTGGATTTTACTAAATTGTTATCTTCTGTTCCATTCACTCATTTCCTGATTTGTGTATTTTTAAACAAGCCTCTCATTAGATGGGCATTTGTTTAGCTCTTCCAAATGTCTTCATTTGTCTTAATTTCCCTCTAGTAAAGGCCATATATTTATTTTTTTATTTATTTATTTTTGGCTGTGCTGGGTCTCCGTTGATCATGTAAGCTTTGTCCAGTTGCAGGGGCTACTCTCTAGTTGTGGTATGCGGGTGTCTCATTGAGATGGCTTTTCTTGTTGTGGAACACAGGCTCTAGGTACCTGGGCTCAGTGGTTGTAGTGCATGGGCTTAGTTGCCCTGAGGCATGTGCGATCTTCCCAGACTAGAGACTGAACCCATGTCCCCTGCATTGGCAGGTGGATTCTTTACTACTGGACCACCAGGGACGTCCCATGTATGTGTTTTGAGATTAACTTGTGTTTAAAAACTTTTAATAGAATCACTAGTTCTGTATTTCTGGTCAATCTTGACTTTAAGTTTTAAAAGAAGCCTTAACATTTCCAATAATTCTGATAACCATTTTTCCATAATTCACATGAAATACTTAGTTTTATAGCAGTGGTTAACTTAACCATTTGTTCCTTAAACTTTGTGAAATAAATCTAAAGTTCTCCTCAAATGAATTATATTGTGACTATATTTTATAATTAGGAAAACACACAAACCATTTTACTATATGATACTTAGAAGTAGAGATTTGTTATTTTTACTGTTATATTTTAAAGAATGAATTTGTTTTCCTCCTACACTGCTATTAGGGTGATATTTAAAATTTAACATATTGCTGTTAAAGTAATTTCAACATCTTTTTTTACTTCTTCCTGTTGACCAACTTTGGGGGATGTGATTTGATTTTAGTATTTAAGTATATTTATGCCCTCTCTTGTGGCCAGAAAGATTTATCAGGTGGATGTATTTTATAATTGATGGAAGAACTGTTCTTGTTTCTAATGAATATTTTCTTGTAGGTATTTCAGGAGCCAGCAGAGGAAGAACGAGATGGCAGAAAAAAGAAATACCCTAGTCCCCAGAAGACTCGTTCAGAATCTAGTGAACGAAGGTTTGTGTTTATCTTTAATTAGGAAAACATTGATAACTCACTTTTCAGTTACCTTATAAGGACATTAGCAGGATTTTTGACATATGCTCTACTCCTCTCATTGTAAAATGATTAAAGAAGTAATTTTTTTTTCCATTCCCTGTGTTTTTTGTCTTTGTCATACTTTCTCTTCCTTTTATAAACAATAATCATTATGTGCTTTCCCCAGGAGCTCAGAGATGGGAGCAGTCTCCTTAGAGAATATTAATGAAATGTTCCATTTGGTTAGGGGTGCTCAGTATTAAAATTGTCCATAGCATTTTATATTACAAGTAGTGTAGTTTATATGTTGATTCATCAGCCTACCATCAAAAAATTAGTTTTTGTTTAGGAACTCTTTGTTTTGAACTTTTGTCTTTTCTAGTTTTAAACATGTTTTTCCTTTTACCCCTCCCCATGCTTTGGATTCACCTCTTTTTTTCATTTCTCCCCACCCAGTATACTTGAAGGGAATGTTTTTTCTTTTTATGTAATGGATTAGAGGAATTACGCAGTGGTTTTACGGCTCTCTGGAAAAGCTTAGAAGTTATGAATTTTGATGAATCACAGAGGATAATTCATATTCCAGATTTGTTTTCTGTCCTGGTTTCTGTAGTGTACCTATGGCTTTCATATCTGTATATTACAGGACACGGGAGAAGAAAAGAGAAGATGGCAAGTGGAGAGACTACGACCGGTACTATGAACGGAATGAACTGTACCGTGAGAAGTATGACTGGAGAAGAGGCAGGAGTAAGAGCCGGAGTAAGAGCCGAGGCCTGAGTCGAAGTCGGAGTCGAAGCCGGGGGCGCAGCAAAGACCGGGATCCAAATAGGAGTGTTGGTGAGTCCAAGTGGCTTCCCCCTAAAACTCCATAGTTGCTTGTCTTCTTGTATCACAGGGGTGTCAGAATCACTTTGATGAAAACATTGAAGGCAACAGGAGAAGGAGGCGGCAGAGGATGAAATGGTTAGATAGCATCACTGACTCGATGGATATGAATCTAAGCAAACTGTGGGATATAGTGAAGGACAGGCAAGCCTGGCGTGCTGCAGTCAGTCCGTGGGATCGCAAAGAGTCAGACATGACTTAGGGACTGAACACCAACAAGCAACCTTTAATACGTCTGAGCAATGTAAAATCTGGAATTGTGTCACAAAAACTTGATTTTTGTTACAAAGTCAGGGCTGTATTCTCAGGGTGGAGTCAAAGGAGTTTGTCTAAAAAGAAGCCATTTGTTCATGTATCATAGGACATGTCTAAATTTAAGTCATTTTGTATAATTGAAACATGTGTCCTTTAACCAACAAAACTATTACTGGTGGGAGAGGGTTGTCTCTTTCCGTACCCACACCCCCACCCCCTGCCTGAAAATAATTGATTTGCTTTAAGGTTGGCTGGAGTATTTAAAAAGAAAAAAATTGTGGTAGATCAGTTTGAAAGTCAATTCTTAGCATTCTTACTAAGTCAGTAGAGAAACTGATCTTTCTTCATTATGTATTGATGTTGATATATCAACATTGTTGTTATAAAAGAGGATTTTATACAAGTTACTTGGTCAAGATCCATCACATTGTTGATGTTCCTGGTTTTAGACTATAGTAATAATGAGAGCACTTTAAAATATGGACAGCTCAGTAAATTTACTTCAGTATTCTCATCTTGCCTTTTCTGTGAGAAAATAAATACAGTTTAACAACATAGAAGTCTGGTCTTATTTGTTTCTTGTCTTTATTTTGTCTCCAAAGCAGAACATAGAGAAAGATCAAAGTTTAAGAGTGAAAGGAATGACTTGGAGAGCTCCTATGTGCCTGTGTCTGCACCAGCTCCGAACTCTTCTGAGCAGTATTCCTCGGGGGCACAGTCTATTCCCAGCACTGTTACTGTGATCGCACCTGCGCACCACTCTGAAAACACAACGGAGAGTTGGTCTAATTACTATAATAATCATAGCTCTTCCAATTCTTTTGGTCGAAACCCACCACCAAAGAGGCGATGCAGAGATTATGATGGTAAAAATTCTCTTTTATATTGTACCCCAGAATACTAGTAAAGTAAATGTTGCTAGTAGTACATACCATTTCATTACAGTCTGGATGTTATTAAAAGGGATGAGTGAGGAGGAGAATCTCTTTGGCATATGCTTCTTTACTTGTTGGATGTAATAGTTTGGCTCTTGTTAACACAGTGTTCAGATTTGACCCTTTAATTTATGTTTTGTTTTCCTCTTTACTTCTGACACTGTAATTAAACTGCAGAATTTGGTAGACACTAGGAATGGTCATTTTTTTGTGTGCTGTTTGACCCTGGGGATTTGTTAATCATGTATAACCTACTTACAGTTTTAACTTGCCAACTTTCCATTTGAATGAATGTTCGGTGTTAATGAAATCGGTGTTAATGCGTGCGTTTATTTTAGATTTTTATTATGGGAATATTTTAAATATTTACAAAAATTCACAAGGTAATATAATTAATCCTAGTGTATCTGTGACATCATATCAACAGTTGTCAACTCATAGGCAGTCTTGTTTTCATGTATACTTTCACAGCTCCCAGGCTATTTATAGCAAATGACTAGACATAATAACATTTTCCTTTAAATATAGAATGTATATATTTTTGCTTTTTATTTAAGTAGAGAATAGAATCACGTGATTCAGGCATTAACTCACCCTCACCCTGGTCTCTCAGCCCCAAAGATCTTCTCAAAGCCAATTTTATGCTGTCAGTTTCTTGTGTATCTTTCCACTTAATCTATGCATGTGTACATAAAAACATATTCTCCCCCACTCTCTTTTTAACATAAATGTTATTGTACTTTATACTATTTATACTTCATTCATACTATGCATTTTGTTTTTCTTTCACTTAACATTATTTCCTGGCAGTCATCCTATTTAAATATAGTAACTATAAAGAGCTTCTTCAGTATTTTTTTTTTTAATACTTCTTTGTATGCTCTATGTACAAAAATGTGTTTAAACTTACGACACTTTTGGGATGTTTCAGATATTTTGCTGTTACAATTCTGACCTGGAACATAATACTCAGTTGAATAATTTAAAGTTTCAACTTATAGCAAAAATGGTTGCTTTAGAATAATATCATGAAAGTAGATAGTTGAAAGTAGGTCATCTAATTCACATTCCTTATCCTCTCTACCTTTGTTAAGTTATTTAAAATATCTGAATTTTTATTATGAAAACTCAATAGCAAATGGGTTAATCTGATAGTGGTTGGTAGCCTGCTTTTGACCTGATTATTTGCTGTCTCAGTAAAGCATAGTGCCACAGTATAGCAAGTAGAGAGTACACCTGTTCCTACCTCAGGAATATGCAATGGTAACAGAATAACACTAAGAAGCCTTTAAATTCCTTGCACAAAAAGCACTCCATAAATCAGATTGGTGGATGTTTCAGGGAATTGTTTGTTTGCTGAACTCTGTGTAGATCATAGTGAAATTTATCTTTAATTCTTACAGAAAGAGGATTCTGTGTACTTGGTGACCTTTGTCAGTTTGATCATGGAAATGATCCCTTGGTTGTTGATGAAGTTGCTCTACCAAGCATGATTCCTTTCCCTCCACCTCCTCCTGGGCTTCCTCCTCCACCACCTCCTGGAATGTTAATGCCTCCAATGCCAGGCCCTGGCCCAGGCCCTGGTCCAGGCCCGGGCCCAGGCCCAGGCCCAGGCCCTGGCCACAGCATGAGACTTCCTGTTCCCCAAGGACATGGCCAGCCTCCACCTTCTGTTGTGCTTCCCATACCACGTAAGTATATGTATAGTTTCTTTAGTGAAGAATATTTAGAGGAATCCATCCCTTTTATGTAACTTGATACTAGATTTTAAGAATTTGAAAAATAAATTATTAATAGAATTTGGAATATATTTCCATAATTAAGATGTTCTTCCCTTTTTTCTACCTAGTGTCATATTGCATTATTTATAGTACCTCCAAGTGTAAATTTTATTAGTAGTGCCCTAACCTATATTGACCTGGAGTCAAAATCTTGCTCGTTGATAGAAAGCCAGCATTTTGAAGAGGTCAGAAAAATAAGACTATGCCAGTAGTTTAGTGAAAGTTCCATCTTTAAAGGGGAGAAGGAAATGGCAACCCACTCCAGTATTCTTGCCTAGAGAATCCTGTGGACAGAGGAGCCAGGAGGGCTGCTGTCCTTAGGGTCACACAGAGTCAGACACGACTGAAGCCACTTAGCAGCAGCATCTTTAAAGTAAATCTCTTAGAGAATATTGAAATACTCTTTAAAACATTTTATTATGGGACTTTTCTTGGTTTTCTTCTTCCAGTTATATTAATCTATATACATACAGCACTGTATAGTTTAAGGTGTACAGCATACTGATTTGATTTGTATACATCATGAAGTGATTATCACGGTAAGTTTAGTGATCATCCATCATCTCATATAGGTATTAAAGAAATAGTAAAAAATTTTAGTTTTCTTATGATGAGAACTCTTAGGATTTACTCTGTTAACAACTTTCATATACAACATTGAGCAGTGTTAATTATATTTATCATGTTGTGCATTATATCCCTAGTACTTATTTATCTTATAATTGGAAGTTTGTGTCTTTTGACTGCCTTCATCCAATTTCTCTTCCCCTTTATGGAAATTTTTGAATACACACAGATGTAGAGTAATAATATACCATGTTTCATCATCTAAATTCAATGGTTAATATTCAGTTGTTTTTGTCTCATTTATTCTTCTTGCCTGCCCCACACAATTTTTTTTACTTTATTTCCCTGAAGTATTTTTCAGATATCAGAACATTTCACCAGTATGTACTTGGGTATGAATCTCTTTACTGATAAAAGACTTCAAAAAAAAAGGGGGTCAATATGCTGTTATCAAATTCACCAAAATTAGGAGAAATGTTTAAAAATGATCATTTCAAAAAAAACAGTTGCTAGTTGAGCTAAAACAGAAATAAGACTGAATTTTTAAAATATAACTGAGAAAATTCTGGAGCAGTCATTTTACGTGTGTCGGTTCAGTTCAGTCGCTCAGTCGTGTCCAACTCTGTGACCCCGTGGACTGCAGTACACCAGGCTTCCCTGTCCATCACCAACTCCGGAGTTTACTCAGACTCATGTCCATCGAGTCCATGATGCCATCCAACCATCTCATCCTCTGTCGTCCCCTTCTCCTCCCTTCTTCAATCTTTCCCAGCATCAGGGTCTTTTCACATGAGTCAGTTCTTTGCATCAGGTGGCCAAAGTATTGGAGTTTCAGCTTCAACATCTGTCCTTCCAATGAACACCCAGGACTGATCTTTAGGATGGCTGGTTGGATCTCCTTGCAGTCCAAGGGACTCTCAAGAGTCTTTTCCAACTCCACAGTTCAAAAGCATCAATTCTTCGGTGCTCAGCTTTCTTTATAGTCCAACTCTCACATCCATACATGACTACTGAAAAAACCATAGCTTTGATTAGACAGACCTTTGTTGGCAAAGTGATGTCTCTGCTTTTTAATATGCTGTCTACGTTGGTCATAACTTTCCTTCCAAGGAGCAAGTGTCTTTTAATTTCATGGCTGCAGTCACCATCTGCAGTGATTTTGGAGCCCAAAAATAGTCTGTCATTGTTTTCACTGTTTCCCCATCTATTTGCCATGAAGTGATTGGACGAGATCCCATGATCTTAGTTTTCTCAATGTTGAGCTTTAAACCAACTTTTTCACTCTCCTCTTTCACTTTCATCAAGAGGCTCTTTAGTTCTTCTTGGCTTTCTGTCATAAGGCTGGTGTCATCTGCATATCTGAGGTTATTGATATTTCTCCCGGCAATCTTGATTCCAGCTTTTGCTTCCTCCAGCCCAGCGTTTCTCATGATGTACTCAGCATATAAGTTAAATAATCAGGGTGACCGTATACAGCCTTGATGTGCTCCTTTTTCTATTTGGAACCAGTCTCTTTTTCCATGTCCAGTTCAAACTGTTGCTTCCTGACCTGCATACAGATTTCTCAGGAGGAGTGTAAGGTGGTCTGGTATTCCCATCTCTTTAAGAATTTCCCACAGTTTGTGGTGATCCACATACTCAAAGGCTTTGGCATAGTCAATAAAGCAGAAATAGATGTTTTTCTGGAACTCTTTTGCTTTTTCGATAATCCAGTGGAAGTTGGCAATTTGATCTCTGGTTCCTCTGCCTTTTCTAAAATCAGCTTGAACATCTGGAAGTTCACGGTTCACGTACTGTTGAAGCTTGGCTTGGAGAATTTTGAGCATTACTTTACTAGCGTATGAGATGAGTGCAATTGTGCGGTAGTTTGAGCTTTCTTTGGCATTGCCTTTCTTTGGGATTGGCATGAAAACTGACCTTTTCCAGTCCTGTGGCCACTGTTGAGTTTTTCAAATTTGCTGGCATGTTGAGTGAGGTACTTTCACAGCATCATCTTTCAGGATTTGAAATAGCTCAACTGGAATTCCATCACCTCCACTAGCTTTGTTTGTAGTGGTGCTTCCTAAGGCCCACTTGACTTCGCATTCCAGCATGTCTGTCTCTAGGTGAGTGATCATACCATCGTGATTATCTGGATCATGAAGATCTTTTTTTTACATGTCTACAGAGGTATAAGAAAAACCTACCTGAAGACGTTTAATGTTTTAAGAGTTGGCAAATTATTTGAAAAAAATGGTTACCATTCAGTTTATTTAAGTGGTACTTTTTCAATTCTTTTTAAAATTTTTAATTTTCAAAATTATTATAGGCTCACTGGAAGTTGCAAAAATAGTCTAATATGATACCATGTACCCATTGCATAGCTTTCCTGCAGTAACATTCTTTGTAGAACACATTTCATTAAAATTGATAAAGGTTTGTATACATTTAACGCATAGATTTGGTCAACAGCAATATGGTTCTTTTAACAGTGGGTTGTGAGTATTTAATATTGTCACATAAATCGTATAATTGTAAAGCTCAGGTTGAGATTTAATTTCTCAGATAAAAAGGCATCTTTGATGTACAGAAATTCTCACAATAAAAGATCCTACGTCATTTGGGGGAACATATCTGTGTAAAAGTGAAATCTAAGAGTGTTGTTTCCCCCTGAACACTTTGCCAAGAAAAATTTCAAGGAAACAAAAAACATCTAGCTTCTACAATTAGCACTTTACTATCCCCTAAAGAAGGGAATGGCTACCTACTCCAGTATTCTTGACTGAAGAATTCCATAGACAGAGATGCCTGCTGAGCTACAGTGCATGGGGTCACCAAGAGTCAGACATGACTGAGTGATTCACACTTTCTTTTTCATGTTGTGTCATCATATATCTTTCCATCTCTCCATTTTTAGTTTTAATGCATTTCACAGTACATTCTAGACATAGATACACTCAAACATGTTTATCATTAATTTAAGAGTTTTATAGAACTTTATTATCATCCCAGAAAGTTTGTTCAAATCTCTTGGCCATTTTCTACTCCCAGCCTCCTGATGCAACCAGTTCTGCCCTTTTTCCACCCTAGATTAGTCTATTACAGAACTAAAATGTCATTTAAATTAATAATGCTCTGAGTGCTCAAGCCTGCTCATATCAAATTTCTTTATTCTGTTCTAAACCAAAGTAGGTATTTTATATGTGAATATCCTTATTGTACTTGGTGTAGTGAGTGTTTTTATTACGTAGCAAACATTACTGCTCTAGCTCTCACTTTTTGTTGTCTGTAGGACCACCCATAACACAGTCAAGCTTGATCAACAACCGTGACCAGCCTGGGACAAGTGCAGTGCCCAATCTTGCACCAGTAGGAGCAAGACTACCTCCTCCTTTACCCCAGAACCTCCTTTATACAGTGTCAGAACGTAAGTACACATTTGATTTATTGCCTGGAGAATCCCAGGGACAGGGGAGCTGCCGTCTATGGGGTCGCAAAGAGTCGGACATGACTAAAGCGACTTAGCAGCAGCAGGGCATAGAAAAGCCAGACGTTTTCTCAGAACACTTAAAAAATTACAGTTAATTTCTATTTTAAGGACTATCTATACAAAATTATGTTTACAGGGCAGTTCACTGTGTGGTTATGTTCTGTAACTGTATTTTAATTTTGTGTGATGATGGCAGAGAAGGACAAGGCCTTCTGTATTGGAGAAGTCTGCTCTGCTATAGTGTAGCAACATTTTTCTGCTAAAGGAATTATATTTTGAAGCTTCTGTTCAAGAATTGTTCTTCTGATTGAATTTCCAAAGCCTAAGACTTACCTCCTAAGAGCATACAAAAGATCACATAAAATACACCTAATTATTTAACTTGTAATGCTGAAACGAGCATAGCATCATTTAAACTATAGTATTTAGTGGTTAGACTGTCTTGTAACATTGATGCTTAATAATATGTTTTTCTTGAATCCTATCTTTTATTTTTCATAGTTTTGGTTACTGTTGTTTTTAGTTTACAGAGGCTTAAAAGAAAAATTTATTTCTTCAGAAACCTAAAAATAAAGTAGTTGGTTGTTAAAACTGTCAGACTGTGAGAATTTCTTTACAGAGCTAGGTAACTTTATAGATAAATTCACCTGTTTTGTAACTGTGTTTATCATAAACATTTCTTCATCTCTTTCATGACCTAGGGAGGCAACTCAAGAAAGTAATTAAGCTTAGATTCTAATTCTGGTTCCATCATTTATGTCACTGTGACCTTAGGCAAGTCGCTTAACCTCTTTGAATCCTAATTTCCTCTTTTGTAAAAAACAGAAATAATGGTAACATTACTCACCTCATTAAGGTTATTTTGGGGAAACATGTTATATGTTAATACTTATAAAGCATCTAGAATAGTATCTGGCACCTTAAGCTATACATAAGGAATAGTTATTATAGTTTTGTAGTTATGATTGTCTCCATAAATTTCAGCCTCTCCGAAATCAAAACCTGTTATTTTCCTCTAAGTCTCTATTACCTCCACAATCCCTGTCTTTCTTTGCTAATGTAAATAACACCCACCTAATCACCTAGAATTGAAAACCCTATCATGACTGACTCATTGCTTTGCTTTTTTATTTCTAGTTAATTGAAAAATTCTTCCTCTTTTTCTTAGATGCATCTTTTTTTCTCTCTTCCTGCTATGGTTTCTGCCCTCATCCACACTTGAATCACTTCACGTTTTTGATGATTGCTGCAGTCTTTTTGACTCCAATATATTTTACTCCCACTTTCCCTCCACGTTCCACCATGTAATGCTGCTAAGCTAGTTGCCTGAGAGAACCAACCAGGACAGTCCTATGAGAATTCTTCAGTGCTGCTGTTTCCTCCTGTGTTCCGCTGTGCTTTCTCAGGACAGAAACCATATATGATAGTTAAATAACTAGCCATTTTGTTTTACTTTTAGTGTCTCACAGTCTTCTAATTACTATAGTATCTTGTTATAGTGCTTATTTTACTGCTCTCTTTTTTTAATTATGGGCAATTTCAGACATATATAAAAATAAAGAAGGTAGTATAAGAAACTCCCATGTTCCCATCACTCAGCTTCAACAGTTACCAATCTTGTTTCATCTTTCCCCTTCCTAAATCAGCTCTTAGCATTATTTCTTAGTGCTTTTGGACTTGTAAATATGAAAAATGGTTTATTTATCTGAAAGTCTTTTGCAGATAACACATTTTCATATTGTTAAATTTAGCATTTTGACTCATGATAAAAATTTAATTTTGTTTTTAATTTATAAAAATATGTGGCAATTATGATTTATTTTAATATTGTTAAATTTAATATTGTGATTCCATTTGGATTTTTCCTCCAACATTAGATTTTATTTTCTACTTCAGATAATTATGGGCAAATGTATATCTAATTTTGTGGCACAAAATCCAGCACTTTTTTTTTTTCAGCTTTTTAAAAAAAATTTCTGTTGGAGTATAGTTGATTAACAATGTAGTGTTCGTTTCAGATGTACAGCAAAGTGAATCAGTTACATTTATACATATATTCACTCTTTTTTTAGATCCTTTTCCTGTATAGGTCATTACAGAGAATTGACTAGAGTTCCTTGTGCTATATACTAGTTCCGTTATCTATTTTATATATAGTAGTGTGTATATGGCAATTCCAGTCTCCCAGTTTATCCTCCCTGTCCCACACTTCTCTTTTTCCCCCAGATAGTCATAGGTTTGTTTTCTATATCTGTGAGTGTTTGTTTTGTAGATAAGTTCATTTGTACCATTGTTTTAGATTCCACGTATAAGCGATAGCACATGATACTTGTCTTTCTCCATCTCAGTTACTTGACTTAGTATGACAAAAGCTCCCTTTTGGTTTTAATGAAAAAATATTATAAAAAAATTGTAGTTAAAAAAAAATTATTATTAATATTCACAGCATAGAAAATGTGTATAAGTGAAGAACAGCATATCATATGATAGTTGTGAAAATTTAATCAATAGGGACCCAAATAAACATAGAAAAATGAAATCTGGTATTTTAGAGGTAGGAATAGGGTCTGTTCAATGCCTGGTACTGGGAATATGAGTGATAGATGATTTTTCTCCTAAGAAGCTAAAAATCTAATAGTGGGAAAGAAATATGTCAAAAATTACAAACTCACAAAAAACCAATTACAGTGTATTTTGGTGTTAAAGCAACAGAGTGCCTCAGAAATACATATAACAAAAAAAAAAAAAAAGAAATACATATAACAAAGGAACTAATTCTGCCCGAAATAAAACCTTCATCTAGTCTAATTATCATTCAGTTTTGAACAGCACAATTGAATGTTAAAAGAAGAAAAAGAATTTCCCCACTGTAAAGCTGTGTAGGGTATATGGGGCTCCTGGCAATGCTATTTAAAACTTAATGGCAGGTATGGTTATAATTTAGAAAAAAATTATGAAATTTGGTTTTTGTTGAATTAAAATGTCACAGATACTCTGAAAAGGATTTAAATAATGAAATGCAGTTGGAAGTGTATGGAAAAACACCTATTAAAAACAACTATTTCCTTTGACATACTTAAGCATTTTTACCCAAATTCAGAGTTGCCAGTTCAGTGTATGGTTTTAGGGTTTGAGGTTTTGTTTTACTTTGTTTTCACAGGACAGAACCATTTTAAAGTATATTCCTTTAAATTTGACTTGTTTCTTTTGCTTCTTTGAAGAAGATGTAATAGAAATATTTTGTACCTGCTAAGCTCCGTGTATTGAGTGTCTGAAAGATTAGTAGTAAAATATAACAGCCTAAAGATTGATTCTTAGGTTGAAGGCAGTTGTCAGTCTAAAGGTGAATTTACATAAATTACTTTTATCTTTCAGAGAATATATATTTCCTATTAGCTGTGTACGATTATTAAAACATCATATTCTTAAACTTGAGATGCCTCATTTAATTCTGTGAAGTACATACCATTTTTCTGTGCACAGTCACAGATTTTGATGTCTAGAAAAGTCAGTCTATGGAGTCGTATATTGTCTAAAATTTCTCTCCCCTCGTGTGTTACTTGGATTTGTTTTGCATTAGTTGTCATATTGCCCATTTCAAATAATGTCTGATGAATATCAAATAAAGGTATTCATCCTAAGAAACACTTAAATGTCATTGGGATGCAGTTAGTAAATAAACTTTCATCCATTCTGTTAAGTATTGAGTTCCCACTATGTGCTAGGCACCATTTAGGCCCTGGAACTTTAAAAGGTATGCCAGGGACCTTGGATTCTAATAGAGAAGACACATAACAAATATGGCCAGTAATTGGAAGGTATAGCTTTCTATTTTCTTCTGATTGAGCTTTCAGTTTAAAACTCATCTTAAGACTTTTTTTTCCCTTGTGAATACGCTTGAAGACAAAGTCAGGAGAATTACAAAGAGTAGCTAAAATTTTAGTTTGAGTAAAGACTATCTTCAAAAGACTAGAGTTAACATTGTGTGTGTGTGTGTGTGTGTGTGTGTGTGTGTGTTAGTTGCTCAGTCATATCTGAGTCTAAAGAATGAAAATATTGCTATCAATCAGACATATAAGATACATGAATGACTTACAATAGGAGCATGAACTTAGGCGACTTGCATTGTGAAATTATTCAGTCACTCTACACTGATAAAAACTAAATTGAATCAGAATCTGAAAAAGAATATATGCACACACCTATATTTATGTTTAACTGACTCAAATTGTTGTACATCTGAAATTGGTACAGCAGTGTAAATCAAATATATTCCAATAAAAGTTTGAGAAAAAACTAAAGTGAATGAATCTAAATTGTGACTGGCTTATCTTCACCATCATTATAACCAACTTGATTTTTTTAAACTTTTTATTATGGAAAATTTCAAATATACCTAAGAGAGTAAACACTGTAGTAATCTTCATTACTCAGTTGCTGGTTTCAACATTTATCAATGTATTGATTAACCTTGCTTTATCTGTAACTCACTCCTGACTTGATTATTTAAAAACAAGTTCCAAACATACCATTTCATCTATAAATCTCTGAAAGATAAGGGATAAATACACACACACAATTACTATACCTTATCACAGTCCCAAAATATAACAGGTATTATTGTCAAGTATCTAATCAGTGCTCATATTTCCCAGTTGTATCATAGACATTCCTTTATATCTGGTTCATTTGAAGCTGAATCCAAGCAAGGTTACACATTACATTTAGTTGATGTTTCTTAAGCCTTTGAATCCATAACAATTTCTCCTACCTCTTTTTTCCCCCTTGACACTTACTTGTTGAAGGAGCAGATAATTTGTCCTAAAGAATTTTACCATAATCTAGACTTGGCGTATCTTGCATCTGCTGGTGACATTTAATGCATTCCTCTATCCCCTGTTTTTTCTGGAAATTGGAGATTTATCTAGATCTAGATTAATAGGGTCACATTTGGGGTTTTTTTCCTCCTTATTTTGCATGAATGTTGTACTGATGGGGTTTTATACTTCCTACTGCAGTATATACCTGGTGTACAATATCAAGTTGTCTCCTTTCTATGTTACAAATATTGATCACTGTGTACAGGTGTTTTCATCCTGATCCACCCTTTCAAAAAATTGCTCTTGGTTGTTTGTGATCCCTGCCCAGTTCTCTTTGCTTCATTGGGGGCTATAAAAGTGTGATACTCTAATTCTATGATTTCTTCTACATTTATTGGCTGACAGTCTACAAAGTAGAACTTGGCAGTGTTCACCATTTGGTTGACCTGAAATGTACTTTTTACAGGAATGACAGGATAAATGCTTCTGTCCTTTAATTTATCAGTTTTCAGAAAATGAGTTTGTTTCCAAGTATCTTCCAGAGGGACCACTGTACTTTTTCTAAGTATCATTATGAACTCATGGATTTCTAATGTTTGGTATATTTCACCCCATTGTGGCCTTTTTTGGTGTTCAGATTGGCTCTTATTTGACCATGGAAAGCCTCTTCATGTTGGCTTCTGCAGGTTGCTTTGTTGTATTTTTTACATGCTTGTGTTTGGTAGCCATCTTGCTTCTGGAGCATTACATGAAGGTGTACCAGACTCATCGTACAAATTTTCTATCCAGACCTAGAATCAACCTTTTATCTAAGGAACTCTTTATTTTTCACATAGTATTTAGAGACCTGAATAGATGTTAAAGAAAATCAGGCCTCATTTGAATAAACAGCCATCTTTCTGAAGTGTAGGAATGCGTGTTCTTTGTCATTCATTTTAAAAAGGCATTGTACAAACTAGCCTTTTAGTTTCTCATTTACTTTGAGATAGTTAATTAAATACACACGCTATATGAAATGCTTTATCATAAATTTAAGCTAGTCATATGAACTGAGATTGTACTTCCCATTTTTCTCTTTAGCATATGACTTCATTCTGCAAGGAATTCTCTGCAGTATATCATGCTTCAGCTATTTTCAGATCATTGAGGATATGTTAGATTGCTTTTGCAATGTAATGATTGATCTTTTTTCATGTAAATTTTGAAAAGATTGGTGCTAAGCACCCAATTATGTGGTCCCCTTATACAGTATGATTTGCCACCTTTTCTCCATGTATTGGAAAGTATAGCATATCCATTTCTTCTCTACATTTACTGTGAAATCAAGTGGTTGCTTTTGACTTGTCTTATTAAAGTGTATTAAAAGTCTTCTGGAATTTTACAACTTTATAACGATATTTCATCATATTAAAAAAATCTAAATTTACTTTGTCTTGTGTCACATAGTGAATGTCTGACTTCAGATACAAAATATTGAGTAAATCTTAAAAATAGGTCTCATATGGAGTAGTAAATGAAAAAGATACTATTAAATAACCAGCCAAAGAGAGGTTTTGCTCCTTGATACCTTGTCTTTTTTAATCTTGTTCTGTAAAATTTGGCTTCATTGTTTCTGCCATTTTTGCATCTATAAATTCTAAATGTGCTTTCTTTCCAAGAGTGATCTGTAATATCTGAGATACTTTATGTGTACAGAGGCTAGTCTGTTCCTGTGGGATTTTGTCCTCTTGTCTGTCTGTTGTCCACCTACTTACAGGATAGCAGATTTTCACCGTCTTTATGTTTTTCTTTTGAATGTTTCTTATTCTCCATGAGAGTATGCTTGTGGTGGGGTTTTTTTTTTTTTTAAATTCCTTTATTACATTTGTTTTTTCTGCTCCCAGATAGGGGAATAGTTTGTGCATACCTGAAATTATATGAATTTGGGAGGAGTGTTTTTATCTTTTTTAAATGGGTATGACAGCTTTCATAACCACATCTCCCTGTATATTAAACTCTACATGAATAATAGCTCAGGGCTCCTTTGTCAATAACTTGATATAGTTGATCAGTTTCTGGTAAGATCAGCATGTAGTTATTCCATTTAAGATGATAAAAAACGGACATTATGCAGTCACACTACCTAATTCTTACTCTTTCTTTATACCTCAGTGCATCCTACCCAGTTGCATGTCTGTTTCTTGAGTTAGAAGGAATATTAATAGCATCTTTCTCAAGTACTATTCCCATTGGTGTACTTTCTCTGTTCTTGGCTCAAGTCTCAGGAAGTAGATCATTACTTAGAGAAGCTTGTGACTCTCAATCCCAGCTGCCCTCCTATTCTTTCCTCTGTAGGACAGCCCATGTACTCTCGTGAACATGGTGCTGCTGCATCTGAGCGACTTCAGTTGGGGACACCGCCTCCTCTGTTGGCAGCTCGTTTGGTGCCACCTCGAAACCTCATGGGATCCTCCATTGGGTACCATACCTCAGTCTCCAGCCCCACCCCTCTGGTCCCAGGTAAGCTTTGCTACAGATGGCCATCCACCTCTGATGTTTTGTACCATAAACTGGCCAACCTAAGAGGTGACCTGGTATCCTGATCTGCTCTCACAGATTCCCATTAAATCTCCCAGGTGGTTTTGTTTTCTGTTTCTGTGTTCCTTTGGTTTATCCCTAGTGCCCCTAGATGATTAGGCCTCCTGTGTGTCTGTCATCTCCGGTGTCCTTTGTATTTACTTTCTGTGCCTCAGTAACTAAGGTCATGCAGTTCCTTGAACTAGTTTTTAATCCAGCAGATAGGAACAGTATCTACTTGAATGTTTTCTAATCAGTTATATGTTACAAGAAAAGCTAGGTTAATTTTTCTCTAAAACAAAACAAAAACATGTGGTTTTTTGCTGATCATGGTATGGAATGACTGTGTATAATGATTTATTGAAAACTCTTCCCTCCTATTGATATTTTTGAAGATATGTGGAGTGCTTTGAGGGTGTCTCATGAGGTTTTTAACATTTTTCACTTTGCCTTTAGATCTCAGTTCATCATAATTAACTAAAGGACCTTCAGTTTTCTTGGGGTTCTGTGTGGTCCCAGGAATTATTAAAACAAGGCTATTTGATTATATAGCTTCTTTAAAACTTTTTGCAGCCTTAATGTAGGAGATTTTTCTGTCAGGAGTACCAAATTGTATTAATCACTGGAAACTTTTTAATCATAATTTGCTGATCTTATACTCTGAATTACAG
The DNA here is from genome assembly GCF_029407905.1 of Bubalus kerabau. Classification (NCBI taxonomy): domain Eukaryota; kingdom Metazoa; phylum Chordata; class Mammalia; order Artiodactyla; family Bovidae; genus Bubalus; species Bubalus kerabau. The sequence continues at coordinate 226,314,950 of NC_073624.1, forward strand.
AACTGATTGGCTAGTAATAAAAATGTAAAAGGTACCTTGTCTTGTAGCTAAAACCTAATATGAGCCACAAAGGAATTTTTCCGTTAAGAAAAAAAAGAGATGCAAGGATTTATAAATGTATTTGAGAGAATCATTGTCTTCATTCCATCTTAACCTTTCTTTGATTCTGTGTAGGATGCAGAGGATGTTTTGGAGATGAACACTTTCAGAATGTTTTTTCAATGCTTATAAAATATTTATTTAGCATTAGAATTTTAAAAATTAAATTTTTAGTAATTTCCCTGGTGGTCCATTGGTTCAGACTACATGCTTCCACTGCAGGAGCTTGGGGTCCATCCCTGGTTTGGAAATTAGGATCCCACATGCTGTGCAGAGAGTGGCCAAAAAAAAAACAATTAAATATTCAGTTGTAGAGAAAATATAGAGAAGATGATAAAAATGTGTTGATGAGGCAGGTGGTAGTAAGATAATGATTACATTTGTAAATATAAAATTTAGCTTATTTAGCTGTTTGAAATACAACATTTAAAATATATTTTACATATGAAATTGACTCTTTTCTCTAGTTTAAAGTGCAAATAGCCAGGGACTTCCCCGGCTGTCCACTGGTTAAGATTTCTGCACTTCTTATGCAGTGGGTATGGGTTTGATCCCAGTTGGGGAACTAAGAGTCCACATGCTGTGTAGTGTGGCCAAAAAAAAATGCAGATAACCAAGGTAATAGATTTATTGTTTCTCTTCTAATTAAAAGAATGCCTAGAAAGTGGTGAGACATGAGTACAGAGGAAACTCAGTCATTGGTGTATGGTGTTTGTATATGTGAACATTTCTGTTAAAAATGTGCAGTGAAGTTTTAATTATGTGATTATTATAGAGGACAAAAATGACATTAGGTAAATGAATCCAGAAGCATCCATAATTCAGAATGGATTTGCATGTCTGTATTTTGTGACTGGATTTACTCTTAATTCAAAGAGAAATACATGTGGGTTGATATAATTTTATTTGTTGAAGAAAATTCATTTTTGTGGTTATTTTATAATAAATTGTTTACTCTTGATTTTTACGTGTTCTGTTTTGTTTTCCCTCAGATACCTATGAACCTGATGGTTATAATCCAGAAGCTCCTAGTATTACCAGTTCTGGTAGATCTCAATATAGACAGTTTTTTTCAAGAACGCAGACACAGCGCCCAAACCTGATTGGCCTAACATCTGGAGATATGGATGCAAATCCAAGAGGTGATACTGCCTTTAACTTTTTGTCATACTAAATGTCATTTGGGCATGGCATTTCTGACCTCACTGAGGTCTAAAAATTCTTTATCTCTGAAGGGTGTTAAGTAATGATCTCTCATAAATGTTTTTGAATATCTATATCCAAATGTTACTTTAAAGCTTTAAGCAGAATATATTTATTTTTAAGTAAAAATAATACTAATGTTGACTAATTGCTCTTTTTGTAGGACTTTAGGCTATTCTAGGCACTGTGCTGGATGTTAGATATAGAAAGAGGACATGATCCCTCTTCCTCCAGGAATAAAATCATTTAATGGCCTACTTTGTATTTTAAGAGCTATGCTTCATACTAATAACACAGAACTTAAAACACTGTCATAAAATTATTCTTTGACTATTGTTAGTGTTCATGATTATAACCGTATGTTAGGACCTTTATAAAGTATAGCCACAAATCTTAAAAGATTAAATGCAAGTATTGCTTTTAATATGGGTTAATATCTCCACTCAAAACAAATTTGGTTAAAGAGTTTGATGAGATTCCGGTTTCTTACTTATTATAGTCAGATTTCTGGTATTTAATTTCAATTTGAATGATTGGCCATGGGCCATCCTGATAATATTTTCCAGATTTAATTATCTGGTAGAGATTTTTCTGTTCTTACCTACTTATCCTGATTCTGTTTACTATTCTTTACTTCCATTAATAGTACTATTGCCACTACAGGTTAACTCTACAAGACTAAACCAAATGCTTTTTAATGCATTATTATCTCTCATATTTCTTACCACCAACTCTTAAATGAGGTACTATTAATATTTTTACTCTCTTTTTACAGTTAAAGACACTCAGGCCAACTAAGAGAGGCTAGATTAATTAGCTCATTAATCTAATTCCAAAGAATAGGCTCTTTCTTTCTGTGCTATAAGGCATATATTGTTACCAAATTAGTGGGAGGATCATGGTTTCAGCCCCACAGTTGTTATTCTTTGCTATTAATTTTACTTTTGGTGGAGTTGCTAAAAGTCATGAAGAATACTCAGAATGTAACATGTGTAGTTTTGCGTTTGTATTTGCTTTTTTTGTTCAGCATACCTCTTTCCACTGACAACCTGTTGTAAGGTCAGTGTGTTGATACAGTGTTGGGTTGGCGAAAGTTTGTATGGGATTTTCCATAATATCTTATGGAAAAACCCAAACGAACTTTATGACCAACCCAATATTTTATTAGTCCTAACTATTGTGAATGAAATGTGTTAATTTATAATATTAGCTTTGAATTTTCCTTTCAGCTTTTAAGTTTGAATAATTTTGAAGCTACAAATCAGAAGTGCGATAAGCACCTAGATACTTTGACTTAGATTCACCAGTTGTTAACGTTTTATCAGCTTTGGGCATGAATGCTCACTTGTGTGCACTCCTCTCTCCTTCCTCCCCTCTCCCTTTACATTTTTCTTCTTGAATCACTTGAAAGTAAATTTTGGAGATTAGTCTACATCTGAGAAAAAGACACAGTACTATATAATCACAATATTGCCACATATAAGAAAATCGTAATTTCATAGTAATATCCTATCCATGTGAACCTCTTATTGAATCATATAAGAAGATAAATATTCCACTCTGTTTATGGTCTAATAAATTTGATCACTTACCTAGAGCAGTAATTGTTTAGCTTTCTGTTGTAAAGTAAATAATTTGTAGAGTGGTACTTTGGCATCAGGTTAAGTATCTCATTCTCCAACACTGTTATACTGATTTTTTTTTCCCTTTCCATTTATGATCCTAGCTTGACTCAGTCATTAGAGTGGCTAGGACTTTTTAAACATATATATTGTATCTTTAAAAAAGGAGGAAAGGGAGGCAATTGATAATTTATTCTTACTGTTAAACATTTCTGAAAAGGAAGTGGTAGTATTAGGTACTATTCACAGTGATTTTTAACTTTTGGACTAAATATTTTAATCATTTGAAATTCCCCAAATATAATGCATTGCCAGTAATGTTAATTTTTGTTTTCAACAGCTGCCAACATTGTTATCCAGACTGAACCACCGGTTCCTGTTTCAATTAATAGTAACATAACCCGAGTAGTTCTTGAACCTGATAGCCGGAAAAGAGCTATGAGTGGTTTGGAAGGGCCACTCACAAAGAAACCTTGGTTGGGAAAGTAAGAGAATTTGCTTATTAGTAACATCTAATTGATGTTTTTGGCTTTTTGCTTGCATTAGTAAATTTGTAGAATTAAGAGTTGTCATTAATATTAATTTTCATTCTATGTGTATCAAAGCTAAGGTTCCCAGAGGCATCATTAGTATGTCTTATATATTAAAAAGTCAACAGAATATTGATAACAGATATTAATAATTTCTAGGCCTAGCCCAGTTTTATAATTATTGAGACATCAGTCTTTTTTTGCACCTGTTCTCTTTGTATGTAATAAGGATAATGTGAAAGTTACCTACTAATATCTGAAGGATGTTAAGTGCTTATAGAAGACAGTTGAATAAATATAAACTTATATTCTTTGCTGATTATCTCTTGCCTAGGGCATAATGTAGGAGATTATTAAGATCTATTAATATTCCTTTCAGACAAGGGAATAACAATCAGAGTAAACCAGGATTCTTGAGAAAGAATCAGTATACAAACACCAAATTAGAAGTCAAGAAAATCCCTCAGGAATTGAACAACATTACCAAGCTCAATGAACACTTCAGCAAATTTGGAACTATTGTTAATATCCAGGTAGGTGTGGCTATGTTGGTGACAGAATCCATATATATAATGTATTTTTTTAAGGATTTATTTCTTTTTGGCTGCACTGGGTCTTCATTGCTGTGTGGGGGCTTTCTCTTGTTGCTGTAGGTCTCTTTGTTGCGGTGTGCAGGTTTCTCATTGTGGTGGCTTCTCTTGTTGTGAAGCACAGGCTCTAGGTACATGGGCTTCAATAGTTGTGGCACCTGGGCTTAATAGTTATGGTGCATGGGGTTAGTTGCTCTGTGGCATATGGGATCTTACTGGACCAGGAATCAAACTTGTGTTACCTGCATTGACAGGCAGATTCTTAACCACTAGACCATAATGTATCTTTCGAAACAGCTCACTTTTGCTTAAACAAATCAGTGATTAGTTTGATCATCTCTGCTATGTGTTTTAAATCCCACCATGTATTTGTATGCCCAACTTTACGTTGAAATTGTGCTGAATTTGTCCTCTGAATTCATTTGGTTTCTTTCTGAAACTCTTCCTGAAAGACATTGGGCTGATTATTGTATCTTTGTTCATAGTTTTATGTCTGGACAAATGACTTTTTTTTACCTGCTTTAGTATTCTAACTAGGTAGTGAGATTTTTGGTGGTTTCTAAGATTGTATTTTTGTCTGCTGAACTGGCCTTTGTGAAATATTCATTGATTAAGCATGGTTCTAATTGTGAGAATTTTAGATACTAAAATTTAACATCAGGTAAATCATAGCTTTTATATTTTGCTATGTGCTTGCGAATTTTTTGAATTTATCAATTTGGTGGTTGAGTGTTTTGCTGTAATTGAGGGTAATAAATAGAAGATGTGTTTAAATTGGTATTTCAGTCAGTTTACTTAGTGTTGCCATCAAATCAAAATATAGTTTACCTATCTCTAACTACCTTTTTTCTCTTAAATTGTTCTAGGTCATTATTCTTTATGGCATTTAGAAAAAAATAGGTAGCTTAATGTAGATGAGTATATTAGTCTGCTTCGGTTGCTATAATAAATACCATAGCCTGGAACCCAAGATACTGGCCTATATGGATCTTGGCTTGCAGATGGCACCTTCTTGCTGTGTGCTTACGTGTTGGAAGGAGAGGGAGGGTAGGAGACAGAGAGATCTTTTCCTGTAAGTTCACTTGTCCTGTCTGATTAGGGTCCTGTCCCTTCGATATCATTTAACCTTGTTTACCTCCTAAAAGCCCTGTGTCCAGATGCAGTCACACTGGGGTTAGGGCTTCAATGTATGAGTTTAGTGAGGGCATAATTCAGTCCATAGCAGTAGGCCATAATTTATTCTCTGGGGAAATTTACTTTTTTTTTTTTTTTAATAGAAACAATGCTATGGTAAGGCTCTTTTTGGATAAACTTTTTTTTTTTTTTTATGACACATTGCTGAAATTAAGGAAATTTTAAAACTTTTTATTTGAACAGCCAAATTGATACTCCCAAATGCAATTTATGAGGCCTCATCAAAACTATAATACGGATCCATTAAAAATTTTTAGACCAGTTTCATAAGTGAAAAATCGTACTTGAATTTGCTTTGTTTTTATTCCTACGTAGACTCTAATTTATATACACCATTTGCAATACTTTTGCATTTACCTATCCACTGTCTTTGCTCATTTTTTTAAGTGAAGGCAGTGTAATAATGCTTTTCCAAACCTTTGCTTGTCATATATATTAAAATTACTTTTTCATTTTGTCATTTGTTTTGTTTTTGGCTTGTTTGGACTGACAGTGGTTTAAGATTTTATTTGGTCAAATCTGCTGTTTGTCTTTATGGTCCTGCATTTATAGATGTGTTGTAAAAAGGCTTTCCAGACCTTCAGAGTATACAGATGTTCATTTCTTCTCCCTGGGTTTTTGTGGGTTGTTTTGTTTGTTTATTGTAAAACATTTTCTGTCTCTGGAGTTTATTTGGATGTAAGATATCAGGAAGGAATTCTTATATCTTTTCGCAAGTGGTTATTTAACATCACTAGGATTATTTATTAAATAATCTAGTATTCGTTCATATATAATATTGAAATACATATGTTACCTTATAAGAGATAACTATCTTTATTTACATATACTTCACAATGGATTTCAGCAGGCTGTTTTCTGCTTTTGAATTCTTTATCAGTAATTTATTTATTTACTTGCCTATAATCACTCATTTCTGTGTTTTGTTGTTGCTATTGTTTTTTCTTACAGGTTGCTTTTAAGGGAGATCCAGAAGCAGCCCTCATCCAATATCTTACTAATGAAGAGGCCAGAAAAGCCATTTCTAGTACTGAAGCAGTTCTAAACAACCGGTTCATTCGAGTCCTGTGGCACAGGGAAAATAATGAGCAACCGGCACTACAGTCTCCAACACAGCTACTCCTGCAGCAACAACAAACACTGAGTCATCTGTCACAGCAGCACCATCACCTGCCACAGCACCTTCACCAGCAGCAGGTGCTGGTGGCCCAGTCTCCTCCCTCATCAGTACATGGAGGGATTCAGAAGGTAATCTGGGGTTCACAGGGAATTAAAGGTCCTTTAGGCCTATCCTCTAGATCATTGTTTCTCAATTTGTTGTCTTTGGTCTTCTACATCAGAGCCAGCCAGTTTGGTTTGTAGGCCAGCAGCATCTGATCTCCTAGGAGCTTATTAGACATGTAATTTTGGGCTTCACCTCAACTTACTGCATGGGTAGGGCTCAGTAATCTGTTTTAATAGGCTGTCCATATGATTTTTAGGTACCTTGAAGTTTGAGAAGCACTGTGCTAGAATCACATACCTGGGTGCACATTTTTGGGTCTTACCTTCTCAGATCTACAGAGTCAGTCTCTAGATACAAGGCCCATAAATCTTCATGTTTAAGAAATACTTTCTTTTCAACACTCAGTTACGATAACCATCCACCACTGAACAACCCTGAATCTAGAACAACTTCTTTGTTTTGTGTTAGAATCAATCACTCATACCCACCCTCTTGTCCTATTTTTTCTCATATAGAAATATTCTGTTTCTTTGAAAACTGAAATGGGAGCCCAGGAGACTGGGATTTTGTCTATTTTATTTGTTCTATCCCTGGTGCCTAAAACAAGGCCTGGCACATAGTGCTCTAAACATATTTGAATGAATAGATGAACGAAGGAAAGAGCAAATCACCCTGCAGTAGAACTATTCAGACATTGATGATATTGATAATCTCCTAGGCATTCTTTTGTTTAAATTAAATATACTCAGATAGAATAAGAAGCATGTTCCTTAACAGGACCTAGTATTAACTCCATTCACTATCCTGTTTATTTGCAGTTAAGTTTTCGTTTCTTTTGTCTCTGTCCCATTTCATGTTAGGTCCTGAAGGTAAAGGCTTTCCCTAGGTGTTGGCTAAATGGTGTATAAAAGTAATACAGTCACCTCTGTGATCCATTAGACCCCGTGCTGTTAATGCAGCCTGAGATTGATAGGGTGGTCCTGTCACAGTTACTCCTATTAAACTGTCAAAACCCATAAGTCTTTCAGCATTACATAATTGAAGGGATCATTGAAAAATTGCTAATTTTATTTGTGAGTACATACACATATATTTGCATTATGTTGTGATATATTTCAGACATCCAAAAGAGTATGGATAATAACAGTCATTTGTATGTCTCCCTCTTCACTTAAAAAAAAACCTTATAAATAATAGAAGCACTCTACCTTCACATTCCCGTGTCTTCCTCCCCAGGGTAATCAGTCCTAAATTTGTATCATTCCTAGGCATTTAAAAAACTTCTGCCACAAATGTATTTATTTTGTATATGCAGATGATGAGCAAACCGCAGACATCAGGGGCATATGTTCTTAATAAGGTTCCTGTGAAACATCGTCTTGGACATGCCAGTGGTAACCAGAGTGATGCAGCACACTTGTTGAATCAGTCAGGTGGTGCTGGAGATGACTGCCAGGTATATATTTCTGTGAACCTTTAAATATATTCAGAATTGGAGTTGTTCAGTGACACAAAGAAATTAACAAATTGTTTATCACCCAGATTTGTAATGTCTTCGTTCCTCAATCAAGATAGTTGTGACATCTAATTTTAAATTTGGCTGGTCAACTTCCCTAAATTTCAGTGATTCAGCCAGAAATTTGCTAGTTAAAATTTCTTTCCCTATTCAAAGCTAAGTGGGAATTTGAGAATTTTAGCCATTTATTAATAGATGTCTTTATTAATCCATTTCTTTAATCATTTGTCATGTTTAATTAACATCATGAAGGGGATTCAGTCATAATCAATTGAAAAGTCAAATTTTGAAATATGTTTTTAACTAGTTTCCTTTGCTTTTGAAAATATATCTATATGGCTACTCTCTAGAATGGTGATTGTTTTTTCCCAAGAGAGCTAGGAAAACTAAAAAAGAACAAGTGGGGATAGCTTTCCTAGATATTAAAAACACTGTGAAGTCTGTACAACCCAAACAATTTGATACTGGCACATGAGAGAGCACTAAAACAAAATCTGAGACTGAGATTTATATACTTAAGAATAGGGATATATAACCTCCAATTAAAATAAATAAATTTATATTTAAAAAAAAGAATAGGGATATATTATATGCTAACACATTATCTGAGATCAGCGGGGAATGTATGGGCTTTTGGTGAATGGTATTAGGATGACTGGATAGCCTGATTGGAAAAAAAAATTAGATCCATTTTTAAAATTACCTAATAAACCAGGGTAATTTCTACAAGGATCTGAAATTTATATGCTGACAGAGATGCTAAATGGTACAACCCCCTTGAAATTTGGCATTGTCTATATATTATGCTGTAAAATTATGTATGCATTTACTCTAAACCAGTAATCCTCCTCTAAGAATCTATGCCAAAGATGTACTTGTCAAACTATGGAAAGACGTACGAGCAAGACTAGGAAACATAGACTCTTTTCAATAGTGAGAGACTGCAAACAGTCCAAATATCAATCAGTAGGCAATAGGTTACTAAAAATGTAGTACATCCACCCAAACGCATATGTGTACTTTGCAGAGGAATGAGGAGTATCTTTATATATACCATGAGGTGATTATCAGGATACATTAAGTAAAAGAAATAAAATGGAACAAAAAATGTAGTCAGCCATTGTTAGAAAGTAGGGGCAGTGAACACATATAAGTATTTGTTTATAATAGAAAAAAGAACAAAAAGTAATCCATGTAATTTAAATCTTGGTGGTTACAGCAAGGATAGAGGAAACTAGACAACTTTAAAAACCTCCAGAACATCTCTCAATTCTGTCCACTAAAAAGGTCTGGAAACAATAACCCAGCCTGATGGTAATGACCCTGACACTCCTGTCCCCAGCATTGAAAGGAACCAGGGATCCTTGAAGAAATGTTTGTTCCCAAATCTGGGGCTGACAGTGTTCCAGATGAGCCCTAGAATATTTTGTCAAACCAGAAAGCAAAGAATTTGTCAAAGATCACTAGCATCCTTTTAGAGAGTGAAAAAGTGTCATTAAGACTCTAGAACTCTTCACCAATTTAAAGGAAATTCAGAGGTCAGAGGAACATGTTAAAGGATACCATAGAATCCTGTGGTGAATACAATAGGATGAGTGACCTGGTCTCTTCAACAAGTGATTTACAATGATATGGAGGGACTTCCCTGGTGGTCTAGTGGCTAAGACGTCACACTTCCAGTACAGGGGGCCCGGGTTTGATCAAAGGTCAAGGAACTAGATTCCACGTGCTGCAGCTAAGACCCAGTGGAGCCAAATAAATGTTTTTCTTTATTAAGCAAAAATATGGAGAGGGAAACAGAATTAGAGGAGACTTTAAAGAAATATAACCAATTATACTATATGGACTTTGAGTTCAGTTCAGTTCAGTTCAGTTGCTCAGTCGTGTCTGACACTTGGCGACCCCATGAACCACAGCACGCCAGGCTTCCCTGTCCATCGCCAACTCCCGGAGTTCACTCAGACTCATGTCCATCAAGTCGGTGATGCCATCCAACCATCTCATCCTCTGTTGTCCCCTTCTCCTCCTGGACTTTGCTAAGTCACTTCAGTCGTGTCCGACTCTGTGTGACCCCGTAGACGGCAGCCCACCAGGCTTCCCCGTCCCTGGGATTCTCCAGGCAAGAACACTGGAGTGGGTTGCCATTTCCTTCTCCAATGCATGAAAGTGAAAAGTGAAAGTGAAGTCACTCAGTCATATCCGACTCCAGCGACCCCATGGACTGCAGCCTACACCGTCCATGGGATTCTCCAGGCAAAAGTACTGGAGTGGGGTGGGGGTGCTATTGCCTTCTCCGTCCTGGACTTTAGTACCTCCTAATTCAAATATGGGAAAATGTTTTGAAAATTATAATGTAATCTTGAGTTGTAAATATTTAATGATTTTAAAGAATTGTTACCATTTTAGTGTGATGATCGTATTGTGATTTTATGTAAAAAAGAAAGGAGTCCTTCTCTTTTAGAGATAAAACTGAAATACAAGGACTTCCCTGGCAGTTCAGTGGTTAAGACTCCACGTGTCAAATGCAGGGGGCATGAGTTTGACCCCCCCTTCAGGGAACTAAGATCCCATGTACCTCATGGTAAAGCCAAAAAAAAACCACAGATAAAATAATATGTGGTGTTTGTTATGAGGATATAGTTGGGGATTTAAATATAACAATGTTATTTTACATAAAATAATGTAAATTGATCATTGCTGCTTGGTGATGGATGCATCATTTTATATATATATATATATATGATTTTGTACTTCTGTTTATTTAAAAAAAAATCATCAATACTAAAAGATGGAAAAACAAAAACAATCACAGTTTTTGAAGTCACACAGTGCTGACTGACTCTTAATAGCTGTGTTAGATAATTGACAAGCATTGGTTTCCCTTTCAATAAACTCAGTTGCTGTGGGGGTTAAAAAATTTTGTGTTGGTAAAACACAAAAGAATATAATAAGTGCTTAGTAAATTATAGCTATTGGTATTTTTATTTTGATAAATAATAATGACATGAACATTATCTGTACAGATTTCTACAGTATTTGTTTCCTATGTATTTAAAATAGTTTAATTTTTAGAGCAATTAAATGTTTGATTCAGAGAAGTTTTGTATTTGTATACATGTATACATGTATGCATGTATGCATGTATACATGTATGCATGTATACATGATTGAATGTTCTACAAATTTCTTAGTATTATATTAAGTGTTTATAATTTCTTAGTATTATATACATTTATCTGTGTCCCTTATATGATATATTCAAAGTTAATTTAAAAATAAGAGTGGAGTATGTTAGGGAAAACTTGACCAGAGAGATTATAGTATAGTATGTTGCTCTGCTATGCCTTAAAGAGGGGAAGATTGTCTGGAGTCATCTGTTCATAAAGGAATCTAAATAGCAAGATAAGCAGAGTAAAGGCGGACACCATTTTGCTTATAGCATTAGATATGTGAGCTGGCTACTTATCTTATGGTTGGTTGTAATATTTGCAAAGAACCTTACTTCTTAGGAGGGTTTGCAACTATTAGAAACATGGGTTTTTATTTGATACTTGTGGAAGATAGCTTAATGACATTAGCCACCCAACCCCCACCAAAGACCTCCACAAACACATCTTTAGTTGAGCAAGTTGAATTTATTATTCAGTGAGGAAGTATACACAGTGAAACCATGGGACCTGTCACTTAGAGGGTGTTAGCATGGGTTGCCAACTATGGGGTCACACAGAGTCGGACACGACTGAAGCAACTTAGCAGCAGGAGCATGGGCTTATTTTAGCATTGGCTGTATTAGGTAATTTGGGGGAAGGTTAAAAGAAAGAGTAGTAATGCTATGATCAGATTTCCTAAGAAGTTTACCTAGAAGGAGGGAAGACCAGAATTAGGCCAAAACTGTATTTGGTAAAGAAGCTGTAGTCATTCATATTAGCCAGGGTAGAGTTTAGTCATTTTATGGTTTGGGTAGTATTTACAGGTTTTTTTGTGTTTAGTCATGGAATGATTTTATTTTTGCCTTGATCCACCATGATCCACAAGAGTGGCCTTGTCTGAAGTCAATATACTATGAAATTGTTCATGTTTAACAAGGGAACACTGAGGCCTAGCTCTGAGTGGCAGTCTGGCTCCTAGATGTCAGAAGTAGTTGTTCTTTTTCTCCCAATTAAAAAAATACAAAGAAAAGAAAATTTTCTTTATATTCAGTAATGCAACATTATTGCTAAAAAGGTTTTGTATTTGGATAATTGAGTTTATATATAAAGAACTTGTTTCATAAATGGAGTTTTTAAATGTAAAAATAGCCAAAACTTTACTCCTTAAAAAAATTTATGCAGTCTTTTTAAAAAATTATTTTAAGGCATTGCTAAGATTTAATCATATTTGTGTTTCCTAGATATTTTCAACTCCAGGCCATCCAAAAATGATTTATAGCTCCACAAACTTAAAGACACCTTCAAAACTTTGCTCAGGATCAAAATCTCATGATGTCCAAGAAGTTCTTAAAAAGAAGCAGGTAACAATCTTGATTTTTCCTCTCTTCAAAAGGAAAGGATCTATTGAATTCTTAAGTGATTGTATTAATAACTTGAACAATTCAATGTTGTTATGGAACTACTATAATGTTTATTTAACTGCTGCTTGATGCATTGTATACTTGAAAAATGTTTTGCAGTTAGTTGCCTTAGTACCTACATCAAGCACAAGGAAAGAATTTTTTTTCCTATATAAAAATTAAAGACACTGAGTGAGTTGACCTTTTTTTTCTTTTTTTCCTGCAAGGGAGAGAAAAGGGCGAGAAACAGATATTTTTGTTTCATTATTTTCTCTTAATTTCTGTCTGGCTTTGTACACTAGATAAAGTTTCACATGAAGTATAACAATTATCATTTTAGATTTAAACTCACATAGTTTTTCAAACAAAATAGATGTTTATATATATATTATCTAAGTATAATTAGAGATTAATTAACAGAGGGGTCAGAGACATTTTCCACATAGATTTTGCTATAATTTCTAACGTAGAGCTGCATCTCACATTTTTAGACTTTAAACTTCAAAAATAAGGATTTGACTTATTACATGGGGAGGTGAAAACAGCTCTTGTTTTTCTTTATGTATGCGTTCAGGTCTTTTAAGTGAATAAACCTCATAGATACAGCTAATTTGTGTTCAGTACTTGAAATGTTAAAGTACAATTATAAATGTAAACTCTTTTATATTGGAAGTGTTGGGAAAATAGGTTTAAAGGTTTCATATCTGGTCAGCTATTTTTTGATTAGGAGGAAGAGCTGTCTTGTGTAAGGGATGACTCATGGGAGATGAGTTGAGATTATAGTAGCCTTATGTATCATTGGCAAACTTCTAAGGAAAAAGTTAGTAATGAGAAACTTAACTGTCCATACAGGAAGCAATGAAGCTACAACAAGATATGAGGAAAAAGAGGCAAGAAATGTTAGAGAAACAAATAGAATGCCAAAAGGTAAGACAAGCATTCATTATTTGCTTGCTGGAATTGATGTACAGAATGGATTTTCCAAAGATATTCCCCCCAAAATCTTCAAGGTTATTTGTATTAGAATTTACTAAGCATAGTTTTACTTTTTTTTGTTCATTTTATAGATGTTAATATCCAAGCTAGAAAAAAACAAAAACATGAAACCAGAAGAGAGAGCAAATATAATGAAGACTTTGAAAGAGCTTGGAGAAAAGATCTCACAATTGAAAGATGAGTTAAAAACATCTTCTGCAGTCTCCACACCATCTAAAGTAAAGACAAAAACAGAGGTAATTGCATTTTTCTTTCAGTATAGGCTTATTGAACATTTGTGGTGTGCTTGGCACTTTGAAAGTACAGTGGAACCTTAAGTGACTAGTTTGAGACACTAGCAACAATTTTTTTTTTTAATATTTCTGTAAATGCTATGTACTCCCTTTGAAAGAAATGATACTACCCAGTTTGAACAAAGATATATTTTTAACTGAAATGTTTTTGTTCTTCATGCTGAGGATGTAACTGCTAGAGTGATGACAAGCAAAGAGACATTTCCTCTTTTCATGAATTCTTTCCATAATTCTTCAATTACATTGTAATACAGCCATCTTTTTTAATAGTCAGAAGACAGCATTGACTTTAGTATGGATAAAAATATGGCTTTTTATTGAAAACAATAGTCAAAAGTTCTAGATCTATTTAAGTCTAATTTTGTTAATTTCTATTTGTTTCCTTACTGTAGGAGAATGTTTGCTTTTACACTGAGGTTCTATCATTATTCTACAGGTCTGTAGTAGGATTTTAGATAAATCTGCAGCCCTTGGAGAACTAGAGGGCTTCCCTGGTGGCTCAGATGGTAAAGTGTCTGCCTGCAATGCGGGAGATCTGGGTTCAATCCCTGGGTCAGGAAGATCCCTTGGAGAAGGAAATGGCACCCCACTCCAGTACTCTTGCCTGGAAAATTCCATGGACTGAGGAGCCTGGTAGGCTACAGTCCATGGGGTCGCAAAAAGTTGGACATGACTGAGCAACTTCACTTGAGAACTGGAAATAAATTTGTCACATATATAGAATGTAAATTTTTATATGCAGCATTATATTGCATTTGAAATTGTAGTTTTCTTTTTTTTTTTTTTTTGCTTTTCTGTTAGTAAAAGAATGTGAAGTGTTTAAGATTATATTTTACACATTGTCAATCAACTATATAATCCAATAAAATTTTGTTTAAAATATTAACTTATGATTAAAAAAAGACTGCTTTTGCTTTTAAAATATGTAATAAAAATGTTATTTTTAATTGAAGCTTCCCCAATTATGGAAAGAACATTTAATTATAGAAATTTAAGAGAATATGGGGGAAGAAAATCTCTCAAAGTCACACCAGCTAAAGACTGATAATTTGTTCCTTTAAAAAAGAAAAAGAGTGGCAATAGTTATAGGGTTCAGATCTGAAAGCAATGATTATAACTGTTATATTTGTATTATTAGTGAATTTTTACCATATAATTTATTTTATACCATTGTGTTTCAGTTATGATGCTTTATTATGTGATAATCATTCTCAACTCCCTCATCTCAGATGACTGTTTCCAGTGTCTGATTTTTAGGCCATCTTAAGCATATTGTAATACTACTTGCTTATTAAGCAGTAATACTTTTATTGTTATTACTGATAACATTATACTCTACATGTTTTCAATATTATATCTGTCAAGTTACTTTCCTTAAAACACCCAGAAGAGATTTCATGCTTTCACATTTACCCAGAAGAGATCTGTGTCATTCTAAAAGTTTAATATTCTGAACAAGATTTTGTAAGTTGTCTAAAAAATACATTTTTACTCTTAATTTTTCCACAGGCCCAAAAAGAACTATTAGATACTGAACTGGACCTTCACAAGAGGCTATCCTCAGGAGAAGACACAACAGAGTTACGGAAAAAACTCAATCAGTTACAGGTTGAGGTGAGATTAAGAGGAGTTACGTATTACAGTTAACATCTCAAAAAATAGTTTCCCTGTTTTCCAAGGTTTAGTCTGACATTGTATATTATATTCTGTCTTTTGTTATTCAGGCTGCACGGTTAGGTATTTTACCTGTGGGTCGAGGAAAGACCATGTCCTCTCAAGGTCGAGGGAGAGGCCGAGGCCGTGGAGGGAGAGGAAGGGGTTCACTAAATCACATGGTGGTGGACCACCGCCCCAAAGCACTCACAGTTGGGGGCTTCATGGAGGAGGAGAAAGATGACTTACTTCAGCATTTTTCAGTAAGTTTTTAAAGTACTAAGTGCTAACTATAAAATCATTGTATTCAGCATTTCCTTGCTGCCTTCTGTATAAATGTCAAATGTTTTATAGATTAGAAAATTAAATTGTAAAGTCATGGATATTAGCACATTCCTGTTAATATATTTGAAGGTCAAGAAGTAGCTCATGCTATATTCTGTAATATTTCACATAAATGCATTTGTAGTGACAAAAGTTGCTCCAAAGGTATATTTGATTTTTGCTTGAGGGTTTATTACATCTTTTACCAGGTGTTTACATGGCTTACCAGGTACCAATCAATGAAAATAGTCTGGGATGGAGATGAAATCCAAAGGAAAAATTTGTTAGGAGAAGTGTCATGCTTAGTTAAATTCTGTATACAGTGATGACCATTTACTTTTAGACAAACATTTGAATAAATATTTGCCACAGGTAAATGTTTCTATTATTTTGCATATTTTCTCTTTCTAACCATTCATTAATTCATTCAGTAAATATTTTCTGAGTGTTATTTGTGCTAGAGCATTTTCATATTTCATGCATGAAATAAAGTATGTATAAAATCCCATGTGTAAAGATGGGAAAAGTGAAGCTTAAAAAAGTCCACTGAGATCATACAGGACCAAGGTGATAATACACAGTTTACTGTTAACATCCAAAATCCCTATTCCTCAAACAACTTTTTTGAGAGAAAGCATTTTCAGCCCTAACAGTGGTAAAGGAAATCTTACACAGCAAGACTTCACAGTATAGTTTCATTAGTTTGATGCCCATTAACCTTGTTTTGCCCTGGCCATTGGAGAATGCTAGCTTGTTATAAAATGTCCAGATTTGAGAGCCATCTTGGCTGTAGCCTGTTTACACTCGAGCCAGTTCTTTCACTAGTCTGACCGTTATTTTTTTTGTAAAGTGGAAGATTGTCTTTAAGAGACTTCTTTTAGGAGTAAAGAAGGTAACAGATGGAGGAGCACTGTACGTGTGCAAGGTGTTCTTCTGGAGCCCAGGTGAACGTTGATTTTTGTCCTTCAGTGTCGATTATATAACATTTGAATCTCCTTGCCAAATAGTTGGACATTTAGATCCATGGCCAGCTCTGCTGAGGTGACATTAGATAATATAAAGCAGAATTTTCATAAATTTGGCTCTGCAGAAAGTTTTCATTAAAAAAGGAAGTTATCTTGTGAGGTAGGAAGCTGCTTTGCTCTATCCTGAGGGTTACTGGAGATGTATATGTAAATGTTAAGTTTTAACCCAGAAGTCATGCTCAATTGGCTCTCTGCCCTTATCATAAGTCGAGTCATTACAGAGTATTTATAATAACCAACTTTTACATACATACATTTTTTAAGTCTGAAATATAACACTCTGTGCATTATGGGACATGTCCAGACGTTTGGGGAAGGAGCAAAGAAAGCCAAGGCACAGGAGGCAACTTAAAGAACGAGACACTACTGTTAGTTTTGATGGTGTTTTGTAGTTTGTTTTTTGTTTTGACAGGGTGCTATCAGACAGTCTTGAGTGCTAGAAAAAACTCTGATAAGAGGTACTTGGGCAGTATAGTGTGCTTTCTTTGGGAAAAAAAAAAAAAAAATACAGAAATACATATGCCTGAGACGTTATTGAAAGTAGATTTGACAAACTTACAGGGCAGCTCTTCTTTGATATTTCATATCTCACAAAGGCTAAAGTGAAATGTATGTTTTCAGTATCCTTTCAGTCCTTAATGACTGTGAAAAGCTCATTGAGCGGCTATATCTGAAGAGATGGTTGATGGGTTTTAGTGAAGCTATGTTGAACTGTGTCTATTTGGTTTTTTTCCTAACATTATATTTCTGAGATTTATTCATGTTATTACATGTAACAGTAGTTGGCTATTTTTATTTCTGTATAGTTTTCAGTTGTATAAATATACCACAATTTACTTTTCCGTTCTCCTATTGATAAGTATTTGGATTATTTCCATTTCATTTTTATGAACAGTGTTGCAATGAACATTATTTTAGATGTCTTTTAATATATGTATGCATTTCTGTTGATGTAGATGAAACTGTTGAGTAAACTGCATCAATTTTATTAGTTTAGATTCTCATCAGTGTTGTATGAGAGTTCCTGACTTGAACTTAAAGATGTTAAAATACATCTTTATTCTATTTATTAATCTTATTTGTTGCAAGTTAAGTAGTGGGAGTTTTATATTCTTAGTTCCTGGCT
The DNA here is from genome assembly GCF_029407905.1 of Bubalus kerabau. Taxonomy (NCBI): domain Eukaryota; kingdom Metazoa; phylum Chordata; class Mammalia; order Artiodactyla; family Bovidae; genus Bubalus; species Bubalus kerabau. The sequence continues at coordinate 226,332,895 of NC_073624.1, forward strand.
ACATGCAAATTAAATTTCTCCTCTTCCTTCAGTAATATTAATAGAAATATAATACATTTAATGCCTTAAATTCCTTCTGGAGGATAGAACTACTGCCTTCTTTGGAAAGCAACCCAGTTAATACAGATTAAAATTTTTATATTGCCTTTTCTTGCTAGTAAAAGTAACGTATCTTTATTTTAAAATGGAAATAACAAAGTCTAAGAACTTAATAGTGAAAGGTGACCTCAATTGATTAGACTGTATTATATAATTGAACTTTGCTAAGAGATTAGAACTTAAATGTTCTAGCCCCCTCCTTCAACTGCCTCCCTAAAGGCTAAATCTGTGAGATATGAATGTGTTGATCAAAGGAGGAAGGGTATCTTTTCCCAGTGTTTCAAATCGTCACATTGTACACTTTAAATATCTTACAGTTTTGTCAGTTATACTTCAGTAAAACTGGAAAGAATTTAAATAATATAGGAATGAACAGAATACTGATAAAGTCTCTATAATTGGTCATATTATATGTTAAAGGATAGAGTAAGGGATGTCTATTACACAAATTAGGAGCTGCCCTGGTGGTTTGGTGGTAAAGAATTCACCTGCCTGCCAATGCAGGAGACGCGGGTTCGATCCCTGGGTCGGAAAGATCTGGATCATTCTGGAAACAGAAATGGAAACCCACTCCATTCCATGGACAGTGGAGACTGGCTGTCTGCAGTCCATGGAGTTGCAAAAGAGTCAGACATGACTTAGTGACTGAACAATAACAACAACAAATCCACAAATTATACAGGTTGCCTTTTTTTCAAGATTTATTAAGATATAATTGACATGTAACACTTTATTATTTTCAGATGTACAACATAATGATTTGATATACATATATGATTACTAAAATTAGTTAGCATCTGTCGTCGCCTCACATGAGAAAAAATTTTTTCCCAGTGATAAGAACTTTTAATATCTACTCACTTAGTAACTACCTAATTTTGAAAAGATGGTAAATGTAAACATTTTGACTCATGGGACATACTAAAATGAGTAATTCTGATATTCATTTTAATATGTGCCATGGGTTTTTTGTTGTCTCTTATTGAAATTTGATGGGGAGAGAAAAAAATGTTTAGATGGTAGTAACAAGAAATACATTTGAAACTGAGTTATTTTACCCTGAGGTAGGTAGGATAGTGTTTGACATTCCAGGTGGCTCAGTGGTAAAGAATCTGCCTACCAGTGCAGGAGACACAGATCTGGGTTTGATCCCTGGTCAGGAAGATCCCCTACTCCAGTATTCTTGCCTGGAAAATTCCATGGACAGAGAAGCCTGGCTGGCTACAGTCCATGAGACTGCAGAGTTGGACACAATTGAGCACGCTTGCAGAAGCAAACAAAAGCAAAACCGCAGGATCGTGTTTAGCATTTGTGGGATGCACAGATGTGCCATGGAGTGTTTGTCGTCGTATAACATTTCAGGAGAGGAAGTGGAAACAGTTTATCAGATATGGATTGGGATAGAAGGGATATCATGAGATGAATAGATGATTTTTAAATTACTTACATTTGTAGGATTTTACTCTAAATTTATAATTATCAATGTGAAAGGTCAGTAATCATATTAAGGCAGTATTTGTTGTCCTCATCGTGATTTTTCTAAGTAGAATGACTGTATATAATTTATCTTCCAAACCAAGACAAATCTTAAAATTTATGTGGCATCAGCATTAATCATGGATTATCCTGGGAAAGCCAGACATGTTTTTCTAATTAAAAAGAACATCACTTTTTCTAGCTCTCATTGGAGATTATTTGTAGATCCATTTTAACAGATTTTTTCCCTTCAAATAATCATTAAACTTTTAATAGCACACAATTTGAAGAAATCATTAGTAAATGTGAGAACAAACTCTTGTGTTCTAAAATCTATTTTAGCCTGCAAACCAAGGGTCAAAATTCAAAGACCGTCGGCTACAAATATCATGGCACAAGGCCAAGGTGCCTTCTGTATCCACTGAGACTGAGGAAGAAGAAGTCAAGGAGGAGGTAAATTTAACAACTGAAAATAAAAGAGTTGAATTAGATTGTTTTCCAGTTATATGCTTTTCTTGACATTAAAGTAAATAATATAAATTTTAAAATACATAATGAGTTTTTTCATGCATGTGATTAACACTAGTCTAGAAGTTTATTAAAGAATCAGGACAGGTGCAGAAATGAAAAAGCTCTTTTGGGGATTATTTTCTTTTGTAGGAGAAACTATTCTTTTTTTAAAATTTGCATTTATTTCGGCTTTATTGGGGCTCTGGCCATTTTTATTTTGGTAAATAAAGATGTGGATTAAGGGAACAGTTAAATTGTATCTGGTTGTTTTAGTTTTCACTTATTCAAGTTCCCTAAGTAATAGATTTGAGTTTCTTATTTTCTATGTATAGTTCATTAAAGTGAGAGTGTAAAGAAGTTGGACATAAGAGGAAAGAATAGCAAAACCATGGACTTAAATATATAAATATTAAATAAATACATAAATATTAAACAGCTTCTTAAAACAATGGGGACTAATATTGCTTTTTTACTCCTATATTTCTAGTTAGTTTCTTAAAGTAGACACTTTAGGGAGCATTGCTTGCAAGTTGTTCCTCTTTCATTGTAATTTTGATTTTAAAAGATAGCAAGCATTTATGGCTGATCAAGAGTTTTCCTGACCAAATGGGTAATTTTACCTACAGCAGAAAATTTTACAAAAGCAGAAACTTTTCCTTTGTTAAGAACAGAAAAATCTTGGTATTTTGGGAATGTCTGTAGATACTTTGTAATGTTTGTAAGATTTTAGATTTTTATGGTAGATTTAGAGTATCAGTGTCATAGGAAAGTTATATTCTTCCCTCACAAATAATTGGCTCTTAGAGGAAAAACTCTGGAGAAGGCGATGGCACCCCACTCCAGTACTCTTGCCAGGAAAATCCCATGGATGGAGGAGCCTGGTGGGCTGCAGTCCACAGGGTCGCACAGAGTCGGACACGATTGAGCGACTTCACTTTCACTTTTCACTTTCCTGCACTGGAGGAGGAAATGTCAACCCACTCCAGTGTTCTTGCCTGGAGAATCCCAGGGACAGGGGAGCCTGGTGGGCTGCCGTCTGTGGGGTCGCACAGAGTCAGACACGACTGAAGCGACTTTGCAGCAGCAGCAGCAGAGGAAAAATTCAGAAGTTCAAGTGGTTATTTATTTTTCTCACTTTTAAGATAATAGAATAAAATTAATAAAAAATGTGTCATAGATACCCCCCACTCAACATTTGTATGTTTTTTAATTTTCCTGATGATATTAGAATGGAAGTCTTCTCCTATTAAACTAACAAAATTAACAAGGGAGACAAATATATATATATATATATATATATTTTTTTTTTTTTTTTAAATAACATTTTTAGTTTTTCTTGCCCCTAAAGATACTTGGGCTTCCCTGGTGGCTCAGACGGTAAAGCATCTGCCTGCAATGTGGAAGACCCAGGTTCAATCCCTGGGTTGGGAAGGTCCCCTGGAGAAGGAAATGGCAGCCCACTCCAGTACTCTTGCCTGGAAAATCCCACGAACAGAGGAGCCTGGTAGGCTACTGTCCATGGGGTCACAAAGAGTCAGACACACTGAATGACTTTACTTACTTACTTACTAAAGATACTCTATGAGTTTATCACTTGTAAATCCAGTCTGGGCATTGTATACTAGTCTGTTTGTTCTTTGGCCTAAAAAGTATTCTACTTAGTTTTCTTGTGCCACTGAGCAGATTTTACCCTCTTTTTTTCAGGAAACAGAAACCTCGGATTTGTTTTTGCATGATGATGACGACGAAGACGAAGATGAATATGAGTCTCGTTCGTGGCGAAGATGAAATCTGATGCGACTTGTATAATTTTTAGGAATATTGTTTAGAAGAACAACTTTTTAAAATTATTTAAAGAAGTCAATGAGCCAAAAAAATTTTTTTTTAATTTTTCTTTTCGACACAGTAGGTGTAAGGACAGCAAGTTTGCTATTTAAATACATCTCATAACTGTTCATGATATTAAAGCACCAAAGGCCTAGTGACTTTTACACAGTTGTGACGATCCACAGGAATGACACGGATAATCTCTAGAGCCTTATTTTCCACACCACCTGTTTTTGTTTCTATTGGTGTTGGATTATGATGTAAATGACAGGGTGTTCAGAAATTTTATTTTGGATTATAATCTGCTGATAAAATTTCATTAAATGTCAAATCGCCTGGAATCTCTTAACTCTCAGCTATTATGGATGGGTCGTCAGACAGTAGGAGATACTTGTAATTAAAATACCCTTTGGCTTTCAAGAGTTGTCTTGGAAGAAATGTAAATTTACTTTTTTTTATTGAGGCGGAGCCCAACTTATATTCAGTCTAAATTTGGGGGGGATTTAATATGCAGCAGTGAGTACTATTTTAGTGTTAATCATAACTGTTCTTTATGCTAGGCAGGCTCTGTGGTATTTCCATTCTGTCATCACATTAACTCTTCTGAACTTCTGCTACTGAGTTTTTAGTTTGCTTTGAAATTATCAAGCATTGGTTCAGTTGTGTTTTTTTTTTGTTTTTTTTTGTTTTTATGTTTTCAGACTATAAAAAAGGCTTTTATCTGTTGCCCCTTTCTCATCCCCATATCCCCATTTTCTTTCTCCTGTCTTTTTATTAATAGCCTGACTTACCCATTACTGAGATAAGTGATTCTTTGGGGCCACCAAAAGTCAGTCCCCAATAAAAAGTTTAAACCAGCACCTTGATAAATAAGTGATATTTTGATGAGAATGATGGAAGGATTTGTGGGGAGAGTCACCAGCTTTTTTTTTAAGCTTCACTTCAGTTAATATTTATGCAGAAGGGTTTAAAAGTGTCTGAAATGCTTTTCCTAATTTAAACCATGATGGTGAGGTGACTGGGGGTAGGTTGGGGGTGGGATGGGGTAGGGGGATGGGTATGCTAGAAATAAATGGGAGTCATAACTTGACTTTGATCAGATGACCTTATATTTTCATAATTTTGTAGCTTGTTGCTATCCATGAACATAAGCATCTTTCAGTAGACAGTTTCCTTCACTGTGTGCATTTTTACTGTACACTGTATAGAGTAGAGTATCTGTTAAGTAAAATATATCTGTAAATTTATGTCCTTGTGTTCTGAATGTTAGATGGAAAAGCAGAGGAGCAACACTACACTGTATTGACCCCTGGGGAAATAAAATGATTAATGTAAATAGGATATCACTTTTTCAAGGATATACACATCTATGTTTTTATAATATGTGTGGTGTGAAAATTTGAAACCTTCTGTTGGCTTCAGAAGGTTCTTGGTGATCACCATGTCAAGGATTTTGTTTCCTGAGATAAAGACTGTTTCTCACAGTAGAAACTATTCACTAAGAAATTTAAAACCATCAGGACTCTAGATTTTTTTGGCTATGAGAAGTTAAATCCCACATGCTGATTATCTTTCCTCTTCTGTATATTTTCCTGGAATGATGTGTCAAACCAGGATCATTTTTAAGTTTTTATGTAATTTTCCCTTCATAATGGACTTCCTCTTTCTAGGTTATTACTATATTTCTGATAACACAAAGCTTATAAGAGAAGGAAAACATCACAATGGGGTACTAGAATAAGCAATCTTGCTCCTTCTTCCTCCATCATCTCTAATGAAATTTTCTTGATGTCTGTGGCTCAGTCAGTATATATTTTGAAAGATTCATTGTGGTGAATATTTTGAGTCCTGACAGTTTAAACGTGATAGAGGGAACAAAGGATTTATATATTTTTTGTACAAAGTTTTTTCTTAAACTGTATAATTTTGTAAATAATTTGTTTGGTTTTTTTTGTGTACTAAAACTACCAGCCTATAGATTTCAATAAGAATTGTTGTATTTTTGTATTTGGAAACTGAAAATTACAGTAAATTAATGGAGCTGTAAGAAAATTTTCAGTAGACTGACAGTTCAGCAGAATGAGATTCCTTTTCATATGATTTTTTTTTAACCTAAAATTGACATCTTATTACACTCTCAGTACAGACAGAGTTAAGGATTTGTTTGATTATTTAGTTCTTGGGGGAGATGGGGTGAAAGAGAAGGATGTTAAAGTGAAGAATAAATAGACACTTTTTCCAGTAAGTTTTTAGGCCCTTTAAAACTTAGTTTTTGTTACACCTTAAATAGGACTAAAACGCTTTCAAAATGTCATTTCTAATGTTTGACTCTCAAAAATAATTCAAAATATGCATTGAATATTGGAAAATTTAAGGTTAGCATAAACTAGTTGAATGTATGTATTTTTTCCTTTAGGGCTGAGATCCCAAACCATTAGAATTTCTCTTAAAAGCGAGTAAACATGATTTGTTTTCTTGGCATCTTCACTTACAGAAATAACACATACCATCTGAGGCAAATTCTGTTCTTTTGAATGTATATGACATCTTTCTAAGTAGCTATTAAGCAGTAACAACCACCAACCTGGCTTGGTCAGCTTGGTTTTACTAGTGGCTTACTGCCCAGGCTTAAAAAGGTAACCCCGGGGAATGTAGAATTTCCCTCAATTTCTTCATGTTGTAACATTGAGAAAACATTGTCACTAGCTAAGGTGATAAATTGGAAAACGTCTTGTTAGGGTGGAAAAGAAAGGTCCATGGTATGGATCATTATTTAAAAAAAAAAAAGAAAAAAATCATGTGAAAAGGAATAGTGGTTCCTCTTGATGTATAGTATGCCTGTATTATAGTTTTTACAAAATTGTGAACTTGTGTAATAGTATAATAGGAGATATTGTTGAATTTCTAACTGTTTATACATTTAAATTCATATATGTAATGTTTGTTTTATCAATTACAATCTGAATTTCTAAGAAGCATGTTGACTTTTGCAATAAAGATGCAATATGGAATGGTTCACAATTGGGAAAAAAGAAAGAAAAAAAGATAAAAGTTACAAATTTAAAAGAATTTGCAAAATTTATGAACCATTCCAAAAATTATAACAATCACCAAAAGAGCTGTAATTCTGGCTTGTTCTGGAAAGAAAGAAAATGTGTGTGTATGCTTGCTTGAGTGAGAATGAATGAGTGATGGATATGTATGTGTGTTTTATGTTGAGTTCATGTACATGGGAGAACGTCACTCAATCTGAATTTGGGTACCAAAATCACTGGCTATTAAATATTCAGTAGAATAACTCCTTTGATAGGTAGAGTGGTCTTGGAAACAAAAGGGAAGGGCCTTAAAGTGTTACAAGTAAACTTGATAGCATAGTTCTCTTTTCATGAATGGGTCTTGGTATCCCAGATAAAAGCACAAACTATTTTATAAAAGCAGTTATTTTAGTATTATCTTGAGGATATTCAAGATGCCAACAAACAGTAGGAAGGATATTTCCATAAGCACAATAGAGAGAAAAGAAAGAACACCTTGAATTTACAGTATAGTAATTGTGATGGCTGTTTAGTGAGGAATAACGAGAGAAGGAGTGGTCTTAATCAAGGGGACTGGGTGGTGATGGGAAAAAGAAGTATATCGCTTGGGCTCCCATTTTTTTGTTTTAAAAACTGCTTTTTGTATACAGTTCCCTCCAAATGTTTGTCCAAGAAGAGTCGTTCTTCAAATCTCAGTTTATACAGGAAAATACTAAAGAATAGGAGTAAATTTCATTTTCCTTCTTTTCAAATAAACAGTTTTATCCATATTTTATGAATTAAGTAGCAAATAAGCTGTGTTGCCATTTGTTTTGAATAGATTATAATTTATCCAGTATATGTTTGTAGTAAACATTAGTCTGAGGCTTTTGGGAGAGGGCAAGCATAATTCTGAACATAGTTATATTTGTTTAATAGTAACAAGTCAAACATTTTACTAAAATGGAGCTCTCATTAAATTACTGGCTTTATGTGAAGTTTTTACTAATTTCGATGTAAATTATTCTAAAGCCAAGGATACATTTTGAATTGCAAACCCCATTGTAGTATCTAGGCTGGGTCTAGTTATGTACCAATAAAGATGAGTGTGTATGTCAGCCCATGGGATCATTTTAAGATGCGCCAGGTTTGCTTTAAACGAACCAAAGTTTTGCAAGTCAGACCTGTCCATTTTGTATCACTTTTAGCCTCGAAGATCTATTTGAGGAGCCAACCAACACTGATTAAAAAAAAAAAACAACACAAAACTGTGCTTCTAATCAGTGTGTTATGAATCACCTTCATTTATGCTAAATTGATTTACTGCCAAGTGATCTCCTTTCTACAGGATCATCTACCATTTACCTGGTTCTGTAATCAACCTTAGGTTTACTAAACCATCCCATGCACTCTGAGATGGGTGACCTGATATAGGTGAAATTAAGGTCAGAATAGTGTTTGATGATTGTTTGCAGGATATTTGTGGTTTTAGTCTCCTCTTAGGCTTCTGCAAAAAATCTGCAAAGATTTTTTTTTTTTTTTTTTTTTTTTTTCAAATTTTTATTTTGGGTTGTGGTAGTCAGGAGAAGGCAATGGCACCCCACTCCAGTACTCTTGCCTGGAGAATCCCAGGGACAGGGGAGCCTGGTGGGCTGCCGTCTGTGGGGTTGCACAGAGTCGGACACGACTGAAGCGACTTAGCAGCAGCAGCAATCAGGAAGCATGATAAACATTGTTACTTTTTCTTTGTATTTATATTTTTCCTTTTATGAAAGAGGAGCAAAGGAAGAATGCCCTAGCCTAATAGCCTATTAGTTTGTTCTCAATAGAAGCCTGTATTACCTACAGCACTTCAGTTTTCTAATCACTTCATAGAGTTCTATTACTTTGATATGTGACCCCTTAGTTCTTAAAACAGTTGAGTTGAGGTAATGGTTAGTACTTGATTGTTCAAATTTTTTGCTCTTCACTCAAACCTTTTTTGGGGAGTAGGATTATGGGAATAAGCCTTTTAGTTGCCTGGCTGCATTTCTGTTAATTTGAGTTTTCAACACTGCTTTGTGAAAACCTCATAAAAGTGAATGTCTTGTTAACAAGACTAAAGTCCTTGTGATTCTGTCTCTTCTTAGTTTGCCCCCAAATAGCTGCTTTTGTGAGATACTGATTATTTCTCTTAATTTTAAATTAAACAAGAAGGGCTAAGGTTGACCTTGCCAAGTTAATATGGTTTTTTGAGGCTGGTATAACTTCAAGGTTGAGGCTGTGCACATGTTTAGTTTCAGTTCTTAGACCAAAGGCTGCTGATTTATCTGTATAAGCGACTGTTCCTGTAAACAGTCAAGTTCTAGTTCCTGAACACCCTCCATCAAAAGGCTTACTGTATTTATTTACTGTAAAACTCAAGATTTTAACATTTAAAGCCTGTAGGGGGCTCCAGAAGGCAAAATTTAGTGGGCCTTAGAGCAGTAACATAGCAATTCAAGAGTGGAAAACATTCTGCACTGCAACCCAATGTATACGTACATACATGCCAATCAAAAAGTTTACCAGGCAGTGCTTGCCCTTACGACTTTATATGCACCTGATATTTTTTTCTATTGTCAGGACCCACTATTTTGCTTTCAGAATTGCAGTTTGGAAAACACTAGCCTATTAAGTTGCAGGGCGAATTGCATTTTTAAATCCCTCTTCCTGTGACATTGTCAATACGATTTTGAGTATAAATGATAAAATATTACCTTGTGTGCTTTGTTTGGAAAAGTAGTCTGGGGTCTGAAGTTGACCTTTAGTCTAAAAATTAAAAGGAACTTCCCTGGCAGTCCAGTGGTTCTGACTCCACACTTCCACAGCAGGGGGTATGGATTGGATCCTTGTTGGGAAATAAGACCCTGCATGCCTCAAGGTGCAGCCAAAAATAAATTTTACAAAATGAAGGTGAAAATAATGTATACGTCAGTCTCTTTATTGATTACTTGGTGCTCTTGAGCATGAAATTACTTCATAGTTTTTAATTTTTGTAATAGACAACTATGAGTGACTTTTAAAATTTTCCTGTAGTTTTATATTTTTGTCATTGTTTACCCTGGGAACGAAGTAGAATACTAGAATATTGGTGCTACTTTTTTTGAAATTTAAAGCGATTTTCAAGAATTATGTTAAAAAAAAACCACAACTGCTCATGAAGTCCATATTACTACAAATACTTAGTGTCTGTGAATCAAGAAAAGATTATTTGGCTTTGAATTTAATTTTGCACTGAGAGTTCGCCTTAGCTAAAAATCATTAAAAACAAACCAGGTTTGATAGCTCTGTGAGAAAACTGTACATATTCCAAAATTGAATTTTGGAATTGAATTTCACCCTTTTAAAACATATTCTCCTGTAGGTTCATAAGAAATAGGAAATATTGATAAACCCCTATATAAGAAAGAAGTGGGGCTTCCTTTGTGGCTCAGCAGTGAAGTTGCCTGCCACTGCAGGAAATGCAAGAGACCAGTCCTTGGGTAGGGAAGATCCCCTGGAGAAGAAAATGGCAAGCTACTCCGCTGTTGTTGCCCGGGAAGTCCCATGGACAGGGGCAGGGCAAGTAGGACACGACTTAGCGACTAAACAACAGCAACAACAAATGTCTGAGCCTTCCTAAAGCATAAAGGGAAAGATGGAGAACATGTCAGTGAGAAGTTTGCCATATTTTCAGAAATCCATAGAAGAAAACCATTATCTGCAAAGTAATGAAATCAACACAGATCATGGAAAATACCTTATTGGTACATTTCAGTATTTTTACCCTCTTGTCCCTGTGCAATCCTTTTTGGATTCCTTAAGCAATAAAACTTGACTTTCTCTGAGAAGTGGTGCCAAGTAACTATTTTCTATTAAACTGGCTGATAAACTATTCACTTTGGTGAATTCAATTCAGTAGATGTGTTGAAGGCAGACTGAACCGGATCATAGTTCAGTAGTTTGCCTGCACTCGGCTTGAAGCAGCCCTTTGAAAAAGGTGCTCCCTTGTTCCCTTGGGCCTTGAAAACTGAGTTTATAAGAGATTAAGTGGCTTCCCCGAGGTCACACAGCCTGTAGTGGTGGGACCAGGATTTGAACATGGGTCTGACTCCCATGTGCATGTGTTTAACCTCTCTGCTCTGCTGCTTCTAATAAAATGGGATATTGCAAGTCTGTGGAATGTCACTGGTCTTTTTTATTAGTGTCTGTCAAATACTGCCATTCTGGCTCCATCTAGCTCATCTGCCTTGGATTGGAACCAGGCTCCCTTGGGGAGCAATGCTGTTTTTAGGTAGTATATTGGAAACCACAGAGCATAGTGTTTATAGATGCTAATTTGTGGGGAAGCATTTTAAAGTAATAATTTTCTGTGACCTCCATAATGTACAGCCAGCCAATTTGATACATTTGACAATAATTTGGCTATATCATAACCTATGTTTATTTTATTTTCAATTTTATCTTAAATATTTTCCCTGTGGCAAACAGAATTATGATAATCTTGGAGTGTTTCTACCTTGCTTCTTTGTGTTTTTCAATATTTCTGGTGCCTTCTTCCTTTTAACCTTAGCATTAAAAAAATCATGGTGTACATAAATAAGTTTATATGCTTTAATTTAATGATGTTTTCATATAGTATACTGAACCTTCTAGACAGAAAGTGCTGAGAATAGCAGTGTTTGTTCATAGTTATGTTTATGCCATAGATTTTTTAAAAAGAGTATATTCTCAGTGAATAAAACTGATGTTCATGTCACTGTTCTATTGTTATTTTTTTTACATGTTCAGATTTCTTGTTTTAGTAATGTCATTCTGAATCCTGTGGATTTCTAATTTTAGCTATGTTGGCAACCATCAGGTGTTTGTTGGCTACTAATGATATGGTAGTAATTGTCATCGGCAGAAAGGAAAAGATGTTAGCACCCCTGGGAGAAAGGGAGTTTTTCATTTTTCAACAGCCCATGAGAAAAGTAGACATGTTCTAATAGATTCAACAGAAAAAACTTTTTATTCTTGACAAACTTAGCAGCTATTAGGAATATTTCCTGTATGGGAACTGTATCTGGGAAATTGCTAAGACAAAAAAAGAATGATTATAACATTCTGCAGGTTAACAGTTTTTTACAAAGGCATTTCCTCTAAATTTTGGATTAAGCCATTTAAAAAAAACATCAAATGCTAAAAAAGCATACATGTTCTTTTTAAAGCATTATGAACACATTTTGCTTTGAAATATCAAAGATGAGGAAGAATTTTATACATAGAACTTAATTTCTTAGAATTATTTATTTTCTTATCTTTTGAAAAATTTCTACCAATTATGTTAAGGCACTTCTCTCCCTGTGATTTATTTAAATCTTAATAAATTATACATTTCTGCACTTTAGCCATTCATGTGAAAATTATTTGGAGTCATCGCAATAGAATGGTGCTGTGTTGCCTCCTGAGACCACAGTACGTCAAAGACGTTTCAGCCATTCTTAGTTTCATATCTTCCAGTGACTGTTATTGATAAATCAGATAAAGCTGGACAAAAGTCTTTAAAGATTGAAGTCAATGATTAAAATCTATGTAGCAGTTAAGGTTTTAAGTAAGGATTCTTTTTATGGCTAGCTTTTGTACTGAGCTCATAGTATTTTTGGAAAGCTATTTAAGAGTTGTAGGCACCTATCACTTTCTCAGAAAAGGCTGTGTCTAGGAAAAAGAAACTGAAGAACCCTACTAGTACACTCAAACATGTCCAGAGAGCTTTGAACATTGTCTGTAAAACAGTACACAGTGTATTTTTTCTCTCCTGCTGTATGATCCAGGAGGACTGCCTTTTTATTCATTTCAAGGTTTCTGTGATCATCACATAACTTGATACTTCATAGACTCAGAGCATAAGAACAGGTTACAGTAGAGAGTGTCACTTGTTTTCCTTCCTTTGTAACCTTCATGAGTCAGAATCCAAAGAAAATTTGTACACTTAGAAGAAAATGACAATGACTTTTGATAGTGTTCAACATTTTAGTACGGTAATCCTTGACCACCCAGCCTTGCCCAGAAACCTAATGGGTTTTTTTTCTAATTTCATAAATAAGAAATTTTTAAAAATTTGACAAGGTAAAATAGCCTGCAAGTACAAGTTCTTTTAATAACTGTTGCATAAATGACTTGAAGAACTAGGGAAGTCTCATAAAGAACAACCCTTTTCTGCCTTTTAGTTAGTGTATTTTTGTTTCATTTCACCACAGTTTAAATTATACCGAAAAGAAATTATTGTAAACTTAAAACTGAAGGCTATTTTTATTCAGTGATGTACTTCCTATAAGTCCGTTTCTTTTCAATTTCAGTCTTGGTTTCTTTAAGCATAGTACCATTTTTTGTGTTGTACTTTTATTCCACTATTCCCATTCAGAGAGGGATGGCGAGCAGAATGTTGAAGATCCACAGGTATTCCTTAGCCTCTCAGGGGTCGAGAGAGCCCCAGGCGTGGTGTCAGACTCGATTGGACACCACATCAGTGCTCATCATGTGACTCTGTGTTGTGTGTTTTCAAACATTCTCATTTACTCTACGAGGTATACTGTGATTTTCCCCTTTCCATCCAAGGGATAGCTGAGGCACAGACCGGTCATCGTCTCAAAACAAAGCCAAGATTTGAAGCCACAATACAATCTGACGTCAAGGCGCAGCTTAAAAAAAAAAAAAATATTTTGCCTGTGCTGGGTCTTTATGATTGCACAGGGGCTGTCCCTAGTTGCGGAGAGCAGGGGCTACTCTCTGGTTGTGGTTCGTGGGCTTCTCTTTGCGGTGGCTTCGTGTGGAGCAGTGGCTCAGTAGTTATGACGCCTGGGCTTAGTTGCTCCGTGGCATGTGGTGAGATGTTCCCAGAGGGATCAAACCCGTGTCCCCTGCATTGGCAGGCATATTCTTAACCATTAGACCACCAGGAAAGCCTCCAAAGCACCGCTTTTAATACTGCTTCCTTCTGTGTTAACGTCCTAGTAGTTGCGTGTGTGCATGCGTGCGTGCGTGTGTGCCTGCATGCGTACGATGCGTGCTAAGTCCCTTCAGTCGTGTCCAGCTCTTTGAGACTCTATGGAATGTAGCCCGCCAGGCTTCTCTGTCCATGGAATTCTCCAGGCAAGAAGTGAGTCGCCATGATCTCTTCCAGGGGATCTTCCCAACCCCAGGGATCCGACCTGTGCATCTCACGTCTCCTGCATTGGCCGGTGGGTTGTTTACCTCTAGCGCCACCTGAGAAGCCCAATAGCTGTGTGAGCTGAGGTTAATTAATCTTTTGAATGCTCAGTTTACTCCTAAAATGTGCTTTGTAATATCAGAACCCATTTATTGCTTGCAGGATTGCAATAAGCATTAAATGAGATAATACCTCTAAAAGTACCTCGTGAAATGCAAACTTTTATTAGCAGATTTTCAAAGCTTCATCAGATTGTCCTGGAGCTGTTCGGAGCTGAATGGAGCTGTTTTCAACTACAATTGAATTTCCTACTTTGGTTGTTAAATCTTGTGAAATCACCTAAATATGCTTAGCAATGTTGGAGAAAAGAGAGGTGAATACTTTATATCTGAGATTGCACCTTTATATTTCTTTAACATGTCACATTAATCAAGGAGATAAAGACCACCAGACACTTATGATATTTTGTAATCCTTACCAATTGTTAGTGAATATTATATATAGCCATGAAGTGATCAAATATAGTATGTTCTGACCATCTTCCAAGCTTCAAACTGCAATTGGGTGAAGGGGCTTGGTTTCTTGTCTAGTGTTCCACAGAAGAATGTAAGTATTTTATATGCTTATGTAATGTACCACAGAAAAGCCTACGTATTCCCCCAAAGTCTCAAGCCCTTTGAACTGACTGGGAATTTGCTTAACAGTCACACTTCAGAACCACCTTTACTGGCTGTCCTGTTGTTTGCCGTTATGATCTGCCCCCACCAGAACTGTGAACCTCTTCAACAAAATGAGATTTTTCCTTGGTTGAGCAATTCCGTGAAGTGTATGTACATCATAGTCAGTAAATTATGCTTTAAGTTGTGGCCAAAGGAAAATATTTAAAATGGAAAAATTAATGAAACTATTTTCCATACCAAATATATTTGGAGGATACTGGAATTAGCTCTTGAATAGATATATCATTAGTACAAATTATGTGAAATACCTGTACCAATTGTTCATGGCTTTTGTGTTTCAGCATAGAAGGCAGAAAATATTTAAAAGCAAGCTGTCATTTTCTCCATCTCTTTGTAAAATTATCAGTGAGGTGATAGACACTGTGAAAAGGATCAGGTTAAAACTCTTACACACTTCTTTTCTGGTTTCTATTGTAATTATTTAAACAAACATGTTGATTTATTGAACATTCTGGAAATAAAAGTGTTTTAAACACTCAGATTGAAAATAGATACATATTTTGCTCTGGAGAAAATGGGACCTTGTCTCTGCTTGCTTTCCCTCCTTACTTCAGACTTAACCACACCATTAAAGTGACCAGATGGAGGTATTCTCCTTTGAGACTCTTCACATTTCTTTTTTTTTAATTTATTTTTTGTTTTATATTGGAGAGTAGTTGATTAACAGTGTTGTGTTTCAGGTGTACAACAAATAATTCCAGTTATACATGTATCAATACATGTATCTATTCTTTTTCAAATTCTTTTCCTATTGAGGTTATTACATAACATTGAGCAGAGTTCCTTGTGCTATACAGGAAGTCCTTGTTGGTTATCCATTTTAAATACAGCAGTGTGTACATATCCATCCCAACCCAATCCTTACCCTTAGTAACCATCAGTTTGTTTTCTAGGTCTGTGAGTCTCTTTCTGTTTTATTTTACACTTCCTCAGGATATCACCTCTCTATTCAAAAAACTGCAGGAATTTGTTTTCTTTAAAAAAAAAAAAACCCATTCCCTGCAGCAAAGGATTCCCTTTTAGGAAGAAAGGAGGTTATAGCAATATGCTTCTCTCAGGGATTGCTGGGGGCACCATGCTTAATTCACTGGGAGTCCCTCTGTTTTCTGCCTTATTCTTATTGTTGGAGTGACTAACCTAGTGTGTATACCCAGAACCCAGGGGCAGAGTTGCACTTCAACTGTAAAATCAAAACAGGGGGCTAGCAGCTGTGAACTTTTTGGTACCGGTTCTATCTGCACTCGGAGAAGGCAATGGCACCCCACTCCAGTACTCTTGCCTGGAAAATCCCATGGATGGAGGAGCCTGGAAGGCTGTAGTCCATGGGGTCGCTGAGGGTCGGACATGACTGAGCGACTTCACTTTCACTTTTCACTTTCATGCATTGGAGAAGGAAATGGCAACCCACTCCTGTTCTTGCCTGGAGAATCCCAGGGACGGCGGGGCCTGGTGCGCTGCCGTCTATGGGGTCGCACAGAGTCGGACACGACTGAAGCAACTTAGCAGCAGCAGCAGCAGCTATCTGCACTAGATCTTGGACACTGGGTGAAGGGGGCTTTCCCACTGGTAATGAATATCACTTGTGGGTTCCATTCTAGTACTACGCTGTAACCCCAAAGGAAAAACAGTGCAGAATAAAAATGAGCCTCTCTTATAGCTCACACATAGTTTTTTTCAGGCAACAAGCCTAAGAATTAATGATATCATTCAAACCTTTACAATGTTATACTACTTTCCACTCTACAATAATAGATTATGAAAGAAGCTGAGGCTTCATGGAGGAAAAGATCATTTCCTATTGTCACTCTGTGCATTGGTGGTTAGTACTGAAAACAAACTTACAGAATTTTTGAAGAACTTAGTCACCCACTGCGTCAGAAACAAATGAGTGTCATTTGCCCATTTGTTTAAGGAGTATATTAATTTATAAAATAAACACAGAGGGAATATTCTTTCCACTCATACAAGCTAATTTTTGCATAACCTTAATAGCTCAGATTTTTATAAGAGTTACCTGCTTCTTTCAAGCAATTAGACGCTGGCAACACCAGGAAGAGAAATTCTGGAATAGCTCTTTAATTTTCTTCCTTTCTCCCACTAGCTGGTTTAATTGTTATTGACATACATCCTGCAGATATGTTAGTAATGGGTGTAATTCTGGATGTTGCTTTTTAAAGTTGGTAGTATGTGTCCTAGAAAGTAAAAATGCTGAGTAGAAGCTTGTACAAATCACTGGAGTGGAAGAGAGGTTGGAAATTGTCATGCTGAATAGCTTCATAGGTAAATTAGAAAAGTTTGCTTCAGTGTGGCACAAAACATATGAGAATTGCCAGTTTTGGTAATTAGCAATGTATTTCTCTTTTCATTCTTTCTACCTTATTTCATTTTTATGGTTTATAAAGTGTTTGTGTCAGATGTGTTCCATTGGACTCAGAGTTTATGTGTTTTTACAGCTCACATGGCAAATAAGCACAGCCTTCAGGTTAGAAGGTGGCTCAGATGGTAAGGAATCTGCCTACAGTGCAGGAGATGCAGGTTCCATCCCTGGGTGGGAAGGGAATGGCAACCCACTCCTGTATTCTTGCCTGGAGAATTCCATGGATAGAGGAGCCTGGTGGGTTACAGTCTATGGGGTTGTAAAGAGTTGGACATGACTGAGCGACTAACACTTTCGCTTTTTCAGGTTAGAACTTAGTGGAGAGAGAAATGGAAATGTGACCAACGTGGGTCAAAAGACTTAAGTGTACTGTTGCCGTACACCTGAGTGACTCTTCAGATGTAGCTGGTGTGTGTACAGAAAGCAGTGCCAGTTGCACAGCCTGACAGGTCATGTTGTTTAATAAAACATAGAAGTGACACAGAAAGTTTTGTTGGCACGTGGGTTTGATTTTGTTAGTACAGCTAATGGCATATAGGCTTTTTCCAGTCCCTGCATATTGTCCCCGTGCATGTGTGCTCAGTCGCTTTAGTAAAGTTCCACTCTTTGCAACCCCATGGACTGTCGCCCACGAGGCTCCTCTGTCCATGCAATTCTCCAGGCAAGAGTACTGGAGTGGATTGCCATTTCCTCCTCCAGGGGATCTTCCCGACTCAGGGAATGAACCTGCAGCCCCTGTGGCTCCTGTAATGGCAAGCGGATTCTTTACCTGAGCCTCCCGCATATTCCCCACATTTGGATAAATGAGCTAATGTGCTACTTCCAGAGAGCTTGGTTTTAGGTGATAAGCTCTCCTCTCTTTGTGGTTCAGTTCAGTTTAGTTCAGTTGCTCAGTCATGTCCGACTCATTGTGATCCCATGGACTGCACAGCATGCCAGGCTTCCCTGTCCATCACCAGCTCATATCCATCAAGTCGGTAATGCCATCCAACCATCTCATCCTCTGTCATCCCCTTTTCTTCCTGCCTTCAATCTTTCCCATCATCAGGGTCTTTTCCAAGGAGTCAGATCAGGTGGCTGAAGTACTGGAGCTTCAGCTTCAGCATCAGTCCTTCCAGTGAATATTCAGGACTTATTTCCTTTAGGATTGACTGGTTTGATCTCCTTGCAGTCCAAGGGACTTTCAAGAGTCTTCTCCAACACCACAGTTCAAAAGCATCAATTCTTTGGCGCTCAGCTTTCTTTATAGGCCGACTCTCACATCCATACATGACTACTGGAAAAGCCATAGCTTTGACTAGACAGATCTTTGTTGGCAAAGTAATGTCTCTGCTTTTTATTATGCTGTCTATGCTGGTCATAGCTTTTCTTCCAAGGAGCAAGTGTCTTTTAATTTCATGACTGCAGTCACCATCTGCAGTGATTTTGGAGCCCCCCAAAATAAAGTCTGTCACTGTTTCCCCATCTATTTGCTATGAAGTGATGTTCCATAACCTGATGACTGGTCCAGGGTTCACAGTTGCTAAAGGAGTAGGTGCACGGGATGGTGGGAAGCAGTGGAAGGATAGATACTACAGGAATCTGTCATTCTTGTCTTGTTTCCTGTCTGTTTCCTCGACAGTCTTGTGTGGGTCCTTGACTGAAGCCGTCTCAGCTGAGTCGGCACAGAGGGGAAAACATATTAAGGAGAGGTTGATTATGGAGGCAGGGCGGACTCTCGCCATTGAGAGAGGTTCTTGTGTGAAAGGAGAGAGAGTCATTCTGGCCACAGGAGAAGATGCTATTTGGTCAGCTGCAGGAGAGGGCAGCGTCTGCCCTGCCCCACGTGGTGGGTAATGCATAGTCACCTGAGTAGCAGGCACTCTTGAGTGTATTGTAAGAGTGATTGAAAATAGCAGCCCACCCCTATTTTTTCTGGTAAGCAAAGCAATATTTCAACCACATTGGCTAAGGGCCCATCAACGGCACTCGCTCATTCGAGACTCCTGCGAAGATGGGACAGGATACTGGCTTATGCACCAGCTATATAACTCCCTCTTCTCTCCAAGCAACAAAACATTAGAAACCATGAGTGAGGGAGAGTGACTTCATTATGGGGGGGTGGGTAACCTCACATCCACCCTAATTTATGACGTTTCATAAACGTGGACACTCTTTAAATCACAGCAAATGATGCGAGACATGCAACTATGCTGTGACACAGGATGTTGAGAATCTCTGCCTTTGAGTTTGAGTAGTAGCTCCAACATCTGAATGCACACCAGAAGGTTCTGGGGAACTTTAAAATATGCAGGTTACTGGGCTCCAGCTACAAAGATTCTGTTTCCACAGTCCTAGAGAGGAACTTGCGTATATACACACACACATTCAATATAAATATATTTTTAAATCTCAATTTTAGGACTTCCCTGATGGTTCAGTGGTAAAGAATCCACCTGCCAGTGCGGAAGACATGGGTTTGATGCCTCATCTGGGGAGACCCCACATGCCACACTGAGCAACTAAGCCCGTGCCCCACAGCTATTGAACCTGTGCTGTAGAGCCTGGGAGCTATGACTACAGAACCCATGTGCTGCAAATACTGAAGCCCAAGTGCCCTGGAGCCCATGTTCCATAACAAGAGGAGCCACTGAAGTGAGAAGCCTAGGCATCACAGCTAGAGAGTAGCCCCGCTTGCTATGACTAAAGAAAAGCTCTCGCAGCCATGAAGACCCAACACAGCCAAAAATAAATAAATAAAATTATTTAAAAATTTTTTTAAATTTTAATTTTGTTAACTTCTCCAAGTGATTCTAGCAGGCAGCGTGAGATCACTCCCTGTATTGACGGCATGTAATTCCACAAGCAGGATATCTCAAAGAGGAGTCATTCCCTGTGACTCTTTTTTTAAAGAAAAACTTACTTATTTATTTGGTTGTGTCAGGATCTTCACTGTGGCATGAGAGATCTTCTGTTCCTGTGCATGGGCTTCTCTCTAGCTGTGGCCTGTGAGCTTAGCTGCTCCTGGGCATGTGGGGTCTTAGTGCCCTGACCAGGGATCAAACCTGCACCCCCTGCATTGGCAAGAGGATTCTTAACCACCAGACCACCAGGGAAGCCCCCCTGTGATTCTTTGGATACAAGCTCTGAGTGCTACAAATGTCTGAAAAGTTCTAATCTTTAGTCTCCAGGGTGGGCCAGAATAGGAACAGTGGAAAAAGGACATGGATAGCAGACCCATCTGCTATCAGCTCCCATTTTGGTCATATGTTGATACATCCATCTTGCAAACCTTCTGTGGAACATGTGAGGAACTGTGTTCTACTGGAAGAATGATGAGAAACATCAGCATGACTGAGACTACGAGTTAGGAGGCAAGGTGGAGCCAGTCACTATTCATTCATTGTGGAAGCTGTGCCCAGATAGAATGTGAATTCCATGTTTTCCATAGGATGTCACGGAAAAACCCAAAAGAACCTTTTGGCCAACATAATAGAAGACCCAGTCTTGTACCACCATATATTGGGCTGCCCTGAGAATTCATTTTATAACCTTTTGAGGTGGGTCATCTTATTATTCCATTTTGCCAAGGAGGAAATCGAGGTACTCAGAGGCCATCTTGCCTGATTGCAAAGCTATTTAGGTGGAAGAGCCAGGATTTAAATCCAGATATCCTAGTTCTCAGAAAAGGCCCCACTCCAACTGTGGCTCTGGGACTGTGGCTCATGGAGTCATAGGAACTGCTTCTCAACATTTTCAACTCAAAAGAGGAACCAGTAGATTTTTGTATGAAGGCAAAAAAACGAAGGCTTTGATTTCAGAATTTACAACCTTACTACTTACATAACCTCCACGAAAGAGGCTGCTTTTTGAATGTTTTCTGGCAACTGGATAGTTTTCTAAATGCTGTTTTCAAGAGTAACAGGCTCATTCTTTTCATTCTCCAGTATTAGTGTAGCCCCCTACATTCAACTCCTATTATTATTGCTTAATATAATCCTTAAATGTTGGAAAACGTGAACAGAACTCACTCTGATAGTTTTATTGTGCCTTGCAGTTTGAACACACATTGTCTCGGGGACAGTGATACATTCGCTGTTCTTGTTTCCTGTCATATATGTATTTTTTTTTCTATTTGTGCTTCTTTTATACTCATTCTATTCTTCAAGATGTCTCTATGAAGATACATCTGTTCAGCTTTGGTGATTAGCAGAACATTAGCAGACCTACTGTTTCAGAGCATAAATAATAAATGGCTGCTCCTCATTAATTTCTTCTGAAACCGACTCTTGTTAGACTACAGTTAGATATATTTCTTGAATTAAGGGCAGATCTAAAGAACAGGGGTTCTCTGCCTATTTTGAAAACAGGCCATTTATTTTTGCAGGGAAATTATGACATGTGAGTCCATCCATGGCAAGAGAAAACAAAACAAAACCTCTTTTAATGAGATGCTAAGCATCTTTTGTTTGCTAAGGGCCTTCCATCACATGGTGTCTGTTTTGTGATCTGTTCACTCATTTCCATGCAGATCTGCTTTTAAAAAAAATTTAATGCAAATAGTAACTATGTATTGTATTGAAATAGTTATACAATATTACAACAAACTTGCCTTTTCATCAAACCAACCCAAAACCCAAAGGTCCTCTCTGTCTCTGCACTGATCCTCTTCCTTCTTTACTGTGAATCAACCACAAGTCATTACCTGCTGGGGGCTCCCTCTCGGTGAATAAACAGGTAGAACCTCAGCCCAGTTTCACCTTTATTTCCCTCCCTTGCTATTTATTCATGTACATGCACTTTAAATAATCTGTTCAAATTAGTTGGCAGATAGTAAAAATATAGGTTCTGAGGCAAATAGCCCAGTGAAAATACTTGTGAAATACTTCCCTGAGCACTTTAGCCTAATTAATAGTTAGATTTCCTCCTATGCAAAAAAAAAAAAATCTAATGCACATCAGGGTTTGCCTGGTTCTGACACCCAAAGTAGGTAAAGGTCCTCCTACCCCAATATCAACAAAGTACCCAGGATCTTAAGAAATTATTCAGCCCAGCTCTAAACTGGCTGAAACTAGCTCTAAACTAGCTATACTTCACCCAACCAAGGCAAACTGTGGTTGATTTAAAAACAATAAAGCTAGTAGAATAATATGGAAGTAAGTACCTCCAATGTACTGATAAAGTGTCTCTCCTGTAGGGCTGTGCTAAAATTCTAAGTAATGGCAACCACTGCAGGCAAGAAAAGCTGTGTTTGTTAGATGTTTTCTTAGCCATGTGGCCTCTGAAGATGTATCCCAAAGTAACAGTGCCAGGTACTGATGAGAAAGGTTGGTGTCAACCCGAAAGACCAGCATTATTGGTAGTTTAATTAAATAAATTATAGTTTGGCAATACAGCTTAATAGACCCCATCCATTATAAATAATGTTATCATAATAAAAACAGCTAACTTTTTGAGCACATTAAACAAGCACTAAGTGTTAAATAATAGCTTTAAAGATGTTTATAAAATATCTCATTTAGTTTTACAATCATCCTGAAGGTGCATGTTATTAGCCTCACTTTACAAATGAGAAACTAAAGTACAGAGAGATTAAGTAATTTGCCTAGGGTCACACAGTGAAGAAATGGCAGAGCTGACCTAAGAGTCCAGGTAAGATGAAATAAAATTGTCCAAATGGATTGTTAAAGGAGAAAAAGACATCATGGAACTGATTATCTAGTAAGCTCCCATTTTAACTTTTTTTTTTAGACAGTTTTTATTTTCTTCTTTTACTATTTATCACTTTTGTAAAAAGTGCAAAAAATAGCTTTGACATTTGAGATAAACTGTGTTGGGTTATATTTCACATAAAGCATGTTGGCTCTTTATAGGACTACACTCTGTTGTTGCTGTTTAGTTGCTAAGTTGTGTCCAACTCTTTTTTGACTCGGACTGCAGCCAACCAGGATCCTCTGTCTGTGGGATTTCCCAGGCAAGAATACTGGAGTGGGTTGCCATTTCCTACTGCAGGGGATCTCTCTGACCCAGGGATTGAACCTGAGTCTCCTGCATTGGCAGGCAGGTTCTTTACCACTGAGCCACCAGGGAAGCCCTAGGACTGCACTACAGTATCTATTTAGTGTCCAAAATCACTGCAGATGGTGACTGCAGCCATGAAATTAAAAGACGCTTACTCCTTGGAAGGAAAGTTATGACCAACCTAGATAGCATATTGAAAAGCAGAGACATTACTTTGCCAACAAAGGTCCGTCTAGTCAAGGCTATGGTTTTTCCTGTGGTCATATATGGATGTGAGAGTTGGACTGTGAAGAAGGCTGAGCGACGAAGAATTGATGCTTTTGAACTGTGGTGTTGGAGAAGACTCTTGAGAGTCCCTTGGACTGCAAGGAGATCCAACCAGTCCATTCTGAAGGAGATCAGCCCTGGGATTTCTTTGGAAGGAATGATGCTAAAGCTGAAACTCCAGTACTTTGGCCACCTCATGCGAAGAGTTGACTCATTGGAAAAGACTCTGATGCTGGGAGGGATTGGGGGCAAGAGGAGAAGGGGATGACAGAGGATGAGATGGCTGGATGGCATCACTGACTCAATGGACATGAGTCTGGGTGAACTCCGGGAGTTGGTGATGGACAGGGAGGCGTGGCGTGCTGTGATTCATGGGGTTGCGAAGAGTCAGACACAACTGAGTGACTGAACTGAACTGAATGATGTTGAGATGGCATTCCTTTTTTTTTGAGCTTGCTGTCTAAATTCAGAAAAGAGTAGGCAACTTGTTGAAAAATTCTGGGGAAAACTATAAAGATAGTTTTCTGTGAAATTTGTTTCCACTGTAATTTAGAATTGGTTCATCGTTCAGGCAACAACTCTCAGCTGTCTAACCAATTGCCATGTAGCCAGCAGGCTGTGGCTGAGAGTCCGTGTGGCAAGAGTTAGGTGAAGGTGCACGACAGGAGAAGTGCACACCAGCGCTCTCACAACTCCATTGCAATATTGGTTTCTATAATAAATGGTGCCATAAAGTTGTATTGAAGTGAATATACATTATTAGCATCGCTTACCATGTTTACGATCCACTCCACATCAAAATGACATAAAAAGCAGAGTTAGTACCAATTAATATCCAATTGCTCATCAAACTTTAATTTGTGTTTGCTTTCCCTTGATGGATACATCTTTTATAACTGAAAGGCTCCATCTCTTTATAACATATGCTATCATTCAAGGCCACTTGTTTTAATCACTCTGCAAACCAGCGTGAAATTGTCTAATAATCCACCCAGATTTTGTTGCAAGTGCTTGAAGTTACAGCCGTCTTATAGAGGAAGCAGCGGTCTTCCTCAGGACATTTGGAATTATTAAAACAGCAGGTCAGATCCATGGCTAGGAAGCAATCTTGTCCAACTGATTGATGAATAAAATGCTGATTTTTTTCAGAGGCGTGAAGTTTATTTCCTTTTGTCACCCAGAGGTTTGGAGGTTGGTAGCACAGCCGCAAAATAGAATCAATAGCTGCGAGGCTGTCAGAGTAGGTTGGGGGGGGAAGGTTGCAGTTGAGAGGTGTCACTTGTCAGCTTAGTCCTGCAACAGCAATTTTTAATAGCTGCTCATCTACACCCAGTGTTGATTTGGACTGAACATATGGTAAAAACAAACAAACAAGGAAACAAAACCAGGCATCTTCCACGGTACCTTCTATCAGGCCTTCTACAGACAGTGAGTACAGAAACATGCAGAGGCTTCTTTTTGTCTGGTAGTTGCAACATCTTGAGGGTTCTTCCGAGCACCGGAGGGGATTGCCAGCATACAGGCGAGTGACCTATAAGACCCTGGCCTTCCACTTCCCCCAGGGCTAAGCAAGGCTTCTCAGCATTGAAGCACTGCCCTGTTTTTAAGGGCCCTACTGTATTAGAAAGTAAAAGAAGTACCAAATGAGAATATGAAGTCAGAATATTTTAAATCATCACATTAAATAATATAAATGCTTTAGCATTTAGAGAAGAGGAAGAAGAGTAGGAAGAAAGGACAGGAAGAGGGAAAAGAAAACCTGCAATAACTCTCAGTGTAAGCTTATTTGGAGAAAAATTGTGAATATCTAAAGGTCCCCTTCCCCCAAAGGATCCTCTTGGCCTGCCACGGAGTAGATGCTGAGCCTTAGTGTCAGGGGACAGACACTGGGCACAGGCCTGTGTTTGGTGGCATGGGAGCGGGTGTGGACATTATCTGGTGAAAGTGAAAAGTGAAAGTGAAGTCGCTCATGTCCAATTCTTTGCAACCCCATAGACTGTACAGCCTATAGGCTTCTCCATCCATGGGATTTTCTAGCCAAAAGTACCGGAGTGGGTTGCCATTTCCTTCTCCAGGGGATCTTCCCAATCCAGGGATCGAACCCAGGTCTCCCGCATCATAGGCAGACACTTTACCTTCTGAGCCACCAGGGAATCACTTTGAACCTTTTGATTATGTATCAATAGATCAAACCAGCTTATTGTTAGAGTGAAGAAGGGCTTGAGCAGAGTTACCATCCCATGGCTACTTTAATCCTTCCTTCCTACCCGTGGCATCTGAGTGAGAGTCTCTTGAGAGGGGAAAAGCCGATGGCCTCTCCCAACTGTGGAGAAATACAGGATAGTGGTGACAAAACGAATCCTGGGATCAAAAAGGCCGGTTTTCTTTTATTTATCTATATAATTTATTTATCTTATTTATTTGGCTGTGCCAAGTCTTAGCTGTGGCACAGAGGATCTTTGATCTTCATTGAGAACGCTGAATCTTCATTGTGGATGTGGAATCAGTACTTGTGGCATGCACACTCTTAGCTGCAGCATGTGGGATCTAGTCCCATGACCAGAGATCAAATCTGGGCTCCCTGCCTTGGGAGCTCAGAGTCTTAGCCCCTGCGGGGTGTATGTGTGTTTGCTCAGTCGCTCAGTCGTGTCCGACTGTGCAACCCTATGCACTGTAGCCCACCAGGCTCCTCTGTCCTTGCTATTTCCCAGGTAAGAATACTGAAGTGGGTTGCCACTTCCTCCTCTAGCGGATATTCCTGACCCAGGGCTCAAATCTGAGTCTCTTGAGTCTCTCTGCCTTGGAAATCGGATTCTTTACCACTAGTGCTACTTGGGAGAAAGAAATGGCAACCCACTCCAGTGTTCTTGCCTGGAGAATCCCAGGGACGGGGAAGCCTGGTGGGCTGCTGTCTATGGGGTCGCACAGAGTTGAACACGACTGAAGCGACTTAGCAGCAGCAGCAGCAGCGCTGCTACTTGGAAAGCCCCTTGGCCACTGGACCACCAGGGAAGTGCCTAGACAGGCCTGCTTTCAAATACTGGCTCCATATCTGCCCACATGTCACATGTTGTTCAAGTCACCAACCTTCCAGGCTATACACACAGGATAATAATGACACCCCTGAAGCCATAGTATTGTTATGAGGACTAAATGAGATCAGCCTCTCCCATCACTTGGCACAGTGCCTGGTACCGCATCCTCATTCAGTAAACACAACTAGGTGTTATTATAAAACTATGAGTTGCTGGGCTCAAGCCTCCAGAGTCAGGAGAGTGGGTGAGTGGACGGCTGCATTCTGCTGTCTACCAGGACAGCCCCATGTTACTGCCAGCAGCATTATATGTCAGGAGAACCCACAATACAGCACTCACTTTATTCTTCTTAAACCATGAAATATTTCTGACTTCCTCCAAAGTTGAGAGAAGAATCCAGCAAACACCAGAGGTACCCATCACTCAGCTTAAGAAATAAAACATGATGAACAATCAAGTGTCCCATAGCTATTAAAATGAATGAACTTGAGAGATGTGAATAAATCTCCAAAACAGAATGTTGATCCACAAGAGCAAGTGGCAGTGGGATGCATACAATATGATGCCATTTATAGGGAGTTTGTAGACTGGCACAGCGATGCTGCGGATGAGCTGTCTAGTGAGGCAGACGTAGGTGGTAAGCATGTCAAGAGGTACAAGGGAATGAGAATCGATGCCGGCTTAGGAAAGCTTTGAAGGACGTGAGCCCTTTCATTCTCAGGTGTCCCGGCTTTGTTCTCAGCAGGGTCGAGGCCCGGAGCTGCCCTCCCTGCTGTCTTACACAGATGTCAGCCCCTGTGGAGGCAGAACTCTAGGCAAACAATGTTAAATACACTGAAAGCAAAATTCTTCCTTTGAATGTACTCGGCTCCCATTAAAGTCCAGGGGCGCTCTCTCTGCAGGGCCCCTGCACACCGTGGCACGACATATCCAGCCTGAATTCTGAAGTTTGCATGTAACATAAAAGCAGCCAACCAACAGCATAAATGTATATGAAATGAAATCAATAAAAAGTGTATTTTTTTTTTTTTTTTTGGCTCTTGAAGATGGTCCTGGGAGGGTACATCACAGAAGCTGGGACAATGCTAGGGATATGCACACAGGAAGGAGGGAGGGAGGCAGGCTGTGGGGGCAGAGGCAGGGGAGCTAAAGGGAGGAGGTTGCTTCATGTTAATATTCATTGTATGAATCAAGGTTTAGTGAGCACTGTGCTCCCTTTTCTCTCATCACCAAAAAAAAAAAAATCAATTATCAATGCTTATATGATGAAAGAGGGATTTCTGGCTTGTTCATTCTGCTTTAGCCTAAGAACTCATCATAATAAAGAATTATTTCCAAGATCAGATTGATATTGCAAAAAGTTGATATCAGATTATGAGTTTAAGGGGGAAACTGATATCAGGCAGAGAGAAAGAAGTGCTTTTATTCATAACTACATTTTTTCTGCTATAATAATAGTAAAATTTTTATATCTCATAAAAATAAAACACCAGGGCATAGCCACATGGAAAACAATGTGGAGGTTACTCAGAAAACTAAAAATAGAGTTACCATATGATCCAGCAATACCTTTCCCCTTGCATAACTGTTCTTTCCTCCCATAGCCCTGGGCTTCTGAGTCTTTCTTTTCTGTGACATAACTTTGTTCTCCTATGACCGCAGGTGATTGAACCATAGGTGGACACCTGACCCAGAGAAAAGCAGTCACTGGATTCTGCTGGCAGAATTGGCCAGACTGTCTTTTTGGGATTTGGACAAAGACAGAGAAGGATGAAGAATAATGAAATCTCCTTTCTAGACCTTGGTGTTGTCATTTAGAAATGCTTGGAGTCATCAGCTTTATCATTCCATCCTAACAACCAGCTCTTTTGATTCTCAGCCTAGAGCAGTTCGTAGGTTATGTCATCCCATCTTTGCTTCTTTTATCCCCCTCTCTCATTCAGAGCTCTTGACTTGGTGGGGTCACAAAACTTTTGCTGCTCTGTCATCATTGCTTTGGGTTATGTTTTCCAGGATTTCAATTTATTTTGCATTACTTGTAAATCAGAATATTTTTCTTTTTAGAGCAGATGGTGCTGGTGGACTATGCTTAATTTCAAAAGTGTACTATTTTCAGAGCACTGTATTATATATATACTTGTGTGTGTGTGTGTGTATATTTGTATTTATTTTATATAATTATAAAATAATAGATATTTTGTGACCACTTGTCACCAGACTCCAGGCATACATTTATCATTATCCCGTATCATCTCATGACTTTGAAGGACTCAGAAGACTGGATGTGAAAGTGGTCCATGAAAAGGGGGCTTTGTATCTCTTTGGTTCCTTGGTTGTGAGCAATAGAAACTAAATCTGGTTAACTGAAACAAAAAAAGAATTACTAGAAATATAGAGTAGCATACAGAATTGAAGGAAAGCCTGAAAATCTCGAGGAGTGGGAGACTAGGCAGTTCTGAGGTAACTGGAAGGAAAAGCCCCAACTTTGGGGTGTTGCAGCTGTTGTGAGTGAGCTCCTTAGCCCTTATCAATCCATTCAGTGTCCATGTAGAGAACACACATGCCCAGCCCTCCTGGAGTCCTGTACCAAACCATCAGCCAGAAGAGGGCAGGACTCCTGACTGACAGTCCCACCAAGATTGTATCTACTCAGGAAAGGTGAGTTCCCCAAAGCAAAGCTGAAGTGTAAAGCAACCGAAGCGGTGATGGAAGATGATCAGGTTCATAAGAGTTGGCTCTTTCTGTTCTTTCCACATTTCACTGTCTCCCTTCCCCAGCAGTCCACAAGAGGAGCCGCCATATATAGTCTTGTTATCATCTATAGTCGTAGTCATGGATCCCTGCTCTTAGCACTTAGTGTTACTTGGCACAGTAGGCTTGTACCTGGTGCACATGGATGCATGTGATGGGCCATGAGACCCCTCCAGACTTACATGGGACAGTGTGGTACTGGGGGTCGGACTGATGACTGCTGCTAATAAGGAGAGAGAATCGGCTCTATGATTGAGACTAAATTCTGCATCATCGGCAGGGAAGGAGACTCTGATCTATAAGGATATTTGGAGACAGAGTTTTCTAAGTGGTGAAACAAAAGTCAATAACTATTCCTAATCAGGTCCCTGAATATGTCTACTTTGAGTCAGGAAATGCCTTCTCCCTTTGATTTACTTGTATCTTTCCAATGAAAACAGATATTTCATATTACTCAGTTTTGGATTGTGTCCATATACATAATATGAAAGCTTCCCGGTTTATTTGCTATTTAGGTTCACAAAGATCATTGTCCTCTAAAATATTCATCACTTACTTTAAAGTAATTTTTAGTGCTCAAGTAATTTATGTGTGTTGTAGAAAAATCAGAAAATAGAGATTGGCCAAAAGGAAGAAAGTGAATATTCACAGACAACCACTTGATAATTGTGTGCATGTGCCTCTAGAGTTTTGCTCTCTGTGTTTCATGTATTTACATATATGGATGCTCGAAATTTTAAAACATAGAAATCATGCGGATCATGCCGCTTTCATCATCTTTTTCTTTCAGTAATAAGTTATCTTTCCATAATTATAAAGAGTATTTTTTCTACATTGTTTGCATACATCTAATGAGCTTCTTATTTTAATATCATTTTGCTTACTGGTTCATTGTGGCACAAAGAAAATTTGCCACATATTGTATTTTTCTTTATATATATGTGGATATATGTGTGTATGTGTATGTGTATATATATATATATAGGGTTTAAGAAAATATATTTACTTATTTATTTCGCTGCACCAATTCTTAGGTGCAGCATGTGGATCTGGTTACCTGGCCAGGGATCAAACCTGAGCCCCCTACATTGGAAGTGTGGAGTCTCAGTCACTGGACCACCAGGGAAGTTCCATACATACCTTATTTTCCATCAGTGCCTTCATTTTGACTTGCCCTCTTTATGTGACCATGAAACCTAGATTCTTTTTAAAGTGACACAACAGAAACTCTGACACAATAGTGTTTTTGAAAAATTAATTAATTGCCCTGGGCACCCAAGTTTCTTTTCTGGATGCCCACTTGTGTTAAAAGTCTTTAAACACTTGTGTGTTTTATTTCTGTGGGAGAGGCTAGCATCTCTGTCTCTATTTTACCACTAAGGAAAAGGAGACCGACAGTATTGAGACTCGGGGAGAAGTCACCAGCAGAGCCCCAAAGAGGACATGAAGTTCTAATGGCCCAGCCCTCTCATCAAACCGCAAAGCCACACTGCTTCCCCTTCCGCTGCTTCAGGGCTGGGCTGGGAAAAGAAAGTGCCTCCCGCGGAGGGCTGAATGGTGATTTACCATTCACAGTCCAGGTCACTCAGTCAAGAGAAGCACAGACGCCCCCGCTCTCAATTGCGGGTGAAAGCTTGTTATCATGTGCTGGACCCATTGATCTGTTTCAGCAATGACTCCTGAATTATATGGCCCCTAAATGTTTGCTGCCAGAGAGATCTATATTGTGGATGCGATGATGGGTACTTACTGGAAACTATTGTCTGATAGATGACTTTGGCTGTTTTGTCTCAATGAAATATCTCTGTGCACTTGGAGATCTCTCTCCTCCCAACTCTCCCTCGACTCTAATATAATGTGCTGTGCTAGAAAATAGTGCAATACAAGAAGGTTCAAAGGTCTGAACACTTAAAGCCATACTGGTTGTGTGTGGGAGTACAGAGGGACAGAAGCTTTTCAGAAGATGATTTGTCAATTCATTAAAAAAAAATGATTAAAAATTGTGTGTACCCATTTACCCTGCACAGAGAAGGCAATGGCACCCCACTCCAGTACTCTTGCCAGGAAAATCCCATGGACGGAGGAGCCAGGTAGGCTGCGGTCCATGGGGTCGCTAAGAGTTGGACATGACTGAGCGACTTCACTTTCACTTTTCACTTTCATGCATTGGAGAAGGAAATGGCAACCCACTCCAGTGTTCTTGCCTGGAGAATCCCAGGGACAGGGGAGCCTGGTGGGCTGCCGTCTATGGGGTCGCACAGAGTCGGACACGACTGAAGTGACTTAGCATTTACCCTGCAATTGTGCTTTGAGTAACTTATTCAAAGTGAATAATGGTGGAGGAGTGTGAAGAATGAATTACAAGAATCTTTTCTGTAGTGTCATTTACAGGGGTAAAAAAATTGAAGTCATTTCAGAGCTCAACAATAGGAGATGGGTTGAATGAATTATGAGTTGATTGTATAATGCTATTCTATCCGTCATTAAAAACAAGTTGTATTAGTGTTTATAATAACAAGGAAAGTTGTTTATTATATAAAACTAAATTTTAAAAAACAAGCTACAAAACAATTTGAGTTTGATACTCATTTTGTAAAAATACGACATGCGTGTGCACCCCCTGACACACACCAGTGCACGTCACACAGGGCTGTGCTCCTGTCTGTCTCTCTTGCTACATTTCCTACTCTTCTTCCACTACCCCAGGCCTAATGCCCAGGAAATCTTCCTTCTCCCTTAGCTACACATCCTTCAGATCTTGGCTCAAATATCACCTCTCCCACAAATAGGGATCAGATCCCCATTCTATGTTCTCAGAGTCACCACAGATGAAAAGGACATTTTCTGCATAGTGTGGTGAGGGTCATGAGTGCTGCTGACCAAATACAAGGTATTCAGAAATCTGGAGGCAAGAAAATATAAATCTCTTACAAATGATGATATCAGTAAACTGTTCATTATGATTCTTCAGTGTTTTCAGACTTTGCAGACACCCTGTACTTCTGCTCTCCCTCACCTAGGGACAAGTTTGGATCACACATCTCTTGCCTCCGTGGAATTAAATGTGACCATGTGACTTGTTTTGGCCCAAGAAATGGGAGCAGAAACATGCACCAGTTCCCTTTAAAAGCCTTTAAAAAGCAGTCTGGTTTGCTCTAAGCTCTCTTCCTTCCCATGGGCTTGGAACTGTCCAATAGTAAAGACTCAGTCAGCCTTTATTGCTGAGTGAGGTGACCCGGACAGAGACCACCTCCCATCCCCATTGGAGTAGGATGGACAGAATGTGGGAGAGAAACAATTCTTTGTTATTTGAGATGACTGAGAGGTGAGAGTTATTTGTTATTGCAGCATAACCATGCTTATCCTGACTAGTACATGCACTTATCGTAAGTGTAGTTTTACATTTGCTTGCGTAGTTTTTAGTCTCATCTATGTGTATATCTCTTATTTGACAGACATAAGAACTGCCCTAGAACATAGAACCTCAGCAGTGAACGAGGTACACAAAGTCCCCTGCTCTCATGGAGTTTCATTCTGATGGGAAAGACAGATCATGAGAAAATAAAGCAGAGATCTGCATGAAAACAAGTCAAGTACACTTGTTTGAGAGCGGAGGGCTCCAGACAGATGGATGAGTGAATTTGGGGGAGAGGAGGGAGGTCCTGCTATTCCTGATGCTGGGGTGCAGGAAGCAGGGTTGAGAGTGGGAAGGGGTGGAGATGAAGATTGTAGGGGCGGTGGGGGAAGGGAGAAGATCATATAGGTTCTGTAGGTCCCTGGATAAGTCTTGGGATTTTATTCTGAGTGTGATGGAAAGATTTTGAGCAAAGGTATGATATGATGATGCTATTTTTTCTCCAGGGAACTTTCCAACCTAGGGATCAAACCCAGGTCTCCCGCATTGCAGGTGGATTCTTTACCATCTGAGCCACCAGGGAAGCCGAAGAATACTGGAGTGAGTAGCCTATCCCTTCTCCAGGATTAAAAGGATCACTCTGGTTATTGTTTGGAGAATTAACTAGAAAGACAGGGAGATAAAGGCAGAAGTCAGCAGGTCAGTTAGAAGGCAAGGGTAGGTGGTGGTCTAGACATAATGACCTTGGAAGTAGATGTGTTTAGAAAGTGGGAAATGAGATTGATCCATGGATTGAACACCCCATGGAGGTGGGGTGTTCAAGAGAGGAATCAAACGTCATTCCAAGATATTGTTCTGAGCAACTAGACAGATGATGGTACTATTTTGGGCACAGGCAGAATTGAGTGAGAGGAGAACTTAGGGGAAAGGTGGTAGAAATGAACTGTTGTATGAATGAACATGACTGTCTAGAAGATAAAAAAGGGCAGGATGACATATACTAAAATGTTAAAAAGAGTATTTGTGGGTTGTGAATTGCTTTTATTGCCTCTGCTTCTCTATATTGTTAATGGTTCTATGATGTGCACACAACGAGAAAACATTTTTTTAGAGATAAGTTACATTTTTTTCCATCTATAACTAGGGGATTGTGGAAGTCCAGCAAAGTTCTCTGATAGCCCTCACCAATTCTGTAACATTTTAAAATTTGTAATTTTCTCATTCAGCAGTACTCACTCACTGTGAAATATTCCCAGGTCAGTGATCACTATGGCATGAGAAGGAAGAAATTGAAGGGAGCAAGTATTATTTATAGAAATAATATTTTCCATAGTAAAAATGAATTTTTAACTACAAAACCGCATAAGCCTAGCACATGCTTGAGCCCGCCAGTTATGCATGAATTTATCTCTGCCTGTTCTTAATGGCTTTCCTCATTGCTGGATGCAGTATCCTCAGGAGGGCAGCTTCTGAAGTCACTCAGCCCAGGTTCAAGTCCAGGTTCTGACACTTCCTCTCTCCATTACCATAGTTACTTAACAATATGTGCCTCTATTTTCACTCTGGCAAGTGAGGAGAGAAATAATACCAGCTGCCTAGGCTTGCTGTAGGGATCAAATTCAATAGTGCCGTAAATGCTGAGCATGATGCCTGCCCTTTATAAATGCTAGTAAATGCTGGCTACCCTTACAGTTGCTGTTGTTATCCCATGTGAGTTTTGGGAGGGACTTGGCCACCTGATGCAAAGAGCTGACTCATCTGAAAAGACCCTGATGCTGGGAAAGATTGAGGGCAGGAGGAGAAGGGGACGACAGAGGATGAGATGGTTGGATGGCATCACTAACTCAGTGGACGTAAGTTTGAGTGAACTCCGGGAGTTGGTGATGGACAAGGAGGCCTGGCGTGCTGTGGTTCACGGGGTCGCAAAGAGTTGGACACAACTGAGCAACTGAACTGAACTGAACAGATAGATCAAAGGGCTTCCCTGGTGGCTCAGCAAAAAAGAATCCACCTGGCAATGCAGGAGATGTGGGTTCGATCCCTGAGTCAGGAAGATCCCCTGGAAAAGGAAATGGCAACCCACTCCAGTATTCTTGCCTGGGAATCCCAAGGGCAGGGGAGCCTGGCAGGCTACAGTCCATGGGGTCACCAAGTGTTGGACATGACTTAGCGACTGGACAACAAGAACAACAAGGGAAGATAGCTTTCTCATACGGGGACTTGCTTATTTTTTGGTACTTGTAATGAGCACTCACACTGACCCTGGAAGGTAGGTACTAATAGTATCCTTATTTTACAAATGAGGAAACTAAAGCCCAGAGTGATTAATTAACTTGTCCCAGGTCACACGGCTGAGAAGAGGCAAAACGAGGAGTCCAGCTCCTGTCCCTCTGTCTGTAACGCTGGTGTTCTTAAGCCATTATTGCACACAGACTCCTGGCTGATCTAATGCACACTGTCTTTTGCTTGCATCTTCTGGGTCCCTGTTTAGGAAAGTGCATTCCTTGTTACCTGCTGCCATTCTGATTGTTGCAAACACGTGCTGATGGAACACTTCCCAACCTCAGATCATGGCCAGAGCCTGACTCGCTGTCTTAACTGCACCTCACCTTTCCAGCACTGGCCATTACTGTGGGCTAAGCAGGGGCAGATCCAGGAGTGTTTCATCCAAACATTTTGTTTTCCAAGTCTGTGGATTTAAAGACTTTTTGGAGGTTACTATCATGCCACAAGTTCTTAATGGGAATTGGATACATCAATTCTCTCTCATCCAGTTCTGTTGTATGGGACAGACTCAAGGCACTTGTTCTACTGCTACCACGCATGGCTGCCACTTCACAACACAGAGGGAGCTAAACCACTCTCACTGCTTCCCCACTGGGGATCGAATCCATACCTCATGCAGTGGAAGGAAGTACAGAGTCAACCACTGGACCACCAGGGAAGTCCAAAAAGTGTATGTGATGTATTTTTTCCATTTTAATCATTTGAAAATCTTTTAATTAATGAATTTTTGTCTGCGCTGGGTCTTTGTTCTGTTCTAGGGCTTCCTCTAGTTGCAGCGAGCAGGGGCCACTTGTCACAGTGGAGGAACTCTAGGGCGGGGCCTCAGTGATTGTGGAGCAGGGGCTTAGTTGCTCCTGGCATGCGTGATCCTGCTGGACCACATGGAACCGGTGCCCTCAGGGTTGGCAGGTGGCTTCTTAACCACTGGACCATCAAGGAATATTTTAAATACGTGTGTTTACACATTTAAAATACATAAGACACTTTATAGCACAAATATAGATCAATATCTTGTGATAAACCATGATGGAAAATAATGTGAAAAAGAACATATATGTATGTGTGTGTATGTATGTATATACTTGTTCGCATGTGAATGTGGGATTCTTAGGCAGTGCACTTGCCCATTGCAGTGTAATAGAAGGAGACACTGTCTGGAACATCATGCTTATGTAACTGCTGGGCTGAAATTCGTACTCAGATTCTTAATGACATTTAACTAGATGAACATAACCTGAATGTTTGCAATCTGAATACTGTTAAACATCACAAAGAATAAACACATGGAATTTTCTTGAAATAGAGGGGTGCCATCTAGATACCTCTAAAATGTATGTGCTAGGTCTCTCTAGAATGCTTAATTAGTAGTGATATGGGAAAATTAATTTGTCTATTATTTAAAGATCAGCTAGGTGAGACTTTCTTCAACAACTCTAATATAGCACTTATCTACAAATGTGTGTTTAATAAGGACTTTCAATATCTAATTAGTAGCAGGGACAAGTAATTGAAAGTAACAGTACTATATTCTGAATGCAGATGAATTACTCTCGACAAGTAATCAGTTCAGTTCAGTCACTCAGTCGTGTCCGACTCTTTGCGACCCCATGAATTGCAGCACGCCACGCCTCCTTGTCCATCACCAACTCCTGGAGTTCACTCAGACTCACGTCCATCGAGTCAGTGATGCCATCCAGCCATCTCATCCTCTGTCATCCCCTTCTCCTCTTGCCCCCAATCCCTCCCAGCATCAGAGTCTTTTCCAATGAGTCAACTCTTCGCATGAGGTGGCCAAAGTACTGGAGTTTCAGCTTGAGCATTATTCCTTCCAAAGAAATCCCAGGGCTGATCTCCTTCAGAATGGACTGGTTGGATCTCTTTGCAGTCCAAGGGACTCTAAACAGTCTTCTTCAACACCACAGTTCAAAACCATCAATTCTTCGGTGCTCAGCTTTCTTCACAGTCCAACTCTCACATCCATACATGACCACAGGAAAAACCATAGCCTTGACTAGATGGACCTTTGTTGGCAAAGTAATGTCTCTGCTTTTGAATATGCTATCTAGGTTGGTCATAACTTTCCTTCCAAGGAGTAAGCGTCTTTTAATTTCATGGCTGCAGTCACCATCTGCAGTGATTTTGGAGCCCCCAAAAATAAAGTCTGACACTGTTTCCACTGTTGCCCCATCTATTTCCCATGAAGTGATGGGACCGGATGCCGTGATCTTCGTTTTCTGAATGTTGAGCTTTAAGCCAACTTTTTCACTCTCCACTTTCACTTTCATCAAGAGGCTTTTTAGTCCCTCTTCACTTTCTGCCATTGGGTGGTGTCATCTACATATCTGAGGTGATTGATATTTCTCCCAGCAATCTTGATTCCAGCTTGTGTTTCTTCCAGTCCAGCGTTTCTCATGATGTACTCTGCATGTAAGTTAAATAAGCAGGGTGACAATATACAGCCCTGATGTACTCCTTTTCCTATTTGGAACCAGTCTGTTGTTCCATGTCCAGTTCTAACTGTTGCTTCCTGACCTGCATACAGGTTTCTCAAGAGGCAGATCAGGTGGTCTGGTATTCCCATCTCTTTCAGAATTTTCCAGTTTATTGTGATCCACACAGTCAAAGGCTTTGGCATAGTCAATAAAGCAGAAATAGATGTTTTTCTGGAACTCTCTTGCTTTTTCCATGATCCAGCGGATGTTGGCAATTTGATCTCTGGTTCCTTTGCCTTTTCTAAAACCAGCTTGAACATCAGGAAGTTCACGGTTCACGTATTGCTGAAGCCTGGCTTAGAGAATTTTGAGCATTACTTTACTAGCGTGTGAGATGAGTGCAATTGTGCGGTAGTTTGAGCATTCTTTGGCATTGCCTTTCTTTAGGATTGGAATGAAAACTGACCTTTTCCAGTCCTGTGGCCACTGCTGAGTTTTCCAAATTTGCTGGCATACTTAGTGCAGCACTTTCACAGCATCATCTTTCAGGATTTGAAATAGCTCAACTGGAATTCCATCACCTCCACTAGCTTTGTTCGTAGCGATGCTTTCTAACACCCACTTGACTTCACATTCCAGGATGTCTGGCTCTAGATGAGTGATCACACCATTGTAGTTATCTGGGTCATTAAGATCATTTTTGTACAGTTCTTCTGTGTATTCTTGCCACCTCTTCTTAATATCTTCTGCTTCTGTTAGGTCCATACCATTTCCGTCCTTTATCGAGCCCATCTTTGCATGAAATGTCCCCTTGGTATCTCTAATTTTCTTCAAGAGATCTCTAGTCTTTCCCATTCTGTTGTTTTCCTCTATTTCTTTGCATTGATCGCTGAAGAAGGCTTTCTTATCTCTTCTTGCTATTCTTTGGAACTCTGAATTCAGATGTTTATATCTTTCCTTTTCTCCTTTGCTTTTCACTTCTCTTCTTTTCACAGCTATTTGTAAGGCCTCCCCAGACAGCCATTTTGCTTTTTTGCATTTCTTTTCCATGGGGATGGTCTTGATCCCTGTCTCCTGTACAATGTCACGAACCTCATTCCATAGTTCATCAGGCACTCTATCTATCAGATCTAGGCCCTTAAATCTATTTCTCACTTCCACTGTATAATCATAAGGGATTTGAGGCCAGGGTCGGTGGCCAGGAGGAGCAACCCCACTTCCAAGGAGCGGTGGCTGCGTGGGTGCAGGAGGGCCTAGAGAAGCTATCCTTCGCTGAAGGTCAGGAAGGGCGGTGGTGAGGAGATACCCCTCGTCCAAGGTAAGGAGCAGTGGCTGTTCTTTTCTGGAGCAGCCGTGAAGAGATACCCCACGCCCAAGGTAAGAGAAACCCAAGTAAATGGTAGGTGTTGCAAGAGGGCATCAGAGGGCAGACACACTAAAACCATACTCACAGAAAACTAGTCAATCTAATCACACTAGGACCACAGCCTTGTCTAACTCAATGAAACTAAGCCATGCCTGTGGGGCCACCCAAGACGGGTGGGTCATGGTGGAGAGGTTTGAGAGAATGTGGTCCACTGGAGAAGGGAATGGCAAACCACTTCAGTATTCTTTCCTTGAGAACCCAATGAACAGTATGAAAAGGCAAAATGATAGGATGCTGAAAGAGGAACTCCCCAGGTCAGTAGGTGCCCAGTATGCTACTGGAGATCCGTGGAGAAATAACTCCAGAAAGAATGAAGGGATGGAGCCAAAGCAAAAAGAAGACCCAGCTGTGGATGTGACTGGCGATAGAAGCAAGGTGCGATGCTGTAAAGAGCAATATTGCATAGGAAGCTGGAATGTCAGGTCCATTAATCAAGGCAAATTGGAAGTGGTCAAAGAAGAGATGGCAAGAGTGAATGTCAACATTCTAGGAATTAGCA
This sequence comes from Bubalus kerabau, assembly GCF_029407905.1. NCBI lineage: Eukaryota > Metazoa > Chordata > Mammalia > Artiodactyla > Bovidae > Bubalus > Bubalus kerabau. The sequence goes on from NC_073624.1 coordinate 226,372,178, forward strand.
AACTAAAATGGACTGGAATGGGTAAATTTAACTCAGATGACCATTATATCTATTACTGTGGGCAGGAATCCCTCAGAAGAAATGGAGTAGCCATCATGGTCAACAAAAGAGTCCGAAATGCAGTACTTGGATGCAATCTCAAAAACGACAGAATGATCTCTGTTCATTTCCAAGGCAAACCATTCAATATCACAGTAATCTAAGTCTATGACCCAACCAGTAACGCTGAAGAAGCTGAAATTGAATGGTTCTATGAAGATCTACAAGACCTGTTAGAACTAACACCCAAAAAAGATGTCCTTTTCATTATAGGGGACTGGAATGCAAAAGTAGGAAGTCAAGAAACACCTGGAGTAACAGGCAAATTTGGCCTTGGAATATGGAATGAAGCAGGGCAAAGACTAATAGAGTTTTGCCAAGAAAATGCACTGGTCATAGCAAACACCCTCTTCCAACAACACAAGAGAAGACTCTATACATGGACATCACCAGATGGTCAACACCGAAATCAAATTGATTATATTCTTTGCAGCCAAAGATGGAGAAGCTCTATACAGTCAACAAAAACAAGACCAGGAGCTCTGACTGTGGCTCAGATCATGAACTCCTTATTGCCAAATTCAGACCTAAATTGAAGAAAGTAGGGAAAACCACTAGACCATTCAGGTATGACCTGCAAGTAGTAGTCTTCAAAAATGTTTTTGTTACTAACTATAAGAAGTTCACCCACTCCAGTACTCTTGCCTGGAGAACCCCATGATGGAGGAGCCTGGTAGGCTGCAGTCCATGGGGTCGCTAAGAGTTGGACACGACTGAGTGACTTCACTTTCACTTTTCACTTTCATGTATTGGAGAAGGAAATGGAAACCCACTCCAGTATTCTTGCCTGGAGAATCCCAGGGATGGAGAAACCTGGTAGGCTGCCGTCTGTGGGGTCACACAGAGTCAGACACAACTGAAGCGACTTAGCAGCAGCAGCAGCAGCAGCAGCAGCATAAGAAGTTCAGAAAATACAGAAATTGAGAAGATACAGATGAATAAATCAATCACAAAACATTCTTAGAATGGAATACTATACAGTCATGAAAAGGACTAAGACAGAGCTTTATGTACTGAAGTGCGAAGACAGACATGATAACCACCATCACCACCATAACAAGGGCTCCAGGTGTTGATGTTAATGAGGACCTACATGTTTTAGACCATGAGCACTTTGTACACGTGGATTGATTTTTCCTCTTAAAACAACCTTATGATTGTTATATTGATAAATACCATATTCTGAATGCAGATAAATTACTCTCTGTAGCTTTCCTACCCAAGGGTAGGATTTTCTAGCTCCTAAGCTTGAGCTGGATTTGAGACTGAATAGCTGAGTGCCATCTGGCCATGCTCCCCACCCATAAGTCCCTGTAACCACTTGGTGAGCAAAATAGACACAATTTAAGATGTGAAGTTTCCACAAGATATTTTGAAATCAGTGAATAGGATGGGGCTGTCAATTCAACAAACTTCACCCCATGTTCTATGACAGAGTAATTCCTCTTGGTGGTCTAGACAGGCCCAAGCATTTGCACTATATATAGATTTTAGCTAGTTCTTAAGAAGCATATGATGGGAACTTCTTAAAATTAATGTTATTTACCTGCTAGGATGTAAATGCTAAAAGGATGTGGTCTACATTATGGACAAGGGCTCTGTAAAACATGATATTAGAAAATGGAAATTTTACGAGTTCTGGGAACAGAAACAGGTGATGTGAGTGAAATGGGAGAAAATTCTAATTTTTGCTGCCTTGCTAGAACTTAATCCAAAGTACTTTATTAAAAAATCATGAATACTAGAACTACAACATCCCTGGGTTAATTGTGCTCACCTTGACTTGCTCAAGTTGCCTATTCCTGAGAAATAACCCTTCTGCTTAAAGTGATGGTCCTTTCCACAGGTGTTCCTGGGTTTAGAATCACAGAAATCCCAGTTTAATGAGGCACTCGGGGCTGTTAGTCCATCTTCTAGCCTGGGGTATGAACTCCTGTTTGTTGGGGGTTATGTCATCTGCCTTGGAGACTTCCAGAACAGGTGGCAATAGAATGCAGTGAGTGAGACCTCAACAGATTTTGCTTTCAGATGGCCCTCGCTAACATTGTTGTGATGGGTGTTACTTAGCCTTCTAAGATTTTGTTCAACTCTTTTCTAAAATGAGAGTGCTTTTAAGACTTCCTTGGTGGTCCCGTGCTTAAGAATCCACCTTGCAATGCAGGGGATACAGGTCTGATTTCTGGTCAGGGAACTAAGACCGCACATCTGTGGAGCAGCTAAGTCCACAAGCCACAACTACTGAGCCCCAGTACCACAGCTAGGGATAAGCCTGCGTGCCAAAACTATGACCTGACACAGCCACATAAGTAAATAAATAAATAAAATGAGAATACTTCATGGAACAATTGGAAGGAAGTTTGTGCTTAAGTGCCTGACACAGCATCACTTGCTATCTTTATCCTTCTCCTTATTATCATCACCAGCATCATGAAAAGGAGTAACCATGAGAGAGTGGTCATGATGTGGGGGTTCAGACACCTGTTGCTGAAAGGCCTTAGGGTGTGTTTGATCATAAACCAACTCCCTTGTCTTGAACTAGGGACCAGTCTCCAGGAGCATGGTCCTTGTAAGAACTTTATTCCCTCCTTGTAAGGAATTCTGTGGTTCAGTTCAGTTCAGTCACTCAGTCATGTCCAACTCTTTGCAACCCCATGGACTACAGGACGACAGGCCTCCCTGTCCATAACCAACTCCCTGAGTTTGCTCAAATTCATAGTCTTAGAGTTGGTGATGCCATCCAACCCATGTCATCCTCTGTCATCCCCTTCTCTTCCTGCCTTCAGTCTTTGCCAGCATCAGGGTCTTTTCCAATGAGTCAGTTCTTCACATCAGGTGGCCAAAGTATTGGAGCTTCATCTTCAGCATCAGCCTTTCCAATGAATATTCAGGACTGATTTCCTTTAGGATCGACTGGTTTGATCTCCTTGCAGTCCAAGCGACTCTCAAGAGTTTCCTCCAACAGCACAATTCAAAAGCATCAATTCTTTGGTGCTCAGCTTTCTTTATGGTTCAATTCTCACATCCATACATGACTACTGGAAAAATCATAGCTTTGACTATACAGACCTTTGTCAGCAAAGTAATATCTCTGCTTTTTAATATGCTGTCTAGGTTCGGCATAGTTTTTCTTTCAAGGAGCAAATGTCTTTTAATTTCATGGCTGCAGTCACCATCTGCAGTGATTTTGGAGCCCCCCAAAATAAAATCCATCACTGTTTCCATTGTTTCCCCATCTGTTTGCCATGAAGTGATATGACCGGATGCCATGAACTTTGTTTTCTGAATGTTGAGCTTTAAGCCAACTTTTTCACTCTCCTCTTTCACCTTCATCAAGAGGCTCTTTAGTTCCTCTTTGCTTTCTGCCATAAGGGAGGGGTCATCTGCATATCTGAGGTTAGTGATATTTCTCTCAGCAATCTTTTCTAGCTTGTGCTTCATCCAGCCTGGCATTTCCCATGATGTACTCTGCGTATAAGTTAAATAAGCAGGGTGACAATGTACAGCCTTCATGTACTCCTTTCCCAATTTGGAACTAGTCCATTGTTCCATGTCCAGTTCTAACTGTTGCTTCTTGACCTGCATACAGATTTCTCAGGAGGCAGGTCAGGTGGTCTGATATCCCCATCTCTTTAAGAATTTTCCAGAGTTTGTTTTGATCCACACAGTCAAAGGCTTTGGCATAGTCAATAAAGCAGAAGTAGATGTTCTTCTGGAACTCTCTTGCTTTATCAATGATCCAGCAGATGTTGGCAATTCGATCTCTGGTTCCTCTGCCTTTTCTAAATCCAGCTTGAACATCTGGAAGTTCAACGTGCTGTTGAAGCCTCACTTGCAAAATTTTGAGAATTACTCTGCTGGCATGTGGGATGAGTGCAATTGTGTGGTAGTTTGAACATTCTTTGACATTGCCTTTCTTTGGGATTGGAATGAAAACTGACATTTTCCAGTCCTGTGGCCACTGCTGAGTTTTCCAAATTTGCTGGCATCTTGAGTGCAGCGTTTTCATGGCATCATCTTTTAGGATTTGAAATAGCTCAGCTGGAATTCCATCGCCTCCACTAGTTTTGTAGTGATGCTTCCTAAGGCCCACCTGACTTTGGACTCCAGGATGTCTGGCTGTAGATGAGTGATCACACCATTGTAGTTATCTGGGTCATTAAGATCATTTTTGTACAGTTCTTCTGTGTACTCTTGCCACGTCTTCTTAATATCTTCTGCTTCTGTTAGGTCCATACCATTTCTGTCCTTTATTGTGCCCATCTTTGCATGAAATGTCCCCTTGGTATCTCTAATTTTCTTGAAGAGATCTCTAGTCTTTCCCATTCTATGGTTTTCCTCTATTTCTTTGCATTGATCACTGAGGAAGGTTTTCTAATCTCTCCTTGCTATTCTTTGGAACTCTGCATTCAAATGGGTATATCTTTCCATGTCTCCTTTGCCTTTTGCTTCTCTTCTTTTCTCAGCTATTTGTAAGGCCTCCTCAGACAACCATTTTGCCTTTTTGCATTTGTTTTCCTTGGGGATGGTCTTGATCACTGCCTCCTGTACAATGTCACGAACATCTGTCCATAGTTCTTCAGGTACTCTGTCAGATCTAATCTCTTGAATTTGTTTGTGACTTCCACTGTATAATCGTAAGGGATTTATTTAGGCCATACCTGAAGGATCTAGTGGTTTTCCCTACTTTCTTCAATTTAGGTCTGAATTTGGCAACAAGGAGTTCATGATCTGAGCCACAGTCAGCTCCTGATCTTGTTTTTGCTGACTCTATAGAGCTTCTCCTTCTTTGGCTGCAAAGAATATGATCAGTCTGATTTTGGTGTTGACCATCTGGTGATGTCCATGTCTGTTGTGTTTTTGAAAGAGGGTGTTTTCTATGATCAGTGTGTTCTTTTGGCAAAACTGTTAGTCTTTGCCCTGCTTCATTTTGTACTCCAAGGCCAAACTTGCCTGTTACTCCAGGTATTTCTTGACTTCCTACTTTTACATTCTGCTACTGCTAAGTCACTTCAGTCGTGTCCGACTCTGTGCGACCCCATAGACGGCAGCCCACCAGGCTCCCCCGTCCCTGGGATTCTCCAGGCAAGAACACTGGAGTGGGTTGCCATTTCCTTCTCCAATGCATGAAAGTGAAAAGTGAAAGTGAAATCACTCAGTCGTGTCCAACCCTCAGCGACCCATGGACTGCAGCCTTCCAGGCTCCTCCATCAATGGGATTTTCCAGGCAAGAGTACTGGAGTGGGGTGCCATTGCCTTCTCCATTTACATTCTAGTCCCCTACAATGAAATGGACCTTTTTTTTTGGTGTTAGTTCTAGAAGGTATTGTAGGTCTTCATAGAACCGTTCAACTTCAACTTCTTTGGCATTAGTGGTTGTGGCATAGACTTGGATTACAATTGTTTGCCTTGGAAACGGAAAGAGACCATTTTAGCATTTTTGAGATTGCACCCAAGTACTGCATTTCAGACTCTTTTGTTGACTATGAGGGCTATTCCATTTCTTCTAAGGGATTCTTGCCCACAGTAGTAGATAAAATGGTCATCTGAATTCTCTGGTGCTCTTCTACTTTGAAGGTTACTTGACATCAAAAAGACCAGCCTTGTGCAAGGGCTTTCCTTAGTATGGACAGAACAGAAAACCAAAATTAAATCTATAAAAATAGGAAATATTCTGCCTGCTTCCCTTCTATCCTCCCCAATTAAAGCCTAATTATTTGTGTACAGTATTAACCTACAATGTAATTATAAATATATGGTGATAAATACTTTCTCATTTTTTTTTTCATTCAATTCCTACTAGCAAACCTGAGAGGAAGGTAGAGCAGAGCATACATCACCATCCTATTCAGTGGTCCCCAATCTTTTTGGCACCAGGGACTGGTCTCATGGATGACAATTTTTCCATGGACCACAGAGGAGGGGGATGGTTTCCAGATGATTCAAGCACATTACATCTATTATGCATTTTATTTCTGTTATTATTACATCAGCTCAGATTATCTGGCATTAGATCCTGCAAGTTGGGGACCCCTGCTATAGATAATCTATAGTTCTATAGATTAGGAGAACAGAGAGAAAGCAACTAACTTGCCTAAGATACACAGTTGTTTTTAGAAATAAAATCAGAGTTTCTACCTAGAGTCTTCTAGTGCTTTTTCACTGTGAAAATGTGCACCAGAGAAGCAAACATGTGCAGCTGCTGTCTCACTTGTCACTTGTCACAGACGTCACTAATCAACCATCAGATTCTCTCCAACCAGCTGAGTGTGTGCTCAGAGTCATTCTCATCACAGTGCTCCAGACAAGCATCACCAGCTGAGTATAAATGACACAGGAATATAGCAAACTTATTGGCCATTCCTGGGACAGACTATCTGGCTTTCATCGTTCATCTCATTAGCTAATTCACTTGGCATATCGAAACTGGAAGGAAGATCTTTCCTTAGAAATCTTAGGCCAGGACCTATTTCCAGTGGGTATGTGGTCAACATTGATCGTGTGCTCTTCTGGGCCAAAATCCTGAGCATTTTCATATCCCATAACCTGAAACGGAACCTGACGCAGATAAACATTGAGCCATGCTTTGATGGATGGACAGATGGATTTAACAATTGAGTAGGCCCATAGAAACAGGTCCAGGGTGGGAAAGAGCCTCTACTGCTGATGGTTTTATAGACTTTTACTTCGGATGATGGCTTGATGCCTTTGTGTCTCCTAGGATTGGGCTGTCAATCTGGAAAGCACTGTCCACCTTCCAAACACTATTTATCTCCATTTATCAGAGGTTATTATTAGACACTGTGATGCTGAGGTAGCAAATTAGTTAGGGCTTTTAGTTCTGGGTCCGTGATGAGGATTTGGGGGAAATGCGCTCGGCCAGGGGAGGGCAGAACCGCGGTCTCTCTATCACTCTGGCCTGATGACACAGCTGCAGCACCCTGCTGAGTGATCGGTGACCGGCCGCAGCCCAGTTACTCCTCCATGGCTACTTTAAGGACTGTCACAGACACCCACCTTGGACTCAGAAGGCAATGTTCTGATCAAGGAAGTTCATTGTTCCTCCTATTCCAGCATTGACCTCGGTCTCAGAGCCCAGAGATGTGTGCAAGTTGAGGGGTCCCTTCCAAGGGGTACCCCTGAAAGCCGTTTACAATGGGAGTGAGGTTGGGCCATTCCCATGCACTTAGTCATTGATCAGGGTGCTGTCCTCTGGCGCCTTGGCTCTGCTATTGTTGATGAGAACTTGAGGTTCCAGTTACTTCTGCCTTCCCTGGATTGCTTTCCTTTCTAGTTGCCTCCTTCCCAAATAAAGATAAAGGAAATTCTCAGGAGGTCCAGACAGTCACCAAAGAATCTTAGTTTACAAGAACAGTTGCTTTTCCAAGGACTGGTTTTCTAAAACTTGCCTTTCTTTTCTTTACTTACATTGTGTTTTATATAGAGGATCTCTGGGAAGAACTTATAGGACCCAGGAAATTTTTTGACCTAATAACCATTTTTATGGGCTTAGAGTTTATTTACTCTGTAATATGTGCTAGAATTGATATCACATATGTATTTCCATTTCCTGTACTCTCTTGGAGAATAGACGTTACCATCTCCTCTGTGGTAATGAGAACTAATAAAAAATACTTTGTGCAGACTTCAGTTAACTTTATGTTTTTAAACTGAAATAGTTCAAAAATATGAAAAGGCATAGAGAATAAAATTAACCCATGTATCTATCTTAGAAATAAAATATCATAAATACACTTAGAAATAAAATATCATAAATACACTTCAATCTCCCCAGTGATAGTCTTTACTCCAACCTTCACCCCTCTCCCCAAGGGATTCACTACACTGATTCCGGTGTTTTTCATTCCCATGCATGCCATTATGCTATATGTTTGTATCAATAGACAATAATATTTTGTATGCTTTATAAATGGCATCAAACCAAATGTTTCTTTCTGGGAATGGATTTACTGAACTTGTCAACATATATGTGAGACTTTTTTCCCCCATTCGTACACAAAATTAAAGTTAATTTTTGACGTAAAGGGATGGATTTTTTAGGACTGATTTGAAAGTCAAGGAAGACTTCTCTAATCCCCAGACCAGAGCAGCTCTCCCTGTTATAGACTCTCATCACACTGCTTTTCTCTGTAATGTTTCATTGCAATGCCTTTCATTTTTTTTAAATTTTATTTTATTTTTAAACTTTACATAATTGTATTAGTTTTGCCAAATATCAAAATGAATCCACCACAGGTATACATGTGTTCCCCATCCTGAACCCTCCTCCCTCCTCCCTCCCCATTCCATCCCTCTGGGTCGTCCCAGTGCACCAGCCCCAAGCATCCAGTATCGTGCATCGAACCTGGGCTGGCAACTCGTTTCATACATGATATTATACATGTTTCAATGCCATTCTCCCAAATCTTCCCACCCTCTCCCTCTCCCACAGAGTCCATAGGACTGTTCTATACATCAGTGTCTCTTTTGCTGTCTCGTACACAGGGTTATCGTTACCATCTTTCTAAATTCCATATATATGCATTAGTATACTGTATTGGTGTTTTTCTTTCTGGCTTACTTCACTCTGTATAATAGGCTCCAGTTTCATCCACCTCATTAGAACTGATTCAAATGTATTCTTTTTAATGGCTGAATAATACTCCATTGTGTATATGTACCACAGTTTTCTTATCCATTCATCTGCTGATGGACATCTAGGTTGCTTCCATGTCCTGGCTATTATAAACAGTGCTGCGATGAACATTGGGGTACACGTGTCTCTTTCCCTTCTGGTTTTCTCAGTGTGTATGCCCAGCAGTGGGATTGCTGGATCATAAGGCAGTTCTATTTCCAGTTTTTTAAGGAATCTCCACACTGTTCTCCATAGTGGCTGTACTAGTTTGCATTCCCACCAACAGTGTAAGAGGGTTCCCTTTTCTCCACACCCTCTCCAGCATTTATTACTTGTAGACTTTTGGATCGCAGCCATTCTGACTGGTGTGAAATGGTACCTCATAGTGGTTTTGATTTGCATTTCTCTGATAATGAGTGATGTTGATTATTTTTGTTTAATGATTAAACATAAGTCGTTATGGACTGCTGTCATGTCTGTCTTCCCTGCTAGAAGGTAAGCTCCCTGAGGTTAGGGACCATGTATCTCTTGCTCACAGCCACACCCAATGAGTGAATGAAACGGCCACATTGGTTGGTTCAGAATGAACCTCAGCCATCAAACTCTTGTAACAGCTCCACTTTGCATGAAAAATTCACATCAACCCAAATCAGGGCCTTCTCAGGTGCTCACAGCTGTGAGAAGAAAGGAATTCCATTGAACCTTGTGACCAAGTGATACTCACATGCAGAGGGAAAGTGGTTTGCCCTGTTGTGGAGTCTGTTTGCGTGCCTTCACGCAAACACTTAGCATCAGGCCTGGAAGGGCCCACTCCATTGTCACTGCTTCTCATTAACATTTCCACAGCATTAAAGGTAGTTATTTCCAAAGGAGTGATCAGTATGAGCCAGGCAAGTCTCCCTTAATCCTCATTTGGCCCCCATTATTACCTCTGAGAAAATGGAGGCTCCTTGAGACCTTACAGCTGATAAAGGTGAAGTCTGGCCTCACCAGAGTCTGTCTCACTCTGAAGCCTGAGCAACCTGCAACCCAGGGCCCGCTTCACGGGTGTGTAACCTGAGCGGTTGTCCAAGGCCCTTGTTTGGAAAGGCCCTGTGCTTGGTTTAATGCTCTGCAATGGCCATCTTGAAATTATTCATATTTTTAGAACAAGAGGATCCACATTTTTGGTTTACACTGGTCCCCCAAAATTATGTAATTGGTCCTGTCTACACCACATGAGGCCCTGGAACAATGCAGTGGATAGGGGGAGCATCCTAATTTTTTGATAATCCTACGTCAACCCCTATATGAGCTAAAGCCAGAATCACAAGCTCCTTTCCTTACAATCCTGGTATTCAAATCTGATTTTGTTTTTCTTCTGCACTGTGCAGCTTTCCCAATCAGGGATTGAACCCAGGCCCTCAGCAGTGGGAGCCTGGCATCCTAACCACTGGACTGCCAGGGAATTCCCCATAAGTCCTTTTTTAATTTTTCTTTCTGATTACAAAAGTTACACAGAAAGATACTGGAAGTAGCAGTTGAGAGGATTATATTTTTATCTATAGTAGAACAACTTTTTATAGGGAGAAAGTTAATTATGTTGCATGTATAAAGCCATGATCTCTATATAAACTTTTGTATCCTCTTTATACATTTCCCTGTCCTTAACAATGATTTTTAGACCCAGTCTCGTATGGATGCCTGAAGAGGAAAAAATCCAAGACTTTGTAGCACCCAGGGGATTTTTTTAAAATTATGCTCATAGTCTATTCTTGCTCAATTATATTTGAAATAAGCATCTTTGACTTTTAACTAAAATATTAACAATGTGTATTGTGAAATATTCTTACTCTTCCTGGTAAATATCACTCTCATTTGGAAAAAGGTAACTTTGCTTCATCTTTAAAAACTTTTTTTTAATTGAAATATAGTTGATTTACAATATCGTGTTAGTTTCAGATGTACAGCAAAGTGTTTCAATTATACATATATATATATTCTTCTTAAATAGTCTCTTCCATTATAGACTATTACAAAATTATGAGTATAGTTCCCTGTGCTATACAGTAGGTCCTTGATGCTTATCTATTTTATATATAGTAGTGTGTATACTTTAATTCCCAAACTCCTAGTTTATCCTTCCCTCCCTTTCCCCTTCGGTAGCTGTAGGTTTGTTTTCTATGTCTGTGAGTCTATTTATGTTTTCTCAGCCGTAACAAAGAATGAAATAATACCATTTGCAGCAACATGGATGGACCTAGAGATTATCATACTAAGTGAAGTTAGCCAGACAGAGAAAGTCAAATATGATATGATATAGCTTACATGTGGAATCTAAAAAAATGATGCAAATGAACTTAGCTTCTGTCTTGTACATTGTTTCTGCTGTCTCTAAATCCAGCCCATCTACCCTCAGCCCCCATCCTGTTTCTGAAGCTGAAACTAGTCCCAGTGGTGTTTACCACTTGATCTCTTGTTCTGGTGATCCCTGGGCACTTTCTTGCCATGAAAAGACTCATATTGTGGAGGTTGCAGTGTTGTGAGCTGGTCAGGTAACTTCTGTTACTTAGCAACTTTCTCCTGCTTTGTTAAGTTGGGCTGTTCAATCTCCTTAATGAATAAGAGCATCAGGCCAGGTAATTGATGCCTGGACGTTTAGCTCATGAATAATTGACTGTCTGGGTAATCCTAGATACATTTCCTCGATCAGATTGTACAATGGAACAGTCATGTCATAGCCAGTGTTGAGTTTTTTTGTTTTTTTGTCCTAATCGGTTTTATGATGTCAGAAATCTGCTTTCTTGACCCAAAGGCTCAGGTGAACAATGGAAGCAGTGATCCTCCCAAGGCTGGGACCTGCTTCCTCCTTCCTGGGCAAGAGCTCGGCATTTCCCCTGGAGTTTGGGCTGAGAATAGTTTCAGGTCCTCTTGTTTATCTTTTCAGGTATCTTTTCCCACATACATTGGGGAGGCAATGTGGTCTAAAGGGGAGGAGGGAATGGGAATTGGATTTCCTAGGCAATGCCAATCACTTACTCCTCACCTCTAGGCCAAGCCTAGCTTGTTTGACTTATTTATTCATTTATGTACTCATCCAACACACATTTTGAGCACCTCCCATGCGTCAGGCACTGGACAGTCCATGAAAAACAAAGCTGACCTTGTCTGCTTTCACTAAGCTTACATTGCAGTAAAAGTACATGAGTGATAAACAGGTAAACAAATAAGAGAGCGAGTCATTTTCAGATAATTGGAGAGCTAGGTTGAAAAGTACAAATGTAAAGGCATAAAAACGTGACCAGTAAAGGGAAGAAGATAGAGGGAAATAATTGTGATTGGGTGGTCAGGGAAAATCAGGGAAGTTCTCTCTGAGGAGGGGACATCTGAGCTAAGAACTGAATGACAAGGAGGAACTAGCCAAGTAAAGAAATGGGGAAAGAGGGGCTTCCCTGTTGGCTCATTGGTAAAAAAAAAAAAAAGAAAACCCGCCTGCCAATGTAGGAGACGCAGATTTAATCCCTGATCCGGGAAGATTCCACATGCCGTGGAGCAACTAAGCCCATGCACCAAAACTATTGAGCCTGTGCCCTAGAACCCGTGATCGGCGACAAGGGAAGCCACTGCAGTGAGAAGCTTGTGCACTGTGCCTATTAATAGAGAGCAGCCCCTACTCTCCGCAACTAGAGAAAAGCCTGTGCGGCATCAAAGACCCAACACAGCCAAAAATAAGTAAATAATTATATTTAAAAAAGAAAGAAATGGGGGAAGATAATTCTAGATAGAGGATCATGAAGGCAGAGGTTTAGAGATGGGAATGGGTTTAGCATGTCTGAGGGACACAAAGAAAGGCTATGGGGCTAGAGCAGAATGGTGGAGAGCAAAGTATAAGGTGAGGTTGATGCCCCCCACCTTTGATATCTTTCAAGATCACAAAAAACTGTGTGGCCTTCCCTTAGATATGAGAGCCTGAATGAGGGATATGGATGAAGCTAACTTTTTCAAAATACATACCTTACTGGTGGTGCAGATTGAGTCATCTTCATCTATATAATCAGGTGCCATCAAAACTCACGTCAGGTTAATTCATTTATTCTGCATATATCCACTGAGCATGTGTTTGTGACACTAGGTGTAGAGAAGGGACTAAAGCCACATCCCTGCCCTCATCAAGCATATTCTACTTGAAAAATTGACAATAAAATAATAAGAAGTAATTTCATATCTTATGTAAAATATAGAGGATAATGAACTCTATGTGCTGTGTTGTGCTGTGCTTAGTCGCTCAGTTGCATCCGACTCTTCGCAACCCCGCAGACTGTAACCCACCAGGTTCCTCTGTCCATGGGGATTCTCCAGGCAAGAATACTGGCATGGGTTGCCATGCCCTCCTCCAGAGGATCTTCCCAACCCAGGGACTGAACCCAGGTCACCCACATTGCAGGTGGATTCTTTACCATCTGAGCCACCAGGGAAGCCCAAGAATACTAGAGTGGGTAGCCTATCCCTTCTCCAGAGGAACTTCCTGTCCCAGAAATTGAACAGGGGTCTCCTGCATTGCAGGTGGATTCTTTACCAGCTGAGCTACCTGATGAGTGCTACGGAGGGAAGCCTGATGAGTGCTACGGAGACAAATAAAGCCAGGAGGGGCAGAGGAAATGAGGGGGGAACAAGATGGTCAAAATGTTAAGTAGATACATCAGGGAAGGCTTCACTGAGTAGAGGACAGTTGAGCTGCCTCCTGAAGGGAGTGTGAGCCTTGTGACTGTCCAAAGAGGAGCATGCCAGACAGAGGAGGCAGCAAGAGTACCCCCCCTTTTTCTGGACAACCTCCCTGCCTCCAGCCTCCCTCTACCCTGGGTTGTGTCCCCTTTTATAAGACATTTATCAATATGTATCACTCTCCTCCTTCAAACCTTCCACTGTACTTGGAGAAAAGCACACATTTCTAAGCACGGTTTACAACATCCTATTTAACCCCTTTACTTATCCAAACTCCTCTCCCTTTCCTCCCTCTCATTCATTGGCTCAGGCCACAGTAGCCTCCTTCCTGGTCTTTGGACGTGCACACTCATCCCCAGCTTACTGCTCTCTCTGCCTAGAAACTCTCCCCAGCGCTTTTCATATGACTGGTTCCTTCTTTTCATTAAGGTCTTAGCAACTCAGAAAAGGCTTCCATGACTCCCCAAATCCTCTGCCCATTCCCTATCACACGGCCACTTCCCACTCATAGTCGTTATCAAAGTCTCAACTATCCGGAAGACCTACCGCTTATTCACAAAGGATGTAGTCATTTCCTACTGCACTGAATCTGGCCAATTATGTATAATATGCTCTTTGGAGAATAAGCAGGTTATAAATGTGAAATGAAATGTAACAGAGGACCCACCTACTCTATCGTGAGACTTACAGCCCTTTAGAATATGACATTCACTTTCAGATCCTTCTATTTACCACCAGACCTGCTTTTAAATTTTAAAAGACTCCATTTGCATGCAAAAATCTCTACGCTGCTCAGGAAGTAGGACACAAGAGCAGAAGAAATGGATGAACTGCCATTTTCAGAGGGAAAAAAAAACCTCTGAAAAAAACAGTAGAAAAGAGCTTCCAGGTTACCTGTATTTCTGTGTGTGTGTGTGTGTGTGTGTGTGTGTGCGCGCGCGCGCATGCCCAGTCATGTCCTACTCTTTGCAACCCCATGGGCTGTAGCCCATCAACCTCCTCTGTGCATGGAATTTTCCAGGCAAGAATAATGGAGTGAGTTGCCTTTTCCTACTCCAGGGGATCTTTCGAACCCAGGGACCGAACCCTTAACTCTGGCATCTCTTGCGTCTACTGCAGCTCCTGCAGCTCCTGCATTGCAGGCAGATTCTTTACCGGCTGACCCACCAGTGATATTTCTAACCTACTAGAACTTGGATGTTAAACCAATTCATAAGGTCAGACCTTCATTGTTTTATTATATTGAAAAACTAAGAAATAAAATGTTATAGATAAATATATACAGGAAGAAGTGGAAGGGGATAGTATTTGCTTATAGTGTTTTGTATTATTTGTAAAATGATGCATTTTAGCAAAGAGAAAGCAGCCATCTGTAAAACCCTTCTGGACTAATATATTAAAATATGTCAATGGCAAGATCAAATTATGTTGAAAGCTGAGATAACCTTTGACCCCAGTTCAGAAGACATGGGCCTTGGAAGACAAGGTCTCTACCACCACCACCACCTCTAGCATCAACATCACTCCCCTTCTAAATCTCATAGGTGAATCTACTTGGTGAAGATACTCTCGATGCCCCAGGATGGCAACCCTTTCAATTGTGCTGTGTTTAGAACCACAGGGCAAGCAAAAAAAAAAAAAAAAAAATTCACAGACACATATTTATCCTCCAGCTTAAATTTAATGGTGGAGTAAATAGATGGCTGTGTGAGTTTCTTTTAAGTCCACCTTTGGGGGGTACATTATCAGAGCATGGGACATTAGAGAGATTTCAAAAGGGAGTCAGACAGTTTCTCCTCAGTAAAGAAGGCCACCCTTGGTCTCACAAGGAAAAGAAAAGTGTGTGTTAGATGGAGAAGGTTCTATCTGTCCCACCTTTGGACAGAAAGCTGTTCAACATGGCGCTACTGGAAGGAACCCAAATGGAGGAAGAGGGCACAGGGGCTGTTCTTGGTTCCCCAGGCTGTCCACTCTCAGCCGCTAGGTAAGCACGCCTTCCCCAGTCCCGAAGATTCAACCTTGAGTGAGTCATCACTGTTGTTTCCACTTTGGTGGATTTTTCTTTTCGAATTCAGGAGATCCATCAATTATTTAGGGCTCCAGGCTAAACTAGGGTGGTGACACCCCTGTACGTTTTGTATGGCGTTTCTGAAGGGAAACCATCTGGCTCTCCTTAACTTGTTCATCCCTGGGCTTCTCTCCCGGCTTGTAAGGTGTGGCAGCCACAGAGAGAGCCAAAACCATCAATATTTCAGGGCCTTAATTAAAGTAAGTCGAGAGCCTCGGGCCTCTTGCAACTGGCTTCCTTTTCCAAAACAAGTGCCTGGTGTCCTTGAGCTGGGGGGCACACACAGGGAAATGGGAGTCTGGCTAAAGCTGGGGATGGGGAGCGAGGGACCCCAAGATTTCATTCGCCAGGACCTTCCGGACTTATAAGCCCTCCAGAGAGGTGCATTCTATCCTCTGGTGCTGGCCCCAGGGCAGGAAAGAGGGAAGGGGGCTGAACCTTTGAGCTCTTTTTGGACAGTCCTGAAAAGAGATTAGACATCAGGTGGCCAGGAACTGTAGCCCAACTTGAGGTTGTATTTGCCAGTCTAAAATGAAATAGCTCCTGGTCCCAGTGAAGGTCTCTGAAAACAGGGGGTGTGGCCGGGGGCTGTTATTTGGAGCACGTCTCTTTACAGTTGCCTCCTTGCCCCCTCCCACTCAGTCCCCAAGTGCCAAGGCCTGAGTCGCCATCCAGCCCTGAAGGCAGGAGAGCGGGGAGCCCTGCGATTTATACATCTATTAATTACCTCCAGCATGGAAGAACTGCCTATAAATACAGTGGCACTTTAGATAAAACTTTCATGCAGCTATTTAGATCCTTTAAAATATAAATGATTTCCTCTAAATTTTTTATCATAAATCAGGGCATGGAGCTAGGCGACAAGACGCCGATTTCCCCCCTGATGAGAGCAAAGCCTTCACTTATTTTCCCTCTTTTTTTTTTCTACCTTTCTTTTCCTTCTCTCTTTTTTTTTTTCTTTTTTAATTTACAGAGGCTGGTTAATGGCTCCATTTCTCTTTGCTGTATCCAGGGCTTAAAGTGAACAAGTGACAGAAAGTGTCAACCCATTTTCTTGGAGAGTCTAGTGTGCGCAGGAAAGCTTGTGGTTTCTGGGCAGCAGACCTGAGTTCAAATCCTATTCCTGTCCTGCCACTTATTTCTGTGTGACCTCGAGGAACACACTTAACTTCTCTGACTGAGCCTCAGGGTTCCCCTCTGAGAAAGAGAGGTAAAATTAGTACCTGCTTCTTAAAGAGGGTGGCTGTGGGGACTAAGTGACATAATGCACAGAACCAGGCTGAGTAAGAAACACTGAGCTGTGCACTGATAGACAAGTTACTTCATCTCTCTGAGCCAGTTTCCCTACAGAGAAAGAAAAGGGAGAGGGATGATGCTCTTTTCTAGGGAGTATTTTGAAGACTGAGTAAGATAACAGCAGATGCCAAGCTACTTGAAGCAGTGACTGTGTATCCCTTGTTTTTCATCATATCTCCAGGCCTGGCACGTGCTAGGCACAGCTGGTAGGTGCTCAGCAAGCATGTGGTGGATACAGAAAGCAATGGAGGCCCCTGCTTTGCTTACAGAGCACGTGGAGAACCATCAGAATGTGGTTTCTATTCATGGCGATGGATTTAGCCTCTACATTTTCTCCAAGATCTACACTTACAATCTTGACACATCTACACTGAAAAGGCCTAACTTTTCAGCCCCAGTACTCTTGCCTAGAAAATTCCATGGATGGAGGAGCCTGGTGGGTTACAGTCCATGGGGTCACAAAGAGTTGGACATGACTGAGCAACTTCACTTGATCACTTGTTTCAGCCCTGACCCTCTTGTAGTGAGAAGGCCCAGAGTCCTAGAGTGACTTGTCCAGGGTCATGCAGCAGGTTAGTTATATATTCACGTTTGAATACACATCTCCTGTACCCTGTCCACCACCCCTTGCTGCCTCTTCACAGCCAAGCTGGTTGGGTAAGAGAAATGGCCTAATCCTTTGGCACTGGAAGAGATGACAACCAACCAGGCCATGGGGAAATTGACTTTATGACTTTGAATTCTGAGTTACCTATGAACTGGAAAAGAGGAAGGCAGATCCAGTCCTCATGTGCAAGGACCATGTGTTTACTTTTTATTTATATATTTTTTGCTGTGCTAGGTCTTCATTGCTGCATGTAGACGTTCTCTAGTTGCAGTGAGCCGGGGCCACTCTCTAGTTGTGGTGTGTGGGCTTCTCACTGTAGTGGCTTCTTTTGTTGCAAAGCACAGGCTTTAGGTGTGTGGGCTTCAGTCGTTGTGGCACACAGACTTAGTTGCCCCATGGCATGTGGGGTCTTCCTGGACCAGGGTTGAACCTGTGTCCTCTGCACTGGCAGGCACTTAACCACTGGACCACCAGGAAAGTCCCCATGTGTTTACTGAGTCCAGGTTCCTAAGGACAAACAGAGCTGGCCATGCTGCTCACAACCCATGTGACAGTGTCTGGAGCTCAAAAAAGAAGACAAAGGGAAACTACACTGGGTATGGGGTGGGGGGGAGTGGTAGAGATTTCCCTAGGGAATGGCACCTCAGATGCAAACCATTGACCCAGATTCCCCATAAAGCCACGGATTAAACCTAGAAAACTTGGGGTCTCTTTCCTCCACTCTGGATCACTGCACCCAATTCCTAAACAACCAGAAGTAGACCTCAAATCCTATCACTGTCCTGCTTCAATGCTCGGGTGGCTCCCCACTCTCCCTGGAGCAAAACCCAACCTCGCTGCAAAATCCAGCAGCTGCTCTTTGTTTCTGCCATCCTCCATGTCCCTCCTCAGTTTTCCACCCCACCCCCCACCAGCCTTCCTGCTCTTCCCTGAATGCCCCAAACTTGCTCCCACTTCAGGACCTTCACATATGCTGTTCCCTATTATCTTCTATTTTCTCCTTCAGGTCTTGATTCAAAGGCTACTCCTCCCCTTTCTGTCCTTGCGTTTTCTGTTCCATCACCCTGGTTTATTTTCTCTGTAGCAGCTCTCACTACTGGAGGCTTTCTTTATTTATTGCTCATCTTCTGCTGAAGCATCAGCTGGTGGCGGGTAGGGGTGGTAGGGGTCGTAAGTGAAAGCTGGGGACTGTTTCCTTTGCAGCTGAATTCTTGTCTCCTAACGTAGTGGCTGCCACATAGTAGGCACTCAATAAATGTATCCAATGAAAGAATGCATGATGGAGAAGGGCTCTTGGGGATCCCTTGGCTTGGTCCACTCATTTTTCAGATAAGGAAACTGAGGCCCTGCCTGGAGTCTAACAGCCAGCGCTTTGGCTGCAGCGCGGACCCCAGGGGCAAGGGAGGGCTCCAGGCGCGTGCCGGTCCCTCAAGGAGGGGATGCTTGGCCCCAGGCTCCTGAGTCCCTCTGGGCATCTCGGATCATCCGAGTCCGCGCAGACAATGCGAGGCGAGCGGCCGACAGGCGAGTCGCAGCAGCTGCGCAGGCGGTGGGTACATGTGAGAACTTTGTGAAAGGAGATGAGAGAAAGAGAGAGGCAGGCGAGGCCGGCGGCTGCGAACACCTGGCCAGGCAGCCCCGCCAGCTGCCTCCCAGCGACGGCATCTTGAGTTCGGGCCACCCTCTCGGGGCCGTCTCCCATTCCATCCCTTTTGTCTCTCCCCAACTCTGGAGGGTAGAGCTTGGCCAGAGATGGAGGTGGGAGCGGGTAGCTGCTGTCTTTTCTCTTCTGCCTCAGCGGAAGCATGCCTGGAGCAGGGCCAGACTCTGAGCCTCTGGAAGCAAGGCCTTCTGAGAAAGAAGTGAAGGCCAGCTCACCCCACTCCCTCAACCCCTGGGCTGGGGTGGTGCCCGCCCAGTATGTTAGTCAACTTTCAGCGTGGGCTTGGGAGTCAGACACCTGAGTTCCTGTCCCTACTCTGCCATGCTTAACTGGCTTTAGGCAACTCAGTCGCTCTGAGCTTCAGTTTTCTCATCTGTAATATAGAGATAATGACATCAGCCTCACAGGCTTGATGTGGGGATTCAGTGTACAATACTTCTAAAGCACTTAGCCAACAGTCTGGCACACAAGGAACCTCTTGTGTGGTTCCTCTTGTCACCATCATAACAGGCCAGAGGCCTGGAGAGGATGTTATCCATGCATTCATTCATTCAACACAAATCATTATATTAAGATCCTGTGTGGTGCCTGTACCTGTAAACACAGTGACAAATAAGACTCATCTTCAAAGAAGTCCCAGGGTCCTTCAAGAAGCAGAGACCATAAAACATCAGGTTCTTCCCAAGATATAATAGAAGAAGATGCAAAAGACTGAAAGAAGGAACACTCTCTGTTGGAGTCGTGGTGAAACTTAATTATGTCAGGACTTTAACACCATCCTCATCAGATAACAAGTGTCCAGAGCAAGTTTTTTGAGTTGACGGTCCCAGAACATCTGTATGCAAATCATGAATGTCTATTAAAAAGCACCTTAGTCCTTGTAGTCAAATCTCTGTGTGTGGTCTTAGGATGCTGTATTTTAAGAGGTCGCAGATGATTCCTACTCACAGTAAAGCTGAAAACTAGTGACCAGCAGGGAAAATGCCTCCCTTGCCCTTCCCAGCATTCCTCTCAGGCTAGTCCTTCCAGAGAACATAGTGCTTTGTGTCCTGACTTAGAGTTACATGTAGCAGTTCTACTGCCCCACTGACTCTAAGCCCCCCAGCAGTGCGCTCTATACCTGCAAAACCTATCACAAGGCCCAGCTGTCAGCAGGTATTATTATTATTTTTAACTTTATTATTGGCATATAATTGCTTTACAGTGTTGTGTTAGTTTCTGCCATATAACAATGTGATTCAGCTATTAATATATGTATACATATATTCCCTTCCTCTTGAGCCTCCCTTCCCCACACTGAGCTGAGTTCCCTGTGCTATTTAGCAGCTTCCCACTATCTATGCATTTACACATGGCTGTGTATATATGTCATTGCTACTCTCCCCATTCATCCCACCTTCCCCATCCTTGGCCCTCGCCCCCACTGTGTCCACGTGTCCCTTCTCTACATCTGCATCTCTATTCCTGCCTTGTAAATAGGTTCATCTGTACCCTTTTTCTAGATTCAATATGTATTCAGCAAGTATTTGGAAATGATTGTACAATGAAGGAATGCCCCCATTTATGCCCCCCATTTGTGTAAATGGCCATGTGGTCCTTCCTTGGCCCTCAGACAGGTTTTGTTTAGCCCATACATGATGTTTGCATGTGTGAGTACTTTAATTGTAATTTAACACCATGAGGGTGAGGGTGGGGACATGTGCTCCCCAGTTTACCATAGTCCCAATCCTCCCTTTTATACACTCAGCTAATAAATTTTATCAGACTTGCCCCTGACAATTTAAGTTTGCAAATTCTGTACAGTATAGATGATGTTATTGACTGTGTTCTGGGGCTCTCCTTCCAGTTGCTTTCTAAATGGTCTCTTCCTTCTTCTTGAGTCTGTTGTCTCCAGAGCCTTCTCAGTAAGACTGGTCCCTGAGGATGGGTGTCATCTTACTGCTGGCCGCCTAGAGCTGCTGGTAGACCCTCCTGAAGAGCAGAGTGGGAAAAACCCAGGGAACACAGGTTGCCTGATGCAAGCGTGGCTTTTGATTTGTGATTCTAATGCCTCAGGATGTTGGAGTGGGGGTTGGTGAGCCAAAGATCTGCACTGGAGGCCTAAGAGGGCTAGTTAGCTTTACTCTTTCTCTGACCTCTGCTTGACCTCGACCCTGGCCAGCATGTCCCAGGCCCTTGGGAAACAAAACAGGGAAGAATGGATGTAGATGGGCTTTTCCCTCCATTTCTGGGGGGGGGGGGGGTTCCGCTTCACAGACAGCTAGGGTCTCAGGGCACCATGCTGCTGCTGCTGCTAAGTTGCTTCAGTCGTGTCTGACTCTGTGCGACCCCATAGACGGCAGCCCACCAGGCTCCGCCGTCCCTGGGATTCTCCAGGCAAGAATACTGGAGTGGGTTGCCATTTCCTTCTCCATAAGGCCAGGCAAATTATATATTCTTTTCCCTGGAGGATCCAGTATCCCCAGGTTCCCACTCCCCTTTTCCTTTTGGCTTCTAGTATTGTGCAGAAAACAAGAACAAGTGGTCCTAAATGCTGGTGAGTGATCAAATAATGCTACATTTAGCTACTAAGGAGTTGAGAATTCCTGGAGAGAAGCTCCTGACTTGCTCACAATGTGTTGCATTTAAATTAACCAGAACAGTAGTCTTTTGCTTCAGCTAGAAGAGCTTAGCAATGGTCTGGTCCAGCCCTCTCTCCTGGGTAAACTGAGGCCCAGCCAGGGTCACATCCATCCAGTGTTTGAATACTATCCTACGCCTGGTCTTCCCGAGGCCCATGGTTTTTATGTGTACTCTATACTTCAAGAATCCCATCAGCCTTGCTCTCTGTGGCTGAGACAGTCAATTTCTTGTGCATGAGACAGACTATTTCCTGAAGTGGATTTTAGACTGGTGCTTTTGTGAGGGCAGAGATGGTGTCTGATTCGCATCTGTGTCCCAGCCCTCACTATGGAGTGTGGTGCAAAGCAGATGAACAGAGGACAGCAAGGAACCAGTTTGCTCCTGCAGACAAACCATTTTCCACAGAGAACCTAGGCCACTCCTGCTCCCAACAGATTTCTAAGTTGAGGGAGAAAGAAGAAAGGAACAAGCATTCAGTCCATGATTTCAGTGTGCCAAGCATGGTACCAAATGCTTATCTGTGCATTCTCCACAACTATCAGAGGAGGAGAGTAACAGATAATAGTGCCATATGCAGACTCGAAGGTGGCTCTTGGACTCTCCGTCAGCAAGATCCGAGGTTAGAGCCTGCGCCCCAAAGCATCAGGCTGTCAGGAAGTTGACTGAGTGCTTTACGTTCTACTCCAGGTGGAAGCGTCTTCACCAGAACCCAGGAAGGCAAACAAACAGCAGGGCAACTCCCATTTTAGAGCTCGGCAAACGGAGGCCCAGAAAGGGTTAGTAAAAGGGCGGCACGTGGCTTCTGGGGTTGGAGGACGGGATCCAGGCCAGGAGACAGGCTCCGATTCGGAGATGGCGGATTGGCAGGACCGGAGGTGGGGGAGGCCGGACCTGGCAGCGTTTCCTCTTAGGCTTGGGGGTGGCCCCTTCACCCCACCGCCACCCCCACCCCCACTCCGTTAACCTTCTGGGAACCCCGACTCACACCCTCAGGCGCGGCTGCCAGCATCACTGAAACCCGAAGGCCGCCCCGCGGTGGAGGCGGCGGCGAGGTGGGCTCAGCTGGGCCCACAGGGCTTCTCTCCCAACCCGGAGGGCGGCGCGGGCGGCCGCGGACCTAGGATTCCCCATGCATTATTCACGCTGTTTACTAGCGCGGGGAAAGGCGAGGAGAGACGGGGAGAAACTAGGGAAGAAGCCGGGAGCAGAGGGGAGGGGGCGGGGCCACACTAACCCCGGGGCGCACGGGAAGGAAACTTCGGTAAGGAAGACGAAGTACCAAGCGGTTAGGAGCCTGGGACGTCAGACGTGGCGCCTGGCACATAGGACGCTGTCAGTAAATACATGTGGAAAACGGATAACGAGCACGGAACGAGTGAGTGAATGGCTCAGCTCCCAACCAGTTGTGTTGCCTTGGGCACAAACCCCACCGACACGCGTGTTCCTCGTCTGTAAAATGGCATCACAGCCCAGCCCAGCAGGGTGTGAAGACACCAGGGGCTAACACACTAAACTGCCCAGCACATAGTAGGAGCTTAAAAGTGAAAGCTACTGTTTGGGGAATAGGGCTTATAAGCGTCATCGGCCCAAGAAAAGTCTGTTCACCCACTCCCAAGGCCGGTGGGCAGTCCTGAACGGTGACCACTCTAAAAAATACAGCTGTCCTTAGGTCGGCTGGTTGGGGAGACGGAGCTGGGGGGCAAATTGTCCTTTCAAGCGAAGGCAAGAAAGCTAAGTGCGGGGAGGAGACCTCAGGCCTCCTGGCCTGGGCAGGCAGTTACATTCCCCACATCCACCGGCGCGGCCGACTGGGAGGTGGAGGTCGAGGTCACTGGGGGCTCCTCCTGGTTGTTTCTCATCCTCCCCGGAGCCCGTCTGGGCGCTTGGAGGCGCCTCTTCGCTGCGCGGCTGGGCCGGACTCTAGTGTACCGCTCGGGCGTGTGGCCAGGAGCGCCCTGGAAATGGGCAGTTTGGCGGCAGCCGGGCCGACAAAGTGAGTGAGTGTGTCTGTGTGTGTGCGCGCGCCCGTGCGCGCGGTGGGTTGGGGTAGGGTCAGCTTCCTGGCCCACGGCTGCCCTTCTGTCTGGCTTGTGCGAGTTGGGACAGGATGGAAAGGTTGGGACTTTGGGGAGAAAAAGTCCGCAAAGAAGTAAGATTCCGGAAGGTCTGCTGGCTGGAGCCGGGCGGGGCGGGGCGGACGCGGGGAGGCCCGGCCAGGCAGGGGTATAAATGCTGGGGCGGGGGCGGCGGGGGCCCGTGCCGAGAGGCGCGCGGAGAGCTGCCGCCTGGCCTCGCCTCCCGGGCCGCCCCTGCGAGTCTCGGGCGCGTGAGCACGCCTGCGCGCGCCCGGGCCCTTCCTGGCAGGCTGCTTGTAAGATGAGTGAAGAAGCAGGTGGGGGAGAGGGGAGGCAGCGAGCGAGAGGGCGAGGGGAGCGCGGGCGCTGAGCGGCGCTCACTTGGAGCGCGGCGAGCCAGCGAGAAGAGCCTGATCCATGTCCCTCGCTGCCTCCCTGCCCGGCGAGCGAAGATGATGGCCATGAACGCCAAGCAACCTTTCGGCATGCACCCGGTGCTTCAAGAACCCAAATTCTCCAGCCTGCACTCCGGCTCCGAGGCCATGCGCCGAGTCTGTCTCCCAGCCCCGCAGGTACGTAGTGGAGCATAATTACCGCTCTAAGGCACATTTTTTGACAGGCACTTGCTTCATGTTTTTTTCATGTCGCCCAGAACAATCGCCGCTGTCTGAACCCCTCTCCTTGTCTCCCCCGCGCTCTCTCCTGGCGCGCTCTCTCTCTCATTCATGTCTCTGATCCACACGTCTGTTCCAGCAGAGCCTCTGTCTCCGTATTAATTTTTATGACCTGGGCTTTGAGGAGAGGCATCTCGGTTGCTTGAAAATGTGTTTTAATCCTGAGTTGACAGTATTCCCCACTGACCGTGCTGTGCGCCTTCTCGCTTGCAGCTGCAGGGTAATATATTTGGAAGCTTTGATGAGAGCCTGCTGGCACGCGCCGAAGCTCTGGCGGCGGTGGATATCGTCTCCCACGGCAAGAACCATCCGTTCAAGCCCGACGCCACCTACCATACCATGAGCAGCGTGCCCTGCACGTCCACTTCGTCCACCGTGCCCATCTCCCACCCGGCCGCGCTCACCTCGCACCCGCACCACGCCGTGCACCAGGGCCTCGAGGGCGACTTACTAGAGCACATCTCGCCCACGCTGAGCGTGAGCGGCTTGGGCGCCCCCGAGCACTCGGTTATGCCGGCCCAGATCCACCCGCACCACCTGGGCGCCATGGGCCACCTGCATCAGGCCATGGGCATGAGCCACCCACATGCCGTGGCGCCTCATAGCGCTATGCCTGCCTGCCTCAGCGACGTGGAGTCGGACCCGCGAGAGCTCGAGGCCTTCGCTGAGCGCTTCAAGCAGCGGCGCATCAAGCTAGGGGTGACCCAGGCGGACGTGGGTGCGGCCCTGGCCAACCTCAAGATCCCCGGCGTCGGCTCGCTCAGCCAGAGCACCATCTGCAGGTTCGAGTCTCTCACTCTCTCGCACAACAACATGATTGCGCTCAAGCCGGTACTCCAGGCCTGGCTGGAGGAAGCCGAGGCCGCCTATCGAGAGAAAAATAGCAAGCCGGAGCTCTTCAATGGCAGTGAGCGGAAGCGCAAACGCACGTCCATCGCGGCGCCGGAGAAGCGCTCGCTGGAGGCCTACTTTGCGATCCAGCCGCGGCCCTCATCCGAAAAGATCGCGGCCATCGCCGAGAAACTGGACCTTAAAAAGAACGTGGTGAGGGTCTGGTTCTGCAACCAGAGACAGAAACAGAAACGAATGAAGTACTCGGCTGTCCACTGACTGCGACGGGGCACGGCGTCCGGGGCCGGGAGAGCTGAGTGTATGTCCCCCTGGAGTTGGGGGGAACGGTTATGGGGGCTCCAAGACGTTTCCTGGCAGGTCAGGCTCTCACCCCCGAAGTCACAGACTTTCCCCTTTATCCTAATTAATTGCCTCCCGGCATTCCCTTTCCCTTCCTTCCTTTCTGTTCCCACCAGAAAACTGGGCGCTAAGAAAAAAATTCAGGAAAGCCAGGCCTGGAGGGACTTGTGCTCTCCGTGGTGCTGAAAATCTCCTTCGCGCCCAGGGCTGCGCGACCTCAGGGCAGGAGCCCAAAAGTAAGGGATAGTCAATTAGCCCGACTGCAAGACTCTGGCTTGAAGGCATCAGTTTGCTTAGCGTGATTAGACAAGGGGTGAAGGGATGGGAAGGAAGTGATAAGTAATAATACAAAGTCTAAGTGGGGTACAAACATGTACTGGAGATTTATTTAGAGTATATAAAATACACGTATGTTTCCAAAGGATAGCCTTATATTCCCTTCTCCACCTAAATTCTATCCATCTCATCCTTTGGTTTGCTGTACGTTCTCTAAGGTAGCATGAATTAGGTTCAGGGAAAATGTGCAGAGAGTTGCCTGCTCCGAGCTGTTCTCCGCCATAGGGTGGGCTCCGGAAAAAGTGGGCCCTTTTGAGCGACTGAAAATGCTGGAATCCTGTAGCTGGGTTGCAAGCAGCAGCCAGCCCCTGCTGTGGCCCATCTTCCACGATCTGCTGGCCGTTCGAGGGGTAAAGACTGCCTGAAGAAAGGCGGGGGATTGGTAGCTTTCCGGTCGGACTGAGGACTCTCTGACCCTTGCTCACTGTTCCAGCCAGACTCTCAGAGCATCGTAGAGGTGGCTGCCTGAACGAAAGTAACTGTAACTCTGCGGAGCATATGCAAGTCCTTCTAACAAGGCTCACCTCGTTACGCTTTTATTACTGTTCGCATCATTGTTTACTATTATTTATTTACCGCCACTTTTTTCCATCCCCCAACCTCTTGGTGGAGGTTCACTCATAGTTTTGAGCTGATTGTGGGGCCAAACCACTGGCCTGAGTCCTTTTCACCCCAGTGCCTCTGGCCCCGTCACATTTTATCTTTCGTTGCTTCATGTAATTTGTGTGTTGCTGTGTGACCTTTGGTTTTGTTGTCTGAATAGATGCAAATAAAATATTGTTTCCTTCTCTCTTTACCCCTTGAATTAACTTCTAAAATAAATGCTTTATTTTTCAACCCGAATCGCGGTGCTTTACTTTCTCGGAGGTTAAGGAGTACTAGTCTCGGAAAGCATTTAGAAGTGAGAACCCAGAAGGGCTGAACTATCATTTCTAGCAGGCCAATCTCCTGCAATTATTTCTCCTTGCTCCTTTTCCCTGGGTGCCTTATCTTCTCACCCAGACCCTCCCTAGACCTCAGAGTTTCCAGATCCTTCCTGTACACTTCCCCAAGTGCAAATCTGTCAGCTTCTATTTGTTCAACTTGACTCAGACCGAAAACTTTTAGGCCTGACTAATGATGGGCTGTCGTCTCTGGGTCGCACAGAGTCGGACACAACTGAAGCGACTTAGCAGCAGCAGCAGCAGCAGCAATGGGAGTAGGAGCCCCCAGTACCTCCACTCATTGGCTGAATGATCCTGAATCCAGTTTCTTAAACTTCTCTGAGTCTCCGTTGATTGTCTGCAGCATGAAGATGCTAATACTTATCACAAGGTTATTGTCAGGATTGAGTAAGATTGTTTATTTAAGCCGTCTGGTGGTGCTTGGCTCTTAGTAGGAAACATTATTTTAAAAGATTCAACCGGCTAGATGGGAGGTGAACAGAGAGATGCAAAGAGAGAGGAAGGTGTTCTTTGCTGGGACAGAGTCGTTAGGATTTCTTTGGGATTACTTCAGAAATTCATTTGAAATTATCGTCCAGGAGGTTATTCCAGCGTCTATCTTGGTTTCTGTGTGTGGGGGGGTGGGGGGGGGGTGGGGAGGTGTATGGGGGTGGCGGTGGTAAAAAGATACCTTCTGCAAAGATCCTATCTTAGTGCTTGTTCACAATAGGTGCTTAACAGATGCCGGTTTCCTTCTCACTCTTTCTTCGACACACTCTAAAAGGGGGAGGAAATCTTATTTGTGAGCCGCAGAAACACCTTCATGATTTAAAAATGAATGTTCCAAGCCCAGAAGTCTTCTGTACATTTCCCCACCGTGTCTTCAAAGAACTCTGGGTCATCGCGTCCAGCCTGAAATTCGAAGCAGAGCAGGTCTCCCCTCTGCGCAGCACGCCCCCCCCCCCCCCACTGCAAAAGCAAACCTGGGGATCGCCCCCAATCCCTGGACCTCAGCTCGTCGCCGCCGCCTTGCGCAACAGCCCCAGCAATTCCTCCACCTCCCCTCCATCGGGTGTCCTTTAATAATAAATGCCCTTATGCCATTACATTATATTGTGGGTTTTGAAAATTTAAAATACGGCTGATGCAATATTAATTGCCTATAGTGGTATAAAACACAGGGCCGGAGCCCAGCCGGGCTGCAGAGCAGGCGGCCGTGAAAGTCCCGCGCCGATGCGAAGCGTTCCAGACAGACGCGCCTTTGCGGGCTGCGAGGTTTCCTGCACAGGTAAGAGCCTTCGGCTTTTTTGGACCGGGGAAGAACTCGATATCCGCCTCCATCTCCTTTTTCGAAAAGTTCCCTGCTGTTTTTTATTTGCTTATTTATTTGTTTGTTGTATTAATAACATCAAAAGTTTGGGAGACTTTTTTTGAAGAGGGCGCGATGAGTCGCCTGAATGCAAGGTCTGTGTCACTCTTGGCTCGGCGGGGTGTTGAGTGGGACCCGCGCCTCTGTGCGTCAGCGGCTTCAGACGTCCTGGACGGTATGCGCACCGTACTTTTGACAAGTTTCTACCTGCGGGCGGGAGCTGCGGCCCGGTCCACGCCGCGCCCCACCCTCTCCCACCCCCCGAGTGCGCCCGGCCGGCGCCGCTGCCTCTCTCTTTGGGCTTATTCAGGAAGCATTGGGAGCTGCGGTTTCTCCGGAATTGTTCAGTCGCCTCTGTTATTCGTCCGGTGGAGAAACAGACCTCTTGAGGGGTGGAGTGTGTGTGTGGCCGGGAGCAGGACGCGGTGGGGGTAGGAGGTGGTCCGGGTACCAGCCGGTTTGGGGTTCAAGCAGGCCCGATTTGCAACCTGGTGGATCATTTCCTAACCGTATGACTTTGCGCAAGTCACATCACCTCTCTAAGCCTCTGCTGATGGCTGTAAAACCGCACAAAATTTTTTTTGAAGAGTAGTTGAAAAGCACTGTGGAGCAAATTTGCTTTTCCCAAGTCCCATCAACTTGGAGGCCTTCACTGCCCAAAGGCCCAGCTAGGGGTTTCTTTAGCCTGTGCCAAGAGAAGGGGAGGCCAGTTCTCAGGGCTTTTTGTATGGAAAGCTGCATTTGGCCTCTCCTGGTGGGACTTTGAGAGTCATCTGTGGACCAGAGTAAGGCTTCTAGGCCCCTGCCTGGCTGGAACCAGGGCCTGACCTGCAATGAGCCAGACATACGCAAGTCAGCATGGCTGAAGCCCTGACAGCCAGAATGTGGAGGTAGGAACTCTGGGCTCCTGGGTCCAGGCTGTGTGATCTCTGGTCAGGAACTTCCTCTGGCCTCAGGTAGTGTGAGTTTTGTCTGTTACAAGCTCAATGCCAGCTCAGGATCTGGCCCAGAGTGGCAGACAATTGATATCTGTTGAATAACTGAATGAATGAAGTTTTGTAAATGAAAGGACCTCTCTAGCACAATCTTCTCTGGATTCTGGGGACTATGAGGAGAAACAGAGACCATCAAGAATAGACAAGTCAGGAGTAGGGCCAGGGCCAAGGTGGTGGTCTACATATCAAGCTTCCATTCAAAGACAATGTTTCCTTCCTGTTTAAATTAGAAGAGGCTTTGCCTCCCTCTGTTTTGATCATGAGTAGAGATGGGGTCCTCTGTGACATGGACCCTGGGAACCTTGAAGAGGAATCTCCAGGATGGGGGGCGGTGACCCCTGCCCTGTTGAGTGTGCCTGACCTTCTCTTGGCCCTACTTTGTGCCTGGATTATTTTACTTTCCTGCTAAGATATAAACTGCTCCAGTTCTGGAGTGGACAGACCTAGGGTGGAATATCTCCTCCATCTCTTACTTGGCTAAGTGACTTGACCCCTCTGAGCCTCAGTGCCTTCATCTGTCAAATTGGAAAAAAAAAAAAAAGACTGTCTTTCAGGATTGCTTTGATGAGTAAATGAAATCACATAAGCCCAGGGCCTGACACATAGTAGGCATTAATGGATACTCTCTTTAAAGTATTACTTTTACTCAGAAAAATGAGAGGCTATGTTGCAGGGGCAAATTGCCAGATTTGGAGTCAGGTGGGATCAACAGTTTCCCTCTGTAAGCCACCATCTGATCCTGTACAAAATGAGAGTAGTGAGAGCTGTGTCTGTCCGAGGCAAGCTAGAAAGCATAAAAAAAACCTCTTTGCACTCTGTGCATCCTAGCTAGGAAGGAAGGAGGAATTCGCTTTTCAGAAGTCCATGGTGCCAATGTATATATAGTTCCCACTAACATGTTGGCTTGACCCTCTGACAGCTCCTTGGACCCAAGCCTTGCTCCTCTGTAGACTCTTGGCAAACATCAACTGTCAGTGACAAAGACTCCGTGCAGTCTTCACCCGAAGGGGTGGGGCTCCAGCGGGCAGAGGAGGAGCCGGGTATGGGGTCCCCGGCTTGTTCTCTCCGCCCTCCAGCCACTGTCGGGCCCGGGGTTAGACTGCTTCAGCATGGATGAGGAGCGCAGAGCCCAGAGACTGAGGCCCAGAGAAGGGAGGAGGGATTTAGCCGACTCTATCTTAAATCGTTCTTTCCTTTATCAGACTACCTTGTAGAATTTCTGTCTTAGTCTTACCACTCCTTGATAGCACCCTGTTTATTTATTCAGCAATAAAACACTTGGGGCGAGCAAGTACCAGTAGACCCAGTTCCCTCCTGCCTCCCTGAATCAAGCGCAGGGCCACACGCAGAGTGAGCGCTCTACAAGTGTTCGTTGGATAAATGAATAATGATGGTATCTTACATGTATTGAGGTCTTCCTATATGTGAGGTTTTGTTCCAAGCACTTCACGTGCGTTAATTTATTAATCCTTCAACAACACCATGAGCAGGTATCCTTTTTAAGCCCATTTTACAGATGAGAACTTGGAAGCATTGAGTGTTTCTGTAACTTTCCCAGGGCGGATCGTGAACTTAGCAGTTTGGTGAAGAGAGCTGGCAAAAACTGGCTTCTTCGCCTCACCCTTGGCGAGGGCCAGGGAAGGGGAGCCTCCAGGAATGGGGGCGGAGCAGTCGTGTCATATTAGGCTGGAGTCGCCGGACGATCTGGGGAGGTGGTGGAAGGCGAGGATGCCCGCTGTCCTCGCCGGGTTGCAGGTCTTCC
Organism: Bubalus kerabau; assembly: GCF_029407905.1. Taxonomy (NCBI): domain Eukaryota; kingdom Metazoa; phylum Chordata; class Mammalia; order Artiodactyla; family Bovidae; genus Bubalus; species Bubalus kerabau. The sequence goes on from NC_073624.1 coordinate 226,403,191, forward strand.
CATCTCCGTTCCGCGCCTCTCACATCTCTGTTCCTTTTTCTGTTACCGGTCTCTCACACAACCCTCTCTCAGCCTCCCTCTGACCTCTCAGGCGCGAAAGTCTGGCCCCAAAGTGCAGGGGCGAGCGGGCCGCGTCCCCAGGGCGCGCACAGAGCCCTCTCCCCATCTTTCTGCTCTTTTCTGGAGCGGCGGGAGCCCCCGCGTAACCCGCCTGGCGGGCAGACGGAGCCAGTGAAGACCCCAGCGGACAAATTAGCCTCTCCTTCGATCGCTCTTTTCCGATCAGGTCAGGTTTCCCTCCGCCCTGTGACGGCGCTTCCGCACCCGCCCGGCTCGACGGGTTCCCCCGCGGGGTCAAGGTTCGCCCGGCTCCGCCTGGCGCCACCGGAGGGGCTTCCCCTCCGCTGCGTTCCAGCCCGGGAGCCCGCCCCACCCCCTCGGAGAGAGGGTTACGCGCCGGTCCCTGGCTCCTCCAGGGAGTCCTTCCCACTGTTGCTTCCGGTCCTCAACGCGTGGAGACTTGTCTCTAAAAAACATCAGTTCTCTGCTCCATCAGTCCTCTGCGCCATCCTAGGCCCAATCCGACCCAGTCCGACGCGGGAGGTAAACTGGTAACGAAATAGTACTCCCTCTCTTTTGAGTTTGTTTCAGAATTTCACACACACACAAATCCTACTGCTCATCTTGGGAAAATCAGAATTTCATTGGACTTCTTTATACATAGTTAGGATTTAATATTGATTCTACTTTGAATTACATCGGGAATGGGGACCACCATAATTTCAAGAGCCCTCTGCCCGAATCCCATTCCTGAAGCCACTATCTCTTTCCTATATTCACAACCCCCCTGCCCCCATCAACCCAGCTCCGACCCAACATCCCCGCCCACCTCAGTGGCCCCCAATGCCTGAGGCTTTGCTAAGCAGCTCACCTCTTGGCAGATATAGTTAATGCCCAGCCCTCATAAATCAAGACCATAAAAAGCTTGCTTTCATATGCACTCAATTTCTACCAAACCTAAACTAATTGCATAAATTCCTTTAGGCCACTCAGAGCTGCTCTCTGGGTTGGGATCTGATCAATTAGTCATTAGGCACTCCATTAGCTGGGGTTTAAGCTGCCTCATATAAATGTCTCCTGTCAATTTGCTTGTAATTGAATGAATAAAAAAGGGTACAATTATTAGCACAGAGGATCAGAATGAGGAGAGGTCAATTTTATTCAAATATTCTAAAAATGTCTTAATTTAAGAATAATTAAAAGAATGCAAAAGTAGACACCAGCTACTCCAAGAGTCTGTTCATGTTAAGGAAAGGTCCAGCCTGAGATACAGCAACCTGAGTGGTTATCCCAGCTCCACCACCCTGGGAAACTGGTCTCTCCCACCCCTGTGGCTTTACATATAAGACAAGTTGGTTGGGATGATTTTTGTTTCTTTTTTAATTAGTTTTACATTTTGTCAAAGTAATTTATGCACATAGTTTAAAAAGTTGAATACAGAAGGGCCACATGACCAAGGCTTTCCTTTAGCCACTTTAAGTTGTGTTTTTTTGGAAGTAAATTATATCAAAATATATATTGCTGGCACTATTTCTCAATGCAAGGCTTATTTGAATATTAAGATTGTTAAGAAGTTTAAGAAATGTTAAGATTTTAATTAAATAATACATGATTCAAATTGAAAAGAATTAGAAGATTTGCAGTGGAAAATCTTTCTCTCACCTTTGACCCAAGTTACGCAGTTCCCTTTCTTCAAGGCAAATAACATTAATTTCTTGTATATACTCCAGAGATGTTTTATTAGCCACTGTTTCTTGATTTGTCCTTCATAGTCACTGTACATTAACTTCTTGCTATGATATCAGAGAACTAGAGATACAATAATCCTGAATAATCTCCCCACACCAAGTATGCTAAGAAGTTTTGTATAAAATCAATAATTAAAAATATGAACTGTGTATGCAGCTGAAAATTCTTATTCTTTTTCTTTTTTGTGAGCAAAAACTAATTTGGAGGTGTGGACATCACAAATACATAAGAACTGCCTGCGAGGATGAAGCATGCATATAGGTGGATTTGAGTTCTAGCCTTCCAAATAGAATTTAAAGCAGTCTATCTGGGGATGATGTGGATGACAGCATTTAATAATCTACCTAAGGTTAGGGATTGAGCATCAGACTGCAGAAACTCCAGCTGAGCACCCACATGAGAGGGAGCCTAGTGCCTTGGGATACAAACTTGATCTCTGCCAGAAGTTCTAGGTGGTGATCCTGCTTGGCTGCTGGGAGAGGTACTGGGAACCATTGTTCCAGGGCAGGGTGGGTTTGTATCGAGTCCTGCATATTGTCTCAATGAATTCCTCTTGTAGGAAGAAGCTTGTACTGGAAGAGAGTTAACTGGGAGAATGGGAATCATCTCTGGTCAGCAGGCAGAGCACAGGTCACATGATTCCTGGAGGGTACACAAAAAGGTCTGAATTCCAGGCCTTATTCTGTTCTACATGGTGCTGGTAACTCTATTCATTTCTCAGTTTCCGCAACTCTAACTTGAAGACATTGACCTAGATAATAGTTCAGTTTTAGTGAGGGTTCACGGTCTTCCTTGAGAATCTGAGGAAAATTGTTCTCCTAACCCAGAAAAATGCACATCTGTGCTCTCACAAGTTCTGCTAACTTTACTTAGAGTTCAACCCTGGAATCCCTGGGTTCAACCCAGGAGGCTTTGGGTCCAAGGTTAAGACCTCTTGGACTAGATGATCTAAAGATTTTTCCTTATGTGACTATATATCTGAATTTATAGTCAAATACCCATAAACACTGAAACCAGTTTAGGAAACTGGAAAGAACTTTAGTGAAGGCAAAAATAAAGTGTTAATTAGACCATGAGCCAATTGTCAATAAAGATTCCAAATGGCTTTAGCAAAATTATTTTTCAGATCAATAGTAAGTCTCCCAAGAGGTAATGTGATGGAGTGAAAAAAAGCACTACATTAGGGGTCAAAATCTAGGCCTTTTTTTTTAAACCAACCTTTTAACACTTAGAATTGAGATTTTGAGCTGGGAGTTTCCCTTCTCTGGCCCCCTCTTTCCTTCTCAGTAAAATGAGAGGATTGGACCACATGACTTCTGAAGCTGCCACTGCTCACTTTATGTGAGCTTATGTGTAAAGACACTGGCATGTCTTATATTCGGTATTTGTTTCAGCTTATTTTATCTTTCTATTTTGTTTTCAAAAGGGTAGTTGTAAAAAAGTGGTGCTGGACAAAAGGTTAGTTCCAAGTTTCTGGGTTCCCAAGCACTGAGGCTTCTAAAACCATGTGGCGGAAACACAACTTCTACTTCTTAATGGAAAAATAAAAACAACAACAGTTTGTAAGTTTAAAATTTAAAGGCAGGATGGGAGTAGGAGGCTGGATGAAATTAAAACGTTTTGTTAGACTAATAGTTCTGGAAGGCCTGGGGAGACTCAGCCCAGTGGGGAGCAGAAGGCGGTTGTTGTGGGCTAGGCAGGGCACCGAAGCCTATCACAGCTCTGGCCCGAATCCACAAATAAGAGAATGATGATCAGCTCCTGTTCTCTGCTCTTGGATCTTCACTTTTTTCTGCCTTCTGACTTGAATTAATGTTTGCAGCTGTGAGCTCACTCAGCTTTTGAGGGTCTGCGTTACTGGTCACATGCTCAAGTGAAATGATAGAAATATTATTTCAATTTCAACTCTTCCATTTCCAACTTAACCAGAATTTCTCCAGTTGATTTTATAGTGCTCCCCGCTTCCCAGTGTCACTGGGATTCAATTAGCATATTACATTGTGTAAGTTTAGAGTGTACAGCATAACAATTTGATGTTTGTATATATTGCAAAATGATTACCACACTAAGATTAGTTAACATCTATTACCTTACATAGTTCCAATATTTTTTCCTTGTGGTAAGAACTTTTAGCATCTGCCATCTCAGCAACTTTCAAATCTAGAATAATACACAATAGTGTTTAGTCATCATGCCGTACATTATATCCCAGGACTTATTTATCTTATAACTGCAAGTTTGAATCTTCTGACCACCTTCCCCTAATTCCAAGCTTTTACTTCTTGAGTTTTTCACTGTCAGTTCTTTACTGTAACTTAGGGCATTGTGTAGTATGGCTCTGATCTTCTACTAATTCTAGTAGGTCATTGAGGGGAAGGTTTGTATTTCTTGACTGTCGCAGTAGGGTTTTTTTCCATCACAAAGAAAGAGTGTTAATAATATTTACTCAAATGCTTTATATTGTCACTGTCACCCGTGGAATCCTAGAATGTGAGCCAAGATGAGTTCTTAGAGATTCACTGGCTGAAGAATATGGTGTTGTCATTCTAGGGGCCCAGGAATCTATGTTCTTCACCATCTCTCCATGTGTCTCTGATTATTTGCTCAGATTTAGAAAGATGTTTCTTACAGTATTTTTTTTTTCTACCCAAAATGCCCCCACCCTGGAATTTGAGAATATAGCCTGAAACACAAAATTCAATTCTTATTTCATTAAAGGTGGTATAAATGTTGTGTTCCATTCGCAATACAGCTGTTACTGTTTTGCCCTCCCGACCATTGCTGTGGGAGTTTACTTATCACAGAGTAAACGGTTGCAACACCCAGAACCTTTGGCTACAACCACTCACTCCCTGCAGACTGACAGGCAGCCTAATTTGAAAATAAATCTCATGCAACCTCTTTATTGTAGGGCAAAAATGAGACCTAAAAGAAATTTAGTGTGTAAAATGTATTTAGTATACAACAATACAAAGCAATATCTCTACTGATCACTTTAGAATAATAGGGATTTAGCAAACATTTGACACTGAGTGCATGAATGAGCCATTCTTACTTATTATTCTCCTGACCACATCCCTTCACTTAAAAGGTGACTGAAGGCAAGGATGAAATTCTTTTTTTTTTTTGCTTCACTGCATGGCATGTGGGATCTTAGTTCCCCAATCAGGGATTGAACCCATGTCCCTTGCAGTGGAAGCTCTGAGTCTCAAACACTGTACCACCAGGGAAATCCCAAGGATGAAATTTTAAGGTATGGAATATTCCTACATTCAATGCACTGCCCCTTCTAAAATGGTCTACAAACCCAGTTTAACCCATATTTTATGAATGTCCAAGGTCACACGACTAATAAGTGATAGGACTTAGCATTAGGCCCAGAATTGTCTTCCTCTAGAACTGAACTCTATGCACTATACCATGCTTACTCCTGCAGAAGATGATGGACTTATGTTTTTCAGGTAAAATCTGTAGGACTCCTATGTGAAAGAAGCCTTATTCTTGTTCTGTAGGGCACAAAGGGTACAATTAGTAGAAAGTCACAGAGAGGAAATTTTTCATTTTCATAGGAAAAAGAAAACTCTGGCCGTCACCATGGTCCAAGGAGGGGGCTGTACTATGAGTTCTTGAGTGGAGGATCTGAACAGAGATTTTAGTGAATGACACTGAGAGTAGATTTCAGTTCAGACATGTGGTTGCAAAGAGGTGACATCTTCTGACCCGAGAGCCAGTTCCTCTCTAGATGGTTGTTCATTCCTGGATCCCTCCACTGAAAAATATAAAGGAACTATCTCATTAAAAAAAAAAATGCACAACTCCCTTAAGGAGCATGGGAAGCAAATATTGTTTAAAAATATTTGTCCTTTGCATTTGCCTTTTGGAAGGCCAAGATAATGTACTTGAAACTAACAAAAATTAAAATGTTGAGCTCTGCTCCTTTATCAACTTACTATGTTAGAAGAATCTAACAACAGATGACTCACTGAGTGTGAGCAGAGGGAGTCACTAGAGACTTCAGGGAAGAATGGGAGCATCCCTGAGGAGCTGTTATTTAAAAATGGATTTCTAGCCTAGGGACTGGATTGGGGGCCCTGCCTGCCTTTTGCCTACAGGCTTTGTGTTCTCTCCCATCTTTTCTTCCTTAGGAAAAAGCTTCTTTTCTTTTGATCCTTCAGTTTTTTCCCTCCCTGTCTTCCTTTCCCTGATCATGGATGGCGTCAAAGTGCTTGTGAGGACTGGCTACTGGTTTTAAGTTTTTCATTTGGATCCTTGAATGCTCCAGAAGCAACAGGCTAAAGAGAACCCTCTGAGCCAGGGCTCAGTTACCAGAAGGCAGTCTAAACATGTGCTATGCATACTTGCAAAGGAAAGAAACCCCAACATAACAAAGGGTGTTTTGGAAGACCTCAGTATTTGGTATTTTAAAAAGTATAGTAGTCATGAAGTTCAAAATGGTACTGAACTTCCTCCCATGTCTTTTATGAGGTAGTGTTTTAAATTTCATATGGAAGGACAGGTAACATAAAATACTCAGTGTTTCAAACCTCTAAAGATCTTCATTTGACCCAACATTTATAATACAATTATAAAAGTGTTTATGAATTCTGTACTATGTCTAGCACAAGTACACTAAAGAATGAAGAAGAATGAGGTCTCTTCTGGCTTCCATGTAGATGTTTGATTTCATCAGGAATAGCTGAGGTCTAATGGAGAATAGACTGGGGTGGCCAAGGAGGGGCGGTTAGGGAAGGGATGGAGTGGGACCCTGGGGTTAGCAAATGTAAGAGTTTATGTATAGGACAGATAAACAACAGGTCCTACTGTGTAGCACAGAGGACTGTATTCAGTATCCTGTGATAAACCATAATGGAAAAGACTATAAAACAGAGAATGCATATATATATTAATATGTATAAGTGAATCACTTTGCCATACAGCCGTAATTAACACAACATTGTAAAATCAACTATACTTCAATAAAAAGGAAATAACTGAGGTCTAGAAATATGTTAGTTGAACAAATATTTGTTATGTTATTACTCTGTGACAGGCCCTACTCAAGACGCTGGGGATTCAGCAAAGAACTCAGGACTCAGGCCCCTCCCGCAAAGAGCTTCCACTCAGACTGGGGACTAGGATATCTCATTTCTGGGACTCAGGACCAATTTCTTTGTGAGCAGTTGGCCAGGTTCATCTGACCTTTACCTGTCTGTAGTGCGGGAGAACTAGTCCTAATGTTTCTGAATATCTCTGTTAGCAGACTATTTAACCTTATTAATACTGCTCTCTACTCCCCCCTACCCTTGCCCTCCTCTGCAGGGAGAAATGGGAGACTGAAGAGAGAGAAAATAACCTCTGAAGCCTGGTGAGTGTGCATCACATTGGTTGGTCGCAAATTGTGGAGCTTGACTATGATATTTTGAAAAAATGGTAAGAGGAAGAAACAGTCAAGTGGAGCGGAAGGTGTGTGTTCCTGGCAGCCACAGGGGATCACGACATTGATGGTGCCCCCCTGTGGGCCCCTGTTGCATGAATCCAGCTTTTAGGTGGCCCTTTTCTTTGTACATGCTGTGCTGAGATGGATGCCTCTTCCCCAGAGTAAACCAACTGCTGACCTGTATGTAATGTAGCTGGACTCCTCAGAGTTTAAACCCAGTTCAAATGGTTTTCTACATTGGGAACAGTGTGAGAAGAGGTGCTTCTTTTTGAATGAAGGATGAAAGGTTTGATACTAACAGGGAACAGAGGTTGTGTTCTAGCATTGAGATTAGTTAGGAGCTAGGTGATGCTTCCCTGGTGGCTCAGATGTTAAAGAAACTGCCTGCAATGCAGGAGACCCAGGTTCGATACCTGGGTTGAGAAGATTCCTTGGAGAAGGGAATGGCTACCCACTTCAGTATTCTTGCATGGATAAATCTATGGCTAGGTAAGCTTGGCGGGCTACAGTCCACAAAGTCGCAAAGAGTCAGAAATGACTCAGTGACTAACACTTTTACGTTTTTTTTTTTTTTGGTGATGCTTATGTTTTTCCCAAGACTCAAAGCAAGATTTATTTTCTTTTTATTTTTTTTAAGAAATAAAAGTTCCATAGTTCCAAGACTCAAATAGTTTAGCAAGGCTTGGTTTGATAAAGAGCTGTCCCCCAAGTCTCCTCCCCAATGCCCTGATTCCCCAGGGCAATCACTTTCAACCCTTGAAACTGGTTCTTTTGCTATTTACTTCACTATCTTTAAATATCATGTCTATATTGTTCTCTTTTTATTGTTTAGTTCCCTGTAGTGAGATGAAGATTAAGCTGTCTCTCATTCCCTACTCTAATTCCCATTCTGCCACCATTCCAATATAGTTAAATCTCAAATTTGAGTAGATCAAAATTCATTTGTTTTACTCTCAAAATCCTTTGCTGCTGAGCCATGTGAGATACTATAGTTACTTTTCCTTTCCTGCATAATATTTAATTTGGGGGGATGTTAATAACCATTGCATTTTAAAATTTTGTTTTCTGTGTTTATTATTCAGGTGAGTTCAGTTCAGTCGCTCAGTTGTGTCTTTGCAACTCCATGGACTGCAGCACGCCAGGCCTCCCTGTCCATCACCAACTCACAGAGTTTACTCAAACTCATGTCCATTGAGTCGGTGATGCCATCCAACCATCTCATCCTCTGTCATCCCCTTCTCCTCCTGCCTTCAATCTTTCCCAGCATCAGGGTCTTTTCAAACGAGTCAGCTCTTCGAATCAGGTGGCCAAAGTATTGGAGTTTCGGCGTCAGCATCAGTCCTTCCAATAAACATTCAGGACTGATTTCTTTTAGGATGGACTGGTTAGATCTCCTTGCAGTCCGAGGGACTCTCAAGAGTCTTCTCCAACACCACAGTTCAAAAGCACCAAATCTTCGGCACTCAGCTTTCTTTATAGTCCAACTCTCACATCCATACATGACTACTGGAAAAACCATGGCCTTGACTAGACGGATCTTTGTCGGCAAAGTAATGTCTCTGCTTTTGAATATGCTGTCTAGGTTGGTCATAAGTTTCCTTCCAAGGAGTATGTGTCTTTTAATTTCATGGCTACAGTCAAAATCTGCAGTGATTTTGGAGCTCCAAAAAATAAAGTCTGACACTGTTTCCACTGTTTCTCCATCTATTTGCCACGAAGTGATGGGACCAGATGCCATAATCTTCATTTTCTGAATGTTGAGCTTTAAGCCAACTTTTTCACTCTCCTCTTTCACTTTTATCAAGAGGCTCTTTAGTTTCTCTTCACTTTCTTCCACTTTAGAAATAAGGGTGGTGTCATCTGCATATCTGAGGTTATTGATATTTCTCCCAGTAATCTTGATTCCAGCTTGTGCTTCTTCCAGCCCAGCATTTCTCATAATGTACAATAATATAAATTAAATAAGCAGGGTGACAATATACAGTCTTGACATACTCCTTTTCTTATTTGGAGCCAGTCTGTTGTTCCATGTCCAGTTCTAACTGTTGCTTCTTGACCTACCTATAGGTTTCTCAAGAGGCAGGTCAGGTGGTCTGGTATTCCCATCTGTTTCAGAAATGCACCCCAAATGTTCCCCATTTATACAAACCTCTGTTCAAAACTTTCAAACACCTAAAGTGTTTTATTAGTGTATTCTCCTCAAAGAAACCTCTCTTGGAGTCTTCTGACCTGCCTCAGGATGAGCTAGCTGTTCTCCAGGTCTGCTGACAGTCAGGTGTCATCCTGGGATCCCCCTTCACCATGATCTTCAGTTCAGTCACATAGTCGTGTCCGACTCTTTGCTACCCCGTGGACTGCAGCATTCCAGGCCTCCCTTTCCATCATACTCCTGAGCTTGCTCAAACTCATGTCCATCAAGTCAGTGATACCATCAAACTATCTCATCCTCTGTTGTCCCCTTCTCCTCCTGCCTTCAATCTTTCCCAGCATCATGGTCTTTTCTAAGGAGCCAGTTCTTGGCATCAGGTGGCCAATGTATTGGAGCCTCAGCTTTAGCATCAGTCCTTCCAATCAATATTCAGGACTGATTTCCTTTAGGATTGACTAGTTTTATCTTCCTGCAGTCCAAGGGACTCTCAAGAGTCTTCTTCAACACCACAGTTCAAAAGCATCAATTCTTTGTCACTCAGCTTTCTTTGGAGAAGGCAATGGCAGCCCACTCCAGTATGCTTGCCTGGAAAATCCCATGGATGGAGGAGCCTGGTAGGCTGCAGTCCATGAGGTTGCACAGAGTTGGACACGACTGAGCAACTTCACTTTCACTTTTCATTTTCATGCATTGGAGAAGGAAATGGCAACCCACTCCAGTGTTCTTGCCTGGAGAATCCCAGGGACGGGGGAGCCTTGTGGACTGCCGTCTATGGGGTCGCACAGAGTCGGACACGACTGAAGCAACTTAGCAACAGCAGCAGCAGCTTTCTTTATAGTCCAACTCTCACATCCATACATGACTACTGGGAAAACCATAGCTTTGACTAGATGGACCTGTATAGAATCCTCTGTTTCCCAGAAGTCTCTATCTTCTCTTTAGGTTTATGCTCCATTTAGGCGGTACACATGTTCTCTGAGAAAAAGTGCAATGGAGACAGTATTTTTGAAAGCCATCAAAGACTGTCTTTATTCTGTTATTACACTTGAATGGTTATCTGACCAGGGACAGAATTCTAGGTTAGAATTAACTTTCCGTATATGCCAAAGCCTTTGACTGTGTGGATCACAACAAACTGGAAAATTCTGAAAGAGATGGGAATAGCAGACCACCTGACCTGCCTCTTGAGAAACCTGTATGCTGGTCAGGAAGCAACAGTTAGAACTGGACATGAAACAACAGACTGGTTCCAAATAGGAAAAGGAGTATGTCAAGGCTGTATATTGTCACCCTGCTTATTTAACTTTTATGCAGAGTGCATCATGAGAAACGCTGGGCTGGAAAAAGCACAAGTTTCTTCAAGATTGCAGGGAGAAATATCAATAACCTCAGATATGCAGATGATACCACCCTTATGGCAGAAAGTGAAGAGGAACTAAAAAGCCTCTTGATAAAAGTGAAAGACGAGAGTGAAAAAGTTGGCTTAAAGCTCAACATTCAGAAAACGAAGATCATGGCATCTGGTCCCATCACTTCATGGGAAATAGATGGGGAAACAGTGGAAACAGTGTCAGACTTTATTTTTTTGGGCTCCAAAATCACTGCAGATGGTGACTGTAGCCATGAAATTAAAAGACACATACTCCTTGGAAGAAAAGTTATGACCAACCTAGACAACATATTCAAAAGCAGAGACATTACTTTGCCAACAAAGGTCTGTCTAGTCAAGGCTATGGTTTTTCCAGTGTTCATGTATGGATGTGAGAGTTGGACTGTGAAGAAAGCTGAGCACCGAAGAATTGATGGTTTTGAACTGTGGTATTGGAGAAGACTCTTGAGAGTCCCTTGGACTGCAAGGAGATCCAACCAGTCCATTCTGAAGGAGATCAGCCCTGGGTGTTCTTTGGAAGGAATGATGCTCAAGCTGAAACTCCAGTACTTTGGCCACCTCATGTGAAGAGTTGACTCATTGGAAAAGACTCTGATGCTGGGAGGGATTGGGGGCAGGAGGAGAAGGGGATGACAGAGGATGAGATGGCTGGATGGCATCACTGACTCGATGGACATGAGTCTGAGTGAACTCCGGGAGTTGGTGATAGACAGGGAGGCCTGGCGTGCTGCAATTCATGGGGTCGCAAATAGTTGGACAAGACTGAGCGACTGAACTGAACTGAACTGAACCATTTTAGAGAGATTACTCCATTGCCTTCTAGCATTAGGTGTTACAATAGAAAATTCAAGACCATTCACATTCTTGATTTTTGTAAGAAACCTATTTTATCTCTCTGGAAACTTACATAGAGCATATTCATTTTGTTTATTCTGCTGAGCAATTTTAATCTTGATATTCACAATTTTTATTCTGGGAGATTCTTTTGCATTATTTCTTTGAAGTTTTCTGGTTTTTTTTCACATTTTTTTTCATGTTTCTGAATGCTTATTGTTTTGATATTGAACCATCTGAATTGGTTCCCTGATTTATCATTTCTCTACTGTTTTTCTCTTTGTCTTTTTGTTCTTTTGTGTGATGTTTTCTTAAATTTTTTATTTCAACCCTTCTATTGAGTTTTAAATTTATCCTGTCATTAAAAACAAATCTAATAGGTCTTTTTCTTTTAAGGAAAAAAAATCTTTTTTTTTAAATTTTATGAATGCTATCTTTTTAGTTGGAGCTCTGAGTTCTATTCAGTTATATCTCTAATATTGGTAATAGTTTCTCTTTAATTTCTTCTTCCCTCAAAATCTATTTCCTCCAAAGTGCTTTTGTTTTCAGTAATAACTACCCTGGTTTTTGTACTTTGTATTAGATATTGTTCGTTAATTAGGTAAAAAGTTGATTGCAAGCTCTGCACATTTGAGATGGACTTGTTCATTTTGGTTCTATCTATAGTAACATGGCTGGGCTGTTTCCTTGGGATCCTGGGATTGTCTAATGGCAGATTTTTTTCTTTTATTTTGGAATGGCTGATCTCTCAGTTTCCTATTTGGAGGATACACCTCAGGCAGCTGATGTTCAAGGTGCTCAGTGAGGGAACAGGAATGGGGTTTTTAATATTTAGAATGTAAAATTGTACTTAATTTCTCTGTTTTCAGTATGGTTTCCAACCCTTAAGTATGGCTGGTATCTCAAATACAATGACTTCAAAACAAAACAAAACATTTTTTTCTAGTGAATAAATAACCAGTATTCTTCCAGGTTCAGTGAGACAGTTGCCTACCTGTGCCAAGTGGGTAAGGTGAACTGAGAGTCTAAATGCTTCTGAAATAAACTCTCAACCAAACCATCCACTTGCATCTTCGTCTTAAGTCCAGAGACGTGTGCTACCGGGAACCTTTCGCTGGAGCACAGCGACTTTCCGGTGGCGGAACGAGGGCTGCGGAGTGCGCATGCTCAGCAGTTGAGGCGCTCCGGCTTAGTTGCTCCCCGGGAGTGTCGGCTCTCAGTTCCCCCAATCAGGGGTTGAACCCACGTCCCTTAAACATTGCAAGGCAGATTCTTAACCACTGGACTACCAGGCAAGTCCCTACTCATCATTTTAAGGTTAGATTCTGAGAGAGAATGGAGCTGTGTGCTGTGTGCAGTCTCCTACTTTGACTGGAAGTCTCCAGTACCGGGATTTGGAACTAAGGTCTCCGGGCTCTTCCAAGAATCAGGGATAGGTTTTCCTGAAGAGAATCTTGTACCCCATGAAACTGCACTATATGCAAAATTATGTGTTTTTATGTGTATATTTCCACCCTTGTTGTTGCTGCTGCTGTTGTTTAGTCGCTAAGTCGTGTCTGACTCTTTGCCACCCCACGGACTGTAGCCGGCCAGGCTCCTCAGTCCACGGGGATTCTCCAGGCAAAAATAATGAATTGAGCTGCCATTTCCTACTCCAAGGGATCCTCCCAATCCAGGGATCGAATCTGACTCTCCTGCGTTAGCAGGCAGATTCTTTACCACTGAGCCACCAGGGAAGACCACTGAGTCTATATATAGCTTTTATCAAATTTTCAAGGTGATCTGTGACCTCAAAATCTAAGTATTATTTCTCTAGAAGCCAAGAATATGTTACATTGGGTGAAAATGGCATAGGCTTGGAGATATTCATATTCAGGAGAATATTCAGATCAGATCAGTCACTCAGTTGTGTCCGACTCTTTGCTACCCCATGAATCGCAGCACGCCAGGCCTCCCTGTCCATCACCAACTCCCGGAGTTCACTCAGACTCATGTCCATCGAGTCAGTGATGCCATCCAGCCATCTCATCCTCTGTCGTCCCTTTCTCCTCCTGCCCCCAACCCCTCCCAGCATCAGAGTCTTTTCCAATGAGTCAACTCTTCGCACGAGGTGGCCAAAGTACTGGAGTTTCAGCTTGAGCATTATTCCTTCCAAAGAAATCCCAGGGCTGATCTCCTTCAGAATGGACTGGTTGGATCTCCTTGCAGTCCAAGGGACTCTCAAGAGTCTTCTCCAACACCACAGTTCAAAACCATCAATTCTTTGGCGCTCAGCTTTCTTCACAGTCCAGCTCTCACATCCATACATGACCACAGGAAAAACCATAGCCTTGACTAGACAGACCTTTGTTGGCAAAGTAATGTCTCTGCTTTACAATATGCTATCTAGGTTGGTCATAAGTTTCCTTCCAAGGAGTATGTGTCTTTTAATTTCATGGCTGCAGTCACCATCTGCAGTGATTTTGGAGCCCAGAAAAATAAAGGCTGACACTGTTTCCACTGTTTCCCCATCTATTTCCCATGAAGTGATGGGACCAGATGCCACGATCTTCGTTTTCTGAATGTTGAGATTTAAGCCAACTTTTTCACTCTCCACTTTCACCTCCATCAAGAGGCTTTTTAGTTCCTCTTCACTTTCTGCCATAAGGGTGGTGTCATCTGCATATCTGAGGTGATTGAGATTTCTCCCGGCAATCTTGATTCCAGCTTGTGTTTCTTCCAGTCCAGCGTTTCTCATGATGTACTCTGCATATAAGTTAAATACACAGGGTGACAATATACAGCCTTGACGTACTCCTTTTCCTATTTGGAACCAGTCTGTTGTTCCATGTCCAGTTCTAACTGTTGCTTCCTGACCTGCATACAAATTTCTCAAGAGGCAGATCAGGTGGTCTGGTATTCCCATCTCTTTCAGAATTTCCCACAGTTTATTGTGATCCACACAGTCAAAGGCTTTGGCATAGTCAATAAAGCAGAAATAGATGTTTTTCTGGTACTCTCTTGCTTTTTCCATGATCCAGCGGATGTTGGCAATTTGATCTCTGGTTCCTTTGCCTTTTCTAAAACCAGCTTGAACATCAGGAAGTTCACGGTTCACATATTGCTGGAGCCTGGCTTGGAGAATTTTAAGCATTACTTTACTAGTGTGTGAGATGAGTGCAATTGTGTGGTAGTTTGAGCATTCTTTGGCATTGCCTTTCTTTGGGACTGGAATGAAAACTGACCTTTTCCAGTCCTGTGGCCACTGCTGAGTTTTCCAAATTTGCTGGCATACTGAGTGCAGCACTTTCACAGCATCATCTTTCAGGATTTGGAATAGCTCAACTGGAATTCTATCACCTCCACTAGCTTTGTTCGTAGTGATACTTTCTAAGGCCCACTTGACTTCACATTCTAGGATGTCTGGCTCTAGGTGAGTGATCACACCATCGTGATTATCTTGGTTGTGAAGATCTTTTTTGTACTGTTCTTCTGTGTATTCTTGCCATCTCTTCTTAATATCTTCTGCTTCTGTTAGGTGCATACCATTTCTGTCCTTTATTGAGCCCATCTTTGCATGAAATGTTCCTTTGGTAGCTCTGATTTTCTTGAAGAGATCTCTAGTCTTTCCCATTCTGTTGTTTTCCTCTATTTCTTTGCATTGATCGCTGAAGAAGGCTTTCTTATCTCTTCTTGCTATTCTTTGGAACTCTGAATTCAGATGTTTATATCTTTCCTTTTCTCCTTTGCTTTTCACTTCTCTTCTTTTCACAGCTATTTGTAAGGCCTCCCCAGACAGCTGTTTTGCTTTTTTGCATTTCTTTTCCATGGGGATGGTCTTGATCCCTGTGTCCTGTACAATGTCACGAAACTCCGTCCATAGCTCATCAGGCACTCTATCTATCAGATCTAGGCCCTTAAATCTATTTCTCACTTCCACTGTATAATCATAAGGGATTTGATTTAGGTCATACCTGAATGGTCTAGTGGTTTTCCCTACTTTCTTCCATTTAAGACTAGCCCAAAACTTGTCGATGTTGCTAGTAGATGAAGTTTCCACAGACTGGGCATTTCTTGAAAACCAGTTCATTCCTACTCATTACACCATTTGTCCTAGCTCTCTAAAGAACCATTGCACTATCCCTGAGGAGAGAACACCCACATGTTTGAAATCATAGTGGAAAGTAACTGATGAAACCTTTGAAATGATCCTTTCAGAGTAACAGACTCAAATGCCAGAAGGCCATGGAGATGAGAACAATGAACCCCACACAAGGTGGCAGAGAATGTGGAAACTGTGGTGAACTGGAGGGCAGGTTCACCACTAAAGGGGGCAGAAGTTATTCAGCATCAGCCAGTGACTGCCATGTGGGAAGTGAGCCATGTAAGGTGAGCAAATCTGATTTTCCAAGAGAAGCTGGAATGCTAGACTTTTTTTGAAATTGTTTTTGTCTGTGGTAGGTCTTTGTTGCTGCATGGGCTTTGACTAGTTTTGGGAAGCAGGGGTACTCGCTAGTTGTGGTAGGAGGGCTTCTCATTATGGTGGCTTCTCTTATTGCAGAGCACAGGCTTTAGGCAAAAGGGCTCAGTAGTTGCTGCGTGCAGGGTTAGTTGTCTGGCAGCATGTGCCATCTTCCCAGACCAGGGATGGAACCCCCGTCCCCTGCATTGGCAGGTGGATTCTTAACCCCTGGGCCACCAGGGAAGTCCTTGGAATGCTAGATTTCTAAAATGTGATATCTCCTTGTCGTTCCTTCTTTAAAGTAAAGGTGAAAAAAGAAAATCAAGTAAACCAAACACACATACAACCAGATTTAGCTCACAGAGCGCCAGTTTGTGATATCTGATCTACTACAATCTTCTTTTGCATGTTAGGATCCAGCTGCCCAGAATGATGAAGCTCCCATGTCATTATTACCCAGGAGGATGTTCTAGACTGGTCCTTGGATCTCTGTGGGCAGCCCTAGGTCTTTTGAATGTAGACCAAAGGGTGGGAGCTGATGGCATTGGAATGTGTGTATGTGTGAGAGGGAGAGGTAGAGTATGAGGGGAGAGAGGAAAGGACTCTGGTGAGGCAATAAGATGAACAGAGAGTGTTGACTTTGACCCCCATAAGTCTACTTCTCAGAGTTTGCTGGGAGAGTTATATAAAATTGGGCGGGAGTGGGGATTGCAAAGGAGGAAACAATGACTAAATCATTTTAAAAAATTCTTGAAAGGTCCAGTGCTGGCCAATAAAATTTTCCGTGATTATGGAAATGTTCTCTATCTATACTGTCCAATGTGCCATTAGCCACGTGTGGTTACTGAGTACTTGGAATGTGGCTAATTTGACTGAAGGGCTAAATTTAAAGTTAGAAGTTAACTATGGCTAGTGAATTAGGCAATGTGAGATAGACCAATATATCTTAAAGTATGTTTTGTCTTCCTTTGTGGGTGACATGTGGATAATTAAGACTGAAAACAAGTCTGCATTTGTAGTGACACACACCCCACAAGCCCATGGTTTCATGGATACTGTTTCCTGGCTGAGATCAAGTTTAAAAAGGAAATTAGTTAAAGAGAAATGTTACTAAAATTTGTGTTTAATAAATAGTATATGGTTGGTATATACAAAGGACAAATTTCATAAAGGTCATGCAAATGACTGAAATGTGAATAACAAGGAACTATATGGATTTTTATCAAGTTGTGGTCTTACATACCACTGATAATTCATAAAATACTATTTCAATATAAAAAGTATCACATCAGAAAGTAAAATAAGTTTGGGAAATTTTCAAGCACTGCAGAACTTTTTGAAATCGCACTTTCACTTTTCACTTTCATGCATTGGAGAAGGAAATGGCAACCCACTCCAGTGTTCTTGCCTGGAGAATCCCAGGGACGGGGGAGCCTGGTGGGCTGCGGTCTATGGGGTCACACAGAGTCGGACACGACTAAAGCAACTTAGCAGCAGTTTTCTTTATAACCCAGTTTGCGAAATAGCGTGGAAGGCAATGGCACCCCACTCCGGTACTCTTGCCTGGAAAATCCCATGGACGGAGGAGCCTGGTAGGCTGCAGTCCATGGGGTCGCTGAGGGTCGGACATGACTGAGCGACTTCCCTTTCACTTTTCACTTTCATGCACTGGAGAAGGAAATGGCAACCCACTCCAGTGTTCTTGCCTGGAGAATCCCAGGGACGGGGGAGCCTGGTGGGCTGCCATCTATGGGGTCGCACAGAGTCGGACACGACTGAAGTGACTTAGCAGCAGCAGCAGTAGCCTCTGTGCAGTCTTTGTTGCAACTACTTAACTCTGCCATTGTAATGCAGAGGCAGCCATAGGTAAAACAGAAACAAATGGCTGTGTTTCTGCAACACTTTACTTACAAAAGCAAGCAGTGGGCTGGATGTTGCCTGCAGGCCATTGTTTGCTGACCCTTGGCCTAAGGTTTCTTCCAGGGTCTCCTGGACTTTTTCTGGGTCTTTTCTAAAAAATCTTTCCCAATATTTGGCAATTCTTAGATCTTCTAGAGGCTTCCTGAATGGTTTGCTTGCTGCCCTTTGAATCATACATACATCCTTGAGTGATCTTTGGGAGACACCTTGGTTTTGGAAATCCTAAAGTGTTTTCACTTTAAAAAAGCTCTGCGGCTCACAGAGCATCTCCCCAGCAAATCTTGAGCCTTTTGCTTTTAAAAAGTCCTTTCAAAAAGAGAATATCTTGTTCATCTAGAAAAGAAGTGGGACAGAATCTTATCAAACAAAACTTTGTGTTGAATGAGAAATTCTATGTTGTTGTTGTCAACTTAAAAAAAAATGCACAATGGGAGAGTTGCGAGTTAAGTTTTATTTGGGGCAGTGTGAGGACTGCAGCCCTGGAGAAAGCACCTCAGATAGCTCTACAAGACTGCTCCAAAGAGGCAGGGGGGAAAGACAGTATATGTGTGATTTTGGTGAAGGGGGAGTATACGCAATCAAGAACGTATTTTTTTGTAGAAAGTTTCTGCTGGTCTCATGAAGCTTCTGTTAGTTACAAGAAACAGTCATCACTATGAAGGATTTTAGTGCTGTTCTGGATATGAGGAAATACAAGAATTGGGCTCATAAAATCAGCTCCTGAGAATATTTAACTATCTAAAGACCTATCCTGCCAGTCTGCTGGAGCACAGAGTGCCTCATTTCTGCTCTCCACCCTGAACTCCTTCAGGGGGTGGTGGAGGTCAGCAGCTGCAGCAGCACATGATTTAATCCTTGTAGAGATAGATGGCAAGCACCCATGGTGAGTGCCAATTTGTGGTTGACCCTGTCAACCTAAAAAAAAAAAAAAAGCACAATGTGTGAGTTAAGTTTTATTTGGGGCAAAATCAGGATGATAGCCTGGGAGACAGCATTTCAGATAGCTCTGAGAAACTGCTCCAAAGGGGGAAGATCAGGATATATGTGATTTTGGTGAAGGGGTGTACATGCAATTAAGCACATATTTTTTTGTAGGTTTCTGCTAGTCTCGTGAAGGTTATTACTAGTCACCAGGAGCATACATTGCCATGAAGGGTTTTATTGCTTTTCTAGGTATGAGAAGACACAAGAATTGGGCTCATAAAATCTTTTCCTGAAAATATCTAAGTATCTAAAGACCTGTTCTGCCAGTTTTTTTCCCCCCTCAGAGCACAGAGTGCCTCATTCCTGGTCTCCACCCTAAACTCCTTTCAGGGTGTATTGATGGTCAGCTGTAGTGGCTTATAATTTGATCCTCGTGAAGGTAGATGGCAAGTGCCAATTTGCAGGTGATATAGCTCAGGCTTTTGGAGAAATGAAGGATAATGCCAAGTTTTACAAAAATCCATTCCTAATCTCTGAGAGACTAAGCCTGGAGCAGAGCCATTGAAACTTCTGTGCCCATCGTCATGTGCAGAGCTGTCGCTCTGACAACACTGTACCCTCCCGACACCTGTCCTGAGCCCAGTGTGGAGGGTGGATGGGCTAACTCTGGGGCAGCTGGTTTTCCAGCTTCAGGATGCGGGAGAGTGGAGGAGGACATTCTCTGGAGGATTGATGACTCAGAAGCACCTATTAAGAAATGTAGCCCCAGATGTTGGCCACTGCTAAACTGTAGGCAAGGTGGAAGAGGGGAGAGGATGCAGCAGGGAGAACAGTGCCTTAGGAGACACCTTGTCGGTTTCCAGTTTAACCAACCATTAACCTGAATTTGACCTCATGCACAACTTGAAAGTGGAGAGAGTGGAAAGATCACAGGCTTTGCAGTCTGAAAGAGGTGGATATGAATGCCAGCTATACCACTTACTGGTTATGTGACCTTGGGCAGGACTCATAGCTTAGCCTTTCTGTACTTATGTGGAAAATGAGAAAGGTGATAATAGTAACTAACATTCATTGAGTCTCCACTATGTGCTGTGTGGTCACTCAACTAGTACAGACAAGGTGCTCACCCTGAATGAGCCTATGTTTTAACTGGAGCATAGGAAGAGACAGGCAGCACACAAATTATGTAGAGACTTGCGAAGTGTGATATGCATACAATGGAAAATAACTGACAGGGTTGAAAGTGCCCACTTTCATTGGGGTAAAAAGGGATGGGTTCCTTGTATAACTGACATTTAAGCTGAGGATGATTTTATTGTGTCCTTACCATGAAACAGATACCTACACTTAAATGCAGGACCTCACTGGAAGTAAGCACTGGCCTTATCATTTTATAAGTGAGAAAACTCTGGCACAGAGGGGTTAAATATCTTACCCAAGGGCATATAGCCTAGGAAAGGGCAAAGTAGGGACTTTAACTTGGACTTTCTGATGCCAAATGCTCTGCTGTTTTTTTTCATTCTGCTTATCTCACAAGGTGTGCTGAAGCTCAAAAAAGAATATATGTGAACTGCTTGGCCTGCTTATTAAATATCAGTCCTGTCCTAATACCACTCCTCCACGGTTAATCTTTTGGGATGACTTTCCTGGGGTCCTGAGGTTAAGCCACTAGGGAGCAGGCCCCCAGGCCTTGATCCTGGAGGAGTTCTACATTGAAATAAATCTAAATGAAATGGAAGAGGTTCTGCAGCTGGGACCCCACCCTTTTCTAGACTTCAGTCCAGGAAACAGGAAAGGGAAGGAGGGATCTGATCAGGGTAAGAAGACATTAATTCTTACTTAGACTCCAGGTGAGCTCAACAGAGTGTGTTGATCCAGGGACCAAAGGAGTAGGTCTCTTAAAGCGGGTTTCAGAACTCTGCCCCGTCCCCCACCTCCCTTTCCTATCTTGGCATGCTCCCTCATATTCTGCTCTGCCTCTCCGGAGAACTGGTGCCTCAGAGATGAAAGCCAAGAAAATGCAACGAGCCATCGGCGGCGCTCACTCAATTGATTTTTACACAAAATTTGCCTTCATGCACGAAGGATGGAAAAATGATCCCATAAATAATGGATAACAAAAACAAATGCAGGGAGGAAATCAATAGTCACACACTTGATACCGCAGGGAGATAGGAGAGGAAAATATGGAGCCCGGTCCAGCTAAACGGCACCCCAGGGAACCGCTTCCTGTTGGAGAGGGAGGGGCACATGTTCCCCTAGCAGACCCCAGGGGACGGTGAGCTGGGAGAGTTTGTCTGGGTTTCTCCTGGTGTGTCAGAGTCAGTCTCAGGACAAAGGAACCATCTGTTCCTCAAGGTTTCCAGCCCACAGACCCAGGTTCCTGCTCTGGTTCTTCTCCTGAGCCTCTGGAGCACCATCTTCCAGAGCTGCCTAAAGGTTTTCATGCTCTATCTGAGGTTTCTCCCTTTCTTTGTTCACAGCACGTTGCCTCTAGATCTGATCACCTGCTCTTCTGCTACCGAAGCCTCCTGAGCGGCATGGGGGTAGGGGTTTGAATCCTGGTTCTAGCATTTCCTCTGCCTGTGTGACTTTTGGTAAGTCATGCATCCTCTCTGAACTTTAGGTTCTTCATCTGTAAAATGGGGCTGGTAAAATCTTTTATGGTGGTATGTGTGTGCTCAGTCGTTAAGCTGTGTCTGACTCTTTGTGACCCCGTGGACTGTAGCCCTCCAGGCGCCTCTGTCCATGAGATTCTCCAGGCAAGAATACTGTAGTGGGTTGCCATTCCCTCCTCCAGGGTATCTTCCTGACCCAGGGATCAAACCCACTTCTCCTGTGTCTCCTGCGTTGGCAGGCAGATTCTTTATCACTGTGCCATGCTGGTAGGAAGGATGAAATGATTCACTGTGTATAAAGTGCCTGGTGTCAGTAAATGCACAAAATAGGACAGGTAAAATCACATTCACCTGAGCCCTCCCTCCAAGCTCACCTCCACGACTTCACTGCTTCATGTGTACGTGGGTCAGTAGCCTCATAATTTTTTTTTCTTTTATTGGTCATACCACGTGGCATGTGGGATATTACTTTCCTGACGAGGGATTAAACCTGCACCCCCTGCAGCAGAAGCATGGAGTCTTAACTACTGGACCACCAAGAAAGTCCTGTTCTTTTTTTTTTTTCAGTTTTAATCATATTCAATTTGTTGGACTCGGTGGTACATTCAGTACATTTACATGGTTCAAAATTGAAGAGATGCAAAATGGAATACAGTTAAAAATCCCTTCTACTCTTCTTCCTATCCATCCAGAGCTACTGTCAATTTCTTATTAGAAATTATTTCCTCTTATTAGAGGAAGTTGACTAATTCTAAGAATATATATTGGCTTATTTACATGTGCATATGTATAAATACATATTTATGAATAGGTGTTTTCCTGTGTTTTTTCCAAGATAGTAATAAACTGTGTATACTGTTTTATGCTTTTCTTATTATACTTACATCATGGAGCTTATTCCCTGTTAGTGTATAAGGAGTTCATTCTCTCTCTTTCTTTCTTTTACAGCTTCCTATTGTACTCCATTCTAGGGATCTATCATAATTTATTCAACCAGCCCCCATTGATGGAATTGAAGGTTTTTTCCCAGTCTTCTGCTTTTATGAGCAATGCTATGATTGGTAACCTTGTACCTATGTGACGTCACCATTTATCTCTTTGGGACGATTACTAGATGTGTCATTGCTGGGTTGGAGGGGCTATGCATTTGTACTTTTGATAGATATTGTCAATTTGTTCTTCACAAAGCATGTGCCTTGAATGCACCCGACAGCATTGTGAGAGAATGCCTCTGTCTCCCACTCTGGCTGGCGTTCCCAGGACATCTTCAGCATGTTGCACAAGTCCCTCTACGCATCTGTTAGCCTCCACTCCACGTGCTCAGACTCTGCATGGATTCTCTGCTTCAGACATTCAGAAGTATCCCTTTTCCTCATTGGGTCATACTTTTCTGCTGCTGTAACTTTCACATGCTGTTCCCTCTCCCTGGCATAATTCCATCCACCCTTCAAGTCTTTACTTTAAGGCCATCTCCTCTGTGATGCTTCCCTGTCTTCCTGAGCTGAGTC
This sequence comes from Bubalus kerabau, assembly GCF_029407905.1. NCBI lineage: Eukaryota > Metazoa > Chordata > Mammalia > Artiodactyla > Bovidae > Bubalus > Bubalus kerabau. Next base: position 226,426,221 of record NC_073624.1, read on the forward strand.
AGCTGGGAGCTCCTTCCTCTGGCCTCCCACACGACTTGCCATTTGTATAGCACTCATCACAGGTATCATGTTTGTTTATGTACTTACTCTCCATGTCTTACTCATCTGTGTGTCCTCAGTAAGAACTGTAAGCACTGAGTTAATATTTACTGGAGGGACATGCAAGGTGCTGTACTAAACTTCACTGGGGATACAGTGAGAAAAAAGGCAGGATCCCTGCTCTTGAGGAATTACAGAGCTTATCAGAACTCTCTCATCTTAGATAAGTGGATAGCTGTTCATTTTAATCATTTCCATAACCATCACAGAATTCATGTCAACCTTGCAGTGAACTGTACACAGAAGTTAGGGGATGTATGTGCGCCCTAGAGATAAAAGAATAGGCGCATAAGCAAGCCCATCCTCATCTGAAATAAGTTTTCTCTTTTTTTTCCTTTTTCCCCTCCTTCCCTCCATCACTCCTTCCCTCCCTCCCTTGTTCTCTCTTTTTTTCCCTCCTTTCCTTTTTCCTTCCTTTTTCCTCCCTCCCTCCCTCTTTCCTTTTCATCTTTCCTTCCTTTCTGTCTCTCTCCATCTTTCTCTTTTTCTGGAACAGGTGAGGAAAAAAACAACTTTGCCAAAGTATGTAGGAATCTTTGAAATGTCAGGTGCATGACAGAACACATTGTCCTGCTTTCTGCTTCTAATGTATGTATTTCACTTTAAGACCAAATCAGATGGCTCCCAGGAAGAAGTGGTAGCAAATACAGTTCATACTTCAAGAAGTCACAGTAAGATACAGGAAGAGTTATAGGAAAGAGAAAACACTGACATGAGAAAGAATCCTGAGAAGTGAAGCCTGAGCCTGCTGGCACCAATCACTTTACAGAACTGGAAGAGAATTTTGAGCTTCTCATTCTCTTGGCTTCTCGAGTCGAAACCCCAAACCTAAGAGTGGAGCTTGATCCTTAGTGTGGATTATTATTTTATAAATTATTAAGAAGAGCAATATCTCTCCATTTACTGAATGTCATAACAAAAGAAATAGGAGGGAAACCAAGACATTGTCTACCCAAAGAGCCCCGCATTTGGACAGTGTAAAGTCACTAAATAATTCAGCAGCTATTTGAAAGTATAGTGTTTTGTAATTTCGACAGAACCATCTTAGTCTGGCTCTCTGTAGCACAGAATTTTAAAAAGATGCTTGCCTTCCTGAAGATCTATTTCTAGGAGAAATGGGAATCGGGTAGAAATGCTGGGCAGGAGAAAGAGGGCTATCTAATTAGAGAGCCTCGTGTTTACTCTGATTTTTAAACTTTCATGAGCCTGCCGAGGGTCTAACCATTTTCTAGTAATATCTTTGATTTCTCTCTCTGTGCCAACACATTTGTGCTCTGACTATCCAGATCTGTGCCCTGTATGCTTATGGAAAGGGAAACCATCGTGTCTGAGATGGCTGTAACATATTGACAAAGAGAAGGATGGAGAAAACAAATGTAACCCCACAATCTATTGCAGTGAGGTTGATCATGTGCAGTTTGACTTGTTCAGAGCAGTTAGAGACTCCAGACCAGTGGCGTCTGGGAGAGGCTGCATCCTGAGGGGGCTGGGGTGGGACAAGCGTGAGGGCTGATCCCAAGGGAAGCCATCACTCATGATTCGTTTGTTTGTTTGTTCATTCCTGACCTTCCTACAGAGAGGATCTCATGCCATTTACACACAAAATTAAAGCACTCTCAGTATGACTGGAAGGCAGCGTAGCATGATAAATAGGAGGGTGCTTGAACTGGTATTTAGGCTCTGCCACCCTCTGGCTACCTGACCTTGGGTGAGTGACTTGAGCTCCGTGCATCTCAGCATCCTGATCTTTAGACTGCAGGTCATCATCACGCTGACCTCCCAGGGCTGTTGTAAGGATTATACCAGAAAATAATGTAAAATAGCGGAATAGTACCTGGCACACAGGAAGTGCCTACTACGTGTCAGCTACTATCATTCCTTTGCCCTTAGTTCCTCTGAACCCCAAGAATTAGAGTAGGCAAGTAGCTAGTTGCAGAGGACTGAGCTTTGTGTTTTATGTGGCTATGATTGAGTGAGAGCCTCTGCAAGTACTTATTGGCAAGACAGACTCCTGTAGATGAGTTATGTAAGTGGCATCCCAGAGGTCCCGGCATGGATGCAAACCAATTAAGTTAAGCGCTTACCGCAATCACAAGTGCAACTCATAGCTTTAAAAGTGGGAAGAGAGGATATGTGAACTTGGCTTTGCATTACTCGGTTTTGTCAAATCTATAAGAAATATAGCCCATGAATGCCTTACTCTTGTTCTTCTAAATTCTGAAATACTTTCTGTTGAATGATGTATAGAATTCGAGATCCATGTATTCTTAGCTGTGCAATTTTGAACATCTATTTACATTCCCTTAAGACAGTTTCCTCATCCATAAAAAAAGGTTCAGTGCAGGAAACAGAAATCACCCTAAGAATTTTGAAGCACTGAGTTTTATTACTGGGAATGAAGTACTTATGGAATTGGTGAGAGGGCTGAATGCTTAGGCTGTAGATTGGACATGTAGGGATGACTCTCAGAATATTAGGGGAGCTATAATCTTTGTCACAATCTTGGCAGTGAGTAATCGGCAGCTCACCACTGGAACAACTGGGGCCCAGAACACAGCATCTTGGCTGCTGTCCAGGATTCAGGAAAGCCTCCATTGCCAGTGCAACGTCTGATCTGGACACTGGGTCACTGAAACCAGCTGCCACTACCACCACAGCTGCCTTTGGAAGCTTGAGATGAGATGTTAGCATCTCCATACTTTTTCTCGCCAGCTGAAAACAGTACAATAGTAGGAAATGACACTTCACTTTATTTCTGCCTTCCAAATCTTGCCTGAGTGCACCTACATAATGAAATCTATCTCACATCTAGAACCCTAGCTGCAAGGGAGTCTGGAAATGAATTACTAGCTTTCTAGCCTCTCCAAAACAGGAAGCTACCTTAGGAAGATGGAAATTGATACTGAGTAACTGGCCATATCTAGACCAGAAAATAGTAATAATAATAACTGTGTCATAGACTTATTGTGGGGATTAAGTGAGATAATGAAATAATTTGAGCACCAGCAAAAAGCAGACAAACAATAAATTAATTATATCTAACACTACTCCTTCACTGCGATACAATGCTTCATCTTCTAAAGATAAGGGAAAGATTCTTTCTTGAGGTGCTGGACTGAATTTCCTGCAAGGACAGGAGAATTCTCTACCAGCTCAGTGGCCTCAGTGCCACCAGTGGCTCCTTCTCTACCTGAGGTCATGGCACAGGTGCCTGTAACAGCCCTCCTTATCTATATACCAGTGCTCCAGGGAACCTTTCCAGGCCATTCTACCTGTTCTCGGTTCAACTTCTCCTCTCTGTTCTGAACTCTTCAGTTCCCATCCTGTTGCTTTCAGGCCAAATTCCTAAGTCTCTTTTTGCCCCTGTCATAGTGAGACCTGAATTGAATGAACTATCTGCTTCATCTTGGTTTTATCTCTGGTTAGTACTGTTCCTATTTCACACCCAGCCCAGGCCTTTGAACCCTGTATTTAGTGTGGAGCCTAAGACCCCATTTGTCATCAAAGAAACCATGTAAGTACTGAGAATTCCAAGACAAAGCTCTAACAAAATAGGATGGCCTAAGGCAAACACAGAGAAAATTTATCTTCAGTGTCTTCCAATCCCCATTTTGTTTTTAAGTATTTTCCACATACATGTTGAACTGGAGAGTTGCCTTTTTACTTGAGATCATAAAAGAATAGACATTCTCAACAAATCTTACTTGTTCTACATTTTTTCATGGTTTTATAAAGTAGCCAGTTGGCTCAGGGATTCTCATGCCTGTGCCTCAGTTCAGCTCAGTTGAATCAGAATCTCTAGGGGAACAAGTGAGGTCTGGGCTGCAGTGTATTTTAAAGCTCTCTCAAGATAATAATTATAATGTGTAGCCAGAGTTGAGAACCACATGGCCAGCTAGTTGACAATCTAACTTGGATTCCAATCTAACATGCCAATCTAACATGCCAAATCTAACATGCAAATGTTTTCATATACTGGTCCAACCAGGGCAGTTCTGGTTCTCCTTTAGAACTGGTCTGCAGGCAATGCCATAACTCAAAAAGTAAGTTCATGATGGGATCCTCATCAAGATGAGACCTTGCCATCTCTTTGGCAAGATAAAGTGATAGGTAAAGTTCTGGTGTCAGGATAATATTTTAATAATCCTTCAGGTTATACCATTTAATCATGTAACTTTTATCCCTATTCATAAAACCAGTTCTAGCTGTTAACATTTGATTCTTGGTGAAAAATTTTTATTCTATAACATTAAATTATATTTTAAATTATTCTTCTGTGTAACCCCAGGCAATTAGATTTTGTTTAATCTCTACCCCCCATTTCTTCATTTATTCAATAGGGATAGTAATAACAGCTACCTCAGAGAGTAATACTGTGACAGTTATATGTGATTGATGACATATATAAAGTATCTGGCATATTAGAGATGAAAAATGAATTTGATCTACTATTACTATTATTGAATTGTCATTTATTCATTGGCATAGTGTTTATAAAGCTAAGTGATGTCAGCAGGTAAATAAATTGGACATTCTCAGGTCTGTGATCAGTGGAAGAAATTGAAATGTGTCTTCTCAGAGAATCTGTGGAGTACTACTTAACATGGAATAACCCTAATGGAAATTTCCAATAGGGATGGCAAGTTTAGGGTTACCTTCTTGGTTTGTTTATCCAAGTTGAACTGCTCCTTCTTTTGGGCTGCAGAATCAATGAAATAGGTAACATGTTGCGAGCTGTTCGCTCCACTGCTTTTCACATGAAGTGGATTACCAAAGTTCATTATATGAATGAGGCTGATATAAATGCAGGGAGAGAATGGGTGGTGGAAAACCCAAGATGTTCTAAATACCATATGTACACAACAGCATGAATGAAAGTCTTGAAAATTTGGAAAAAATTCATGTGTAGCCATACAAAAGGGCCAAAATAAAGTATGATGTGTTTGCTCATTAATTTAATGAGCTTTAATGAACACTTAGGTGTGTGTCAGGCACTGAGCTAGTGCTCAGAAGAAAAACAAAAATAAAACAAAGGCATAGCCCTCAATAGGTCAAGGACCCCTGGGGAAACTGATAAATATTAAACAGTGAGTGCGATTGAAAGTAATGGTTTTTGGACTACTTGATAACATTGAACAAATAAGGAAACATTAAGTTAAAAATGTAAGATATGGGCCTCTCACCTTTGAAGATGGCCTACACTCTGTGGAGTATGTTTCTCCTTTGGTTGCTTTTATATTCTGAGAAGACCCCCATGCCCTTGGACTGTTTTGGAAAGACTGAAAAGAAATACAGTATATCAGATCATTATGCTGGACACCTATATAGTGCTTTATGTCAATTGTTTCTCAACAAAACTGGAAGAAAAAAAAGTGCATGTGTGGGACTAGGAAAAAAGAGAAAATTAATGGATTAAGATTCCTATAATTCATAATTTAGAAAGAGATTATGCTTGTATTGCTCTTGTACTACCAGTGTAAGAAGTCCTAACTAATAAAATGAATGTACTTTAAAAAATTACATAAAAATATAGCATACAAAAACATTGGCTAGTAATCTGAAGGTGGTATGGTATTGTGGCTAGATTTCCTCCTTCAGTTCTCTAGTTCAAAAATTTCTCGATTTTTAAATATATTTTTTTCTTAACAAAGAATTCAAACATAAACTATTTCTGAAAGTCCTGAATCAAACAAAGATGATCTACCTTCCATCTCTTTGCTTGCCCAACTTCATACTTGCCTCCGTTTAGGTTACTTGAAAGCCGAGATACAAACTTGGGAGTAGATATTTTCTATGAGAGGTGATCCTCAAAAGACTGACTGAGAGAATGAGGAAAGTGAGACACAGTGAAGAAAAGTTAATACACGCAGGGTGTACTTGTGAGCTGGTTATCACTGGAGCAACCAGAGCTCAGCTTCCCTTGCAAACCTCTGAGAACCATGTGATCTGTGCTTCAGCTGAATGGTCCCTCTCCTCTGAAAGATGGGAAGCTGGGCATTTATCCACACCTATGCACCACTGACTGGAGAAGGAAATGGCAACCCACTCCAGTGTTCTTGCCTGGAGAATCCCAGGCACGGGGGAGCCTGGTGGGCTGCCGTCTATGGGGTCACACAGAGTTGGACACTACTGAAGCGACTTAGCAGCAGCAAAACAGAGGACTGTTCTTGGAAACTTCAGCTCCCTCCCAACTTCCAGGCTGTGCTTTGCCAGGAATAAGTGGTCATCCTTGGCTTGGAAGAAAGCCTGGAGGCAGAAGAGCAGAGACACCAGAGGGGGCGCTAGATGCAGACCATGTGCCTTGAGCTATCCACACTCTGTGCTGAAATCAGGTGGACAGAGGCCTGGGCAGGGCACACAAAGCCCCTGCAGTATCCAAACACGTGCAACTTCAGGCTCTCTTCTCTCTGCTATTTAATATTTGTCAACAACTAAAGAAAGGCAATGCCAAAGAATGCTCAAACTACCGCACAGTTGCACTCATCTTACACGCTAGTAAGGTAATGCTCAAAATTCTCCAAGCCAGGCTTCAGCAATATGTGAACTGTGAACTCCCTGATGTTCAAGCTGGTTTTAGAAAAGGCAGAGGAACCAGAGATCAAATTGCCAACATCTGCTGGATCATGGAAAAAGCAAAAGAGTTCCAGAAAAGCATCTATTTCTGCTTTATTGACTATGCCAAAGCCTTTGACTGTGTGGATCACAATAAACTGTGGAAAATTCTTTAAGAGATGGGAATACCAGACCACCTGATCTGCCTCTTGAGAAATTTGTATGCAGGTCAGGAAGCAACAGTTAGAACTAGACATGGAACAACAGACTGGTTCCAAATAGGGAAAGGAGTACGTCAAGGCTGTATATTGTCACCCTGCTTATTTAACTTATATGCAGAGTACATCATGAGAAACGCTGGACTGGAAGAAACACAAGCTGGAATCAAGATTGCCGGGAGAAATCTCAATCACCTCAGATATGCAGATGACACCACCCTTATGGCAGAAAGTGAAGAGGAACTAAAAAGCCTCTTGATGAAAGTGAAGGAGGAGAGTGAAAAAGTTGGCTTAAAGCTCAACATTCAGAAAACGAAGATCACGGCATCCGGTCCCACCACTTCATGGGAAATAGATGGGGAAACAGTGTCAGACTTTATTTTTCTGGGCTCCAAAATCACTACAGATGGTGAGTGCAGCCATGAAATTAAAAGATGCTTACTCCTTGGAAGGAAAGTTATGACCAACCTAGATAGCATATTCAAAAGCAGAGACATTACTTTGCCAACAAAGGGTCCGTCTAGTTAAGGCTATGGTTTTTCCTGTGGTCATGTATGGATGTGAGAGTTGGACTGTGAAGAAGGCTGAGCACCAAAGAATTGATGGTTTTGAACTGTGGTGTTGGAGAAGACTCTTGAGAGTCCCTTGGACTGCAAGGAGATCCAACCAGTCCATTTTGAAGGAGATCAGCCCTGGGATTTCTTTGGAAGGAACGATGCTAAAGCTGAAACTCCAGTACTTTGGCCACCTCATGCGAAGAGTTGACTCGTTGGAAAAGACTCTGATGCTGGGAGGGATTGGGGGCAGGAGGAGAAGGGGACAACAGAGGATGAGATGGCTGGATGGCATCACTGACTCGATGGACATGAGTCTGAGTGAACTCTGGGAGTTGGTGATGGACAGGGAGGCCTGGCATGCTGCGATTCATGGGGTCGCAAAGAGTCGGACACAACTGAGTGACTGATCTGATCTGATCTAGAAACCTGAAAGGGAAACTGATCACATGTGGGAACAGCACGGAGTTGGGAGATGAGAACAAATTCAATGAATGTCAAGTTCTGAAACATCTCAAGAAGTTGGAATGATGAACCAAATTTTAGGATGGGATTGAAAGAGTGAGAAGTGCAAATTAAAAATGTATACTTCCAAACAAACAACTGCAAAGACAAAGGCCTGGAAAACACAGTTTAACAAAAGAAAATTTCATGCAACAAAACACATGTGGGTTGAGTAAAGCCTCAGTATAAAATATGAACCAACAGCAATTTCATTCTGGGACTTCCCTGGTGGCCCAGTGGTTATGATAGGGAAGCTAAAATCCTGCATGCCTCGGGGCCAAAAAACCAAAACAGAACATAGAAGCAATATTATAACAAAATTCAATAGACTTCTAAAATGGTCTACATCAAAAAATCTAAAGAAAAAAAAGAAATTTCATTCTATTTCACACTTCAATGTCTGCATTGAATGTGGGGAGTATAAAGGCCATGGTATTCTGAATGAACTATCTAGCAGGAATGCTGGGCTGAGTTGTAGGCAATCCCCCTTGAAGTAGGGCATAGACCAAGTAGGTACAGGAGAATCACCAGTGTTGGCTCCCACTGATAAGGAGGCAGAAACCATTCACTTTGGGATGAAGGGACTAGGAAGAGAAGCCTCAGCAAGTCAGGATAGGATGGGGAACATGAGTGCTTACTTCAAGTATCTCATGAGCTATATTATAGGGGAAGTGGAAAGAGGCTGTATAGCATGATGGCAGAAAGCATGGAGTATAGAATCAGGCACACCTGGATTTGTTGTAGTCCCATTCTGATGTTTATTGATGGCCCTGTGCAGGTCATCTGAAAAATGAGAAAACTAATGATACCTATGTCACATGTTTGTGTGTGGATTAAGTGAGATGTGTATGTAAATTGCTTAGCATAGTACCTACCTACATGTGTACTCAAATAATAATGATAGTTAGAATCCTACATAAGAGAGGAATTAGACTTGGTTTCTTTGGCCACAACTTGGTGAATTAAGACCACTAGAAGTTAGTAATCTGATTTTAATCTACAAAAAGCCTCTTGCACCATCAGAATGGTCCCAATATTGGATAGACTGCCTTTGGAATAGTGGTGTCCCTGACACTGGACCTATGTAGTCAGCCAGATGGTCTCTGACTGCATCCTTAAAGGAGATTCAAGAGTATTTTTAAGTCTCCTACACCTGGGGTTGCCACTAGGCCTTTGCTGCCCACCGTGACTGGCATGGAGTCACCAGGGTTTCTATGGGAACCATGAGGGACTTAGAATTCTGTGTCTGAGCACTGAATCCCAGAGGAAAGAGACAAGCACTGAAGCAGCTTCCCCTACAATAGCATTCATTTAAAAAAATCTTCTAATTAAATATTAACCCCAGAGATGGAGCATTAATGGGTCTCTTATGTAAACTTTGTACATCTCACTCATAACTATCCGGGAAAGGACTTAGGTAGAACACTCCAAGGAAAATAAACCTATATACCTATATCTTTCTTCCATGCCATCACTAACAAAAGGCACAGAGGGCGGTCCTCAGCTCACTACCCTCTTTGTATTGCACCTCCTCTATTGACCACAGGTGCTTGGGAGGAAGATGGGGCAGAAGTGTCAGGAGGGAGGGCCTGGGACCAAACCTGACATCCTCTTTGCATCTATCCTGCTTTTCCTTCTCATCTACTTTTTTCTGGTCCATCTCTGGACTCCTAATGTAACGGATTCTTGGGAGGCGACACAGGCAGAAGTAGTGGGGGTGATTAAAAAGGGGACAAAAGTGAGGAGGAGACAGAAACACTTAGTGGAGTAGCTGGGCATCAGGAGACAGGGCTTTTGCCTAAGCTTTGTGATCTTGGACAAGCCCATTGATCTTCCTGGGGTCCTCTGGGTGGGGGAAAAAGGATTTGAACTATAGCTCGTGGATTTCTTGAGCAAACATTTCGGAGCATTTCCGATGCATTTGGGATACAGTGAGGAAAAAGACCCAATTCTTGCCTTGGAGAATTCCTAGTATAGCTCAGAGGGTCTCAGTGTGGGGTCCATGTAATCCTTGTGGTCAGAGAAGGGCCTTCAGGGGACCTGCAAAACCCTTGCGTTTGCACTCTAAATTTATGAGTATTTGTATTCGAGTGTGGGGAGGTGGTGGCGCAGGCAAGTCCTCTACTTTCATCAAATTGTTAAAAAAAATTTTTTTTTCCATCAAGTTCTTATGGGAATTCATGACCCTCCAAACTATTAAGAATCCCTGCAGTTCTGTTATTTGTGTCTTTATCAAGTTTGCCATCTTTGCATATCAACTGTGTAGTTTAATTTTTCTTTAAAGTTGAACACAGGAGTATGTCTGCTTTAACAATAATATTCATGAGACTATGAGTGTGGGTCTGATGAGTCCATCAGTTTCTATCTCTATCTCTGTTTATCAACTTTAAAATAAATGCAAAGCCATTCAAATAAAAGCTGCTCCTTAGTGTACCACCCCCAAACATTCCTTACCACCAGATACTGGGTATCTGGCCAGCAGCATACTTCCGGAAACATGGGTCTGGTGGCTCCCCCAAATCCATCCCAGCCCTGGGCTTCTTAAGACTTTCCCCCCACTTTCCTTCTACTCTCTCCTCTGCTTCCTCTGGGCCAGTCAAGGGGCAGATATCAACGTTCCTGCTTTCCACATTGTCAGAGGCAGCCGCCAAACTCCAGAATTGTCCCCAGACCAAAGCTAGCAGCAGGAGACCCCGAGTTTTCGCCTTGAGCGTCCCCTCCCCACTGCGGGGCCTGCGCCGCTGGCCTTGCCGCCGCCTGGCTGACTTCCGCATGAGTGACAGGGGCTGGCGAAGGGCTGGCAGTGAGTGGAAGCAGTCCTGACACCCGAGCTGTGTGCGGCGCGCTAATTACACTGATGTGGGGTCTGGGCCGCTCGGTCCTTTGCTCAGAGGAAGGATGCGATGCAGGCACGGGGAGCGAGCGGCACTACAGAGGAAGCAGGGGAACAGCAGCACCTAGGCACATCCATAATTTATAAAATGCCAGCAGCAACAAAGGCAAAGAGGGACCAGAACCAGGAGAACAGAATAGCATAAAGCTTTTTAATGGTCTTTTTCTATTAATGTCAGATGGGTGACCGTTTTTCAAGTGGGTGGAAGGGTTCCAACGCCTGCACGGTTCAGTCACAGAAGCTAAATGCTGCCATTTACCCCTCCTCCCCCAGCTTCATGGAAGAGCTTAGCTGTCCTCTAAGCCAAATGTAATATTTGAGGTTTGAGTGGGCATCTGATCCATTTAAACTGCCTGATTTTCCAGAGGAGTTTCTAGCAGAAGAATCGAAACTGCTCTTTTCATCTGTAATAATAATATCCCCAGCAATCTAGTATTTCTAACATTTGTAGAAGGTCCTACAGCAGCAGTCCTCAACCTTTTTGGCACCAGGGACTGGTTTTGCAGAAGACAGTTTTTCCATGGAGAAGAGGGAGCAGGGCAGGAGGATGGTTTAGGAATGATTTGAGCGCCTTACATTTATTGTGTCTTTTATTATTATTACATCAGCACCCCCTCAGATCATCAGGCATTAGATCCTGGAGGTTGGGAACCCCTGCCCTAGAGTAGATTTTAAGAGCACAGACTCTGGAGTTGAAACTCACCAGCAGTTGAGACCATGGAAACCTACCAACTGTCTTGTTGCCTCAGCTTCTTCATTTTAAAAACAGAGATGATAAAATTAGCTACCTCTTGAAACTCTTGGGGTGATTTGGTGATGATGAATATAAACTTACCTAACAGAGTTAGTATTTGTTAGCTTAACACTATCCAAGTGCTTCCACATTTGGTTTTATTTTTTTATGCTACTCATATCCTCCCAGAAGTAACTGTTCTGCTAAAGTTGGGTGTATTTTACCCGTGCACAGTAAAAGAAAAAAAATTTTTTTTTCTTTCTTTTGCTATATTAGTATCTTTAAACTTCCTGTTTTGGAGATTTGTCCATGTCACTATATGTAACTCTGGTTCATTTGTGAATTCTGCTAAGCAGAATCCTATAATTGATATTTCTGTTCTTCTATTGCTATTCAAAATAAAAATATATAATAATTAGGCCACTCTAATTCCCTTGCTTTATTGTTAGCCCCCACACTGTCTGAATCTCCCTTCATTCTTTCTTTTATGGATTTTCTACTTGATTTTCTAGTAAGGAGCACATGCCAGGATCCCAGGATTATTTTCCCAGTGGGTCAACATTTCTTAAGCATTATTAAATTTAGGGAAAAAAATACCCTTGACTAATATTTTCTCCCCACAGACTTTCTGGAGGCAAGTTTTCTTTAAGAGTCTCCCCTTGAATCCAGAAATACTTTAGAATCAATGATGCCATTTATGTCTAATATATACCCATACGTAGCCTGAGTCACTGACCACCGAAACTGGAATAATTATCTAACGTACTAAGTAGGGACAAGGTAAGAGTGACCTTGAACAGTAGCTAATTTCCAAAAGTGCCATGCAAATATTGTATGCTCAAAGGAAATTTAAGGGCTCAGTGGATAGAATTAAGCCTTCAGAGCAAAAAGAAGAATGATAAAGAGCTAAAAAAGAATGACAAAACACATCTAAAAGACAAAACACATCTAAGCCAAAAAAAAAAAAAAAAAAACTACTAAAAAATATCCATGGCAACAAAGGAAAGAGAGACTGATGCCAAAGCTGACATCCATTAACCTCAGATCATTGATCTTTCCTCATTCCAGTGTGCCTGAGTTTCCAAGGGTTGCTATAAGAAGGCACTGCAGACTGGGTGGTTTAAGCAACAGAAACTTGGCGTCTCCCAGTTCTGGAGGCTCAAAGTCCTAGGTCAGGGTGTCAGCATGGTTGGTTCCTTCTGAAGGCTGTGACAGAGAAACCGTTCCAGGCCTCTCTCTGAGCTTCTAGTGCTTTTCTGTCTGTCTTTGGGATTCCTTGGGTTGGAGATGCTTCACCCTAACCTCTGCCTTCATCCTGGCCTTCCCCCTGGGTGCTTATCTCACTGTCCAAATATCCCCTTTAAATAAGCACACAGTCTTAACTTGATAATCTGCCAAGACCGTATTTCCAAGGTCATATTTACCAGGACTAGTGGTTAGGACTTCAACTTCTTTTTGGTAGACACCATTCATGGAAACATCATTCATAACACCATTTATGGAAAGCATTTGGGAGATCTTTATTTTTTAAAAGTTTATACTTTTCAAAGGATTCACCATATATGTCCACAAAAGAACTGTACATCAATGTTCAAAACAGCATTGTTCATAAAAGTCAATAAGTGAAATCAATCTAAATGTCTATCACCTAATAAATGGATTAAAAAAATTGTGTTATAGCCATAAAATGGAATATTATTCAGCCAGAAAAATATAATACTGATTTATGTTACAACATGGATAAACCTTGAAAACATTACACCAAGTGAAAGAAGCCAGACACAAAAGGCTTATGTTGTGAGATTCCATTTATATGACATGTCTAGAATAGAGGAAGCCTTATGATCCAGTCTACCTTATGGTAGACCAGTGGTTACCAAGAGCTGGGGGTGTAAGGAAAAGGTTATGGGATTTGGGTGGAGATGATGAAAATTTCTGAAATTAGTGGTAATTGTCTCACAACCTAGAAAAATATACTAAAACCCACTGCATATTATAGTTTAAGAAGGTGAATTTTATGGCATAGTAATTAAATCTCAACAAAAATTAAAAAAAAAAATTTTAATCCTTAAAAAAAGGATTCACCTATATGAACAAGTTTCCTTTAACTAACAGCTCTTTTAATACTTGGAAGAACCAAGTACAAAAAAGGGCATATATTAATATGTGAATGGATAACATTAGAGTGTTAGGAATGATTATCTCTCATGGTGGGATTAAGGGTCATTAGTTTGTGTTTTTCTTTATTTTTCTATATTTTCCAAGCTTTCCACAACAAGCATTTTCTAATTTTACAGTAAAAAACTTTTTTAAAAGAATTGTTTTCTGATTCCATCACAAGTACTTCTGATGTTAAGTCCAAACGTCTAAATTTAGTCACACCTGGGGTGGACAGTTCCCTGGAAAATTACACTTAACACTGACAGTACCTCTTGTTTTATCTCTCATCTTAGAATGTCTCCAGCACAGCCCACATGAGTTTGCTCAGGCAGAACATAAGCTCTGCCCCAAAGTGTAGAGTAGATACTATCCTCAGAGGATAGTGAAGAGTGTATATAAACTACTGATAAATGTGCCAGCTTCCAGATCTTTCTGGGGACAAGGTAGAGAGGTTTCTCGGGAGACTCTGATGGAAATACGCCTTCATTGTCCAAAGCAATTACAGTGGCAGGTATCTTAATGATGACCATGCTTCTTCTATCTCATTCTCCCCCATTCCTGCTTTTATTCTACCTTGGGTAATTGTCCAAAGAGCTATCTCTACTCAAAAAAAAAAAAAAAAAAAAGGAATTGTTTTCAAGTAGTGTTTAGCATAGCAAGAGAGCACAGAAATTTAAATAAGAGCCAAAAGTAACAATAACTGCTAACATTCATTGGATGTTTACTTTGTGCCAGGTACTATGTGTTGTTATGCACTGTTCGCTAAGACCTGGACAAACTCTGTTTCATACACAAAACGGGATTCAGAAACATTTGTTAATGTAACTCAGGGAACGTAACTAGTAAAGAGTGGAGTTGCATTCTTGGGCTGGCTGCTTCAAAAGCCAGAACACTACTGTCACATCATCATGCTTTGCAAGACTGAAGTTTGGGCAGCAAGGAAACTGTCTGAACTCATGGTGGTGTGCTGTGCTTAGTCGCTCAGTCACGTCCAACTCTTTGTGACCCCATGGACAGTACCCACCAGGCTCCTCTGTCCATGGGGATTCTCCAGACAAGAATACTGGAGTGGGTTGCCGTGCCTTCCTCCAGGGGATCTTCCCAACCCAGGGATCGAATCCAGGTCTCCTGCATTGCAGGTAGATTCTTTACCGACTGAACCAGCAGGGAAGCCCAAGAATACTGGAGTGGGTAGCCTATCTTTTCTCCAGGGGATCTTCCCAACCCAGCAATTGGAGTGGGGTCTCCTGCATTGCCAGCGGATTCTTTACCAGCTGAGCTACCAGGGAAGCCCCTGAACTCAGCCAAGGGGAAAAATGAGTATTAGTTAATTTAACAACAAACTAAAACAATCCTCAAATCATTTACATGTATCTTTGCAGAAATACATCTTTTTGCAAAATAAGACCCTTGTTTAAGGAGAGTCTTATCTGCCTATAACCCTTTTTCTCAGCAACTCTTTCTCCATGATTGAGCTAAAAAGAGAAAGATCTTGATGTTTCTTTTTGCACACAATTAAGAGATGACTGAGATACACAAAGGACAATTGTAGTCTGGGATAACAATGAATTGTGTGAGGTTATTTACTACAAAGGCATTAGGACTCTTCAGCTGGCTGCATGTGCCCAGCACAAAGGAAAGTGGGTATTTGATAGCTCTCCAGTTCTTCTGTCTGGGGATTCAGCCAAATGGAATCATCCAGATTCAGAACATACTTTGGGGTCTGAATTTTCTATTTCAGCTGTCTCTGATAATCAAATGAGCCAGGTAAGAGAAGTACAGAGCTCAGATTCTCCATCTATCAATGTCCCAGGCTGACTTTGAAGATTTGAAACTCTAATTTGGAGGAATGAGGAAGATTAGCCAGAGAGATGACAACATTATGTTTTGCTGTAGTGTTGAAGACTTGTCTGTATGTTTAAGCCCAGGAAGGAGATAGAGAAAGAAGAGGCAGGTGGAAACCGTAGCTAAAGGAGTGTTGGTGAGAAAAGTCACACTGTTTGAATAATTATCATTCAAGGGTAAACTATATTAGGTCCTGGGCCTCACCGGTGGCACTAGTAGTAAAGAACCTATCTGTTAATGCAGGAGTCATAATAGACTTGGGTCTATTAGATAGACCATAATAGACTTGGGTCAATTAGACCCAAGTCTTAATAGACTTGGTAGATAATAGATCCCTGGGTCAGGAAGATCCCTTGGGGGAGGAAATGGCAACCCACTCCAGTATTCTTGCCTAGAAAATCCCATGGACAGAGGAGCCTGGCAGACTACAGTCCATAGGGTCTCATGGAGTCGGACACCACTGAAGCGACTTAGCACGCATGCACATATTAGGTCTTGTGTGCAGCTAGGTTCTCCAGGACTTGAATCTTCCAGGGCTGTGGTGAATGTGCCACCTCTTTTTCCTATTCCAGCACTTCATTTGTCCTTGGGGAACATCCACTGCCCCTCTTGATAAAGCTATCAATCAAGGTGTCCTTGCTTCTCTTGGACAAGCTAGGTTTGTGACCCAAGTAGGCCATGCTGTTCCCTGAGAGTTCTACCCTCAAGAGAGAGTTCTTATCAGCTCCTGCCACATAGATGCCCCAAACTGCTATGGTTTCTGCCCTTTCTAGTTCCTTAAGTTTTGTGTATTTGTGTGAGCTCCTCCATAGCTTTTTTGTTAAAAAAGCTCCCCGCTTTTTGGCCTAAGTTAATCAGTCTGTTTTTTTCACCTAGCTAATGAATCCCTACCATGTAAAGCTTTCATTACATGATGCTTCAGTGGTTAAAGAGAAAGTTGAAAATTTGCAAAGCATTCTGAGGACAGTCACAAAAGCGACTAGCAGATGATAGATTTGTGGGGCCCACTTCAAGAAATATCATTTTGTCCCAAGAAAGGAAATTTGTGCTGACTTACAATAACCATTTTCGACTAAGTCTGTGCTCCCTAACAAGATGGAGGATTGAGGAAATTATATTGGAAACTCATGTGAAAATGTTTCCCCCAGGACCAAGTTGTCTTTTAAGAGATAAATTGTGTGAAAATCTGCACTCAGTTCTCCATTTTATTTTCTTATTTTTGCATGGAGACATAGCACACTTCTTCAGAGGATTGTTTACATTTGTTGTCTGCAATGTTTCATGTCCATGTTTCTCTTTAATTCACTACAGTCTGGTATCTACCCTCACAGCTGCCATAGTCAAGTCAAATGGGCCTTTTCTCGATGTCATTTTATTTGGCCTGTTGGAGGTATTGCACTGGGCACCACTCCTTCCATCTTAAAACACCTCTTTCTTTGGCTTCCATGAGTTCACATTCTCCTGATTTTTTTCCCTCCTTCTCCAGCTGATTCTTCTCAGCTACTTTTGGAAGCTCCTTCTTTTACCCATCCCTTAAATATTGGTGTTCTTCAGGGGTTTGATTTAGGTCCTCCTTTCTTCACACTCCACACAGATGATGGGTTGTTTTATTCACTGCCATGGCCTCAATTGGCATCTATTTGCAGATAAGTCTTAAAAGTACAGATCTCTCTTTCTCACCTCCCTGAGTGCCAGACCCTGTGTATAAAAGCCCTCGAGAATATTCTTTTGAATATGTTATGGATACCTCAAGTCCAAATTTTCAAAACTGATTTATGTATTCTTTTGTGTAGCATATTTCAGCAAATGGCATCACCAGCCACCCAGTTTTCCAGGTCAGATACTGGAGCATCCTCTTGGACTCTTCCTTTTCCTTGACTTTCCACAGCCAATAAATCACCAAGATCTATCAGTTCAACCAACTAAAACATCTCTTAAATCCGTCCCTTTCTCTGTAGCACCACTGCCATGCACCTATTCCAAGTCACCATCAACTCTCACTGCATGGCCTTCCGGCTAGTTCAGCTATCTGCAGAGGAGATTTCCTTCAACTCTTTATCCACACCAGAGTGTGGCAGCCAGAGTGAATCTTTCAGAGCATAAATTAATTGATGGTGTCATTTTTCTGTTTAAAACCCGTCAATGCTTCCAGTGCTTTTAGGATCAAGTCTGGATTCTTGCCTAGCCCTTCCTTACTGCCCTTGCCAGCCGTGCCAGCCTCATCTTTTTGTTGCTTCTCTCCTGCCTCCTTGAACTCCTGGCACACTGAACATCTCACACCCTGCTCTCTCTTTCTCTCTCTCCTTCAGCCTTTCACACACACACCTTTTGCTTTTCACTTAGTCTTGCTCAGCTTTCATGTCTCTTCTTCCTGGAAGCCATCCGTGTGCTTCTCCTTCCCTCTTTCTCCCCGTCAGTTAGAATAGTGCCTCTGTCATGTGTCACATAAGACTCCGTTCCACCCAATCACATCCCTTATCACAGCATATTGAAATCACCTGTACTTAACCACTTGCCTGTATAGTTAGGGAGATAAAGGACCATGGCGTCCCACTATTCTACCCTAGTATCTAGTTCATCACTGGTACTCATTACACATTTCATGAATTAATTAATAACATAAAATAATGTAAGAAAAGTTGGCAATTCACTTTTTATCACTACCATAAATACAAGATAAGGAAATAAGGAGCGAGGGAAGTTTGATTAAACTATTTGGGAAAATTTCTGTAAGCGTGGGTTATTAAACAGTAGTCTTAGCTTTCTCTGGGGAATGGTGGCATCTTCCCAGGAAACACAAAATACAAAAGAGAGTCTCACTTGCTTAGGAAAGCAGACAGAGGATGGGACGAGGTGACATCTTCATGTTGGTGAAGCTTCAAGCTTCATGAAAAGCTGCAAATATGGATTCTGGCTGACTCAACAAAGTGCTTTTTACCCATTTCTATGTTACATGATCACACCTTCATTATGAAAATGCACATTTTTAAAAGATAAATAGCTTAAGTACTGAGAGGAATCATTATAATGCTTCCTTTTTGTATATCCTTAATCACTTTCCTCTTCTGTCACTTCTTCATGGTTGATGAAAACCACCAGCTTTGTTCAGTCTAACACCTATGCACTCTGAGCCTGTGTCTATGCCACTGAATGTGCTGGATGAAAGCCCATCACCCCCTCGACTGGATTCACTTTAAAAAGATGACTTTGAAAACTAAAGTGGCCCCACCAGGCAATCATATCACTTGCCCTTGGTTCATTCATCCTCCTGTATCCTGGACAATTATTTTGCACATGTCCTCTCCCAGTTTCTAATACCTCCTCCGCAATCCTCACTTTCAACTGGCAGGTCAGCTTTATGCTTCACTGAGAAAATAGAAGCAACAAGCAAGCAAACCTAAACTTCCCAACATCTTCATTCTCCTACTCTGCCTCTTGTTACTGTAGAGGAGCTTTCCATAGTCTTATCCAAAGCCAAGGCCTTTGCTTCTGTACTAA
The DNA here is from genome assembly GCF_029407905.1 of Bubalus kerabau. Taxonomy (NCBI): domain Eukaryota; kingdom Metazoa; phylum Chordata; class Mammalia; order Artiodactyla; family Bovidae; genus Bubalus; species Bubalus kerabau. The sequence goes on from NC_073624.1 coordinate 226,445,277, forward strand.
ATCCTCTCTCCTCTCACTTACCCCAAGACATATTAATAAATTATAAAAATCTGTCCATACTCCCCACATAACCAATTTATGCTCTCTACAGCATATTAATCCCATCTTACAAAAGCCTTCCCTTGACTCCATTCCCCTCATCAGCTACTGCTGTCCCACTTCTTTGCTCCCCTTTTCATTAGAACTTCTCTAGAGTTCTCTGTGTTTCCTGTCTTCAGTTCCTCTACTTTCCATCTCTCTTGCATCCAGTTCAGTCAAGCTCCACCTGAATTGCTCCATTAATTTAATCAATGACCTGCACTTGGTCAAATTCATTGGTTAATTAATCAGCCCTCAGCATCCTAAACCCATCAACAGTATCTAAGCTGTTGATCACCTCTTTGATTCACTTTTTACTTTGCTCTCAGAATGACACATTCTCTTGGTTTTCTCTTACCTTTAGGTTAATCCTTCACAATTTCCTTTGAGGTTCCTCTTCTTCTCTCCCAGCTCTTAATTGCAGTGCCTCAGGTTCAGTCCTTGGACTTCTGTCTTTACTTGCTCTCTACTGGCCATCTCACCAAGTCCCATCTCAAGTCTGTTGACTCACACATGTAAATTTCCAGCATCTATCTTTCTTCTGAATTTAAAAATTGCATATCCTACTGCTGATTTGACATCTCTATTCAGATGTACACCTGAAACTTAATATGTCCAAGGACAGAACTCCTGATCTTCCTCAATAAATCTGCTCCATGGAGAAGCCCAAGCCTTCTCCATCTCTGTTCATTGTAATCCCATCCTTCCAGGTGCTCAGGTCAAAAAACTTAGTCATTCTTCATATCTGGTCATCAGGAAATTCTGTTAACTCTTCCTTCCAAATATATCTGCCCATTTATCACTGCCTTCATGGCTACCACCCTAACCCAGGCTGTCAGCATTCTCATACAGCAGCTCCTAAGAAATGGGTTCCCCTACTTCCACGCTGGCCCCTCTTTGCATTGTACTCAGCAAAGCAGCTAATATAAATCAAGTCGGGTCATATCTATACTCAAGACATTTCCTTAGGGTAGATGTCGACATCTATACAGTGGCCCACAAAGCTCTGTGTGCTCTAGATTTCTGCTCCCTCTCAGTCCTCATCCTCTACTGGGCTCACTCCATTCTAAACGCTGGTCTCCTTGCTGTTACGTGAATGTGCCAGAACACTCTGTGCTGTCAGTGTTCCCTCTTCTTGGAATGTTCTTTCTACACATTATTTGCCTGCTTTCCTCACCTTCCTGAAATGTTTGCTCAGATCTCATCCACTCACCTTCATAATATGGGGCACGTCCTGTTCTCTTGATTCTCTTTACCTTGCTCAACTTTGTCTTTTGTCTTATGGTACCTGTCACCTTCTAATTTACTTATTATTTTAACAGTCTGTTTTCTGACTTCTTGTAGAATTTATTCATCTTTGACTGTTTGGGGGTATTACCTTCCCAAGCCTCTAGAACAGGGTTTCTCACCAGCAACACTGTTGGTCTTTAGGTTTGTGATGGGCTGCTGCTCTGTGCTTTGCAGGATGTTAAGCAGTGCCCAGTTAGAACCCTCTATGAAACAACTGATTGGTTCAGGATTGAGAAAGGAGTCCAACAGGGCTGTCTATTGTCACTCTGTTTATTTAACTTATACACTGAGCATATCGTAAGAAATGCCAGGCTGGATGAGTTACAAGCTGGAATAAAGACAGGTGGGAGAAACATCAACAACCTCAGATATGCAGATGATACCACTCTAATGACAGAAAGTGAAGAGGAACTAAAGAAATTCTTTATGAGGGTGAAGGAGAAGAGTGAAAAAGCCAGCTTAAAACTAAATGTTAAAAAAACTAAGACCATTGCATCCAGCCCCATTACTTCATGGCAAATAGAAGGGGAAAAGGTGGAAGCAGTGACAAACTTACTCTTCTTGGGCTCTAAAATCACTGCTGATAGTGACTGCAGCCATGAAATCAGAAGATGATTGCTTCTTGGCAGAAAAACTATGACAAACCTAGACAGTATATTAAAAAGCAGAGACATCACTCTGCTGACAAAGCTCCATATAGTCAAGGCTATGGTATTCCCAGTGGTCATGTATGGTTGTGAGAGTTGGACCATAAAGAAGGCAGAGCACCAAAGAATTGATGCCTTCGAACTGTGGTGCTGGAGAAGACTCCTGAGAGTCCCTTGGACAGCAAAGAGATCAAACCAGCCAATCTTAAGGGAAATCAACCCTGAATACTCATTGGAAGGACTGACACTGAAGCTGAAGCTCCAGTACTTTGGTCATCTGATGCGAATGGCTGACTCATTGGAAAAATCCCTGATGCTGGGAAAGATTGAGGGCAGAAGGAGAAGAAGGCACCAGAGGATGAGATGGATGGATGGCACCACCGATGCAATGGATGTGAACTTGGGCAGACTCCAGGAGATTGAGAGGGATGGGAGGCCTGGCTTGCTGCAGTCCATGGGGCCGCAAAGAGTCGAACATGACTGGGGGACTGAACAGCAACAACAACAATGGCCTGTAACCTCTAGTTGCCAGTAGCTCCCCTAAATTGACAACAAAAAACGTCTTCGGACATTGCCAGATGTCTGCTGGGGAGCAAAGTAGTCCCCACTTGGGAACTAGGGTAGAGAAGAGTGCCTACCCCGAGCTGACATTCAATCATTATTCACTGAAAGAAAGGAAAAAGGATGAGCAGTTTTAGATCCACGTATTCCTCGTGGTGTCTCCCAGCATTCATAATTTACCACAGTCATCACAGGAGCAGCTTTCACCCTTGAGCAGTAAGAGCTAAATCCCAGACACTCATAGGACACAATGGCTGGTTCTGTTCTTGTTTCTGTGCAACACAACTTGTGGGAAAGAAAGGTGTAAAGTTAAGGATAGTAAAAGAAAATTAGGCATCTGAAGAAAGACACACAGAGAGGAACACTGTCTTGGAAGGTATGCTTATGAGAGTTATGTGGATTTGTTCAGAGGATTTATAGACCTTGGGACACTGAGTCTGTTTCTGTACAGCTTTCATTCCCTTGAACAGCCATCTTTCCTTCTCAGTATACCTATAAATCAGTTTCAGGTGTCAATATTTGATTCTGTCCAAAGACAGTAAATGATTAAAAAAAGAAAAAGAAAAATGAATAATGAGAATTTTGTTGAGCCCATATAGGCATTGTCATTTAATTCATAACAGCCTTGGGAAGTAGGTCCTACTATTAGTCCCCATTCTAGATATGAAGAAATAGGCTCAGAAAGGTTAAATAATTTGTTCAAGGCCACATAACTGGAAGTGTGAATGAGCTGGAATGATAGACTAAGGATATTAATGTGCATATATTAGAGTATATAATATGTGCTCATGCTCAGTCACATCTAATTCTTTGTGAACCCATGGACTGTGGCCCACCAGGCTCCTCTGTCCATGGAATTCTCCAGGCAAGAATATTGGAGTGGGTTTCCATTCCATTCACCAGGGGATCTTCCACCTAGGCATCAAAGCTGCATTTCTTGTGTCTCCTACAATGGCAGGCAGCTTCTTTACCACTGCGCCGTCTGAGAAGCCCTCTTATATATAGTGTTACTTATAAAAGGTTTTATTAAGTAATACAGTGCAATCACAAGACCCATGCACAAGTCAGTCTCATTAATTGACAGCTATAAATGCCACCTGAGCCCCTCATTTCTTTCCCACAGTCAGAAAATACATAGCACATCAAATCATGGAGACAATAATAATTTAAGACTTTGGGCTGATTCTCTGATTGGACTGTTCTTTTTTATTTTCAAAGGAAGAGTACTCTTCAGGAAAGAATGAGGCCAGCAATTCTGTTCAATGAAAAGACTGTGGACTTAACACGCTCTGGAGGCATGAGGAAGAGCTGCCTTTACCAGAATGCTTTTCCTAAAGGATGTGTCCTCAGAGTCAAGATTCCATTTAGCTTGTTTATTTATTTAGTTGAAAGGCAAATCATACTTATGGCACAAAATTAAAAAAAAAAAAAGACCTACAGTGAGAAGTAAGTCTCTCTCCCTCTCCTTTCTCCCAGTCACTGAGTTTCTCTCTTAAGAGACACTCCTCTCTCCAGTTCCACGGGAGTCCTTCCAGTCCCTCTGCACAGCCATGTTGGTGAATTCAGGACTTCATCTGGAGAGCACTTCCTGCTTCCAGAGCACATCCACATTGAGAGCATCTTCTCTCCTGATCTCAGCAAACTGCCCAACTGCGTGAAGGAAACCTGCTGATTACCTGCACGTGTGTCCCCTTCACAGCATTCATCCAGGTCCTGAGACATTTAATGAGCTCTGGTGTCTCTGCCACAAGTTGCTGCTCCCTTTCCATACTCTTAGATCTGAACACAAATGTCCCACAGGTATTTAGTCATAAAACCCAAATAAAATGAGTAAGCACTTGCCAAGATTGATTTTTTTTTAAGGCAGTGATCCTTGAATTTCCCTACACAGGCACGTTTCTCCCCTTCTCTGCTGGGCTTAGATGCCAGCTGTATGTTGCCATGGTCCGAAGAAGGACCTGTGGGTCTCCCCTGGCAGATGCTGCCACTGTTTTAGCCTGAGGGCCCTGCAGGCAGCCCCTGGCAACATTTTAAATTCAACATCAAACTTCAACTTGAAATTTGAAAAAGGAGGTGGGGAAATGACAAGATGTCAAAGTCTCTGAACCCAGCAAGTGGTGCTTGCAAATGTACCCAATCTGGATTGCTTTGAGCAGGGGGGACGTTCCTTGTTTTTTTTGACTGCTGAAAGTGACTGTACACCATCAAAGGGACCTTAAAGGATGTTGGAAGAGCTCAAAGGGGCTGCTGTGTCTCAATAAGAAACCTCCAGATCTGGCCAGCAAGCCTTGGAAGCAAAGTAAGGTGGAAAGCTTTCCAGAGTATATTTTTGAGGTCAAATAGGTTGCAAAACAATGCATATAAAAGACCCATCCTTGGAAAAAAATTGTGTGCGAATACATAGCAAAAACTTTAGCAAGCTACACTCCCTAAAATTCACAGTTCTAAGATCATAAAAGATTTAAAATTTCTTCCTTATATCTTTCTCTATCTTCTGAATTTTTTGCAAAGACACCATGTATTGCATTGTAACCACAAAAATGCTATCTGTATAAACTTTGAAAATACAAAAGAACAAAGCTGGGTGTCTAGCCCCTCAGTGCCTGCAGACTCCTAGAGCAGAAAACAGCAAGTTCTCAACTGCCCAGGCAACTTAGTGGTCAAATCTCCAGGTGTGTAGAATTCAGGGGGCAGTTCACTTAGCACAGTGTTTAGCATGGCGTGAACCAGAGTTCAGTAATAATAGCGTCCAACTGGACGGAGAATCACAGCATAGCGCTATTTTCATCATCCATTGCATCCCACAGCCTCTCTGGGAAGTATACAGAGCAGTCATCTTTATTCTCAATATGCATATGGAGAAACTGAGGCTAGAGAAATGTAGGAGGTAAGGAGTAGCTTTGCCTGAAACTTGTCTTCAAGCATTTACCACCACATATTTTAAGATGTGTGCACACTTGGGGATCATCTTGTGAATTTCAAACTATATGCTGCTCCTTTGGAGTGGTGATGAGAAAAATTTCCTTGAGAACCAGAAATGTAAACTTGGTAATCATTTGAGGCAAAGGCTTCTGAAGTCAATACATTATCAATTCCACGTAGTTGCATTATTGGATAAAGATCATCAGATCAGGGAATTGTGCTGTCCTACCTGGCCTCCAGTGAACATTTTGCAGGACCTTAAAGGACTGAAATCTGGCCGGGGGCTGCCTCTTATTCTAGGTTTAGCTCTGGCCCTTAACATGTGGCTGACACAATGTGACACTCTTTTCTTGATAAACAAAAGAATGAATAAATTTGGATCAGAGCTTTAGAGGAGAGAGACCCTTCCTTCTCTGTCCCACGCTTCGAGTCTGTTTCCCCATATGGCTCACCTCTGATCCTCTCTGCTTCTTCTCCCCTACCTGACTCCTCCCCTGCCTCTGATTAGAACTTCCACTTAGGGGTGGGTGGCTTGGAGGGTAGAGCTGAGAGAAATATGGGAAGTATAGGGAAAGAAATATGATAAGAAGAGGGGTGAGTACTGTGTATAAAATAGGTAGCTAATGAGAACCTACTGGATAGCACGCAGAACTCAATGCTCTGCTGCTGCTGCTGCTAAGTCGCTTCAGTCGTGTCCGACTGTGTGCGACCCCAGAGACGGCAGCCCACCCGTCCCTGTGATTCTCCAGGCAAGAACACTGGAGTGGGTTGCCATTTCCTTCTCCAATGCATGAAAGTGAAAGTGAAGTCGCGCAGTCATGTCCGACTCTTCGCGACCCCATGGACTGCAGCCTACCAGGCTCCTCCATCCATGGGATTTTCCAGGCAGGAGTACTAGAGTGGGGTGCCATTGCCTTCTCCAACTCAATGCTCTATGGTGATCTAAATCGGAAGGAAATCCAAAAAGGAGGAGATATATGTAAACATATAGCTGATTCACTTTGCTGTACAGCAGAAACTAAGACAACATTGTAAAGCAGCTATACTCCAATAAATTTTTTTTTAAAAAAGAATACGTGGGTAGTCAAATATAAGATATTAAAAAAGAATGTAATCCCTTTGCTCCCTCATCTACCAGAAAAGGAATGCAATTTCCCCTCAATTCTAGCTGCTCTGGGCACTGACTATAAAAATACTAAATGAGAAACGGAGTCGGTTGTTGTCATTTCAAATACAAATGGGCATGTACATTCAGCCTTTATGGCTAGATAACTTCCACTTTCAGCGCTCTGTATTTATTGGCTTTGACTTATCAATAGAACATCCTGGGGCCTGTAGTCCTCCTTCCCACAGAGCAAAGACACCATCAGCAACCACTTTCTCCTCTCAACCCATGAATAATAATGTGGATGATGATGACGGTGTTATTATTATCATTTGGTATTTAGCCAACGTCTTTCCCCGAAGTACTTAAAGCACTTTATAGGCATTGCCTTATTATTCCTCACAATACCTCCCCTGAGAGAGGGCCAGAACAGAGAGTTGATTTCCATTTCACTGAGAGGAGAGGCTGAGACCCAGAGCGATGAAAGGGCTGCCCCAAGGTCACCTGGAGAAACTGGGCTGAGGTTAGGAGAAGAACTGGGGGCTGGTAATGGCTGTTTAAGGGCGCCTTCCCACCCACCTTGAGGGAGAAGGAGTCATTAGCTCATTCACTGAGTTGTAAGTGTAATAGGACATTAAAAGGGAAGTTTTGGCCAAGGCACATTCTAAAGTGAGGTGCTGGAACAAGATACAAACATTTTCAAAGGGGGTGGCTGAGAAACCCCTCGCTCACCTCAAGGGTATAAAATGGCCATTAGTTGGAGATGAGAGGAGTTTTGAAGGATTTCTTCACCCCAAGGGGAGGCATGGAGGCTGCACTTCACCTCAACCCCAAGGAAAAAGACTTCAAGACCATCAAAGAACTTAAAATGAGTCACTTGCTGTTTCTAGTGGACAGTGGACAGGTGTGAGCCATGTTCGAGAAATCTAAGGAAGATGAGGTTGGCCTAGTGGCCTCTGATGATGGAGGTCTGAAACTTGGGAAATCATTGTTCTCCTAAAGTTAAATGGAGTAAAGGATACCTGAGTATTTCCCATGATCAGATGTGGACCACATGCAAGAAAAAGTCAGCTTAGGGCCATTGCAGATTCTGCCCCAAAAGTCCACCAGAAGAGGCAAGGGGCTTTGGTAGAGAAAAAACCTGGAAGTGAAATCTAAGATGCCCAGGGGTGATGGGTGGAGCCATAAGCAATGAACAGAATAGGAGGCATTAAGCAAGCAATCTGCATTGATGTGGGTCTCAATGAATGCAAGGAAACCTCTCAAGAGAGTGAGCTTTACACTTCTGCCAAGTCTAATATTAGCATTGTCCAGGGAGAACATTCCTGCTTCTATGTTTGGTCAGGCCACTCAAGATGGCTCGCTCTTGCTCTGTGTACATCCCCTGCCTGACCAGCCTGCCTCTCCTACACCCTACTTACAACTGACTGACCTTCCTATGTACTTGTCCCAGGCCCCAACTACTGACTGTTCTTATCAAAGCGCAGTGAGTGGTGTGCGCCTCTGCTGGTTTCCCTGGTAACTAATGAGCCAACCTGATGTCAATTCTTCCTGTAACTGGCAATCTCTTTCCCCCCACCAGCGAGTGAAGACTAATGCCTTGTCCTGCCCACTGTCCACTGCACACTGGGGTGTTGCTCCAGGACCTTGCTTCAGACGTGTAAGCTCCCTGTCCATCAAACCATTGATGTCTGTGTTGCTGAATCTGGGCTGTTTCCTCAGTCTTCAAGCTGGGCAAGTGCAGGCCTTGCAGACCTGTGGGGTCCAGCCCAACATCCTGTTATCTCTGTTCCCTCAGCCTGCCTCTCCTGCAGGAATTAGGTGGAGTTAGGAATGAGAAGTATTTATAGAAGTCTATCAGATCCCATTCCCCAACTCCAGCGCTAAGACAGGGGAGCTGAACATTTAAGTTATATTAGATATACTTATTATTACATGGTGACTGGGTATCTTAATTACCAAATTGAGACCATGTTTTATGAATTAAAGTAAATATAAGTTGCCTAAGAGTAAATAGAACAGTCATGGGACCCAGCCTAAATATTTATCCCATGGAAGAAGAACTCACCCCACAGGGCAGGTGTAAATGAACAGAGGGGTCAACATTAAATTACTTTGTGATTACATCCCATGAACTTGTTTAACAAAATAGTTATATAAGCTTTCCTGGGGTCAGGTGTTGTACCAAGAAACACTGCAATGCTGTAAACATGATTTTCACCATCATTTATATCCAGTTTTATCCAACATCACATAAAAGTGAAAGTGTTAGTCGCTCAGTCATGTCCGACTCTTTGCAACCCCATGAACTGTACCCTGCCAGGCTCCTCTGTCCATGGAAAATTCTCGAGGCAAGAATACTGGAATGGGTTGCCATTCCCTTGTCCAGGGGGTCTTCCCGACCCAAAGGATTGAACCCAAGTCTTCCGCATTGCAGGCAGAGTCTTAGCCACCAGGGAAGCCCTATCAAAAAGCAACTACCATTTAAAAGCACAGATTCTAGGTGAGGCACTGACAAAGCACTTCACATACATATCTCAGTTAATGCTCTCAGTTACCCTAAGAAGTAGATTTTCCTCCCATTTTCTTGATAAGGAAACCGAGGCATAGAAAGGTAAAGCCAACTTGCCTATAGGCACACAGCTTGTTAAGTGGCAGAGCTAGAATTCACCCCAGGTTTGTCTGACTCTAAACCTTGCTTCTAAGCCATGCTATAAACCTTCTTCAGAGTCATACAAGCTGTTCTGGGCCTTTTCAGTGTCCTCCTATCCAGGGTGACACACATTTAACCTTTCTATCCTCTGAGTGTCTATATCACAGCCTGGAAGTTTGCCCAAACTGAGTACCCTGAGCTCAGCAGTGTCTTGGTCCATAGGCGGAACTTAAAAGTATCTATTGACTGGCTGGTAACACATATTCAAGTGTGAGCTTTGGAGTCAAGTTGACATCGGACATTTATTAGGTGTGTGATCTTTGGTAAAGTACTTATCCTCAGTTTCACCATCTGTGAAATGGGTTGATAATGCCTTCCTGGGAGGGCAGCTGGGAGGATTGAATAAGCCTGTTATCCATCACTCTACATGCCTTAAGTAACTGTTTGTTGAAAAAATCACTAAGTATAATGCCTTGTTGTTTAGTGGCTGAGTTGAGTCTGACCCTTTTGTGACCCCATGGACTGTAGCCTGCCAGGTTCCTCTCTCTGTGGGATTTCCCAGGCAAGAATACTGGAGTGAGTTGCCATTTCCTTCTCCAGGGGATCTTCCCAACCCAGGGATCGAACCTGTGTCTCCTGCATTAGTAGGCAGATTCTTTACCACTGAGCTGTCAGGGAAACCACTCATGCTGCTTTGTGTTGTTCCTTAGTCACATATTTAACGACTAATATTTCCCATCAGATCAGAGGTTTCATAATGGGTCAGTTCTCATCCTCTATGCAAGTGTTAGGTAGACAGTGCTGGGTGGATATTAGCAGCTGATTGACACCAGCCATTTTTTGCCATGGAAGACTGCATGGTCTGGAAACTCTGCTATCAACATGGAGAAGTATCCAGTCAGGGGAAGTGCATTTCAGGGAAGTGAAGTAAAGGTATGTGACTAATACTCAATTAAGTTGATAGCTAAAAAAGTATATGTTGTGAGTCAGTGCATATCCGAAGTGCCTATTATATATAATCTCACCGAGTCTTCACACAATGCTGTGAGTAGACTCTATTAGTGCATCCCTTTTTCTTTTTTTGGCTGTAGGAAAATAAGACTTAAGAGAGGTTAGGTAATTTATCCAAGGTCACATAACTACTGTGGGGATGATGGTATTGAAAACCCATTAACCATTTACTGGACCTAGGAAGTCTACCATTAGTAATTCCTACTTCTGATCTTCCTTATGTATAATTCTAGTGTTCACCTAGCATAAAATATTATTACATGTCTTCTCTTATCTACTGTATTTTAACATTCACATTTTCATTACTTTTGATATTTATCAAGTTATTTGGCATCCCCCTTGGAAATAAGACAAAGTGGCTAGAAAAGAATGTGTCTTACCTATTGTTTTATAAGCATTTTGAATTCAGAGACCATGTCTTCCCCATCTTTGTGTCTTTTCTGGGCCTTGCTCAGAGCATGTGCTCAATGAAGACTTGTTAACTAGACTGTTGATCAGATCTACTCCCAAAATATGTATTCAATCTGTTCACTTTTCTCCAATACCACTGTAACCCCAGTTCAAGCTACTAATAAGTTCAAGCTACTCTGCCCTGGAGAACAATAAGCTGGCTTCCGACTGTTTCTTCCATTTCCACACTGTGACTGCAGTGATCTTTTTTATACTATTTGTAACAGGAGTAATAATTCGGAAATTTTAAACTAACATACCATTCTTTTCCCCATGAAGAGTCTCAAATAGCTATCTGCCACTGCATGCAACTTCTGGTGAGAGTGAATGGGGATGTCTGTCCTGGAGGAAGGAAAAATGGATGCAGGAAGTCCACACCAAGGGAGAGGGAGAAGGAGGCTGACACCCTCTATTCCAGGGGGCCTGGGGGTAAGATTAGGGGACAGAGATGGTGAAACATGTGTGCCTGCCTCCCACTAGGTGGATTGAAAGGAGACTTTTACTTGGCTTCCTCATTATGATTTGGCCTCTGGGAGGAGACCGCCTTGCCCATGCCAAATGTGGAAGAGTCACTTCAAGGTAAAACCAATGGCATGGAATGATAGAGTTAAATCACAAAAAAATCTAACCTTGGCCCTTTATAGCACAGAAAGTATCCAGAAGCTCCCTTGTGCTCTGTGGAGGGCTGCAGTGGAATGGTTTGGAAAGCATATTGACTATGGAAAAACTAAGGACTGCAAGCTGACCCCTGAACCCAGAGTTGAATGGAACTCAAGGGCAGGCTGCAAGGTCTGTAGTACCAGGAAGATCGAAGTTGGTATAGATGGGCTGGGGTGTCAGGGCTTTACCACCAGGGGTAGTAAGACAGGCATGCTCCCTCAGTTCTACAGCAGGTAGGAAAGGAGAGGAAGGCAAGGGCCCATTCCTGCTGCAGAGTCTAGAAAGGATTCTGCTGCTGCTGCTGCTGCTAAGTCACTTCAGTCGTGTCCGACTCTGTGCGACCCCATAGACAGCAGCCCACCAGGCTCCTCCGTCCATGGGATTTTCCAGGCAAGAGTACTGGAGTGGGGTGACATTGCCTTCTCCAGAAAAGATTCTGAGACCCTAACTAAGACCCACGTTTGGTCCAAGGCCCTCCCCTGCCCCCCACAAGGATTTGTCTGTCCTCTCCCATACCTCAGAGGCCATTGGTGGGGGAGGGCAGGCAAATCCTCCCAGCATTTTCTGAGACCAAGATACGATAAATATTGAAATGTCAAGTTTCTGCTAAAGTTAGGAAAAAGTTAAGATTGGATCCATGTGAGGAAATAGAGAAACATTTTCTTTACACATCAAAAACAGAGTTGAGTACGTTTCCACTTGCAGTTAAGTTAAATCTAAACTCCCTCCCGTGGCCTACCAGGCTCAGCATCATCTGGGCCAATCAAACTCCCCCATAACTCACATCTGACATTGCGTTAGTCCTGAGAGCATATGCACTTCTCTCCAGTCAATCCTGAGAGTTTGTGCACCGCTCACCTATCAATCCAGAGCACATGTGCACCTCTTTCCCGTCAACCCTGAGCGCATGCACTCCTCTCTCCAGTCAGTCTTGAACACATGTGCACCTTTCTGCCACGGGACATGACATTGATGCCACCCTCCGTGGAAACTGCCTTGTCCAGCATTCTCAGAATTACATCTTCCTCTCTCTTCAGGCTTCAGCTTACATGTCACCTACCTACTCAGAAAAGCCTTCGGGGACCCCCTCACCTCAAATAGCTGCCTGTCCCTGTTGTCTCTTTTCCTCTATCCCAGGACTCTCTTTGGGGCGGTGGTAACAATTTGGAATTATTTGTACGCTTATTCATTTCCTCGTTCACTGCCTAACTTTTAGACTCTTAAGTTCCCTGAGGACTAGTTAACTAAAGTATCTGTTGAAGGGAGTGAGGAAAGGAGGGAGGGAGCCTTGTTAACAGATATTCCCAACATGAACAGAACTGTTGAGTCATTCTCACATTCTCAAAAACTGTTTCTCGAGCATTGTAGCAGATGCAATTGGTACCCAACCTGGATCCTTTTACCAGGCCATCCATGCCCCAGCCCTGCAGAGGTTGGCTGCTACTGGCTCACATATTTGTAATCTGTTCAAAAGGGCTGTCCGCGCTTGCAGAGAGCCACATGGTGGGAGATGCCTCCAGAGGTGGGAATGGAATGGCATCTGGCTGATTGACCGGGGAGTGTGACAGTTCATCCCCTTTACCTGGGCAGAATAACCTCGGAGATGCAGTTCATTCCACAGAGATCCCAGGGAGATCGCTTCTAGGCTAGGTTTTCCCTAAGTCCCATCTTTGCCCAGCTCCTCCTGTCCTGTCTTCTAATCTCCCTCTTTCTAACCCCTCTCCCTGACCTGTTAGAGTCTTCTTCTGAGGGTAGTCCCTCTCAATCACTTACACAAGAATCACCATCTGGGCCTCTGCATCCAGAGAAACTCATTTATCGCAAGCTTCTTTCACGGACACTGTGCTGGGCAGGGGCAGTGGAGGAAAGGGTACTGAGAAGAGGACACCGGCCACCGCTGAGGCTGGGACCACAGCAATGTCACCTTCCTCTTCCCCATCCTTCACACCCCGATTCAACCCTGCAGATGCCACAGACGTTCCATTCAGAACACCATCAATAATTGAAGAAGCTCCAAAAGAGGGACTGTAAACGAAGATGAAAGATGCCAATGGAAGACAGGCAGGTCCCACTGCTTGGGGAGGACCTAAGCGATCATGTCTGGGAAAAAAGCATTTTAGTTTCCTGCCGTGAGAAAGCTCCGAATGCTTTGGAGGCTGAAGAAGCAGTTCTGACATAGACAGGAGAGCCCAGGCAGGGCTGATGGGCCTTTTTCATCTCCCCTTCTTTGGCTGATCAAGAGACAGGCACTATAAATCTGATGGCAAGGGCTGAGACAGTAGCAAACCTCTTTTCATCTCCCTTCTTGTTTTTTGGAGGCACTAAGGAATGGGAGGCCAGTCAGGCCCCGACTGTCAGGCAGCCTCAGAAGGGGAGGGACCCAGCCTGGGGAGTTTCGCCCTGGTCCTCAGGTTGCAGTGCGGTGGGGTGGTGGTGCAATAATAATGCCTGTGTGAGGCGTAAGATGGCAGTCCATTTGGTACCATCCTCCAAGTCATCTCAGGCACTTGCAGGCAAGGAAGAATGAGAGAAATCAGGTCAAGAGTAAAAGAGGGAACATGTTAAAAGGGATATTTAAAGGAAGCGTTTTCATCGGAAACAACCTGCTCCCACCTCTTTTTGGAAGCCTAAATGTCAAACAACAACTACTTATTAAGAATTTATAAGGATGTAGACACTGAGTTAGGCATTGATATAAACCCGAACCCTTGAGAATGAGAGTGGATTCAAACCAGCTGGGGAATTCAGTTATGCTGAAGACAGGCATCCTCTACAACATCTGTGGATGGGAGTCCTGACTTAGAATTCAGGCTGGATCGGGATGCATGGTGGATCGCAAGCTCCTTGAGAACAGGGCTCTTTGTCTTGTTCCCCAGAGTTTCTCCAGTGTTTAGAAACAGAACTCTACAAAATCAAATAATAAATGGGCAAGATAAGTGTACTGACTTGGCATTCATTGGCCATCCATCTCCTTTTCTCATGAGCTAGGTTTCTTTGGCAAGACAACTTGAATTTTCTGAGCTTTGGTTTCCTCGACTATAAAGCAAGAAAAGATAATATCTGCCTTCTAGGTTACAGATGAGATTTGAACATACTATGCTGTACATAGCTCAGTGGATGGCACAGGGTGAGCACTGGCAAATGGCAGTGACTGTCATTATCGAGCCTTGTATATTTCATGTGACAAGTGAACAATAAAAAAATTTTACAGGCATGAAAACTGATTGCAGAGAAGATCTGTGAACAAGCAGAGTAAAACAAGGCAGTGACCTCCCAATTTTTCCTGGCTGACCATTGCAAAAAGTGCCATAAAAAAATAAGGCTATTCTTACCTAAAATAGCAATTTTGAAATAAAGGAGGCAATAATGTGTTACAAAATTCAATCTGTCTATTCAGATCTGTTTCAAAAGACTGGAAATTAAATGATCATAAAAAGATCTTGGAGAAATACCACTTAGGGAAGAAAGCTAGTTATCTAATTATGTACTGTGTGAATTATATCTAATTCTAATCCAAATTTAATATAAATGCATTCATTTATAATAAGAGCCTAATGACAATTTAAAAGCATCCTATTCAGCTTTGATTTTAAAATCAAATACTTATTTCCTCACACAAATTTGATGTGATATGTCCAAGAGAGCCTATGAATATTCATAGCTAGTATATGAACTGCATGTCCATATTCATATAATACACTTGTTACCCAAGCTGAAAGATGCATCCTTTTTCCTCTGGAAAGGCAATCATGAAAGTGGAATGGAAAAGCCAACAGTCTCTTAAAGAAAAGTCACAGCATCCAGAGGGGCTGCCAGCCTAATAAATTGTTTGTTGAACTGGTTTGGCTGATGAGGTTGACAAGGCAACATGAAGCTTAAAAAGGAAATCTGCCAAGGTGGCCGATATGCCTGGGGCTCAGGCTGCCTCTGGTGCCTCCATCAGGCATGATGAAATTTTCAGAAGCCCCACATGGTCTGCTGGAAGCAAAGGCAGAATTCACTGACCATGTCAGTTGGAGATCTCGCCCGGCCCCTTCCAACCTCAGGCAATCCTGATCTTGGGGCCCAGGAGGGTCTTTGCTACTTAGCGCTGCACCTGGCTGCACCGTCTCTCAGAGGATGGCCAGGTGGAGACATCTCAAATGAGAGGCTGGAGTCCTGAGCCAGAATGCATGCATATAGTGGGCTTTTTTACTCACTAGATATGGCCCTTAGAATCACTTGTGTGTTAAAAAGATTTTTCTAAGTTGACTGTTGTTGTCCATGTACTGTATTGTAAAAGGAGCCTCCCTGGTGGCTCAGCGGTAAAGAATCCACCTGCCAGTGCAGGAGACATGGGTTCGATCCCTGGGTCAGGAAGATCCCCTGGAGAAGGAAATGGCAGCCCACTCCAGTATTCTTGCCTGGGAAATCCCATGGGCAAAGGGAGCCTGGCAGGCTGTGGTCCATGGGGTTGCAAAGAGCAGGACGTGACTTAGAGGCTAAGTAAGAACAATGACAATACAGTAAAAGAATCCTATGGCAAATTCTTTTGTAAAGTAAGGAATGCTTTTGGAGAGCTGCTTTCTCTTCTGCAATTATGGGGTGGAGTCTGGTGCACAAGGAGCTCTCAGCAAATACAAGGGAGTGGATTGGCAAGGAAGCACCTGGCCTTCGGAGTCATGTCCTACATTTGGGTTCTACCACTGAGTTGAGTAAGATTTTGTTTACCTGAGCTAAGCCCCTGAATGGAGGAATTTTCATCTCTAAACTGGGGATAATAATATCTGCCCTATAAAGGAACAGAGTGAATGAAATAAGCATGGCACAGCAACACAGGAAATCCTCCCTTCGTGTCAGCACTCATCAGGGTTGATGCTTCTTGAAGCGGCGACCTTCTGCACCAGCCAATCCCATAGGAGCCGGCTAAGTCACAGCTGTAACTCATCCTGGGTTGAGGAGGGCAGGCCTCCAGGCAGATGTTACTACTCCTTCCCTGCTCCACAGCCTTTGCTGGGGCCTCTGGGAAAGCTCTTCTACCCTCCCTGGATTGTTTGCATGTCTGTCTTCCCACCTAAACTGAAGCATGTAGCATCATGAGGGCCCAGCACAGTAATCGGCACACACTAACTGTGCAACTGGATTAATTCACATTGCAGTTTTAAATATCTCCACGGGTGGCTTTGGGTGTTAATAAAAGGGGAAAGAAAATCTTGTAGGTTAGGTCTCTTTTATTTTTAATTCCAGAAAACCCAGTATCAGTGGGCTTAAACATGGGTAACTGCAAAGTCCAGGAGTGGGGTTGCCTCCAGTGATGCTACCAGGAACTGACTTCGCTTCCTCTGTCATTTGGCTCAACTTTTTCTGATTGATTCCATTTCAAACAGGTTGTTTGCCTCTAGCCGGCAAAATGGCTGCATAGGTCTGGACCTAAACTCTTGCAGTTTCTAATCCAGCAGGAAAAAAACAGCAAGAAGTTTTTGTCCCAGTAGGAGACTCGTTTCAACTTTATTGTGGTCATGGATCCATCTCTGAGACACTCGGGAGGTGGCAAGTTGACTGGCTTGTATTACTACCTGAGCCATAGGTGAGAATAGCTTCCCTGAAATCGTGAATTGAGATTGGAATTGGCATGGGTTCTCAGGCTTGAAACTTGTCTTTAAATGTACTTAGGATTTTGTTTTTGTTCAGATATGGACAACACATCAGGAGATGGCTGCCAACACATCAGGAGATGACTGCCATTGGAAAGATAGTTTATTACTTGAGTTCCCAAGAGGATGGGGCGTGCCAGGCCAGGCCACAGCAGCGAAGCACCAGGAGTCAGAAGGAGGAAGGGAGAGCTTGGGTAAGAGCTTGTATTGTGGTTTGCACAGGAAGGGATGGGCTAGGAAGGGTAAACAGCTGAGCAGGCTTAGGATTGGAGAGTTTGAATAATTTGGAGGACTGTAGACCACAGAGGTGGTCCTTAGTTGTCTGGTACATAGTCCTGGGTGATTTAGTGTAGGGGGATGGTGTCCAGGAAGGCAGGAGCCTGGTGAAAGGGGGAAGACAGTGGATAGAGACTCAGGATTGATTGGTTTGCATGATAAAAGATGCACTCACTGGTAAATTGTTTGCTATCTCTAGGAATTAGCTACCCCTGGGAGGGGCAGTTCCTCCCTGGGTCTACAGACCTTCAGATGTCAAAGCATCATAAAATATAGAACATTCAAGACATGATGAATACAGTACTGGATGATAAAAAGCCACTGATAGATAGCTACTGCAAAGACGAGGGTGTAACATAGGGATGTCATCTCATTCATTCATTCACTCATTCAGTTATTCACACAGCATTTACTGACCATCTTTGAGGTACCACACCCTGAAGTGGGTGCAAAGGACATAGAAGTGAACAAGCCAAGCAGGGTTCTGCCCTCCTGATAATTAGAGCCATTGATCATATAATTAAAATTCTTTTTAATTAATTGAATTATTTTTGGTCGTGGTGGGTCTTTGCTGCTGCTAATGGGCTTTCTCTAGTTGCAGTGAGTGGGGGCTACTCTTCCTTGCAGTGGCTTCTCTATTTGCAGAGCATGGGCTCTAGGGCACAGGCTTCACCAGTTGCAGCTCACAACTACTAGAGCGTGGGCTCAGTAGTTGTGATGCTCGGGATTAGCTGATTTGCAGCATGTGGGTCTTCCCAGACCAGGGAATGAACCCATGTCTCCTGCATTGGCAGGTGGATTCTTATCCACTCTACAACCAAGGAAGTCCCATAATTACAGTTCTTAAGAATGCTTAATTCGGTTTCACTAGGACTTATCCTACATGATCTGGGATCCAGTAATTCATTTTTAAAGGCTTTAATCCTCAAGAAGGGGATGACAGAGGATGAGATGGTTGGATGGCATCACCAACTCAATGGGCATGAGTTTGGGTGAACTCTGGGAGTTGGTGATGGACAGGGAGGCCTGGCTCTGGTCCATGGGGTCACAAAGAGCTGGACACGACTGAGCAACTGAACTGAACTGAACTGAACCCTCTTATGTATTTTAGGCTATAGTGGGATGTTTGGCCTGGAAGTATATCCTGGGCCAGGGAAAAACATCTGATCCCCATAAATAAAAACACTACAAGTGAGGCTAATCCTTCATGGTGTGTGTAGTATTTCAGAAATTACAAAATGCTCTAACTATTCTCCTGTATTCCTCACTATATCCCTATTAGATAGAAATTATTACCATTTCATTTATAGCTGGGGAAGCTGAGGTTTTAAGAAGAGGTGAAGTGATTGGCCTGAGGATTTTTAATCAACAAGTGGCCAGGCCATGGCTCAAAACCAAGTCCAACTCTATTTCCATTTTACTGGTGCTTTCCAAGCAATGGGACCCCTACCAGGGGTACACAGACAGAGCGTCAAAGTACATGACCTCACCTGGCAAGAAGTTTATTTCTATTCGAATTCTCTTTTAATCCCTTTTGTTCTGCCAAGGGCAAAGTCTCCTATATATCTTTATAACACCTTTCACTTGCTAACCTCTCTTTTTTGAAACCAAGGAGGTGTAGGACTCTGTCTCAGAACCTTTGGCAGGTAATTTTTTGATCTAGAATCTAATAACATTATTTTGCTTTATTTATTACAAGCAGTATTGGTTTTTCCATTGATGTTTAAGGTATTAACTTTCTCTTTGAAATAAATTTATATTTGAAGTTAAGAAAGTGTTGTTTTAAAACAAATGCTAAATAAATAATATATAGGTGATTTGTGGAGATGGGCAAGTCATGAGAAAAATATCCAAATTACTGCAGCCTGGGAATACCCCATAGACCAGGCAAGTAGGAAGAGACACATGGAAGGAATTACAGGGTTTCTCTCGCTTCTTTCTCTTCCAGGGAGGAAGAGGACTTGGTCAGGTCCTGCTGCCCACAGAAGCCTGGGAAACTGTGGTTCTAAAGCCAGGGTCCACTGACTGATGCCAATCCAAGATGCTGTTTCCAAATCCTCTGTGAGAAGAAAAATAAGGACAATATATATGTCAGTGCAAGAATGCCAGTTGTTCTTTCTTAGGTAAGAAAGTATTTTATTCTGGAACTGTGGTCTTGGTACAAGTGCCCGTGTGTTAAATGTTCATGCTTTAGTGGTTGCTTGATGATAGTAGATGACCACTGTTTCTTGTAATTATTCTAATAGCTTTACTTGGCAAAATAAAAAGCTGGCAGTCTTATCTTAACAGTATTTTTTTTCTATATATCACTGAATCTCTGTTCTAGGAGACTTCAATTGCAGGAAACAGCCTGCCTTCTATAGTTAGAGGGAAAAGGTATTGATAGACCCAGCATTTTAGTTGTGGTTACTAACAATGCAAAACAGCAAGCCATAAATCCTTATTGAACCCAGGCACTGATGTTTATCATTGAAGAGATCCTTCTTTCTCTCCAGTGTAACTAAATAAAGATGGAAGATTAGCGAAATAAGATAGCTGTTAAATTAAAGAAGAAAAAAGTTCAAGTTTCAAGGAGACTGTTACAAAAACAAACAAATATGCAAATAAACCAACCCCCAAACTCCTATACCAATATGTAGCTCTCAGTGGCCTCAAAGGCCATCTCACTTGAGATGGGTGAGCTGATAGCCCATTAAAAAGGACAGCCCCACTCCCTCTCATACTCTGATGATGGAAATGCAAACTGGTGTGTCAGCCTAACTCGACCTTGCAATTCCTTTTCCACTCATTTGCCTGGGAAAATATAACTGTGCACCAGTAATTAATTATAAGGCTATTTACAAAGGACATCACTTACAGTAAATAGTGAAGAGTTAGATACAACTTAAATATCCAATCCCAAGAGATTGGTTGGGTAAATCATGGCACATTGATAGACTGAAATAGTGCAAATATATCAAAATATGCTGTAGAGGAATACATAATGTCTTATAAAGATGTTAAGAATATATTGTTAAACGAGAAAAGCAAAAGAGTGAAAGGTATGGAACACTGGATGAAGGATGATTTAGTTTTGATTTAAAAGACAGGTACCTGGATGGTGACATTATGGGTAAGTTCTCTTTTCTTCTTTTAGTGTGTAAAGATATTTTCTAAAAATCTCTACAGTAAAAATGTACTACTTTTACTTTAAGGGGGAAAAAAAAGTGATTTCTTTAAATTGGGCTCCACTTAACCTGCTTAAATGGGTCAGCAGCCATACACCTAAGCTTAAAGTTGTGTATTTGAGGGCTTGCATTTTGCAGTGCTGATGTGCTTCCCTTAGAACCAAAGGGAGACACTAAACCTCTCTGCAAACTCTTTGTAGATTCCCATCTGTGACTTGATAAATATTTGATGCAGTGGCCAGTCAACATCCCTACATTAGTGAAACTTCTGCCCAGGAGCAACTGCACAGCTCTCAGCAATGAGATCGGAGTAAGTTAAAAAGAGTGTATTCATTATCTACTTCAAAGGGTTTGGTTTTTTTAGCTGGCAGTTTTGCAGACTGGCTTATTGGCTCTGCTGTCTACTGTGTGACAACCAAAAAACATACTACTGCAAGGAGGAGCCTGCTTCTTCCCTTCACAATATTTTCTTTCCTTTGTGTTCACAGCCCAGGAGGCAAATGCAGTATGCCTCACCCTCCTCCCTTCCCCTTGATTAAACAGCTGTGAATATGTAAAATGAATGTAGGATCTGTCCGGTATCTTTAATGCCCAAAGCCTGAAATCCAGTCCCTCTGTCTGATACAGTTTTGTATCATGAGATGGACCACTTATTCTTTCTACACCTTCATGGTTACAATGGATAATTAAAAAGTCAGCACTTTTGTTCCTAAATAGCTTGTGCTGATTGGTAGAATCAGTGAACAAAGTGTAGCAGGGCAGAGAAGGGACCTAAAAACTAGCTGAAATTAGTCACAACCACAGTGGCTTCCAGAAGGACCTGGACACACTCCTACTCATTCCTCAACCCTCAGTTTAGATACCACCCTTTCCCGGAAACCTACCAGGATCCAGCTCCACAGTCTCAGGCTTGGATCCCTCCCCTGAACTTCCGTAACTACCGTGCTTCTAGTTACATGCTGGTTGATAGCTCTCTGCAGCCAACTTAGTTTCAAGAAGACTGTCCTGTCTACCACTGCCTAGCATAACCTCTGGCACTTTAAAAAGTACTGAATAAATAGTTACTAAATTGAATACATTTCTCTGGAAATGACTGCTGCAGAGGACTTAGAAACTTGCAGGATCATATGGTATCACATTTGAAAGTTTCCTTCATTAATTTCTCCATTCCCTACCTGCCATAGCTGCCCAAGCAAACAATTGTCCAGCCTTCTTGCACACCCTAATGACAAGGAGTTCACCTCCTTCAAAATAGTCAGAGGTAGACTTTAAGTGACTTAGGAAAATGAGTAAAATAAAAAATGAACCTGATGGGTCCTGAGTCAAATCAAGAAATAGTTAATTCAGCTTCTCATTTTTCTGCTGGACCTTTCTCTCACCTGGGGGTCAAGTAAACCCCACCCAAGTGCCCACGATAGCAGTTTAAGCTCTACTTTCCAAGCCATAGAGCTATACAGTATGCCAAGGAGTTTTTGAACTCTAAGAGGAAAATGGAGTATTTTCTGAAGCATCATTTTTACTTGGAGAGCTGGAGGAGAAACATTTTTTAAATAACTTTTTGTTTATTTACTTATTTTTGGCTGTGCTGGGTCTTCGTTGCTGTTTGGGCTTCTCACTGCAGCGGCTTCTCTTGTTGTGGAGCACAGGCTCTAGGGAGCTTGGGCTTCAGTACTTGCAGCACGTGGGCTCAGTATTTGTGGCCCCTGGGCTCTTGAGCACAGGCTCAGTAGTTGTGGTGCACAGCCTTAGCTGCTTCATGGCATGTGGGGTCTTCCTGGACCAGGGATTGAACCTGTGTCTCCTGCATTGACAGATGGATTTGTTACCACTGAGCCACCAGGGAAGCCTGAGGGGAAACACTTTTATATTTATGTATGTATATATATATCATATATAGTATGGAGAAAAATACATGCATGATTTTAAAGAGATAATATAAGACTTAAAAGAAATTGATCAGCATCTTTTGGGCTGACCATTAAGACTTCTAGGGGTTAAAAATTCAATTTTGGTCTGATGGGTTAGTTTGGTGGAAAAAATATGAAAAATACACCTGGCTTCACACATTATCATCTTTTACCACCTGGGAGTATTTGCATTCCATTGGTTTCTTTCAGAGATTGGAAAGACTTTAAAACTAGAAGGAATCAGTATATAATGGTGGAATTTCAGGCAGCATGAGTTGGGATAGAGCAATAGACCTTTCGCGGAAGATGTCTTGCACTTACAAAGTCCATTGCCCAGTATTCTGTCAGCCTTAACAGTTAGTCCCAGTTCAGGATGGGAATGGTAAATGTCTTTTTGATTCAGTTTTGACAGTGTTTGAGCAGAGTATTTCCCCTCTAAAGCCTCAGTTTCCCTAGCTGTAAAATGAAATGAGAATATTTCCCTTGCTTCTGAGGGGTGTTGTGAGCTACTGTATAAAAAGTACCCAGCTCAGTGCCCAGAACATGAGAAGCACTTAACGGTCATTCTTGTCAGCAGCACTTGTAAAAGGAGCATGTGCTAAATTATACCCACCCCTGAATTTATGGACCTGGGCAAAAGTATAAATGGAGAAGTATATGTCTAAATATTTAAAAGTTATAAATCAAGCTAACAACTGTTAAATCTAGTAAAATATTTCCTATCCTTCCTACCTTTAAACCAAAATTGAATATTGGTCCTTTTTTGTCCTTAAACATTCTTTTTCTTTTCTCCTGTGGTAAGGACACATACATGAGATCTGGAGAAAAAGTTTTATATGACTGAATATTAGCAAACTTTAAAGTTGACTGATCTTTAATTATTTGCACAGATGTGGCAGTTTTGTTGTTTGGCTGACAAACACATACATAATTCATACATTATGATATATTTTATTACATAAAATTTTTTCCTCATTTTAGCAAAATTGCTAATTATGTTGTTATAATCATCATTTTTACATAATTTGCATTCTAATGGTAGTAATGCCAAATTAGTCAACCTTGCTTAAGTCATTATATTTTTATTTTTAAATTAATTTTAATATGAGCCTGGATGGAAGGGGTGTTTGGGAGAGAATGGATACATGGATGTGTATGGCTGAATCCCTTCACTATTTTCCTAAAACTGTCACAACACTGTTAATTGGCTGTATGTTTGAGCTTAGTTGCTCAGTATTGTCTGACTCTTTGTGACCCGTTGGACTGTAACCTGCCAGGTTCCTCTGTCCATGGGGATTCTCCCGGCAAGAATACTGGAGTGGGTTGCCACACCCTCCTCCAGGGGATCTTCCCAACCCAGGGACTAAACCCATGTCTCCCACATTGCAGGTGGATTCTTTACCATCTGAGTCATCAGGGAAGCCCAAGAATACTGGAGTGGGTAGCTTATCCCCTCTCCAGGGGAACTTCCCAAGCCAGGAACCGAACTAGGGTCTCCTGCATTGCAGGTGGATTCTTTACCAGCTCAGCTACCATTGGCTATACCCCAATACAAAATAAAAAGTTCAAAAGAAAAAAATTATTTTTAATATGGAAAAAACTTTTTATTTAGCCAATAGCAACTAAAATAGTCAATAATGTTATTGCAGTAACATTTACACTCAGAAATTAACAATGAATTTTATACATTAAAGTCCAAATAGTATGATAGTGTCTTATGTTAATTATTATAGAAGATATTATTAAATATTCCAATTCCATCATATAAATCATTACCACTTATATTGCAGTTCTCACAGTCTCTCAAAGCAATATCTAGATCCATAAAATATTAATGTCTTACCCTTCAGCACCCAGCAAATTGGAAGCCCGCCCCAACTGGAAGCCTGATGTCCTTTTTTAAGAAATTTCAAGTCTGAAATATTATAAAGAAGACCAAAAATTGGCAATGTTTTCTATGATTTATTCAAATCTCTATTTAACGGACACTGTACCTTGGTCTGTGTGTATGTATGTGTGTGCTCAGCTGCTTCAGTCATGTCCGACTCTCTGCAACCCCATTCACTGTAGCCCACCAGGCTCCTCTGTCCATGGAATTCTCCAGACAAGAATACTGGAGTGGGTTGCCATGCCCTCCTCCAGGGGATCGTCCCAACTCAGGGATCGAACCCATGTCTCTTACTGAGTCTGTGCTCTACACCCCTTGAGCTGCAACAGATGAGCCCATGTACCACAACTACTGAGGCCTGTGCCCCCTAGAGCCAGCAAATCGCAGCTACTGAGCCCATATGCTACAACTACTGAAGCCTGTGTGCCCAGAGCCTGTGCTCCGCAAGTGAAGCCATCACAATGAGAACCCATGCACCACAACTAGAGAGTAGCTCCCTGCTTTCCAGAATTAGATGAAGCCCATGTGCAGCACACACACACACACATAAAGTAAATAAATGAAAAGAAGTTTGGAGGTTATTTGTGTGCAAGTATTCTTTCTATGGGGAAGGCTTGGTGGAACAGTGGTCAAGAATCTACCTGCCAATGCAGGAGACATAAGAGATGCGGGTTCGTTCTCTAGGTCTGAAAGTTCCCCTGAAGGAGAAAATGGCAACCCGCTCCAGTATTCTTGCTGGAAAATCCCATGGACAGAGGAGCCTGGCGGGCTACAGCCCATGGGGTCACAGAGTCAGACACAACTAAGCACATACACATGCTTTATAGTGATGCAAATATTTTTATTTGCATAAAAATATTTACCTGTTTTAGTTTTCCTATATTTTATAGGAATGTCATATTTGTTACACACTTCACATACAGTTTATTTCAGTTTAAGGAAAAGAGTTTCTCTAAGTTAAAAAGAATTCATCTTAAAAAGAAAAAGAGCCAAACGTGTATCAGTTTGAATTTTGAAGTTTCTGCAAGCTTTGGCTAATATTATTAACAGCAAGCAGCAGTTCAAAGATAGCTGTGGGCACTGCAAATTCAAAAATATTTATTTTATTAAAGATCACCATTCTCTTTACTTAATGATCATCTTTTATTTGTTGTACAATTCTAGTGCATCTTGTTACTTTGTGTAAATTAAGTTTTATTGCTTTAATGGCATTTAGTCAACTTTTTGTTTTGTGTGTCTGAAAGTAGTTTTAGTGGTAAATATGACATGTTTTTTAAAATCAAGATATTTCATATTTGGACAAATATAGAAAATATCCTATGTAATCACTGAATTGCTCCAAAAATGCTATCACTTAGTACGGCTGAGAATATGTCTCTGAATAATAAACTCAAATAATGCATTGTCCATGGCTCACAAAAAAACACTTATTCCTTCCCAGTGGCTATTATCATTAGCATGCCCTCACTGTTCTTTCCATCAATGCCCAAAATTCAAAGTTGTTTTTGTAGTTCAGCTTTTTACAATCTGCATGAAACCAATAAAATGTTCATTTTTGACTTCCTGAATTTTTATCTTTTGATAGTTTGACCATATGTACATTGAATGTTAGGCTTTCTGGTAGCTCAACTGGTAAAGAATCCACCTACAATGTAAGAGACCCCACTTCGATTCCTGGGTTGGGAAGTTCCCCTGGAGAAGGGATAGGCTACCCACTCCAGTATTCTTGGGCTTCCCTGCTGGCTCAGATAATAAAGAATCTGCCTGCAATGCGGAGACTTGGTTTCAATCCCTGGGTTGGGAAGATCCCCTGGAGGAGGGCGTGGCAACCCACTCCAGTATTCTTGCCTGGAGAATCCCTATGGACAGAGGAGCCTGGTGGGCTACAGTCCATGGGGTCACAAAGAGTTGGACACAACTGAGCGATGGTTGTGTCATGACTGGACATGATGAATGTTAATTGTTCAGTATGATTTGTCCTAGCATACTCTAGTTAAATTAGTTGTCATTAATGTTAAAACTTATATGTGTAATTTCTTTTCTCATTTTTATTACTATTTTGAATTATCTATTTTTATATGACTTTTTAAAAATCTATCTTACATTCTAACATCAAATTTGAAAGTTTTCTGACATCAAATTTTTTCTACCGAACTAGAAAATGTCCATTGTTTTCTATGGGTGTTGTGCTATTGTCTCACAAAGCTTGGTTAAATATGGAACATCTGTGATTATTCCTTTTTTTTTTAACTTGTAGTTGGTTTACCATGTTGTGTTAGTTTCAGGTGTACAGCACAGTGATTCAGTTACACACACACACGTATACATATACATACACACACACATTATATATTCTTTTTTCAGATTCTTTTCCCTTATGGGTTATTACAAAATATTGAATCTTGTGACTATTCTTTAAGAATATCATTCCAAGATTAGTATTTATGTGTTTACTGGTTTCTTGGTTGATTACTATTTGCTGTTTTTTTTTAATACTCATTTATTTTTTGGCTACATTGGGTCTTCACTGCAGCCTGCAGCATCTTCACTGAGTCATGTGCAGTCTGCTTGTGGTGCAAGGGCTCTCTAGTTGCCGCATGTGCGATAGTTGCTCTGAGGCATGTGGGAGCTTAGTTCCCCGACCAGGATTCAACCTGTGTCCCCTACATTACAAGGCAGATTCTTAACCATGCGACCACTAGGAAGTTCCCTATTTGCTAATCTTTAGGGCTTTTTTTTTTCAGTTCTAGTTTTTGCATATGCTGTGGTTTTGTTTGTTTTTGGTACAGGTAACATTTAGTATTCTTTTAATTGAGAACCTAAGTATTTCTAGTCACAAATGGTTCCCCTGGCCAAAACTAATTGCGAAAATTGACCGTGAAATATGTAATAATAGTAACAAAATACTTTGGTCTTCTATCTCAAGATATTAAAAAGTTTCTGTGGTTACTTTCTCTATTTGAAAAACATTTTGCTTTTATCTGAAATATTAAATTTTCTGCCATTTATTCAATGGAAAATTCATAACCAATAATTTGAATCAACTTACATTTTTCCTGAGTCAATCAGATGATTTCAGAACGATATGACAGATTTTTCCCAGGATCACTTTCCAACAAACAATAAAGATCCAAAGATTTCATATTTCTCATCAACTTGCCAAATTTTTTTGCAGTTTAGCTTCTGATGGGCAGGCCAGAATTGCATGTGTTGTGAATATTATAGAAAAAACATATGTTTCATTGTTTTGACCATAAAAAAAAAACTTCATTAGTAAATAACATAAAGTAATAGGTATTTCATTCAATCTTTTTGAGTCATGGATGGTAAATATACTTTGCTTGTGCATTTCCTTGTTTTGCATAGTAGCTAAAATATATTAAATAAAGAACTTTTCATACCTGTTTGTGAACTGTGTGGGGCATGCTCGGCAGAAGCCTGTTTACTTTCAATGTCTGAAATTAAAAAATGAAGCAGACCATCTCTTTGAATATACTCTAATATCTTCTCAGCCCTTACTTTTCTGAGCCTTACTTTCATGTTTTGTGTTTCTATCCCAGTCTCAACTTGTTCTCATTTTCAATGATCTATAGAATTAAAAGATAAAATGTAATTATATTCAAAAGGTTCTTTGAATATATGTCATCAAAAATACAATTAAAGGAAATGACCTCCAGTGTTCTTGCCTGGAGAATCCCATGGGTGGATAAGCCTGGTGGGCTGCAGTCCATGGGGTTGCACAAAGTCGGACACGACTGAAGTGACTTAGTCATAGTAGTACTAAAATATTGAAAATTAAAATTATTTTTCCTATTTTTTGTCTCTCACAAAATAGGGACCTCCTTTTCTCAAAAAGTCATTTTTCTTCTAAAATAATCTATTAAAATTAAAAACAAAATTAAAGAAATAATGATTGGTCATTACAATTGAAACAAAACTTATTCAAATAAAGCTTAGTTTTTACTATAGTTTTAAAATGTCATTATAGCATATATTCTCATAAGCATAAAATTATTTATAACTTTTATATTCAATATCCATCAGTTTCTAATGCCAAAAATTGCTATATATGCTCAAACATGTTATATCTGGAGTATATATAAAAATGATATAAAGATTGTTTAGTCGCTTCAGTTGTGTCTGACTCTTCAGGAGCTGTAGCCCACCAGGCTCCTCCATCCATGGGATTTCCCAGACAAGAATACTGGAGTGGTTGCCTACTCCAGGGGACCTTCCTGACCCAGAAGAGTGAACCCCTGTCTCCTGTATTGGCAGGTGAATTCTTCATCACTGAGCTACCGGGGAAGCACGATATAAGGATAATATTGTTTAATATTGTAAAATGTTCTCTGGCTGCCATATGTAATTACTGAAAATACTGCATTTATTTATGAGTGCTTACAGGTCTACAAACTGGAATTTGAAGAAAGCAAGAAAGTAGATGCTCAGTACTCCTGGGAAACGATACTTTATCATGCAAGAATCTATAGCATTCATGACATCTGAGAGGAAGGATTTGACAAGTGAATTAATTTGTCTTTTCCCTTACCTAAATGCTTCCACAGCTCAAATTCTCCTTACGCTCCTAAGCAGTGTCCTTCTATGCTGTTGGCAGCAGGACAACTCACAATTCTTCTTGACATTTGATTAAGGTACCTTTTGCTTTCAGAACAGAGAGCAAGAGATGTGGAGAAGCATTTTCTGCAACCTAAATGGTGTTAGTCATCAGTGTGGACGTTTAGGACGATGGCTACTCTGTGTCAGTAGTGGGTACCCGATCTCATAGGGTCTTTAACAAGCTTACCGTTTCACTGTGTGTTCGTGATCGTCAGACTCTCTCACAAATGAGGTCCAAGGTAGGACCCCTTGTTGACCAGATCTATGGGCCAACCTAAGCTCAATAAAAGAATCTAATACTAGTTATCTGTACAACTCATATGTATAAAGTAGACATAGCTTCCTCCCACCAGTACCTGAATAAATGGGTGTTCCTTTTTCTAGGCATCTTTTACACTAATATATACATATATATATTCTTAACATTAAAAAATATATATAACATTTTATTTTTATTTACTTATTTTTGGCTCTGCTGGGTCTTTGTTGCTACATGGGCTTCTCTCTAGTTGCAGTGAGCAGGACCTGCGCTCTAGTTGCTGTGTGCAGGCTTCTCATTGCAGGCGGCTTCTCTTGTTGCAGAGCATGGACTCTGGAGCACAGGACCTCAGCTGTTGTGGGATATGGGCCCAGTAGTTGCCACTCCCAGGCTCTAGAACACAGGCTCAATAGTTGTGGTGCAGGCTTAGGTGCTCCGCAAGTGGGATCATCCCAGATCAGGGGTTGAACCCATGTCTCCTGAGTTGGCTGGCAGATTCTTTACCACTAAGCCACCAGGGAAGCCCTAAAAATATATATTAAAAAATAAAAAGACATATTAGTTATGTCATAATATAAAAACTTTGTATCTCCTATTTAACAATATATTATATACTGCTTTTCATATTGTTACATAAAATTGACCATTGATTTCACCTTATTAATAACTACAATGACATTATACTACATTTTTAAGCCAATTCCTCCTTGATTGACATTTACTTTTTCAAATTTTTGTTCTAGATGAAAAGGATATTCTTGTGAACCTCGAAGTATGAGCAGATGGAGGAAAACTACCAAAAGTTCAAGACCCACATCATATCAGGGTCTGCGCAGGAGGAAGCCATGAGGTATCTGACAGACCTGAGAACAGGAGAACTCTTAAGACTGGCACTAGTTCAGTTCAGTTCAGTCACTCAGTCGTGTCCAACTCTTTGCAACCCCATGGACTGCAGCACACCAGGCTTCTCTGTCCATCACCAACTCCCAGAGCTTACTCAGACTCATGTCCATCTAGTCGATGTGCCATCCAACCATCTCATCCTCTGTTGTTCCCTTCTCCTTGTGCCCTCAATCTTTCCCAGCATCAGGGTCTTTTCCAATGAGTCAGCTCTCTGCATCAGGTGGCCAAAGTACTGGAGTTTCAGCTTTAGCATCAGTCCTTCCAATGAATATTCAGGACTGATTTCCTTTAGGATGGACTGGTTAGATCTTCTTGCAGTCCAAGGGACTCTCAACAGTCTTCTCCAACACCACAATTCAAAAGCATCAATTCTTCAGAGCTCAGCTTTCTTTATAGTCCAACTCTCATATCCATACATGACTACTGGAAAACTCATAGCTTTGACTAGATGAACCTTTGTTGGCAAAGTAATATCTCTGCTTTTTAATATGCTGTTTACATTGGTCATAACTTTTCTTATAAGGAGCAAGTGTCTTTTAATTTCATAGCTGGAGTCACTATCTGCAGTAATTTTGGAGCTCAAGAAAATAAAGTCTCACTGTTTCTGCTGTTTCCCCATCTATTTGCCATGAAGTGATGGGACCAGATGCCATGATCTTAGTTTTCTGAATGTTGAGTTTTAAGCCAACTTTTTCACTCTCCTCTTTCACTTTCATCAAGAGGCCCTTTAGTTTTTCTTTGCTTTCTGCCATAAGGGTGGTGTCATCTGCATATCGGAGGTTAATGATATTTTCCCCAGCAATCTTGATTCCAGCTTGTGCTTAATCCAGCCCAGCATTTTGCATGAGGTACTCTGCATATAAGTTAAATAAGCAGGGTGACCATATTCACCCTTGACGTACTCCTTTCCCAATTTAGAACCAGTCTGTTGTTTCATGTCCAGTTCTAACTGTTGCTTCTTGACCTGCATACAGATTTCTCAGGAGGCAGGTAAAGTGGTCTGTTATTCCCATCTCTTGAAGAATTTTCCACAGTTTGTTGTGATCCACACTGTCAAAGGCTTTGGTATAGGCAATATAGCAGAAGTAGATGTTTTTCTGGAACTCTCTTGCTTTTTTTTTATGATCCACAGATGTTGGCAATTTGATCTCTGGTTCCTCTGCCTTTTCTAAATCCAACTTGAACATCTGGAAGTTCATGATTCACGTACTGTTGAAGCCTGGCTTGGAGAATTTTGAGCATTACTTTGCTAGCATGTGAGATGAGTGCAATTGTGCGGTAGTTTAAGAATTCTTTGGCATTGCCTTTTTATGGGATTGGAATAAAAACTGACCTTTTCCAGGCCACTGCTGAATTTTCCAAATTTGCTGACATATTGAGTGCAGCATTGATTGCTGAGGAAGACTTTCTTATCTCTCCTTGCTATTCTTTGGAACTCTGAATTCAAATGGGTATATCTTTCCTTTTCTCCTTTGCTTTTCACTTCCCTTCTTTTCACAGCTATTTGTAAGGCCTCCTCAGACAGCCATTTTGCTTTTTTGCATTTCTTTTTCTTGGGGATGGTCTTGATCCCAGTCTCCTGTACAATGTCACGAACCTCCATCCATAGTTCATCAGGCACTCTATCTATCAGATCTAGTCCCTTAAATCTATTTCTCACTTCCACTGTATAGTCATAAGGGATTTGATTTAGGTTATACCTGAATGGTCTAGTGGTTTTCCCCACTTTCTTCAATTTAAGTCTGAATTTGGCAATATGGAGTTCATGATCTCAGCCACAGTCTGCTCCCGGTCTTGTTTTTGCCATCACTTCATGGCAAATAGATGAGGAAATAGTGGAAACAGTGGCTGACTTTATTTTTCTGGGCTCCAAAATCACTGCGGATGGTGATTGCAGCCATGAAATTAAAAGACGCTTACTCCTTGGAAGGAAAGTTATGACCAACCTAGACAGCATATTAAAAAGCAGAGACATTACTTTGCCAACAAAGGTCCATCTAGTCAAGGCTATGGTTTTTCCAGTAGTCATGTATGAATGTGAGAGTTGGACTATAAAGAAAGCTGAGCACAGAAGAATTGATGCTTTTAAACTGTGGTGTTGGAGAAGACTCTTGAGAGTCCCTTGGACTGCATGGAGATCCAACCAGTCCATCCTAAAGGAGATCAGTCCTGGGTGTTCACTGGAGGGACTGATGTTGAAGCTGAAACTCCAATATTTTGGCCATCTGATGCAGAGAGCTGACTCATTGGAAAAGACCCTGATGCTGGGAAAGATTGAGGGCATGAGGAGAAGGGGACGACAGAGGATGAGAAGGTTGGATGGCATCACCGACACAACAGACATGGGTTTGGGTGGACTCCGGGAGTTGGTGAGGGACAGGGAGGCCTGGCGTGCTGTGGTTCATGGGGTCGCAAAGAATTGGAAACGACTGAGCGACTGAACTGAACTGAACTGAGTACAGCACTTTCACAGCATCATCTTTTAGGATTTGAAATAGCTCCACTGTAATTCCATCACCTCCACTAGCTTTGTTCGTAGTGATGCTTCCTAAGATCCACTTGACTTTGCACTGTAGGATGTCTGGCTCTAAGTGAGTGATCACACCATTGTGTTATCTGGGTCATGAAGATCTTTTTTGTGTAGTTCTGTGTATTCTTGTCACCTCTTCTTAATATCTTCTGCTTCTGTTAGGTCCATACCATTTCTGGCTTACTGAAAATCTGACCAGTCTGAGAACAACTTCTGGGACTGGGAGGGCGTGTCTACACTTCAGTAAATATGGGGGTTATGGGGGTCCCAGATAAGGTGTAAAGTAGCTGTGATGGTTTTGGCTCTTTGAACTTCAACTTAATTACAAAGCTCCTTTTCAGAAGAAAACCTTACAGCAAAAGAAGACTTCTGAGAGTAGAATCCAAATGAGCAAGTATGGGATAACAGAAGTAAAGGAAAAAGAAAGTCTAGATAAAGGAGCAGAGGAACTACATCTCAGAATGTATAAAAGGCCATTAAAAAAATTCTTGATAAGGACACCAGAAGAAGGAAATCTAGAATAATGAAGCCAGAAAAGTTACCCCTGGTTCACCCTTCCTTCATAAAGGAAAAACTAAATTCCTATAAAAATGAATAATAGAATAAGATTGTGTTCAAATCAAATGTTGTCAGATGTGTTAACTAACTTTACTGTGATGATCATTTTGCAATATATAAGTATATCAAATCATTGTACACCTTAAAATTATACAATGTTCTATGTCAATTGTATCTCAATAAAACTAGAAAAAATCCAACACTAAGTCATTGCCAAAAAAAAAAAAAAAGGAAAAAGAGTCTATTAACATTCTAACAATGAAAATAATACAAGGAAAACATGCTTATAAGACATGAAAAATTTAACTATTTCAAAATGAGCTAAAAAAAAACTAATAAAATCATATTAGACAGGAAAGAAGTATATAAATCAGAATTAGAGACTCTCAGAAATGTAGGAGAACTCCCAATTAGCATTAATATTAATCATTTGAGAAATGGAGATTAAAATTGGAAAAATAGAAGTGAATAAATACATTATAACACCTTTAAATAAACAGTAGGTGAAAGAAGGGAATTCCAACAAATCAAAGAGATCTGAAAGAAAGTGATGGATGTAGAAGGTAAACAAACAAATGAACAAGCCATATATAATAGAAGACACACAAGGAAGAAAAAAGCAGTGGAAATTTAAAAGTAATTTAAATTTAAAAAGCAAACTTTTAAGAAAATTTTTCCTGAGATAAAAAGAGATTTGATACTACTACCTAGGAAAATTAATCCAGAATGACTAATGTCAAGGTATATTCTCAAACTTCTGGACATTACAAGAAAGAAAATATCATTTGGGTATCTAGTCAAAATATCAAGTCACCTTGATGGGAAAGAAAT
This sequence comes from Bubalus kerabau, assembly GCF_029407905.1. NCBI lineage: Eukaryota > Metazoa > Chordata > Mammalia > Artiodactyla > Bovidae > Bubalus > Bubalus kerabau. The sequence continues at coordinate 226,479,223 of NC_073624.1, forward strand.
AATTGTCTTCAGACTTTATTCCAGAAGAAATAGTGTAACATATTGAAGATATTCAAGGAAAGAAAACATCAGCCAAAGATTTTATATCCAGCTAACAGGTCACAAATGATGAACATGAAAGAAACAGAGAACACTGCTCCCATGAATTTACTGAAGAAAGGCTTTTAGAGAATGAAAAAACATTGGCATAAAGACTGATGTAAGCATTAAGTATATATTTACTCATAAAACTGTGATGATTGTAAGAAGAGTACATGCTCAGGCAAAGAAGATATTATACAATAATTAAAAGGGAAGAATGATAAGAGAGATAGAATATAAAATATACTTATTGAATATACTTGTTGCTGATAGGGGTAAAGGATATTTATTGCAATAAGATGCTGGTGGATAGAGATGAGAGAGGAAAAGAAATTGTTGACCAATTTCAGTACTGTTGGGGAACCATTAGAAAATAACAAAATTAAGGTGGGGTTGGAGACTGAATTACTGTAGCTTTAAAAAAGTAACCATAAAAGTAAAACCTTTCTAAATACCAAATCCTAAAGTCAATCCTAAAGGAAATCAGTCCTGAATATTCATTATTTATATTGGAGTCCTGAAACTCCAATACTTTGGCCACCTGATGCGAAGAACTGACTCATTGGAAAAGACCCTGATGCTGGGAAAGATTGAAGGCATGAGGAGAAGGGAACAACAGAGGATGAGATGGTTGGATGGCATTACCGACTCAATGGACGTGAGTTTGAGGAAGCTCCAGGAGTTGGTGATGGACCGGGAGGCCTGGCGTGCTGCAGTCCATGGGGTCACAAAGAGTTGGACACGACTGAGCAATTGAACTGAACTGAAATACCAAACACATTTGAGAGAGCAAATAAGTGAGATACAAGTGCTATAAAACACTTGCATGTGTATAACATAAAACAATATGAAGTGAAAAAAATAAGGTGCAGAGAGGAGTGTATATAGTGTGCTACCATTTGAATAGAAGGCAAAATGAGATATGTGTGTGTATGTACGTATACATTTGATTATTTTTGCAATTAAAGGATAAACAAGAAACTAATAAAATTGGCTATGTACAGGGTTGAAGAAAACTTCTCTGAGTTACATTTTAATATAGTTTTGACTTTTGAACCATGCTGCTGTTTTACATATGCAAAATAATACAATTAGTGCTCACTTCAGTGGCACATATACTAAAATTGAAATAATGAAGAGATGATTAGCATGGCCCCTGCACAAGGATGACATACAAACTTGTAAAGCATTTTGTAGTTTTGTTACAGATATTAATTAAGTTTACTGTGGTAATCATATCACAGTATATACATACACCAAATCATTATGCTGTACACCTTAAACTTTCAAATGTTATATATCAGTTATATGTTAGAAAAACTGGAAAAAATTAAGCCCACTATCACAAAAAATTAAATCAATATATTAGGAGAACCCTAACATTGAGTATCGGAGAAGGCGATGGCACCCCGCTCCAGTACTCTTGCCTGGAAGATCCCATGGATGGAGGAGCCTGGTAGGCTGCAGTCCATGGGGTAGTGAACAGTCAGACACGACTGAGCGTCTTCACTTTCACTTTTCACTTTCATGCATTGGAGAAGGAAATGGCAACCCACTTCAGTATTCTTGCCTGGAGAATCCCAGGGACGGGGGAGCCTGATGGGCTGCCATCTATGGGGTCACACAGAGTCGGACACTACTGAAGCGACTTAGCAGCAGCAGCAGCAGCAACATTGGGTATAAAGAGAAACAAATGAATCTATTTCAAGGTTTAAAGGTTTTTAACAGACCTTGTTACCTTTAGTGGGCTGTATTCTAGGGATTAAAAAAAGTGCCGCAAACAATCTGGAACTTATGAGTAGGTCTATGGTTGGTAAAGGTACTGAGAACAGGCATTCTGACTCTTGGGTGTACTGTAGGGAGGAACAAGTGAGTATTAATAAATATATTGATGTTGGATTGAAAACTAGGTTCTTACTGTAAGAGAAAGGAGATAAAAATATGAACTGGAGGAAAAGAAGAAAAATCTTCTGGTGCTGGATTGGAGTTGGAAAGTGAAAGTCGCTTAGTTGTGTCTGACTTTTTGTGGCCCCATGGACTCCGTCCATAGAATTCTCCAGGCCAGAATACTGGAGTGGGTAGCCTTTCTCTTTTCCAGATGATCAACCCAGGGATTGAACCCAGATCTCCCATATTGCAGGTGGATTCTCTACCAGCTGAGCCACAAGGGAAGCCCAAAAATACTGGAGTGGGCAGCCTATCCCTTCTCCAGCAGATCTATCTGACCCAGGAATTGAACCGGGGTTTCCTGCATTGCAGGTGGATTCTTTACCAACTGAGCTATCAGGGAAGCCCAATTGGAATTGGGGATCAAGATAAATTCATGATTTAAAATCAAACATACTTCTTGGCTATGTCTACTGACAGGACCTAGACACCATGACACTTCAATAGCAATGAGCACTCTATAAGCACCCAATTCTTGCTTTCTATGAACTACTTCTCATTAAAAAGAATAAGGCCTTCTTGTAGAAAGGCTGATTCCAGGTCTGGAAAGTACCAAATGAACTCGGGGCTTCCTCTGCTAGAGAACAAAGAAGTGCTCAGACATTGATGGGGTCATGTCTGAAGGACAGAGACCAGCTAGAAGGGGCTCCCTGCTTGAAGGGGGGCAACTTGAAAATTGAAAATTAGTGGTAATGAAAAATCCAAGTTCATAATAATACTCAAGAAAATTGAGTGTGAGGGGAGAGAAAGCTCTTAAATAGAATGCCAGTGAATGTAGAGGAAATAATAAAATATTTTAAAAAGTGATTTTTGTAATCACTGATATAATAGTTGATTCAGGCAAGGCTTATGAATGGCTGCTAAAACATCGGGTGAAAGCTGTTGGGAAACAAGATGCCCTCAAAGTGTTATCCCACAGATTACTTATTAATTATATAAAGTTTGAAAAGATGCCTTTATAGTGGAGCATTCTGGCAGACAGCACCTTAATCAACTGTTTAAACAGCAAGACCAGTAATAGGGCACAGTGGGTTCCTATGCCTCCTATGATGTGCTGAGAGGGACCCAACATCACCTCTGTAGAGTTTTTGCTAAAAATCTTTGCATAAATCTAATTCTGAAGAAGCAACTGGATAATCCAAATTATGGAACATTCTATAAAAGAACTGAACTGAAAGTCAGTGACAGGAAAGACCCCCCCAAAAAAAGCTTTTGTAGAATAAAGGGGACTAGAAAAAAGCAAAACATTCTTAAAAGACATTACTGGGAGAATTGAAGAATTTAGTAAGATTTTTATATCATAGAATAACATAATATGTATTGAATCTACTTTAATGACAACTTAGTTATGTAGGACAATGTCCTTGTTTCTTAGGAGATAATTGCTGAAATACTTCGGGGTGAAGTTTCATAAGCTCTCTAACTTCCTTTCAAATGGTTCAGTGAAAATAAACACCCCCAAATATATGGAAATATTATACAATGAACATATGCAGCATTTAGCTGCATATATTAACAACTGGTGAATCTTAGGTGAGGGATATTTCAGTGTTCACTGTATTATTTCTTCAACTTTTCTGCAGGTTAAAGAAATTTCATAGAAGTTTGGAGCAGGGGAATAAACACGTGGATTGGAGGTAGGTGTGTGACTCCAAGACAGTGAATCTACAGGATAGCCAGCTAGTGACCTGGGACCTGAGTGACCTGGTCTGAAAAGATGAGCTATATTGTATCAGTCAGGATCCTTTGGCTTCATGTAACAGGACACCAGAGTCAAAGTAGCTTAAACTGTAAGGATACCTAATTATCTCATGTAACAAGAAGTTTAAAGGTACATGGCTCCAGGGTTGTTAATTTGTCCGCTCAAGGATGTCACAGGCCTCTTCTCTCTAGGTCTCTAGGCTTTACCTCACAGTTACAAAATGGCTGCCACAGCGGCTTCACATGTCATGTCCTCACATGACATATCCAAAGTGTGCAGGAAGGGGATGGACTGGCTCCTCCTTGGGCTTTGCCCTCTTGTATCAAGAATAAGATTCTTTCCATAAGCCCCTCAGGAGGATTTCTTTTACATCTCATCGCCCTTAACAAACCAATTCTGGTTCATCACGTGGGGTTTTTCACTTGAGCAAAACTGATTGGGAGAGATGACTGTGGGATGGGCAGCTGATAGTATTTTGCCACATGAGCCAATCAAACTCTCTTGCTCAGGAATCTGAACCAAGAAACTGGCCTGGGTTTGCTGTTAGCGAATGCACCACCAGAAGCTGAGTTGAGGCTGTGGCACACGAGGCCACAAACAAGCCAAGGTCAAGGCAAGAAAAACTCCAGAGAGAGAGTAGGAAGACATTTGGTACAGAAAGAAGGACAGAGCACATGTGGAGTGGAGAGGTGGGCCAGCTACTACTCCCCCAACTGCCTGGATCCCTGATGTTTTCTGATTATGACTTGACTTCTAGATTACAGAGAATGTACTAGTTAGGACTCAGAAATAAACAAACAAAAACTGTCCTAGCACAAAAGAGGAATTATTAATAGTTACCAACGTACTTCCTACCCAAGGCAGGAAGTTGAGCCTATCCTTAGGAAGTACTAGAACCAGAAAGGGCCAGAACGAGGCACCTTCTGTCTGCATCTTCCCTCTGGGTTCCTCTGTAGTTTATTTGATTTTATCTTTAAATTGAAATATAGTTGATTTACAATGTCGTTAGTCTCAGGTGTATGGCACAGTGATTTAGTTACACATACAAAATACACACATATCTCTATATATTCTTTTTCAGATTTTTTTAGATTATTACAAAATATTGAGTAGGGTTTCCTACCTATAGAGTAGGTCCTTTCTGGCTATCAGTCTCATATACGGTAGTGTGTGTATATTAATCCCTACCTTCTAATTTGTCCTCCCTCCCCCTCCCTTGTGGTTTATTTCATTCTTATCTCTGCAGTAGGATGCCTGTTTCATGTTCCCCACATCATCATACATCTGCCTACATCTTCTAAATTTGAGTTAGAGTTTTGTGGCCCTGAAGAACCCAGGTGGTACTCAGTCCCTGGGTCCTAGTTTCAAATTCCCAAAGGAAAGAAGCTGAGACCTAAGTTGGGTCAGACGTCCGATCTGCCTGGTCCATAGACTTTGGGGTCACAGCACTCATGCACAGGATCGTGAGGAGCAGAGGAAGGAGAAAGGGGTCAGGGACTCAGGCTGGAGAGACACCCCAAAAGATTGCCACCATGATCCTCAAAAGAATGGCTTTCAAGATTGAAATGGTAGGAACCTGTCCCCAGGGGACATTTGGCATTGTTTGAAAAAATATTTGGTCATCACAGCTTAGGGGTGGGTGCTACCTGCATCCGATGAGGACAGGCCAGGGAGGTTGCCAAAATCCTAGAATGTTCTCATAACAAAGAATTATCCAGCCCAGAATGTCAGTGGAACTGAGGTTGAAGAACTCTGCCTCCCTCTTGAGTCTTTCAGTCAAATTGTACCTGTACTTGTACCACAGAGCACAGAGCACCTTACCCAGGCTTGGTAAGTCATATATCATTCTCCAGGCCATAATACTGGAGTGGGTAGCCTTTCCCCTCTCCAGGGATCTTCCCAACTCAGGGATCGAAGCAGGGTCTCCTGCATCGCAGGCAGATTCTTTACCAGCTGAGCCACAAGGGACGCCCCAAAATACTGAAGCAGGTAGCCTATCCCTTGTCCAGTGGATCTTCCCGACCCACGAATCGAACTGGAGTCTCCTGCGTTGCAGGCAGATTCTTTACCATCTGGGCTGTCAGGGAAGCCCTGGTAAGTCATAAGTCTCAGTACCTATTTTGGGGGGGCAGAGATCAAATGAAAACACCATCCTGGGATTGTGTGGTTGCCGATTCTACTGCTGACTCACCTGGATTCAGGGTGCATTCTCGGTGAAGGAACCCACAAAGGCAGCAGATGCTGAGGTTCCCGCTCCGGGTAGGAGATTGTTAAAGAAGAAGGGAAGATGGAATAAGCAGAAACGGATCCACATGGAAGACAGAGCTAGAAACGCACACACACAACCTGCTTTTACAAGTGCTCAAAACATAAACAGCAGCTGTCTAGCTGGTACCTGCTCCTTCCCAAACACCATAAGGGAGAGCCTAAATCCTTAAGACCCACACAGCTGTCAGCTATGACAGGAGTGTCTTTTTTCCACACTAACTCGTCTGGCAGGAAGGTAAGGCTCCAGGCCATTGGTCAATACAACATCTGCTTTCATTCCTAAGGATCATTGTTCCTGAAATCATTTAAAAAAAAAAAAATCTGTAAATGACTCAGAGAAAAGAGGGCTTCAGGAATAAGGAGAGGAAAGAAAGTTTAAGGCAAGACATTTCCCCAAGATTCCTGATAAATCTGAGGCTGCTATTTGGCAAAGGAGAGTACGTTTTCTGGTTTCTGGTGGAAACCTCAGAAGTCAGATAACACAGGGTCTTTGCTGCCCTCTACCGGTTATGATGAAGACTAGCAGGGAGTTTGAGAGGAGGATCGGCTTTTCGGTGGATTGCTTCATCCTTTCATTTAATTTTCAATACGTACTTATTGTGTGTAAGTATACTTTGCCTACACCCTGTGCCGATGGTGCTAGGGATTAGTGTAACAGTGAAAAATACACGTCCAGGTTCTGCTTTGGGATGTACATTCTAGCAAAGGAGACAGACTGTGTGTAAGTCAGCAAATAAGAAACATTTAGCATGCCATAACTACTGAAGCCTGCACGCTCTAGGGCCCAAGAGCCACAGCTACTGAAGCCCGCATGCCCTGGAGCCAGCAAGTCACAATTACTGAGCCTGCATGCTGCAACTCCTGAAGCCTGTGTGCCTAGAGCCTGTGTTCCACAAGAAAAGCCACCACCGAGAGAAGCCCACGCACCACAACTAGAGAAAGCCTATGTGAAGCAACAAAGACCAGCACAGCCAAAAGTAAATAAAGCCGTATGTACTTGTTAAAAAATAAAAGAGAGAGAGAGACATTTAAAGTTTGTTCGGTGGGCTCTGAAAGCACTTAACAGGCAATTTAAGACTTGGGGAGCTGGAAGGTGACATGTGAGCTGAGACTGGAAGGTTGAGACAAAACCAGCTGAGAGAAGAGCTTAGAGCTCTGTGAGAAGATTGAGTAGTGAGTATAAACCTGCTTGCTGGGTCCCTGAACTTGATATGGGAGCAGGGGTCAGCATGGAGGGAAGGCCAGAGGGGAGGGGAGGGACCTGGGTCATGGAGGGACCCTGCAGTCTGCAAAGGAACTTGGATTTTCTTCTGAGTAAATCTTAGCAATAGAGGAAGCTGTTGAAACATCGCTGTTTTTGTTTTTAAAAGATTATTCTCTCAGTAGGACCTTTTTGTCTTAGAATTTACAATAGACTTTCCCAAAAGTATCATAAGGCTTAGGATTGGTTCAAGATGGTGGAGTAGAAGGATGTGCACTCATCTGCTTCTGTGAGAGCACCAAAATTGCAACTAGCTATTGAACAACTATAGACAGCAGGATGTTGGAATCCACCAAAAAAAGATAACCCACATCCAAAGACAAAGGAGAAACTGCACTGAGATGGTAGGAGGGGTGCAGTCATGACGAAATCAAATCCCATACCCACTGGGTGGACAACCCACACACTGGAGAATAGGAATACCAAAGACGTTCTCCCTCTGTTGTAAAAGGTCTAGGCCCCCATCAGGTTTCTCAGCCTGGGGGTTCAGAAAGGGACTAGGAATTCCCAGGGGATGGGACTTTGAAGGCCAGTGAGATTTGATTGCAGGACTCTCAGAGGACTGAGGGGATGAGGACCTCATTCTTGGAGGGTACACACAAAATCTTGTGCACATTCAGTTCAGTTCAGTCACTCAGTCGTGTCCGACTCTTTGCGACCCCATGAATCACAGCACGCCAGGCCTCCCTGTCCATCACCAACTCCCGGAGTTCACCCAGATTCACATCCATCGAGTCAGTGATACCATCCAGCCATCTCATCCTCTGTTGTCCCCTTCTCCTCCTGCCCCCAATCCCTCCCAGCATCAGAGTCTTTTCTAATGAGTCAACTCTTCGCATGAAGTGGCCAAAGTACTGGAGTTTCAGCTTTAGCATCATTCCTTCCAAAGAAATTCCAGGGCTGATCTCCTTCAGAATGGACTGGTTGGATCTCCCAGGGGAAAGGAGCAGTGACACCACAAGAGACTGAACCAGACCTCCCTGCTAGTGTTGAAGGGTCTTCTGCAGAGGTATGGGGTGGCAGTGGCTCACCACAGGGACAGGGGAACTGGCAGCAACAGTTCTGGGAAGTGCCCATTGGTGTGGGCCCTACTGGAAGACGTCATTAGCCCTAGCTTAGGTCGCACAGAGTCGGACACAACTGAAGCAACTTAGCAGCAGCAGCAGCAGAGGCTATAGACTCCAGGGCCAAGCAACTAACAGGGAGGGAGTGCAGCCCCACCCATCAGCAGACATTGGATTAAAGTTTTACTGATTGCAGCCCTGCCCACCAGAGCAACACCCAGTTTTTCCCACCACCAGTCCCTCCCATCAGGAAACTTGAACAAGCCTTTTAGATAGCCTTTTCCACTAGAGGGCAGACAAGAAGCAAGAAGAACTACAACTGAGTCTCCAGAGCAAAAACATAATCAGAAAGTTAAAGTGAAAATGCAGAGGATTATGTTCCAGATGAAGGAACAAGATAAAACCCCAGAAAAACAACTGAATGAAGTGGAGATAGGTGACCTTCCAGAAAAAGAATTCAGAATAATGATAGTGAAGATGATATAGGATTTTGGGGGGGAAAAAATGGAGACTATGCAAGAAATTTTACCGAAGAACTAAAGAGCCAACAAAGAAAGGTAAACAATACACTAGAAGGAATCACTAACAGAATAATTAATGCAGAAGAACAGAGAAGTGACCTGGAAGACATAATGGTAGAAATCACTGCTGCAAAACAGAATATAGAAAAAAGAATGAAAAATAAAAAATGGAGACAGCCTAAGAGACCTCTGGAACAACAATGAATGTACCATCATCCTCATTGTAGGGGTCCCAGAGAGAGAGAGAGAGAGAGAGGACCTGAGAAAATATTTGGAGAGATAATAGCTGAAAACTTTCCTAACACAGGAAAGGAAATAGTCAACCATATCCAAAAACTGCAGAGAGTTCCAGGAAGAATAAACCAAAGGAGGAACACACCAAGACACACAGTAATCAAAGTGATAAAAAGAAAGATAAAATGTTAAAAGCAACAAAGGAAAAATGACAAATAACATACAAGGGAACTCCCATAAGGTTCTCAACTGATTTCTCAACAGAAACTCTGCAAGCCAGAAAGGAGTGGGATGATATATTTAAAGTAATGAAAGGGAAGAACTTACAGCCAAGACTAGTCTACCCAGCAAAACTCTGTTCAAATTTGATGGAGAAATCAAAAGCTTTACAGACCAAAACAATTAAGAAAATGGTAATAGGATCATACATACTGATAATTACCTTAAATGTAAATGGATTAAATGCACCAACCAAAAGACATAGACTGGCTGGGTGAATACAAAAACAAGACCCGAATACATGCTGTCTACAAGAGACCCACCTCAGACCTAGGGATACTTACAGACTGAAAGTAAGGAGATGGGAGAAGGTATTTCATGAAAATAGAAATCAAATGAAAGCTGGAGTAGCAATACTTATAGCAGAAAGTTTACAAGGTACGTACAGGAAAGAAATAAGTAAACATCTAGAAGATCACTGTCTCCCAAGTTAGGGCAGGGGACAAGATTAGGAGGCATGTGACTTCCCTTGTGGTCCAGTGGTTAAGACTTTGTCTTCCAATGCAGGGGATGCAGGTTCAATCCCTGGAGGGGAGCTGAAATCCCACATGCCTCAGGGCTAAAAAAACAAAGCATAGAACAGAAGCAATATTGTAACAAATTCAAAGAAGCCTTAAAAAATTTTTTTTAATCTTAAAAAAAAAAGACTAGGAGGCAGAGCTAGGCAGGGGCTGTGTGAGAGGCAAGCTGGACCAGGGTGGTGCCGTGGCGATGGGCAGAAATGGATGGACAGGAGGTGCCTTTGGGATTTGCAGCTTCAGGACCAGCTGATGAGTTGGAGGTGGCAGAGGATGACTGACAGCTGCCAGGGCTAGGAGGGCAAACCAATCAGCCGTGATACGCGATAGAAGAAATGTGGCACCTGTGGGCTCCGTTGTGGGCGCTCTGTGGGCCAGGGGCCCAGAGCCATTACTTGCGTGTCTTTGCTCTTTCCTTCTGCTTGGCCTGGGTGATTATACCTGACAGGTCTCAGGGAGGCAGCCCTCATAAAAATGGCTGTAAAGCCTTTTGCTAATACGCCGCCTCCCATAAATGTCAGGTGATGAGAATTACAGCCCCGCAGGCTCATCAAAGAGCAGGCCGTGGCTTGAGGAAGCCACAGCGACTGTGAGGGCACCGAGCTGTCTTTCCCAGCTGTATTTTAGTGTCGGGGAAAATGGGACCGGAGGAAGTGGAGTGCGAGCTGAAGGCAAAGTGGCTCAGAGCCTTTCTTGGAAGTTGTAATTATCTAATCTGTTCTGCAAAGCTCCTCTTCCCTTGGCCCAGGGCTTCTGCAAGGTGAAGGGGAGCACCATCTTCACTTGTACTAACTCAGCCAGGAGGAGTGGGAGTGTTAGGGAACCTGGCCTGGGGCAGCCTCTCATTCTGGCGGTAAACAACATACTGTTTCCCACCTCTTCCAAGCCTTGACCCACCTGTCAGCTAATTAAGACCCAGAACCCAGGAGTGTTTCCCTGCTCACCAGCTGTCTGGCGGCCCTTTGATGCACCCCATATGTCTCAGCCCCAACCCCCAACCCCCTTTCTTTCTCCCCTTTTGTGTCTCTTTCTGTAATAGGCACTCAACATACAGCTAAAAATCACTGGGATAATATGATAAAATATGGCATTATGCTGGGGTCCTGGAAACTGGGCTGGGGGTGGCAGGGAGTGAAGAAATATATGAAAAAGTCCCGGTTCAGAAGTTACTCATCTCACTGACTGCCAGCTGGATGAGTAACTTCAAGAGCAAAAGTAGAACACTCACAAATAATGGTGGCTAGCATCCATTCTGAGAGCAAGACTGCAAGTCAGGTACCTGCCAGGGGCATTGTCTCAGGGGGTCCTCCTGATAACACTCACGAGGTTAGTCCTGTTGACATTCTTGCTTTCAGAGGAGGACGCTGAAGCTTGGGAGGTGGTGACTTTTGCAGGGTGAGAGCTTGTGAGTGCTGGAACCCTCTTTCAACCCAAGTCTACCTGACCCCGATGCCTGTGCACCACTCTATCTGTGGCCCATCAGCTAGGTTAACAGATTACTCATAGCATGGGGGATATTCGACATGCGCTCTCATTAGGAGGCCACACTACCTTTTGCTTTTCCCAAACTTCTCTTGTACACATGTGTGCACTGAATACACACACACATGCACCTTGATCCATACCCTCATCCTGACCCTAATTCTTTGGATGCCAGTGGCATTTTATTTATTTACTTAGCGGTGCCGTTCATAGCTGCAGCATGCCAGATCGTCAATCTTTAGTTGGGGCATGTGGAATCCTTAGTTGGGGCATTCGGGATCTTTTCATTTCAGCACTCGGGCTCTAGTTCTCTGATCAGGGATGGAACCCAATCCCCTGCATTGGGAGCATGGAGTCTTAGCTATGGGCCACCAGGGAAGTTCTCCTAATGGCATTTTGACATTGAATCAAAATTATACCAACACTGTTATATGTTCATTGAGAAAGCATTTACAGGAAGAAAAATCCAGTGTATAATAAACTCCAATAAATAATCACCCCCAAACACCAATAAATTTCTGGAATAGTTTTCTATATTAGATAAGATTTTTCCATTTGCTTCACTATTAGTTTTTTTTTTTTAATTTACTGAAGTTATTTCTGACAGAATTAATTCTCTATTTAAATTTCAAAGTGAAATTAAAAAATAAATTTACAAAATTTTTCAAAGTGAAGAATTGAGTCATCCAGCAGTTCTGTCTGTATCAGATTTTACCACTTATATTGTTTGTGTGAGGTTTCTTCAATGACTGTTATTTCTACCACGTCTAAGATTCCTTGGTCAAATTTTACAGATTTGCACTTTAAGATTTGATCTTAAAATTTTATCTCAGTAAAGTTTTGGTCAATACCACCTTTTACCACATGCAATGGTAGGGATTTTCAGTTCCAATTTATATTGGTTATTTTTACCAGACATGTGCATTATGAATTGGACATCAGACTAATAGTTTGTATTTATTACTTTGTTGCTGTTGTTTAGTCGCTTAGTCTTTGTGACTCTATGGCTTATAGCCCACCAGGCTCCTCTGTCCAGGGACTTCCCATGAAACAAGACTGGTGTGGTTTGCCATTTCCTTCTTCAGGGGATCTTCCTGACCCAGGGATCAAACTCGAGTCTCCTGCTTTGCAGGTGGATTCTTTACCACGGAGTCACCTGGGAAGGCCCTGTTTATTACTTAGCTAAGTGATATTTAGATAACCAATGAGAAAATTGGAGCAGTTTATGCGACAGAGAGAACAGGTAAAACAGAGACAAAGATTCAGACACAGAGACCTAAGAAAGACAGTAAGAAGAGATAAAATAATAAGAATAAAAAGTATATTTATAAAAATGGTAATGGCTAATGTTTATTGAGCACTTACTCTAAGCCCTGTTCTAAACATTTTAAATGGGCTTACATTCATCTAACCCTCACATAAACTCTTTGTGGAGATATAATTATTATTTCTATTTTAAGAAAGAGGAAACATGGGCACAAAGGCTGGAAATAAATTGTCCCAAATTACACAGCTGGTAAAAGGTGGACCCAGGATTCAAACCTAGACAGCTTATGACAGAGAAGTTGCAGTGGTCCTTGTCCACGGAATTCTGCAGGCAAGAATACTGGAGTGGGTTGCCATTTCCTCCTCCAGGGGATCTTGCCAACCCAGGGGTTGAACTTGAATCTCCTGAATTGCAAGTAGATTTTTTTTTTTTTTTTTTTTACCATCTGAGATACCAGGAACAGTGGATTTCAAGCAAGGGTTACTCACAAAAAAGTTTGCAGAAAAGTGAACAAATAGTTAAAAGTTTCTAAAGTCTTTTTTTGGCTATCATATCTGTGGCCTCCTTGTGGTGATTCCATTCTGTTTAAAAAATATTTTTCTGAAAAGTTCTATATATTTTTAGACCTACGTGTAATAAGGATGAATCTATAGAAGATTTGGGAAAGGCAATGGCACCCCACTCCAGTACTCTTGCCTGGAAAATCCCATGGATGGAGGAGCCTGGCAGGATACAGTCCATGGGGTCGCTGAGGGTCAGACACGACTGAGCGACTTCACTTTCACTTTTCACTTTTCACTTCCATGCATTGGAGAAGGAAATGGCAACCCACTCCAGTGTTCTTGCCTGGAGAATCCCAGGGACAGGGGAGCCTGGTGGGCTGCCGTCTATGGGGTTGCACAGAGTCGGACACGACTGAAGTGACTGAAGTGATTCCATTCTGTTTAAAAAATATTTTTCTGAAAAGTTCTATATATTTTTAGACCTACGTGTAATAAGGATGAATCTATAGAAGATTTGGGAAAGGCAATGGCACCCCACTCCAGTACTCTTGCCTGGAAAATCCCATGGATGGAGGAGCCTGGCAGGATACAGTCCATGGGGTCGCTGAGGGTCAGACACGACTGAGCGACTTCACTTTCACTTTTCACTTTTCACTTCCATGCATTGGAGAAGGAAATGGCAACCCACTCCAGTGTTCTTGCCTGGAGAATCCCAGGGACAGGGGAGCCTGGTGGGCTGCCGTCTATGGGGTTGCACAGAGTCGGACACGACTGAAGCGACTTCACTTTCACTTTTCACTTTTCACTTCCATGCATTGGAGAAGGAAATGGCAACCCACTCCAGTGTTCTTGCCTGGAGAATCCCAGGGACAGGGGAGCCTGGTGGGCTGCCGTCTATGGGGTTGCACAGAGTCGGACACGACTGAAGTGAAGTAGTATTTGTTTAGAGCTTATCTTTGATGATATATTTGCAACATTTCATATTTCTGATCTTTGACCAACTTGAATTAAATAAACTTCTAATTGGAAAAAAAAAATAGCTCCTGAACCTGTCCCCTCTTCTCCAGTCTTGCTGTCATTGTCTTAGCTAAAAGTCTCATCATGGTCAGTCACAACAATTTTTACTGTCTTAGATTTGGTTTATCTGCTTTCCCTTCTAGACTATGTACTCCACGGACAGTGTCTTTAGCAACTATGATAATCCCTGGCACACATAAGTGTTCATTAAATGTTTGTCAGATGGGCAAATGAATGGGTTTGCCAAATGGACAAATGAATTATCTTCTGAATTCAAAATCAGAACACTTGGTCTGATACATTTGTGTAATGGAGAGTTCAGGTAACTTCTAAGATGGTGAGTTGTTGCAACAGCAATAGTACACTATTATTTTAGTTATCAGTTTAAATACTTTTAGAAAGTTTCTTAGGTTTTAATATTTCAAGGGCTTAGAATATTTTCTCTGTTAATGGCCAACTTCAATGTTAAAAAGCAGAGAAGATAGTATCACAAACCTTCATCTCCCCATTGCCTAGCTTCAACAGTTATCAAGATACAGTCAACCTTGTTTCATCTGTAATCTGCTCCCCTCCCCTCACATTCTCTCCCTGACTTTGGTGCTCCCCATCTTTGTTTATTTTGAAGTTAATCCCAAATATTACTTTATCCAGAAGTCTTCAGTAGGTATTAGAATGTTTTTAGGTGTCAATTAGAAATGATAATCATTAACTAATTTGCATATTGACATTTATTGACTGGTACTGAGCTACACATCTCACACGCTAGTAAAGTAATGCTCAAAATTCTCCAAGCCAGGCTTCAGCAATACGTGAACTGTGAACTTCCAGATGTTCAAGCTGGTTTTAGAAAAGGCAGAGGAACCAGAGATCAAATCGCCAACATCCGCTGGATCATGGAAAAAGCAAGAGAGTTCCAGAAAAACATCTATTTCTGCTTTATTGACTATGCCAAAGCCTTTGACTGTGTGGATCACAATAAACTGTGGAAAATTCTGAAAGAGATGGGAATACCAGACCACCTGACCTGCCTCTTGAGAAACCTGTATGCAGGTCAGGAAGCAACAGTTAGAACTGGACATGGAACAACAGACTGGTTCCAAATAGGGAAAGGAGTATGTCAAGGCTGTATATTGTCACCCTGCTTATTTAACTCACATGCAGAGTACATCATGAGAAACACAAGGCTGGAAGAAGTACAAGCTGGACTCAAGATTGCCAGGAGAAATATCAATCACCTCAGATATGCAGATGACATCACCCTTATGGCAGAAAGTGAAGAGGAACTAAAAAGACTCTTGATGAAAGTGAAAGTGGAGAGTGAAAAAGTTGGCTTAAAGTTCAACATTCAGAAGACGAAGATCATGGCATCTGGTCCCATCACTTCATGGGAAATAGATGGGGAAACAGTGGAAACAGTGTCAGCCTTTATTTTTTGGGGCTCCAAAATCACTGCAGATGGTGACTGCAGCCATGAAATTAAAAGATGCTTACTCCTTGGAAGGAAAGTTATGACCAACCCAGATAGCATATTCAAAAGCAGAGACATTACTTTGCCAACCAAGGTCAGTGTAGTCAAGGCTATGGTTTTTCCAGTGGTCATGTATGGATGTGAGAGTTGGGCTGTCAAGAAAGCTGAGTGCCAAAAAATTGATGATTTTGAACTGTGGTGTTGGAGAAGACTCTTGAGAGTCCCTTGGACTGCAAGGAGATCCAACCAGTTCATCCTAAAGGAGTTCAGTCCTGGGTGTTCATTGGAAGGACTGAGGCTAAAGCTGAAACTCCAATACTTTGGCCAGCTCATGAAAAGAGTTGACTCATTGGAAAAGACTCTGATGCTGGGAGGGATTAGGGGCAGGAGGAGAAGGGGACGACAGAGGATGAGATGGCTGGATGGCATCACTGACTCGATGGACATGAGTTTGAGCGAACTCCGGGAGTTGGTGATGGACAGGGAGGCCTGGCGTGCTGCAATTCATGGAGTCACAAAGAATCAGACACGACTGAGCGACTGAACTGAACTGAGCTACATTCAGGAGAAACTGATTAAAAAACATGAATGCATTCCTGCATTCCTATTCTATTGGATTCTGTATCCAACTGGACATTGAGGTTACTATATTAGTTATTTCTTTGTCCTAGTTTCTTGATATGTGAAAGAGATAGTGATGTTACCTTACTTAGATGATTGTTGTGAAAAGAAAATGGATAACGTATGAAAATTCTAGCCTCAAAAATTATTCATTGTAGTTATTTGAAATGGACTGAATAATTAAAAACCCATGAGTCCATAGTAATACTTAAAGATGTCAGAAAAACCAATTTGTCCTCAGTTGAGATGGCTATCAAACCATCATTTTATTTTGAAAGTTGATAAGTAAAGGGAAAGAACTAAGTGTTTATCCACTTTTAGCATAGAAATGGAGAAGGCAATCGCAATCCACTCCAGTACTCTTGCCTGGAAAATCCCATGGACGGAGGAGCCTGGTAGGCTGCAGTCCATGGGGTCACTAAGAGTTGGACACGACTGAACGACTTCACTTTCACTTTTCACTTTCATGAATTGGAGAAGGAAATGGCAACCCACTCCAGTGTTCTTGCCTGGAGAATCCCAGGGTCGGTGGAGCCTGGTGGGCTGCCGTCTATGGGGTCGCACAGAGTCGGACACGACTGAAGCGACTTAGCAGCAGCAGCAGCGGCAGAAGCATAGAAACTGTAATTTGGGGCAATAGCCCCGTTGTTGAAAGAAATCTTTAACTTTCAGAATAATTTTTAGTTAGTAAATGTAGAAGATAACATATAGTTAGAAAATCACTGTTTTTCTACCCCAAAGGAAAGTACTGATTCAGAAAAAGATACAATCATTAAACCATTAGGTTAATGGTTATTAGGTAGGGTGATATTTGTTCAATTTTGTTGGAGATGGGCCTGGTTTATGACTGTTGCCCAAAAATAATTATTAATAGTGCAGATAACATTACAATGTAAGGATTGAGCCGTCATCCCCTTTAGCCCAATGTCAGTCATTAAGGGTAGGAAATTCAGGTATGTGTCTCTGAGTGTGAGATACACACTACTATTTAGAAAGAGTTCTTGATAAAAATGTTCAGTTTATACTTGATCCAGTCTTCAGATCTAACTTCCAGCTTATAAAAATTACAGTGTTAGAGGAAGCAATCAGATTCAAAAGGTGAAACTGGCCAGGGGTCTTCAGCAAGTCAGTGTCATGAGAAAGAGGGACTGTTCTAGGCTAACAGTCTTAAGTGACATAGCAATGAGACACATCACATGATTCTGAAATGGATCTGGATTTGACCAAACCAGTTCAAAAGGACATCTTAGGGACCGTTGGGGAAACTTGAATATGGATTTGATATTACTATGACTTTGGTAGATGTGAAAATGTTATTTTTGATATGTGGGATTTTTGTTTAAGAGATATATAAATACTGATTTAATATTTTTTAGGGATGGAATATTATGATGTTTATAGTTTAAAGTACTTCAGAATGAACAACAATAAAGTGAGTTGATAGGAAAAGAAATAAGATAAAATATGTAAGACATATTATATCTATAATGCTAAATGTTATCAGTTCAGTTCAGTTCAGTCGCTCAGTTGTGTCCGACTCTTTGCGACCCCATGAATCGCAGCACGTCAGGCCTCCCTGTCCATCACCAACTCCCGGAGTTCACTCAGACTCATGTCCATTGAGTCAGTGATGCCATCCAGCCATCTCATCCTCTGTCGTCCCCTTCTCCTCCTGCCCCCAATCCCTCCCAGCATCAGAGTCTTTTCCAATGAGTCAACTCTTTGCATGAGGTGGCCAAAGCACTGGAGTTTCAGCTTTAGCATCATTCCTTCCAAACAAATCCCAGGGCTGATCTCCTTCAGAATGGACTGGTTGGATCTCCTTGCAGTCCAAGGGACTCTCAAGAGTGTTCTCCAACACCACAGTTCAAAATCATCAATTTTTCGGCACTCAGCTTTCTTGACAGCCCAACTCTCACATCCATACATGACCACTGGAAAAACCATAGCCTTGACTACACTGACCTTGGTTAGCAAAAGTAATGTCTCTGCTTTTGAATATGCTATCTAGGTTGGTCATAACTTTCCTTCCAAGGAGTAAGCATCTTTTAATTTCATGGCTGCAGTCACCATCTGCAGTGATTTTGGAGCCCCAAAAAATAAAGGCTGACACTGTTTCCACTGTTTCCCCATCTATTTCCCATGAAGTGATGGGACCAGATGCCATGATCTTCGTCTTCTGAATGTTGAACTTTAAGCCAACTTTTTCACTCTCCACTTTCACTTTCATCAAGAGTCTTTTTAGTTCCTCTTCACTTTCTGCCATAAGGGTGATGTCATCTGCATATCTGAGGTGATTGATATTTCTCCTGGCAATCTTGAGTCCAGCTTGTACTTCTTCCAGCCTTGTGTTTCTCATGATGTACTCTGCATGTGAGTTAAATAAGCAGGGTGACAATATACAGCCTTGACATACTCCTTTCCCTATTTGGAACCAGTCTGTTGTTCCATGTCCACTTCTGACTGTTGCTTCCTGACCTGCATACAGGTTTCTCAAGAGGCAGGTCAGGTGGTCTGGTATTCCCATCTCTTTCAGAATTTTCCACAGTTTATTGTGATCCACACAGTCAAAGGCTTTGGCATAGTCAATAAAGCAGAAATAGATGTTTTTCTGGAACTCTCTTGCTTTTTCCATGATCCAGCGGATGTTGGCGATTTGATCTCTGGTTCCTCTGCCTTTTCTAAAACCAGCTTGAACATCAGGAAGTTCACAGTTCACATATTGCTGAAGTCTGGCTTGGAGAATTTTGAGCATTACTTTACTAGTGTGTGAGATGAGTGCAATTGTGCAGTAGTTTGAGCATTCTTTGGCATTGCCTTTCTTTGGGATTGGAATGAAAACTGACCTTCTCCAGTCCTGTGGCCACTGCTGAGTTTTCCAAATTTGCTGGCATATTGAGTGCAGCACTTTCACAGCATCGTCTTTCAGGATTTGGAATAGCTCAACTGGAATTCCATCACTTCCACTAGCTTTGTTCGTAGTGATGCTTTCTAAGGCCCACTTGACTTCACATTCCAGGATGTCTGGCTCTAGGTGAGTGATCACACTATCGTGATTATCTTGGTTGTGAAGATCTTTTTTGTACAGTTCTTCTGTGTATTCTTGCCACCTCTTCTTAATATCTTCTGCTTCTGTTAGGTCCATACCATTTCTGTCTTTTATCGAGCCCATCTTTGCATGAAATGTTCCCTTGGTATCTCTGATTTTCTTGAAGAGATCTCTAGTCTTTCCCATTCTGTTGTTTTCCTCTATTTCTTTGCATTGATCGCTGAGGAAGGCTTTCTTATCTCTTCTTGCTATTCTTTGGAACTCTGCATTCAGATGTTTATATCTTTCCTTTTCTCCTTTGCTTTTCGCTTCTCTTCTTTTCACAGCTATTTGTAAGGCCTCCTCAGACAGCTGTTTTGCTTTTTTGCATTTCTTTTCCATGGGGATGGTCTTGATCCCTGTCTCCTGTACAATGTCATGAACCTCCATCCATAGTTCATCAGGAACTCTATCTATCAGATCTAGGCCCTTAAATCTATTTCTCACTTACACTGTGTTTAATCAAATAAGGGATTTGATTTAGGTCATACCTAAATGGTCTAGTGGTTTTCCTTACTTTCTTCAATTTAAGTCTGAATTTGGCAATAAGGAGTTCATGGTCTGAGCCACAGTCAGCTCCTGGTCTTGTTTTTGTTGACTGTATAGAGCTTCTCCATCTTTGGCTGCAAAGAATATAATCAGTCTGATTTCGGTGTTGACCATCTGGTGATGTCCATGTGTAGAGTCTTCTCTTGTGTTGTTGGAAGAGGGTGTTTGTTATGACCAGTGCATTTTCTTGGCAAAACTCTATTAGTCTTTGCCCTGCTTCATTCCGTATTCCAAGGCCAAATTTGCCTGTTACTCCAGGTGTTTCTTGACTTCCTACTTTTGCATTCCAGTCCCCTATAATGAAAAGGACATCTTTTTTGGGT
Organism: Bubalus kerabau; assembly: GCF_029407905.1. NCBI lineage: Eukaryota > Metazoa > Chordata > Mammalia > Artiodactyla > Bovidae > Bubalus > Bubalus kerabau. The sequence goes on from NC_073624.1 coordinate 226,499,416, forward strand.
GTTAGTTCTAAAAGGTCTTGTAGGTCTTCATAGAACTGTTCAACTTCAGCTTCTTCATGTTACTGGTTGGGGCATAGACTTGGATTACTGTGATATTGAATGGTTTGCCTTGGAAATGAACAGAGATCATTCTGTTGTTTTTGAGATTGCATCCAAGTACTGCATTTCAGACTCTTTTGTTGACCATGATGGCTACTCCATTTCTTCTGAGGGATTCCTGCTCACAGTAGTAGATATAATGGTCATCGGAGTTAAATTCACCCATTCCAGTTCATTTTAGTTCGCTGATTCCTAGAATGTCGATGTTCACTCTTGCCATCTCCTGTTTGACCACTTCCAATTTGCTTTGATTCATGGACCTGACATTCCAGGTTCCTATGCAATATTGCTCTTTACATCATTGGACCTTGCTTCTGTCACCAGTCACATCCACAACTGGGTATTGTTTTTGCTTTGGCTCCATCCCTTCATTCTTTCTGGAGTTATTTCTCCACTGATCTCCAGTAGCATATTGGGCACCTACTGACCTGGGGAGTTCCTCTTTCAGTATCCTATCATTTTGCCTTTTCATACTGTTCATGGGGTTCTCAAGGCAAGAATACTGAAGTGGTTTGCCATTCCCTTCTCCAGTGGACCACATTCTGTCACATAACATTATGCTAAATGTTATAGTAGGTAGTAAAAAGTGATTGGGATGTTACAAAGATACCTTGGGTGCTATAGGAGAATTATGATGGAGGAAATTACCTAGATGAGGGTGGTTAGCAGTCAGATTTTCTATTTGAAGAATGCTTCCTGGAGGAAGTAATTGTGTAAGTTGAGACCTAAAAGAAAGTGTGGTAGGTAAGATGGTCCCCAGTGTACCACCTCTGGTATTTAGCTCTTGTGCAAGCTACTCCTCTTGAGTGTAGACTGGACTTATTGGCTTGCTTCTAATGAACAGAATATAGGCAGAAGTGATGGAATTTTACTGCCAATACTAGGTTACAGAAAGTCTGTGGCTTCCATCTTGGGCATTCTATCTCTGTCTCTGTTTCCCTTTCTCTCTCTCTCTTTATTGAATTGGTCATGCTAGGAGAAGCAAACTGCCATGTTGTCATCAGCCCCATGAAGAGACTCATGTTGTATGTCCTCAGTTGAACAACCCATGAGAAAGTGACACGTGCCAGCATCCAGATGAGAGAAGTAGGAAACAGATTCTACAATCTTGGGTGAGTCTTCACTCCTGAGCCTCAGGGCCCCCTATGTAAAATGGGACAATACATTTGCCTTAAAGTGTTGTTGAAGAGATTAAAAACAGTTTAAGAAAAGTATATATCTACCATGGGTATAAAATAGGCATTCACAATGGTGATTATTAAAAAGAAAAACCTGATTTAGCATTGGAACCACTTCTCAAGAGTCAATTCTGAAGAGTGATGTCATAGCCAGGACTTAGAGCCCTGATGATATTAATTAGTGTTAAGCCAACACTCTCTTACTTCACTTTGATATACTAAGTTTTAGGATCTATAATTCAATTGCTGTCAATCTGCTCCCTCCCCAAGGAGTTTCTTCCATTCATTCAAATTAACAGTTTGTTTTCATCTTTTATTAATGCCAGTGACTATCTTTCTATGAGGTATCTATTTTGAGGATTGTCCCTCTGCCCCTCCCCACCAGTGGGGATTAGTCTGTCATGGGTCATCTGTACAAGTATTATTTTCAGAATAGTTTGCCAGGATTTGGAGTTTGCTGATCTTGAAAAGGGGGATCTAACCATTCACTCTCATTCAAGCTCCATTTTGTTTAAATGTTACATATTTAGTGAAACTTTAACCATACTTTCCTTCTCCAAATTTTATGATCAGAATTGTGTTTGGGTATTATCACATTTTATCATACTTAGTTAATTTTGAATATTTAACTGAGATTCAGTATAGCATGGTATTTATTGAAATACTATAATTCACATACAATAAAATTCATCCTTTTAAGTACACAATTCAATAGGTTTTAGTATGTTCACCAAATTGTACAATTATCACCACTATGTAATTTCAGAACATTTTCATCATCCAAAAAGAAATCCTGTACCCATTAGCAGTCACTCCTGCCTCCTGAAAACCTACTTTCTGTCTCTATGGATTTGCCTATTCTGGATATTTCATCAAATGGAATCATATACCATGTCTTTGGCGTCTGGCTTCTTTCACCTAGCATAATGTTTTCAGGGTTCATCCATGTTGTAGCATGTTTTGGTACTTAATTCTTTTCATGACTTAATAATATTCCTTTGTATAGATATGAAAGAAAGTGAAGTCACTCAGTCGTGTCCAACTCTTTGCAACCCCATGGACTGTAGCCTACCAGGCTCCTCAGTCCATGGAATTTTCCAGGGAAGAGTACTGGAGTGGGTTACCATTTCCTTCTCCAAGTATAGATATACCATGTCTGTCTATTGTATAGATATACCATGTCTTTAAATCAATTCATAAGTTGTTCAGACATATTGGCTATTATGAATTATGCTGCTATGAATATTTGTGTACAGGTTTTTGTGTACATATATGTTTTCAGTTTTTCTTGGATCACGGTGTTTAGCAGTGAGGCTTTGCTGCCGTACTATCTCAGGTTTACGGCCAGGTTCTGCCATTTATTAGCTGTGTAAACTCTGACAAGTTACTTAACTTCTCTGTGTCTCAGTCTCATCTGTAAACTGTGGTTGTTCATAGTAGTCAAATCCTAAAGGCCTTTTTAGGAGGCCTAAAACAGATAGTACCTGGAAAGTAATTAGGACAGTGATTGGTATAGGTGGTTTGTTGTTTAGTCGCTAAGTCCTGTCTCACTCTTTTGCCACCCCATGGACTGTAGCCCTCGAGGCTCCTCTGTCCATGGAACTTTCCAGGCAAGAATACTGGAGTGGGTTCCATTTCGTACTCCAGGGTATCTTCCTGACTCAGGGATTGAACCCATGTCTCTTGATCTCCTGCATTGGCAGGAAGATTCTTTACCACTGTGCCACCTGGAAAGCCCCTGCTGCTGCTGCTGCTAAGTCGCTGCAGTCCTGTTCGACTCTGTGTGACCCCATAGACGGCAGTCCACCAGGCTCCCCCATCCCTGGGATTCTCCAGGCAAGAACACTGGAGTGGGTTGCCATTTCCTTCTCCAATGCATGAAAGTGAAAAGTGAAAGTGAAGTCGCTCAGTTGTGTCCAACTCCTTGCTACCCCATGAATTGCAGCACGCCAGGCCTCCCTGTCCATCACCAATCCCGGAGTTCACCCAGACTCACGTCCATTGAGTCAGTGATGCCATCCAGCCATCTCATCCTCTGTCGTCCCCTTCTCCTTCTGCCCCCAATCCCTCCCAGCATCAGAGTCTTTTCCAATGAGTCAACCCTTGCATGAGGTGGCCAAAGCACTGGAGTTTCAGCTTTAGCATCATTCCTTCCAAACAAATCCCAGGGCTGATCTCCTTCAGAATGGACTGGTTGGATCTCCTTGCAGTCCAAGGGACTCTCAAGAGTCTTCTCCAACACCACAGTTCAAAACCATCAATTCTTCGGCGCTCAGCTTTCTTCACAATCCAACTCTCACATCCATACATGACAACAGGAAAAGCCATAGCCTTGACTAGATGGACCTTTGTTAGCAAAGTAATGTCTCTGCTTTTCAATATGCTATCTGGGTTGGTCATAACTTTCCTTCCAAGGAGTAAGCGTCTTTTGATTTTATGGCTGCAGTCACCATCTGCAGTGATTTTGGAGCCCCAAAAAATAAAGGCTGACACTGTTTCCACTGTTTCCCCATCTATTTCCCATGAAGTGATGGGACCAGATGCCATGATCTTCGTTTTCTGAATGTTGAGTTTTAAGCCAACTTTTTCACTCTCCACTTTCACCTTCATCAAGAGTCTTTTTAGTTCCTCTTCACTTTCTGCCATAAGGGTGGTGTCATCTGCATATCTGAGGTGATTGATATTTCTCCCGGCAATCTTGATTCCAGCTTGTGCTTCTTCCAGTCCAGCGTTTCTCATGATGTACTTTGCATATAAGTTAAATAAGCAGGGTGACAATATACAGCCTTGATGTACTCCTTTTCCTATTTGGAACCAGTCCCTAAGTCTGAGTAAAAAAAATCTCTATCATTAGCTTAATATTTTGAGGTCCTTAATGGAATTTGGAACCAGTCTGTTGTTCCATGTCCAGTTCTAACTGTTGCTTCCTGATCTGCATACAGATTTCTCAAGAGGCAGGTCAGGTGGTCTGGTATTCCCATCTCTTTCAGAATTTTCCACAGTTTATTGTGATCTACACAGTCAAAGGCTTTGGCATAGTCAATAAAGCAGAAATAGATGTTTTTCTGGAACTCTCTTGCTTTTTCCATGATCCAGCGGATGTTGGCGATTTGATCTCTGGTTCCTCTGCCTTTTCTAAAACCAGCTTGAACATCAGGAAGTTCACAGTTCACATATTGCTGAAGTCTGGCTTGGAGAATTTTGAGCATTACTTTACTAGCGTGTGAGATGAGTGCAATTGTGCAGTAGTTTGAGCATTCTTTGGCATTGCCTTTCTTTGGGATTGGAATGAAAACTGACCTTCTCCAGTCCTGTGGCCACTGCTGAGTTTTCCAAATTTGCTGGCATATTGAGTGCAGCACTTTCACAGCATCGTCTTTCAGGATTTGGAATAGCTCAACTGGAATTCCATCACTTCCACTAGCTTTGTTCATAGTGATGCTTTCTAAGGCCCACTTGACTTCACATTCCAGGATGTCTGGCTCTAGGTGAGTGATCACACTATCGTGATTATCTTGGTTGTGAAGATCTTTTTTGTACAGTTCTTCTGTGTATTCTTGCCATCTCTTCTTAATATCTTCTGCTTCTGTTAGGTCCATACCATTTCTGTCTTTTATCGAGCTCATCTTTGCATGAAATGTTCCTTTGGCAGCTCTGATTTTCTTGAAGAGATCTCTAGTCTTTCCCATTCTGTTGTTTTCTTCTATTTCTTTGCATTGATCGCTGAAGAAGGCTTTCTTATCTCTTCTTGCTATTCTTTGGAACTCTGCATTCAGATGTTTATATCTTTCCTTTTCTCCTTTGCTTTTCGCTTCGCTTCTTTTCACAGCTATTTGTAAGGCCTCCCCAGACAGCCATTTTGCTTTTTTGCATTTCTTTTCCATGGGGATGGTCTTGATCCCTGTCTCCTGTACAATGTCACGAACCTCATTCCATAGTTCATCAGGTACTCTATCTATCAGATCTAGGCCCTTAAATCTATTTCTCACTTCCACTGTATAATCATAAGGGATTTGATTTAGGTCATACCTGAATGGTCTAGTGGTTTTCCCTACTTTCTTCAATTTAAGTCTGAATTTGGCAATAAGGAGTTCATGGTCTGAGCCACAGTCAGCTCCCGGTCTTGTTTTTGCTGACTGTATAGAGCTTCTCCATCTTTGGCTGCAAAGAATATAATCAGTCTGATTTTGGTGTTGACCATCTGGTGATGTCCATGTGTAGAGTCTTCTCTTGTGTTGTTGGAAGAGGGTGTTTGTTATGACCAGTACACTTTCTTGGCAAAACTCTATTTGTCTTTGCCCTGCTTCATTCCATATTCCAAGGCCAAATTTGCCTGTTACTTCAGGTGTTTCTTGACTTCCATGGAACAACAGAGTGTTCCAAACAGGAAAAGGAGTACGTCAAGGCTGTATATTGTCACCCTGTTTATTTAACTTATATGCAGAGTACATCATGAGAAATGCTGGACTGGAAGAAACACAAGCTGGAATCAAGATTGCCGGGAGAAATATCAATCACCTCAGATATGCAGATGACACCACCCTTATGGCAGAAAGTGAAGAGGAACTCAAAAGCCTCTTGATGAAAGTGAAAGTGGAGAGTGAAAAAGTTGGCTTAAAGCTCAACATTCAGAAAACAAAGATCATAGCATCCGGTCCCATCACTTCATGGGAAATAGATGGGGAAACAGTGGAAACAGTGTCAGACTTTATTTTTCTGGGCTCCAAAATCACTGCAGATGGTGACTGCAGCCATGAAATTAAAAGATGCTTACTCCTTGGAAGGAAAGTTATGACCAACCCAGATAGCATATTCAAAAGCAGAGACATTACTTTGCCAACAAAGGTTCGTCTAGTCAAGGCTATGGTTTTTCCTGTGGTCATGTATGGATGTGAGAGTTGGGCTGTCAAGAAAGCTGAGCCCCGAAGAATTGATGGTTTTGAACTGTGGTGTTGGAGAAGACTCTTGAGAGTCCCTTGGACTGCAAGGAGATCCAACCAGTCCATTCTGAAGGAGATCAGCCCTGGGATTTGTTTGGAAGGAATGATGCTAAAGCTGAAACTCCAGTACTTTGGCCACCTCATGCTAAGAGTTGACTCATTGGAAAAGACTCTGATGCTGGGAGGGATTGGGGGCAGAAGGAGAAGGGGACGACAGAGGATGAGATGTCTGGATGTCATCACTGACTCGATGGACATGAGTCTGAGTTAATTCCGGGAGTTGGTGATGGACAGGGAGGCCTGGTGAGCTGCGATTCATGGGGTCGCAAAGAGTTGGACACGAGTGAGCGACTGATCTGATCTGATTTTATCTGAATGGTGGAATTCCTCTGCATCGTGCCTTTGAAAACCCAGTATCCGAAGGTTTTTGTTTTTAAGAAAAAGTTTAATAAATATTCAGAATTCCTCGGGTATTGAAAGTGAAAGTGAAGTCGCTCAGTTGTGTCCGACTCTTGAGACCCCATGGACAGTAGCCTACCAGGCTCTGCCGTCCATGGGATTTTCTAGTCAAGAATACTGGAGTGGGCTGCCATTTCCTTTTCCAGGGGATCTTTCCAACCCAGGGATCGAACCTGGGTCTCCTGCATTGCAGACAGACGCTTTACCTTCTGAGCCACCAGGGAAGTATTAGGGTATGCTAATTTTACACAAGTATACTTTAAAATTGAAGGACGTATGGTTTAAATTATAAATTGCCAAGACGTTTCCTTCCCCCAACTTAATAGAGCAATTTGTAACACTCATCAGCCTGCAACTAATTATTGAATACAATTTAACAGGTATTCTTGTGGTTAGTAATGTATCATTTAATAACACGGGTATAAACTGGTGGCCCCTTAGGACTCTAGATTCTAAAAATCTGGGAAACAGCTCGTTTCTACAACATCTCTGTGATTGGTTTACCGGCGACCCAGGTCGATTTTTGATTGGCTCACTCAATAGAAATGGTCAAGGCCCGAGCCAATATGACCGGTACAAGGACAATATGGCCCCACAATTGGCTTTCCTGGAAGCCGACAGACACGTGGCTACCGCAGGCCTAGCCGTACGTGGGAGGACCTAGTTTCGCTAACCTCGAGAGGGCGCCGGCGGCTCCTCGTTGCTAGTGTCTCGTTTTCCCATAAAGCCTCTGAGCGACCAATCAACTGACTGTCTCCATACCGCTTTTAAAGTCGGCGGGCCCTTTCACCAATAATAAGGCAGACACCACCCTCAGCTCGGCGATTGATGGAGACTTTGACTAATCACCTCACAAGTCTCCGCTATCTCCGCCTTTCTCTCACGGGATTGACGATCCACCCGACCAATAGGGGACGCCCAGTCGGCGGGTGGATGAAAGCGGCCCTCTGTAATGGCGGAGCGTGGTGGGGACGGGGGAGACGGTGAGCGATTCAACCCCGGGGAGCTCAGGTAAGGGCACTGCTCCGCCTTACATCTCGGCACTCCGACGTCCCAGAGGCTAAGCCTGCTGCGCGGAGAACCGAGGTGGAGGGTGGGCTGAGGAGGTGCGGCGGCCAAGAACCCAGACCGCATGGGGTTGGAGAAGGGGGAAGGGAAGGCGGCTTGAATGAGACCGGGCCGGGTCTCGGCCGCGGCCTCCTGTGGGTTCTCGGGCCGCTCATTTCCGTTTTCGTGGGGCCCAGGCGCCGCTCGCAGCTTGCGTCCCACAGGCTGGGTCCGGGGTTCCCGCCTTGGGGCCCCGCCTCAGACGCAGTCCGCCTCCGCTTGGGCGGCCCTCAGCCTGACTCCCGGCTCGGCGCCGCCGCGGGCCCAGTTTTCCTCCCTGAAGCCCTCCATGCCGCGGGGCAACTCCTCGGCGCCCTGGCTCGGCCTTCTTCACGTCCTCCGCCGCCTTTTGGTGTCCCCGCGTCCGCCTGGTTCCTTTTTGCCCACGTCGCTTGCTTTCCTTTAACTTCAGGCGGCCTCCCTTTCTCATCGTTTGATCCCTTATCCCGAGTTTATGAGGAGTAACAATAGCGGCAGTCATTTGTTTCGTGCTTCCGAGAGCCAGAGAGCCTTTTCCTTAGTGTTTTCTCTTGTGATCCTCACACCCACCTTTTGGAGTAGTTGCTCTTCTGGTTTTGAAGGCCCTGGAGCAGGAGCCACCTTCAGTTAAGTGACTTGCCCATCCTTCAGGTGAGGAAACTGACGTAGAGCCAGGTGTCTTTGGTAGAATCTTGGCTTCAGGAAGTGGCTTGAACGCAGGCAGCCAGGCTTGGGAGCCTGCACTTTTCTATCCTCACTTCTAGTCGTCTGCCCACACTGTCTCCCTAAGGACGGCAGCAATGACCTTTCTCGCCCTGGTTTCTGGGCTGCCTCTGGAATTTTTAATTGTCTTGGAGAGAAAAGTCTTTAGTCAGTGGTTTTTAAGGAAAACGAGGTACAGAGCTTTACGTCTGTTTGATACTTCTCTTTTTCTTGGGTGGAAAAAAAATGGCATTTCAGATGTTTAGCCCCCATTCTGAATTGTGCCCGTTGTCATTCTTTGAGAATGAGGAAGAGTAGAATAAGTTATGATGACTCGAGCATTGTCTAGAGCTCCAGATAGAATTGTATAAGGAAACTGGGTATTGTTACTAAAGTTTTCAGGGGGGGAAAATCATGTCTTTGAGATGATGAGTTGTCAAAAAAATTTTTAGTTTGACAGGAATAAAGTCTTATTTCAGGGATGAATCTCAAATCTTTAAACCCCACGTGTATACTTCAATACTAAGTGATCAGAGTGCATTGCCAGGGTCGTTTAGTATTTAGTGATGAAAGGGTTATACCTGATTCTGATCTCAAGAGGTACTTAAGCTAGCCTTATGGATTGATTTGGAAACATTACTTTGCATTTAAGAGAGTATCTTTCTTCAGTTTTACAGTGAGTAGCCTTTTAGATTTTAATAATAGTAAGCGTAGACACTGCTGCAAAACTGATTTGAATAGTGCTTTAAATTAGGTGTTCTCTTGCAAATGTTTCATACCTTAACTTCTGGGGTTGGAAATTCCTTCCACAGCATGTGGTACAGACTTTTATTTTAGCATTTCTCAAGGTTTAAGAGAAATTAGTTTTTTGTGGCCTCTGATTACAGAAATTGGGGCTTAATTTTTTGTATTTGTATTCTGAATATACGTCATGATGTTGTCACCGTCATAGTGCCCCACGAATCAGGTTTTCAGGTATATATATCGTAAATAAATTGTTATAGGAGATTTAGAGATGGTCCATTTATTGGACTCACATTTATTGTGTGGTTTATAAGAGTCACTGACCTAAGTGCTGGCAGTAGTCTTGAACCAGACTAAAATCCTTTGTCCTCTGGGAGCTTCCATGCTAATTAAGATTGATCTAAATTTCAAACTAACCACATCAGATGAGGAAATCAGCCTACAAGTGTGAAGAGACTACACAAAGTCACTGGGTCCAGATTAAAACCTATGTCTCCTCACTTAGTCTGCTTTATAATTTGCCTCCCATATATCAGCATTTAAAAATTTTGCTCCGTTGTGCTAAAGTATTTGCAGTCCTTACCATTGGGAAGATTGCATATCTAGATATAGTACTTCTAGGGAAATAATTTGTTCTTGTAAAAATTTTTTTCTGCATTTCTGTTCATGCATGTACGCTTCTATTTTCGTAAAGATCCAAAGTGGTAGGAATGAGAATAATCCACAATAGGATTTATTTGGAGATCCAAATACCTTTCTATTCCTTTATGAGTAAGGATCATTAAGATAACTTTTAGAGTCATGTTGGTACAGATACTTTACCCAGGGCCTTTATTTACTTATTAATGATTTATGGCTTATGACAAGGTGCTTGTCTGAATTTCCTCAACTGTATACTGGGAATAAGAATACGCTGGTGTTACCACTAAATAACATGAAACAAGTTCTTTTTCTGTGCTATAGTTTCCTCTGTAAAACTGGTGCTAAACTTATCTCATTGAGTTTTTATGATGATTGAAAGACAGTACATATACTAAGTACATGGACTTAGTACTTAGTACATAATGTCCCTATAACTGCTTGGTATAGAAGAAATACCTAGGGTTCACTCTCATTATTAAAACAGTAATTGAACACCTGCCTTCTGGGCTCTGGGAGGCATCAATATACTAAAGAGAAAATACTAGTGAGTATAGGTAATATAAAACTAAATAAATGTGAGGATTTTTTTCATAGCATGTACCTCATAGTTGTAAACTCAGATTGGGTAATGAGATAGAAAGGAGGTGGGAGAGACTAAGGTGGGAAAGAACTTTGAGCTTAAACTGAAGAATGAGCGAGTCTGTTACATAAAGCTCTGGGGAAAAGCACGCCAGGCAGAGGAAGCAAGTGCAGAGGCTTCAGGGTAATGAAGTAGTTGATCAAAAGGATTAGAGTCTGTAGAGAGATCAGCAAGGGCCAGGTTATATAGAGCCTGCTAGTAATGATTATAATAATATTAACACTGCTACTAATATTAATACTGTTTAACAAGGTAATTTTAGTAGTCACTAAATTATGGTTTTTGATTGCTACTATTACTATACTGATGTTGTAGTAACAGCAATAATAATTAATAAAAATGTGCTGAGCACTGTTCCAAGTACTTCATTAGCTTCTTAACCCTCACTGCAGGTAAGGTTGTTGTGATAAAGTGCATATAAAGAGCTCAGCACATGTGCTATACATATCTGACATAAGAAAATGGCAACTTGAGGCTGTCGATAGAGGAAATTATGTGAATTTTGCTAGCATTTTCACTGCAGACATTTGAAAGCATCTAGCTTTTCAGGTAGAGTACTATGCTAGGTTTTGTGGGAGAATGAAAGTAATGATGGTTAAAATAGTTCACTGTGTCCCAGGTACCATCCTAAATGTTTCACGGGGATTATCTTATTAAACAGAGAGAGAGAGAGAGGTTTCATTTCTGTCCCCACTGCCCCTCACATCTGAGTATATTCAGGCTCAGAAAATAGGTAAGAAGCCTGAAACAGAAGGCAGAGCCCTGATTTGACTTGCCATGGTTTTAGAGCCTAAAATACTTAACTTCAAGTTATAGCTAGAAAGTGTGACATTCAAAAGAAAGAAATAATGTATAGCTGAAGGCTGAGATGGAATATCTTTCCTTGGTGAAGATTTTTCCTGTCCCAAAGGTTAAGATATTGCTTCGGTAACAGTGACCCATCAGCCTTTTGGGAGTGCGTGTAATTTGAAAAAGTCTGATTATTGTTTCTGCAGTCACTGCTTTTAACTCATACTTCTACCATTGAGTGTAGGATGATTTGCAGATTTGGTGAAATATGTTTGGTATAGTAGTTCTGGATGTGTTTACAATCCTTGTGCTCTCCTAGAAGGCAAATTGGTTCTTTTATTAGGATTTTTTTTAATGTCAGAATTGAACTACAATGTGGAAAATTTAGAGGAAGTTGAAAGGGTAGTCTTAAGCACAGGGTTGAAAAATGTAGGAAAGTTGGAAGAATCTGGTGAGGCGAGAGTGTCAGAATGATTATTATCAGATGCACATGAGGATATAATTGTTAATCTTCTCCTGAGCACTGGAATGTAAATTTCATGTTTATAATGGAGAGAATTATTGTAGCTACTAGGTAGACTGTGATAGGTGCTCAGTAAATTCACTATGGCATATTATAGTAAAGATTTTTATAAGATTCTACATACCCTATTTATAAGGTACAGTATCACCTACATATTCATTGGTTCATTCAGCAAATACTTACTGAGCCCTACTATGGGCAGGCATAAATAACTATGTGGTGGGGATATAAAGGTGAACAGGACAGACAATTCTTGCTCTAAAGGGGCTAACATAGACAGCGTGGTGTAGTATATAAGAGCCTTTCGCCTGTGTTTGAATTTTGGAGAAGGAAATGGCAACTCACTCCAGTATTCATGCCTGGAAAATCCCATGGACCGAGGAGCCTGGTAGGCTACAGTCCATGGAGTCACAAAGAGTCGGACACGACTGAGCGACTTCACTTTCACTTCACTTTACCACTGAACCAGCTGTGTGGCCTTGGATAAGTTGTTTTACTTTTGTGTGCCTTAATCTGTAAAGTGAGGTTGATTAAATCTTATTTCAGAGTTACGTTGATTGTGTGAATGCTAAGTTGCTTCAGTTGTGTCCAACTTTTTGTGACCCTGTGGACTGTAGCAGGTCAGGCTCCTCTGTCCATGGGATTCTCCAGGCAAGGATACTGGAGTGGGTTCCCACATCCTCCATCAGGAGATCTTCCCGACCCAGATCTTTTATGTCTCCTGCATTGGCAAGCCGGTTCTTTACCACTAGCACCACCTGGGAAGCCCAGTAAACATTTGTAAGAGTTAAAACATTATTAAAAAAAAAAAGCACTTAGGAGATAGAGAACACCATCTAATGTGATACTGCTTATCTGCTTGAATGCCATAGAGAAAGTAAAGAAGGTGTTTAGCTAGAGATTGACGACTGGGGTGGGGTGCAGTGTACAGAAGGGCATTCCCTTTTATATGAGAATGCTAATTATGTCTTAAGCTGTTAGCCTCCCCAGCTATAAAAACCTTGCATTTAGAAGTAGTTTCAAGGTTCCAAAAAGTTGCAAAAACAAAAATAGTATGCTTAATGTTAATATTTTACCTGCTCTGCTTTGTTGCCTGGTCACATATGTGCTCTCTGTTACACTGAACCATTTGTGGTAAAGGGCCACACACACCATGGCCCTTTACCTATAAATACTCCAGGGCTTGTTTTCTGAGAATAGTGATCTCTGATGGACAGCACGGTTACCTACTTTGTAAATTTGCACTGATAAAAAGTAATCTTTTGCCTTTATTCCAGACAGTGTTGTCTGTTAATGCATTATGTTCTTTATTGTATTTCTTCTCTCTAGTTTAGTATCCTGTCTAGAGTTGGAATTGTATTGTCATGTCTCTTTGGCTTCCTTTAATCTAGAACATTTCCACAACTTTCCTTTTTTCTTCTTTTTATAACAGCATTTCTGAAGAATATACTCCCTGCTCCCCCCTTTGTAATAGAACATTATTTTGTGTTTGTCTAATAACTCATTATTATTATGTTGAGGTTAAACATTCTTGCTTGGAATAGGTAGTATTGTGTCCCTCTCAGTTGTGTTAGGTCAGTTTCTCTATTGCATAGTGTTTTGTTTATCCTTATTTCTATTGTTAGAAACATGTGGGAAGATATATTAAGACCATGCAAATGACCCCCTCATTTCCTCCTAGATTTGGTGTCCATTGATAGAGTGATACAAAATGATGACTTTCCAACTCTGCTTGCTCTTAAGGGCTTTAAAAATTGATGTAATCAGAGTTTAGTAGCTATATTTTTCTTACTTTGAGAAAGAAAATTTTGTTCATTGGTTTCCCATACAGGATGGCTCAACAGCAGGCCTTGAGGTTCCGAGGCCCAGCTCCCCCACCAAACGCAGTGATGCGAGGCCCACCACCTCTGATGCGACCTCCTCCACCTTTTGGTATGATGCGAGGCCCTCCTCCACCACCTCGGCCCCCATTTGGACGTCCCCCTTTTGATCCTAATATGCCACCAATGCCTCCTCCAGGAGGGATTCCTCCACCTATGGGCCCTCCACACCTTCAGGTAAAGAATGTAGAGATAGCTATTTCTTTGTTGGTGTTAGTGTCAATAGTATGTATGAGTTTTGTATGTATGAATAAAACTTGTATTCTTGGGTTTACAGGAGAAAGAGAACTAAAGAGAACATCTTTAAACTAATGTGTTGCTTCAAAAGCACTGATAATGATAATTAGTATGGAAATTCAGAATGTACATTTATATGGTGATTAAAAAATATGTATATTAGGATTGAATAAGGTAGTTCTAACTTGCTTTCATCTATGACAATTGTCTTTAATAATCTTCTTGATGGGAAATGATATTTGAAAGCTTATGTGTAAAGAGAGGGAAGTTTGTTTTCAATGATAGACATTACTAATGAGTTTATATATGTTTATATATTCCTGAAGAATTCTTTCCATGAATGATCCCTAGTATAGAATCTAGAATGTGGCAATCAGCACATTTTGTAAGCACAGTATTTGAATTTTTTTCCTTTCCCAGAAAAAAATATGAATGTCTCACAGTTTTAGAAATAGAATTTTTGTGAAATTTCCTTAAGTGAAAATTTTCCTAGTGTTTTAGCCTGAAGCATATATCCTTTAGTGAAGTTATAAAGGTATCAACTCTCAAATACCTACTTTTGAGATTATATTCTTTTTGACTGTTTCTGAGTTTTCTGTTTATTTAACCTATACAGTTCTGAAACCAAATACAGTAGTATCATATGCCTTCTGTTAGCTTAGATAATCAAGAATGAATTTACTAAAAATAGAGATAATGAGGTACTATTTAAGTGATGTTAGCTCTGATAGAATTGTGTTTATGGCAGAAACACCAGATTTTAGTACTTTGCTTAGTTATTTTGTTGCCTTCCTAGAATAAGCCTGTCCCTCCTTTCCCCCTAGCCCTCTTAAACTGTTAGATGGTTTTATATTTTCTTTAGAATTAGAATATGAAGTAACTTTTTGACTTGTTGACTGTGGTATAACTTGTTACATGTGAATTTACTCTATTTTGTGCCTTTAAGAGTTCAACCTCCTTGTGGAATATTATAAAATGTAATGGGTTAATGTAACCCTCTAATGGAAATATATCAGATGTTGTAATGGGATGCTTCCTAATGTGATGCTTTTTTTGGTCTTGATGGACCATTGTGTGATTTTACTTTAAATCCAAATGATTTTCAGATACTGTGTAGCATATATTTGGAATGAATATTTTATAGAACATGGGCCTGTGTGCTTGAAAGACAGTCATTTGAATCTAGAAACACGAGTATGGAAAAGAAAACTTTTTTAGGGAAAAAAAACAACTTTCGCATTATTGGCATAGTGTCAATTCCATTATCCAGATTAAGATGCTTTGGATAATTAAGTTCTAATGTTACTTGTAGATTATAGAGGAAATCTTTTAATCCCTGTTCAAAATCTGTTTTCAGAATTGCAGACCTTTTTTCTACTTTAGTGAGTAAGATATAGCAGTTACAGTTAAATTCTTTGGTTCAGGATCTTGGGTTGAGTCAGCAATCATTGAAGGAATTATGAGGGATAGTGTTGAATCAGTAATGGTTTCGGGAGATTTATTTTTTTAATTGTAATATATACCATTTAAATTCTTTTCATAAAAGTAAAGTGAATAATTATTTTACTGTATCTTTTAAACTTACTAATGTTAGCATCTTTGGTGAGCTACATTATTATTATTTGAAAACTAGGAAATAAATGTTTTCCTAGCTAATAATTTTTTCCTTATAGGAAAAGAGAATAAAAGGTTAGGTATATCTGATTTTTCTTTTTAAGTTATTACTTGTTATTTGTAAAATAACATTTCTCTTATAGTTTGTTGGTTCCTGTTGTAGGTGAGCTGTCAAAGCATTGGGTGGCTGGTGTTAAGAGAATCAGTTTTTTTCTTCTGAAAGTAATCTAGTGCCCAATATATGAAATAGCAGTTAAGGTATAAATAATAAAGCAAAACTCACCTATAATTCTACAACCCAGAGATGACTGTTATTAGTATCTTGACATACTTTCTTCTAGTCTGTTTAGTAATCATTTTTATTACAGAAAAACTTTGCTTACACAGCAACCTAGGTAAATGTATTTGAATTGACTATAAAGCTAATTTCTCTTACAGTGCCTTACCTTTTGGGTAGAATTTAGTAATAATTTGAAGGAAAAAAGACAAACACAAGTGACATTACTTCTTGTGAATTAACAGAGACCACCTTTCATGCCTCCACCCATGGGAACCATGCCTCCTCCTCCTGGTATGATGTTTCCACCAGGAATGCCTCCTGTGACTGCTCCTGGTACTCCAGCACTGCCTCCTACTGAGGAGATATGGGTTGAAAATAAAACTCCAGATGGGAAGGTAAATTATGAAATGTATTTAGGTTGTTATCTTCTTGGTGACAGAAGAGTAAAACCTGGGAGTTTGGCAGATTGAAATCAGTGACTATATCCTTGCCAATTAAGAATGAAACTCCAAGTAAGCCAGGGTAGGGCAGGACTCTAGGAAAGGTTCACTTGGTTGGACTTCTGCACAGACATAAGGTGGCCTGGAGCACTATCATAGGTTTGCCTGTGATTCTGAAACCTGTGTTTTTAAATACACACCTTAGGTCCCCTGACAGCTCTCAGGTTTAGTGTTTACTGGGAGAACTCACAGGACTCAGCAGGTAGTTGTATTTGCAGCTATGACTAATTATAGAAAAAGGATACAAAGCAAAACCAGCAAAGAAAAAAAAGGTGCATGGGGCGGAGTCTGGAGGAAACCAAGCACAAGCTTTCAGGAGTCCTTTCAGTTGGAGTCTCATAAGAGTGTGTTTAATTCCTGTGCCATGGAATTGTGAAAACACTGGTAAAGTGTTGTCTGCCAGGGATGCTATCCTGAGCTGAGGAATCAAGGTTTTCATTGGGGACTGGTCCCATATCTGGTACCATCTGCCTTACACTTAACAAATTCCAGACTTCAGAAGGAAGGCAGGTATAGAGCATAAACTGCATTGTTTGTGTAAATAGTTGAGCCATTCCTATCAGTTAGGGAATGGTGGACAATGGCTTTCTAAGGATAGAGGTCTTAGATCTGCTGTGTTAACTGTGTACAAAACATAGCCTTGGTTCTCCTTTTTTGATGTGTTAAAAATACAATATGCTCTTTATAGAAAATTGAGGAAAAAGGAAAAAAGTGAAAAATTACCAATAATTTCATATGAACAGCTGATTTTGATGTACTTTCTCTTTTCTAGGTTTTTAAAAAAATACTATTTAAGACAAAATATAATTGTATTATTTATAAATGATAGTTGACAGGTTCTTTGAAACTGATGATTTTGCTTCCTCTGCAGGTTTATTATTATAATGCTCGGACACGTGAATCTGCATGGACCAAGCCAGATGGAGTTAAGGTTATTCAGCAGTCAGAACTGACACCTATGCTTGCAGCCCAGGCGCAGGTTCAGGCCCAGGCCCAGGCCCAGGCCCAGGCCCAGGCCCAGGCTCAAGCACAGGCCCAGGCCCAGGCGCAGGCCCAGGCCCAGGTGCAGGCGCAAGTGCAAGTGCAAGCACAGGCAGTCGGTGCTTCCACCCCTACGACCAGTAGCCCAGCGCCTGCAGTATCTACTTCAGCATCATCGTCAACCCCATCCTCTACCACTTCCACCACCACAACTGCCTCTTCAGTTTCGCAGACAGTATCAAGTGAGTATTAGTCAGCATGTGTTTTCATTTAGGGACTAGAGAAATGGACAAGTAGGAATGCATTCCCATATGGTCCTAGTTTAAGTATTATCCTTGATATTATTTAAAATACATTTTTGACATTAAGACTTTTGGCTAAAAAGAACAGAAATTTATATTAGTAGAAAAAATTATTTGTTCAATTGAAATTCATGAAGCTAAACTGGAAAAGTGCAGAGTTAGCTGTTCAACTTGGCCAACAGTAATGTTGGGTGCTGTGGATTTGCAAAATAAGTGTGAGTCTTGGCCCCTATCTTGCAGAGTTTCCAGTTTTTCTAATTGAGGAGGCAAGAAAAATGCATGTGAAACAATTAGAAAATAGTGTGCAGAGTTATACAGCGAAGCTAGAAGATATAAGAATTCAAGAAAACGGAGAGACAAGTGAGTGGACTACATGGGTATTGAGATGGATCATAAAGGGTGTGTAATAGGATTTGAATAGGTTCAAAATTTCAGAGAGGTGTTTCAGATGGGGGAAACATAGGTCAGGAAATGACGGTAAATATAATTTGTAAGATTGTTAGGTGGGAGGATTTTTATTAGTTAAAATATTGAATAAGAGACCAGGTTATGGAGAGTTTTAAGAACCAGGCAGATAAGTAAGGCGGGCAGGTGCTAGGTGGTTTGTATAAATTTAGTATTCTGTAAGATTTTTTTCTTGTGCTCATTTTCTGGTTAGTGTTGAAATTGGAGAAACTTAGGAAAACTTGCAGTAATCTTGTTTAAAGGTAGATAGGTCTCGGAATGATGTGCAGGCAGATGTAATGAGGACTTGAGTTAGAAGCAGTCCAAAAGGTAAGAGAACTTTCAGGTATGAAATCACAGAAGCCCAAAGGTACGTCTTTTCTCTAAAGATTAGCAGTGATGAATAGATTTCAGGGGTGAGGAGAGAAGAATGTTAATTTGCTTAGAAGACTGTCATTAATATTTATGATACTATTTCTGGGTTGTTTTTTTTTTAGTATATAAATGCTGTACTTATTCTGCAGGTTCAGATTGAGCACCAAAATATTTAAATAATTTTATTGATTTGATTATTTAATATGATATGAAGATACATAGTTATCCTTATAAGGGAATTACAATCCTAAGAGTCTTTTCCTACCTGGATAATAGGTGAGAATAAGGGGGAAAAAAGAAACTCTTCTCCCTCCCCCAGTAGCTTTGGGGACTAGGGAATTATTAGTGTATATTACCTTATAAGAAATAAGAGAAATCTAGTCATTTTAAAAATTCAAATTTGATTTTATTTACACAAGTAGTAACTGAAGTAGTAAGGTACCTGTGTAAGGGAGACAGTTTTTTTAAAGGCCCTATCTGATATTTTTCAGATAGCTTGGGAGAAAATATACTTAATAGAAAGATGTAAATAATGCTTTATTAGTCTGATTTATTCTGTAGCTATGTTGGATTCTGAAAATTTAGAAGTTTAGCAGTGATACTAGCTAGTTGGTTGAGGATCTTTGCCTTTTTATAGGCAAATGTTTCTTAAACCTGTGCGGCAAGGCAGAAAGCTGCCAGTTTTTATGGGGTACTTTTGGTCGAAATGGGAGACGGAGATCGTTAAAAGCATTGTGGTTCTATGGGGGAGGCTCTGTGTTGATTCTGTTGTTTTCCCTGTCTTCTTCGGAAAGAGAATCCGTAGTACTTGTTAAGGAAAGTGGACAGCCAAAAACTTTGAACTGTTCTCTATATATTCCATTTCTGTATTGGAATGGTCTATCAGTAGGCCCATCGGTGTCTTGTGGTTATTAACCATTCTATTCAGAATTCCTGTTTTGTTTTGTTTTTTTTTTTTCTTTTTTTTTTTTTTTGCATACTCTTCAGTGATAGAAAGGAAGGTCTTTATTCTAAGAACAAAACAGTGAAATCTTGTTCTTTTTACTGCCTTTAAACATCAGTTTTGATGTTGTCTTTCAGTATTCCTGACATCTATTTTTATTTTGCTTGATTCACTGTCATGAAGTATTACCATACTATAATTCTTAGTATAATTCTTACTATAATTCTTAGAATTCTTTTTCCATCTCTTAGAGGCAGTCACTTGTCTTTAGTTAAGGTCCGAGGCTGGATTAGTAGTATATTTTGAGTTCTAGTGTTAGACTAGTCATTTTAGCAAATGGCAAATGGAGTTAATAGAAATTTACTTATTATAAAGTCCTAGCTACCATTCTCCCAGCTCCTCATTTAATTTTAATTCTTTTATTTCCTTTGTCCCTTTTCTGTCATGACTCGCGGCCCCTAATCAAATTCAGAAAATCCTGTTTCAGCAAGAGGATGAGTGAATACTTTCTGCCATCTCCATTGGTGTACCTTTCCCCTTGAAATTTGATCCCTTTCTAACTCATTTTCATGATTCCAGTACTTTATATCATAATTTTAACAAATATTACTAAGTACTATTACCATAATACTTTGAAAAAAATGTAATTCTATTAACTGCAGTATAAATCTGTGGGTAAATGGAACTAAAAATTAAGGAGTTTATATTTTAACCCCAGTTGAGCCTAAACTCGTTTTATCTTGTGCAAATTTGTGGAAAATGCTGATGAAATCCTACTTCTCAGGGAAGTTGGGAAATAACTAGATATATTTTCAGGCATTGCAGTAGATTACAAATGATAAATGGTATATGTATGGGACTGGGCAAATGTTGCATGTAATTTGTATTTTTTACACTGTTATAAAATTATATTAATATGATACTGTACCCTAAGGCTAGGTCTATGCTAGACCACCAATTCATTCCTGGGCCCCTGAAGATACTTGTTTGGCCCTGCTGTCTATTTAGCCAAGGTGAGTCCCTCATTAACAAGTATGAAATTGCACACATCTTCCCAGCCTAAGTGAGTTTTTCATTGTTAGGAGCTGAAGGAAAGATAGTGACAAATTTTCCAGTTGAATTATTGGGTGGTTTGCATTAGACAGTATGCTTTCCCTTAGAATAAAATTGGCATAAAGGTTGGGGAAGCACTGTTTTATTTATAAATTTGATGAATTCATTCTTAGTCCAATATAGGTAAAGTTTGACATTTTTCCTTCTGTCAAGATAAAGATGATGTATTTGTTACCAATGAATTATAAAAACAAATTTTGTTTTGGAACTAGATGGTTTAGTTTTGTGCAATATTATATTTGAGAACTGAAACTTTAAAGGAGAGAAATATGAATTTTGTATATTTCGAGAGTCACAATTTGATTTTATGTGCGATTACCAGGGGTGAAATGCTTTTATTTTTCATATCTAAAAAAGAATATATTAGCAGAACCAAATTATCCTGAATTTCACATTCTCCCGGTCTCACATTGGAAACCTGAGTGTTTTTTTTTTTTTCCTCTTTTTTTAACCTTTTTATTTTGAAATAATTACAAAGAAACCCGTTTTTTTTACTCCATTTGTTCATATCCAGTCAGTCATTAGTTATTGCATATCTTTTTCCCTCTGTTCTTCCTTTCTTGGACAACTCCAGATGTGTTGAAATTGATTTTCACATCTCTGTTTTTCCTTTTCTTCCTATGCATCTGCCAGGTTAATTCATCAAATGAACAGTGATTATTACTCTTTCATTCAGAAACCTTCATTCTGCCTCCACCCATCCCTTTTACATTCATGAAGTCACATAAATAACACGTGAATGCATTCTTATTAAAAAAGAAAAATCAAACTCTGAAGCATGTGTAGTAAAAACAAAAGGATGTATACAGATACAGTTTGGTGTTCATTCTTTTAGATTATGTCTCTGCATTTACATGAGTTCTTCCCTTTCCCTACCCAGTCGAGTGCAAACTCCTAAGTTGTGTGTTCAAGGCCTCCCAATTTATGCTTCTTGCCTACCTTTCCAGCTGTAATTTACTGGTTTTGTTGATATGCCTAGTGTTTGACTAGTTAACTGCTTGCCTTCTGTTTTCTAAACAAGTCCTTTTTGTCCCCTACTCTTTGCTTTTACTCAGTTTTCTCACCACTTGCTTATTTTCTCTTTTCACTTTGTCATTTTCCTTGTTAAAATCATAATCTTTCAAGGCCTATCATCACAGTATGAAATTTTCTGTACCGTCTCATAGTAGAAGTGGTCTTTGGGTCTTGATTCACACTCCTGTACATTTATCCCATCTCACTTTGTATTTTAGTTATTTTTTGTGTTTCATTTAACTATTTTCAAGCTTCTTGAAGACAGAGACCTTGTTATAAATACCTTTCAGTGCATGGAATGGGCCCTTAAATACTGAATGAGTGAATGATGAATGAGTATAGTAAAATCGTTTATGAACGAGTGATACATATTTTTGTTTTATTTCTTATCAGCACCCACAACACAAGATCAGACCCCAAGTTCTGCTGTTTCAGTTGCCACGCCTACAGTTAGTGTTTCAACTCCTGCTCCTACAGCCACACCTGTGCAAACCGTTCCTCAGCCGCACCCCCAGACGTTACCTCCTGCTGTTCCGCATTCAGTGCCTCAGCCAGCAGCAGCAATCCCTGCTTTTCCACCAGTCATGGTACCTCCGTTTCGTGTTCCCCTTCCTGGCATGCCAATTCCACTTCCAGGTAACCAACAGATGATAACAGTTTCTCCAGTTATGTTTTCATATTGTCAGTTAGTTTGTTCTCATGTGTCTGTTACATTTGAAATTTGCCTTGAATCTCACTTGTTTGAAACATTTTTGAAAGATTCATGGCTAACTGCAATATTTTCTCTTCAGTTTTGGTAAATGTCCTTTTTTGTTATTGTTGTTTACATGTCTTAAAATTAGAGCCACATTTAAAGCTACACTCGTTTTGGATAATGGCCTCAATGAATTAAAAGTGATCATCTTTTTGTGTAAATGTGTTCTAAATGCCATATTTTAAGGGATTGACTGTATGAAGTTAAGAAATCACGTCAAAAGAGTTACCACAAGTGATTTATATATCATCCGTTGGTCCAAGCACTTTACGTGTAATAAGTCATGTAATTTTCACCACCATCTTAGGAGGTAGATACACAGACAGGTTAAGGTTACTTGCCCATGGTCACATAGCTGCTGATAAGGTGTTGGGGTTTGAGTCTGGGTGCTTCAGATCCAAATACTATGCTCATAATAATGATGTTATACTGAGAAAAAATTGTGAGTCATATAATTTAAAAAATTCATGTGAAACAAAACGCATGCTTCCCCTGTAACAATTGTGAAGTATAACATATACTACTTAAATGTTTACATAATTGCAGTGAATTCATGTGTTTTATTTTCTTAGGGGAAATCATTTCAACTAGAAAAGGAATTAAAAGATTTGGAGTAAAGTTTTTCCCCAAAGGAATTAAACAATGATAGTGTTCAGCATCCTAAATATGAGAGTGTTTGTTGTTGTCACACACATTTACTCCTTAATCCATTGTTCTCCTAGATTTATAGTTGAAAATATTGATCCCTTAAAGAGGTCAGGGCTTCCCTGGTGGCTCAGATAGTAAAGAATCTGCCTGCAGTTCAGGAAACCCAGTTTGGATCTCTGGGTTGGGAAGGTCCCCTGGAGGAGGAAATGGCAACCCATTTCAAGATTCTTGCCTGGGAAATCCCATGGACAGAGGAGCCTGGTGGGCTATAGTCCATAGTTGGACATGACTGAGCGACTGACACTTTCACTAAAGAGGTCAAGCTTACAAGGCTAGTTTGTAGCAAAGATGAATAGAACCTAGGCCTCCTGTCTCCTAATTTCAGGTTCTTTCCACCTGACTGCTACTTTATTGCATTAGTTTTTACGTAAAATAGGGTTGTGATACAGCTGTTAAGAGTTGTACACATGAATTATCACTGTTGCTCTAATTGTCTATTTCCTTGTATTTGAAAAGAACACTTTCAGCTATTATACCTGAGCAAGAAGCCAAAAATTTAAGAATTAGTGGGTTTTTTAGAAAATCTTTTTCATGTTCTTGTAGTGTTAGATAATGCATAGTATATGATATTTAAGAAACTGAAATCATTTGAAAGTAAGAAGAAAATAAAAAAATTTTCTCAAATACTAGGTATTACCCTTTTTCAAAATTAAAGATAAACAGCTAGATACTTTCCTCTTTGGAGTACTCTTTGTAGAAAATGAAGTGATAAATGGATAAAAGCATGACATAACCTCTTGCAATCTTGGTCTGCTTTAGGGCCAGGACAGTGTTAAGACCAGATCCTGAATTCTGAGTCATCTTAAGGATCTGGGGTTGTTAATTCTGTAGAGAGAAGATTGAGAGGTAGCATAATAACATATGAAACATTGGAAAGGCTGTTAGCTAAAAGAGTTTGGTTTTGCTGTGGAGGTTCTTAATAGTACCAGTGAGTAGCAAAGAGTAGCTACTCTTTGCTAATATCAAAGAGTAGCCAAAATTATTTTTATAGGAAGTGGAATTTTGTCACAATAAAATCCCTTCAGTTACAGCTGTCTTTGAATATCTTGGTCTTCTCTGGCCCTCACCCACCATTAAATTTTAGAACAGTTGGTAAACATTTGAGTTGCCAGATGAGGTAGCACCTATGAAGTTTGGCAGCAAAAAACGTTTAATAAATGGCAGCCATTAATGACATTTTGTAGGTCAGTTGGAAGACAACCTGAATTAGATAATCTACAAAATTTTGTGCATGATACCAAAGATTCTTTGGAGAGAATATTTTTGAAGTAATATTTGTTGAATATTTGTAGTAAGGTAAATGGGGGATTTGGATGTAATTTATCTTGGAGCCTTAAATGCTGTTTGAAACAGCAATGTATGATAGCTCTGAGGATGATTAAAGACGGGATACTCAAACAAAATGAAGGAAAGGAGTGGAAGAGTTAGGTGTAAAATAAAACCTTCAGAGGTGGGCTTTGGGATAGTGAATTGGATTAGGATTATAGGATTTCTACTGTAAAATCTTATTTGCAATTTTAAGAAGCTTATAGTCAGTGACATCAGGATTATCCAGAATACTAAATGGAATTTTCTAATTTCCTGGTAGAACATAATTTGAGGATGGATGGAGTTGTAGGGAAATTGAACCAATGCTCCTTTTAAAAAGAAGACTAAAAATTTAGCCTTTTGATTATTTTGTGAGTCTTCATGGTATGCATATAGTCACCCTCAGAAAACCTTAATTTGGTCTTTTTAACATGAGAAGAAACAGACATGTTCTTTTATCGTGACCTATAATGTTGATAGTCAAATACAAGAGTTCTCTGTTGGCTCAGTTGATATTAGACAATGGCAGTTAGGCCTAAATATCAGTAGGTAGGATTTTCTTCTGTTTTAGTTGTATAGTTGAAATTATGTATTGGGGAATGTCTTTAGGAACAATCTTTGAGAATAAAGTTCATATATTCTAAGAATTGAATTTCTAGTGCTGGCTTACTAGGCTCAGTGGTCCTGCAGATGGCAGTATTTATACTAATTTAAACTTAATACATGTTGTAACTTCCTTAACCAAACGAATTTTTCCATTGCTTTCTTTAAACATGGAAAATAAAACTGTACATATAGCTACTCAGCATGCTTTTATGATCCAGTGCATTTGTTTTAGTTTCAGTGTTAATAGAAGGTTTAGCTTTGTTTTTATTTAAAATGTAATTAAGAAGTTAAGGCAGCTTGCAAAAATTGGCAGTATTTTTGTGTGTGTGTGAGTGAACATAGGCACATTATTTATAAACCCAGGAGTTTAGCTTAAATTTTTTTCTCTGAATCATGAAGAATTTCTTTTCATGTACTTTGTGGGGGAAATAGTTTATTCTTTTTAATTTTTGTCAGTACTAAAATAGGTTTAGTATTTTTTTAGCCAAAACAAATAGAAAATAAAATTTAATTTCCAAACCCTTTGCTTTAGGCCTTTTCCTTTAAAAACTTTTAAAAATTCACTCTTTAATTTCAAATTTCCTCAATTAAAAAATCTTGTTTCCAGCTTTTCCTTTCATTCCCTTTTTATCATTATTGTAATGCATCGTGATGAGGCTTCATTCTTCTAAGAACTGTACGTAATTTCCATTCCTTTAGCCAGCTTAAACAAATTGAGGTTTCTAAATTAATCAACCCATGTAGTCATCAGTGGGGCTATATTTTTCTTAATTCGTTAGCCTGCCTCCACAGTGTCCCCAGCCCATGGCATTCCACAGAGCAGGCACTACACGTGGACATTCTGTCTTTAGTTGAATGCTACCCTCCTCTTCATCCTTGCCCTTGTTATTATTTGCAGTAGAATATTTGGATCTGTCTCCTACTTAGTTTTCTTCCTTGCTCTCACACTCTTTGTCCTACCTTACTGTTCTCCTTCTGCATGGTTGTGCTCCATGCCTCTGCTTCTGCATGTAGTTCCCACTTAGCAGCAGCACAGAGAAGGTATCTTGTCAGTGCCATGCTGTGTCTGCCTTTCACTGGTTTCTTAAGCAGCATGGACTTGATGTCCTGTGGGAAAATGTCCCACATGGAAACCTGTTATGCATATGTAATGAAGGGACTCTTCCTTTGTTGACTTTAAACTCTTGAGACTCCTTCAAAAATTACCAGCTGGTTTGATAAAAAGGTAATTGATGCTATAACTTAGAACTAGTTATCATTGAATTTGGCACCACTTCCCATAAAATGTCAAACAGAAAGAAATTTTACTCCATCCTTGGTCTTTTTCATTTGGAAATAACATTCTAAATTGTAGTGGTAAATTATTTCCCTGAATCCCAGTGGTAGCCGACATACAATGGCAGCTTTCCAACGTATGCTTGCTTATCCATTTTACAGGTGTAGCAATGATGCAAATAGTCAGCTGCCCGTATGTAAAGACAGTCGCTACCACCAAGACCGGTAATTTTTAAAACCATCTTAGTTTGTTTTGTCTGTAAGTTGGCATGGTAGTGAATGTTGTTGTTTATCCTTTTATTTATTTATTTTGCCCAAGTGAGTGGATTTTTTTTTTATTTTTCTTTTTAATGAGCAGTATAAATGCAGTTGTCATATTTGGCCAACACTTAATTTTCCCGGTTGCCTGTAGTATTAGCTTTGTTGGTTCACAAAAGCAAATAAGGTCAGATCACTTTATATCTTGATTTCTGTAATAAGTGTAAACAACTTCATTCTCATATTCATAACATTTAATTTTATTTTTGATGTGTGTTTTTAAGTTAAATATAAAAAAATCATTTCCATGTGTAAAGTGATGTGATTATGCTTGCATGCTAGTGAGTTTATGTGTGTGAATATTTGTGTGTATATAGTATAAATTTGCATTTTAAAGTTACTGATGTTAACTACCTGAAACTTAAATTCTAGTATAGGATATGAAGTTTTGTTTTTTTCCAATTTTAATTCACATTTTTGATTATGTAGCACCAGCTTATTTAGCTGTCTGGTGAAAAATATAAATCTTGGCTTATCTTTTAAACATAAAAGAAATTTTGCTCTCTTTTTGGAAAATAATAAACTGTCAGAGTTTACAGGACTATGTGACTTAATCACTTAGTATGCTAAAATTGATTTGATAACCAAGTCAGAGACTTACTTTTACTTATTTATTTTTTCAGTCATTTACTTTAAAATAGAGTTTTATTCATATCCTTTTTAGGTATCTTAGAATAAGAAAATAATTTTACCTCAGGAAATATTCTTAGTAAATGTGCTTATTGCTTTGATTTCATTAGAATTTAAATTCTTTATAAAAATATATTCCTATTAATTAGAGAATTTATCATTTTTATAGTTTTATGTTATTATGATTTATCAAGATTTCATTATAGGTGTGATGCAAATTTCTGACTTTAAGGTACTTCTTGGGTTGAATTTCTGAATCTAATTGAATTTAGTTATTAGAAGTAAGCCAGATTTAAGTAAATAATACTTTATATGATTTTTTTTGTTTCAGTTGGCTCATTCATTTATTGATGTTTAATAGATTCAGCTCATATTTTAAAGTTTTACTTTGTATCACAATTTGGTACTTGGATCTAATATTTTCTATTATTCTTCTTTTAGGTGTATTGCCAGGAATGGCCCCTCCTATCGTACCTATGATACATCCCCAGGTTGCTATTGCAGCTTCACCTGCTACCTTAGCTGGAGCAACAGCAGTTTCTGAGTGGACTGAATATAAAACAGCAGATGGGAAGACATATTATTATAATAATAGAACATTAGAATCAACCTGGGAAAAACCCCAAGAGCTAAAAGAAAAAGGTATAGTTGTAATGACTTAGTGGGACATAGTATACATAGAATGGTATTTGAAATTCTGAATTAATTCCTTTTTAAAACATTTGAGGGATTTTCTATTTATATAGTGTTGGATTATTTATTTCCACTGAATTGATAATGTATTTATTTAAAAAGCCACAGTTGTTCTGCTTACAGGTTTGTCTGTCATTTTACCATCTAGAGAAGTTAAATTATATGTCCACACTAATAGATAGATTTTTTACTGTTGTCAGGAATTGCATAATTGCCTAATTAGCTGTTGAATTACTATCATCCTTACTGAAATTGATAGTAGTGACCAGGAAGGAATGTGTGTATTGTGTGTGTTCTGAAGAAAAACTTTAGGCTGTTGGAACCTTGGAGGAAGAGGACTCTTATTTTCTATAATCACAAGTCCCTGTTTCTGTTTTTTAGTATGTTATCCCTTTCATTTGTAGCAAAAATGATACATGAATGTATAAAGACATAAAGAAGACTTTATGTCCTTCTGAAATCAGTAGTTCTTTTCTGCTGACAGTTGCCTAATTAGTATAGCAAGGTATTTGAAGTTGAGCATGACATTAGATTCAAATCAATGATATTACAGGAAGAATGTTTTATTTTTGTGGTTAACAGCTAGAAATGGAATATCCTAACTGCTTAGTCTCAGAGTTCATCAGAAGTTACATCAGAACCACTATGTGATGTTATCTCCATTTTTTAATAGAGAAACTAGAGGAGAAGATTAAAGAGCCAATTAAAGAACCTTCTGAAGAACCTCTGCCAATGGAGACGGAGGAAGAGGATCCTAAAGAAGAGCCAATAAAGGAGATAAAGGAGGTAAAGGGCCATTTCCTACTGACATGAGAGCCAGTGTTGATTGTTGGGTACAGTTTACTGGTAACTGAAAATCTGTTTACTGTTGTTTTAGATAATTGCTGTAAATCTGATCCCTGAAGTTTTAGGGTTCTTTGAAATTTGTAATTCAATTTTCCCTTTGAAAATTTCATTAAATTATTTCTTACACGAAACCAAAGCCCCTCTAGAAAGAAAGGCCCCTGGACCAGAGCTGATGTCTCCTCCTGACTTACAGACTGCTACATGTTATAATTTTAAGTACAACTTCATATTTGGGGATTGTTCATTGTATTTTACCTGTCCTCTCTTGCATGGAATAATCTCTGAACAGTACTAAAAGAGCTCTGCTTTTGGACATTCTGCTGAGTAAGGAATTTAGCAGAAAAAGAAACAACCTTAAATGAAGAAATCTCCTCTAATATTTTATACCCCTTTCTTTATTTCTACTCCTAAACAGATAGATAGTGACTCTCTGAGTTAGAAACATCTTCTGATGGGGTCTGTATTTCTATGTGAGTGCCTTCTCAGTCATGTCTAACTCTTTGCAACCCCATGGACAGTAGCCCACCAGGCTCCTCTGTCCATGGAATTTTCCAGGCAAGAATACTGGAGTGGGTTGCCATTTTCCTACTCCTTGGGATCTTCCAGACCCAGGGATTAAACTTGCATCTCCTGCATTGGCAGGAAATTCTTTATCACTGTGCCATCTGGGACGCCAGTGGGTTCTACTGTCATGGAATTCAGCTCTGCCTAAGGGGCAAAGATTTAGAAATTCTGATTCAGAGTCTCCCCTCTGTATGGTAGCAACAGACATTATGTTAGTTTTACTTTAAGGTATTTGCAGTCTTGTGTTTGTGAGATATTCAAGTATAATTTTGTGATATGAATTTAATGGGAGTAATACAATTTCCCACAGGAGCCCAAAGAAGAAGAGATGACTGAGGAAGAAAAAGCTGCCCAGAAGGCAAAGCCAGTAGCTACTACCCCTATTCCTGGTACTCCGTGGTATGTAGGTTACTTAATTAGTAAGTTGTTTTATTGATTTATTTATTGCCATGTTTGATTATTACATTATTACACAATCGGTAGAGAAAGTACTTTAAAATAAGTATGTGTCAAATACTGAATGTTTTTTGGTTGTTTTATTTTGGATTCTCAAACCTAAAACTCAACTGCTGCAGTGTCTTGCTCTTCTCACAGAACTCTATTAATATTTACTGATTATAATTATAGATTTGAACCACTGTAAGATCCTGAATCTCCTTTTTTATTTATGAAGTATTTATTTATTTATGAAGTGTTTTAAAATTGCTTTTATATATATCTTCATAAATGATTATGTTTAGAGAACTTTGTAAAATTACATCTTTTTATCTTAACTTTGAGTAGTCTGTTTTTTCTTTCCTTTTTTTGTTTGGTTCTCTCTTCTCTTCCTCTCCCCACATCAGGACTTTCTTTCCCTATTCTATTTAATCTGTACTTGGGCTACTCATGGCAATGAGTTGGCTTGTTTCTTGAGTCTTGCAATGTGTAAATTCCCCTTCAACTTGGTTTCCTTTTTTCTCCTTGGTTTTATTATTTGTTCTATAGAATCCCACAATCTGGGTTTTATTACTGTATCCTAGTGGTGCTTTTAAGTAGAATCCTCCATTCTGAATTTCCTGTAAATTTAGCAGGCAGTTATAGAGATGTGGTGAAATTTATGCTTGATCTTTTTGGCAGACTAACTGATGATGACCTTTCCCTCAGGATGCATCTAGTTGTCCCTTTTTTGTGTGTGATTTTAGTGGTCATTGCTGATTTGCCTAGATCAGTGGTTTTCAACCAGAAGTAATTTTGGCCTCCTCCCCTCAGCCCCCTCCTCCCTGAGGTGGATATTGGGCAAAGTGTGCAGGCATTTTTGGTTGTCGTAACTGGAAGGTATTAAAAGCATGTGGTAGGTATAGGCCTGGGTTGCTCCTAAACACCCTACCATATACAGGGCAGCTCCCTGTAAGAATTAATTATTTGGCCCAAATGCCAATAATGTGGAGTATGAAAAACCTAGCCTTTTGGCATATTTGCTCATTTGCTTTTCCCACAGACAAGACCAGTAGTGTCAGCAACGGTATGATTACTGAAGACAGTTTAAAATTTTTTCTGGTTATTTTCCTACCTAGGTGTGCTAATGCAGCTCCAGTGGTATGAGTCGTAAGTGTGGAGTGAGAAGCTGTCAGGACATTTCAGAATTAATAGAAAGACTATGGACAAAGAATTCTTGAGTCACCAGGGCTTCCCTGGTGGCTCAGATGGTAAAGAATCCACCTTCAGTGCAGGAGACCTGGGTTCCATCCCTTGGAGGAGGGCATGGCACCCCACTCCAGTATTATTTGCCTGGAGAATCCCCATGGACAGAGGAGCCTGGAGGGCTACAATTCATGGGGTCACAGAGAGTCAGAAACGACTAAGCACTCAACACATGGACAAAGAATTCTTGTGTCACAAAACTACCTTGTGCTAATAATATGCATGATAAAGTGCGTAGGGTGAAGTGTACTGATAATCTGCATCATTTAATAGATCAAAAAATAAGACGGGCAGATACTTAGAGAAAGGATAGATGCATGATAAAGAACATATAAAATATTAAGTCTAAATCTAGATGGTCAGTATATTGTGTTCACTGTTCTAGAGACATTCTTTAAATATTCTGTATATTTCAATTTTTTTCATAATACTAAGTAAAAACCTATGGAAATAAACTAAAGAAATGCATCAGCAGTTAATCAATTGATATAAATATGTAAATAAAAATAAAGTCGCCATGCCAGTCTAGGTGAATATGAAATTTCAAATACTATAAATTCAAAGGTAAATTTTTCATAAGTTAAAATCCAACACAGGTTACAAACAAATTGTGAATGGCAAATAAAGGCAGCCTCACTTAGACTTCGTTGTTCAGTCGCTCAGTCATGTCCGACTCTTTGCGACCCCATGGCCTGCAGCACGCCAGGCTTTCCTGTCCTTCACCACTTATGGGGCTTGCTCAAATGCATGTCCATTGAGTCGGTGATGCCATCCAACCATCTCATCCTCTGTTGTCCCCTTCTCCTCCTGCCTTCAGTCTTTCCCAGCATCAGGGTCTTTTCCAGTGAGTTGGCTCTTATCAGGTGGCCAAAGTATTGGAGCTTCAGCTTCAGCATCAGTTCTTCCAGTGAATATTCAGGATTGATTTCCTTTAGATTGGGTTTAGATTGGTTGGATCTCCTTGCAGTCCAAGGTACTCTCAAGAATCTTCTCCAACACCATAATTCAAAAGCAGCAATTCTTCAGCGCTCAGCTTTCTTTATGGTTCTGCTCTCACGTTCATACATGACTACTGGAAAAACCATAGCTTTGACTAGATGGACCTTTGTTGGCAAAGTAATATCTTTGCTTTTTAATAGGCTGTCAATGTTTGTCATAGCTTTTCTTCCAAGGAACAAGCGTCTTAATTTCATGGCTGCTGTCACCATCTACAGGGATTTTGGGGCCCCCAAAAATAAAGTCTCTCACTGATTCCATTGTTTCCCCATCTATTTGCCATTAAGTAATGGGACCGGATGCCATGATCTTCATTTTTTGAATGTTGAGTTTTAAGCCAACTTTTTCACTCTCCTCTTGCACTTTCATCAAGAGGCTCTTTAGTTCCTCACGCTTTCTGCCATAAGGGTGGTATCTTCTGCATATCTGAGGTTATTACTATTTCTCCCAGCAGTGTTTAATTCCAGCTTGTGCTTCATCTAGTCCAACATTTCTCGTGATGTACTCTGCATATAAATTAAATAAGCAGGGTGACTGTATTCAGCCTGGACGGTCTCCTTTCCCAGTTTGGAGCCAGTCCGTTATTCCATGTCCGGTTCTAACTGTTGCTTCTTGACCTGCACACAGGTTTCTCAGGAGGCAGGTAAGGTGGTCTGGTATTCCTATCCCACAGTTTGTTGTGATTCACAGTCAGAGGCTTTAGCGTAGCCAATGAAGCAGAAGTAGATGTTTTTCTGGAATTCTCTTGCTTTTTCTCTGATCCAGCAGATGTTGGCAATTTGATCTCTGGTTCCTCTGCCTTTATGGCACGCTAAATCTTTGTGATGCAGTCTTAGTAACCAATTGAAAAGGTTACAAGTCTCCATGACCTTAAAAGATTTTTGTGTTGTCAAAACATTAAAAACTTTCTTAGAACCAGAAACTAAAGTTTACTGAACCTAGAAAATTTCTAATTTTTGATCCCTTTTTATTCTTAAAAAAAAAAAAAAGTAAAATAAAGTCAAACCTATGCTCTGAAATACCAAGAAAAAAATTCCAGTGTAATTATTCTTGTTGCTAGGACTGTTGTATCAGTGCAATGTTAAGTAGAAAAAATGAACATCCCTGCCTTATTCTCCATGTAGGGGGAGAAATTCAGTCTTTTACATCAGATATAATAGTAGCTTATATGGTTTTTAAAAAATTTGATAATGTTTTTATCATAAATCTGCCTCTTTTGAAATGAGTTTTTCTCTTACATTCTTTTAATATGGAGAATTACTCTGAATTTTGATTGTTTAACTTTGCATTTCTGTAATAAACCTTAATCATGGTAGATTAATCTTTTTAATGTATTGTTGGATTTGATTTGCTAATATTTTACTGAGTATTTTTGCATCTCTGCTTGTGGCCTATGAATCCATAAGTTTCTTTTGTAATGTTTTTGTTGACTTTTGGTATTAGGGTTTTGCTGGTTTCAGGAAATGAGTTGGATGGTGACTGGTGATTTCTATTCCTCTATTTACTGAAAAAGTTTGTAAGATAATATTTTTTCATTAAGATTTTATAGAATTAACAAATCATCCGTGGTCAGAGTTTTTTTGGGGGGAAGAGTTTTGGTAACAATTTAAACTTCTTTGATAGCTATAGGACTATTTTTTTTGCTGTTGTTTCTTCTGTTGTCTTTGGTTAAGTTGTATTTTTCAGGAAATTTGCTTATTTTGTGTAAGTTGAATTTGTTCTAATTATTTTCTTAGTATCCTTTGAATGTTTCTGTTATTATTATTCTCTTAATATTCTTTAAATGTCTATGATCTGTGGTGATACCCCTTTTTCTTTCCACATAGTGGTGATTTGTTCTCTATTCTGGACCAGTCAAGCCAAAAGTTTGCCTGTTGTGTGGTCTTTCATTAAGACCACAAGTTTTAGGGTGGTTGGGCCCCTCCACTCTTGCCCACTCTTATTTCCTTTTTTCTGATTACTTTGGGTTTACTTTATACTTTTTCTAGCTTCTTTTTCTAGTAATTATGAAATTACTCTTAAGTCATTAGTGTTCTTTTCTTATCATTTAAAGCTTAACATAGTTTTCTTTTAAGCCCTGCTTTAGCACCAGCCTACAAATTTTGATGTGTTGTATTTTCATTGCCATTCAATTTTTATTATAAAATTTACTTTTGATTTTTGTCTTTGACTCACTCATTATTTAGAAGTCTTTTGTTTCAGTTCCTTAATTTGAATTTTTTCTATGTATTTCACTTGTACTGATTTAATTGTCCTGTGGTCAGAGAATGCGCTTCCTTTGGTTTTGATACTTTCAAGTTCATTAAGACTTTTTTTTTTTAATTGTTCACCAGATGGTCTTTCTTGGTACTGTTTTAGGGTTTGGTTGGTCTGGCAGTTGTTGAGAGAGTTCTGTTAACCTATTATAATAGTGGAATTGCCTATTTCATCTACTTTTAAGCTCTGTAAACTGGCTTATTATATATGTTTTATAGTTGTTACATGTTCTTGATTGTCTTTTTTTTTTAATCATTATGAAAAGACCCTATTTCTCTCTCATAATACCCTTTGTCTTGTGCTTTTCCATCCATTTACTTTCAAGCTTTCTATAATTTTATGTTTAGTTTGTCTCTTAAAACAGCTTATAGTAGTGTCTTGTGTTTTTACTCACTTTGTCAATTGCTTTTTAAATGGGAGTGTTTAGGCTGTTAACATGAATGTAACTTTCGGTTGGATTTAAATCTATTATTTGTTTTTTGTCCTCTCTGTTTTTGTTCCTCCATTCGCCCTTTACTCCCTTCATTTGAATTATTTGAACATTTTCTAGCATTCCATTTAATAATTTATCTCTTGGCTTTCGGGTGATATCTCTTTGCATTAATTTTTAGTTTTTCTTGTATTGTAATATACCCACTTAACCATCATAGCCTACTTAGAGTTATTATTGTAGCACTTCACATAAAATGTGGGAGCCTTATTATCATATAGGTTCTTTTTTAACCTTGTACCTACTGACCTTTATGTTACAGTTGTCATATGTATTACTGTTACATACATTGAAAACCCCAACATGCATTGTTCATGATTTTTCATACATATTTTGAAGAACTTAAGAGGAAAAAATTCTTTGATATTTTCCATTTCTGTTTTTTTCCCTTCATTACTAAAGATCCTAGTGCTTTTTTGTTTGTTTGGTAGTTTTTTAGGTATCATTTCCTTTCAGCCTGAAAAACTTTCTTACAGGGTAATTCTGATAGAAATGAAATCTCTTAGTTTCCCCTCATTGAGAATATCTTCTTTTCCTTTGTTCCTGAAGGATGTTTTTGCTCTGTATGGGATTCTAGGTTGGATTTCTTTTTTTTCCCGGACTTTAATGATGTTGTTTTAATGTATTTTTGCCTCTGTGGTTTCTGGTAGGAAATCCACAGTCCCTGGACTTGTTTCCCTGTTTGTTTTCTGCCATACTTTTTGTTAGCTGCTCTCGAGGATTTTTCTTTATATTCGATTTCCATCTGTTTATGTTGTGTCTAAAAATGATTTTCTTGAAGTCTGTTCTGTTTGGGGTTCACTGAACTTCCTTAGTATTTATGTCTTCTACCAAATTTGGAGATATCTTTGGACCATTTTGTTTTTAAATTTTTTCTGCCCCAATATTCTCTTCTGGGATCCCAGTGACATGTCTGTTGGACATTTTGATATAGTTCCATAGGTTCCTGAAACACCATTCTTTTTTTTTTCTTTTTTCTTTTTTAACAGTTTCTCTGCTGAGAACCTCTGTCTTCTTTCATTTCAAGTTTTGGCTTATCTTTGTTTTGTTTTTCTTTATCTCATTAAGTGTAATTATAATTGCTGCTGTAAAGTGTTTGATTATTTCAACAATAGAGGCTTTGTCTGATTAATTTTAACATCTAGGTCACCTTGAGCTTGGCAGCTGTTGATTAACTTTGATTATCTGGTCATAAAGACCTGATTTCTCTTAGTTTTAGCTGCCTGTGCTACTATTACTGTGCAACCAGAGGCCTCAGCAGAGGTTTGAGGGTGGAGAAATTTATACCCTTGCTTCTCTAAATTTTGACTCCATATCTGTTGTTTTTTTTTTTTTTTTTTAAACCTTAGAGAGTTCTTATGTACTTGTTTTTTTCTATATTGTTGCTGAGTTTCTAGTTGTAATTAATAGGAACAGTGGGTTGTGCTGGGCTACAGTGCCATAGCACAATAGGTGCTTTTATTTTTAAATACTTGATACAGTCAGTTATTAAAAGCTTCATAAATAATTGCATTTGAGTTTGTAGTCTGTCTGGTTTGGTAAGAAATAGTAAGTATTATGTAATAGGTCAGATGCTGTGGTGTGTTCTTGAGCTTTCGAACTGCTTAATAGTATTATTATCTGCTGTTAGGCTCATCTTTTGTGATAGGTTAACATTGAGTGTGCCAGACATGTATGTTCCTGAGCACTCTGAATTCTGATCATCAATGTGTTGCTTTTCCTAGTTTTCTGTCAGTATGTTGAGTTGCTGTTTTGCTTAACCCATAGCCAGTCACCTCTCCTGTTCTGAAAATCGTATTTGGTTCTCTGTAAGGAATAATAATACGAACATGTCCTTCCCCACCACCACCACCTCCCCTTTTGATTGGATGGCATTAAAAGACCTAACTATAAAATATGTTCCATAACGTAAGAAAATGTTTGAATCTATTCCTAGGTGTGTTGTTTGGACTGGTGATGAGAGGGTCTTCTTTTATAATCCTACCACCCGTCTTTCTATGTGGGACCGACCCGATGATCTGATTGGAAGGGCAGATGTTGACAAAATTATTCAAGAGCCCCCTCATAAAAAAGGAATGGAAGAAGTGAAGAAACTAAGTAAGTCTTAAATTAGGATTTATCCTCTAATTTTAATATTCTTTTAATATTTTTATGGAAAATAGGCAGTTTAGAAGTCTGTTTTCAAGAAATATAAGGAAAGGAGTATTTGAGAAATGGAAAGTAGACTGCTCTTCTAGATTGAGTTCATATAATTAAAAAATAGAGAATTTGGGTAAAATTATGGTTTGTAAAATATTTATTGTATGTATTTTAAAAACATCTTGTTCTTTTCAAGGTTGTCAGTTAATCCAAGATATGTTGGTGCTGCTGATGCTTGCTTCATTCTTATTAATAGTACTAAAATGCTCCTCAGTGAGCCTTTCAGCACCTTTTGTGATTAGTGTTACATATTTTGAAATAATTAAGCTGTGCAGAGTATTTTTAAAATATTGTTTATTAAAATTCGGCTAACTAAAACTGCAGTACTTTAAACTTGATGAAATTTAGGGAAGTAAACCTTTCTCCTGGGACTAGAGAGACACCTGCACCTTATTAAGAGATAATCTTTTAATTCACCTTACCCTCAGACAGCCTTTCAATATATAAGATATAAAATAAATATAAATATTTGTATATAATTTTTATTGAAAATTTGCCATGGTATTGATTGTATTTTTTAAAAAACCATTTATATAGTATAGAAGCATGATAAATGACTCATTTAATACTTTAGTTGAAACAAATCCTAATATATCATTTATAATAATTGAGAAATCTTCATAGATTTTATGTATACACATGGTACATTTTCTGCTTGCTAGTGATTTCCAGATTATTGGAACTTGGTCTGCTTGGTGCAAAAGGTATAAGGGTTTTATTCATTTATTTGATAAATATTCACTTATTTGATAAATGAATACAATATTCATTTATTTGATAAATTTTATGTTAATAAAAATTTCAGAATGAGTTAAGTTTAATGTAAAGGGAAGATTAATAGAGGAGTTGTAGAATTATCATGATTTGCTTAATGTTTTATAAAGAAGTGTTATAGATATATAGTTAAGGAGTAATTTTATTAAAGAAAAGATTGTGTAATATGTGCATATAAACTATTCATAATTTTTGAAATTTTTTTTGCCAGGGCACCCAACCCCGACAATGCTGTCCATCCAAAAGTGGCAGTTCTCTATGAGTGCAAGTGAGTGAGCTATAAGTTGCAGCTTTAAAAAAATACTGCTGACACAAGCGTTCCAGTAGTGGTTGGCAGAAGGGTTCATACCTAAATATTTAAATTGTTGCTTGCTTATTTTTATTCTGACAGTTAAATTAAATTTTCTTATAGTTAAAGAAGAACAAGAATTAATGGAAGAAATGAATGAAGATGAACCTGTTAAAGCCAAAAAACGGAAGTAAGTAATACTTATAGTTTATGTAATTTAGGTAGATTTTTACCCTTAAAAGATGATTAGGCTACAGTCAGTCCATGATTAGGACAGGTAATGTGTGTGTGTTAGGAAGCAGAAGTTATGATTGCTCTCTTTAGGCCTATTACTAAGTCTTGCTTTAGGTTGTAGAAATGGTGTCCCTTCTGTTTCTAGATGTGGGAGAGTTTTGGTTATTTAAATATGTATTATGAAGCCAAATGACATTATTATGATAAATTGTTTGCAGAAATTCATTACACCTGAATTTTATTAAAAAAGTTTCCTTCCTAATGTAGACCCCAACAGATACCGTTCCAAAAATCTGATAAATGTAGACCCAGACTTCTCTCTCTTTTTATATACTTGTCACTTCACTTAGTCCTTGTATCCGTGGTCATTACTTGTTGAAGAGGGAACCCCTGAGGCTATTATTATTAGAAAGTGCTCTGAGAGAAAGAGAGTGGTATAAATGGAAGCCTTAGTTTGACCAGTGTGCAGTAAAATATGAATGTTACTAATTATGGGGGGTGAATGGGTGGGGTAGAAGGTGTTTGTATATGAGTGGGGGAGGCATGGGACCATTATTTAGCAGCAAGAAGGAAAGTTTGAAGACATTATTATGGATTGGTTTATCATAGTCTTATCTGAGGACAGATTGAATGCAGCCAAATTATGGCAAAGAAATCAGTAAGACAACCCCTGTTAAGGGTGTTTCTTTTTTAAAAAAGTTTCTTTATTGGCAACAGTGTTAAAGAAATTAAGATATTAAAGTGTGACTCATAATTGACCACAGTAACAACAGCTGTTTGAAATTTTACAGTTGACTTTTTAGCTCTTGACCAAATGTATTTATTAGTTGTAATCAACTGAATTTGTGTTCTTTTAAAAATCTAGAATAAGAATTTGTGTTCTTAATTATTATAAATGACTGTATTCATTCTGTTTATGTACCATGATTTTGGATGTTCCTACAATGTTAAACTTTTAGGTTGTTTTTAATTGTTTGTTCTTATAGACAACTCTGTAAGGTTTTTAACTGCTTTTATCAGGAGAATGTCAAAGAAGTCCTTTATGTGGATTGCCCGAGCTTCTCTATTTAGGTACAAAGCTAAAAGCCTGTTTTTCCTGGCTTAGTTTTTCTTTTATTTCTTTTACTGAGATAGATAGTGATAGTTTGTATTGTGACATTTTCATTTAGTATAATTCTGTAAAGGTTATTTGTTTTCATTAGTTGTATTTCTTGTCTTTTAACTCTTTATATAAATAGTTCTTAAATAAATTATTATAAGAGGGTATATTGTTTGGCAAATTACTTTTACCTGTTTGTTTTGTGCATATCTTAGGTCACAGACTATCTCGCTAAGTTCCTGCAGGTCACGGATTATATCTTCTATTTTTGATTCATTCCCTAAATTGCTAAATACCTCTCACCATATTTGTGGAGTAGCCTTAGTTCCATTTAAATCTCCTAGGCTACCTTCATTTCCCTATATAGCATGATTTTGAATTTCCTAATGTTCTGTTTTTCTAATTCCCTTAAGTTTAATGCAGGAAATACGAACCAATTTTATTTGTATACAAAGCAGATCGAATTTAAGATGGAAGATCTGCTTTAACACACCTGAATATTACTGAATTACTTTTTTTGATTATTCACATGAATGGGCCTTCTTCATAGGGCAGATGTTTGAGAGGTGACTTAATCTCATGCTCGCAATCTCCCCTGAGTACTGTACAACAGCAGGGTTGCCCTTAGCCCTGAGGTGCATTTTTGGAGAAACAAGAAGTAGTTTAGTCATTGATGAACAGTTCTAATTCCACCTAACTACTCCGGGGCCTATGTTGCTCTCTGGGACCTGTCCTTCAACTTAAATCTCAACTTATCACCCAGAAAGTGAGTAAAAAAAATGTCAGGTAGGTAAGGTGTATATCTCACATAATCCACTTGGCCAAATCTGCAGATATTTTATTTTCAAAATAAATATTTGAGATTAGTAAGACTTTTACCAATTTTTATTAGATTAAAAATCGTATGCATTTATAATGTAAAAACATTTTGGAAAATACTGTTTTTCCTATATCATTTCAAAAACTAAAAATTATATTCTATGCTGTTTGATTCTAACACTTAGAGTTTATTGCAATATTGGATAAGTTTTGTTTTTAAGTAAGGTCGTTTATTTTGTGTATCAAGTAGTATCAGGGAGAGACAGCATATTAAAGGTATTCTTTCCTAACAATGTAGCCACTGTAACATCGTTAGAAGCTCATTGTAACTTTATTATTATAATGAAAGTTGCTTATCCCTTAGAGTTGATTTGAAAAGCTCAGTATAATTTGTTTTTGCCAAAAATATTCTGCTCAGTAGTGAGTCTTGAATATTCCAGTGATTTTAAAATTTTAGTAAGATTATATATTAATATTTTGTCAGTTGATGCCTGCATTTTCTTTTTTATAGGAGAGACGATAATAAAGACATTGATTCAGAGAAAGAAGCTGCCATGGAAGCTGAAATTAAAGCTGCCCGAGAAAGGGCCATTGTCCCTCTGGAGGCCCGAATGAAGCAGTTCAAGGACATGCTGCTAGAGAGAGGGGTCAGAAAACAATCTTTGGGGGAGATATTTCTGTTTTGTATAAGTAATATAAATATGTCTTGCTAAAAGGTCAAATCTAAGGTTAGTGCTCATGTCGTGGGGGCGGGATAAGGGAAGCCTGTCAAATCACTATGCTCTTTTTCAGATAGCCGTTTTCTTGGCTAATTATATTATGTTTTAACTAAATGCCATTTTATTATCCTTTTAAGTACAAATAACATTTAACATTTATTGGGTCATTAAATTTTGGTGAGTAATATGACGAGTATTAACATTACAGAATGGCGGACTACTCGGGATAGGTAAGGTAAATGTGATTCTTTTAATATCTACAGAATGGCTTTTGGTTAAAGGAGTACTGGTACTTTATGATATTACTATTAATGAAGCTTAATTGAGAAGGGATTTCAACCTTTTGATTATATTCACAGATTCATTTGAGTAAGTAAAATTGTTCAACTTTACATCACAACATTGTTCACAAGATTAGAGCAAGCTTGGGAAATCAAAATGCAAATCTTCAAGGCTTTTTCTGATGTACTGATTTTTAAAATGTCACACAGTAGTAGTTATTTTAATGAGTAATTAAGTGTGTTACTTCTATATAATATAGAAATGTTCAGAGCCAATTAGTGTGGAAATTTGCTTTTGCCTAGCCTCCCACTGCCTGTCATTTATTAGTGATGGAAACTGCAGTATGGTTTTTATTATGTGTCCTTTTTAAGTAGACGTCCCATAGATTTCAAGCAAAATTATATGACCTTTCAGTTTTTAGAGCCAACTTAATTTATGAGGCAATACATTTTTTTATTTTAAAGGTGTCTGCTTTTTCAACATGGGAGAAGGAGTTGCACAAGATAGTTTTTGATCCTCGGTACTTATTGCTCAATCCTAAAGAGAGAAAACAGGTAAAATGAAAATAACAGTAAGAAATGTATATCCCTTGCCAGCATAACTTTTAAATTG
Source organism: Bubalus kerabau (assembly GCF_029407905.1). Taxonomy (NCBI): domain Eukaryota; kingdom Metazoa; phylum Chordata; class Mammalia; order Artiodactyla; family Bovidae; genus Bubalus; species Bubalus kerabau. Next base: position 226,541,052 of record NC_073624.1, read on the forward strand.
AACCATTTCATACCTTAATGACCCTCTGTGTGGACATTTCTGCCTCAGAAATACTTGGATATTTTTGCCATTATGGACATGGCTTTTGCCTCATGAACATTTTGTCCTTACGTTTCATATATACTGATGTTATACAAAGGTTTCAAAATCAGCTCATGTACATTTACTAATTTTTACTGGGCAATTCTTCCAAACTGATAGTTCCAGTGTTTGACCCTTCCCAACTATTATGTGTCAGTGTATATATATATATATGTATCTGTATTGTAGATAGACAAGACTCAGCATGTTTTATCTCACACCCTCTACATATACATCTGTTAAGTGGCAGCTGTTAGGATGTCTTTTCATAATAAACTTAATGGGCACTTCAGGTCTCTCCTGAACTAGAATTATAAGAACTAGAGTTGCCTTATTACCGAGCTGCTGTTTATTCCCATTGTGATTCAGTGATATATATCTCATGGTGAATGCTTCCTCTAAAGTATTGCACACTGCGAACTTTTCTGAATTACCTGGACCACCCTGACACTGATCTGTGTAAAACGTTGAGTATGTTGAACCATTTGCTATAGTGCTGTTGAGGTACACAATTGCATTTGGTAGAAGGTAGTGTTCATCTTCCATATTTATAATTTAATGGTTGAAATAATTTAGGTCTAATCATAGACTTTTTATGAAAAGAGGAAGTTTACACTATATCAGAAATGTATTTGAGACTTGAAATAGGAAGACATGACTTTCCATATGTATTTACACCTGTATTTCATGCACAGTAGTCTTTTTTATTTTAAACGCTTCGTGTGTGATGGTCTCATTTTCACTCATTTGATGGCCCTATCAGAACCTGTAAATTAGCCTTGATTTTTTAGTTTTCCCCACTGTGCATTTCAAGTCTTATCAGCGCAATCTACCTCCAAAACCTTTTCTAAATCCAACCTCTTTATTTACCATTTCCCTCACTAAACCCTAATTCAAAATACTCTGATTGTGGTGCCTAACTGAACTCCTTGCCTCCTCCATTCTTTCTGTCCTTTGTAGTCAAGTTCTTTTTCCATACAGCAGCCAGACTAATCTTAAAATTTAAATGACAAATTAAGGCAGTATTCTGTTGCTTGAAAAATGTGCACTGCTTACTGTTTTAGTTAGAATAAAATTTTCATGGCTGTAAGAATCTCTATATACTCATATCTGCATACTTCTCAAGACTTTTATGTTCATTTATTCACTGACACTGATATGCCTTGGCCAGTACTGGAATATTCTGATACTTACTAGTCCCTCTTCCTGGAGTGTTCTTCCCCCAGGTGTTTGCATAGCTTACTAAATCATTTATGTTCAGATACTTGCCCAGATGCCCTCTGATTAACCTCTTTGCCTTCATTACTCTCAGTAGCACTCAGAACTCTCATCTAAAATTATTTTACCATCTGTCTTTTCCTTCCACAACCTGGGGACTTCCATGTTTGAGAGTTTGCTTAGATGTCTTTGTAGACCCTGACTGCTAATGTTTAAGAACAAGGCACTAAAATGCTCTTTGGGCTCTCTTAGCATCTGGGTGGGCTCTTATGATTGTTGGCTTTACTGTAGAACAGTGGTTCTCAACCAGGATTTTTTTTATACTGGAGGACATCTTAGTTTGCCCCAGTGAGGGAGTGCTGCTGGCATCTGGTGGCCAGGGATGCTTCTGAACATGGTCTGGTCAGTGCTGAGGTTGAAAACTGCCTTGCTGTGGGATGATTTCAGCTGGTTTATTGAGATCCTCTAGAGCAGGTCATTTTTAAGCTGGTGAGATCCTGGATAAGGACTGTGTCTTGATAACGTATGTTTTCTCAATCTGGTACGCCTCAATTCTAATTTATGTTCTCCCAGTCCAGAGACGGTTTTGCCTTTTAGAGGAAGGGTCAGCAAAATTTTAACATAAAGGATTAGATAATAAATACTTTAGGTTTTGTGGGCTATGTGGTCTCTGTCATAATTGGTAACTCTGCTGTTATAATGTGAGAACACCTGTAGATTTATGTAAAGGAACGAGTGGACACTGAAATTTGAATTTCATTTAATATTATGTGTAATTAAGTTTTCAGTTTTTTCCCCCACCTTTAAAAATATCAGAACTCTTCTTGGGCTGTATAGGAACAGGCAGCAGGCCAGATTTGGCCAACAGATTGTGATTTGCTAACCCTTGCTTTCTAAAATCACTCCTTGCCTTTTACTGAGTTTCAAAAGTGCCCCAGATACATAAAATTGGCAAGGGGGATCTAGTGATTAAACTGCTTTTTCAAAATCTTTGTTATAGCTGTACTGTGTCCTTACTTCATGGGTGTCTGGTGCTGTCAATTCTCGAGCTAGTGAAGGAGTCTCTGATTTTAAAAACTGGTTTCTTGGTTTCCTGACTGCTGGTTTAGAGTCAGCTTTCTCTTGTCTGCCAAATCCTTTATTGCCTCTCCATGTGCTTTTCTTTTTTTTTCCATATGCTTTCCAAGTTCCCAGAGTTGCTGTTTCTTTTCCCCCATTTCTCTGTTCTTACTGATTTGTAACTTTAAAAAGGAGATCCTCTATCGTCATTTTATTGTTTCAAGAAAGCAGGAAATAGATATGTATGTTCAGTTCATAATCTTGACTGTACATTATTAAATGGAGAAAAATACATAGAATATATGTATTCTATGTATATACATACATATATATGTATGCATGATTATATTTTGGTGAAAATAATTATATCTTAAAGAGAAGCACAGAAATAAAATTCCAGTGTAGATTCCATCCATATTGTTAATGTTTTTTCTAAAAGGGATTTGTGAAGACTGTGATTTCTCTTTAACTGTTTATATTGCTTAAAATTTTAAAAATAAACCTGTACTCAGTTTGTAGACAGGGAAAAGGGCTTTTAACTTTTTAATTCTGGAAGCCTAAACACAAGACTTGTATGGTTGTATAATTCTGTCAATTGAAGCTTTAAAGTTGAGATTTGCTATAGATCATTGGCATAATTGAGTTACCTATAATTAATATATTTTTCCTATTTGGGGACAGATATTGACATAGCATTTTTTTTTCATAGATTCTATAGTTTGGTATTTAGAGTACCAATATGAAAGACTGACATCAATTTGTGTTTTTTTTGTAATAGGTATTTGATCAGTATGTAAAGACCAGGGCAGAGGAAGAACGCAGGGAAAAGAAAAACAAAATAATGCAAGCCAAGGAGGATTTCAAAAAAATGATGGAGGAAGCAAAATTTAATCCGAGGTATATGGTTTATTACTGTCAGATATCAAAGCATGTATGTATTTTCTCCTAGATCAGTTAAAATATATATATATATCTTTTGGATTTGCAGACATGAAAAGCTTCTTGTTTGATTATTGATTTCTGGCTTTCCAAGAATCTTCTTTCTTAATACATTTTCTTTGGAGGATTCCTGGTACTGGTTCTTGAGGCACTGGTTTTGAAGAAAGTACCTTGTTTTAAAAGATTCTCTTTGAGAATAAGTTTCTTTCTCTGAAACTAGTAAATGATTAAAAATCTACTATCTTCTTAAAGATTTACACATAATAAATTGCAGAGCAGGGACATTATTTTGATTGAATTGAAATAATGTAGGATCATTTTAAAAATTTCTAAATGTGTTGATGATTGTTCAACACTTCTAATTGATTGTTAATATATATTGAATATATATGATGGCTGAAGAAAAGGAGACATTTTAAACTTACATGCTTAGGATTATAATAACATCATCAATTATTGGGTATTTTAGATATATGAACTTATACATATATGCTGTTAAAGTAACATGCATATGTATGTGTGTATTACCACGTTAAATCTTCAAAACAGCCAATATGATTTAGGTCCTCATATCCTATCTATTTTAGAAATAACGAAAGTAAGCTTTATACGCATTAGGTCACTTGACTTAGTGGATGTGAAATTTCAACTAGATTCCAGTATTTTAAATTGCTATGAATATCCCAGAATATGGAGAATTTCTGAACTATGGGGTAGAATCATGGAATCTCTGGGTTAAATGGTACTGTTTAAGGGTAATAGAGTTTCAGACTCTCCAGGAGATCTTGGGCTTTTTTCTTAATCAAAAGAGTAAAAATTCATGGGTCCGTGTAGTTGTGACTGTTATAAAATATTTTTTGGAAGGTAGTTGAAGTGGTATTACATATTAGAGATTAGTAATTTTCTTGGATATTGTAATTATGGTAGAAAAAGGATTTACTCTCAGGACATGCATGCTGAAATATTTATTGATGGAATCTCATAATGTCTACAGGTTACTTCCAAATGATTCAGCAAAATATATCCATAAGAACCCTTTATGGATCTGGGAATAATTGAGACTCCAATGAGATTTCTCTTTTGTAGATTTGAAAAGTTAAATCTTGCTGTATCACAGTACCCTACTAATATTGTTTTGGGGCAGATAAAATTGTTTGAGTGATTTTTACTATGCAGGTTATATCAGAAAGTAAAGCCATCAGGCACAGAACTTGAAGTCTTAGCACTTGGGGCATTGGGCCGTATTGCTAAATTGATGCATTTGACACTGGCATAGAGATTAGGACCCATTTTAGTAAGTAGGAGACAAAGAGGAAAAACTTACTGAAGTTGAGAAAATACCATCCATAGACTTTCTTTGAATTGGGAAAAGACCACAAGCACAGAACTCTAAAGCACTGGAGTTTATTCCAAGGGAAGGAATGACTGGGAAGAATTACCTAACTTTAGTGCCTGTTTTTTCTATGTCTTTTTTCTTTTTTGTTGAAAATTTAAGGTGTACTTCCTATGGTTAACTTTGAGTCATTATTACTCTTTCTCATCCGTTATCACCAAAAACTATCCACCTCACTCTTTTCTGTAAAGAACTTTCATGCCATGTTTGTTATAAAGTATGTAGCAAAATGCTATTATAAATCCTTTGCTATAGCATTTTTGGAGTTAAAAGATGAGTCATATGAAAACATCTCTATGGAATCTAATGCTAAAACTTCATTTTAGTCTGTTCTGATAAAAAAAAAAATTTGACTTTAAACCTATTTTAAGTAATAGAAATATGTATTAAATAATTGAATTCTCACTTCATTGATTTTACATTTTTAAGAAGTTTGTTCTTTAATCATAGTAATACTTTTTCTTAAAATTATAAAGTAGGGTACCTAAGAAAATAGATTTATTGGACTTAATCTTTGTTTTAATACACAAGATAAAGTGTTTTATTTTTGTATTGATATAGATAGTTTTTAAAGGGAAAAGTAAGTTTTATTTTTCACCTCCAAAAATAAGCTAAACATGGGGAGCATTTGAATTCTTACTATATATAATAAGGTGAAAAGCTTCAGATATTGAAATATATCCAAATACATGAAAGCTTTAGAAATGCTTCTTTTATTCATGGAAAAACTTCTTTAATACTTAGTTTCATTGTCCCTCATAGACTTGATTTTCCATATCTCTGCTGAAGCTACGTAATTGTTCATCCATTAAGATCATGTTTTAAATTCTTTGAACATATTTTTATTTAATTCTTCCAATATAATTATAGTAGTTTAAAAGATTTGTCTATACCTCAAACAACATCTGTGTATCTTGGGTTTCTTTCTATTGCTTAAGGATTCCCCCCCTCCTGTGAATCACATTTCTTTGTATGTGTTGTAAGTTTTGATTGAATATTGAAAATTGCGGAATAATAGGTAGTGACTGTTATCTTCCTCTCAAGAGTGTGGATTCTTGTTTTAGCAGGCAGTTCAGTTACAGGCTGATCACTTTAATTTTAGGTTTGATTTTATGCTGTTACTGTCAGTCTCCGAAAGTGGGAGTTGTTTTTGTCAAACTTCCAGCTTTGTCTCCCTGTGGATCTTTTGTGGGTTTTGTTGTCCTCATATTGTTCTTTTTACAGCACTTCTTAGTGTCTAGTGTCTCTTTTTTGCTCTTAAGGATGTAGCAGTTTGGTACACGGAGTAGTTTTTCTGCTGTTTTAGAGCTTGGTCTTGGCTGTCTACTTACTCATGGGGAATTTCTAAATGGTATTTTTCTGGGGTACCTTCTTTCTATAGCTTCTTCCTCTGCCATTTTTTTTAGCACCTCCAACTCTGATCTTTACTGCTTCTAGCTCATGTGGATCGCTGTACTCTTTTTGTACTCTAGCTGTTTGCATTTTGGGAAATTGTCCTGAGGCAGAGGGTCGTGGGGCTTCTTACAGTTTTACTCTACCTGTTGTCCAGTGCTTGAAATCAATTGCCTCATATATTTTGTCTGGTTTTATAGTTGCTTTTGGAGGGAGAGCTAATTCAGGAAGAGTTACTCAGTCTCATCTTAGAGTGGAACTAAATGAACTCTGAAGTTTCTTGAAATACACAGATTTTTTGCTCTCCGATGTCTGTCCCCCTAACATCATGCTGATAGTAATACAGATCTCTAACCACGTTTTCACTCTTTAGCCCTTTTACTCCTTTCTGTTGGTAGGTGTTGGGACTCATTGTCTTGTTGGCACATACTCTTAATGGGAAGATGATACCATCTGTTCCTTTCTTTAAGTAGAAATAGCTCTACCAAAGTTAGCACACTTGCCATTTTGTTGCAGAGTTACATTTAGTGAATTTGCAGCCAAGCATGCTAAAGATTCAAGATTTAAAGCAATTGAAAAGATGAAAGATCGAGAAGCCTTGTTTAATGAATTTGTGGCAGCTGCAAGGAAGAAAGAGAAAGAAGATTCGAAGACGAGAGGTGAGAAGGTAAGAAGGTTTTTAGTTCCAGTGGTGTGGTTGATGGGAGTATGAATGGGAAGGGACTAACCTGGTGCTGTTTCTAATCTCATTCATGGGCATAAATATTAAGTTGGCTAAAAGGTTCATCTGGTTTTTCTGTAACATGGTATGTATGGAAAAACCCAAACAAACTTTTTGGCCAACCTAATAACAAGATCCATATTTACTGTCTAGCTTTTAAAGTTAACTTTTACAGTTGTTTATATGTGTGTGTTTGACTGCTTCCATAATGCACAGTTAGTAATGTCACTAAACTGCATAGATTTCCTGTGTATTTTATTAATTCTAAGATGCCCATTAAATCCAGAACTGGTTATTAGGCTGTTCACTGGTGCTTGCCTGCTAACATTTCAAGGTTCTTCATAGGCAGTAACATTTAAATTTTTCAAAAAGCTTCTTTATATATTTTTTGCCCTCTAAAAGATAGCATTTTAGTGACTTTCTAATCTTTTAGTAAACATATCTTACATATGAATTATTGCTTATCAGAATTAAAGGTCAGCTATTAAAGATGAATGAATTCCAAATGTCATTTGATAGGGGTGTCACAAATGAGGAGGAGCACACCACTGGGGAGGCAGACGGGTAGGGAGGTGGCACCAGTGGTGCGTGAGCCATCACAGCATGCAGCCTCCCCTCAGTGACCCCGTGTGCTTTTGAATGGAGAAAAAGATTATTCTTGACATTTAAAATTGCCTCTTATTCCAGAGAGTTAAAATATTTCAAATTCTATTAAGAAATGTTGTTGTGGAAATACCACTCTTTTTGAAAAGAAGCCTCTTTAATTGAACAGTAACAACAGTATTAAGTGAAATAACTTCTGTCAGAAATAACTGAAATTTCCTGATTATGTGATTTATTATGCTTCATGGTAGATTTTTCCAGAATCCTTTCACTATTAACTTTTTTGGGAGTAAATGATGGTGCTTCTCAGAGGAAGATTGAGTTTTACTTAAGCATTTCGTCTGTTGAATTAGAATCATGTCAATGAATTGTTTGCTACGATTGACTTTTAGTAAGAACTTACTGATATCATATGATTGCTTTTAAACAAATTGAATGTTTTTGCATTTATAACTGATATTCTTTCTCTAAACATGTTTTTTTGGTAGCTATTTAATGTATTGTTTTATAACAAGTGAATAGACTTTACAGTTTTGTGCTGTGTGGCCTGTCAGTCGGTTTGGTCTGACAGCTGTTCAGTTACTGATAATGTAATTCTCTGATGAGGAAAGAATTGGCATCTCCCTGGTGGCTCAGATGGTAAAGAATCTGCCTGTAGTGCAGGAGACTTGGGTTCAATCCCTGGGTTGGGAAGATTTCCTGGAGAAGGGAATGACTATCTACTCCAGTATTTTTGCCTAGAGAATTCCATGAACAGAGGAACCTGGCGGGCTACAGTCCATGGGATCGCACAGAGTTGGACACGCAATAAGCAACACTTCATTACACTTGTGTGGTGCTTTTAGCCTCATGTGGTTCTGGTACATTACTTTTGGAGGGGTGGGGGATCTTTTTTCTTATAAAGTAATGAGAGTTGTGTCCAGAATGTGTTAATTAAAATAAGACATTAAATAAACATTACATCTGGAGAAGGTGATGGCACCCCACTCCAGTACTCTTGCTTGGAAAATCCCATGGATGGAGGAGACTGGTAGGCTGCAGTCCATGGGGTCGCTAAGAGTCGGATACGACTGAGCAATTTCACTTTCACTTTTCACTTTCATGCATTGGGGAAGGAAATGGCATCCCACTCCAGTGTTCTTGCCTGGAGAATCCCAGGGTCGGTGGAGCCTGGTGGGCTGCCGTCTATGGGGTTGCACAGAGTCGGACACGACTGACGTGACTTAGCAAAAACATCTAAATAAACTTAATTATTCAGCTTTGTTTTCTTTTGATTGTAAAATTTGAATTCTCTAAAGGGTTAGCCTTGTTCTATTACATTTTGGGGGAAAAATAGGAAATTACTAAAGTGAAACTTTTCTTAGCCAATTTAAAGAATGCAAAGTCAATTACTAACTAGGTATTGAAAGTAGAGGTTTAAATGTATTATATTCAAATTTGAGAAGTATCTGGCTAATAAAGTTTTATCTCTTCATGACTGCTGCTGTATATTCTTATGAAGTATATTGGCAGTACATTAAAAATCTTTTTTCGTATTTATTTACTTTTGTCTGTGCTGGATCTTTGTTGCTGCACACGGGCTTTCTCTAGACTCCGCAAGTGAGGGCGACGCTAGTTGTGGCACGTGGGCTTTTTGTTGCAGTGGTCTCTCTTGCAGAGCAAAGGCTCTGCGGTACATGGGATTGACAGTTGCTCCTCACAGGCTTCCTTGTCCCACATCATGTGGAATCTTCCCAGGCCTGTGATCGAACCCATATTCCTTGCGTTAGCAGGAGGATTCCTTACCACTGGACCACCAGCGAAGTCCTGAAGTACATTTTTTAATTGCATTTTAACTGTGTATGATTGAATAGTAAACTGATACATTGGAATTTCTTTGTTCTTATGATTCCTAACTGGCTTTGTAACAGATAATTGAGTCAATAGCTGAATAGTAGTAATTGAAAGGTAATTTACTTGCTGAGTCAAAACTCATGAAAGATACTGACTTCTGGTGAAATACTTTTCTTCTCTTTAATTGGGATTTTCAAACTAGAGTGCAGTCATCATTTTCATGTAGCTTTCATGGGTAGTTTTATTTAAGAAATGCCCCTAAAACTTTTACTGGGTGGTTTTGTTTACCAGAGTAGCTACCCTCGAGTTTTTGTTTGTTTGATAATAATTTTATTATTATTATTCTAATCAATTTTTATTAGTGTTTCAAATAATTTATTTTTTGGAACAACAGATTTGAAGTTGCACATAATGGGGTTAATCCTTTTGTAAAGTTGGCGTTTTTCTCTCTTCCCTCTCTTTCAAATTACCTGCTAAACAATTTTTGTTACAGTACACTTGACTGAGGAGACTATTTCTCCCTTAACTAAACAGCTTAGTTGGTAAGAGGCTTTCATTTTTAGAGAGAGGAAAATAGGGACAATAGGGTCTTGAATTGTTGTTAATGATAATTGACATATTATAGTTTAGAAAGATTCTTATTTGATGCAGCTTAGCTATTTTATTAACATAAATTTTGCCTTCTGGGAATTTAGTGTTCATTGTGTCATATACAAAGTAGATAAATGAACAGAAAAATTGTTACATTGCTATTACATCAAGTTGCTATCTAGAAATACTGGGTTTATGAGTTGTTTCTTATTAATCCAAACAAAGTCAAAGTCAAGATCAGAGTTCCGTGAGTGGAGAAATTCACTGAATAGTTCTTATCTTTTAGAAAATTCTCTAATACAGAAGCTCTGTTTCTTATAACCTTACAAGTGTTTTCCAAAGAGGACATCCACCTCCCTTTTAATCCTCTTTTAGGAGAAATGAAGTTACAGGGAGAAGTGAGGGTTGAAATATACCTAAGGAATGATTCATTTTATTTTGTGCCCCCCCAGAAATTCTGTTTCCATTCCTAATTTCTCATTCCCTTGGTCAGATGGGGAGACAGCATATTTAATCCTTACGGGGAAGAGAGGATCTTGACATGGTCAGAATCCTCTGCTGAAATGAGTTTAGCTAACTCAGATGTCTTCGCTGGTAACAATACACAATAACCTAAATGAGACTGAATTTTAAAATGGATCCTCAAAGTGCATAGAAACAAATGCTTGTTTATTTTCTTCTCGTATTAAAAAATAAAAAGTACAAGTTGGAAGAGGCTTTCTAAGTATTGCACATGTTGACACTAAAGGATTGATATATAATATCTTTAGTATAATGTTACTAATTTGGTACTTAATTTGTTAAGAACATAATTTCATTGACACATATTCCGGTGAAGGCATACATGTTTAATGGCTAAAAAGTGCAAGAAATCTGAATATAGGTTTTTTGTTTTAGAAATGACTAATTATAGAAATTATGTAGTTTTCTTATACATATAAAGGTAAAAACATTGCTCTTTTTTAAAAGCAAAATATAAAAGTTTATTTTTTGTTTTTACACTTTTGACAGTAAGTTTCAGATTTGTAATAAGACTTGGTGTTTGGGTACAGCTGTTTGCAAACTCCTCTATTAATTTTAACAGTTGTATTAATGTACTTTTAAAAATATTCTTACCATATTGATGTTGAAGTATTTTTGCCATTTGTTCATAAGCCTGAATTTTAATTTCATAAAAGAGCAGTTCTGATACTTTTTTTTTTTTAACTAAAATTTCACTTTAAATGTATTAAACAAATTATTCTCATCTTTAAGGTCATTGAGCTTTGTTCTAGTTGTAAATCTTTATGAAGAATTTCTCATGGCATATTGTTTTCCTCCCACCTTACACCTGTTTTGAAATATAGATTAAGTCGGATTTCTTTGAACTACTATCTAATCATCACTTGGACAGTCAGTCTCGATGGAGCAAAGTAAAAGACAAAGTAGAAAGTGATCCACGTTACAAAGCAGTGGATAGTTCATCCATGAGAGAAGACCTTTTCAAACAATACATTGAAAAAATAGCCAAGGTAACCATTGTGTTTACTTTTATGGTAACCATGGAATAGTAAAATTGTTAATTGCATTATAAAGGTATTTGCTACTTCTTCAGGGTTTAGAATTTTTCTTGTTGGTATACCTAATACAACCTTTAGTAATTAATTTTGGAACAAGTGTTTAGGTATATTCTTGGTAAAAACTAGGTTTGAAACCTTATATTTGGCAAACTAGTTATTCTGTGGGGTCATATGTTAATGGAGTTGGTAATTTCACTTTTACAGAATTTAGACTCAGAAAAAGAAAAGGAGCTTGAAAGGCAAGCCCGCATTGAGGCAAGCCTTCGAGAACGAGAGAGAGAGGTTCAGAAGGCTCGTTCAGAACAAACAAAAGAAATAGATCGAGAGAGAGAACAGCACAAACGAGAAGAAGCTATCCAGAATTTCAAGGCTCTTCTGTCTGATATGGTATATATTACTGTTTTGCTTCTTTCTGTAAAATATTAGGTATTAGAAATCTTTTATATTACCTCATTAGTGGACATTTGAATATTCTTTAAATTGACTCTGAGAATTGTAATTTAGTAAGTTACCTATAAAGTATTTTAAAATTGAGTACTTGATATTAACACCAATAGAATAGGAAATCCTAGTTATTTAATATTTTCAGAAGTTTGATGTTTTGTATTTGTAAAATTTCATAATCTTTTAGTCTCAGAGTGTTTAAAAAATTGTCCTTGATGAAGTCATCTTAAATCATCATACACTTGCATGGGACTTAAAAAAAAATCCTCCTGTATTACCCAGGTTGTTCAGATATGTAGGGATTTTTGTCCCTACAGTGAATGCCCTCAGGCCACCCTGCTGTTCTGCTTGCTTTTTCCTCCTTGTCACTGTCTTTCCTACTATTTGTTTTAACAAGGCTCCTCTCATCACTCCTGTTGCTTTCTCTGATTTCTTACCTTGCTTCTGCTGGTCAGTTTTCAGTGACCTTTTTTCTGTTTCCTGTGCAGTTACAGTTGTTTCCTGTTTTCTCTCCCTGCCTCTGCTTCCCTCAGATTCATCCTCTTTATTGCAATCACAGAAATCTTTGTAAAAGGCACATCTGATTCCTGTCACTCTCCCTGTTGCTTGAAGAGAGTGAAGGTCCTTGCTACTCCTGGCAGTTCTTTTTCATTTTGTATTCCCAGTGCCAAGCTCAGTGTTCACTTGACATGTTTTTAGGTACTTGTTTTTTGGGTAAATAAATGTTTTTATGTTTTTCTTCTTTATTACTTTTTTTTGTCTTTTCAGCATCCAGTATTTCTTAGCGTTGGCAGCAGTGTGACTTAACTTGTAATGCCGTTGCTATCCATGAAGCACGCCTTTCTGCTGGTTGCTGACCCAGCCAGAGCTATCACGTTGTCTGTTCTCTTATCTTCTTAATGATGTTCATTTCTGCCTTATGTGCAAGTGTCACTTCCAGGATATAGTTAAGTCCCAATTTGACCTTAAGAAATCTTTTTTTCCTTTGGTCTGGTGAGCTGCTTATGCTGTAAGACAGTCTTATTTCCTCTCTTATTTATATCCATTTCTACTACTAGAAGTTGGTAGGATCTTCAGTAGAGTACCTAGGAACTTAAAGTTCTTAGGGACCATGGTTTATGGGAGATAACTTCTCTTCATCCTTCTTACCTCTCAGCCCATACTATATAGCTTAGATGTGCTCTGGGAGATGAGATTTCTGGTTTTAAAGAAGTAGATTTTCAGTTACTGCTTGGCTAACACGGAGTCATCAGAAGCTTTTTTTATTAAGTGTATTGTTCCTAAGCAAAATAAATGAGTCTTTTATTGATGAAATATTAAAAAATAAGTATGTCTTGGATGATAGATAGCATTCTCTGTTTTTAGGTACGTTCTTCAGATGTGTCCTGGTCTGATACTCGGAGAACTCTACGGAAAGATCACCGCTGGGAATCTGGATCCTTGTTGGAAAGAGAGGAGAAAGAGAAGCTTTTTAATGAACACATTGAAGCACTTACCAAAAAGAAGAGGGAGCACTTTAGGCAACTTTTGGATGAAACTTCTGCAGTAAGAGTCTTCTACATTTCTTCTTTAATCTGGATGAATCTTTGTTAATAATTCCTATAAGTAAAACATTGATGTGATTTTTAATGTCATTGTCTTTAGAACTGTTACTGAAGTTCATGGGTTTTATGGCTCTTCTCTGAGTTTTTTAAGTAAAATGGTGCTCTTACTATTTAGAACTTCATTTTTATTTTGTATTCCCAGTGCCAAGTTCATATGTCCTCCCTTAGTAATTCCAGATGTTCTTATCTGTGTGTGAACATTGATGCTTCCTGATGATAGATTTCATAGATCCCTTCTTTTGCTCTATTTTCAGTTTGGTACCTTAGTCCCCTTGTTTGGCAGTTTGTGCTCTCTGCAGGTTTTGCTCCTATTTGATCTCTTTTTTGGTGGTGGTTTCTTTAGAAGTTATGATATTGCCCATGGGGATACAGGGTTTGCAGTTAATTGTCATAGGTCACCTTGACAGTATGGCCATGAAAATAACTTGTGGCAAGCCAACAGAAATTGCATTAAAGCTGCCTCCCTCTCCCTCACTGGTCCCATTACACTTGGGCCTAACGAGAGATTGCAGATCATTGTGTGATATGATGTATGCGTGTGCTGCAGTATCACCCCTCAAGAAACGTCAGTTCTGTTTTTTTATTCACTTGTCTTTCAAAGATTACCTTAACATCCACATGGAAAGAAGTTAAAAAAATCATTAAAGAAGATCCTCGGTGCATTAAATTCTCCTCCAGTGACAGGGTAAGAAAATTTTGTCTTGAGATTTACTTTCAGTTTATAAATATTAATTGGGTGCTTAATCAGCAGCACTAGTATCTTGACTAAAATAAAGTTGATGGTTTTAAGTGAATAATGTTTAAATGTATGAGAAATAAATCTTGAGTTTTAAGTTTATATTTTCTTTCTTGTATGATATCATTAGCAAGACAACACAAGAGGAACTTTAAAATTTTAATCCTTGGGTTTAAACCTGTGTTTGGGGATCTTCTAAAAGATTTAATGAAGCTGTAGTTTTTATTTATTGTATAGTCAGGTCCCACTAGATATATTCAGGCTGGCAATTGGTGCTAGGCTACCCAAAGTGCTTAACCCTTACAACCACACTGGCAGAAAAACGTAACATGATCTCTAGTTCTTAATGTCCCAGAAACTTAGGGGAACCTCAGCTGTGTGAACCTTGTAGAAGCCCTCTTCTGGTACACTCTGACTCCGCTGTAGGAAAATAACTCACCAGGAGTCTGAATTAGTGAATGATGTCAAGGAAAGTGTAGCTTATTCCCATCCATTTTGTCCCTCGGTGTTCATATTTTCCTTCTTCCCATTATTCTCCGTCCTGGTTGGTTTCTTTAGGTCTAGAGTTCAAAAAGCCCATGATCTAATATTCTTCCCCCTCCTACTCCATTAAATTTTAGATGTATGGACCATAAAATACATAAGATTGGAAAAGTATGGTAGACAGATAGCTGAGAGATCCATGCAGTCAGTCTCTTAACTTTTCTGATTGTTTAGAATTAATAATACCTTTTTAAAGCTTGGAGTTTCTGCGTGTCTTTGCTGGTCCCTTACTAAGCTCTTACTGAGCTAAATGCTCAGTTGAGCTTACTAAAGTTCTGAGTATTACTTTATAAATTATGCCACATTATTTTTGTGCTTGAAGATATACAGTCTTTAGGAATGTACATTTAACCCTTAATTTCTGTATTTTTAAGAGTGTCTACCACCTGAAGTTGTGATGAAGGGTAAAGGAGATATTTTATAAAAGCCTCAGCACAGTGTAGCACGTAGCAAGCCCCCAATATATGATTATAACATAAACCATACGTTAGCTGCCACTAATATATGGTTTCTTATTCTTGCTTTTTACCTTTAAAATGTACACTGCAGATTTTACTTTTAATGAATGTTGCATGAACAGAAATGTGTCTTACTGCTTTTTTCTTTTGAATTATTTTATGTTGTGACTTATCAGTCATTAGTTTAATAAATAATTGATAATAATTTTGGAATTAGTGGAATTTTCCCCCTAATCTTACTGTCTTTTTGCAGAAAAAACAAAGAGAGTTTGAAGAATACATCAGAGACAAATACATCACAGCCAAAGCTGACTTCAGGACACTTTTGAAAGAGACCAAATTTATAACATATAGGTATGTGCAATGAAATGTTTCATATCGCCAGTCATTGTCTTTACTAGTCCTACTCTGATGGCCAAGCATACTTTGCATTCACACACATGTTGACATTGTTAATTTTTAGGAATAAGAAGAAGCCAACTTTTCTAAAAGGCTGAATACAGCCCATATTTACCTTTTTTTTTTTTTTTTTTTTAAGAAAGGGCCCAGATGTTAATTCTTATTTTGCGTTACCCACCCATCTATTTTTTAAACAGTCTTTTGTTTTTACTTCACTGCTTTTTCAGAAGTATTTTCAAATACATAAAAATTGTATTTCATGAAGAGACTTAAAAAAAAAATCCTTCACTGTCAATTATCTTTCCTCCTCTGAAGACTAAATATTTAGTGTGTTCATTCTAAAGCTTGAAATCATCCTATTTAAACTCAGCAAATGCATTTTTTCTCAGATGAAAGCAGTTTGCTGGATACTTTTAAATTAAAACTTCAAAATTATAAAATCAGCACTTTAAAACAAGATTTTGCTGTAACATACCCAATAGTTCCCCACTCCCTAACAAGTTGTCATCGGGAAAACAGTTTTATATCGCTTAGCAGTCAGTGTGCAGGAAACTTTTGTTTCATGCTCCAACTTTTCTTCTTATAAGAGAAAAATTTGAAACATCTTAATGAAGGGTATGCACGGGAGGATAGATAGTGCTGAGGGTGTGGTTTTTAGGATTTTGTCATTGGATTTTTTGATCAGGATCCTTAATGTTTTGCATCAGCTTGGGCTTTTAAATTAGATGTGAAGTAAGACTTCTTTCTACATTTTTGTAGTTAATTTAGTGAAAGATGTGAAAGTGAAAAAGCTTGTGAAAGATGCTGGGATTGGCAGCCCCGCAGACTGAAGTCCTCTGTTCATCCACAGAACAGGTACAGCACGGGCAAGGTTACCCACCCACCCTCAGCCCTGATCTGGAGGGACCACCAGCAGGGGTGGGAGGGTAATTCAGCTTCTGAGGCCCTTTCACTCCTTGGAGTCTTTGCTGAGGTGACTTACAAAGGTGACCACTGCAGTGAAATTTTTCTTTAAAAAAAAAAAAATGGAAACACAATTAGGAACTAGATGGACATTTCCAGTTCATTTCTGAAAGACCTATGAACAGCAGTAAGTAATTCTTGAACTTCTTTTCTTATTTCAGATCCAAAAAGCTAATCCAGGAATCTGACCAGCACCTGAAAGACGTAGAAAAAATTTTGCAGAACGACAAACGGTATCTAGTACTAGACTGTGTGCCAGAGGAGAGGCGTAAACTGATTGTGGCGTATGTGGATGACCTGGATCGCCGGGGTCCACCCCCACCTCCCACAGCGTCAGAGCCCACAAGACGATCAACAAAATAATTTGGAATACTCTTCTACAGGGTGTCTGTTCATTCAAAACGCTTGCATGAGCCAGTTTTCAGGTTTTTACGTGTATGTGCATTAGTCAGACTATTGCAGAACCATCTGATGAGCAGAAGGAGAAGCATCCGTGAACAGTTTCTGAACAGAGAACACTTTGGAAATATTTATGCTTTTCTTTGTATGGCATGACTGACTTACATACTCAAATATAGGCTGTCTCTAGTAAATCTAAAATCTTGAAGCTAAAAAATCATCCTTTTATGAGATGTGGAAGTCAGTGACTTTTGGTGATGTTCTTTCTAGCAGTGTTATAATACATGCAAGACGTAAGAGCATTTGTGGTTTGAACTTGCAAGATGCAAATACCACAGATTCCCAAAAAAAAAAAAAACCTAAGTTAGGGTTTGTTTTGTTTTGATTTTGTTTTTTAAAGCGGGTAAAAGAAAAAACACTGAAAATTGAATTCTTATCTTCCAGAGGCTAAGATTATTATAATGGACATACTTTGACCTTTGTCTCTAAAGAATACTTTAGTTTCATTTGTTCACTTATGTGCTTTGATTATCCCCTTTGAATTATAGGCCAAGTCTTGTTGTTTAGCCTAAGAGAAGATTTATTTAGTAATTTCTTCTCAGGTATGGAGCCACAGTCATAACTAACATGTTGGCCAGACTAGGACTCTGGTTAAACACATTTTATTCACCATTAAGTGATCTTTATCAATATTCTGGATTAGACAACAAATTACCTTTCTTGGATGTTCCTTGTAAACTATACTCCTATTTGAATGTTAATTTTTTGTTTCTAAAGTTTAATTTTAAGATGTTTGAATGTTCAGTTTATGTATTTGAACTACAATAAACCAACCCTTTTTATATATGTGGATTGTATATGATTATTGTTATATAATGTATAAATACTTCTTTTAAACCTGTTCTTAAAAGCAGCAGCAGATGCAATTTGGCGCAAAGAAGGTTTGAATCTTGAGTATCACATCATTTTAAAAGGCTTGAATATAATAAATTACTTGTACCATAAAAGGGAAGAAATTTGTAAAGAACCATTTTGGTGCTCAGTCTCTTAGCAATATCTTATTGCTTCATAGCGAGAAGATGCTGATTTTTGTCTGTTTTCTTGTTCTCATCTTTTATATTAACATATTGATGAATGCCTTTTTGGATTCCTTTCAGTGTGTTGAGTGCATCATACCATGAAACTTAACTTTGATTCCTGGTTACTCTGTCTAGCTTTACCTCTCCAGTTTAGAAAGATCTCTATTTCATTCCTTGATAGATTTCTAGTTTGAATCACCACCATAAATAAAATGTTTAAGAAAAAATATATGTTAACAGGATAATTTATTTTCCCTGTTATCTCACACCTTCTTCACTGGTGACAAAACCTTAAAAAGGGACGGCAGTAGATATGTTTTATATGCATACAGACCCAGACATGCATCACACATACAAAAACACAGTCACATCCCTGTGATATAGTGCTTAGCTTAAATATATTAAGCACCACAGAAATTATGTGGACTCTATATGTAGAGTTGGCTTCCCTGGTGGCTCCGATGGTAAAGCGTCTGTCTGCAATGCAGGAGACCTGGGTTCAATCCCTGGGTCAGGAAGATCCCCTGGAGAAGGAAATGGCAACCCACTCCAGTACTCTTGCCTGGAACATCCCATGGATGTAGAAGCATGGTAGGCTACAGTCCGTGGGGTCACAAAGAGATGGACACGACTGAGTGACTTCTCTTTCTGTATGTAGAAACCCAGAATGGATTATCTACGATTTTAACCTATAAAATTGGTAATTGATGGGATTTTTACATAAATCCATTGAGTGACTTTGAAGTCTGAAGTGAAACTGAAACTGTGTGACAAAAGAAACAACTATTATAGAACTAAGAGTGACTTACAAAGGTAAAGTTTTCTAGAATATTTATTTTGTTACTGTGAAATCCACATAGTATTGTGTGCCTGCTCAATACGCTCTGTTTCTCACTGTAGAAAACTATGAAGAAAATGATTTGGTGATACCTATTTTAGTTTCCTACTTTTGCTGTAAAATACTTGGCATTAACTTATCACATAGGGTATAAATCAAACTTTTCTAGGCAGATTTCTTTAAGGGGGCAGGTCAAGACTTTGTATATTAGGTTTTTTGTTTGTTTTTTTTTTAATTGAAATATAGTTGATTTGGAGTATCAGGTTAGTGTCAGGTTACAACACAGTGATTCAGTTTTATATATATATATATATATACACACATATCCTTTTTCAGTTTCTTTTCCCTGTAGGTTATTACAAGATAACAAGGATAATTCCCTGTGCTATACAGTAAGTCCTTGTTTATCTCTTTATTAGTAATGTGTGTATGTTATACCTAAACTCATAATTTACCACATACACACGCCCCCATTAGGTTCTTGTTAAATTGTGTTTATTGTAGTTATATTGTGTTTCAGTATCTTCATATTGATTTGGTGCTTACCAGCAAACTTTTTAAGAATACATGATTCCTTGCTCTCTGATACCTGTGCCAGTGTTAAGTTCTCACCTTCCTGTAAAGGCCCCGGGTGCTAAATGATAATTTTGAAAGCAGCATTCAAGATAAAGCTTAAGTCTCCAAAACTATCTGAAGCAAAACATAATGTTTTTATTTGTTTACAAGTTGAAATAGTGAAAGCTTACATCCTCCATTTACTATAGATAATGATCACAAGTCTTTAATTGAGATAGTTCATCACAGTTTTAAAGGTAATTCTATTATATAACTATTGCCTCACAAGACAGTATTTTAGATACCTGTGTTTGTTGTAGTTTAATGTGCTTTTGTGAGCCTTAAAATGAAATGTATGAACCGAGGCAAAAAGCCCTGTCTATAAAAGTAAATCATGACCATTTATAAAGAATAAACAGAGCCACAGACTGTACATTAAAAAATTCCATCCACAGCATGTTTTTATAGTTTCTCCATTGCTTAGCCTAAATGTAGTTTTGTTTTCTCCAGAGAGAACTCAGTGAAAATATCCCAGAATTCCATTACAGAGTAGCCAAAAATCATGGATAAATATCACTTTTATATTTAATAGGGGAAGACATGTATCATAATTGTTTTATTGGGTGTGTGTCATCATGCAATACATTTAACAGTTAATGCTTGTTACTCAGATTATACTGGTAATATATTTGGAAACACAAAATTTAGTTTTACTGCTTAAGTTTAGTGTTAACTGCTAAAATCCCCAGACTTAGAAACTGGAAACTCACTGAGGTGCTTTAAAAAGATCAGTGAAGCAGATTTTTGCATGAGGCGAAGTCTGAATTTACTTAGACTTTGCCTGTAAAATAAGCCATGGTTTGAAATTAGCTCAGGATCAGAATAAGGATGTTCCTTATTCTGCAACACACAGTCATGGAAATTATGGATTTTCATCAAGTAAATTAACATTTCTAAAACAAATGGAGATAACATTAAAATTTACATGTTAAATTGAGAAGTAAATTTTGAGCTCTGGTTATGTGAAATAAGGTTTGATAGGTAAAGTTAGAGTTAGCAGGTTCAGGAAGAAACTAAAAGGAAGGAGACTGAGCCTCTGACAGATAAGCTTTACTCCAGCCAGTACACAGCTGGCCCTACAGACTACCCAGGGAAACAGCCCCTGTGGACAAGTGGAAAAAGAGCTGGCCTTTCTAATCAATCACATCTGACAGAAGCATCTTAAATACAGCAGTTAAATCTATGACAGCCAGATGATAACATAGTTATTCTAATATGATGTCCTGCTTAACCAAATTGTACATTTTGCAAATGCAGACTGCAAAGCATTTTTGTAATTCCTAATGGTATTAATTCTACTATGTTTCATATGGCAATGTCAGTGGTACTCATAAGCAGCATTATAAATAAATACAGTAAACACTATTTTGCTTTGGAACTATTTATCACAGTCTCCTGTCTCTTGATCTTCGTGTTCCCAGGGGATAGGGTCATTGTCCTCTACACAAGGGACTGTGTCTCTGTCATGCCAAAACTGCTCGACATCAGGGAGGATGGGAATCTCTGCCTTCTCGGCTTTCTCTTTGCTGATGGAAGGAGAGCCAGTTTTCTCTTTATCTGACATAGATGGTGGGGATTCCACAGATGGAATACTGTCACGAAGGACCTGAGAGTTACCAGCTGGTGTCTCCTGAGACTCTGAAGCAGGTGGATGTTTTTTGGTTATCATCCATTTCCATATGCCTTTCAAGCCTTCCTTGAACTCCTCTGACATCACTAGAAAAATGAGAGGATTTGCTGAAGAGATGGAAAACATGAGGACTTGAGACAGGGCTATAAAACCCTGTGGTGGGGCTGGGCCTCCAGCCTTCAGATGCCACATCCACAGCCAGGCTATCCACTCAGGGAGCCACAGGATAGCAGAGGTGATGGCAATGCTCAGCAGCATCACTGTGAGTTGCTTTGAGCGCATCTGGTTTCTAAGATTTTGAGTTTTAGTTCCTCGTTTCTGACATTGGCCATAAGCTCTCCAGAAATAAAAGCTGGCAGAGAGTAATGGGAGGCAAAATGCCAGCAGCGGGTAGAGCTTACCAAACGTTGACGTGAACTCTCTCGCCACAGCGGGCACATCCACGAGGCACATTTCCACACCTGCGTGATGCCTGGTGGTGCTGAAGAACCATTCTGGCAGGGGTAGCAGGCTTGCCACAGCCCAAATGGCCACCAGCACTGACCAGATGGTGCAGTTGTGGATACTTACTGGTTTGGCTGGGTCACATGCATACATGAAGCATACCTTGGCTACTGCAACGATCGTCAGGCTCTTGGCTGCCATGCACGTGTGGATGAACCAGTCAGAGGACTTGCAGACAAACCAGCCTAGATCCCAAACACCTCTGGAGTATGCTGTAGCTCGGACAGGTGCAGAAAACAGCAGGAGAGAGAGATCAGCCAGGCTGAGGTTGAGAATCAGGGAGTGGATCATGGATGGCTTTCCTTTCCAAGCACTGTGGAGGAGGATGCCAATCACACACAGATTCCCCACGAAACCCACCAGGCAGACAGCCACCAGGAGAGCTGGGATTACTGTCCTCCAGTCCTTGGAGTCTGAGGGCAGGTACCCGCCGGCAAAGTGGAGGTGAGCGAAGGACACGTTCATGGTGTTGGAGTTGGAGTCTGCCAGGCAGCTGTCCGTGCAGCCCCTTCCATCGAGCGCCTACGTGCAAAAGTTAGCTGCTTTTTGTCTCTCTGCCTTGGCTCTTTGGTGTAGGAAATACATACGTCATCGTCAGTGTCCAATGACACCTCTGGGCCCTCCCCTTGCTTTATTCCCTGAGAGCAGACTGTGAAGAAGGTTGACTGCTAAGCTCTTTGCTGTGTGTGCTAGTCCCTGACTGCATTGAGTGACAAGCAGCAGGAGCTCATGGTTGCTGTTCATTAGCAAGTCTAATGACATTGTCAGCCCAGCGGAGTGAAAAACTCCCCGATAGACCCATCAATGATAAATGAGAACATACATGTAAGTGGGTTATGTTCCTGGGGGGTCGCTAGAGACAGTCAAGGTAATTATTTTCAACTAGCTGATTTTAAATCTAGACCCCCATCTGTAATAGAGTCAACACCACATATGAGTAACCCACTTCTTTAATCACCTGCACGGCTTGATCCAGCAGGTCTGGGGTAGGGCCCCCAAACTTGCATTTCTATCAGGTTTCCCAGGGATGTTATGATGTGAGTTGGGGACCACACTTCAAGGAAGAACTGGTGCTTCCCCTTTCGGCTGCAGGAATGAGCTTCCTCTTCTTTTACCCAAACCTCACCACCACTTTGGGTAAAGAATCCATCTGCCAATGCAGGAGACATGGGTTCAGTCCCTGAGTCAGAAGATCCTCTGGAGAAAGAAATGGCAACCTGCTCCACTATTCTTGCCTGGAGAATTTCAATGAACAGAGGAGCCTGGAGGCTATTGTCCATGACAGGACACGACTTAGCGACTAATCATCACCACCACTTCAGCCTTATCAACACCTGGCTGAGATCAAATGCGCAGAACTGGATAATGGGAAAAAAAAAAAGCTGCTGGTAAGAAGTCCTATTAAAAAGTCTAATTATGGATTACTCTAAGTTTAGTCTATTGTGAATTTTTTAGAGGTGATTTTAGAACAGTGCATTAAAATGAGTTTACTTACTAAGAAGACTTTTAA
This sequence comes from Bubalus kerabau, assembly GCF_029407905.1. Taxonomy (NCBI): domain Eukaryota; kingdom Metazoa; phylum Chordata; class Mammalia; order Artiodactyla; family Bovidae; genus Bubalus; species Bubalus kerabau. The sequence continues at coordinate 226,564,163 of NC_073624.1, forward strand.
ACAGGTGATGGTGATTAAACCAACCAAATGTTGAATTAGATTTTCTTTTAGAATTCCTAAAGGATTTATGGAGACAAATGAAATAAAAGAAAAATAACTTATTTGCAGAAGGCATGTAAGAGATTTTAAAGAAAATGACATTTTAAAGTTGGGAAAATAAAAAATGATTCTAGAACCAGTCTTGAAATTTTATAATAGGCAGTGGAAAGATACTCTGGAGGAGGTCAGAGGAGCTGGAATTGTTCATGGAGAAGAGTTTGTGGAATTGAAAGGATTTTGAGATCTACTCTGTGCTGAGTCGGAAATGCTTAGTGTCATATGGTGGAAAGTGTGCTGAGCTCAGAATCTGACCTCTAGGTTCTGGTTCTAACTCTGCTATCACTAGTTTTTCTCTGGAAATTAAGGATGACATTTAAAATCTCCCTAAAAAAAAAAAAAAAAACACCTCCCTGAAATCCCAGAACTCAACAAGTAAGTATTGACTCAATAAAAACATACTGAATATCAGGAAAGCTGTCAGTGGTTCTTGATTATCTTTTCTGTTTTCCTTTCCCTCTAGGAAGTAGTTGTGTCTATGAAACAGTGGAGGTAAGCGTCTTGTCCCAGCAACTCACAGTAACCTCTAGTTAGTGCTGTGGACAGTGATATATCAAGTCTCAATAGCACCATTTTTGGGAGTGAAGAGGCCCACACCATCATATGGGAAGGCAAATGGTTGGGGGCAGGGTGTGCAGAGAAACACCCTGAGTACTACTTAGAGCAAATGAATGTCTTGTGAATTACAGGCTACAACAGAGCTAGTTCTACTCGATGTACGTGGAAGAGATGAGCTCAGGACCAGGAAGCAAATACTACTTTACATTATGGCTTATAAACTTGGGATGCTTAGGCTCCTGAAGATCCAGAGAACAAAAAGCTAAAAGAGTTCAAGAAGGCTTTAACAGCATAGAAATTTGATTCTAACTTTTTATTTTGAAAGAATTGCAAACTTAAAGGGAAAAATGCAAAAATAGTACAAAGAATTATCATTCTGATTTTCCAGCTGTCAACAGTTTTTCACGTTTGTGCTCGTGCCCTCTCTGCACGCACACACATGCTTATATGCATATATATAGCCACATAAACATATATATTGTTTTCCGAACCAATTGAGAATTGGTTTTCAGAAAATTTTGAGTTTTCTTCCTGGATTATCATTAGATATAAAAATCAAAATGAGACTATGTGCTTATAGCAAAAAGGAATTCTTTCCTTTGGCCATACTCATCACCCAACCCAAGTTTCTGTTTATCTTCTGATATACCAGCACTTGTGCGTCGAGATACTACACAAATATAATATGTAGCAGTATGTGCCTTATATCCACTTTTTGTTTTAACATCATTTCCATTTAGAGGATAAGTGTAACTTAGCCAACCTAAAAGAAGAATTACATCGTATGCATTTTTTTTATTTATATCATGAATTCAAGTTATTTTGATCTTTCTTCATAGCATATAGTTAAAAAATTTTTTTTAATACAGTATTCAATTGTATGCCTGGTGGACATTTGCCAAGTTTCCTTATTTTTATTTATTTTTGGAAGTTGCCTAGTATGTGAAAGTATAAGTGTTAGTCACTCAGTTGTGTCTGACTCTTTGTGACTCCTTGGACTGTAGCCTGCAGGCTACTCTGTGGGATTCTCCAGGCAAGAATACTGGAGTGGGTAGATACTCCCTTCTCCAGGGGATCTTCCTGATCCAGGGATCAAACCCAGGTCTCCTGCATTGCAGGCAGATTCTTTACCATCTGAGCCACTAGGGAAGCCCCCCTTTCTTATTTGATAGAAGGGATCTTGGAGAGAAATGATTTGGAAGAGATGGATGGAGAAGTACAGTAAAAATACTTAGAGTATTTGGGACGAAAACTGAAAACAACCCACCACCCCCACCCCAAAATACTGGAAACAGCTCTCCACCGGTTGGTGAATGGATAAAGAAATGGCTGTATTCACACAATAGACTAGTATTTAGCAATATAAAGGAATACATGCTGCCACGTGTAAGAACCTCACAAATACTATGCCAACTGACAGAAGCCAGAGACAACGACGTATTGTGAGATTCCATTTATATGAAATGTCCAGAAAAGGCAAATCTATAGAGATGGAAAGTAGAACAGTGGTTCCCTGGAGCTACAGGTGGGAAATGGGAGTGACTGCAAATGGGCACAAAGCATCTTTTGGGGGTGAGAAAAATGTACTCAGTTGGGATTGTGGGGGTGGTTATACAACTCTGTAATAATGTACTGAAAACCTTGAATTGTACACTGAAAATGAGTGAATTTTATGGTATGTAAATCATACCTCAATGAAACCATTTTTTACAAGAGTTATTTGGGATGGAGGAAAGGTAAAGAGCAGATGTCATAGCTCTTAGAATGCTGAGTGACCTCCAGAAAGAGGGAATATCCCATTCTGAGACTGTGATTAAAGTATATTATGTGGAGCCATGGAGAGACTGTGATCTGGCAGGACCAAACCAAAGGGCAGTACTAGGTGGGAAAGGGCCGTGGGGAGAAGGGAACCCCAGAATGCTGGGATTCAGAACCTTGAGGCTTGGCTTCCCCAGCTTGGAAATGGGCTTTCATCGGAGCCTTCTCCCTCTATTTCCACACTCCTGCTGAGAAACCAGCAACAGGGCAGCCACCCCCCACAAGGACCTCAGTTGGGTTCCAGTCTACGCTTCCTTCCCCTAACAGGGACAACACCCACAGTGATGATGCCAAGAGATAACCCTTGGAAATTGAGAAACGGTAATAAAAACGATAAATCTGAGCCATAGACACGCCCCATTTCTATTAAAAATTTTAATTTACAAGGGACCTCAGCCAGCTCAAAAGAACCAAGGCAAAGCAAATTGGTGGCTAAGATTTTAAGTGGCTCCTGATAAAAGCAGAACTAGGTGTGAGCTCTTGCTGCTGCTGCTGCTGCTAAGTCACCTCAGTCGTGTCTGACTCTGTGCGACCCCATAGACGGCAGCCCACCAGGCTCCCCCGTCCCTGGGATTCTCCAGGCAAGAACACTGGAGTGGGTTGCCATTTCCTTCTCCAATGCATGAAAGTGAAAAGTGAAAGTGAAGTTGCTCAGTCGTGTCCGACTCTTAGCAACCCCATGGACTGCAGCCTTCCAGGCTCCTCCGTCCATGGGATTTTCCAGGCAAGAGTCCTGGAGTGGGGTGTCATTGCTTTCTCCATGAGCTCTTACTAGGAGCAGGTAAAGTTTATCCTATAGCTCAGTTCTATCCAGGGAAGGGGGAATAATAAAAACATCCATTTTTTTGAGTGAGTCCTCAGTGCCCACCTTTGTGCTAAGCATTCTATGCCCCAAATCTTCACAACAGCTCCTAGAAATACTATCACTTTTCCTTCTTACAGGTGATGACCTTGGGGCATAAAGAGGTGAATAACTCGCCTATGAGGCTTTCCTGGTGATTCAGGGGAAAAGAATCTGCCTGCCAATGCAAGAGATGTGGGTTTGATCTCTGGGTCAGAAGGTTCCCTGGAGAAGGAAATAGCAACCCAATCCAGTATTCTTGCCTGGAGAATACCATAGACAGAGGAGCCTGGCGAGCTATAGTTCATGAGTTCTCGGAGTCAGATGTGACTTAGCAACTGAACAACCACAAACACCCCCATGGGAATGTAGGTTGCACAGCTACTAGATGAGGGAGTTGGGACAGAGACCCCCATGGGTCTGACCCCAGAGTCGGGCTTCCAGAGTGAGTATTGGTAAGCTGTATGCTGCTATTCTGCCCCACTAAGAATGTTCTGGGTACTGATTGTTCTCTAAACACTACAGTTGTGAAACTGATCCAACCAAGGCCGATATTCTAAGGCCCAAATAATGGACTATAGGTCACTTCAACAAGCATGTTTTGAGCCCTTGTGCACTTGGAATATAAAGCTCGTGTATTCTTTTCTTCTTTTCTGGGGACCTGGGATCATGAGTTTAGGATGGAGCTGGGACTGATGTACCTGGGTCTCTAGTGGCAAGCTGGGGACCTGGAATACCCTGGGTCTAAGAGGAAGTTGGGTGCTTCTGGTTCCTGAGTCCAAGAGAGGTGCTGGGTATAGAGGATCCCTGAGTCTAGAGAGGGAGCTGGCTGTCGGATCCCTCAGTCCTGGTGAGGGGATAGGTACGTTAGGCCCCATAGTCTTGAGTGGGAGTTGGAAACCTGCATGATGCTTGGGTTCAGGAGAGAAGCTGAGGGCCTAGGATCAGAGCTTGGACCTTATGTGAAGCAGGTGTGAGGTGTGGAATTAGAGTGTGGTTCCCTTGGTCCTAGGAGGGAACCAAAGGCCCTAGCCTCTTGAGTTCTGGAGGGGAGCTGTTACATGAGTCCTGGAAGAGAAGTCGGGGTTCTAGATCCCTAGGTGGAGAGAGAAGGGGCAGAGGGGATCGCTGGGTTTCCTCTTGCTCGTTGGGTCCCCCCACCCCCACCTTCACTCCCACCCCTGGAAGCACTTGTCTGCAAGGCCTCAAGCGGGCAGGTGCCTGGCCCACCTGGCGCTAACCCAGTCTCCACCTATTTTTCTTTCAGTGAATATTTGCTGAGCCACTTTCCCTGGGCCAAACCCAACGCCAGCCTCCGGGAACCCACTGTGGTAGAAGAGTCCCATTTTCTCCAGGAGCTACCAGGTAGTCGGAGAGATGGACAAAGGAGAAGTTGCGGAGAGAGTGCTACGGGATACTGGCTGAGGAGCAAATGCCAGAGAACAGCTGCTTCTCATCAGAGGTGAACGTGGCTGGCTTGCAGGGTCTGAGAATAACCTCCTTCCACCTGTGGGCTGTCAGGCCCTGGATGTTGCAAGGAAGCTCTGGGAGGAGCAGAGTGGGGCACGCGGGGTGGTTTGACCAGCTGCTTTTGGTTGGCTTGTTAGACAGCATTCAGTTCCGTCTCTACCGGCAGTAGGGAGCTCAGCCCTCGGGGTCTACAGCGTCTTTGCCACCCGCGATCCCACTCTCAAGGTCAGTAAACCGGTTGGTGGCTCCTTCTTTGAGGACAACCTTGCTTGCTGAAGCATCCTCTCTCTGGTCCGCTCACAGTGGTCCTTTCTGGATCACAGTTCCTGGTTTTTGTGAAGCATCCTTTGCCGTGGGGCCTTCCTGAGTGGCGTGTCCCATTACTTCTCGTCTGGCATCTTGGAGTGTTGTTCCAGACTGCGGGTGCAAAGCTGCGTGACCTTCCATCTCTAATGTGAGTGCTGGGTAGGTCTGGCTGGGTCTGAGCTACCGCTCCAACAAGCCGGCACCTCCCCTGTCCCTCTTGTTTCTGCTGTTAGTTAAGTGGCTCTTAAGTCCACCGTGGGGAAGATGGCGGAAGCAGATGGATTGTGCTGTTAGTTACAAAATGGGCACCAAGTCTGGAAACATAGGTCTTCAACTTACCTTATTTAACATCAATAACCATTTATTTTATTGGAATATAATTGCTTTACAACGTCGTGTTGATTTCTGCTGTACAGCAACATGAATCACCTCCCTCCCAGCACCCCCATCCCATTCCATCCCACCCTTTTAGATCATCACAGAGCTCTGAGCTGGGCTCCCTGCGCTACACAGCAGGTTTCCCTTGGCTGTGTGTTTTACACATAATGGTGTACATATGTCAATCCCAATCTCCCAGTGCATCTCACCCTCCCCACGACCACTTGTCTGTTCTCTACATCTGTCTGTATTCCTGCCCTGCAAATAGGTTCATCAGTACCATTTTTCTAGATTCCACATATATGTGTTAATATATTTGGTTTTCTCTTTCTGACTTCACTCTGTATGACAGACTCTAGGTGCATCTGCCTCACTACAACTGACTCAATTTCATTCCTTTTTATGGCTGAGTAATATTCCGTTGTAGTAACCGTTTGTTATGTGTTGGCACATGTTTCCAGACTTGATGGCCATCCTGTGTATCTTACCTTCCACAGACTGGGAGTCAGGCGATCTGAACCCTTCCCCACAAAGGGAGACTGTTGGATCTGCCAGGGACCCTTTTGGATTGTCTGGGTCACAGTTTTCCAGATGGGGAGGCAGATGCTCAGAAAGTGTAAGTGACCTGTTCTAGGTCACTTGGTTTCTCGGTAGCTGGGCAGCAACCAGGATTCAGGAGTCTCTTATTTTTTGTTCTTCATACTGTTTCGGACTTCTTCCTGCTGTGTCTTTTTCCCCTTTGTTAATAACTTGTGTTTTGACTTTATGGAGGGTAAAATTTGTAGATGTAGATGGGAAGCCTCTTTGGAAAGCACGAGGATTGTGAGAACATAGGAGGTAGCTGTAATGTATCAGCTGATGGAGAACTTAAACTTTCTTTTCTAGAAACCAAATTTCCAGTCTTGTAAAACACAGCGGTGGTTGATATGATGATGTATTTCCTTTTATCTGTTTTTTTTTTCTTTGCAAGACTTTGTTTGCTTTTTACATTGTTAGAATGGAAATTATAATTGCAGCTCTGATTTTTAAAAAAAAAAATATTTTATTTGTTTGGCTGTGCTGGGTCTTAGTTGCAGTATGTGGGATCTAGGTCCTGATCAGGAATCAAACCTGGGCCCCCTGCACTGGGCATGTGGAGTCTTAGCCACTGGACCACCAGGGAAGTCCTGAAGCTCTGATTTTTCTTGTAATGAGAGGCTCTGATTGTCCAAAGTGACCCTAGGGAGAACTGTCTCAGGGACTGATTTCACAAGCAGTGAAGATGACAGGTTGCTTTTTGTAGAGGCCATAGTCCTAGGAGAACAGCAAGTAAAGGACTAACACATACATATGGGTACAGAATGGTTAAAATCATGCTTTGAATGCAATGAACACATTCCTGGCTACAGCTATTTTGTTTTTGTAGGGTACAGTTTGCTGTGGGTTCTTACTAAATGACACATCCCATTATTTAGAGGAAGGTCTAGTTGTTAAAAAAAAAAATCAAAATTTTATTGCCACATCCACCTTGTACAGTGAATTTTTTCATATTCCTTTTAAAAAGCTTTATAGAGGTAGAGTTCACATACCCTTAGCACACATGCACACACACGTCACCCAGTGAACATTCAATTCAGTGATTTTGTTATTTTACTCTTTCACGTTCTTGTCCATGCTAAGTGGCTACTGTGGGTGTGATGCTCTCTTCAGCACCAGCTAGAGCTGTTTCCATGACTACTGAATCCAGCAGGTAGAGTGGCATCATCGTGCACATTTCAGACATCCCAGGACTAGATGGGCTGGGCATGGAACATGCAGTGTTCAGAGATCCCATGCTATCTCAGGTTCCTGGGGGCCCATTGGAAAAGAGAGTACACTGCCATCCCCGAGTCCCAGACTCTGCCCTCCTTTTTAAAATGGAAGAGGCAGTCTGTAGGCTTTGACCTTCATGTTTACTTTGAGGAGGAACACATTTTTTTTAATTTTAAAAAATCCTCAGTAATGAAATATCATACTCCATATCTTGGCAGGAAAAAGTGTTAGGATGAAGGGGAAGGAGGATTAGAGTTTGATTTCAAATGTTTCAACCTGGGTACAAAATGTTTGTCAATCAGCTATTCTGCTGAGTGCATTAAAAAAAAAAAGTCTTTTTTTTTTTTTTTTAACACTTTTCAGTTCCTCATTGCAAATCCTTGTTGAAAGTTTAGGAAATTCTTCTAAAAGTTTAAAACTTTTCCACCTTGCTTTTTATTTATTTATTTAGTTGTGCATTATTTCCCCCCTTGTTCAGTAGTTGAAAAATTGAACTTTGCAAGTTTGCTTCCTGTGATGTCTATAAATTTTACCTTCATAAACATTTTAAAAATTAGGTAGAACAGGTAATATTGTCATTATTTTGTATAGAAGACACTAAAGCATCCCAGAGGCTTTTGACTTGCTAGTAGTTTCAGAACTTGTTAGTTGCTGGATTAAGAGAGACCCTGGATTCCTGATTCTGCTTCCAACTCTTCCACCAGATCAACCTTGCAGTGGAACATAAATCAGTATGCTGAGAGATGTTTTCAGGTGTTCTGTATTAGTTTCTTGTTGCTTCTGTAATAAATTATCATGAATTTATAGCAGCTGAAAGTAACCCAAATCATCTTACAGTCCTGGAGACCCAAAGTCCTAAAATCAAGGTGTCAGCAGGCTGCATTTCTTCTGGAGGATTTAGGGGAGAATCCATTTCTTTGTCTTTTCCGGCGTCTAGAGGCTGCTCACATTTCTTGACTCCTGGCCCCTTCATCTGCTAAGCCAGCAGCATAGCATCTTTTCAACCAAAATTGGGGTCCAGCTGCTCCCCACTCAAAAGCCAGTAAAGAGGCAAGGTTGGGGTCATTATGTAGTTAATGTCTTCCACCTGATGGGGGGTTTCAGCATCTGCAAGACAGCTCACAGGATATGGCCCAGAATATTATTTATTGCCCTTGAGCAGGAAATAAATGTTCTTAACTGTGGTTAATGACTCAACTGTTATTATTTAGTCTTGTTGGACTGTTTACCTTTTTTAGGCAGTTTCTCACTTCTCTAATTAAACTTGCTCTTTGGCTAAAGTTTCTCCACAGACAAAAGGCAGATGGAGGACGTGGGAGACAAGGACCATAGGGTCCTGCTCCTTTTCATCTTTACCTCTCTCTCTGTAACTTCTGCTTCGTCACATCTCCTTCTCTGGATTCTATCCCTTCTGCCTCCTTCTTATATGAAAGACCTTTTGTGATTACATTGTACCCACTGAATAATCCATGATAGTCTCTCCATCTCCAAATCCTTACCTTAATCATATCTGCAAAGTTCCTTTGGTCATGTAAGGTGAATAGTCATAGGTTTCTGGGGTTAGGGCATAGGCATCTTTTGGAAAGCTATTATTGTCAGTTCCACGTAGTCTAAAAAAGTTTGGTGGTAGTACATTTGGGACTTGCTGGACTAAACAGAATTAAACAGAATTTCTCTGCACTTTAAAAATGGTAACCAAAGCTTCCATTTGTTGAGACTTTAGTATCTGTGAAGCACTTTGCTAAATTTTATGTTGATTATCTCATTTCATTCTCATGACAATACAAAAAGGAGTTCTGTTCCCATTTATCAAATAAACTGAAGTTCAAAGTTAAGTGACTTATTCAAACTTACACTGCTAATAAGTGGCAGAGCTGGGATTCAAACTCAGATCTATGTGATGCTAGAGCATGAGTCTTGGAGAGTCATTATATTACTGCTTTAATATGGAAAGCAGGGGGTTTAGGATACAGACATTTTCATATTAATCTAGCCCAAATCATAGCATCTTGGCTTTGCAGGTGGCTCTAGTGGTGAAGGATCTGCCTGCCAATGCAGGAGATGTAAGAGACACAGATGCAATCCCTGGGTAGGGAAGATTCCCTGGAGAAGGGCATGGCAACCCACTCCGGAACTTTTGCCTGGAGAATCCTATGGACAGAGGCGCCTGGTGGGCTACACAGTCCATAGGGTCACAAGGAATTGGACACGACTGAAGTGACTTAGCATGCATAGCATCTTACCAAGCTAGTGTTCTTCAGAGCACTTGATGAAACAATAAACTTGGTGGCCTCCATATCAGTGTTACCCGATAGAGCTTTGTGTGACGATGGGCATGTTCTGTATCTGTGCTATCCAGTGTGGGAGCTGCCAGCCACATCTGGCTGTTGAGCACTTGAAATGTTAGAGCAACTGAGGGACTGAATTTTAAATTTCATGTGATTTAAATTATAGAAATAATCATGAGTCAGTTCTAATGAGGTGGATGAACCTAGAACCTATTATACAGAGTGAAATAAGTCAGAAAGAGAAAGATAAATATTGTATTCTAAGCATATATATGGAATCTAGAAAAATGGTTACTGTCTTTGATAAAACTACCTGGGGAGCTGGTTAGCTGACAGTTTCCCCTAAAGTTGGATGTCCTAGTGGAAGAACTCTTCAGTCATTCAACAAGAAGCTGTGAAAAGATGGTCTAGAAATTGTGGGAGAATCAAGGAAATAGGAAGGTCCTGTCCAGGCTTTGAAACAGCTCTGGGGAACAGCATGCACTTTGGTGAAAAGACCATCTGTAATGTTAGTGTGCTTAGTCGCTCAGTTGTGTCTGACTCCTCAAGACACCATGCACTATAGCCCACCAGGCTCCTCTGTCCATGGAATTGTCCAGGCAAGAATACTGGAGTGGGGTGCCATTTCCTGTAATGCTACATAAGACTGTATCATTGGAAATGTAAAGAAAGTACCAAGTTAATGTTACGGCCAGTGATGTTGTATTTACTTTAGCTGTGGAAAACAACTTTTCAGGTGAAATCATAGGCAGAAGCTCAATAACGGTGACAAAGGGAGAGCTGCCCTGGGACTTGCTTGGTGGTCCAGTGTTAGAACTCTGTACTCTCACTGCTGAGGTCCTGGGTTCAATTCCTGGTCAGGGAACTAAGATCCCACAAGCCAAGCCACATGACAGAAAAAAACCAAAAAACCAAAAAATGCTGTCCTGTGTGAAGCAAGTGTTGGGTGGAATCATGGTCCTGTCTTCTGAGGCCCTCCCCTCATTTACTGCTGTGGCCCTTGGGGTGCCTCCCTGAAACTCCAGGGCAGTGGGCCCCAGCCTTTTTGGCACCAGGGACTGATTTTGTGAAAGACAGTTTTTCCATGGACTGAGAGTGGGCGGGGGATGGTTTGGGGATGACTCAAGCCCATCACATTTATTGTTCGGTTTATTTCTTCTTGAATGCTACTGCTGATCTGATAGGAGGTCCTCTGCCTGGAGGTTGGGAATCCTGCGCTAGGAGATATAAGTCACTGACAGAGTCTAGAAAAGAGTTTAAAAGCTCAGAGGCAGGAGTGTTCCTGGGGTTCTGAGGGAATGCTGCATAGAAAGGTGAACTATGATACTTCCCAGGTATCTCTCTATACATATTTTCAAATACATTTTCTACAAACACACACACATATATTTTGGTGGGAAAGAAAGGCCTTTATTACTCTTAAACATAAATGTGATATAATTATATGCTTGTGTCCTCTGGTACACACATATATAATTTTGAAAGGATCCTGCTGGATGCTATTGCTAATTTGCCTTTTCTTTTTATATCATCTCATATGCCACTGTCTGTTATTACCTGATCTGCATCTTTAAAATGGTAGTTGAACATTCTCTTGTGTGTTTGTGCAGAAGAGAGTACAACTGGGGGAAAAGGGGCATCCTTAGATCTAATGTCACTGATACAAGTCAAGTTCTTCCAAAATCCTTGGGTAGATTCTTCACCCAGAACCAGCCTTTTTTTTTTTTCTCTCTCCAGAAAGAGCTATCCTTGTGCATAAATTCCAAACGACACTGGAGATCAGTGTGCTAGGCTGTGTGTGCTGTACTCAGTTGCTTCAGTCGAGTCTGACTCTCTGCAACTCTGTGGACTGTAGAGATCAGTGAATCGGCTTTAAATCTTGCTACCGAAGTGTGTATTTCCTGTGTTGTATGGGTACAGGGACCTCCTGGATAACTGAATCAGCTTGGGTCTTTGAATTCTTTATAGCATCTGTTTCAAGGTCTCATCTCACCCAATCGTTTTTTTTTCCTGCAGTATTTTATTATTTATAATTTGTTTTTTCTTTTTAAAAATTATTTTTAATTGGAGGATAATTGCTTTACAGCAATTTATCGTGTTGGTTTCTGCCATATATCGACATGAATTAGCCATAGGTATACTTCTATCCCCTCCCTCTTGAACCTCCCTCTCACCCCACCCGACCCCTCTAGGTTGTCACAGAGCACTGGTTTGAACTCCCTGAGTCATACAGCAAATGCCCACTGGCTGTCTGTTTTACATATGGTAATAGGTATGTTTCAGTGCTGCTTTCTCACTTCATCCCACTCTGTCCTTCCCCCACTGTGTCCACAAGTCTGTACTCTATGTCTGTGTCTCCAATGCTGCCCTGCAAACAGGCTCATCAATATCTGGTCATCAGTACCAGCTTTCTAGATTCTATAAGTTCAGTTCAGTTGCTCAGTTGTGTCCAACTCTTTGCGACCCCATGAATCACAGCACTCCAGGCCTCCCTGTCCATCACCAACTCCCAGAGTTCACTCAGACTCACATCCATCGAGTCAGTGATGCCATCCAGCCATCTCATCCTCTGTCGTCCCCTTCTCCTCCTACCCCCAATCCCTCCCGGCATCACAGTCTTTTCCAATGAGTCAACTCTTCGCATGAGGTGGCCAAAGTACTGGAGTTTCAGCTTGAGCATCATTCCCTCGAAAGAAATCCCAGGGCTGATCTCCTTCAGGTTGGACTGGTTGGATCTCCTTGCAGTCCAAGGGACTCTCAAGAGTCTTCTCCAACACCACAGTTCAAAAGCATCAATTCTTCGGTGCTCAGGTTTCTTCACAGTCCAACTCTCACATCCATACATGACCACTGGAAATACCATAGGCTTGACTAGACAGACCTTTGTTGGAAAAGTAATGTCTCTGCTTTTGAATATGCTGTCTAAGTTGGTCATAACTTTTCTTCCAAGGAGTAAGCCTCTTTTAATTTCATGGCTGCAGTCACCATCTGCAGTGATTTTGGAGCCCCAAAAAATAAATTCTGACACCGTTTCCACTGTTTCCCCCTCTATTTCCCATGATGTATGTGTTAGTACATATTTGTCTTTCTGACTTACTTTACTCTGTATAAAAGGCTCTAGGTGTATCTACCTTATTAGAACTGAGTCAAATGCACTCTTTTTATGGCAGAGTAATATTCCATTGTGTATATGTGCCACAGTTTCTTTATCCATTCATCTGTCAGTGGACAGCTAGCTTGCTCCATGTCCTTGCTATTGTAAATAGTGCTGTGATGAACTTTGGGGTCCATGTGTCTTTTTCACTTATGGTTTCCTCAGGGTATATGCCCAGTAGTAGGATTGTTGGGTCATATGGTAATTTTATTCCTTGTTTTTTAAGGAATCTCCATACTGTTCTCTATGTCAATTTGCATTCCCACCCACAGTACAAGAGGCTTCCCTTTTCTCCACACCCTCTCCAGCATTTATTGTTTGTATATTTTTTGATGGTGGCCATTCTGACTAGCGTAAGCATTCCATTTCAAGGAGTAATGGATTCAAAAATTACGTGGCTAGTGAGTGATAGGCCTGAAATTGAACCCAGGTAGTCTGACTTTAGCATTTGTGCTCCAGTGCACCAACTTGTCTCCAAAATAGGCTTTCTTTCTGATAACTTTAATAGTAGGTAATGAGTTGTCAAAGGAGTTCCTGGTGAATGGAGCAAATGTTAATAAGCACCATCTCTCTTTCTCATACAAGGTGGTTATTTCTACCTTCATATGGACCAGAACCTAGATATTTCCTCATTGGAGTCCCCTCTCAACAGCAGCCTGCTTCATGTGAAAGTAATTCAATGGTTTGGTGAACACCTTTCCATAGATGTCTTTACAGATTTACAAATAAATGACATATGTGTTTTTGATTTCAAATGAGATCTACTGCTGCTGCTGCTGCTAAGTCACTTTAGTCATGTCCAACTCTGTGCGACCCCATAGAGAGCAGCCCACCATAGAGAGCTCCCCCATCCCTGGGATTCTCCAGGCAAGAACACTGGAGTGGGTTGCCATTGCCTTCTCCAATGCATGAAAGTGAAAAGTGAAAATGAAGTCGCTCAGTCGTGTCTGACTCTCAGTGACCCCATGGACTGCAGCCCACCAGGGTCCCCTGTCCCTGGGATTCTCCAGGCAAGAACACTGGAGTGGGTTGCCATTGCCTTCTCCAGGGGATCCTACTAGATTCCATCATACATGAATCCAGTCTTTCTTTCTGTGTGCTATGTGCAATACCATTGCTTAAAAGACTTTTTTTCCAGAAGTGTTTGTGAGGAGGTGACCATGGGGAAGATGAGGCTGAACTCGGTTCAAGGTACAATTAATAAATATTATAAAATACCTAATAGTAACTTGGCTTTAGCATTAATACTTGATCTATTTATTGGCATCAGACAAGTTCTTAGTTTTCTTGTCTTTCATAAACAAACACAGTTGATTGTCATAAAGCTTTTACTAAGGCCAAATTGTTTTCCTCTTTATTTCATTTTGGCATACTTAATTATGGCTATTGCTCTATCAATGGTGTTATATTTGGGACTTATGCTTCTGGCCACTTATGCTTCTGCAATTTAATTTTTCATTTTCCCATTCATTTTCAATACATTCATGTAATCACTCAATTCCACAACTCTACCAAGCTTGCTGCCTAACCTGAACCACTGATGGGTAGACACTGCCCTCTGTGGACAGCTCAAAACGCTGTCAGTTGGTGAAGAAAGGAGTGCATTTATTTGTTCTAAAGGTAGTTGTTTTTTTGTCCCCATTTGTAGCAACAGGGATGGACCTAGAGATTATCATACTCAGTGACGTCAGTCAAAGACACATACCATATGATATCACTTACGTGTGGAATTTTTAAAAAATGATATAAATGAACTTATTTACAAAACAGAAATAGACTCAAGGCATAGAAAACAAACTTATGGCTACCAAAGGGGAATGGGAGGGGGGATAAACTAGGAGTTGAGGATTAGCAGATACACCAACAAGGACCTGCTGTATAGCGCAGGGAACTGTACTCAGTATTTTGTAATAACCTATAGGAGAAAGAATCTGAAAAAGATTTATATATATATATAATATGTATACATAAAACAATCACTTTATACACCTGAAACTAACACACCATTGTGAATCAACTATACTTCAATAAAAAAAATAAAAGTAGTTTGCAGGCATCAGTGACTAACATACAAAATAAAAGTTGAATGAAGTTTAGGGACTATTGTTGAATGGGACATGGATGAAAATTACTTTAGTATAAGCATATTTGAGTGTACATGAGGAAAATGAACACAGAAATAAAAAATGGTACCAGATGCCCATGAGAGGAGGTATACAGTCTTCTAAATTGTGGCTTGAGGTCCAGCTGCTTGGGTACTGCTTTTGCACCTGTTAGAAATGCAGAATCCCAGGTCCCACCCCAAACTCTCGTATCGGAGTCTGCATTTAACAGGGACTTGAGATGACTCATCCGCATGGTGAAGCATGAGAACCTCTGGTGTACAGCGAGGCAGGTGTTTGGCCCATGGACTTGAGATGTAGGTAGAATTGGGTTGGATTCCCAGCTCTGCCACTTATTACCTGTGTGAACTTGAGCAGGTGACATTTCTGTGCCTCAGTTTCCTTATCTGTAAATGGAAAATATAACCAGTACATCCCTCACAGGATTATTGTCAGGCAACCGTCACCAGCAACATCACCACCATCATCACTAAGGATTAACGAGGGCCCACCCAACCCCAGGTGCTGTTACTGACACTTGTTACTAATTTGTGAATGGGATGGGGGAAGGCTGCATGCCTGGCAAAGGGTAAGTCCATCAAATCTTAAAACCTGATGGGCTGTGATTGTTATGATCACTCTAAAGCATGGTCTTTAGCAAGTGGGATAGAATGGTATTCCTCAGCTGAAAAACTGAAGGTTGTGGATTTGGGGAGTGGAGGTGGGTGCTGGGCTTGCTAGGGCGTTCAGGACCAAACTCTGAACATCTGACCCCAGCTTTTCATTAGTGATGTAAAAAGGATTATTTAGGGTAAAACCAGTTTTCTGTTTTTGTTCAGTCATTAAGTCATATCCAACTCTTTGCAACTCATGGACTGCGGCATGCCAGGCTCCCCTTCATACACTATCTCTTAGAGTTTGCTCAAACTTATGTCCGTCGAGTCGGTGATGCCATCCAACCACCTCATCCTCTGTCGTCCCCGTCCCCTTCTCCTCCTGCCTTCAATCTTTCCCAGCATTAGGGTCTTTTCCAGTGAGTTGGCTCTTTGCATCAGGTGGCCAAAGCATTGGAGTTTCAGCTTCAGCATCAGTCCTTCCAGTGAATATTCTGGACTGATTTCCTTTAGGATTGACTGGTTTGATCGCCTTGCTGTCCAAGGGACTCTCAAGTCTTCTCTAACTCCACAATTCAAAAGCATCAATTCATTGGTGCTCTGCCTTCTTTATGGTTCAACTCTCACATTCTTAATGACTCAGTTTTCTGAGCACTTGCTTAACCTAGGAAGCAGCAGGAGAACTGGTGTTTAAAACAGTGGTTCTCAGACTCTTTGGTCTGAGAGGACCTCTTTATCCTTTAAAAATTATTGAGAACGCCATAGAGCTTTTTGTTTATGTGATTATATCTATTGATATTGACCTTATTAGAAACTAAAGCTGAGAAAATTTTAAAATATTTTTTTGAGGGGACTTCCTTGATGGTCCAGTGGTTAAGACTCTGTGCTTCCACAGGGGAACAGTTTTGATACCTGGGCAGAGCAAAAAAAAAATGTTTATCTTTTTTTTATGATTTATTTTTCTGTTTTATTATTATTGTTATTCTTGCACATTTCAGTGCTCTCTCTCATTCATCCATTTCTGTTTCTTGTAAACTGCATAGTTAGGGAAATTCCTACCTAAACTTCTTGATTTTGATAGCATTCCATGTAAGAAAATTTTACAATGTTAATTCATTTAAAAGAAACGGTAATCAACCCAGGACATGTTAATGTTAAGCAATAGTTTTATAAGAAATAAATATATTTTCTAAAACAACAACAAAAAGTACAGTTCCTACTGTACATCCTACATCCTACAGATGGCCTACCTGTTAGGATTCTGGGCTTTCATTGCCAGGGCCTGGCTTCAGTCCCTGGTTGGGGAACTGAGATCCTATAAGCGCTGTGGCATGGCCACAATAAAAAAGGAAAAATTAGTGAGAAGAGTGGTGTTTTTCCACATTTTTGCAAATTTCCTTAAAGCCTGGCTTAATAGAATGAAACTGGATTCTCCTGTCTGCTTTTGCATTTGGTCTGTGGAAGTATCACTCAACTTGTGGCCTCTAGAAAACTCCACTGTATACTCAGGAGTGAATGATAGTGAAAAAGGCACATAATATTTTACTATTACTAAAAATTAGTTTTGATCTTGTAGATCCCCTGTTAGGGTCTCAGGGAATCCCAGGAAACTGGAAATTTAAGAGATGAAAGTACACTCATTACAAGCAAATACATGTAGTTGAAGTATTTATTCTTCTACATTAATTAAGTGCTTTATAGAGCAGAGCTCTGCTCGGACCCCATGATAAACTTGGAATGCATTAAACAGAATTTATGCAAGATTTATAATTCTCCATTTTTGCTAATTTGGATTGGTCTTACACACCTGTGGGTTTTGTCATATTTCCACAAGAGTTTTTGATTAGAGACACTTGGCAATTACCCCTAGACTTCCAGTTCAGTGCAGAAAAATATTTGTTTTAACATTCTGTATTCTTTGGCTGTTGCTGCTGCAAGTTGGAAATTGGTGATTAACTTACAGGGTGTGATCAAAGCATTGCTCTCTTGTCACATTTTATCTTTAGAGAGAAGAGAATAGTGGTAAAAATAGAGCAGAAATCTCTTTAGTTGAATATATGACTTTCAAAATAGAGCTGTTAAGTACGTCAGGTTGGTATGCTGTATGTGCTTAGTTGCTCAGTCATGTCTGACTCTTTGTGACCCCATGGACTGTAGCCTGCCAGGCTTCTCTGTCCATGGGGATTCTCTAGGCAAGAATACTGAAGTGGGTTGCCATGCCCTCCTCCAGGGGATCTTTCCAACCCAGGTCTCCTGCATCGCAGGTGAATTCTTCACCACCTGGGCCACCAGGGAAGCCCACATCAGGTTGGAGTTGGTTATAGAATCTGCATGTAGATCGGGGCTACCCTGTCAGGCAGCAGCTTTCCCTGCTTGGAGTGTTGCATTTGGCAGTAGCTCAGTGACTAAGAGACCCTTGTTTTGTCTTGACCCCTGTGACGGCTGCTGTGAGCACCATGTCATGACAAGAATTCACAGTCTTTGGGATGGCTAAATTCAGTGTGGCTCACAGAAACTTCAGGAGGAAGATAATCATGCCTTAATCATATTCAGGAATGTGGTGGAAAATGATTTAATATGCTGTTTTTGGGAAAAAAATTAAAGCTTTTTTATGTAAGTGAAGTAATTCTGAATTCCATTCACAAATTATACTATAATAAGATTTGTGTTAGGCATTCTTGAGCACTTTTCAAATGATGGTCTATGAAACAAAATCCAGTTTGCATTTCTTAAATACATATCATCTGATGCTGGGAGGAGATGAGGAATTTTTGTTTTGGTATTGATAAAGAATTTTGGGTTTTGAGTGGCTTACCTATTTGCAGACGATCAAGAGGCTGGAATAACTTGGCAGTTCCATGCAGTTGCATGGAATGGTCAGGAGAGGGCGAGAGATAGTTGCTGATGCTAACGCCAAGGAGGTGTATAGCCTGTGTGAACTCAGATACCTAGATGATGAGGGTGGTGATGTTAATGAGCTGGAGAGGGGTTCCAGGTCTGAAAGCATGAGCTTGCAGTTAGTTCTAGTTGATGGTTGTTTTATGAAAGAAAGCCCTCATGTTGCCAGTTCTGATTTTTCAGGAGAAAAAAGCATTTTAGGTTTCTCCCTAAAATTTTCTGACTTAAAAAGATAGTTTAATTTCTTTTAAAGCATCATTCAGGCCCCCCCCCCAAAAAAAATCATATTAGTGGGCTGAACTTGGCCTGTGGTCTGCCAAGAATCTCAGGATTATATCAATACATGGCCCAGACTTATTCTTCTCTTTTTCTTAAAGGACATTTCCATAGGGTTCTTTAAAAGAGGGAAGAGTAGAGTATAGACAATAAAAGTAGACTGGGTTTAATATTTTAGGGGAAAGTCGTTCCATTTCCACTGGGATTAAAATTTCAAGGTGAATAATACATTTTTTGTTGTGGAATTCTGATAGGAGTTGGCTTGCTTGTTAAGCAAGCATTCTCCTTCAAGTTATAAATTACTTTAAATATTACAGTCCAGATTTTGTGGGATTGTTGAACTTCTAAATACTCTGCCTTGTTTCCCTATAACTACTTCTGTATTTGTCAGGATGGTGTCTTATTTTTAACATGGGGGATGGAGTGACCCTCTGGCTGGTGCCTCACAGCCTGCCCTCCACTGTGTTATTCTCCTGAGAGCTCTGTCTGCATTTTCTCCCGCATCCTCCCACACTGTTCTTCATAATTTTCCTCAGCAGGCAACCAGAGTCATCTTTTGAAAACTCAAATTTGATTAACTTTTTCCTGCTTCCACATTCTTCCTTGTACTCTTACAATCCTCCAGGGCCCTCCAACTGCTCCTTAGATTAAAGACAGACCTCTCCAGGACTATTTCTCCCATTTTAGCTCAACCATCTCCTCCTCTTTGCATTCCTGCCACCCTGGCCTTGTAATTGCCATGTTTCTTTCCCCTCACAGCTTTGAAACAAAGCTATTTTAAACCCCCCAAGAGAGTTTTGCTTAAAGTTGCAGTTAAAACTAGACACAAAAAGCTCCTTGGAATGGGATGAGAAGCACGAAGTCAAGGTGCTGTAGACACAGGAGTTTCAAGTTAGGGTTATTCTCTATCTTTCTATTTAGTGACCTAAAGGAAAAGGATAGAGAATATCGGCAAACTGAGAAACATCAAATTTGAGTTAAATCTCTCTGATTATCTTCTTAATATAAAGCCGCACTTCTGCTTGTTCACTTAGGGGACTTCCCTGGTGGCCCAGTAGTTACGACTGTGTTTCCAACGCAGGGTGCATGGGTCCAATCCCTGGTCAGGGAACTGGATCCCACACGTCCTGAAGTGCAAGCAAAAAGAAAAGTGGAGTACCAAGAACTTTCGGGTAATAGTGTTGGGTTGAATAGTTACCTTCCTAGGATTGTAGACCGGTAACTTTGAAACTGCTTTTACATGTAAGTAAAATGGCATTTGTTAACATGTTTGTTGAAGAATATCATTCACCAAATTTGTATACAGACCATAAGTTGACTGATCTTTTCTAATTAAATCCAAATTATCTATTTACAAAGAAAATCAAACAGAATCGCAACCTCATAAACCCTCCCTGCTTCCAGTAGTTTGGATCAGCAAGGTCCAATAGCCCTTTGTAAGATGATGGAAATGGTCTCTCTGGACTGTCCAGTATGAAATGTGGTTGGTGCAACTGAGGAACTGGATAGTTGATTTTTTATATTTAAAACTTTATTTTCGGCTGTACTGCATCTGTCTGACTGCACATGGGCTCTCTCTAGCTGTGGTTCCTGGGCTGCTTATTGTAGTGACTTCTCTTGTTGCAGAGCGTGGGCTTTAGGGAGCGTGGGCTCCAGTAGTTAGGGCTCATGGCCTTAGTTGCCCTATGGCATATGGAATCTTCCTAGACCAGGGATTGAACCTGTCTCCCCTGCGTTGTCAGGCAGATTCTTAACCTCTGGACCACCAGGGAAGTCCAGTTCATTTTATTTAATTTTAGTTAAAATTGCCACATATGAATATTGGCTAGTGCTATGGTCTATAAGTTTATGTCCCTCCAAAATTCATATGTTGAAATCCTAACCCCCAAGTGATGGTGTTAGGAAGTGGAGCCTTTAGGAGGTGATTAGGTCATGAGGGCTGAGGCTTCAAGCATGGCATTAGTGGCCTTCTCAAGGAAAACCCACAGAGCTCCCTAGCCCCTTCTGCCATGTCAAGATAGAATGAGTTTATGATCCTCACTTGGTCATGCTGGCACCTGATCTTAGACTTCCAGCCTCCAGAATTGGGAGAAAAATATTTCTGTAAGCCGCCCAGTATGTGGGATTTTGTTATAGCAGCCTGAAAGGACCAAGACAGCTAACAGATACAGACTACTTGGTTGTTACATGTCTGAAAGACTATCTGCCTTCAGAATTTATTTTTGCAAATAAAAATACATGGGTGATGGGGCTTCCCTGGTAGTCCATTGGTAAAGAATCTGCCTGCCAATGCAGGGGACACAGGTTCGGTCCCTGGTCCAGGAAGATCCCACACGCCGCAGAGTAACCAAGCCCACATGCAGCAACTACTGAACCCCGTGGGCCTAGAACATGTGCTCTGCAGCTCAAAAACAGACCCTGCTCTCGGCTGCTAGAGAAAGCCCATGAACAGCAATGAAGATCCAACGGAGCCAAAAATAAATAAATTAAAAAAAAATAGGTGATTCTAACAGTTGAATTTCAAACTCTGTTTTTTCATGGGATCTATGAACAAGCAAAGGAGAAAAGGAAAGGTATAAGCATCTGAATGCAGAGTTCCAAAGATTAGCAAGGAGAGATAAGAAAGCCTTCCTCAGCGATCAATGCAAAGAAATAGAGGAAAACAACAGAATGGGGAAGACTAGAGATCTCTTCAAGAAAATTAGAGATACTAAGGGAACATTTCATGCAAAGATGGGCTTGATAAAGGACAGAAATGGTAGGGACCTAACAGAAGCAGAAGATATTAAGAAGAGGTGGCAAGAATACACAGAAGAACTGTACAAAAAAGATCTTCCCGACTGAGATAATCACGATGGTGTGATCACTGACCTAGAGCCAGACATCCTGGAATGTGAAGGCAAGTGGGCCTTAGAAAGCATCACTACGAACAAAGCTAGTGGAGGTGATGGAATTCCAGCTGAGCTATTTCAAATCCTGAAAGATGATGCTGTGAAAGTGCTGCACTCAATATGCCAGCAAATTTGGAAAACTCAGCAGTGGCCACAGGACTGGAAAAGGTCAGTTTTCATTCCAATCCCAAAGAAAGGCAATGCCAAAGAATGCTCAAACTACCGCACAATTGCACTCATCTCACATGCTAGTAAGTAATGCTCAAAATTCTCCAAGCCAGGCTTTAGCAATACATGAACCGTGAACTTCCAGATGTTCAACTGGATTTAGAAAAGGCAGAGGAACCAGAGATCAAATTGCCAACATCTGCTGGATCATGGAAAAAGCAAGAGAGTTCCAGAAAAACATCTATTTCTGCTTTATTGACTATGCCAAAGCCTTTGACTGTGTGGATCACAATAAACTGGAAAATTCTGAAAGAGATGGGAATACCAGACCACCTGATCCACCTCTTGAGAAACCTATATGCGGGTCAGGAAGCAACAGTTAGAACTGGACATGGAACAACAGACTGGTTTCAAATAGGAAAAGGAGTACGTCAAGGCTGTATATTGTCACCCTGCTTATTTAACTTATATGCAGAGAAACGCTGGGCTGGATGAAGCACAAGCTGGAATCAAGATTGCCAGGAGAAATATCAATAACCTCAGATATGCAGATGACACCACCCTTAGGGCAAAGAGGAACTAAAGAGCCTCTTGATGAAAGTGAAAGAGGAAAGTGAAAAAGTTGGCTTAAAGCTCAACATTCAGAATACTTAAGATCATGGCATCTGGTTCCATCACTTCATGGCAAGTGGATGGGGAAACAGTGGAAACAGTGTCAGACTTTATTTTTTTGGGCTCCAAAATCACTGCAGATGGTGATTGCAGCTATGAAATTAAAAGACGCTTATTCCTTGGAAAGTTATGATCAACCTAGATAGCATATTTAAAACCAGAGACATTACTTTGCCAACAAAAGCCCATCTAGTCAAGGCTATGGTTTTTACAGTAGTCATGTATGGATGTGAGAGTTGGACTGTGAAGAAACCTGAGCGCCGAAGAATTGATGCTTTTGAACTGTCGTGTTGGAGAAGACTCTTGAGGGTCCCTTGGACTGCAAGGGGATCCAACCAGTCCATCCTAAAGGATATCAGTCCTGAATATTCATTGGCAGGACTGATGCTGAAGCTGAAACTCCAGTGCTTTGGCCACCTGATGCAAATAACTGACTTGATGATGCGAAGAAAGACCCTGATGCTGGGAAAGATTGAAGACGGGAGGAGAAGGGAATGACAGAGGGTAAAATGGTTGGATGGCATCACTGACTCAATGGACATTAGTTTGATCAAACTCTGGGAGATAGTGAAGGACAGGGAAGCCTGGCGTGCTGCAGTCCACGTGATCGCAAAGAGTTGGACACAATTGAGAGACTGAACTGAACTGAACTGAAGACCTGTTACTCTAAACAGCAGAATTGCTGGGGCTGGCCAAAGGCTTATTTGAAGTGAAGGATGCTGATGTGGGGGCTTCCCTTGTAGCTCAGTTAGTAAAGAATCTGCCTGCAATGCAGGAGACCCGGGTTCAAGCCCTGGGTCAGGAATATCCCCTGGAGAAGAAAACGGCAACGCACTCCAGTATTCTTGCCTAAAGAATCTTGTGGACAGAGGAGCCTAGCAGGCTACAGTCAATGGGGTCGCAAGAGTCAGACACTTAGTGACTAAACCACCACCACCATGCTGATGTAGAGTGATACCCACCTGCCCAGGCCAGGCTTCACTTTACTTCACTAAGCTGATGGTTGAGCTATTTAGAGTTGGGGTTTGGCCAAGTCTGGGAGTACATGAGGATATATCTATTGTTGCTCTCCAGTTTTGCTCTGTTTTGATCTATCTGGGAGTTCTTGCTCATCTTGGTAAAAATGTGATGCTGGTGAATGTGAATTGAATATGGACTTGAAATCTGAGTGATGTGCCCCATGTCCTCCTGCTGCTACTGCTGCTGCTAAGTCGCTTCAGTCGTGTACGACTCTGTGTGACCTCATAGACGGCAGCCCACCAGGCTCCCCAATCCCTGGGATTCTCAAGGCTAGAACACTGGAATGGGTTGCCATTTCCTTCTCCAATGCATGAAAGTGAAAAGTGAAAGTGAAGTCGCTTAGTCATGTCCGACTCTTAGTGACCCCATGGACTGTAGCCCACCAGGCTCCTCCATCCATGGGATTTTCCAGGCAAGAGTACCGGAGTGGGGTGCCATTGCCTTCTCCGATGTCCTCCTACCCCTGGCTAATTAGTTTCCTGTCTCTCTGTTGGGGGACCAGCAGAACTTTAAGTCATGCTTTTATCCTGGGCTCTTTACTGACACGGATGGAACTGTATGGTGTCATTCATCACGTGGGAGAATGCGAAACAGCATCATCTGTGTTACATCCCCATGTCTCCTCCTGACTTAGAAAAACTGATCTTGAAAGATAAAACAGTTTTCTGACAATACAAATCTTCTAACCTAACTCTTGTTAGAGTCTGATGACTCAACAATTACAGAAGCCCCTGAATATCTTGGCTGGGATTCATTTTTATTGGGAGGGAACCAGGCATATTGCCTGCTGGATGGTTTCTGATGGCCAGTCCACAGGTGAAATGTCTCTGGTGCGGGTGCCCAGCTGCAGTCCAGGTAAGAGTACTATGGGGGTGTGGTTGCTGTGATGGCCCAGCCCTTCTGTGATTGCAGTGGGCCCGCATGGTAAAGCAGCTCTGGGGCATCTGAGCCCTGAGCCCTGCTAGCTGCTGCTTCATCAGACTCTCTTCTTAACATGAATGTTTCCTGTTTATTTATTGTTTTGGCTGTGGTGGGTATTTGTTGTGGTGCACGGGGCTCTTTGCTGCAGTGCTCAGACTTCAGTAATTGTGGCACAGGCTTAGTTGCTCCTGGGCATGTGGGATCTTAGTTCCCTGACCAGGGATTGAAACCCACATTCCCTGCATTTGAAGGCAGATTCTTAACCACTGGACTACCAGGGAAGTCCCTCCCTTTTATTTTAGAATCAGTTTTTAGATGCACAAATACATGAATGAATTCTAAAGAATCAAATATGAGAGCGCTCTATTTTCCCTGGACTTTCTCTCTGTGACTGCATGCCTCGCTTCCTTTCCCCAGAGATGATCATTGAAATTATTTATCTTTGCAGACTAATTGGATTTGCCTACTGTGTCACATAGGATTAGATTTGCCTGCTTAAGATAGGGTAACCACAAATAAAAATAGCTTAAATGAATTAAAAATTTCTTTCTTCCATATGGAAAGTCTGGAGGCAGGCATTCAGGGCTGGCATACTGGCTCCAGGATTTGGTCATGGATCTGGGCACCAGATTGCAATCTTCCGTCCATCATCTCCACCCTCAAGGTCACCTCCTGGTCCAAGATGGCGGCACAGTGCCAACCATTCTATCCACATCCTGGACCAGACATGGAAGGAAGGCTGTCTTATGTGCATTCACTTCTGAGTACATCTTGTTGACTAGAATTCAGTAATAACACTGTGATTAGCTGCAAGAGGTTCTGGAAATTGTAGTCTTTTGGCTGAATTCATTGCTTTGTGTGTACACTCAATCACTGAGTCATGATGGACTCTTTGCAACCCTTTGGACTATAGTCCGCTAGGCTCCTCTGTCCATGGGATTTTTCAGGCAAGAAACTGGAGTGGGTTGCCATATGCTTTTCCAGGGGATAGTCCCAATTCAGGGATCAAACCTGCATCTCCTGTATTAGAGGCAGATTCTTTACTGCTGAACCATTGGGGAAGCCAAGATCATAGTTCTGTTATTAAATAGCAAGTGGGTTAGGCAGCTAGCAATCTCTGCCATGCAAATATGTGTATATAAAAGTTGTTACTGTTTAGTCACTAAGTCATGTCCGACTCTTTGCGACCCCCTTGGCTGCAGCATGCCAGGCTTCCCTGTCTTTCACTATCTCCCAGAATCTGCTCAAACTCATGTCCCTTGAGTTGGTGATGGCATGCAACCATCTCATCCTCGGTCTCCCCCTTCTCCTCCTGCCCCCAGTCTTCTCCAGCATCAGGGTCTTTTCCAATGAATCGGCTCTTCACATCAGGTAGCCAAAGTATTAGAGCTTCAGCGTTAGTCCTTCCAATGAATATTCAGGGTTGATTTCCTTTAAGATTGACTGGTTTGATCTCCTTGCTGTCCAAGGGATTCTCAAGAGAATTTTCCAGCACCACAGTTTGAAAGCATCAATTCTTGGGTGCTTGGCTTTTTTTATGGTCCAACTCTTACATCTGTACATGACTACTGAAAAAAAATCATAGCTTTGACTAGACGGACATTTGTTGGCAAAGTGATGTTTCTGCTTTTTAATACACTGTCTAGGTTTGTCATATCTTATCTTCTAGGACCACGCATCATTTAATTTCATGGCTGTAGTCATTGTCCACAGGGATTTTGGAGCCCAAGAAAATAAAATCTGCCACTGTTTCCACTTTTCCTCCTTTTGTTTGTCATGAAGTGATGGGACCAGATGCCATGATCTTAGTTTTTTGAGTGTTAAGCTATCTCTTTCACTCTCCTCTTTCACCTTTATCAGGAGGCTCTTTAGTTCCTCTTTGCTTTCTGTGATTAGGGTAGTATCATCTGCATATCTGAGGTTGTTTATTTCTCCCGGCAAATTTGATTCCAGCTTGTGATTCATCCAGCCCGGCATTTTGCATAAGGTACTCTGCATATAAGTTAAATAAGCAGGGTGACAAAAGCAGGGTGACAATCCCATACAGCCTTGATATAATCTTTTCCCAGATTTGAAACAGTTCTTAGAGAAGGCAGAGGAACCAAAGATCAAATTGCCAACATCTGCTGGATCATCAAAAAAGCAAGAGAGTTCCAGAAAAACATCTATTTCTGCTTTATTGACTATGCCAAAGCCTTTGAATTTGTGGATCACAAATTCAAACTGTGGTAAATTCTTCAAGAGAAGGAAATACTAGACCACCTGACCTGCCTCTTGAGAAACCTATATGCAGGTCAGGAAGCAATAGTTAGAACTGGACATGGAACAACAGACTGGTTCCAAATAGGAAAAGGAGTACGTCAAGGCTGTATATTGTCACCCTGCTTATTTAACTTATATGCGAAGTGGATCATGAGAAGCACTGGGCTGGAAGAAGCACCAGCTGGAATCAAGATGGCCGGGAAAAATATCAATAACCTCAGATATGCAGATGACACCAACCTTATGGCAGAAAGTGAAGAAGAACTAAAGAGCCTCTTGATGAAAGTGAAAGAGGAGAGTGAAAAAGTTGGCTTAAAGCTCAACATTCAGAAAACTAAGATCATGGCATCCAGTCCTATCATTTCATGGCAAATAGATGGGCAAACAGCGGAAACAGTGGCTGGCTTTATTTTTTAGGCTCCAAAATCACTGCAGATGGTGACTGCAGTCATGAAATTAAAAGACACTTACTCCTTGGAAAGGAGAAGGCAATGGCAACCCACTCCAGTACTCTTGCCTGGAAAATCCCATGGACAGAGGAGCCTGGTAGGCTGCAGTCCATGGGGTTGCTAAGAGTCGGACATGACTGAGCGACTTCACTTTCTTTTCACTTTCATGCATTGGAGAAGGAAATGGCAACCCACTCCAGTGTTCTTGCCTGGAGAATCCCAGGGACGGGGGAGCCTGGTGGGCTGCCGTCTATGGGGTCGCACAGAGTCGGACACAACTTAAGTGACTTAGCAGCAGCACTCCTTGTAAGGAAAGTTGTGATCAACCTAGACAGCATATTAAAAAGCAGAGACATTACTTTGTCAACAAAGGTCTGTCTAGTCAAGGCTATTGTTTTTCCAGTAGTCATGTATGGATGTGAGAGTTGGACTATAAAGAAAGCTGAGCACAGAAGAATTGATGCTTTTGAACTGTGGTGTTGGAGAAGACTCTTGAGAGTCCCTAGGACTGCAAGGAGATTCAACCAGTCCATCCTAACGGAGATCAGTCCTGGGTGTTCACTGGAAGGACTGAGGCTGAAGCTGAAACTCTAATACTTTGGCCACCTAATGCAAAGAGCTGACTCATTTGAAAAGACCCTGATGCTGGGAAAGATTGAGGGCAGGAGGAAAAGGGGATGACAGAGGATGAGATGGTTGGATGGCATCACTGACTCAATGGACGTGAGTTTGGGTAAACTCTGGGAGTTGGTGACGGACAGGGAGCCTAGAGTGCTGCGGTTCATGAGGCCGCAAAGAGTTGGACACGACTGAACGACTGGACTGAATTTTGTTGGTTCAGTCTAACTGTTGGTTCTTGACCTGCATAAACTTTTCTCAGGAGGAGGGTAAAATGGTCTGGTATTCTCATCTCTTAAAAATTTTCCACATTTTGTTGTGATCCACACAGTCAAAGGCTTTAGTGTAGTCAGTGAAGCAGAAGTAGATATTTTTCTGGAATTATCTTGCTTTTTCTATGATCCAGCAGATGCTGGTAATTTGATCTCTGGTTCTTCTGCCCTTTCTAAATAGACCTTGTACATCTGGAAGTTCTTGGCTCATGTACTGTTGAAGTCTAGGTTGAAGAATTTTAAGCATTACCTTGCTAGCCTGTGAAATAAGCACAATTGTGTGGTAGTTTGAACATTCTTTGGCATTCCCCTTCTTTGATATTAGGCTGAAAACTGACCTTTTCCAGTCCTGTGGCCATTGCTGAGTTTTCCAAATTTGCTGACAAGTGCATAGCATTATTTTTACATATTGTACCCCACGTGCAATATTTCAACTTCAACTCCCCCCCCACCCCCACCCCATATAGTATGTTTTAGAGATCTTAGCATGTTAGTACATATTGGGTTGGCCAGAAAGTTAGTTTGGGTTTTTCTGTAAGCTCTTATGGGGAAAACTCAAACAAATTTTTTGGCCAACCCAGTATAATTCTACTGCATTTCACTCACTCATGCATAGTATTCTGTATTGTAAAAATACTGTGATTTTAAGCTATATCTCCATGATAATCATTCCAGCTGTTCGCTATTACAAACAGTAGTGTCCTGAATACCTTTATACAGTATTTTGAAGGCACACTTGGGTGTTACCTTAGTCTGTTCAGGTTGCTATAACAAAATGCCACAGGCTGGGTGGTGTTACCACAGAAATGTATCTCTTGCAGTTCTGGGGACTAGAAGTCCAAGATATGGGTGCCAGCATGGCCAAGTGAGGGCCTTCTTCCAGGTTTTTCTGACTGATGACTTCTTGTTATGTCCTCACCAGCTAGAAAGGGCTAGAGAGCTCTGTGGGTCTCTGATATAAGGGCACTAATTCCATTCAGGGGGACTCCACCATCATGACCTAATCACCCCCAAAGGCCCACCACCTAACACCATCACATTGAATGTTGGGATTCCAAAGTGAATTTTCAGTTCAGTTCAGTCGCTCAGTTGTGTCTGACTCTTTGCGACCCCATGAACTGGATCATGCTGGGCTTCCCTGTCCATCACCAACTCCCAGAGCGTGCTCAAACTCATATTCTTTGAGTCAGTGATGCCGTCCAACCATCTCATCCTCTGTTGTCTCTCTCTCCTGCCTTTAATCTTTCCCAGCATCAAAGTGAATTTTAGGGGGACTTAAACCTTCAGAGCATAGCAAGTGTCATGTTCTAGAAGAGGTATTTGAGAATTAAACTGGTCAGTTGAAGCTTGTACACATTCAAAAATGGATAAGATTTGGCCAAATTCACCTCTGAACTGGCTCTCTGGTTTTATACCCTTTCCATCTGTGGATGAGGATTCTGTCTTACATAACTTTGCCTATATTCATGTTCTTCTGCTGTAAAGTTTTGAGCGGTTTATACTGGATCCATAGAGTTGCCTGCTGAGACTAATGAGTTTGCCACTGATTTGATCCCTAAATTAGTTTTTATTTAAAACTCAAAACATCCAGTCTATTCTGTAATTTTACCACCAACTTTGTTTCTCATTTTGAATGGAACTGTCTCATTTTACAGCACATGTTAGCCATCAGTGGCGCAGGATTTATGTCAATCAGAGAGAAGACCTTTGTGTATTGGGGGCCTATTACTGAGAGCTGACATTGACTGAGCACTGAGTATAAGCTTGACATGCTATGTCCAAAGGTCTTCCCATTATTGACTTTCTCCTGACACATAAAGAAGGTTCAGTAAATTGACCACGTAGAAAGTGGTAGAGCTGAGATTCAGATCAGGCTAAGATCTATTAAACATTCTGAAATATTACATATGTCTATGGTAGATTAATATTTTGAACGTGTAATGGTTATTGAGTCCTTCCACTCTGATAATGAGTGGTGTGGACGTTGGGAGTAGGGAAACAGACAAAGGAGTGAATAGAGAAGTCTTAGCAAGGTCTTGGAGAAGGCAGTGGCAACCCACTCCAGTACTCTTGCCTGGAAAATCCCATGGGCGGAGGAGCCTGGTAGGCTGCAGTCCATGGGGTCGCTAAGAGTCGGACACGACTGAGCAACTTCACTTTCACTTTTCACTTTCATGCATTGGAGAAGGAAATGGCAAGCCACTCCAGTGTTCTTGCCTGGAGAATCCCAGGGATGGGGGTGCCTGGTGGGCTGCCGTTGATGGGGTCGCACAGAGTCGGACACGACTGAAGCGACTTAGCAGCAGCAGCAGCAAGGTCTTATGTGCAGCCTTGGTATCACCTTCAAGGCCCAGCTCCAAGCTGGAGAGAGATTGTATAGGACTCTGCTGGTTTTTTCTGTAACCCTTCTGTCGGTCACAAACGTGTGTTTCATCATGAACATGATGTGCTGCGGGGGTTTCTGGGGTGGGGAGGATGACTTTACATGGGAAGAGGTAGGCTGGGCAATTTATGGCAAACCCTAGTTGAAGTCACTGCCTTCCAGATCCTTCTTCTCATCTCCCTTCTTCTGCCTTTGTCCCATGTGGCACACAGTGTGATCTTTTTTTAAAATATTAACAAAATAATTTCATTAGTTTTGGCTGTGCTGTCTTTGGTGCTGTGCAGGCTTTCTCTAGTTGGCGAGAGGGGACTGCTCTCTAGTGGTGGTGCAGGCTCCTCACGGCTGTGGCTTCTCTTGTTGCAGAGCATGGGCTCTAGCGTGCACAGCCTCCAGTAGCTGCTGCTCCAGGGCTCTGGAGCGCAGGCTCGGTAGTTGTGGGAGCACAGGCATGTTGTGCTCCATGGCATGTGGAATCTTCCCAGATCATGGATTGAACTCGTGGCTCCTGCAATGGCAGGCAGATTTCTTACTGCTGAGCCCCCAGCGAAGCCTCGGAGTGATCTTTTAGAAGTGAAAACGTCACTATAACCAGTGCTCTAACCAATCTGATCTTCTTGCTGGAATATACCAGAACACTTTCTCACTTCAACATCTTGACACTTTCTCTTTTCTCTGGAATACTCTTCTTGGAGCCCTTCTCCTGGCAGCCTTCGGTTCTCCTCCAGGAGTTGGTTTTAGTGTCCTGTCAGGGAGGAGCTCCCTCACTTGTTCCTGTGGTCCCAATGGGAGCCACCCAACCCTCTTCTCTGACCTCTGGTCCCGCAGGTCACTCCCTGGAAGTTCTCAGGCATCATGAGCCAGGGTGGGAGCTCCACCAGGCAGAACCCTTGTCATGCTGCATCCCTGCCTGGAATAGCACCCTGGACAATACATGGCCGTTTTGTGAACTATGAAAGCTAGGGCTCTGGTGGATCAGTGTTTGTATTTTAGAAATTCATTATATGTTTATTTGGCTGTGCTGGGTCTCAGTTACAGCATGCAAGATCTTTGTTGTGGCACGTGGGATCTAGTTCTCTTCCCAGGTATCAAACCTGGACCCCCTGCATTGGGAGCGCAGTCTTAGCCACTGGACCACCGGAGAAGTCCTCCAGATCTATGCTTAGTGTACTTGTGAGTTGGTCCTTTTTGGAATCTGCTTTTTCCCTTATGAAATAGAGGGAAATGAATATGTATATAAATTAACATAAGCAAGTGCTATGCGGCGCACATTGTGCTAATTGCTTGACTTACATATGATCTCATGAGAAGCTCACCACCATCCCATGAGAAAACTGGTGTTTCCATTATGCAGGTAGGGAAACTGAGGCAACTGAGCCAAATCTGTCCCTCGAAAGCTCACACCCTTCTCACTGCCCAAGAACTCCATGCTTCTAGCATTTTTCTTTTTAACCCCTACCTCAGGACATAACACAACTGGGTTCTTTTAAAGATTCACAAGCAATTAAATCTATCTTGTATTTTTACCTTTCCAAGTAAAAACAAGCAAAGCAGTCACATATTTACTTGGTATTGTCAGACTGGGTGGTACGGTGTCTGCCTGGCTCAGCTCCCAGTTTGCCCTGTTTCACCACTAAATGCATTTTCTTAGACTGGCTGGGCTTGGCGGGAGATCACACGTGTGATGTCGGTGTACTTAAAATGTGGGTAATTCATTTGTTAAATGAATACAACAATTATTAATTTCAATTTATCCTGTTTATTGGGAACAGCTGTTCATTAACATTTATTTAACTGCTAATTTTAGAGCCAAGCTAATTACCTCAAGCACACAGCGCAGTGGTATCCAGTATGGAGAAGTGCTCTGACTGCCCTGCATGTGCCAGAATGAGAAAATAGAGCTCTCTAGGGTGCTGTTTTGCAGGTGGCCAGGTGGGGGCCCCCTTCAATTGGAGTTCAGACCTTATGCCTCCGTCCTGTCCTTAGGACCTGAATGCTTCCAGATGCTCTAAGGCCAGAGCAGCAAATTGTCGTGGATGAAGGGTTGTTGGGGTGGGGAGGGGACAGTGGTGAGGCTGGCAACAAAAATGAATGAAATGGGAAGGTCTAAGAACTCACACAGCCTCATTGGTCTATATTTGTTTCTGTGGTTTTAATCAACATATAGTTTTGAGAAATCTTTTCCTCTTTTTTATGGATATATATTCTTTTTCATATTCTTTTCCACTGTGGTTTGTTACAGAATATTGAATATATATTGTATACCCTGTGGTATACAATAGAACCGTGCTGTCCATCCATTCTATATATAATAGTTTGCATCTGTTAGTCTCAACCTCCCAATCCTGTCCATCCCCTACCCCTTGTTCCCTTGGCAGCCACAAATCTGTTGTCGATGTCTGGCAGTCTGTTTCTGCTTCAGAAATCTTTCTTTGCAGTGAGAAAGGAAATCTATTTCAAGAATGGTAATAATGGCCATTGACCCTCAGCATGAAATTCCTGGAGACAGTAAGGAGGGGTGGAAATTGTAGCAAAGATAGAGGGGATTGGCACCTGCTTCTCAGAGGACCTAATTGTCAGCAACCAGATATATAGATTTTTACATGAAATCTCCTGAATTGTAGATGTTAGCTCAAGTGTTAAAAGAATACACAGTGGACAGTAAAAGAGTACAATTGTGGCTTGAGTGCTGCCCATTTATAACTTCTACATTAAGGGTTACTGAGATCTGTGGGTAATGCTCAGGTGGCTGGTGAATAGACTTGTCTTCTGAGGTCAAATCTGATTTATTTGGTTTTCAGTCATGTCTTTGGTCCACAGAGTTCTCTGACTAAAAATATTTCACCTTAAGGAAAATTCTTAACCTGTCTGTGCTTCATTTTCTTTGTTTCTAAAATGAAGGAGTTGGGTTTTATTTTCTATGAAGTCTAAATATAACCTTTATGATTTGCAAATGTAATATGATTTAAAACTATGCAAGAAACATGAGCCTTATAGGGGACCATTAAAATAGCAAAACAATTTTTTTGTGTAGGAGTCATTTTGTTTTGAATCTTTCTCTCCGCCCTCCACCCACCCTCCCCTCCCCAGCCTCACCATCACTTTTATAGGTAAGTTCCTTTTGCTATAGTCCAGAGGATCTCAACCTTTAGTGTGTATCAAAGAATTCCTGGGGCTTTGTCAAAATGCAGATGCCCAGACTTCCTGAGATTCTGACCATATATGTTTGACATTCGCTGGTATGCACCCCCACGGTTCTGAGGCAGAGAGTCCCTGGAGCGCACTGAGAATTTGTGCGAGATACTGAGTTCTGGCTCTCAGCGTCTGTTTGTGTAACCTTCTGTGTCCCCATACCCCTCTGTCGTAGAGGCTGGAAGGTAAGAACCACCTTCTCCTGACTCTTTGGCCACTAGCATACTGGATGAGGTTTAAGCTTTGATAAGGAGATGCCCTGGAGGTTTTGAAGGCAGAAGGGAGGCAAAGACCACTCTTTGTTTTTTCCCCTGAGACTTCTTTGCTGCCGATATATGTGCATGCTGGCAGTAGCTGGACTTCACAGTCACCGTTTGTTTAGCTTCACCATCTGGAGAAGCTATGGCTTCAGCAGTGGCGGTAGCTATGGAAACAGCAATAGCCTGACATCTCCCTGGCAGTAATAGTCCCTGCCCTCTGGATTGTGGCTGTGGAGGTTATAATCTTGAAATCAGAACCCATTTCAGTCAGCATAGGCAAGGTTCTGCTGGGGTAACAAACAACCTTGAAATCTGAAGAGTGTTTTCTTTTTACAATCAATTTCTTTTGTTTCTGTGATGTGCCAGGTGTGGATTGCTGAAGGGCTGTGCCTCATGTTGCCTCACACTAGGATTCATACTGATGCAGCAGACATCAACCCCTCCTTTGCTGGGTACATGTGGAGGGGTGGCAAGGTGTAGGGAAATCGCGCTGGCAGTTAGATGCTCTGACCTAGAAGCAATACATGTCACACAAAAAAACCAATGGTCATAACTAGTCAAGTCCCACCTAATCACAAAGGGGTTAGGAAGTGTGCCTAGAATGTGGAGAGCTGAAAAGACTTGGTGAACAGTCCTCACGACTCCCACAGGAACCTAGAGGCAGCCTTTTAATATTAATACCATTCAGTTAATTCTTCCACTGATGTTGCATCTTATCTCTGATTTAAACTCATTGTTCTTAACATATTAGAGTGGTTTTTGCCTCCTGCACTGAACTCCAGTCAGTAAATAAACATTACCTTAGACCTCTCTTTCTCTCTCATATATATATACACACACACACGCACACACACATATATAATTGTGTAATTGATTTTGTATATATCACATATAAATCAATCTTGAATTTGTATTTAGTTCCCAGCTGGTTCAGTGGTAAGAATCCGCCTGCCAATGCAGGAGATGCAAGAGATGTGGGTTTGATCTCTAGGTGGGGAAGATCTCCTGGAGAATGGAGTGGCAACCCACTCCAGTATTCTTGCCTGGAAAATCCCATGGACAGAGGAGCCTCGTGGGCTACAGCCCATGGGGTCACAGAATTGGACAGGACTTAGCAACTGAGCACACACATGCTGTATTAAATTAATGTTCTTTGAAAATGCGTAATCATATCGTGTTCTCACCCATGGAGGCCCCAGCTTATCTTTCTGCACTAGTTAAACGCTATTCTATATGTTCTTAAAACAATGGGTATATACCATCCATCAAAACTCTGCATTTCCAGAGACTCTCTTCTCATCCCTTGACAGTTTTCCCACAGTGTCACTCTACAGAGATGCTTCAGTCTCTGGCCAGCCAGAACAGTGTTCTAGTTAGGGGATGGCCTCTGGAGCTAGGTTGACTGGGTTTGAATACCAGCTCTATGATTTCCTGGTAGTATGACTCAGGGAAATTTCTTAACCTCATGTCCCATTTTTTTCTCATATATAAGGTGGAGTTGTTTGGAGCATAATTCTTTAAAAATGATGACTGGTACAGGCTCGATAAATTTTAGCCAATTTATGCATTGTCCAATATATCAAAACTGTGAAACTTACATGGTCCAATAGATGGGGTTTTGGTAGCACTGAAGCCTAATATAGGTAGCATTTAACTCACACAGGTGTACTTTCTTTCAATTCTCTTTTCATCTTTCAAGGACAAAGTCTTCGTTAGTTTCTAGTATGTCCATTACCACCTCTTCTACACTCACCAACAGAAATGGTATGAATAGTTTGAAAAACCCCAATCCAGTCCATTAGCACACTTCTGCAGTCACACAATTTGCTACATGGTCTCCATGATCAATTTTGTAACCTCTTAAATGAAGAGCTTATTCATACCTATCCAAAATAGCCTGGATTTGTGGTTTTCTCTAGCAAAGAGGGCTCAAGAGAGTGAGTATTGATCTTGAAACACCTTTCTGAGGCTGATTCCCAGGTTAATAAGTCTTGCTGAATATTACTAGTTTGCACCTAGGCACATCTTTACCAACATATTAAATTAGCCTTTTAAATTTCCCTCCAAGCTCAGCTCCCTCTCTTCTCTCCCCTGGTTTTGTAAACGGTGCCACAGTTTTGGTGGATAAGTTTCATATTTTAGCTTATCGAGTGGTTTCCTGGAAGGTAAGGTCTTACAATCTAAGAAGAGTAGACAGGAGGTCAGTTACTATTTTCTGCCCTGGGTACAGAGTGAACAGAGTTGATCAACTCTTCAGTTACAATGAAACTGGACATTTAGTCCTTTTTCTTTGACTTTATTCATTCCTCCATTACATCTCCTTGGGCTTACATGTCTTCATTTTCCCACCAATTCAATTTCTACTCCCCCTGAAGATGCAACAAAAGCCCTATCTTTCTTTTTCTAAAGACTTTGTTTTAGAGCTGTTTTAAGTTTATAGCAACCCTTAGAGAAAGGTGCATAGATTTCCTGTATACCTTCTGTCCCCACATGTGCATAACCTCCCCCCTTATTAATGTCACTTACCAGAATGGTAGAATTTTCACCAAGATGAACCTATGTTGACATAAGAATCACTTGAAGTCCACAGTTTACTTTAGGGCTCACTCTTGGTACTGTATGTTCTATGGGTTGGACAAATGTATAATGCCATGTATCCATCTTTATATCATACAGAGTAGTTTTACTGCCCTAAAAATCCACTGTGCTCTCACACACCCTGTCTCCCCTGCAGCCACTATGATTTTTTATTGTCTCAATAATTTTGCTTTTTTTTTTTCAGAGCTCTGCCTTTTTTATGTAGTTAGAATTATATAGTATGATTTTCTTTCATTTTTAATTTATTCAGCTGTGCTGGGTCTTGGTTGTGGAACGTTGGATATTTAGTTGTGGTGTGACAAGTGGGATCTAGTTCCCTGACCAGGAATCAAACCCAGGTTCCCTGCGTTGGAAGTCTTAACCATGGACCACTAGAGAAGTCCCTATAGTTTGATTTTCAAAGAGGTAGCCTTTTCAGGTTGACTTTTTTCACGTACTAATATGCATGTAAGATTTCTCCACATCTTTTTATGGCCTGGTAACTCATTCTTTTTAGTGCCAAATAATATTTCATTGTCTGGATAAACAGCAGTTTATCCATTCACCTACTGAAGGATATCTTGGTTGCTTTCAAGTGTTGGCAGTTGAGTGAAGCAGCTATAAACATCCATGTGGATTTTGTATGGATACAAGTTTTCAGCTCCTTTGGGTAAATACCAAGGTGCATGATTGCTGGATCATAGTTTTGTAAGGAACTGTCTTCCTGGGAAGCTCTTCCAAGTGGCTGTAGCATTCTGCATCCCCTCTAACAGTGCTCCTGTCTCTCCACATCCTCTTCAGCATCTGGTGGTGTCAGTGTTCTGGATTTTGGCCAACCTGATAGGTGTGTGGTGAATCCTATTTTCCTGACCCAGATAATGCGTCTTAGTCATTTTAGTTTCCCACACAATGTTGAGTCCATAATAATTGCTAAATAAATATTTGCTGAATGAATGGAAGACTTTGCCTTCTTTTATGTAGGTTGTTGCATTGAATAGCCTACATATTTTTCTTAACTAACAAACTTGTCTTCAAAATTAAATCGGGCACTATGGAGGGCAGGAATCAACTAGACCTTACTCTCACTTGTGTAATATTCATTACCTTGTTCACAAATGTTCAATTTGAGAATTTTGTCCTTCAGGTTGTTGGCACGCCAGGTCTAGGGAATATACTTCCCAGCCTATTAATGATGATGTTCAGGGACCTTTGAATTTCCAAGGGAGGGCTGAGGATAAAGGCAAGTTGGATGACTGCCTGACAAAATACCATCCTCTCCACCTACCCCCATCCACTCTTCACCTTGGTACCAACTCACATCTTTTGGGTCTCAGCTTGCTGGCCACATTTCCTCAGAGAAGCCTTCAGTGGTGGTTTTTTTTTTTTCTTCTTTTCTTCAATATTTGTTTGTTTGTTTGATTTGGCTGTGCTGGGTTTTAGCTGCCGTGTACAGGATCTTTAGTTGCAATATATGGGAGGATGTTTTAGTTGCGGCATATGGACTCTTAGTTGAGGAATCTAGTTCCCTGACCAGGGATTGAACATGGGCCCCCTGCACTGGGATCTGGGAGTCTTAGCCACTGGACCACCAGGGAAGTCCTGAAAAGCTTGCAGTTTTTACCTGGAGAGAGTATCTCTCTGATAGTCCTGGCAACTTTTATTACTTTGTGTTTCTTTGTACAATCACTAGCTTAGCCTGGGAAATCCCCAAGATCCCTGACTGCCACTATTTCTGCCCTGCAGCTCCAGACACAGCATGGTTCCTGGCAGACAGTAGGCCTTGTGTTCAGATTGTTCAGATGAAGGAATGACTGCTGCTGCTAAGTCATTTTAGTCGTGTCTGACTCTGTGTGACCCCATAGATGGCAGCCCACCAGGCTCCCCCGTCCCTGGGATTCTCCAGGCAAGAGCACTGGAGTGGGTTGCCATTTCCTTCTCCAATGCATGAAAGTGAAAAGTGAAAGTGAAGTCACTCAGTCGTGTCCAACTCCTAGCGACCCCATGGACTGCAGCCTACCAGGCTCCTCTGTCCATGGGATTTTCTAGGCAAGAGTACTGGAGTGGGGTGCCATTGCCTTCTCCTACCTAGTATATTAACTTCTAACTGAATTTTCATTGATTACCATCATTTAGCCTTATCACTCTCACAACTTGGATTACAACTTTCTATTAGGATGAGTGAAAGATTTGGCATGGTGTGGAGGGTGAACTTACACTCAATGCTAGATTTTCTTTTAACTTCACTAAAATTTACCCAATACTAAATAGGTTTCTTTCTTTTCTGTTAAAAAAAATTTTTTTTAAATATGATTGACTTACAATGTTGTGTTAATTTCAGGTGTACAGCTAAGTGATTCAGTTATACAAATTCTTTTCTTTTTAATTTTAAAAAACTCTGCTAGGCTTTCAAGGCCTCAGCTTTATCATGTACATACCATCATATACCCTGGCTGTGAGAAAAGACAAAGCAATACAGGGTCAGTTTAGGACTGTCAGAGGCGATTCAGACTACACATATTTAAGAGAACAGTTCTCTTCCTCTACAATATCAGAATGACTTCAGGACCACAGCTTCCAAGGTGGTATTTCACTTTTAATTTTAGCTCTAAGCCACTGACTAATAGGACTTGAATCTGTGCTGAGAACTTGGACCATAAAAAAAAAAAAAAAAAAATCCCTGTCGTAGACAGCAGAGGAATGCAAAGAATTAATTGCCATGTCAGGCTTCATTTTCTGCATAGTTACACTGGGCTAATCTTTAGACTTTACCCATGTTTTTGAGGCAAACAGTGCATAAACATGCCCCTGCCCTTTTTTAAATGACAAGGTGGTTGGAGCCTGCTCATGAACCCCAGGAGGACCTCAGATCCCTCTTCTCCTACACATGCGAGTTGAGGCAAGTCATTAAAATGGAAAAACCCTCCTGTGCGGAGCTAAGAAGCCTGCGTGTGGTGTGGTAAAACCTGGAAAATGCAAGGGAGGCCCTGGCATCCCAGGGTCAGTTTAGCTGCAGAGCAGATGATGGTCCCTGGGTGAGGAGGTGACCAGGCTGACAGTGATATCAAGGGTAGTTCACGAGTAGACTTGATGTTCTCAGGTGTCAGAGGCACTGGCCTCTATGTTGAATTGTCTATAGTTCCACCCTCTCCCCATGACTCTCATCATGAATTCATCTAAAATGAGTCTATTTCTATCATCTGCATGGATCCCCCCAGCAGCCAGAGTGGTAGTCGCTGAAAATAATGCTAATTACAGCAATAATAATAGCTGCCATTTATTGGCCATCTGCTAGGTTCTAGTAAGTTGCTAAGGGCTCTCTGTGTGTTTTCTCATTTATTCTCCACAACCATCCTGTTGTAGGCATTTCTCCCCAGGGGTGGAGAGGGGGAGTCATGCTTGTGCATGTCTTCATGTGACTCTCCCTTGTGGGAGGCGGGTCCAGACAGGGCCCCAACTCCACGGATGCCTCATGTTCCCTCTCCCTGCCTCCCACAGACAGGCCAGCCCTCAGACACTCCTGCTGGATTCTTTGAATGTGAGTCTGAGCCGAGAGTTATGAGGGCAGAGGGGATGGGAGCCTGTCCTGCCATGGCAGCGTTCTAGATGAGGTACTGCCCAGTGGTCAGAGAGCTTGGGGGTCCTACAGCTCCTGCGTGGTGCCCATCTTGACTTCTGTGAATTCCAACACGCACACTTAAAAAAAAAAATTGGCTGCTCTGGGTTTTCATTGTGAACTCCAGAGCATGTGGGCTTCGTAGGTGCAGCACGTGGGTCTAGTTGCCCTGCGGCATGTGGGATCTTAGTACCCCGATCAGGGATCGACTTCACATCTCTTATATTGGAAGGTGGATTCTTTACCACTGGACCACCAGGAAAGTCCCCCAGTACACTGTTCTTGCCTTCAACCAAGTGCCCTGTCACATCTCTGAATCCACTGCTGCTGTTCTCCCTGTGTTACAGGAGAGGAGACTGAAACTTGTATAAGGTAAATAACTTGACCAAGGTCATGGGTGTGTGGCAGGAACTCTATCCCACAGACATCGGATACCAGAATCGTTCTGTCCATTGGCTGATTAAAAGGACCCTTACCTCTGCTTGTCTGGTCTGTTAGATGGGGTCGCAGCTTCTGAGAAAAAGAATGGAAGGGCCTTTTCCTCAGAAAAGATACCTGACTAGGTGTTTTCTCCCCTTAACATAAGAAGGGCAGCCTTGATTTTCTTTACTCAGTTGATCTATTCGATTCCTTCTCCTCTTTTTGTTCATCACTCTTTCCCCTCTTTTAATGCACCAAAGGATTGCAAACCTGTGGGTGATTTTAAATTAAACACTATTTTTTTAATCTCTTGAAATTGAAAGCTCCAATTAAAAGGGGGAAAAAAAACCCCACAACTACATAAAACTTTATCACTTGAGCCCCAAGACAGGAAGCAGCGATAAAACAGTGACACACTAGAAACAAATTACATGCATTTATCAGTAAATGGGGCTGTGTATGCTAATGGGCTTCAGCTTGGGAATAGGAGGCCTGGCTGCATCAGGCTGGTTAAAAGCAGGATTCATTACCGGGAGCCAGTGAAGGATAGACTTGCAGTGTTGAGTGCCTGCCTTGGGTCCACTAGAGCAGTGGGGCATGTGCATTTCCCTTTGGAATGAGTTCTGCAGAGCTCTGGGTGTGAAGGGCTGGGACTGAGTGGAGACTTCCGGGAAAATAGCACCATGCTGATTCAGCCAAGGCAGGGGAACCTCAGACCAGCACTTGTCAAACTCCTGGGATATGCCAATTACTGTACTCAGAGCTTTATTTACATATTTATTTATGTCATTTAATCCTCAAGGTAACTTTTGGATATAGGCAGTAATAACCCCATTTAACAGGGGAAAAAACTGGGGATTCAGAGGGACAATTGCTGAAGGTACCTGGGGAAGAATAGTAGGATTTGAACCCAGGGTTTACGCCAGAGCTCTATCTATGACCTTGGCAGTTGCTTTATCTCACAGGACCTGTTTCTGTGTTTGAGGATGGACTTTGATATTGGGCAGACCTGGTTTCAAGTCTCTCTTTCTAACTACCTGGATGACATCTGATAAATAACCTCTTTGAGTGTCTTTTTCTCTACATAAACTCTACTTATGCAGAGTTTTAGTTGTCAAGACATAGTAAGATCACACCAATATGAGATAGTGTAGGACATGTTGACAGTAGATGGTTGTTGATATTGCTCTTTTTTTAAAAAAAAAAAAAACTTATTTTGCCTCTGAAGGCTACGTATTCTTTGTATTTATTTCCCTCTAGGCTTCCTTTTCCTGGCTCTAGCCCTCAGGTTAATGCTGAGAAGCTGGGTGCCACCAGAAATGCAAGTGAGAATGGAACTGTATCTCTTCCTCCTCCTCCTCTTCTTCTTCTACAAGGGCATCGGTGTTGTAGGTTTAAAAAAAAATGTCTGAATTCTTTCTCTGCTCATATGCAAGCTTGGTGGAGGCAAATTAAAACAGAATTGAGATTTCGGGGAAACAAGCATTTAAGACTATGCACTAGAACTGCTTTGCATCGTTTTTCCTTTTCCAGTGAAGTTTGAAAAAAATCAAGATACTGTATTGAGTTATTTAAAAAGCTGAATTTATTCTGTCTTAAAGGATTAAAAAATTCCTGAGACTATGTCCTTCCTACCATTTATTGTCTTTCTTTTATAAATTATGGTAAAGTTGGGAAATCATTCTTCCTTTTTTTAATGCAAAAAGGTAAAAAATCCAACCCCCCAAAACATGTGGGTCTCCATTTTGGGGGTAGGTGGGCAAATTTTATGAAATTTGAAGGTCTAAAAGAGAAGAGAGGGCTCTGCACTTTTTAGGTCATATATCTCAGAATTTTGAGTGGGCTTCTCTGGTGGCTCAGCAGTAAAGAATTGGCCTGTGATGCAGGAGATGCAGGTTCAATCCCTAGATCAGGAAGATGCTCTGGAGGAGGGCATGGCAACCCACTCTAGTATTCTTGCCTAGACAGTCCCATGGACAGAGGAGCCTGAAGGGCTACAGTCCATGGGATCACAGAGAGTCGGACACAACTGAAGCAACTTAGCATGCTTGCATACAAAATTTTGAGTAGGAAATCTTATATATATATTTATAAATTATATGTCTATTACTGATTAAGCATAGGTTAAATATTAGTACAGTATAAATACTTATTTTTTTGATTAAAACAATAAATATTTCCATACGTCAATGTACCAATTTGCGTTTTAGAGGCCATTGGTTTGGTTTAGAAAATAAAGAACCTCCAATGTTAGAACAAAGAGTCTGAGAAAACATCTCTTCAGGGCTACCTACCCTGGCTTCTATGGATGGTCTTCAGATCATTTTCATCCCCCTGGGATCCTATGCAAAAATAATATATTTGTAGTCATTTCCCCAGAGTTTTGGTTCATTGCTTGAGTCAGATTCTCAAAGATTAAGTTCTAAAGACAAATCCAGTAATCTGTTCCAGCTGCTCCACAAGATGGAAAAGAGAGCAAATTGCCAGGGTGAAGGCAGTCAGTTTAGTCCTGAGATGGGATTTGCCTTTACTGAGTTCCTACTTATTGCTTTTAGGATTGCACAGGTTTCTGTTTCAATCTCATTTTGGGGTATTATGTATTCACAAACAAAACTGTGTAACACATTTTCTCAATTGTAGATTTATTACCTTTTTAATGCTAACAATACTTAATGAATAGTTTATCTAGAGTCAGGCACAGTTCTTAAATGCGTAACTTGATGAGTTTTGACAATACATACACATGTGTAGCCATCACCCAGATTAAGATACGGTGGTTTTCCACCACTCTGAATCTTCTCTTGTTCCCTGTTTCAGGCAACCCTTCCTTCTCACCAGAGGCAATCATTATTAGAATTTCTACCACTGAAGATTATTTAGGCTGGTTTTGAATTTCTTATAGATGAGATCATTTGGTGTTCATTTCTCTTTTTGGTGACTGATTTCTTTCATTCTGTATAATGTTTTTGACATTTGTCTAAGTTGTTTGTAGTAGTCCACCCTGACTGCTGAGAAGTATTTGATGGTATGGATACACCACAGTTCATCATTCTCCTGATAAGGAATATTTAGATCATTTTCATTTTGTTGTTTAGTCACTAAGTTGCATCTGACTCTTTTTGCAACACCATGGACTATAGCCCGCCATGTTC
This sequence comes from Bubalus kerabau, assembly GCF_029407905.1. Lineage (NCBI taxonomy): Eukaryota > Metazoa > Chordata > Mammalia > Artiodactyla > Bovidae > Bubalus > Bubalus kerabau. The sequence continues at coordinate 226,607,620 of NC_073624.1, forward strand.
CTCTGTCCGTGGGATTTCCCAAGCAAGTATACTGACGTGTGTTGCAATTTCCTTCTCTAGGAGCTCTTCTGACTAAGCCCACATCTTTTGCATTGCAGGTATATTCTTTACAACTGAGCTACCAGGATGCTCTGGACATGTAGATGTATTACTGTGGACAAATGCACTTACTTCTCCTAGGAATATAGGAGTGAAACGTATGGGTCATACTGTAGGAAACTAACTGTTTTCAAAAGTGATTGTACCATTTTACATTTGTATCAGAAGTATGCGATTTTGTTTTGTTTTTGTTTCTGTTTTTTTTAAACTAAACCTATATAAAACTTGTGGATTAAAAGAATAAATTTCTAAATTAAAAAAAAAAAAGAAGTATGTGATGGTTCCAACTGCTCTGCATTCTTGCCCACACTTAGTATTGTCTTTTAAAATTTAGCCATGCTTGTGGGTGTTTGTGTTCTTTTCCTCCCTGCCCTTCATTTTAATACATTTGAAGTTAAGATGCTTTCTGAGTTCATATCAAAGAAATTTACCAGGCAGAGGAATAAGTAGTGACACGTCAGAGATTGTCTTTGATTGTTCAAATTCAAAATTAGAATTCATAGACTTAGAATTGGTGGACTCTGTCCACCAATTATCACCTTAGAGAGTTTTTTGGTAGCACCTTTCAAAGTAAATCTAAAATTAAATGTGGATAGCTCATTGCAATTTAAACTGTCTTCAAAAGGATCATACTGTCATGCAGCATAGAAACAAAGTTATTGTAAATATACATTGCCACAGTTGCAACTAAAGGCAGTAATATTTTCTAAATGTCTTGGAATAATTAATAGAGTTCTCTAAGCTGTAAAAAGTTGGTATGACAATTCATATGCTTGAACTTTCTATGATTGGCTTTAGAAAGAAGCTATTTATACATATATTTCAGTTAAGGACAATGAAAGTGCTGAATTCATAGAAAATGAAGGTGAAGGCTTATTATACTTTAAGTTGTCTTGAAAGTATTTTAAAAAATTATACCTTATGTGATTTCAAATTCAAGAGTTACAAAGCTGAACAGTTGAGTGCCTCTCTCTTGCCCTTTCCTTCTCCCTGGAAACAGCAAGTGTTAGTTTCTTATGTGAAATTAGTATGAAAACAAGCAAGTATGTTTATTTTCTCTTGTTAACACCTTGTTCTCTTCTTCTTTAAAACCAAACTAACTACAATGAGGTATCACTTCATACCAGTCAGATCAGAAAAAAAAAATCTACAAATGCTAAATGCTGGAGAGGGTATGAAGAAAAGGGAGCCCTCACAACTGGTACACAACTGGTGGGAATGTAAATCGATACAATCACTGGAGAACTGTATGGAGATTTCTTTAAAAACTAGGAATAAAAATACCATATTACCTAGCAATCCCACTACTAGGCATAGGGAGTGAAGTCGCTCAGTCATGTCCGACTCTTTGCGACCCCATGGACTGTAGCCTGTGAGGTTCTTCCATCCATGGAATTTTCCGGGCAAGAGTACTGGAGTGGGTTGCCATTTCCTTCTTGAACTACTAGGCATATACCCTGAGAAAACCATAATTGAAAAAGATTCATGTACCCTAGTGTTCATTGCAGCATTATTTGTAATAGCTAGGACATGGAAGCAACCTAGATGTCCATCTACAGATGAATGAATAAAGAAGTTGTGGTACACACACACACACACACACACACACACACACACACACACACACAGTGAAATATTACTCTGTCATAAAAAGGAATGGATTTGAGTTAGTTCTAGTAAGGTAGATGAACCTTGAGCCTGTTACGCAGAGTGAAGTAAGTCAAAGTGAAAAGCAAATGTTATCTAATAATGCAAATATGTGGAGTCTAGGAAAATGATGCTGCTGAAGCTATTTGCAGGTCAGGAATAAAGAAGTAGATGCAGAGAACAGACTTGTGAACATAGCAGGGGAGGAGACAGTGGGGCGAATTGAGAGAGGAGCATCAAAACATATCCATTGCCTTATGTAAAATAGATAGCCAGTGGGAAGTTGCTGTATAACACAGGAAGCTCAACCTGGTGCTCTTTAACAACCAAGAGGGGTGGAATCGGATTGGGGTGGGAGGTAGATTCAAAAGAGAAGGGACATATGTACACTTATGGCTGATTCACAGTGTTGTATGGCAGAAACCAGCACAACATTATAAAGCAGTTATCCTCCAATTAGAAAATTTTTTTTAAATGAAAGAAAACCAAGCTAAATATAAAACCCTCAAAGCAAAACAAACAAATGTAAGAGAAACATACAAAGCATACTGTTCAATACTCAGCTTTTTTCATTTAACATTCTTTGGCATTGACCTTCTTTGGGATTGAATGAAAACTGACCTTTTCCAGTTCTGTGGCTGGTGCTGAGTTTTCCAAATTTGCTAACTTGTTGTATACAGCACTTTAACAGCATTACCTTTTAGGATTTTAAAAAGCCCAGCTGTAATTCCATCACCTCCACTAGCTTTGTTCTCAGTAATGCTTCCTAAAAGGCCCACTTGACTTCACACTCCAGAATGTCTGGCTCTAGGTCAGTGACCACAGCATTGTGGCTATCTGGGTCATTAAGAACTTTTTTGCATAGTTCTTCTGTGTAATCTTGCCTCTTCTTTTTAATCTGTTCTGCTTCTATTAGGTCCTTACCATTTCTGTCCTTTGTCATGCCCATCCTTGTATTAAATGTTGCCTTGATAGATTGTTTTCCTGAAGCGATCTCTAGTCTTTCCCATTCTACTGTTTACTTCTTTGCATTGTACACTTAAGGTCTTCTTATCTCTCTTTGCTATTCTCTGGAACTCTGCATTCAAATGGGTATCTTTCCCTTTCTCTCTTGCTTTTTTTGCTTCTCCTCTTTTCTCAGCTATTTGTAAAGCCTCCCCAGACAACCACTTTGCCTTCTTACATTTCTTTTTCTTTGGGATGGCTTTGATCACTGCCTCCTGTACAGTGTTACAAGCCTCTATCCATAGTTCTTCAGGCACTCTGTCTACTGTATCTAATCCTTTGAACTATTTGTCACCTCCACTGTATAATCATAAGGGATTTGATTTGTGGTTTTCCCTAGTTTCTTCAAGTTAAGCCTGAATTTTGTAATAAGGAGTTCATGATCTGAGCCACAGTCAGCTCCAGGTCTTATTTTTGCTAACTGTATAGAGCTTCTACCGGAGAAGGTGATGGCACCCCATTCCAGTACTCTCGCCTGGAGAATCCCATGGACGGAGGATCCTGGAAGGCTGCAGTCCATGGGGTCGCTAAGAGTCAGACATGACTGAGCGACTTCACTTTCACTTTTCACTTTCATGCATTGGAGAAGGAAATGGCAACCCACTCCAGTATTCTTTCCTGGAGAATCCCAGGGACGGGGGAGCCTGGTGGGCTGCTGTCTATGGGGTCGCACAGAGTTGGACACGACTGATGCTACTTAGCAGCAGCAGCAGCAGCATAGAGCTTCTTTACCTTCAGCTGCAAAGAATGTAATTAATCTGATTTTTGTATTGACCATTTGGTTATGTCCAAGTGTAGAGTCATCTCTTATGCTGCTGGAAAAGGGTGTTTGCTGTGACAAATGTGTTCTCTTGACAAAACTCTGTTAGCCTTTGCCTTGGTTCACTTTGTACTCCAAGGCCAAATTTGGCTGTTACTACAGGTGTCTCCTGACTTCCTACTTTTGCATTCCAATCCCCTATGATGAAAAGGACATATTTTTTCAGTGTTAGTTCTAGAAGGTCTTATAGGTGTTCATAGAACCATTTAACTTCATCTTCTTCAGCATTAGTAGTTGGGGCATAGACTTGGATTACTGCGATGTTGAATGGTTTGCTTTGGAAATGAATTGAGGTCATTCTGTTGTCTTTGAGATTGTACCCAAGTACTGCATTTCAAGATTCTTTTGTTAACTATGTGGGCTACTCCATTTCTTCTAAGGGATTCTTGCCCACCGTAGTAGATATAGTGGTCATCTGAATTAAATTAGGGAAAGCTAAGTGTTGGTACAATGCCAACAAGACTGCCTAAGGCCAAAAGTGACTCAGAAGAATCTTTTCCTTCCTAAGGCTGTCTCAAATACTGCTTGAGAGGAGTCAAGAAGAGTTATGCTTTATATGAATAAGGATATACAATTATTAGCAAAGTTCCAAATCATGTGTCTTTAATAGAATTTCCTTTTTAATTCCTTGAAATGTTGGTATTTTATTGGTGGGCACCTTTGAGGAAGATGAAATTTCTAGGTGTTATTCTTTTGGTACGGTGGTTGTTGTTCAGTCCCCAAGTCGTGTCTGTCTCTTTGCAACCCCACGGAATGCAGCATGCCAAGCTTTCCTGTTCCTCACCATCTCCCGGAGTTTGCCCAAGTTCATGTCCATTGAATTGGTGGTGCCATCCAACCATCTCATCCTCTGTCACCCTGTTCTTCTTCTGCCTTCAGTCTTTCCCAGTATTAGAGTCTTTTTCAATGAGTTGGCTGTTCCCATCAGGTGGCCAAAGTATTGTAGCTTCAGCCTCTATCCTTCCAATGAGTGTTCACGGTTGATTTCCTGTAAGATTGACTAGTTTGATCTCCTTGCTGTCCAAGGGACTCTGAAAAGTCTTCTCCAGCACCACAATTCAAAAGCATCAATTCTTCGGCACTCTGCCTTTTTTATGGTCCATCTCACAAACAGGTATGATTATTGGAAAGACAATAGCCTTGACTATACGGACCTTTGAAGGCAAAGTGATGTCTTTGCTTTTTAACACACTGTCTAGGTTTGTCATAGCTTTCCTGCCAAGGAAAGCATGCAGTATCTAAATACTATTTCTCAAGTAGTGGTCCTGTAGCTTTTTGCAAAACGAGTCAAAACTGTGGGCTTTTATCCCAGAAAAATGCACGTGGATACAGATAAATTTGACTTTCACTTTAGGAGGGGCTTCATAGATTACCTGAAGCTCGTTGATGGCAAATGCCCTGAATTGTTCTAATCTTCCTGAGGAATAAGGGTAGTTTATATTCTGTTGGTTGATGATCGCTTGGAATTATTAGCATGGAGGTTATCATTTTTATGACGTCAGAAACCATAGTAAATTTGAAAAATGATTGCAACTTTTTGAGGGGCATATATTAGAATGCATAAGCTTCCAAATGATTGCCTTCCACCATTTTCCCCAAAACAATGTGTCTGAGTTTTGGCCACTGAGAAATAACATACAATAATGTTATGAGCCTGGACTTAATAGTTGTTAAGAGCATGGGCTTTATGTCAGAATTTGAGGATGGGGAGCAAGATCCAAACTTTATTCTGCCACTCACCTAGTACAGGACAGTTGAATCTTTCTTTACCTTACTTTTTTCATCTGTATATAGGGTTAACAGTGCATTTTATGGCATGGTGTGAGGATTACATGAGCTCATGAATGAAAAGCTATATGTAGAATGTCTGGCATGAATAAGAATTCAGTTAATAATATCTGTCATTTCTTTCCTGTCTGAGATTCTTAATATTTTGTAATTGTATCAGATGACTGTAGACCATATTCACTGTTATTTTAAATTATCAAATCACCTTGAGACTAATTGAGAAGTTCAGACCACGAATTGCCAAGTGGCAAAATTGTAGTTAAAACATATGGTTAGAGTGCTTTGGGCCACTTGGGGAAATGGATTTTATAGAGATGCTGCTTCTGCTGCTAAGTCGCTTCAGTCGTGTCTGATTCTGTGAGACTGCATAGACGGAAGCCCACCAGGCTCCCCCATTCCTGGGATTCTCCAGGCAAGAACACTGGAGTGGGTTGCCATTTCCTTCTTCAATGCAGGAAAGTGAAAAGTGAAAGTGAAATCGCTCAGTTGTGTCTAACTCGATGTGACCCCATGGACTGCAGCCCACCAAGCTCCTCCGTCCGTGGGATTTCCCAGGCAAGAGTATTGGAGTGGGGTGCCATGGCCTTTTCCATATAGAGATGCTAGAAATGTTAAATAAAGTTTATAGAACAGAATAATTATTGTTATCAGTAACTTCAACATCTTGTGTTCATACATATTGGTCTCACTGCTAGGAAGACTTTTATTATTATCACTGTTAAACAGATAGGTTAAACAGGATCCCATTCACAAAAGCAAGCTGAGAAACTTAAAATTACAGCATATGTTTGTCCTTGAATTGATCCCATGATTCTTGAGAATTCATAGGAGCCTCCGAATATTTCTCAAAATCTAGTTTGAAAGAATTTATCCATATTCAAACAAGATTTATTGAAAATACTAGGTTTCCTAAATTTGGAAGCTTCTCCCTATCTTTTTGATTTTTAAGACAAACCTCACCCTTCAGTCATTTATTTTCTGATTTTTTTAAACCTAAACAGGGAGCACCCTAGCAGGCCGTCTGAAAACTAAGCAGATTTTGTGTGTGTGTGTATCTCTGGTATATGTATCTGGTGTGTGCATGTATCTATGTTTGTGTCTACCTATGTAGCTCTTTCTGGGTGTATTTATCTGTGTGTGTGTGCATGTTCCTGCATCTGTATTCTTTCATCTTATGACTGAGAACAGAAAAGACACCAAGAAATAAAGGCCCGAGAAGACTATTCATCACTGGGGTCTGCCTCTCAGCCTGACTAGTGGCTCCCCAGGGAGTCTTAACAAAGCACTGTGGAGTCCAGATTCTTCTCCCCACCCCCACACAATCTGGGGGACTCTGTACTTTGAGGCTGTTCTACCACCTTCACCCTCAGACTTTGCAGAACCTCCCCGCCCCCATTCATCTCTGGGTCCATCAGGGAAGTGAGCAAAGGAAGCATTAAAATGGGTAGATTGATAGCCTTGGGATCACATCAATTTTCATACGTGTTGAATATTATGTCAATTATTCATCACTCAGAGATATCATTGCAGGGAAAAATCACATTAAGAGGAGCCAGGAAAACCAGAGGTTATAAATTCCAACCCTAGCCAGTGACTGTGCTGGAATTCAGTGCCAGCTCCCCAGTGGTGGTCTCGTTGGAAGGCTGGAGTCTCAGACTTTCTTTCAGAAATATTTTTTCTCCTGTCTTATGTTTTACCAGGCGGAGACTCAACCTTCCAGAGGTGAAAAGGAGCTGATACATCTGTGGACACAATGCTCCTAAGTTTCCTTTGAATTCTGCCATCACCTCGAGTTGGCTGTCTAAAAAATGCCATTTTCTCTCAGTTGACTCAAGGAAGCTTTTTTTTCCCCAGCACTAGATGATACCAAAAATGGGTGTCTGAGAAGATGGCAAATGCCACAGAATAAATATAGCTCAACCCAGCATACAGAATTGTTGACGGAGAGAGTGTAGGAGTATAAGGACTTGACCACCAGGCAGTGACTCAGCCTTTCCAAACTTGCATTTCCTCATCTTGTGAGTTTAGGGATCCTGCCAGTTCCAGTGGGTGGTTGTGAAGATTAAATTAGGTAACCTAGATCACATAATTCCGAGTCCCTCAACCTTATGGAGCTACTGGTACTTTATGACACACTTTGTGGGAGGGCCACCGAGTTGTTCTTCAGAGTCTCTGAAGGTTCTGGGGAGAAGCTTAGATGTCTTCTGTGCAGTAGCGTCTTCTGCTGGAGAGCTCGTCCTACAGGCACCAGTCTCCATCCCTAGCTTCCTTCCCACCAGTAGACGTGACTCCCCTAATTCATTCCCTCAGAGAAATACCAACACAGGCACTATTTATCTATCCATTCACAGAGTGACTGCTTCCTGAGCTCCTACTATGGGTCATGGAGCAAGAGTTTTGAACAAGAGGAAAGGTCCTCCTCTCTTTAAGCTTATATTCAAGCCTGATTGACCAAAAATGAGTCCACAGCAGATATACCAGCAAATTCAGGTGTAACAGGCACTTGGAAGGTAATAACACAGGGTGACATGATGCAGAGTGGAGTGTGGTGTGAGGTCAGAGAAAGAGCTTTTGAGGAGGTGATAATGAAGCCATCACCTGAAAGGCAGGAGGGAGCCATTTATGTGAAGCTCTCTGGGAAGAGTGTTCTAGGCAAAGGGAGCTGCAAGTTTGAGTCTGAGGTGGGAAGGAGATGAGGTTGTTTTAGAAAGGACAGTGTGACAGGAAAGTGTGGTCTGAGATGATCCGAGGGATAAGCAGAACTTGGGAGGACAGAATAAGCAATTTGGCTTGTATTCTTGTACAACAGGACAATTTCCAGCAGGTGCATGACATATTTTGGTTCGTGGTTCAGGCAGGGAGGTCGCTTTAGCTTGTGTAGAATGGGTTGTGGTGGAGGAACAGGAGTGGGAAGAACAGGTAGAGGCTCTGTGGTTGAGAAGCTGAGACATGGTGGTGGCTTGGACTGGGGTTGCACCAGTGGAAAGGTGTCAGTAGATGACCAGGCTCAGGAGCAGTTCTGAGTGCTTTGGGATTCAGGGCTAGCTCCTGTGCCCTGAGAAAGTCTACCAAGGGATTGAATGTGGGCCAGCGTGGAGGAAGGAAAGAGAGGATGCTCCTAGGTATTTTGTAAGCTTTGGCTACCCTGCAATCTAGGGGAAAAAATGGCAGATTTGGGTCATGAAATGTGTCAGCTTTTCCTTGCCTTGGGATTGTTCTTACTGGTGCTGTGATTCTATGGGCCTCGGTCTCCTGTCCCTGCTGTCTCTCTCCCTTGGCTTTCTCCTTTTCTGTGTGTGATCTGTTCTGAGGACTGAATATCCTTAGGCAGAGGGTGACATTATTCAGAGCTTTATATTGCTAGCCTTCCGAGCACCCAGACCTGTGCTAGTCCCAGTATGCCATATGGGCAGACTTCGGGAAGCCAAGCTCATGCTAATATTTCTTGTGCCACTTCTAGGAAGAGCATCCTCTCCCCTTTGTCCCCAGAACTTTCCTGAGGGACTTGTCTCCCGCTGATCACGAGATGGTTCTGCATCACACACTGTTCAGGAGCTCTCAGCTCTGCCACCTTTGGTTGTGTGAGCTAGAGCAAGCTACTTAGCACATGCCAGGTCTACTTTCTGTGTCTGTGAAATGAGAAACCTGCTTTCTGGAGCACATAGGAAGATTTTAGGAAACCCTACAGGGGACCTGGCAGATACTGCTCAGAGCAAAAGTAACCTAGCTCGTTGTTACTGCCTTTTTTTTTCCCTCTTGTTTGTATTGAATTGAACAATGAAGTCCTGAACCAGTTAAAATGAAGCAGGAAGTAGTGGGTTCTGATATTTTGTCATCTTCAGCTGGTCATGGAATCAGAGGGGTGGTGAGGACTTTAGAGAGTATTTCTGCTAAACCCTTGGTGTAACCAGACAGGAATACTTGTGAAGAGGACCCCTGCAGAGATTTCATGTGGCAGTGCATTTCTGAGGGTGTTCTGCAGAAGAGTAACCCTGCAATGATTTGCTCAAAGAAAGACTTTGTGGCCCAATAGCCAAGAAATGTTGCATATCAGATCTCCTCCTTGTAGGTGCACAGACTGTTTGCCCAATAAAGGCTCTGATGAGTCCTGTAATGAAGAAATCTGCCAGTCCCTTTTTATTATAGTATTCTCCACTGGCCTTAACTGGAGCAGCTTTTGTCTATCAGCTTTACTAACATCCTGTACAATGTGTGTTCTTTAGAATGTCTTTGGGAAACCTTATTTTAGCCAAAGGAGCCCACATTTCAAACTGAGGCTTGGTTTCTTGAGACAGTTCTGTTACTGGACCAAACTTGAGTTGGCTTACCCACCATGTAGCAAAGTCCATCTACTGATGCCGGGTTGTGGTGAAGAAGGGGATATATAGCATCTATTTGCAGGGACAGGGACAACTATACAAAAAGATCTTCATGACCCAGATAATCACGATGGTGTGATCAGTCACCAGATCCAGACATCCTGGAATGTGAAGTCAAGTGGGCCTTAGAAAGCATCACTATGAACAAAGCTAGTGGAGGTGATGGAATTCCAGCTGAGCTATTTCAAATCCTAAAAGATAATGCTGTGAAAGTGCTGCACTCAATATGCCAGCAAACTTGGAAAACTTAGCAGTGGCCACAGGACTGGAAAAGGTCAGTTTTCATTCCAATCCCAAAGAAAGGCAATGCCAAAGAATGCTCAAACTACCGCACAATTGCACTTATCTCACATGCTAGTAAAGTAATGCTCAAAATTCTCCAAGCCAGGCTTCAACAATATGTGAACCGTGAACTTCCTGATGTTCAAGCTGGTTTTAGAAAAGGCAGAGGAACCAGAGATCAAATTGCCAACATCTGCTGGATCATGGAAAAAGCAAGAGAGTTCCAGAAAAAAATCTATTTCTGCTTTATTGACTATGCCAAATCACATATGGATCCACACTATGGATCACAACAAACTGTAGAAAGTTCTTAAATAGATGGGAATACCAGACCACCTTACCTGCCTCCTGAGAAATCTGTATGCAGGTCAGGAAGCAACAGTTAGAACTGGATATGGAGCAACAGACTGGTTCCAAATTGGGAAAGGAGTACGTCAAGGCTATATATTGTCACCCTGCTTATTTAACTTATATGCAGAGTACATCATGAGAAATGCTGGTCTGGATGAAGCACAAGCTGGAATCAAAATTGCTGGGAGAAATATCAATAACCTCAGATACGCAGATGACACCACCCTTAAGGCAAAAAGTGAAGAAGAATTAAAGAGCCTCTTGATGAAAGTGAAAGAGGAGAGTGAAAAAGTTGGCTTAAAGCTCAACATTCAGAAAATGAAGATCATGGCACTTCATGGGAAATAGATGGGGAAACAGTGGAAACATTGTCAGACTTTATTTTTTTTGTCTCCAAAATCACTGCAGATGGTGATTGCACCCATGAAATTAAAAGACGCTTACTCCTTGCACAAAAAGTTATGACCAACCTAGACAGCATATTAAAAAGCTTTGCCCACAAAGGTCCGTCTAGTCAAGGCTATGGTTTTTCCAGTAGTCATGTATGGATGTGAGAGTTGGACTGTAAAGAAAGCTGAGTTCTGAAGAATTGATGGTTTTGAACTGTGATGTTGGAGAAGACTCTTGAGAGTCCCTTGGACTGCAAGGAGATCAATCAGTCCATCCTAAAGGAAATCAATCCTGAATATTCCTTGGAAGGACTGATACTGAAGCTGAAACTCCAATACTTTGGCCACCTCATATGAAGAACTGACTCATTTGAGAAGACCCTGATGCTGGCAAAGATTGAAGGCAGGAGGAGAAGGGGATAAGAGAAGATGAGATGGTTGGATGGTATCAACGAATCAATGGACACGAGTTTGAGTAAACTCCAGGAGTTGGTGATGGACAGGGAGGCCTGGCATACTGCAGTCCATGAGGTCACAAAGAGTCAGACATGACTGAGCGACTGAACTGAACTGAACTGAAGCAAGGATAAGACTTCCCTTGGAGCTCAGATGATAGAGAATCTGCCTGCAAAAAGGAGAGCTTGATTCAGTCCTTGGGGTGGGAAGATACCCTGGAGTGAGGTATGACAACCTGCTCCAGTATTGTTGCCTGGAGAATTCCATAGGTAGAGAAACCTGTTGGGCTACAGTCTATGGGGTCACAAAGAGTCGGACATGACTGAGCAACTAACGTTTCACTTCAGGCAAGGATAATGAACAGGAGGCTTGTGCTCAAAAGGCCTCAACTACCCAGTGGCTTTCAGGGAAGGATTTTTAAAGGCAGCATTTGGGGTGAAGGGTGCAGCTCCCGGACTTTGTTCTGATTGGTTGGTGGTGAGGTAACAGGGTGCTGTTTTGGGAATCTTCATCATCCATCTTCTAGTTCAGCTAGTCTGGGGTCTATGTGCTTAGGGTCAGCAGATAGTCACCATCTTCCACCTGGGTGGGGGTCTTAGGTTCTGCAATAAAACTCAGAAGTATATGTCAGGTTGTTACATATATATCCCTTGAGAAGGAACTGGGGCTGTCTTTTATCGCTGTACTATTGTGCAAGCTATCCTGCTTAACTGCTTCTTTGTTTCTGTGTTCTATCACTTCTCTAATTAGTAACTGCTTGAATCTGGTCTTTGGAACTCAGGAAAGACCTAGGAGACTAAAGCCTTTTTTTCCCTACAAACAAGAGAGGTCTTGCCACTGGGGATACTTCACAAGATCCTGCTTGATTTCAGTCCCTCTTCCTTTCCTTAGATACTCCTCAGTCCTGAGGGAATCAGATGGGACAAGGAAGGGAAGAAAGTTTTGGACAGAGAGTTTAATCATAAACTCAGCAGAGAACTCAGTTGTAAGGGACTCAGTTTCAATTCCCAGTAGCAGAGATTACAGCAACCATGAGAGACAAGTAAGAGGCTCCTTACTCCCCAGCCCACTGCCCCCTGCCCCAATCTCTGCATCCGCTCTGCCCCAGCAACACCTGGAGTTCTTCGGTTTTCCTAAGACATGAAGATTCTCAGCAACTCTGAACAGCAGGGGCTTTTGGGGAAACAGAATCCCGTGGGATTCCAGGGGTTTTTACAGACAAGATGGCATCATCTGCCCATGTAGGTTAACTGTTGAATGTCAGCCAAGAAGACCTAAGTAAAGTGGACTTCGTCTTGTACCTTTCCTGTACTTCCCACATGTGGGCCTGGAGAAGTCGGTCAGCTCAATCAGCCAGAGAAAGTGTGATTGGGTGGTGGGAGAGAGTTTAGATGGAGTTGAAAACTAAGATAGAAAGCCATGATAATGGGAAAAAGACATAAAGGAAGAAATTCCTTGACTGCCCAGTGACTAGAACTCAGTTCTTTCACTGTGTGGCGCTGGGTTCAATCCATGGTTGAGAAACTAAAGATCCCATAAGTCATGTGGTGCAGCAGAAAAAAAAAAAAAAAGAAAAACTCACAGCATAGTTTGAGAGAGAAACAGACAAGCTTTTTACATAGAAAAAAATCTGGCAGGTTGGATGTCACTTTCTTCTGGTCTAGGAAGACTTCCCTTGGAGGTTGTCTGTCATGTGGTAGCAGAAGGAGAAGTGTGAAAAAGAACTTGGTTAGCAACCACTGCTTGATTGCATCCAGTGGGTGGGTGGGCGGGCCCAGTTGTGTCTGACTCTTTGCGACTCCATGGAGCCCACCAAGCTCCTCTGTCCACGGGATTCTCCATGCAAGAATACTGGAGTGGGTTGCCATTTCCTCCTCCAGGAGATCTTCCCAACCCAGGAATCAAACCTTTGTCTCTTGCAACTCCTGCATTGCAGGTGGATTCTTTACCGCTAGCACTAGCCCCTAGGTTGCAGCAAGACAGAGCGTGATAATCCAGGAAAAGGATTTGTATTCATTCTGATTACTTTACCACCAAAAGATGCCTTGTCAATGGGGAATGTTTCCCTACCCCCACCTCCAGATTTCAAGCTTGAATTCTTGTGCATCTTACTGTTACAAAGCTAGTAGCTCTCTTGTCACTTCAGTACTCTGAGCTAATAGATTGGGGAGAGGGTCGCCCCAGTGCCCTTGTGGTTAGTGGCCCTTAAGGAAGGTAAAGGAACCAGATATCTCGAAAAACACCATTTATTTTGTGCTTTGTAAAGCCTTAGAGCATCTGTCAAATTTTGAGCTTGAGGGGTCAACAGTTTAAATCCAAATCTACTCAGCTTGCCAGGAACCACATTTCGAAATTTGTGGACCTCTGTCATAGTATTTTCCATATGGCATCCTAATTTGGGGCTATACTTTTATGAGTTGTAATCCTGAGGAGGTAACTGTGAGATCCATAGGTGGTCGGTCGGTCAAGGCAGCAGGAGAGGAGAACAGGGAGCGTCCAAGGCTCTGAAAGCTTGGAAGTGAGACCACCAGGGCCTGGTCTCTGCTTCATCCAGGCAGAGAGACTCAAGCCGGACCATTGATTTTAATGACCTTCAACAGTTAAAAAAAATTAGTACATCTGCATGGTAAAAATTTAAATACTACAAATAAATACTCAGTAAAAAATAAATTCCTTTCCTTTCTTGGACCCCAGTACCCCAGTTTATTGACTTATCATGTTCTAAGTTTTTTATGTATATGATCTCACTTAATCCTTATAACAGCTGCTCGAACCTGGGTCTCCCGCATTCCAGGCAGACGCTTTAACCTCTGAGCCACCAGGGAAGCCCATTATTACCATGTCAGAGGAGGCCTTGTGTCTCAGAGAGGTGAAATAATTCACATGTAAGGTGGCGTGGGCGAGGAAACAAGAGATAAAGTAGGGGATTGCTGTTGAAAACGTCAAGGCTTTATAAGTGACTTGTGCGAGATGGATTAGAACACTACATGGTTGGTAGAGCCTTTTAGCCACAGGGAAAACTCACTTCTTTTCCCGTCTTGGAGAATACAAGGCTGCTGTGGATTTTAGAGTGATTTTGAAAAATATTTTATTTCTTCCAAGTAGCTGTTGATGACAGTTTCATGAAATAGATGTCTGGACAATCTAGTGGAATTGTGGAGTTTGAAGGGTCTGGATATGTACTTAAAAGAGCCAGATGCCACTTAGCAACTGAACAATTTTAAAATGTTTAGTTTAACCAGTATATTTAGATTATTTCCATTTCAGCATTTCAGTATAAAAATTGAGATTTTATTGTCTTTTTCTTACTATTTAGTGTGAATTTTACATGTAATAGCATATCTCAAGTGCTTAATAGCCAAGCATGACCAGAGCAGTTCTAAAAGAGTTACTGTTTTTACCTTTTCACATGTATATCTATGTTCTCTCTGAAATTTTTGAGTGTAGTGCAAGGTAGTAACCTAGCTTAATTTTTTCTTTATATGAATATCCAACTGACTCAGAACCAATTTATTGAAAAGATGGCCCTAACCCCATGAAACTTCTGTCTTAAATATCCACACATGTGTGAATCTGTTTCTGGACTCTGTTCTACGCCATCTGTCTATTTGTCTATGCTTACACCAGTAGAGACTGGCTTAACTACTATAATTTTAGATTTAGGAATGACTTGCTATGTTGGGAGACTGCAAAGAACCAGCCATGTTAATAACTTAACACTATCTTAACTACTATAATTTTCACAGTGAGTCCTGATATCTGGTAGGGAAGTTGTTCCTACTGGTTCTTGGGAGAATCTTGGCTATTATTGGTTTATTGCCTTTCCATATAAATTACTTGCCAAGTTCCCCCAAAATATCTGTAAAGATTTTGATTGAGATTGTATTGAATCATATATCAGTTTGAAGAGAGCACTTAAAAAATAGTACATGTTCATCTGATGCTATCTTCTAGGTAGGATATGGACCTGTCCTTGCCTTCCAGTCTCTGCTACCTTCCACATTCTGGGGTATGATCAGCTGACTGAGAAAGAGGCTCAAGCTTTACCTCTTTGATGAGAACACAGTGGAGGGTCCCTTCCTCTTCTCAGGGGCAGAAAGTCCCTGGCAAGGTTCTAGAACTCTAGGATACAGAAAATAAATGGGAGTCTTAGAAGAACCAGACCAAAATCCCTTGAGTTCCCATCTATCTGGAGTAGGGACCTTGTGCCCCGTATGTGAGTTTTCAGGGGTCACCCATGCTTGGACTCACTTTAACCCAAGGTAGATCAATAGAACTTACCCACCTAGAGATAAGGTAAGATGCTTTCTACTCCTCCCTCTTCTCTACCTTCTCTGTCACTGGTCTCACTATTTGTGGCCGCAGACCAAGTTTCATGGAGAAGCCAATTGGAGATGTAGAGATTGTGCAGACTTGGTGATCAGGCAGGAGAGGAAAGGGACAGAAGAAAGGAGTTTGTTGAGGATGTCTCCGGCATCTGAAGAGAAGTGACAAGATGAAGATGAAGACAAACTAGGGATAGTAGTAAGATAACGAGGATGGAGGAGCTCCTGTAAGGAACTGAGCTTACCTTTATGCTGAATGTTGTTTGGCCATCATCTTGAATTCCCTATGTCCACCGGGGAATCCACAATCTAATTCCTGATTGAACTTCACCAGATTAGTCCCCTTGTAGGGAACCCATCTCTTCAGGATGATACTTGTGAATTATCAGCTTGGGGGTAGCTGGAGTATTAGTGAGAATCAGAGTCCAAGGGACTAGAAGGGGTCAGAAGAGGAGTAGGGGCAAGAACAAAGGAGTAAAGAGACAATGGGCCAAGATGAACAGGGTGGCAAGTAGATGGTCTGCAGGGAACAAGGGAAGAGACGGGCATGGAAGTCCTTAAGGTAGGGTGACAGGAAGGGATGACACTAGTCAGAGGAGGGAAACAGGTGGGGCTCAAAACTGAGAGAGGAGGATAGAGCCAGGGAGGAGGCCAAGGGCTAAAAGATGGAGGAGACAGGGGAGGAAGGTGAGTTGGACAGTGAGAGCAAGAAGGAGCAGGAAGAGGAGGTGGAGGCTGGAATTGAGAGGAGGAAATTGCAGGTAGTTTTCTTGTCTTTTTTTCAATTGGCACTCTGTGCATACTCATCCCGTGGAAATCAGTAACTGGTGGAAACTCAGACCTGATCCAGCAGTTATGTCACACTGCTGAGTGCATCACCCCATTCATAATGGAAATGCCCTCTATGAAGTGTACATGCCACTCCCTTTGTGACCAGTCAGTAATCTCCACCAGTCATGAAAGTGGTCCCAGTTTCTAGGTTGAAGAATGGTCAGAGGAATTGGTAAAGAGGAAATGGAGTCTAATAGTCGTCCCTGTTCCTTGGGATAACATGTAGTTTTGCCCCTTGGTAGGCAAAGATTTGGAGAAGGCAATGGCACCCCACTCCAGTACTCTTGCCTGGAAAATCCCATGGACACAGGAGCCTAGTAGGCTGCAGTCCATGGGGTCGCTAAGAGTCAGACATGACTGAGCCACTTCACTTTCACTCTTCACTTTCATGCATTGGAGAAGGAAATGGCAACCCACTCCAGTGTTCTTGCCTGGAGAATCCCAGGGACAGGGGAGCCTGGTGGGCTTCTGTCTATGGGGTCCCACAGAGTCGGACACGACTGAAGCGACTTAGCAGCAGCAGCAGCAGGCAAAGATTGATCAAAAGGTTAGGATAGCGTTGGAGGCTGGGACCTGGGAGAATGGCTCTGAAGCAGGAATGGCCAAATTGGGAAGAAGTCATTGCCCCCGCCCCACTCTATTTAAGTTACTACATTTTCCAAAATCCTTTCATATCCGTATCACTCCATGAATACAAGATAATCAGAGATTACCATTCTACCAATAAATATACTGAAGGCCAGAGAGGAAACTATTAATATATAGGCAGGCAGCAGATGACAGATTGTCCAGATTAGAACTTGGGCCAAAAGTCAAGGAGTAGGGGGTATCCAGAAGGGTGCACAAATGGCCCATGACAGCATGATCCTACCCCATGTTTCTGGACAGAATCATACAGGGCTGCTTCAGAGCAAAGCTTTGTGTTAGTAGTATAGCCTTCCTCCTGGCCCCTATGATCCCTTGGCATTTTATCTGACCCTTAACTAGAACCAGAAACACAGGGTCAAGCTGATAGGTCAAGCTCAGGAGCTACTCACTCCTGAGTGCCCAAGGACTAGATTTGGACTTTCTTGCTCAGTACCCTAGATGCCCATCTCCATGTCAGGTGATTTAGGAAGCTACTGCACCCGCTCCTTTTCTTTTATCTGATGTAGTAATTATATTTGCTTATCATTCCTTTTTTAAAAAATTGAAGTACAGTTCAATTACTATATTAGTTTCAGATGTACAAGATAGCATTTCAAAATATTTATAGTCTATATCCCATATAAGGTTATTGTAAAATATTGGTTATGTTCCTTTTGCTTTACATTATATCCTTGTAACTTCTTCTTATACCTAATAGTATTCACAGGTGGCTCAGAGGTAAAGAATTCGCCTGCCAAGCAGAAGATTCTGGTTCAGTTCCTAGATTGGGAAGCTCCCCTGGAGAAGGAAATGGCAACCTACTCCAGTATTCTTGCCTAGGAAATACCCTGGACAGAGGACCACAGTCCATGGGGTTGCAAAGGGTTGGACACAACTTAATGACTAAACAATAACAACAGTTATCTGTATCTCTTCGTTCCCTTCCTGTACCTTGCCCTTCCCATCACCCTTTTCCCAACCAGTAACCACTAGTTTGTTCTCTGTGAGTCTGTTTCTGTTTTGTTAGATTTGTTTGTTATTTTTTAGGTGCCACACGTAAGTGAGAACATACGGTATTTGTCTTTCTCTGTCAAAATTGTTTCATTAAGTATAACACCCTCTAGGTCTGTCCATATTGTTGGAGGTGGCAAAATTTTATGACTGAGTGATATTCCATTGTGTGTGTGTATCACATCATCCATTCATCTGTCAACACTTAAGTTGCTTCCATATCTTGGCAATCATAAATGATGCTGCTGTGAACATTGAGGTGCCTGCATCTTTTTGAATTAGTGTTTTGTTTTCTTTGGATAAGTACCCAAGGGTAGAATTACTGGGTCTTATGATAGTTCCATTTTTAATGTTTCAAGGAAACTCCATGCTGTTTTCCTTAGCGACTGCACCGATTTACATTCACATCAACAGTGCACAAGGGTTCTCTTTTCTCCACATCCTGACTAACACTTGTTATTTGTAGACTTTTCTGATAATGGCCATTCTGACATATCTGAGGTGATATCTCACTGTGGATTTTGTGGTTCCCTGGTTAGTGATGTTGAGCATCTTTTCATGTGCCTGTTGGCCATCTGTATAGCTTCTTTGGAAAAATGCCTATTCAGGTTCTGTGCCCATTTTAAAGTCAGATTATTTGTGTTTTTGATGTTGAATTATATGATTTCTTTACATATTTTGGATAAGAACCCCTTATAAGACATATCTTCTCCCATTCAGTAGGTTGTCTTTTCATTTCGTTGACAGTTCCTTTCACTTTGCAAAAGCCTTTAAGTTGATCCCCTTTTTAAGTTGGGTCCTCTTCGTTTATTTTTGTTTTTTCCCTTTCCCAAGGAGATCCAAAGAAATATGGCTAAGACCAGTATCAAAGAACACACACCTATTTTTTCTTATAGGAGTTTTATGGTTTCTTGTCTTACATTCAGATTTAATTCATTTTGAATTTATTTTTGTATATGATGTGAAAAAATGTTGTAATTTCATTCTTTTATTTGCAAGTTGTCCAGAAATGCCAGCACCACTTATTAAAGAGACTGTCCTTTCTCATTGTATAGCCTTGCCTCCTTTGTCATAGATTAATTGGCCATGTGTGCATGGGTTTATTTCTGGGCTTTCTATTCTGTTTTGTTGTGTTTGTCTGTTTTGGGTGCTAGTACATACTGTTTTGATTACTGTAGCTTTGTAGTATAGTCTGAAGTCAGGGCGTGTGATACCTTCAACTTAGTTCTTTTTCTTTCCTTAACTTTATTTTATTGAAGTATCATTGATTTACAATGTCATGTTAATTTCTGCTGTATGGAAAAGTGATTCATCTATACATGTATCATATTCTTTTCATTATGGTTTATCACCGGGTATTGAACATAGTTCAGTGTGCTATGCAGTAGGACCGTGTTGTTTATCCATTCTTTAATAGTTTGCATCTGCTAGTCACAAACTCCCAGTTCCTCCCTCCCTTACCCCCTCCTCCTCGTCAACCACAACTCTGTGTCTGTGAGTCTGTTTCTATTTCGTAGA
Source organism: Bubalus kerabau (assembly GCF_029407905.1). Classification (NCBI taxonomy): domain Eukaryota; kingdom Metazoa; phylum Chordata; class Mammalia; order Artiodactyla; family Bovidae; genus Bubalus; species Bubalus kerabau. The sequence goes on from NC_073624.1 coordinate 226,627,148, forward strand.
TAAGTTCATTTATGTCACATTTTAGATTTCACATATAAGTGATATCATACAGTATTTTCCTTCTCTTACTTCACTTAGGATAATCTCTAGATCCATCCTTGTTGCTGCAAATGGCATTATTGCATTCTTTTTTATGGCTGAATAGTATTCCATTATGTGTGTGTGTATATATACTACATCTTTATTCATTCATCTGTCAGTGGGCATTTAGGTTTTTTTCATGTCTTGACTATTGTGAATAGTGCCACAGACTATTGTGAATAGTTTAACAGAAAGATGCATGTATATTTTTGAATTATAGTTTGATCTGACTATATGCCCAGGAATGGGATTGCTGGTCATATGGCAACTCCACTTTTAGTGTTTTGAGGAACCTCCATGCTCTTTTCCATAGTGGCTGTACCAATTTACATTCCTACCAACAATATAGGAGGGTTCCTTTTCCTCCACATTCTCTCTAGCATTTATTTGTAAATTTTAAAAATGATGGCTGTTCTGAGTGGTGTAAGGTGGTACCCCATTGTAGTTTTGATTTGCAACTCTTTTCTGTCATGGTTGCTTTGGCTGTTTGTTTTTTTGTGGTTCCATACACATTTTAACGTTATTCTAGGTCTGTGAGAAATGTCATGGGTATTTGGATATGGATTGCATTAAATCTAGATTGCTTTGGGTAGTATGGACATTTTAACCATTTTAATTCTTCTAATCCATGAGCATGCAATATATTTCCATTTATTTATATCATCTTCAATTTCTTTACTCAGTGTCTCATAGTTTTCAGAGTTTAGATCTTTTACCTCCTTGATTAAAATTATTCCTAGGTATTTTACTCTTTTTGATACAATTGTACATTATTTTCTTGATTTCTCTTTCCAATGGTTGATTATTAGTGTATAGAAATACAACAAATTTATTTACATTAATTTTGTATCCTGCAGCTTTACAATCTGCAATTCATGGATAAGCTCTAGTAGTTTTTGGTGACTTCTGGGTAGGATTTTCTCTATATAGTATCATGTTACATGCAGACAGTGACAGTTGTTTTTCTTCCTTTCCAATTTGGATTCTTTTTATTTCTTTTTCTTGTCCAGTTGCTGTGTTCAGAACTTCCAATACCATGTTGAATAAAAGTGGTGAGAATGGGTGTTTTTGTTTTGTTTCTGATCTTAGTATGTTTGCTGTGGGTATATCATATATAGTCTTTACTCTGTTGAGGTATGTTCCCTTTATATCCCCCTTTCTATGAGTTCTTATCATGATTAAATGTTAAATTAAAAGGTTTTTAATTATTTATTTAGCTGTACCAGGTCTTAGTTGCAGCATATAGAATCTTGAGTTTCTATGGCTTGTGGGCTCCAAAATCACTGCAGATGGTGACTGCAGCCATGAAATTAAAAGACGCTTACTCCTTGGAAGGAAAATTATGACCAACCTAGACAGCATATTAAAAAGCAGAGACATTACTTTGCCAACAGAGGTCTGTCTAGTCAAGGCTATGGTTTTTCCAGTGGTCATGTATGGATGCGAGAGTTAGACTGTGAAGAAAGCTGAGCGCCAAAGAATTGATGCTTTTGAACTGTGATGTTGAAGACTCTTGAGAGTCCCTTGGACTGCAAGGAGATCCAACCAGTCCATTCTGAAGGAGATCAGCCCTGGGATTTCTTTGGAAGGAATGATGCTAAAGCTGAAACTCCAGTACTTTGGCCACCTCATACAGAGAGTTGACTCATTGGAAAAGACTCTGATGCTGGGAGGGATTGGGGGTAGGAGGAGAAGGGGACGACAGAGGATGAGATGGCTGGATGGCATCACCGACTCGATGGACGTGAGTCTGAGTGAACTCCGGGAGTTGGTGATGGACAGGAAGGCCTGGCCTGCTGCAATTCATGGGGTCACAAAGAGTCGGACACAACTGAGTGACTGAAATGAACTGTGGGATTTTTAGTTGTGGCATGTGGGATCTAGTTCTGTGACCAGGGATTGCATTGGGAGCACAGAGTTTAGTCACTGTACCACCAGAAAAATATCTAATTTTATTAAATGCTTTTCTGCATTGATAAGATTGTGTGATTTTAATGTTTTGTTTTGTTAAAGTGGCACATCAGATTGTTTGATTTATGAATATTGACCCACCTTTGCATCCCTGACATAAATCTCACTTATTTCAGGAACAAATCCTACTTGTTCCTGGTATATGATCCTTTTTATGTTTTGTTGAATGTGATTTGCTAATCTTTTGTTGAGTGTTTCTGTATCTATGTTTATCAGGGGTATTGGCCTATAATTTTCTTTTTTTAAAATGTCTGTCTGGTTTTGGAATCAAGATAATGCTGGGATTGTAGAATGAGTTTGGAAGTTTAATTTTTTTGAAGTAGTTTGTAAAGGTATTAACTCTTCTTTAAATGTTTAGTAAAATTCTCCTATGAAGTTGTCCAGTCCTGGACTTTTTCTGTGTTGGCAGTTCTTCGATTACTAGTAATTGGTCTCTTCAGATTTTCTATTGCTTCCTAATTCAGTCTTGAAAGATTGTATATTTTTAGGAATTTATCCATTTCTTCTAGGTTGTCCAATTTGTTGATGTGTAACTGTTTATTGTTGTTTAGTCTCTAAGTTTTGTCCAACTCTTTGCGACCCCGTGGACTTCAGCATGCCAGGCTTCCCTGTCCTTCACTATCTCCCACAGTTTGATCAGACTAATGTCCGTTGAGTCAGTGATGCCGTCCAACAATTTCATCCTCTGTCGCTCCCTTCTCCTCTTGCCTTCAGTCTTTCCCAGAATCAGGGTCTTTTCTAAGGAGTCAGCTCTTTGCATCAGGTGGCCCAAGTATTGGGGCTTCAGCACCAGTCATTCCAATGATTATTCAGGGTTGACTTCCTTTAGGATTGACTGGTTTGATGTCCTTGCTGTCCAAGGGACTCACAAGAGTCTTCTCCAGAACCACAGTTGGAAAGCATCAATTCTTCAGTGCTCAGCCTTCTTTATGGTCCAACTCTCAAATCCATACATGACTACTGGAAAAACTCTAGCTTTGACTATACAGACGTTTGTCAGCAAAGTGATATCTCTGTTTTTTAATACACCGTTCTAGGTTTGTCCTAGCTATTCTTCCAAGGAGCAAGCGTCTTAATTTCATGGCTGCAGACATTGTCTGCATTGATTTTGGAGCCCAAGAAAATGAAATCTGACACTGTTTCCACATTTTCCCCATGTATTTAACATGAAGTGATAGGACTGGATGCTGTGATCTTAGTTTTTTAAATATTGAGTTTTAAGCCAGCTTTTTCATTCTTCTCTTTCACCTTCATCAAGAGGCTCTTTAGTTCCTCTTCACTTTCTGCATTAAGGGTAGTGTCATCTGCATATCTGAGGTTATTGATATTTATTCCGGCAATCTTGATTCCAGCTTGTGCTTCTTCCACCCCACTGTTTCTCATGATGTACTCTGCATATAAGTTAAATAAGCAGAGTGACAATATACAGCCTTGCATACTCCTTTCCCCAGAGAAGGCAATGGCACCCCACTCCAGTATTCTTGCCTGGAAAATCCCATGGACGGAGGAGCCTGGTAGGCTGCAGTCCATGGGGTGGCTAAGAGTCGGACACGACTGAGCAACTTCACTTTCACTTTTCACTTTCATGCATTGGAGAAGGAAATGGCAACCCACTCCAGTGTTCTTGCCTGGAGTATCCCAGGGACAGTGGAGCCTGGTGGGCTGCCGTCTATGGGGTCGCACAGAGTCGGACACGACTGAAGTAACTTAGCAGCAGCATACTCCTTTCCCAATTTTGAACCAGTCTATTGTTCCATGTCCAGTTCTAACTGTTGCTTCTTGTCCTGCATACAGGCTTCTCAGGAGGCAGGTAATGTGGTCTGGTATTCCCACCTCATTAAGAATATTCCACACTTTGTTGTGATCCACAGTCAAAGTGTTTAGCGTAGTCAATGAAGCAGAATTAAATTTTATTTTGAATTCCCTTGTTTTTTCTATGATCCAGCGAATGTTGGCAATTTGATCTCTGATTTTTCTGGCTCTTCTAAATTCATTTCGTACATCTGGAAATTCTCAGTTCATGTACAGCTGAAGCCAGCTTGAAGGATTTTGAGCATAATCTTGCTGGCATGTGAAATGAGTGCAGTTGTATGGTAATGTGAACATTCTTTGGCATTGCCTTTCTTTGGGATTGGAATGAAAACTGACCTTTTCCAGTCCTGTGGCCACTGCTGAATTTTTCAAATTTGCTGGCATAGTGAGTGCAGCACTTTAACAGCATCATCTTTTAGGATTTGAAATAGCTCAGCTGGAATTCCATCACCTCTACTAGCTTTGTTCGTAGTAATGCTTCCTAAGGCCCACTTGACTTCTCATTCCAGAATGTCTGGCTCTAGGAGAGTGACCACAGCATCATGGTTATCTGGGTCATTAAAAGTTTTTTTGTACAGTTCTTCTGTGTATTCTTGCCACATTTTCTTAATCTCTTCTGCTTCTGTTAGGTCCTTGCTGGGTTTTGTCCTTTATTGTGCTTATTTTTGCATGAAATGTTTCCTTGGTATTTCCAATTTTCTTAAAGAGGTATGTAATCTTTCTCATTCTATTGTTTTCCTCTGTTTATATTGTTCGCTTATAATTGTTTGTATTTCTGTGATATTAGTTGTAATTTCTCCTCCTTCATTTCTAGTTTCTTTTATTTCTCTCTTTTTTTCAATGAGTTTGGCTAAAGTTTTTTCAATTTTGTTTATCTTTTTGAAAAAACATCTCTTAGTTTCATTGATCTTTTCTTTTTTTAAAAAAGTCTCTATTTGCACTCTGATCTTTATTATTCCTTCCTTCTGCTGACTTTGGGCTTTGTTTGTTCTTCCTTTTCTAATTCCTTTAGAGGATAGGTTAGGTTGTTTATTTGAAATTTTTCTAATTTTTTTGAGGTAGGCCTTTGTCACTATAAATTTCCCTCTTAGAACTGCTTCTGCTGCATCACACAGATTTTGAAAAGTTGTGTTTTTCCTTTCATTTGTTTTGAAATATTTTCTGATTTCTCCTTTGATTTCTTCATTTACCCACTGTTTTTTGAGTAGCCTGTTGTTTAGTCTTCACATGGCTGAGTTTTTCCCATTTTTCTTCCTGTAATTAGTTTCTAGTTTCAAACCACTGTGGTCAGAAAAAAATGCTTGATATAATTTCTGTCCTCTTCAATTTGTTGAAGCATATTTTGCTGTGTTTTGTGAGGCTATGTTTTGCAGCCTAGCAGGTGGTCTAGCATGGAGAATATTTCATGTGAGCTTAAAAAGAATTTGTGTTCTGCTGTTCTTAGATGGAGTGTCCTGTAGCTGTCTGTTAAGGTGCATCTGATCTGTTGTTGCACTACTGCTTCTGTATTGATTTTTTGTCTGAATGATCTGTCCATTGATATATGTGGGGTATTATAATCCCCTACTATTATTACATCATTTTCAATTTCTCCCTTTATGTCTCTCAGTATTTGCTTTATGTATTTAGGTGCTCCAATTTTGGGAGCATATATGTTAATCCTCTTCTTGTATTGATCCCCTTGTGTACAGAGTGCCCTTCTTTGTCTATTTTGTCTAATATGAGCGCTATTAATATTACCCCTGCTTTCTTGTAGTGTCTGTTTTCATGAAGTATCTTTTTCTATCCTCTCACTTTTAGTCTGTATATCTTTGCTTTGAAATGAGTTTCCTGTAAGCAGTATATAAATTAGTCTGCTTGTTTTTTTTTTTTTTTTTACCCAATCAGCTATACCCTTTATGTTTTATTTGGAGCATTTAGTCCAGTGACAAAAAAGTGATTATTGATGGTTATGTACTTACTAGCATTTTGTTACTTGTTTTTCAGTTGTTTTTGTATTTCTTCTCTGTTCTTTTATTCTTCTTTTGGTTTCTCCCCTTGTGATTTGGTGGTTTTCTTTAATAGCATGCTTGTATTCCTTTCCTACTGGTTTTTGTGTATTTCTTATGTTTTTAATTTGAGATTACCATGGGGTTCATATATGCTGTTTGTTTAGCCACTAAGTCATGTCTGACTCTTTTGCACCCCCATGAACTGTAGCCCACCAAGCTCCTATGTTCATGGGATTTCCCAGGCAAGAATACTGGAGTGGGTTGCCATTTCTTTCTCCAGGACGTCTTCCTGACCTGTAACTATATCCACTTGTTTTAAACTGGCAATCATTTAAGTGCAAACACATTCTAAAAAAATATACATTATTTCTTACTCCCTTGTCCCACACTTTGGGTTTTTGATGTTGTATTGTACATCTTCATGTTTATCCCGTCACTTGTTTATTGTGGTTATAATTAATTTTTACAATTTTTTTTATCATTTAATCTTTATACTAGCTTATTTAGGCGGTTGATCCACTACTTTTATTATATATTTGCCTTTGCTAGTGTGATTTTTTTCTTTCTTATGTATTCTTACTTCTTGTTGTAGCCTTTTCTTTTCCCCTTAAGAGAAGTCTTTAACATTTTAGGATAGGTATAGTATTAGTGAACTTTTAGTTTTTGCTTGCATGAGAAATTGTTTATTTTTTCTTCATTCTAAATGATAATCTTGCTGGTAGAGTATCCTCGATTGTAGGTATTTTCAACACTTTCAATATATCATGGAGCCCCTCTCTGAAGCAAGAGCCTAGTGGGGGTTGGAGAGCGGGCAGTGTTCTGGGGCAGTCTTGGTAAGCTGATGAGAGCACTGGGCAGTTTTTAATCTGCTGCCTCTGTGCTAAGGCTGGTAGCAAGCAAGTCTGTGCATGATCTTCAAGAGCAAAGTCTTGGTTTCTTATAGCCTTACAGTAAGCCTCATTGATTTTCAATTCAGCCCAGGGGGCTCATCCTTCCAGTGCCAGACCCCAGGGCTGGGGTGCCTCGTCTGGGGGTCAAACCCTTGCTCCTTAAGGAAGATCCCTGAGCCTCTGATACTCTTCTCTTCTGGGTCACCCACTAGGAGCTTGATTGCTTCTCCTCCACTCCTACCAGACTCCATGTGGTTCTTTCTTTATAGCTGTGGTGGTCAAGAGCTATTCTGCTAGTCTTCAGGTCATTCTCTGTAAGAACCGCTCTATATGTAGTTGTGGTTTTGATGAGTTCAATGGGGGAAGAGGAACTCAGGTCTTCCCACCATGTTCCTACTCTTGATCCTGTCTCCTGAGTTTAGATTTGAATCATACCTGAAGTGGGCTTCCCTGGTGGCTCAGCTGGTAAAGAATCTGCCTGCAGTGCGGGAGACCTGGGTTCAATCCCTGGGCTGGGAAGATCCCTGCAGAAGGGAATGGCTACCACTCCAATATGCTGGCCTGGATAATTCCATGGACTGTACAGTCCATGGGGTCGCAAAGAGCTGGACACGACTGAGCTACTTTCACTTTCATCTGAGGTATCCTTGGTAAACACTTACTTTCTAAGCTTGAATTTAATTTTTCCTTAAAGTGGGGATAATACTCTCTACACCATAGGCCTGTAGTAACACTTAGCCTGGTGGGATCTGACAGAAAAATAATGTTTGTTGAGCACTTAATATTATTATTAGTGATATCTGGTCAACTGTAACTCTTAGATGAATAGCACATGGTGTGTTTGCAGAGAGCTAATTTTACTAAGGGCTTCCCTTGTGGCTCAGCTGGTAAAGGATCCGCCTGCAATGTGGGAGACCTGGGTTGGATCCCTGGGTTGGGAAGATGCCCTGGAGAAGGCTACCCACTCCAATATTCTGTCCTGGAGAATTCCATGGACTGTATATAGTCCATGGGGTCTCAAAGAGTTGGACACAACTGAGCGACCAGTTAATTACCAAGTTAATTTTAAAATAATAAAATATATTTTAAAAATTGCTTTAGTATACATTTATTTAATAAGCATCATGCAGGTAAATCCAATAAAAATTATCTTAGATTGCAGCAAATTCTAGACTTCTAAAGTTGGAATGGATTTTTTATTATTGCAGTAGAACCATCATCCCATAAATCTTTTCCATACCTGAAGGCACCCAGCTTTCTTGTGTTTATCTTCGCTCATTGCCTGGATGTCAGGGGATCTGCCTGGAGCTGATTATAGGGCCTAAATTCAAAATCTGCCTACCAATAAGGTCCAGAAGATGGACGACTTCAGTCACCCAAAACTGTTATTAGAAAACACATGCATTAACCTATCAAGAGAAAAAGAGTGAGAGAGAGAGAGAGGTACGCCCTGGAGAGAGGGAGAACATGGCTTAAATGGTGGAGGGGGTTTGTGATGGATTGAGGAGCATCTATAAGCAAAGACCTGAGCCCCAGGCTCTTCTGGCTGTTGGAAATCCAGTCCAGATGTTCAATGATTCACTGAATCGCTGTTCAACTTAAGTTCATGCCATTTGTACATTTGATGGATTTGAAGAGACATCTTACAGCCATTTCTTGCCACTGCTTGGAGAAATAGTGTCATAAGATCCAACTTTATTTCCTGTTCTGCTTTATGAGATGCTTTCTGCAAAGATAGCTTTTATGTTACCAACAGTAGCCAAGTGCTTTGGGCCACATAAAAGCTTTTTTCAGGTGTATATTTTATATAAAATTTTATATAAATATGTATAAATGAATATATATGTATAAATTTATATATATGTATATATAAATGAATCACTCTGCTGTACACCTGAAACAAACATGACGTTATAAACAAACTATACTTCATTTAATTAAAAAAAAGCTTTTTTGTGGCCCAAAGTACTTGGCTACTGTTGGTTTCTACTGATAACCACCAGCCTCACAGAACAGGAGGCCTTTGCATTTGGCTTTCAGAAGGGAATATGTATGTGAAGGGATTTCATGGTCCTTTTTTTCCTAAGAAGCAAGAGTGTTTGAGCCTGACTGTTCTGAGTGACCAAAAAATAAAAATAAATAAAATAGTCATGTTGCTGAGGCTCACCTTTTTGTTCTGTTGCTCTCCATGGGTGGTTAATCGTATAGTCTTTGGGATAAAATATTTAATTTCATACCCTGCCTTCCTGTCTTCCCAATTGTTATCTTGGGCATGTTAGGGGATCTCTCTGAACATTCCCCCCATCCGTAAAATGGGGATGACAATAGCATTTCCTAGGGTTGTTGCGAGGGTACTTAAAGTATTTAGCAGGCCTGGCATAGAGTTTTTAATAAATGATATTTTTTTATAATTATTGGCCTTTCTTCTCTACTTCATCTTTCTCTTTGTCTTAGCTGGTGGTTTTGAGGGGCTGGTCTGTTTTTCCTGTCATATATAATTTCCTTCTTTGTATGTATCATTCTCTGAAATAATCTTGTTTATTGACTTGTCAGCACTCTCCTCCCATCATGACCTGAATTACCTATGGCAACCTGCATATACCTGCTCACACCTGTTCACTAAATGAGAGCACCTAGTAGACTCTCTGTACATGTTTATTGACTACTGCTCCTCTGTCTCAGCCATTTTTCTTCTCTTTCCCATGATTCCTACATAAACAACCATTTTATTTTAGAATTAATGGTCTAGTCAAGGATGAGAATGAAAGAGTGATTGTTCTGAATTGCTTTGATGGAGTCTCAGGTTAGGAGACGGTCTTAGGAAACCAGGATAAAGACCAGTAGGGCTTTTTTCCTCCCCCGGGTTTGATGAGAATGTATTCACTAGGACTCCAGTTTCAAGGCCCATAAAATTGCATGAGCAAGTTTCAGCAGAAAAGGAATGTTCATCACAAGGACTTAGGAATGTTTTTTGAATCTAATGACATGTGCGTGCATGCTCAGTCGCTCAGTTGTGTCCAACTCTTTGCAACCCCATGGACTGCAGCCTGCCAGGCTCCTCTGTCCATGGAATTTTCCAGGCAAGAATACTGGGGTGGGTTGTCATTTCCTTCTCCAGGGGATCCTCCCAACGCAGGGATTGAACCTGTGTCTTGTGTAGGTGATTCTTTACCACTGGCGCTGCTTAAGAAGCCCCTAATGACATGGGGGTAATCAAGTCTCAGGAATTAACTGATATCAAGGACCCCTTCACAAACATCTGCCTTTGCCTCTTCTTTAAATGTCTGCAGATCTATCGTTGCTTCTCTGAAATCCAGTGTTCCCCAAACTCTGCCAAAACACAATAAAGCTTATTTATGCCAAAATAAAATATACTCAGATTTTGATTGTTAGATTCCATAGTCCTAAAATTACTCTGTCAAAGTTCTGTAAGAATTTAATATTTATTTGGCTGTGTTGGGTCTTGGTTGCAACACACAGGATCTTCTTGTGTCTGTGGGCTTCTCTAGTTGCTGGTGCAAGGCTTAGTTGTCTTGCGGCATGTGGGATCTTAGTTCCCCCACTATAAGAGTTTCTAAATGCTTGCTTTGAATTTCTGTACATAATTTCTCATGGACTGTTAACAAAGAGCTAGTGGGCAGGCATGGCTGTATTTCACACTGAAACGGTAGAGCGCCTCCCCTCAGCTGTCAAGTTTGCACCCCTCTGCAGGAAAGGAACAAAATCACTGCACAGAATCAGGGCCCCATCCCCTTGGGGTCTGTGTGTCAGACTTTGCTTTAAGGGTCTTGCACAACACTTTGGTCTGTGCAGCTATGGCCACTAGGTGGCAGCACAGGGTGAAACCGTGGCAGCCTGCAATGTGGCCATGTGGGTGGGAACACAGTCAAGGTGTGAGCCCAAGGATTCCCTAGAATGTGTCCACAAGGGAGGTCTCTAGCACTATTGATTTCTATTTCTCTTCTATACATGTCATCAGAAGTTTTTGGTTGCTTGGTTGCCAGGGACTCTGGGAGGTGACTCTAAACCTGTGACTGAGCTCAGAGAAGAAAAGTCATAAGCCTGTTTCATGATAGTCCTCACAAGAGCCTTTAGGGAAGTTACCTGCCTGATAATTTAGGAGACATAAGAGATGCAGGTTCGATCCCTGAGTCAAGAAGATTGTCTGGAGGAGGGTATGGCAACCCCCTCCAGTTGCCTGCAGAATCCTATGGACAGAGGAACCCGGTGGGCTACAGTCCATAGGGTTGCACAGAGTCGGACATGACTTAAGCGACTTAGCACACGCACACACGCACACACACACACACACACACACACACACATGCACACACCATCGTGTTTACACTTCCTGCCAGCCTACTTCTGTTTCTATATCCCAATATTTTTTGAGCATCCAACTTCCCAGATGGCACTAACTCTTAAAGCCCTTGTGTCTTTCCCACACAATGTTTTGTGGGTTAATTTTCTATTTCATGGGAAGGATTTGAAATGTCCACTTGGGGTTTAGTCAAGCAAAGGTCAAGGTCTTTCAAGGATGATGAGGACTTCAAAAACCATTAGCATCTAGGGAAGACATGCAGATTAAATCCTAAATGTTTGTCAGTGCTCTTCCTTACATTACCTAAGAAAGAGTGTGTGATATAAACTTACAGGAGTGTAGACCTTGGTTATAACAGGTGGTTCTCTTTCTCATCTTCCTCTCTTAAAACAGGCTTGCTTGACAGGCAGATCCCTGTAAGAACCGGGACTGGTACACACAAAAAAAGACTTTGGTTTAAGTGAAAAGTGAAAGTGTTAGTTGCTCAGTCGTGTCCGACTCTTTGCAACCCTGTGGACTGTAGCCCACCAGCCCCCTTTGTCCATGGAATTCTCCAGGCAAGAATATTGAAGTGGGTTACCATACCCTTCTCTAGGGGCTCTTCCCAACCCAGGGATCAAACCTGGATCCCCTGCACTGCAGGCAGATTCTTTACTGTCTGAGCCATCAGGGAAGCTGGTTTAAGAGACTTAGGCCAATTTGAGTCCCGTTTTTAAACTGCCAAAATTTACTGTGATGTGGGAATTCCACAGATGAGAAGTGAAGTATTACAGACGAGTATTGACGGGTGTGGACTTGGGAGTGAAACAGTTGGGTTTGAATCCTGTCTCTGTGTGTCTTTAGGCAAGATACCTAATTTCTCAGCATGTTTCCTCATCTTTGAAGTGGGCATAATAACTTCTTCCAAGGGTTTTTGGCCACTCATTTGACAGCCGTTTTACTGAGAGCCTTCAAGTGGCCAGACACTGGGTTGACACTGGTAAAGTAGTGAAAAAGAGAGAGAATCTGTACTCTTCATGGGACATTGTAGGAGAATGTTTGCTTTCAAACCATCTAGCATGACGCCTGGTGTATAGTCAGAGCTCAAATGATCAATATAAATAGTAATGACAGTTATATTTTATTTTTTTAAATGGAAGTATGGTTGATTTTCAGTGTTGTATTAATTATTGCTGTACAGCAAAGTGACTTGGTTACACACACACACACACACACAAACATATATAAATTCCTTTCCATACTTTCCATTGTGGTTTATCACCGTATACTGAATCTAGTTCCCATGCTATATAGTACAACCTTGTTGTTTATCCATTCTATAAATGCTCATTTCCATCAATCCCCGAATCCCAATCCATCCCTTTCCCACCTCCCCTTCCCCTTGGCATCTGGCAGTCTCTCACCTACATCTGTGATTCTCTGTTTCAGGCTGCTGCTGCTGCTAAGTCGCTTCAATCGTGTTTGACTCTGTGCGACCCCATAGACGCCAGCCCACCAGGCTCCCCCGTCCCTGGGATTCTCCAGGCAGGATCACTGGAGTGGGTTGCCATTTCCTTCTCCAGTGCATGAAAGTGAAAAGTGAGAGTGAAGTCGCCCAGTCATGTCCGACTCTAGATAGGTTCATTTGTGTCAGATTTTAGATTCCACATATAAGTGATATCATGTGGTATTTTTCTTTCTCTTTCTGAATTACTTCACTTAGTATGACAACCTCTAATTGCATCCATGTCACTGCAAATGCATTCTTTTTTTATGGCTGAATATATATATTCATAATACATATATTAACTGTATACATGTGCCACATCCTCTTTATCCATTCATCTGTTGAGGGATATTTAGGCTGTTTGCATGACAACAGTTATAAACTGAAGTACTATGGTCAAGCACAAGATGAAGCTTCAAAGCATATATGTCAAATCTTTCAGCGATCTCACTTGAAACCTAGTTAATGTTTAAATATCTGTTATGTGAAGTGTGTTACCCTCTGAAGCCAGAATTGTGCACACGTCAATAGAATTTTGCTTAGGATTATGATTGCTTCCTTCCTCAGTTCTTTTGTCCAATATATTACACATAATCACATGTGTCACTTTTTCCAGAAGCTTTCAAGTTAAAGTTGAAGCAAGTAGGGAAGAAAAGGTCTTCACTAGGAGGCAGGTAGGATAGCATTCATCAGTGAGTTTGGCTATCTGGTGTTTATGGAATGTCTTTTGGCACTCAGCATTTGGTGTTGAGGGCATTGATATAAAATGGTACTTTTCAATAAGGGGACTGATAGGCAAATTTATAATTCAGTATTGTGAGGTTAGGTACTGTGATAGAGGTTGGGGTAGGCAGAATTCTGGGATGGCCTCCGTGATTCTAGAGTTCTTGGTGTATACTCCTTACCTTCCCCCTGGTATAATCCTCTCATTTCAAGTGTGGGTGGAACCTGTGAATAGATGGGATAGCACTCCTGAGATGGGGTTACTCATCAGTTGACTTTGAGTTTATCCAAAGAGAAATCAACCTGGGTGAGCCTGACCTAATCAGGTGAGTCCTTAAACGGGACCCTGTCTTCCTGAGGGCAGAAGAGTTTGAGAGTGTGAGAGAAACCCTCCTGCTGGCCTTGATGAGACAGTTTCCATGACTTCCACAGGTACAAGGAAATGAGTTCTGCCAACACCCTTGTAATAATGGACAGATACCCCAGCTCTGGCACCTTGGAGGCTCTGGGCAGAAAGCCCAGCTAACTCATGGCCAGACTCCTGACCTAGAGAAACAGTGAGAGAATATGCTTGTGTTTTGCAAAGGTCCTAAGTTTGTGGTAATTTATTGCCTGGTGTAGAAAACGAACACAAATATTTCACTTGTAGCTAAGCATCACATCACTTGAGAACTAGTTAAAAATCCAGATTCCAAGGCACTACCCGAGACCTACTGAATTGGAACGTCTGCAGTGTAGGTTTTAATGAGCTCTCAGGGTGATTTTGATGCGGATTCATGTTTGAGAACCTCTGCTCTGCACAGTTCATAAATTGCTGTAGCATTACCAGGAATCCTTTTCTTAATGAACATATGGTATTTCTATTGATTTGAGAAGACGAAATGTGTCTGAATAGGTTTTCAGGGAGGTGGCAGTGGTATTCCCACCTTGTGAGCTAAGGATTTGGGAAGTATGGAATATTGCTGCTGCTGCTGCTGCTGCTGCTGCTACAAAGCGCTTCAGTCGTGTCCGACTCTGTATGACCCCATAGATGGCAGCCCACCAGGCTCCCCCATCTCTGGGATTCCCCATCTCCAGGCAAGAACACTGGAGTGAGTTGCCATTTCCTTCTCCAATGCGTGAAAGTGAAGCCGCTCAGTCGTGTCTGACTCTTAGTGACCCCATGAACTGCAGCCTACCAGGCTCCTCTGTCCATGGGATTTTCCAGGCAAGAGTACTGAGTGGGGTGCCATTGCCTTCTCCCATGGAATATTGCTAGCAATAGCTAATTAAAAGAAAAATACCCAGGTTCTTGGCTCATTTGCATTTTAAATTCAAGATCCCCTCTATGACTATAAAACAAATCAATTATGTGATTGTTTTTTCTACTATAGATTAAAGACATTACATTCATCAGTGACACACTACATTTTCAAGTATGTTAATTTTATCACTTCCTAGGTAAGAGGAGAAACTTGTTCTTTACAAGCCTTTGCTGACCTCATTCATGCAAACAGCATTTATTGAATGTTCTAAGAGAAAAGGTGCCTGGTGAAAAGAGGAGGATAGGATGATTTCAAGTCGTTTTTTTTTTTTTTTTTGCAGGTAGTTAAAAGTATATGGGTTTGAAATGGAATAAAGACTCATAAATGAGAAGTTAGAGATGGAGATTACACATCTCAAAATGTATATAGCACTTTGTGCAAATTTCTTGCTTTCACAAGCATATGCCAAAGAGACCATTCACAAAGCTCATTAATATTACTCGGGATCAGCCCCTAGAATTCATGACTTAAAGCAGGGATAAAGAGGTTTCATTTCACGTACTGACTTTGATTGATTGAGAGAGACTGCTTAGGTCTTGTTTTGAGGGGAAAACATGTCTGTCTTAATCAACTAGGGCTGCCGCGACAAAACACCATAGACTGGGCGGCTTAAACAATAGGACTTTGCTTCTCCTCCTGGGGACTGGCAGTCTGAGGTGCCAGTGGGGTCAGTGACGGGTGCAAACCCTCTCTTAGGTTTGTAGATGGCTGTCATCCCCCCGTGCTGCCGTATGTCCTTTCTTTAGTGTGAGCAGGTGGAGAGAAAGAGAGGAAGAAAGCCCCATAATATTTCTTCTCATAAAGATGCTAATTCCATCCTAAGGACCCCACACTCCTGACCTCGACTAATCCTAATGGCCTCCCAAAGGCCCCATCTCCAAATACCAGTACACTGGGCTTCACCATATGAAGGCGGTGGGATATAATTCTGTTCACAGCCATGTCTTAGGCCCTGTCTGAGCTTAGTGAGAGAAAATGCTGTGTTTGATTGGTGATGTCTGTGATGCAAGGTTGCATCACAGTTGTCAGGTTGTTGTCATTTCTGTCTGGGTTTCATTCATTTATTCTGTTGGAGTAATTTCAGTTATAAGATGAAAAACCAGTTCAAACTGTTTTAAGCAAAAGCGGAATTTATTATCTCATGCAACTAAATAGCCTGGGCTAAGAACATGGGTCCATTTTGATCTTGGGCTCCAATGATACAAGCACCTTTGATAGAGACTGTGATGATAAAAGTGATAGCAGGGAGTACACACAGCACTTCAGTGTGCCAGGCACTGTTTTAAGCACTTGACACTAATTCATTTAATCCTCTTGAGTCTACGAGGTTGTTGTTATTGTTCCATTGCTTAGTCACGTCCAATTCTTTGCAACCCCATGGACTTCAGCATGCCAGGCTTCCTTGTCCTTCACCATCTCCCAGAGTTTGCTCAAACTCCTGTCCATTGAGTTGATGATGCCATCCAACCATGTCACCCTCCGTTGTCCCCTTCTCCTCCTGCCTTTGATCTTTCCCAGCATCAGGGTCTTTTCCAGTGAGTTGGCTGATTGCATCCAGTGACCAAGGTATTGGAGCTTCAGCTTCCACGTTAGTCCTTCCTATGAATATTCAGGGTTGATTTCCTTTAGGATTGACTGGTTTGATCTCCTTGCTGTCCAAGGAACTCTCAGGAGTCTTCTCCATCACCGCAATTCAAAAGCATCAATTCTTCAGTGCTCAGCCTTCTTTATAGTCCAACTCTCACATCTGTACATGGCCACTGGAAAAACCAGAGCTTTGACTATATGGACCTTTGTTAGCAAAGTGATAGCCGCTTTTTAATACACCGTGTAGGTTTGTTGTAGCTTTTCTTCCAAGAAGCAAACCTCTTTTAGTTTCATGGCTGCAGTCACTGCTTAGGAGGTAGGTATTTCCATTTACAGATGAGGCAAGTGAGGTATGGTGAGATGAAGTCACTTTTTCAGATCAGATTAGTCGCTCAGTCATGTCCGACTCTTTGCGACCCCATGAATCGCAGCACGCCAGGCCGTCACTTGTTCAGGACTATGCAAATAAGAGAGTCAGGATTCACGTCTATGTGATATTTCTAGTTTTTAGAACCTGTGCATTAAAACATGGGTTGGAGAACTCTGGCCTACAGGCCAAATTCCACCTCCACTCATTCTTGTAAATAAAGCTTTATTGGAACACAGCTACCCTCGTTTATTTATGTTTTCATGCTGCAAAGACACAGTTGAGCAGTTACAACACAGACAGTACAGCTTGCAAAGCCTAAAATATTTCTATCTGGCCCTTTATAGGGAGAGTTGACTGACTCCTACTCTAATGGATTTTACCATTCTCGGGCTTATATGGTGGCGAGATGGCTGTAGCTATTCCTGTTTCTAACCCCTTTGTGTTCATATTCATCAAGAAAGAACATGTTCAGTTCTCTCATTGTCAAACTAAGTCCAAGAATTCACCCTTGCTGGCCCTGATTGGCCTGACTTAGGTCATCTGTTATGAATAGTGGCCAAGGCTCATTGGCTTGGCCCGGATATCATGCTCCATCCTTGGAGCTAAGAGTGAGGTCAGCTTCATTCAAGGTATGTGGCCAGGTGCTGGGAGAAAGTGGTCTACTCTACGATTGTGCTCAGCTATATCCGACTCCAACCCCATGGACTGTAGCCCTCTAGGCTCCTCTGTCCATGGGATTCTCCGGACAAGAATACTGGAGTGGGTTGCCATGTCCTCCTCCTGGGAATCTTCTCGACCCAGGGATTGGATCCACGTCTCCTGTGCCTCCTGCATTGGCAGGAAGATTCTTTACCCCTGAGCCACCTGGGAGGCCCTATTCTAAGAGACATTTAGAGATTTTTTGGTAAGAGGGCAGAAGTCTGGGTAGTGAAAACAAACGTTGGCTGCATTTACAATCCTCTGTTTAGTTCATTTTGCTGTTTAATAAGGCAAATGGAAATATTGGATGGAAATAGTCCAGCAATGCAGCCAGATATCTTGAGAAGGTGATGTTTCCACCCAGTTTCTTGATGGTATGCTTATTCCCCACTAGAAGCTGGACAGTAAGAGTGGCTGTTCTTTCTCAGGAGAGTTAAGAAAAAGATCATTGAAGAGAGAAGGATGAGGAACAGTCCTGGAAGGAAGGGAGAGAATTTGAATTCACCCTCAACTCCTAGGTTGAACACTTGTGTTCTTTCAGCTATAGCTGCTGCAACCTCTGGAACTTGCCTTTGTTTTTTATGTATTTCATGCTTCCTTGCCTTGTCCAGCAGCACATACAGAATGAACTTGGTATTTTCTTTCCTTTTTTTTTTTTTTTGCAGACAGAAACTAAAGATGTTTAATGAAATGGCATTCAAAACAAAAATATGTGGAAACATTCATCTATTTAATGATGTATCCATTTTTTTTGAGACTACCATAGAGATAATCATTAAATTATTACAGTTGAAAATGAGCCTAAGTACCTAAGACCTTTAGGTACTTCCTTGGATCTTACCACAGCCAAACAGACCCACAGACCAAACAGACCATCTCATTTTCTTGTGACCATTTTGATTGACTTTGAATTATGAAAATCAAGAAATGCATGTTCCACCTTATTTTTTCTTTAGTTGTTTTCTTTTTTTTTTTTTTTGGCCGTATCTTATGGCATGTGGGTTTCCCAGCCATGGATCAACCCAGGCTCCCTGAAGTTGGAAACACAGAGTATTAACCACTGGACCATCAGGGATGTCTTTAGTGGGATTTTCAATAAGCGTATTGAGATTTTAAGGAGCTCTCAAGACAAAAAGGAACTAGTATTGTCACTGATTTTTAAAACAGCAGCAATAAAATTTATAAAATCAATGCAAAAATAGTCACATGAGATTATTTTATAGTGTTTTAAAGAGATACCAAAAATTCTGTTAAACAAACCAGTCAGAGAAAATATCTAATATAGACTAAGGTTTAATCCCTTAAGACTGTACTTGGCAAGGCTGTTTTGATCATCATTAGTTTTATAGGGTATACTATATTTTTCTGAATATGCTGCTGCTGCTGTTGCTGCTGCTAAGTCGCCTCAGTTGTGTCCGACTCTGTGCGACCCCAGAGACGGCAGCCCACCAGGCTCCCCCATCCCTGGGATTCTCCAGGCAAGAACACTGGAGTGGGTTGCCATTTCCTTCTCCTGAACTTGGTATTTTCTTGATAACTTATGGTCATCACTGTAAACATGCTGTCCTGTGTTGTGATTCAGTGATGCCCTGTAGGGCTCTTGGCATGCAGTCAGGACTGTTTTCCCCAACATGTAACACTGTCATATAGTCAAAGGGTTTGAGTACTTCTCTTAGCTTTAAAAAAATCTTTGTGAAATATAATACACAGAAAACTGAAAAGCACAAGTGGAAAACTTAGTGAATTATTGTAAAGGGAATCCTTTAGAATGCTAAATTAGTTTTGTATCAGTTTTTCAGAGGAGCCTCCCAGGTGACTCAGTGGTAAAGAATCCACCTGTAATGCAGGAACTGCAGGAGACACAGGTTCACTCCCTGGGTTGGGAAGATCCCCTGGAGGAGGAAATGGCAATCCACTCTGGTATTTTTTTGCCTGGAAAATTCCATGGACAGAGGAGCCTGGTGGGTTGCAGTCCATGGCATTGCAGAGTCGGACACAACTGAATGACTGAGCACACACATACAGCTTTTCAAAAGTCTTCTGAATGCTTCTTCCTAGTCACACCTTTTGTACAAAGATAACCATTGTCTTTAATTCTATAATAACCACTTCCTTATTTTTCTTTATGGTTTTACTACCTAAGTATGCATCATAAACATTATAGTTCAGTCTTGCCTGTTTGTGAATCTATAAAATTGCTTTTGAATTGTATATAATTGTATTCATGAAGCAATTATTTTTTGTTTGATTTCTTTTACTTAACCTACTGTTTGTAAAATTCATCCATGTTGGCTAAAGTTGTAGTTCACTTATTTTTGATAGAATTCCATACTTCGAGAGGAACATACTGTTTTGTTCTATTGGTTGTCATTTGGGTTCTTATCTAATTTCAACATTTACAAATAGTGCTGCTATGAACTTGCCTCTTGCTGTACATGTGCATAAATTAGCTGGGTGTATACTTAGAATGTGTTGCTGGGTCGCTGGGTGTGAATATCTCCAATGTTAGTAGATAGTGCCACCGTTGTTTTTCAAAGTGGTGGATCGATAATCTCACCAGCAGTGTGTGAGCGTGTCAGTTGTGCCAAAGCTTTGCCAATGCTTGTTAGTGTCAGCCCTTCTATTTGCAGCCATTTTGTGGCCATTCATACTACTGACATTTTCCTGATTACTAAGTGGAGCACGTTTCTTATGTTCATTAATTTTTCTGGATTTATACATGAATTGCCTTCAAGTCCATTACCCACTCTTTTGCTGAATTTCTATTTTTTATTTTAGTTGGAGTATAGTTGCTTTAAAATGTTATGTTCATTTTCTGCTGTGCAACAGAGTGAGTGAACTTTATGTGAACACATCCCCTCCCTGGTGAGCCTCCTCCCCCCACCCCCGTGCCAGCCCTCTAGGTCATCGCGGAGCACGGAGCTGAGGTTCCTGTGCTATAGTGCAGGTTCCCGCTAGCTACATATTTCGCACACGGTAGTGTTATACATCAGTGCTGCTCTCTCAACCTGTCCCACCCTCTCCTTTCCCCACTGTGTCCGTAAGTCTGTTCCCTATGTCTGCGTCTCTTTTCCTGCCCTGAAATAGGGTCATCTATACCATTTTTCTAGATTCCATATATATGTATTAATATATGATATTTGTTTTCCTCTTTCTGACTTACTTCACTCTGTATGACAGACTCTAAGTCCATCTATATCTCTACAAATGACCCAGTTTCATTCCCTTTTATGACTGATTAATATTCCATTTGATATTTCCATGTGACAAAGTACCACATCTTTTTTATACATTCATCCATTGATGGACATTAGGTTGTTTGTGTTTTTTTTTAACATAGATTTATAGGAAGTACATTTTTCAATGGGGGAGCTCTACTCCCTTATTTCCATGATATCCTTTGTCCCCAGTTTTCTCATGACTTCATTGCTTCCTTTATTGCTTGGGTGGCTGCCCCCCTCTGTCTGTTCCTCAACATGCTGCTCCCCAGGACCCTCTCCTCAGCCACAGTAGTCTCTCTCTACTTTCTCCCTATGTCATCCTCTCCATAAAGGCCAGGACACACTAGTGACTACCTCTCTGTCTTATCAATGACATTTTGGCCACAGATCTTTTTATCTTGATGTCTGCTGGGATTCTCCCTTCACTTGGCTGTCCCAGTAGCTCCTTGAGCTCACTGTGTCCCACATTACACTCTTCATCTTTCTCTTTTCCTCCCCCTAAACCCTTCTCTCCTGTTCCTTTAGTCTCCAACTCTGGTCATGCCATTTCTGATCACCTTAGCTATCCACCTGGGCATCTTTAACTTCTGTCTTTGTTCTCATCAAGTCAATCTCTACGTTATGTTGATCCCACCTTTTCAATGTCTTCTCCATCCCTAATTTAGGCCCTCATCATTGCTTTCCTGGATCACTGCAACAGCTTCCTATTTTCAATCTTGTCTACTTCAGATATGTCATTTACTCAGCTGCCAGAGGGATCTTTGGAAATGTAAATTCCAACCATGTTCATTCTCTTCTTAAAATCAATCTTCTAGTAGTACTCCATTGGCTGCTAAGGACATCTAAGTTCTCTAAATGGCCTTCTGCAGTCTGGGCCTTGCTCTCTCATAAGCACTCCAGGCAGTTCTGGGCAAGAGTCTGTAGCAAAATCAACCTAACAGTAGTTCTCAGAGACAGGTGGTGCTTCTCAGCCTTGTGCCTTTGCTCATGTCTCTGGTCATCTGGTTGCCCTGTCCTCCTCTAGGGTTGAACTTCATTTGATCTCCAGGAGATCATATTCTTTAACTCTGTACACCCCTAATCACTTACACACATCTCTGGCATTACCTTAGCCGTGTTATATTGAAGTCACCTGTTGGAATTTCATTTTCTGTTAGACTATATTCCTTGAGGACAGAAATCATGCCTTGATTACCTACATTGCTTGTTCTGCAGCACATGGTCAGGTGTGAATAATTTATAGCATTTAATCTTCAAAAAATTTTTGGAAATAATTGATTTAAAATGTGTTTCTGCAATGCAGCATGATAGCATTTACTCTTGTAGATAAGCAACGTGTAATGTGGTGAATAAATGCAGTGCATCTATCTGTATGAATTTGTGCCAACCTGGACACCAGGGAACTTGGGTATGAGGCAGTCTTCAGAGCACCACTGGGGAAATGGTCTTTGGTACTGCAGGCAGAAATGCTGAAATGCTCCTTCAGTAGAAATTAAATATCTTACCAAGACCTTCAATCTAGGTTTGAGTTGACCCACTGGTTTTAGACACATGGAAAAAATGAAAAATAACCATGAAATAAGGCCAATCTTAGAGATTCCAAAGACCTGGTTTCCGTGTTGGTTTTGGAGTGACTGTGTAACCTTGGGCAGTTGGCATCACTCCTCTAGGTGTGAAAGTGCCTCAGTCAATTGTAATGTCTCCACAAGCAATAATGTTCAATTATTGTTCATCACCAGGACACTTAATCCACCCAAAGTAAGCAATATCATGAGCAGGTGAAAAAAGGAGTTGTTACAGTCTTATGTGGAGTCATATAAGTTTATTATCAACCAGGCCAGTGGGGTTTTCATCTGTAAATGGATCTCCGGTCCTGATATAAAATACAATAAAGCAAATTTACAGCCTTTGTTTCCAGGCTGTGTCCTTAATCAGCTGGGAAGCATCCACCATTCCTAAAGGAAGGATCACAAATTCAGAGATGATTCTACGAGAGAGGGGGAGTCTGTTAGCGGGATGGTGAGGCTGTGTGCATGTTTGTGTGTGTGTGATGTTAAGAAAAATCCATCATGTGTTTAATGCTGGAGAAGAGGGAAAAGCTGTAATCACTGCTCCGGCAGGAGTGTCTGCAATGCCCCTCTCGGGACATCATCTGACACCGACGGAGTTCCTTAACTGTTCCTGTGCTGGGCAAAGGGAAGAGCTGCTTTGAACCATGTTCCCTTCCTGAAGTGGTATGCTTTCTGTACTTTGGAAAGTTTTAGCTTTTGAATTGAGCTTTCTTGTTCCACGATGACACTTCATAATCTTTTATGATGTTTGTCGCATCTTCAATGAATATAGCCATCTTTGAGTTTCAGCTGATTCTTTTTAAGAACCATTTCAAATATAACTAATTAACCTTTCTGCCTTTTCAAAAAGAATATGAAAACTAAGAGCCATATCCTTCAACTTGTCAGAGAGGAAATGAGGGGCTGGAAAATGGAGGCTGCCGTTAAATAAATGCACCTCGGAACTAAGAAAACAACCCTGGTTGTCCTAGCCCCAGCATTCTTCCTGTTCGAGTTCCCCCAGAGGCTAAGGAAGCAGGCCGCAGTGGACCTGAGGGCGGAACTGTGTGGGGGCTGGGATGTGACATGACCCGCCTTCCCTTCCCCTGCTGTTTAACATGCAATTGTTTGCTGCGCTCTTTGATGAATTTGGACTGACTGTTCATAAGCCACCTGCACTTGGCATTGGAAATCACTGGCCTAGATGAAATATGACTTTCAATTATGCCACAGTCAAAAAAGGTGAAATAAGAAAGCCATCTGGGCCGGGGGTGGTGGGTGGCAGTCAAGTTGTTTTTTTATTAGAGTGACTTGGGCATGCGAGCGAATCTAGCATTCACACCTCACACATCCTGCCAACCCTTTTAATTTATTGTTGTGCCTCTCAGTTGCCCACAGAACCTCCCCTTCTATATTGTGGACACCCAGGCAAATGAAAATGCCAATCTTCCCCATCCCTGTTTTGCTGTATTAAGTGTGGGCTCAGCTCTGAGCAGTTTCTCTGGGGGAACTGGCTTGCCTTCCTTTAAGCACATCCAGGGAAAGGTTCGCCTCACCTCTTGCTTCCATGTGGAAGGGTTAAAAGTAATAGCTCCTGTCACTTCCCGTAGCCTTGTTATGGGGAATATTTAGTGCTTGAGCCAGGATGTGGGGGTGATATCCTGGATGTGATAATGTCGCTTCCTGCGTCGGTGAACACGGTATTGATTGTAAGCTGTCAACCTTTTTGTATGCTTTGCGAGGCCCCCGAAGGCTCACTGCGGCTGGAAGGGTAATGCATCAGGCAGGCACACATGTGCTTTATTAACTAAGGCTGCTATCTGAGCTCGGTCACTTGCTCTGAACACATCTTGGCTCACTGGCTTTCCATTTTTTCTTTTTCATTCCTTGACTTATCTGAGCAGTCTTATGATGACCTATACCAAACTTCCCTTCACTTAAACTCCCATGGGACTGTGCTCAGCTTGTAAGCTTCCTGAGGGCAGAGGCTGTGCCTGTCTTTCTCACTTGTTTGTTCATTCACTCATTCAACCACTATTTAATGAGCACTTACCCTGTGCCAGACCCTTCTCAATGCTATGGGGATACCAGAGGGGGAGAATACCAGACGGCTTCCCAGGTGGTGCTAGTGGTAAAGAACCCACCTGCCAATGCAGGAGACATGGGTTTGATCCCTGGGTTGGGAGGATCCCCTGGAGGAGGGCCTGGCAACCCACTGTAGTATTCTTGCCTGGAGAATCCCATAGACAGAGGAGCTTGGTGGGCTACAGTCCATGGGGTCGCAAAAAGTTGGACACAATTGACTGACTAAGCATGCACAAACGCATTAGGAGCCTGGCCCTTCTCAATGCTTTGGGGATGCCAGAAGTGGGAGAATAAAGAATACCTTTGTTCTCATGGAAGTTAGGGTGGTCAAGAAAGTCCTCTCCAAGGAACTGACACTTGAGCTGAGTTTTTCTGTATACTCCCTGTGCCCGGATCATTCATATTTGCCGTGTTGTGGAACTATGATTCCTCAGTTGAGCAGATCATAATCGAGCTATTGGAGTACCCTCCAGTGATAGGTAAACCTCCCTAAGACCTTGCATTGCTGTTTCTCATATCATGCATTGCTGTCCCTTGACCTCATGTCCTCTTACTTCTCTTGGTCTACATTCTTGTTTTTTACTGGTCAGTCATACCAGAATATTGCAAGTTCCTTCAATACACCATGCTCCTCTGCCTTTACCTAGACCATCTTGATACCTGGAGCACTCTTCTCTTCTCTCATCCCCTGGATAACTCATTCCCCACTTATCTTTCAGGCTTACTGTAGCCATCACCTCCTCTGGGGAACCTGTGGTCTGGGTGAGGTGGTGTTCCTTTGTATTCTTCTAGGAGGGCATGCTGCTACTGCTGCTGCTAAGTCGCTTCAGTCGTGTCCGACTCTGTGCAACCCTAGAGACGGCAGTCCACCAGGCTACCCTGTCCCTGGTATTCTCCAGGCAAGAACACTGGAGTGGGTTGCCATTTCCTGTTCCAATGCATAAAAGTGAAAAGTGAAAGTGAAGTCGCTCAGTCGTGTCCGACTCCTAGCGACCCCATGGACTGCAGCCCACCAGGCCTCTCCGTCCATGGGATTTTCCAGGCAAGAGTATTGGAGTGGGGTGCCATTGCCTTCTCCAAGGAGGGCACACACATGCCATTGTATAGTACTAGGAGAACACGAGCAAGAAACGTGTGTCGACTGTTGGCTAGGAATCTTCACATCTCTTTGATGAGACGGGGCCATTTTTACCTTTATTTTTCAGCTTTTAAGTGGTGAAGTTTAGACTTCAACCCAGGCAAGCATCCTGGGCCCTTTAAAAATTTTTTTTTTTACAAAACTTTATTTATTTGTTTTTGGTTGTACTGGGTCTTCGTTGCTGTGCACAAGCTTTCTCTAGTTGCAGTGAGCGGGGGCTATTCTCCGTTGTGGTATGCGGGCTTCTTATTGCGGTGGCTTCTCTTGTGTAGAGCATGGCCTCTAGGCTCGGTGGCTTCAGTAAAGTTGTGATGTGTAGGCTCAGTAGTTGTGGCACACAGGCTTAGTTGCCCTGCATCATGTGGGATCCTCCTGGACCAGGGATATTGAACCCACATCCCCTGCACTGGCAGGTGGATTTTTAACCACTGGACTATCAGGGAAGTCCCAGACCCTGGGCTCTTAACCTTCTTGATCTTCTACTGCTATCATTGCCTGGGAGCTTGCTTGCTTCTTCCATGACCCCGTAAGCCCTATGAAGACAGGGACTGTCACGACTCCTTCCCTAAGACCACTCTAGCACAGGGGTTGGCATGACCCGTCTTTTAACTGTTTATTGAGGACTGAATGCATGAAAATCACCCAGCTGAGAGACTGCTTACAGAGTGCCCCAATACTGCTTTTTACCTTTGCCACTGAGGTAGTCTTCTCCCCTAGCTTCTGCTCCAGCCTTCCTGGGACTCCCTTTGACCTCCACTAGAATTTAATGTCTTGATTGGGAGATGTGTCTCACTAGCTAATGACAGCAGGAATCCCAGGACTTATGGATGGTCCCACTTTATTGTGGTCTCAGGGTTCCCACACAAGGATGAGTTCAGGAGAAATGCTCTCTTCAACTCAAACCGAGTACAGCAAGCCAAATTACTGGGATTGCAACTGGGAGTTCTGAGATGGCAAGAGGGGCTCTGGTGGGGAATAGTCTGTCCATCCAAGAGATCAAGCTTGACAGGGTAGGGAGTGGACTGAGAATCTGGAAACAATCACCAAACTCCTGTTTCTGATCCCACAGCGATCACTGCTTTTGACAGCATCTGAGGCAGGAATTGGCGGAGACACAGATCACCTTAGTTCTGCCACCAGCAGTTTAACCAATGGGGCGTGGAAGGTCTAAATTGGGGGGATGGTTAAACAGGAATAATAAGGTCAGGGTCAGGGGTTGGAGACCTCTGGGAGCCACTTGACCTCACTCTCTGCTTTGATGACAGAGGAAATTTGTTTTCCTGGTTAGCTGTCAGGCAGTGTTTGGTTGCAGAGCGATGGTTTGTGAATATCCTCACTAGTGGAAAGAAACAAGACAAGATAGCTATGCATTCCCTTGAAAGAAGTACAGGATCAGGGTCAGGGCAGGTCTAGATAAAACATCTGGCTTTGTCACAGTGACTGTGTCAATTTTGAATCTGTTCATCAACTAGAAAAATGGAATAATGTATTCACCCATCAAGTGATGGTAAGGACTTAAAAAAGTGCCTTGCCCAATACCTGTTACCTAATAAGTGCTCATAACTATTGGTTTCCTTTTATTCCTTCCTTCCATCTATTTTTACATTTAAACAGTCCTTAGACATGGGAATTTAATAAATATTTATTATTGGATGAATGAAAGAAATAAGGGGTAGGTCAGTTTTGGAAAATTGAAAATGTGTTTTAATAGAAGTAGAGAAATATTGATTTCATGCTCCCATGCCAAATCCATTCTTGCTTCAGTAACTCATATATGTTGTTCTTCTCTTGGATGTGTGTGTGTGTGTGTGTGTGTTTGGCTGCACCATGGGCATCTGGAACTTTCCCAACCAGGTACTGAACCTGTGCCCCCTGCAGTGGAAATGCAGAGTCTTAACCCCAGGACTATCAGGGATGTCCATGTGTTCATTGTTGAGAAAACTGCGTTAGAGCTCTGCTTAGGTGTCACTTATTCCAAGAAACTTTTTCTTAACTACCAGTCCTCATGAGTTAACCATTTCCTTCTCTGTATCATTTCTGCAGTGTATACATTGTAAATATGTCCCCAGCACACATGGCTGTCATCTCTGGGATGGCGGTGACCAGTGGCTTACACACGTCAGGAACCCCCACCCCGTGCCTAGGGCTGACACATACCAGGAGCTCAATAAATATTTAACCCTGATGAACTTACAGGATGTTACTGGAATTGTTTTCTAATTTGTAACTTCCATCTCTCTCTCTCTATATATATATATATTCTCTCTCTCTCTTTTCACACACACATACACACATGAGATGGGGAGAGAGGATAAGAGCGCTGACCAAAATGTCTGGCTTCGGCACTTGTGAACTGTACAGATTTATTCGAGTTATATCATCTCTTTGTTCCCTTATCTGTAAAATGGGAACAATAATGTATCTGTGTCTAGAGTTTTGGAGGTAAATGAATTAATACTTGGGAAATTTGTAGAACCAAGCCTGGCCCATAGCAAACATTTGGTAAGTGTTAGCTACCCTCATATATAAGAAACATATTTTAAAAACTCTGGCTTTAGAGTATGAAACCTTGAGTTGGAGACCTGGTTCTACCACTTACTGGCTATGTGCCTTAGGCTACATTCAAAACTTGAATCTATTTCCTCAGTGGCAAAAATGGAAATAACGCTGGCACGGATCTCATGGGGTTCAGAGAAGGAGATGAGGAGAAATCAGTTATATGTCCTCAGTGAATATTGTTGCTGTTACTATTCTGTGGGGCTTTAAGCTTATCAAAGCAGTTATAAACAAATGAGTTTCTTATGTCCCTCATCATCACTCCATGAGCGAGGGCTGATGGCTTTCTGACCGTTTTACAGGTGATGTGACTGATGCAGGCACTGAATGACTTGCCCAGGGTGCTCAGTTACTCCACAGAGCCAGGAGCAGGATTTGCATTTCCTGTCCCCTCGATCCATGTTCTTTCCATTGACCAGGCGAGTCATTCCCATGGAAAGTGGCTCCCGAGACTTGACTTAGAAATGCAGAGGCAAGAGGACAGTTAAGGTGTGACAAGAGGCACAGTGTGTGACTCTTTCCCGGGGTGAACCAGGGGCTGCTGTGTTTTTGAGGGTAGTGTTAAAACAGACCATCCTCATCCGCACACGGCCATCATGGAAGAAGACAAATTAGGAAGGTCTCCTTCATTCAGGCTGTGGACTCCAGTCTAGGAGTCTTCAGTCTAGGGCTTTCCTGACTCTTGGATGAGCCAGCAGAGGGGCTGATGAAAGAATGGGGCGCAGGGTTGGGGGTTCAGAGGGAAGCTTTGGGTAGTTGCTCTGTAGGTTTGAAGGAAGGGGAATGGTCTCCCACATTGTTGGTGATGAAGAATTGAGGGTCTAACTTTTATTATAATGGGCCCTGCAGGTTCAAAAGAAATATATGTGAGACAGCTGACTTGCTTCATCAGGTCACTGAGCTAAAAGAATCGTAATTTCACCTTTGTTCCTTTCACTGACAACTGTTTCACATTCCATGTGCTGGTTGCCTAATACATGTTGAGTTAATTACGAGGCCCATGAGAGGGTGAGAGGTACTCCCCTGCCCCACTAGTACCTGATAGAAGCCTGAAGGCCGAAGCCAGACACTAAGGAGTTAGGAAGCATGGGGGTTCCTACTGCCCGTTCACCTATGGACACCCCATTGCTGCAGGCTGCCTTGTGTCTTCCTTCTTTGTTTTGTTCAAACTCATCTTCTTCCTCTGGAAGTGAAAGTGTGGATGTCTGCCAAAGTTCAGCTTTTGAACTGCTTGTTAAAATATCAGGAATGGACTGTTGCCTCAGGAACAGACTATTGCTGCAGGGCAGGGATCTGAGAGCCCAAGAAGCTGTTGAAAAGGTGGTAAGTCAGCTTCCAGGTAACTCTGAGTGTCAGCTGGAAAAGGGACTGACTTCTAGGCACCATCAGCCAAGAAGATCACCAGCACTGGGGTGGAAGAAGATGGCAAGTGTAAATACCTGGCTCCATAACTGGCACAGAGCAGGTCACTGCTAAAGCATGGTGGTGGGCGCTGCTGCTGAGGCCTGGTCTCTAGGCCTTCCCCTCTTGTTTCCACGTGCGAGTCGAGGATGTTGGCTCTGGTGGCTCCTTTGTTTGGGGTAATGGGGAAGATGGTGGCCCTCTGTTCTTAGCATTGATGTCTTCTGCAAATTCCTCCCACTCTGCAGATCGCAAAGTGTACATCTGTGTGCTGAAGGCATTGTGTTAGTGTAAGAGCTTTGAGGTAAAGGCCACAGATAGGTTGTAGGTGGGCCTGTGAACCCCTTAAAGCCGTGACCAGAATTGTTCATGCATATGTTCTGAGAAGCAAGCTCGACTCCCAATTTGTGGACTACTGACCATTGCAAGTCTCTAATGCCTCCAAAAGCTTCAGTGTTCTGCAGCATCAGAACTCAGTGTTCCCCAAGTTTGGTAAACACACATCCTGGGGTTCACAAATTGCCTGTAGGTGGTGAATGGGTACATGTTTGTTTCATTAATGGTTATGTGATTCTTTTAGTGTTAGAACAAAACATTAAAGCTGACATTTCATGAACATTCTTTGTTGGGAGGAGGCTTTGTCTTGTTTTTAGAAAAGGTCACTTAAGTATGAAATGAGTAACAGTATATAGGTAGGTCGATGCTAAATTTTGAGGAACAATGATTCATCCTGTCAGCTGGTGCAGATAGAGGGGCTGAGTCTCAAGGAAGCAGAGAAAAGGCTGTGAGGAAGTTGATGGTCAGCTCAGGACAGGAGCCTGCTGGTCCTTCTGTCTGTCCTGATACCATGATTCTCTGTGAGTTGGAGAAGTTTCTGTGGCTTTCTTGGGTCTCCTCCAAGAACCTGGTCCCCATCAGGCCAGGAATCCTGCCCAGAGAGTTTCCACCAGGACTTTTATTGCAGGAAAGATAAACATGGAGGAAAAAAAGGCATGTCTTCATCCACATGCTCCCTCAGTTTTGAGACGTACTTTTTCATATTTTAACGTTTCTGAAATTGAGCCGCATCTTGCAAAAGTGTTTGCTTAAGTGATAGTTGTTTCCTTGCCAAAAAGCTGTTATTAAGTGGGTAATAGCTTAGCATTGAAAGATGGTTCTTTCACTATTTTTCTCTCTTCCAAAACAAATTACACTTGAAAGTTGGGACTTCTAATAAATATACAAAGCGAAAGAAAATTTCTCTTTAAAAGGAAAATCCTCATCTCAAGCCATTTCCTAGTCACTAAATGTAAGTCAGGGGAGATGAGTCATGGTGACAGGAATGGAGACATGGA
The DNA here is from genome assembly GCF_029407905.1 of Bubalus kerabau. Lineage (NCBI taxonomy): Eukaryota > Metazoa > Chordata > Mammalia > Artiodactyla > Bovidae > Bubalus > Bubalus kerabau. The sequence goes on from NC_073624.1 coordinate 226,657,668, forward strand.
GCCCAGGCCCGGCTTGGAGTACCTCCCACTTCCTCCCTGAGCCTCAAATTTCTCTGTCTTTTGAATTAATTTAGTCTCTTTCCCAGAGGTGCACCGCAGAGAAACTTGTGGAAGTTACATGTCTGACTCCTCAATGGCAGGGGGCAGGAGGGGCAGGGGATGAACCAGCCTCTACAGTTTCAAGCAGACTTCACTTTGATGTCAAAGCTTCTTGATTCCTCCATATTCCATTTCTGTAGAAGAGCCCTCTGGTCTGTTTTTTTGGATGGTAAACTTATGGTGGGTCAGAAGCACTTGAATAGCCTTTACAGAGCAGCGTTTTCCATTGGCTGTTTTTGTTCTCGCTGTAGTGGAGATAGATGGAGTGTTACTTTGGGTTAGAAAACCCAGGAAAGGGGGCAGGGGCTGCTTTGGGAGACACATTTTCTCAGGGAGGTGCCCCAGCCCCTCAGCTTACTGCTGCATTTAGAAGCCAGATCATAAACAACAAGGACTCGGCCTTTAGAAGTCAAGGGAATAAATAAGCTGGAAAAGGGTGAAGGGAAAAAGCCAAGGAACGTGTAAGTAGAGGATTATATGGAGCCATTTAAAATGACAAAAAGCAAGAGTAACAAAGCGGCAGATGGAATGTGGCCCCACAGGGCCCTGCCAAGCTAACTCTGAGAAGCGAAGTGTTCTCTTGATGTCCCCTGAAGCATTCATGGGGTTTCCTGGCCAAATTCTCAGGCTGTTTCTATGGCACTTACAAAAAAGAATATAGCACTGTTGATGTGGTCCTTTCCCTTTCCCATTCTGCATCCTCTTCACAGCCTCGTGAAATAAATCTCTGGCTCAAGTGAAATCATGAAAAAGAAAATGGAAAAAAAAAAAGAAAAAGAAGTGCTGTAGGGGCAGGGGAGTGCTGACTGGTTCTGATTTGTCACAAAACAAGGAGAATTTCTCTAAGAGTAAACAGTGTTTATTTTTCGTTGAATTTTTTTTTCAATCAAATGGAATTGCTTAATTAAAAAAAACTTATCTCTTTTCTCCTTAAATACTACAGACAACCTCATTTTATCTCAGCAGACACCTAGAAACAAAACACTGGACCCACCAGAGAAAACGGGGCAATAAAAGCATCAGAAATTCAAGTCAACTATGGAAGAATTACTGTTAGCTGGCAGCTCTCGATTCTAAACAGAAGTGTCCCAGAACCTACTGGGTTTGACAAAAGTTTCTTAGAACTGGGGATGTGGGAAGGTTGGACTCCATGGACTTCTATTCCAATTGTTTCCTGCAGAGGGAAATTAAAGTCGATGCATCAAATGAACACCCAAAGAAACATTTAAAAACGTGTTTGACTAGTATTCAGTATGTGAGATTATTAAGTAATACCTTGTCCTCCTAGTTAACCTTGTCCTGGAATATATATAGGTTATTTGTAGCCGCCACTGCTATAATATTTTCTGAAGGATGCCAAGCTGTATGCAAGATCTTTTTGCTAAAGTCCAGACTGTCGACACTGATCTCATCTTTTCTCCGCTTGCCCCCGACGCACACTTTGCGTGGTTTTAGGATAGCTCGGGGTTTGCTGTTTTCCCTCGAGGCCTCAAGGGTAACATCGCGTTTGGTGTTTCGGTCAAACATCCTGAAGAAGTTGTTGTAGGAGCCTGTCATGATGACACTGCAAGGCAGAGAGGAAACAGGGAGTGACTGAGTGTCATAGACGTGGACTTTCTCCAGCTAAGAGACCAAAAACCGCAGCAGGCTTGGTAGTGTGACCATTGACTTTAGAAGCACTAAGACAAACAAGCTCTTGGGCTGGGTGAAGGGTTGATGATAGCCCTCCTTGTTATTTATCAATAAATTCCTTTAGGTTATTCTGTTCCATAAGTCAGTCTAGTGGTTTTAATGATCCCAGCCCACCTCCTTCACATCAGGATTCTGAGGCTGCAGTCAAGTCACGCGAGTAGGAACGCTGAAAATAGCCGTCCTTGTACCACGTTCATTTAGAGCATGGCGGTCTTAGGAGTGACCGTGCTGCCCGACTTGATAAGGTTTTCCCGCATCAGCACTGAGGGATGCTGACATCATGTCCTCCTCCTGCTATGAACTAGATCGAAATTCTGCCTTTTCTGAAAACTTATCTAAAAAGTGGATCTCATCATGGTCTTGGGAGGGAGTAAACAAAAATTAGAATTGTTAAAAGGGTGTAGGATGAGGAAATAAGCCTTTGTAGTGAACTTACAGATGATTTCCTATCCATTCTCAGGAGTATCTCTCATTGATGAAGAGAGCAGGGGTTGCCAAGAGCCTCTCAGAAGCCATGGACCAACTCTACTTAATGGTGACAGTTTGGACAGGTGACAGGCCAAGGGAAACATAACGTCCCTCAAGCAGCACCCTCTTATAGCTGACCCCGGAGAGGTGGGCTTGGCCTTATTTGTGGGTGAGGCTCCGACTGGCTGGTTAGGATGGGAGAACACTGCATCTCGTCTTGGATTAGAGGAAGGTGAAGGAAAACTGATGAGACTGATTGATCCATGGCCAGGGGGCTGAGTTTTTGGGTATTTGTTAGTTGTCCTGGAAATTAATCAAGGGCTAGATTTTGTTACCCTGCCTGGGAAACTGATGCCATGAAATGTGTGGATCTATCATAGGGTGAGCAATTATTATCTCATCACGTGGGGGTGCTGAGTGCTTTACCCCTAGCCTCATTTCCTTTTCCATCATTCCATGTTAAGAGATTTGCACAGGAGGAAAAGTGAGTGCATGTATGGTGTCACACAGCCAGTAAGTAGCCAAGTTGGGCCTCTAGCCCACATCTGCCAGACTCTGGGGCACAAGCATTAAGCCATTTGGCCTTATTGCTTCCCACGCATTGACCTCTGCTTCCATTACCACCACCCGATTTGTTTTTAAACCTAGGAGAAAGTCTTTTTTGGGAAAAAGGTAATCTCAACCTTATCTGGACCAAAAATAACAATTTCTCGGTTATGGAAAGAAACTGTAATGTGGTGGAAAGAATGTTCATTTTAGGATTTAAATTCTTCCTCTTGTCTCTACTACTTACAGTGATCTGCCCAAGCTCCTAAACTAGTATCTGGCTGAGCCTCCGTTTCCTCAGCTGTAAAATGGGGACAGTGAAAGCAATCTTGATGGATTGTGGTCAGGATTAAAAAATCATGATGTGTGAAAGTACCTAGTAAGTATAGGTTTTGAATCTTGGTTAAGATAGAAGGGGAACTTGAACAAAAATAACCACAAATATTTTTAAAAATCTATTCATAATGAACAATGAATAAATTACCGATGGAAATGAAAATAAAATAACAGGGCAGGGATAGCTACTTTTCCCCTGAGGGCCTTTGTTCAACTAAGTAACAGTTGCTTTGCTCTGGGCCCTCTGCCCTCCACCAACTGGGTGGTGTGATCTGGGTCGTCTACCATGTGGTGACTCCCGCTAGGCCTGCTGAGTGGAAGGCTGGTTTTGGATCACTGGCCCAAAAAACCCAACAGGGGTCAGACAGGTAGAGCCTGTGCTCACTAGAAGCTTGCCTCTGAATGTTTTGCAGTGATAGAATTTCCCTGCTTTTCAGTATGACTGCTGCCTTCACTAAGGAACAGCCCCTGGTAGCCTGTGCTGGCTTCTCCTGGAAATCACAGCAGCATCTATTCGTCAAGCCAAAAGGAAACTGCTGGGAGGTAATGGGAAGTACTGTTGAAACCAAAGGCCTCGAACCTGGACTGGCAACTCGTTTCATTGATGATATTATACATGTTTCAATGCCATTCTCCCAAATCTTCCCACCGTCTCCCTCTCCCACAGAGTCCATAAGACTGTTCTATACATCAGTGTCTCTTTTGCTGTCTCATACTCAGGGTTATTGTTACCATCCCGATACTGGATGCTTGGGGCTAGTGCACTGGGACGACCCAGAGGGATGGTATGGGGAGGGAGGAGGGTTCAGGATGGGGAACACATGTATACCTGTGGCGGATTCATTTTGATATTTGGCAAATCTAATACAATTTTGTAAAGTTTAAAAAAAAAAACGAAACCAAAGGACTCTAATAGTCATAAATCTCTTTGAGGGCACAGAATAAATGAGGCTGATGAGAATTCAGTTCATGACCACCAGGCCTTAGGCCAGTCTCTACGGGCAGCCTTGAGGGATAATTTCCCATCCAGACAGCACACTTTACAGTCATTGGAATAGTTCATCCTTAAAATTTGCCAGGGGAGCTTCATTTTAGGTATATGGACCCAGCTCTGGGAGAGTCTTGCCTGTATAAGGTAGGATTTTTGTGAGGTTAAAGGGTCACCTGAGCCAGTTCTGAAAGAGGAGTCCAGGGTCTCAGCCATTGCCTGTTCCTTTCCAGACTCGACCTCGAGGTCACCCGCTGGGCCATATGGTGCAGCCCTGCCAGGCCTCAGGGCCGATTCTGATGGCTCTTTGGTTGCACCCCCTTAGGACACACGGCCCAGGGCCGGTGCAAGGAGAGGGCCCCCCGTGGAAGGTTCCCAGCCACCAGACCTTTCTTACCTGTCTGACCCATTCCATACACACTCAAATTTATCAAAAATGCAGTCATTTTCGTAGAGGGAGCACAGCTTGCTGCGGAGGTAGTCGTGAACCTGGAGGAGCAGGGAAAACACATTAAGAGGGTGTTAATTATTAATATTTTAAAAAATGATTCCTCTGTGAGAAGCTCCTTTTTGGATGGGAGCTGTTCATTCTTCCAGTGTAAATGTGGCTTGACTCAGATAGTTCTGGGTCTTAGCACAGGCATGGCCCTTCTCAGGCTTGGGACTTTAAGATGGTTTGGTGAGCTGTTTACATGGCACATGTGGATTAAACAAACTTACTTACATAGATAGTAGCATAGAACAGGGCTCAGTAAGCAGGGGATTCCCATTCTCTAAGCCTATTTATTATTTACTTTTGGTCAGTATCTTTTAAAAAACTTTTTATTTTTTGCCGTGCAGCGTGGCATGTGAGATCTTAGTTCCCCAACTAGGGATCGAACCCATGCTCCCTGCAGTGGAAGTGCAGAGTCTTCACCACTGGACCACCAGGGAAGTCTCTTAGCCCATTTAGACGACACCATTCATTCAGCCTTTTATTCAATAAATATTTGTTGAATGCCAGCTCTATGCTTGGGATAGAGCCATGAACAGAATACCCTTGGGGTGCTTTCCTCCCAGTATTGGGGAAGAGACTGTGTAGCCAAGTAAATACATAAGATATTTTTCTTTTTTTGATTTTTAAATTTTATTTGTTAACTGGAATATAATTGCTTTACAGCAATTATGTTGTGTTTCTGCTGTGCAACAAGTGTAAGATATTTTAGATGGTGATAAAATGAGAACAAAAAAAAGTGGAAAAAGGGTAGTGGGAGCTCTGGGGGATTATTTATATAGGGCGAGTAGTCAAGTTCACCTGAGAAGGCGACATTGGAGCAGGAACCTGGAGAAAATGAGTGCATCTCAGTGGTATCTGGGGAAAGGCTTTCCAAGCATAAATGAAAGTGTTAGTCCAAAAGACTGTTCTATACATCTGTGTCTCTTTTGCTGTCTCGCATACAGGGTTATCGTTACCATCTTTCTAAATTCCATATATATGCGTTAGTATACTGTATTGGTGTTTTTCTTTCTGGCTTACTTCACTCTGTATAATTGGCTCTGGTTTAAATTAAAAAAAAAAAGTGTTAGTCACCCAGTGTCCAATTCTTTGTGACCCCATGGACTGTAGCCAGGCTCCCCTGTCCCTGGAATTCTCCAGGCAGGAATACTGGAGTGGGTTGCCATGTCCTTCTCCAGGGGATCTTCCCAACCCAAGGATTGAACCCAGGTCTCCTGCATTGCAGGTGGTTTCTTTACCACTGAGCTACTAAGCATTGAGAACAGCTAATGTAATGGCCCAGAGGCAGGAGTCCTGGAGGCGGTGGGGTAGAGGGTAGCAAGAAGTAGAGTGGGGGGCCTCGGCATGTGCCAACCAGTTCCCGTAGGTCCCTTACTCTGAGTGATGTGAGCAGACGTCATGGACGGGGTGCTGCGCCTGCTGTGTTGTGACAGAGTGTAAGCCCCGCAGGGCCAGAGACAGGGAGGCCGGGTGTGACCTGCTTGACAGATGATGGTTTGGACCAAGGTGAGCAGTGGTGGGAGGTGGCCAGAGCCTTGACGAGTTTGGAAGGACAGTTGATAGGACTTGCGGATGGAGCCATTGCCACGTGTGGAGAGGAGAACTGGAGTCGGAGATGGCTCCTGAAGCGTGCTTTCGAGCAAGCGGAAGGGTGGAGTGGCCATGCTCACTTCGGGGCTGGATAATTTGGAGATGTCTGTGCAAGGGGAAAACACCCAGCAGACGCTGGTGTGCACAGTGCAGCCCTGGATTGTGTGGCAATCCTCTCCTGGTTCTACTTTTCAGTGAAATAAGAAGCAAGGTTATCAGCTGAGCGTGAAAAAGGCCAGGGGCGGGGAGGTGGTTGGCAACAGTGCTCGGCTCCTGGAAGGCACTGAGGGCTGCTTGAAGTTGTTGAATGTGAATTTTTAAAAACATTTTATTTATCTATGCCGACCTTTGTTGTGGCACTCGGGATCTTTAGTTGGGGCGTGCAAACTCTTAGTTGTGGCATGATCTAGCTCCCTGACTAGGAATTGAACCCCAGCCTCCTGCATTGGGAGTGCAAAATCATAGCTGCTGGACCAGTAGGGAAGTCCCCAGATGTGAATTTTATTTATTTATTTTTTATTTTAATTGGAGGCTAATTACTTTACAATATTGTGGTGGGTTTTGCCATACATTCGCATGAATCAGCCATGGGTGTTCTCCATCCTGAACCTCCCTCCCACCTCCCTCCCCATCCCATCCCTCAGGGTCATCTCTGTGCACCAGCCCTGAGCACCCTGTCTCATGCATCGAACCCGGACTGGTGATCTATTTCACATATGTTAATATACATGTTTCAATGCTATTCTCTTAAATCATCCCACCCTCACCTTCTCCCACAGAGTCCAAAAGTCTGTTCTTTACATCTGTGTCTCTTTTGCTATCTCACATACAGGGTCATCATTACCATCTTTCTAAATTCCACATATATGCATTAATATACTGTACTGGTGTTTTTCTTTCTGACTTACTTCCCTCTGTATAATAGGCTCCAGTTTCATCCACTCATTAGAACTGATTCAAATGTATTCTTTTTAATAGCTGAGTAATATTCCATTGTGTATATGTACCACAGCTTTCTTATCCATTCATCTGCTGATGGGCATCTAGGTTGCTTCCATGTCCTGGCTATTATAAACAGTGCTGTGATGAACATTGGGGTACATGTGTCTCTTCCAATTCTGGTTTCCTCAGTGTGTATGCCCAGCAGTGGGATTGCTGGGTCGTATGGCAGTTCTATTTCCAGTTTTTTAAGGAATCTCCACCCTGTTCTTCATAGTGGCTGTACTAGTTTGCATTCCCACCAACAGTGTAAGAGGGTTTTTCTCTCTGCACCCTCTCCAGCATTGTTTGTAGACATTTTGATAGCAGCCATTCTGACCGGTGTGAGATGGTACCTCATTGTGGGTTTGATTTGCATTTCTCTGATAATGAGTGATGTTGAGCATCTTTTCACGTGTTTGTTAGCCACCCAGATGTGAATTTCAAATGAGTCTGGTCAGCATGGTTGGGTGTTTCTCTCCAGCTGCATTCAGCAACTCAGGTGAAGATGGCAAGTAGGCAGATGACTGAGGCTTAGAGCATAGTAATCTGGGTGCCATTTTCAGTTCTTCCTGAGATCCGTTGTGGGGAGTGGTAATGACATTAGGCATACATAACATGCCAGCTTGTTATTATTAGCCGGGCTCTTTATCCATAAGATCTCATCTCATCTCTAATATCATCTTAGGTTGTAGGTACTGTCATTCTCTTCACTTTAATGGAGCATGAACTGCAGGGTATGACATCATGTGTCCAAGATCACACAGCAAAGGAAATGACAGAATGGGAAGTGAACCAGGGGTCTGGGTTCTGGAGCACCTGCTCCTGCCTGCTCTAGCAATCTGCCTCCACTCGCTCTGCCTCATTGGCCTCGCCTCACATAGAGTCTCAGTCCTAGACAGCTGTGATGATGAACTGAAGTCAGGCCAAGAGGCAGACAGAATTGGGTGAAGGCAGAAAGGTGTTATGGAAAGCACAGTTTGACTTGGTTTAGATGAAGAGTGATGGTTCATGTTTCTTTTTCTGCAGCCTGGGCCCCTCTCCTCCCTTGCGCCAGGGTTCTGGCAGATGCTGAGCTCAGGCTCAGCTGTGTGCTTAGCCCTGGGCAGAGGAATGAGGTCAGATTCACTCCATGTTCCATTAGATGTCTGGGGTATTTGAAAAGCTCTCTGAGTTATTTGGACAGGGTAAGGATTTCTAACTCTGCAAATTAACTTCCTTCACCCTTACGCTCGTGTTCCCAAATAGCTCTGGTCCTTTTCAGGGTATCTGCTTCAGGGTTATGGTGACAAGTGAATCCATTGGCAGCTGGGCTTATGGCTTTGTTAGATGGGGAGAATAAGGGCGGCTTGTGTCCTAAGCTTCGGAATTCTGCTATAAATTAACTCACTGTCCTCCCTTCCTCTCCTACCACCTCTTGTGCATATTAGGAGTGTCTCAGATCTGATAGGGAAGGCCATTTTGTTTGTAGGGCCATTTCTGCTTGTTGAAGTTCTCTATTTATTGTGAAGAATCTTTAGGTAAAGCAGAAGAGTCCCAGGACAAAGGGCTGATGCTAGATGTTCACAAACTTTTTCTGCAAAGGGCCAAATTATAAATATTTATACTTTGTGGGTCATGTAGCCTCAGTTACAACTATCCAACTGTACCTTTGTAATGCAAAAGTAGCCATGATACATAAATGAATGAGTTAAGAGTTGTGTTCCAATAAGACTTTATTTACAAATACAGGTGGCAACTTCTGGGTCATAGTTTGCCTAACCCTTGACTGTAAGTCTTGACTATAATTCCCTTTCTCCCCAGTTAGCAGACTATTTCCTTGGAAGAGAGGGATGGGGGAGGTAAGGACATCCACTGGAGGTCGTACTTTTCTTCTGATGGAAGATACTGACCTCAACAATTGATCTATTTTCTAGACAGCAAGCCTAATTCTTGCCTTTTCTTGACTTTATCATTGACTTGCTTCCAAGATCTGTGTAACAGAGGGACACAAGGAAGAGTGGGCTTCTGAAGGGGAATAATGGCAAGCTGGAATTAATCCAGTAGGCAAAGGAAGCCACATTTGTTATCCTCATACTCCAGATTGCCTACCTTTTGGAGGAAAGAGATGAGCAAGATAGATCCTCTTTTAAATCTTATCTCCCCCTACTCCTTCCTTTTATCTGTTATGGGGCACTTTTTTCCCCCAATATTTCCTCAAACTTTATTTTTTTGAGTACCTTTTAATTGAAGGTACCATTTTAATTGAGTGTCTTTTAATTGAAGTTTTAGTTGAGTTACAGTGTTGTGTTAATTTCAGGTGTATTTTTATTCAGATTGTTTTCCCTTATAGGTCATTACATAAAATATTGAGTATAGTTCCCTGTGCTGTACAGTAGGATTTTTTTGGTTGTATCTTTTATCTTCTATATAGAGTGGTGTAAATATGTCAATTCCAAACTCCTAATTTATCCCCCCTGCCTTTTCCCCTTTGGTAGCTATAAATTTGTCTTCTATGTCTGTGTGTCTATTTCTGATTCATATATAAGTTCATTTGTATTTTTTTTGTAGAGTCAACATATAAGTGATATATGATATTTATCTTTCTCTGACTTATTTCACTTAGTATGATAATCTCTAGGTCCATTCATGTCATTGCAAATGACATTATTTCATTCTTTTTTTGGCTGAAGATGTATATGAATCTGCCTGCCAGTGCAGGGGAGGCAGGTCTGTGGGTTTGATCCCTGAACAGGGAAGATATTCTGGAGAAGGAAATGGCAGCTCATTCTAGTATTCTCTCCTGGGAAATCCCATGGACAGAGGAGCCTAGTGGGCTACAGTCTATGGTGGTGTTAGAGTTGGACACGACTTAAGTGACTAAACCACCACCACATGTATATATACACACCAATTTTTATTTATATGTTGTGTATATATACACACCAATCTTTTTCTTTATACCAATATTTCTTTCAAAATTCCATTCATCTGGAATTTTGTCTTACAGAAACACCACAGGTGAGTGATAAATATCAAAACGTGCATGCTTTGGAAGTGTGGGCCCCTTAGCGGAGAAACCACATTACGAAGAACTCTATAACTAAAAGTCAGGAAGGATTCAAGGAGAGAACCTAGTTTGAGCCCTTATTTTCTCCTCTCAGCATCTATGTTCCGGGGAACTTCTGGCAACTCCAGGTGAGGACATCTACAGGAGAAGATCAATAACTATGAAGGTATGCTGCATATATACATACATATATATATATATATATATATATATATATATATATGAAAGTGAAAGTCACTCAGGTCTGACTCTTTGTGACCCTATGGACTGTATAATCCAAGGAATTCTCCAGGAGAGGATATTGGAGTGGGTAGCCTTTCCCTTCTCCAGGGGATCTTCCCAATCCAGGGATCAAACCCAGCTCTCCTGCATTGCAGGCGGATTCTTTACCAACTGAGCCACAAGGGCAGCCATATATATATATCTTCTATCGTAAAGAGAAATCTTAAGCAGAGAACATCAACTGTTCACCATCAGAGGAGAGAAAAAGGTAAGACAGACACAAGAAGCATCTAGACAGCAAAGTAAGAGGGAACTTAAGATTCATCCTATTAGATGCTTTTCTCTTCATGTTCCAAATATTGTTTCTTTGCTCTGTTTCTATGAGCTTGGGTATGGCCCTCTTAACACTAGGCTGTCTCCCAACACAGAGGTTCTTACATCATGTACTTGCGGAGCCTGCTGTGTATAGCTGATAGACCACTCTAGCCTGGCAAGATTAAACTCTGTTGTTTCGTTCTTCTCTTTTAGGGGTTGATGAACTTTTCCTGTGAAGGGTCAGACAATAAATATTTTAGGCTTTGTGAACCATAGGTCTCTGTCACAATGACCCAACTCTGCCCTTGTAGCATGTAGGCAACTGTAGGCAATAGGTAAATGACCAGGTGTGACTGATTCAGTGAAACTGTTTTTCCAAAAACAGATGCGGGGCTAGATTTGGCCCACAGGTTTGTCAACTCCTGTTCTATAGGAGAATGTGAAAAGAGCTCATTATACTTAAGTCTGCAGCTTCTTATTCTTGGAAACATGCTTGAGATCAGCTGATGGATATATTAAGAGACCTAGGAGTATCACCTGTATGTCTGCCTGCTCAGGGGAGGCACAAATAGTTGATGACAGAATTCCTAAACACTGGACCAGTCCTTAAAATTTGTTTAAATTTTATTTTTATTTACATTAGAGTATAGTTGATTAACAATGTTGTGTTAGTTTCAGGTATAAAGCAAAGTGATTCAGTTACACATATATCTATTCTCTTTCAGACTCTTTCCCCATACAGGTTTGTACATAATACTGAATATAATCCTCTGTGCTTCATTGTCTGTTTTATATATAGCAGTGTGTATATGTTAATCCCAAACTCCAATTTATATATTTATTTAATATTCCCCCCTTTCCCATTTTGTATATATACATATCTACTTTTTATCAGATTCTTTTCCCTTAGAGATTATTACATAATATTGAGTATAGTTCCCTGTGCTATACAGTAGATTCATGTTGGTTATCTCTTTCATATAAAGTGAAAGTGAAGTCGCTCAGTCGTGTCTGACTCTTCGCAACCCCATGGACTGTAGCCTACCAGGCTCCTCCGTCCATGGGATTTCCTAGGCAAGAGTACTGGAGTGGGTTGTCATTGCCTTCTCCCACATATAAAGTAGTATGTATGTATCAGTCCCAAACTCTTAATTTATCCTTCCCACCCTTTCTCCCGTAACCAAAATTGTTTTCTATGTCTGTAGGATTATTTGTTTTGTATGTGAAAGTTCATTTGTATAATTTTCTTTTAGAACCTCCATATAAATATCATATGATATTTGTCTAACTCTGGCTTATTTAGTATGATAATCTCTGCATGCATCCATGTTGCTGCAAATGGCAATATTTCATTCTTTTTTTTACAGCTGAGTATTAATTCCATTGTGTGTGTATGCACACACACACACACTCCAAATCTTCCTTATCCATTTATCAGTGACAGGTGATGGACATATAGGTTGCTTCCATGTTTTGGCTGCTGTAAATAGTGCTGCTATGAATACTGCAGTGCATATGTCTTGTCAAATTATGGTTTTCTCTGGATATATGCATGGGAGTGGGATAGCTGAATCACGTGGTAACAGTCTTTTTAGTTTTTTAAGGAACTTCCACAGTGGCTGTACCAGTTTACATTCCTACCAACGGAAAGGAGCACTTTTAAGGAAAGGCATACATGTGAGTGTGCTGAGCAGGGAGAAACACTTGGTTAAGCAGGTTTCTGTAATGCAGGCTTCTTAAAGTTCTGCAATAATCAAGGAATTATAAAATTATAAGAGGGGAATAGAATATTAATTCAGTATATACACCCCAAATTTATATTTTGGGTAGTGAGAGTACCAAATAGTGCAATGAAGATAAATAGGATTGAAGAGGGCAGAGCAATAAGGGTTATCATTTGGGCAGTGGTGTTTCTTTTATGATCTAGCTCAGCCTGTCCCCTTCTTTATGATCTATTGCTGACCACCTTTTGGCATTTGTCTTAGAAACACCACAGGTGAGTGGTAAGTATCAATCCATGTGTGCTTTGAAAATGTGGGCCCCTTATCTCAGGGACCACATTACCAAAAACTCTATAACTAAGTCTCAAAAGACAAAAGTCAGGAAGGACTCAAAGGAAAACCCTGGTCTGAGCCCTTCTTTTCTCCTCCCAGCACCTACATTCTGGGAGCTCCTGACTGCCTTCAAGTGAGGACATCTACAGGACAAGATCATTGGCTATGAAGGTATGCTGCATATATATTCTGTTGTAGAAAAAAAACTTAGGCAAAGATCAACTGTTTACCATCAGAGGAGAGAAAAAGGTAAGACATAGACATAAGAAGAAGCATCTAGAGAGCAGAGTAAGAAAGAACTTAAGACTTGGCCTATTTGATGCTTCTCTCTTCATGTTCCAAATATTGTTTCTGCGCTCTTTTTAGTTTTTTTAAGGAAACTCCATACTGTTCTTCATAGTGGCTGTACCAATTTACATTCCCACCGACTGAAAGGAGCACTTTTAAGGGAAGGCATACTTGTGAGTGTTCTGAGCAGGGAGAGAAGAGGTTTTGGAAACACCTGGTTACGCAGGTTTCTATGAGGTAGGCTTCTCAGAGTTCTGCAATGATCAAGGAATTATAAAATTATAAGAGGGGAATAGAATGTTATTTTATTTCAGTATAGTCACCCCAAATTTCTGTTTTCAGTAGGGGGAGTACCAAATAGTGCCTTGAAGATAATTAGAATTGAAGGGGAAGAGCATTCAGGGTTAAGAATGGGGCAGTGGTGTGCCATTTAAGGTCTGGCTCAGCCTGTCCCCTTCTTTATGAACCATTACTGACCATTCCCCTACGAAATATGTCTTACAGGAACATCACAGGTGAGTGATAAGTATCAAACAAAGCATGTGCACTTTGAAAATGTGGGCCCTTTATTGCAGGAACCACATTACCAAGAACTCTAAGTCTTAAAAGACAACAGTTAGGAAGGACTCAAAGGGAAAACCTAGTCTGAGCCCTTATTTTCTCCTCCCAGCACCTACATTCTGGAAGCTCCTGACTGCTTTCAAGTGAGGACATCTATAGGAAAAGATCATCGACTATGAAGGTATGATGCATATATGTATTCTATTGTAGGAAAAAGCTTAAGTAAAGAAGATCGGGTTTTTGCCATCAGAGGAAAGAAAAGGGTAAGACACAGACTCAAGAAACATCTAGACAGCAGAGCAAGAAAGAACTTAAGACGCATCCTATTAGCTGCTTCTCTCTTCATGTTTCAAATATTGCTTCTGTGCTCTGTTCTTATGAGCTTGGGTGTGGCCCCCTTGACACTAGGCTGAGTCTCCCAACTCAGATGTGCTCACATCATGGACTTGTGGAGCCTGCCATTGTATGACTGATAGACCACTGTAGGCCTGGCAAGATTAGACTCTATTGGTTCGTTCTACTTCAGGGGTTGACAGACTTTTCCTGTGAAAGGTCAGACAGTAAATATTTTAGGATCTGTGAGCCACAATGTCACAGTGACCCGACTCTGCCATTGTAGGATGAAGGCAGCTACAGACAATGGTTAAATGATCAGGTGTGGCTGATTCAATGAAACTGCTTTTATAAAACATAGGAGGCTGGATTTGGCCCACAGGTCACAGTTGGTCAACCCCTGTTCATAGAAAAAGATGAAACTAGGCCATCATGCTTAATGCTACAGCTTCGTATTCCTGGAAACATGCTTGAGATCAGCTGATGGGGATGTATGAAGAGACCTAGGAGTATCACCTGTATGGTATGTCTCCCTGCTCAGGCAAGGTGCTAGTAGTTAATGACAGAATTCCTACACACTGGAGCAGTCCTTATAATCTTTTTCATTTTAATTTTTATTTTATTTTGGAGTATTACATTTATAAAATGTTTATTTTATAGTTGATTTAAATGTTGTGTTAGTTTCAGGTGTACAGTTACATACATACATGTATCTATCTTTTTCAGATTCTTTTCCCATATAGGTTATTATATAATATTGAATATAGTCCCCTGTGCTATTCAGTAGGAACTTCTTGGTTATTTTATAAATATATAACACTGTGTATATGTTAAACCCAAACTCCAAATTTATCCCCTCCCTTTCTCATTTGGTAACCATAAATTTGTTTTCTATGTCTGTGGGTCTATTTCTTTTTTGTATATAAGTTCATTTATATCATTTTTTTGAATCCTTGTTAAAAGTATCATCATGTTAACCTTTCTCTGGCTTATTTCATTTCTCTATGTCTAAACATACTGCAAGTGGCTGGAGTAGTATTCCATTGTGTGTATATACACACACATACACCACATGTTCTTTATCCTTCATCAGTGACTCATGATGGACGTTTAGTTTGCTTTCATGTCTTGTCTATTGTAAACAGTGCTAGGAACCGTGGGGTGCATGTGTTTTTTCAAATCATGATTTTCTCCAGATGTATGCCCAGGAGTGGGACTGCAGGGTTATATGGTAACTATCTTTTCATATTTTTAAGGAACTTCCATACTGCTCACCACAGTGGCTGTACTCGTTTGCATTCCCACGAACTGTTCAGAGCACTTCTATAGCAAAGGCATACATAACTAGTGTTCTGAGCAGGGAGAAATGCTTGGTTAAGCAGGCTTCTCAAGAGTTCTGCAATGATCAAGGAATTATAAAATTATAAGAGGGGAATAGAATATTATTTTATTTTAATATAAGCACCCCAAATATCTGTTTGTGGTAGGGGGAGAACCAAATACTGCCCCAAAGATAATTAGGATTGAAGGATGTAGAGCAGTAAGGTTATACATTGGGCAGTAGTGTGCCTTTGGCTTAGCCTGTGCCTTTTTTTGTGAACCATTCTTGACCCCTAACCATTCCCCTTTGGCTTTTTTTTTCCAACAGAAACACTACAGGTGAGTGGACGTGTGGGCCTGTTATTGCTGGAACCACATCACCAAGAACTCTATGACTAAGTGTTAAAAGACAAAAGATGGGAAGGAACAGCACAGACTGAGCCTTATTTTCTCCTTCAAGCATCTACATTCTGGGAGCTCCTGACTAATTCCAAGTGAGGATGTCTACAGGAGAAGATCATTAAGTATGAAGGTATGCTGCATATATATATTCTGTCATAAAAAGAAATCTTTGGCAAAGAACACTGACTATTCATTCACCATCAGAGGAGAGAAAAAGGTAAGACTCAGACACAAGAAGCATGTGGAGAGCAGAGTAAGAGGGAACTTAAAGCCTGTCGTATTAGATGCTTCTCTCCATGTTCCAAATATTGTTTCTTTGCTCTGCTCCTGTGAGCTTGGGTATGGCCCTCTTAACACTAGGCTGTCTCCCAACACAGAGGTTCTCACTTCACGTACTTGTGGAGCCTGCTGTGTATAGCTGATAGACCACTCTAGGCCTGGCAAGGTTAGACTCTATTGGTTTGTTCTTCTATTTCAGGGGTTGGCAAACTTTTACTGTAAAGGGTCAGACAATAAATATTTTAGGCTTTGTGAGCCATATAGTCTCTGTCACAATGACCTGACTCTGCCCTTGTAGGCAACCGTAGACAATCGGTAAATGACCAGGTGTGCTGTTTCAATAAAACTGCTTTTCAAAAAACAGATGCGGGGCTGGATTTGGCCCACAGGTCACAGTTTGTCAACCCCTATTCTATAGGAAAATGTGAAAATGGCTCATTATATTAATACTTAAGGCTACAGCTTCTTCTTCCTGGAAACATGCTTGAGATCAACTGTTAGATGTATGAAGACACCTAGAACTATCCCCTGTGTATCTCCCTTCTCAGGCGAGGTGCTAGTCATTGATGACTGGGTTCCTTCCCACAAGACCAGTCCTTACAATTTTTAAAAAATTTTTGATTTTATATTAGAGTTGATTTACAATGTGCTAATTTCAGGTGTACAGCACAGTGATTCAGTTATACATATACATTATGTATTGTTTTTTAGATTCTTTTCCTATACAGCTTATTGTATAATATTGAATATAGTTTCCTGTGCTATTTTATATATATAGTAGTGTGTTTATTGGAGAAGGCAATGGCACCCCACTCCAGTACTCTTGGATGGAGGAGCCTGGTAGGCTGTAGTCCACGGGGTCGCAAAGAGACAAACACGACTGAGTGACTTCACTTTCCCTTATTGGAGAAGGAAATGGCAACCCACTCCAGTGTCCTTGCCTGGAGAATCCCAGGGACGGGGGAGCCTGGTGGGCTGCCATCTATGGGGTCACAGAGAGTCGGGACACGAGTGAAGTGACTTAGCAGCAGCGTATTTATGTTAATCCCAGACTCCAAATTTATCTCCCCTTTCCCCATTTGGTAACCATAAATTTGTTTTCTACATCTGTGGGACTATTGCTGTTTTGTGTATAAATTTTTTCTATCATTTTTTAAAAAATCCCCATATAAGTGATAACATACAATATTTGTCTTTCTCTGGCTTGCTTTACTTAGTATGATAATATTAGGAACATCCATGTTGCTGCAAATGGCTGAGTAATATCCCTGTGCGTATATATGTGTGGTATGTGTGTGTATATATACACACCCCACACCTTCCTTATCCATTCATCAGCAACAGGTGATGGATAGTTAGGCTGACTCTATGTCTTAGCTATTTTAAGTAGTTCTATGTGGGGGTGCATGTATCTTTTCAAGTTATGATTTTCTCTAGATGTATGCCCAGGAATGGGATTGTTCAGTCATATGGTAACTCTCTTTTTAGTTTTGCAATGAACCTCCATACTATGCTCTACAGTGGCTGTAATAATTTACATTCCTACCAGCTGTACAGAGCACTTTTAAGGTAAGGCATACCCATGAGTGTTCTGAGTAGGGAGAAACACTTGGTTAAGCAGGTTTAATGCAGGCTTCTCAGAATTCTGCAATGATCAAGGAATTATAAAATTATAAGTGGGGACTACAATATTATTTTATTTTATCATAAGCACCCCAAATTTGTTTTGGTAGGGGAAGTACCAAATAGCGCCTTGAATAATTAGGATTAAAAGGAGCAGAGCATTAAGGGTTATAAATTGGGCAGCAGTGTGCCATTTGAGATCCTGCTCAGCCTGTCCCCTGACCATTCGCCTTTGGCCTTGTCTTACAGAAACCCTACAGGTGAGTGATAATTATCAAACAAAGCGTGTGCACTTTGAAATTGCGGGCCTCTTATTGCAGCAATCACCTCACCAAGAACTCTAGGACTTAAAAGACAACCTTTTACAGGAACAGTTTGTCAATCCCTGAAACAGAAGAACAAACCAATAGAGTCTCCCAGCACAGAGGTTCTCCAGACCTTAAAAGTCAGGAAAGATTCAAAGAGAAAACCTCGTCTGAACACTTATTTTCTCCTTCCAGCCTCTACCCTCTGGGAGCTCCTGACTACCTCCAGGTGAGGACATCTACAGGAGAAGATTATGGACTATGAAGGTATGCTCCATATATATTCTGTTGTAAGAAAGAAACGTTAGGCAGAGAACATCAACTGTTCACCATCAGAGGAGAGAAAAAGGCAAGACACAGACACAAGAAACATCTCCAAGAAGCCTGTACCATAGAAATCTGCTTAGCCAACTGTTTCTCCCTCTCAGTGCACTCACGTGGATGTCTTACCTTAAGACTCATCCTTTTTTATGCTTTTCTCTTCATGTTCCAAATACTGTTTCTTCGCTCTGTTCCAGTGAGCTTGGGTGTGGCCTTCTTGACACTAGGCTGAGTCTCCCAACACAGAGATTCTCACATCATGTACTTGTGGAGCCTGATGACCTTATTATCTCTTTTAACCATGTTCCAGACACTCACTTAAGGAGTCTGTTTACCATTTCTGATCTAGTGTATTACCACCTTTGATATGGTATATAAACTTAACTAGATTGCTTTCAAATACACCATCTAAAATAAATTTTTGCATTAATTTCCATACATGGGTTCTATTTCTTAGTATTCTGCAAAGATTTCTAAGCTTACCACTTGCTAAATGTAGTTTGAGAATCATGAGTTTAAAATGCTAATCACTTTAGAGCACAGCTAGCTAGCTTTGTTGTTAAGTCTTTGTCTAAAATAAAAGTACCATAGATTAGCTGAGAAATCTGCTGTTGAAAAAGCAGCCACAAAAATGAAGCTTTCATTTTGGAAGAAAAATCAGTTGCAGATCCATTGAGAAAGGCCAGCTCATCTCCAGGGTAATGTTTACTTGGAAGTGAAAGTCGCTCAGTCGTGTCGGACTCTCTGCGACCCCATGGAATTCTCCAGGCCAGAATACTGGAGTGGGTAGCCTTTCCCCTCTTCAGCAGATCTTCCTGACCCAGGAATCGAACCAGGTCTCCTGCACTGCAGGCAGATTCTCAATGCTTACTTAGGAATAATTAAAACATAGTTTTAACGGTTCAGTTTTTAATTCTTACTTTACTAGTTATGCTTAAAACCTATCTCTATACAAGTATTCCTTTCTTTACTTACTATGATCCTGGTAATGAATGTGGTGTAATAAAAAATTAAAGTACCAATTGCTCCCCCACGGTGCCTAATCCACTCTTCTCTAGCTGGGGCTCTCCAGCAGCCCACACCTCTGTCAACAACACTCTTCTAGCTTCTAGTTCCCGCACTTAATACCAAATGGGCTGTTAGCAGGAGCCTGAGGGCAAGGGTTAGGGGAGAGTAAGATGGCCAGCTCACAGGGGATGCTATCTGGTTAACCCCTGCGGTTCACCCTGCGGTTCAGACTACCTCCACCTCCTCTGCAATTCTGGCCCCCAAACCTTTTACAGCATCACAGTCAGCCGTCAAAGTCCTCAGTGTCCTCAACCTCCTCTCTGAACATTTCCTGCTTCTCCCGAGGCCTCTCATGTGGCAGCTGGACTTAAGGTGAGTGGGCTCTGTATTCCTCTGGACCATCATTCGTGCCTCAGCTCCTTCAAAGTTATGCCATCAAACACTACTTACTTCCTGCTCCCCATCCTTCTTACATCATCAACAGTCCCTCTGCCTCATGCTTGGAAGCCACTCTAGTGCCTCGATCTCTCTTCCATCACCATTCTTGCCATCATTCTTAGAAATTCACTCTGGACTCTTAGCCTCATTCTTTTCAATGAGTTTTGTCCTTTGCTTTTGTGGTCATTTTATGAGCCTTGTCATCACTGTAACTGTATTTGTCTAATAAATATCACTCTATTGCTGCCTCTTATCATTTTAATTCAAGCCCTTAGTGTCTTGGTTCTATCAGTTCTTCATTTTCCTCCTTACCTACCTTAGATTCAGTGGCCCCTCATTCCAATCACTCCTTTAATCAATACCTTCAACAAACTTGCCTTTTTCCCTCCTTCCCTTGTAGTCACTTGGTAAAAGCCCACCACTGGTTAAATCTAACTTTCTGCCCTTCCTTACCTGAACCAAGGTGGCTGGGAAGAAACATACAATCACACAGATTTGTCTTACTTAAAATATATAAATAAGTGGATCCCATTGCAACCCCACCATAGTGCCCTAGTCAATTTGCTCCTTTAGAGGAATATTTTACACTTTCCCTTCTCACTCAGCTAATGATCTTGCTTCTTATTTGACTGTAAGATAGAAGCAGAAACCATCTGTATGTTCCCACACAAATCTGCATCTGTAGCTGTTTTCTCTCTTTGCTTTGATGGATGAATGGTCCATCTCAACTATATCTAATTCTGCAACGGAGTATGTTCCCTTGAGAAGCTGACTGCTTCAGTTAGCCCACTCTTTATTGGCTTGTTTCTATCGCCCTAAAACAAGCTGTGATGCTTTCCTCAATCCTGCATCCTTTTCCAGCTACTACCTGATTTCTCTGTTCCTCTTCAAAACAAAATCTCTTTCCAAATTTCACTACATTCACATCCTCCATTTATGATCTCTCTTGAACCCACTCCAGACATTTATTCCTACCACTTCCCCTCTGTCACCTGACAATTTCCATGTCACTAAATCCAGTGGCCCTTTCTCAGTCTTCTCTTGATTCAACAACACTGTTCAGCAGTTGGTGACTTCCTCCTTGAGATGGTTTCTCCAGTTGGCTTCCAGGACACCTCTCAGTTTCTCACCCATTTCACCAGCACTTTTCTCCAACTTATCTTGCCAGATCCATTCCCTCATCCCAGCCTGTAATCCCTAGGGCCTCAGGGTAGTTCCTGACCTTTCCTTTAGGTTGCTGCTGCTGCTAAGTCGCTTCAGTCGTGTCCGACTCTGTGCGACCCCATGGACTGCAGCCCACCAGGCTCCCCTGTCCCTGGGATTCTCCAGGCAAGAACACTGGAGTGGGTTGCCATTTCCTTCTCCAATGCATGAAAGTGGAAAGTGAAAGTGGAGTCGCTCAGTCATGTCTGACTCTTAGCGACCCCATGGACTGCAGCCTACCAGGCTCCTCCGTCCATGGGATTTTCCGGGCAACAGTACTGGAGTGGGGTGCCATTGCCTTCTCCCTGCTTTAGGTTAGATCTATCCAAACTTACACTGACCTGCCTACCAGCTATTTCTGGATATTGAAGTGGATCACTGTGTCTTTTGCTCTACATTGTAAGCCCCTGCAGGCAGAGGCTGACTCGGAACCCTCAAGTGCCCAGTGTACGTGTGGGTGGGTGGGGGTCTGTACCTGGTAAGTCTCGATGGGGCGGTTTTCCATGTTGAGATCCCAGACTTTGACGGTCAGATAGTCTCTGGTCATGATATACCTCCCACTGTGGCTGAACTTCACATCCGAAATTGAAGAGATAATTTCAGAGAAAAATGACCTGTTGCTTGGATCTTCTGGCTCTTCAAAAACTGCAGAATAAAAAGCAAAAGACAACAAATTTAGTACCTCCTTATTAACTGATGTGAACGTGTTTGGGCCAGCGTTTGGGCCAGCTAGAAAGCCAACCATCTAACTTAGGGTTGGAATCGGGCGTGCAGACCTGTCAGCTCCCTGGCAGTAGAACAAGCTGTCACTGGTTTCTATATCATGTTTCTCATGGAAGGACTCTCATGGGACTTGTCCCGTTCACAGAGCTGACCGCTTGCACAAGCTCTGTTTCACATTTCCCCATGGTCACTGGGTATCATTGTGATACCAGCAATGGTATACATTGCTACATACCAAAATATAGTCTTCTTAGACGCTTAAAATTTTTTTTGTACTTTTTTGAGATGTAATTCATATACCATAGAATTTACTCATCTAAATTTTACAGTTTATATGATTATATTAAAGATAATACCACCAACCATGCAATCATCAACAAAGCCTAAATTTAGGACATTTGCATCATCTCCTCCCACCACAAAAAACCCTGAACTACTTCATACCCATTAGCACTTACTCCCGTTCCCTAATTTCTGCAGCCCTAGGCAAACACTATTTTCTTGTCTTATGAAATTGCCTATTCTAAAAATTTTACATGAATGGAATCATACTATACATATATTTTATACTATATATTATATACCATATAATGCTGCTATGAATATTCATGTACAAGTTTTCATGTGAACATATGTATTCATCTCTCTTGGATCATGATGTTTAATAGTGGGACTTTGCTGCCAGACTGCCTTAGGCTTAAGGTCAGACTACCACTGTCTAGCTGTGTGACCTTGGGCAAGTTATTTAACTTTCCTGGGCCTCAGTCTCATAGGTAAACTCTGGCTACAATGTCTTTTGTCTGTGTTTTCTATTTGCTCTGTTATCCAGTTGCTGCTTTTCTTTTCCCATAGATTCAGCTGACTTTCACTTATGGGAATAAAGAAAGCACTTACAGGAATAAAAGACACTGCAGCTTATTAAGCTGCCTTAATTCATCTTTCTAACCTTTTTTTGAACTTCTCTAGTTCAAACTGGATGTACACCATACCTCTGGATACTTCCCATTTTTATTTCCTGATGGTTCCTCCTTCAATTGTGTCATATTCTGCTTGATTCATATGCCTCATCTTTTACTTACATATTATTTTAGACCAAATGATCTTTTCTCTGAAGTCCTATCACACTTGGTCTGGCCCGTTCACTTACCATTTGCTTGGGGTTCTCTCCCAAAGAAAGCATCACTTTTCACATTAGTATTTAACAATCCACAGCTTATCTCACCTAGGATGTGAGCTGCTTGAAGGCAGAATTTTGTTTTTTCTTACCTTTGTACTGAGGGTTTTGCACATAAATGTTCAATAAACATTTGTTGCTTAAGTTGCAGGATACAAAATCAATACACAGAAATCACTTGCATTTCTATATACTAACAATGAAAAATCAGAAAGAGAAATTAAGGAATCAATCCCATGTACCACTGCAACAAAAAGTATTAAGTATCTAGGAATAAACTTTGCTAAGGAGACAAAAGAACTGTACACAGAAAATTATGAGACACTAATGAAAGAAAGACAACATAAACAGATGGAGAGATATTCCATGTTCCTGGGTAGGAAGAATCAATATTGTGAAAATGACTATACTACCAAATGCAGTCTACAGATTCAGTGTCATCCCTATTGAATTACCAATGGCATTTTTCACAGAACTAGAACAAAAAATTTCACAATTCATATGAAACACAAAAGACCCTGAATAGCAAAGCAGTCTTGAGAAAGAAGAATGGAGCTGGAGGAATCAACCTTCCTGACTTCAGGTTATACTACAAAGCTACAGTCATCAAGACAGTATGGTACTGGCACAAAAACAGAAATATAGACCAATGGAACAAGATAGAAAGCCGAGAAATAAACCCATGCACTGCATGGGTACCTTGTTTTTGACAAAGGGGGCAAGAATATACAGTGTGGCAAAGACAGCTTCTTCAATAAATGGTTCTGGGAAAACTGGAGAGCTACATGTAAAGAATGAATTTATAATACTTCCTAATGCCATATAAAAAGATAAACTCAAAATGGATTAAAGACCTAAATGTAATACCAGAAATTATAAAACTCTTAGAGGAAAACATAGGCAGAACACTTGATGATATAAGTCAAAGCAAGATCCTCTATGACCCACCTCCTAGAGTAATGGAAATAAAAGTAAACAAGTGGGACCTGATTAAATGTAAAAGCTTTTGCAGAGCAAAGGAAACTATAAGCAAGGTAAAAAGACAACCTTCAGAATGGGAGAAAACAATAGCAAATGAAACAAAGGATTAATTTCCAAAATATAAAAGCAGCTCAACCAAGTCAATACCAGAAAAACAAACAACCCAATCAAAAAGTAGGCGAAAAGACCTAAACAGACATTTCTCCAAAGAAGACATACAGATGGCTAACAAACACATGAAAAGATGCTCAATTCGCTCATTATTAGGAGAAATGCAAATCAAAACTACAATGAGATGTCACCTGGCCAACATCAAAAACTCTACAAACAATAAATACTGGAGAGGGTGTGGAGAAAAGGGAACCCTCTTGCACTGTTGGTGGGAATGTAAATTGATACAGCCACTATGGAAGATGGTATGGAGATTCCTTAAAAAACTAGGAATAAAACCACCATATGACCCAGCAATCCCACTCCTAGGCATATGCCGGGAGCCGGCATATTGCATATTGAGTGCATATTGCATATTGAGTGCAGCACTTTCCACAGCATCATCTTTCAGGATCTGGATTAGCTCAACCGGAACTCTATCACTGCCGGGAGCCAGCGTGAGGAACTCCGCCCATGACAAAGGTCATGACGAAGGAGGCTCGGCATACGCAAAGGCGGGATCGAGCCTCAGGAGTCCCCCTGGAAATTCTCGAGCATCTACCCCCAAAACCAGAGTCTGCCTACTTTCTGCTTTGTGCTTTCACCTGCACCTCTGACTTTACGGGGGGCTGTCCCCCACTACCTCTCTCTGAAAAAAGAGTTAGCTTACAGCTCCAGTTAATAATTCCTGGGTGTGACAGTGTTTCAACCTACAAACTCCTTTGAAAGTCCTCTAGCCTGCCTGAATAGGTTTTTCTGGCCACATGTGATTGTCCAGAGCCTCCCAACTGTGAGAGGCAGAAGATGTTCTAAGCTGTCTAAACACAGATTCTTTTGAGTAGTTAAAAGATTGATTAGAAATTGTATTGGTGAAGGGTTTTTCACTTGTTGGGCCAATGTTTGCTGCTAAGTCTCCATACTCCTTACCTACTGTGTCCTTGGCAGTGTATTGATTGATATAATGGGTGTATAGAAATGTAAAATGCAGCTTTGTCCAATGCTTTTTTGGAGGCTGGTGCCTGACTTTGGAATAATCACCTTTAGAGAAAAATAAGTTTCTTAAAATGTTAACAGGCCTCCGGGCCAGAAGATGATGTCAATCACCTGAACTTTTGCATATGATAAGTTTGAAAGCCTGGCTTCGATTAGAACCAGGAACTGCTGTCCTTGCATGACTCCACCCCTTCCCCCATTATCCTCTATACATAACTTAAGGTATAAAAACTACTTTGGAAAATAAAATGCGGGCCTTGTTCACTGAAACTTGGTCTCCCCATGTCGCTCTCTCTCTCAAATTCTGGCTGAGTCTCCATCTGGAGCACGAAACCCGCCATGCTTGCTAATTATGCCTGGGCTTCTAAGATCCGACCAGGGAGGCCTCAGTGTCTCCTCTCCTTCGGGAGAACGGAAGGACGCCTGCGGCCTACGCAAGTGGTGCAAACTTCTTGTCTTGAAGTTTTATTGGTCTCCCGCGTAAACCAAGCTACTCAGCCTCTTTTCTCCACTGAATTTTCCTACTGAGCTATCCTCATTCTATTACTCTTTATATCTTTAATTAATATCTAATTGAAGCTATTGTATCCTTACCCTCGCTGACGCCGTCCCCGCTTCGAATACCCTGGATCAGCCGGGGCTGGACCCCAGCAGGCATATACCCTGAGGAAACCAAAATTGAAAGACACATGTATCCCATTATTCATTGCAGCACTATTTACAATAGCTAGACATGGAAGCAACCTAGATGTCCATCAACAGATGAATGGATGAAGAAGCTGTGGTAGATATACACAATGGAATATTACTCAGCAATAAAAAGGAACACATTTGAGTCCGTTCTAATGAGGTGGATGAACCTAGAACCTATTACAGAGAGCCTAGAACCTTCACAGAGTGAAGTGAATCAAAAAGACAAAGATAAATATTGTATTCTAATGCATATATATGGAATTAAGAAAAATGGTACTGAAGAATATTTACAGGGCAGCAATGGAGAAACAGACATATAGAATAGACCTATGGACATGGGGAGAGGGGAGGAGAGGGTGAGATGTATGGAAAGAGTAACATGGAAACTTACATTATCATATGTAAAATAGATAGCCAACAGGAATTTGCTGTATGGCTCAGGAAACTCAAACAGGGGCTCTGTATCAACCAGGAGGGGTGGGATGGGGAAGAAGATGGGAGTGAGGTTCAGAAGGGAGGGGATATATGTATACCTATGGCTGATTCATGTTGAGTTTTGACAGAAAACAGCAAAATTCTGTGAAGAATTATCCTTCAATAAAAAACTAAAAAATTTGTTGCTTGATTGGAACCAAAGCTAGATAATTTAACAAAATCTTGGGCTTATAAGTGGTTAGCTTGCATGACATTGAGCTATACATATTTACCTACATTTAATTATTTTTGACCTACCATAATGGTAGTTGAGTATGGTTCCGCTTGATAAGTGCTTCTATTACAGTTTTTGACTAAACAAAACAGCCTGCAGGTTACTGAGTAACTCTTCCCCCAGGAGTTTCTCTTCCTGCCCATTCAATGCTCTTACAGAGTCCCTGTCAAATTCTATGTAGAAAATCTAGAGGTGGAGACAGGATGGTAGATTAGAGGGACGTGATCTCACCTCTTCTTATGAAAACACCAAAATCACAACCATCAACAAAAAAGATGCTGGAACCTACCAAAAAGATATTCTAAATCCACAGCAGCAGCCATTATGAGATGGTAGGAGGAGTGAAATCATGATAAGATCAAACCCCATGCCCGCTGGGTGGACGACCCACAAACTGGAGAATCATTATACTATAGAAGTTCTGCCACAGGATGGAAAGCTCTGGGCCCCATGTCAGGCTCCCCAGCCTTTGGGTCTGGCAACCAGAGGGGGAACCTTGGTAAATTTAAGAAAATTGAGATCATATCAAGCATTGTTCCAACCACAATGCTAAATGCCTAGAAATCAACTATAAGAAAAAAAACTGCAGTAAAACAGCTGCAAACACATGGAGGCTAAGCAATATGCTACTAAACAACCAGTGAGTCACTGAAGAAGGCAAAGAAGAAATAAACAGATACCTAGAGACAGATGAAAATGAAAGCACGAGGATCCCAAACACAGCAGCAGTTCTAACAGGCGAGCTGAGGCTGCTGGGGGCAGGGGGCGGGTTAAGGCTGGAGGGAAAGGATAGTTAGGGGATTGGGGATGGACATGTACACACTGCTATGTTTAAAACTGATAACCAACAAGGACCTGCTTACAGCACAGGGAACTCTGCTCAATGTTATGTGCAACCTGGATGGGAGGGGGTCTGGGGGAGAATGGATACATGTATATGTATGGCGAAGTCTCTTCACTGTTCACTGAAGCCATCACAACATTGTTTGTTGTTAACTGGTTATACTCCAATACAAAATAAAAAATGTCTAAGAGAGAAGTTTATAGCAATATTGTCTTACTTCAGGAAACAAAAAAAATCTCAAACAACATAACCTTACACCTAAGGCAACTAGAGAAAGAGGAACAAAACCCAGTTAGTAGAAGGAAAGAAACCATAAAGATTAGAGCAGAAATAAATGAAATAGATGAAAAAAATAGAAAAGATCAATGAAACTAAAAGCTAATTCCTTGAAAAGATAAATAAACTCGATAAACCTTTAGCCAGACTCATTAAGAAAAACAGAGAGGGCTCAAATCAGTAAAATTAGAAATGAAAAGTTACAATGGGGGTGAGATGGGATGGGACATAGGTATACCTGAGGCTGATTCATGTTGATGTATGGCAGAAACCAACAAGTATTGTAAAGCAATTTTCCTTAAAAAAGAAAAGTTACAATGGACATTACAGAAATACCAAGGATCATAAGAAACTACTACGAGCAACCAAATCCAATAAAATGGACACATTCTTAGAAAGGTACAATCTCCCAAGACTGAACCAGGAAGAAATAGAAAATATGGACAGACATGAAATTGAACAGTGATTAAAAAATTCCCAATAAAAGTCCAGGACCAGATGGCTTCACAGGTGAATTTCATCATACACTTAGAGAAGAGTTAACACCATATCCTTCTGAAACTCTTCCCAAAAACTGTACAGGGAGGAACACTCCCAAGCTCGTTCTACGAGGCCACCATCACCGTGATACCAAAAGCAAAGATACCACAAAAAAGCACTGTTTACAATAGCCAAGACACAGAAGTAACCTAAATGTCCACCAACAGATGAATGCATAATGATGTACATATATATAATCGCATATTACTCAGCCATTAAAAAGAATGAAATGCCATATGCAGCAACATGGATGGGCCTGAAGATTATCATACTAAGTGAAGTAAGTCAGAGAAAGACAAATATCATGTGATATCATTTATATTCAGAATCCAAAAAAATGACACAAGTGCATTTTTTACAAAACTGGAACAGACTCACAGACTTTGTTTTTTTTTTTAGGATTTTAAAAATATTTTATATAATGTTTTTATATACATATAAGATGATGTATAAACATAGCCTGAATAAGTACCCTACACAGACTTCGAAAACAAACTTATGGGTTACCAAAGGGGAAGGGAGGGATGAATACATTGAGAGTTTGGGACTGACGTATATATAGACTACTATTTGGCAAAACTAATACAATTATGTAAAGTTTAAAAATAAAATAAAATTAAAAAAAAAAAAAAGAGATGACCAACAAAGACTTGCTGTATTACACAGGAAACTCTGCTCAATATCTGTAATAATCTAAATGTGAAAAGAAGACTAGCTATACATATATGTATAACTGAATCACTTTGTTGTACACCTGAAACTAACACAACTTTGTTAATCAATTATACCTCAATATAAAATAAAAAATTAACCCAAATTCTTTGTAGAAAATCTAATATAATCTAATGAGTTGTCTTCCAAACATTGCTGAATTATACCATGAGCCAAACCAAAATACTAATTTTCACAGCAACAACAGAAAAAACCTGATCAATCACAATTGAACTTGAGAGTTAAAAAACTCTTTGAAACAGAAAAACATGAACTCGATACCATTTCTGACCCAATGTCTCAGTCTGTGCCCTTACCTCTTGGTAAGCACTAACAAGGCCCCTGGACTCTGACTGGTGTCCTCATAGTTGGATACTAGATTTTCACCTTAGTTTCTCTGCAAGGTAATCTCATTAGGACCAGGGACTTAGAAACTCCAGGCATGCTCCATACAAACATCCCCACAGAGAGAGGAATGATGGCCCTGAGGCTTGGTCACGCCCTACCCAGTGCATCTGGACAGCTAGAGTCGGTAAATGGGAAGGACTTGGCAAAACTGCACACTCATGGCAGTCAATTCCTGCCTCTGTCACTTATCAGCTGCTCACATTTTCTTTTCTACTCTGAGATTCCATTTTCCCAGCTGCAGAATAGGCATGCATGTTGCTTGGCACATAGCAGGTCCTCAGTAAATATCAGCTGCTGATATTTTTATCATGAAAAGCATGCACTTCTTCTGTATTAGCCAATCATATTTCACTTACTAAGCCTCTTGGGGGGCTTCCCTCGAGGTTCAGGCAGTAAATAATCTGCCTGCAATGCAGGAGACCTGGGTTCAGTCCCTGGGTCAGGAAGATCCCCTGGAAGAGGGAATGGCTACCTATTTCAGTATTCTTGCCTGGAGAATTCCATGGACAGAGAAGACTGTAGCCATGGCAGGCTACAGTCCATGGGGTCACAAAGAATTGGACACGACTGAGTGACTACCAGAGAGAGAGAGAAGCCTGAAGGGAGGATTAAATTAGGAGTCTGGGATTAGCAGATACAAACTACTAAAGAGAAAATAGATAAGCAACAAGCACAGGGAACTATATTCAATATCCTGTAATAAACTGTAATGGAAAATAATAGAAAATAATATATATGTATAGCTGATTCACTTTGTTGTACACCTAAAACTAACACCACATTGTAAGTTAACTACACTTCAATAAAAAAGACTCTTTTGAGAATTTGGGACTGAAGACTTCAGAACCTGGGGGCTATTTAAATGATGTAAATATGTAAATGAGTATTACAAGGTTATACCTAGGAATATGTTCTCCAAATCTTAGGCATATTGGAAGGCCAGTGTGGCAGCATTGTAAAGCCTTAAAGTGACAGCCCCAGAAGGTGAAATGAAAAAAGATAATGTTTAATCAACGCATCACAAATTCATGTAGAATGCAGAGACCAGAATATACATAACATGCCTACCTGCACAGCACTGCAGTTCATTACATGTCTATGCTTATCCAAGTCTTAATATTAGCTCCATGAATTTCTTCCATTCATTCAGCAATGATATTCAGTGCTATTAATAATTACTGTTTATGGGAAGCTTATTATGTTTCAGGCCCTTCAGTTCAGTTCAGGCACTCAGTCGTGTCCTACTCTTTGCGACCCCATGAATCGCAGCACGCCAGGCCTTCCTGTCCATCACCAACTACCGGAGTTCACTCAGACTCACGTCCATTGAGTCGGTGATGCCATCCAGCCATCTCATCCTCTGTCGTCCCCTTCTCCTCCTGCCCCCAATCCCTCCCAGCATCAGAGTCTTTTCCAATGAGTCAACTCTTCGCATGAGGTGGCCAAAGTACTGGAGTTTCACCTTTAGCATCATTCCTTCCAAGGAATACCCAGGACCGATCTCCTTTAGAATGGACTGGTTGGATCTTCTTGCAGTTCAGGGGACTCTCAAGATTAGAGAAATGCAAATCAAAACTACAATGAGATATCGCCTCACACAGATCAGAATGGCCATCATAAAAAAATCTACAAACAATAAATGCTGGAGAGGGTGTGGAGAAAAGGGAACCCTCTTGCACTGTTGGTGGGAATGTATGTTGATATATTGATATAGCCACTATGGAAGACAGTATGGAGATTCCTTGAAAAACTAGGAATAAAACCACCATCAGTTCTGTTCAGTCACTCAGTCGCGTCCGACTCTTTGCGACCCCATGAATCGCAGCACGCCAGGCCTCCCTGTCCATCACCAATTCCCAGGGTTCACTCAAACTCATGTCCATCGAGTCAGTGATGCCATCCAGCCATCTCATCCTCTGTCGTCCCCTTCTCCTCCTGCCCCCAATCCCTCCCAGCATCCATATGGCCCAGCAATCCCACTCCTAGGCATATACCCTGAGGAAAGCAAAATTGAAAAAGGCACATGTACCCCAGCATTCACTGCAGCACTATGTACAATAGCTAAGGATATGGAAGCAACCTAGCTGTCCATTGACAGATGAAAGGATAAAGAAGCTGTGGTACATCATATACAATGGAATATTACTCAGCCATAAAAAGGAACACATTTGAGTCAGTTCTAATGAGGCAGATGAACCTAGAGCCTATTATACAGAGTGAAGTCAGTCAGAAAGAGAAAAATGAATATTACATACTCACACATTTATATGGAATTAGAAAGATGGTACTGATGAATCTATTTCCAGGGCAGCAATGGAGACACAGACATAGAGAACAGACTTATGGACATGGGGAGAGGGGAGGAAGGAGAGGAAGGGATGTATGGAGAGAGTAACATGGCTCCAAAGATTGCCAAATCCCAAGGCCATGATTGCCCCTGGTTGAAAACTGCTGCTTTAATCCTGCTTTCAAATCTTATTGAATCAAACCACCTCCCTCCCCCCATTTTTCTTGAAAAATCACTTGCAATCCAATCTCTCTCCAGAACAGACTTCCTCAGAATCTACTTTGGGTTATCATGCTACAGTCAACAGATAAATGAATAAAGAAGATGAGGTACATATACACAGTGGAATGTTACTCAGCTGTAAAAGGGAATGAAATTGGGTCATTTGTAGAGATGTGAATAGATCTGGAGACTGTCATACAGAATGAAGCAAGTCAGAAAGAGAACCACAATATCATACATTAATGTGCATTGGTGGAATCTAGAAAAATGGTATATAGATTATCTTATTTACAAAATAGAAATAGAGACTCAGATGTAGAGAACAAACAGATGGATGGCAAGGGGGAAAAGGGAGGGGTGGGATGAATTGGGAGATTGGGATTGATACACACACACACTATTGATACTAGGTATAAAATAGGTAGCTAATGAGAACCTACTGTATAGCTCAGGGAACCCTACTCAGTGCTATGTGGTGACCTAAATGGGAAAGAAATCCAAAAATGAGGGGATGTATGTATTAAACCCTAAAGGAAATCAACCTTGAATATTCATTGGAAGAACTGATGCTGAAGCTAAAGTTCCAATACTATGGCCCCCTGATATGAGGAGCTGACTCATTGGAAAAGACCCTGATGCTGGGAAAGATTGAGGGCAGGAGGAGAAAGGGACGACAGAGGATAAGATGGTTGGATGGCATCATTGACTCAATGACATGTGTTTGAGCAAACTCCAGGAGAGCGTTAGACAGGGAAGCCTGGTGTGCTGCAGTCCATGGGGTCCCAAAGAGTTGGATATGACTTAGAGACTGAACAACATAGATGATTCACTTTGCTGTACAGCAGAAACTAACACGACATTGTAGAGCAACTTTACTCCAATAAAATTTTTCTTAAAAAGCACTGACACTTCCTTTCAAATCCTATAGGCTATATTGGGTGTCTGGTACAGACAGTGTTTTGTGTTCTAACATGTACAGACACAAATACCTCTCCATGGAGCCAGAAAGCACCATGATGTTATCCTTCATGGTGCCTGGCCCAGGGCTGTTCACCTCAGGCAGTTCAGATGACTGGCCACCTGAATAAGTTACTGGAATCATGGGAAAAAGTCAAAACCACAGATCAGAGAGAGGAAGAGTTAAGAAGGAAACTGCTGACTTGGGAGAAATCTAAAACTACATTTATGATAAGTGGGGCAAAAGGAGAAAGGAGGCATGCTGTGTGCTGAGAGCAGTCTGGGGCCAGCAGAAGAAAGAATGGAGGGAGACCACAGGTAAAGGCTGATCCTGGGCCGGCTCTTCCTTCTGGACCTCATACTGGACACTGCACAGGAACTCACGCCCATGATGGAGGGTCAGGAGGGGGCCCCACGCCTCTATCCCGTAGTGTGGGGGCTGAGCACACAGGTAGCTCCAAGCTCAGCGGGTCTGGGTGGAAATTCAGCTCTGTTGCTTATGTTATGAAGCTTTGGACAAGTGGCTTGATTTTTTCAAGCTTCATTTTCCTTATCTGTCAAATAGACATAAGAGGAATATATACCCTCTAGTGTGGTTGAGGGTCAGATGAGATCTTTCACGTCAAGTGCCTAGCATAGGGCTTGTACACACAATAACACAGGAGGCAGCAGCAATGCAGAAGTGGTGCTGCTTAATGCAAGCCTGCTGTGCAATGAGTCCGGAAGCCTGATGTGCTTTTCCACTGGAGCCAGATCTTAAGAGCTACTGGTTGTTAAATCGATTTCTAGGTCTTCTATCTGGGCCATTGATACACAACAGCTTGTCTCTGGACCATCAGTTGATACATACCTTCCTCAGTATACACACCTCTCATTTGGTGCTGAACACTGTCAGCCCCTCCCCGCCCCACCCCCATTCTGATGACTCAGGCACAGGAGAGAGAGAGAGTAAAGGAAACTGGGGAGAGGGGTGAAAAAGGAACAGACTCAGAATCACGCACAGGGTTTTAAATCGCCGACTTCTGCTGACATTTCTTCTGTGCAGAAGCACAGCTGGCAGGCTTTTCCGTTTGGAGACACGGCCGACAGTTTCCCCACAATGGGGATACAACTGGCAATCTTCCTACAGAGTAAGGCAGATGGCAATTTTCCTTCAGAGGTATGTGCAGGCCACAGTTCTGCCCCTGGAGAGGAAAGGCTCACTGATTGAGATGCAGCCAGTAATCTTTACTATACAGAAGACACATTGAATAATTTTGTCCAGCGAGAAAAATGGCCAACAGTTTTCCCACGGTGGGTAAGAATGCCCATGGACCAATAATGCTCGCCTTTATCCAGCTAAGGACAGCGAGAGAAGAAGTTTAAGATTTAATTAGTGGCTATTGTACTACTGTGGGCATAGTGACATAGTCTCCAGACATGAGCTGGAGACTGGAGCTTGGATCAGATGAAGACTCAGCGGATTCTGAACTGGGAAATGACCAAGCCCAGTGGGCTCTACTTTTACAGTTTGTTTTTCATACAGACCTTCACTAATTCTACAAATGACTGTTTAACAGTGAAGACTGCAGCAACACAATGCATAGCATGATGGAGCAGGAACAGTTCATCTAGGAGAGAACTGTGGTTTCTGACTTTGTATAACTGCTTCCATGATATTTCTGCATGTATTATAATCCATAATGTCATCTCTTTTAATAAATAATCATTTGGAGATTTCCCTGGTGGTCCAGTGGTTAAAGATCTGCTTTGCAATGCAGGGTACACAGGTTCGATCCCTGGTCGGAGAACTAAGGTCCCACTTGCTGTGGACCAACTCAGTCCGTGTGGTGCAACTACAGAGCCCACGCACCACAGCTAGAGAGTCCCTGCGCTGCAATGAAAGATCCCACGTGCTGCCACCAAGACCCGAGGCAGCCAAATAAATAAATAAATATTGAAAAATAAATCATTATTCAAAGTGAAGATATAATGAGTCAAAACATTTTTTTCTAGATAGAAAAAAATGGACCTAAAATTCTCAGGCAGGCAGAAATGATGAGACAATCTGGGGTGGTGCGATCTCAGCTGCTCTGACTGGGTAAGACTTAACAGGGAGCTGAACCTTGAATGACTAGTCAGCTCTAGACAGATCAGAGGTTGGCAGACTTTTCCTGTCAAGGGCCAGGTAGCAAATATTTTAGGCTTTGAGGGCTCTCTGGTCCCTGTTGCAACTGCTCAATCCTGCCTCTGTGGCATGAAAGCAGCAGAGAGAATATATAAACAGATGAGCGTCTATTCCAATGAAGCTCTACTTATGGACACTGGAATCTCAATGTCATCTAAATTTTATGTGTCCTGAAATAGTCTTCTTTTTTGATTTTTTGCTCAATCATTAAAAAAAATGTAAAAACCTTATTCTTTGCTGGCGTTGTGCCAAAGCAGGAGGTAGGTCAGACATGACCTGCAGACCAGAGCTTGCTGACTCTCGATGAATACATTTTGGGGTTGTAGGGGTGCTTCCTGTGCTCGACAGGGAAACCAGCATGAGTTCGTGCCTGGGTGATACATATTTCTGAGGGGACAATGGGAGCCTGGGACTAGCAGCACAGATTGCTAGTGTGGGAAGGCTGGAAGATGAGATCATTGCTTAGGAAGATTTGCTAAGACTTACTAAGGAATGTCTCTCTGCTGGTACAGGAGATGTCAGTAGTCTTTGGAGCCGACATCTGGTTGGAACCCATGCTCTACCATTTACAGGCTGGATTGTCTTTGTCAAGTTTTTGTACCAAGATTCAGTTTCAATACTTTCAGTATGCAGACATCTGTTCCTGTTTTTGCATGGTTGTCAGAATCCACCTAGCTCAGTGCCTGACACATGATCAGAAGGCGACAAATACTAGTGTCACGTACTCTTCAACTGACACATTTTGACTGACTGGTAGGTGTGAGGTGCTCTGATAGGTGTTGGGGTCACAAGAGTGAGCTGGATGGAAAAGATCTTGTGCTTTTTGGCACTTCCTTCAACAAGGAGTGGGCCCATTTACTTGTGCCGGGGAGGGGGGGTGCATTTTCTTTTTCCCTAAAGGAAAAAAAGCTGCTAATTTTCACCCACCCTCCAAAGATGTCTATATCATAATCCCCAGAACCTGTGACTGTGTTACATGCCAGAGGGGAATTAGGGTGTTGAGTACTTGACTTAAAAATGGGGGCAATTATGTTGGAGCTGCATCATCTGGCTGTGCCCAGTGTAATGACAAGCATCCCTCTGTATGAAGGAGGAGGAGGCAGGAGAGGCTGTGTCAGAGGATGCAGTGTGAGAGGGACTCAGCCATTGCTGGCTTGGAAGATGGAGGGAAGGGGCCAGGAGCCCAGGAAAGTGGGCTGCCTCCAGAATCTCGAAAAGGCAAGAAGCAGACACCTCCCACCGCTCCCCGTACCAACCCCTGCACAGAAGCTCCAAGCAGAAGCCCACCCTGCAGACCCAGAAAGATAAACACTGTGGACTTCTGACCCCTGGAACTGTAAGATGATAACTTTCTACTGTTTCAAGTCACTGTGTTTACTAAGTGTGTGCTCATTTAATGTAGTAATAACAGGAAATTAATACTCCTCTTTCCCCAGACAGTCCATACTGGAGTGGATTGCCATTTCCTTCTCTAGGGGATCTTCCCAACCCAAGGATCAAACCCAGGTCTCCTGCATTGCAGGCAGATTCTTTACTGTCTGAGCCACCAGGGAAGCCCCTATAAAGGGGGAGATACGGTTTATGAGCTCTCCCCATTGACTCTGGGCAGCTGCTCTTACTTTTCTGGGCCCCAGCGGCTGCTGGCTCTGCCTGCAGGTCCCTGAAGAGACTGCTCCCTTTCAGCAGCTGCTCCTCTCCAGCTGGCCCGGAAGGCAGACCAGAGCAGGCTGGGCTGGGTTCGTCACAGCTCAGCCACCATCTCCTCCCAGCATCCTGGTTGCTGCCTGCCTGGGCTGACACCATCCAGAAAAACTTGAACATGGTGACTGCAAAGCAGAGCAAGTCAAGCAGCTCATGGACCATCAGGATTTAGCAGCAGAACATGAGGTTGCGTGTGACCCTGCTGTGCCCACGAGAACTCTTCCCAAAGCAATGTCACTTACAGTGACGCCCCACGAGTAGCCAGCAGTCCCGCCCACTGGGCCTGGCATGCAAGGCCCTTCATATCAGGCCCCAGATCAGCACTCTAGTGTTACTGCCCAGGTCTCACTGGCTCAAACTCTCCATGGCAGCCTGACTGGCCTATTTGTCATTTCTGCTGGGGTCAGAGAACTCCTTTCTCCAGCTGCCAATAGGGTGGTGAAGGAGACAAAGCATGCCTGGGTGCACACAGGGAGTGCTAGGGGGTGCTAGGGACCGTGCACACTGGAGTGTCCACTCAGGTCCAGCTGACTGTGACCACCCAGAAGTGTTGGTCTGGCGTAGCCTGTTCATCTCATTTCAAAGTCTAAATTTTTCCCTGGAACCCTGCTGCTTCATTTTTAGCGACTAATTGAGAATTTTTAGGATGCAGTTAAACAGAAGTCACCTGTAAGCCCCGTGGGCTGCAGTTTGTGACCTCTGGTTTGCATGCTTTACTAATGATGGCTGATGTTTACGGAGCACTTAGCATGTGCTAGAGCTTGATCCATGCTCATTCCCTTCCTGTCTTAGTTCTGTCTGCTATTACAGAATACCATGGACTGGGTAGCTTACAGACGACAGAAATACATAGTTCTACAGGTTGGAAGTCTGAGAGCAGAGTGCTAGTACGGTCACATTTCGGTGAGGGCCCTGCTCTGAGGTGCAGAGGGTCATTTTCTTGTTGTGTCCACATGGACACACGTGTTGTATTCATGAGGGCTCTACCTGCATGACCTCATTATCTCCCAAAGGTCCTACTGCCTCATAACTGTGACATTGGGGGTTAATCTATCAACATAAATATCAGGGGGCTAAAACCAGTCCAGAATACCATTCTATCTCTGCTCCTCTGTTTCTCTGACTCCTCTTCAACCATCAGGGCTCACTGTCTCTTCCAGGAAGTCTTCCTTGACCACCACCACACCCTTTCCTTCCTCTCCCTGGATAATGTGGCCACTTTCCATACTTTTCCCTATTACTTACTGTTCTGTGCTTAGTCGGTCAGTCATGTCATTACTTGTAAATTCTGAATATATATATATATGTATTTAAAATAAATCTTTATATAATATATAGATATTCAGAATTCACAAGTAAGTCATCCTAGTTCAGGGAATGAGGTCCACAGAAAGGTAGCCCTAGTGGTAACTACAGCACATGCTCCCCGCCTGAATGAGCTTCATCCCACAACTCAGGAAACAGAGGCTGAGAGACCGGGACACTAAGGACCACGTGCTCACTGCTCATTGTCTCTGGGCTTAGATCTTTCTCCTGAAGAAGCCTCAGCTGGAATCTGCGATCTAAAGACAGGGGAAGTGAGGACCTGTCTGGGAGAGGGCTCACCTGCCAATCTAAAAGCTGAACTGGGCCTCCCATCCACAGGCAAGTTTATTCATGTGGAGCCTGACTGTCCTCCCTTTGTGAGGATTAATCATTTATTAGCCCAGTGGGGCGGGTGTCTTTGGGAGAAACATCATTCTGGAGAGATACTTATTGAAGGAGGGCTCTGAGCATCTTGCCGCCAGCTGGCAGCAGGAAAGGGCGGCTCCAGTCCAGACAAGATGATGAGCTGGCAGTGGGTGTCTTGACAGGAGCCTAATGAAGAAATGTGGTAGCAGCGAGGCCCAGTTTTACAAGCCCACGTATTTGGTCTTTCACTCTGTGATAGCCCTCTCTTTATCGGGGGGGGGGGGGGGAGGTGACAAAAGGGTTCATGGGGCTGTACATCTCCTACTGTGGATTTATGTGTTCCTATAGCCAGTGGGCTTCAGCAACATGATGCAGGCCCCTAGGTGCACTCAATACATCACAGGTTAAACTTCTCACCTCCCTGCTTTCTCTTTCTCTCTCTCATAATTTGTTTCCAACAAGAAACTGCGTGCAGCTGCTCCGAGAGAAGCCCAGACTCCCCGGGGAACCTCTGCCCAGGTGGCAGACACCGAGAGTGTGTGGCCCTTATTAGGGGTGATCGCTGGAAAGCTGGTTGTCATGGCACCACGAGCCCAGGGCTGCACTCCCAAGATGTCCCCATTTTCCAGGCTGTCTACATAATCACTGCAATGAAAGGCGTAAACACGGAAAGGGAGAGAGGAGCAGCTCCCTGCTGACAGTCATATCCTTGCAGAGTGGGACGGCCCAAGCGCACAGCACGGAGGGATGCTGGTGGGGGCTGCTCGCTGCCTCACTGTCTTCCCCATGCTCTGCCTCTGTGTTCTCAGAGCTGGCTTTCGACAGGAAGACACTGCTCTTGACTTACTAACAGTCAGCGTTGTGCCTGAATGCACCTGGAACTTGCATACATGGAGAGGTCAGAGCTACTGTCTTCAAGTAGATGGAGTCATTGCCTCCCATCCAGACACTGTGCTAACTATGTGTGATAGTCCATTCCATTCTCACAACCTGCCTGCTTTACATTTTAGCAGATGTGAGATCTTTTATAAACACGTCTCATTCATTCATTCATTTAGTATGCTTTAGTAGTCATGATACATCAGAGAGCCATCTATCTTTGTCCCAGGCCAGGAAGAGGCAGACCTAGGATGTAAACCCAGCTCTGGTCCTATAACTGGACCCCAGAGATGGCAGCCCACCAGGCTCCCCCATCCCTGGGATTCTCCAGGCAAGAATACTGCAGTGGGTTGCCATTTCCTTCTCCAATGCATGAAAGTGAAAAGTGAAAGTGAAGTCGCTCAGTCATGTCCGACTCTTAGCGACCCCATGGACTGCAGCCTACAGGCTCCTCCATACATGGGATTTTCCAGGCAAGAGTACTGGAGTGGGGTGCCATTGCCTTCTCCAATAACTGGACCCTACTGTTCCCCTATTCTGCATCATTTCTCCTCCAGTTCAATGTGTAGAGAGGGTACCCCTGCCTGGTGCTCACAGACATAGGGAGCCCCCCTGTCCCACCTCCGAGGGCATGGTCCTAGTAAAATGAACTGAATTGGTCTAAGGCTTAAACCTCTGATTTGGACTTCATTGGCTGTGTGTTCTCACTGACCACAGAGAATTAATCAGAGCAGAGATGTCTCTTAATGGACCTAACATCATGCACCATTGGTGATGTACAGAAGAGCCATCAACTTTGTTGAGCACCTTATCACCTGCTAGGCCCTCCCCCTGGCTCCAGACGTACCATCACCACTTTGAGACCTCTGGGACCTGGAAGCCTCTGGTTTTGGATGCAGAGAGAAGACACATTTTGCAATCACTGGAGCAAATAAAGGCTTTATCCCTTAGCAAGCACTTTAATGCTTAATGACTAGGACAAGGGGAGGAGGGACTGTCTGGGCTCAGTTTTCATTTTTAATTTGGCTGAAGAGTAAGAGATCTCTTCATCCCCACTGTGACTCATGCCATGCCTACTGGGTCACCCTAAGTAGGTGGCTCAGAAAACAAGGGCACTGTAGTGTGCCGATTTCCTGGAAGCCAGACTCCATTAGTGAGATGCCTGTGCTGTTTTCTGCTCTCCAGCTACCTGGCCTACCCAGCTTCCTCCCACTCTGGCCCAGGGGGGCAATAATGGGAAGGCTTTCTAGACATTATCCACAGCTTCAACCCCGGGCTGTACACTGGGCTTCAACCCCGGGCTTAAATCTAGGCTCCACCCTTGACTCAGTCATTGACTTCACATAAATTACTTGCTTTTTTGAGTCTCCACTTTCTCATCTGTATCTCTGCACTCCTGGATTATTGTGATAAGAATAAAAAATTTATAAACAAACACTGACTGCTTACTGTGGGCGAGGCATTATCTCATTGAGTCCTCACAACTCAATTATGCAGGCTCTGTTATAGTCCTCATTTTATAGAGGGAGACTCTGAAGCTTAGAGAGAAAGGTTAAGTTCAAGTCCAAGAAGTTCAAGATATCTGCACTGGGTTTATCTGACCCTAGGACCAACACCATTGGCCATGACAGCATGCAGGGGACCTCCTGCATTTCAAATGTTCATCTTATGCCCCTTTGCTTTTATGAAAGACCTATGCTAGTATCTGTTTTCACTAACCTAACTAAAAGAAATATAAAGAGGATTTTCACTTTTATGAAAAAAGCTAACATTCAATACCTTTATTTACATATGGTTTAAGAAAAGAACACATATCACATTTTATCTAATATTAGATCCTTTATAAACATGTCTAATTCATTCATTTGTTCTTCCATCCATTCATTTACTATGTTTTAGTAGCCATGATACATTGGGCCCTATCCTCAAAATGCTTCTACTTCTTAATAACCTTTCTTGGGGCTAGTGACCATGTTTTGTAGTAACACAGATTTGTAGTTTTTTGCCCTGAATAGAGAAGGTTCTGAATTTTGAATAGAGAAGGTTCTCAGTAAACAGTGACTGAAAAATGCTACATGTCAGGACTTTGGGGGAACATCTAGGATACCTTGAGGATGATGTTTGACATTACAGTTCATTTTAACATCTGACACCGTGTTCAGAGTAAACATTATTTGGTCAGCATTAGTAAACATTATTTTCTGTCTTTAATGTTGGGAACCTAAATTTCAAATTCAATTTTTAAATGAACTTTCTATTAGAAACCTCCCATAATTTCACATCCTCTTATCCCACCATGATAAGTACACTGGAGCAGTACCTGCATCGTATGAGGCTGTCTATCCCATTGTGCTTTGCACAAAACTTTGCTGACACTTATCGACCCATTCCTTGCTTTGTTTGATCTCTCCATCTTTTTCCTAAGCTTGATGATCCCAGTTATCTTAGATGTAACTCTTCAATTTCCCTACATTATAGGGGTTTTTGAATGACACCAAAATTTCAAGATGAGCTAGTTGACCCCAGGATTAAGGATGACCATCCAAGAGATAAATCCTATTTAAATCCTAATGTTCAGGTTAAAGATATAAGAGAAGATAAAAGCAAGTATCATTACAAGCCCCCTAGGGAGGAGCATTCCCCTGCCCTCTGCTGCCTCCGGGCTGTGCTTGATGATGGCGGCAGGCCAGCAGGTGCCTTGAGTAATTTAGCAGATAAAGGGACCTGCACGGATGCAGCGGAAAGCTGCTTGACTGGACAGCTGATCTCACAACTCAGCTATCGATGCCACCTACAGAGCTGTCAAAATAGAATTATGTGAACCGCACAGGGGGCTTAAATTAGCTGATATACTTAAACATGTGTCAATTACACACGAGAGAGTACCCCCTTCCCTTCTGTATCCTCCAGTGCTGGCCAAGCACTGAAGGTGGCTGAATTCATTACATGAAGCAAGAAATAAACCCATGGTAAACCATGATCTTTGTCAGTGTATTAGATTCATCTTTTCTGGGGATTTTCTCAAGCTGTAGAAAGGAAGAAAGACTCTAAACTCAAAGGCTTTTATGAAGATCAATTAAGATAACAGATGAGGGGCTCCCCTGGAGGTCCAGTGGTTAAGACTGTACCCTTCAGTTTCAGGGGGTGTGGATTTGATCCCTGGTTGGGAAACTAAGATTCTACATGCTGCATGGTGCAGCCAATAAATAAATAAAAAGATAACAGATGAGAAGGGTTTTGTAAATGGTAAAGTGCTAAACAGTTAAAAAAAATAGAGTGAAAAATAGTGAAAATGTTAGTCAGTCAGTTGTGTCTGACTCTTTGCGACTCCATGGACTTTAACCAGTCAGGCTCCTCTGTCCATGGGATTCTCCAGGCAAGAATACTGGAGTGGGTTGCCATGCCTTCCTCCAGGGGATCTTCCCAACCCAGGAATCAAACCCGGGTCTCCTGCATTGCAGGCAGATTCTTTATCATCTCAGCCACAGGGAAGCCCAAACAGTAAAAGGTAAACAGTTAACCATTTTATGCTTTGCTTTTTCACGTGAGTCTCCAGTCCATGGAATTTGTGTTTCCACCCCATACTATCCCTCCCCTAGTCTTTGCCACCTCATTCACTGCCCTTCACCGAGGCATGTGCTGGCATCATCCAAGATTTTTCCCTCAACCTCACCTTCCATGTCTAGTTTTTTTTTTTTTTTTTTTTTGAGTCTTGAACCTGGAGATTATCATACTAAGTGAAGAAAGTCAGAGGAAGGCAAATATCAGATGATAGCACTTACATGCAGAATCAAAAAGAATGATACGAAAAAACTTATTTACAAAATAGAAACAGACTCATAGACTTAGAGACGAATTTATGGTTACCAGGAGGGAAGGGAATGGGGGAGGGATTCACTGGAGTTTGGGACTGACATATACACACTACTGTATTTAAAATGGATAACCAACAAGGACCTGGGCTTCCCTGGTAGCTCAGCTGGTAAAGAATCTGCCTGAATGCAGGAGACCCCATCAATTCCTGGGTTGGAAAGATCCCCTGGAGAAGGGAATGGCTACCCACCCCAGTATTCTTGTCTGGAGAATTCCGTGGACTATTTCATGGGGTTGCAAAGAGTTGGACATGACTGAGTGACTTTCACTTTCAACAAGGACCTACTGTACAGCACAGGGAACTCTGCTCATATTATCCAACAACCTAAATGGTAAAAGAATTTGAAAAAGAATAGATATGTCTATATGTATAATTGAGTCACTCTCCTGTATACCTGAAACTAACACAACACTGTAAATCAACTATGAAAAGTCAAAGTGTTAGTCACTCAGTCATGGCCAACTCTGCAACCTTGTGGACTGTAGCCCACCAGGCTCCTTACTCCATGGGATTCTCTAGGCAAGAATACTGGA
Organism: Bubalus kerabau; assembly: GCF_029407905.1. Taxonomy (NCBI): domain Eukaryota; kingdom Metazoa; phylum Chordata; class Mammalia; order Artiodactyla; family Bovidae; genus Bubalus; species Bubalus kerabau. The sequence continues at coordinate 226,701,075 of NC_073624.1, forward strand.
GTGGGTTGCCATGCCCTCCTCCAGGGGATCTTCCCAACCCAGGGATCAAACCCAGGTCTCCCGTATTGCAGGCAGATTCTTTACTGTCTGGAATCAAGTATAATCCAAAACAAACAAACAAACAAACAAACTCCTGATAACTTCACATTCAAAATGTAGCCCAAATCAGCCTAATCTAGTCCAAGCGACTGTCACCTCTTGCCTAGACCACTTTGATGGCTTTCTAACTCTTCTCCCAACACCCACTCTTCCTTCTGATGCTTCCTTCTTTTCATAGCCACAGAGTGATATATTTACAAGTATAACTATGTGGATCACCACAAACTGTGGAAAATTCTTAAAGAGATGGGAATACCAGACCACCTGACCTGCCTCTTGAGAAACCTATATGCAGGTCAGGAAGCAACAGTTAGAACTGGACATGGAACAACAGACTGGTTCCAAATAGGGACAGGAGTATGTCAAGGCTGTATATTGTCACCCTGCTTATTTAACTTATATGCAGACTACATCATGAGAAACGCTGGGCTGGAAGAAGCACAAGCTGGAATCAAGATTGCTGGGAGAAATATCAATAACCTCAGATATGCAGATGACACCACCCTTATGGCAGAAAGTGAAGAGGAACTAAAAAGCCTCTTGATGAAAGTGAAAAAGGAGAGTGAAAAAGTTGGCTTAAGGCTCAACATTCAGAAAACTAAGATCATGGCATCCAGTCCCATCACTTCATGGCAAATAGATGGGGAAACAGTGACAGACTTTATTTTTTGGGGCTCCAAAATCACTGCAGATGGTGACTGAAGCCATGAAATTAAACGACACTTACTCCTTGGAAGAAAAGTTATGACCAACCTAGAGAGCATATTAAAAAGCCAAGACATTACTTTGCCAACAAAGTTCTGTAGAGTCAAGGCTATGGTTTTTCCAGTAGTCACATATGGATGTGAGAGTTGGACTATAGAGAAAGCTGAGCACTGAAGAACTGATGCTTTTGAACTGTGGTGTTGCAGAAGACTCTTTAGAGTCCCTTGGACTGCAAGGAGATCTAACCAGTCCATCCTAAAGGAAATCAGTCCTGACTATTCATTGGAAGGACTGATGTTGAAGCTGAAACTCCAATACTTTGGCCACTTGATGTGAAGAACTGACTCATTTGAAAAGACCCCGATGCTGGAAAAGATTGAAGGCAGGAGGAGAAGGGGATGACAGAGAATGAGATGGTTGGATGGCATCACCGACTCAATGGACATGAGTTTGAGTAAACTCCGGTAGTTGGTGATGGACAGGGAGGCCTGACGTGCTGCAGTCCATGGGGCTGCAAAGAGTCAGACATGACTGAGCGACTGAACTGAACCGAATAATGTTACATGTTATTCCTTAAAACAAAACCCTACCAAATTTTCCTTCTTAAATAAAATAAAAGCCAAATTCTTTACCTTTGCCTACAGGGCTATGTTGCCTAACTCCCAAGCCTTTTGCATAGAATCCAACAGGGATGAGGACCCAGGGGTATTGGAAGTGATTGCCCCGAGTGGAGAGTGCTCCCGTGATCTGAGCCACCAGCCTCCTCCTCCCATTTACCCTCATCCTGATCCTTCTCATGATACTATTGGCAGCCAGATTGGTTTTCCTTCTGCCCGTTGACCTGCCAAGCACAGCACAGATTCACAGCCTCTGCATCTGCTGCTGCGGCTTCTCCAGAAACACTTTCTCCAAATCTTGTGTTATCTTACTCACCTCTGTGTCTGTTGTCTCTCTTACTGTACCTGGATAGAGTGCCATGCGGGCAGGAGGGACCATATTTACTTAGTGCCCGAAACAGCCCCTGGCACACAGTAGCAACAATAGATATTAAATAAAAGAATAGTAGGTTGATTAGCATCATTTTGTAGACCCCTCTTCCCTTTAATTGTCTACAAATTCCAAAGCATTCCCAAAACTAGAAATGCATGAACCCGGATGGGGTCAGCCACTCTTCGGTGTGAACCTCTTCATTTGTGTAAAGAGAAGCTCTGGGTGCCTACTTTAGTTGTCCTGCAAGCATTTACTTAGTAGCTCCACTAAGTAAAGTGTTCAAGGGAAAAATAAAAAGCCTTAGCCATTATGGAGGAACTATAATATGGAGGGACAGACAGAAATGAAAACAGGTAACTTCAACCTGTCATATCACATGCTCTGATGGAGAGCACTTAGCCTACTTGGTGACCTCGAAGAGTATGGTAGCAGAATAATGACTCTTCAAATGTGTCCATGTCCTAATCTCCAGAACCCATGAATATGTTCCCTTTCTTGGTAAAAGGGAATTAAGACTGTAGATGGAATCAAAGTTGCTCATCAGTTGACCTTAAAATAAGGAGATTGGCCTGGATTACCTGTGTGGGCCCAGTGTAATGGCAATGGTCCTTGTAAGTGGAAGAGGGAGGTGGAAGAGGAGAGTCAGAGTGACAAGACATGAGAAGGATGTGTTCCCCTGTTGCTGGCTTTCAGATGGAGAAAGGGACCATAAGCCAAGGAGTGCAGATGGCCTCAAAAAGGTGGAAAAGGCAAAGAAACATTGTCCCCTAGAGCCTTCAGAAGGGAACACAGCCCTCGCGACCCGTAGATTTTAGCCAAGGAGATCCGTGTCAGACTTCTGACACACAGAACTATAGTACAGCAGCTACAGGAAACTAAATACAAGGAGGAAAGGTGAACTTTGATATCCTCTCTGGTGGGATAGTCTCAAGAAGACTCTTGAGAATCTCTTGGGACTTCAAGGAGATCACACCAGTCCATCCTAAAGGAAATCAACCCTGAATATTCATTGGAAGGACTGATACTGAAGCTGAAGCTCCAATACTTTGGCCAACTGATGTGAAGGGCCGACTCATTGGAAAAGACCCTTATGCTGGGAAAGACTGAGGCAGGAGGATAAGGGGGTGACAGAGGATGAGATGGTTGGCGTGCTGCAGTCCATGGGGTCAAAAAGAGTCAGATACAACTTAGCGGCTGAACAACAATGACTGGCAGGAAGAGATGGGCTATTTTAAGACCTATCCCGCCCTGCTCAGATCCCTCCCCAGGCTCTGTCTGGCCAGCAGCCCTCCCTGGGGAAAATTTCTCCAGGTAGTCCCTTGACAGGGGTTCTCTCAAACCTCACGTTGAGAATGCTCACCCAGTGTCTGTGACTGCTTTGTCAGCGATGGCTTGTCACGAACGAGGATGATAGGCAAGTGCCCTTGAGACACGCCAAGCACAGAGCAGCCACAGCCACATCTGACCTCGAGGCCAAGCTTTCCTGTCCTGTGTCTCTGGGGCTGCAGCCACGTGCTGGAGCCAGTGTCAGCCTCCTCTGCCTTTCTAGCCAAGACCCCTCGAGGGGGAGAGGGCAGGGCCTGGGACAGTGTTAACTGCTAATGAATGACACTTGCCTCCAAAATTAATAAGCTTTCCCTTTCTTAGGAAAATTCACTCAACTGGAGTCTCCAGGATGACTAATTGACAGAACTGGTTAAATTAATCAAAAATGGAAATGAGGAAGAGGGGAGGGATTCTATTTTTACTGCGAGGCTTGGGCCTTGCCTGCTCTGCTGCTAATTGCCGCTCAGCTTGAATGGGGTAGATGCTGGATTGGGGGGCGGGGTTCAGTGAATTCTGCAGCTTGGAGCAAGGCTCTGGCTTTTCTCCAGGAGGGGGGTGTGTGGGTGTCTGTGTGTGTTTGTAATCCTGTCATCAGGCAAAATCATTTTAATAAAGGGTTTTGTTGTTTTAACCTAACCAAACTCCCCTGAAATAGACACTGTTAATTACGCCCCCAATCAATACTGAACCCCTTTCAGAAGCTGTGTCAAACCTCAGAGGTTTGATGATGCATTGCAGCTGTAGCCAGGGCTGATGCCTTTGGACACATTCCATCAGAGATCAGGGGAATGAGCCATAGGTTTATTAAGGGATCCAGTGGCCTATAGAGCCAGGACTTGGCAATTAAGTTCGTAGATGAAGGTGATGAATGAGACAGTGGATTTCATGTTCTGCGTAAAGGCAGAGATATGCTGCCATCGGAAATTGCTGTGTTGAGGAATCCAACCCATGGGAACTGTATAAAATGCAATTCTGTGAAATTATCCTTCTGGATGTTAGAAAAAGATCACACTCTTCTGCTGTCAAATATACCCAGGAAAAGAATTTGGGAAGCAGACAGACGTGGGCTCAAATCTTGGGTCTTTCACTGTGATCTGGAACAAGTTTCTTTCTTTCTTTTTTGAACACTTTTTGATAGTTTCAGGTGAATAGCGAAGGGATTCAGCCATACATACACATGTATCCATTCTCTCCCAAACCCCCCCCCCCATACAGGCTGTGGGGTAAGTTTCTTTACCTCTCTGTGCTTCATCTGTAATCGGGAGTTACTAAAAATCAATCTGCTTTGGTTGCTCTGAGACTTAATTGAACTACAGAAGGGCTCAAAGCTAATATTCAGCCCCTTCCACTAGATGCATCTTTGGTGGGGAAAATGGAATTTCTGATTTAGATTGTTAGGTTAGGCATCCAACTTTGCCCCTTTCACACTGAAAACCAAGTTGTTTTTCCAATGATGACGTAAAGTACTTAAAGTGCTTCTACCTTTTGCCCACAACATGGAAAAGTCAGACTGTGTGCACACCAGGCCTGTGATGGGCAGATTTAAGTGCATGGCAGGGTTGCTGCAGACTACCCCCAGACACCCAGCCCATCTTGATTTTATCTGATGGAGGGAATTTTTGTGGCCATGTCTCAAGCTGCCTATTTGCCAGTGTGGAAGGGCCCTGGGGCAAGGATAGAATGACGTTGGGAAGCAGAGTGACCAGTAGAGCCAATACAGGAGGACAGATGCTGTAGGATTGTCCATCACCACTGCTTAGAGGAGCCCTGGCTCCTCACTCTGGCCTTCAAGACCCTGTGAGGCCAGCCTCCCCTCCTGCAAGTCCCCAGCACAAGCCACTCCCTGACAACAGGATGGGACCTCTAGGGCAGGTAATGAGTGGGGCAGGTCTGGCCAAATGAAGACAGAATTAAGATGCAACCAAGGAACCTGTCCTGTGTCATCAGACACTGAGCCTTGTGCTCACACAGCCATTGATTTCATACAGCAGATGTGCACTGGGAACCTTCTATGTGCCAGGCAGTCTGCTAGCTGCTTTGACTTTAATTAACTAGTTAATGTCCAGAGATTTCCACGAGACCAAATCGTATACTCACTTCTCTGCTCTCACCTTTCTTGACCTCTCAGAAGCATCTGACACAATTGATCCCTGCATCTTTCTGAATCATTCTCTTCTCTTGGCTTCTATGCCTACCACTCCCTCCGTCCAACTCTGCTCCTTGGTTTTTCTCTTACCTCCCTAGCAGCTCATCCTCAGTCTCTTATAAGAGGCTGCCTACTTCTCCTCCGACCCCACTGGTAAGTGCTTGGCCTCCATCCTGGACTCTCTGCTCCTCTGCATCTACACCTCTTTCCTATATGGCTTTAAAGACCACGAGATACTCATGACTCCTACATTTCTATCCTCCAGCCCAGACCTCTTCCAGACTCAGGTATCCAACTATTATCAGACTTCTCTAACTGGGTGTATCACAGGCATCTCAATCTGGACATATCCAAAACAGAACCCTTGGTCTTTGCACGTCAAACCTGTTCCTTCCTGTCTCATCAGGGTATATTACCACTATACCCTTGGCAGCTCCAACCAAAACCCAAGTTTTCTCAGGATCCTCCCTTTCTGTCACCTCTCCGCTTTCAGCCTCTCTCAGCCTGACCACCTCAGTAGATTCTGTGTGCATCCACTCATCACCCCATCACTACCCCATCACCTGTCTCAGCAACTATCATTTCTTTCCAGATCATGGCGTGAGCCTCCTAACTGGGCTCAGTGCTTCTAGGCTTGCCAATCTTTTTTCGGAATTCTTTTAAGACCATAAACTGAGTATTCACTTCCCTGCTTAGAGCTGTCTATTAGCTTTGGTCACGCCTAGAATGAAATCCAGCACTCTGGTCTCCCCGTGAGGCTCCCCATGCTCTGGTCCAGCATACATTTTCAGCCTCACCCTCCACACTGGTCCCCAGCACATCAGTTTTCAAGCACAGGTCTTTCCCCTTCTGGGTATTCACACATGGTTGTTTCTATGTCAGGGTCTTCCCATTCTGGTGTTCTCTGTTTGGCTCCTTTTGATAATTCAGGTCTTAATTCCAAGACTTTCCCTCACCACCCTAGGGAAATAGCATTGCACCAGCAACTCTTTAGTCCTTTAATTTTCTTATAGCTTTTTTCAATGTCAGAAATTATTAATACCTCACTCATTTGTATACTTGTATATCTTCTGCTAGAATCAAAGCTTCCTGAAGGCAGGAATGAGAAGGTGTTGAAAAAATCTTAGCTGAATAAGTGATTTCTAGAGTCCTGGTTAAGAGGTGTGCATCTGGATCAAACCCAGTTGTCACTTGTTCTCTGGTGGCCGTAAGACTATCATTTCCTCTCTTAGCTAGTTTTCTCATCTATAAAATGTGACTAATAATCATCTGGCCCCCATAGGGTTGTCAGGACCTTGGCTTACTCTCTTAATATTGTAAATGCCACAGAAGTTAGCTGTGATTAAAGCTGCTGACATGATTACATAATGACCACGGCTACTTCCCACCCCATTCCTGCTCTTAGTCGACACATGTGGAAGGGAAATAAGACAGCATCACCTCTGCAACCATAACTAACATGGAGCTCTTTCATGGGCCAGGCATTGTTCTAAGGCTTCACGGTGTCTTCTCATTTAATCCTCATAAGCCCCATAATAAGGTAAGTGCTGCTACTAGTCATATGCTATAGGTAAGCAAATATAGACACAGGTTAAGTAACCTGTTTTAGGTCATGGATGTAGACTGACAGTGAATACCACTTTGATTTTCCTCCCCTGATTTGGCCCTATCTGTGAGTTTACTCTCAGTTTAGTTTGACAGAAGGGAAGAAACAAAGCTGATATGATCTGGGCTGTGCTTCTGGGCAATGCTATAGAATGAATGACTGTGTCCCTTTAAACTCGTATGCTGAGGGACTTCCCTGGTGGTCCACTGGCTAAGACCCTGCACTCCTGATACAGGGGGCCCAGGTGCAATCCCTGGTCAGGGAACTAGATCCCACAGTCCAAAACTAAGAGCCCACATGCTGCAGTGAAGATCTCTCATGCCACAACTAAGATCAGGCGCAGCACCCCCCAAAAAAGAAATTCTTACACTGAAATGTAACGTCCAGTGTGATGGTATCTGAAGAGGGGTTGGGGAGGTGATTAGGTCATGAGGGTGGTGCTCTCACGAATGTGATTAGTGCCCTTATGAGAAAGAGACTCCAAGGTACCCGCACATCCTTCTGCTGTGCAAGGACCCAGCAAGAAGATGGCCATCTGTGGACCAAGAAGCGGGTCTGCACCCCACACTGAATCTGCTGGTGCCTTATCCTGGACTTCTTAGCATCCAGAACCAAGAGACAGATGTCTGTTGTTTAAGCCATCCAATCTTTGGTATTCAATTACATCAGCTCGAATGGACTAAGACAGGAGACTTCATCCTAGGTTTCACACTGCCTTGCCCATCCTAAGGACCTAAAACAGGTGCTGTCCAGGGTGTGTGTGGAGGGAATCCCTTTTGTCCATCTTGGAGCTGAGGCACCCAGCAGGCTCTCTGGTTAGCCACCAAACTTCTTCCAATTAAAGAAGTAAAACTGCAACCTTGGGGAGAATCTGGAAAATAGGAAAACTGCCTGCATTTCAGTGCCCTGACATCATCCCTTTCATGAACACCCCCTTGTCCTTATCTTCACACTGCTGAATTCAGGATTGGTTTGTAACCCTGCATCCTGCTTTAACATTTATCATAAGCATTTCCCCGCATGCTCCATCTTTAACTGTGTCCAAAGGTCGTTGGCAAGTCACATCTCTATGGCCCTTCATGGAACCCCTTTCTCAATTCCCACTCCCATTTGAGGATTCCAGTTGCTAGTTTTCTTAAAATGACTTATTTAAATTGAAGTAGAGTTGATTTACAATATTGTGTTAGTTTCAGGTGTAGAGCAAAGTGATTTAGTTATATATATATATTTCATATTCTTTTCTGTTATAGATTATTACAGGATATGAAATACAGTTCCCTGTGCTATACCTTAGGTTCTTGCTTTATTTTTTTAAAATCCACTTTATATTCAATGGTGTGTATCTGGCAATCCCATACACCTAAGCTTCTGCTTTTCTTATATGCTGTTAAACTCTGCTTACTCAGGATGCTTATACATGATTTTTGAGTAGGAAACAGACTTCTTAGCACCTCATCACCTTTAAAATCAGTTCCTGCCTGCATGCATGCTAAGTCGCTTCGGTTGTGTCCAACTCTTTGAGACCCATGGACTGTAGCCCACCGGGCTGCTCTATCCATGGGATTCTCCAGGCCAGAATACTGGAGTGGGTTGCCATGCCCTCCTCCAGGAAAATCAGTTCAAGTCCCCTTTATTCAGAGAGAAATTATGCTTCCACACCACATGAAAGCACCCAGACATCATCACCATAAAACACGTGGGGAGGTGTGGAGGCTCCACGTACAGGCTTTATTGCCCCTGTCCTCTGGTCCCCACCTCATTCAATACGAGCCACAGGCACTGTGTGCTCATGACGGGTTGGGGTTGCACCAAGTGCCCCAGATCCATGCCCACTTTTCAGCCTCACCATCTTTAGGAAACGATCAGCGTTGGCAACCTGCTCAGGCTGCCTGTGGCGAACAAGCCCGGGACCCACCCCTGGATCTGTCAGCCCCAGGGACTGTGCTCTGGATTATTTTCAGGTCTTCTACTAGGGGCCAAATTGTGTACCCCGCCCCCAAATTCTTACATTGAAGTTCTAATCCTCAGTGCTTCAGAATATAACCATATTTGGAGGTAGGATCTTTAAAGCTGTAATTAAATTTAAAAAATGAGGTCATGAGGGTTGACCCTAATCCAGTATGACTAGTGTCCTTATAAGAAGGACAGTTTGGGACCCAGACACATGCAGAGAGAAGATGACATGAAGACACAGGGAGAGGATGGTCAGTAGCAAGCCAAGGGGAGAGCCCTGGAAGAGATCCTTTCTCCACGGTCTTCAGAGGAAACCAATCCCGGTGATGCCTTGGTCCAGGACTTCTAGCCTCCAGAACAGGGAGATAATTACATTTTGTTTTTTAAGTTGCCCAGCCCACGGTACTTTGTTATAATAACTCTCATAACTGAAAACCCCTTCTTTCAACTGCCTTTTCCCACCTGCCTGCCTTTCCACCACAGTTGCTCAGTGAAGCCTCACTTATAGCTGGGCATTATGCTAAGTGTTAGTAATGCAGTGGTTGGTCAAAGAAATAAAGTTCCTGCCTTTATGGGGGCTTCCCAGGTGGTGCTAGTGGTAAAGAACCTGCCTGCCAATGCAAGAGATGTAATGAGACGTGAGTTTGGTCCCTTGGTCGGGAAGATCACTTGGAAGAGGGTGTGGCAACCCACTCCAGTATTCTTGCCTGGAGAATCCTGTGGACAGAGGAGCCTGTAGGCCACAGTCCATGGGGTTGCACGGGGTCGGACAGGACTGAAGTGACATAGCATGCACACATCCCTTTATGAAGTCTACATTCTAGTCAGGGAGACAGAGGAAGAAAAATGTCTATAGTTGAGAACAAAGAAATATGCAGGGAAATAAAGTAGGGTGATGTAGTAGAAATAGAGTGAAGATGGGGAAACAGAGAAGTCATCTTTGAGAGGTATTTCCCCAGACACCTAAAAAATGAGAGTAGTCCAGACAAGGGAGGGCATGGTGGGAGGGCATTTCAGGTAGGGGACAGGCTGTGCAAAGGGCCTGAGGCAGGAAAGGGCTGGGTGTGCTGAAGGTGCAGAAAGCAGGCCATTGTTGTCAGACTACAAGGGATTGAGGATGGAAAGGTGGGCAGGGACCAGATTCCCATGGGGCTGGGAAGGGAGTTTAAATTTAATGTCTCTCCCCTTTCCGAGGTTGTCATTCACCACATCTGGCCAGTTTTTTCACTCAACTCCTAATTGTTGTTGTTTAGTTGCTAAGTGTCTGACTCTTTGCAACCCCATGGACTGTAGCCTGCCAGGCTCCTCTGTCCATGGGATTCTCTAAGCAATACTGGAGTGGGTTGCCATTTCCTCCTTCAGGAGATCCTCCTGACTCAGGAATCGAACCTATGTCTCCTACATTAGAAGGTGAACTCTTTACCACTGAGCCACCAGGGAAGCCCCAACTCCCAGTACTCACACATTAAAAGGGAAAAGCAAAACAGCTCAGCCCCTGCTGCTGCCATCAGCACCCTATTGTTTCAGGCATTAGAATCTCAAACTGCAAACACAACCCTTGTCACTACTGCCAGGAGCGATAGAAAAAAAAATTGAGAGATGAGGAAGAGAATCATCCTTTCCAACCCCTGCTGAGTATGCAGAGTGAGGGACATATGGAAATTAATATATGCAGCTCTGATAGCACGAATCTCCTCGGCATTTTGATTAAACATCGACGGTTATTAAATACCCTCCTTTCAGAGCTCATCTCCGAAAGCCAATGTTGCTTTTCATTTTGAACTCTGATGAACTGTCTCAATTCCGTTTGCACACCCGGGCTGAACCATGGTCTGCGGAAGGCTGGTGTTGGAGGAGGATGGAGAAAATCAATATGAAATGTCAGGCGCGAGGTCAGATTGAACTTGTTTTCCCAGCTGGCGGGAGCTGGGGCCGCCACTGCAGCAGCCAAACAAAGGGAGATGCTCACCGAGGAAGGTCGGCACTTTGGACTGAGTCAAGAAAATGAATTTCGTTCGCTCCTTAATTAGATTAGGAGGCTGGCGGCTGGCAATTCCGAGTGCTGTTGATGTCGGGATTGGGCGCGGGGAGGCAAGGATGCGGCAGGGGTCTGCAAATGGCTGGCTCGCTCCTGGCCTCCCTAGGGACTGTCCACTGGGTTCTGCTTCTCCAGGGCTGTGTGCGACCCAGACTGTAGGGAGGAGCAGCCTCCAGGAACACCTGGATGTGTGGGCTCAATGATTCTCCCCAATATCTTCCTCAGGGAGCTTCTCTGTCTTTAGGCAGAAGCTCAGAGGTCACTGCCTTGGGATATAAGGTCCTTGTTACATCCCCTCCCAGCACCACAAGGCTCTGTTTTCATACCACTTATTACAGTCATGATGTCATATCTATCTGGGATTCTCTGATGAATGTATCTTCCCTCCTCAGACAGTGTGATGGTTCATCTTATGCAATGGGGTGGCCAGATATTTGGTCGGACATAATCCTGCAGTTTTTGGAGGGTTGTTTTTGAGTGAATTTAACATTTAAATTAATAGTCTGGGTAAAGCAGATTGTCCTTCCTAATGGGGGTGGGCCCTATTCCATCAGCTGAAGATCTGAATAGAAAAAAAAGCTGACCCTCCCTCCAGTAAGAGAAAATTCTGCTGCCTGACTCCTTCCAGCATGGACATCAATTTTTCCCTGCCTTTGCTGTTGAACTGGAACATTGGCTCTTCTTGGACCACAAGCCTGCCCGCCTTTGCATTAAAAGTACTTCATCAGCTCTTCTGGGTCTCCTGCAGGCACACTGCAGGTCCTGGGACCTGTTGGTCTCCCTAATTGCATGACCCAAATACTTCTAACAATTATTTCATATTTATATACACACATGTAATACATGCATATACACATATGCATGTGTATGTATGTGTATATACATTATACATATATATGTATAAAAGATATATGTCTCCTACTGGCTCCGTTTCTCTGCAGACCCTCACCAATACTGACCTTGAGCTGCAAGAAGGAAGAAAGCAGACCCGGCTTTGCTCATCACTGTGTCCCAGAGTCAGGCACAGTACCTCACATATAGTTTGTGGTCAACAAATACTAGTTAAATAAATGAATAACGGGGCTTATGTATCTGGAAGGAGGGTTGGAGTTTTGCCCTCCTTGTAGCCGCCAACCTCAAATCAGGGACACTCAGGAGGAGTACCTGGAGAAGGACATGGCAACCCACTCCAGTATTCTTGCCTGGAGAATCCCATGGACAGAAGAGCCTGGGCTACAGTCCATGGGGTCACAAAGAGTCGGACACAACTGAAGTGACTTAGCATGCATGCACAGGAGGAGTAACTGTGGTAACAGCTGCTGACATTTGCTGACTTCCATGTGCCTGACTCAGGGCTCAGCTTTTCGACACACAATGACAGTTACTCCTCATGAATAACCAGCCCTGTGAGACAGTCTTCATTATCTCTATGTTCAAAGGAGGAGCTTGAGATTCAGAGGGATTCAATAACTTGATTTGGGGGGTCACACAGCTGCTGTCAGAGCTGAGTTCTGATTCTGATGCTTCTGCTCTAAGCCATTCTAATTCTGGAACTTTCTAAGGCCTTATCCTTTTTCCATCTTGAGTTCACAGTTCATTGAGCCTTCTAGGCAGCTTCCTCCTCCCTATCCAGCCCTTGTGTGCGTCTGTCTGACTCCAGAGCCCAGGCTGGTGTCTGCCACACTGGGCTGTGAACACACCTGGTTTCTCGTGCCTTCTCTACCACCCATTTTGGGTCGGTGGCCCTTCAAGCCCAGTTAGACGACTCATGTCACCTCCCACACAACTGGGACCCTGTCCCAGACTGGTCCTCACCCCCTCACTCTCTTTCCATATGGCTTCTTATGAGTCCACAAGCCACATGTCATTTATTTCAACCCTAAGGCGTACATTTATTTATGGAATCAATATTTACTGAGCACCTGTTTGTATGTCAGTCCTTTGTGATACAATGTGAGCAAAATATTGGGATAGCTAAAAAGTTCACTTGGGCTTTTCTGTAACATCTTATGAAAAAGTCTGAATGAATTATTTGGTCAACCCAATAGATTCAGTTCCTGTCTTCCTCTAGAGGGGAAGGATATTGAATAAGTAATATCCATGTGTGATGAATGCCAATCTCTAATATTGCTTTACATCCCCACAGTTATTTTAAAAGAAAATGTTTATTTTTCCCCTTTTCTTTCTCTTCTAGTTCCATAGCTACCATCCTTATCTAGGTTATGAATTTCCACTGTATTGAAACAAAGGCACAACCTTCTAATTCTCCTGTTTCTTCCTACCACCACTGTGTTAATCTTCCATAAAATATAAATTCTATAATTCTGTTCTCCAACCAAGTGATCTCCAATTGCTCTTCACATACTAGGAACTGTGCTTCTCAAACTGGGGCAGACGTATATATCCTTGGAGGTCAGGGAGGAGGAGGAAGAGGATATGGGGGTGCTCGAAGTGGTATAGGAAGCCATAGATAAATGTTGCATCTTTTGGAAATGTTAATTTTGTTTGAAATTTGGGGTTGGGTAGAAATGTAAATATTAAATTAAGTGGAAAGTAGTCATTTTATGGGAATAAAATGTAAAACCCATGTGAAATTTTAAGATGGAAAAATAAGACTTCAAAGAAAACCGTCTGTGGTCAGCACGTCCCCTCAGGTGCTGGGCCTCTGCCAGGTGTGTGGCGTTTCGCTTTTGCTGAGAGGCCAGCCCACCCGGAGCACATCAGAGAGGCTGAATTGCTTTGCACTGCCCTTCCTTCACAGCAGCAAGGTTCATGGCCTGGCTCTGGGAGTGCTGTACCTGGTGCAGAAGTTTAAGAAGGACTAGCTATCAGAGGAGCCAGACTCTGGGTATAGAGCAGGTACTCAGTGAATGAATGAATGAATGAAGGCATAAACTTTTGACTCTGATATTCAACCACTGACTTGATATAAACCTTCATACCTATTTGACCTCATTTTCTCCATATTCCTCTTTAACCCAAGCCCAACACTTCTTGCTAAGACTCTTTAAAGGTGCTACATCACTTCATAACTTTAGGTTTTTGCCCTGAAAGCCATGCCCTTGTGTGCATGGCCAAAAACACCCTTCTCTCTATTTCTCACCTAACCAAATCCTACTTGTGCTTCAACATGACTCCTCAGCCTCTGCCTCCCCACTTTGAGGTCTCCTTCCAGTATCCCACGCCCCTACAAATGTCCACATCCCTAATTGTCTCCACCTTTCATTTGGGTGTCCCGGGTACATCTTTCCCCATCAGCCAAACTTGACATTGCTTGAGTGTTGGTCTTACAATGTCTTACCTTTCCATTGTACTCCTCAGAATGCTTTTAAGTAATGGACAGATCACAGATACAGGGAGATCATGTTGAAGACCTGCCAATAAATTTTAGTCTAGATGTGCGGTTCTCAGCTAGAAGCAATTTTCACCCCAGGATATTTCACAATGTCTGGAGTCATTTTTAGTTGTCACAACTGGGGCCTTTGCTGCTTGTATCTAGTGTGAAAAGACCAGGTATGCTAAAAAGCATTCTACAATGCACAGGACAGCCACCTCCACCAAAGAAAGAATCCTGTGCCCTTAATTTAACAATGCATTGTTAAGAAATCCTTGTGGTCATTATAGGATCTTCCTAACCTCTTTCCTTGTGTCCCTTTGTTCTCCCAGACAGAACCCAACATCCATCCTTCTTCTTCAGTCTAAGCAACTTCTCCAAAACAATAATTGTAGTCAGATTAGTCCTCTGGTGACTTTAGTGGCAGTTCATTGAGTTTGAAACAAAATTTAAGTCCATTATCATGGCCATTATGATCAGGCTCTTGCATTCCTCCTGAACTTCACCTGTTCCTTGTCCAAGTCATTCTTTATATACCAGCCATATCAGTCTCCCTTATTGGCTCAAAGATCAACATCAGCACAGACACTAACAAACATTGATAAAGCATCTATCACGAGCCAGGTACTATTTTAGGTGCTGGGGAAACAACAGTGAACAAAACAGAACAAGTCCATGTCCTCAGCGACCCAGTACTACAGATCAGTAGTCTTCAAGAGAACCTTCTGCAATGAAGGGAATGTCTTAGGTCAGTCTTAAGTCAGCACCATCCAATAGAGTAGCTACACATGACTATTGAGTACTGGACATGTGGAGCATCTGAATCAAAATCTTCCAGAAGCGTAAAATACACTTAGTATGACACATCTCGTTAACAATTCTTAATGATTATCTCTTCTAAGCCCTGCAACAAACCCATGAAGTGGATGATATTATCTTACCCATTTTTCATATGAGAAAACAGGCTCGGAAAGGTAAGGGAAAGTTGGACAAAGTCAGATGGCTAATAAGAGATTAGCCTGGCTCTGACCTGGGTCTGTATGACTCCAGGAGCCACACAATCTACATCCCACCACACTAGTCAGACCAGCTGCACTGGGCAATATTCCTCACAGCAAAGGAGTACATGGACATGATCAAAATTATCTAGATAGTCACCCCACTCCCAGCCACATCTCATACAGATGATCATCACTTCGCTCACGTCACTAGGAATTAAAATGAAAAAACTGGGGCTGCGGGGGAGAGAGGGCTTCCTTCCCCATTCTTCACAGCAAGCTGCAGTGGCAGAGTGGCCCCGGAAGATGGTGCTGGCCAGACACACAGATCCTGTGGCTCCTGAGCATCTTGGAAGCTGCACGTTGTTTAGCCTGACCCTGGGTACGGATGACGGCTGCCCTCCAGGCACCTTTACTCCAGGAAGCATTTTGTTTTCTAGAAAACCTCTCTACTAGCCCCAGGTCCGTCCTGTCCACTACACCTGGCTCTCACTTCACTTGCTTACATTGGTCTTAGCCTTTGGCAGCCAACCACTCAGCCTCCATGAGTTTGGAGCCGCTCTGCACCATCAACACCACGAAAACTCCAGCGTGACCCCTAGGCCTGTGGGGGTTCGACCCCACCCCCCTCTCTGAAGCCCTCCTGAGTGCCCACTAGAACCACTGCGCCTTCTAGGGTGCTGCTTCTCAAAGCCTCACCCTCTCCACGAAGCTAATAACCCTGCCCCTCAGCTGCTACTTTTAAAAAAAAATTGAGATATAATTGACATATAACAGTATATTAGTTTCATGAGACTTAATGACTTGATATATGTATGCTGTCGCTGCTAAGTCACTTCAGTCGTGTCCGACTCTGTGTGACCCCATAGATGGCAGCCCACCAGGCTCCCCCGTCCCTGGGATTCTCCAGGCGAGAACACTGGAGTGGGTTGCCATTTCCTTCTCCAATGGATGAAAGTGAAAAGTGAAAGGGAAGTCGCTCAATTGTGTCCGACTCTTTGCAACCCCATGGACTGCAGCCTACCAGACTCCTCCGTCCATGGGATTTGCCAGGCAAGAGCAGTGCAAATATTTACATTCCGTTAGCATCCATCACCATGCAGAGTTGCAATTTCTTTACAATGAGAACTCTTAAGCTCTACTCTCAACAACTTCCAAATACACGCTAAAGCATGAACTTAGTCACCGTCCCCAGGTGCAATTCTTGATTCCTGTGTATTCGCAGGCTCCCCCACTGTCCAGCAAGTCCAGCTCATTCTACTGCCAAGATCCGTCCAGAACCCACCCATTCCTCTCCACTTCTACACCCTGCCCTTGTCCAGGCCACCCAAGTCTCCTGCCTGATATCACAACTCTCTCCTAACTGGTCTTCCCAACCCTGCTTCTCGTCCTCAGGTTCATTTTCCCCAGAGCCGCAAGACAGATCTTAAAACATAGTTCAGACCATATCACCATGTGACGATGACAGGACTCATGTCTGATTCACCTCTGTATTCCGTGGCCCAAAGCCAGTGTTGGTGGGACTCGACACGAGGTTTTCTCTTTACTCAAACACCAGACTTGGAGCTGACTCCCGAGTCAGGACAACACATGTGTAGTCTTCTTACTCCTGGTGTGTCTGAGGTGGGGAAGGAGAGCAACCCCCACCCCCCCCCCGGCCCTCCCGCTTCTCCTTCTGCACGTCAGGGGCCGGTGGCGCACCCACTGCATCAGCCGCGGGGTGGCTGGCTACTCACACTTGGTGTGCCGGTCACACAGCGCCGACGCCCGCATGTCACACAGCCGGATTGTCCCTTTGCTGCTGCTGTACACGAAGGTGTTGCAGTGGTGGGGGTGGAACTCGGCCGCCGTGATCACCTCCGTGAGCTCCTCCATGTTGGCTGGCTTGATGTCCACGATATCTGGCACAGACGAGTCAAGGAGGGGACCACGGGGAGGGGTGCCTCAGCGGGGACTAAGCATCGTTGCTTTATCTAGAGGAACAGGTCAGCACTGAGCACACACGGAGGATCCTCATCAGGACTCTGGGCAGACAGGCAGCTATCACTGGACCCACACAGATGAGGCCCAGGGATGTTCAGTGGCCAAAGGCAGAACTAGACCTCAGGTCTCCCCAGGCCCTAATCAGGGTTCCATCCCCCGTAACATGTAGATGCTCCATCCACATTAAGGTTACCTGCTCACACAGTCAGGCTAAATTGTGCCAGGCTGCAAGGGCTTTCATTTCTCATTTTACAACAGTGGTTAAGAAACCAGTCCCATCACAACTAAATAATTCGATATATTTGAAATTTTAACCAAACTCCTGGGCTGATAAATTGTATCTAGGACAGACTGTGAATCTTCTCCCACAAAATCCCCTGGATCTTTAGAGAGGGTGTGCAGAGAAGGGAACCTTCCTGCACTGTTGGTTGGGAATGTAAATTGAGTCAGCCACTATGGAGGTTCCTTAAAAAACTCAAATCAGAACTATTGTATGACCCAGCAATCCCACTACTGGGCGTATACCCTGAGAAAATCATAATTTAGAAGGACATGTATACCCCAACATTCACTGCGGCACTATTTACAATAGCCAGGACACGGAAGCAACCTAAATGTTCAATGACAGATGAGTGGATAAAGAAGATTTGGTACACATATACAGTGGAATAGTATTCAGTCATAAAAGGGAAAGAAATTAGATCATTTGTAGAGATGTGTGGATGAACTTAAAGCTGTCATACAGAGTTAAGTAAGTCACAAAGAGAAAAAGAAACACCATATACTAATGTATATATGTGGAATCTAGAAAAATAGTACTGATGAGCCTAGTAGCAGGTCAGGAATAGAGACACAACTGTACAGAATGGACTTGTGGACGCAGGGAGGGCAGGGGAGGGTGGGACAACTGGGAGAGAAGCACTGACATATATACACCCCATGTGTAAAACAGACAGCTAGTCGGAAGCTGCTGTATAACACAGGGAGCTCAGCTTGGAGCTCGGTGATGACCTGGCTGGGTGGGATGGGGGTGGGTGGGAAGGAAGCTCAAGGGGGAGGGGATATATGTATACTTATAGCTGATTTACTTCATTGGACAGCAGAGACTAACACAAAATTGTAAAATAATTTTACTGCAATAAAATAACAAAAATAATATGTCAATGAAATTATAATAACAACAGCTGCTACCGTTTATTGAGCACTGACTAAAGTTCAATTGCTGTCCAAAGCACGTCGAGTGCTTTCTTTCATTTAATCCTTATACAGCTCTCTAATCAACACTTCACTTATCTCTGTTTTTTAAAGGGTGGAAACAGAGTCTCAGAGTATGTAAGTAACGTGTCCCAAGTCACATGGCTAGAGTGGCAGTGGTAGGATTTTATCCCAGGTGCAAGATTTGTACTTTTTAGTAATTATGCAAAATTTCTCTTACTGAAGATATACAGGATCTCAAATCTCCATAAACTGTGATTTGCTTTAGAGCTTGTGTGGGAGTTCAATTATTAAAGAAAAGCCATCCAATTGTACAGCAGGATAGTTCTGGCCTCCCTTGTAATATACCCTTAGTTTTATCATAGTTTTCCCTTTTTTTGTCCTGAGTATTTTCCTTTTTGATGAAGAATCATCATACCTCTATTTTTAAGGAACATATCCTTGTGTATTGAAATGAAACATTTGGCCTTTCATCTATCAATGTGATGGTGACCTAATAGAAACAAACACCTTAGTGGGGGTGAGTTTGTTCCATTCATATCCCTACTGAGAGCGTGGGGGACCTGGGTGCAGGTAGGGAGGTGCCTGAGGGCTTGCTGTCTGAGAACCTGCATAGGAAGAGGTCTCTTGATGTGGATGCTGTGAACCAAAATGATTCTCACTGTTGAACCACGTTTGTGATTTCGCCCCACCTGTTTACCGGGTAGCATTTTTCAACTTAACATTTGTTTCTATGGGTGAACTTAAATCGACTTACTTTTTTCTTTACTCAGCCTCGTAATCAGTAATCCAATATTCATGAAATCATCAGTTTAATAAGCTAGTTACATTTTAAATAACACACCTGAAATAAATGCATTTAATAATTAAAATGAACACATTTATGGGTGTGCCAGGAACTGACGAATCACATTTTGGAAAACACTGCATTGAATCAACAAGCAATAACTTGAGACAGTTCTGTTTGACTGGGATGGATAAAAGTCTATGTTTTTTTGTGAGGTTGGTGGCCTAATCTCCTCCTTAGAGTTTAAAAGAGTAATGAGTAAATGCACTGATATTTTTAGTCACATTAGCACTAACTCAGTAGTCATCTATTAGCAAATATCACCCATGCTCTGGCATGTAGTTTGATGCAATAATGGCTGTGTATCTGGTTGTGCCTCTTTCTCCTTCAATTATCTCTTATAAATCCTGTTGGGTTCTTTCTAAAATTTTCTTGAGATTGAACTAACATTACATTTTGCTACAATTTCCCTCAGCAACCCAGATGCAGATATTACTTGTGTCTCTGGAGAATGTAGGTCCCCTGGACTCATGAAATACTACCTTCTCAACTGCTCCCAGAGTTATAAATATTATCACAGTTAGCATCACGTGCTGGGGAACAGGAGCCTGTTTCCCCCCAAAAGAAGGCCCCAAGCTGCAGCTCTGGGGTTCTTCCCAGCCCCCTGACCCACGCATGCCCTGGGCTTTGTGGCCACAATACAGGGTGGGGTGAGCAGAGGTTGGTGTTCAGCTGTTGTCAGATTTCATTTCCCTCCAGAAAGAGCCTCCATACTCCACTGTGCCAGTGAGCATGTTTTTCTTTTCCCAAAATAGGGCAAGAAAATCTGGTGTTAGCTTTCTCAACCTCTACCAGTACAGCTCTAAAAACAAGCTAACTGGAAAGGATCTTGGCTGTGTGGGAGGGGGAGGTGCTACATCTATGGTTACTTTTTTTCTCACCTAAAAATAAAGCTCACAAGTTAGAACGTGTGAAAACGAAGTGCTTAAACATATATATGAAACCAGGAGCATCCTCCACCTTCAAGAACACCATGAGAACTGAATGTGCTTAGGGTTGCTGCCACTGGACCCTTCCTCTCTCCTTCCCCGCCATCCATCCTGGACCTCCAAGCCTGCCCACTGTCCCTCACACCCAAGCATCTTCCTTGTGACTAAATAGAGTGCTTCTTTGGGTCTGAATTTATGGGGTTCAGAAGAAAAGCCATGACTCCAATCCTCTTTTTAGTAATTGTGATGATAAGGACAACAAGAAAGATAATACGAAAATAAAAAGCAGTTGCCAATGTTCATCAAGTGCCACGCACTGTCTCATTTGATCTTCACCTCATCCTTATGATGCTAATATTATTAATAGACCTGTTTTCAAGCAGAGGAAACAGTGGCTGAGGTACGTTACTTAATGTTACATGATGGTAGCGGGTGGAGCTGGGATCTGAACCCAGGTTTGTTCGACTCTAGAGCCTGGTTCCTGACCACATGCCATCCTCCTTCACTGATGAATAGCTCCCACAGAGCCAGCCTTTCCCAGCAATGTAATTCTGTCTCTTTTGAAACTCCCCTGGCTGATCTGAGAGGGATTCTGCTTGGAACTGGTGCTTGTTAAATTTGCCTACCACTCTGGGCGCTATACTTTTCAGAACCAGAATTTGGACCCAGCATCTGACCTAGGATTTTTGTGTTCTCTGATGTGATTTTTTTTTTTTAAGGAAACGTAAGTTGAGACATAAACATGGTAAAGGATTTCTTGAATTATTAACTGATGGAGGATTTTCTGAGTTCTAAAAACATTTAGGAGGAGTCTAGTTTCCAAAAATTCAACGGTGTGTGGGGATGACAAGAGAGCATATTTTACATGCATTCTCTGTAAACTCAGTCTTTTTCCTTACACCGCTCTCAAGGGAGACACACACCTCCAGCATGTGCGGTTGTGCCCTTCATGCTGGGAGGGAAGGAGAACGAAAGGGAGTAATGCCTGGCTCCCTGTATTATCTTGGAAATGGAATGATGCATATTGACAGTCAATTTTCTCTTTCTCATCTTTTAGAGCTCTCTATCCAAATTATTTCCCTGTTGTCCCAAAGAACTAAACAGCAAAGGCAAAACAGAGCAATGGATTCATGGCTAATATACAAGGCAGACAGCCAACAGATTGCTATTAAATTAACCCTGGGGCTTGACAGATCTGTTCATCCTGACCCCAACCGCTTATAGCATTCCTTATTAATGCTGAGCCCAGGCAAATTACCTCTGCTAACAAAAGGGGTTAATTTGCCTCTCTGCTGGGACTGGAGGCAGTGCTGGGGATGGGAGGGGGCACAGCCAGTTTGGCAGCTGAGCTCTATGCTTGGAAGGCAGGAGGCGGGAAGGTGAGGGCACTGCTGTGCCAGGCAATGGCCTAAGGCATCATTTAAAATAATAATTGAAGACACTAGGAGGTTACCTCTTAAGGGATCAGCTTCAAACAAATAAAAAGCCAAGACCATAAATTACATCAGCGGTAGGGTAAGGAGATGAAGAGGGTTAAGGCAGGATGCTCAAGGGGAGACAGGGACCATTCAAGAGTCATTTCCTTGATCCCAAATTTGGAAAAGTTTTCTATAAAAATGCCTATAGAAACATTATAAAGGAGAAAGACTAACAACAACCTTAATACACAGAAATAGGGAAATGATTGTGTAAACTCTGGTTGATATCATTAAATTGTTTATGCAGTGAAATGCCAAGTCTGTTAAACAACTTGCAGGAAAAATTCTATGTATAGTGTGACCCTGCTGCTGCTGCTGCTAAGTCGCTTCAGTCGTGTCCGACTCTGTGCGACCCCATGGACTGCAGCCCACCAGTCTTCTCCGTCCATGGGATTCTCCAGGCAAGAACACTGGAGTGGGTTGCCGTTTCCTTCTCCATAGTGTGACCATAATGCCATTTAAAATTTATACTCTGAAACTGATGGCCTAAAAGGCAAAACTACCAAATGTCATTGATAGTTCTACTGGGGTGGGTCTATGAATTTCTTTCCAATTATCAGTTTTTTCATTTCTACATTTTCTTTTAATGAAGTTGTACTATTTTAAGATTGAAAAAGACAAGATTTTTTTTAATGCTTATTATACATATGTATAATTTTAGGTGAGGTAAGTTAGATACAAAATATATACAGTCTGATCATAGCCATGTAAAAAGAATTAGAGAGAGAGAACAGAATGGAAGAAAATATAGTTATATATTACAGGGGGATTTGATTTTAAGGTTAGTATTAAGTTATCCTTTAATAATGCTAGCTTGGGTTCATCTATTTGTTCCTTCATGCATTTCATAAATATTCACAAAGAATCTGCCAGGGATAGATTCCAGGCACAGGACCTATAGCTGTGACCACAGCAGATCAAAAAATCCCCTGAACCATGGATCCTATTTTCTAGAAGGGAACATGGTCACTAAACAAGCTAGATAAATAAATAGAATATATAGTTTATTAGGTAGTAATAACTGTTAAATAGACAGAACAGGGAAGGGAGAAAGTATATATGTGTGAATAGGCAGTGTGTATGTGTGCACACGTGTGTGTGTGTGTGTTTGTGTATGACCCTAGATTGAACAGAATAAGACTTTCTGGATAAATTAAGAATTAAAAAAAATGTCCTTATTTTTCTGTGGAAATTAACCAGCATTAAAATTGTGATGTAAATTCCTTGTATATACACAAAATTAGGTGTTGAGATTATAGGTCATTTTATAATATCTACAATGAATCCATATTATTAAATCAAGAAAACAAACAGTGAGTAAAGTAGTTTCCTTGGCTTAGAACCATCTATGAGACAGTTGAGAAACCAGGAACCGCACCTCTGGGTAAAGCTGAAGACAATATTGTGATAAATACTGCAATTGTAACAAGTGGGGTCAAAAGATTAGAATTCGTTTTGTTTCCACCTCTATTTTGCTCCAAGATATGGGAAAGTCATTTTCTCTCTCTCAGGATTTCAATTTCTTTGCCTTTGAATGGGTATCATTCTGTTAACTCTGTTAGTCTGAGAAATTTTGATGATCAAATAAGACAGGGGAGAAAAAGTTATTTATTAAATGTTTTTGCAGTGGATTGAATAATCCAAACTTTCAAAGAAAACATGTCTTTTTTTCCAAAGATAGCTTTTATATGCATTAGGTTTGTGAGTTTTTCAAGATATTCGCATATGCTTCTGTCTTTATCTCTGTTAATTTTGCTGATACTGAGAAGATTTTTTCCCTCCCTTTTCTTTCTAAGCCAACTACTGGTAGCAGAGCCCAGCAAGAGGCTGGACTCTAGATTTACCTGGGTAAGACACCCATGTTCAAAAGCAGTCGAGGCTTTTCAGATAGCATTTCAAGTCTGCCAGTACTGAAAGTGGAGAATAGCCTTATCATGACCTTGAAAACTGGGCATATTAGAGCTGGATTCTGTTTTAGGGAAAAAGAGTTTATCTGAAATCTTTATTCAAAGTCTGAATTTAATCTTTGGATAGAAAGCAGTGATTACAAGCCATCCAGATCTTGTCAGCAGAAAGGACTTGCTGCTTGATGGCAACACACTGAAAATCTCCAGAGAGGACTCCGAGGGATCTTCCTCTCTTAAGAGCTTAAAAAAAGCCAATGTGCAAATATTCATGGAGGGCTTTGCCAGTTGCTAGGCTCACTATGAGAGGACTGACAAAGAGACACATGGTGCCCTAGGCGGTGCTTTTGGATACGTGTTGAGCTGCGAAAGACATGGGATAAGATGTCCTTTACAGCTGTGGGTGGGGGGTACTTGAAAGTCCCATAACCACAGCCTCTTGCCTATTCATGTGACACAGAGCTTGAAATTTCTCCATTAGAAAATACTCAATACCTCCTTTAAAGGCCAATCCACGTGTTATTTTCTGTATGAAATATTCCAGCCCTTCTTTCATGATCCTTCCTACCCATGTATCCATAGCACCTTGACCGTACCTCTAGGAATACACTTAAGATACTGTGATAGAGGGCATTTTCCTGGAATATAAGAGTGAGATAGGCCTAGATTTGGAGCTTCACTGGTGACTCAGTGTTAAAGAATCCACCTGCCAATGCAGGAGAGGCATGTTCAATCCCTGGGTTGGGAAGATGCCCTGGAGAAGAAAATGGCAACCCACTCCAGTGTTTTTGCCTGGGAAATCCCATGGACAGAGGAGCCTGGCAGGCTACACCCATAGGGTTGCAAAGAGTTGGACATGACTTAGCAACTAAACAACAAACAGGTCTAGATTTTAATCTCAAATCCTGTGGCCAGTTACTACCTAACCCTCATTTTAAATGCCTTTGAACTTGTGAATTTATCAACAAAAAAAGGAAGAAAACTATAGGAGATGATGTAATCCACCTGCTACTTCATAGAGGCACCCCCCTCCCCCGCCCCAAAAAGACTGTCAGTCTCATCCTCCCTAGTATGGTTACATGTCTGTCTCCCTCGGTCCACATGCTCACTTTGGAAGCTTTGTGAAATGCTAACTTGGTGAAGCTCAACATTTCTAAAATGTTTCCGGTTGTGGTGGGGTAACAAGGTTCATTCTCTTGGGTGAATTGAGGGACAAAAGAGAGAAAGCAGCCTCTCTGCACACACGCACAGGTTTTCCCAGTGTTCAGTCCAAGTGATCTACATGCTGTTATAATGGACTCTGCAGACCTGGTTAAAGGCCCCAATCAGTTGACTTTAATTGAATCATAAGGGAGGTTATCCTGGGTGGGCCTCAACTAGTCTGTTGGAAGGCATTTAAAGGTTTAGGTCTTCCTTGAGGAAGAGATCCCAACAGATGCTGAGACCATAACTTCTCTTCCTTCCCTCACTCTTCCATCTTGATGGCCATATGTGAACGTGGCCTGTGGTGTTCCTGCCTCTGTGTTCCAGCTTCTTGTGGTCTTTCTGTGCCTGACTGCTGGCCTTACAGACTTTGGGTTGGTCAGGCTAATTCACTGTAACATGCCAATCTGTCTGTCTCTTGCTACACACCCACATATACCCTCTCCTACTGGTTTTGCTTCTGATTGAATTCATCCTCCCTCTAGATGACAAGGACCATGATATCAGGGATGGATTTTTTATTCATCTTGGCATCTCCAGTGCACACCAAAAGTGCCCAGTAAATGTTGATGAGTCCTCATTAGCTATCTACAGAGAACTCTACTCAACACTCTGTAATTACCTATATGTGAATGGAATCTAAAGAGAGTAGATACATGTATATGTATAACTGATTCACTTTGCTGTACAGCAGAAACTAACACAACATTATACATCAACTATATTCCAACAAAATAAAAATCTTTAAATGTTTCTGGGTTTTACTTTAATTTATTCTTGTGACTTAGCAGCCTTCTTTAGGCAAGGTTTTTTTTTTTTTTTTTTTTTTTTTTATGATGCAGAAAACTCACAGTAGGTCAATAGGCCAAGATACCAGGCCTGGATGTATGCGTGCTCAGTCGCTCAGTTGTGTCCAACTCTTTGCAACTCCATGGACTGTGGCCCACCAGGCTCCTCTGTCTATGGGGTTCTCAGGCAAGAATACTGGAGTGGGTTTCCATTTCCTGCTCCAGAGGATTTTCCCAGCCCAGGGATCAAACCCAATTTCTTATGTCTCCTGCACTGGCAAGCAGATTCTTTACCATTGCACCACCTGGGTTGTGGATCATTTAATCTGTGCTTTTCTTAGGAGAGAATGGGATCCAAGCAACAAGAATGGGATCCAGGGTAAGAAGAATAGGGGACTTGAAATATGCCCCCAACAATAAAAGCTACTGTTTATAGTCTTCACTTTGTGCCAGGCACTCAGCTAAGTACTTTAATGACTACCTCATTTAAACCTCACAATAACCTTCTATTATCCCCATTAACTGATGAGGAAATTGAAGGCCAGAGAAATGTTAAAACACTTGCAAGGTCACAGCTTTTAGGAGAGGAAGCTGGATTCAAATCCAGTAAATCTGACTCCAGAGTCTGCCTTCCCAAATACTAAGTGACACAACTCCAAGGAAGTTCAAGGAGCCCCAGAAGAAGTCTGCAGAGTTGCTTTCTCATCCTTTCTCCTGATAACATGAGGCTCAAAGGGCAGAGGAATCCTCAGTCCCCCAAAGTCCTAGATCCGGTTTCAGACGCAGAGGGTCAGCAACCACACAAGCAAGGCACCAGGCCTGGGAAAATCCACCAAGGTGGCATTTAATATGGCAAGGAAGGGGGTGCTCTGGCACACACATGCCAATGTGCTGGATGCGTCATCGGAAGGGATGCTCTGCTTTTACACTAAATGTCAGACTAAGATTGATATGTGCAGTTGTGGACAGGACTAAGAAGGAGCTGACCCTGGGCTCCTACCTAGTCCATTATGCAACTCGTTAAATAAATCCATATCAAGTAAAAGTAAAGAGACAGTCCTTAGCAACTATATACTGAGCACCTAGTTGGTGCTAGGCACTGCATTAAGCCATGGGATAAAGCCGCAACAGCAGCAAGGGAGAGAAATTTGGGAAGCCCCATGCTGCTGCTAAGTCACTTCAGTCGTGTCTGACTCTGTGCGACCCCACAGACGGCAGCCCACCAGGCTCGGCCGTCCCTGGGATTCTCCAGGCAAGAACACTGGAGTGGGTTGCCATTTCCTTCTCCAATGCATGAAAGTGAAAAGTGAAAGTGAAGTCGCTCAGTTGTGTCTGACTCAGCGACCCCATGGACTGCAGCCCACCAGGCTCCTCCGTCCATGGGATTTTCCAGGCAAGAGTACTGGAGTGGGGTGCCATTAGCTTCCCTCAAAGCCTGCCCAGAAAAATTCTATTGGGTTAAAAGGAAGGCTGCTGTCCATGGTACTAGGGAGTGGACAGAAACTAGAAGCCAAAAGTTGTGGTTATGATCAGGGAATCAAAATCCAAAAGGACCTCTGCTCAGTTGACAAGTGAGGCTGATGCAGAGGGGTGATAAAGACCAATTCAGAGATGACGCACCCTAGAATCCAGTTGGTTTCTCCCAGAGAAATCCTCTGTCTCATGTCTAGAGACTGGGGTTACACAAGGTATGTCCTTTGCTCATGTTTCCAGCGTTGCTTACAAATTTACTTCACTCTCTGGACCTCCTTGAGTTCCACCAACACATCATGCTCCCTCCTACACAGGACCTTTGTACACGATGGACTGATCTTTACCAAGTTAGCTCATGCTCATCTTCTTACAAATCTCAACGCAACAATCAGTTCCTCAGCAAAGCCTTCTTTTATTCCCTAGTCTACATCAGGTTTTTAAAAATGCATTCACCAAACCATATTTCCTTTCCTTGCAGGATTTACTTCAGTTTGTAATTATATATTCATTAGTGTGATTATTTGATTAATGTCATTCTAAAGGCAGAAAATTTGTTTCTTTTTATTCTTGTATCCCCATGGCTTAATGCAGTGCCTAGCACAAACTAGGTCTCAGTATATAGTTGTGAGGGCTGTATCATTACTTTTACTTGATATGGATTTATTTAATAGGTTCAAAAATGGACTAGGTAGGAGCCCAGAGTCAACTCCTTCTTAGAACTGAGAACAGAGTTCAAAGGATCCTAGGTAGATCATAAGTTTCATAATTAAGAAACATCCCTCCTTTAATGAAAAGTCAGGGCTGCCTTTTGCCCTAGAAAACCACTAATCTAGAAATGAGTTTTTATTGTCCTGATGCAGTTAACCCCTTAAGGCCAAAGTCTGACCATGTTATGCTAGAACCTGTTACACAAAACAGGGACAGGTTGACTATGGATGGAAGGAAGAGGATACAAGATCAGGTGCCATAAGGCTAGGAATGTCTCCCTCTGGTATGGTGCTAAACACAAGGCCTGGACCTCAGAGACCTTGTAGATATCTGGTAACTAGGGTATAATGAGCAACATCTTGCAAAGAACACCAAACAGCAGAACTGAAGGGGGTGTCTAGAACTGAGAAGACCCAGGTAATAAATTCAAAAGAATATAGTCTACCGTTCTAACACTCAACTTTTCTAGTTTCCTTTTACTTTCAACAATAATTATGACTGTAGACTTTCCTGGTGGTCCTGTGGTTAAGAACGCAACTTGCCAAAACAGGGGACACAGGTTCGATCCTTTTTCCGGGAAGATTCCACGTGCCATAGGGCAACTAAGCCCGTGCTCCATAACTACTGAGTCAGTGCTCAAAAGTCCATGAGCTACAACTACTGCCGCCCATGTGCCTAGAGCCCACGCTCTGCAAGAGGAGAAGCCCATGTGGCACAACGGAAGAATCCCCACTCACCACAACTAGAGAAAGCCTGAGCACAGCAACAAAGACCCAGTGCAGTAAAAAATAAATATAACCAAATAATTATTAAGATAATTATGATTGTGGCAGTCCCTGTTCACTGATCATTTACTTAGCAAGGTACTGCCCTAAGCGTATATGTACACATATATATGCATATGTATGAGTATATGTGCATGTTTATAAACACCTTTCACAAAAGTCAAACAATCCTCTTTGACAGAGCTCTTCTCTACAGATCGTGATGTAGGGATTTGGCTAAGTTAAGAGCCATGTTAAAGCTTACACAGCCAGCAAGTAGTAGAGCTGGGTGAGAACTTTAGGCTTATCGGACTCCAAAGACTGTGTTCTCAAGCACAATGCCAATGTCACACCAAATGCTAGTCACTGGAAGCTATGACTTTAAAAAACCATATTGCAACACTACTTGCCTTAATGGCTACTTAAGTACTTAATAGTACTTTTCGTTACATATACGCACCGCATAATTTAAATGGATTTTTCAGTATCTGTGATATCATAGGATATGACAGTTGCGTTTTATAATATTCATTGTCATAAATACATAATTATGAAAACAAAGAACATCCACATAGTATTTAGAAGCAGCTTGCCTCCCATGTCAGGGTTACTCATACCATACTTTGGGAATCCCACACTTTTCTATCCAGAACCATGTTTCTTCTGCCTCTTTCAGTGGATAAGAAGCACCATGGAAATGACACTAAACAACATCTGATTTAAGAAGACCTGTCTGGTGGTTGGTGCTTTTCCAAGGCTGCTTTGAAAGATGGCTGCTTCCTACCCCAGAGGCGGCTGTACTTCAAAGACAACAAGCTAAAGGGTCCCAGTTTGTCTGCTCAGTGCTCAGGGCGGTTGGGATGAAAATAACTATATAGATATCAGTTATCATCATTCTCATGATGACAATGATTATTTTACATATGGCTGTTTTAAGGGTGAATGGCATGGGCTCATTTGTATGCCAGCATCTGGCAGGCTGTCACACATCTGCGGAATATAACCTCAACTGTGCTATTAATACTTCCCCTTTGCGTTCTCCCCAAGGCATCTGTCTCCTAAAGTGCCTAAAGAAACTTCGCTCCCTCTTGAAGCCCTAGAGGCAAAATTCGGAAAACATGTCACCTAGACTGGGGCAGCAGAAGCTCAGAGTGACAGCAGCTGAGCCTGAACAGATTTCTGGTTCTTGGAATAGATGTCAAGGCAGACAGGGAACCACCACCCACACTCGTCTGTTAGCAGCTGCACTTCCAGGCAAAATCTGTGGGCAGATTCTCCTAGGCTCAGACAATATGTCCCATCTGCTCTGTGATCAACAAAAGATGTCAGTCGTGGTCTTAATGGTCAGTTCTCAGTCTCCATAACCCCCACCACTGGCTTATAGCTGCCTTCCCTGAAAAGCCTTGGGAGACCCTTCTGTGGTGGTGACCTGGTGACTGAGCACTTAAACCGGGTCTTTTTATTTACGTGCAACAGCTATACCACATTTCCCAGCCTGCCTCACAGTTAGAGGTGCTCATGTGATTGAGTTCTAGCTAATGGAAGGCATGCTAATTTAGAACCTGGCTCATAGGAGTCTCCCTTGTGTGGTCCTACACCATCTTCCTCTTTTGCTGTACAGATGCAGATAAGGCATGGTGACACTGGGGAACCACAAGATGGAAAGAACCTGAATCTCTGAATCACTGATTGGAGGAGGCTGCTTGCTGATGGAGGTCAGCAATATCAGACTTTACGAGAGAAATAACCTTTCATATGCTTGAGCCATTATGGACTCTATTTCATACCAGAACATTCAGAGCTTTACTATAATTAATATACTCTTACGGTGAAATTGCTAGATTCTATTTCATTATCAATTATCTAATGGATTATCTCCACTTTAGTGACCTACTAGTATTTCAAACTTGACATGCCCAATCAAATGGTACTTTCTGTATGTCAGAATATTCTAGGTACTGGGACACAGGAATGGATCATACAAAGTTCCTTCTCTCATAAAATTCACATTCAAAGACAGGGAAACCCGAAATACACAAATTAAAAAAAAAAACAACCAGTTACAAATAGTGACCCATGTTATGAAGTTAATGGGTATGGAAGGTTATTGGGGGTTACTTGGGAGTTAGTGGAAGTGCCTCTGAGGAGGTGACAGGAGATTGAAGTCTATATGATGACATGTAAAAAGTCAGCCCTGTGGACTCTGGGGGCAAAGTATTCCAGGAAGAGGGAACAACAAATGCAGAGAATGGAAGGAAGAACAAGCATTACTGAGGAACAGATAGGAGGTTAGGTGGCTGAAGAAGAGTGACCTAGAGGAGAGTGGTATAACAAGATAGCAAGAGGGAGGCAGGGACATGATCATGTGAAATCTTACAGTCCAAGATTAAGAACTTGGACCTTTTTCTAAGTTCAAAAGGAAACTACCAGTGTGGTTTAGTCCTGGGAGGAATGATATATGAATTACATGTTGAAAGGCCCACTCTATTATGTGGGGCATGTATCATGTAGGACAGCGAGAAGGAACAGAAATCAGAGTAGATTATTGCAGTCACAAAGGTGAAAGAACCATGGCCGGTACTAGTGTGGGCTGGCAGGAGTGGAGATGGAGAGAGATGAGTTGATTTGAGATACATTTTAGAGGAAGCAAAGGCAGGGCTCGCGGACAAATTGGGTTGGGGGGTGGACAGGCTGGTAACTGGGAGCAAGGATCAAAATTGACTCTTACGTCAGTTACTCAGCTGCCTGGGTGGTAAAATCATTAAGATTGGGAATTCAAGTGAAGAGTCAGGTCTGTGGTGGGATGGACCACATGATAGGTGCTGAATAAATGACTGATTTTAATATTAAATATAGGGTCAACATAGTAGGACGAGAATGCTGGGTCATCTACTCATTCAGCAGTTGTCTTGATTTCTCTAAATTTGAGCTAAACAGAAGATAATAATAATTTCAACATGGGGTTGTTATATCCAATATACTTTTGGCAGGAAGAGACTGAAGAAGTATGATGGGGACATGAGCATTGCTAATAAAGTTTGATTTTCTGATTTAGCTGTTACTTATACAGGAGTCCTCTGCCTATGAAAATTCATCAAGCTGGACAATTATGATATGTGCACTTTTCAAAATGAGATTCAATATGTTAGATTCCCAGCGCAGTGCCTGGAATTCAACAAATCCACTATTACTTTCATTATTATAATACAATGAAAACCATCTCCTGTGTAACTGTGGTCCATAATGTAGATACAGGCCATTTGTGAATCCATCAACAAGAGGAAGGAGCCTTACACTGAACTCTAGGGTCTGGCCTTATAGCTGATAAAGTTCTAATTCATGACACACAAATGCTTCTGCATAAAGGAAGTGATTCAGTGTTCTAACCCAAAGGTAGTCCTGGTTTACTACTTGCAATTCAATACCTCCCTAACTTTGGATGAAAGAGTATCACAGATGCCAATATAATTTAAAAGGGAAGAGTTCTCCACAAGTGCTAAGTCTTCGATAGGGATTGCCCCTTTCTATTCCATTTCCTCCCAAGCTTGCTCATACCTGAATAGTCTTGATTCAAGCCAACTGGTTATTGGCCCCAAAGAAAGGATACTAAAACTCTGATTGGTTATTTCAAAGTTCCATAGGTTAATTCTCAGGTCATCAGCTGACATGTAGGTTTCATAGTCGCTGTTGACTGATATAGAGTTGATATGATATGTGTGCGCGTTGGCAAATACTCTTCGAGGGGTGGCCTCCACCATCAGGTCCATGGGTCTCAGGACAGGCACCTGGGATGCAAGAGAAACAAATTGCTTCAGAACCACAGCTCTTCATTAGGAAAGAGTGTGCGTGTTTATATCCTTCATTATCACACACAAAATCACAACCACATCACATCAAAGGAGATCTAAGCTAGAGAAAGAGACTGATCAATTACATGCTGTTTCTATTCCCTTTGGTGCCTTTTAGTTTCATTCTTTTTTAAAAATGTCACCACCCCCCCCCCCCCAAAAAAAATGTCACCATCCCTTAGCCCTGATGGGCAATTTCATCCTTTATAGACTCTAAGATTTTTTTCAAGTGGCCTCCTCTCAGGGGAACAGCTGCCAGAGATGTTGTTCCAGATTGTTTGTTTTTTAAAACATGAAATCTATTTTTAAAAGGAAGTTGTAGAAATTTTTAGAAATGTCTAGTTTAACTGAGATTAAAATTTAGTCTTCATGGCTTTGGGAGCCTAGGCCCCATCCTGGTTCTATCTTTAATCTTTTTAAAAGAATGTTGGGAAAGCATATAACCACCCGATTCTAGTAGCCCCAAATCAGTCATTAAAATATAGGGAACCCATTGTTTTATCTGGGAAGATCTTGGTTTAACCTGTATATCAACAAGGCAGTGTGCACTGTCATGTCAAAACTGTCCTCATTTGGACAATAAATTATATGGTCATCTTACTGATATACAAAGGATACTTAGTATTTGTTGAATGAATGAGAATAGTGAACAATTGCTATCTTCTTATGGGTCAAAGAATCAGACAGTTAAATAGTTTTGCATACAAGGGCCTTTCCTGGTGGTCCAGTGATTAAGAACTCGCCTTCTAATGCAGGGGGTACAGGTTCGATCCCTGGTTGGGGGGCTAAGATTTCACATGCCTCGTGACCCCAAAAAACCAAAACATAAAACAGAGGCAATATTGTAGCAAATTCAAAAAAGACTTTAAAAATGGTCCACATCACAAAAATCTTAAAAAAAAAAAAAGTTAAATGAAGAATTGAGAAGAAACATAGAATCCTATACAAATGTGGCACTGGATATCCTGGAAATCAGAGAAGCTTGAGATGTGGATGTAGGAAGAACCAGGGATCCTCTAAAAACCAGGAGTGGGATGGAAGGCAAAGTCTTCACAAGCCCTCTACCTTGTTGTGGATGATGGTTCTCTAGCAGAGGCCCAGGGAAGGCAAAAACTAAGAGAGCTGGTTCTGACCACAGATTCAGCCCTCACTGACAGGCTGTGTGATCTTGTGCAATTATCTTGCCCCTTCTGGGCTCTGGTTATACGATCTGAAATATCCACTGTGCCCTACTTATCATGAAGGGTGGTTGGGATCTGTTGAGATGATTTGCCCTTCAGTTCAACCTCCTATTCACCCTTTCAACAACATTTTCTCGAGCTCTGTACAAGGTCCTGGTGTAGAGGGGCGGTGGGGGGGGGCGGGGGGGACACGTTCAACTGGGAAGCCAAACCAGACACCTGCCTTCATCTGGCTGGCCTAGGTGGTGAAGGCAGGTACGAAATCATCTCATAATAAAATGTAGTAAGCACCCAGAAGGAGAGGAAATAGCACAAAGAAGGATTTAATGTGGTCATGGAGGTCTGTAGAGGTTTTGCTGAGGAAGTATAAATTGGATGACTTAAAGGATGAGAAGAAATTTACTAGGCCAGGAGGGGAAGGAAGAATGATCTAGTCAGCGGAAAGAGCATGTGCAAGGGTCCTATGGTGGGGGTAACACAAGAATGAAATATCAATTAGTCAGTGTAGTTGAGACAGAGAGTGATAACCACGGTGGGAGATGAAGTGACAGGGTAGGTAAGAGGCAGGCCCCCAAAGAGATTTTTGCCACCACCCTAAGAGAAATGAAAGTGAAAAGTGAAAGTGTTAGTCAGTCATGTCCAACTCTTTGTGACCCCATGGACTGTAGCCCACCAGCCCAAGAGATATGGGAAGAAATCAAAAGATTTTTCAATGATTTTGATATGGTAAGGATCAAAGTTTCAGTGAGATCATTCCTGATGTAGTGGGGAGAACAAATTATAGAGGATGAATGAAGGAGAACTTTGAAAAGGAAGGTGATATATTGATACTACTGAACACCAGTTAAAGGTATGTCTGAGTTAAGGCTTTGTAATGGGTAAGAAAAGTGCCTTAGAAACTCTCCCAATAAATAAACAAATTTTCCCAATAAGTAAACAAACAAAATAAACTTTCCCAATAAATAAACAATATTTATTGGGCACTGATTGTGAACTTTCCCAATAAATAAACAATATTTATTGGGCACTGATTGTGTCAATCATCCTTCACACCCACCTCAGGAGATTCTTTTGACAACTCTGTGAAACAGAGAGCAGTAGTACAAAGTACTATGATAAAGAGAAAACTCAGGCTCAGAGAAGCTAAGTCAGTGGCCCAGAATTGCCCAGGTGTAGGAGGCATAGTCTGAATATGATTACAGAGTCTATCTGACTGCAAAGCTTGTGCTTTTCCCACTGTATCACACCACACTCAGATACTATACATGATAGGAAGTGATAACTGCTCTGTAAGGGCCATGAGTACCGGGCCCATAGAATTTACGGAATTGATAGAATTATGGGTAGTAATAATGGTAGCGGTAGAATTCTGTGGTTAAGCTGCCTCTAGAAATCTCAGTTTGGGGTTGGAGGTGTTCATGGCATTTGAATAGGGTGTCTACTCCACATGCTTTCATAGACACATGCTCTGCTTTGAGGTTTGTCACAGAGGAATTCCCTACCCGGAGCTTTTGAGCTCTGTACTCCCCTACTCCCGCTCACCTCCCCAAGGTAGTGGCACTGAAAGCAGGTTCCCCAGGGCCAGGGAAGCAATGGACTCTGTGAGGACTTCCAGGGGCTCTGCCTAAACTCTTCCCTGGGCCTCCTTTATCACCCTCATTGTCTGCACAGGCTTCCTGTGGCTGTGGCGATGAGGGGAGGGAACATGACAGCTAGGATCAAGAGGCATTACCAAGTGGGAGCTGCCAGCTCAGAGCTTCAGCTTCATGTGACAGGCCTGCCTGCTAATTCAGGCTGACATACTCCATGATGTAGCACTAACGGGGAAGCTCTGGGTAGGTATCTGGGGGAGGGAGCGCTAACGCTCTGCCCAGATTAGCCAGGCGACAAACATCACTCGTGATATTCCAGCACCCTCCCCACGCCCAGGTCAAGGCTGTCCACTGCCCAGGGACACCGTGTCAAAGGAGGAAGGAGGACGTTAGGGGGTTCAAGCTTACCAACTGGACAGGAAGACCAGTTAGGAAACCCCATTGGGACTGTGTTTCCTATCTGCTCTGGACACATGCTCTTTCTGGGGCCAGGCAGGGAGAAGAGTGGGATACGGTTCCCTGAGTTCAGCCCATGGGCAATCATTTGGGTCTTCCCTGTAAGATCAGGGAGGGCTTCCTGTACTGGCAGTCACTGAGTTAGAGCACCCCTGCCCTTCAGCCCTCTCAGTAGCCAACCTCATGAGGAAGATTCCTTGTTTGCCATTTTATGGGGGAGGTGAAATATCCTGTCTGATGTCACACAAAAAGGAAGGAGAAGAGCCGAACTGGGACAATGTAGTTCCTGAGTGAGCCCAGAGCACCACTGCTGCAAAGGAAATGCTTAGGAAGAAATACAAAAATGCCACTTCTGCAAGTCAAAAATGGTCACATCTCAGTAATTTCATGTGGTTCAGGCTAACAGTTTGGAAGGACTCTGTGCCATATGGATGTGACATTGACTCATGAAACACTGAGTCTTGGAAGGACCCCTGGAGCCTCTTTCAAGGCTGTCACATGTGTATGTGTGTGTTGGGGGCCACAGTGGGAGGCCATGGTGTCTAGGCCTTACGACCTTCATCATTCTTGGTAATATGTTTGGATCCTCACATCTTGCTTAAGTAATTATGGATAAGGAAAGTTTGAGACCAACCACCACAGACAGTTCCTGAATTCTGCAGATGAGGAAGTCAGGAACCCCAGAGGTGACATGCCATGTCCATGGTCGCCCAGTGGGGGTTGCCAGCACAACCTGGCTTTCTGCCACTCATCCGATCGCTTCCTCTGTCCCGATGCCAGGTGCCTGAGCTGTTCTCCATAGGACCCGACAAACTCCAGGATCAAGCCAGGACCTTCAACTGGTGGTTCACACCCTCTTTTCCGCACTATCTCGACAGTGGCCGTGGGGCGAGACCCCCCTGAGACAAGGCTGGTGCTTCAGTAGGCTTGGGAATGAGAACGGGGCCAGTCTTGGCCCTTGGAGGCCGCAGGTGGCCAAGGACTGTGCTGCTGGAATCCTTGTCCTTCCCTAGGCACCCCATACTCCTCCCTGACCCTGATTCAGTTTCAGCTCATTGCCCTGAGCATGATTGCAAAGCATAAACAACCCAGCCTAGTTGTCAAGAAAACTGGTACTGTGTTAGAGTATCCACCAAATAAAGTTTCACAGACCAAGAGAGCAGCCTCAGAGTCTAGCCTGCCACGAGGCTTATAGACATCTATGTCAGCTGGGATATTAGTGGGATGCAGAGAACCCCAGAGTGCCCTGGGGCTCCTTTCCCCACATCATTCAGGGCTCTGTTCAATGATCACCCCTTGAGAGAGGTCTTCTGTGTCCCTACCCCTACCCCACCTCACATGGCACACCCTCCACTCACCATCCTCTGACCCAGCTTACTGCTCTTAAGCAGTTCATCAGCGAACCCTCATCAGTAGCCTATGATTTAGCTCAGTGAATATGATCTCTGCTGCACAGATGAGGCAATGACCAGAGAGGTTAAGTAATTTGTATCGTCACACAGCTCATACTCAGGCCTGGCACTCCTTGATTCTGGAGTCTAAGTCCTTGGCCGCTCTGTCCTCTGGGCCTGGAGGGGCACGATTGGGTGTGTGGGAGAGACAAGTGAGTACACGGACATTTCAGTGTAGGGCATCTGGGCTGGAATGGAGGTCAGCAGGCACTGCCCAGGGCAGTGTCAGCTAAATGGGCTTGTATCTGCTTGGGGAGCTCAAGGGAGACCTCAGAAAGGAGAGGACTGCTGAGTGAGTGGGAGGTGATGGGTTTGTGGGAATCTACCAGGTGAAAGTGGGGGACAGGGAGGAGAGGGAGCAGTGCTTCAGTTGGAGAGGCCAGCATGTGCAGAGCACAGACGGGAGGGATGAAAGTACAAGGTGAAGAGTGTGATTCCGTGGGTTTCTGGACATGGGGGTGAGTGATTTTGTCTTCACTCAAAATGCAAAATAAAGTCTTCCTCCACATCAGACATGAAGAGAAACCTGAGCTTGATGAGGGGATGGAGAACTGATGAGAGTGGAGCGGGGATGGAACTCCCTTGGGGGCAGGTATTTGAGCTGAGAGCCGAATGTAGGGAGGTCAGCAGCCACTTGGCACCCTGGAGAAGAGCACTCCAGGCAGAGCAAACAGCAAGTGCAAAGGCCCTGAGGTTGGAAAGCGCTCAGAGCATAGAAGGAACAGGGAAGGGCCTCTGTGGCTGGAGAGGAGTGAGCAGGGAAGGACAGCGGCAGGAGATGGAAGATCAGAAGTCAGGGCTGGGTCACAGGTGTGATTGTGGGGATAGGAAGATCACTAGCTGCCCGATACTGACCCCTCCCTGTTAAGAAATCCCTTCCTCATTGCTCTCTCTCCCTTCTTTCTCCCCACCTTCTGTTTCTCTCTACCCATCTTCAGTCTTCCTCCCTTCACATCTTTCTCATTATCTTTCCTGCCTCTGCCCTTGGGAAACACAAGACCACCTTTCACCTCTCAGAATCCATTTACTAACAAAACGAATGTCACTGTCATTTGGTTTATTCGGTGACCATGGTGGTGATGCATCACAGTCTTCTGTGGCACCTAAGTGGGTGTCAGCAGGTCACAAAGGCCCCTTCGGAGACACATGGCAAAAGGAGAACAGAGTCCTGGAAGCTCCTGAGGCCCCCCACTTTACATGA
This sequence comes from Bubalus kerabau, assembly GCF_029407905.1. NCBI lineage: Eukaryota > Metazoa > Chordata > Mammalia > Artiodactyla > Bovidae > Bubalus > Bubalus kerabau. Next base: position 226,739,291 of record NC_073624.1, read on the forward strand.
CATCTGTGAAAATGCACAGCCGGGGAGGGGCTGGAGACGAGGGCTCTTCACAGAGAAAAAAACCACAGCTGTGCTCACCATGGCAACCTCCAGAGCCTCCAAAAGTTGACAGATTCAAGGCAAGAGCCTGAGAGAGAAGAGATGACTGGAGAGGAGCTCAAGAACAGAAGAAAAGTTGGAGCCATGGAGAAGGGAGAGAGAGGAGTCCACTGGTTCAAGGATGTGCACAGATTCCAGCTGTTCGGTAACTCTGGGTTGAATCTGACTGAGTTCAGCAGACAAATGTGAATACCCTTGGATACTAAGTACAATCAACATAATTGACATGACTGGGCCTTTTGAAAAAATTGCTACCAACTTACATCCATGTTTGCTTGTATTTCCTTGTCAATATTCAACAGATGCTTCCCCCCCTCCCCAATAACTGAGACTACTCTATACTGAGAAAGATAGGATATATTCAGGCCAGGGGGGTAGGGGGGCTCTGTGTCATCAGTTAGGAAGTTCACATAGCAATGTCATGACCACATGCTGGCCCCAGATAAAACCTTCCCCAAACATTTATTAACCATTTACTATATGCTGGACAGTCATCACAGAGTATTCTTATGAAGCTTAGTGGGGGCAGAGAATACACAACCCCCTACCCACTCCTCCTTTTCATAACCAGCTCTTTTGGGAAGCTAAAACCATGTTTGTTTGATCTAGACAAGCAAGAGATGGGAGCTGGCTACCTTTTCCTTGGTGCAGGGGGCCCTGACCCCGGTGCTCTGGGACCACAGGTTTAAGGACTCGTGGCGTCTGGGCTGACTACACCATTCCATCTAGAAGCAATAAATGGTAAAGCTGGAGGAAAGGGTAGAAAGTTCCAGATTTCAGCCTCACTTCACGTTTGCCATCATGCCTTTCCTGGACTTCCTTCAAGAAATATCTTCTGTGATTCTCCAAAGACAATTACTGTAAGTTTGGGATAAAGCCAACAGTTAAAAAGCACTCAGACTTCATAGTCAAGGAAGAGGGAGTGAGTCATCTTGAAGATGGGAGAGCCATTGGGTCCTGCTATAAATATCCCTGTTTCAAAGCTACCCAGCTAAGCAGTGCAGGGGAGCTGTCTTCAAACAGGAGAATGTGATGACTTCCTGAAAACTTTATGAAATAGTTCTAAAGGAAACCATGACTTAGTGATGAAGAATCCGCCTACCAATGCAGGAGACATGGGTTCAATCCCTGGGCCAGGAAGATCCCCTGGAGAAGGAAATGGCAACCCACTCCAGTATTCTTGCCTGGAAATCCCCATGGACAGGAACCTGGTGGGCTACAGGCCATGGGGTCACAAAGAGTCAGATACAACTTAGCAACTGAACGACAACAAACAATATACTTTCCTTCCTAAAATCAAATTATGTCAGGATATAACCACAGTCGAGGTTCTCATTCTCATCTTTGAAAAAGAAAGATAAACCTTCCCCATCCTGAATCTTACCGGGATGTGTTATCCATGGTATAAAACACTTCAGGGAGGGACAGATGACATCTTTAATCAAAGCCCCACAAATGACCCCATCATCCAGCTCATTATCATATGAATTTCTAACAAGATTTCTAAAAAAATAATTATAATAAAATTAAAATCTCAAAAATTATAATATGAAATTCTAATAAAATCAGAATTGTGTTTTGTGCTGTTTTGGTCAATTGTGTCTCATTAATAATTTTAGAGATAATTAAATCCAGAAGAGAACTTTAAAGCCTTATAGTTATACATTCAGGGGGAAGGAAAAACCTATTTTTGTTACAGAAATGATCAAAAAGAGTTTTCAACATTTATTTGGAGGAAGTTGCAGTGAAAACACAAAATTAAAGAAGAAAAAGGAACAATGTAAAGTTATGACTTTTAAAGAACTTTATTCCTTATTCTTTTAATGGATATTGATGGGTATCCAGTTACAATGGTGTTTAAATTTCACACATTAAAAAGGTGATATAACAGTTTTATTTTAAACTGCCTATGTTCAAAATACTTCTGAAGCCACATCCTCTGTTATGTATTTAACATTATGATGGAAGTGCTTAGCTGCCTACTGAAAGATGCTCAGGAAGGTACGTGGTTATTCAAAATTCTTCGAGGTGGTACACAAGCACAAAATTTAAAGTTATATGGTGTTAGAGAGTTTTCAGAGTCAGGTCGACCTGGCCTTGAATCCTGGTTGGGCTATTTACCAGCCACGTGGCCCTGGGCTTCTTACTTCACCTTTCTCCATGTCAAGGCTCTCTTCCATAATGTTACAGATAGCATTCCTCTATAGCTTTGCCAAGAAAACTTAGCCCAGGGCCTGATACATACCATCTACCAAAGAGACATTTCTGGAGAGCTTACTTTTCGCCAAACTGTGCTAAGCACTTTATGCACATTATGTTATTGAATCCTTACTGTGATCTTAAGAGGTAAGTACTAATATTCATCCCACTTTACAGGTACGGATCTTGAAGCAAAGGAAGTGGTGAAACTTGCTCAAGGTCATACAAATACTAGGGGGTGGCATTACCCTTGTTGGCAGTCTGGCTACAGCCCCTATGATCGTTATTACTAGAATCCTTCCCATGAACTTCCGGTTATAAAAAAAAAAAAAGGTCCATCCTGAGCGATTGCCTAGGGAAGATTTTCTGACTTCTTCTATTGGCTTCAGAGTGTAGACATCCCTTTTATCCACCCAGGGAATTCAGTCATGATTACAGAACTCAGCGTTGCTCAGGAGAAGTAGCTAGTGGGATAACTGGTCACTGGGTAGCAATTAACTTTGTTGGTGGAAAAAAAAAGCGGAAGGCTTTTCTGGTTAGGAGTTTTCCTAATAGCTTCTGTCCACATTGTCATGAAAACCTTGAACAATATGGTTGTTCATCCAATTATCAAACCAACCTGGGGGGCAGAGTCTGGCATTCTGTGTACCCATTATCAAAGGGTAATTTGGTGTAACAAACCAAATCGAGTACGTACAAAGACTGTCAAATAAAATAAACCACTCACAAATTAAATTACTTCCCATTTTCAGTGGGAAGAATGCCAGTCATTTTTCATCTTAAAAAATATGCATCTTAATTCCATTTTTTAAAGAACATGAAAAGAAGCATTTAAAGGCCTCTTGGGCAGTCTGTATGTAGCAAGGTCCACCCTCCCTAGGAACATCTCCCTGGGTCCTGGGACATTTTCTCTCAGAGAATTAATGGAGCATTAAGCCTCACCCTGGTTAAAAAAAAAAAAAAAAGAAAAACCTGTTTCCTCCATGGATCAATGGTGGATGGAGTTCAGAAAGCAGGAGTGAGAGGTTGGCTCTGGTTTATAACGACATATCAGAGCTGTTGTTTCCAGAATGAAGCTGCCACTCAACACCACCCCGCCAAACCCCCAGGGAATCCTATCCAAATAATATAATTTTTAGATTTCCCAGATCACACCCTTCAACAGCCTCAATATGTCCCTGAGTTCTTCTTTTACTGGCTTTGTCATATGGATTGAAATAAGCCTGAGAGGAAAAACCCCTTTGGAGCAGCAAATCAGGCTTTGTGCTTCAGGGTCTTAAATATCTGAGAATTATATTCTTTCATTTGACAAACATTCATTAAGTGCCAATCACTGCTTTGTGTGGTACGTGTATCAGGTGAACAAAAGCAGGTTGGTTGTGGCACCTAAAGTCTAATAGGGAAGAAAGAAGTTAGTGTCTCAAGGTAGACACACTGTTACAAACTGCCTAGGATGCTATAGAAAGATGTGTATGCTTCAAGAGAGGCAAAAATATTCTTTCATTAAAAGGAACCGGGGCTCTAATTTAGATTGGGGAGCTAGGTGAACTGTTTTTTGAAGAAGTGACAGGTCACCCCCCAGTAATGGAGCCATAAGCATTCTCTATATAAATGGTTCTTCACTGGAGGCCAAATTGCCATCTGACACTGTCTGAAGATAGTTTTGATTGTCAGAATGGGGCGTATGCTATTGGGTAGAGGCCAAGGATGATGCTAAAAGTCCTACAATGTACAGGTCAGCTTCTAGCAGCAAAGAATTATCTGGACCAAAATGTTAACAGTTCTGAGACTGAGAAATCCAGTTCTTAAGAAAATATTTCTGGAAAGAGTCTAAATCAAGGGTGGATAAAAGAAACTCAATATTAACTTCCACAATCAGCAGAAAAAAGTTTCAGTTCATAAATATGTTCTGGTTTAAAAAGTCCATATATATATATACACACATATATATATATACACACACACACATACATACACACACACACACACACACACATATATGAAGTATCTATCTCTCAAAGGCTTATCCCTTATTGCCAACTTCAAGAATAACACACAACCCATAAAACATGCCTGAGGAATTAATACATATTTTTTAAACTCAATGCATCAAAGATGATTTTTATAGCAGACTAACAATTTCATGCTCGCAGTGTCTTTGACTTCTTTTGGCCTCTCTACAAAAAAAGAGAGGGAAAATATCTTTTGCTCAGAAGATAAACTCAGTATCTAATTACCAGCCCGTGCAGCAGCCTGTAATTCTGCCAGTTTTATCTTATTTTTTTTTTTCTCCCAGACACTTCCATTTTCTGCCAACATTGCTATTTCTCAAAGTGTGCTTCCCTGTACATTGCCTTTCCTGTTATTTCCCTTGATGTTTCACATTGTGCAATTCCACAGGAAAAAAGGAGACATCTTAAAATATCACAGTAGAGGAAAATTTCAGTTAACATTTATAGGTGGGGAAGGGGATGGGATGGGAAGAGGCAGTGGTTTAATTTTTGGTTAGTTTGGTTAGGATTAATCACAGCAATTGTTTTTGTTTTGTTTTTTTAACTGCTGCTGATGGAAGTATTTCTGAACTCTTCCCATATACTTTCTCCTATTAACAACTGGGATACGTATCACTGAATCTTTGATAATCAAGGATCAAGAAGACCTCAGGAGGGTCACACTATATTCTGTCATTTATTACTGTGGCTTACACAGATGGAAGAAGGTAAGTATAAATTTGATATAAACTTTAAGAATCTTAGAGCTAGAAGTTGCCTGAGAAGTCATTACACAAAAAAGGTATGTGTGTATACAAAGATGAATCTCTAAGAGCTCTGAAATGCAGCCTTTCATAAGTATAAACAAAGCTATCAGACGCATGCAACTAAACTGTCAGTTCTGCCTCCCACCAACAGATGGCAGTAGTGGTTACCAGTGATATTCTGATTCAGAAACAAAGTGACTTTTCAGGATTGCATTGTCTGGTTCCCATCCCTGGGTGTACATTAGAATCAAAAGAGACTTCTTATTAAAAACTGATGCCTGGGGCCCTCCACTGGGTGGTGATGGTGGGGAGAGTGTTGTTAAGTCAGAATGCCTGGAGGGTGGAATCCAAGTACTAGTGTTTTGAAAGCCCCTGGGACCACTCACCTCGAACCAGACATCTTGGAGTGTGAAGTCAAGTGGGCCTTAGGAAGCATCACTGCAAACAAAGCTAGTGGAGGTGATGGAATTCCAGCTGAGCTATTTCAAATCCTAAAAGATGATGCTGTGAAAGTGCTGCATTCAATATGCCAGCAAATTTAGAAAACTCAGCAGTGGCCACAGGATTGGAAAAGGTCAGTTTTCATTCTAATCCTAAAGAAGGGCAATGCCAAAGAATGTTCAAATTACCACACAATGGCACTCATTTCACATACTAGCAAAGTAATGCTCAAAATTCTTCAAGCTAGGCTTCAACAGTACATGAACTGAGAACTTCCAGATGTTCAAGCTGGATTTAGGAAAGGCAGAGGAACCAGAGATCAAATTGCCAACATCCGTTGAATCATAGGAAAAGCAAGAGAATTCCAGAAAAACATCTACGTCTGCTTCATTGACTATTCTAAAGCCTTTGACGGTGTGGATCACAACAAAATGTGGAAAATTCATTAAAGAGTTGGGAATACCAGACCACCTCACATGCCTCCTGAGAAACCTGTATGCAGGCCAAGAAGTAACAGTTAGAACTGGACACGCAACAATGGACTGGTTCAAAATTGGGAAAGGAGTATGTTAAGGTTGTATATTGTCACTCTGCTTATTTAACTTATATGTGGAGTACATCATGTGAAATTACAGGCTGGAATCAAGATTGCTGGGAGAAATATCAATAACCTCAGATATGCAGATGATACCACCCTTATGGCAGAAAGCAAAGATGAACTAAAGAGCCTCTTGAAGGTGAAAGAGGAGAATGAAAAAGTTGGCTTAAAACTCAACATTCAAAAAACAATGATCATGGCCTCTGGTCCCATCAGTTCAGTTCAGATGCTCAGTTGTGTCCAGCTCTTTACTACCCCATGGACAGCAGCATGCCAGGCTTCCCTGTCCATCACCAACTCCTGGAGCTTGCTCAAACTCATGTCCATCAAGTCAGTGATACCATCTGGCAATCTCATCCTCTGTCATCCCCTTCTCCTCCCGCCTTCCATTTTTCCCAGGATCAGGGTCTTTTCCAATGAGTTAGTTCTTCACGTCAGGTGGCCAAAGTATTGGAGCTTCCATCTCAGCATCAGTCCCTCCAATGAATATTCAGGATTTATTTCCTTTAGGATTGACTGGTTTGATCTCCTTGCAGTCCAAGGGACTCTCAAGAGTCTTCTGTAATACCACAGTTCAAAAGCATCGATTCTGGTCCCATCACGTCAAGGCAAATAGATGGAGAAACAAAGGAAACAGTGACAGACTATTTTCTTGGGCTCCAAAATCAGACGGTGACTGCAGACATGAAATTAAAAGACATTTGCTCCTTAGAAGAAAAGCTATGACAAACCTAGACAGCATATTAAAAAGCAGAGACATTACTTTGCTGACAAAGGTCTATATAGTCAAAGCTATGGTTTTTTCCAGTAGTGTTTGGATGTGAGTGTTGGACCATTAAAGAAAGCTGAGTGCTGAACAATTGATGCTTCTGAACTGGGGTGTTAGAGAAGACTCTTGAGAGTCCCTTGGACTGCAAGGAGATCAAACCAGTCAATCCTAAAGGAAATAAATCCTGAATATTCATTGGAGGGACTGATGCTGAGGCTGAAGCTCCAATACTTTGGCCACCTGATGCAAAGAACTGACCCATTGGAAAAGACTCTGATGCTGGGAAAGATAGAAGGCAGGAGGTGAAGGGGACAACAGAGGATGAGATGGCTGGATGACATCACTGACTCAATGGACATAAGTTTGAGCAAGCTCCAGGAGATGGTGAAGGACAGGGATCCCTGGAGTGCTGCAGTCCATGGGGTTGCAAAGAGTTGGACATGACTGAGCTACTAAACAACAAGTGATCAATATGTAAAGCCAAGGCTAAGAGCCAATGAATTGGAGGGGTAAATGGAAGAGTCCATACAAAGAGCTCTTAACAGTGGTTGGAGTATGAGATTATATGAGTTTAGAATTATTTTTATAGTTCCATATGAGGTTTTTAATATTAACTTAAAACATCCTGATTTTAATCAATGGATAAAAATAGTTTATGGAAGGGAAAAAGGATAGAAAAGAGTTACTATTCATAATACATAGAAAATGTTCCCTCAATTGATAAAAAGACAACTCAGTAAAAAATTATGGACAAAGGATATGGACAGAAAATTTAGAAAAAGCTAGAAGCAAATGACCAAGAAATATATAAAAATATGCCCAACCTTATTAGTAGTCAAGAAGATGCAAGTTAAGAATTTTAAATCTTTAATCTTACACAAAGAAGATCAATCTTATTAATCATTCAATCTTATAAAATTTTATTCTATGCCAGCTACTGTTCTAAATTTTTTTTCTAACCATTAATTCATTTAATAGTCAAGATAATTTTCTGAGGTAGGAATTCATATTATACCTCTTTCTGCAAGTAAGGGTAACTAAGACACAAAGCAATAATGTGTCTTACCTTAAAGTCACACACTAGTGCTTGTTGGAGCTCAGATGGGTACTTGGGTATTCTGACCAAGAGCATCCTTATCCTGAGCCACTATCCTACACTCCCTTCTCAGTAGAGTCCCTACTGGGATATGCAAAATGACTGATAACATCTATCCTGGAGATGGTAAGAGGAAATGGGCATTTGCTGGTGGGAATATGAATGCAACAGGAAAAAGTAGCTATTAAAATACAATAATGCATTGAAGAAGGAAATGGCAACCCACTCCAGTGTTCTTGCCTGGAGAATCCCAGGGATGGGGAAGCCTGGTGGACTGCCGTCTATGGGGTCGCACAGAGTCAGACACAAGTGAAGCGACTTGGCAGCAGCAGCAGCAGCAGCAATGTACATATCTTTCAACTTAGCAAAACCTGCCTTAATGGAAACTATCCTATAAAAACTAGACATTGGTTTATGATGATAAATGCTTGAGACCATTAACTGCAGCATTGTTAGTTATAATTACATTGTAACAAAATCTGGAAACAGGTGACTGTCAGTGAATAGGGGACTGGTTTAATAAGTTATAGTATACCCACGCTTTAGAATATTGACAGCTACTTCACGGAAGATGAATGACCAGGAGGGATGTTTATATTACTGAGCAGAGTGTATAAGTATCATCTCAAATTTGTAAAAACAAACAAAATCATATCCATCTATTAAGGTTGATAATATATGTTTGTGTGGACATACAGAAAATGGTGTGGCTGGGTACACGCCAAACTAGTAATGTGAGTTACCTTAACATGTGGGCCCACGGTATAGGATTGTTTGATTTGATGCTATAATCCTGCATTAGTTTTGTAATAGAAAAGAAAAAGAAGAGAGATCTTTGCCTCCAATGTCCAGCCAGGGAGGATTCTCAGGATTCTTCAGCCTGCACTGGACTGCTCCTAAAAAAGTGTAAGCAGCTCCCAATGAGCATGGCTTTGAATTTAGACCCACTTTCCTTAACTGTCCACTTGTTAGTTCCCTGGGTTGACAGACAGCCAGTCTACTTCTTCCTCTACGCAAAAGCTCTCCAGATATTCGAGCACAGATCTCAGTGCACCCCACTGTCTATTTAATGACACCAAGACTTAGCCTCCAATCTTTATTACCCACCAGTGGTCATGCCTGGGTCACCCCTACTGATGCTGTGCCATGCCGAACACAATCTACCAGAGTTCAGAACACAGAGAGACCTATGTTCTTTTAGACCAGACATGCGCTTTCTACCTCAACAACTTAATTGATTTATCTCGGTAACAGTCCATATTGCAGTGTCAACTAAAATTCATAGATCTTATTTCAAATAAGCTAAGGTCAAGTCAAATGTTCTCTACTATTTTGAATGTGATTACCTCAATTCTATCCCTAGGATTATATATTATATATATAATTATATATATATTATATATCTCTTTTTCTTAAAAGTGAAATACAGGGATATGAAACAGTACCTATGTGAATGTGGGAGGTGGTGGGAGGAGTCTAATGAATGGTGGATTCTGGAAAATGGGATTTTTCTGCATCATGCAGATGATGGGTTAGAAGATGGGTGAGCACACTGGGTATATGGAGAGGACAATGGCAGTGTCCTGACGTCTGGCTGGAGGGTGGGAGGACCTTAAATCCTCTGTTTCAGAGAGGTGGGGCTGAATTTGAAAGGTAATGATCCTGGCAAATAAAATTGTTACAGGAAGTGGGTGGGGGAAGAGAGAACTCAGAAGGAGGTTTGCTAGTTCCAAGGAGACAGAGCAGGAATGGGCCAAGAACAGAGGAGATGGGACAAGGAAGAGAAAAGAGTATCTGAGAAAAGCAGCTGCACACAGGGCTATAAGGAAAAAAGGATGGCGAGCCTCCAGAGATGGGAATGAGGGAAGAGAGAAGAAAGCTGGGAGGGGGTTGCGAGGCGTTCTATTCTAGTCTGGACTGTTTAGATGCCAAGAAACAGAAACCTTCTCAAATTTACTTAAAAAAAAAAACAACAAAAACCTAAAAAACAAAAAAGGAGTATTGTGGGAGAGAAAAATCTTGCAGTTGATCAGGACTGAAAACGGAGTGTGTGAAATGGAACAGGGGCTTAGCCTGCTGTTAGGGGTCTGGGGAACTTGACCTTGTCTTTTTGTCTCTGTGTCTGTCTCTCATAGGGGTGTCCTGGTTTCTTAAACTGCTTCTCTCTTTGTGTCAGCCCTGCTTCTCTCTCTTTGCCAATAAAAGTTAACTCTGTCTGTTTACCAGTCTGAACATGGCCTTCAGTGAGTCACTCTAGCCCTGACTCCACCACACTTTCACTCTCGCCCTGACTTACGTCACACTGTAGTAGACAGTGCTACTCTAGTGCGCTACCATGCGTAGATAGATAGCTAGTGGGTAGCTGCTATAAGCACTGGAAGCTCAGATCCCCCTCTGTGATGACCTAGAGGGGTCTGAAGATGGAGGGAATGTAAGTATGCATATGGCTGATTCACCTCATTGCACAGCAGAAGCTAACATAATACTGTAAAGAAACTATATTCCAATTTTAAAAAAGGAAATAAGTGTTGCCAATGACTTCTGGAAAAAAGAGAGCAGGGAACCAACAGGGCAGAAAATACAGTAGGAAGAATGAAACATATAGTCAGAACCTTCCAAGAGGTCTCACCCCTGCCCTTGAACATCCTGCATTCAGAATCACCTCCATACCTTTTTCCTGCAATGCTCTGCTCCCCTTATTCACCCCACTTCCACCTACTCCCCCTTACCTAAGTCTTCCTCGATCCAGATGGCTCCAGAACTCTCCTCATTCCCCCTGCCATGTATGCACACAATCCAGTGGAGAATAATTCTGATATATATATATATATATATATATATATATATATATATATATTTAGGTGCTGAAACTTTTTTTTTTTCTTTATATTTTTAAGAGTTCAAAATTCTAGCCTCCTTCTTCCAATTGGCACAATTTTGACAGGCTTCTTGGAATCATTTCCCAACTTGAATTCCTAGTGCTAATAATCCAGACTGACTTCTAGCAATCTCTTGTTCAAAGAGAATAAAGCGCAACTGGTCACTATTCCCTGGATAGAAATTGTATTTTGTTTGGAATGCTGCTACGATTGCCTTTCAATCTGCTTCAAGCAATAAATACATTGCTTCAACTTTCTCTTATAATTTCCCCCCATGTGTCTGTCAATCTTACACAGCAATCACATGATTAGCTTTTTCGATTAGATCATTAAACTGTATTAGAATAAGAGTATATCCTGAACTGAATAAGATTTGGTAATTACTTCTTCTGGAACAATGTACTATTTTGGATGACGTATGCTGGTCTAGTTTTATCTGATGCTTTTATGCTATTATTCACTAAGACCCGGGGATATTTTTCACACACTTTCTCTTTCCACATCCTGCACATGAATGCTTGAATTTTCTCTCCACGTGCGCTAGCACCGTGCTTTGTCCTTTTAGAACTCTACATCCTTTCTGCTCCCCTCAAGTTTTCAAGGGTGTTCTCCATTTCCATACTCATTGTTGACCTCTTCTTTGCCCCCTGGTTTTGTGAAATGTGAGCCAATATAATGATGGGGTGGAGGAGGAAGGGTGATGGGGTGGAGCTTACAGCATGTGAGGCTGACTCATAGGATTATAAGCTCCATTAATTTTTTTTCCCTTCCTGAAGGGAGAAATATGAATTATTTTCTCAAATAGGCAAAGCAGAGGACCTCTTTAAAAGCCATAAAGCTCTGAGGCTCGCAGTGAAAAGGAAGGGGAAACTAATCATACAGAGGGAAATGAGGACAAATATGCATTTCATTGAAAAGTCACTGTGGTTGAACATCAAATTATTCTCCCTGACTTCCACCTATCTCACATTCTGCTAAGAACTTATTTTGCCCTTCATCTAGAAATAACTGTATCCTGAATGGCACCACGTATGCATTAATAGGTAGATTCAAACATATATGCTTAGCATAAGTCAGAAAAAAGAAAGACAGAAACACATTTAAATAATGTTGATTACTGCAGTTACTCCATTCAATGGCACCGAGTAAGTATGAGATGTGGGCGGTAGGTCTGCTCAGATTGTCTTTGTGGATCTCATCTTCCAGCACCTTGATGTGTTGAATGAGTTACCAAGGTCTAAAGAAGTCTATTTTTCATAAATGGCCTTCCACATTTTAGTTATAGCTTTAGCCTGTACTCCCCTGGTGGCTCAGATGGTAAAGAATCTGTCTGCAATGCGGGAGATCTGGGTTGGATCCCTGGGTCAGGAAGATTCCCCTGGAGAAGGGAATGGCTACCCACTCTAGTGTTCCTGCCTGGGAAATTCCATGGACAGAGGAGCCTGGTAGGCTATAGTCCATGGGATCACTAAGAGTTGGACATGACTGAGTGACTAACACTTTCACTTTTCACTTTAGATTGTACATTATTCTTTATATTATGCATGTATATGCACACATATTAGTTTTTACAGAGTTTATAAAAAACTATGTACACTATATCATGTGGGTAATTTAAGGGATTTTTAAAAGATATTTTTATGGGATGACTTTGGAATCTATTGTGTGCAAAACTGTCCCCTTTACTGACTGATCCTTTTTCAAATCTCTACTATTTACTGTGTACCATTATTTCCAGTAAACTTCACAAAAAATTCCTCATCATCTGCTCAATATTTTACAAAGAGTTAAAGAACTGAGGCTCAGTGAAGTTAAATGACATAGCAAGTCACGAGGTCACTCAGTTAGGATCAGCAGAGGCAGGATTGAAACACAATCTGGATTCATAGTTCATACTTTTTCTACCCCCTCAGGGAATCTAAAAATCTTGATACTTTTCAGACTCTTCCTTGGATTATCCTGGGGATCTTCCATTTCCCTTTCTCAAGGTCTAACTTTATAGTAAGATATTTTGACACTTGAAAGAATTAACGTGACTATTTTGAAGCAATGTTTGTTGAGCACTTACTAGATGCAAGGCACTATTGGTAGTCTACGCCTATGGAATCATCTTTTTCCAAAAGCACCTCACAAATTGAGAAGACAAACAAAGGGTCAAATAACGCAAGAAACTCAAATAATTTGTAGGCAGGGATCAATTACAGGGACTTGTGAGTAACGAGAAGGACTTTGGTGTGCATTCTAGGCGATAAGGGAAAATACCTTAGGTTCTTAATGGTAACGAATGATCTAACCTACAATTGAAAAGTATCATACTAAGTGCAATGTGGTTTTCAGACTGTGAAATGTGACCGGGAAGAGAGTGAGCGAAGATAGGAGAAAAAACCGAAACGCTTTTTTACATGGTATGCCGAGTACAGGCAAGAAACAATCTAGCCAAACTTAGGAGGGAAATGACAGAGAGAATAAAACAGTTACAGAGATGGCAGCTGCTTTGAAGGACAGTGAAACAGAAAAATCTGATAAACATAGTTGTCAATATGGTTTATAAGCACGAGGAAATGACACCAAACAAAGTGAAAGGTGCTGAGGTGAAAATCAGTCATAAAAGCAGATGATACATACAGAAGAGAAAGAGAATCCAGTGTATGTATTATTGCTGGTCATGAAGAGATCAAAAGTAGCGAGTAGGAAAAAATACTTAAAACATGTTTTAGAAAAATGAGTGAGACAAAAACTTAAATCCAAGACAGAAAAGATTGAAAGGGTACAGTATACCAACAGAAAATGATAGAAAGCTAATATCAAGGTATATTCTGATGAAGTTATCTCACTTCATGTATAAAGAAGATGTATGTGTTATGCAGAGCTTTAAAAATGAGTCATGTTTATAAGAGGTAAAAATAAGGCTGGTTTCAGACTTCTCGCCGCAGTAAACTCCATGTCACAAACAGAGCCAAACAGTGTCCACAAAGTTATAACGAGTTTATATCCCTTCAGGTTGTGATTTAGCACAGAAGCAACATTCTTAAGCAGGTAGAAACTCAGGGAGCACTATTTATGAGTTTCCACTAGAAAGTAAGCTTCACAGTGGCGAGGCCAACCTCCTCCATGTCGTTTCCCATTTTATTGACAGCACCCAATGCAAAGGTCATGATACACAGTAGACACTCAACAAACATTTGTTGACTGAATTAAAAAGCTTTTTTACATAAAGAAAATTGGATACTTTCTCAGAGAGTCCTAAACTGCTTTTTCATCAGAACCACCTGAGAGCTATTAAAGAGAAAAAGAAAATACAGATTTCCCAGATCTACACTCTGAGATCTGAGCTCAGTTGGGTTTGAATATCTTGATTTTTAAAAAGTTCCCAAATGCTTGCAGACCAGGGCTTGTCAAACTTCAGTTCTTCTTTAGCATCCTCTTCAAAAAAAATTTTTATGTTACCTATTTACCCAGACTATAAATAATAAAAGTAAATAACTTTATATTTTCTTTAAATGAATCTGCTTTTTAGCAAACTCTATTAATTTTGATAGGGAACTTCACATTACAGCAATACACAAAAAGCTAGTTTTCCAAAAACTGCCAAAAAAGCCCAAAATAATGTTATAAAAATAAATACAAGAAAAAAAAATGTTCTTAAATTCTAGCCAGATATGGTCACCTCAAAAGACTTAGAGCTCAAGGCCAATTATTGGTTTTAAAAAATTTAGATTTATAAGTGTTACTAGGGACTTCCCTGGCATGGTTGAGACATTTTGTCTTCCAGTGCAGGGGGTACAGGTTTGATCCCTGCTTGGGGAGCTAAGATCCCACATGCCTCATGGCCAAAAAACCAAAACATGAAACAGAAGCCATATTGTAACAAATTTAATAAAGACTATGAAAATGTTCCATATCAAAAAAATCTTGAAAAAAAAAAAAGTGTTACTAGACGGGTTAAAACAATATTAACTCAAAGTAAGACTTTGGGCTTCATGTAATCAGAGCAATTTTAAAAAGAAAAGAGAAAAACTTCAGCTATGTGATTTAATATTACTTAAAGCTGGGTCTTGTACCAAGAGCAAATAGCCCAGACTTTAGGGAACACAGTTGTCTTTGAAAGTGACCATCAAAGTACCTGGGACATGTTCAGTCGTTCAGTTGTGTCTGACTCTTTGAGACACCGTGAACCGCAGCACGCCAGGCCTCCCTGTCCATCACCAACTCCCAGGGTTCACTTAAACTCATGTCCATCGAGTCGGTGATGCCATCTAGCCATCTCATCCTCTGTCGTCCCCTTCTCCTCCTGCCCCCAATCCCTCCCAGCATCAGGGTCTTTTCCAATGAGTCAACTCTTCGCATGAGGTGGTCAAAGTATTGGAGTATCAGCTTTAGCATCAGTCCTTCCAATGAACACCCAGGACTGATCTCCTTTAGAATGGACTGGTTGGATCTCCTTGCAGTCCAAGGGACTCTCAAGAGTCTTCTCCAACACCACAGTTCAAAAGCATCAATTCTTCAGCGCTCAGCTTTCTTCACAGTCCAACTCTCACATCCATACATGACCACTGGAAAAACCATAGCCTTGACTAGACAGACTTTTTTGGCAAAGTAATGTCTCTGCTTTTCAATATGCTATCTAGGTTGGTCATAACTTTCCTTTCAAGGAGTAAGCGTCTTTTAATTTCATGGCTGCAATCACCATCTGCAGTGATTTTGGAGCCCCCAAATAAAAAGTCTGACACTGTTTCCACTGTTTCCCCATCTATTTCCCATGAAGTGATGGGACCAGATGCCATGATCTTAGTTTTCTGAATTGTTAGGTGATTAATATATGCTGATTTCAAGTATTTATAGGTAACCTACTTTGTGTAAAGCACAATTCTGAGTCTTGGGAATAGGATAACAAATATCTGGGCTTCCCTGATGGCTCAAACAGTAAAGAATCCACCTGCAATGCTGGAGACCCAGGTTCGATTCCTAGGTTGGGACAATCCCCTGGAGAAGGGAAAGGCTATCCACTCCAGTATTCTTGCCTGGAGAATTCCGTGGACAGAGGAGCATGCATGGGGTCACAAAGGGTAGGCCATGAATAACATTTTCACTACTTTGTGTAAAACACAGTTCTGGGTCTTGGGAATAGGATAACAGATAAGATAGTCTCTGTTCTTGGGTCGTTTAATGCTATTTCACGTGCCTTTTCACAGTTATTTGCATAAACAAATAGAGTAGTGCCCCACCCCCCCATCCATGGTTTTGCTTTCTGTGGTTTCCATGACTTACAGTCAACTACAATCCAAAAATATTAAATGGAAAATTCCAGAAATAAACAATTTATAAGTTTTAAATTGCCCATTGTTCTGAGTAGCATGATGAAATCTAGCGGACGTGGATCACCCCCTTGTCCGCATCCTGCTCGTGAGTCACTTAGCAGTCCTCTTGGTTATCACATTGACTGTCAAGGTATTGCTGGGCTTATATTCAAGGAAGCCTTACTTTTCTTAGTAATAGCCCCAATGCACAAGGGTAGTAATGCTGGCAGTTCAGATATCCTCTTTCTGTGCCTGATTTATAAGTTGAACTTTATTGTAGGTATGTATGCATAGTAAAAACATAGTAGAGGAAAACCCAAGGTATATTCAGGGCTCTGTACTATCTGTGGTTTCAGCCATCCACCAGGAGTTCTTGGAATGTATCCCCTGCAAATAAGGGGGACCCACTCTAGACAGCTGGGACCCTTGATTGGTCACTGACTCCATCTCTCTTACCTATGTATGGCTGCAGCTTCCAAACCTAAACAAGTGTGGGACTGTGTCTTTTACGCTGGCTTCCTATAATCATAATAGTATGTTATGCTTCTAGAGTGCTTGCTATATGCTATCGCATTGAGCACATGGCGTGATGCATCTTCTCTAATCCTCACAGCCACCATACAATGCAGGGATGGTAAGTGATGGTTAACTTCATTCCTCAGATGAGAAAATGGAGGCACAGCTCTGACCAGAAGCCCCATCCATCCCAGAGAGCAGAAAACTACCTCTCTGAAGAGCTGAGATCCTTACTGTGGCCTTTCCTTTATAACATGACCTGCTACTGCTATTTAAATCCCATTTCCTTATCCTGGGGTGATCAGAAAAGGAGCACGTGACTCTAATGGTAGTCTCATTAACTTCTGGTTATTAAAGGGGAAAATGAAGAGAACTGAGGCAGGTGCAGATGGGCACTGCTGGACTGAGAATTAAGTTAAATGATAAGCAAAACAAAGGGAGAGAATAAAGACAAGATTTCACTGGAGGTCAAGAGAAAAATAATGAGCTCTTTTCTAAACACAAAAGAAGAATGTAAGTGGTAAAGAAGGAAGCCAGGCTGCTGGAGCTTGGCAGGGGGTAATTTATTGATTGACAAGTAAGAATGTGCCAGAAAGAAAGACATAAAGGAGGAGAATTATTTGCTGCAGTTTTCACAATGGGAGACGTCCAAAGAGGCAAGAGATGTAAATTTCCCAGGGGAAGATTATGGAGTATGATTCTTGTCTTCAAGTCCTCAAAAGGCAAAGCATTGATTTTTGTTTGTTTGTTTGTTTTGAAGCACTGGATTTGATGCTGAACAAGGATCAAATGATACCAGTGGCCCTTGATAATGACAGATATCTGAAGCTGTTTGGAGTACAGGAAACTTAGGACTGAATATTTCTAAATCTAATAATGATAGAGTCAGAGAAGACCTGGATTTGTTTAGGGAGTGGGCACAACGGATTTCTATAGACTCTCCCAGAAAGAGGAGGAGAGTCTAAAATCGAATGCAAGGGAATAGCTTCTCAATCAGGACACCGCTGGAGTGGGGGATGCTTTGAAAGACACAGAAAGTAAGCAGATTCCATCCAAACATTATAGATGAAAGTTACATCATCTCTCTTGACAGCGGAAATCACTGGTAGAAACTGAGAGGATAAAGGGCAGCTAGGGAAAACAGAATATACTATGGTTCAGCATGTAAACAAATAAAGGTGGAGGACAAAGCTCCCTTCCTGTGTAAGCAGTGTATGCAGCTCTTCAGTTTGTGGAGTTCATTTAACTGCTTGTTAATTTCCATGTCTTTGTAGGAGTCTGACTCAAGATTTTCCCCAACTGTTTATTTTCCTCTATGAGAACTCTTTCATTTAAAATGACATTTTACTCATATATATTTCTAGGCATGCAATTTCTTTTGTCTTGAATTATAGAAAGTGAGACAAACCCAGCTCTTGAGCAATAACACCAAATATAGGGAGGCATTTTCATTTTTTAAGGTTGTAGATTTAGGCAAGCTAAGTTTACAGACTATTTGGAATTTCAATCTCTCAACATACACGACACTTGCAAATGCTTCTCCTCATACATTTTTTTTTTTTCTTCCCTAGAAGGGACTGATGCCAATAAAGCTCATCTGCCTGAGTTACGGCTCTTTCCCTTTTGATAATCAGAAAAAATTATGCAAAGGCACAGTGCTGTTATCAAACAGAAATAGAGAGCAATCTAATTCTACCTGATAATTTGGCCTGGCACATTGTTTTTTTCCAGAATTTATCTCACCACAGATGCTGGCAGAATGCTTTCTATAAAAGAACAGACCAATTAAGGGAGAAATTTCTGGAAAGTCAATTTTGGTGTTCAATGTTGTATTTGAATGTGCAAATGTTAAACAGGTTGGTAATGAGCTTGTGCTGAAAGAGGAAAATAGAAATTTTCTTTTTTATTTTTCAAGTGATCAAGACAAAGGAGAAAATATCAAGAGAACTTTTTTGGGTTGTTTTTATTTAAGGAAAAGTGATCTACTTGGAATGTTTCTCTTT
Source organism: Bubalus kerabau (assembly GCF_029407905.1). Classification (NCBI taxonomy): domain Eukaryota; kingdom Metazoa; phylum Chordata; class Mammalia; order Artiodactyla; family Bovidae; genus Bubalus; species Bubalus kerabau. The sequence goes on from NC_073624.1 coordinate 226,757,946, forward strand.
ATTGCTTAACAGAAAATAAAGACAGAAGGTCTAACATCTGATAATGGACCCTTTGACCTTAGGCAGAAAATTCTTCATTTTTGATTGACTGATGGTTGGAGGGTGAGGCAGAGAATCTAAAGGAAGATTCACAACCAGAGTCCTGGGTCAACTCTTAACAACTTTTCCATCAGCTCATGATGCCACTATCCCTGAGGCCACACACCTGACACATGGCTGCAGCTTCTTCACTACAAAGAGTTACCACTAAGGCATGTAACACTCCTTAGCCCACTGACAACCTGAAAGCTCACTGGTCCTTAGAAAATAGGTATGGCAAGGTGGGAACACACTTAACTTCAATTTATCCAGAGAGATTCAAATTGATGATTTATTTTCCATTATCTCCTAATCTTTGCTTACAGAGTTTCATTAAGAGTCTTTAATGGGAATTTCCTTTTGGCCAGGGATGTGTCATTCACTAAAGAGTCTTAAACATTAGGGTTGCTATGTCTTAGTCAAATCGACTCTGGCTGTAGGATCAAGTTAGAAGTCTCTTCCCTCTCACCTATCTCAGAACTTCTATCCAGAAGCAGCAGCAGGGGTCTACCAGTTGTCTCTCTGTTCTGAGAATTCCTGATCCCAACCCTGGAGCTAGTTACCTATTATGGAATGGTCAGTATGAAAAGCTGGATACTATGGTACTATTTTTTTTTCTGATAACATGTCTTATGATGCAAGTACTTGATTGATGATAAAATTGATATTTTGAGAGCTTAACACAAAGCCCAAAGTCACAAAAACACAGAGGTGGGATTTGAATCCAGAGCTGTTCTTCTGAAGTCTGTTAATCCCTACACAAGACTCTCCCAGAATTGTTCCCACTGTGCGTTTCCCTCCCCTACCAGAGGATAAACAGAAATAAGTTGGACTTACATTTCTCCCAGCAATGAGGACATTTTGCTCACACCTTCTGAGCAAACAGGTAATTTTATTTTAAAGTACCCATGTGACTTGTTTCTTCAGCCCCCATGTCTTGACTCATATTTTGGGTTTGTTAACATAAAATATACTGCATTTCTCTCCCAGGTCCTAGGGAATTTTAACTGGTTACAAACCCATTTCAGGCTATGTTGTAATTCTGAAGATATGCTTCTGTTTAAACTATAGGAAGGGTGGAAAAGAAGGCAGGCTCCTCCATCATTGGCAGCAGGAATATCTAGGCTGGACAAACATCTGGTTCCCTTTGCATGCAAGTGCCTGACCGAAGTCCGTTTCCAAAGCTCTGGGAATTGGACTTAACTCTGTCTATCCTGAAGAATGAATGAAGTGGCTCCCCAGAGTTCTCTTCACTCTGACTAGAGTAGCCCAGATGAAACACAAGAATGTTTCATGAGGTCTATGGCTAAGTTAGTAGTCTGAATTTACTCCCTGCTGGGGCTTCTCCAACTGGAATCTTGCAGGCTCTCATGCTTTGCTAGCTACTTGGTATTTTATGGACGTGAAATGCAGTGAAGATTTGGGCACTGACCCGCCAGTTTCAACATAAAAATCTTTACTGAACATCTTCTGATTTCCTCTCCTTCATTCAATCTTTTCTCAGTTTTATGGGTTTTTTGTCCCTAGAAATGCCCCAATATCCTGGATGATGGGAAAGCAGGTTAGCCACTGTTGGCCACTGGCTCTCAGAGATTTCTGTGTAGTGAATGAGAGAAAGAAAAATGGCAACAATAGCAATGACGACTACAGCGATCACACAACAGGAAACTCTAGGATCATGCAGAGAGCAAGTGCAGTACCGAACACACTCCTCTTTGGAGCCCGTGGGAGCTTTGGTGGCTGCATTGCTAGATTAGTGATAGAAAAGCTAGATTAGTGCCATTCAGAAAAGGCAGAGAAACAACCTGTCCCTTCTTGGAGCCAGTGGGCATTTATCTCTGTGGTCCCTCTGGGCCTGGTGCCCTGTTCTCTCTGCATGGACAACAGAGCGAGTCCTGCTTTGGAGCCAAGCGAGAGCTCTTTGATGTGGTTCTGCACTGCTTCCCAACCTCAGTCCCTGCCTTCTTTCTCTCTGGCCCCATTCTTGCATGGAAAATTGAGGTAATGATTTATATGTTGTAAGTAGTTCTGACAGGTGCACTCGATCTTGGCTTCCTCCAGCCCCAGGACTAATCAGAAGCTTATCTCTTCCTTTGTGTAATAGGGAGCTGTCAGGTTCTGTGACCCGCCAAACAATTCAGTCATTCAGGGGAGGGTTCATCCTAGAGAGAGGACGCTCTGACACTGGAGGAGCTCCATGGAGGTCATGCACTGACACAGATCAAAACAGTGACAGCCAAGGGCTAGGGGGCAACAGGACGACACGGACAGAATGCCACTGGCTTTTGGAATTTAAACTCGTCATATCTGCCAGGAACCTTCTAGGCTGTACTGGCAACTTTTGTACTTTAGTGTACATCCTGACTTGGGTGCTGAATATTTAGGCATTTGAGCACAGAAGAGGTATTTCAAAAAATGACTGGAGCCAAGAATAAAGGGTTTGCATTGCTTTGGGGAGAAAGAGCATATAGCAAAGCCTATGATGGTCCGGCCACAATCTGGCTGCCTGGTCACATGCATCTGGCAGGGACCGCATATCTCCTGTGTTCAGCCTTCCAGCCACTCTGGCCTTCATCTCATCCCCTGTTCTCTGGTGCAACTTCCCACCTCAAAGCCTTTGCCCATGGCATTCCAGCCTCTCCCAGGAAGGCTCCTCCCACTTCTCTCCTTACCTACCTCCTGCTTTGGCTCTGTTGTTAGTTGCCCAGGAAATTATTCTCTGTGCTCATGAATGGGTCAATTCTGCCATCCTCTGCTCTCCCATACACCTGCCACCTCTCCACTGCAGCCCCCCACCCAGGGTCAGTTTTATATTAAGGGCATCCAGTTCATGCCCTTTCCACCAAAAGAGACTGAGGGGGCATGAGGTCATGAGTAGGAATTTGCCATTCATGTTCATTGCCGTAATGCCAGGGTCTACAACACTCAATAAATACCTGTGGAATTAGTGAAAAAATGAATAAGCAAGAGACTGAGGTGGCACCCATGTTCTTAACTGATTTCACGATCAAGTAGGGAAAGGCCCATCTCATCAGCCATCTGCAAGTTCACATGCAGAGATGACTTTACTATGGAAACGAATCATGGTAACTGAGTGTGGCTTCATTCTGTCATTTCTGCCTCAGCATCTAAGCTGACAGCTTCTGCTCTCTTGTCTGCACTGATAGATATTTATGTTATCTCCCCTCAGGATGCTTTTCTCAGATACTCTTTGCATTTGGAAAACAAAGAATTTCTTTTTTTTTTTTTTTTAATTGAGCTTTCAGATGTTTCTAAACATCTGCATGCTTGGAATGGAAAGAGCAGGATAACTGGACGAAGTTTTCACCTCGTGTCTGGATGTTTTGGCATTAAACAATGTCCTGATTTTAGTCGAAGTTGCATAATTCTCAACTGCTGAAAATAATCAGAGGAAGAGGGATCACAGGGCAGAAGAGAAAATGGTGAGAAGGGGTTCAGGCAGTGTTTAAATACACCACAGGACAGACTGCGACGTCAGGCACGAGGACAGAAGATTGATGCTGTTACTATTTTCAAACAGAAGCTTATAGCCAGCTAATTCCTCACTGGATTATAAGACCTGTGGGAGGGCAGGGACAACACATGACTATATATATGGAGCCTTTTTAAAACAAATGCATATTAGATAGATGATAGATTATACAGAAGGAGACATTTGTGAACAGTGATGGTTTTTAGATTGGCTGAAGAGTCATTTCTCTTTCAAGAAGTCCTGATGATAGGATAAGGTCCACATTGACTGCGACCATTAAGAACCATTGCTACTGGGAGGCCAGATAACATGGTGGTTCAGAGTGGAGGGTCTGCAGTCAGAAAGTCAGGGGCGAACCCTGGTTCTGCCACTTGCTAGTGAACAACCTTGCACAAGTCACTTCCTCTATATAGAGTACAGTTTCCTCACCTGTGAAATGGCCATAATATCTTTCAGCTGATAGGACTAAGGGGAAGATTAAGTGAGGAAGTATGCAGAGTGCCTGGAACTGTGTTAGGCACTAGAAAGTGCTCAGTTAATGAACTTGTTACAGAACAGAAAGAGACTCACAGCCTTAGAAAATGAACTTACACTTGCCTGGGGGAAGGGATAGTTAGGCATTTTGGAAAGGTCATATACACTCAATGTTACGTGCCAGCCTGGATGGGAGTGGGGTTTGGGGGGAGAATGGATACATGTAAACATATGGCTGAGTCACTTTGCTGTTCACCTGAAACCACCACAATATAGGTAATTGGCTATGTTGTTGTCCAGTAGCCCAGTTGTGTTCCACTGTTTGTGATCCCATGGGCTGCAGCATGCCAGTCCTCCCTGTCCCTCAGCATCTCCCGGAGTTTGCCCAAGTTCACATTCATTGCATCGGTGATGCCATCCAGCCGTCTCATCCTCTGATGCCCTCGACTATACCCCAAGACCAAATAAAAAGTTTCAAGTTTGAAAAAAAATAATGTTAATGAACTTGTATGTCAAGAGGGAGACTCTGTTAAGGCTCTTTCTCCATCATGAGATTCTGAGACTGGATGGTAGGAAAATGAGAGTGGAAACGCTGCCAAGCTGATCACTGTTCCCTGACCCAATTCTTTTAGCCAGCATCTCCCAAAGTGAGGTCTGTCCCTGTACTACTCAAAACAACAGATCCCTGAACTGGTTGCTAATAGTCTATGACAAGATAAGGAGCTCAAGCCAGAGTCAGTGCTCTGCTTCATCCATTGTGAAAGTCTTGCTATGGGAAATAAAAGTGTCAGCTGAACTACACAGTGGATTAATGGCACGAATGAGTCATATGCGGGTACAAGCTCTTTATCCCGTTGTGGACCGGCACTGGGCCAACGACCACATTTTGAGTAGACTGTTAAAAAGAACGGTAATCCCATGAATTGAGAAAAGGGTTTTTCATGGTCAAATAGGTTTGGTGGTAAATAATGCACATATGATCTCTTCTTCGACTTGGATATATTCATATATTAAACGTCTTGAGAAACTGCAAAGTAAATAAATTTGTTTAAATGTATTTAAGCTAGGATTTCCCAGATATTCTTCAGCAATAAACATTTGTGAGCATGTATGCTTGTATGTTTGCTTTTTCCACTGCTTTTAACATTATTTCTGGTAAAGAACATGAACTCAACTGATCATCTGATAAACAAAAAATTACAAGAGTGTGATCTACTCTCCTCCACTCAAATACACACAATTCTAACATCTTTTTGGTTGAAATTCCTTCCCTTCTGGCTCAATCATTCTAAGGAAACCAGAGAATTTAATCTTTTTTCCATTGATAACAATCTCCTTTAACATAAAGCCACACTTATAAAATATTTTCTCCAACCAGTTTCTTACTTTTATGCACCAAAGAAAAGAAAGTATCTTCCTCTATACTCTCATCTCTAGAAAAATACTTAAAAGCTTTTTCTCTGATAAGGACAGGCATTTAAAATCAGTGCATCAGTTGAAGTCTGGTTTGCAATGTCCTAAGATCAAAGTGTTTGCATTTTCTACTGAATTTGATTCCAAATCCATTTGTGTTAATCATTTTCTAGAACACTCTTACATGTAATGACCAGAGGCCCTAATATTCTTCTTGTGATTGCAAATGACTTTTTTGCATAACTTGGGAGCAAAAGGAAGTTAGGCTCATATTTTGATCTCTATTTAAATAAGTCTAATTGAAAAATACTACACATTAGCTCTAGGCTATGTTAACATTCTAAGGTTTCCTGAACAATGAGCTCCTCCATACTTGTGCTGCATGCACACCTACACACACACACATACACACACGTGTTGTTTCAGGGGCTGGACCTCACACCTGTCACTCCAGCCAACAGTGAGCTCACATTGGAGAGCCAGGACCTGGTCTGGGGACAAGGTCTTTCCCATGACACTCATAATTCAGATAATTCCATCCGAAAGATGTAGAAAATGTAGATACTTGTAATCCTCAAATCATCCAACTATGTCTTGGATTTTCCATTGACTTTAAAAGTATACAGAGAGCTCTTTAAAGGAAAAGATGAAGAAAATTATTCTAATTACTTCTTTTTTGAGAAAAATCCATCTGGGTCAGTGTGAATTAGGTTTGACATAATGATAAGATCCTGGCTCGCAAAGCCTGGAAAAGATTGGCAGCCTGCCCTGTCCTGGCCGTGTCTCCAAAATTCAGACCTTCCCTGGTGGCTCAGTGCCACCAGGGACCACAGAAACTGTGGTCAGAGACCACAGAAACATTGAGATTTCCTTCTCTAATACAATCCTTTTCTTCTTCCGATACTAGTGGACTTTTCAGCTTCTCGCTGTCATGGAGTGTATCTGTGGGGACTGTCATTTACTGTTAATAGTTTCTATCACATTCGAGAAGCCACAAATGCCTTCCAAAGGGGTTGGGAGCAAGGGACAAAGAAAAGTTGATCTTAAGCCAGGTATAGGATTCTGCTTATATTTACGTTTATCTTGGATCTAATTACTACGTGGTAAATGCAGCATAACAAAGGTCACTTTGAGATGAAAGAAAATATTTTATTGCCAGTGAAAATGCTCTGAATCTAAGGCAGTTTCGGAGGCTCAGTGCAAACACACGTTCAAAATAAAGCAGAATGGATGGCTGGATTTGCTCTTATCAAAACATAATGCTGCTTTGAATTTTTCCAAAATATTCATCAAACTTTCTGGAAACTCCTGGTGTCCAAATGAATGACGAGATGGAAAAGGAAAGGAGAAAGGTAATGACATACACTGAGCATCCGGTGATGATAAGGCATCCTGTCAGTACCATCAGCACGTTACTCTAGTTTACAGCATGACCTCTGTGAGGAGAATGCAAGATGAGTTCTATTTCACAGGCATTCGCTGAGATGTGGTCAGAGCTTAGCCCTTTCTTGGAGGTTCTGTAACGTGCTGTTAAAGATCACAGACTCTGGAGTCATACTGAACCTGGTTGACAAATGTGACTCTGCCTCTTAGTAGCTGTAGCCCATGGGCAAGTAGCTTCAGCTTTCTGAATCAAATGTCCATGTCTGTAAAATGGGGATGAAAACAGTATTGAAGCCCGTAGGACTGCTATTGGGCTGCAATGAGATGGGGCTTTCCTGTGCCTAGCAGGAGGCTGAAATGAGCCTGGCTTGTAGAAGAAACTCACACTAAATTACTCACTGCTTGTAAAGGCAACCAATAACACTGGATAACAATGTTGCCCTCAGATTATTCTGTATAGAACCTTGAGGTAGGAAGAGGGAAGCAGGCAAAGAAAGAAGTTACAAAATCAAATCAGAGACCTTTGGAGTTCTCCTCATCAGTCATTATGCCAGTGGTACTCAAGCCTAGCAGATATTCAGAACTGCCTGGAATATGGCTGAGAACTATGGGTAAATCTCTTGGCCCTGTGCTTGGAGATTCTGAATTGGCCAGCTGTGGATGATTTAAGACATTCTTAGAATCTGATGATCACCCAGATTGGATGAACCATGGTCTAAACCCATGCATCCTTTCTGCTCCAAATCCCCCCTCCCCCCAACAAAACAGAAACTTCACCTGTGCCCAAGGTTCCAGCAACTTCTACCATCTACTTCACCATTGTTTTTTTTCTCCTAGCCTCGGTTTACTCATATTTTGGTTTATATCAACTATTCAGATGAATATATCAGGCATTCTATTTTGCACAAGAGGCAGAATAGTAGAATGGATTTTAGAATCATAAGAGACATGAATTCAGGTGCAAGGACTATTACATACTAGTGTCTGACCTCAGGCAGGATATTTAACCAATCTGGCTTTGGGTCCCACATCTCTGAAATGAGGTTTATTTTAGTACCTACATGCACATATGCATGCTCAGTTGTGTCCAACTCTTTTGCGACCGCATGGACTGTAGCCCTCCAGGCTCCTCTGTCCATGGGATTTTCCTGGCAAGAATACCGGAGTACGTTGCCATTTCTTTCTCCAGGGTACCTTCCTGACCCAGGGATTGAACCTGTGTCTCCACATTGCAGGCAGATGTGAGCCACCCGGGAAGCCCATTTTAGTACTTACATTACAGGTTTACCTTGAAGATTAAAGTAGCCAAAGGAGCATCTCTGGAAGAGAGCAAATGCTAACAAGTGCCTGCTGCTCTTATTGTTATTTCAGTGGAAGTAGTTCCTTTGTCTCACTGAATATTAGCCAAAGAACAGGACAGGGACGTCTACAACCATCACCCCTAAAAGGCGAACGTGTCAAAATACCAAGGCTTGGTGGGGAGGGTAGTGCCTGAGATTCCTGTGGAGTGCTTTCTGATCCCATAAATGAAACCCCATGATACAGACCGACAGAATCAGATAATGATGGCAATCAATAACGATAACAGAAATGATTATTTATTTTCATAAACACAGAGTATGTGCATCCCGCTGAGTTACACACATCACATGCCAGCATCCACTTGCAGGGCAGTCAATCAATGGGGGATCGCAATATCCCCCCGCGGAGACAGGAGGGGGATGAGCGGAGGTTGAGAAATTACCCACCCCAGAGTGACACATTCACAAAGTTAATCTAATCCAGGGGCCGTCCGGGTGCCATTGTGAGCCTGTGAATATGGAACAGCCTTGATTGATTGTGCACTGCAGTAGCTAAATACTTCATTGTTACTTGCAACAAACATAAGGAAAGGAAGGCTGAAACTGTAAAAGGGTTGGCTCTAAAGCCCCCAGAGCAGCACAAACCACAAAGTGAAGTCTAGAAAAATTAAAAATGGGTAGGGGAAGACTGTATCTGTGTCCTAAGAGGCCTCTGTTGTCAAAGTGTAAGCCCAAAATGAAAACCTAAGGTGCTGATGGCGATCCTGCCTCAACCAATAATTTGCCCCACCATGGGCCTGGGATTACCCATTCTCCCAGAGTGAGCGCCCCCACAGTTATCACAGGGGCAGCAAGAGAGCACAGAGGTTGTGTCTAGACAGAATGCATCTGATCCTCAGTTCTGCCTCCCAGAGCCTCCCAGTTCTTCCTCTTTTCTTGTGGAGATAATCACATCCAGGTTATCAGAAACAGGCGACTAACAGTGCATGTCCTGCTTGACTCCCAAGATCCTTGGAGCATTAAATGATTACCGTTTCCCCCCATTGCCCGCCCACTGCCCAGCATGAAAGATGCATCCTGCAAAGTCTTTCCTAGTCTTACCCCTCTGTTCTTCCTCTGAACGACCATGGTGATCTCCTGTGCTTTTCTCTGGATGCTTACCTGATTTGGTGTTTCTCAAAGTCTGACCCAGGGATCACCTGTATCAGAATCCCCTGGGGGCGGTTTCTAGGAGGGAGCTGGTCAGTAACAACATTGGGTACGACTCAGACTTTTGTCCTTTGAGTTGCTCCATCTTGACAACTGAACTCGCACAGTGTGATAACCTAGTGACTGCACTGTTTTCATCAGTCACATTTTTACAAATAGGTAGACTCATTCATCGGAGAAGGCGATGGCACCCCACTCCAGTACTCTTGCCTGGAAAATCCCATGGACGGAGGAGCCTGGTAGGCTGCAGTCCATGGGGTCACGAAGAGTTGGACATGACTGAGCGACTTCCCTTTCTCCCTTTCCCTTTCAGACCTTTGTAACCAGAATTCCTAGTGCTGAGGCCAGTGACTGTGTTCTAAAATATATATACAAGTGACTGAGGGGCACTGTGCTTTGAAATCCACTGCTTGAAGTGATTTCAGGTTGTAGCCATCTGTAATGCTCCCCTCCTTGCTCCTGGATGGCAGTGTGCTTCACCCATCTTTGTAAGACCCACTTTGTAGTATGTACTTCATACAATGCCTGGTGCGTAGTAGGCACTCAATAAGTAGGATAACAAAATGAAAAGTCCTACGTGTCGATGTTATTATTCTCACTGTCGTCTAGATCAAGAACCACGCAATAAATAGTTCTGTATGATGGTGACTGGGCAGGAGCCATGGGATCAGACAGACCTGGCCTCTTTTCTGGGCTTTGCCACTTATCATCTATGAGGCCGATGCTTATCTCCCTGATCTCCTCTTTACGCATCTATAAAATGGGCATGATGCATAAGCCACAGGACTGTGATGATGAACAAACTGTAAAATGTACATAAAACTGCTCAATGCAGAGTCTATCACTAGTAAGGGCTGAATCAACGCAGCTGCTTTTATTAGTAAGCTTAAACCAGTGGTTTGTTTAATCATTTCCCTAAAAAGCAGACCAGGCAGTTTAACTAGTTGCTTCACCAAAATGATCACTTTTGGGAAAAAAGTGTGTTTAGCCAACCTGTCGAATCCCATGACCTATTAGCAATAATCCTGAAGATTCAGAATTCAGAGCTGGTGAATGCCCATGTTTATTTGCCATGATGCCTTAGACTATGGCTAGGAGGGTGTCTAAATTGCTACCAATGGGATGTGCAAACATCAAGGTCATTTCAGGTGGAAAATGTTAGTCCAGTAATGTCACACAAATGTGTGTGTCCTTTCTTTAGCAAGTGGTATAGGGAAAGCTGGACAGCTGCATGTAAATCAATAAAGTTAGAATACACCCTCTTGCCATACACAAAAATAAACTCAAAATGGCTTAAAGACATGACACCATAAAACTCCTAGAAGGGATCACAGGCAAAACATTCTTTGGCATCTTTGGCATAAATCATACCAATGTTTTCTGAGGTCAGTCTCTCAAGGCAACAAAAACAAAAATAAATGGGACCAAATTAAGCCTATATATACAAGCTTTTACATAGCAAAGGAAACCATAAACAAAACAAAAAGACAAACTTACAGAAAGGGACAAAATATTTGCAAATGATGGAACTGACCAGGGCTTAATTTCCAAAATATACAAACAGCTCATACAGCTCAACAACAAAAAACCAAACAACCCAATCCAAAAATGGGCAGAAGACCGAAATAGACATTTCTCTCAAGAAGAAATACGGATGGCCAATAGGCACATAAAAAGATGCTCAATGTCTCTAATTATTAGAGAAATGAAAATGACAACTATAATGAGGTACTATCCCACAGAGGTCAGAAAGGCCATCATCAAAAAATCTACAAATAACAAATGCTGAAGAGGAGGTGGAGAAAAGAGAACCCTCTTACACTGTTGGTGGGAATGTAAATTGATATAACACTTATGGAAAACAGTATGGAGGTCCAGTAAAAAACTAAAAATAGGACTATCATATGACCCAGCAAGCCCATGTCTGGGCATATACCCAGAGAAAACCATAATTCAAAAGACACATGCACCCCAGTGTTCACTGAAGCACTAATTTATAATAGCCAGGGCATGGAGGCAACCTAAGTATCCATCAACAGAGGAATGAATAAAGAAGATATATATGTATATGTATATATACAATGCGGAGGAGGAAATGGCAACCCACTCCAGTATTCTTGCCTAGAGAATCCTGTGGACAGAGGAGCCTGGTGGGCTGCTGGTCATAGGGTCGCACAGAGTTGGACACGACTGAAGCGACTTAGCATGCATGCATGCATTGGAGAAGGAAATGGCAACCCACTCCAGTATTCTAGTCTGGAGAATCCCAGGGACAGAGGAGCCTGGTGGGCCGCCGTCTATAGGGTCGCATAGAGTCGGACACGACTGAAGTGCTTAGCAGCAGCGGCAGCATATACATAATGGAATATAACATATACACACAATGGTACACACACACACACACACACACACACACACAATGGAATATTACTCAGCCATAAAAAGGAATAAATTGTGTCATTTGCAGAGCCATAGAGGGACCTAGAGAATGTTATATAGAGTGAAGTAAGTCAGAAAAATAAATATCGTGTGTTAACACATATATTGGAATCTAGAAAAAATACTACAGATAAACCTATTGGCAAAAGAAATAGAGACATAGACACAGAGAACAAACACATGGACATTTGATAGGGAAAGGAGATTGATAAATTAGAAGATTGGGATCGACATACATACACTACTATATATAAAATAGATAACTAATGAGAACCTACTGTTTAGCACAGGGGGAAAAAAGGTACTATCTGTAGGACAAATATTAAATTAACCTTAAAAATGTATTTCAATATATAGTTCAGTTCATTTCATTTCAGTCGCTCAGTTGTGTCCGACTCTTTGTGACCCCATGAATTGCAGCATGCCAGGCTTCCCTGTCCATCACCAACTCCTGGAGTTCACCCAGACTCATGTCCATCGAATCAGTGATGTCATCCAGCCATCTCATCCTCTGTCGTCCCCTTCTCCTCCTGCCCCCAATCCCTCCCAGCATCAGAGTCTTTTCCAATGAGTCAACTCTTCGCATGAGGTGGCCAAAGTACTGGAGTTTCAGCTTTAGCATCAGTCCTTCCAAAGAACAACCAGGACTGATCTCCTTTAGAATGGACTGGTTGGATCTCCTTGCAGTCTAAGGGACTCTCAAGAGTCTTCTCCAACACCACAGTTCAAAAGCATAAATATACAGTAAGTGCAGACAAATATTGTTTGACTCCACTTATACGAGGTATGGATGGAACAGAATATTAGTCATGAAAAAGAACAAAATAATGCCATTTGCAGCAACATGGATGTATCTAGAGACTATGTGAAGTAAATCAGAAAGAGAAAGATGAATACCACATGATATCACTTACATATAGAATCTAAAATATGACACACATGAACCTATCTATGAAAAAGAAATGACGTAGAGAACGGATTGGTGGTTGCCAAGGGTAGAGGTTTGGGGGACAGCTGCAGTGGGAGGTGGGGTAGCAGATGTAAGCTTTTATATATGGAATGGATAAACAGCAAGGTCCTATTGTATAGCACAGATAACTATACTCAATATCCTATGATAGACCATAATGGGAAAGAATATAGAAAAAAGAACGTATATATAACTGAATCACTTTGTTGTTCAGCAGTAACTAATACAACATTGTAAATCAGCTATATTCAATAAGAAATTAAAGAATGTGTGCATCCTGAACTGACAGAACTAGTCACGAGCAGAAGGCACATGTGTGAAAACATGATATAATTAACCTTTATTCTAAAAAATAGCGCGTCTATTGTGTGCTCAGCTTTCGGCAGAAAAGCCTTTGCAGCCATCACCCTTGCCCTCCACTTCCCCCAAATGTAGCTCATACATTAAGAAAGCCTTGCCAAAGAATTTCAAGAGTCCCAAATAATGAAATCCCCCTGCTCTGAAACCATGAATTAGTATTTTCTTAGGATGCAGCTGTAGGGAATCATAATGAAAAGCATCAGATTTGGGGTCAGATGGACTAGGTTCAAATCCCAGTGCCGCCACTTTCTATCCTTGAGATTTTGAGCAAACCTTTACTGAGTACCCAGCATGTGCCTGAGCTACAGGAGAGAAGACGCGTGGTTCCTGCTTTCTAGCCTACGTTCCAGGGAAGTGGGAGGGGAGGCCAACAGTGGACAAATGATACATCTGGCCAGGAAAAACGCTAAGACTAAAGGGGCAGTGGTTTTGGTGGGAATGTAAATTGGTACACCTATGGAAGACAGAATGGAGGTTCCTTACAAAACTAAAAATAGAAATGCTATATGATTCTTCAATCCCAGTCCTGGGCATATATCCATACACAACTGTAATTCAAAAAGATATATGCACTGTGGACTCCTTTTTAAAAAAACTTACTCTATTAAGGCACTTGTTTATTTTTATTGATGCACAGCTCATTTACAATGTGTTGGTTTCTGCTGTGCAGCAAGGTGATTCAGTTATACATACTATACATTTTTTTGGTATTCTTTTCCATCATGGTTTTTCAGAGGATACTGAGTACAGCTCCCTGTGCTATACAGTAGGACCTTATTGTTTTACCCCTTACTTTTTGAAGTAGTATTTCCACACCCATGGATCTTCTGTGTGCCTCCTAGGGCTCAACACTGAAACCTTCTCATAGGCTACAAGAACTTCAGTGCCACTGTGCTTATCCAAACTCTAGCCAGCCTCCAGAAGTTAACATAACATTATAATATTCACAGTAAGAGAGGATTATAAGAAGAAACAAAGAAAAAAGGGGCAGGGTAAGCATAGCGAGAGTGAATGGGAAGATGTGAGTGTGCTGTTTTTCTTACAGAATTCTAGGACAGTTTCTCTGAGAAGGTGGCACTTGAGCAGAGAAATGAAGGAGTGAGGCTTTGGATGATCTAGAAAGGATAACAGAACCTACTGAGAGAGTTAGGACAAGATGATACAAGGATATATGATCCAGCATCTGGCCTGTAGTAAGCACTCAATAAACTTGGCTATTATTATTATTATTAGCTATAAGGAATATCCATTAGAAAGCATGAGTTCATTATATCCCCTTCATTTTGCAGGGGGCTGGTTATGGCAAGCCACAGGTTGGGAGCCCACACCTTCCAGACTCAATATTTATATCATAACTGGTTCAAAAGCACATTTCCACCTGGCCTGAGTTTCCTCAGCAGCTGAGCCTAATGAGGGAAATAATAACTCTAGGTTCATTCTGCACGGACACATGCGCTAAGTGTGATTTCTCACCGCCCAGCTCCCCTCCTGGGCTAATTAAATTACTTCAACTGTGAGTTTCTGTTGCCAAGAAAGGGCCTCCTAGCTGTGGGCTTTGGGAAGTTGAAAAGAAGGGCATGAAGACTCCTGCTAACTAGAACTATGTAAGACCTCAAGGTGAAGTCAGGGGTCTGGAAATGTGTGTGCATGTGCGGATGAGAGAGGAGAAAGGGAGAGAGAGACACACACACACAATAACAGCACTGATTATTAAGCAAACTACTTAAAGGCCCAGTGTCTGTGTCCAAGTTGAAGAGTCATAGCTCCTGATCTTTAGTCCCAGCTTGGAAGTACCTGGGTGACAGACACTGGGTAAGTCATTTCCCTCTCTGAGGCAGCATCAGGTTGAAGGGTTCAGGGCCCTATAGATCAGGGTTTGATGCTTAGCCTTGCCTGGTCTCAGACATCTTACTGAAACTCTGAAGCTCACAGGTCCAGCGGAATTTAACAGTGAACTGTACCTCATGAAGCAGCCAATGCAGATACAGTGTGCAACATGGCATATGGTCAGTGCACAAGAAATACCAGTTCCCAGCATCTTCACCTGCCAAATACCAGTCCTGCCTACCCCACTGACTGGTCTGAAGATGAATCAGGGAATTAGGTAAGTAAACAATTTGTGATAAAAATGGTATTTTACAGCTTATAAGGTGTTATTATTAAACTCTCATCATGATTATTACTTTGAATGTTATAATACTTAGTAGGAGATACAGGGTTCATAGAAGTGCTTCTCATAGTCTCTGTGGGTAATGAGTGAGGGGATTTGAAAGGTTATCTTGCGTGAAAAAAGGAAAAAAAAAAATAACCACACTTGTACTTTGAAAAGCTGAGCCTCCCAGCACTGAAACATAACAGGTTCATTACTCAGTAAGGATTAATTAGCTGTCGGGTATTATTAAATATTCTCACTCTCAAAATCCACGAAGAACTGGAAACTATGAAAGTGAACGAGAGGTAATCACAGGACAGGGAAGGGGAAAAAAAGCCACAATTGATGGCAATGCAAATTTCAAGAGCAAAGCATGTTAGTAAATTATGGTCTGATTAATATCACATCAGCTTATTCTCTGTTTGGAGTCACTGTTCTGAAACAATGGTTTTCAGGGTTGCCTGGTGTTTCTTCTTCTACCACTGGAATCAGAGAGAAAGAAGGCTGGCCTTTTCAGTGTTTGCACTGAAAGAATGCCGGAGTGTGGATATTTACACTGAAATGAGGATACTGGAAAGCCTAGGAAGGGAGATGAGAGTTTTACAATATGATAATGAATGCATTTTGTGAATTGGTATATTAACTGTTGAGATGATCCAAAAGTAACAGAGGCTCATAAAAAACTAGAGCCTGGAAGAGCCTTAGAGATGCTAAAAGTCCAGGGATAACAGATCCCTTTGTCTCAATCACCAGGGGCTCATGATAAAAATACTAATCCCTCTGGACCCCTCAATTTGCTGCAGAGGATCACTGGGATTGAGTCCTGGGAATCTCCATTTATAACTGGCTCCATTTATAATGGTTGCAAGACCACTGCCGTTATGCAGTCCTCTGTTGAGTAGCTTAGAAACTAAGTGTGGAGAGAAGAAATGTGATTCATTGGCCCAGGGTAGTTCACCGGCCCACAGAGAGTTAATAAGACACAAGAACCAGAACTGGGGTTTTCTAAGTCCCAGCCACCTGTCAGGGTCTCATTCCATGTTTGATATGTATAAATCCACTTTATAACATCGCTGTGTCATTCTGGGGACAATCTCTGTGCAAGTGAAATTTACAGAGTCATTCTCTCCTCTTTATCATGGGAATGGAATTCTCCTAGAGGCTAAACAGATGTATGAAATCTCACTGGATGCATGGATGGCTGGAATTCATAGTGGAGCCTGGAGGTGGCACCTGAGAAACTCCACCCACAAAGTGAACACAGGCAAGGTAACATCTGGGCAGAAGTTCATGTTATAAACTCCCCAGTGGTATCCTGATCCATTTCCCGCATAGGACTGCAAAGTCCTGAGGGGTGAAATACTGTCTTACTCTTTCTGTATCACCAGCACTGTGCTTGCCACTTAGTAGACATCAGTCAATACCTTAAGCAGTGATGACAACAGTATAAAAATTATACAAACAGGAAAATAGGAATTTTCTCAAACATGTAGACGACCTACTATCACTAGGGGGTAATCAGTTCAGTTCAGTCACTCAGTTGTGTTTGACTCTTTGTGATCCCATGAACTGCAGTACGCCAGGCCTCCCTGTCCATCACCAACTCCCAGAGTCCACCCAAACCCATGTCCACTGAGTCGGTGATGCCATCCAACTATCTCATCCTCTGTTGTCCCCTTCTCCTCCTGCCCTCAATTTTTCCCAGCATCAGGGTCTTTTCAAATGAGTCAGCTCTTCGTATCAGGTGGCCAAAGTACTGGAGTTTCAGCTTCAACATCAGTCCCTCCAAAGAACACCCAGGACTGATCTCTTTTAGGATGGACTGGTTAGATCTCCTTGCAGTCCAAGGGACTCTCAAGAGTCTTTTCCAACACCACAGTTCAAAAGCATCAATTCTTCAGCTCTCAGCTTTCTTTACAGTCCAACTCTCACATCCATACATGACCACTGGAAAAACCATAGCCTTGACTAGATGGACCTTTGTTGGCAAAGTAATGTCTCCGCTTTTTAATATGCTGTCTAGGTTGGTCATAACCTTCCTTCCAAGGAGCAAGCGTCTTTTAATTTCGTGGCTGCAATCACCATCCGCAGTGATTTTGGAGCCCATGAAAATGCTGCTAATGAGAGCAATACTAAACCATCAATAATGAATCCTCACAACAATCCTAGGAAGTAGTGACCATCCCTCATCCCTGTTGTGCAGATATGATATGGCAGGCACGAGGTGCTTAAGTCATGTGTCCAAGGCCCCAGCCAGAGAGGAATGGAGCCAGAATTCTATCCCAGGACAGACCAACTCAATGTTCATACTCTTCACTACTCTGCCTTTGGGTCTCCAAAACCTCTGAGTAGTTAGAGCATTGACCCAGTCTGATAAGGTGGATGTCCATGGCCATTCTCCATGTTGAAGGCACAGGCAGACAGGAGGAAACAGTTTGTTGGCCCAGAATGTTTCTGGCCCACCAATGTTTGTTGGCCCAGAAGACTCTCAGTAGAAGAGCAGGTATCAACCACTACTGCATACACATGCAACAGCCCAGGTCTATAGCCAGCAAAGAGTCTGTGCTCAAAAAGCATCTGCTGAATAACAGATGAGCAAGTGAATGAATGAATGAACAAACCAACATCCAGATAATCATGGAACTCAGTGATCATTCGGTTCCCACATCTGTCTCTAAACATAGGGAAACAACCTCTTTTTCCTGCAAGTACTTCTGTGTCTGGGCTTCCTATGTGGCTCATTGGTAAAGAATCTGTGTGCCAATGTAGGAGACATGGCTTTGATCCTTGGGTCGCAAAGACCCCTGGAGAAGGGAATGGCAACCCACTCCAGTATTCTTCCCTGGAAAATTCCATGGGCAGAGGAGCCTGGCAGTCTACAGTCCATGGAGTTGCAAAAAGAGTTGGACATGAATTAGCTACTAAACAACAACTTCTACATCTCTTTTCCTAGGTTTTGGTCTTTAGTACAGCTGCTGGCATCTGAAAGCACATATTTTACCCAATTCAGGAAGTTGCCTGGAGCCAGGGCTGGTCTCAAAACCTGCCTGCTTTACCATTCACATTGAGCACTCCAAAACTAAAGTCATCACCCAGTCCTAAATCATTTTACTCTTTATCTAAAGGGCCATCCTTTAAAAGTCAGCTTTTAGAAATCCGTTTCTAACACCATTTCCCTGCCAGACCTATCCTGGTCTCCCAGAACCAAACATAACTTCTTCCTCCTCTGATCAAACTGCAGCTCTGACTCTCACTGCATTTATCTCACTCTGTGTAGTGTTATAAACATTTACATATTAGTCCTACACATCCTCTTTTCTTACCAGACTGAACACGTCTGAATGGCAGGGAGGAAGCTACCTAGACTAAGAGTAGAGATCATTTCTGGAGTACCAGCCATGGAGTAAGGGCTTTCCATCCATACTGCATTTTAGCCTTAGAAGTCCACACACGGTGAGGCACTAGGGTCACTGTTTTACAGACAGAGAAACTAAAAATAACTTGCATGACTGAAGTCCAAAAAGAAAATGTGACAGGAAATGCTACTTAATACTCTGCAATGGGCTATATGAGCAAAGAATCTAAAAAAAGAATGGATATATGTATAACAGATTCACTTTGCTGTACAGTTGAAGCTAACACAACACTGTAAATCAATTATACTCCAATAAAAATTAAATAAAAAATGAAAAAGGAACGTGATTATGTAAGTGGCAGAATTCAAATCCAGGCCTGTGCCTGTTTGATTTAAAAGTTCATGTCCTGCATCACAAGATTCCAACTTCCCATATGAGTAGTCCTATCCCTGTACCTTGAAGATGCTCAAGATGCTTTTGATGAAGGGAACAGGCTGAGGCTAGGAACATAGTACTGTGTAGTGGTCCTGTGGGCAAGGCCTTGGTGACAAAAGGAAATGCGTGGCCTTATAGTCATCACAGTGTGGTGCCTTCTTGCTCCTTCATCTGCCACCAGAGACTCAGGTAGCCTGGGTTCCTGCCTGATCTCCCTCCTTCACCCCTGAGACTCGTAACCTTCAATAGCAGCCAGTGTGTGGCCAGACTTCCCCTGACCCTGGTTGCCAAGGAAACTGAAAGACAGTTGTGCTCACCCGCAAGGTGGTGATGGTGGCAGGATCTCGCAGCCGGCCCTCCTCATCTTTCAGATTGTAGCCTTCTGGCCTCTTATCACGCTCGCTGACTTTCCACAGCTTCACAGTTTTATCTGTGGAGCAAACCACAATGACAGTGAGAGTAAGCTCGTAAAGAAGTCTATTTTTTTTTTTTTTTTGCAGGATGGGGGTAGGGGTGGTGGGGCAGGGAACAGTGGATGTCAGTGGACGGGACTGCTATGGAAGCTGGCTCATGTCAAGGACTACAGTGTGCACATCTCAAGGTCTTTGAGGGCAGAGTTCATGCTTCCAAAGAAATCCATTTATTGTGCTGAGAGAAATGGCTTCCCTGACAATGGACTATTAAAGCTATAGCTTACACATTAATTGGATTCATTCAATAAAAATACGCCCTGAACCTTGAATAAGAGTAGCCACAACATGTATAGAATTAATGATATAACTATGTTCGCATTTGCCATGGAGAATTTATTCAGTGTTCACAATAACCCTGAGACATAGGTCCAGTGATTGCATCCCCCCTCACTAACACTGTCCCTAGCATGACCCAAAAGGCCCCCCATGACTGGCACCCCTAGGGCCTCACGCTTTATGACCTCACTGTCCACCCTACTTCCTGCCACCTCTCATAGTTCTGCCACCTGGCTTCCTTATAGCTCCCTGTATGGGCTAACTCCTGCCTTTTGCACTAGATTTTGCACTAGCTGTACCTTCTGCCAGGAAAGCCCTTTACCCTCTTTTCACAAGATTTGTTCCTTCACTTTGCTCTCTCTGTTTATGTCCCAACTTCAGAGGAGCCTTTCCTAATTAACCTACAGAAAGATGTTTCCCTCACCATTCTCCATCCCCTCTTTCCGCTTTATTTTTCTTCAGAGTACACTTTACTACCTAGCAACTTAGATATCCTGCCTTCCTCACTAGAACATAAAATCATCGAAGACAGGGATTCAGTCTGTCGTGTTCCTAACTACACCTTCAAGCACCTATGATGGTTGTCGTTATTCAGTTGCTCAGTTGTGTCTGACTCTCCAACCCCAAGACTGCAGCACGCCAGGCTTCCTTGTCCTTCACTATCTCCTGGAGTTTGCTCAAACTCATGTCCATTAAGTTGGTGATGCCATCCAACCATCTTGGATGTTCAATAAATATGGAGTGGATGAATGAATGCATCTCATTTATACAGTGCATCTTGCTAGCAGTACTGAGGGAAGTAACATGAGAAGGAGATTCATCTGAATGCTTTCCCCTTGCCGTCTCTCTTCTGAGTCCCCTGCTGGAAGTGACTTTTCTCACCTTTTACTGTCCCAGGACTTTACACCACTTCCTGATCCCTGTCATTCTCTATAGCAAATAAAACAGGGGTGAGGACTCGAATGCTCATGGGAGGTAGTCAGTGCCAGGGGAATGAGTGAAAGGGCTGGGGTCTCAGGGGAGCTAGAGGTGGCATGCCCCATTTGCAGGCCTTCCATTCTATGTGTTTTTTTTTTTTTAAGTAGAGTTAAATTACAATGTTGTGTTAGTTTCAGGTGTACAGCACAGTGATTTAGTCATATACATATATATATATATATATATATATATTCTCTTACAGATTCTCTTCCCTCATAGATTATTACAAAATGTTGAGTATAGTTTCCTATGCTGTACAGTAGGTCCTTGTTTGTTACCCATTTAATATATAGTAGTGTGCATGTGTTAATCCATTTTTTAAGGAAACAGATTTGGGTCAAATAGATCATGCCTGTGACTGCATGCATTTGTAGGCCTTTCTTATCAGATCCTGCGTTCACTATCTATTCTCATTTTTCTCTGGGATGGCAGGGACTCCATCGCCTCCTCTGTGTCTTGCTCTGTGCTTGCACAGGATGGCTTTGAAAGCAGACAACCTGGGGCCACATTCCCACTCCAACTCCAGCCACCGTGTGGCCGGGGACTGGGATCCCCACATAGTAGGTGCCTACTGGTCTTGGAGTGACACGCAAATGAGAGTAGCAGACAGGGCAGGGAAAGGGGCAGAACAGCCAGTTCAGTTTGAATTGCAGAAATAGGAGTAATTTTTTTAGTATAAGTATGTCCCTAATAGTCCAATCTTACAGACAGAGATACTTAACTTCTCTATGCCTCAGTTTCTTTATTTGTAAACTGGGGAAAGCAAATGTCTTTCTCATGGGATTCTTTGAGGATTAAATGGAAGACTGCATGTAGAGAGTTTAACCCAGTGTTGGGTTTCTAATGGAGAAGGCAATGGCACCCCACTCCAGTACCTTGCCTGGAAAACCCCATGGATGGAGGAGCCTGGTGGGCTGCAGTCCATGGGGTTGCTAAGAGTCAGACACGACTGAGCGACTAATAATGGCTCACAGATGGCGGCTGTTGTTGGCATGAGGAAACTGGGCAACTATTCTGCAATAATAAGATGTTGCTTTAACAGCATAAGATGCATCCCATGACGACATCAGCACATCCTATTTCCTTTCTGCAAGGCTCTGCAGAGGGGAGGAAAGCCATCCCTTTGCCCTGCCTGTGTTAGGATTCCCTAGTTTCTCTGCTCCTCACCTCCCTCCTCCATCTTCCCTCTGCAAGTGCCCTGTCCTCAGCAGTCTGAAGAGCACCAACCACATGGTGAAGTGGGCTTCCTGCCATAATCTGGCTATTCTAACAGAGAAGGGCCCCCGCTTCCTAACATGTGAACATCACGCAGGCTGGTTGTGTCTGCTGGCACTCCTGTCAAGTCTGCTAAGGGTACGATCTGTGCTTTCAGCCCGGCTTGTACTAGGACAGAAGGCAAAGAAGACTCTCCTAGATGCTGGGTTGAATTTAGAACTTTCTATCAATGCTCTTCTGGTCCTCCCCCCCTTCCCGAATACAGACTGCATAATGACCTGCTTTTTAAGGTGGGAAAATGAAACTTGGGCCATATTTATATAGTCACTTGATTAACTACTAACCAGAGATCAGAGTAGATTAGCTACTAGAGCTTGCTGCTACTGCTGCTAAGTCACTTCAGTCGTGTCTGACTCTGTGCGACCCTGTAGACGGCAGCCCACCAGGCTCCCCCGTCCCTGGGATTCTCCAGGCAAGAACACTGGAGTGGGTTGCCATTTCCTTCTCCAATGCATGAAAGTGAAAAGTGAAAGTGAAGTCGCTCGGTCATGTTCCACTCTTTGCGACCCCACGGACTGCAGCCTACCAGGCTCTTCCATCCATGGGATTTTCCAGGCAAGAGTACTGGAGTGGGTTGCCATTGCCTTCTCCTAGAGCTTAGAGGAACCCAAATCAGTGAATCTTAGTACCAATTATTTTCTATTGCTTGGCTTGGGAATGTATTCTATCCTAATGGCAAGACAATTCTCATATTTTTCTTATTATGAATGATAAATTACTATACTGAGAAAGAGAGAAATTAGAGGTAAAACATAAAGAATAAAAATTCTTAAAATCCCTCGAGTCCAGGACCACCATCATTAACCACCGTTATCAACAGTTTACAGTACAGTTAATAATACAGTTACAGTATTTTTTCTATGCATTTTTTGAAGAGGGGTACAAACCTATAATAATATCACATACATAGATTTATATTTCTGATTTTATTCTAAAACTGGTACATATAACTGTAGAAAATGAATATAAAAGTAAAAAAATAAAATAAAACTTTCTTGATTCCACTAGACAAAAACAACTATTATGAAAATTTTGTGTATATCCTTATATTATATTGGATGTGGAATTACATAACTGTTTTTAATAAATGTAACATACTATACATAGCTTATACTATGTCTTTCCCCCAGTCATTTATCTATCTATACAAACATCTATCTCCACATAATGTATAACTGAGAATTAGTTAAAGGTCTAAGAATGGGAGACATTAATAAACTATAGAAGAGTCATACAATGGAATACTATGCAGTCTCATTGAAAATGTTACAGTATTTTAGGAGAAATATTTCACAATTACAAAGATATTCCTGTTACTAAGTGTTATATTATTAAATTAAAAATCTGGTTGCAAAGTTATAGAATATGTCTCATTTTTGGTAAGAAACAGATTTATCCATGTCACTTTGCTATTCCTTTTAAAAAGCCATTAATAGTGGTTCTCTCTGGATAGGAATACTTTCCTTATCTTCACTCTGCTTCTCTGAATTTTCTAAATTTTTTACAGTGAACAATTATTACTTTCATAGCATGAAAAACAAGTTTAGTATACCTTTTCATCTGATCATAGGTATTATGATAGAAGGAGACATCTCAGTAAAGTAAATGTCTCTTCAGCTGGTAAATAATTTTAAGGTCTAGCTTCACAACTGAATGTTGGTTTTATTTTTCATTAAAAACTGTAAAGCTGGGACTGTATTCTAGCAGAAGATTAAAAACTGTACCCAGCTATAATGAGATAAGCACAATTTTTTTTCAAGATAATTGATGGTGAATTCAATTCAATTCCCCATGGTTAGGATGCCTGGAGTCATTCTTGACTTTATTATCACAATTTTTCTTGACTCAGTATCTTGAAGCTTTGTGGATAAAAAAGTCTGAGAAACATGTGGCTGATACCATGAGTAATGGCTTTTTCTTCCTTTCTGCTGGCTCTCTGAGTAGCTTATCATTACTTGTGGCACCTTTAAGCACAATCTTATCATCTATCTTCATTTTCTCTTTTGTACAGTAATTCCGATTGTCTTCCATTAATTTTTGCATGTTAACCTATTTGGCTTAAGGGGAATTCTCAACCTCAATATTAGTATAAAAAAGAAAATCACATATGAGCATGGGGATTTGTCTTCTAAGAATCATTTTGAGATGCTGGTGGCATATAAAATAGCATCCCAAATGGGAAGATAATATCCTTGTTAATCAAAAAACTATTTAAAAACTCAATTAACAGAACATGATGCTATATAATTAATCTTCATTCCATTTCACTGGTTTCTTCCCCATCCCCCCACAAAGTAGTTAATATGCCTTTTACGTCTTTAACTTTTATTATAATAATCAATAGGCTAAATTTCATAATACAAAGCTAGCCTAGAGAAGATAATCAGATACTTTTTCTCTGCCTGAAGTAATTAAGTCAAAATCATCAGAAGTTTCTTCCATTCTAAGTTGTGTTGAGTCTGTTGAGCCTTTGAGTAAAACACAAAACTAAAAGAGAAGAACTTGAAACACATTCACTTTTGGGATATCAAGATCAGAAGATCTCCTGGAGAAGGGAATGACAACCTACTCCAGTACTTCTGCATGGAGAATCCCATAGACAGAGGAGCCTGGTGGACTACAGTCCATGGGGTCCCAAAGAGTTGGACACAACTGAACAACTAACACAAAAATGTAAACAAAACAATAAATACAGTTATGAGGAAGAATTAAATTACTTGGAATCTGGAGGAACAGATGAGTGGAGATCTGGTCATGTTGAGATAAGCTATGCTTGAATAACCCTATGCCGGCTATTTCAGACCATTACTTTATAGATTTATACACTGGCTTTTTACATTTGAGGGATTTGGGGGATTCATATACATTAAAAACTTTCCCTCTTTTACCATAATATTAAAATAAAAATTGTAAGAACTTAGAAAATGAAAACAATAAAAGTAACAAATTGACAAGTCACTCATAATGCACAAGATTACTCATGAAAAATCTTTCAGTGTGTTTCATTTCAGTCTTTAAAAATGTTAATATAGGCTTGATCATTGTATATACACAGTCTGCATTATGTTTTATCTTGACATATGAGCATTACCCTTTCTTAATAAGTGCTGGAGATAGGCAAAAAGCAAACCCAATGTTTCTTGATTTATACTTAAATGTATACTCCTCAAAGACTCACATAGAGGATGATGAAATAAGCCTCTCTCCAGCTTATTTGTTTGGCAGAGGGTGTTTAATTTGTGTATACTAATCCTCTTAATTGTTATGCTATTCAATTAGCACCCTTTTGTATTTGATTTTATTCTGAATTGTTTTGAGCATAGATGGCTTCTTTCAAGTAGGATATTAAAAACCTTTAGAGTTGATAATTCCACTGTATAAAGGCTTAAAGATTAGTACAGAATTGAGTTCTTTTTGCAACCCCTAACATCCTCTCTCTCTGATCCATTTATATCAATTCCTCCCCAAACCAATAAATGATGTAAGCAAAGTGTGGAGGGAAGAAGAGAAGAAACCATTATTACTTGATCCGTTTTTTGATGGCATCCCTGGGTTGGGAAGATTCCCTGGAGAAGGGAATGGCTACCAACCCCAGTATTCTTGCCTGGAGAATTCTATGGACAGAGGAGTCTTGCGGACTATAGTCCATGGAGTCTCAAAGAGTTGGACACGACTGAGTGACTTTCACTTTCTCTACTTTCCTTCCTCTCTTCTTGACCTATGTTCCTAGTAGAGAGCTTGCTTGTGTCAAAGACATCTGCTTTCCAAACCCCCAAGTATATTCAGGGATTAATAACTTCTATCGAGTGTGCCAAACATATAGGGACGGCATGTTTTGTTTCCTGAAACGTGTTCCCAGAATAACATTCAGTGAATCTTAAGACAGGAAGTCACATTCCCAAAACACCTGGAAATAATCTGCATTTGTCAAAAACTACAGATAACAAGTCTCACAGAATTCGGTCATAAATTTGTTATTTTTTTAAAAAGAGTAAGTACAATTTACTGAGTTTCTATTCTCAGTCAGGCATTCTGCTAGGCATCTTGCAAGTATGGTTTCTACGTTTTTCAACAGCCTGCAAGGTGAAAAGGAAAATGGAGGCTAAGAGAGATTGAAACATATAGTTTGCTGACTATATCTCTGAAAACACCAAACAAGGTAAGTCACCTTCACATACCATTAGTAGACAGAAGGAAGTAGGCTGCATTCTGCTGAGGGAGCCATCTTATTTTATTGATTTTTTCTTCTATTTCTAAACTTTTCAGGTAATCGAACTCGGGTTCATGGCTCTGGAATGTGCTGTAAACATTGTATTCACCCCTACGATGAACCTGATTTTTACTCTGTAAGAAGGGAAAAAACACACACACCAAAGATTAAATCACGTAAGCCAATTGAAAATTCACCAGTCCCTTCTTTTTTTGAGCAGGATCATGAGAGGTGGGACGGGCAGACCATGCCTGAGTGGGCTGAGGGCAGGACTATGCTGACCACAGGTTCCTCTTAGCTCAGTGGCCTCATGCCATTTGATTGTGCACCCCTGGTGGTAAATACTGGCACCTCCAATATTTACATACTTTTATTTATAAATTATATACATAAACTGCTGCATGGACATAGGGTGTACATCATAAAATATATGTAGAAATGCAAGTTGAAGTAGGACACGAGTTTTTTTTTTAGGTGACTGTGTTACATGGCATGCAGAACTTCCTAGGCCAGGAATCGAACTCACACCCCCTGCAGTGGAAGCATGGAGTCTTAACCAGTGGACCACCAGGCAAGTCCCAACAACATGATTTTAAAATCAATAGATATTATAATATTTTCTGTCTAATGGATGTCTTAGATGCCCTTAGGAGTGAGTCATCCAGTGCTGATGTCCATATAGATGCATATCAATCCTTCACGAAGAACTGTAGCATCTGCACTCCTCACTGGCCTTTTATAACTCATCAGATCTTCACAGAATCTCTGAGAGATGCCCAGGGCAGGGAAATGGGCCAAACAGGCTCAGAGATATTAAAACAACATGCAGCTTATTAGGATCAGATCTCTCCCTCTCCTTTTCCCATCATGAGTAAAAAAACAGACATGAGGGCAGAGAAGACATGCAGATCATTGGGAGAACTATGAGACTTTACACTGGCTTTCCCTTAGCATCGATTATGCAAAGTGCACACAGCAGGAACTAAATAAATGGTGAGAGAACAGAACATGAAGGGGAGGGGGTGTGGAGAAAGGGACAAGAGAAAGAAGAAAGGTGGACACGAGGAGAAGAGGGTGTTGAGAGAGAGAAAGGAAAGAAGGGGAAAATGGAGGGGAGGTTTGCATTGTGACCAAGAGCCTCAAGATTCAGGCTTGGGAAAATGGTGTGCACAAATTCAAATCCAGGTCTTATTAGGCATTTGTCATAGATGCATGACTCTTAATTAAAGGCTTAAATTAAAAAAAAACAACAACTATTTCTGGGTGGATACTGGACATTCAAACCCAAGCCTCAATTTACTGATAGGTGATGGTACTGATGCCCCCGTGTTAAATGTACTCGTGAGGGCATTGAGGTTCTTGGAGCAAATTCTCCAGGACGGTGTCACTTGAGCATTCATATCCAGGAGTCACCCACAGGAGCTGAGAGGAGATCTGACTTAGATGTTACCACATGTCTGTGTTTCTCAAGCTCAGTGTTCACTCAACCCCAAGCCTTGCCACATAACTCAATGGTGAACTGCATGTTATTATCCTCAACATTTTTCCCTTATTGAACAAAACCACTCACCTTTGGAAAATGTGTCCCCCTCCATTCTACTAATGAATCAGGCTTCCCAAATATTTCAGTAAATTAAAATAGGTGAAACCTATAAATAGCTAATGGGAAACACGGAACAGAATATTACTGGCAACATGCTGCCTTGGGTAATTTATGCTAAACAGCTCCTCTGGTTTCTCTTTATCATTACTATGAACCTAACTGGATTAAAAAAAATTGAAGAAGGTTTAAAAATCAATTTTAAAAGGACTTTAGAGGTTGACATACTTGCTCCTATCCTGTTTACTGCAGAAAGAGCTAGCCCACCTGAACAATAAATTTTTAAGAGCCTTGATTTGCTACCATCCAAATCAGACTGTCAAGTGTGTGGAGTATGTGCCAGACCAATTAGCAGTAGGCAGCTCCAGAAAAGCAGGAAAAATTCCAGGTCACGAAGAGCTATTAGTTTCTACTTGCCAACCACATTTTCATGTTTCCAGGGCCAATGGAATAGGCTGGGTGCCTGAATTAATGCTGAACACTTGAATTCATATAGAACCCCGAGGGATTACCATGCCCTTATAGAAATTAATTGCAAATAATGTGCAATTACCAAATATATCACCTCTAAATGAGACTTCTCTTTTTGGAGGGGAGATGGAACACAAATGGCTTTGAGGCACAAAGCAGGCTTTAAATTGCTAGGGAAGTCTCATGTGAAGCCTCCCTCCCACACGGGGGGCCTCCTGCTATGCAGCACCCGGTGAATCTCCAAGGCAGGCAGTAGCAGATGGGAGAGTCACTTGAACACAGACTGGCCTGCTGTAAGCTTCAGGACCATGCCAGGGGAGGCCAAGGAAATCAAATTGGGCCATAATTCTGTTCTGATGGAACAGAAGCAGACACCCCCAAAAAACTCAATTTATATGAAAAAGAGAAGTGATTCCTAGTGGAACCCAAGTCTCAGGAAGAAATGGGCTTTTAGAGATTCACTTGGAGTTAACGACTCTTGCTTGGAAGGCGTAGAGGATTCAGCTGCAGGGAACTTCATGTCATCCATAGTAAAGTGTTGCCTTCCCAGGCGGTGCTAGTGGTAAAGAACCCACCTGCCAATGCAGGAGATATAAAAGATGTGGGTTTGATCCCTGGGTCAGGAAGATCCCCTGGAGGAGGGCATGGCAACCCATTCCAGTATTCTTGCCTGGAGAATCCCATGGACAGACAGGCATGGTGGGCTACAGTCTATGGGGTCACAAAGAGTTGGACATGACTGAAGTGACTTAGCATGCACGCACATATTAAAGTGTGAGCCACGTTCTTTGCTCAGATGTCATTTTCTGGGATTTCACTCGCTTTGGTAGAGGGAGCTACATTTTCTTTTCTGACCCAAGTTATCCTTTTCACATCTGTTGGGGAAGGGCTATATCTTTTATCCCAGGTATTCTGTTAGGAGTCCCTGAATTTCTATATCCAAGAGTTAACCCTACTGAGAAAGGAGGTGTTACACTCCACAAGCGCCTGTGGAATTTTACAGATCCAGAGAAGTGAGGTCGTTTTGAATGTGCAGTACCCAGGATTGGAAAGGAAGACTTTGTCCAGGAAAGGCTCTAATTCCAGGTGCTTTTGTGAGCCTGTGCAACTGTTGATGTTAATGACTTTTTGGCAGTTTTTAGTTTGCAAGCCAAGCAGCAAGGTTAAGGGCGACACATGAGGATTAAGAAACAGTGGGAGGCCTCCTTTAAAAAGAAGAGAAAATGGGCATTTTGCATTCACTGCCACTTACCTCCTGCTCTCGTTGAAATATTACAACCCGACCCCCCTTGTCCCCTGTCGCTAGTAATTCTCCCGTGTGGTTGAATTCTACCGTAGAGATAATGTCAGCTGAAAAGAAGAAGACAAAGGCAATTTAAGTAACTGCACACTTACTTGCAAACGATAGATAATAGACATACTTTTCTGTGCATTTAAGGGCTTAGGGCTTTGTCTCTGCAGTGGAATTTACAAGGATGTTATGTCCTGTATTTGAAGTGCCACTAGAAGTGGCATTTGGGGAAGTAAATTTCCTAGATGCCCACACTGCACTGTGGTCTCTAGGAACAACTGGAGAGAACAAAAGGAAAAAGCACGTTCAGATTCTTTTGTTTTGGGCAATAGAAAATGAATTTCCTTATGGCTCAGGGAAATGGCAATTTTCTTTGATAATTTCTACCAACCACAGACTCTTTTCCCACCCATGGCCTTCTGCCTCCCCCTTTCTTCTACACCAAGAAACTTCCCCAAATGGGGTTCAGTTGCGGAATCTAAATGAAGACTGAAGGCTGATGAGCAGGGTTGAGATGCTTGAAGCTCAGACATCAAAAATGAAGGGACACGACTCAAAGGAACTAATAGGGAAACTCCAGGAGTTGGAAATTCAAGGAGGAACCCTGGAAATGCTCCCCCTTTTCTGGTAAGCCCACCACACCCTTCTAGAAGAGCAGGGCTTTACTGCAAAGAGAAAAGTGCTGAGAAAACAGGGTCACGAGGCCAGAGCGGAGAGGGAAATTTGTACTGTATATCTCTAAACAGAGAAAATACACAGGCGCCAGGAACTCAGATCACAGATAATTGCTGAAGGAATGCCAGCCTGCCAAGCCTTTCTTCAATACTGGTTATCCCTGGAGGAACGCGGACAGGTAAATTACCTATGATTGGATTTATTAGGGCTATTTTTAGAAAAATGTCAGAGGTTAATTCCTCTGCAATTATTCCCCCACAGGGCTCCAACAATCACTACCCAGAGTGCAAATGAGTTAAAAAAAATAAAAAAGGAGGCGGGGGAATTATGACTTTGGCCTTTGACAGAGGTACATTCTGAAGATTGTGTCCATGTAAGGAAAGCGAAGCGGAAACAGTGAGCTGGAAAACTAAAGCAATTACCCCTGAATAACTCAAATCTCAAATCTTACTTTAACATCATCATTTCAGGATTTTCTTTATATGCCTGATTGATTCAGGTAAGTAGTGTGAAATTCTCCACTTTGCTTCTAACTGTCCTTTTCCATACATGAAAATGTTTTGAATGGTCATTCTTTGTGCAGAAGAAAAAAAGAATAAGGGATAACGTATAATCACTTTCAAGCCAGGCGCATTTAAAAGAATAATTCATGATTTCTGTTCTGGCGTCTTAGATGACTGACCCCAGTGGTAGCAGGTTCAAATCCTACAGGGCCACGAGGGAATGGGGAGTGAAGGAAATCAGGTGAAGTAGGAAGCTTGCATCTCCTCTTAAAAGACAAGTGGCTACTTGGCTCAAGCCAACTGTGACTATGAAATATTACCTGTGTTGCCAGATATTCTGATTTTTTTAAAAAAACTTTTTATTTTATATTGGAGTATAGTTGTTTAACAATGCTGTGAGAGTTTCAGGTGCACAGCAAAGGAAATCAGTCATACATATACATTCTCCCCCACACTCCCTTGCCATCCAGGCTGCCGCATAACACTGAGCAGAGTCCCTTGTCCTATACAGTAGGTCTTTGTTGGTTATCCATTGAAAATATAGCAGTGTGTACATGTCCATCCCAAACTCCCTAACACCCCTTCCCCTCATTTCCCCCCCTTGGTAACCATAAGTTTGTTTTCTAAGTCAGTGAATCTGTTTCTGTTTTGTAAATAAGTTCATTTGTATAATTTCTTTTTAGATTCCACAAATACGGGATGTCATATTTTTTTTAAAGAAGCTGGAAACCCAGAGCTTTACATGAAAACCTCTTCAGTTTTATATAGTGGCAACCAATGATTTTTTTTTGAGTGCCATGACATTAAAAAATATATATATAATCCTGTCTATCAGATTAAAATGGTTTATGGGTCACCCACTTCTGATTTCTAGTCTCTAGAGTGCTCCTTCCAGAAAAGGCCACTCCATTCCTTATTGACAATCTCAACTGGACATCTGAGCCATTCATTCAGGAAGAGCCCTCCAAATGAATACTACCTTAAGGAAACACAAAATAAACTGCATGGCTCTTCAGTCCCTGATGTAAGTTTAGAAGACCCGTTTTTAGAACAAGAGCCCGAGGAGGAGCAGATAAGCCCAGCAAGGCTGGGAAGCCAGTCACCTTGAGTGAATGATTGACCACTTTCCTTTGTTAGAGTTTGCATGTCTTAGCAAAGCACTCTCATGTACAGAGGGGACAAGAAGCCTGTTTAATGTTTCCAGTTGCCTCAGAATGCCCTGGTTGAGAAACACTCGAGTGTTAGGAGACACTTCTCACGTTAGTGGCTGCTCTGGCTTTTCAGTGAGTGGCTAGCAAAGAGGTTATTCACCAAGCTTCCTGGCTTTGGGGAGAAGCTAAAACAGACACTGCTGTTTCTTTTCACTTCCAGGCTTCTGTCAGGCACTAAAAAACGAGCCAGATACCTCCCTGAGGGAAAGAGAAGCAGGGAGTAATGGGAGGGTGATGGGGAGCCCCGGCTTGGGACTTAGAGCTGTGCTCATGTCTTCAGGGCTAAGATTCTGCTTGCGTGTATGGGTGTGTGTGCTAAGTCACTTCAACTCTGTCCAGCTCTTTTCAACCCCATGGACTGTAGCCCACCAGGCTCCTCTGTCCATGGGATTCTCTAGGCAATACTGGAGTGGGTTGCCATATTCTTTCTTCAGGAGAGTTTCCCAACCCAGGAATCGAATCCACATCTCCTGCATTGCAGGTGGATTCTTTACCCACCAGGAAAGCCCCAAGATTCTACCTAAGGGCATCTGAAGCCCTTCCTCTCACCAGCAACATGAACACAGACGGAGTTCTACATGGATTCTAGGGCCAGTGTATTGAACTAAGAGATGAGTCTTCCCTTTTGGTGACGCTGAGTATTGGAAGGGAGAGGTAAGTAACTTTTTCTAAGGTTGGTCTCTGGCTCAGTTTCTAAGAAAATGTCACTCCAAGGGAAACAAAACTTAGTCTCCCAAGGATGACATGCATGTTGTCTTTTTGCCTGGATTCTGTGAAAACGTCTTCACTTTCTAAGACGCATATGGGTCAAATCAAGGTGGGATTCAAACTCAAGTCTAAGCCATGTGATCCAAGGCAGTATTATTAAAACTCCGCACTATGGGCTATCAGGTTTGTCCCCTGATATACATAAGGAGGTATATAAATGCCTCCTTTGTTTTCCAAGTGTTATCATTGTGCTATGTCTCCCTTGAGGAACTTATCAGAGAAAGACTGATTGGCATGGCAGGATGCTGAAATCCCTTAGTCTTTTGCCAAGTCCTTACCTTGCTTTTAACTCTGCCAGGGAGCTGGTCTGTATACTAGGCCGTTTATATCTGGGTATTGTGTTCTTCCCTTCAAAACATATGCCACGGCAACTCAAGTTAATACCTGTTTTGAACTTTCTTGTTTCCTGACTCATTTATCATGGCTAAGCCAATAGGTGTAACCAGAGTATTTTATTGCCCTATCCATCTTTTGCGTATCTTCATTTATGACTGTTTAATAATTGATGCAAAACTCATGAATCACCCACATTCCAATTTCAAGAGAGGGAAACTTTGGATACAATGCTCTTGTGCTTGCAACATGCTCTTGATAGAGCAGTGTAAATTAGAAAACATACACTGCTCAAGACAACATGACTTCTGTTGAGTACAGAAAGAAGATATGGCAATAACAATAAACCAGCAAACTCAGAGACAATAAGGTCTTGTGAAATCTTGGTCAACAGAAGTCAGTTCATCAAGTTCAACTAAAGTTCAATTCATCAAGTTTGATTAGAGGACATTTTGCCTTTAAATGATAAGTAGTCACTGCAACTCACATTCTTAAGGGTGCAGCCGAGTCACGTTATTATGCAAAAAGTTATACACTTGAGCATTTTTCTCTCTGTTCTATAAAGACGTGAATGAAGTGCATGTTTTTGACTAAAAACAAAAAGCAGACGCCAAAAGCAGTTATAGAGGTCAAGTGTAGTTAACATGATTTTTTTTAAGGAAGCCCTGGGAGGTATGATGTTTGCCCTGCTCCACATCTGTTCGTGCTGATTTAATTTCCACAAGATGGTGGCCTGGTAACCCCATTTCTAGCTCAATAGGCACTGTTCGAATCAAGTTTTTCATTTTTAAAATCAATCTCACCATCCTTCAAAGGTTCCAGACTAACAAGTTCACACATAAAATTTCCATTTACCTGAATAATAGAAGCTGACTCGGCATTTATATGCACGTGATTGTGAAGTTGAAGAGAAGGAAGGATCGATCCTCTTGCTCATGCCATAGACTCTCCTGGTACCATGCTAGGCTGGAGTCTATGCAATGCCAGGGCTCACTACAATTATTAGGCGCTGCATAGTTCAATAGCAGGGTGACTATTTTGATGAAACGATGCTCAGTGTAGACTTAGGACCTAAACCCAAGTCCTCTGATAGGACAAGATCTTACTGACCACATCACTAGCACTGACCTCTCAGCATCCATCACAGGGGTTAAAATAAGATCGTAATACAATTTAGCCTTCAGAGCCCACTACATGTTTTATCTTTCATCTTGGAAACATCTGGAGATAATATGGTAAGGTCATATACGGTACTTGTATCAGTGGACTAGTGCTGGGCGAGCAATATTTGGCTTTCTTCCTGACAAGGAGGTCGGTTCTAGCCGAGTCTGCTGTTTCTTCTGCCAGGGCAAAGATACCAGCAAGACTGGGAAACGGGTTTCCCAGCTGATGACAATGGGGCGAAATGGCAGTAGCTGCCAGCAAATCTGTGTGGAGAAGGACTGGGGGGCTCTTCAAGGCTGAATGCTGGGGTTAATGCAGTGGTTCCTGCAGTGAGGGGACTTGTGGAGCCTTTGTCATGCGCACAGGGCTTTCCAGTTAGATTGGCCCTGACTCTGTGGATCATTAAATTAAACAGGATTCTTAGACTCCCCAGTGGGCATTAAAACAACTCCTTCCATCTTGACAACACTGTGGACTCCTCCTTGGGTTCTGGTTCACAGTCCAAAGTCAGCATCCATTTTCTTGGAAAAGGTTTTCTATGGATAACTGAAATAGTACACTGGAATATATTTCACATCAAAATGGCAGGGGGAAAGAAGTCTGGTTTTGGTCAAACAAGACTAAGAACTGCTCTACTACTGGGATCGTGTTCAAAATGGTTACATTGAAAAGATGTTAATATACTGTAAAATTTTAAAAACTCAGGTAATAAAATAGTATGCCTAAAATGATCTCAATTTTGTAAAGTATTTACATTTTAAAATGTATTTTTTTCAAAACTGGTAAAGTAATATATGGGCTTCCCTCGTGGCTTGGTGGTAAAGAATCCCGCTGCCAATGAAGAAGGCACAAGAGACTCATGTTTGATCCCTGGGTGGGGAAGATCCCCTGGAGAAGGAAATGGCAACCCACTCCAGTATTCTTGCCTGGGAAATCCCATGGACAGAGGAACCTGGTGGGCTACAGTCTATGGGGTTACAAGAGTCAGACACGACTGAGCAACTGTGCACATACACAAAGTAGTATATACTTCCATTAATACCAAAATGATGATTAGGATATAACATGACATATTCCGCCCAAAGAGAGTAATTAACTCTTATATACACACAAATAATCATAGGAAAAAGTCTATCAGAAAGTACAAAATGATATTGTTTGGGGGTAGGACACAGATGTTTAAATTTACTCTTTTATAGCCTTCTAATTTTTCAGTATTTTCTAATTTTTTTTACCTTGATCATAAATACTTGAACAATTTTTAACTTTTAAGCAATTTTAATTGACTTTCAAGTTGAATACAAGATTTTAACATTTACCTCAGTGACTTTTTAAAAATTTGCTTTTTAATTCCCATATAATAAAATTCACTTTTTGCAGCATATAGTTTTATGAGTTTGGATAAATTCATGTAGATGTGTATCCACTATCACTGTCATGAGATAAAACAGTTTAATCACCCTCCTCCTAAGAAGTTCCTTCATATTGCCTCTCTATAGTGAACAATTTTTCAAAAAGGAATACAATTATGGGAGTGAAATGAGCTGACAGGTATATAAGGGCTTCCAAAGGAGTGTGTGTAAATACAGAGGCTTAATGCTACTGGTCTCTACCCACATGGCTCAATTCAACTTCTAGTCAATGATCATTTTCTAGCTAGGTGGAGTCAGATTTTATTTTTTCATCTTATTGCTTAGATAGTATCACTATTTATAATTTTGTTTTTAGAGTACTGGGAAGCTCAATTCATCAATATATCTTTATTAACCTATATCACAAACTAGGTTTATGCATGAGGTTTTCTGCCCTCTGACTCAAATGTCCCTTTGCCTTTAATTGGGATCTTTGCCTTTAATTGCCATCTGAGTCCTTGGTTCAGTAGCATTAACTTCTTAACTTGACATTACTTGTCATTTTCCTTTAGCTCGGTCCTAGTGACAATAGTAGTAAATAGCAAGTTCTGAGAAGTGATAACAAATGGATCTAATCTTGCTCACCAATTTTGATCTACTGGCAGAAGCTGCCCATTGAGAAAGACTGAGGTCATAGCTGGGCTTGGTGGGAGAGTGTTGTGATCCGTTGGTCAAGTCTGTCATGGGCACTGGCAAGTAAAGAGGCTGTACATGTCACACGCTTGCTATTCTGACCTAGTATATAGAATATACACATTCTGTTGGATCCAGAGTTGATTCCTTTGTCACCTAACTGGTGTCTGGATTTCAGCTACTGGATCTATTCCCTTTCATTTGGATATAATTAATTCTGTGTATACTGGTTTAAACTTCAGTCTGGCACTGGTAATCCTCTTCTAGGAAAGAATACAAGAAGAAGAAGGGTCTAACAGCCCCAGTTCCCCAGACTTTATCACAACTGGTGCTTCCTATTTAACCACAAGCACAGTGCTGGAAAAGGGGCACAGTTTAAACGTCAGACCTGTGAAGACCAAGCTCATGAAGGGCCGAGAGTGTGCTATGGCTAATACTCTTGTTTGGCTGCTCCTCTCCACTGCCTTTCTTCCTTGCTTGTCCCACTGTAAAGGCTAAAAATGCAAATTGCTTTTCAGCCTCTCCTCTGGCTAGGGATGGCCGTGTGACCCAAATTTGGCCAATAGGGCACATAGAAAAGTCTCTTGGGGGGCAGGGAGGCAAAAAATCTGGGAAAAATTTTTCTTCCCAGAATAAAAGGAAGCAAGCAAGTGATGGGAAGCCTTCTGGCTGCATTGACATACTCCTTGTATACTACTACTTTGGATGTGGTTCTATGTAGCCATATGTGGAGCTGTGGCAGCCATCACGTGACCATGAGGTACAAGGCCAAGCCAAGAGTCTGAGTCTGACAGATGGAAGAAAGGGACAATGTCCCCAGTGACATCACTTAACTGCAAAATCCTACCATAGGAGAGCCTAAGTCTGGACTTGTTAAACAAAAGATAACTGGCAGTTTAAGCCACTGCAAGATAGACTTTTTGCTATGTGCATCTGAATGCTTACTAATAGACATGGCTTTCCATCTTTGTTTTCCCCATAGCATTGTGTACAGGGCCAGATTATTAATGTGCATTGAATTGGAAAAAATGATCTCTTGTCCTGCCACCTCCAGGCACAAACTCTCACACTCACATTTTCATTTCCCTCTATCATACAACCAATTTTCCTTCCTACATACTTAGTTTCCAATATTGAAGTGTTTGTTTTTTCCCTCTTTCCCTGTGTGGCAAATGGAGCATTAATTTTTGACCATTCAAATATGAAATCAGTTTACTGGGATAGAATGCCTCCCCCTGCAATTTATCATGGTGTCCATCATAAAATTATGACTTCAAATGGACTTAGCTATATCCTCTGTTGGAGCCAAGTTTCTCCCAGCTAATGTGTAGTAAGCCCACTATGCTTGCTGAGCTGTGAAAATCCAGATGGTAGGAAGCAGGTGAGTAATGAATGTCATGCTGTTCCCATTAAAATGCACACAGCTTCCCCACACTGACCAAATCCCTAGCACTAACCAGGTCTGAGACAACCCAGGACATGTGGGTTCATGGAGATTGCCTTTCATTCAAAACAAGTTCCAGTAACACAGAAACTGAGAAGAGAGACTTTTCTGGTGGTGGAACAAAACTTGGCTAAAGGGCAAAGGAATTTGAAAAATTGTAAGTCCTCTAAGTACAGAGAAAGCCAGTGGGAGATCGGTAGCAGTCCAGACTTGCCTTCAAGCCTGTGTGGTTTATAGTGGAATCTGCTGGAAAGGTGTCTACCATCTGTCACCTACTCTTTCAGAAAGCAGAGGAGTAATTAAGTGCTCAGGTGATACAAATTCTGTCAATCATTAAGATCTGTTATGTTTACAATATGAGATCATCTAGCACTGGCCTCAAAGTCAGTGGGACCCCAGGCCCAAGATGAGAAAGCCCATCACATCTGTGGGGGAACAGGAGCTCCTGGACAGGCATTGGAGTCTCTTGGCATGTCTTGCACCAAAAACTTTGTTGTGCCAGATGCTCTGAACTCAGAAAGACATGGTACCTGCCTTGTGAGAGCTAAAGGAATTTGTGAGTTGGCTCTAATGTCACTTTTTAAGGGACGCCTTGCATGACTTCTCCCCAAACCTAGACAAGTCCCTTTGGGATGCAGCCTCCTAGCTCCCTGTACTTCTGCTCTATCAGTTATCACTGCGTACCATTACCATTTATCACAATGGTAACAGAACCATTTTAAATGCCTTTCCTGGGCTCTAAAATATAAACTCCGTAAGGAACTTGTTCATCACCAGAAAGCCCAGTGCCTAGCTTAGTGTCTTAGTATATAATAGATGCTTCTTAATTTTTTCCTTTAATTGATCATCGAATGAGAGCCAGAAGAGCCAATGTCGAAGTGGACCAACACATAGAAGATGGATAACCCCAAACAAAGTATCA
Organism: Bubalus kerabau; assembly: GCF_029407905.1. Lineage (NCBI taxonomy): Eukaryota > Metazoa > Chordata > Mammalia > Artiodactyla > Bovidae > Bubalus > Bubalus kerabau. Next base: position 226,796,648 of record NC_073624.1, read on the forward strand.
ATGAGCAAAATATTTATGCTGGATGAATGTAAGAAACATTTTTAAGGAGTGTGAGGCAAGGGGAAGCTCTTATTTGGGACAGTGAGTATTGTACAACTTTAGAACAAGATGGATTGATCAGTAAAGAAGAGGTTTTGTCCTACAAAGTGTCTGTAGCATTGGCAGGTTTCTATAAATCCTAAGAAGAGAAGAGAGTGGATGGGTTGGTGAACAGAGGGTTCTGGGATAGGGTGTTAGTTGGGAGAGGGCATGTAGTAGCAAGTGAATTTTGAGCAATTAGGTCTGAGATGCAAGGACTCTAATGAACACCTATTATGTGCACATCAGTGGGTTGGGTGCCAGGGATATGCTAACAATACATACCTGGTTTTTGCCTTCAAGGAGCTTTCTACCTAGCAGACCAGGAGGTAGTGCTAAATTGGGATACAGCAAAATAATGTTGGAGAATAGGTTGTTCAAAGACCCTATAATGAAGTTTTTGAGCAACAGAATAAGAATCCTATTGATGGCTTTGGTCTAGAGGGCAATATAAAGTCACTACCGGAACTTAAGATAACTCACATCCCATCCATAGCTCTGCATTCATAAAAATCTCTTGTATTTCTCCAAAGGGCAAAATTAACACTAAATGCACTATGTCCCTTTGTTAAATTCTAGGTAAATTTAAAGAAAAGAATAAAAAATGTTTTCAGATTTTTCCTTCTAAAGTATGACATTTCTATGTCAAGCAAAATAAAAATGCTACTAACAGTTTCTAAGGTAGTATGCTATGATGGTTTTTCAATAGTCTCAAAAAAGATAATGGAAAGTCTCGGAACCAAATGTGCTATTTACAATTTTGTGAATCAGTATTTCTCTTTCCATCTCCATCTCTTTCCTCTCTATTCCTCTTCCCCACCCTTCCTCTCTTTCTGGCTAGGAGTTGCAGTATTTTGAAAATTAGAATAAAATGTTACTCTCTTTTGGATAATGTCCCTGTTTTAAAGACTGAATAGAGTACTTTATACCTAGTAGGCAAATAGTAAAAGACAGAATAAATAAACGTGCTGATTTTTCTCATCAGCATTCATCAGGCAAAGGCATTATAGTACATCCTTACTGCTTTTTTCTATCCACTGAAAACTGGATATGTAGAAAATTCATTATATTCAATTTCATGTTCATGTAGTAGTTTAGATACCAATGAATACTACAAAACATAGAAAGCTCAGAAAAGGCTAAACACTGATAGACTCATTCATCATTCTATTCATTCACTCAGCAAATCTTCACCGAGCACGCCTACTATGTGTCAAGTACTATTCCAGATTGGATATACATCAATTAATCAAATAGATAAAAATATCTGTCCTTATAGAACTTACATTCCACTTGTGGAGAAAAGATAATAATCAAGAAACATAACAAACTGCATCGTATGTTATGTATTATGGGAAGCAAATATAGCTGAGTAAGGGGAATTAAGATTACTTGAGATAAGACGGAGGCTTAGATTTTAAATAGGGTGGTTTCGACAGGCCTCCCTAAGCAGATTTGGAGGAGGAGAGGGAGATGACCATGTAGGTATCTTAGGAAATGCACTCTAGACAGAGGCAAGAGATGGTGAGAAGAAAGGAACACACATGTGTCAGAAGACTAGTGTGGCTAGGACAGTGTCAACAGGGGAAAACAAGCAAATAGACACAAGAGGTTCAGATAATGTAGAGTCTTGCAGACCACAGCAAGCACTTTGGCTTTTGCTGAAAGTGAGATGAGTATAACAATGTCAATGTACCTAATACCACTAACCTACACTTAAAAATACGGTTGAACCTTGAACCACATGGGTTTAAACTGCACAGATCCACTTATACGTGAATTTTTTTCAGGAGTAAATACTACAGTGCTGCATGGTCCACAGTTGGTTGAATCCACAGATACAGAGGGACCATGGATACGGAGGACTGACTATAAATTATACCCAGATTTTCGACTGCACAGAGGGTTGGTGCCTCTAATCCCTGCAGCTGTTCAAGGCTCAACTGTAGTTAAAATGGTAAATTTTGTGTTATGTACATTTCTCTCTGATTTTAAAAAAAAGTGATAAAAAATGAAATGGAAGGCAGTTGGGAGGTACAGAATAGAGAAGCAATATTGTTTGATATTTCACAAGTACCAATCTGGCTGTAGTGCTGAGAACAGACTGTAGAGGGCAGAGGTGGAGTCAGGGAGTGGAATCCAGGTGATATCCTGGTGATAATCCAGGGGAGATGACAGCGGCTCAGACCAAGGTGTTGGTAGTGAAGGTGGGGAGAAGTGGTCACACTGCGGATGTGTATTGAGAGCCGACCTAGTAGGACTTGCTGCTGGATCGGATAGGCATATGAAGGAGCAGAATCAAGGTTGGTTCCAAGGTTTCCACTTTCACCAACTGGCAGGGTGGGTTGCCATCACTGAGATTAGAAGTTTGTGGGTGAAGCAGCCATCTTAGGGGAAGAGTAGACATTTAGTTTCAGGCATGTGCAGTATATAACTGAAGATACTGAGTAGATAATTGGAAATAAGGGTTTAGAGTTCAGGAAAAGGGTCTGAGTTGGCGATAGAAATTTGGGAGTTATTAGCCTTTCAGATGATATTTTTCAGGCCATGAGACTGGATGAGATCTCCAGGAGTGAGGGGAGTAAAAGCAGTGAAGAGGGCCAACAACTAAACCTAAGGGCACTCCAACAGCTAAAAAAAACTGGGAGAAGAGGACGAATCAGGTAAAAAGACAAGGAGCAGCTGGTGAGGTAGGAGGAAAACCAAGAAAGCTTAGTATTCTGGATGCCAAGTGAAGTGTGGAGGAAAGGGCTGTCAATAGTGTCAAACCCAGCTGATGGGCAAGGTAAAAGGCTTCAGCTGACCTTTGGATCTGATCACAGAAGTTACTTTTGACCTTGGCAAGTATAGTTTCTGGGGTATAATGGGGGTGAAGCAACTGGAGTGGGTTTCAGAGGAACGGGAGGAGAGGAATGAGACAGTGATTGTGGACAACTCTTTCAAGGAGTTTTGCAGGACAACAGAAAATGATGTGGAAGATGATGAGCAGTTGGGTCAAGAAAGTGTTCTTGTCTGATCATCAAAACAACAGCATGTGTATATGCCAGTGAGAACATTATTTCAACAGCCAGGGGGAAATGAATGGTGAAGAGATGAAGAGGGTAGAATTGCTGAATGAGTTAGCAAATGAATGTATAAAGAACAAACCAGAAACTAGGACTAGTCCACCGCTAACAGCTGAAATAAAACCTGTACAAGTTCAATTCATACCCAGAGCCAAAACATGGAGAGGAAGACAAATGGATTGAAACTCTACGTTCATACAGGGTTTCACAGGATTCTCAAAACATTTAGAATTGTATGAGCTTCTCCCATAAATCATCTCAGATCACGTGATCACCATGAAAGGAAAACAATTTCTTGATTTTCTTTTTGGTTCTTCTGTCCTTCCTTCTTCTCCTTCTAATTTTTCCTCTTTTCTTTCCCTACGCCCTTTCCATCCTTCCCTCTTTGCTCTCCTTTTTTTCTTTTGAAAAAGGAAAGAAAGAAAGAAAGCAGAGAGCAGAAAGTATTTTATTCCTTTTGCTACACAACTCAAGGTCCATTAGCTCCTATTTGCCTACCAGGCAGAAGACTGCTCACCTGTATTCACTTTAAAATGATGCGACAACTACAAGATCACTTCCGCGTGGGTGGGTAGCCTGACCTCCTTATGGCCTTTCTTGGGTAACTATCCATTACTCCTAATATCTTATAGAAAGAAACAAGTCTGTCGGGGGGAATAAAAAACACCCCACACTCTCATCCTGCCCCATGGAAGATTTATAGACACTTTGTAAATGGCCAGGCCCAGGTGATGGTGCCAGAAACTTTCCAAGTGATTTGTAGATCTCCCTTCCAGGAAGTCAGTCTTTAATGGAAAACTCTTCGACTGCGCATTCCTTTATCACAGTGACTACAGGGAGTGGAATGCAACTGTCATGCAGGAGACTCACTGAAATGAACTGGCTACTGACCTGGCCTCAAGATATTTCAGTCTCAGAAAAATACCAGTATTGCAGAGTTCAGAAAAGCACAGTTTTTCTTTAAGAAAAGAAAGAAAGAGAAGTCGCTCAGTCATGAACACGACTCTTTGCTACAAATCACATGTCCAACTCTTTGCGACCTCACGGACTGTAGCCTACCAGGCTTCTCCGTCCATAGGATTTTCCAGGCAAGAGTACTGGAGTGGGTTGCCATTAGTTGGCTGATTGTGTGCCAGGTATGGCACAAGCCCCTTAATGTATGTCTCTTCCTAAATTGATATTATCATCCTCACTTATTAAACACTTCCTTTGGCTAGGATCTGTGTTTTATGTTTTATATGATGTCATTTAATTGTCACTCCAACTCCATGATTTCAATATCTTCCTCTAAGGGGAAATAGCAGCCCAGAGAAGTTAAACAGCATTCTCAAGTTTGGAAGGCTGATAGAGGAGCAGGGATTGGAACCCTCTCTAGTTCCAAGTTCTTAACCTGCCTCTTGGATCTCCCTTCCTTTTCCTCCACCATCCTTTTTTTTTTTTTTTTAAAGTTTTAATTTTGTATTGCAATACAGGTGATTAACAATGTTGTGATAGTTTCAGGTGGACAGCAAAGGGACTCAGCCATACATATTCATGTATCCATTCTCCCCCAAACCCCCTGCCCATCCAGGCTGCCACATAAAATTGAGTAGAGTTCCCCTATACATCTGGGCTTCCCAGGTGGCTCAGCGGGAAAGAATCTGCCTGCCAAGCAGAAGACCTGAATTTGATACCTGGGTTGGAAAGCTCCCCTGGAGAAGGGACCGGCTACCCACTCCAGTATTCTGGCCTGGAGAATTCCATGAACTCTATAGTCCATGGGGTTGCAAAGAGTCAGATATGACTGAGCAACTTTCACTTTCACCCCTGTACCATAGGTATTTTTTGTCCCCATTCCCTTTTGTCTATCTTTCCTTTTTTTTTTTTTCCTAATCTTTTCCAAATCTTTCATATATCATTACAGGTTGTATTTCTTATTATGGAGAGTGGCTCTTCTGGCATCAACCTACCTTTCCATCATATCTTTTGTATTCCTTGTCACAAGATGACACTTGAGCAAAGTTTAACTCTCCAGGCTCCCCAAGCAAAATGGTCTTTGTTGACCAACTGTCATGCTATTTCATTTTCCTGAGATGTCCTTTCCATCATGTGCACCTGCTGACTTCTTAGTCTCCTAGACTGTACACCCCTTGAGGGCAGGATCTTACTCACTACTTTAGTCTGCAGCCCTTGCCTAGGGACTGGCATTTATAAGTTTTGCACAGAATGCTAATTGAGAGCCTGAAGGAAAATTGAATACATGAAACCTTCAAGGCCAGTTCAAATGCCACCTACCCCCTAAAACATTTCATGATATCCTTGGATTGGGAAAACACCCCTTCCTCCTCACACTCCCTGCAACTCTTTATATTTTTCACATGCTACCTGCGATATTCTCATGTCTCCTTGCTCAATTCTCCTTACTGAAATGAGTTAATTAAAGGCAGGCTTCCTATTACACTCATCTTTGACTCTACCAATAAATTTCACCTAGAAAAATCACCCTCTTTCCCCATCCTTTCAAGATCCAGTTGAAATTAGTCTCTTTAGAAGCTAAAGAAGGATAGTTTCCATTTAAAACTTGACTGACCTAGATTGCACCTTCTTATGCAGTGTGATTCATTTTCTATCCTGTGTGTGTATATATGGTCTCTTTAACTAGATTATAAGTTCCCTGAAGACAGGATTATGTTTCTTAACAGAGAGCATTTTTATCAATATTATCAATATCTAAGATCTCATTCCGTGCATAGCAAACATGACATAAATGGTCCACGCTTGGAGATTTAGGATTCTTGTAGGAACAATTGGTTATTGGCCCATGTAATGCATATTAATTTAAAAGTTACGTGTTCCATTTTCATCTACAGCTTATTTTTTTTTTAATGTTTCATTACCATAGACACACAGCCTGAGACATCCCTAAAATAAAATCAGTACTCGAGAAGTCAAGTACCAAGGCCATTGTCAGGAGCAATCCCTCCAAGCATAGCAGATGGGAGAGGAACGGGAATAGGATCATATTGCCACATCTCTAACGATTCTGCTTTTGGGAATATGTCAAGTACTGATTCCAACAACCAAAGTTATTGCCTTTGGAGGTATGGAAAAGCCTAGGGCATGAAAAAGTCAATGACTATTAACTGCACTAGCAAAATTCCTTTCTAGCACACACCTTAGCAAGTTTGTTGGCCTTGATTTTGAGGCATTGATTATTTCCGCTAAAGTCCATAGGAAGACATTAAATGTCAATACTTTATCAGGCAATAGAAGGAATAAGACCATTAAACACTAAAGGGGCAGACTCAGCACTGGCCACAATCTCAAATATACCTACTGCCGGAGTCTTCAGTGGAAATTAAATCAAAGTAAAATGTACCAGCAGCCACTTTGAGGAAGCCTTGGGATAAATGCCTTTTGCTAATTTATTACTAAAGAAATGCTTTCCCCACCTCTCACACCTCACCTTCAATCATGTCCCTGACCTTCCAGCCTCAATACACTCTGACCCCACCAGTTTGCTTTCAGAATCTCATAAATGCCATGTTCTTTCCCACTTCAGGGGTCTATAAACATGTTGCTCTCTTTTTTCCCTAAACTACTGTCCCTCCCTCTTTTCCTTGAATAACAGCTAATCATTTAAAAAATTTCAGCTTAGACACCACTTCCTGAGGGAGGCCTTTTCAGACAGCCTACATTCATTCTACAGCCTGAAGTCACCTCGACACTGCCCTTTGTAGGACCCTATTCCTTCCCTTTAAAGCATCTTTCAGAATTCATCATTATATATCTGGGTGTTTATTGTTAATGGCCTTCTCCTCTAAAAGACTATAAAACTCACCAGGGCAGGGGTCGTAGCCAATTCTTTTCACTTTGGTACTCCTTGGCCACAGTCCAACATTTGACATGTGGTGGACACACAGTAACTGTTCATTTAAAGTATAATTTTCTAGAGTATATGTTAATAGTTATTGCCTGATCACTCGGGTTCATATCCTTTTTCTGATACTGTTCTCTCTCTCTCTCTCTCACACACACACACTTTTGGTTTTAGTTGAACTGGGTGTAGCAGGCCTGTATGATTATGAAAATGGAAAAACCAGTTCAATCTGCCTCATTCTTCTTAAAACCAATGTCTGCCTCATCCTTCTCATTCCCCTTAGCAGACCACATACATGAAAACACATGCACTGTAAAATGTACACACACCCTTCTGAGTTTCAAATTCTGGCCCTTGTCTAAACCAGTCTCCACCCTTTCCAGTTTCTGGAAGAAAGGCAACGGAGCGCCAGAGACTGGGCGGGAAGATGCTTATAGGCCAAGGAATCTGGCCCAGTGAGCTACTTCAGTCAGACATGCAGTATGAATTGGACTGCTCAGCTGCTGAGAAGGAATTTCTGGATTAGACAGTTCATTAGCAGCTGAGCCAGCTTCTAGCCTTTGCTCTGCACACCTGCAGTTAGCGTGAGTGACAGGTGCCAGCGAGTCACCTAGAACAGCAGCTGAAGTTGTGGCTCTCTAGAGGTGCCAACAACCGCACCATTAGGCTCAGCATCCCCAGAGTTTACATGACTGAAAATGGGATTTGGAATCAACTGAAAACTCTTTGCTGGGTACCTTCTATATGCCTTATCTAGGGCGTTGTTTGGAGAAATAATTCTAGAATGTGGTCAATTGCAGTCTTGCAATGCCAGTTTACATTCTAGCTTCACTACTCACTAGCTGGTTAATTTTGAGTATATTTCTTAACCTTTCTCCCCATCACCTCATCTGTAAAATGGAAATTATATTATACTGAGGATTCAGTTCAGTTCAGTTGCTCAGTCATGTCCGACTCTTTGCGACCCCATGAATCGCAGCACGCCAGGCCTCCCTGTCCATCACCAACTCCCGGAGTTCACTCAGACTCACGTCCATCGAGTCAGGGATGCCATCTAGCCATCTCATCGTCCATCATCCCCTTCTCCTCCTGCCCCTAAACCCTCCCAGCATCCGAGTCTTTTCCAGTGAGTCAACTCTTCGCATGAGGCGGCCAAAGTACTGGAGTTTCAGCTTTAGCATCATTCCTTCCAAAGAAATCCCAGGGCTGATCTCCTTCAGAATGGACTGGTTGGATCTCCTTGAAGTCCAAGGGACTCTCAAGAGTCTTCACCAACACCACAGTTCAAAAGCATCAATTCTTCAGCCCTCAGCTTTCTTCACAGTCCAACTCTCACATCCATACATGACTACTGGAAAAACCAGAGCCTTGACTCAACGGACCTTTGTTGGCAAAGTAATGTCTCTGCTTTTGAATATGCTATCTAGGTTGGTCATAACTTTTCTTCCAAAGAGTAAGTGTCTTTTAACTTCATGGCTGCAGTCACCATCTGCAGTGATTTTTGAGCCCCCCAAAATAAAGTCTGACACTGTTTCCATTGTTTCCCCATCTATTTCCCATGAAGTGATGGGACCAGATGCCATGATCTTAGTTTTCTGAATGTTGAGTTTTAAGCCAACTTTTTCACTCTCCTCTTTCACTTTCATCAAGAGGCTCTTTAGCTCCTCTTCACTTTCTGCCATAAGGGTGGTGTGATCTGCATATCTGAGGTTACTGATATTTCTCCCGGCAATCTTGATTCCAGCTTGTGCTTCTTCCAGCCCAGCGTTTCTCATGATGTACTCTGCATAGAAGTTAAATAAGCAGGGTGACAATACACAGCCTTGACGTACTCCTTTTCCTATTTGGAACCAGTGTGTTGTTCCATGTCCAGTTCTAACTGTTGCTTCCTGACCTGCATACAGGTTTCTCAAGAGGCAGGTCAGGTGGTCTGGCATTCCCATCTCTTTCAGAATTTTCCACAGTTTATTGTGATGCACACAGTCAAAGGCTTTGGCATAGTCAATAAATAATACTGAGGATTAAATGAGTATATTTATGCAAATTTAGAATGGGTGACTGACATACATAAACACTAAATAAGGGTTAGAATAAGACTTTACCTAAAAGTATTTAACACAATGAATGGATAACAGCCTCACTTTAAATGTCCGGGAGGTACCATTCAGGTTTGCCACTTATAGCTTTGTGTGTTCATTTGCTCAGTTGTGTCTGACTCTTTGTGACCCCATGGGCAGACAGTAGTCTGCCAGCCTCCACTGTCCATGGGACTTTCTAGGCAAGACTTTGGACAAGTTATTTGAATCCTCTGATCCTCATTTTCCTTATCTTGAAACCAAGAATAATATTGGCACTACTCTTGAGGTGAGTTATGAGGATTCAATGAGATAAGAAAGGTAAGGACCTTAGTAGATGATGCCTAGCACAATGTATTAATAGATGCTCAGTAAATAGGAGCATTTGTTGTGATTTATCCAAATGGCCCTCCCTTGAATCCCAGGGGAGGCAGAGCAAGGCCCCACAGTTGCACATCAAAGGACAGATGACACCAGCCACACTGGCTGCCCGAGTAGAGTTGCTTTATTTGGCACTGCAAGGTTAACCCACACAGTTTTCCAATTTTTTGAGTGAGTTATCAATATTTCAAAATTGTGAGTTTCATATCTAAAACTGCAGACTTTCCGTTTCAATAGGAAAATAAAAAGATTGGCACCATTAGGCTGGCATCTCTACACTCTTGGCTTGACCTGGGAAGTGCCTGCCCCCTTTAGAAGGGCACAAAGCTTTGAATTTGCCTTATCTCCCACCCCTCCCTAGTGTACCCCTAACCTCGAGGCCAAACGTCAGCTCCCACTTACGCTCCTGAGGTTTTCCCCGGTTGTTGTTTTTGTTTAGTCGCTAAGTCGTGTCTCTTTTTGTGACCCCCATGGATGGACTGTAGTCCACCAGGCTCCTCTGTCCATGGGACTTTGCAGGCAGGAACACTGGAGTGGGTTGCTATTTCCTTTTCCAGGAATCTTCCCAACCTAGGGATTGAACCCACATCACCTGCACTGGCAGGTGGATTCCTCACCACTGCGCCACTTGGGAAGCCCCTGCTTTCACTTTTGATGTGACTTGGCCTCTGTAGGCAACTCTTCAGCAGCTGTTGGCCTTGACTGTTCACTATCATCCTCTACAACTGAATACCCCCACAAGACTGCACCTAAGGCAGAAACCTCTCTATCCACACAGCCTCAGGCCATTTGTCTGCACTGGCAGATACAAGTGTGTTAATTCCACAACTAAAGACTGACCTCTTCACTGAGCCAATAAGCACATCCTTGGATGAAGCCACCCAGAAGCTGACCTCATAAATTCACAACATACTCATGCTGAATCTTTTCTAGTTCCATTTCAACTGAGGGTGGAGGACATGGGACAAAAGACAGGGGTATCATATAACACTGCTTAAGAACATAATTTTCTAAGTTATATCCTATGGGCTAGCAGTGCTATAAGATTCTGCTCCTTGGGTGAAAAAAAATCAAACCCTTTTGGGAAACAGCTCAGACATTAACTGCTATCTCAGGGACTCATCTGGGGAAATTAGACTCAGAAATCCTGTAAGAAAGAAGTTCATCCAAGATGTGAGAGTTGGACTGTAAAGAAGGCTGAGCACCAAAGAACTGATGCTTTTGAACTGTGGTGCTGGAGAAGACTCTTGAGAGTCTCTTGGACTTCAAAGATCAAACCAGTCAATCCTAAAGGAAATCAGTCCTGAATATTCATTGGAAGGATTGATGCTGAAGCTCCAATACTTTGGCCACCTGATGCAAAGAGCTGACTCATTGGAAAAGACCCTGATGCTGGGAAAGATTGAAGGCAGGAGGAGAAGGGGATGATAGAGAATGAGATAGTTGGATGGTATCACCAACTCGATGGATATGAGTTTGAGCAAGCTCCGGGAGATGGTGAAGAACAGGGAAGCCTGGCATGCTGCAGTCCATGGGGTCGCAAAGAGCCGAACACAACTGAGTGACTGAACAACAACAATAGATATTTCCTACATCCCAGGCACCATTCATGGAGAAGGCAATGGCACCCCACTCCAGTACTCTTGCCTGGAAAATCCCATGGATGGAGGAGCCTGGTAGGCTGCAGTCCATGGGGTCGCTAAGAGTCGGACACGACTGAGTGACTTCACTTTCACTTTTCACTTTCCTGCATTGGAGAAGGAAATGGCAACCCACTCCAGTGTTCTTGCCTGGAGAATCCCAGGGACGGGGGAGCCTGGTGGCTGCCGTCTATGGGGTCGCACAGAGTTGGACATGACTGAAGCGACAGCAGCAGGCACCATTCTAGATGTTCGGGACTCAGCATTGATAAACAAGAATCTTGAACTCAGGTAATTTATTCTTGTGTAGAATAAAGGAAGATGCTTTACTCTGTTTCCCAATTTATCTGATTAAATGATGCTTTTGCGAACTACTGCTTTATGCATTATGCAAAGTCCTTTGTAGGACCTATCTTCAGAAGCCTGTCATGATTAGGGAATGGTGGAGATTTTTATTCATATTAGAGCGTTATTAATAAATACAACCACTCCAGACACCTACTAAGTCATAGAAAAAGACAATTTATCTCTTGAAGAGTCAGTGACCTCACTATGGCAGTCTTATTTGGGAAGAACCACTGCCTCACCTGGGACCTCAGATTTGTCCAAGGTTTTTTTATTTTTTAGAATATCATCAAAGGGTTAACCTGACTTTCACCACCGAAGTGGAGTGTTTTCTCTGCATCCAATATGACCCAGTTGGAAATGTATTTGTTTTTCACTGTTTAATCTTCTGCATCACCCAGCATTGATTAGATTTAATTAATTTACGTTTCTAATGAATTTAGAGCTTCACAGTGTTGTAGTAGGAAAATTCTCAGACAGCATCTGGCCACCAAATGGATTGATTACCTTGTCGGCAAAAGTCTTTCCAACATCTGGGACCTGATTTTGTGAAACATCCGGAAGCTCTTTCAGAGGTAAGAAAGGCCCACGGTGGTGGGGAGAGAGAGGGTGCTGGAAATCGGCAGGGTTCACTCTGCTTTGTAAGTCTGCGCCTGGCACTCCACCAACATGAAATCACATTTTGCTGTTCATTGGCACAGATTCAATGGCACCAAACAGACTGATCCGAATCTGTTTTTTGTTCAACGTAATCAGAATCCACCAGGCTTGAACCCAGGCTGCCACCCCACGAACCTCTTTGGCACTTCCTTCTGTGTGGAAGCTCCCACTGATCATTACGATGAAACATTTATAGACAACATTTATAGAGAAGCACTTTGCTCTCATTCATTCAACAAACAGTATCGGGGGCCCACTGTGTACCTGGCACAGGGCCATGTGTGCCCTTTCATTAGCTGCTCTTGGCAGCCGCCCTTATGAGGTAGGCAAGTACTGCTTTTCTCACATATATAGCCAAATACTACACAAAAATTATAATTATTAACATCAATATGATCACTGTTAATAAAGTATATAAACACACACACACACACACACACACACACACACACACACACACACACACCAGACTCTATGTGAAGCCTCACTTAACCCTCACCTTGAGGTGGGTGTCACTGTGATCATCCCCATTTTACAGATGGGAGTACTGAGGCACTGAGATCTTTAGTGACTTACCCAGAAGGATTCAGCTAGCCTTTGGCAGAGCCTCCTATCACAGGCAGTCTACATGGAGAGTCTTTACTCTTAACCACTTTGATTTGCTACCTCTGGATAATATCATAAAAGACCTTCTCTGTGTCAGGTACTCTCCCAGAGATCTGCTGCATTAGATTCTATATTCACCACTCACAGCTCATACAAGGAAGCTGAAGCCCAGAGGCATTTGCTTATCAAGGTCACAAGGAAAATTTGTAACAGGGCTAGGACTTCACTCAGGTCTGCAGGGCTAACAAAGGCCTCTTCTGTTTACTGAGTTACCTGCTGATAAATGAGAGAGAACAGCTCATGTGAACTCAGTCGCTCCTCTCAAAGCTGCACCAGGAAGCATGTTGGACAAGTTAGGAAAGAGGGGTGGCCTGGAGGCTTTGCACAGCCCAAACCAACCCAGAAAAGAGGAGGTAAAGAATGTACAGACAACAAGAAAAGAGCTTCATCTAAAAGAGGGAGGTGAAAGATGGAAATCTCTTTGCCTAACTGGTTTGTCGGGTTCAAGATCAAACAGAAATGACTGAAACTAGGTGGGCTATTTACAGTAAAAATGACAGTGAAAACGCCAGCCACACTGAACATCTGATATTTCCTGAACCATGGATGCAGACTGTTGCACAACCAGGTTGCCACATTCATATCCCGATGTTTAAAAAAAAAAAAAAAAAAAAACTAGCTTGACATGGCTCCTCTGTTATAATGTTTGCTAAGTCTGGTTATTTCTTGAATTTGAAAACTTTCTCATTTCTTTCCATGCTTCTCTTGCTCAGGCCTCTACATCAACAAGGCCACACCATCTGTCTTCTTTGGGCCTTTGTACATGCTCCCTTTCTGCTTGGACTATTTCCATCTCAATCTTTTCCTTGGTCTGGCCAACCCCTCTTCAGTCCTCAGACCTCAGGTTGGACATCTCTCCTTCCAGGAAGCCTTCCTTGACTTTCCTGTTCTGGCTTAGGTGCCCATTTTAAGAGCAGCTCTGTTTCCCATTTCAGCACTTAACCATAATGTAAGGTAACTGCCTATTTGTCAGTCTCCTCTTCGAGGGAGTGTATGTTGGTTACCACTGCATCTTCAGTGTACGGGCTGTCACACATCAGGTGCTCAATACAAATGTAACTCTATGGATGGACAGAGGGAATCTGAGTCTTGTGACATTGTCTTAGCTGGTCTCCTGCTTTGAAATCTCTCACCTCCATACTTCACGCTCCATCCTAGAAGTCATGAAATGTCCATGTAAACTTTCATCACGGCATTTGCCTTTTTATCACTTCCCTTTGTACAACTCAGAATAGTGATAATCTTGGGTGATGCAGAGGATTTAAGTAGGAGGGGACATGTAGTCCTAAAAATATCCTATACTTTGATCTGGGGAATGATGACTTGCATATATACATATGTAAGAAGTCATCAAGATGAGCATGAGAAGATAATACACTTACTCAAACTGATACATCAATATAAACAAAAAGGTGCTTTGAAAGCTCACCATGTATGGACAGGATAAAATCTGGACCTACTGACCCCAGAGTTCAGGGTTCTTCACTAACTGGCCCACCTGTCAACTTACTTGTTCAAACTCACTGTTCTAAATCACATGCCCTGGTCTTCTCCCAGGTCCTCGGAACTCTTCTCACGCATTCCCACCTCCATGCTTATCACACCATCTTACCCTCATGTTCAGTTCTCTTTCTTTCTCTTTTACCTTCTGGAAGATCCTCCCACCCTGGAAAGACCAGGAAGAATCCATCCTCTACAATGTCACTAACCTCTCTTTTCCCTGAACCCTTAACTGTTTTGTCTGGTTCGTTCATTCATGCCAACACTTCCTAAAAACTGTAAGCTCACTGAAGGCAGAAACTTATTTTCAAGTTGTATATTTAATATGATGCCTGGCACAATGATAGATTCTAAATATATGTTTGTTATAAACACAGTGAGGGCTTACCTGTGTAAGTCCCTTGGCAGCTCTGGGTTTGTACAGAGATGAAAAAGACAGGCTGTTTATGTCCTTCAGGATGAAAACCTAGTACTGCTCTCAAAACCATGGATTTAGTGTTCATATGGGGTTCCAGATCCACGTTTTGTGACTCACTGGTTCTGTGAGGCAGTGTGAACAACTTTCATCACCAAAACTCAGTTTTTTTCATCTGTAAAATGGGGACTTTCTCACAGGGCTGTCCTGAGAATTATATAGGAACATAATTACTTATTTTATTAGTGACTATCTATTGAATTAGCCATTTTGCTAAATGAAACACAATTATCCAAATAAATGTCAATGCTCTTAATATTATTACGAAAAGGATTCAGCACAGTAACTGACTCACAGGAATCATTTAACACCTGGTAGATATTATTATCAGAGCTATTAAAAACAGATGAGAAGGTTCAGTGGAAAAAACCTATGAGCTGGTAAAAAGAACGCAAGAAGAGTTGGCTCACTGTGAGATATATACATGTACCCATAAACACAGAAAGAATTTAATCCATGAGAAATTCCTTAGGGAAATTCCATCACACCCCATCAGCACAGTCCCCAAAGCAAGAGCTGGCCTCTGATCTTTACATATTTAATGTCTTTGAAAAAAATTCTGAAACTATAACGATCTTGAAGTGGTATACAAAAGCAAGTGATTCTGGGAGTTCTATACAAAAGCACTCTGCTTTAGTGCTAGTTCACATGATTCTTTAATCACCATAATTCCTGGTGCTTCTCTGCAAACTTTTGACCTTAGGATGGCTCTTTGATTGTTCAACAGGATTTTGACAGCACAGAAAGGAGAACAGTGAGGAACAAGTTCTCACTGTGTTCCTACATACTCATTTAAAAGACAACATTTTAATAATTCTAATTCATATACACTTCTATTCATGCAATCAATAATTCATGGCAATTCCTCTGCAGCATTTTAGTGACAACAGAAAGGGCAGGATGTTTCCTCCCTTCTCTTTGCCTTCCTTTCTTCACTTAGTCATGCCCGGAGCCTGGAGAGTACAGAATCTCAAGAAAACAGTTTCCATGGTGATTCTTCCTTTGAGTACCCGACTGCATTTTGCTCTTTCTGGAGTGAATTAATGCTTTTTATTGCTTTCATGCTAAATATATTGAAGATTAGATTTGATTTCCTCTGCAGTGATACAGTTTTATCAGGAAAATGGAAAGTAAAAACACAGCATGAAGAAACTCTATCTTTCTGCCACGAGACTGTCAGAAAGAAAATAAACATTTCAGAGGAAGAAAGAGCCAGCCACAGGGAAATGGATGCAGGTGTCTGGAAGCGAGGATATGCATTCGTGTATCTAAATGTTAGGAAACCTGCCTTGGGAAGAAATAATCTTAATTCCTCCATATGTTGAAGGTGGCATAAGCTGACCATAAAACACAGAGTTATAAGAAATAACCTGATTGTTCATGTACCATGCTCTTCTCAGCACAGAAAATATCATATAGAACAAGGCTATCTTGAAACTCACAACACTATCCCTACTCCACGTTTTATTAAGGAGGATCTTGCTTTCTACTAAACCTAAATAGTCTTCCTTACTTTTAAATAGTCAAAGTACTTTCCTAACACTCCCATGGCACTCTGAATTTCCTGACACAGAACTGAACCCACAAATACCACCCATTTGTCCATCTTCTTCACCGGACCCTACAAGCGCAGGGCCTGTGTCTTTCCCATTCACAGTTTGAGCCCAGCATAGCACATAGAGGACCGAAGATTATAACAAGAAAATTATGATAGAGTAACCTGGACGCTCTGAGGTGTCCCTTGGGAAACGTCATGGGCCGATACGATGGATGGAGAGGGAAGCGTATGGAAGTAAAAAATTAAAAACAGCTTCTGTTTTTCATGGTCTCTACTGTCTGGAGTCTTGCTCTGTTCCTGTCTTGAAGCAGTCGAGGATTAAAGGGAAGAATTTGTTTGGGAGAAGAGGGGCCAAGAGTGGGACCATCCAGTGGAGTTTCCTTCTCCACTATGACATACCCACCTGCAGAGCCTAGCGTCAATCCTCATTAGGCACCACATAACCAGAAGAAAACTGGCTTTTAGTCAATTTCAGTCAAGGATTCAGTATGAAGCTTCTATGCCAAATCAGGTACTGTCCTGGGGCTGCTGAGGACAAAGAGTTGAGCACAAGAATTTTTGCCTCCAGGAAGCTGAGAGATCAAAAGGGCTTCTTGGATCCTACAGAAGGGGGTGTGGCTGAGTATGGTTAGGGTTAGGATTAGGGTACTGTCCTGACACCTCCCATTGCTGACAAAACCACCAGCAACTAACAGGTACTGAACAACGTGTTAGGCACTCTTTTAAGCAATATACATGCATGAACTCACTCGATCCTCACACGAGTCTATGCATTGGTGCTATTACTTTCATTTAACACAGAAATTGAGGCTTTGATGGGTGAAGTAACTTGCCTAACAGTCTAAAGCCAGGTAGTAGTGGGGCCAAGATTCAAACCTGTGCTGTCTGGTCCTTGGGCCAATATTTTAACAATGATGGAGGTTCAAACTTCAGGTTCACAATGTCTTACTGGCAAGAATTGCCCTACATAGGATGTCCCAGAGCCTCCTCTGCTGTGTAAATTGCCCCAAGTCCATGGTGTTCGTAAGTGCCCATAGGCCACTCTTAGGATACACAGAGAGCTGTATAAAAATCCCGACGGAGGCACTTACAAGTCCCTCTGACTGAGACACATAAAATGGCAGGACTGCCTCAGGTTGTATCAAGAGGTTTCTATAAGGGACTGACTGTCCAATGACTGAGTGTGTGTGAGCTTCGATACATAGAACAGAACAAGGAAGACAGACAACATCAACTCAGTGTTACCTAGTAGAGCTCAGAATTAGGAAAGGAGAAAAAAAAGGTTTAATTGCCAGCACTACTCATCCCATAGTATGATTCCTACAAATGAAATGTCTTAAAATTTTATTAATAACTTAAAACTTATTAAGCAGTGAAAACTGAATTGTATGTGTGTGTGTTTTCTCCTGGAAGAGAGAATGGTGCTCAGAAACTGTTCCTTGCACCCCCAAAATCACAGAGCCAACCCGTCTCTGTGGGTCTGCTCAACTCCAGATCCTGTCGGTTGACTTGGCTTTCCCGCCCTTGTCATCTGGACACAGTAATGCTCCAACATTTGGGTAAGACTATCCTTTAATCATTAGAAACAGCAGTCTGAATAGCCATGGGGAAGTCTGGCCAGGAAATGTAGACAGAGATATTCTCTGCATTTTCAGGAGCTACTGATGAGGCCTTCCAGGCGCTCAGTGGGAAGGGCGGGGGTGGGATTGGGTAGGGGTGTGGAGAGTTCCAGGCGCCTCCTAGGTGTGAGTTTGGAGAGAAAAACACAGATTAGATGTGTCTCCCTGCCAGAGCTACATGTGTGGCATGCCAGCTTGCTCCTTTTCCAATATCCTCTTTATTAGCGAACCCAACAATCATATTTTGCTAATCTTCTCATAAATAAAGTATTATCCATATCACAAAGTCATCCCTGATGGCAGACTGCACTTCAAATAAGCTAGAATGGATGAAGACAAAAATGGGGCATTTCAGATATATACAATGACCACAATTCTTGGCATTTCAAATGTCTGCCAAATCTGCAGTACTGCCGGGTCCCTGGTGTTCGGTGCATTCCCAGGAATACAGTCTATGGCTTGGACTTTTTAGAGTCTTGGGGTATCTGTTTAAGGGCTCTCTGTTTATAGTACTGAACTGAAAATTAAAATTATTTTTCCAAGACTTTAACTACACCATACTATATCTGTTGTTAGGTAATTAGTATTTTGTGTAGCAGAGAGAAGACTGTCTTGCATTTCTGTATATTTTTCGATCCATCTTCATTTTTCCTGGCCTTGTATACAATGTAACTGAGTAATTAAGAGGGAGGGTTCTGCAGTCCAAAGGCTCTGGGGTCCAAGGTCACTCTCATTCCCAATTTCCTCTTTTATAAAACAGTGAAGAAAATCTCTCTTTCATAGACTGATTGTGAGAAAGCAGTGAGATAATGCAAATAAAGGAACTAGCACCAGGCCTGGCATCTGATAAGTCTTTAATAAAGTGGAGAAAGATAGGGAAAGAACGTGACATGACTGACAGGAATTTGGGGGCAGAGAGGGTATGTTCATTGAATTTTTTTTCATCTCTCCTCTATGAGAAGTTTATCATCTCACAATGGGTTCAAACTCATTTCTCTTATCTCTATGATTGGCTCTTGCTTTTCGCTTTGACCCCAAAGTTAGAATCATAAATATCTCCCACTGACTTGATGATTTAAGACAAAGGCCAAGGACTCTTTCCTCATTTACTGTTTAAAAACAGCCTTTTGTGGAGCTTTTTGATGGACTGCAGGGATATTTATGACTCAGGCCTCCTGGCAAAGTCCCTGATGCTGACTCATTCGTTACCCTAGGAGGGAAGAAGGCAGCTGGAATCATCATTCATTATTCTGTTGCTTAGTTATGGGGAAAGGTCAGAGGTAAGCCACTCAACACTGGTCTAAGTATGAGAATCAGAAATGCAATCACACCTTCTTGACTGTAAGAGAAAAAAGAATTTCTAACAAACATACACTCAGAAAAATGTTTGCAGAGCCCTGCTTCATACAACCGCTACAGCACTGCTAAATGGTAATATTCTGTCTCATGCCTCAGGCTTTCAGCTCCAAGCTCACAGCAACTCCCATTCCTCTGCAGAGCAAGTGAAAACTAAGTGACAGGTGATGGAAACGGCAGGACCGACAGAAATAGAAAGGAGGAATCATTTGGAATTTCCACAGTGACAGTGGCCTCGAAATTAGGAAGAAAGGGCAAACTTGCAGAAATATAAGGAGAAATGGAAAAGGCTTCATAAATCAGTCAAGGTAAAATTTATGATTGCTACCATGAACAGTAACAGCATGAATAAGACTATCACTTTCACAGCAAAATCATCAACAAAGACGACATCAATAAAATTTATGGAATGTACAAAGTTAGGAATATGCAAACCAATGAAAGAGAAAATATTGATAGCTAACACTTCTTTGAGCGCTTAGTGTCAGGAAGGGGGCTACACAGTCTAAATCTTATTTTTTTTCTTTTTTATTTAATCCTCAAATGGTTCTATGAGGTTCTACACACATTTACAGCTGGGGAACTCGAGATTCAGGGCACAAGACCACACAGTTAGCTGAGAAGACAGATTCTAAAGCCAATTTTCTGCTCTCATTGCTTTCAGCATAAGAAGAGTTGTGTTGAAAACAGTGCTATCTACTGCCTATAAATTCTTGCCATACACACACTGCAAAAATATTTTGGAGCACTCAACATTACTCGTGGCTCTAGGTATAGGCTGGTACAAGAGAAAATCTGGACCCAATCTGGACTTTCAGGCCACTGTGAACTCTTGGCATCACTTCCTTTACAAATGTACATCCATGGGGGTGCAGTTTTGCAACTGAGACTCAAGTCAGCTATAAAACATTCAAGAAGGCAATGGAATCCCACTCCAGTACTCTTGCCTGGAAAATCCCATGGATGGAGGAGCCTGGTAGGCTGCAGTCCATGGGCTCGCTAAGAGTCGGACACGACTGAGTGACTTCACTTTCACTTCTCACTTTCATGCATTGGAGAAGGAAATGGCAAGCCACTCCAGTGTTCTTGCCTGGAGAATCCCAGGGAAGGGGGAGCCTGGTGGGCTGCCGTCTATGGGGTCACACAGAGTCGGACACGACTGAAGCGACTTAGCAGCAGCAGCACATTTGAAGCAAGTTGCAAGGGGCAGCTTAAAACTTATTGGATTTCCAAAGCACAGGGCTGGTTTATTAAAAAAAAAAAATAGCATTTATGGGATTTCTAAGGGTTACCCTAAGATCAATGTCAACAGAAATTTTTTTCACAAGATATGAAATTGGAGGAGGGGGGGACCTGTGTCTTGTTTCAATGCAGCAGATGCTCCCAAAAGAGGTACTCTTGCCCCACATTTTAAATAAGTAAGATTTCTATAGCCTATCCATCAATACTTGGTTTTCAGCAAAAAGCATATGACCTAATACATATGCTTACTAAAGCTTGAGACTAGAGAAGTAAGAGGACAGGATACTGAGTTTCAGAGTGAAGGCTGTTCCTTCCAGCTTGGGCTGGAGCTTTAGACCAAACCTCCCCAGGCAAGCCTGAGAAAGGCATTGAGTGGACACTGAGCATGAGAAGGGCATGGGTAGATATGGGACAGGAAAAGTAAACCACACACCCCCGCCCCACCCCTAGGCAAGCCTAGAGTTGGCATCGAGTTTGAGAAAGGCATGGGTAGATACAGGTCAGGGAAAGTAAAACACATACACACGTCACTTTTCTTACAGTAGTATAGGCCATGGTCACTCTCATGGACGGTTAAATTCTGCCAACCAGCAACCTACCTCAAGGTCTTTGCAACACAGTGGTTGGACAGTACCCGCCTTCTCTGTTGAATCTTGCTCTGAATCATGACAACAATAACGGTATTAATAGTGGTGGTGATGGTAGTCATAGCATAGTCATCCCAGTAGCAGGAATAACAACAACTAACCTTTATAACATGTATTTCCAGGCGTTGCTTGAAGTGTTTTATACATATTACCTCATAGCCTTGTTGTGAAGGTAAAATGAGTTAGGTCCTATTACACCCTTCTCACAGATGGACAAATGAATTCGGAGTCCTCTCTGTGACATCTCATTCAGTCCTCACGATCCCCTATGTGGGTACTTTATTATCACTTTACAGAAGAGGCGACTGAGGCACAGAATGGTTACTTGCTCACCGTTGCAGTTAATAGGTAACAGAGCCGGTTTGGTTTGTTGGATGTCAGAGCTCACGTTCTTAACCACCCACTACATCACTGGTAGCAGTATTCCCTCTGGAGATACTAGAGGCATATCCCCGGCCCTGATCCCTGCCCCCGCACCTTCTTCCTCTCACTCCACCTATCCTAGGGAGACCCAGAGGCAAAAGCCGGGAGAAAACCAATGCCTAGCTCAAAGGGCTGCTGTGACGACCGAAATCCTGCAATGTGCGGGAAGGGTTTGCATGGTGCCTCCTAAGAAAGACCTGATACTCCTTACACTGGAATTGGACCACAGCTCTCATCACTTCCCCATCCCTGTCAAAAGCCTTTCCTTCTCAGGCCCAGGAGGAGGCCGAGGATGAATTTCCTAGGAGAAGAAGAGGGCTAAGGGTTGATGTGTGAAAGATGAACCGAACCAGATGAGGGGAAAGGGAGAAAAAAATGGCTTTGGATCTCATTGCTAGCAACCCCCATCTTTTTTATTATTTGTATAAATCATTTGACTGTGAAGGCATCACAGGGCAAGCCTCTGAGTATGCCGATGATAATGAATTGGGTCCCACAATAAATAATGGGGGAAACCAGGCTGCCAAATGAAGCAAGGTTTAGATCATTTAAATCCTAGGCTATGAGTTGTCAAATCCAGTTTAATACTGATAAGTGCAGGATAATAACTCATAGCAAACATTGCCCCTACCCCAAAGCCCCTAACCACAGCCCTTATAACCCCTTCTCTCACCCCTTGCAAACAGAAAGAAAGCCCTGAGGGGATTTACAGAATAAAAAGGGATGGTATATACTGGCCAGAAATGAGCCCAAGTTATTACATAATAATCCCAGATGCGTCAGTTTGGGCTTAGTGCAAATACAGAGAGCTAATAGAATGCTTCAAGGTTCGATTAGCTGCCAAAGAGATTCTAAATCAGGGCAGGTTTTATATTATTAAATTGGATGGGAGAAAAGGAGTCTCATGGTTGGGTATACTGAAAAAAAAAAAGAAGAAGAAGACAGGATTAGGGAAATAAAACCAAGGGCATTGCTAGGCGGCTAAGGAGTGGCCTGAGGGTGGAGCCAAACTTTGACAGACACAAATGTCAAAGCAAGAGAATTTGATTGTCAGCATGGCCTATTCTCAGCAGCTGAGGCTGTCCTCATATCCACATTCAGGGATGTGATCTAGAGGGCACGAGAAGCTGGATCCTACCTGATAACCCAGGTGTTTCAGGAATTGAAACAGTCATTGCTTGATTGGTTGATAAATTATATAACTCATCTGACATATATTTATTGAACATCAAATATGATATATATGCCAGGCAAAAAAAATAGAGGCTATGGTGACCATCTAACAGTTGACCAAAATTTATACTATACCACATTCTTAGGATGCACAAGCTCCTTGAGTTCACTCAAAAATCTAATGATGCAGTTACTGTTATGGACTGAATGCCCAATTTCATATGCTAAAGTCCCAGGCCACAAGGAGATGGCATGTGGAGATGAGGCCTTTGGGAGTAATGAAGCCTGATGAGGTCATGAGGGTGAGGCCTGCATGATGGGGTTAGTGACCTAGAAAAACCAGAGAGCTTGCTTTCTCTCTTTCTCTCTGCTGTGTGGGGACACCATGAGAAGGTGGCTTTCTACTCTACAAGCCAGGAAGGGAGTCCTCGCAGGGGAAGTGAATCAGTGGGCACCTTGATCTTGGCCTTCTGGTCTGCTGAGCTGTGAGAAACACATCCCTGTTGTTAGAGCCACTCAGTCTATGGTATTCATTAAGGCAGCCTGAGCAGACTAATGCAGTTACCTTTGGCACAATCTTTTTCTAAACGAGTAAACTGAAGCTCAGCCAAGTTAAGTAACTTGCCCAAGATCATGTAGGGAAGAAAGATGCTAACATCCAAACTCCGTCTAAAGCCCACCTGCTTTCACACTTCTTCCAAATGAGCTCAACACCAACAGCCATTGTGAGAAGAAAGGACCTCTTTGTGTGCTTTCCCCTACCCGCTGGCATCATCCCCTTTCCCAGGTAGACACACAGATATATTTCATAAGTGGCAGAAGAATTAAAATGAATGAAAATGTTCTGGTGCCATGTGATAACTATTATCAATACCATCATGAGAGTATGAAATCAGGATTGCAGCTCTACAATCTCTCGCAGTTTTTGTCCCTGCTCCATCCCTACTCTCTGGGACATGTCTCTGGGTCAATGGCATCTCTAATTAGTTCTTTCCAAAACCAGTAACTTTTATTCTTTAGTGCAGTACTTCCCAAAAGAAGTAATGTGAGCCATATGTAATTTCAAATTTTTTAGAGCAACAAGAAATTTAAAACAGAAACAGGGAAAATTGATGTATTTTACTTAACCCACTTCATTAAATATTATACTTTCAACACATAATAAGCAAAAAAATTATTAGTGAGTTATTTTCCTTTTTACATTGTACGTCTTCAAAACCTGTTTCATATTTTACACTTATAGCTCCTTTCAATTTAGACTAGCCACATTTCATGTGCCCCACAGCTGGTAGGGCCACCATGCTGACAGTGAGCTCTAGCTGGATCTTGAATTTTCATTGACTTGTCCTGACTAGATTACAGGAACTGTGCTTTCTAGTGGCATTTTTTACAAGGCATCTATGACATGTCAAGAGTGTACTGAGCATTTTCCTATATATCACACCTAATTCTCCCAGTGGCTTGCCAAGAAAATATTGCTGGACTCACACTACAGGTAATGAAACTGAGGAAGGGGTTGAAGAGCCCACATTTGTGGGGAATATTTAATTTTACCTCTTTAACATCTAGCATATTGCCTTGCCTACAACATAATTTAACAATTACCTATGAAATGAATGGCAGGTTACTCAGCAAGCCTACAGAAGAGCTGGGATTTGAATCAGGAATGCCACATCCTGAAGCTTGTATTCTTTCATTAACACCATTTTAATTCTAGTGTGTCTGTCATAGCCCCCAGTGCAATGTTCAGGATTCCCCAGTGTTATTAAATATACAAATCTTTCATCCTAATCAAATAACTAATAGCAACTCTTTTCCCAGATGTCATATTTATTGATGTCTTCCTCTCTTTTGACTGCATTTGGTTCAACAAATAGTTGTCAGGTACCAACTCAGACCATGGGACTATGCTCAACCTGAGATCATGAACACATGATCCCTACTCTCAAGCTACAAGAGAGTTTAGTTGAGTGAAGTGCTGTTGAAATGGAGCAGAACTCTATGGTCCTTGTCCTCCCATGTCCTCTGCCCGCCTTCTGCCTGTGGAAAAACTTTAGCCAAAGAGCAAGTTTAATCAGAGAAGTGAGAACATGCAGAAACAAAGGAAAACTATCAAAGGAGACCCAATAATAATAGTTTAGTCAGTAAGCATAGCCAAGGACCTTTAGTTCCTTCTCACGGGCTATAGATAATATTCTGAGCCATATCCTGTGAGCTGTCTTATACAGATTGAAACTCCCACCAGGTGGAAGAAGTTAACGACATGATGACTAGACTGTAGCCATGACATAAGCTACCACAATTCCAAGAACTAGCCTCAAGTAATAGAAACCAAGTGACTCTAGAACTGAAGATTTATTCTACTTAAAACAATCAAGATGATGCTGGTCAGACCACAGATAACCAATTTCAGGATGACTGTCAAAGCTGACTGTACTCTTTCTGCATGTAGCCCCCTCCCTCTGTCTAAAAAAGCTCTTGCCCACTGATTGTCATTGGGGTGGGGGGGGTGGGGGTCGACCTCTGGACAGGCATCTCCCACCACCTCTAGTTGCCAGCATCCAAAATCAACCTTGTCTCTCTATTGGCTTTGAGCAGCAAGAAGCTGGATCTGGGGTCAGTAACACTATTAAAAACCTTTGATTCACAGATGAGCTAGAAGTGGCTATCAGTTCAGTTCAGTTCAGTCGATCAGTTGTGTCCAACTCTTTGTGACTCCATGGACTGCAGCACGCCAGGCTTCCTTGTCTATCACCAACTCCCAGAGTTTACTCAAACTTATGTCCACTGAGTCAGTGATACCATCCAACCATCTCATCCTCTGTGGTCCCCTTCTCCTCCTGCCTTCAATCTTTCCCAGCATCAGGGTCTTTTCAAATGACTCGGCTCTTCACACCAGGTGGCCAAAGTATTGGAGCTTCAGCTTCAACATCAGTCCTTCCAATGAACACCCAGGACTGATCTCCTTTAGAATGGACTGATTGGATCTCCTTGCAGTCCAAGGGACTCTCAAGAGTCTTCTCCACCACCACAGTTCAAAAGCATCAAATCTTCGGTGCTCAGCTTTCTTTATAGTCCAACTCTCACATCCATACATGACCACTGGAAAAACCAAAGCTTTGACTAGATTTTGTTGGTAAAGTAATGTCTCTGCTTTTTAATATGCTGTCTAGGTTGGTCATAACTTTTCTTCCGAGGAGCAAGCATCTTTTAATTTCATGGCTGCAGTCACCATCTGCAGTGATTTTGGAGACCAAAAAATAAAGTCTGTCACTGTTTCCATTGTTTACCCATCTATTTGCCATGAAGTGATGGGACCAGATGCCATGATCTTAGTTTTCTGAATGTTGAGTTTTAAGCCAACTCTTTCACTCTCCTCTTTCACTTTCATCAAGAGAGTCTTTAGTTCTTTACTTTCTGCTGTAAGTGTGGCTATAAACGTCATCATATAATCTCTACTATATAATTTAGCAGTAAATTATATACTACCTAGATTCCATATGGGGAACTCATGTGTTTCCAACAACAAGTTCTTCAAGGAGGCAATGCATACATCTGTGACTCCCCAAAGTATTTTGCAGAGTGCTAGGCAAGTGACAGGTGAACATCTCTTAATTAACTGGCCTCAGCTCTGTCCCTGCTTCTGTGTGTGCCAAGTAACTGAGAGCCAGATTCCTTACAGGCAAAGAGCAGCTTGATCAGATGTTGCTAAAGTTCTAATTATGGATCACATTTCTCAGAGAATACAGAGGTAGGAGGGCTCTCCATTCTGACTTACACTAGAAAGCTTAAAACTAATTCTGTTGAGGTTTAAGAATTAAATTAATTGGTAAATTAATTCAAATATTTATTAACTATTATACATTAGCTGTAACACTAGAACTATGAGCAAGACAGTCCCTGTCCTTGTGTTGGTGCCTGGTCAATGACACAGATATATGAGGAGGTAATTGTAATACAGTGTGCTAAGAATGAAGGTAAGTACAGAGTGCCCTAGTAGCACTTAGGGGGAGCATCTAACTTGAACTTGGTGGAACAGGGGAAGCTCCCTGGAGAAAGCATCCTAGGTCTAGTGGTAGAGGACAAATGAAGGTCAGTCTGACCAAAGGGCCAAGGATGGGGAAGGAAGTGTCCCTTCCTGCCAGGCAGAAGGAACATCTTGTAAGAAGATCCATAGAGCATGGCATGTTTGAGGGTCAGACAAGACTTTAATATGATAGGAGCATGACATGCCAGGGCTGGGCAAAAGAAAGAGCCATGTCCAGATGATCCTGGTGAAGTAAGCTTGAGATTTATGATGAAGGTCTTCATGGAAAATAGGAAGAGGCAACACGAAAGGTTTTAAGGGGAGAAGTGAGAACTGTTTTAAGAGCATTTTATTGTAGCCCTCGCTGTGTTTTATCACAGTGCTTCTCAAATTCTATGGTCACTGTTTTTCTATCTGCCTCTACCAGTATCCAGAGAGCCTTAAGACAGAGTTCCTACTTATTTCTCTCTGTGTCTCCAGGGAATAAATGCAGTATATGCTGGGTAGCTGAGGCTGAATACATATTTTCATGAGTAACATCTCTGGTACTCCTTGGTAGGTCTGAGGGACTCAGCCTGTTGAGGATGTATTATCAGAGGGGTTCTTAAATTAGATTCCTTGGACCTCTTGAAATTATATATAAAACTATGGGTGTAAATACATATAGTTTTTCAGGAATGAGGGATTATAATTTTCATCAGATACTCAAAGCTCTCTCTAGCTAGGGAAGACCTCTCAGAGGTGAAACATCAAAGGACAGTTAGCACAAAAGGTAGAAAAATGAACTGGTACATATACATTTCCAAGTGCAGATGGAGAGGTGGTAAAAGAGGACAGTTCTATAGTAGGAAGACAATGTTTGCAAGAAAAGGGAAAAGAACCTTGAAGAGGGATGTCTCCAGTGGTCCAGTGGTTAAGAATTCACCTTCCAACGCAGGAGACCTGGATTCCATCCCTGGTTGCAGAATTAAATCCCACCTGCGCAGGGCAACTGAGACCATGAGCTGCAATGAACGATGCCAAATGCTGCGACTAAGACCTGATGCAGCCAATAAAAAAATGAATATGTTAAAAAGGAACCTTGAAGAAATCGTATCAATTTCCCTCATGTCTTTTAAGTTGGCAATTCATAGCTACCTAGTCCCTAGAGGAAAATGGTTTGAGTATAGCTATAAGGAATTGTGAAAGCATTGCTGAAAGAAGTCATGGTAAACCTAGGGTCCTTAGAGTCACAGAACCCAAGGGGAAAAATGGTAATCACTTTATTATTATTACTGAAAGAAAAATATTGTGCAGGAGCCACTTCCTTCCCCTTTTCTTTCACAAATCTGCGTCAGCAAACTTAATATTTTTAAATGATAGAAATTACATACACACACAAACACATATAAACAGAAAAAAGTTCTGATATTCGTGAAACTAGTCATGATAATTCTGTCTTGATAGTGGAAAATTGATGATTTTTACTCATATTATCTGATTTAAAAAATAATGAACATGTTTAGCTTTACAAGCATTACATATTAGGATTGCAAAAATTACTGCTTTAAAAGACAGAAAACCACAGGAAAGCATGTAAGTGAAAGTTGGTCAGTCATGCCGTCCATGGAATTCTCCCGACCAGAATACTGGAGTGCGTAGCCTTTCTCTTCTCCAGGGGATCTTCCCAACCCAGGGATCAAACCCAGGTCTCCCACATTGCAGGTAGATTCTTTACCAGCTGAGCCACTAGGGAAGCCCAAGACTACTGGAGTGGGTAGCTTATCCCTTCTCCAGGGGATCTTCCTGACCCAGGAATCGAACCCAGGTCTGCCTCATCGTAGGCAGATTCTTCACCAGCTGAGCTACCAGGGAAGGCCATAGGACAGCATAGCACATCTCACATTATGTTTCATTGGCCATGAAGCTCATAATCACTAGAAGAATACATTAAAATGCAGATTCCCGGGCCTGGCTCCAGTTCTACTGAATCAGACTCTTTAGCAATAGGACTTGGGAATCTGCAATTTACAAAACTCCTCAGGTAAGTCCTATGCTCACCACAGGGGTTTTGAAAAGACCTGGTTAATGAAGAGGGACTCAGGAAGAAAGGTTCCAAACTAGCAGGTGGCCTTTCTTCTACATGTATTAATATGTGTGTCCCAGACACGAAGAGGGCATAGACAGAGAAGAGCATAATACTCCCTCTTAACGATCCTTTAGTGATTCAATGTTTTTTTTTTCACCTTTCAAAATACCTTCCATATACATTTTTTTAAAAATGTACTTATTAATATAATCTGAAGTTGGAGATGGTGGTGGCAGGGGAAGGGACCCCATGTAAATTATAAGCTGAGAGTCGCATATTATATCCACAGAAATCCCCTCATCTGGGGAGCGTGGGGTGAAACCAGGCATGATATCCCAGAAGATGGCCTGCTTTCTTTCAGATAGCCATGCATGTTTCACTCTCTCGCCTGTCTCGAGGCTGGCTTGGAGTCAGCAGCTGGCGGTCATATCAAGGCCAGGGACTGCCTCTCTCAGGTGGAGGTGAGGCACCCTCAGGGCTCTCAGGGTCCTGTTAGGTCAGGAAGGGCTGGGTAACCATCCATCAACCATTTCTAGAGCTGGCAAGGCTGCCTTCCCTGGAGAGTTGGCTTCCAATACTGAGAGACCACAATTTTAGGTCACCTAATTTTTGATT
The DNA here is from genome assembly GCF_029407905.1 of Bubalus kerabau. Taxonomy (NCBI): domain Eukaryota; kingdom Metazoa; phylum Chordata; class Mammalia; order Artiodactyla; family Bovidae; genus Bubalus; species Bubalus kerabau. The sequence continues at coordinate 226,826,120 of NC_073624.1, forward strand.
TATTCAGTCATGTCATATTTGATCCACCCTTGTATGTCATCCTAAATTCTTCTGAAACAGAATGGAGTAAAAATATTCTCCTTCCACAATCCTGCTTGCCAGATCGATAGCAACCTAGTTTCCAAATATAAACATGAGGACTGAATGCTCTTTCTGTTTCTAGGTAAGAAAGTAACTATATTTTTTGTGGTGGGGAAGACTTCCTCTGGGTTTGCACCTCACTGGTGATTCTTCACCAAGGTAACGGGATTGCCTTAATCGAGCCCATTAGACTATCTTCTTGTAATTATCTCAGGGGCCAATCTGTCTATGTAATGGGCTCTGGAGGCATCAAGCCTTCATGTTCTTACAAAGGAAAATGCTGTGCATGTGTCAGAAGAGAACTGTTTTCAGGAATTACTGGTTAACCATCTCAACAACAGCCAGAGGGGCAGGGCTGGGGGGAAGGTACTTTGCTGTGATACAGCAGGAAATTGCTAGATTTGGGACTTTATGGCCCCAAAGGGTATTCCTTTTTTTTCTTTCTTTCTTTTTTTTATTTTTTTTGAGAGTGTTTTAATAAATCTAAAGGATGCATGATGCCAGTGGCACAAGGGACTCCACACCATCTGTTGAGGTTGGGCAGGTTGCTGCCTGTCTGCTTACTATGAGAGGATACCAGGATCTTAAGGCTGGAGAGACTGCCATCATTGGATGGCTTTGGGAGTAATGAATGGCTCGCTTTGCTGCCTTGCTGGACTGGGCTTGCAGACTCTCCTGATCCCTCTACAAGGACCATGAATGCTCTGATGTCCTGGATATCTTCTCTAACTTTTCAGCCAGTGCTGCTTGAAGATACTCACACACTATGCAACAATATTCTAATTTCTTAATTTTGTTCTTTGAAATTTGAATATGTAGTATAAATAGGGTAGATCATAACGAAGAAAAAAATCAAGAAAAGCTATCCCAGGTAGTGCTAGTGGTTAAGAATCAACCTGCCAATGCAAGAGATGCAAGACACAGGTCCAACCCCTGGGTCAGGAAGATCCCCTGGAGGAGGAAATGGCAACCCTACTCTGGGTTGCCTGAAAAATCCCATGGACAAAGTACTCCAGTACTGTTGCCTGAAAAATCCCATGGACAAAGTAGCCTGGCAGGCTATAATCCACTGGGCCACAAAGAGTTGGACACAAGTGAGTGACTGAGCACGCACATAATTAAAACATAAAACTAAATAACAGTAACTGTTATGGGTTGAATTTGTTGTTTAGTCTTTCAGTTGTGTCCAACTCTTCTGCAACCTCATGGGCTGTAGCCCTCCAGGCTCCTCTGTCTATGGGATTTCCCATGCAAGGATATTGGAGTGGGTTGCCACTTCCTTCTCCAGGAGATCTCCCCAACCCAGGGATCAAAACCACATCTCCTGCATTGGCAGGCGGATTCTTTACCACTGAGCCACCAGGGAAGCTCATGGGTTGAATCATGTCACCCTAAAATTCCCAATGGTCACGTATAGATGTGAGAGCTGGACTGTAAAGAAGGCAAAATGACAAAGAATTGATGCCTTCAAACTGTGGTGCTGGAGAAGACTCCCGAAAGTCCCTTGGACAGCAAGAAGATCAAACCAGTCAATATTAAGGGAGATCAACCCTGAATATGCACTGGAAGGAATGATGCTGAAGCTCCAGTATTTTGGTCAACTGATGTGAACAGATGACTCACTGGCAAAGTCTCTGATGCTGGGAAAGACTGAGGAAAGATGAAGAGGGCGTCAGATGATGAGATGGCTGGACAGCGTCACCAATGTAATGAACATGAACTTGGGCAAACTCAGGGAGATGGTGAAGGACAGGAAGGCCTGGCGTGCTGCAGTCCATGGGGTCACAAAGAGGTGGAGACGACTGGGTGACTGAACAACAACAACAACAACATTTACACTGAAGCTCTGCCCCCGCCCACCCCACCCACCCCCAATATCTCAGAATGTGACTTTATTTGGAAATAGGGTCACTGAAGATGCAGTTAGTTATGATGAAGTCATGGGGGACCTCAATCCAAGATGACTGGTGTCCTTATAAAAAGGAGAAATTGGGATACAGAGACATACACACACACAGAAAGTCATATGAACATGATGGCAGAGATCAGGGTGATCCATCTGCAGGTCAAAGGACACCAAAGATTGCCAGTAACCACCAGAATCTAGGAAAGGCATGGAACAGTTTCTCCATCACAGACTTTGAGGGAGCCAACCTTACTGATCCTTGATTTCAGACTTCTAGCCTCCAGAACTGGGAGACAATACATTTCTGTTGTTTAAGGCACAATTCATGGTACTTTGTTAGAGCAGCTCTAGGAAACTAAAACAGTAATACACAAACCAGGTTCTATGCTTAGCATTCTGTTTATCTCTTAACACACTTCCGCAACAGTCTTAGGCTTGCAAGATGGGTGTGAATTATTAATTGGTAGGAAATGAATGGCTGGATGGGTGGGGAAAGAATTGTTTTTCTTCTCTCCCCGCCCTTTTTGTTTAAACCACCAACTGTCCATCCTAATAGGCTTTTCAATGAATGCTGGGCTGAAAGGACTTGGGAAATGATATAGGATCTACACATTCGGTACATATGTGACTTTGTTGAAAATCTGTCAACTATCATATAAGGTTACTAGCAGGCATCACATTTAGAGCTCTCCCTGAATGTGACACATGTGAGATGCCCTTTTCAAGAGAAAGAAAATATAAGGTAGCTCCTTTATGCCTAATGAGAGGGAATTAGTATTAAGCCCAGTGACTCTGATGGCATTTTTATTAGACGCAGTGCCCCCTCCCTCAAATCTATTCCAATTTAAATCCCTTAAGCATTAAGATCAGAGAAGGCAATGGCACCCTACTCCAGTACTTTTGCCTGGAAAATCCCATGGATGGAGGAGCCCGGTAGGCTGCAGTCCATGGGGTCGCTAAGAGTCGGACATGACTGAGTGACTTCACTTTCACTTTTCACTTTCATGCATTGGAGAAAGAAATGGCAACCCACTCCAGTGCTCTTGCCTGGAGAATCCCAGGGACAGGGGAGCCTGGTTGGCTGCCGTCTATGGGGTTGCACAGAGTCGGACACAACTGAAGCGACTTAGCAGCAGCAGCAAGCATTAAGATACTTTATTTACAGTTATTTTTTCCTTTTCTGATTCTGTTTAAAAATTATCTCAATTCTTCTCTCTGTAAAATCAATTTTCCCCAAGCTTTCCTCCAATAGATCTTTTGCAGTATAAGGGAGAAAACACGTACCAAACTATAAAGCCCAAAGGAATAGGAACCATACGCCGAGTCAGAAACTAAAACACGCCCCAAATATGTTCACGAAATCATCGAGAAAATATCACTGCCAATCAGTATGCCTCCAGATTGAGTGGTCTGTAACCAGGACTGCCAAGATTAAAACCAAGACTGATGACATGCAGAAGTGGGCCTCCCTGGTCTTATTGATCCTCCCCCACTGAGAGAGAATCATGGTTTAGCAGGCAGAAATCAATGCCACTGCATTAAACTAAGTCAAGTGTAGATTTATTCATACCATGCTCTGAAACATCTTTATAAAAGTGGCAAAAAAAAATTCAAATCTATATATGGTTATACATACTCATCTATAAATAAATATGTATTTATCTAGATACCTGTTCTTTTTAAAATCATATTTAAAAATATGAAAAAAATGTAGGCTGTTACTACATTTTCTCCCACCTCCAGTTCCAATTCTTTCTTTCAAATATAAAAGAAGCCATTTGTGTTGAGACGTTGTCAACTTGGCTCCTTGAGCTGCACCCCAGATTTTGATGGACTGGCAGAGCAGACACAGATACACTGCAGCCAAAGAGGCAAGGGCAACCATTTGCTCTTGAGGAAATCATCATTTTTGGCTCTGCAGGAGAAAGGAACCTGGCCCTTAGACTTGAATGCACCACAGGGAATGCAGAATTTGTTCTCTGACTTCCTCCAGGGAGAACTCACAGGCTGGGATTGAAGAGAGCTTTCAGAGTGAACAACGGGTGGAAAGCATTGCCCTTCCAGCAGTGAGAAATGTGAAATTCCATTCCTATCCTCACACGTGTCACCAGGGAACCACCCTGTGGTTCATCAGCCCTAGGACACTAGCCAGGCAATCATTTGTCCTCAGGGGCTCAGCCTTAACCTAAAAAATCATCAGGAGTGCCCAGAAGGAGCTCCTCCTCATTTCTCATCTCTAAGAAACAAAGAACAAAACATTTTACTGCAAGAGATTTTGGGGGGTTCTGATGGAGAACAGCTTAGAGCTCATTTCTCCCTTAGGCAGGCTGTCTTTCAACTTCTGAGCCTGCTGTGCCTGTGAAGACATTCATCCTGCCTTCATGCACATTCACAGCCCCATGGGCCCTTGAAATGCACCACCGGCCTCGGGCGGGTGGCCAGGAAACCAACACAAGTCCCTTCACCAAACATGCTCAGCACCACAGAGATCAGGTGGTTAAGAGACCAGGGGTCAAGTTTATGTTCAGTTTAAAATATAAACTACCCATTCCTAAATCACTAGGAAAATAAATCACGGCCCCAAAGCCCTTCCGTCTTTCAACAGGAGACACCTGTGTTTTCATAGCAGTGTCAGTGCACTTTCTTAGTGGATCCCAAGACTAAAATGCACCTCTCAGGAGACAGAAAAAGAGAGGGGGGCATGCACGGAAGGCAGCAGAGAATGCTGGATCAGAATCAGCAGGCCTGGGTTCTTATCCTAGTCCCTCCACTTGGTAGCTGTCTACCCTTAGGTGATATAACTTCACTGAAACCCCAGCTTCCTTGACTCTAAAATGAGATACACCATTGACGTATATACACTGCTGCTGCTGCTAAGTCGATTCAGTCGTGTCCGACTCTGTGCGACCCCATAGATGGTAGCCCACCAGGCTCCTCTGTCCATGGGATTCTCCAGGCAAGAACACTGGAGTGGGTTGCCATTTCCTCCTCCAATGCACGAAAGTAAAAAGTCAAAGTGAAGTCGCTCAGTCGTGTCCGACTCTTAGCGACCCCATGGACTGCAGCCTACCAGGCTCCTCTGTCCATGGGATTTTTCCAGGCAAGAGTACTGGAGTGGGGTGCCATTGCCTTCTCCACTACCATGCATAAAACAGATATCTAGTGGGAAGCTGCTACATAGCACAGAGAGCTCAGCTTGGTACTCTGTGATGACCTGGGTGGGATGGGGTGGGGGGTGGAAAGGAGGTTCAAGAGGGAGGGGATATATGTATACTTATAGCTGATGCACATTGTTGTACACCAGGAACCAACACAATATTGTGAAGCAATTATACTTTAGTAAAATAAAATTTTTTTAAAAAAATGAGAGGCAGAATTTCAACAAATATTCTAAGGTTTTGAGTTTTGTACATAAAAATAGGATAATGAAGACTGATTTGCAATGCTATATTATGGTGCATGCTCAGTCTTGTCCATCTCTTTGCAACCCTAAGGACTGTAGCCCGCCAGGCTCCTCTGTCCATGGGATTCTCCCGGCAAGAATACTGAGTGGGTTGCCAGTATATTATGGAAGACCTAACAAAAACATAAATACAATAGCATTTTGTAAGCTGTTAAGTAATATATAGATGTTAGTTACTGCCATATGGACTAGAGGAAATTCTTGAAGGACTTAATATCAAGAGCAATTTGGCACAGTGACTGGGGTCCTAAAATAATATTAATATAATCACTATATCACTAAATCTATAATAGTAATAAATAATGAACCTATAATCACTAAATCTCTCTCAACTTTGGTTTCCCCGCCTAAACTACTTGCCCTCCGCAAGAGGAGCGCATGAGATCAAGGAAGTGTAAATGTGCTGAAAACCATAAACTGTCCCCAAAACGCAAGCAATTATTATTTAGAGAACTCATTTTGACTTTTGGCATTGCGGCGCACACACTGTTAGTTGCTGGCGCCGTGACAGATTTTAATTGGCCTGGCTATGAAAACCTTCTAGAGCTGTTATGTGCTGCACCTGTGATGGCCGTGCAGGCTAATCGAGACAGTTAGGCTGGGGACCCAGAGAACGCTTTCCACCACTGAGCACAATCCTCCTCACTTTGAGGGAAATTAACAGCTGCTTTATGGTCTCCCACATCATCTCACTTTCTTGGAGAGAGATCCCCACCAGATCCACCTCAACTCTGCAACATTGATCACTGGTGCCTAGGATGACATAACATCTGTGAAGAAATATTAAGTCTGACTTTGAAATGATTTTTGGGCTAGGAGGGGGAAAAATGTCATATGTGGCACATGCTGGGTAAAACAGTCCCTGAGTGACAGCCAGAATCAGGGGGAAGAAAGTTCATCACTTTTAAGGGATGTATTTAAGAGAAAAAAAAAAAGGAACAGGGGATGAACAGATCAATTTAGCTCTCAAGCACTTATTCTCTGCCTAAAGAAAGGAGAGGAGATTGAAGCTTCCAGGCCAGTGTAACTCTGCTCTTCAGCTTCTCAATGACATTACAAAACCTTCAGGGATTTCCTTCCTCTCCCCCATCTCCTGATATGCCCATCTCTTCTGAGAAGCATGAGAAATACATCTTGTTCTTTGGATTCCCTTTCACCCTTGGACAAAGTCACCTTGGTTGGCATTAGTGATTATTAATAAAAAGATGGGAAACATATTAATAGATGTTTGCTGTATGCTGGTCATCAGGTTCTGAGTTTCCAAATATTTATCTCATTAGATCCTGTGAGATAAAAAGTGCTATGCAGACATTTTAACTCCTGTTTTTACAGACATGGAAACTAAGGCTCAGGAAGGCCAAACTAACAAGTTGATAGAGTCTGGGCTTAAATTAGGGTCTGTAGACTTCAAAGGTTTTCCATAACATCATTGCTGTCTGTCATCTGTGGAAGAACCATTACTCAAGGGCTTGGAGACAAGGCCTAACTCACTTTTGTGACCCTAGTAACTAGGACTGTGCTTGTCACCTTCTAGGTGCTTATTGTGGAACTTAATTTTGGGAGAAGAGAAGTTTCCCAAATTGCATACTATCTTTGGAATGAGCCTCAGCATCCATTCCTAAATATCTTCTCTGCCTTGGCTGAGTCACAGAAAATGACTCTTGCTCCCTAAAGGTGGGTGGTTTGACTGTGAGATCATCTTGGGGACACAGGTATGTCCGGGAGCAGGTGGCTCATTCCAAATGGGAAGGTCCCAGGAAGGAAGCAGTTGGTTTGGGTCTACTGCATTCTGCTTTGGAAGAGGCCAAAGTAAACCATTATACCAGCAGCTCCCAGTTTGCGTCAAGTGCCCCATGGTATTTCAGCAAACTCACACGTGTGCTGGAGGGTGTTTTAAGTTTTGAGAGAAAAACAGCAACAATCACCATCTATTGGATCTGTGAGAACTAGCACAAGGGAACTCACATTTTAGCATTCGTGTGCGGTTTATTTCCTTTAATAACACAGTATCTTTGCAAAGCTGGATTTTGGCTGTTAATGTAATCAAAACAAGTACTGTGTCGAAAACAAGGTAAAACAGAAAGTGAAGCTGGCAGTGTCCAGGGTGATTTCAGAGTTTGAGAAGCTGTGTTGAGTCCAACAGGGGCACATTTGTCACTACAAGCAACTGTAGTTAAGATGAAATAAAATATGATTTCTTTCAACTTATGTGTGGTTGCAAAGGGTCACACACGACTTGGCGACTGAACAACAGCAACACAGTTTCTATAACCACTCATCCGCTAGAGGACATCCAGGGCGTTTTCAGTTTTGGGGCAACTATGAGGAATGCTGCTATAAACCCTGTGTACAGGTTGGCGTGCAGCTTCTTGTGTGAACGTAAATTTTTATTTTCCTAAGATAAATGTAAGGAGTACAGTTTCTGGATTATGTTTAGTTTTTAAAAAAACTGCAAAATGGTTTAGCAGAGGGGGTATACTATTTTACTTTCCCACCAAAAAATATACGACAGATCAAGTTTTTCTGCATCTTCACCAGCATTTGGTGTTGTCACAACTTTTTATTTTAGCCACTGTGATAGATACCTTATTGTACAGTATTAATTAGCATTTCCTCAATGATTGAACACTTTTTGAAGTGTCTATTTACCATCTAAATATCCTCTTTGGGGAAATGTCTCTTCACTTTTTTTGCCTGCTTTCTAGGATTACTATCTTTTTTATACTGAATTTTAGGCTCTTTATATACTTTAAAAACTGTTTTTTGTCTGCTATGTATCGATAGTTTGTAAATATTTTGTCCCAGTCTTTAGCCTGACATTTCATCTTCTTAACAGGGTTCCCCCCCGCCCCCCCACCTCTGCAGAGCAAATGGTTTTTACTGTGATTAAGTTCAACTTATCTAATTTTCCTTTTATGGATCATGTTTTGTGTCAAGTGTAAGACATTTTTACCTAACCTAGATCCTAAAGATTTTTTTTTTCTCTAAAAAGTTTATAAGTTTAAGTTCATAAACTTAAGACTTCGATCCATTTGGAGTTAATTTTTGTGTACACTGTGAGACTTAGATTGAGGTTCATGTTTTGTCTATAGATGCAGTTGCTCCAGAACCATGTGAAGAAAAGACTTTCTTTCCTTCAGTAAACTACAAGTAAAAAATCAGTTGGGCATATTTGCATGGGTCTGTTTCTGGAGTCTTTATTATGTTCCACAGATCTGTAAGTCTATCCCTCTGTTACTACTATATGGTCATCATTATTATTAAATAGATTGATTTCTATTTTATTATTCTTTTAAAAATCATTTTAGCTATTATGGTTCCTCTGACTTTTCATATAAATTTTGGAATAATCTTGTCTATGTCTACAAAAAATCTTGGTAAGATTTTATTAGGAATTATATTGAGTCTGTATACCGATTTGGAGAAAATTAATACCTTTTCTATGTCAAGTGGTCAGGGAAGGCCTATGCTTTTAAACACCAAATAACAACACTTGTTTGTTTTGGGACTAGTATCATAAACTTAACTTTCCAAAAGGGGCTTTAAGCACCATGTTTAACAACATGTAGCCTTCTTTGATGGCAAACTGAATACAGAATTATATTTCTTGACTACAACAAAACAAAAACTCAATCATCTGCTAAATAACAAGATGCTCTCACCAGTAATAGAGAGTGGTGGGGACTGTGGCTTGCAGGAGAAAGCATGCTGCCTAGGAACAGGCAGCTACTTAATTTCTCTAGTTGTTGAGACCATGGACACAGCATTTTCATGTCTTATAAAATTTCAACGGAAGCCAGAAATCAATTTTTTAAAAATCTAAAATGTTGGCAGCTATCATAACATAAAATGAAACAGATAAAACACACACCTTGATGGACTGGATCCAGATACCAGCCAACTCTCTGTCGTTTCTGGGCTGAAGGAGCCCACAGGAGAGCCTCTCCAGTCTCAAGAAGTTTACACTCCAATGGAAGTAACAGAGAAACAAACACTGCAAAGCAGCACCGCACGCTCTGGTGCCAGTTGGAGCTGCAGTGGCAAGTGGCAGGCCCCTTAACTCTGTTTTGGGAGGTCAGAGATGACTTCCCAGGGAAGTACATTTATACAGTACCTCAAAGTAGCTAATTCAATATGTGCTGTTTAATCCATAGTATCTCTAGAAAACATTGATAGGATCAAAGCACAGGGCAAAGCTTTGTTTCTGGGTATCAGAGAAAGTAATACAGAAGAGGTCATATAATCCAAGGATTCTCCAAATATCATGTCACTTCTTGGAGGAATTATAAAGCAAAAGCTTTCTAGAGGTGACAGTTTCTCCAGCCTCTTAGTGTAATTCTGAATTTCTTAAAATCACTTACAGGGGTATAATCTGACCTCAGCCTGCCTCTACAGCCTCTTCTTGTATCTCCCTATTCCTGCCTTTTCTCTGCTTTTCCAATATATAAAGATTCATGTTCTTGTGTTTTGTTATCCATCCACCCAATCACCTACCCATTAGTCCATTCACTCATCCATCTATCTATATCCATCCATCCAAGAAATATTGATTTAGGACCACAATTCCAGGTACTGGTAACACAGCAGTGAATAAAGCTGACTCAGTTCCCACCCTCACTGGCTTTACATTCCAATAGGAGAGACAGACATATAACATGTGGTTGATGTGAGGAGTTCTATGAAGAAAAATTAGACAACCTTAAGGTATAGGAAATAATGTTACCATTTTCAATAGGGAGTTGGGAAGGCTTCTGGTTAATATTTGAACAGAACTTGAATGAATCAATGGAGCAGACAATAGAAGTATAGGGGGAAGAGTTTCCCAGCAATAAGGAACCACAAGTATAAAGAGCCCGAGTGGGAACACATCTGGCCCACTCAGGGAGCAGCGTGGAGGGTAGAGTGTGTGGAGCGCGAGGGCGACAGGAACTGAGGTTGGAGAGGAGGCCCCATCTGTGAGATTCTGAGGGCTTGGTTCACACAGGCCCTCTATGTAAGGAGAAGGCATTGAAGGATTTGAGTGGGGCAGTGACGTGATCTGACTTACAGAGAGCAGACAGTGGGTAGAGACATGGAGACAGATAATCCTGTTGGTAGGTCATCACAACAGTCCAGGTGCGAGAGGGAGGCGGCTTGGACCAGTTCAGTAGCGATGAGGGCAGGGAGAAGCTGGCCAATCTGAAATGCTCTGGAGATTGAAGAGACAGGTATGCAAGGGGAAGGAGTCAAGGATGACACTCAGGGTTTTGTCCTGATCAAGTACATTTACTGACACAGGGAACATTCTGTGTCTACAACTTCACGAGGCTGGCTCCTCATCATGATTTCCACCTCATGCCAATGTCCCCTTTTTGGAGCATCTTTCCTGACCACCCCTGATTCAGTTGAGAGTTCTGAGTTTAATTTTTTTCTCAGGACTAACCAAATATCTGAAATTCTCTTTATCCTTTTATTTCAACAATTGATCATCTGGATTTCCTGACTGCAATGCAAACCCCAAGAGAATAAGGACCATGTCTACCTGGCTACATCCTCAGTACCTAATTCAGAGCCTAGATGATGGGACATGGTTGATAAATATTCGTTGAATGAGGCTTGGATGGTGTAGGACAAGTTAAAAAAGCCTGCAGTTTCCTTAGTGTGGTTCTTTTCAGAACCTTGACTAAAGCAATCAGTTAATCAATGAAATAATATTGATTATTTGGTCCAAACTCTGTGCCAGAGTCTGAGAAAGCAGAATTGAGCACAAAAAGTACAATGTGCACCCCCTTGGAGCTTACAGCACTCTGTGGAGTGCAGCAAATACTCTTACACACATGGGCTTCCCCTGTGCTAAGAATTCAGAAGGGAAGGTTCCCAGAGCTCTGACAGCATGGGATCTGGGGATCCATTCTTGTCAGGTAAGCACAGGGCAAGCGGCTCTGAGCTGAGATCCACAGGAGAAATCCCCGTGGACCTCAGGGATCTCTGAGCAGAGTATATGCTCAAATTGTAGATCCTGGTTTCCATGGTGCTTCTTGTGAGAGTAAACATTTTGGCAAAAGCTGAACTTCTCCAGTCTTCTCAGGTACTGGGGCTCAGCTGGGTTAGGAACATAGATAAAGACGAGCAGCTGGTTCATGACAAAACTAGGGTTCTGCATTTATCATGACACATCTGCAAAATGGCAACAACACCTACTTAAACCTACAGTCACTCCTAAAGGAAATCAACCCTAAATACTCATTGGAAGGACTGGCTGAAGCTGTAGCTCCAGTATTCTGGCCACGTGATGCAAAGAACTGACTCCCTGGAAATGACACTGATGCTAGGAAGGATTGAAGGCAGGAGGAAAGCGGGACAACAGAGGATGAGATAGTTGGATGGCATCACCAACTCAATGGACATGAGTTTGAGTAAGCTCTGGGAGTTGGTGATGGACAGGGAAGCCTGGCGTGCTGCAATCCATGGGGTGGCAAAGAGTCAGACATGACTGAGCAGCTGAATAACCACCACCTACTTCAACAGGACTGCTGAGGGTGAAAGGTATTGATGTTTATAAAGGGCTTAGCACAGTGCCTGATATACAAGAAACACTAAACAACTAATAATAATTATCATTAGATTTCAAACTCTTGAGGGGATCAATATGTGATTGATAACCCTTACTCTTCCCACACATAAACATCAAACAACACAGTACCTTACACACAGAAGGGGTTTAATAAATATATGTTGAATGAGTGAATGATAGTTGTCTCAATGGCACACTATTTTGGATCAGGCCAACCAACCATTCTAATGAGGGACGGCACAGTAAATAAACAGAAATCAATCAGGCCAAGCCCTTTTGTGAAGTTAAGCTGTCAAATTGTTGGTAGCTGCTGTTAATGATTCTTGCCAGCCAAGGACACTGGACAATTTAAATGGTAGGAAGTCAGTATGGTTGTTGACTTTAAAGTAAGCATAAGTTATATGGTGGGAGGGCCCAGAAGATTCAGTGATTTTATGCATCAGTAACTTGCAATAGGAAAGCTCAGCCAGAGTCCAGAAATAGTTGCTACTGAAATGGCATTTCTTTCGCATTCAAATCTACAAGCTAGATTGGTGCATGTGATTTCTCAGCTGCTACCAGAATACAGGAAGTGGTTTTGAATGAACACTAATCAACCAGGCTCTCCAGGGGCACCTTGTACCTGAAAACCTCTGAGCACTTTGTAAACAACAGTTAAGTCTCCCTGTCCCCTGAGGTATGGGCTCCGGGATTTTTGCTTATATCAAGCAGAGTTGAAGCAGGAAAGCTGTAATCATGAGCAAAGTGGGTGTCAAAAGGGATAATTCTCATGCCCCTCACAAGTCTAAACTTAAAAAGGGTCAAAATTATCTCCAAGGCCCCTAAGGTATTTTACCTGATAACCTTAGTTCTACCACAAGTCCTCCAAAGCGTCTGGTGGGGGATGAACAAATGGTTGAAAATAAGAATAGCCACTTTAGAGGGCAATTTGATACTAACTGTTATGGTAAAATCCTTCAACTCAGCAATTCCACTTCAATGCATTTTTACTAGAGAAATCCTGGCACATGTGCTAAAGAGGCATCAGCAAGCACCCCCTCCGCTGTGTTTTCTATGAAAATCTGAGATTAAGTTCAAGGTGCATCTAGCAAGAGGAGAATGATTAAATAAAGAAGGGAATAGTATGCAGTAGTTAAAAGAATAAACCAATACATATAACAAAATAGCACATAAAATAATATGTCCATCACAAAACAGATTACTGAATGACAAGAGCAAACTATAGAATCCTATGTGCTGTACGACATATGTGGTGGTTTTAAAATATGTCCAGAAACTATTAAAATTTGATTCTCTTCTTGTAGCAAATGGAACCTGATTGACCTCCCCTTGTATGTGGGCCAGACGTAGTGACTCGTTTCTGATGAATAGAACATGGCAGAAATGACAATGTGTCACTTTCAAGACTAGTTCAGAAAAAGGCATTGTGGCTTCCTCCTTGATATCTTCTGCTCTCTCTCTCTCTCTCTCTCTCTCTCTCTCTCATCACTTGCTCTAGAGGAAGCCAGCTACCCTCTCATAAGAACACTAAAGAAGCCCTGCAGTAGCCCAGGTAGCAGTCTTCGGCCAGCAGCCAATGATGGACTGAGGCCTCCAGCCAACAGCCGTGAGTGAGCCATCAGGGAAGCAGATCCTCCAGCTCCAGCCCAGCCTTCAGATGACTGCAGTCATGGCTATGTCCTGACTACAACTTCATGAGGGATCATAAGTGAACTCCTCCCACCCCCAGTACAGACATCCATGCATTCCTCACTCTTAGAATACTAAAGGTTTTAGCTATGAAAAGTACATTATTTCAAACCGCTGAGTGTTGTGACAGCAATCAGTAACTAGTATACCATCTATATAAACATTAATTAAAAAAATTTAATACATAGAGACAAACGTATAGAGGAAGGAATGGAAGGATATGCTCCAAAGTGGCACTAATCCCCTGAAAAGTGGGACTGGGAGACTTAAGGTGAAATTAGCTTCACCTTCTGTATTTTTGCTGTACAAGACCCTGTACATGTATTACTGGCATACTTTTCAGTTAAAGGAAGGAAATGTAATTTAAAATTCCACTACTTGAGAATTTCATGGTAAGTCATATAAGGCTGAAGCTTACCTTTGATCATCTCCAAGAAAGAAGGTTGCTTAGCAAACTTGTTTAATAATAAACAAGGTGATTAGCAGAGCTCTCCAACCATACTTAAGAAAGCCAACTGCTGTCAGTTACTCTTACAAATCACCTCAGTCTAAGTCACACACAATAAGTGATTTATTTTATCCATGTTTCTTATCTATTGGTATTCACAATATTCTTACTCCCAAAGAATAGCCAAATTCTTTTGAAACTGACAAAGGTGCCTCCATTGAAAAAACTAAGTTATATATTAATGCACATTGTTCTTATCAAGCAGCTTGAAATCAAAGAGTTTACGTCGTCAGGCTAAGGTTATGTAAAAGGTATTTTTAAAGTAACTTTGTACTGGATTTCTTTTAGGCTTGTGCTAATTTGTTTTTCAACTTTGAGCCTGGGGGTCTGCATCGTTTAATGGAAGTTCTGTGGCAAGGACCCTGATCTCCGTCTGGGGCTAGACTGGCTGCAGGCACCAAAGTTTCATGCATTTTCAGTGGAATTGGGTCCAGAGCTTAGTGCAAAATGCCTTCTGGGTGACTGACCAGAAATTCAATCACAGCACATTCATTTCAAAAATCCCTTTCATGTATCATTTAAAAGCAGCCTGCATATTTAAATTTGCATATCTCTGACCCTGGATTTTGGAAACACAGGAGAAGAATGAATTTCTGTTTAGTTTTCGGGATGATGGAAGGAAATAAACCAGAGGCATTTCCTTTCCTTGACTACTGGGTAAATTTACTACTTCTGAAGGATTCTGAACCCGCAGTTCTGCAACATAAGCCGCTGTCCCATGGAGCTCGGGAATAACAATAACTAACATTTATAGAGCATTTTATACTCTTACAAAATGTGTTAGCATTCACTGCCTCATTTAACGGGCAGAGAGGCTCTTAATTATGCTTTCTGATGAGGGACAATGATTCTTTCAAACCCAGCATCTGCAGAGATTACTCTGGTTTTCCTTTCAAAGGAACACACTAGAGAAATGATGATGCCATGCTCTAGACTCACCAGGCTGGGGAAGAGTACACTGTAGCAGGTGTGAGACTGGTTAACTTCCCCACACCACAGCATGTGTCTAGTTTCTTTCAATGAACTCAAATGTATATGTGACTCTCTGCTACAGGAAGACAGGAAGGTGAGAAAGTAAAGGCAGGAACTTCAGAACCTTGGCTTGAATCCTGGCTCTGCCATTTTCTAGATGCACAGTCTTGAGTAAATTGCTTCTTTGTTAAATATTTCAAATCACCAAACTTCTCAGTTTTCTCATCTGAAAAGTGGGGCTGGTGTTAATGCCACAAACATCATAGATTTTCATGAGAAATACATGGATGAATTCACACAGGATGCTAGAAGAGTGTCTGGTGCATCACCACCACTTGGTAACCATTGCTGCTGTTACTGTTACATACAATGAGCTGCATTTTAGGGTGGGTGGGTCACAAGACACATCCTTCATTCATTCCAGGTGTGACTAAGAGGCTGTCTGCCGGGCACAGTGCCCAGCTCTGAAGATGTATCAGAAGGGTCCCTTAGGAGACGTGCATTTCTGGTGGATCAGTCAGATCCAAACAAAATTAAAAGTGAATGAAGTGGTAGAAGGGTTATGAATGGGGAATTGAGTTAGAGGATGAGTGAGCACAGGTACTATTTGATTTTTGAATGTGAGACCCAGAGTTTTAAAACATGGGAGGAAAAACAGTCTCAGTGGAGGGAATAGATAAATGAGAACCATGAAGGAGGAAGGAGTTGGGCAGGTTCAAGGGCTGATGGACCATGGCAGAGAGATGGGCTGGGTGTGTTCTGGCCGTGGCCAAGTGTTATGGTTTTGTTCTGCATGGAAAGAGAAGCACAGAAGGGTGTGAGGCAGAGAGGTAACATGGTTTCATAGAGATTATTTAAATATATGGCATTCAGTACAAATTTAACATATGTAATTGTACCATGGATAAATATCTATTATATGCCCATACATATATATTTGAAGAGAATACTGGCTTTCATGTGGGCTGAGGATTGGGGAATGGGGTGACTAGAGCAGGAACATAATAACTGAAGAGACACCTGCCAGCAGAAAAGTACAAAGTGCCAGTGGTGTTCAGAGGTTAGATGTGGAGAAGCAGAGAAGGGGGCACCATCTGAGGTGACCTTGAAGAGGGCATTGCTTTTAGACATACAGAGGTGTCTGGAAAACCCAGAGAGCATTGCTAATTGATGTAGATCTTGCAAAGAGGCCATATATTGATATATCTTCCCTTGCAGTGTCCCAAATTTATATATGGATCTTGGAAATCTGCAAACAGGTGAAATCTGGGAGAGGGCGCATTTGTGTATCTCTTTTATTCCAAGTTATAGGGCACTTAAAAACTACTCTGTGGAACCCAACAGCAAGGAAGGTCCAGAAATAACCATGACTTGTCTGCACCCAAGTGGAACTCATTGCCTTGACCTTGCCTTGGCTTCTGAAGGCCAAGGAAACCCATAGAGCCTGACTTCCATTTTCCACAAGGCACTGAGGTCAAAGGGAACCTCTCCATGCCTTGAACTGAAGCTGAGTAAACACAGGCAGGCTGATATCCAAATGAAAATGACCCAGGAAGGACATGGAGCTCCCAGTGCCTGCTGCATCAGCAAGTCCAGACAAAGACCTCACGTAGTGATACTATTCCTGGATTCATTTTGCCCGCATCAGTGTTCTGTTTACGCCCTATTTCTGCCTGGTGGGCCACCCGCACCTCTCAATACACACATCTGAGATGTTAGCATTGCTGAGAGTTGCTCATACAAGCATTCTCTTTGGATCAGAACTTTACAATGGTCACAGGATTGAAATTCCAAATGACTGTCCCAAAGGTTAACCCACAGCAGCAAAAGAACATGCCAACTAGTCTCAGAAGAGCTGGGTTCAAGTCTCAGCTCTGTCATTAACTGGCTTCATGATTCTGGGCAAGAATCCACATCCTGTGAATTTCAGTTTCCTCTGGGTTGCAAGTTGCCAACATCTACCTCAGATATCTGTCAGAAGGACTAACTATAATGTCATTCCCTTCTCCAGGGGATCTTCCCAACCCAGGGATCCAACCGAGGTTTCCTGCATTGCAGGCAGATTTTTTTTTATCATCTGAGCCACCAGGGAAGTACAACTATAATGCACATGAGGCTATTTTATCAAATTCATAAGATACAAGTATGGTACTATCATCAATACTGTCAAATAACATCAAATGTTTGCACAGTACTGAACAATGTTTAACTATTTTCATTTGCTGTATTTAGTTAGCTAACAAATGAGGTCTTCACTAAGTTGGTTCTTTGAGAGGCACAAAATCTTGTCTGATTTTTGTTCCCCAGCAAAGTACCAGCACTTCCTAGGTGCTCGATAAACCAGTGGTGAATGAAAGAATGAAGAATGAACAAAACCACGCCAGGGAATGGACAAACATCCCTTTGTGGGAGACAGAGAATATCACTCCTGTTTCACCTGTCTGGATTCTGGCAACAGCTGGGTTTAGCAGTGCCATGAACTAAAATTTCACAGTTACATTTATGATGGAACAGGGCCTAATCCTGCCTTTCCAGCATCCTAAATTGGTCCACTTTGGTCCCTGTTTTCTCCTACTTGGAATGTTTTTTCCAGTGGAGTGAAAGCCCACTGCTTTCCTATCGCAGTCTTTCAGTTCTCTCTCTTAAGCCATCTGCTCCTTTATGTCAAAACTTACTGCTTTTATTTGAAAACTTTTAATTAGAAGCTTCTAGGCAGTGGCGGAGTTAAGTTTAGATACTTCCAGCTTGTCTCATCCTCAGCAGCTGCAGTAAGGCAATAAGGCTTATGATTTAAGTTCATTATTATCTTCATGTTGATGTCATTTTGTTTTCCCTTGCTATTTCATTGTTCCAGTAAGTTACATAAGGCTTAATAGCCACCAGATTAATACTGCTTCTTAGAAATGACCGTCCAGGGATTTTTTCCTTATGTGATCAGATGCTGGCGAAGCTATGATAATAAGTAATAGATGTCTCCATTCTACTTCACCTTTAACCCAAAGACTACAGAAAACTTTATAAACATTAATTAAGCCAATCTCATTACACTCCAGGAGAAAGGAATTATCCACTGCAGAAAACTAAAACTGAGTTTAAAGTCACCTCTGCAACATATTTAGAGTCAGGCAGTAAGCAAGAGAATTACATCTGTTCTATGTTATGAAAGAATTGTCTCCACCTTTATCTCTGTGGGCTTGGAAAATTCTTATTCATCCTACAAGACTCTGCTTGGTTATCACCTACCTCAGGAAGCCTCCCTTACTTTACCTTCCAGGTCCAATTAGATGCATCCCATCTCCTTTCTATTCTACTGTAAGCATCTTCACAGAACCCTCATTCAACATTTGAGAGATTGTATTCTCACGTATCTCTCTTCCCAGACTTCAGCTTACTAAGGATATGCACTCATTTTTCTCACCAAAGATATGCAATTTATGCAAAATTAATTATTTTCGTGTCGCTCCCCTCCCCAATTTATCCCATAGTCTGGCACATAACAGATGTTCATGTTTGTTTAACAGGACTGGATTCCTGCTTTTGTTTTTAATAGACTTTATCTTTTTGAGCAGTTTTGTAACAGTTTTAGGGTCACAGAAAAATTAAACAGAAGGAACAGAGAGTTCCCTCCTCTCTCCTGCCCGTCCATGTCCCCCTCATATTGGCTTCTCAATTATCAACATCCCTCACGAGAGTGGTGGTACAGTGTTACAGTGGATGAACCTGCATCGACACATCACCACAGACCAGCGTTCGTGGTTTACATTAGGGTCCACTTGGTGGGTCTGGAAAAGTGGAGAATGACGTGTCTCCCCACGGTAGTATCAGACAGAGTGGTTTCACTGCCCTGAAAACTCTGTGCTATGCAGAATTCCTTTATCAATCACCAAAGCATACTTTCTGTAGTGTGGTCAGAAATCTCTTAGCTTGGTATTTAGCACCAAATTGATAGGACAAAACAAAACAGGGCAACACAACCTGTTGTAACTTCTCTGTAAAGTACACAGACTCGTGCATTGAAGAACCTACCGTTCCTCCTGGTCTGGAGCACAGTGAATGAAACAGCTTCTCTCTGTTTGCCCTACAAGTGTCCCTAGGTCCTAAAAGATTTGATACCACACAGAGCCTGGACCAGCGGCCCTCATTCTGTTTTGTACAGCAACATACAAGGATGAAGTGTCCATGTGAGATGCTCTGATTAATGACTCATTTTTCCTTTCTTCTTTAACTTGAGAGAGAGGGTATAGGGACAGAATTGAGAGGGAGGGAGAGTATCACAGTGATCCGAATCCACTGTAATTTATATTAAAAAGCAAAACATTTTCTTTAGCTGTTGTTAGCAGTTAATGATTATGAGAAGGCTAAGGATTACCAACAGTGTGTTGCGATAGCCTACTTGTGCCTGGCAGCCTGCAACTTGCCTCTGTAGACAGTGAGAGCAGCCAATGTTCTTAAATAACTTTGGGGTAACCGGAAAGGTATGTCTCACTGAAGCAGACAAACCTTTTCTATATACAACAAAAAAATTAAATGAGATAATTGCAAACAAAGCATTTAGCCCAGCATGGAACAAATAGCAAAGGAACAAATACCCAAGGAATTCAGCTATTCTGCAAGAACAGAATACTTAGTAATTATAATTAGTAACAAGAATTACTAATTCCTATTTATTGAGTGCTTATTAAGTGCCAGGAACTACATCAAGTGCTGTGTACGAACCCTCTTAATATTCCCAATAAACCTATGAGGTGTTGTTCTAATCATATTTCACAAATAAAGTGTATGGACTTTACATATTTTTTTCATTGGGTCTCAGCTACTCATAATAAGTGGAAAACTGGGTTTAGTTGCCTCCAGAGCCCAATAAGCTATCCTGTCTCTTTTGAAGCAAATGAGTGGCACCTATTAAGTGCTTGCGTGCCCCACCATGCGTTATGCAGCTGCTCTACAGATGACATGAACACTGCCCTCAAGTAACTTCTGGCTTAGCTGGAAAGGACAGACAACATACCCAAGTGAAAGCTAACAGCTACCGTAAAACAGTACATGAAAGATGGTTATTTTGAGACATTAGTCTGCCATCTTCCTGTCTGCCAGCTTTCCAAATAAAGTAATTATTCTTTGTCTCAAAAAAAGAGACTACTTGGTGAACTGCCATTAAAATTTTTAATCTAAATATGATCTGGTTTTAAGGAAAGAAGAGACCAAGGGGCTGGAGAGGTCAGGAGACCCTTCAGGACTTGAGATACATCTGGATCTATCCATATGGTCTATATGCTTGGTTGTGATTTTGTGGGTGGAAAATATATTAGAACTACTTGCAGGGGGCTTTCTAAACTCTACTCCCCTCACCCTTAAGACACATACTTGAAAAATTACTATTGAAGTCTGCCATGGGTATTGATAGAAATAACTAGAGGGTAGTGTTGTGAGTCTGGAGGGCTTCCCAGGCGGCTCAGTGGTAAAGAATCCATCTGCCAATGCAGGAGACACAGGAGATGTGGGTTGGATCTCTAGGTCAGGAAGATCCCTTGGACAAGGAAATGGCAATCCAATCTAGTATTCTTGCCTGGGAAATCCCATGGACTGGAGAGCCTGGTGGGCTACAGTCCATAGAGCCTCAAAGAGTCAGACACAACTAAGCAAGAGAGCACAGACACACACACATTGTGAGTCTGGGCTCTGCAGACTATGCAAATCTGGACTATGTCCAGTCTCTTTTTGAATCTCAGTTTTCATATCTAGGAAAATAATTATAGTAATGAGAAAATGTATGGAAAGCCCCTAGAACAATGCCTGGTGGGTAGTGAATGGTCAATGTATGATGGCTAACAGTAGTAGTTCTCTGGCTTGATGATGGATAAAATGGTGAGGATCACTGATCTAAGATATCCATCAGATAGCAAACTTCTCTGAGTTCTCTGTAGGACCTGTGCGGCAGAAAAGAAGCTGAGGAGGAAGTGACAAGCACTACATTTTCCATTTATCTTAGGGCTTAAACCTTCTAGTCTAAAGCCACCTTAGACTGATGGCTCTTCTTAAACAGTTCCAACTCCAAATGGCCACTTAAACATAATGGGATGCTATGATTTCATATGACATGCTCTTGGGACTGGTAGAATTTCTTGAATGAATAAAATGTTAGAGAGAAAAAAGTTAATGATGTTGGCTAAATGTCAAGAATGGTTTACTGAAGAATATTGGATAATCTTCCAGATGAGAGATTTTTAAGAAGAGACAATACAACTGAACAATATGGGCTCAAGTGTATGACTATTTCTGAACTCACTCAAACATTTCCTGGATGCTTCTCACTTCCCACCTATGACATGAGGACAATAACAGTAGTGAGAGCTCTATATGAAGAGCTGTGGGAATTAAATAAGATCATGAATATAAAGTACTTAGCTTTGTGCCAGGCACATAAATAGGACTCAAGAAATAATCAGCACTCTTGCTATTTCAGGTGCTAGGTTAAGATTCTGGGCTACAAAGATGAATAAAATACCTAAGAGTTCTCATAACAGTTTCTAGTAGTTGTTTCTTCGATGTTTGCAAACTCTTTTTGGACAGAGTTCTGTTCTAATCTATTCTATCCATCCCTATCTATCCAGAGTCAAGCACAGAAGTGAAGCACAGTATGTTCTTAATAGTTGTGACTTGAATGAATGAACAGGTGCGTGAGATCTAATCCTTGTGCTTAAGAAACTCAGAGGTGGGACGAGAAACACGTGGACAAGAGGTTACAATGCAGTAAAGGTGTTGTGGTCAAGATGAACTCATCTGCAAAATAGAAATAGAGTCAGAGATGTAGAGAACAAACATATGGATACCAAGGCACAGGGGGTGGTAGGACGAACTGGGAGATTGGGATTGACATATTCACTACTATGGATAAAACTGATAACTAACGAGAACCTATTGTGTAGCGCATGCAACTCCACTCAGTGCTTTATGGTGATCTAAATGGGAAGGAAATTTTGAAAAGAGTGAATATATGCATACATATAATAGATTCACTTTGCTGTACAGCAGAAACTAAAACAACACTGTAAATCAACAATTCTAAAAAAATTAACAAAAAAATGTTTTTAAACAAAAGCTCTGTGTTCACAGAAAGCCTGACTGACTAGTATTACTGTCCTGGAGCAAACAAGACGAAGTTGAGGTCTGCCCTGTCTCAGGCTAGCAGGTACTAAGTCACCTGTGTAGAATATACCAACACAGCCAAAAATAAATAAATTTCTAAGCATCCAACTGTAGTCACTTAAAGTCTTCTGGCTGAGCCTCTGTCATTTGGCTAATGTTCCCACACATCAGTGCAGAGAAACCTGTGACCCACATGACCCCAGGAACAGTTTTCTGAGCCTGTTGTGTTAGATTTCTGCCCGGAGCACTTGGCCATAACAAAGTGGAGAGGGAGAAATCAATACAACCTGAACCGAATGCACACTTAAAACATCAGCCTTCAACTGTGCAATCATGTCCTTGTCACTAACATCCAAGTGCTTTTGCTCCATGATCTGCTCAGAGTCTTATAAGTAAACACGAAGGAGGAAATGGAAATGGCTCCAGGGCGCGGGAGAGAAAAGTGCTGTTATAAACAGGGACACACACAGTGACAGCTTCCCAGGGTGGAGGGGTGGCAAGAACACAGCTTGTTTGAATGTCCACCGTGGACCCTTCAGAATTTTCTCACCCTCTTTGAGCCTTAGTTATCTCATCTGGAAAGCATAAGCACTAACACAGCTAAGGTTGTTTGGCAAGTCAGTGGACATCAGTGCCTGTAAAGTGACCAGACACAGCCTGGCTCTCAAACAGTGTTCAATAAATGGTAGCTTATTAACCAGCTTTTCTGTTGCTCGTAAGGAAGTGAGCAAGGCCAAAGAGGCCAAAGGCAGTGAACATGATTTATTAGCCACCCAAGTAAATGCTGTAACATAGGTTTCCATAGTTTTGTGCAAAGAATACTAACTAAACACCTACCACCATGTGCAACAGACTCTGTTAAGAGCTAGGAACCCAAAGGTGAATAAGGCTAGGGTCCTTCTCTACAAGAACATGAATCATTTTAATATAACTCTTAGGAGAGACTTCACAGAAGAGAGAATGTACAAGGTGACAGGAGGAACTGAGACAGGCAACTAGCTCAATATGCAGAAGATAGAAGTTACACAAGTAACAAGGAAGTCAGCCTTGGGGATTCCCTGGTGGCTCAGTGGTAAAGAATCTACCTGCCAGTGCAAGAGACATAGGTTTGATCCCTGGTCTGGGAAGATCCCACAGGCCACATGGAGCAATTAAGCCCATGAGCCACAACTACTGAGCCTGTGCTCTAGAGCCTGGGAGCTGCAACTACGGAAGCCCACCCGTATGCAGCAAGAAGAGAAGCCACTCCAATGAGAAGCCTGTCCACAACTGGAGAGCAGCTCCTGCCCATCAAAAAAAGAGACCATAGAAAAGTCCACATGGCAATAAGACTTTTGACCATCACAGTCAAAAATAAATAAATAAATTTCAAAGCTTACAAAAATAAAATAAATGAGGTCAGCCTCATGAAGAAAGGTGGACCAGGCCTCCCAGATTAATGAAACAGCCCTGAAGACAGACAGGCCTGGAATACCATGGAGTGTGTGGGATGCAGGGACCTAAGGCTGGGGCCATGAGCAGGAGAAGGACATGGAAGCCTTGTGGGCCCCCTTTCGATGGAATGTTCCCTGAGAAGATATGAGTCTTTAAGAAGGGATGAAATTTATTTCTATAAAGAAAGCTGAGCACAGAAGAATTGATGCTTGTGAACTGTGGTGTTGGAGAAGACTCTTGAGAGTCCCTTGGACTGCAAGGAGATCCAACCAGTCCATTCTAAAGATCAGTGCTGGGTGTTCACTGGAAGGACTGATGCTGAAGCTGAAACTCCAGTACTTTGGTCACCTGATATGAACAGATGACTCATTTGAAAAGACCCCGATGCTGGTAAGATTGAGGGCAGGAGGAGAAGGGGATGACAGAGGATGAGATGGCTGGATGGCATCACTGACTCAATGGACATGAGTGTGGATAAACTCCGGGAGTTGGTGATGGACAGGGAGGCCTGGCGTGCTGCAGTTCATGGGGTCACAAAGAGTCAGACACGACTGAGTGATTGAATTGAACTGACTGAAGAAGGGATGGATTGGCATTGAGACACATTACTGGCTTCAGGGTGGACAGGATGAGCTACTATGTCACGAGTGTTTAAGGTGTATTTCTTCATTCTTTTCCAACCCAAACAAGTCCATAGCCTCTTGTGGATGTCTGAGGTCAATCATACAACCAAGGATGACTTCTGCACACTTAATCATTCCCTAATGGATAAACTGTTTCACACAGGCCTCCTTCGGCTCTCACATTTCCTGTCCCCCCAGAGTCCCTGTTCCTTGACCATGTATTTGTCCACTTCAGCTGCTTCTGCAAGATTGAGTTCATCACCCTCTATTAGGCATCTTCACTTTGTCGTAGTCATAGGTTCCAGCTCTTTGGTTTAAGACAACTAAAGTCCCTCTAATCTCAAGAGCTGATCACTTGTGCCAGCGGAAAGATGTCTATATTGTTAAACAGACCACAGGCCCAAAATGGAGTCACTTATGCTTAATACAGCTCAACAAACTGGAAACTTAGTACCTAACCGATTGTAGTTTTTACCCTCCTCCAGGAATGTGATCCCAACCAGTCAGCCTGGAATCTCCTGCTCACAGCACTAGAAAGGTGCTCTGTTTGATACATCCCTTCCATCCCCCAAAGAAAGATGAGGTCATCTGCCTTCCTTGTCCCTGCCCCTCTTCTGCTCATCACAGCCTTCCATTTTGTACAGATGCTCCTCTCTGTCTACTAGAGCGGATGCAGCCCAATTCATGAATCACTAAGTAAAGCCGATAACCTCTTTAAAATTCACTTAGATGAATTTTGCCTTTTAATAGATTTGGTGGCAGCAACGAGATCTTTTTAAGCATACTTCTGCTGACATTGGGAACAAGGAGAAACATGGTGCCCTTTGAACCCTTTGAGTTCTCTTTCTCCCTGTTTCCAAAGGTCATCAGTTCTAAGCTCTGTTCTCTGCATTGAGCTCCCAGTCTAATTGGCTTTTCAGTCCAGGGCAGGTTAGCTTGAGTCAGCAGGTGGCTTCAACTGGAAGCCAAGCCTCTAGCCCTTGGTTCAGTTCACAGTTCCCCATTTGACTGTAAATCCAGTCTTTGGTTCTGTCCCCAGATTCCACGGTGAAAACTGCTGCAGTTTCCCATTTGTTTGGAATCAGTCTAAAGCCCCCATTCTTTGGGGTTTACTGGTTCGATTCTCCCCCTAAAATTGTTCCATGTTGGGAACTGTTGGTGGTGCACACAAGACCCTCTACCAACCAGTCCACAGTACCATCTCTTTGTTACTGTGCTCAAACTACTGCACAATTGTGCTCATCTCACACGCTAGTAAAGTAATGCTCAAAATTCTCCAAGCCAGGCTTCAGCAATACATGAACCATGAAATTCCAGATGTTCAAGCTGGTTTTAGAAAAGGCAGAGGAACCAGAGGTCAAATTGCCAACATCCACTGGATCATGGAAAAAGCAAGAGAGTTCCAGAAAAACATCTATTTCTGCTTTATTGACGATGCCAAAGCCTTTGTGTGGATCACAATAAACTGTGGAAAATTCTGAAAGAGATGGGAATACCAGACCACCTGACCTGCCTCATGAGAAACCTGTAAGCAGGTCAAGAAGCAACAGTTAGAGCTGGACATGGAACAACAGACTGGTTCCAAATAGGAAAAGGAGTTCATCAAGGCTGTATATTGTCACCCTGCTTATTTAACTTCTATGCAGAGTACATCATGAGAAACACTGGGCTGGAAGAAGCACAAGCTGGAATCAAGATTGCTAGGAGAAATATCAATAACCTCAGATATGCAGATGACACCACTCTTATGGCAGAAAGTGAAGAGGAACTCAAAAGGCTCTTGATGAAGGTGAAAGAGGAGAGTGAAAAAGTTGGCTTAAAGCTCAACATTCAGAAAACTAAGATCATGGCATCTGGTCCCATCACTTCATGGGAAATGGATGGGGAAATAGTGGAAACAGTGTCAGACTTTATTTTTGGAGGCTCCAAAATCACTGCAGATGGTGACTGCAGCTATGAAATTAAAAGACGCTTACTCCTTGGAAGGAAAGTTATGACCAACCTAGACAGCATATTCAAAAGCCGAGACATTACTTTACCAACAAAGGTCCATCTAGTCAAGGCTCTGGGTTTTCCAGTAGTCATGTATGGATGTGAGAGTTGGACTGTGAAGAAAGCTGAGTGCTGAAGAATTGATGCTTTTGAACTGTGGTGTTGGAGAAGACTGTTGAGAGTCCCTTGGACTGCAAGGAGATTCAACCAGTCAATTCTAAAGGAGATCAGTCCTGGGTGTTCTTTGGAAAGTGAAAGTGAAGTCGCTCAGTTGTGTCCGACTCTTTGTGATCCCATGGACTGTAGCCTATCAGGCTCCTCTGTCCATGGGATTTTCTAGGCAAGTGTGCTGGAGTGGATTGCCATTTCTTCTCCAGGGGATCTTCCCGATCCAGGAATCGAACCTGGGTCTCCCGCATTGCAGGCAGACGCTCTACCGAAGGACTGATGCTAAAGCTGAAACTTCAATACTTTGGCCACCTCGTGCGAAGAGTTGACTTATTGGGAAAGACTCTGATGCTGGGAGGGATTAGGGGCAGGAGGAGAAGTGGATGACAGAGGATGAGATGGCTGGACAGCATCACCGACTCAGTGGATGTGAGTTTGAGTGAACTCCAGGAGTTGGTGATGGACAGAGAGGCCTGGCATGCTGCAATTCATGGGGTCGCAAAGAGTCAGACACAACTGAGCGACTGAACTGAACTGAACTGATGTTAAGGTGTGTGTTCGTTATCTTGTTTTATGTAGATAAAAAGTATTGCTGATAGGGATCTCAGAAGATAAACAGCAGCAAAATTGGGAGGTATGGATGGAGCATTTAAAGCTGCCAGAGCACTCACCACCTAATTACAAGACTCCTGTGTCAGGGTAAGTTGCTCAAGGAACGAGTTAGAGTGATACCAGGTCACTTGTCAACATCAAAGAAACATCTGTGCAATGAGATACACCATAAAATACCCCACAGTCCCCAGCCCAGTAGCACATCCCTTTTAGGAATTCGTTTGCCTATGAGAGACCCAAGTCTTATCTAAAATAATAATAATAGGATTCCTACATTCTAAAGAAGAGCAAAAGATACCAGCACATGTGTTTATTTCATGTCTAAGAACTGTAGTCCCAGGAACTGTAGTTATCTACAAAAATGGCAAAACCTTAATAAAAACAACCTCATTACCATGTCCATTATGGGGAACATTCCAATTAGACAAGATCATTCTTTTTTTTTTTTTCCAGAAATTCAGTATATTCTCAGATTGTTTATTTTTTTTTTTTGTAACAACATGTTTATTTTATTTTATTTTTTTTTAAACTTTACAATATTGTTCATTTTTAAGTGACTTGAAAGCAAAGGTTCCCAAACTAACCGAACAGAATGGGATCCCTGTTTCAATTGGTATACAGAAGCTTCCAAAAGGCTTTAAGATTCCAAGATAACTTCATTGAAAGATGCACTGCAAAAGGCTCATGAAAAACTGAAGACACGAGAGGTTCCTGAACAGAAGTCAGCAAAGCTGACATGGCTCCTACCGCTCCTCTCCATCCTCCTTTACCTGAGTGCTCATCTACTCCTTCTCTATCTCATCTGCCTCTCCATTTTGAAGAGATTATTAAACAGCTACCTTTTAAAGTCAAACCACCCCAGGTTACAGGCAATCCTTAGTACCCTTCACTCCTTGGTCAAAGACGGAACTAAGAGTCATAATTAAAGAATCTCCTAAACCCAGGGAGGATTCCCAAAAGATGCTGAATCATTTAGAGCTGTTATAGTGGGCCAGAGGACGAGGCTGCCGATCTTTGTCAGCCCTGGCACCTGCTGGTGGGCCTAGTGAAGCTCCAAACTGGATGAAGGAAGATGAATGGCAAAACCTCAAGGGCATACTTGAAGAATTCAGAATTCCACATGGTCCGCTCATGGACCAAAAAAGCTAAAAAAATAACAACTGATCTTTTAAGAGTCATTCCTAGTCTTCCCTCCCCATGAGAATTGGTCTGTTATTCAAGAGAGAGATGAATCTGATTTTCATGTTCATCTGGAAGCTCTCTTTCTAAGGCTTTCTGGGTTTCATATAACAGATGAGGTCCCTCAACCTGTCTCGAATGCCCTATTTGTAAAGGGACTCTCTCCTGAGATTAGGGGACTGATGGAAAAAACTGGACATCACGAGTTCAACTGAACTTATGACCATAGTGAGCACTATGAAAGGACTTTGGAGTAAAATTATAAACAAAACCCACCAAGCTATTGCTCTCACAGTACAACAGCTCCAAGGCTTATCACCTAAAACAATACCTAGGACTCACCCATTACATCCTCCTAGGGGTCCAGCACCAAAAAGCTGGCCTAGGGGTCAATGTCTCATTTAAAGTCAACTGAAGCACTGGAAAAAAGGTTGTCCCCAAACATTTTATGTGAATTTTTCAGCATTAACTCAGATCCCCTCGTATGTGCCCCTAAAGGAGGGCTCAGGGCACCTCTCAGAACTGATGAGACTCCAAGAAATTTTCTGGTCAACTGCTACATTATTTCATTAAACAGCTAAGGGAAACTAAAATTAATTGTTGCTATTCATTCCCTCAGTCATGCTCGACCCTTTGAGACACCATGGACTGCAGCATCCCAGGCTTCCCTGTCCTTCACTATCTCCCAGAGTTTACTCAAACTCATGTCCATTGAGTCAATGATGCCATCCAACCATCTCATCCTCTGTCGCCCCCTTCTCCTCCTGCCCTCAATCTTTCCCAGCATCAGGGTCTTTTCCAATTTTATTATTATAAAATTAATAATAATCATAAACATTGCCAAATTCTGGTATATAGAGTTACACCCTCTACTTTAAATCCCACTTGGAGCTTGCACATGGGATCCTGGAAAACCTGGCCAAAGCTAGCTTGTGGTGAAAATTCGTATCCGAGTCAGTTCTCCTGTATCTCTGCGTATAGTATCCAATAAAGAGAGAGATAAAAAAATCTTTTGCACTCTTTGGGGATGCCTCTCAAGTCCACGAGGTTGTTCAAACTGCCAGAAATATTTACTGTTTTGTACCCATTGAAGGTGGAGAAGATATTTAAAAGAATTTTTAAGTAGCTCTGTAGTCAGACACTGGCCAGATTGGAAGCTGATATTCAGAGCCTGATAGAAATTTATTTTTAGTCATCCTCTCCTAAGCTAAAATAAAACTATGTTCCCAGAGGGAAAGAGAAAATAAAAACCTTGTAAAACCCTTGTAAAACAATTTATGGGTAGATCAACCTATGATGTCATCTAAGTTGCAACCCAATTCTTCAGAGAATTAAAAGCAACTGTCCTTATCTTACAAATCTTTCACAAAACCAGAAATGCTCCAGGACTTTTTATATAGGTCATTTCTTTAAAATGCCAACTTTGGAGAGGTAATTCACATCAGAAACAAAAAAACAAAAGGGGAGAAAGTTCTTTTAAAACTTTGGTGAATAAAAAATTTTATAAATGTCTTTTTACTAATATTAGTAAAAAAAAACAAAACAAAAACAAAAAACTTTACCCATTGGAGCAGGTAATCTTATTTCATATATAGAAAATAATTAAGATTAGGACTTCTTTATAACTAGTGAATTTTGTATTATTGTACCTGATTCATGGCAGTCACTTTAAAACATGAGGTATAAGGTCTTTTTTTGCATCTGTCTATATATTTATGTGTTTATATATATGGACTCCCCAGTGGCTCAGTGGTAAAGAATCTGCCTGGCAATGTAGGAGATACAGGTTTGATCCCTGGGTCAGGAAGATCCCCTGGGGAAGGAAATGGCAACCTGCTCCAGTATTCTTGCCTGGGAAATCCCATGGACAGAGGAGCCTGGTGGGCTACAGTCCATGGGCTGCAAAGGAGTCACACATGACTTAGCAACTAAACAACAAACAAGAAGTATATATGCTATAGATGTATGGTATTTTCTACCTCTGGATAACATAACCAAAATAATTTGTAAAAAGAGTTCCATTTAATTGGTTTGAATAAAATTAAGCACTTATGTGAATTAAGGATTCCTGAAATTAAAAGACACTTATTCCTTGAAAGGAAAGTTATGACCAACCCAGATAGCATATTCAAAAGCAGAGACATTACTTTGCCAACAAAGGTCCGTCTACTCAAGGCTATGGTTTTTCCAATGGTCATGTATGGATATGAGAGTTGGACTGTGAAGAAACCTGAGCACCGAAGAATTGATGCTTTTGAACTGTGGTGTTGGAGAAGACTCTTGAGAGTCCCTTGGACTGCAAGGAGATCCAACCAGTCCATTCTGAAGGAGATCAGCCCTGGGATTTCTTTGGAAGGAATGATGCTAAAGCTGAAACTCCAGTACTTTGGCCACCTCATGTGAAGAGTTGACTCATTGGAAAAGACTGTAATGCTAGGAGGGATTGGGGGCAGGAGGAGAAGGGGAAGATCGAGGACGAGATGGCTGGATGGCTTCACTGACTCAATGGACAAGAGTTTGAGTGAACTCTGGGAGTTGGTGATGGACAGGGAGGCCTGGAGTGTTGCAATTCATGGGGTCGCAAAGAGTCGGACATGACTGAGCGACTGAACTGAACTGAAAATTCAGAAATATAATAGAAACTAACTCCAGTGCTTTTCAGATTTATGTGACATGAGATAATTTGTGGTGAATAAAAGCTCATTTAGGTTTATTGATTACAGTAGGTATGTCTTCAGAATTAAGAGCATTAAAAATAATTCAGACGTACAACTTTATTCTACTTGGGTTATTGGTCAAATAACTACCTATCTGTTGAAATCTGTGAGCAGATGGGGATGACAGCTGACTTTGTCTAAATCGCAAGAAGTTTTTGTAGTCTAAACATTATCCCTGAGAATAAGTGAATTAATAGATGTAAACAGGATAGAAGTTTTTAGGTGAACTTGCAAAATGGTTTCCTCAAATCTTTTTGGTAACTCGAAACATTAAGGTTTTGTTAGTTAAATCAAATTATTGTTGTTCAGTCACTGTCATGTCTGACTCTTTGTGACCCCATGGACTGCAGCACTCCAGGCTTCCCTGTCCTTCACCATCTCCCACAGCCTGCTCAAATTCATGTCCACTGAGTCAATGATGCCATCCAATCATCTCATTCTCTGTCACCCACTTCTCCTCCTGTCCTCAATTTTTTCCAGCATCCAATGAGTTGGCTCTTCACATCAGGTGGCCAAAATATTGGAGCTTCATCATTCAAATTAAATAATGGATAGTCATTAAAGATCTAGATCATTTCTAAATAAGATAATATGTTGAAACACTAATTACTGAACACAAGTTTATTTTTTGCCTCCTTTTACAGAGAAACTAAAGATATCTGATTCTCTTAGTAAATATGATTTGTGCCACATTGAAAAAATTTACTGTGAGAAAGCATGTTTCTAGAAATTATAAAAATGTTTACAAATGTATCAAGCTACAGAATGCTAATATAAAAGACAGTTAGCAACTGATTACTTCTTTATTTTCACTAAAAATTAAGGTTTTTTATGATCAAAAATTCTAATATATTTAATTAAAGCTTATAAAGTTATTTTATATATAATGTATAAAATATTTTATTTAAATTGTGGATACATACAAATATGTATACATAATACATAATTAAAGTTCATACAAATAATATGGGGAACATCTCCATAGGCAAAGAAAGTAGTGTGTGTGTTTTTGGTAAATGAGAGTACAAAGAATAGAAATGCAATTTTATTGAGAAAAAAAAAAGCAATTCTATCCTAAAATGAGACTGTTTATTTCAGTATGGGAAATAGAAAATAAAAGGACAAAAAGTTTGTGGAAAAGGAACCTTGGGAAAAGAATTTTATGTGAGGTCAAGCTGGATGAGATTGAATGAATTTGTTATATGAGTTTCAAAAATAAGCTTTAATGTCAATAATGTACTTAGGTAGATTTTCTGTCATCTGCTGAAAGGACAAGTTTTATTATATTACTGGCCTCCTCTTAATAAGAAATTGTACAACTTTTTAACTTTCTGTAATTGCCTGTGACGTCTTCAGTTGTCATCACAGTCAAATGGATAAGTACTATTTCACAGTGACTTATGATCCTATTTGACCAAATGTTTTAAAATCTTTTGCTATTTTTGACAAACTTTCCCAAATCAAATTCTAAATAGTCTTTTTGACTTAGAACTCATTTTGGGATATTCCAAAGGGCCTCCTGAAAATGACAAAAGATTTGTTTCCTCTCCTTATAAAAAGAGAGATGTTAAACCAATTAGGTTTACTGGATATATTAAGAGTCTGGGAAGCGCTGTCAAATAAGAATATTAAACCTTCATTGTGATGCATTTGTATAGGTAGATGATATAACTGTTGCAGAAATTGTGTGAAATTCCTGGAAATCTAATGTTATCAGTCACAATTCTAGTTACTTTCTGAAAATATGTCACAGAAATACCCCAAGTTCCTCGTCAATTGCATTGTAATGAATGCTCATCAGCTCTTCAACCATTTTTGACGTCTTTTGTCACTTACAGTTATTGTTTTACTCTGTTGCCTTTGCAAAAGTTCCTGAAAAAGTATTTCAGTCTTCAAGGAGAGTCATGGAAAAGACTTTGACAAATACAAGTTTCTGATAACTTTAAGATCATAAAACTGAAATGCGTGAGAACTTGCATAGCTAATGGAAAAACTGGATTCAAATAAAACAAATATTAATTACATGGGACCAAATGTGCTGAGGAGGATGATTACAATTTTTTAATGTCTTTTTGTTTGAAACATTGAAACATTCCTTAATGTTTTGTTTTTCCAGATTTAAGGAAATCTTTTTTCTTAAACCATGTTGTGAAGCAATTTGGTAAAGCATATTTTTGTAAACAAAGATAAAACATCTGTGTTTTTCTCCTTATCTGATTCCTCCATAATTCAAAAATGCTTGAGTAGTCTAACACAACAATGTAGTTATTTACTTAAGTTCAAATAGAATCAGTTCTCCTTGTTACAGAATATAACTAGCAACACTTTTTTACCAACAATTTGACTGTTATGTCATATTTGAGAGAGACATGCACAGACTCAGATGTGGCCAAAGCTTAGGTGGTCAATCACTATTCTTGTTGAACTTACATAAATAACCAGGGCAGGTTTAATGCAAACAAATTTGTTTTATTGTGATTATCTTTAAAAGAAAATGGAGGCAATTGTACACAGAAAAATTATGTCTGTACTTTTGTAGGTATTAGATTCTAGTCTTGTTAACTGTCTTTAAGGTTTTGCTACATATGCTTCTAAATTGAACCAGATCCCAAACTCTTGTAGTTTTCTTAAATATCTCTTTGACTCTCCAACCTAATGTTCCCAATTTTCTCCCATCTTTCTTATTTAGAATCACTGAGAACAAAGACTGCCCTTGAATCTCCTTGGAAGGAACTATAACCCATCTTCCTCACTGCCTAAATGGCAGACTTCAGGGACTTAACTGAAGTTTCATCTCACAGGGGGCACATCTCACAGTTGAAGAAGGCTCCACCTGGCCCTGGGACCTATGGAAATGTTGGAGATCTCCAAATGTAACTGACTAGGGAGATAAGTAGCTAACATCAAGGTAGACTGCTTCCCCCAAGAAGATGGGTCAGAAACTTCATACTTTTGGGCTAAAATTTTTTTTCTTCCCTTTCTCTTCGGTACTCTGGTATTGACCTAGAAAGATAACGTCATCAAGCACATCTCCTAGGCCATTGACAAGGGGCATCTGAAATCTACCTTTCAGACTGGCACATTTGTCATCAAAAAGTCTGAACTGTGCATTAACAGTGCCGTTAGTGGGAGAGGTTTGTGCCCTGATGGGAATTACCTTTGTCTGTGCTGGTTATCATTCATTCTCCTTGGGCTTATGATGCCTAGATGGCTAAAACTTTCCTGAATTTGCATCACTGAGTTAGAAAGAACCTACCAGGAAGCTTTCATGATTCAGGATTTACTTTTTTTTTTTTTTGGCAGGTTCCTACTTGCAAAGTCAGGAGTAAATGTCCTTGAAACTATGATCAGGAACCTCTCTTTAACTCTTAAATACTGCAAAATGTGCTGCTAAAGCAATAGCTGTCCAGTGAAAATCCCTAGGCACTCCAGCCAAACTTGATCTCGATAATAGGACAGCCCTTGATTATCTTTTAGCTGAGCTAGGAGGTGTCTGTGCTGCAACCAACACCCCCTGATGCTCTTGGATTAACACTTGTGAGGAAGCTGAAACTCAGTTCAACTTGGCTTGAGAAGGTGACTCCTGCAGTGAGTTCTTTGACTTATTTTAGATTGGGTTGGGTCTTGGGAACCACATCTGTGAAGTACACTCCAAACACTGGGAATTAGCCTACTTAATAATAAAGTGAAGTCGCTCAGTCATGTCCGACTCTTTGCAACCCCATGGACTGCAAACTACCAGGCTCCTTGGTCCATGAAATTTTCCAGGCAAGAATACTGGAATGGGCTGCCATTTCCTTCTCCAGAGGATCTTCCCAACCCAGGGATTGAACTTGGGTTTCCCGCATTGCAGGCAGACGCTTTACCGTCTGAGCCACCAGGGAAGTCTACTTAATAATAGGCATAGTCATCTCCCTGACTGCTGGGAAAGACTGAGGCAGGAGGAGAAGAGGACAACAGAGGATGTAATGGTTGGATGGCATCACCAACTAAATGGACATGAGTTTGAGCAGGCTCTGGGAGATGGTGAAGGACAGGGAGGCTGGTGTGCTGCAGCCCATGGTGTTGCAAAGAGTTCTGACTGAGCGACTGAACAACAACAACAAATAGTCATCTCCCTGGCAGGCTGTATTCTCTCATAAGCTTTAAATGCATCTTCATAGCTGCTAACCACCAAGAAAATGATCTCTTTATGACTTCAATGCCAGAAAAGGGATGAAGAAAATGATCTACTAAAGAAGTGTGACCCTAAAAGTCATGACCTATGAACTCCAGAGAGATTGTCAGCCAAATAAAAGAAAACCCAAATACCATTGTTAGGGGAGGCACACTGATTGAAACCGCCCACCCTGCCCAAGCACCATAGTAACCATTTGCATGAGTTGTTTTATGACAGGAGATCCTAATAAGGAGTATGGAACTAATAAGCCACCACCACCAACTGGAAGAGTTCGGGAAAGGTCAAAAGGAGACACTGTGTGTCTGTCCACTTCCCAGAATCCCTCTCACTAGCATCCATCTTGGCTGGATGATGTGTGCGCCACCAGGAAAGACTCTGAATTAGAATGATTGGCCAAAGACAACCCGAAAACTAATCCCATCACCATAAAACCCGAGACTGCAAGCCACGCGGCAGAGCAGTTCTCCTGGGTTCCCTTACCCTACTGCTCTCCACCTGGGTGCCCTTTCCCAATAAAATCTCTTTCTTTGTCACACATGTGTCTCCTTGGACAATTCATTTCCGAGTGTTAGACAAGAGCCCAGTTTCGGACCCTGGAAGGGCTCTCCCTTTCTGCAACACCATGACCTGTGAATATCACACAGAGGATCAGTAAAAGTTGTGAGAACTACAGAGAAGTAGCTGAGAAGGGCACTAATGCCTTAATTTTTTATGACATCTCTCAGTTAAGCTGACAGGCTGATCAAAAGGAGCAAATTGTTTAAAAATAGCCAACAGGCCCCCTATGGAGTCACTTAATGCTAAGCTCATGTCACCAAACCAAGACGATGCCTAAACTAACTGCAGTTTCCACCTCTCCCAGGAATATAATCTTAACTGGTCAGTCTGGAATTTCCTGGTCCACACCAGTGAGGTAATCTGCCTGATAGACCCTTTCTGTCCTCCAAAGAAGAAATAATCTACTATTTTCTTGTCCTGTCCTTTTCTGCCTATAATAGCCTTCCATTTTGTATACCTTTTTGGAGTTTCTTCTATCTGCTAGATAGGATGCTGCCCGATTTTTGAGTCATTAAATAAAGTCATTAAATGTCTTTAAAATTTACCCAGTTGGATTTTACTTTTTAACGGATTAGATTTCCATCTCTAAAGAAAGAGAGGAAACCCCACAAAGAATGATTTATATGTGTGTGTGTAAACCATCAATAGTTACAAGTATGAATAAAAAATTAGCTACATATTTCATTGAAACACAATTAAGAATTTTATTCTTCTCAGAAGTACGAAGAGCTAATAAGGCCAATGATTAAACTCTTGGTAGAAAATGCATAGCTGGAAACAGAGGTTTCAGAAGGAATAAGCAGATTTTATCAAAAGTGTCATATATACTACTTTAGCAACTTTATAGTCTTTTAAAGTTCCAAATAGGTAAGGATTTTTTATATGTTGTAGAAAATTGAATATTAATTTCAAAAAGGTCACTCAGACTCACAGTTGTAAATAATAGCCACAGTAGGCCTGTTAATGTCTCCATTTATAAGTTAAAATACAGTTTTGATATGATTTCTGAAAGCCTTTAAATACATTTCTAGTGAGACTGAGCAGAGGAAACCCAGGTCTAGGCATTGTGTGTGTCCCATATAGTACTGGATAATTTTCAGAATTGCTACCATTCTGGTTAAAAAAAAAAAAAAAAAGCTTCATTAAGGAGGTTTAACAGCATAAGAGAAATAAGGTTTACTCTCTATTCTTTATTCCTCTGAATTTCAAGGTGACTCCTGTATTCAAAGAGCAGTACCCAGAACATGGAGGGAACAACATACACTTTCCATAATGTGAAGTGAATCCAACCCTTCATGTTGGCATCTGACTTATTATTGAGGACACCTGTACTACTCTAAGTTGCAGAAGTGTTTCGATTGAGCCAAGCTTGAAAACATCAAGATCAGACATTCTTTCTTGACATCCACTCAGCTGGCTTCTATGCTTTCATCCAGATCCTTCCAGCATTGCACATGTTATTTTTAGAACTTGGTTTCCTCATCAGATTTATAGAGAAGTTAGTTAATTCAGATTTTGCATCTCAGGAAGTGCTTGGAATAAATTTGATAAAAGAAACTCATTAGTTCTCCCAAATAGACATCAGAAGGACTTTAATTAAGTCACCTAATTAAGTCACCCTGACACACACCATTTCTTATGTTGTAACTTACAAGTCCAGCAGAGAGACACCTTGAGAAAGTGTCTATACCACCTGTTTGGGACATACCTTTTCAGATTCTCCACTTGTCACAGTCTGGTGATTAGAAAATTATTTTAAGATGTTCTTTTAAAAGAAAATGGTTGTTAAGTTACTAATACTGAGGAAGAAAAGAGTGAACCAATGGAGTCTCCTGTAAAGCCTCCATTTTACATCCTGAAATTTGTGCTTCACTTAAATGCAGAGGATGTCTTTGCTAATTCTACCAGCTCATAAAAAGTTGCTCTATCAAATATTCAGTTGTCTTTGAGATATTTTGCTGATGATAAAGAAATAAGTTCCAGTCCCAAAGAAGAAAATTCATTCCACTTTTTAAATAAGATGCCTTGGAAAAAACACAAGAGGAAATTTCTCTAAATTAATATGTGTCTAGAGGAATGACCATTTTTCAGAGATATCACTTGGTGTAAAAGACCATCCCATGAAGGAAGAACTGTGAATAAAGGTGGAGAAGAGGTGTGACAGTGGTCTGAGGTTTTAGGCAGCTAGAGACAGACAAGCTAACATCTGATCAAAACTGAGATGGAAAACACATAATTCCCTCTAATAACAGTAGCAACTATTATTATAGCCAATATTGTGTTAAAATCTTTATCTGAATGACTTTGTGGATTCCCAGAAGCACTTCGTGAGGTGAATACTATTATTTCAAGTTTTGAATGACAAAGTTGAGGCTCAGAGGGGTTCAGTGCTCAAAGTCACACACACACACACACACACACACACGGTAAGTTGTGAAGCAATTCTCATCTGGTGAAAGCTCCCATCCCTCTCCCCTGACCTGTGGCACCCACGAAGAGCTTAGCAGAAACAGTAATAACACAAAATGTCTCAGGTAGCATTCCTGAGTTCCTCCTTGCATATGTCGAGATTCCACTAAAAGATTAAATTGAGGAGGCAATCACAAAACAGCCATATGCCTGAAAGGGTCTCATATCAAAACTGGGTTCACATGCACCCCTATTCTTACCTGTTCAAGGAATCCAAAGAATGCACAGACTCTATAGTCATCTAATCTATAGGCACAGTTCATGGCACTGTGCTCCCAAGACCATCTCTACCCTTAGCTAGGAGACTGATGACTGCCCACTGCCCTACTCTGTAGCTTAGGTGGAATGTGAATGAAGAGTGAGTCTTCCTACTGGACAGGATGACTCTGCTACTGAGGCCAACAGAGGGCCAGAGCCTCTGAAATGGCAGAAGCTTCAACTATCAACTCCCAATGACATTTAAAAAATTTTTTTAATTGGAGGATAATTGCTTTACAACATTGTGTTGGTTTCTGCCATACATCAACATGAATCAGCCATAGGTTTACATATGTCTCCTTCCTCTTGAAACTCCCTCTCACCTCTCACCCCATCCCACCCCTCTAGGTTGCCCAATAACAGACATTTAACTGCTTGAGCAGCTCTGGGGAAAAATATCTCCCTAGGAGTCACAACGAACATTTCCATTTCAGAGGCTCTGAAAGATCCAGCAGTTAAAAATTGGTTCCAAATTTGTAGTAGCCACAAACATTTTGGGGGGCTGAAACAGAACTTCATTCCTTCCTTCTTACCATCTCCAATGTCACTCCCTAGGTCAGGTCAACCTCATCTCTCACCCAAGTCCATGATCATGGTCTCCAAATCTGACCTCTTCATGCTATTCCTGCTAACTTTCCATCATTTCTCCTCTCAACAGATAGTGATCTCCTTAAAATATGAATGACAGCTCCTTCCTTCTCTGCTTAGAATCCTTGTTGGTGTTTCACTGTGTTAAGGTGAAATTCAACCCTCCCCCATGGTCTCTAAGCTCGACATCATCTGGTGCTGAAACCAGCCCCTCTGACATCAGCTTTCATCATTCTCTTCCTCAGTACCTTCCAGCCCCAGTGGCCTCCTCCCAGCTCCTAAATGAGGGAAGTCTTTCCTGTTTCTGGACATATGCTCTTGCTTCAGTCTGAAATACTGTTTCTGAGACTTGATATGCCTCTCCCTCCCCATCCTTCAGGTCTCATTTTAGCTATCTTCTCTTTAGACAAAGCTTTTGTAGCCACCTGCTGCTGCTAAGTCGCTTCAGTCATGTCCAACTCTGTGCGATCCCAGAGACGACAGCCCACCAGGCTCCCCCGTCCCTGGGATTCTCCAGGCAAGAACACTGGAGTGGGTTGCCATTTCCTTCTCCAATGCATGAAAATGAAAAGTGAAAGTGAAGTCGCTCAGTCATGTCCGACTCCTAGCGACCCCATGGACTGCAGCCTACCAGGCTCCTCTGTCCATGGGATTTTCCAGGCAAGAGTACTGGAGTGGGGTACCCGTCAAAAACACAAGCTCCTGTGCCCTGACCCAGACCTGCTGAATCAGAAATTCGGATGGAAAATAGAGGCAGCTATCTGTGTATTAACAAGCCTCCAGGGGATGCTGATACAGGCTAAAGTTTGCACTATTCTATGACAATATCCTGTTTATTTCCTGTGTGTTTATCACAAACTTTAATTATTTCTTCTTTGTTTATTTAACCTGTTTTGTCTAACTCCCTCACTAGACTGACCGTGTGGATAGGAGAATTGAAGTCCAGGACCATAACGGAAGTTAATTACTATTTTCTGACACGGAACACACCTTGGGTAATATTGCTTTAAATAGGATATGGATTAGTTTATGGATAAACTTAAAGTGCCATGAGCCACATGCCACCAATTTTTCTCTTTTCTCTCCATTCAATTATTTAATATTTCTTGACATCTCTTATAGGTCAGGCACTATTTCAGACAATAGAAACACAAACATGAGCAAGTTCTTGTTCTGAAAGAAATTACAGGTAAGTGAGATTGAAAAATAGGTACATACATGACTTTCATTCTGGCAGGTGTTACAATAAAACCTAGTAAAACTCATCAAAATCATTAGAAATACATATGCACTTGTCTTCTGACTTAGTTATACCAGTTGTAAAAGTTAACTCTGTGAAAATAATCAAGTATGTATACACAGATTTATCAAAAGGACGTTTACCATAGCATTATGAATTATAGTAAAAAAAAAAATCAGAAGCAACTTAGATGTATAAGTATGGAGAATAATTTTTTAATTATCCTAAGCATCAGATAAAATACTGAAAAACTTACTGTAATTTATGACATATGAAATTGTTCACAATATATTGTTAAGTAGCTGTATTACACTGTTAATGATATATAAACATAGTTTTATACAGTATGTTGCTGTTGTTTTTTAGTCACTAAGTCATCTCTGACTCTTTGCAACCCCATGGACTGTAGCCTGCCAGGCTCCTCTGTCCATGGAATTCTCCAGGCAAGCATACTGGAGTGGGTTGCCATTTTCTTCTCCAGGGAATCTTCCCAACCCAGGGATCAAACCCATGTCTCCTGTATTGGTAGGTGAATTTCTTTACCACTGAGCCAAAGAAAGCCCTAATATAGTATGTACATTACATATTTATATCTGTATACAAATCCATTGAAATATATATTTTGTATAGAAATATATTTAATATATTGAACATAGAAACAAATATATTGGAAAGGTGCATACCAAAAAATTAATAGAAGTTCCTAGGTGGTGTGGTAACAGGCAATTTAATTTTCCTCCTTCTGTGTTTCTTTATATTTCCAAATTTCCTACAGTGTACCATTACAGAGAAAAATGCCAGGGGCCACGGGCCAGAGTAGAAGGAGCAAGTAAACCTGCTGTGTGGACCGGAGGGTATAAACACAGAGGAGGTGTCATTTGAGCGGTGACCTGAGAATGCATGGGGCCTGGTGTCAGGATGCGGTGACAGAGCAAGCGGGACTCGGAGAGCAGAATGTATTTGGAGGGCAGGAACTAGCTCAGTGAGGCAGGAGCAGTCGTACAGGGGACCTGCAGCTCTCCACCAGGGTCAGCCTACAGGGAGTGACTTGTTTGTTTACCTCCACACAAGAAGGCAAAGCTGAATATGGACGGACACATTCTTTATTAATCAAAATCAGAGTCTACTTATGCATGGCGGGCCAGCCAAGCTCCACAGGGCTCTCTGCATTGTGAAAGCAACAGACAGCTTTCCCTTTGTGGAAACAATAATACAAATAAATAGAAATCGTACTGAGGTTTCACTCCAGCTGAATTATTCTGAGATAGCATCAGATGGAGGAGGACATTCAAAAATATTCTCCTAAAAAAAAAAAAAAAATTCTCCTATCATAGACCTCAAGCTCCCAGTGCCAGAATTCTAGAGATAGGCCTAATCCCGTGGTCTGGCCATTGTCAATAGCCAAGATGACTGAAAAAGCAGGAAAACACCTTTTTGACGTTCATTCATCACTCAGCACCAATATAGAAATTTCAAAGGCCATGATAAGTGGCTTGACAACCTGGAGACAGATGATAAGGTCTCAGCTTCTGATCACTAAACACAATAAATTCATTGTGAACAGGTGCTACTAATTTTTTTTTAAAGACTTAACTTGTGCTGTCAATAATTGTCAGGTCAATTACACGAGAACCTGTTGACCTGAAGCATACTTGGATTTAGCTAAAATTAAGTCAAATATAAATCTGGGGAAAGGTCCATGTGGTTTAAATAGAAGGGATTGCCCTGTAGATGATTTATAGCAGAGGTTACAAACTTAAATATCAACAGAGTAGTGGCAAATGATCAGTTTTCTACCAAATCAGTTCTTCTCTGTTGTCATTTGATAGAAGAGAAAGAAATCTAGGGATCACCCTAAAGAAAGTCAGAATGTGTACATCCTTTAAACCAGAACCCCCTCTTCAAAGATGCTCTGCACTTGTACCTGTACATGACAGATGACGAAGAGTCATCAAGAGTCATTCACTGGAGCCGTGCTTATAGTAGAAAGTTAGACACAACTAGAAATATACCTGTAGGAA
This sequence comes from Bubalus kerabau, assembly GCF_029407905.1. Taxonomy (NCBI): domain Eukaryota; kingdom Metazoa; phylum Chordata; class Mammalia; order Artiodactyla; family Bovidae; genus Bubalus; species Bubalus kerabau. The sequence continues at coordinate 226,868,477 of NC_073624.1, forward strand.
AGGTGTTGAATTCTGGAACATTCATACTATAAAATACAATGCAATCTTTAAAAAGGATAAGATGGCTCTAAATGTACTAAGAAAGAACTCTAAGACCTATTGCTGAACACAAAATGCAAGTTGTGGAATAATTCAGTCCCTAACCCAGCAAACATTTATTAATGGTTTATATGTTTGGGCTTCCCTGGTGGCTCAGAAGATAAAGAATCTGCCTGCAATGTGGGAGACCCGGGTTTGATCCCTGGAGAAGGAAGATCCCCTGGAGAAGGAAATGGCAACCCACTCCAGTGTTCTTCCTGGAGAATCCCATGGATCTCGGAGACTGGTAGGTTATAGTCCATGGGGTCACAAAGAGTCAGACATGACTAAGTGACTAACACTTTCACTATGTGTCAAGCTCTGTTCTAGACACTAGACAAACTAATGAACAACACAGACAAAAACTCTTATGGAACTTAAATGCACACAGAATGTATATTTTAAAATCCTAAAACTATACATTAATTAGCAATACATATATTTATCATTTCTCAATACAGAAAAAAAGACATAATGATACCCACAAAATTGCTCACAGCAGTGAACTCTGGTCAGGGAAGTGGAGGCTGAAGGTAGGAATAGTAACTGTTTGGTCTCTATCCTTCTGTGTTGTTTTCATTATTATTATAGGAATGCATTTACGCATTTGAATTCCTTTCAATGGAATGCTTTTCAATAATGGAGCCAGAAAACTACCTTGCAAAGTCCTCCTTGGAACCCCTCAAGGCCTATATAGAGAAGACGAGTGAGACAGTCTTCTTCCTTCTTCAACTGGCACCTTCACTTACTTTATTTATTCATACCCACATGTGAGATTTCTTTTGATGCAAGATGTCTGTGGCAACAAAGCTTAAGAACAGCCAACCTTGCTCATTATCAGAAATTAGAATACACAAAGGAGTAAGGATGAAACCTCATTTTGGCCCAATACTAGACTGATCCCATATCATTTAAAGGTTTGACTGTCTAATTCTTTTATTGTGAAGGCTCCTCTGCCTGTAAAGGACATGATATGAGCTTTCCAGATGTCAAATAGTACTCAATAAACATCACAAATGAGTTCAGATGTGAAAAGCACATTTTCAAATAGAAGAGTTTTTGTTTTATTTTAAAATTGTATGAGCACCTAAAAGACCCATGTAATAGTGAAGATAAAGTTAATCTAGTAATGCATTTACCATAGCAAACCTCCAGAACAGAAACACATTACTTCCCTCTGATGGAATTTTAAATCAGCATAAGGGATTATACAGTATTATCCAGCTGATGGAGAGTGACTTGGAAAATGCAATGGGTTATGGGAACTGACCCTCATGGGTCCGATCATTTGTGTTGCAGGAACTCTTTTTGGACCTTCCATGATTAATATGTCTGATATAGTTCCGGGAAGGTGGTATCTTTTCTCCCTGAACTTCTCATTTCATCTTTTCAAAAAAATCTGCACAAAGCAGAACCAGTCTTCATGCTCTTCTTTCAGACTGTGGTTTACACAATCCAGCATTGAATTAAATCAGTGGAAAGGGTCTCCTCTTCTGCATTTCCTCGTTCAGTGTCCGGTTGACCAGGGAAACAGAGCACATTCTCCTTTATATTAGCACACCCACCAAAATCACAAATTATGGCCTACCTACTAAAATAAATGCTGTCTGAAGAATACAGAGTAAGTGGACTGAATGACACGCAGAACCCAAAGGCAATCAAAGTCTATCCCTTCTTTCTTTTATATCCTTTCAGCTTGCTCTACATTTGGGTGGTCTCTAAGTTTTGTTCTGTATATAAAAAATAAAGCAACTAAACAGCTATATTAGTGAACATTGTCTCTCCAGTGATCTGGCTTTGCCTGAAATATCTTAACCACAGAGGCCATTTTTATTTGCCGTTGAGCTTTTGTTTTAATGTGAGTTATTCAGATGATCTGTTTCCCTAGCACTTAGTGACAGGCCATCCTCAAAGATCATCTCTTCTTACAAATACTTCATTCTTCCACATTCCCCTTTTTCCCCACCCAGGACATCTGTGCTAAGGGGTAATGTCAGCCACAAAAACAAAAAATATCTTAGTACTTATAGGCAAAACATGAGAGAAAATGTACATTTTGTAGGTTTGGTGAATTTTATGGACTCCTAAGTATTGGACTAATCCAAGCAAGATGAAATTTCTCTGTTTTTCATTCTCTGAGATCTTTGATATTCTAATTTGGTGAATGACTGAACTACACTGTGTTTTAGTTTTCCTAAAAACATAGAGAATAGGATGGTAATAGCTATCCATGGGTTTTTATTAGAGTTAAGTAAGATGATGTCTGTGAACTGTTTCACACGTGGTACCTGGCACATGGAAAGCATGGGGCTTCCCAGCTGACTCAGTGGTAAAGAGGCCACCGGCCAAGCAGGAGACAAAGGTTCGATTCCTGGGTCGGGAAGATCCCCTGGAGAAGAAAAAGGCAACCCATTCTAGTATTCTTGCCTGGGAAATCCCATGGATGGAAGAGCCTGGTGGGCTACAGTTCGTGAGGTGGCAAAGAGTCGGACATGACTTAGTGACTAAATAACAAACAACAACAGCTATTATTGATGCTATTATTATCACTACCACTAGTGCATTTTAAATTTATCTTAAACTGAGTAAAAGAAATGCAGAGTCAGATCCAGGACAAAGCAGCAAAAGCTTCTTAGATCCAGTTTTTAATAAAAATCAGGAGAAAACACCCTAATGATGGCAAATATATATATTTTAAAAAATGAGTACATTAACATTACTACCAATCTTACAGGAATACAAAAGATTATAAGAGACTGCTATGAACAACTGTACATCAAAAGCTGGATAACCTAGATGAACTGGACAAATTCCTAGATAACACACAAATTACCAAAACTGACTCAAGAAGAAAGAAAATATGAATAGACACATACAAAGAGACTGAACTAGTAATGAAGAAAAGCCCAGGGCTAGATGTAATCATCGTAAATTCTACCAAACATTTAAAGAAGAATTAATACCAATCCTTCTCAAAGCCTTTCAAACACACTGAAGAGGAGGGTACACTTCCTTACTTATTTTATGAGGCCAGCATTACTATGGTAAACAAATCCAGACAAAGATATTACAAGAAAACTATAGACCAATATTTCTTATGAATATTGATGCAAAATCCTCAACAATATACTAGGGAAAGAATTCAGCAGTCTATTACAAGATTAAACACCATGACCAAGCAGGAGTTATTCTAGGATTTCAAGAGTGGTTCAGGGCCTGAAAAATCAATCAATACACTACACATCAAATTAATAGAATGAAGGAAAAAACATATGATCATCTTAGCATTTGACAAAATCCAACACCTTTTCATGATTAAAAAAAAAAAGACTCAATAAATTAGGAATGCTGCTGCTAAGTCGCTTCAGTCAGGTCCAACTCTGTGCGATCCCATAGACAGCAGACCACCAGGCTCCTTTGTCTCTGGGATTCTCCAGGCAAGAATACTGGAGTGGGTTGCCATTTCCTCCTCCAATGCAGGCATGCATGCTAAGTCACTTCAGTTGTGTCCGACTCTGTGCAACCCCATGGACAGCAGCCCACCAGGCTCCTCTGTCCATGGGATTCTCTAGGCAAGAATACTGGAGTGGGTTGCCATTTCCTTCTCCAAAATTAGGAATAGAAGTTATAAAACTTTCTGAACTCAATAAAGGTCATTTATGAAAAACCCTTAACTAATATCATACAACTGCAGGACTGAAGGCAGGAGGAGAAGGGGATGACAGAGGATGAGATGGTTGGATGGCATCACCAACTCAATGGACATGAGTTTGAGCAAGCTCTGGAAGATGGTGAAGGACAGGGAAGCCTGGCATGCTGCAGCCGATGGGGTCAGAAAGAGTTGGAGATGACTGAGCGACTGAACGACGACAACAAATATCATACTCACTGATGAAAGACTAAAAGCTTCTCCCCTAAGATCAGAAATAAGACAAAGATACCCGCTTTGTCATTTTATTTGACATGGCATTGAAAGTTATAGCTAGAAAAATTAGGTAAGAAAAAAAATAAAAACTATTCAATTTGGAAGGTAAATTGGAAGTAAAACTATCTCCATCTGTGGGTGACTTGATTTTAAAAAACCCTAAGGAATTCAGGGAAAAAATCTGTTATAGATAATAAATAAATTCAGCAAAGTTACAGTATACAAAATCAATGCACAAAAATCAGGTTTTCCCCCTCTATATTAGCAATAAGCAATCCAAAAAGGAAATTCAGAAATTTCCTTTATTGATAGCATATTTGATATATTGATATCAACATATTGATAGCATACAAAGGATAAAACATTTAGAAATAGATTTAACCAAGGAGATATAAGACTCCACACTTAAAACTAAATATTGCTGAAAGAAATTAAAGGCCAAAAATCAATGGGAAGATAGTCAATGTTCGATAGTCAACACAATACTGTTACGATGCTAACACTACCAAATGTGGTATACATAACCCAAATTCATATACAAGTTCAGTGCAATTGCTATGAAAGCTCTACTGGTGGCATTTTGGGTAGAAATTTAAAAACTGATTCAAAGATTCATATGGACTGTTCAAGTTTTATGAAAATCCCACAGCTTATATCACACTCAATGGTGAAAGTTTGAAAGCTTTTCCTCTATGACTAGGAACAAGACAGAATGCCCATTCACTACTTCTATTCAACATAGTTCTAGCTAGAACAATTGGGAAAGAAAATATATCCAGATCACAAAACAAGGAGGCAAACTATCCACAGACGATATGAACTTCTACCTAAAGAAACCTAACAAAATATCTATTATAGCTAATAAACAAATTTAGCAAAGTTGCAAGATGTAAAATCAACACACAAAAATCAACTGTATTTCTATATACCAGCAGTGAACAATCCAAAAGAGAAATTAAGAAAACAATCTTTTTATAATAGTATTAAAAAAACATACTTAGGAAAAGACCTAATCAAGGAGATGAAAGACTAGTACTCAACAATTATACAACACTGATGAAAGAAATTAAAGAAGACACAAACGAGTAGAAAGACATTTTACATTCATGGACCGGCAGACAGAACCCAAAGAGATCTACAGAGTCAATGCTGTCCTCATCAAAATTCCAGTGGGATTTTTAAATAAACAGAAAAAACAATCCCCATATTTATATGGAATCACAAAAGACCCAGCATAGCCAAAGCTCTCTTAAGAAAGAATAACAAAGTTGGAAGCATCACAATTCCAAAATATTATACAAAGCGATAGTACACAGTGTGATACTGGCACAGGGACAGACACGTAGACAAATGGAACAGAACAGACAGCCCAGAGCCAAACCCACACACATATAAAGATGCCAAGCATACACAATGGAGTAGACAGTCTCTTCAACAGTGGTGTTGGGGAAACTATATACCCACATAAATATATGACTTGGCAATTCCACCACTAGGTGTGTATATCCAAAGGAATTGAAAGCAGGAACTCAGCTACTTGTACACCAATGTTCACATAGGATTAATCACAATAGCCAAGAGGTAGAAACAGCCTGAGCTTCCCTGGAGGCTCAGTAGTAGCGAACCTGCCTGCCAGTGCCCAGCAGTGTCGATCCCTGGGTCAGGAAGATTCCCTGGAGAAGGAATATGAGGGCTCCAACTTTTGAGGGCTGAGGCTATTCATAAAACATTGGAGGATCACTCAGCAGGGCGATCCTAGAAGGAATCACACAAATGGCAGAATGCTGGACAAGATAAGGGTCCAAACTGCCTGCCACTTTTAAGAGTCTAAGCTACATATATGAAGTGGAATATCGCTCAGCCATGAAAAGGAATGAAACTGGGTCATTTGTAGAGATGTGGATGGACCTAGATACTGTTAGAGTGAAGTAAGTCAGAAAAAGAAAAATAAACATTGTGTATTAACGCATGCCTATGGAATCTAGAAAAATGATATAGATGATTTTATTTGCAAAGCAGAAATAGAGACATAGACAACAAATATATGGATACCAAGGGGGAAAGTGAGGGGTGGGGTGGGAGGAATTGGGAGCTTGGGATTGCCACAAAGACACTATGGGTACTATATAAAATAGATAACTAATGAAGACATACTGTATAGCACAGGGAACTCTGCTTAAAGCACTGTGGTGACCTGAATGGGAAGGAAGTCCAAAAGAGGGGATATATGTATGGCTGATTCGTTTTGCTGGTGCTAAAACTAACACAATAGTGTAAAGCAATGAAACTCCAATAAAAATTAAGTTAAAAAGAGTACGTTCCTATAAGAATTGTATACAGTTGGTACATTTCTTTCTCTCTTAAGCTGTAGCAACTCTTTGCGTTCCATCCAGCATTACTAATAACAATTTCTATCCTGGTTTAGTGATAAATTCACTGAAAATACTATTTTCTATCCATCTCCTTCCCAAAGTGTCCAAAGAGCTTATCAAGGTTTCATAAAGTACATCATCTTAAAATAGTTTTAAAATTCAAGAACAGATTTTAGGGGGCCAGATTTCTCAACAAAATTGCAATGTAGAAAATAAAAGTTCTCCTAACCCCAACTGTGTGCACCAGAGTCTTCCTAGTGAGAGGATATGACATGATTAGGAAGGTCATGATAAAGATACAAATGTGATATCCACACATGATGCTAACCTCAAATATCACAGCCTACTTGGAGGCCTTTTGAGTGAAAATTGTCAAGGCTATTGTCAGCCCTGTCACTTCGTTTTCTTCCTTTTAGAGACTGTTTTATTCATTCTTGATCTTATGATGGCATTCAGTCAAGATCTCTCAAGTTAAATTTTCACTCCTCCTACATCTTTTCTATCCTGAGTTTTCTATAACAAAGAGGAGTGAAGGGAGGAGGTGGGGTGAGTGTCTCAAGTGTCTAAACCAGGGGCAAATGGCCCAGTCATCAAAATAGAGAGCTGGGCCACAGAAGGTGTTTAAGCAACAATTTGGAAAACTCTAAATCTAATCATACACATCTGTGCCTTATATTCTCGACCTGCTGTCTCGCCTGAAAGGAAGGTGCTTAAATCCCCATTAGTGGGGCAGGACTGCGCATCTATGGAAAACCAGAGCTGGACTCCAATCTGTTGTGTGGGTCCCTGGAATAGCCACCAGCTGATCAGAACACATTTAACGCAGGGCATCCAGTGTGGGGCAGGAGGAACACAGCTGGTTGACACAGCAAGCACTTACCAACAGCAAGGAAAATGCCATTTGATTCGTGGGCTGAGCCAAGTCGTCTGGGAAATCACTCAAAGAAAAGTAGTTGAAAATGACATTTCGGCTCTGATTTTTTAAGTCAGCACCATAAGCCAAAGACTAAAAAATAGCACTCCACCTAGACGGTGTCCACACAGTGACACTTGAACTTCTCCTGCTTTGGTCTTTTGAGAGTGATGTTAGCTCTGCAGGAGATAACACTGGAGACTGAATGGGCTGGCTGCTGGAAACAGGACTGCGCCTACAACTCATTTCCAGAGAAATGGATTACTCCGCCGGCTGTGGATTCTTTATTTCCTATCGTGAGATCTGAACCCTGGGCCCGAGGTACAATGAGGCATGCGATTGGCATTTACAAAAACCTTGACATCCCACACTGCAGTTCACGACTGGTGTCAGACAAAGGAGCATATTAAATGACTGCCAGCCTGATGATAAGGCCAGTTATTACTGAGGTGTAGTTTCCCCAGGTCTAAAGACCCATAGTGGTGGTACTGAAGCATGCCGGGGAGAAGATAAAATTTAATTAATAATTTCCTCAGAGGCCAACAGTCTATTACAACTATGTTCCTTGCTGTTTTCTGCGATGACCTTACAGCTCATAAACATCACAGGCACACGCTTGGTCATAGCCTCATCCCCAGCTTCAATTTAAGGTGCAGTTTGTCCTGCATAATTAGCTAGGCTGAAATGAAGAGTTTTGGTTGCTGCTGCTGGAAAGTCATAGGCTCTGCATAAGGCAGGTGTGTGCCTCCCTCCCTCTGCTCAGTCCAACGTCTTGAATAGACAGCATCATCTCCTACTTTAATAGTACACATTCTGGACAAAGCCGAGAATGAAGGTGTGCTGCTGAGTTTCAGGGAACACATTTTAGTCTCTCTTTTAATTGGAAAGACTGGACACGAAATTAAGTGGCTTTCTTGTATTCCATAGACTGGCTCAATCCAATCGTTTTGGAAACATAATTGCCAAGAATGATATAATAGGGAGGTAGATTTTTTTTCTCCTACAGTAAAACACTTGTTCCTTTAATACAGAACTACCATTTATTTTGAACCTATTATGTGCGGAACACTTGGTAGAGCTGTGGGGGAAACAAACAAAAGTCTTAATTATCTCTGGGATCAGTGCCTAGCATAAAATCTGGGAAAGAGAACATGTTTTAAAAAGTATCTAAAGCATGAATAAATCAATGACTTGATTGTGGGATATTGAAAATTACTGAAAACATGCAAACAATTTATACACTCAGAAAAATAAAAATTAAAAATGAGACTCTGTGTTTCTAAAATTGAGAACCAATGTGTGCTGACTGCCTACTGCCAGACCCTAGGGTGCTCGGGATGCAATGCTGCAGTGGTTCAGACTGTCCTAGAGCAAAAGTGACTCCCTCAACTTGCCAGAAAAAGACCCAAATGCTAAGTATAACATTTTCTAACTTTATCTTTCTGAATATTCATTGGAATCAGTCCTGAATATTCATTGGAGGGACTGATGCTGAAATTGAAGCTCCAATACTTTGGCCACCTGATGCTAAGAGCCAACTTGTTGGAAAGGACCTTGATGCTGGGAATGATTGAAGGCAGGAGGAGAAGGGGATGACACAGGATGAGATGGTTGGATGGCATTACCGACTTGGACATGAGTTTGAGGAAGCTCCAGGAGTTGATGATGGACAGGGAAGCCTGCATGCTGTAGTCCACAGGGTTGCAAAGAGTCAGACACGACTGAGTGACTGAACTGAACTTTATCTTTGGCATATTCCTCTTCCTACTCTAGGCTACAGCCTAATGAGATTGTTCCTTTTCCCTCCAAACACCCCATGCTTTGCTCTAGTGCCTGGTCAGAACAGAATCTCAAATGCCTGTTGAAGGCATGAAATAAAAAGATAATTAATCACTGTGCCTTTTGCTGCTAGCATTCTCTCTGGTTAGACATTCTTATCCAGGTGTTGATCCATTAAAACTCTGTTCCCTGAGTCTACATCAAATACTATCCAGAACACAGTAGTGCATTGTTGTTATCCATTTCATTCATTCATCCATTCACTCAATCATGTATATCTTATCTCATTTAAAATGGTTAAGACAACACATATGTTGATTGAATCGCATGGAAGAATAGGACTATCTATGGCTTCATAAGGCTAGAGTCTTTGGTGCCAAGTCACCTTCCTTCCAAGTCTCATCCACATCCCAGCTGCTGCTGATGAAAACTGTTAATACTACTGACAGAACACTTATTATTGGCTCTGGACTATGCTCAGCTCTTTAAATAGAATTACTTCCTCAAACATGCAACAGCATCATCATGTTTATATATTATTATCCCCACATTACAAGTGAGGAAATGAAAACAGACACATTAAGTAAACTAGTCCTCAAGCTGCACAGCTAATAATGGTAGTGTCAGTATGTCAACCCAGGTCTAAGTCTAAAACTTTGCTCTTATGGTAACAATAACCCTGTGTACGAGACAGCAAAAGAGACACTGATGTATAGAACAGTCTTATGGACTCTGTGAGAGAGGGAGAGGGTGGGAAGATTTGGGAGAATGGCATTGAAACTTGTAAAATATCATGTATGAAACGAGTTGCCAGTCCAGGTTCGATGCACGATACTGGATGCTTGGGGCTGGTGCACTGGGACGACCCAGAGGGATGGAATGGGGAGGGAGGAGGGAGGAGGGTTCAGGATGGGGAACACATGTATACCTGTGGCGGATTCATTTTGATATTTGGCAAAACTAATACAATTATGTAAAGTTTAAAAATAAAATAAAATAAAAAAAAATAAAATAAAACTTTGCTCTTGGCCACTATAGTATTTTCTCTCTGTTTTCATTCTTAACTTACTATGAACAGACATGAAAATATGTCTCTGAGTTATGTGCTTAAAGAAGAAAACTTGGGCATTACAGTTGCCTGTCTAATGCCAGCTATTTGAATATGTGCAGTCACTGGACCACCTGGATATTTAGTCTGCATGAACACAAACATCTGGATATTTGGAAAATGGATGCGCAAGCAAGCATTTCAGATTTTATCTGCGTACCTGGCTCCACATAACCCCAAGGCAAGGCATTTTCCCTGAAAACAGAACATAAGAGATCTGAAATGGAAAACAAGGCAAAAGTTTTAAACAAGAAGTATCGAGTGCTTAATTATTACCAGTGGAAAAATAAGTTTCCCTTTCAAAAGATCATAACTTTTCCTAGAGGCAGTGCTACCCTAATGTGATACTTTATGAAAACAGTTCATTTGAACCAGATCTAATCCAATTGAGATTCAAACAAAGTGAGAAGGAAGATGCTGTGAATAAAGTGGATTTTGGGCCAATCCAGATTTTTCCCCATCCACTGCCACAGAACTAGAGATCTCTTGTGGATATGGAAAGTCTTGACACTGATGCTTCAAATCGAAATAAAGATGCCATTCTGAACCCCTTTCCATTTAGACTGTCTCAGTTTCAGTATTAATCTAGGATGCTCAGGATGCAGAAGTTTCCCCACCTCTGTGTTATACCCATGATCTCTCCCCAACCTACAAAGTTAGAGTCAAGAGAGATGCTCACAGTAATCAATACTTTAGTCTACTTATCAATGACTGCCCGACTCCTGATTCGTAACAGATTTTCTGCTTTCTCTTGATTTTCACTCATTGTACAAAACACACTGTATCAATAACAAAAGGCATGAGATCCTCTAACATGAGAATAGTTGTTTTCTTTCTTGCCTATTTTTTTTTTTTTATAGAGTTGGCTCATAGTTTTCCAATCTGTGCTTCAGATATGGTGACCACCTTGGTTTCTGAACACCCCTTGGTTATTTCACTACATCAAGTGCTTGATTTAACCAAAGAGAGATGGGATGTGTGTGTGTGTGTGTGTGTGTCTGAGATGGTGAGGGAAAGAGTTGGGGGGAGAGGGGAAAGGCAGGGGGAGGAGAAAGAAAGAGATCAAGAGAGACAAAGGAGGGTTAAGTGTGGATAGAAACATGGATACAAGATGATTTATCAATACAGAAAATATTCTTCAAAACTGCTGTCATATATTCTGACTCAAAGTGACATTTTAGGAAGTTTCCCCCAAATACACATTTATGAAGGTATAGTAAATATTATTAAGATATCAAGAAATGAAACAGCCAAGTGTCTATGAATAGAAGCTAGATTAAATAAACCAAGGTACACTTATAAAGCAGATTATTATGCATGAAAAAGCCATATGATAGAAGATGACAATGACATATTTGTGATTGTTTTTTATGACAGATGCAGTCATGGCCACAGTCTCATCTCCAGGTTTAATTTATGACTCAGGTTGCACTGAATAACCAACAAGGCTGAAGATTTTCAGATGCTACTACTGGAAGTATCCTGCGCTCTGTATAAGGAGTGTACTACAGCATAAGCCCTCATTTTGTTAAAAAGGTATGTGTGGGCAGACTTAAAGAAGGAACTTATAGTTGTTGTATAGGGGAGAGTGGGAGAGGGAATAGTTGGGGGGTTGGGATGGACATGCACACACTGCTACACTGAATATGGATAACCAACAAGGACGCACTGTCCAGTGCTGGGAACTCTGCTCAATGTTATGTGGCAGCCTGGAAGGGAAGGGAGCTGGGGGAGATGGATACGTGTATATGTATGGCTGAATCCCTCTGCTGTCTGCCTGAAACTATCACAACATTGTTAATTGGCTAATATAAGATAAAAAGTTCAAAAAGATTTTAGTTCAGTTAGTCAGTCGTTTCCGACTCTTTGCGACCCCATGGACTGCAGCATGCCCGGCCTCCCTGCTCAACATTCAAAAAACTAAGATCATGGCACCTGGTCCCATCACTTCATGGCAAATAGATGGGGAAACAAAAAGATACATGTGTGGAATAAAGGGAAAATGTCCACCAAAATGTTCACAGAATGTACTTCTCGTTGCTTTAGGAATCCTGTGTCCCTAACCTATCATTTTCTCTTCAACTGTTGATTAAATAGCATAAATAATTAAAAATTTTTTTCCATTTATGCTTTCCTGCATTTCTTCCTATTTTCTAGTCCACATAATTCTTCTAGTTCGTGAAAACCACAGTAGTCTTAATTAATGTCAATGGCTATAAATAGTTTCAGAAACAATCATCTAACACAAAAGAAATTTCTTGAATGTAGGTGCCTTTCTTTGCACCTACACACAAGTGCAGAAAAACAAACGTGCAAGTCCCTGTAATGATTTTCTGCGAACAGGAGACAAAGCCTCTCAGGACCAAGGACGTTAATCACTAAGTGGCAACTCCATCCAAGGGCTCTGCAGGAGTTTTGGTGGGCAGAAGCAGCAAGAAGCTGAGTTTCTGCCTTAGTGAACCAGATGGGTAACTTCCCACATCAGGAGGATATCAGGGAGAAATAAGATAGGAGTGTGTATGTGCGTCTTCTCGTGTGTGCCCTTGTGTGTTTGATTCAGCAGATAATTCCTAGACCTACAGAACTTGGCCTACACATGAGGATAATGTTCAGTAATGGTGAAAGTTGATGAAGATACCTCAAAACCTCCCAAGAGAAGAACAACAGGCTGGTTAAAAATTTAGCCTTTCTTTTTTTTTTAAATGAAAATAAGAAAATGGAATGTTCCCATCTAATTTCTCCCTGAAGTTGCATCCAACTTCCAGTTTTGTCTGTATTATGGAGCTGTGTGCAAAGAAGATTTTCTCAATGAAGGCTGATCTATTTATAAAACTACCTGCCTACCTCTCTGGAATTCCATGTGGAATCTCAGTAACTAAAACTAAGAGTGGGACGAGTATAATCTTGATCTCCTAACAGAATGAGTTTTGATGTATCTGTATATGAAATATAGTCATTACTGTTATGTCAAGGATATTTCCATATCACCCTGAAAAACAGGTATGAATGAAAATTCTTCCAGATCTATTTCAATCAAGTAAGAAACATATTAGCACTATTAACACTGGTGTACAGTTGATTCAAGATGCCACTCTGAGGCTGGGGGGTTCAAGAGGGAGGGGACATATGTATACCTAATGCTGATACATGTTGATGTCCGGCAAAAACCATCGCAATACTGTAAAGTAACTATTCTCTAATAAAAAATATATAAAAAAAGACCACTCTGGGAGTATGGAACATTTCCTCCACCACAGTCTTATCTGTCCTATTCACATCTTAATAAGTATCATAACTTCTGGTAAAGGCAGATCAGAAAGAACATCAATTCAGAACTGGAATTCTAAATACATACAATGCGACTATATGTTGGTCTTAAATTTACTACCAGAAGTACTAGATCAGACTGACAAATATATCAATGCAATTTATTTTCCCCCAGATTTTAGTTCCTAAGAAGAATGACGGCCAGATACTAAAACATCATTTATTTTTCTATTGTAATTATTACCACCTCACAAAAGAAGGTTCTCATACCTTAACTTTACAGAGCGTCAGTGACTTGATGAGTTCAGTCTTAGATATACTAACAAGTCAGAATAATGAAGTTTCAGCACTGGACACACAGAAGTTAGAAACAAATTCAGAAACAAACAAAAGTGGGTGGAGAATCAACTGGGAAAGTTTGGATTGCACACAGAGAAGTAAAGAGAACCCAGAGTGTATACAATACTATCGAGAAGAAGTTCCTCAGCAGGGCCATTTCTGAGTTGCAGGATGACTCCAGAACAGCCCCCACCCTCTGTCCCTTTCTTTCCGCTCCTCTGAGGCACACGCTTCAGCAAACACTGCTTCAAATGCATTACTGTGGTTCACCCAGACTGTCAAATTAAGTGCTCCCGGAGATAGTGGGCCAGGTACCAATCAGGAAGTTGGCCCCTTCCTGTGCATCCCATATCCTGATAAGAAAGACACCCCCCTTTCCTGAAACCCCTGGCTGCTACATCACTCAGGGCACCCGGGGAGCTACTGACAACCACGTAACCACCCGTGAGCTGCTCTGGGGGCCAAGTTACTCACAGGCAATCGAAGATATTTATACTGCCCTCTGTGTTCTCTGAGTTAGTTTACAACTCTGTACCGTTTTTGTTTTTTTTTTAATAATCTGTTTTATTCCTTGACTCATTCTCAGTGTTATTCAGAGAGGGATGATTTGATTTGATGCCCTATCTCTTCACATAGCCCCTCAAACCGGCAGAGAAAAAAAAATGAAGACACATTTGCGTATAATGTAACCTATCAGGTTCCTTCTCCTTACAGATCAGTCTTCAGAGAAAGTGAAAAGACTCCTGAAAGCAGTAAAAGGGTGGGACCTCTACAGTTCCCTTTAATTCAACCATCTCAGCAAACTTTTCTTTATGACCAAGCTAATGAAGACACATTATTTACTTTATGCTTCTTCTAATCCCAGTCCAATGCCTAATGCTTTGTAGGGTTTATCTTGTTCACGCCTTGCAACATTATGAAGTACTTCTTCTAACAAAGCCCCCTTTTGCAGATGAAGACACTGAAGCATATTTGTCCAAGGTCAGTGGGCTCTTTAGTAGCAGATCTAGGTTTGAATTTCAGGTCTGTCAAAAATCAAACAAATAAAAACAGTGCTTATGACTACTCAGTTATTTTCCTTCCCACGGCCTGTGCTGGGGGTTGTAGACTCAGACGCCTGACAGCTAATTTCTGTGAATGGGGCAGGCTGGGGAGGCACTGCGGCAGCCTGGGGTCTCAGCAGGAGTGTCACCCGCCCCACTCTGCTAGCTGTGGCCAGGAAGGGTCTATGTGCTCACTGTGGCCAGGGGATCAGAGTTTTCGAGGAAAGATGGAAATATGGATATTATGAAATCATCTGATTTGGGGACTTTCCTGGTGGTCCAGTGGCTAACATTCTGAGCTCCCATTGCAGGGGCCCAGGTTCAATCCCTGGTCAGGGAGCTAGGTCCCACATGCTACAACTAAGACCTGGAGCAGCCAAATGAATAAATAAGTAAATATCCATGCCTGAAGAATCCCAAGGACAGAGGAGCCTGGTGGGCTACAGTCCACAGGGTCACAAAGAGTCGGATACTACTAAGGCAACTTAGCATGTACAAACAGCCTTTAAAAATCATCTGATTTTTAAATCTTGGCAGCTTATTTAAAATATTTAAACAGTGGGCCAAACCTATACTCGCCAATGAATGCCATCTTTAGGCAGAGTTCAGCTTATGGGCCACTAGTTTCCAATCCCTGTATTTTTCCTTCTTAAAGTTCAAACCTTGACTGGTAATAACATTCTGCTTCAAAACACAAATTATCTCTGATCCAAGCATCACATCTCTTTCTTCCTCGAGCCACTGTGGTCAGGCGCAGAGGGGCTAACTCTCTTTGCCATTTCTACTCTAGGAGGCAGCGTTAAAACTGAGCAGACTTGGTGGAAAGCTGCTTTTCCAGCTGCTGACGGGAATTTGTCTCTCTACCCTCCAGGCTCTTGTGTCAACATCTCTGGAGTTGCCTCCAGCTTTCTCCTGCAGTTCAGCTACATGCTGGCTTCCTCTGAATCTAGCTAGATTTTGTGTCTTGGAGGAAAAAAGAAAAAAAACATCTCTGAAACTTTAAAAAATACAGTTCAGCTTCAACTTTCACAGGTGATGGTAAATTCCACACATTAACCATTTTTTCTCTTTAGCTCACCCCGGTTAAAACAAATCATTGTTCTCCAAAGTAGGGAGGTGGAATTTGGGCAGATAATTAGCATTAGGTAACTTGGAAAAGCGAAGTGTTAGTCACTCAGTCGTGTCTGATACTTGGTGGCCCCGTGGACTATAACCCACCAGGATCCTCTGTCCATGGGATTCTCCAGGCAAGAGTACTGGAGTCAGTTGCCATTTCCTTCTCCAGGGGAGCTTCCTGACTCAGGGATCAAACCTGGGTCTCCTGTACTGCAAGCAGATTCTTTACCATCTGAGCCACTAGGGTAGCTAAGCCCTTTAATCAATTAACTAATTTGTTTATTGGAGTATAGTTGCTTTACAATGTTGTGCTAATTTTAGGTGACAGCAAAGTGAATTGGCTATGCATACACATATATCCACTCTTTTTTAGATTACCTTTCCATTTAGGTCACCGCAGAGCACTGAGTCGAGTTCCCTGTGCTATAACAGGAAGTTCTCATTAATTATCCATTTGATGCATAGTATCAAGCCCTTTAAAATCTGTGGTGAAGGATTTTCTTGAAAGACAGTCCTTTGCTTTACAACGAGATGTCCTGCAATAACAGAAGCAAGTCTCTCTGCTCTGGGGGTTAAGCTCCCACAAACCATGGCATTCGTTCATCCTCCTGAGTTTCTCCCTGAGAAACTTAGCATCAGGAGACCTTAGCATCAGGAAATCCATCTCACTTACTGTTGTACCCCCAGCACTTGGCTAAAACATTAATGTTTGCTGAATAAATGAATAAAATGAAAAAGGACTCAGGACCAAGATAACATCTCTGCCGTGATTTATTCATTCAAATATGTTGCTGTGAGCTCAGGTCCCCAAGGAGCGGGCTTGAGGAACAAAAGGTGGTCACCGTTCAGATCACTAGGAGACTTCTGTTTTGATGTGTAGGGTGGAAGCTGAGGGCAACAGCTGATTTTCTCAGGACAGAGGAAGGGAAAAGAGAATTTCAGAGGGGATGTGAGGGTGAAGAGGAAGGAAAAAATACCCGAAACTTGGGGGCAAGGGGGTAAGTCACGGGACAGAGGAAAGAGGCAGCGGGCTGTGTGATGCAACCCTCCCCCAAGTCTCTCCATAAAACTTCCAGTAAAACAGTCACTGTCAGCAGTGGTTTTGGAGTCAAGTAACTGTCTGTATTATAAGCATACCTAGCACACGCGGTCAATGTGGAAAACAAATACAAATACAACAAAGCCCCTTCCCTGGAGGAGCAAATAGTCTAGGGTAAAACAGCCATGAGAAACTGTCCAAAGATACAAAACACTAATGATTTATGCAAAGACATTGACTGTGTGTGCCAGGCATGTGCTGGGGCCTGGTGATGTGGCAGCAAAGGAGACAGTCAACTTCTCCTGCCCACAGGAGAAAGAGGCAATAAACCTAAGGGATGGGGCAAAATCAGTAAGGAGGGCTTTAAACGTATCATATGAAAATGATATAATGATAGATGCGATTCAACATTAACTATGTGGTCAGGATTGGCCTTGATGAATGAGGGGTGACAACTGAGCTGAGACCAGAAGGATGGGCAGTCACTATAAGGAGATCTGTGGATAAAGCTTTCTAAGAAGAGGGAAGAGCTGCATACAAATGGACCAAAGCAAGTGAGGTACTAGGCAAGTGATGGGGAGGAGAGTATAGAAGATGATCAAAGAGGCAGGCAAGGCCCAGATTACCAGACAAAGTTACTAGGTCTGCAAGGGTAATGGATGGACTTGACAAGGCTCAGAGACTTGACTGAAAGATGCAAAAGTAAAATGTAATCACAACACAAGGGCCTTGGCATGCACCATCTCTGGGGGGATGTTCTCAAAACACTGGCCCTCCAGGGGGCAGGAAATAATGTAGCCTAGTTAATTGCTCTTGGGGACTGCTCTGTGTATGAATGTAAAACTAGGGATTATCCAGCCCTAGATGCAAATGAAAAGGGCACAGTGGGTCACTGGTTTTCCAGAAGACTCTCCTCACTCGAGGTAGAAGTGAGAATGCCAATTACCCTTATTTCTGTGGAAAGAAACCAGGAGAGGAGAAACACCCAGAGAATTGTGCTTTGGATTGGCTTGCACATCATAACAACCACCCCAAAATAAAGAGAACAGGAAAAAAAAAAAAAGCCCCTTTACTCTTGGGACCTTAAGTGATTAGAAAGAGTTGTTATTTGGCTGATTTTCACACTTCATTAGCATATGCATAATTTAACAAGGGAACATGCTGGGGGCTGGCACGGCTGAGGGTGGCTCTCCATACCCATGGACTAGAATCTGGGGCAGCAGCACTGGGAAGGCTTAATTACGCCAGCAAGGCAACGGAGATCAGCGTGCAAAGGGGGATGAGCACGCGATGTGCAACAAGCACGGGGAGTCTGTTTTAACCCACGTGTACCTCTGCACTGAACCCTGTCCGAATATTCCCCCCAACAACACCTTGGATCAGACAGCCATGTTTTCTTCTCCAAAGATGTGGCCAATGCCCCCAAAAATAAAGGACTAGGTTATGACTGTTCACTTGGCACTGAAGAGAAGCAGGATGTAGAATATTGCTTTAGGGCTGAATAAAATGGACACTAGGAGAAGGGTCAGGACTTCAAATTTTAATCCTCAATTTCCTGATTAGATCCACAAGCAGAACAGCAAAGGGAAAAGTACCGTTGGAGTGAAATCTCACAGGCCTTTTTGAAAAAATGTGGCAGGAATTCTACAATTTTCACACTGTATCTCACATTATCACCACCGCACATGATGTCATATAACTTTAAAATTATGTCCATACAATATATCTTGGTTCATTGGCCTATTCTGAGATGATTTACAGGTCTTTTTCTGCTTCTGGTGCCTTTTCAGTATCAATTCTCCTCTCCTCTCTTAAGAAAATATTAATTTTCCTTTATCTCAGTCTAAGCTGCTGTGTGTGGTGTTTGTGTATCTTTAAGGCCTGAACTGAGCTAATTGGCATAGTCTATCCCCTTCTCGATAATGAGTGGGTTGGGCCTAAAATATATATATATAACCCAACCTGAACCAATGAGGGTTAGGTCCAGACTTTTGTTGCTACACTGAGAAGATTCCAACATATTACTTTCCCTTCCTGACGCCAACCCCTCACAGCTCTCCAAACATGTCAAACATTTTAATACCTCTGTGCTTTTGCAGATGCTATTCCACTTCTTGAATGAATGATGAAATCCATCAGTTCTTCCATATGTTATTTTGGCTTGAATCCTCCAAACCTTATGCTATCATATTTTACTTAATAAGCATGAACTCACTATACCATACCATTGGCTGTTTCTGTCAGGGGAAGCACACTGACTGAAACCGCCCACCCTGGCCAGGCACCAGAGTAACCATTTGCATTAGTTGTTTTACAACAGGAGGTCCTGCTAAGGAACATGGAACTAGTAAGCCACCACCAACCAGAAGAGTTTGGGAAAGGTCAAAAGGAGACACCACATATGCGACCACCTCCCAGAATCCTTCTGTCTGGCATCCATATTGGCTGAACAAGGCGTGCACCACCAGGAAGGACTCTGAGTCAGAATGATTGGCTAAAGACAACCTGGAAACTCATCCCATCACCATAAAACGCAAGACTGCAAGCCAAGTGGCAGAGCAGTGATCCTGGGTTCCCTTACCCTACTGCTCTCCACCCAGGTGTCCTTTTCCAATAAATCTCCTGCTTTGTCAGCACATGCGTCTCCTCGGACAATTCATTTCCGAGTGTTAGACAAGAGCCCAGTTTTGGGCCCTGGAAGGGGTCCCCCTTCCTGCAACATTTCCACAACAACCATTCTCTCCTTCTTCTATCAACAATCAGTTCTTTTTCCTTTCTTGTGCTCGTGTAACATGAGAGTTAGACCCAGTTTGGCTTATGTCCAATAGGTATTCCATCTCACTGAGTACAGGGAATAGACATAGGGATGGTGGTACAGAATCCAAACAGACCTAATGATATGTAAGGAGATATTTCCTAAGCATTTAAGGTGATGTGAAGCCTTGCATTCTGACAGCCAATTTTCTATCACAAATGGAGAGCCTGGAACCACTGCTGGGTCTACACAAAAAGCAGAGCAGACAAATTAGCATTAGAAATTAGCTGAGCTCTGGATCAAGCCTTACCTGAAGCTATTTTTTTAAAACTTCTAAATTTGTGTGTGCCAAAATCTTGATTAAGCAAAATTTCAGAAGGATTTTTTCAGCCCTTCAACCAAAAGATTTCTGACCAATAGAGTGACAAAAAATGCCAAACAGCTCAACAGCCAATATAGAAATCTGTGAGAAGCTAAATTATATTCTAAGTCAACTCCAAATTGCTCATGTATTCATCCACTCAAGAAATATCTGAACACTTATTATATGCCAGGTACTGTTCAAGGACATTGGAGGTTATAGCATAAACAACAATTTTTTTTTTAAAGCACAGATTTTAGTGTGGGGGGATATATAATAAACAATAACAATGATAACATGATAAAGTATATTGTGTATTAGAAGATTGTTATGAGAAAAAAAAATAGGATCAGTTAAGGCAGATCAGGAAAGCCAAAGGTGGAAGGGGATTTCAACTTCAAATAATTAGTCAATATAGAAAGAAAAAAATATATATAAGAAAGAAGGCTGAGAACCAAAGAACAGATGCTTTTGAACTGCAGTGCTGGAGAATACTCTTGACAGTCTCCTGGACTGCAAGGAGATCAAACCAGACAATCCTAAAGGAAATCAGTCTTGAATATTCATTGGAAGGACTGATGTTGAAGCTGAAGCTCCAATAATCTGGCCACCTGATGCAAAGAGCTGACTCTCCAGAAAAGACTCTGATGCTGGGAAAGATTGAGGGCAGGAGGAGGAGATGGGAGCAACAGAGGATGAGATGGTAGGATGGCACTGTTGACTCAATGGATATGAGCAAACTCCAGGAGATAGTAAAGGACAGGGAAGCCTGATGTGCTGCAGTCCATGGAGTCCCAAAGAGTAGGACATGACTGAGTAACTGAACAACAAGTCAATATAGGCTTCACTGAAAGGACAATACTTGAATCAAGACTTGAGGAAGTGAAGACATTGGCTGTGCAGATATCAGCGAGAAGAGCAGTCCAGGCAGAAAAAACAGCAAGGGCTAGGGCCCTGGGGACGGGTGAATTCAAGTAGCAGCAAGAAGGCTGTGGAGCAGGGAGAAAGCAACAAAAGTGAACTCAGAGGGGAAACTGAAGTCCCACCATAAGGACCCGTATACTCACTGAGCGAGATGGAGAGTCACTGAAGATTTTGAACAGAGGAGTGACATGATCAAACCTAAATCCTTACAAGAATCAGTCTGGCTACTGTATAGAGAAGAGATTTGGGGCTCAGAGGAAAAGGTGGACGCAAGGTATTGTTGCAATGATGCCTGTAAAATAGTAGCTTGGATCAGCAGGGTAGCAGTAGAAATGGTGAAAAAGAGATTGGGTTTCGAATAGATTTGAAAGAGCTAATAGGATTTCCTGATGCATTACATGTGGGATGTGAGTCAATGATGACCCCAAGGTTTCTGGTTTGAGAAACTTAGAAGAATACAGTGGCTATCAGCAGAGAAAGCTACAGGTAGAAATAGATTGTTCAGGAAATGATCGGCATCTCACAGTTTGAAGTCTGCGGTGTTTTACTGAACATAAAAGCAGGTCTTCTTTGGAGACCTGGAGAAGCTGGATATATGTCTGGAGTTCAGGAGAGAGGAATGAACTAAAGACCTGAACTTTGGAGTAGTCAGCATTTAAATAGTGTTTCAAGTCACAAAGTGAAATGAAATAATGAAGAGAGTAATTGTAGATAAGAAGAGAGGATTTAAGGTCTTAATTCATTAAATTAATCCACTCATTTAATACCCATGATAACCTTATAAATTCAGTAATTATTACTCTCCTCATATTATAGGAAATGAAGAAATCAAAGCTTAAAGGAGTTAAGATCACACAGCCACGTGGCCAAGAATACACTGTGTATAAACATGTATGCTGTCAAGCTGGGACTGAAACCCAGGAAGTCCAGCTCCAGAGTCTGTGCTCCTAACTATTACTCAATATTGCCACCTGTTCACAAACGGAATTGTTTAGTTGACTGATAGATGTTTAGGATTAGCGATAAAAACAGTGTACAGGACCTAAGAATGGCCAATAAGCTAAAATAATTAGGTTTTCTGCCCCTGGAGCTAGACTGGGCTACAAACACAGTGCCAAGACCAAAGGCAAGAGCTGAAGTTATTGTATCCAAACACAGGAAATTCTGTTTGCTCAGTGGTCCCCATTCTTAGTATATATCAGCTTCACTTGGATCCTGCTAAAAGATGCAGGTTTCTAGACGACCATGCTAGATGCTGATTTAATAGACACTGAACAGAGCCTGGGAATAGCATTTTGATATGTGTCTCAGGAAATTCTCAACACCTACTTAGGAAGCACTACCATAGGAAGTCTACTTTGGTTTACCTCTGTCCTTTAGCTTCCCCCCAAAAGGACCATTAGAATTGGACTTTAATTCAACTTAGCTCCACAAATGGGACTGGGGCAAAAGGAAGGTATCTGTATATAGCTAAGGACTACAGCTTAGCTTAGAGAAACAATTTGGATATTCTTCATAAAAATTGTTAGTCTTCTTTTGCTAACTAGCAAGCAACTCCCAGTTGTTGCTGTTGTTTAGTCATTCAGTCGTATATGACTCTCTGCAAACCCAATGACTATAGCCTGCCGGGCTCCTCCATCCATGCCATTTCCCAGGCAAGAATACTGGAGTGGGTTGCCATTTTCCTTCTCCAGGGGATCTTCCCAACCCAGGGATAAAACCTGAATTTCCTGCACTGGCAGGCAGTTTCTTTACCACTGAGCCCTGGGCAGCCCAAAGCAACTCCTCACTTGAACTAAAATTAATCTTCAGTTCAGTTCAGTCACTCAGTCGTGTCCGACTCTTGAAGACCCCATGAATTGCAGCACGTCAGGCCTCCCTGTCCATCACCAACTCCAGGAATTCACTCAAACTCATGTCCATCGAGTTGGTGATACCATCCAGCCATCTCATCCTCTGTCGTCCCCTTCTCCTCCTGCTCCCAATCCCTCCCAGCATCAGAGTCTTTTCCAATCAGTCAACTCTTTGCATGAGGTGGCCAAGGTACTGGAGTTTCAGCTTTCCAAAGAACACCCAGGGCTGATCTCCTTTAGAATGGACTGGTTGGAGCTCCTTGCTGTCCAAGGGACTCTCAAGAGTCTTCTCCAACACCACAGTTCAAAAGCATCAATTCTTCGGCACTTAGCTTTCTTCACAGTCCAACTCTCACATCCATACATGACCACTGGAAAAACCATAGCCTTGACTAGACAGACCTTTGTTGGCAAAGTAATGTCTCTGCTTTTCAATATGCTATCTAGGTTGGTCATAATTTTCCTTTCAAGGAGTAAGCGTCTTTTAATTTCATGGCTGCAGTCACCATCTGTAGTGATTTTGGAGCCCCCCAAAATAAAGTCTGACACTGTTTCCACTGTTTCCCCATCTATTTCCCATGAAGTGATGGGACCAGATGCCATGATCTTCGTTTTCTGAATCTTACTCTTTATTTATTTGTATTAGTAAATAAAATTGGTGCTTGAACTTTGCACAGCAAATGGTGGATTTTTACTAAATGTTCATTGAGAAGACAAGATAAGTGAGAAATTTATGTCCTACACTTGTTAGCAGCGACCTAAGTTTAGATGGATACCTTCACCCAGGGACAGTTACAATCAAAGTGTAATAGCATTTAAGTTAAGCTAGTAAGTGACTATCCTTTATTTTAAAAATGCTAAAGCAGAGCTATAAGCAGAGTGGATTAGTGTGAATGTCCACTTTCTTTTTAGTTTTCATTAAATAGACAAGTACAGAGCTTCTTAGAAATGTACGTAATTCCAATAACTCAGCAGTTGAGTAAGCCCAGAAAAACATGAGGAAAATAGCTAATATTTGTTCCCAATTTGGTCAGACTCTAAAGGTAATTGCACAAATGATTTCCTCCAATACCAAATGCCATTGCCAAATGTTTGCACATCATATTGCTTTCTGTTTCTACTTAGGGTTTGGAAAACAGTCCTTACAAATTGTCTCTATTTTAGGGATGTGAATAATCACCATATTAATATAGTGGAGTTTAATTTTAATTTCAGATTTTTTTCAGAGCCACTGACTCATCCAATTTATTAGTTTCATTGGGAGGCTATGAAATGGATTTGAACTAATTTCTAAAGCAGGAAAATCAAGACAACTGACAGTAATTTTTGCCTCTATCTCCCCTCCATATTTTTGTATAAATGAAAACATGGAGGCAAGAAGGAATAATTTCTCATTCCTATCCAACTGTCCATCAACAATTCAATCTTTTAATCCTGTTGTATTAAACATTTGTATAGCAATATAGTATAGTGATGAAGATCATGGACTCTTAGTTTCATGGCCTTGAGTATTGATAAGAAACTGATATATTCTTCATCCATAAATATGGCTAGGGAAAATATCTATAAGGATTCTTAGGAAGATTAGATGGGACAGCATACATAAAATTCCTAGTGTAGTAGTGTCTGGCACACCATAAATGCTCTGCCATCATTGGTGATTATCATTTTTTATCAACACACATGCTCTGGGTATACACATGCACACAGGCGAGCCCTACTTTCAGCCACTTTGCATTTCAGTACTGCACGCAGCTGCCCAGTTCCTGCCTAATAAGCATTTCTGCTTCACCTCTCCCACTGCAGCCATTCCCTCGGTGGTTGTTGCTGCTGACTCAAATGGTGCTACACCATGGGATGAGAATACCCACACGAGAGTGGCCCTGCAGGGATCTGACATCTGAAGAGGGCTTCAAAATGCAGTGGCATCATCTTATGGAGAAATGAAAAAAAAAAAAAAAAAAGGCATCTCCATGATAGGTCCACATGTACTAGTTAAAGGAGGGCATTCAGGTGATCTGCTCCCATGCTTCCAAGTCTATATATATAACTGCCTGGCAGTCAAATGATTATAAAAGCATGGCGTGAGCAGAACTTGAAATTACCCACCTGCCTTCACCAAGGGCAATGCAATTTTTATTAAGGAACAGGTATGGGTGATGAGCAGATAAGAAAGCCACTTCCCTGGCATCTGACTGCCTTGGTAGCTGTGAATGGCAGATAATTCTTTTTCTTTCCATTTACACTCCTGGAAGGCTCCCTATGTGCCAAACACAAGCAGGGGGAAACAAGAAAATATGATCCCTGAAGTCAAAGTGACAATAACCCACGGGAGACACTATTTCTCTAAAAAAAGAGCAGCAAAGGACCTGGCCCATAGCTGATGCTTAATTAAGATTTGCTGAAGAATGAGTAAATATACAATTTGGGCAGTCCCATGTACAAACAAGGGTAGAAAATAAAACGGACCAAGTTTAGCAAGTGCCTGTTGGTGGCTACCATTGCCAGAAGGCATTCTTTGTCTAAATCTGGCCAGAAAGCCCAAGCTTTGACTCGGACCATCGACTCTTGGTAAGTCCATATACCTGTGCTTACTGCCATTATTCAAGGTCTTCTCCTGGTCTCCTGAGGAGAAGACAGTGACTTGAAATGGAACCACTGGCAAGGGGAAGAATCAGTCTGATGTCGCCGGTCCACGTGTCCATACTGGAGGAAATCCCCCTTTCAAGGTGTAAGTAGGAAATCAGCTCAACTCTTCTGAAAATTTTGGGAGTTGATGTATTGTTAGCTCCTGACATCCTTGCTGTGTCCCAACAGCACGGGGATGATCCACCATGATCATGCAATAATAAGCACTGTCTATTACAGTCAACAGAATAAAGGGCTCTGATGTACATCCCCATGGGCTCTCATTTGTAATGTGAACACAATGATGCTTTAAAGGCTTTCAGGATGCTTATAACTTGATGCACCATCTGTGGATTCTTGTCATCACATAAAGCAAATAATTGCTATTTAAAATATCCATGCCACTATTGCTAATTTTTTCATTTCCACAAGCTACCCCACTAACCACCTCTGGGTATTTACACAGTTGATTTAATTATGCTGTAGCTTTGTGTGTACTGAACATTATATAGGGGGGATCCATGCATACTGAACTCGCTGCCCTGATGTTTAAAACCAGCCCTCTTTGCTTTGTTTCTTTTCTCTATTTTTAGCAGGAGGACAATAACCCCTGTCTTTCTGGCCCCTGGAGGGATTAATGGTCATAAGAGCTGTAAAGCTGAAAGATGCTGCCTCTGTGCTGAGTATGATACAACAAGATATATTTGTAACCACATGCTGAAAGAGAACTGTCTGCTGGGCATCTCCCACTACCAGCCTGTTCCTGTCATCAAATGGTATTTATCAAACACGCAGCAAATGTCTCGTGAGCTCTAAATTAATGGGGGGACTCCTGAGAACCTAATTTTAACACATTATCCCCCTCTTTGTTATCTGTATTTGTTTGCTTCAAAGCCTGACACTTTAATTGGCACTGCAGACTCCAACGCACAACTGCAATTTTCCTTTTGAAAGTTTAGAGCATTGCTGCCTGAAGATGCCTGGGTTGAGCCACTGGAGCTTACAGATTGGTAGGGAATCGCGCGGCCACAGGTGCCCGGAAATGCCATGGGTATGGAAGAAAACCGGAGCCTGTCTCAGGGCGGCTGCGAAAGGAACGCGCATGCCATTAATCTTCTCTCAGAGTCACCCTTCATAACCACTCCCTTCCTGACAGGCATTTGTCTTATTTTTAGTTTCCGTCTCAAGAGCTTTCTGTTTTAACCCCCTGTGTCTTCAGGGGCTTGCCGAGTCCGGTTTTGATTCTCTAATTGGCTTTTACCCTTCAATCCTTTTTGATTCCCCCAGAACGATAACTGGCCCATGCCTTTCCTGTGTTATCCCAACTTTTTCCACTCTGTCACCTCATTTGACCTGTTTTTCATCTTCCAGTGAGACTTAACCTCCATTTTCCCCAACATGTCATGGGGGAGATTTGTCAAGTCTCTCAAACCCTGGCTTCCCTGACCTTCCCCAGTGAAGTGCTTCCCAGGGGTAATTTATTCCTCTGATCCTCAAGTTCCACAATCCTTGGTTTGGATCGTCCCTATAACACGTTCTATGCCGATTCATATCCGTGAGTTTCTGATTGATAAAGATATGCCAGAGAATGGACTTCCCTGGTACAGAGGATAAAAATCCGCTTGCCAATGCAGGGGACATGGGTTTGATCCCTGATCTGGATAGATGCCACATGCCAAGGGGCAACTGAGCCCATTCCCGACAACTACTGAGCCCACACCCTAGAGCCCACATGCTACGACTACTGAAGCCGTGCACCTAGAAGCCACCGCAGCAAGAAGCCCCCAGACCACAACTAGAGAATAGCCCCAGCTCGCCGCAGCTAGAGGAAGCCTGTGTGCAGCAAAGATGACCCAGTGCAACCAAAAATAAATAAATAAACAAAAATTATACATAAAACATACGCCAGAGGATCCACGTTCCCATGCCATACAACACTCCACAGAGTACTGCAGGGAGCAGGTGCTCAGGAGATATTCTGGGACAAATGGATGCCTTGTGGCTCAGCTGGAAAACAATCTGCCTGCAATGTGGGAGACCTGGGTTTGATCCCTGGGTTGGGAAGATCATCTGGAGAAGGGACAGGCTACTCACTCCAGTATTCTTGCCTGGGAAATCCCATGGACTGTATAGTCTATGCATGGGGTCACAAAGAGTCTGACAGGACTGAACAACTTTCCCTTTTTAAATTGTATCAGTATTGAAAAACAAAGTCCTACTAATGTTAAAATCAACACCTGCTGCTGCTGCCGCCGCCAAGTCTCTTCAGTCATGTCCAACTCTGTGCGACCCCAGAGACGGCAGCCCACCAAGGCTCCCCCGTCCCTGAGATTCTCCAGGCAAGTACACTGGAGTGGGTTGCCATTTCCTTCTCCAATGCATGAAAGTGAAAAGTGAAAGTGAAGTCGCTCAGTCGTGTCCGACTCTTTAGCAACCCCACGGACTGCAGCCCACCAGGCTCCTCCATCCATGGGATTTTCCAGGCGAGAGTACTGGAGTGGGGTGCATTGGCACAGCTAATCATGTATAAGTACTAAGAAAAACTACAAAAAGTAACAACAATCAGGATCTAAGATTCACTGAGCACTTACCAATGTGTCAGACACGTGGCTAGGTGCTTTGCTCAGGCTTTCCTCTTAGAACCCTCCCCATAACTTTATGAGGAAGGCATTAATATTCTAGACGGGGAAATGCAGCAGGACACAGAGTTCACTTTCTCTGGGGCAGACAGTGAGCTAACAACTGGCCAATCTGTGATTCAGGTTCAGGTCTGTTTGACTCCAGAGTTTGCTCTCTTTTCCACTTTATTGTATTGTCTTTTTTTTTCCTTGTGGGCCCATTTAGAAAGATCTATTAGGGTGAAAACCAGAGTGATTCTGCCTGAGACTTTATAAAACCTCGTATAGAAAAGGATAGGTGATGGACACACTGAACGCTCAGAGGTGACTTTTCAATTTCTGTAGGGAATGTCTGCTGATTTCTATTCATGGCAGATGGAAAAAAAGCCAAGGCTATAGACAGTTTATCTAACTCTCCAGTTCTTAGGTAGAATAAAAATTTCTTCACTTAACAAGGAGGGGGCCAAGCTAGATTCTCATATCAAATCTTGTTACTTGGCAATGACCATACTTTTCCTGGTCTTCGTCTTAGAGGTGACTTGCACCAGGCTAATTTAAATGTGAACACAGTGAAAATTTCAACCCAGAGAGAGTTTGAGAGAATGAGATTGGGGTGGTGGTGGTGGGGAGCTCTATTTACTTTTGGTTAAATGCCAGTACTGCAAGAGTCCAAGGTCAATAAAAGAAGTGTGAAACCAATTAGGGTTTCTCACCTTCTGGCTGCTTAAGGCTAGGCATATTGCATACCCGAAATACATGATTTTGCAAGGGAGCATTTCTGGGCTACAGTCATGCTGCAGAATGGCACGGTGCCAACCTAGCCTGGGACAACACATGTCTACTTTTCAGTCCTGGGTTAAAAGTGCTGTAACCCAAAAGAACAGAGGGGAACAAAAGAGATACAGCAAGAATGTGAATGAAGCATGAATCACAGAGATTACCATCAAAAGCTTAAAAGAAAAAAAAAAAAAAAAAAACAACTCTGCCAAAGCTCTATAGCTCTCTGCTAATGACTATCACTGTAATTTCTGCATATTTTAACAGATGTTCTGTTTATAAAACTGCAAACGGATTTAGGGGTTATGAATAAAGCCAGGAGGCCCTGGAGATGTTTCTTTGTATGATTAACTGACCACAGGCCATTTGTTTTACAACAAAGATGCTCAATGATCCATGGTCCATGATTTATACCAGCCTATGTATACTAATGGCTGATGTCTCCATGGTACTTCTCATTAGCAGTTGAAGAGGGATTGGAGGAAAACAGATTATGGGAATAGCTCCCCATTGCCCAACATGCTAGTTCATTAGTGGGTGTGGAATCGATCCGAAAAAAAACTAAGATAATCATAAGCTGAAATTTGAATTATAAATTATAACAATTAAAGAATTCAGTTCAAAGATGAAAGAAAGAATATAGCTTTTCATAACCATACCTGTACACACCTTGGTAAACTGGGAATAAGAGGAAGTTTTGAATATTCTGAATAAGAGATAAATTACGTGAAAATTTCACTAACAATAAATATAATAATAGTGCTGACTTGATTATTTAACTGTGCATCAGCATTCTACTGGATGATTTACATAAACCATCTCGCTTTACAACTATATACTACAAGGAGCCCCACAAACCAAAACCAGGAAAACATCAAGGTTGAGGGCATCCCTAGCCACTGGCTACCTTTCACCTTTCTCAAGGCTCCTCTCTGGTGTTCTCTCCACCATGAATTTCTTTACTTACTCCTATTCACTGCTGTCATATTACTTCAAAACCCCAACTTGACTTCTTGGTTTCATTTCCTCTTAAACTTTCAAAGTTAAATACACTGGTGGTATGTTTTGGTCTAAATTCCCAAGAGAAGGGATCTGATAACCTCAACATTTATTTCTTTATTTATTTTTGCTATTAGGTCACATCAGAAGTCATAGCCAGCCTACTGATTGGTTGCTATGTTGTCAGTCTTTCTCTTCTAGTCCAATCAGCTGTGGTTGGACAAGATGTAGATGACACAGGGCACCTAGTAGAGCCCCTCTCTTAACTCTTGGAGTAGAGATTGGCACAGGGTCATCAGTTGGTGGGGAAAGGCATGGGCCTTGGAGTTAACCTGTCTGCCTCTGCCTCTTACTAGCTTCAGGATCTCAGGCAGTCATGTTCCAAACCTGAGATTCAGTCACTCATTCATAAAATGGGAAATTTATAATTACCTATTTCATAAGGTTGTTATGAAAATGAAAGGATGTACAGGTGCTTAGCACAGTGCTTCCACATCTTATTAATGCTAGCTATTCTCATAATACTATTAATATATTTTACAAATAGCAAAGTATAATTGCAATAATAACTTCCTCCATGGTAAGCCCAAATTTGAAGATTAGTAAGTGCTTCAAGGGGCACCCACTTAACCACACTGGAGTGTGAGAGAGGAGCAGCTCAGTGTGTCTATCATTCAAATTAACTGGGTACTTTTGATTTTATTGTACACAGACAAAAGCTAGTCCTCAACTCATTCTAAATGATGAGATTCTTTGTCTAACAGAGGCCAGGGGCTGGGGGTGGGGTGCTCCTAGACCTTCCCAAATGACACCAAATGCCTAGTGGTTCTTAGGGCTTATAGAGTAACATCTGGCTCCAGGAACTCACCCCAAATTTCTCATCCCCAGTCTCATGCTCCTTTTTCAGTCCTATTGAGAGTACTGCTTCCCTAAACTGCTCTCTCTGGAATGTACCAGATCCTTCTGTTTGAAGTGTCGAGGTCAGCACCTAACATCTGGCATAGCTACTCCCAAAGTTGTTGGATAATTAAATTCTACCCAAGAACTCAACAGGGGGTGGTGGCAAATGAATACCTGAGGGCACTGCCTGGCTCTCCAAGTTTCATTTGAGTGCAAATTATCACTATCTGTATGTATTTGTGAGCACAAAAGAATTAGTAAGTGCTCCTGGAATATGATCTCTCTCTTGGTCCATCTGCTGCCAAAGTTCACATTAAGTACCAAATTCAAGGGAGGATAATGAGTTATGTGAAAATGAACTTGTGTTTGGAATTTCAATATCCCCAGGTGATGCAAATAGGCACAAATGAACTTGCCCGGAGAATTCCCAAGCTTTGGAACCTGAACATATGGTCCGAGTTATTTTGCCAGATGAGACGTGGGATTTCCCACAAGTAGGGTTTTGTTGGCAGCTTGGTAAACAATTGTCCCTCAGCTTGGATGCTCCAAATAATGGCAGGGGTGGGACAAGGAGGGATCAAGGTGTTTCTGCAAAGGACATTCTCATAAAAAAAGACACCAAATCTTCAAGCTATGCCCCAAGGCTCAGCACCATAACTTGAGTTATGCAAGAGATTGGAACCCAAAGGACTTCTAGGGAACTGGAAGGAATCCAATACTACTATTAGAATTAAGCCTCAGATAAATTTACTCCTGTCCTCACAACCAACATTAATAAGATGCTCCAGGAGTAAAACCAGAACCATAAGGAATGTTTATGCCATGAAAGGGAGGATACACGAACCTAGCTTATCGCTCCCTTTGTATGGTCCAAATGTTTACCCCATAGAGCACATGCCCAACACTGTCAATTCCTCTAAATGCTTTACAGCTATTATTACTTAGCCTGAGTTAGAGCATTTTTAAAGTATTTATTAGCAGACCAAATCCCCAGGCAATTTGTGATGCCAAATTTTCCTACACTGTGTATTTGTCAGTGCTGTGTACAACCCACCATTAGAACAACGCAAACCCAAGCAAAAGCCTTGTGCAGAAGAATGTTCCAAGACAGGGCTGGCTTTTTATCAGCCCCATTTGTTAACTTTAGCACAACTGAGACACTTTAAAAGATAAAGGTCATTAATATTTCAACACATCATTAAATTTAAATTCAGAACTGAGAACACTTATAAGTGAGAATCCAACCAGTTTTAATTAGGCATTTAATAAAAATTCTCTATGTGAAGAGAAATATTCACTGAATAGTAAGAGAAGAAAACCACAATGGAATAAATGTTTGAAAAATGTTATATTCTAGGTAAGTCATACAACTTGAGTCATCATGAACAGAGCTAGCAAATTAAGTTTCTCAAAACCCTGGGATATACATAGCTCCTGAAAATAAAAGGAAGGCTTAGCCTTGTCAGCCTGGGGTCATGGTAAGGAATATGAATGCCTATGTCTGGCACCCCTGTGTTGAAGCCTGCTACTTATAAACTATGCGATTTTTGGTTCAATACATAATTTTGTCAAGTGAACGACTGAAAGAATGTTGCTTGGAAAGATAAGATCAGGTTCTGTTTAGAAGCAGCAAGAAGTCCCTTAGAAAGATTGGGATACAGGTAGGGCAGAGATTGGAGACTTTCTGAAATTGATTACATACTGAATAGTAAACTCTTCAAACTGGAAGAAAAGGGGGCCAACAGAGTGATGGCAAAGTGTGGGCTTATGGCCTTGACAACAAACAAAAGCTGCTTGCTTGAGGGAAAGCATACTGTTCAGTGGTGTACACTCCGTGCTGGGCTCTGGAGGAGGAACGAGGGAGGCAGCCTAGTGGGGGCTTTGTAACTAGACGTGAAAGGAATTCTAACATTGATTTGAAGAGGGGGCAACTTCTCCAGCTCCAAGAGTTGCTTTGGCCTTCAGGATAAAGCTAGTGGGTCCCAAGATGGTAACGTAAACAACAGCAATTCTCTTCCCTTAAGCTGTGGGGGTCGGATGTTATGGGCTGAGAAGAGATTAACTTTATTGCAAGGAGAGGGATTTAATTGCAGAGAGTGATTAGCCAAATGATTAGATCAATAGAATGCAGGTCAAACTGTGCTCAGAAAGATCCGCAGCTCTTATTAGATGGAAGGTTAAAGAGCGGGAAACCATTTGGGGACTCTTGAGTTATTTGAGCACGAGGTCACCTGGAGACTTTCCTGTAAGACTGCAGATGTACGCTTTACACAGCAAAGATGGTATGCTGGCTCAAGAACATTTGCCCCCACCCCTGGAACTGCAGAAAGCCAACAGAACAGCTGGGATCCTTGAGTGCTGATTTTTAAAGAGGGAAAAGAATCTCGCCTCGTCTAGTTCTTCATTCTCTAACTGCAGTAAAAAATCAATTGTTTTGAAAATGGAAAGCAGATCTTTCCCATTTATCCATGAAAATACTGGGGCAGAAGATGGAGTGGTGACATTATCTAATATACTTGTTTTTGCATAAGCTAAAGCCCTCCTATTCAATCAGATCGGTATTAGTATTAACCTTTAGAAAGAATTCATTGATAGCAATGGAACATGGTAAATCAGATATGTCTAAACGATGCCTCAGCCAAAAAAAAAGGATTGGTTTGAAAGTGGTATTTTATTTAAGGATACCTTACTATTTCACAAAGCATCCCAACAAATTGAGATTATGCATGAGGGGATGTGTCTCAGGGATATTTGCCAGCTCACCCAAGTTGGGAGCCCAAAACACATGGCTCCATCTGTGACCCAGACCTGATAGGCAGAGGCCACAAATCCATTCAATTATCAATAGCTCAACACATCTGAATTTCTAGTTCTTGACCTTTATCTCTTAGAATCCAAATCATATGATGGCAAAGACCTAGAAAACTGACCCTACCATGGGTGCCAAATCAGATAAAGAGATAATAGGGAGATAAAGGCCAAATCTTGCAGAATTCTCTAGGAGAACTTCAGGTGCCACTTCACTCTTCCTAACAACACAAGTGTGAAATGAGGTGGATGATAATGTGAACTGTGTATGCCATTGGACATACAGGAAAGCAGGGAGGTAAGTGGGCATGTGTACGCCTGGGCTGCGGGTACACACCCACCCACACGCCTTTATCTAAGGTCACTCAGAGTCAGTAACAATGATAATAACTGTTCTAAGTTGCAATCCCAGTCATCCAGGTGTGTTAAGAAACTGCAGTTCCTGCCTACCAAGGAAACATTTACTCTTTGGTGCTGACACTTTGGTGCTTTGTTTCCACCTTTCCCACTCAGAGCTGCCTTTCATTTTAGGCTCCCTTGGGATAAAATCTATGACTCCTGGAAATGGCTTGTGTACAGGCTTTAGACACACCACTCCTGCTCACGTGGTGGTAACTGCTCTAGAATCCTGTGTTTAGCGATGAAGAAAGAGAAAGAAGAGACTTGACCCTTTCTACGCCTTCATTTTTGCTGTGTGCTATCCTAAATGCCTTTTCATACTTTTCATACCATGGGGTTCTCCAGGCAAGACTACTAGAGTGGGTTGCCATTTCCTTCTCCAGGATCCTGATGCTGGGAAAGATGGAAGGAAAAAGCAGAAGAGGGTGGCAGAGGATGAGATGGTTACATGGTATCACGGACTCAGTAGACATGAATCTGAGCGAACTCTGGGAGATAGTGGAGGACAGGGAAGCCTGGCGTGCTGCAGTCCAAGGGGTTGCAAAGAGTCAGGTACAACTCAGCGACTAAACAACAACAAAAAAAAACATCCTAAATGCAGATGAGCCACTGAAGTGAAGTGAAGTGAAGTGTTAGTCGCTCAGTTGTACCCAACTCTTTGCGACCCCATGGACTTCAGCCCACCAGGCTCCTCTGTCCCTGGGATTTTCCAGGCAAGGGTACTGGAGTGGGTTGCCATTTCCTTCTCCAGGGGATCTTCTGGACCCAGAGATTGAACCTAGGTCTCTTGCACCACAGGCAGATTCTTTACCAGCTGAGCTATGAGGGAAGCCCAAGAGGGCTTAGAGATGAGCCACTAAGTCCCTGAAAAGACTTAGGGTGTCAGCCCTCATCACATCCAGCCTAGAGCCCCCTTACAACGGAGAATGCGGTGACAGAGGGGCACTGGTACAATGGAAGGAGCCCTGGGGTAAGAGCGGGGACATCTGAATGTTAGCTCCAGCTCAACTAGTAGTCACTAGCTGGAAGAGTGGGGGTAAGGGGTGGGAGTAATCTTCATCCTTTATTATCCTTGGCTGACAAGTGGAAAAGGAAGTATAAGACTGAAGGACATTTGCAAACTGCTGAGTATTATGTAATGCAAGAGACTTCAGCCGACCGGGGAAGGGCAGAAGAGCACTTGACACTGGAGCCGCCCACATGTTAGGAGAGTTTAGTCTTGGTTCTGCTGCTCACTGTCCTATGACCTTAAAACCTTCCCTTCTGGGTCTCCATTTCCTCATCAGGAATATAGGGTATTGGTCTTAAGTCCTGGACTCTAAGTGCTCCAATAATCTTAATACTTTATGTGTGTATTCAGGGCCAACAGCCTCTGCAACACCTGGGGGCCTGGGAGAAAGGTTGAACCTCTGTCCCCTCCCAGATCCATGGAATCAGACCTGTATCTAACAAGCCTCCCAGGTAATCTGCACATGAAAGCCTGACAATCACTGGTCCTCAGGATGCCATGGAGCTTGGTTATTCTATAATCTTACTATATATGGTCCAGTGCCTTGGCCTTTTACAGAACAGCCATCTCATGAGATGCTGCAGAACCTGCTATCAATGGCCAAGGAGACATGGCATATTTTGTTGTTTCTATATATACTTCTACACAGTTAAACAAGTCCAGTCATTTCTCCCAATTCCTCCCCTATCTCTTTGGTCACAAAGTTTGCCAACGCTGCTATCTACATCTGTGTTTAGGTACACAAAGATCATATTTCACATGAAAAGATACTAGACCAAGTTTGCTAAGATACAACTTGTACCAGTATTAGTGAAAAAGTTGGCTTAAAGCTCAACATTCAGAAAACGAAGATCATGGCATCTGGTCCTATCACTTCATGGGAGATAGATGGGGAAACAGTGGAAACAGTGTCAGACTTTATTTTTGGGGGCTCCAAAATCACTGCAGATGGTGATTGCAGCCATGAAATCAAAAGATGCTTACTCCTTGGAAGGAAAGTTATGACCAACCTAGACAGCATATTCAAAAGCAGAGACATTACTTTGCCAACAAAGGTCCGTCTAGTCAAGGCTATGATTTTTCCAGTGGTCATGTATGGATGTGAGAGTTGGACTGTGAAGAAAGCTGAGCGCTGAAGAATTGATGCTTTTGAACTGTGGTGTTGGAGAAGACTCTTGAGAGTCCCTTGGACTGCAAGGAGATCCAACCAGTCCATCCTAAAGGAGATCAGTCCTGGGTGTTCATTGGAAGGACTGATGCTGAAGCTGAAACTCCAATACTTTGGCCACCTCATGAGAAGAGTTGACTCATTGGAAAAGACCCTGATGCTGGGAGGGATTGGGGGCAGAAGGAGAAGGGGACGACAGAGGATGAGATGGCTGGATGGCATCACTGACTCGATGGACGTGAGTCTCAGTGAACTCCGGGAGTTGGTGAAGGACAGGGAGGCCTGGTGTACTGCAGTCCATGGGGTCACAAAGAGCTGGACACAACTGAGCAACTGAACTGAACTGACAGCACCTCTGGGGAGTAGCTTCTATTTTTATCCTTATTTTCCAGATGAGAAACATCAATCTTGGAGAAGTTGACTAGCATAGGATTATACAGCTGGAATTTAGTTGAACTTGGGATTTGAACCCAGATCTGTCTCATACCAGGGTGCACGTCTGTGATCACCATAGGACACGCCCTCCCCAGCTGCATGGTCATAACTCCTGTGGCACCTTTCCCTAGGTATCCCCACTCAACCTTTGTGTCCTGCACATCATTCTTGCTGCCTTTCTTTTAATTATACAGTATTTTAGAGCTGTGTTGTCTGATGTGGTCATTAGTAGCCACGCATGACTATTCAAGTTTAAATTAAAATCTCAGCTCCTCACTGCATTAGCAATATTTCACATGGGCAGTACACACACGTGCCTAGTGGCTGCCATACTGGACAGCACAGAATTAGAGTATTCCCATCATTAGAGCAAGTTTTATTAGATAATATTGCTTGGAGAATCAAATTGCTGAATGTTACTACTCCATCACTGACCTTGCCCCTTACTCATTACTTCTGAGTCCTGAATGCTCTACTCTCAAATGTACACTCTTAGAAAACTCATCTCTGCATCCTTCCACTATGGGGTAAAAGGCTGCATGGGGAAGAACTGAGAGACCTTGTTTATCCAACAAGATGCAAGCCCTAAGACTTGACCCTGATTTCATGTTCAAAGACCACATCCACAAGAGGGGAAATCAGGCTTCAGTGTGCACTGCCAGCCTTGTAGCCTTGGCCTTTATGATTCATTGTGACAACGACTCGTTTCTATCAGGGGAACAAAAAGTCCAATCAGGCAGAGTTTTATTTCCTCCCTGAAATAAAATAGAATTGACTGGCTAAGGCATCTCCAGGGACATCCGCTGCTGGGCCTTAAATTATCCCATAACACTTCTAGTCAATCCCACTTCCGTGTTGGAGTTTGCAATCAACATTTATCTCTATGGGACAGACCATCCGTAGGTTCTAATGCCACTTTTATTATTACCTTGTAAATGTAAAATCCTCCAGGCAGAAATGCCAGCTGCTAACACAGGAGTGTGTATAAGTACCCACTTCTCCAGTGATAAATGTCCCGGAGCTGCAGCAAAAAAAATGTCAAAAATTTGCCTGCAAATTGTGTATGGATCCAAAGTTGAGGGGCTCTGGGACAGAGCTTTCCAGTGATCCCAATGATCTTCTCCTTCTCTGTGAGGTGTAAAACCATCCCCTGGGTTGCCAGTCTTTCTACTTTGAGGCAAATAATGGGAACAGAAAACAATCGTTTTCAAATGCTCCTGACCAGACACAGCACAACAGTCTCCCTGAAAGGTATGTATGAATACAAATAGCTATTATTTATTGAGAGCTCCACTTTCATTTTTCTAATTTAGCAAATGTTGATCAAATGCCTATCTTGTGTTGGACATGTGCTATGAATTGCTGAGTCCCTAACAGAACAGTCTAGTTTCACAAAGTTCTCAAGCTAGCAAGTGAACCAGACAAGTACTCTAGTAAGCACCCAAATAAATGTTTAATGATGAATTTTAACAATGGCTGGGAATGAAAGAAATATGGTAGTCAGGTAGAAATTTATATGGGAGGTGTGTTTAGATAGTGGTCAATGAAGACCCTCTCTGAGGAGGTGGCCTATCCCTGTTGGCTGAAAGGTGAGAGATGAAGCAGACAGCCAGTGTGGGCTGAGCTCAGTGAGACAGGCTGGAAGATGAGGCCGTCCTGCAGAGGTGGCCCGACTGTGGGGCTGGACTTAAGAAATTAAGATTTTCTACTAAGAGCAAGGGGAAGTGATTGGTTGGCTTGAAGCAGCCCAATGACATGGACTTTTTGTTTTTCAACCATCATTCTGCTGAGCTGTGAAGAACAGTAACCATTCACATGAGTTATTTTATGACAGGAAGTCCTGGTAAGGAACACAGAACTATCAAGCCACTACCAACCAGAAGAATTTGGGGAAGGTCAAAAGGAGCCACATGTCCTATCACCTTCCAGAATCGTCCTCATTGGCATCCATCTTGGCTGAGCAATGCATGTGCCACCAGGAAGGACCCTGAGTCTGAATGACCAGGAAGAGACAACCCAGAGACTAATCCCATCACCATAAAAACCCAAGACTGCAACTCACATGGCTGAGCAGTTCTCCTGGGTTCCCTTACTCTCCTGCTCTCTACCCAGGTGCCTCTTCCCAACAAAATCTCTTGCTTTATCAGCATGTGTGTCTCCTTGGACAATTCATTTCTGAGTGTTAGACAAGGGGTTTCCCATCCTGAAACAAAAGTACTTGCTAGCTGACCTGTTTTGTGTTGGGAGGTAAGATGAAGGAAAAAATGAGGAATCAGAGATGACTCCCCAGGTGCAGGTTTGGGCAGCTGCTGAGTAGTGGTGCCTTTTGCCATCACTGGGTGGGGTGCTTTGCATTCATTATTTGCAAGCCTGATGATTCACCTTGCAAAACTTGTATTAACATTTCCCTTTACAAATTAGGAAATTCAGAGAGATTAAGAAACTCATCCAAAGTCACACAGTTTGTGAATGCTGAAGCCAGGATTTGCACCTTCAGCAAACTTCTGGGTGCTCTGGGTTT
Source organism: Bubalus kerabau (assembly GCF_029407905.1). NCBI lineage: Eukaryota > Metazoa > Chordata > Mammalia > Artiodactyla > Bovidae > Bubalus > Bubalus kerabau. The sequence goes on from NC_073624.1 coordinate 226,907,611, forward strand.
CCACTAGATTGTCATACTGACACAATTTCTCAGTTGCCAACTTGAAATCTCTATGACTCTTCTCTCTCTATTGGTCCATATTAAGTGCTCTCTTGGACTCATCTCTCTGCTCTAAACACTTCCTCTGCCTTGAAAACCTTGTCCCCTACCACCATCTCCATGTGGCTCCCCCTTAGCATTCTCTCCAATCTTAAACACGGCTTTCATTCTCCTGCAATTTGCTCCCTCAATGTACATTCAACTTTATAGCAATGACTTGTCTAATGATTTCCCAGTTAGACTTTAAGCCCTATGAATGCAGATACCTTCAATGACCATCACTGCCTTGCTAAGGCCTGGCACAATTACTGAAACAATGCAATAATAATTCTGTGAATATTTGCTAAATGAATTCCCAGTCACTTGGAGAAGGCAATGGCACCCCACTCCAGTACTCTTGCCTGGAAAATCCCACGGATGGAGGAGCCTGGTAGGCTGCAGTCCATGGGGTCACTGGGAGTCAGACATGACTGAACGACTTCACTCTCCCAGTCACTGGTGAAGGTGAGAGACATCTTGTCTATTTAACCCAAGAGATCAGGAGCCCAGATTCATGTTCTCTTCACATGCTGCAATAAACTGGGATTTAGGAGATCTGGGTGAACTTGAGGTTTTTATTACTATCTAGTTAGCTCTGTGATGCTTGCCAAGTCTCATTACCTATCATTTAGCATTCATTATTTCCAAACCTGATGATTAACTTTGCAGAAGGCTTTGCCTTTTAGCTCAAAACAAAGGAAATTAAAACCTGGCTCTCTGACCTCACTGAGTGAGCATAAAATCCAAACAGTTGTGAAAGGGCTTGAAAAGGTATAAAACTACCCAGGTGGCTCAGTGGCAAAGAATCTGCCTGCCAATGCAGGAGATGCAGGAGACTCGGATTCGATCCCTGGGTTGGGATGATTCCCCGGAGGAGGGCATGGCAACCTACTCCACTATTCTTGCTTGGAGAATCTCACAAAGGACTGATGGGATGACCCAGAGGTGAAAATCCTGGAGTCCAGCAGAATTGAGGAGCCCTGGTTCTAACACTTAGCTGTTTATGGTTGGGTAAGTTATCTTCTCTGAACTGAACTAATGAGAACAGCATTAATTTTACAGGGCTCTTCCGAGGTTAAATAAACTCTAGTATATTGCAGTTATTGCATGCACATGTATATGTGTGTGTAGTATATAGTAGCATGCACATGGAATACATATACCAATTCATATTCCATACTGAGAATTGGGGAGTAGGGTTATATTATTCACAAATGGGAAATATGTCACTGCCAACCTCAGAAGCAGCTTCTTTAAGCACAGCTTCCTAGAACTTTGTATAGAGTAGGTTGTCACTCCAAGAATAAGATGCTTTTTTTGTTGAAGTCAGTGGCAGCCATACTTAAGGCAAGAATACACAGGTAGCTCTGTTCTGCAGGGACAAATCCAACCAAGCACTGGGAGATGCTAGAGTCCTCAGTGAGTTGAAATGAGTCAGAGAGGAAGATAATTTTTTAGCAGCAATATAGCATTGCCTTCCTGAAACTCCACCTTCTGATACACAATCAAAACCTTCCATTTTCCACTGCTCTGCTCTGCTGCTACTCTGGTTATTAGAAAATCTGCTGCCTGAATGTGTTTGGCTCTCCAACAGTGAACTAATCAAAAGATAAGGGGGCTTGTTTAACCAGCAGGAAGGATCAATGGTGGGACAAAGGGCACCTAGACAAATGGCAAGAAGAGCACAATCCAGGAATAAGCGGGACAGAGCGGAGAGAGTGAGATGGAAGAGTCCTGGCAAGATGGCAAGAGTTCAGACAGGACAGGAGTGGAAATGACAGAGAAGGGAGCCAATCATGACTAGAGGCAGGAGGAGAAGGCGATTCCAGAGCAGTGACCGAGGCAGGGCTCCAGCACCTGCTGAATATGGACTCTCTGACCCTTGGATTCCTCCATCTACAAAAGGGACTGCTCATTATCATGAGGATGAATGGACTACTGTACACAGGGTACTTACCACAGAGTCTAGTACAAAGTATGCACTCAGTGTGGTGGTGGTGATGGTTTTAGTCCCTAAGTCATATCCAACTCTTAGGACCCCGTGGACTATAGCTCTGTCCAAGGGATTTCCCAGGCAAGAACACTGGAGTGGGTTGCCCATTCCTTCTCCAGAGGATCTTCCTGACTCAGGGATTGAACCCAGGTCTCCTGCACTGCAGGTGGATTCTTTACAGACTTAGCTGCCTGAGAAATCCATATGCATTCAACAGATGCTTTCAAATAGATTAAGGGCAACAAAATGGGGGTAAAAAAAAAAAAACAACAAAAACCCTCATGAAATAAATACCAAAGGAAAAGGAGAGAGCTAAGAACAACTCCGCATTCTTCTGTCCCTTTTTACATTTTTTAAACAATGTTAGTTTTCTGACTTAACAGTTTTTAAAAAAATCTCGCCTGCTTCCTCTCAAAGCTCCTCTACATGGAATCCAAGAATGATTCATCATCAAGGGAGAAAGGGGATAGAAAGCCAATGGTACTACTCCTCTCCCAGGACCAGGATCTCCTTCATCACAGCCCTGAGGGATGTGCCAGCTGCCTCTGCTTCCACCAACCTGCTGGGAGCAGGGGATGGGTGGTGCCTCCAAGAAGCTCCCTTACCTTCCTTGAGAACTCGGTTATAAATGCTCCTCTTTTTGGCAAGTCAAATACACCTTACTGTTAGTAGCAAACACAGGTCCAGATTAGACCTTCCAGAGTTGAATTCCCATATCTATTTTTTCCAATCTCCATTCATTTGACACCACCCTATTCCTGCAGAGCTCTTGAAGGCACAGAAGTTGTCAAGTTTATTTCTTCATCTAGCGTCTTACACACTAGCACACAGTAGATGCTCCATAGGGCTTCCCAGGTGGCTTAGCAGTAAAGAACCCGCCTGCCAGGGCAGGAGATGCAAAAGACATGGGTTCAATCCCTCAGTGGGGAAGATCCCCCAGAGAAGGAAATGGCAACCCACTCCAATATTCTTGCCTGGAAAATTACATGGATAGAGGAGCCTGGCAGGCTACAGTTCATGGGCTCGGACACACCAAGCAACTGAGCAGACAACAGAGATGTTCAGTAAGCATCTGAATGAATGAATGCCATTCACAGCATCAAAGGATTTGGACAACATCTACTAAGAGCTCATCAATTTAAAAGCTTTCGGGAGCCCAGGCAGGTAAAATAAAACAGGATTCCACGCATGTAAAATAAACTGGGGAGTGAATGTTTTGCCCAAAGACATTTGAATTCAAATTGTTTTAGAAGAGTCCATCAGCTCAAACCCATTTACTGCTGGATTGTAGCTCCTGCTACAGGACTGTGGGACTGAAATTCCCTTCCTCCAGCCATCAGAAATTTGAGTTTCCTCTGTTACTTCCTTTACAAATGCTAACTCACCCTGCCTCCAGCATCCCTAAGGATGGGGCAAGCAGGACCTTCAAAACTTAATCACTTGAAAATTCATTACCTTCCCCTGAAAGCTGTTTCCTGGCAATTTTTGTTAACTGTCCCTTTGAGGCTGGCAAAACATACTGACTTCTTTTTTCATTTGATTTCCATGCAAATATTTGAATATATTTACCACCTCCTCCAAGTCCACAAAATCTTCTCCAGATTAAAGTTCTTTCGGCTGTTCCTTGTGTCAAGATTATGAAACTCCTGCCATCCTGTTCACTGCCCTGTGTCAATATTCCTCTTCAAAGTGTTGGTTCATGCAAGCATGCACAGTGTTATAATAATAGTGAAAAAGTTCAGAAAAGATCCGAATGTCCAACAAGAGGAAATTGGTAAAGCTTGGTACCTCTATAATGGATGGTTTATGTACCTATTAAAAGTCATGCTGATGAACAGGGAAAAGTGTTCATATTAAATGAGGAAGTCACATGAAAAAACATTGCATACCCTACTGATCCTAATTTTACTCCCCTATTTCATTTAAAATCCATTGGAGTAAGATTGCAAACTGGTATGAAAACTATTGTCCTGAAATTACAGCCATAAAAACACAGGTTACTATTTTTTTAAGTATTTTTTCAGAAATTAATTAAACATTTCAGATTGCAAATCCTTTGACATTGAGAAGTCCAAGGGGGCCTTGCCTTGATATAGGCCAATGTTTCAAAATCAGAGGCCTATATGGGAGCAGCATTTCTGAAATTTACATGGTTTAGTCCCTCCTTCTCCTTCCCCTAACTGGAATATAGTCAGATTGAAGGGTGAGGACTGCTCAGATTCGGAAAAAGAATTGGAAAAAGATTCTCAGGTGATTTTGATGCATACCACTGGCTAAGAATTAAACTAGACACTAGATTTCTGTTCATGCTCCCAAACACCATATCCCTTTTCTTGGCAGCCACAGCGTTCTTTCGGCTCACTCTTAGAGCTAACTAAGACCCTGGAGGCTTGTTCTGATGAGCTGCTCTTAAAGACTACTCCCCTCCCTGCGTGCATGCAGGTGGCTTTATAGACTTCAGGGAAGATATTGGCATTGATCCCCATACGATTTGTGTTATTACTAGATTTGGCCCATCAATCTAGACTGTCAAGATCTTGCTGTTCTGGCTCCTCCTCCCAGCTGGGAGTCATCCTAAAATCTCAATCAGAATGACACTTGAGGTACTTGTCCTGCACAAGTCCTCTTTCCCAAGATAATCATTCCCAGTGTCATTAACCAGGAAGCCTAACACACATTTTTCTTCACCATCTGACCTGGACATCCTCTGACATAAGTACTGCTGTGTATCCTGGTCACCACTGAAGATAGAGGGCTGTCTTCCTTCCCCCTTTTTATTTGGATAATGAAATATGATTTGAAAAGGTCCTTTTTTGTTGCTTGAAAGTCTCCAACTAGAGTTTTTAATTACTCAAGTAATATTGGCTTATGGTAAAACATCTTGTAAACACTATAGGCATGCGTTCTCAGTAATGTCAAAAGATGTGCTGTATGCTTTCCCAATCACTTGGAAATTCTACCAGCTAATTAAAAGCATGTTGTTTAGTCACTCAGTCGTGTCTCTTTGTGACCCCATGGACTGTAGCCCACCAGACTCCTCTGTCCACAGAATCTTCCAGGCAAGAATACTGGAGTGGGTTGCCATTTCCTACTCCAGGGGATCTTCCCAAACCAGGGATTGAACCTGAGTTTCCTGGGTCTCTTGCATTGGTAGTAGGCAGATTCTTTACCACTGCACCACCTGGGAAGCCCTTTAAACACCTTATGAAAACATGTAAATAAGAATCTCCCTCTATCCCCAAGTTCATTCCTACCAGGCAATCACTAACAATTTGGTGTATACTGAAAGCTCTGTGTGCACCTCTCTACGAAGTTTGATTTTATCTCTTTGACCAACAGTCAAATGTCTCTGTCACCCATTTCCTAATAATTACTTATTTTGGTATCAGTTTTAAAGGATTAATTCAGTTCATGGCTTTGGCCTCCAAAAACACCATCTAAAGTAACGCCATTCATAAACACGACAGGCAGAGTCAGTTAGGAATTTCAATATGCATATGATATTCAATAGATCGTTTTGAATGAATGAATGAATTGAATTCCAAGGATATCCATTTCTGCTAAAAAAAATCATGGAGATATTCATACTATTTCTAATTTAGTCTCTGTTCCTTCCACTTGGTTGATGGATTATTTTCTCCTCACCCTTATCTCATATTGAGAGATATCCAAAATTTATAAACCATTACATTTTTACTGAGAATATCTTAGAGAAGCATCAATATCAGCCCCATTGTTTCAAGGGAACTCACATATTTTGAACATCAACGATGTGCGGATATGACTCTCATGCACCTTATATTTCATTTTTTCAATGCCCCAATGAAATAGTTTCATTATTTCTACTTTATAAATGAGAGAAAGATCACAGAACAAGAAATGTCAAGAGTTTTCCATTGTTTAACAGGTAGTCAATGGAAAGGATGCTGGCCTGGAAATTGGGAGATGTGAGTCTTAGTCTATTTCATGTGAAATAGACTTGGGTGACCTTGAGCCAACATGTAATCTTCAAGTTCTGACTTCCTTGTAAATAAGGATAATATCTGAAGATGAATTAAGACCAGGCCTTCACAAGTTTCTGAATAGGAATAAAGCACAGCATGCTGTAAAGAATGATTATTCCTCCTCTTCCCCCTAGCCCCAAGAACCAACAGATGGCCTTCTCTTCATTTGAAAATCAAACACTCCTACCAAGGTCAGTTATGCGTACAAATCAATGTAGGCTTTCTTCTCCTGCACAAAATCTCCAGCTGGAAATCAGCTCTAATTCTTTCTTTTGCTCAGGCCTTGCTCTGAATAATATATTTTAAAAATGAACTATTTTGGGTCCAAGAAATCTGTAAATCTGAGCTGATTCATCACTTTCACCATCAGGCTTTTGCTTTCCTGTTTCTTCTGCTTTGTCAGATAAAGACATTTTATCTCCACCAACAGTTTCTCAGTGGGCTATGTGGAGAGTTCTCCTTTTGTCACAATAAGATTCTCTGCAAAAGATTAAAAACATAAGGAAGGGCAGAGTCTTAAGAAATAAATCTAAAGTAAAGACAAGACTGGGTTGGGATGGGCATATACTGACAGAGACACAATTGCAGGAAAGCAGAAACTAAATCGATTGTAACACAACACCTGTCTTTGAACTTGGAGATTCCAATAGTGTCAACTGGCCATTGTCTCAACTAATAGAACAGGGAGACAAAGGATAATTCCAGAAAATGTACTAGTTAAAAACCAGCTCTAGTTAACTTTGGAATGCTTGTAACTCTCTCCCATAAGATTTACCTTTCTATGCTTTTCTCAGATAAATGTATATTAACTACTCATTGACTAGAGATATATTAACATGTCTTGTGTTACTCGAATGTTATTGACCAGAGTGTTTCAATATTCATTTACATAACAAATAGCCGGCCAAAGGCATTAGTTTCTGCAAAAATCCCCTCTTCAAAAAGTGTTAAAATGAGCTTACTTTGAGGAAATAAGGGACATATCAATGGTTCAATGGTAAAGAATCTGGCTGCAATGTAGAAGACACATTCCCTCAGGCAGGAAGATCCACTGGAGGAGGAAATGGCAACCCACTCCAGTATTCTTATATGAAAAATCCATGGACAGAGGAGCCTGGTGGGCTACAGTCCAAAGGGTTGCGAAGAGTTGGACATGACTGAGCAACAGAGCACACAACAACACATCCTTAAAAATATGCTCAGTAGAATGCAACAGCTAGCCTAAGAATAAAAACAATTGCCATGGATGCTCATTTGTAGATGACTGTTTTCTGAGGGGGACATAAACTCCCTGAGAGAATCTCTGATGTTCAGTGGGAGTTTTAAATGCTATCTAAGAGAGAAATGCAATCACAAGAGTACACCAATATTATATGAGAAAGGCCATCCTGTGTAGGGACCTTTCCTCCCATAGCTCTTCCTCTAGGCCATACCTCTCTAAGCTTTGGACCTGATTTCCAAATCCACCCCTACACTGGTGTCTCCGTGTGGATGTCAGACTGCTCCAAACCAGAGAGTCCCAAATTTGTTCCCATCTCATCTTCCCTCCAAAACTCCTTCTACCTCCTCTTTCCTCATTTAATTTCCTAGGACTCCATCTACATACACCACTGCCAAACTAGAGTCTTGGGTCACTTTCTCAGCAATATCTTGACATAGAGAGAAGCCCTACTGATTCTGTCTTTAAAATAGTGCCCTAATAAGCCTACTCCTCCGTACTGTCTTAATTCTGGTCCACGCCATCTCTCACCTGGATTTGTGTACTAGCCTCCAAATAGGCCGCCCAATTTGTCATTCCCCTGCCTTGACAGTGGCATTTCCAGGCACATCCTGCCCTCCCATCAGCTCTAAGCACAGGCACACACACACACACTCCACAGACAAAAACCACACACAAATACACACTCTCAACACACACACACAAAAAAAAAAATCCACAGACAACACACACACACATCCACAGATCCAACAGAATACATTATCAAGTCACACCAACCTGCCTCCCATTCCCTACTCCATATCTCTCTCCTATTTCAAGACCTCTGTTTGGGCTATTTTCCTCCTAAGATGTCCTTGCTTCACCATCATACCACTCATTAATGTCCCTGGAAGTTCTTACTTATCCTTCCACATCAAATTCAAAGCACCCCTCATCCATGAAATCAGCTGAACTTGTTCCCTCCCCATTCCAGGCTGTCAGATCCCAATGTACCAACAAGTTTTGTTAGCCTTGATTCCCTACCAGGCACTGGAGTCCTGAAATGAGCAGAATTTAACAGCACAACATGAGAGAAAGTAGAGGTGGGATAAAATCTCGGCCATCTCTTACTAGCTTGGGAAAGTGAACTCTCCAAATCCCAGTTTCTCACTTCAGAAACAGAGGTCATGGTTGGAATCAGAAGTAAATGAAAAAGTACATATTACCTAGCATGTAGGCAAGACGTAATGCAAAGACAACCATTATTATTAAAACTATTCAGATTCTCTGTACCCAACAAATGTTCAATTGCATGAATGGATTTAGTTTTCAGTTCCTTCAATTTTATAATAAGCGTATTGGGGGTGGGAGGAGAAGGGGACGACAGAGGATGAGATGGTTGGATGGCATCACCGACTCAATGGACATGGGTTTGGGTGAACTCTGGGAGTAGGTGATGGACAGGGAGGCCCGGTGTGCTGCGGTTCATGGGGTCGCAATGAGTCAGCCAGAACTGAGTGACTGAACTAACTAACTAAGCATACTTTCAGACCAGAGCTCCCCAGGAGTTATGCAAGGTAAGCAAAAAGGTATTAATCTTCTCCTTTAATACCAATGGGGGAATATAGATTGAGAACATAAGTAACTTGGCTCAGGACACAGTAAATTAGTGGCCCTGCTGAGACAAGAACTCAGCTTTCAAACGTCCTATTACATGCAAAACAATGACTCACATTTAAGAAAACGAATCCATCTAAAAATAGCATAGCTATCTAATCATTTGCACTGTGCTGGATCCTTATTAAAATATGCTTATTTTACAAGAAAAGAAATTAGTAAAATAACAAGTCAGTAAGATGCCAGAAAAAGGACTGGCTCCCCAATTTAGAGCAGAGCCTTGCAAATAAGAATGCAGATTTGAAAGAGCTCTTTTGGAAAGCATAAATCCAATAACGTCATCCCCTGCTTACTTTTAAGCCCTCCTCAAACTTTACAGTGCCTTCAGAATATAACCACCCTTTGTGTCATGGCCTCTAACCTGCTATGTGGTCTGTAACCTCCTACCATCCCTCTCACTCTATCCTTCCACTTATTCTTTATGTCCAAGCCCACTGGTCTCTGTTCTTTACACTCTCCAGCATCATTACTGCCTCCAATCATTTGCTGTTTTCTCTGAGAGTCCTCATTCCAGAGATTTCCCCCCTTTTGGTACCTTTTTGTTATTTTGGTCTTCAGTGTCTAGAACTTCCCTCTCTATTCCATTTAATGGTGGCTTCCGACTGCCCACGCTCTCTATTATAACATTTACTTGTTCTAGTCTCCTCCTATCATTTATCATCCTGTAAATTCTTATTTGCTCTTTGGATCTTTTCCTTCATGAGACTATAATGTCCATGAAAACAGAGAAATACATTGTTGATCTCGCTCACTGCTCTACCTTTAGCACCTAGAATAGTTTCTGGGACATAGTAGGTATTCAGAAAATATTTGTGAAATGGATGAATGAATAAGCATCAGTAAAACACCAAGATAAATTGTTCTATGCATTAGCAATCTAGACTGATAGAATATCCTTGAACCTAAAAGCAATACAGTCCTCAAAATTAGAACTCATGGGAAGAAGTGAGGTAATACAGAACATCATTTTCACATCTTTGAGAACAAAGGACTCTTGTTTTTATTTATAACCAAGGAAATCTGAGTTTTTTGGCAAAGAGAACTATTTAGAGACACTCCTTCCATTTGAACCAAAAGGTCACACATGTTTCTTCTCCAGCTTGGAGCTCAGTCCCCTGGAGCTCTGGTTTCAATCTGGAGATTTTATCTGACAGTCTTCATGTCACTGCTTTTGGTGAACTTGCTCTGTTGCCAGAGAGTTAACTTAGAAGATATACCGCACAAAGAGAAAAATGTGCATCAAGAGGGGAAGAAGGGATCATTAAAGTATAATAATTTAATTTCTATGATTAACTTTAAGATGATCTAGAAATTTCATTTGCAATGTCATAATGATCAATTTACTTTAAAATGAAAAATTCTGGAAACTGATTCAATTATCCATGACAAATACACATTCTTCTCAAGCAAAAGGATGAAGTAGTTCTTCTCTTTATCCTCCTGAATTTTTCTCCCAATAACATGAAACAGTAACAAGATCTGTAATTTAGCAGAGTAACTCTGTAAAACCTAGCAAAGCAGAAGTCCCTATTGTTTTGTTTCAAGTTAACTTTAGAGAGCAAAGTTGGAAAACGACTCAAACCAAATTTATATTGTAATGGCCCTTGCTAACAAGTAAGCAGGGGCATCCCAGGTGGCTCAGTGGTAAAGAATCTGCCTACCAATGTAGGAGATGTGGCTTTGATCCCTGGGTTGGGAAGATCCTCTGGAGAAGGAAAAGGCAACCCACTCCAGTACTCTTGCCTGGGAAATGCCATGGACAGAGGAGCCTTGTGCACTACATACAGTCCATGGGGTCACAAAAGAGTCAGACACAAGTTAGTGACTAAACAACAAGTAAGTAAGTACCATCTGAAAGGTTAGGGTTGGGAATCCATTTCTTTCTAGGTCTTCAGTGATTGATGTACATGCAAAGTGAATCCAGGCACAAACTGCAAGCTTTTTCTCAATGAATTTGATTTTCCTCTTCTTCATTTTTAAATAGCTGAGTCACAAATTCCTCTTTATCAGATACCACAGAAAATTACAAAAAGCAGGATTTTGATTGGATATATGTAATTATGTCAAATATGATAACTGAAAATTGAGAAGCTTACTGAATGTGAGGTTACTTCTATTACAAAAGGAACACAGAGTCAGTCTCCTCCTCCCTGCCCTCCCCCCAGCCTTAAAACTCAGATAAAGATTCATGACATGGAAAAAAATCACAGGAAGGTGTCAAAATTGGTGCCCCCAGCTCAGGCTGCCTCAGTTTATGTTCCTTACAACTATCTCTCTGGCCTTATGGTCAATGAAGGCAGATACCACATGTATAGCAGCCCTGTTCTACTCTTCTTAATGTATGAGTCAGCCCTTTGACTCCCCAGGGCCAATTCTTCAATAGCTACAGGATTAGCATCTATAGATTTCCATTTGGCTTTTATCATCACAGAGGAGGGCTAGCCATACATTGAATAGTTGAGTTAGGGAGAAAGCATTGGGTAAAAGAGGGAGGAAGTGCATATACTAAAAAAGTAGATTTATGAAACTCAACTGTGATAGACTTGCAATTATTTAAATAGGCTTGAACAGACATAGAAAGAAGGTTGTATAAAGGCACTTCACAGTAATTAATTGAGCCTTTCCTAGTTCTAAATTGAAAAAAATACAAAAATCAATAATTTCAAATGTGTCATACTTATTGACACTAATGAAACCTCCTGAATAAGCATTTAATGCAACTCCACTGCTATTTTAAATTTATGTTCCTCACTGAGTGAACATTACAAGGTCAGGTCAGCTCCCCTGGGCTTCAGAGAGCTGATGCTATCAAACAGACAGGACTTTGTTCATGCGGTATATGGAACAACCCTTCAGAGAGTTGCTGTGCTGTCCATGGTGCTGAAAAAGCAGCTCTTTCCCCTTTGGTTCCTCAAGAGACACACATTCAGAAATGACACAGTATCTTAATAGTACTGTGACCCACATCTCCGTATTTACTTTGGGGGGGGGGGGAGACTCTCCTCATACTCGAATTTCCTGGAAAGCTTTGATTACGCTATCTCACTAAAATCTCTCATTTTTACTCTTTGTACTTTCAGATATTAACTGTAATGAGATATATTAATTTGCATTTGCTTGCATTATTCTTTATAACTGTTCTATATCTCTAAATGGACTGTAAGCTCAAGAGTCATGAAAATACTCATGGACTTGTTGAAATATTTGGATTCCAATTTAGGCTCTACCACTTACTAGTTGGGTAATTTGGTTGACTGAGTTAAGTTCTTCTCTGTGCCTTAGTTTCCTTATGTGTAAAAAGAAACAAATACCACCCAATTACTAACATTTTAGGAGGGTCAAGTACAATATTATATTTTAAAGTGCTTTGAAAACTAATGAGCTATAAAATTGTAAGCATTTATTATACTGACTTTTTTAGCATCACATATTAAAATATTATTGACAGTGAAATATTCATTCACAGTGAAAGTTTTTGTTGGCTTTCTAATTCCCAACAGGCATGTGGAATTCACAACAATTAAAATAATTATTTTTAGATTTCATGCCTGAGGAGTCTACAGAGGCAAGTAGAGACCGACCAGAAGAAGGTAAACAACGCTGGAAATGGAACTGAATATTACTCAATGTTTTGAGTAAAGCATTTAAAAATTAGGATCATAATGCTTAGTCATCTCCAGGTTCATTATCTCTACCTTTCAGTACTTGTCATTCATTTAAACAATGCTCCAGTCAGCATGCTATGTATATATACATTATCTAATGAAACAGGGTCAGACTTTATTTTTTTGGACTCCAAAATCACTGCAGATGGTGATTGCAGCTGTGAAATTAAAAGATGCTTACTCCTTCGAAGGAAAGTTATGACCAACCTAGACAGCATATTAAAAAGCAGAGACATTACTTTGCCAAAAAAGGTCCGTCTAGTCAAGGCTACAGTTTTTCCAGTAGTCATGTATGGATATGAGAGTTGGACTGTGAAGAAAGCTGAGCGCTGAAGAATTGATGCTTTTGAACTGTGGTGTTGGATAAGACTCTTGAGAGTCCCTTGGACAGCAAGAAGATCCAACCAAGCCATCCTAAAGGAGATCAGTCCTGGGTGTTCATTGGAAGGACTGATGTTGAAGCTGAAACCCCAATACTTTGGCCACCTCATGCGAAGAGTTGACTCATTGGAAAAGACCCTAATGCTGGGAAGGATTAGGGGCAGGAGGAGAAGGGGACAACAGAGGATGAGATGGTTAGATGGCATCACTGACTCGATGGATGTGGGTTTGAGTGAACTCCGGGAGTTGGTGATGGACAGGGAGGTCTGGAGTGCTGTGATTCATGGGGTTGCAAAGAGTTGGACATGACTGAGCAACTGAACTGAACTGAATTTAATCTGAACACTCATTCTGTAATAAAGATAACTAATATAGGAGTGATTAAATAACCTGTCCAAAGCAAGAGAGTGGTATAGCCAAAGTTTGAAACCAGATTATTTTGAATCAAAAGCTTCCTTCTCTTCACCATCATGTCCATAGCCCTCTATATCTGAATGGGTTCTTGGACCTTGGTTAACCTAGAAGCTGGCCAAAATTCTTTTGGTTCCTTATGCCGGAGAAGAACTTCTGAGATCACATTATCTAGCACATTAGAGGTGATAATGAAAACAAGTCTTATTGGGAGTAGAGAGATAAAAGGAAATTTGCTGTAATCTTTGCCTTATGAGTTCTAATCCAAGGTGAATTCCCAAATCACATGATGCAACAAGTGAGAAGGGGAAGAGACTCCTGGAATTGCATGTGCACTGACGTACAAAGGACCAGTTCAGTACCTCTAAGCCACTTAGGAGTTATTTCACTGCAATAAAAAAGGGATTCAAATAAGGCATATTTGGTGTAATTTTTGTTTTTTTCTATTACAACTCAAAACTTAGCAACATTAACAATTACACTATTTAAAAATTGCATTTATTGTGCAATTCCATCTCCATCTAGATCCTTTCCATTCTTAAAGACCCAGATTATATTCTTTCTCTATGAGTATTTACAGATGGCTTCCAGTCAAGGTAATTTAAACTTTCTCTTCATTCCTGTCACTTCTAACTATACCATACATTTCTCAACTAATCCTGTATTATCCTAGTATATATCTCCATTTTCCTACATAGATATTTAACATATATTAACAAATGATATATGATTATTAATACATTTATACCTTATTTCTTTAACATTACTAGAGACTGAGTCATAGGAGGTACTCAATAACTAGATGAACAAAAATTTGAGAGTTTCTACCATTGAAATTGATTGTTGATATCCTGCTTTCTCCCCATCCTCTCATGGTTCCTCATTAGATCCTTGAAGTCATGGCTATTTTTTTTTTTTTTTTGTCATACTCAGTACTGTACCCCTTATGCTACACACATCATAGGGGATTATGTAATAGTTGGAATAAATGAAGGAAAGAATAAATGAGCCAACTGAATTGACAGAGATTATTACTCTACACTGAAAGCCCACACCCTCACCCCTACCCCAACAGCTATTGGTAGAAAATTTCAAATTTGGATTTGAATTAACTGTGGATTAACTGTGTTCCTAAATGAATTTATGTAATTTGACAGGAGAATCCCTTTCAAAGGACCATAGGAAATTTGTATTTGGAAATTCTGTCCTTACATATCCAAAAAGGTAGCATGGATTATAAAAACTTAAATGGAAATAAAAGGGAAAGGGCACTTAGAATATATTATTTTCTAAATGTTTCATATCAAGAAAATATTGAGAAATTATATTTCACCACAGAACTGAATAGGAATTTATATGGACCATTTTCAAGAGCATGCAAGCTGCCCTAAGTTGATAGATTTATGTATTTATTCAATAATATTTACTGTAAATACTGGAGACAGAGAAATGAACAAAACCAGTATGGTTCCACCTTCATAAAACCTACATTCTAACCTAATGAGAAAATTTCTCCCTTTCATTTATGCAGTAAGTATTGATAAAGATTGATAAAGAAGCACAGGTTTTCTTTTTCCTAGTCTCACTGCATCACTGATATTACTGTGTATAGAACAGATGACAAAAGCAGTTAATCTGATTTAATAAATGCTTTAATTCTCTTGGTAAATACTGGAGAAGCAAGGGGATCACAGAGAAAGAGGGTCCAGAAATAGATTTTAATCCCCTTTTCCATCTTCTTCCTATACTCTTAACCAGAAACACTAAGACAGTTCCTTTAGAGGGAGCAAACTCTGTCTTGCTTAGGGGGAACACAGTTGGGAGTATCCATAGATATACTGCAGGGAGGGGGAACATGATTAGGGAGAGAGAGAAACAGTCAAAGACGCTTTTTTTCATGGTTATCCTGGCCCCTACAATGTACAGAGTACAAGATGGTTAAGAAGCAACCTCTCCTACGTGGACATGCGTATACTTCCGTGGAGTCTATGATTCTTTAGTTCCAAGAGTTTTACTCACACCCTTTTATTTGCTACGATGGAATTTCCTATTATATTAATGCAATATTTATTATAGTAATCCTATATTTCCCTCAAGTTAAATATTCAGTTCAGTCACTCAGTCATGTCCAATTCTGCGACCCCATGGACTGCAGCACACCAGGCTTCCCTGTCCATTACCAACTCTGGGAGCTTGCTCAAACTCATATCCATTGAGTTGGTGATGCCATCCAACTATCTCATCCTCTGTCGTCCCCTTCTCCTCCTGCCCTCAATCTTTTCCAGCATCAGGGTCTTTTCTAATGGAAGTTGGTCTTGTAAAGATGCCTTTGTGGTAAGTCACTTCAGTTGTGTCTGACTCTTTGTGACCCTATGGACTGTAGCCCACCAGGCTCTGCTGTTCATAGGATTCTCCAGGCAAGAATACTGGAGTAGGTTGCTATGCCCTCCTCCAGGGGATCTTCCCAACCTAGGAATCAAACTCAGGTCTCACACACTGCAGGCAGATTCTTTACCATCTAAGCCACCAGGGAAGCCCAAGTTAAATATTACTTTTCTCTAAAACAAGGGATTCTCTTGCAATTTTACATACAGAATTTCAGTTATTACTATCATCATAAAGGAGAAACTTATGTATCAAGGACCAAATCAATGATCAAATCTTCAAACCAGAATCAGGGCTTGGTATATGCCTTTAAAAATGCTCATTATTTATTGATAGCTTAATTGCATTAAGTGCCAAAGAATGTACCGCTTTCTTTGTAATGAGTTTTTATGGTCTTAGTCTTTAGAAGCTCTGATTCCATCTGTGACAGCAGACTGTTGTAGAATTCAGCTATTAATAGCTGCTGGTACACACTTACTCAGAGCTAAGAGGCCCAGGGCTGTAGAGACAGCCAGATGGAGATAATACCACAGGGTGACTGTATGGACAAAAAGATGATCTATTTTTTTCCAACACAAAACAGACAACACTAAAAACACGACACTTCTGTTTCATTGCAAGCCAAACTCTCTATGGAAAAAAAATTTTCCTTTGGAATTCTCAACTCTGGTTCTAAATTACATTTGATTTATCACTGTTTCTGTTGTTCACGTAACTCCTTACATAGGTTACAAAGTTAAAAACATCCAGAGGACTTAGTAAAATGAAATCCTGATACAGAAAATCAGGAATGAAACACTTTGGCAATTAATTAAGGAAAAAAATAAACTCTGATACTGGACAGTCTTAATCAGAAATATTTTCTCTGACACAGGGAAAAAGGGAAAACAAATGGATTGAATAACACATTAGACATTTCCTTATAGAAAGAAAACACTAAAGGAAAATAAGCCTGTTTAATGTGATTTAACATGATTATGGTCTCAGTTCATTATTATTCTGATGAGAGAAAGAAAAACATACTGCAAAACAAGAGTGACACAGCTAGCAAGTTTAACATCAGGTTATGCTTCTTTGGGGACTAAGTTTTATAATGCTAATTTTTTGTCTGTTTTAGAAATATATAATAACTTCTGATATTATAGGTGACAAATAGAAAACTATTTTTCAATATGTGATACAAGGAAAACTACTTTTTAATAAGTGATTCAGAACAAAACTGAATGACTAAAATATCTTGGTGGGGATACCTTTGTAAGGTCCACAAAATATGAGTTCTATTTTTTTTATGCATAGAAATATGAATGGGGATGAATGGGAATGCATGTATGCAATGTAAAACATCATCATTAAAAAATAGGCCAGGTATTATTTAGCATATCTTCTCATTTGGTCTACAACATGGGTAGAATCACATTGTGTGAAGCCAAGCACAGCTAAATGCAAGAGGTACAGCCTCAGCTAAGATGCTGGGGCTGAGATGGACACTCTCTGCTCTCACACATTAAGGAAATTCCAGGGAAGTCAGTGGATTGTGTGTTAAGTACCTGTAACCTATTTCATAGAGATATCATATAAAGAGTTCTGAAAATAAAGCAAATAAAACTGACCTAGACAAAAGAGGGAAAGGTGACAGGTTCAAACAGGTGGGTAAGGAATCCAGGATGTCTCAGGCTGTCCAAAGAATCCAGGTTCTAACCGATGAACTCACATTTATTCCTGTAACTGTCCTTACATTAGAGGGAAGTAGTAGTCCTAAATTATTACTATCTATTTTTATTACAGCAATTTGGTTAATAGTTTAGGCACTAAACTATTGACTATTTAGGAACACTAAACTACTAACTATTAATGACCAGAGTCATTTTCAATGAGTTCACAGTCTTTGTCTACATCTTACTAGTTATATAAAACTGGGCAGGTTCTTAACTTAAGCCTCTATTTTCTCAGCAACAAAACAGGTACAGTACGATCATGAGGATATACAAGATCTTCTGTGCAAAACATATAGTCTAGTGCCTGCTACACAGTCAATACTCAATAGATACTTCCTCTTCTTTTTCTTTCTTAAGATGATGCTGTTAAAGTGCTGCATTCAATATGCCAGCAAATTTGGAAAACTCAGCAGGGGCCACAGGACTGGAAAAGCTCAGCTTTCATTCCAGTCCCTAAGAAGGGCAATGCCAAAGAATGTTCAAACTACCACACAATTGCACTCATTTCACATGCTAGCAAATTAATGCTCGAAATCCTTCACACTAGGTTTCAACAGTAGGTGAACTGAGAACTTCCAGATGTACAAACTGGATTTAGAAAAGGCAGAGGAACCAGAGATCAAACTGATAACATCCATTGGATCATAGAAAAAGCTAGAGAATACCAGAAAAATATCTACTTCTGCTTCACTGACTATGCTAAAGCCTTTGACTGTGTAGATCACAACAAACTGTGGAAAATTCTTAAAGAGATGGGAATACCAGACCACCTGACCTGCCTCCTGAGAAACCTGTATGCAGGTCAAGAAGCAACAGTTAGAACCAGACATGGCACAATGGACTAGTTTAAAATTGGGAAAGGAGTATGTCAAGGCTATATATTGTCACCCTGCTTATTTAACTTAAATGCAGAGTATATCATGTGAAATGCCAGGCTGGATGAAGTACAAGTTGGAATCAAGATTTCTGGGAGAAATATCAATAACCTCAGATACACAGATGACACCACCCTTATGGCAGGAAGTGAAGAGGAATTAAAGGGCCTCTTAATGAAGGTAGAAAAGAGAGTGAAAAAGCTGGCTTAAAACTCAATGTTCAAAAAGCTAATAAGATCATGGTATATGGTCTCATCACTTCACAGCAAATAGATGGGGAAACAATGGAAACAGTGACAGACTTTATTTTCTTGGGCTCCAAAATCAGTCTGAATGGTGACTGCAGCCATGAAATTAAGACACTTGCTCCTTGCAAGAAAAGCTATGATAAAACTAGACTGTATTTAAAAGGAGAGATACCACTTTGCCTACAAAGGTCCATATAGTCAAAGCTATGGTTTTTCCAGTAGTCATGTATGGATGTGAGAGCTGGACAATAAAAAAGGCTGAGCACCAAAAAACTGATGCCTTCGAACTGTGGTATAGGAGAAGACTCTTGAGAGTCCCTTGGACAGCAAGGAGATTAAGCCAGTCAATCCTAAAAGAAATCAACACAGAATATTCATTGGAAGGACTGATGCTTAAGCTGAAGCTCCATTTCTTCAGCCACCTGAAGTGAAAAGCCACCTCACTGGAAAAGACCCTGATGCTGGGAAAGACTGAAGGCGGGAGGAGAGGGGAATGATAGAGGATGAGATGTTTGGATGCCATCACTGACTCAGTGGACATGAGTTTGAGCAAACTCTGGGAGATAGTGAAGGACAGGGAAGCCTGCTGTGCTGCAGATCATGGGGTCGCAACAAGTTGGACACGAGTTAGTGACGGAAGAGCAACAACATGCACAGTGCTTCTTTCTTAAAGTTAGAAAGATCTGAGTTTGAATGCTGACTGGGAGTATTTGATCAATAGTCCTCAGTTTACTCAACTGTAAATATATAGCTAAATATAGAGTAAATGTAAATATAGAGCTAAATATAGCTCTAAATGTAAATATAGAGCTAATTGTGAGTAGCCTCCCATACTTTATAGGAATGTCACAACTAAATTAGATCATTTATGTCACACACTTAACACACTACCTGACACAGGCTATCTCCTGCCTGAAAATTAGCTATTAGGAGTCCTTCATCATAAGTATATCTACTCAATAAGGCTGATGCAACACTTAAAAGCAATAATGTACATAAAGGACAAATGTGATGTCTGAATCTTAACAAACACTAGTTCACTCTTCTTCCAGCTTGGTTAGCCAGGCTGCATGTACCACATATTATAATTAACCAGTGGTCTCATCTGTTTACCAGCTTTAATATTTATTACCTCTAAGGTCATGAGGTGACTTGTTATCATACTATCCTTTCATAAAGCAATTGAGGTGAATGCATCATATACTCTCTGCCAACTTGACAGGGGAGATAGATTCGTCCATATTGTCATACTTCTGTTAATACCAGAGGGCCAACGACTTAAAACATTTCTAGATACTTTCAGCAGATAACCCACAGGCTGCTTTTGCTTACTTTGTTTCTAGCATTCTCATTTCTGAATCTGCCACATTAGCTTCTTGCTTTCAAATGCTTTCAATGCCAATGTATCAAGCTCATCATCAAAAAGGACACCTTCTGCATGAGTTTGGCATGCAGCGCTTCAACTGGCACATTCCACAAAAGGATTTTTTTTACTTGCATTCCTAGGTGGCAAGGAGATTTTTGCTGTGCTTCTTTCCTTCTCATGGAAAATACTAACTAGCTAATAATTTCATTGTCATCTTTAAGCCTTTCACCAGTCATAGCAAGAGCATATGTAAGAGTTTGAATAAGCCAAGATCTTAGGCTGCCTTGAAACAAAACCTGTCTGTATCATCATACCGAACTCCCTCTGGCTGTTTGGATGCTGGCAATGGAAATACGGTGTTTTCTACCCAGGCTCTGCCTTCAATGTGACAAGGCAGGGCATTCAACGGTTATGAAACCTTGATATCTTACTTACTGTGGGGATGACATGTTGAAACAGCTCTCCCATTCTCCAAGGCATTTTCACATTAAGCCCTGGTGACTGGGGAGTAATGAGATGGACCACTGAGTGGTCTGTCAGGCAAGCTGTGTGTCTGTCTCCGTCTCTCTGTCTCTGTCTCTCCCTCACCCTCTCTCTCTTCCCATCCTCCCCACAGCAGCACAGCTGACAACTTCAAACATTTATTATTATCGATCCCCTCGTCTCTTAACAATCAATAGTCGACATCCAAAGAACCAAATAACATTCAAGGTGCAGAACTGTATTTATTTTTCACATAATACTGTAGGGAAATTAGAGATGACTCATTATGCGAGTCAGTTTATCTCTTTAAGGAATGACTGCCCTTTCTAGCCACATCCTAGAGTTTTAGCTAATGTGGCTCTAAAACAGACCTGGTGAAATGCTCTTACTACTTTTTGGTGACATTAATCTATTGTCTAATGATCTCCTTGGTAAAATATAATCTTATGATATTTAGAATTTTAAAAAAGGATACTTGTTAAACATGGTAAATTACTTGTCTTCTAATAAGAAGAGTAGCTAACATTTACTGAGGCTGTGCAATGCACGGGGCAAGGTCTTAAGTGTTTTACACAGATAATCCATTTTATTTGCATAATAACTCTATGGAGGTGAGTCCCATTGTTGTTATTCATGCTTTATACAGATGATGGCATTGACATTTTGACAGAATGGTGATTTGATTAAGATTACAGCTAATTAGTGGCAGAACTAGAATTAGGATTATTCTATCTGAATCAAGAGCTGAAAGTCTTCACCCTGCTTTACATACCTTTCTTGATGATTGGAATGATTTCAAACAGTTTCTGTTTCGGTTTAGCTATAAATATTTCACTTGTGTCAACCCACCTAACATCCTTGTTATCAGGTTTCATTTTCAATGCTCAGAGCTGTAAGTAATGCTGATTGCTTTCTCCAAATGAAAAATAATAAAGGTTTATGATTTTTCAGAAAGGTCAAGCTTTGTTTTATGTTTCAAAACTGGATTTCAAAAACCAGAATAAAAGATGATCTCAAAATATTTTAAGGACCTATTAACCCATTTATAGTTACAGTCTAGGGGGAAAATGTTCATGGCTAACAGTAATACAATTTAGCATTATATGATTTTTTCATATATTATGTTTGAGAAGAAAATAATACTAAAATATTCCTTCAAGAAATAAACTGTAGACTGTGAAAGGTGGCCAAGTCACAGAGAAATTGCAGAGACTGTCCAGAGCTTCTTGTCCACCATTTCAACACCAAGCCCACTTCAGCAACCTCACGACGGAGGTTCAGTGCTAGAAAAGACGTTCCTCCTTGGTTTGTCGGCTCTCCATTGTGAATGTGGAGTGGAATGACCACTGTTTCACATCCCTCCTTTTCCTCAAGTTTCCAAGACGTAGAGAACGAGAACGCTGTACAAAACCTTAGAACTCAGTGTATTTCAGCCTTCACAGTCTACACTCTTTAAACAGGCCCAGAAGTAGCCTCCTGGTATCTTCCACCATACCATGCTTCCTGCTTCTTCTCTACCTGAGGCTGCATGGTACAGATAACCAGTAGAAGATTCATCATTTGTGTTAAAGGGTGACAAGAATATCCCCTCCTCTTAAGGTTAACCAGAAACTGTTTTATTGTAAGGAAAACAGATGCTGCTAATTCTTCAAAGATACCCTGTATGTTATGATCATTACAGCCTAATGATCTGGGTTAGGGTCCCAGCTCCACCAGTGGTAAGTTGTGTGACTTTTGGTTAAGATACAAAACCTTCCTGAGCCTGGTAATAAGGTGATGATTACACCACCAATCTAATTGATATATAAATGCAATCATTCATATTTATTTTTCTGGGCGCCAAAATCACTGCAGATGGTGATTGCAGCCATGAAACTAAAAGATACTTACTCCTTGGAAGGAAAATTATGACCAACCTAGACAGCATATTCAAAAGCAGAGACATTACTTTGTCAACAAAGGTCCATCTAGTCAAGGCTATGGTTTTTCCAGTGGTCATGTATGGATGTGAGAGTTAGACTGTGAAGAAAGCTGAGCGCTGAAGAATTGATGCTTTTTAATTGTGGTGTTGGAGAAGACTCTTGAGAGTCCCTTGGACTGCAAGGAGATCCAACCAGTCCATCCTAAAGGAGATCAGTCCTGGGTATTCATTGGAAGGACTGATGCTGAAGCTGAAATTCCAATACTCTGGCCACCTGATGGGAAGAGCTGACTCATTGGAAAAGACCCTGGTGCTGGGAAAGATTGAGGGCAGGAGGAAAAGCGGATGACAGAGCATAAGATGGTTGGATGGCATCACTGACTCAATGGACATGGGTTTGGGTGGACTCCGGGAGTTGGTGATGGACAGGGAGGCCTGGTGTGCTGTGGTTCATGGGGTTGCAAAAAGTCGGACATGACTCAGTGACTGAACTGAACTGATTCATATTTAATACTCAACAATATGTCTAATACATAATAAACAGTATCTATTATTTTATCCTTATTAGTTTTCAAATTGTGGCAGAAAATTCACTATTAGGTCTACAAGTAATTCTGCCCAAAACTCTCTGCCCATTCAACTGCCAACAAACATACTGTAGTCGATATACCAGTTGATGAATTCTCAAATGCATGAAAAAAATTCCAACTCATTCCCCACCTTCATTGCACACACATCCCCCACTACCTGGAGTACAAACCCCTGTGAAATCTCTTACAATGTGTATTTTGGCCGTGGTTCACCACAAACTTCTTAAGGTTCTTCACTGGGGAATGTCTTTGATAATGTGATAAAAAAAAGTTCCAAACAGTATGGAAGTTCCTCAAAAAAATAAAAATAGAGTTGCCATATGATCCAGTAATCCCACTCCTGGGCATATAACAGAGAAAACTAATTCAAAAAGATACATGCATCCGTGTGTTCATAGCAGCACTATTCACAACAGCAATACATGGAAACAACTTAAATGCCCATCATCAGATGAATGGATAAAGAAGACTAGGTACATATATGCAATGGAATATTACTTAGTCATAAAAAAGAATAAAATAATGTCATATGCAGCAATATGAATGGACCTAGAGATTATCATACTAAGTGAAGTCAGAAAGAAAGACAAACACCATACGATATCACGTTTACATGAAAGCTAAAATATGACACAAAGGAACTTATTTACAAAACAGACTCACAGACATAGAGACAGATTTTTGTGGTTGTCAAGGAGAAAGGGGTAGGGTAGGAACAGACTGGGAGTCTGGGATTAACAGATGTGAGCTATTATATAGAGAATAGATCTTGAAAAACAAGGTCCTGCTGTATAGCACAGGGAACTATATTCAATATCCTGTGATAAACAGTGGAAAAGAACATGAAAAAGATGTATAACTGAATCATTTTGCTGTGCAGCAGAAATTAACACAGCATTGTAAATACACTATATTTCAAAAAAATACATTTTTTAAAACATAAAAAAGAAAGTTCCCTCTATGGCCATATGACAGCAATGCACGGGCAGGTCTCCTACACAAGGGTATTTTGTCAAGATTATTGTACTGGAAACCATGCAAGAATTGTGTTTATTTTCTGATTTCCTTGGCTTAAGGTACTGAGTCAGAATGAGATGACCCTGTTCCAAATTCCAGCTAACTGGACTCGAGTCATATTTTGTATAGTT
Source organism: Bubalus kerabau (assembly GCF_029407905.1). NCBI lineage: Eukaryota > Metazoa > Chordata > Mammalia > Artiodactyla > Bovidae > Bubalus > Bubalus kerabau. Next base: position 226,931,749 of record NC_073624.1, read on the forward strand.
GAGCTGATTCTGTTTAGCTCCTGGAGGAAAGCTATTTGCTTACTTTCCTGAGATGAATCCTTAGTAACTGCTGTTCTCTCTACTTCTGGACCTCTCAGGGTAGAAGGTGTCTTACAGGTTCTGCGGTTTGCTAAATGAGTGGCAGCCGCGTATCTGTCATATGCAAAGCACAAACATTTATGCAGTTTTGAGAACTGTTCCTTCTAGCGACAAGTCATTGCTCAAGGTCACAGAGCTAGCTGCAAACCCAGAGGTAGTCTGAGGACATATTGATCAGCCTTGTGCTCAGATCTTTACTGAATAATTGGTACAGTACACTCTTCATGAGATGAGCTGACTTTCTGACAATTTGCAGCCACTGAACTCGTCTTCTACATAAAACACATTAAGAGTCTATGTTCCTCGGAAGCTCACAGGCTTCAGAATATAGCTCCTGCCCATGTATCCATCCATGCATCCGTTCATCCATCAACAAATATGTATTGAAGTCTGGATGTTAGGTGCTATGACAACAAATGGCAGTATCAATAATAATGGTAGTGTCCTAGAGGAGTTTATAATCTAGAAGCAAAAATAATCCATATGACCAATATGTTAGACAGTCAGATGGCAGATGGGAGAAGAAAACCGTGTGACCACGAAGTGCCACAGTGAAGCACGAGGACAGCATGTTCAAAAGAAAGAAAATATGAGCCACATATGTGGTTTCAAATTTCCTAGTAAGTACACCAAAACTTAAAAAAAAAACAAAGAATATTATCTTTAATTTTATAATTTATATTTTATTTAACCAATGTATTAAAAATATAATTTTTACATGCAACCAAGTGGTCATGTATGGATGTGAGAGTTGGACTGTGAAGAAAGCTGAGCACTGAAGAATTGATGCTTTTGAACTGTGGTGTTGGAGAAGACTCTTGAGAGTCCCTTGGACTGCAAGGAGATCCAACCACTCCATTCTAAAGGAGATCAGTCCTCAGTGTTCTTTGGAAGGACTGATGCTAAAGCTGAAACTCCAATACTTTGGCCACCTCATGTGAAGAGCTGACTCATTGGAAAAGACTCTGATGCTGGGAGGGATTGGGGGCAGGAGGAGAAGGGGACGACAGAGGATGAGATGGCTGGATGACATCACCAACTCGATGGACATGAGTTTGGGTGAACTCCGGGAGTTGGTGATGGACAGGGAGGCCTGGCATGCTGCAATTCATGGGGTTACAAAGAGTCGGACGCAAATGAGCGACCGAACTGAACTGAACTGAATGTTAAAATGTTATTAATGTTATATACTGAACTAAGTCTTTGAAGTCTTATGTGTACCTGACGCTTAGAAAGTGAAAGTGAACGTCGCTCAGTCGTGTCTGTTCTTTGTGAGTCCATGGAATTCTCCAGGCCAGCATATTGGAGTGGGTAGCCTTTCCCTTCTCCAGGGGATCTTCCCAACCCAGGGATCAAACCCAGGTTGCCCACCATTGCAGGGGGATTCTTTACCAGCTGAGTCACAAGGGAAGCCCTTGACACTTAAGAGCACATCTCAAATGAAATAACTACATTTCAAGTACACAGTAGCCACATGGGTGGTGACCTTTTTGGATAGCATACCTCTAGGAAATTCAAATGGCACCCCACTCCAGTACTTTGGCCTGGAAAATCCCATGGATGAAGGAGCCTCGTAGGCTGCAGTCCATGGGGTCGCTAAGAGTTGGACACGACTAAGCGACTTCACTTTCACTTTTCACTTTCATGCATTGGAGAAGGAAATGGCAACCCACTCCAGTGTTCTTGCCTGGAGAATCCCAGGGACGGGGGAGCCTGGTGGGCTGCCGTCTATGGGGTCACACAGAGTCGGACACGACTGAAGCGACTTAGCAGTAGCAGCAGCAGCAGGAAATTCAAAAACAGGGAACAACTGCCTCCAGAATAGAGGAATCACAGATATTGACTAATGAGGAATCTGGGTATTTGAACTGAGTTCTGGGCTAAGTTTGCTCCCTAGTTCCAACCTGCAGTAAAAGAATGTCTTTCTAAGTATTTTATGAGCCCTTGGTGGTTCTATGTTTGTATCCCTAAAAGTGAGCCTAGCATATATCCATTCTGGTGTTAAAGTCTTTACCTGCTGAATAAAATACATGAAAGAAAAATAAAAACAGCTGTCTCCCACTTGCCAGAGCCATGTTGGTATTTTACATTAATTCTCTCTAACACAATGAATTTGCAAGGAGCCACATATATCTTCCATTTTATAGGAGAGGAAGCTAAAGCACAGAGTAATTAAATGATTTTACAAGATCACAGAGCTAGGAAGAAGGGAGGGAGAGAGAGAGGAATGGGCAGATGGAACAGGAGGGAGACGATACAGGCAGGAAGATGGGGGTAGATTACAGCTTAAAGAGAGGGTAGGAACAGGACCTAAGATATGCAAAGCATCTGCCCTTTACCCCTTCCCTATAGTTTGTGCCTGTGTGTTTGTGCATGTGTTACATGAACACGTTTATGGCTAACATATACTAGCTTATTTAACAAATCTTAAACAAATCCTTATATACTATACTTTGGGCCACCACTGTCTCTCCTGATAAGATTTCCTTGAAATATTCAACAAAAACAAATTCCTAGCTTCCAAGGGCAAAGGGCATTTTGGGGAGTGAGAATTGAAGAAATCCTGGTCAGAAGAGGCATGAGAGGTTAACTCAGTCTTCCTCAGTCTGCCCTCTTATCACCTCTTTAAAGAGAATCTCTATCCTCCCAAGAGGAGAAGGGGGTGACAGAAGATGAGATGGTTGGATGGCATCACTGACTCAATGGACATGAGTTTGAGCAAACTCAGGGAAATGCTGAAGGACAGGGAAGCCTGGCATGCTGCAGTCCATGGCGTTGCAAACAGTCAGACATGACTTAGCAACTGAACAACATCCTCCCTGTAAAAGGACCATGTCCCCAGCCTGTCTCTTCCACTCCTTGATGGCTGAGTACCAGAAGACTGTTCCACACAGAGACCGCCAGTCTCCCTTCGTATAACTTCTAATTAGTTAGGAGCTAGCTCTTGTTGTGCTCTATACAAAACTCTTCTTCAGTCAGATTATCACTTGCCTCTTATTTTTGATGCTGGTAGGTATGGCAAGCATTATTTATGTAGCACTTGAATTAAAAGAAGCACAGATTCAGATTGAGTCCTAAAAAGCAGATGCACTTTCTAAAAAGTTAAAAATCATGTATTTGTATTGCTGGGAGGTAAGTGTAAGAATTAGAATTTGCCCCTATAAAACTTAATATCGGGGCTTCCTGGGTGGTCCAGTGTCTAGGACTCTGTGCTCCCAATGCAGGGGGCCTGGTCAGGGAACTGGACCCCATGTGCTGCAACTGAAGGTGTGGCTGTGTGCCACAAGTGAGACCTAGTGCAACCAAATAAATAAATCTATGAGATCAAATTGAAAAATAACTTAATATCAAGCACATCAAAACTACAGAGAGGTATCACACCTCCTATCAGTTAGAATAGCCATCTTCAAAAAAATCTACAAACAATAAATGCTAGAGAGAGTGTGGAGAAAAGGGAACCTTCCTATACTGTTAGGAATTGTAAATTGGTACAACCATTATGAAGAACAGTATGGAGATTTCTTACCAAACTAAATATATAACTACCAATTGATCCAACAATCTCAGTCCTGGGCATATATCTACAGAAAACCATAATTCGAAGAGATTCATGCATCCCAATGTTCACTGTAGCACTATTTACAATAGCCAAGACATGGAAGCCGCCTAAATGTCCATCCACAGAGGCGTAGAGAATATGTGGTACATATACACAATGGAATATTACTCAGGCATAAAAAAGAAAGAAAGAATGCCATTTACAGCAACATGGATGGACACAGAGACTGGCATACTGGCTGAAGTTAGACAGAAAAAGACAATTGCTGTATGATATTGCTTATATATGGAATCTAAACAAATGGTGCAAATGAACTGATTTACAAAACAGAAATAGACTTACAGATGTAGGCAACAAACATGGTTATCATGGGAGAAGCAGGGGAGGGATAGATTGGAATAGATAACTAATACTGGCTTCCCAGGTGGCACTGGCAATAAAGAATCCGCCCGCCAATGCAGGAGACATAAGACATGTGGGTTCGATTCCTGGGTTGGGAAGATCCACTGGAGGAAGAAATGGCAACCCACTCCAGTACTCTTGCCTGGGAAATCCCATGGACAGAGGAGCCTGGTGGGCATACAGTCTATGGGGTCACAAAGAGTTGGAAACAACTGAGCAACTGACAGTTTCACACACGTAAAACATTCACTTTGCTGTACACCTGAAACGAACACAACCCTGTAAATCAATTATACCCCAATAAAATTAAAAAAAAACTTAATCTCTCTTTTTTTTAAACTATAGCTTAGGAAAAGACTTTTAAATCTGCTGACCACATGGAGTAGTCATCAGTGACTTGGAGAGCCAGAATTCTGTTAAAAATAAAATTGCAAAGCAGAACAATAAAACAAGATAAAGTTCTAACTTGCTGCTTTTTGGCTGTGTCTGGATGGCGACTAGCCCACCCTACCCTGGGGGTAGGGAGGAGGAGACAGAGACTAAAATGCAAAGAGTGTTACCATTATGGCAACTTTATTTTTTCCAAATGTTTATTTTTGTTCCCTTAGGGTATCAGGAAGAGTTTGTTCTAACAGTTCTCAGTTCCTGGCTGAGTTGTTGCCAGGAAGTCAAGTTTATCTTTAGCATCATCTCTGGGCAAACAGCACAGAGGAAAATGATATTTGGGGCCAAATGTTGAAAACTCAAGTTTTATGTAGCTTGAGCAGAAAAAGCTAAGAGCAAAAATGAAAAGCTAATATAGTTGGTTCTGTGTTTTCTCTACAAGAAATTTTCTTTAGAGGAGAAACAGTAGTGGAAAGAAGATGGGCTTTAAGGACCAATAGCTTTGGGTTCAAATTCAGGCTTGGTCCACTGCTGCCCCATCAAGGACTTTTGGATAAATTTAATTCAACAAACATTTAGCTGAATGATACCTCTGTACCAGATACTTGGCTCTCACAGAACTTAGAGTCCAAGTAAATTAGTTACCTCTCTGAAACTCTTTTTACAACTAATAAAAGAAAATACATGCCTCTTTGTAGGGTTCTTTTGACAATTACATGAGATAACATATGTAACATTACACAGACCAGTGCTTAGGTAAAGTGACAAATCTTAGTTTGTTTTCTCTGTCTTTAGAATAACCAAAGGAATCTCTCATTCAGTCAACTGGAGGTTTAAAAGTACTGTTCTAAGGATTTAACTAAAAATAAAACCAACAGAGAGTTTCATAAAACCTAGACAGTCGGCAAATACCCCATGTTTTTTAGCAGGTCCACAACAACCAGAGTTCAAAGATCAGTCTCAGATTCTATCACTTCCAATAGTCCTACTTTGACTCCAACTTGGTTTTATGCAATAGCACTGAAACATATATATTACCATATGTAAAATAGCCAGCCAGTGGGGGTCTTCCGTGTGACACAGGAAACCCAAAGCCAGTGCTCTGTGGCAACCTAGAGGGGTGGGATGGGGTAAAGGACAAACGTATACCTATGGCTGACTCATGTTGATGTATGGGAGAAAGCATCACAATACTGTAATTATCCTCTAATTAAAAATAAAAAATAAATTGCCTTTTCAATCACCAGTATGGTATATGTAACATAAAAATCAGAGCTATAAATGATGCTGAAATATTAGAACTTTTCATTTAAAATTATTCACTGAATGTCTATAACATGTGAAACACTCCGATGAAACTAAAGTCATAAAAGAACCAGATGTGTCCCTGACCTGATGCATCAATCCCTTTAGAGGGAAAGATATAAAGTCTACCCTCAAGGAGGCTACAACCAGAAATAGAAACAAGGCAGATATGCATTAAATAATAGTGGCCAATATGCTATTTTATAAGCATTACGAATTAGAATCCCTGATACTGGGGTTCGGAAGAAATGACATAGTCAAGGAGACTTTGGGGGAAATATGGAATTTGAGCTGAGATTTTTAAAGATGAGAGAGGATTTTTTCAAGGTCTTTTTTTTCTCCCTATAACATAAAAATCAAAACTCAAAGCAGAAGTTAGAGGCAGTAACACCTTCTCTATCAGAATGTGTGTAGTCCTCTCTCTGCTCTTTAATTATTCACTAGTACCAATTCTACTTGGGGTCCATCTCATCCAAAAGGCAGCATTAACTACGCTTGGGTAAAAGATACATGTGAAGTATCATTGCAGCATTTTTAAAAGAACTATTCTTTCCAACTGACTCTGCCTCCTTTTCCCTCCCAAAAGGAAAAGAAAAGCCCAGGTTAAATGCACTGTTTGCATTTCCCAATTGTCCTACAACCAAGTACTGACTCTTAGAAAGTCTGGCTCCTCGACTCTCAATTGGCAAATTCAGTTAAAATAATTTTTAAATGCAGACTTTTTTGTCCTGATGCTTAAAAATTATCCAGGTGTCAGCTATGAATAATGACCAAGTTGGGTCTTGATTTCATTATTTTTATTAGCTATTCAATGACACTTGGTAGTGTACTGAACATTATTCTTGGCGAAGTACATAAACCTAGTTATTTATGTACATAAACCTAGTTATTTATAAACCTAGGGGCTTGCAATCAAACTACTTTATCATAAGAGAGATTGTGAAACTGTCCCCCTGCCCTCAGAAGTACTGGAGTACACGAGATTAGGTTTTAAATAGTCCCAAGGGAAATGTGGTCCCAAGGAGCTCAGATTCTACTCTATCCATTCCTAAAAGGGTGGGGGTGGGGGGTTGGGGGGCACTTCGTAATGGACTATAAGACCAGAAAAGTCATTGGTGTTCTCTCACAAGAGAGAAAAAAGGTACAAGTTAAAAGATATAATCTCATTGTCCTTTTGGGCCACAACTAACCACGTGATTCTTACTTTCTCAAAGCCTCTGCATTCTTCTCTGATTTGGAAGTGGTTCTGCTCGCTTCATCTATTTTACAGAATTATCATGACCATGAGATAACAATTTCAAAAGTATATTAAAATATTCCAAAATGTCCGGCAAATAAAACTCTGTCTTCTTCTCTGGTCTCCTCGGATCTTTGTTCCTCCTTCCCACACACTAACAAACTGTTGGCAGGAACGTCTCTTGTTGTACTTCAAATTCTTTAAACTCTACTTCCAGAGTCCCTGTCATGATATCTCACCTGTAGAACTGAAATAGCTTCCTAAATGATCTACCTCCAACCTATTTTTTTCCCAACAATAGCCAGAGTGAGCCTAAGAGCACATATTTTATGTTGACCCAAGGATAAATGGGTCCTAAATCCTTAACCTAGCCTTCAGTTCCTGACATAATGCTAGCCCCACTTTACCTCTCCTCTTTCTCCCTCCTTAAGGGTCCACACCCCAGCCATTTTCAACCCTGTAAAGTTCTCTAAAGGTGCCCTGCTTCCTTTGGCTTCTGGACTTTTGTTCTTGCTGTTGTAGCCCGTATCCATCACCTTCCTTGTGTCAGTTCAACTCCTATCCTGTTCTCAGTTTAGAGTCGAGGAAAACCACTGTGTCTGGTGTGTAGGATTCAAAGCAAGGGCGTTCTCCTGGCCCCCAGCACCTTTTCCTTCCCACCCTCACCCTCACCCTCACCACCCTCACCACCACCACCACCACTAGAGGGTTTATGACATGGCAGGCATGTGCCAGGCACTCTCCATGATTACTCTAGAGTCTTCACCATAGATCCTTAAGTTGACAGCAGCCGTAGAAACCTATATTTATCTAGTACAGTATGCCAAAACTGGTTCTAAGTATTTCACAGGTATTATCCCAGACCTCAGGACAATTCTCTGAGGTAGGTACTGTTATTATCCTACCGACTGATAAGGAACTAAAGCCCAGATAGATTGAGTAAATCATCTAGCTCTACAGCTGGGAATTTGAGCTCCTGTAGTTTGACTTAGAAGTGTATTATTGATTCACGGAAGGTTTTATCATCGTTTTATTTATTTATTTAAAATCTGTTACATGCTACAAATGTTGTAGTGGAGTTCTTTCTTTCTTTTTTTGACTAAGCAGCACAGAATGTGGGATCTTAGTTCCCTGACCAGGGATTGAACCTGCACTCCCTGCTGTGGAAGCGTGGAGTCTTAACCACTGGTCCACCAGGGAGGTCCCCATATCACCATTTTAGAGATGAGGAAATGAGATCAGATGGTCGAGTAAACTGTCTAAAATGGTCAAGTCAGGATTTGAAGGACCAGTAAGATGCCCCACTGTTTCTCCCCATCACTCTATACGTCCTCCTTCATCATACTGCATTACAACTGCCCGTCAGCTTAGTGGATTCCCTCACTAAACTACAAGCTTCTTTTTCTTTAATTTTTAAAAAGTTTTATATTGACAGAAAAATTAAACAAATAGCACAGAGAATTCCCATATACCTCTTGCAGAGTTTTCCCTATTATGAACATCTTATGTTAGTATAGGACATTTGTTATAATTAATACACCGGTATGGATATATTACTATTAACTCAAGTCCATAGCTTAATTCCTATTTTCCCAGTTTTTACCTAATGTCCTTTTTCTGGTCCAGGATCCCTTCTAGGATACTGTTACATTTAGCTGTCATGATTTCTTCGGCTCTTTTTGTGACAGTTTCTCAGACTTTCCTTGCCTTTGGTGACCTTCACAGTTTTGAGGAATATGATCGAGGATACTGTATATTGCCCCTCTACTGGAATTTGTCTCATGTTTTTCTCCTGACAGAAGATCACAGAGGTTAAGTGCCATTTTCATCACATCCTATTAACATAGTTTATGACTGTTTCAGCAGACTTTGATCACTAGCTGATTTAAAATTTGTCAGATTTCTCCTCTGTAAAGTTAGCTGCCTGTCCTCATTCCCCACCTTCCTAAACTTCACTCTGTAGAGAGAAGACTATGTGTGGTCCACACTTAAGAAATGGGGAATGATGCCCTTGAGTCTGAGTCATCTATATAATTTATTTGGCATTCTACAGGGGAGATTTTTCTCTTCTCTTCCATTTGCTCATGTACTTCTTTCTTTCTTTATATCAGTATGGATTCATGGACATTTATTTTATACTTTGCAATATAGTCCAATACTAGTCTATTTTTTCTATAATTATTCCACTTGAGCCATTGGGAACTCCTCCAGTTGGCTCCTGTTGACATATTCTCATCAATGTACGTTTTTTGTTTTGTTTTGTTTTTTCTTTTTTGAGCACTTCCTTCCATTTTGGCACTAAGAGACTCTGACATCTCGTCTATTTCCTTTTCCAGTCCCTAAGTCAGATATTTCTCGAAGGATTCCTATTCCTTTTATTGGAGAATGGTTTCAGAAATCAAGATCTGGGTGCCAGCTGTGCCTCTTGCTACAGGGGTGTCATTTCTTTCAGGCTCTCCCCATTGACACAGAAAGAAATATAGGTAGGTATGCAAATCCATATATGTTCACATAATTATAACTATTTTCTTATGCAATCATGTGTATCTGTGCTCTCCTGTGCTTTGTCGTGTCTGACTCTTTGCAATCCCTTGGGCTGTAGCCCACTAGGCTCCTCTGTCCATGGGATTCTCCAGGCAAGAATACTGGAGTGGGTTGCCATGCCTTCCTCCAGGGGATCTTATCAACCCAGGGATCAAATCCACATCTCCCACATTGCAGGCAGATTGTTTACCATCTGAGCCACCAGGGAAGCCCAAGAATACTAGAGTGGGTAGCCTATCCCTTCTCCAGGGGAATTTCCCAACCCAGGAATCGAACCAGGGTCTCCTGCATTGCAGGCAGATTCTTTACCAGCTGAGTTACATGGGAAGCCCCCACTTGTATCTATAAAAAGTTAAATAGGAGTTCTTTCTGATGTCTCCAACTCTAATTCATTACCACATGCATCACTCTAACCTTCTGCCCTTGCTCTTCTATAAATTCCAGGACAACAGTGGGCAATGACTACAAGCTTCTTAAAGGTAGTATTATTCTTTATTCACGGCTGTATCCCAAAAACAGTTGGCACCTATAACACACATGTTGACTGACTGCTGAGTTGACCCAATAATTTCAATTCTGGAAGTGACTACAGAGGAATTTGCAAATGTCACCAAATATGGATTTCAAAGACTAAACTCACAACAATTTATTAGGGCAACAGTACAAGAGGGTACACTAACAAAGGTCTGATTTAAGTGTGTTTATTCAACTCCGTGAAGGGAAAATGATAGTAATACATCTAAGCTACACAAAAAGGATTCAGACTTCCCTGAAAAGGATTCAAGTGGCATAAAATGGTTTGTTTCTCCACAGCAATTTACATATATTAAAAGAGATAATAGGCATAATCATTGTCAAAATAGAGCTTCCTCCCTGTATAATGTCTTAATATATGCTCGAAGTTCCTGACAAACAGGCACAAAGCCCCAGCGGATGAGACCCTAAGTGAGGGATGACTCTAATAGCAACAGCATAAAACCAATCTCACATTTCTGGGAAGGAAAATAAGACCTGAGAACAGCCTTTGAAGGTGAAGGGGAAAGTACAAAGGAAGGATGCTCAAGTGATACATCAGCTGAATGGGAAACCGGGTGCTAATGCGACACTCTGCATCCACGATGCTAATTTATATCTGGGTGAGCGTGTGCACTGACACAGAGGAGACTTGAAGAGGTCTATATTATACCTTGGGGGAGCTCATCTCCAATCTCTTGGAAGGGTACTTGCTTTATACTGGGGACTGCCTAACATGGGATACATTATGTAGATTCTGTGTCAGTTTCATATGACAAAATCACCTGTCTCCGTAAATCTATTCCAGATCGTTTCCATTCTGTCCCTTACAATGCAGCCAGAATGATCTTTTTGAAAAACAAATTTGGTCACAGCTCCCCATCTTCTCTACATTTTAACATTCTGCTTGACTCCTGGGATAAAAAACAATAAAGGCCTCATATGCCCTCAAGGTCCTGCAAGATCAGGCTTCCGTCCAATGCCCACCTTGCCACAGGGGGCCTCTTTGACTTCTTTGAATGCACATTCTTTTTGCTGCTACTACTGCACATGTTAATACATCTTTGTCTCTGCTCTTCAACACAGTTAACTCCTACTAAGGCTTTGGGATCTAGCCCATTCACCTCTTCACCTGAGATGCCTACCCTGTCCAGGTCACTCTCATAGCACCACAAACTCTTCCTCTGCAGTGCTTGTCACAGTTGTACATTTATCTTTGTTAGTCTGTTGCTAATGTATTTCATCAGATGGCCTTGTTACTCCACATTCCTGGCACCTAACCCCATGCCAGGCATACAAGTGCCTCCCAAAACATCTACTGAATAAATCAAGGGAAAAATGACCACACGATCCACCTATCTATTGCCAAGACTTTCCTGAACATTAAAGCTCCTCTTTGGATTCTGAAGGATATGTCATTTCACATCAGAAATGTGGTTGGTCACCCTTGTGATGAGTGTAAGAAATGTCACTGCTAGGCCAAAGATATAGGAAATTCCTTTTATCAAATATGTCATTAGTACACTGAAATAGGTATTATGTGGAAGTGAACATAAAAGGGATGTGAAAAATAATCTTATGCCAAAGAAGTCAGCTATGCTATTAGAAGTGCTAATGCTTTACTAGTACTAATTATTAAGATCATTGTTATCAAGTAATTTTGCTTTATTTCACAAAATCACAAATGCTACTACTAATTTTCAAGCTCTCATCATTGTGTCTGGATTTTATTCAACAAATATTTACTGAGCATACTCATTGTACGTCAGGCACTGTTTTAGATTCTAGGATAAATGCTGAGTGAGACACAAGTTCGCACCTTTGAGGGGAGGAGATTGATAGTCCTTTGGGATGAGTAAATTGCAAGTGAATGTGATTAGTTTTGATGAGCAAAGAAGTCATGTGCTATGGCCCAATGCTCACATCAGCACTATTCACAACAGCCAGGACATGGAAACAACCTAAATGGCCATCAACAGAGGAATGGATAAAAGAAGATGTAGTCCATATATACAATGGACTATTATTACTCAGCCACATAAAGGAGTGAAACTGGATCATTTGTAGAGACGTGGATGGACCTAGACTGTGTCATACTCAGTGAAGTAAGTCACGAACCGAAAAACGAATAACATATATTAATGGATATATGTGGAATCTAGAAAATGGTATAGATAATCTTTTTTGCAAAGCAGAAATAGAGACATAGAGAACAAATGTATGGATACAAAGGGGAAAAGGGAGGTGGGATGAATTGGGACATTGGAATTTACACATATACACTATTGATACTATGTATAAAATCGAAAACTAATGAGAACATATGGTATAGCACAGGGAACTCTACTGAAAGCACTGTGGTGACCTGAATAGGAAGAAAATACAAAAGGAGGGGCTATACGTATATGTATGACGGATTGATTTGCTGTATGGTAGAAACTAACACAGCATTGTAAAGCAAGTATACTGCAATAAAAATTAATTTAAAAAGAAGTCATGTGCTATGGGAGTGCGATCATTCCCACTGTCTCAGCATGCTCTCAAGTGAGCCAGTGCCTCCCCAGGATAACCTGCATCATTGTTGCTCTGTGGTTGCATGTCAAGTGGAACAGTGTTTTCACCTGATTAAGGATGAAAAGATTTTACATTTTAATGTCATGGTCTCCCATAAGGATTTATATGTATTTACTTCCTTGGGTTAAATAAAAGACTAGGGAAGATACCAGGTCTATCTTTTCTAAGGAGTCATTCTAATCCCTTAAAATCTCTAGTGCCAATTTTGATGTACCCCCAAAAGATCAAAGTGCCTTGTTCTCAAAGATGCCTATCTCAACAGAGCATCTGTTTCATACCAAGAGAGTTTTCATTGAGGGGTTTTGGTGATAAGCACTGCAGGGAGTAGTTACTGTCACAGAAAATTTTAAAGATACCTACAGAGAGATTGTAAATTTTGCAAAGGTTGAGACAAGACTCTCTTAAAAATCATTACAAACCTTAAGGCTTAGGGCAGTGTTTGGAACATAACTGGCTCTCAATATTTATGCGTTACATGTTTGAACAAATAGTACTACTTCGAGAAAATCAGCTAGTAGAAGCTTGGGACAAGAGCAGAGCAAAAAAGAGAAAAATTACTACTGCAGGGGCTTGCTTAGCAAGAGAAAAAGTCACAGAGAGAGGGTGCCAGAAGAGTACTCTCTTCATCCCATTTCACAAAGATGGTAGATCCAAGAGGGGCTGGAGCTGGGAGAATCTCAGCGACAGACAGTGGCATCCCGAGGTCCCACAGCTCCAGACTATGCTCCTGTCCACCGTTTCCAACGGAGAACAGCAATCAGCAGATTGATAAATTCTTCCATTTACACCCCTGAACAAATAAACTGCTGCTGCTGCTGCTAAGTCGCGTCAGTTGTGTCCAACTCTGTGCGACCCCATAGACGGCAGCCCACCAGGCTCCCCCGTCCCTGGGATTCTCCAGGCAAGAACACTGGAGTGGGTTGCCATTTCCTTCTCCAATGCATGAAAGTGAAAAGTGAAAGTGAAGTCGCTCAGTCCTGTCCGACTCTTAGCGACACCATGGACTGCAGCCCATCAGGCTGCCCCATCCATGGGATTTTACAGGCAAGAGCACTGGAATGGGGTGCCATTGCCTTCTCCTAACAAATAAACTAATTGCATCTTTAACCTAACAAATCATAGCTTGATTACAGGTCATTAGTGACCATTAATACATGAAACTGTTTGCATTTCACTAGTATATCTGAATTATAGCCTCACCTTTCACATTAGCTCAATCAAGCTTCCAAAAGAAACCCCCCCACCCTGCCCCCCATTGGGGCCTCAAGCAGGACTTAAACTAACAATTAGCCTCTGGAATTCAACTATGATGCAGAAGAATTCATTATTTTAGTTCACTGCAGATCTCCCTAGTGTAGATTACAACCAGCCATTCCCTTTAGAGTGGAGGTATGCTCTCTGTGCCCAAAGAGCTTACAACTGCCTCTCTCTGAACTTGCTCAATTCTTCCCAATGGTGGCTAATGCATTGGCCAGCAACATGGGCTGCTTCTGTGTCACTAGCGCAGACAGTCCTAAGTTCACAACAACACAATGGCTGTCAGACACTGAAGTGACAGGAAGAGAGTCTATCTGGCAAAAAAGTAGAGGCAAGGTTGAGAATATATATGTATTCTCATAGGTATATGAGAATATGTGTGTATATGTATATGTTTATACACACATATTCTCATATATATATATATGGGTTTCCCTGGTGACTCAGCTGGTGAAGAATCCATCTACAGTGTGGGAGACCTGGCTTTGATCCCTGGGTTGTGAAGATCCCCTGGAGAAGGGAAAGGCTACCCACCCCAGTATTCTAGTATTCTGGCCTGGAGAATTCCATGGATTGTGTAGTCCATGGGGTCGCAAAGAGTCAGACATGACCAAGTGACTTTAAATATATATATATACATACACACACACATACACGTGTGTGTGTGTGTGTGTGTGTGTGTGTGTGTTTATGTCAACCAGGTAGTCCAGAGATGTTTTTTTTTTAGAATACATTTGGGGCTCTGAATTATCCCTATGAGAAGCCGAGACCTTGAAAAGAACTGGAGAACTGCCAAGCCTCCCTTTCACTTTGTGCCAAGCAGTCATAGAGGCACATGGAGTGAGTAACAGAAATTAACGATCTCAGAAATGTTTGAGGACTTTCTAACAAAACAGTTGTCATCTGGGAGCAAATCCATGGTCCAGCTCATCTAATGTTCAGTTGCTTCAAAAAATATCCCCTAGGGAATGCCACTTTTGACTACTAATGTGCTGAATCCATGGAATTAAAAGGGGCTGCTAACAAGACAAGTAACTGAAGCCCACATATGGCTAAAACTATTTTTACTTTTTATTCTAGGTTAGCTACCAAGCTCAGGACTCATGCTCAGCTCAACATGTACAATGCAGCACAGAGTTCCATGCTGTTTAAAAATCTCTCTGAAATAAACTGCTGCACTCATTTCTATATCATCCCTGTGAAAAAGTTAGATTATGAACAACATAGTAATAGTAGAAAATGCAGACTCTAGAGTCAACTTCTGTTTTCAAATCCTGGCTTTTCCACTTACTAGCAGGATGACCTTAAGCAAGTCACATAGCTTTTCTAAACTTCATTTTTCTCACCTGTAAAACAGAGATAATAAGGATGCCTACCTTATCTAGGGAAGATCCCCTGGAGAAGGAAATGGCAACCCACTCCAGTATTCCTGCCTGGAAAATCCCATGGACTGAGGAGCCTGGAAGGCTACAGTCTATGGGGTCACAAAAAGTCAGACATGACTGAGCAACTTCACTTTCACTTTCACCTTATCTAGAGATTATAAAACTCAAGTTGGTAATTAATGTATAGAAATTCTTTAGTATGCTTAAACATGGCACATAATAAGTGCTCAGGAAATGTGAATGGCTATTGTTCACCTCCTTTTTCCTCCCCCTACCAATCAGGGCCACCATCTTTGCCACATCCATTATCACTACCACCTGCCCCCCCCACCCCCCAAACCCAGTACCCACAGGAAGATAAGGAAACTAAATCTCCAAGATGGACTTTTTTCTGAAGTCAACAAACTACTAAGTCAGGTAGGACTAACCCCTTTATCTTCTGACCCATACCATCATCCCCACGTGGAGCACTTCATCTCTCTTCCCTGCACCTTCCTCCTCCTCATCCATCAGGCCCCAGTTTAGCCATCTCCTCCTTCATGAGCCCTCCTCCATCATCTCACAGTGCCTTGTCTTCCCCCCATCACAGAACTTCTCAGACTACATAATAACCACCTGTTGTCCTGTCTGTGTCTCCCATGAGGACATGAGTTCCTTTAACAGAAGAGTCTAGGTGCATCTACTATACTTCTGCATCCCCAGTACAAAGCACAACACACAGTAAATGCTCAGTACATGCTGAGTAAAGGAAGGGACGAATGGCAGCCTCCCTTCATGCCAATCTGCTGCTACATCTTAAAGTCTTATTTCTCTTTGGAGCACAAAGAGAAATAAGGCAATCAAAGATTGCAACACATGACTTTAGGCCCTATACTGCTATTACATGATTTTAACCTGTCATTGAAAACTCAAGGCAATCTTAACCAAATTCTAACAGAGTCCATTTCTGAAGAAAGTAGCTTAACTTGTGAAAATAATGCCTTGCATGGCACTTACGTTATGTTAATACACACATACACATTCATTTCATACCTTATGCTTATTTTCGAACCTTAACACCTTCGCATTTTGAAAGGGCACAGTCTTCTTACTTTGAAAGTGCTTTTCAGCAACATGTGGACTTGATGAGATATGGTAAAAAGCCAGTATTCATCCTTGCAATTTTCCCTCCAAACAAACACTTAATCTTTTCACTCTGAACCATGGCTTTCTCACTTGCAGCTTTAGTGCTCTTGGAAATTTTGAGTCTAACATGATACAGACCCAAAAACATGACCAAACAACCAAATACTTCAGTCCTTTCCTTCCTTCCTTCTCAGAGGAGGTAAAGAAGGCATAAAAGCTGGAAGCTTCGGGGAAATCTATTCAAAGTTCATCTAATCTTATCTCATTAAAGGACTATCACTGAGGAGAAACCAAATAAAACTCAGCCCTCCCTCCAATCAATACTGTATTAGAATGCACTGAAAACGTGATTTGGTTGGTAGGAATGATAAAAACGTACACTGATATTACAATGAAATATGTGAATACTGGAGTGGGTTGCCATTTCCTTCTCCAGGGGATCTTCCCAACCCAGGGATCAAACCGGGGTCTCCTGCATTGCAGGCAGACACTTTGTCCTCTGAGCCACCAGGGAAGCCCCATACTGAAATATACCTGTTATTCAAATAAGTCAGACAGAAAAGTGTAAATTTTTCTAGAGCAATGAAAGAGCTGAACTCTACCTCACATCACAAATACCCTCAAGGTATTGTTTAAAAACAAACCCTGCCCTCTTATTATCTTATTTTAAGAAAACACATTAAGGAATTTAACTTGTATGGAGTTTATATCAATGTATAAAGCTAAGGTTGTTTAATTTCCTTAGGACACCAATGCCTGACACATCCTTATTTATAGACTGATGGAGAATATGCATAAACATATATACATACACATAAATATACAACTTGCTTTCTTCTCCTACTAAGTCATTGACCACCTTTTCTGTTTCATTTCCCTATAACAAATATTTATTTGGAAACTCTTCTTTCCCCATTCTTTTTCTCAAAAGGGACTCTTCTGTCTTCCTCTTCACTCTGTCTCAGAGTTCTTACCTACATCTGTTACAAACTCCACTTCAAGGGAAAATCTCTGATGATTCTTTTTTCTTAAATAAAAATAGTTCTTTTGTACTAAATTTTATTTTCCAGGGCCCCCAAAATGCAGCCACATGTCAAGGCTATAAAGCTAAAGGGTCTCCCTGAACAGTTTCAAGAAACAAATAAAAACAAGCCAGCAAAAGTCCTCATGCTATGTCCTCCAAATCAGGTGGGACTATTTAGGGGTTATAATAAACGGGATTCCAAATATTTAATACAGGTTGGAAGATACTGTCTTTCCCACATAGTGATTTCTAGATCTGCTTTCTAATTCAAAATTACCCATTGAGTAAGATGCTTCATTCTTCATCATACACAAATTAAGAAGCCCACATTGTCTTTGTCTGCTGACCCCAACTCTCTTCTTCATCTGGTTCACTAGCCTACTTGACATACATCTCTAGCGTCTCTAAAGCAGGGTCTATTCTTATCTAATCCCTTTCTGGTCATTTCTTGGCTAATAATTATTTGTCTTTGCCAGATACCAACACATCTCATCAAAACACATTCTTAGTTCTACTATAAAATAGTAAGTTCAACGATGCTTCCTATCTACACTTTGCTTTCTGAATGTGAATTAATGGATTTGAGTCCCATAGCACAACTTTTAAGCAATGGGAACTGTCTGACACTTCCATATGGCTATTTTATTAAGAAGAGTAGGTATAAATAATAATACTAATACCTTTGTTTCCATAGGTGATTTCATCTGGATAATTCATGCTTCATTATTGTGCCACTATTCTCTGTCTTGGGTTCTCCCTTGGGGCCTGTGACAAACACGGGGTTCAGATCCAGACTCCAGGAGGCAGTGAAGCGACAGTGTTTGTTAACGTACACAGGTGCATTACAGACTCCCCAGGCCCCTTCTAGTCTCGTTCTGTGAGGTTGCTCTTGGCCTGTCAAAATCCAGGCTATTGAAGGGACACCACCAACACTACAAAACCTCTCTGGGCTTCAGCCTCCTTAACACGAAGCGCACTGCCTTTGGGTTTTGGGGAGGAGTGGTTATCAAAACGTTGCTGTGAACCACCAGCAACAGCACCTCCTGGGAAATCCTTAGAAAGCAAATGCTTAAAAAAAAAAAAAAAAAAAGGCAAATGCTTAGGCCCCATCCCAGACCTATTCCATTAGAAACTCTGGGGGTGGGGCGCCAGAAATTTGTGTTTAAGGAACACGTCAAGTGATTCTACTAACATAAGAGTAAAAAACAACAGTCATATGGCATCTAGGGAGTTTTGAGAAGTTTGTGGTTAGGCGAGCTATTCTCTTATAGTTAAAGAGGGATCATGTGCCCAGGACTAAGCTTTTGAGGTAAGGTTTCATACTGTGGGGCTAGGAGCAATGGTGAAAAAGACAGGCCACTCTGATACACAGAACAACTTATAAGTAGTTAGATGCGCTCAGAAACAGAAGTCATCTCACTGATGAGAGGAGGCACCCTTTCTCTTGAAGTGTTCAGAGTTATAAGATTATACTCTAGCAGAATCTATGAATCAGGCAAAATAAGAAGTACTAAAAATAAAGAAGGTTTTTTCAAAACTAACAAAATTAAGTCTTAATAAGAAAGCTTCAAGATGCCACTAATATAGAAAGAGGCTTATAATTAATCTATTATTAATTTTTTAGTATCTCAAAGCTATTACCTTTAAAAACTATCCTATTGATGGTATCTAAAGTAGATAATGGATTTTCATTTCTTAATGTTTTATCTCATATTTAGAAGAGACGAGCAGTTGGCTAAGTCTCTCATAAGATTCCATTTATTATTTTATGAGCTTATATTTATTATTTAAAAGAGACCAATCACCACTAGCCAGAACTGGTACTAGATCAAAGGTTAAGGTTGGGTTATTAACCTGTTTCTGTTTTGTAATCAAAACAACCGTCATTTGACAGCAATGATTTTGCTTTAGGACAGTTAGGTAACTGAAGTAATATTAGTGAAAAGACAATCTAACGTGATTTAGTCTTTATTACATGCTACGTATTTGGCACTGTCCTGAGCATATTATATACACTGTAACACATATTTAATACTCACAGCAACCTTAAGAAGTTAAGCATTGTTAGCCTCATTCTTACTCCTTGGAAGGAAAGTTATGATCAACCTAGATAGTATATTTAAAAGCAGAGACATTAGTTTGCCAACAAAAGTATGTCTAGTCAAGGCTATGGTTTTTCCAGTGGTCATGTATGGATGTGAGAGTTAGACTGGGAAGAAAGCTGAGTGCCAAAGAATTGATGCTTTTGAACTGTGGTGTTGGAGAAGACTCTTGAGAGTCCCTTGGACTGCAAGGAGATCCAACCAGTCCATCCTAAAGGAGATCAATCCTGGGTGTTCGTTGAAAGGATTGATGCTGAACCTGAAACTCCAATATCTTGGCAACCTCATGAGAAGAGTTGACTCATCCTGATGCTGGGAGGGATTGGGGGCAGGAGGAGAAGGGGACGACAGAGGTTGAGATGGCTGGATGGCATCACCTGACTCGATGGACATGAGTTTGGGTAAACTCCGGGAGTTGGTGATGGACAGGGAGGCCTGGCATGCTGCGATTCATGGGGTCACAAAGAGCTGGACACAACTGAGCGACTGAACTGAACTGAACTGAGAACTGAAGGAGGAGACACCTAGGCTGAGAGGGGTTCAATAACTTGCCCAAGGTCGTAGAACTAGTGAGGGATGGAGTCCAGAGACAAATTCAGTGTTTTTCAGAGTCAGGGCTCTTAATCCTTTGAGTATACTTTTTAGTATAATTCTGAACTCCAGGGACTTGGAGGGCAGAAAGAATGTTTGGCCCAGAGCAAATAACACTTAGGATCATTTAAGGCTTCTAGAAATACTAAAGACAACCAAGCAACCATTTAATGAATGTTCAATCTATGTCAGGTACTGAACTAACCGTTGTACAAATACTATCTCACTTGATCCTTAAACAGCCTTAGAAGGTGGTTACTCTTATTGTTGTGATTGCGTTGTTGTTGTTCAGTCTCCAAGTCATGTTCGACTCTTGGCAATCCCATGGATGGCAGCACCCCAGGCTCCCTTGTCCCTCACCATCTTGTGGAGTTTGCCCACATTCATGGTACTTAGAGGATTTAACTATTGAGCCCAGCTTCTTAATAAAGAATACACTGCTCACAGAATTAAATGTAAAGGAAGCAAAAAAGGTACTTAGCATGTAAAGACCACTCAGTAAATCTAACTTCCCTGCCCTTGGATTATGTTTCTAGGGGATAAGGATGGTTTCAGTAGTGATGAATTCATTGTCTTTCTTATCTATTTTCTTATTTGTCCCATATGGCAGCTATTTGTGAGTTAGATGTTTGAGTGCTATATTCAGACTTGAAATAGAACGAAATCCACTGACTGCGCCACATCTTTATAATCACCAAACTCTAACCTCTTTCACCACTGGCCAGGAGTGTGGCCCAAACCTGCCCATGTGGCAATAGTAACAATAAATAGCCTTAGGAATGAGAAACCCCACAACCAAGACCAACAATCAAAGGGTAATATGCCACGTTGCTCTACCCAAACAACCCCATGCTAAGGATGAAGGTGGCCAATGTCTTGCAAAATGAACACCCTTTCCCCAGATTGCAAGATTTCATCTACTTAAGAGTTCAATGAAGCTTGATTTATTTAAGTATTCTAATCTCACGGGAAAGAGCTCTGTTTTCGGAATCAGAATAGAATCTCTGGACCTCAGTCATGTCTCCACTACAAACCAGCCACACCATCATGGACAAGTTGATGAAATCCACTGGGTCTGTTTTCTCACTGAGAAGATGAGACAAAATAAAACCTGCTCTCCAAATTTGTGCCACATAGGTAAGAGTTGAGAAAATACTTTGCAGAAATATAAAATCCCATCAGAAATATAAGAGGGGGTTATTATTTCAGTAACTCCTTCCTTGCCTAAAATTTGGCCACTGACATAACAACCTGGTTAGCCAAGTTGGTTTACTGGAAGACTAGTTTGAAAGGTAGGAGGAAAGGGGACTGTTTAAAACTGATAATTAGTCTTGGTACACCAAGGACATCCATGGAACTATCTGCCCAGTTGTTTTGATGGTTAAAAGGGATTCATTTCCAATGGCCTCACTTCTCTATAAGCTTGGCAATTCCCTTGGCATTCAGTGAATGTCCCTATGAAATAGACTGAGAAACCTTTCTGTGCAAGCAAAAAGGATTATCAGCGGGCCATTATGTCACTAAATAGGACAGAGACACTCTTGGTAGCTCCACAAATGGGGGCTCAATATGTTGTGCCAAAGACACCTTGAGATTCCTATTCAGGTTTCAAGGTGCCAAGTTCTTCACCTTTGCCATCTACGTCAAAAAGTAAAACTTAGCCTATATGCGGATTGGTTAGGACAGCTGTGACAAGAGACAGGGAAAAGGGCATTTCTATGTAGGGAGAAAAAGAGAAATCTCATCTGGAGTTAAACCCGGAGAGATGAATAAAAGACAGTATTTAGTGCTATTGATTGCTTTTACATCTTGGTGAGAGGATTCAACTAAGGGATTCAAGAACAAAGAGATAAAAATCAAGGAAACAATGTCTTTGGTGCCTTCACATTCACCTTGGGCTATGGCTTCCCCTCAAGTTATTTGATGGATTAAGATGGCTTTATGATGTGACACCATCATCCTGCTTTTCCTATTATAGCACTTTTCTTAAAATATTTTGTGATTAACACAAAAAAGTCTACATTTTCCCGGGCCTGTATTTGGAAGGTAAATTCATTTTTTTTTTTTTTTTTTCCAAGTCACTAGTTGTTAAGCAATAAAGCTGATGGCTTGATTAGTTGCTCAAACTCTGGCTTATATCATCTTACCAAAGTTTACCCTCAATATACAAAAAATAGAGGTTATGGAGGTTGCTTAGATCATGGTCAATAACTGGGAAGGAAACCCAGGCTTCTCAGACACAAGACATGCCAAACTTTTCAAAGTCAAGGCCATCTCATTTTCCTGCTTCTGTCTGATAAAGCATACTTTTGCTCTGTCACTAATAGCCACTCTGCAATACACTACCGTTGACCAGCTGCCCCCAGGGGCCCCAATGGCCAGTGGGCCTGGTTGTCATGAAACTACTGATTAAAGATTTTAAGACTGGCATAGGCAAAACATGCCAGAAATTCCTTCAGGGTAATTAAAAGTATGTTCTGTGTCAATAAACACAGACGGTGAGATCCTTTCTGTACAGAGGCGCTGGCTCCAACCCACAGGATTTAAGACATTTTTTCTTCGATGACTTTTCCATCATTGCAATTGATTTTCACTGACTCCTCCAAGACCCTTCTCCAGGCCCCTTATGAAATGATAGGTTGAGCTCACAAGTATCGTCTTACCCTTACTGTTTAAGCCAAGACCCAAGACCAAAGGAGCTCTAAACCTAAGAGCCAAGCTCATTGCCAAAGCCCTTTCACTTGAACCTACAGGTAAGAGAACTTTAATGGAATTCTTGTTACAGAATTTGAGAGTGTCCACTTTTCACTACTCCTCAAACCGATTTTCATTTGAAGAGTTACAAATGGGACTTCCAAGAAAATAGGAAGAACTTGGGTGAATATTTAGTACATTGATAGCCAGAGACTTAGTCCTCGCACATAATAGACACTCCATGAATTATTTTTCACAATGACAGCTTTATAATTTTTAGTGTGTAAACAATGCATATAAGTATTGAAAATTGTCATACATTAGACAAGATAAATAGTAAAAATAAAAGTTCCATTAGACATAGATAACCATCATTGGTATTTTGATAACTATTCTGTTCACGGAACTCTCACAGTTCACACAGAAATTTATATGGGAGGAATTACACTTATATACTTGTCCTATCATCAATGTGGTGAACTTTTTTAAATTGTCTTTTTTTTTTTTTGCTCACTTCTCCCCTCCCCTTCATAATCAATATTAATAACACTTTATATACATTTTCATTTGGATGCTATCATATGCCAACTCATATGGTATGAATGACATTTCAGTTGCTCAATCAATACTTGCTGAATGGTTAAAGAGTAAAATGAACAAACACATTAACAAATGGATGGATGAATGAATAAATAATGAGCCGTGCTCTTAATGAGCTGGTACAATTTCCAAGTGACTGCAGAAACATACAGCACAACTTTTGACATCAGCCCTATTATCTCAACCCTAGAAGAAGTAGGAGAAACCGGCTTCAACATGCTAACAGGGAGCCCCAAGTTCAAACTCCCACATAAAGAATATGTTATTGGCTGCTGTCCTAACTATGGAGACATAATCAATTTATTCTCCAACTCAGATTCAGGTTAAAAGCCAGGCACTAAACACCTGTACACAAGCACTACACTGTCCTCTGTAACATAAACTAAAGGAGTAAAGATGTGACAACCGTGTTCTCAGAATTTCTTTTCAGTTGGGAAGACAAAATTCAGGACTGCCTCTTCCTGACAGGCTGTCTGGACTTGGACCTCAGTTTTCTCATTTATGAAATGGGGATAAGGCTATACATCTAAGACTGTTGTTATGATTAAGTCATTCAAATAATTCAGGGGAAATATCATTGGAAAATGTAGGCTGGAGGCAGGTCACGTAGGTCCTGGGAAAGTGACTTAGAGGGACAGGGAAGCAGGAAGGGCTGGGGTGGTTGAGGACCCCACACAAGCCAGCCTGTGTGGCTTGAAGAGCCGTTAGGAGAGACTCAGGTAGACAAAGGGACAGGCAGGAAACAGGAAGACTTACAAGCACAGGAGAAAACGGTGAGCAGACTAATCTTCTTAAAGTTCAAACAAAAGGAGGAAGATGTGTTTTGCCTTTTCAGCATGTGCCAATGTCTAGATCAAGGCATCCATATGAGCTACTCAAAGGCAACCTGCTTGTCAAGTAACTGGAAAAAGGGGGGGAAAAAAAAAAACCCTGGCCTGTGCAATGGGCTCAAATCCAAGTTTCTTAGTCTTATAGGAAAAATTCTGATCGGAAAATTTCCATCTCAAATTGTGCTGAGGAAGCTTAGGGACTGAGTAAGCATGTTGGCAGCAGCAGCCCAGTATGATAATCAGACTCCTCTTGATTTTTCACTACAGTGCACAGAGTTCTTCAGGTCCTGGGGAGACCTTAGTAGGGTTTTGATTTCTGACCCTGCAACGGGTCAGGGAACCTATAAGGAAATACACTTTGTACCCAAAATGGAACTGTGCCCAAAACTTTCCTCTTACATCCTATGAAGTGACTAGAGGGTTCTAACTTCCAAAGCATAGTATGTTAGTTTCACCCAGGCTAATCTGACAGATCTGGAATGGGATCAGATATTAATCACTGCAAGAGACATCAGTTGGAGGCACTAAACTGTCCCAGTATCTCCTGTTAAGCTCAGGTTCCCAGGGCAGTTCTTCTCCCCTGTGTCATATCTTTTTCTTTTAAACTAGCACCATTGATGAATTCCTGGAAGCTTGTCCCCATGCATTTGCACTGCCCCAATCAACACTCTCACTCCATCCCACCTGTGCTGGCTTCACAGCCAGCAGAGAAAAGAAATGAAAGGTAGATTTTAATATTACCATCTCAAATCATCACTGAAACTTGATGCTTCTAGAAACTGTTTTAATACTTTTAGTCTTCTGAGGAAGCAGCTGGATTGCCTCCTAACCACACAAATCTTTACCCATTCAACTCACCTACTAACCACACAAATCTTTATCCATTCAACTGTCCATCTGTTCGTTCATCCAGCCACCCAGCCAGCCAGTCAGCCAGCCATGTATCTTTTAAAGTCTATTTATTAGACACTTAGGTCACAGACTGTGTCTCATTTTTTAATACTTCATAAAATTGTAAATAAAAAGTGAAAGAACTTTGTATTCTTACAACAATACCTCCAGATAGCTCAAAGGGAGAAAAAATGCCACAAATATTCAAGTCAAAAAGAACTGAGACTTCAGACTGACTCCAACTATAATCCCCAAAGGCTGGTGAAATACAGAAAGCCAATACAGGGCTGACTCTGGAACAACATGTAGTTTGAAGTACCCAGGTCCACTTAAACATGGATATTTTTAAAATAGTAAAATACTTGAGTACCACACAGTCTGTGGCTGGCTGAATCTGGATGCAGACGAACTGGGAGTATGGAGGGATGACTATAAATTATACCTAATTAACCTCTGCATTGTTCAAGGGTTGTTAGAGGGGCCAAAATCACTCACCAAAAACGCAATCCCAGTGGTAATTTATACAATTTTTACTTTTCATTGCCATACCATCATTTTCCCAATTTGGGGATGTCTGGAAATCTTGAACCAATAATAGAGTCTAGTTTTCTCAGATTTATTGGGGTTCAAATTACATTTGACCACATATAGTATTAACAAGAAAAAGTTAACATAGCTTTCAGAAATATCAGATTTGAACCTCACAAGAGGCTAGTTCATTAAACAGCCATACTGGTTGTCATGGTGGGTCAATCACTCTTGGAAACTACCTTCTCACCAATTTGAGGAAAATTAACATTTCTGGGTCACCAGGTTCCACATACTTATCTACAACCGATGCCCTGGAACCAGGAAAGTCATTTGATTTAATATAGGTGGGCAACTAAATCCCCAGAGGACAAGCTACTCACCCATGTGTTTAATACCAGAGGCTGAGCACTGAGCTTGCTTTCCCACTAGGAAGGAAGAAAGCACCAGGCTTTTGGGGAGGATAAGGGCAACAGGTTCAAGTTAAAGCTCCACGATTCTGTCTTTATGACTTCTTTTTCTCCTGATTTTCATCCCATGTATGTTCTCTAGGATGAGCTTGAACACTTTGAAAATGTGTGACAAGGTGAAGCAGAGGAAAAACAGACTAGAAAAAGTGGGAAAGAGCCAAAGCAATTACAAAGGTGCTCCTTGGTACAGTATTTTAAGAAAGCAATTGATTAATATGATCTAGATACTTGTTTGTACCATTTAACCCAGCAATCTTGACGTAGACATTTGTCCTAAGACACTAACCGGAGAGATGATTTAGATACATCCAATCATTTATCACACAAATATTACATCAAACTACTGGAAATCATCTAAATGTTCAGCATTGGGTGATTGGCAAAATTATAGTTTAACTATGGGATGTTACAGAAGAATGCTCACAGTATTGTGTGTGGGACCAAAACAAAACAAAAACAGATATGATACATTTTTCATATAATTCCTTTATTCATCCATCCATCTCTCTCTCCTCTCTCTCTCTCACACACACACACAGCCTGGAAGAAAATACATCAAAAAATGTTTATATGATTATGTTTGAGGCTAGAGGTAAATTCGACTTTCTTTTCTTACACTTTTCTTTATAGTCCCAGTTTCCATCAGTGAGCACATATTTTGTTCTCTCACAGCCTCTATTCTTTTCCTACATAGCATTTAACAAGATTTATATTCATGTTCTTACGTTTGTGTATAATGTGTATCTTTCCAATAGAACACAAGTTCTATGAGAACAGAGTCTGCATCAGGTTTTTGTTTTCTAATTACATACCTGGATTTTTTCTTTTTTTTTTTAGCATGGTGCCTTATATATAATAAGCATGTTTAAAGTGACCACTGAGTGAGCAGTTACAGGGATACTACCCGGAAGACATGTGGGGTATATGCAGGTTCTAACGGACAGTCTGCTGTATCTACAGTCTCCAGCTCATTTGCTCAGGAATATAGTATTTTCCTTGCTTGCTTTTGCCTCCTAAGAACACACTCCACCCTCCATTAGGAATGCCTCCGCCACTGTTCTCCACCTGTCGGCATCCCACCAAGACCCCACCTTCCCCACTGAACCATTCCTGTTCAGGTGAGCATCTTGTAGCACTTACCAGTCACTCACTTGGAAGATCAACATTTTTAAAAACTTTATTGGGTTCCAAACAGTTTTTTGAACAGGAGTCAGCAAACTACAGTCCATGGGCCACTACCTGATTTTATAAATAGAATGCTAGAATGCAGCCATGCCCATATGCTGAAGTGACAGACTTGAGTAGACTATATGGTCAGGAAAGACTAAAATACTATCTGGCCCTTTACAGGACAAGCTACTGACCCTATTCTCAAGCATCTACATACTTGTGTGAAGTGGAGATAATCCCAGATTTGTATCCTATTAGGTTATTCTTAAGGAAATATGGGATCCAAAGTACATGTCCAAGAGCTTTGTGAAAAAGAAATCATTATAACAGAACTAAATTTGTTCTTAAGAACATACATTTTTGGGTCAGACACATGTGCATTCAAAGTCCTGAGGCTGCTGGTTGATGCTAGGCAGCTTACACAGCTTCTCTAAGTTTCATCATATATTCCCTCATTTGCTTAATAAACATGTAATGAGTGCTATTTGCCAGATGTTGGACTAGGAGATGGATAAGAGACAGTGGTGAATAAAACCTAAAAGTCTCACCTAATTCAGCCTTAACTGAATTAACCTTAATACAGCTGAGGATTGTTGTGAGGATTAAATGGTACACCCCCCTGCCCCCGACACACACACCCATTATCCTATGTATACACACCAACGTAGTACACAATATATACATATACACATAATATATAGTTCATCATATATAGTATAAACAGAGCTCTTAATTCCTGGTACACTGTGAGCACTCAGTATATGATGGCTCTTCCTCCTTATCATAATTACAACAGAAGCTCTTTTAATAGACCTCTAAGAAGATGACTCATCAGAAGAAAAAATGCTTTCAATTCCCTCTGTAAAATGTGTCTCCAGCATGTTCTACGTTCACAGCTAATTTATTAGGCTCATCTCTGGTCCACTGGCTCACTTCCACTTCTTTTGTTTGAGCTGCATGTCTACTGAAAGTCAGTTGTATTGGTTCCCAAATCCCTTGATGTCAGTTGTACTGGTTATTTAACTGAATATCATGGACAGTGAGGACTGTCTGACATGAAAACTAAGCTGAATGCTTTCAAAAGATTATCAAGAATTGTCAATTAAATGTGGGGAAGATAAAATATGAGGGACATTCATGAAAACCTAGAAGTATCTGTACTTCAGATTGCTTCTCAGGGGTCTATACTCTCACTCAATCTCAAGGAAACCAAACTCAGACGTGGTCTTTGTCATTGTGGGTGTGGTTTGTGCCAGAAGAATATGTGCCCCAGTCAGCAGTCCCACACATACTCAAAGATTAAGCCTTGATTCTTCAAGAAGCTTTTCATCAAAATTAGGCAATGCTGCTTAAAATAGGTGTATCAGGAACTATACATGATATTTAGTAATATCTATAAGAGAAAGAATCTGAAAAAGAATATATATCAGAACCACTTTACAACTGAAACTAACATGACATTGTAAATCAGCTAAACTTCAAATAAATAAATAAGTAAATATAATAGGTGTATCATTTTTATGATTCTCTGCCTTAACTTTTCCAATTTACCATCAACTACTGGTTCCAAATGCATGGAGAGGGATTCTTTTGTATGTATTCTGTGCTCACGTGTAAACAATAACATGTTAGGGACTTCCCTGGTGGCTCCAGCGATAAAGAATCTACCTGCCAATGCAGGAGACACAGGTTCAATCCCTGATCTGGGAGGAAGCCACATACCACAGAGCAACTAAGCCCACATGTGCCACAACTACTGAGCCTGTGCCCTGTAACTGTAGCCCGGGAACTGTAACTACTGAGCCCTCGTGTTACAACTACCGAAGCCTGTGTGCCCTAAAGCCTGTGCTCCGCAACAAGAGACGCCTACACACCATTAACTAGAGAGTATCCTCCACTCACCCAACAAGAGAAATCCTGAGCAGCAATTAAGACCCAGCACAACCAAAAATAGATAAATAAATAAAATGTTAAAAAAGATATCATGCTAATAGGGGGCATGTTGCCTCAGTCTGTGCCATATTATACAGGCAAGAAAAAATTCAGAGATGGAGGGTCTGTTCCAAGGCCTCAGAACTGGTGTTGCAGGACGGGGGGGTCTAGAGCCAGGCGGGCTCTGATTCCACTGTCTCAAGAGAGGCAAATGTAGTGCAGACTTGCCCAGTCTGGGTCCTTATATGATTAAGTACCTTTTGAGAAGGACAGAGCATCATCTGCTTAAATGGATGGAGAGGTGCTCGAGAGCAAGAATTTCTGTATCACCACACCCCCATCACCACCACCATAGCAGCTGGCAAGAAATGCGATAAATAATTTTGAGGAATTTTCTTTCTTTCTTTATAACAGTAGAAGAAACTGGGGCTTCCTGGTTTCTGAGAGAACCAAGTTTGCTTGGGATTTACAACCTCCTCCATGGAGCACACAATAGCGAGGGAGACAGTCTATTGTGCCTGTCAGATCATGTCACTGAGAGCTCAGCCTCACCAACTGGCACTTGCTCTTGCCTGTCGGTGCGGCAAGATGAGCAGTGCCCTGCTCACCAGATGGTTATTTGTTCCACCAGCCACCTTTGCTGCATCCCTGATTCACTCCAGCCCAGGACGGTCTCCAGCATTCGTGCTGCAAGGCAGCTCCTGCCAATAACTTTGCCAAATGGCTCCTCTCAAAGTCATGGGCCGCCCAGACAGGCTGGCTCCTCCATCTGCAGCAGCTTTTGGCAAAGAGATGCTTCTCATTCTGTCTCCACTCTTGGCTGCACCACAGCCTTCTTGCCAGGAGGATGGTCTGACCCATCAGTGCATACATTTTAAGCCTACGTCTGTGTCTCCCAGGCTCACCCCCAAGCACAATGTCATAACACATAAAACAGAGCCAGGTGATCACAAATACAGGCATAGGGCACCACGGAAACTTAGAGCCAGAAAAATCCACGGATAGCTCGCCTTCCCTCCCCCATCTTCAACCTCATTTTAGTAGATTAGGAAATGGAAGCCAAGAGAATAAAAGTAACTAATTATGGTGGCAGGACTGAGAATAACATGCAGGTCTCCTCATGGGCATTCCAAACTACTGCCTAACAATAAAGACTGCATTGCCTTATCTTTCCTCTGTTCATTTTCAAATTCTTGATAAAAATTAGACCATTTGTATCGGTAGTCATTCAAAGGAGAATTTCTTTAGAATAATGAATAATTTTTTCCTGTATCAATATCATGCCTTTTTTTCAAAACATGTGTGTCCATGTACTACATTGACAGACCTGGAGGTGACTTCTGTTCTGCCACCCACTCTTGGGTGACCTTGGACAAGTAATCTCACTTTGTTTCAACTTTTCACTTAAACGGGTATAAGGACAGTATCAACAAGAAAGATACTTTACATCTCAAGTTTATTTGTGGCACAAAGCAGGTCCTCCATGACTGCTAGTCATCAACATTATCTTATCTGAACACTCAAATTCACAGTGGTTTCAGAATACACATACTATCCACATATACATACTGCTGCTGCTAAGTCTCTTCAGTCGTGTCTGACTCTGTGCGACCCCATAGACGGCAGCCCACCAGGCTCCCCCGTCCCTGGGATTCTCCAGGCAAGAACACTGGAGTGGGTTGCCATGTCCTTCCCCAATGCATGAAAGTGAAAAGTGAAAGTGAAGTCGCTCAGTCGTGTCCAACTCTTAGCGACCCCATGGACTGCAGCCTACCAGGCTCCTCCGTCCATGGGATTTTCCAGGCAAGAGTACTGGAGTGGGGTGTCATTGCCTTCTCCAGGAATGCCAGATATTTCTTATATTAAGAAGTTCAAGTTCATGAGGTTAAATGATTTATCCAAGGTCACTTAGAGAATAAATGAAGGACCAGAGATTCCTTCTTGCTATTTTGCTAAGAAATGAGAACCAATATCTTGGCTTTGAAAGATGATAAAATCAGGAAGGAGAACGTCCACAAGAACATATATATACACACACACATATATATGAATAATCTCTAGCATCTTCTGTAAAAAAAAACCTGGAAGCAATTTTCCATCTGGCCACAAGGGAACTACTAAATAAACTATGGTATAGTCATACCATGGTGCACTAGGCAGCCATTAAAAAGAGCAAGGCAGATGTAGGTGTCCTGACATAGAAAGGTCTTTCAGATACATCCCTGAATGGGAAAAAAACAAAGCATAAATAAAACAAACAGTATGCATTCAGTTACATGAAAAAACAGTCTTTCCCTCAATGTGTATCTGCACCTGGATATTTAAATGTATGAACATGTATATGAAGTTGGCTATGAGGAAGCTCAGGACAAGGAAGTGGGTGGGTGCAGGGATGGATGGTGATTCACGCTTTGTTTTTATCTACTTCCATAATGCTTGAATCTTTTCAAGTAAGAAGGCATTTCTGCATTATTTGCTTTATGAATAAAGACATCAAGGCAGAGAGGAATGAACAACAACAGTACAGCTGTAGTGAACCAATGGTCCTCCTAACTTGGGTGTCCTTGGCCCCAATTTGACTTCTGCAAAGTTACATGAGCAAATGTTGTTCTCCTCAAGTTTCTTGTTCAGCTCTTCTCCTCTTTGGTAAAATACTTCCTGGTGATATTTTGTACTTAGGGGTCCAGGTTTTTCCTTTCAGACAACCTGGGAGCACTGAGCATTTTGCGGCAATATCCCCCATTAGAACCGTTTACAGCTTTTCCATACTCAGCACCCTTGTGCATCTGTTGAGGGTCACAGAGCTGAGTCCCCAGCATTAGGCAGAGGAGGTGACCTGCCATTCTGTGACTACTTCAGGTTCATGACTTAATGGATTCTCAGCACTGAAATCAGCTATGCATGATGGAGGAAAGGCTGTCAGTAACCCAGTGTCAAGTACACCCAGAACACATGGCTTCATAGGTATGATACTCTTCGGCACACTCCTTCTGGCAGACTTCATCTTTCTCATGTTAAAATCCTGCCTGCAGAGGCCCCTCCAGACCTTGGGACTCCATGCATCTTCTCGCCTCTTCATTTCTTCACATTTGCTGGAATCAATCAGGCTTCTCTTCTCTACAGCATAGAAATGACAGTCTGACTTACCCCTCTACATGCCCATCCTTTTCCATTACCCACAACGATCCTTTCTCCAAAGAAACCATTAATACTAATTAGTTGTCCATGGATTTCACACATTCACATCCTATCATCACCACTCCCCCCTCTTTCCATAGTGAACTTGGAACATAAGAATTCAAGGGTTCCTGGCTTATTTACGACAAAACTCCTAGTGGTCTTGTAAAAAGAATCTGTGCTTCCAGTGGGATGGTTATGTCAGGATTGGTTTGTCAGGTCAGAGCTGATTTTTAGCTTTATTCCAGAGTTCTACTGGAAAGGCAACAGAAGGAAATTGGATGGTAGAAATGAAGTCTGGTGAAGCAAATTCATCTTTTTAATGGGAGATGGGTAGAGAACCACTGGAGTGTTACTCTGGCCAACACGAGTCCTTTGACACCCCACACTTCACTTCAATGCAAAAGGACATCAGCCATCATACAGCTGGCTCTGGTCCACTCCTTTCACTCCAGGCAACTACATGAGTTGCTATCAGCTCTGGAGAAGAGATGCCTGGATGGTTCAGTGGAAACTTCACTGTGAGTGTCCCAGGTGGAGGGACATGGAGAGGGCTATAAAAAGCCAGGTAAATTTCATAATTTGATTGCTCAATTTCATATTTTCTTTCTTTTCTTATTATACACATGTGTGAGTGTGCTCAGTTGTGTCCAACTCTTTGCGATGCCGAAGACTACAGCCCGCCGGGCTCCTCAGTCCATGGGATCTTCCAGGCAAGAATACTGGCTGCTGCTGCTGCTGCTAAGTCACTTCAGTCGTGTCCAACTCTGTGGGACCCCAGAAATGGCAGCCTACCAGGCTCCTCTGTCCCTGGGATTCTCCAGGCAAGAACACTGGAGTGGGTTGCCATTTCCTTCTCCAATGCATGAGAATGAAAAGTGAAAGTGAAGTCGCTCAGTCGTGTCCGACTCTTTGAGACCCCACAGACTACAGGCCACCAGGCTCCTCCGTCCATGGGATTTTATAGGGAAGAGTACTGGAGTGGGGTGCCATTTCCTTCTCCAGGGGATCTTCTTGACCCAGGGTTGAACCCACATCTCCTGCCTGCACTGGCAGGGTGACTCTTTATCACTGTGTCACCTGGGAAGCCCTTATTATAAATAGAGGAAAATAAACTTACAGGAGTAAGTTAGCTAAGGATTCTGGCATCAGCTAGGGGAATTCAGCTCCCTCCCTGTGGGAAAAATAGGAAGGCCCAGACACATGCACTGCCTTACTGGGAAGAGATTGACCAGGTGAACTGAGTAGCACTGAATGGCCACCATGGGGGTGTATGCAGAGTGTTGAACACAGCCAGCATTTTCCCCCTAAATTCCAGACAAGGGACAGCAGGGATGGGCAAAGAACTCTTGCCTAGATCCAGGAAATCACTGATTCCAATCTGGTTCTGCCACTTACAAGTATGCGATCTTATACCTAAGTTTCTTTGCTTCTCCAAACCTTGCCATTTCTTATCCTGAAAAATGCATCTAATGCAAGCATTCTCTCCGAGTTGCTGAAGGTGATGAAGTGAGTAAACACATGAGAAACATCTACGAAAATGACTGGAATACAGACAGAACTGAAGAAACCTTCATTCTCTTCCCTTGCCTAAGCATCTAAACTGGACCCTTAGTTTCTTCATAAATGCAAATGCTAGAATTTAGGAGTGTCAGTCTACAGCTGTGCTCTTTTCATTGAGCATTACCCGTATTTTGACAGGACTGGCCTAATATTATTCACCCCAGGTTTATTGGTACGTTTCTGACCAGCCCTCATAAAGGGCTTGGGATAGCCCCTGGAGACCTGAATGCTAATAATGAATACTCGCTAGTGATTTTCAATGCACTCTGGTTATTTTGTTTGTAGCGGAACATTTCCTATCCCCGGAAAGGTCATTTATAATACTGTAAGGCAGCTTCTTCCCACCTTCCATTTCAGATTTTTCTGAGAATAGCAGAGAACTCAAACATTCATCCATATGCATTGGAAATACTATTCTGATCTTGCATTTGCATAAAAATACCAAAGCAACTTAAGGAACTATTAATACAAGGCAGCTCTCCATCATGACACCACCTCTTTTTACTTTTCTGATGCCTTTTCATTAGCTTCTTATGAAAAGTCATTTTCATGTTTCTTCCTAGTTTTATTCATTATAGCTTCCCTCTTTTCTTGAGGGTGCGTGGGATGGATGAGGAGAGAGGAGGAAGCAGGGGTCTTTACTTTCTTACTTTGATTCTTGTGCCCCTAAAAAGCTGTAACATTTCACAGATCACACAGAGCTCACGTTTGGAGACCCTCTGAACTCAACTCACCCAAGACTGGTCTCTTCTTATTCTATCACATTTCTGAGAAATGGCCATACAGGGTTGTTTGAATGATTTAAGTGTGTGGTTAATTACGCTTATACCAAGATACTCTTTTCTGTTATAATTTCTTTATATGGAGCCAAGATCAGTTTCTTGGGCATGTTATTTTTTAGCCCTGATGATAAAGTAACTAGTTTCCTTGAAATTTTTCACCCATAGGGCTCAATATGCCCTGGAGGGCTCTTCTCCTAGGTATCTCAACTGTTCACATACTTTTAAGTGCCTTTAATATACCCACGACACCCTAAATTATGTATCTAGTCCAGATCTTTCTTCTGAGCTTCAGAACCAGATATTCAAAGCTTACTTGATAGTCTCAATATGAGGCTAGATGACTCACACACCTCATCAATTTCCAAAGTCTTTTTTCCAGTCTCAGTGAACAGCCCCATCATGCATCTATCCTCATGGCAAGTCTTCCTTGACACCACCTCCATCATTTCTCCATCTCCACTTAGTCTATCACGCCAAGTCAGCCTGATCCATTCTTCTACAGTGTATCTCAAATCTACGGAATTCTCTCCATTGCTACTCGTGCTACCGTCCTGCAGAACAGCTATGGCCTCCTAATTATCTCCCCACTTTCACTCCTCTTCACTTCCTAGCAAGCCCTCTGGCCCCACCCTGCACAGCAGCAAGCCTGAGCTTTGAAAAAACTAACCTGATCATATTTCCCCCCTGATCAAAATCCTTTAATGGTTTTCGATCCATCTTTGGATAAGGTCCAAACTCCTTATGGTCAACAAGGTTCAACGTGACCTAATCCCTAAATACCTCTCCAGTTTCTTTTCTGTAACATTATGAACATTTTTGCACAGATAGCAAAGTTGAAAAAAAAATTACAGTGGATATCCACTGACTGACCACCTGGATTCTACCATTAACATTTTATATTTGTTCTATCATCTGCTTGTCTATTTATCCATTCCTCTCCCCTAATATTAATCTTTGTTGGTTTGATCCATTCCAAAGTAAACTACAGGCTTCAGTCTCATTTTCAGCCCTCTTCCTCTTGTTCCCTACACTCAGTCCTCAGCATCTTCTCATTCTTTGAGTCTGTCAGACTGTTTTATATCTCTGCACTTGGGACCTACTGTCCCTTTTACCTGAAATGTCTTCAGCTCCTGTTCATTCCTGACTTATCCCTTGGTTTCAGCTTAAACTTTGTCTGAGCCAGTCCCTGAGCCTCAATCTAAATTATATTTACTTTTCTCCTTTACAAATCATCTCAAGGCTTTTCCTGTGCTTTTCTTGTGCATTTCCTGAATATCACTTATCACAATTGGAAGCTAGATAACCCTTTGGAAAATTGTTTAATGTCTACCTCTTCCACCAGATTTCAAGCTCCATGAGAACAGACACAACATACTGGAGTATGCAGGATCACTTCTGCAGAAAGTCAATTAATAGTTGTTGAAGGAATTAAAGTCAGAAAGCATCAACAGTTACATAATAACAATGATATCATATTAATATAATAACTATACATAGACTAAGTGCATTTGCTCTTCTTTTAAAAATATGTACAAGAAGTATGGGTTTTTAAAGGTCTCTAAGGGCTGCTGTCTATGGGGTCGCACAGAGTCGTACACAACTGAAGTGACTTAGCAGCAGCAAGGGAAGACAGAACTTGCTGCCAGAATATAACCAGCAAGTTATTTCTGTAACATAGTATGGAAAAACCCGAATGAACTTTTCAGCCAACCCAATACATTAAGGCAAATTGCTAAGAGGCTATCCACGGCTAGTGGATAAGCCAAGAGACTGTGGTGGGTTTTAGGGACATCTCACCTATTTCTACTTCCCTCAAGATCACTCCAAATCAACAACAATGCAAGGAAAAACATTGTGCTTGCAATACAAATGCAATTTAAGTTAAAATAACAACAGCTATAATTACTGAGGGCATCTATCAAGGTCTGGCTTTGTATTAGGCACTGTCTTGAGTGCTTTTCCTGCATTGAAAGTGAAAGTGAAAGTCTCTAAGTTGCGCACGACTCTTTGCGACCCCATGGACTATAATTTTTTTTCCCCTGTGGCTTAGGTTCTGCTGTTATTCCCATTTTATGGCTAAGGAAATTGAGAAAAGAATAGTTAAACAACAAATTATCTGACTTCCCCTTCTAACCAGATTGCCATTCCTGTGAACTCCTCCTATGTAGAATATTTATTCTGCCCCATGAGAATAGAAGTATTAATCTAGAAAACTCTGATTGCGCTATTGGAGAGGGAGTTTTAGTTGGTTCTAACAAGTCAAAAAGATAAAAGCCAACCCTACTGATGCTTTTCCTCATGTATAACCCTATATGGACATTTTCAAATGATCCCTGCAAAGAATTTTCCCTCAGAAGGGAACACTATTTACATACAGAGATAAACCACTGTGATCTTCCTCATAACAGGAGCTAATAGTTAAAGAAAAATGAAGCTGTGCAGAATTTTCTAATAGATGAGCACATCAGACAGTCTAGAGTCGGAAGACAAATTTTATCCTGACTGTGTGACCTTGACTAATTAGTGTCATCTCTGGGCCTCAGTCGCTCAGTTTTCTTATTAAAAATGGAAATCACAAGATCCACTTAACCAGGTGTGGACATATTGAAATGCTACTTACAATAAGCTCAGTACTTACAATGCTTGGAAAAGAGAGATGCTCAAAGATAGCAACTTTTAAAAAGGGAGAAAAAGGAAAAGGGAGGTGAAGGTGGTAACTTCATACTCAGAACAAAAGAAAAGTTTTAAGAAATGTTTTAAATAAATGCACATCATGCATTCTTTTCCCACAGAGAGCGCGAGAGAAAGACACAGAAAAGCTTGGGAAAAGTGTCCTTTAGTATTTGCATTGCTCTTAGCTGGATGAACTTGCCTGCAGCTACCACTTATAATGCAAATTGAGCTTGGAGTCCTTCACACTAACTACACAGCAGAAACCTTTCAGCTTTAAATAGAATACTGCAGTGTGGAATGATCTGAGCAAAGGGAAGAAAAATTCAGACATAAATGCAAAGGAAATTTTGCAGGAAAAAAGAAAGCTGACATATCTGGGCAAGACAGGAAAATGCAGAAATATCAAAGAAAACAAAAGGAAAAGCAAAGTCTGTAGAAGGACCTAGAAACTAATTCCCCAGAAGGTGGGTTTCAGTTAAAAAAGGGGAAGAGAACTTTGGGGCAAGTCCCAAACGCAGAGGATTTTAACAAGGATTTTGATCTGGTGGTGTTCCTTCAAGGTGTACTAGCACTTTTGAGGTATTCATCAGAAGAGGAAGGATTCTCTTCTAATGAATAAAATGCAATTGGGAATTGCACTTGAAAAGACAACTTACATTGTCTAAGAACCATTTTTTTTTCTTTCCAGACTTTCACTGCTGCTGCTGCTGCTAAGTTGCGTCAGTTGTGTCCAACTCTGTGCGACCCTATAGACAGAGCCCATCAGGCTCCCATCAGGCTCCCCTGTCCCTGGGATCCTCCAGGCAAGAACTTATACCAGGCTCAGGTTTAAAAAAAAAACCATGAAAATGTACTGTGGTTTATTTAGTTTTGAATGTAGTGGCACGGGGGTTGGGGTGGGGAGAGTGATCCAAGGAGGTTGATTTGGGAAGATTTTAGAAAATTCTTTGCTATAAACTCTACCTCATTTTAGAATATATGAACCCAGATATTTTATCTGCAATCAGAGTCTACCAAAATGGCATCAAAGAGGAACAAAGATTAGGTCTATCTAAGGCCCTGAAAGCAATGAAGAATGCCATGTTTAACTCATTTCTTCATTTTACAGATGATACTCCTACACACATGACCTCAATTTTCCCATCTTCCTAGCTCAGTAAGTTTCCTTTGCTTGCACTTGGAGGCATAAGGCAATACAGAAGAAAACATGAAGGCAACCCTCTGTCTTTGTTGTCTCAAACAAACAAAAAAAAAAGTGTGCCCCCAAAGACAATGGACCCAAAACCAACTTCTCTTTGGATGCTATGCTCAGACCCAGAGCTGATCATATGCTACCTGGTGAATCAGTGACAAAGCACTAAGACCGGGGAAGAACATCTAACAATCATGTTGTCACCAGGCAAGTAAAAAGACTCAGTAAGCATGGTGCTTGATATAGGGCAGGGACAAGCTGAACATCTTAAAAGCTACCTCTAAGCTCCTGAAGGCCAGAGCTCATACAGCTCTGCTTGATTTGTCTAGAACCATGGACATATTAGGCGTGATGCTCTCCAATGATGATGATGAATAAAGCATATGTTTTCAAAAGCGCTGAACATTCTATCTGAAACTTTCAGGGATGTTTATAGAAGATGCCACCTTTACCCCTAAATTGTGTGTCTTTTTCTTTTCAGAACTTGAACTCTTTACCACCCCCATCCACATTTCTTTAGTAGTCTTGATGTGATTAAATGTGACAGAAATTTTAGCATCCAGGAATAGTAGGAATCCTCTGAAATGAACATGCCTTGCTACATGTTCCTAAAACCCTTTCACACACATTTTTTCACGTGGGTATTACAATGTGACGATGCAACACTGTACAGGAGTGCTTAAGGATAAAGGCTGACAGGTAGAAAATGAAAGCAAAAATGCAAAAGTTTTGGTATTTGGAAATGCCCCCACTCTCTATTCCCACACAAAAGGCAAATGAGATTCCACCTGCTGACTTTCCTTTCCTGCCTGTACCTCACTCAGGCTAATGTCAGAACAAGCTGGGGGAAACGGTGAGAGAGAGAGAAAGGGAGAGAGAGAGGGAGAGAGAGAGAGAGACACGACAATTTCACCTCTTGGCAAAGCTCAGCTTACTGAACCCTCTTGCTTTCTGCTGGCTGTTGATTCAGCAGAAACTACTGCTGCAGAATTCATAATGGTGATTTTTAAAGGCCCCACTGATCGCATTGCTCGCCCCACGTGTCAGACTCATTCACTCGCCGCCCCAACACTGTTTCCCGAGCCACCTTTTTATATCTTGCTAATACACTTCCAAGGGGAGAGAGGGTCGCCCTTTATGAACGGGCCTTTTGGGCTTTTGATTGTCTAAGCAGGTAACCCGGCCGGGGAGATTAACGGGCAGGAAATGAAACCATGCCCTCCCTAGCAGCCACTGAGAGACACATCATTCCGCTCAGGGAGAGGAGGACCCACGGTCCTCTTGGCCCTCTTCTTTCTTACCTATCCCCCACTCCACCGACCCCTGCATATATATTCAGAGAGGGGTCATCTGCTTTTGGGAGCGGGAGTCATTTTTCCAGCCAGGAGCCCCACCCTGAAAAACCTCATCCCCGAGGGCCATTTTAACTCCCGTGGGCGCCGGGTCCACCTGCTGCTGAACATCCAGCTCGCCTCGCCGAGCCCGGATGGATGTGGGGCGCCCGGGCAGCTGCCCCTGCGGGCCGAGCCCCCGCCCCAGCCCCGGGGCCCGGAGGAGTCTGCGCCGCTACGCGCCCTGCCGCCCGTGGAGCTCAGCGATCCGCAACTTGCGCCCGGCCCCAGCGGCGGAATGCGGTGGGGCTGGCGTTACCTTCGGTCGCATAGCTGTGGTCGCGCAGGAAACTGTTGTTGATTTTGCGGGTATCAATGTCCTCCTCCATTGACAGCAGGCTTACTTGCGTGGGAACCAGAAGCCGGCAGACAAGTATCCATGTTCCCTCCCCGCAGCCAGTCTCACAGGAGAGGGGGGCAGGGGAGCCAGTGGGACTGCACCATGGTCCGAGCCTGAGGAGGAGACGGGGGAGGCGGAGAGAGAAAAAAAATAAAAACCCGGCAATGGAGCTGTCACCTCCTCCGCCCGGGATCTCCGAGGCTGCGGCGGCTCCTCCCGCGGTGCGCTCACTCCAGCTCCAATTCCCAGCGAGGATGCTGCGCCTGCCTCCGCCGCCTCCGCCTCTGGGGTGCCAAGATGCGCTGTGCCCCGAGGGGTCTGGTCCCGCCCGCCGCCCCGGGAGGCGCTCACAAGCGGGGCTGGGGAGATGCCCAACAGGTTCCCCTCATTGGCAGCCACTCCGAAATGCAAAAAAGATCCCTCCTCCCCCCTGAGAGAGCGGGCAGCCGCGACAAAATGGTGCCTTTCTGGACCCGAGCTGCAGTGGCGAGATGGCAGGGGCAGGGTTCAGGCTGGCCCGGCCCGGAGGAGGGTGCTGGTCCCACGGGAGGGCTGCTCCGGCTGGCGGGGGCTCGGCAGCCGGCGGGGAGCTGGGCAGGGCGCTCGGCGGCCGGCGCCAGCGCACTCACCCTCACACCCACACGCGCGCACTAGCAGCTGCTGCTGCTGCTGCTGCTGCTGCTGCTGCAGGAGGCTGGAGGCGGCTGGTGCATTAAAGGCGAGGCTCCTCCCAACCGCGTCAGCAGCCCCAGGACTCTTTCCCCAGCAGCGGTGGTAGCCGAGGCAGAGGCTGCGGCTGCTCTCTGCTGCAGTGGGGCGCACGCAGCCGCCAACCCGCACCTGGGCAGCCAGCATCCAGCTCCGCAGGTTGACGTGAAAAGCCTAAACGCGCTCTTCCGACCTCCCTCCCCGCCTAGCGCCACGCAGCTCAGGGCGGCGTTTACTCCAGCACCCAGAGTCCCCTAGCTCACCGCCTTTCTTCAGACACCTGTGTTCCAGGATAGCAAAGATAAGGTTCCCTTGAGCAAACAGGAAGTCTACATCTCGGCCTCTTTTGCTCACCCTTCTATCAAGCATACGGTCTCTGGATGAAGGTCAAGGGTGAGGCCTGGGGTTCGAAGCCTCACCCAGAGAGCAGAGAATGCTCAGAGCCTAGCTTAAGCCCTTCTCTGCGTTAGGAATAAATGGGGAATCAGAGGCCAGAACTTTTCTGCGGATCACACCTGACTTCTCCCTTTCAAAGAGAGTAAAAAATAACTTTTAACTGGGGGTGTCTAAGTCTATACTAGCAGAGGGAGGAAGAGGGTCGAATTATGAATCTAGTCAACATGCTCTGAAAAAGTCCATATTCCCTAACCCTTTGCACTCAGTTTTGGTCAAACTGCTCCAGCCCCTCGGGTGGGTTTTGCTTGCTAAGACACAGCATTGCAGGAACCGGAACCGCTGAATTTGCTCTCCCAGTGAAAGGTACCTTGGAGCCCTGTGCCCCCAGAGTGCCACTGTTTCCCAGGAGGAATTTCAAAAATCCAATGAATACCAAAAAGTGGCCTGTCTTCCTACTTCACCTAGGAAGAAAATACAGAAGTCTGCCCCGCCCCCAATTTTTCCTGAATTGCCAAATCGCAGATTTCATATTTGAAAGAAAATGAGATCATTACTCTTATGAAACAACAATCATTTCTGAAGCAACCCAAATCACTAGAAAGTCAATTTGGACAAGAAATGTCCCTGATTTCCTCTTGTAGAAGGTATTTATTTCAGTGAGCGTCACTGCAGGGGAGAGACATCAGCGAATGTTTTGCTCAGTTAAGCTCCACAAGTTTAGCTGGATGAGCCCAGAGGGATCTGAGTTAATTATATACATACAATGCTTCGGCTAACACAATTTAGAAAGTATTTGAAGTTAAAAAAAAAAAAATGGGAAAACAAGTCCTTAACTGAGGTTGGGAATTGCCATTAGACTTCCATGAAGAAAACATTCTTCTGGCAGGTAGAAAATGGCAAGGTCCTCATCTCCCGAAACCAACTGCTTATCTCTGGGAGAAAATAGAAGAAATATTCTTTGATATATAATATTCAGCTTACAAAAGAT
The DNA here is from genome assembly GCF_029407905.1 of Bubalus kerabau. NCBI lineage: Eukaryota > Metazoa > Chordata > Mammalia > Artiodactyla > Bovidae > Bubalus > Bubalus kerabau. Next base: position 226,974,175 of record NC_073624.1, read on the forward strand.
TCCATTTAATTCTCATCTGGTGATTAAGTCTTCCCTACTTCTTTGACTGTGTGTGCCAAATTCACATATGAAATTCCAGGAAGAGATGAAGACTGATGTACAAATTGATGTAATCCACTTCAGTGCCAGTTGCCATGGCTGCTTCTTTCATGCTATGAGTTGTATCCATCACCAAGACTCCAGTGGTCAGCTCATCTGTAGTTATTCAGTCCAGCTTCTCTTGCAGATTGGCATAAGGGGGTAGGGGGAGGGGGAAGAGGGGAAAAGCTAAATTCATCTTAAATTGGTGAGAGAACATCTTGCTTTGAGTCGAAATGACCTTTAGTTGCCACTAGAGACCTTGGAGTAGTATTTGAGATGAAAAGTGAAAGTGTTAGTTGCTCAGTTGTGTCCGACTCTTTGTGACCACATGGACTGTAGCCTGCCAGGCTCCTTAGTTCATAGAATTCTTCAGGCAAGAATACTGGAGTGGGTAGCCATTCCCTTCTCCAGGGGATCTTCATGACCCAAAGGATTGAACCCAGGTCTCCCACACTGCAGGCAACTTATTTACTATCTGAGTCACCAGGGAAGCTATTCTTTCCCATATCTTCCCAGGAGGTGGGCTATATTGGAACAGAGTTACAAGATCAATCAGGAAGGCCCAGGTTTGTTAGCCAGGCTGTGCCTGAGAAATTTTCCACTGTAACCAATGGCAGAAGTGTCCCTGCCAGAGATCAAACCTCTGGGTTTACTAAATTTTTCCTTTCCTGTTTTCTGCAAAATTCCTTCTTGCATTTATTTTATTCAACAATATAGACAAGTTTTTTCCTAAGACATAAGTTGTGGAGAGGCAAATTAGATGGCTATCCATTAAGTAGATTAAGAAGACTCCAAGATTTCTATTTTGTGAACCATTCTTTTCTACTATGGACAGTGGGGAACTAGCCCCTCCAACCAAAACCAAGAAAAATACATCTGTTGGCTTTGTTCTTTAACACAACAACGTGCAATAAAGGAGGTCAGGGAGTGAAGGAAGCCCTGTGCAAGCCAGTGGTTGTAAGAGAACTACACAGACCATTTCTCAGAAGACTCACTGACCTTCTTTCTGTTCCTCCAACATGTCAAGTTCTTTCTAAAACCTTCTGGCATTTGCCCATGCCATTCATTTCCTATTCCCCTTCCTTGTGTTCCTGGCATTCTTCAGCACTGAAGCTGACCTGTCCCTACTTTACTGAGGCATTCCCTGTCCTCCCCATAGTCCCTTCCTTTGGAATTGTTTGTCTGTACATCTTTTTTTTTTCTTCTTGTTCATGGAACATTTGCATTTTGTAATAGTTGTTTACTTATAATTGTCAACCATTCCACTATATCTCTGCTATTAAGTGTCTAGCACTTCAGTTCAGTTCAGTCACTCAGTAGTGTCTGACTCTTTGCGACCCCATGAACCACAGCATGTCAGGCCTCCCTGTCCATCACCAACTCCCAGAGTCTACCCAAACCCATGTCCATCGAGTCGGTGATGCCATCCAACCATCTCATCCTCTGTCGTCCCCTTCTCCTCCTGCCCTCAATCTTTCCCAGCATCAAAGTCTTTTCAAATGAGTCAGTTCTTTGCATCAGGTGGCCAAAGTATTGGAGTTTCAGCTTCAGCATCAGTCCTTCCAATGAACACCCAGGACTGATCTCCTTTAGGATGGACTGGTTGGATCTCCTTGCAGTCCAAGGGACTCTCAAGAGTCTTCTCCAACACCACAGTTCAAAAGCATCAATTCTTTGGTGCTCAGTTTTCTTTAGCACTTAGTAGATGCTCAACTATATTTACTGAATGGAGATAGTGAAAGTGAAGTCGCTCAGTCGTGTCCGACTCTTTGCGACCCCATGGACTGTAGTCTACCAGGCTCCTCCGTCCATGGGATTTTCCAGGCAAAAATACTGGAGTGGGTGGCCATTTCTAATGAATGAGTAAATTACTGAATTTGTTCAGTGATATTTAGGTTTTAAAGCTCTACTTTTTAAAATTCTTGGCCAACAATAAAATGTGTTGTGAGTAAATTTATAGATTGTAATGCCTATTCCTACTGGAAACAATTGTCCTACCCATTCCTGTATGCATATGCACTGAAAATGCTTACTGAGCACTTAATATATGAAAGAATTTTTGTAGGTACTGCGATACAGTTAGAACAGAGTTCCTTTCTTTCACAGAACTGACATTCTATCATCTGATTTTAGAAATATGAGCTTTCTTAGAAATACAACAGTGCATTATAAATTAACAGACTAGAGTATAATATTAAGTGCCAAGCCTCTGCTATTAAGCAAAACTGATTTTCTGCCATTTATTATTATGTCCTTGAGCAAAGTTGCAAGATTTCTCAACCTATGTTTTTTTAATCTATAAATTAGAAAGAAAAATACTACTACTTAATGGAGTTTCTGTGATGATTAAATGAGATAATACTTGGAAAGAATATACTGCTATGACTTGTTGAGTATTTACTATCATCATCATGGTCAATATTGAACAAATATTTAAGCACCTACCATGTCGGCCACTGGGATAGGTCTAGAGTTTCAGCAACATCAGTGCTGAAAATGTATTGTCCTCTCTGCTGTCATGGAACTTAATATCTAATTTACGGTTTATGGAAAGGGGGGCCACAGGCTGCAGAAGTGGCAGCAGAGAACAGTCTGAAAGGCTGACCAAATTCAGGCTTGTGCTGTACACAGAAAAGGCCAGTTACAGATGCACAGCCCTCTTAAGTTACACAATGCATCATGACAGCACAGGAAAACATTTTTTTTTTCGTCATCTTTCATATGTTCCCCCCTCCCTCAACACTCTCACATACCCCCAGCCCAGTTAGGTTAGCATTGCCTACGTTGGAAACCCTTTGTAGGTCATGCTATCCAATTAGCACAATACATATCTACAATTTCATTAAAATCTTTGACGTAAACCAGTCTAGAGATTCTTAATACAGGCTTCAGGTGTCAGATAGTCCTGGTTTTCTGTCTCAGCTCAGGCATTTATGAATTTCATGACCTTTGGCAAGTAATTCAACATCTCTGAGCCTTTGTATTTGCAACATTGAAAGAAAATAATAGGAACCACTTCATAGGGTTGTTGAGTGGCTTCAGAGACTGTGTAAGGAAAGTGCTTAATACAAGCTTGGCCCATAGCCAGGCCTCACTAAAATGTCCCTTTGGCCTTCTGGTAGTGGCTCATTGGGGTCTCTGTCTGCAGAGAATTGGAGAGATGCACTACCAGTCAGTCAGATGTATGGACACAAGTGACCTAGAAACCTGAGTTTAACCACCTAGCAATCTGTCTTAATGAGCCCTAGTCACCAGAAATAGGAGATCCTTCAATTCAGTTCAGTTCAGTCGCTCAGTCATGTCCGGCTCTTTGCGACCCTTGCTGTCTTATAAAAAGCCCTTTATAAGCCAGGAAGTCCTGTGCAAAGGGAAGGAATTAGAATTATGCTTTCTTGATTTTCACATATGTAAGTGCAGGCCTAATCAAGTTTGTCTATCAGGGACTCCTGTGGAATCCCTCTCTAGATCACTGAGCCCCAAATGTACAACTGTTTCTCTGAGATGGTTTGCCACGACCGCCCAGAGGATGATCTCTTGAGTTTCTAGCAAGGTTTGCCATTCCTTTTTGTGCGTGTTACAGCATGTAATAAATACCACGTGAGTGAGCCTTTAGCACTGGCATTTAACCTAGGAGAAGGAAACAAAACATCTTGTTCTCAAAATGTATTAATTCTAGATTCTGGATATACTTAATGGATTTCACTGAGTACCATGTTCCCTCAGTTATCAAAGGACAGAAACTTATGAAAATAAACAGTTGTATGCAGGAGCTGGGAGGTGCTGGCTGTTGAGAGCTGATTGTGTTGATGACACACATCTTTTTATCCAGCTCTGCTTCGAGTGACATCATGTTGGTAGCTTAAAATCTGAAATCTGCCATGGTGGGATATTTATATCACAGAAATATAAAAAAAAAAAGAGCTTATATAAATCAGTGCTTTGGCTTTGGGGCAGGGGTGGCAGAGAACTGATTTGTAAACATTTACTACTATAGCCAGTTGAAACACATGAATTGTTGATATATCTTTCTACTTACATGTGTTAATCTATACAAAGTTCCTTTCAGTTCCTCAACACTCAATCTCCCAAACTGTCAAATTTCAGAACATTTCACCATCTGATCAAATAACTCTTAAAAATCCTACCTTTACCATAAAGAATTTCCATATCCATCAGAGGAAACCTGATGCCTCTGTTTGAGCCCCTGTAGGCTGGTTATGAAATTGCCATGACGGATTTGTGAGTGATGGCCCCTGCAAAGTTCCTAGATCTGACAATGTAGGAAAGTGAGGTACGTGCTCACTCTCAATGAATAGTTATTTTCTGCTGTTTATGCTCTATTGTCACTTTATTTTTGCCTGTGTCTCACCTCAGTGCAAAACAAAAACATCCAGTGTGCCTAATTTCACTGATAGCACTTGTCTAGTTAGGATATTGAAGCAATGACAGAAAAGGTACAAAAATTCAAAAGTCCAGATCTGAGAGCCTTTTCTCATTCAGTCGTTTAAGAGTTAAACTTGGACTGTCTTGTAGGTTTGTATTTGCGTTATATTTGTTAGGTGCAAAGTAAGGATTTCTGAAACCAGTTTAGCAAACCTAAAGTGGTATATTGTCTAGTACCTGATGACATGTCTCAAAGAAATAGTTCAGGATCATTTAAACAAACAAACAAAAAATACACTGGGAAATATCTTCAAATTTCTTTAAAATGCACCAAGCAATAACACATTACGGAATTTATCCTAAGAAAATAATCATGGCTATAGGGCAAAAATTTAGCCATAAGGATATTTCTCAGAGCACTGTTTATAATCATGAAAAACTGAAAACAAGCCTAAGTGCCAACAATAAAATTGTCTAGGCAAATTATGGTGTGTATGTATAGTGGGAAATTATTGAGCCATTGATATAATATTAACACCTAATGTTTATTGAGCATGTATTATATACTAGGCGCTGTGCAAAGGGTTTCACTAGCATTATCTTATTTAATTCTAACAACTGCCCCTATAAGGTAAGGTATCTCCATTTAACTGTGGCTAGTATGGCACCCCACTCCAGTACTCTTGCCTGGAAAATCCCATGGATGGAGGAGCCTGGTGGGCTGCAGTCCATGGGGTTGTGAAGAGTCGGACACGACTGAGCAACTTCACTTTCACTTTTCATTTTCACACATTGGAGAAGGAAATGGCAAGCCACTCCAGTGTTCTTGCCTGGAGAATCTCAGGGAGGGGGGAGCCTGGTGGGCTGCCATCTATGGGGTCACACAGAGTCGGACACGACTGAAGTGACTTAGCAGCAGCAGTCAAGATAAATAACGTACCCAAAGTCAAACAAATAGGAGCCTGGCTGTGCGTGTGTGTTGGGTGGGTTGAGGTCACCACAGAAACTTGGAGGTCTTTTTCCAACCCACCCACCCCTGGAGGCTGATCTGTACCTCTTAAGAATGAATAGCCTCTCGGTTGAAAATCACTACTATTGTGTTGGTGAGGAGGTGGCAAAATTGGAACCCTCACACACTGTGGGATTGTATAATGGTGCAATCGCAAATAGTTTGGCAGTTCCTCAAAATGTTAAACAGAGTTACCATATGACCCAGCAATTTCACTTCTAGTTATACACTCAAGAGAATTGAAAACACATATTCATACCAAGACTTGTAGATGAGTATTCATAACAGCATTATTCATAATATCCCCAAATTGGAAACAACCCACATATTCACCAACTGATAAATGGATGAATAAAATGTGATATATTTATATAAATAATTACTATTTAGCTATGAAAAGTGATGAAGTACTAATACATGTTACAACATGGATGGGCCTTGAAGACATTATGCTAAATAAAAGAAGCCAGTCACAAAACACAACACACTGTGTGATTCCATTTATGGGAGATGTTCATAATGGGCAAATCCATAGGGACACAGTAGATTAGTTGCCAGGGTCTGGGATGGGGGAATAAGAGTGACTACTTGTGTGTTTGGGATTTCTTTTTTGAATAATGAAAATACTCTAAAATTACTTAAGGACAATAGCTGCACAACTTTGAATAGACTAAAAATTACTCATTGAATACTTTAAAAAGATGTTTCAAAAGGTACAAAGTTCCAGTTATAAGGTAAAGTAGAGATGTAGAGTAAAATATAATAAACATAATTAACACTGCTTTATTAAACAATCTGCCTGCCAATGCAGGAGACGTAGGAGACACAAGAGACATGGGCTTGATCCCTGGGTCAGGAAGAGGAGGAGGAGAAAATGGCAACCTGCTCCAGTATTCTTACCTGGAAAATTCCATGGACAGAGGAGCCTGGCAGGCTACGGTCTGTGGGGTCGTAAAAAGTCAGACACAGCTGAGCACACAAACATGCACATGTTACATATGAAAGTTAAGAGGGTAAATCCTCATTACAAGAGAAAATGTTTTTCTATTGCTTTTTGTATCTATATGAGGTGAATGTTCACTAAACTTACTGTGATCATCATTTCATGATGTCAGTCAAATCATGCGGTACACCTGAAACTTATACAAGGCTGTATGTCAATAAAACTAGAAGAGGAAAAAAAGTATTTCAACAAAACTGTTATTAAAGATTTAAAAAACTACTGCTCTCATAAACCATTATTACCTCTAGGAGTATGGTATATCCCTCAGGTTATTATTAGTGCAGAAAAATTTAAAAGTATATAATGACAAGGATAGATGTTCATGTCATGTTGTTTGAAAAAGTCAGAAAACAATGTATACTGACTGATCCCCTTTTTTGGAAAAAAATGTGTGTATCAGAAAAGGAATACACGAAAATGCTTGAGAGTGGTTAAGTGTGGCTTTCTTTGTGGTTCATATTCTTGTCAAAGAAAATTTAGAACACAATCATTTTTAGAGTAAGAAAATTTTAAAAATTTATAAGGCTATGAAATACTTTTTAGGATGAAATTTGTATTGAAAAAAATAAAAAATCATTTTGTACACACCAGAAACAGAAAAGTGAGAGACACTGATGTAAATATATATACTACCAAATACATAGAACAGTTCTACCCAAAAGATATACAATACAAGCTACATTAATAATTGTAAATTTTCAAGTTGCCACACTAACAAGTGAAAAGAAGCAGATGAAATTAGTTTTAATAATGTTTAAAATTGGGGGAATATAATTTAATCCAATATACCAAAAACATTAATTTCAGCATATATAGAATACAGAAAAATTAACAATATATTTACCCCCTTTTTATAAGTCTTTGAAACCTGGTGTGCATTTTACAACTGACAGCACCTCTCCAAAATACGCACATTTCTAGGCCTCAATAACCACACATTCCTAGTGGTCATAGCACAAGTATAGAGGAACTATTCCAAAAGTATTATTCCATTCACAAAATGAGTGTTTTTAAATTTATTTATTTTAATTGGAGAATAATTACCTTACAATATTGTGATGGCTTTTGCCATACATCAACATTAGCCGGCCGTAGGTATACATGTGTCCCTCCATCCGGAACCCCTTCTCCCACCTATCTCCCCACCCATCCCTCTGGGTTGTCACAGGGCCCTGGCCCTGGGTCCCCTGCTTTGTGCACTGAACTAGCACTGGTCATCCATTCAACATATGGTAATGTATATGTTTCAATGCTATTCTCTCAAATCGTTCCACGCTCTCCTCCCACTGTCCAGAAGTCTGTTCTTTATGTCTATGTCTCCTTTACTGCCCTGTATGTAGGGTCATTGGTACCATCCTTCTATATTTCACATATATGTGTTAATATATAGTATATTTTATACTGTATATATCTTTATGACTTAATTCACTTTGTATAACAGGCTCTAGGTTCATCCACCGCATTACAACTGATTAAAATGCATTCCTTTTTATAGCTGAGTAGTAGTCCATTCTGTATATGTGCCACAACTTCCTTTTCCATTCATCTGCTGATGGGCATCTAAGTTGCTTCCGTGTCCTAGCTATTGTAAATAGTGCTTCAATGAACATTGGGGAACATGTGTTTCTTTCAATTCTGGTTTCCTTGGTGTGTATGCCCAGTAGTGGGATTGCTGGGTCATATGGTAGTTCTAGTCCCAGTTTTTTAAGGAATCTCCACACTGTTCTCCATAGCAACTGTACCAGTTTGCATTCCCACCAACAGTGTAAGGGTTCCCTTTTCTCCACACCCTCTCCAGCATTTATTGTTTGTAGACTCACAAAATGAGTTTTATCACATTATTTCAAAGGAAAAATTTTTATCTACCAAGGACTTGAACTAGACTGTGGGGAACTAAAACCAAACTAAGTAACTTTAAACTGATGAACCTCACAACTATTTAAAGTAATACAACTAAATATGAAAATATATATAGGGAATTTCCTCGTAGTCCTGTGGTTAGGACTCTCAGCTCTCACTGCCAAGGGCCCAGGTTTGATCCCTGGTCAGGGAACTGAAATCCCATAAGTTGAGTGGCTCAGCCAAAACTTTTTTAAAAAATAAAAGAAAAAATATATAGACACACCCACATATATACATGCTGTGCTGTGCTTAGTCGCTTAATTGTCTCTGACTTTTTGCAACCCCATATATACCCCCCTCTCTCTCTCTCTCTCTCTCTCTCTCTCTCTCTCTCTCTCTATATATATATATATATATATATATATATATATGCTGCTGCTACTGCTAAGTCGCTTCAGTTGTGTCCGACTCTGTGTGACCCCATGGACTGCAGCCTACCAGGCTTCTTCGTCCATGGGATTCTCCAGGCAAGAACACTGGAGTGGGTTACCATTTCCTTCTCCAATGCATGAAAGTGGAAAGTGAAAGTGAGGTTGCTCAGTCGTGTCTGACTCTTAGCGACCCAACAGACTGCAGCCTACCAGGCTCCTCCATCCATGGGATTTTCCAGGCAACAGTACTGGAGTGGGGTGCCATTGCCTTCTTCTTTCTTTCTCTCTTTCTTTCTTCTCTCTCTCTCTCTCTCTCTCTCTCTCTCTCTATATATATATATATATATATGTAATAGTAAGTTGGAACCCAATCTGCATTTCCCCCTAAACCTAGTAAGCTGAATTAACAGAATGATAAAAGATCAAGATTTTAAAAGCACTAAAATGACATTATAAAACAATACATAACAAATAGCAAGAAAGATGTAATTCAGTCAGCATATAATTACCATCCAAATAGGCCAAATGTTTAGCTCAACACCTATGGCTTCAACGGCAGCCAGTAGAAGCAGCCACATAACCAGATGTTACTACTAAAAAAGGAATTTTCACAGCTAGGTATCTGGCCTCTATTATGGTCATTAAAGGTGGAGAAATGTAAAGGTGCAGTTATGGGAATCCAGCTGAGAATTTAAATTAGAGTCTTTTGGATTGGATCAGAGAGTGGAACTGTGTGGTCATGTGATGAGTGGCGTGATTTCTGAAGACTAACCTAACCCCGTGGCCTTTAACACTTGCATGCAAACAGTTTTGTGTGTATGGCTGTACACTTCTTCCTTCCTAAACACACTTTCTTCACTGATTCCTGGGTATCAGCCTTTCCCGATTCATCCTTGATGCACACTGCTCCGGGTCACTTACTGCTCCTCCTCACTGCTTGCCTTGACCTCTCCAGGCACCCTCGAGTTCAAAGTTCTCAGATTTCTCTATCCACAGTCCCATCCAAGGTGACCTCATCCAGTCTCTTAGCTTGCCACTCACTCAACAGTAAAATCTCATAAATATCGAGCATGGACCTCTCCATTGACCCCCAGGCTAATAACACCAACAGCTGACCTGAATTTTCCCTGATATCTACCAGGCAGCCCAATCCCTAAATCCGCCCCCACCAGACCAGCTCCACCGCCTGTTCCTTGATTCCTCTTTCATTCCCCACATCCTTCCAGTCCATCAGCAAATCCTGCCAACTCTTAACTTCAAAATGCACCCAGCCTCCAGCCACTCCTCACCACCTCCATGGCTACTACCACGCTCCAGCTACCATCGCATCTCATCATGATGGTCTCAATAGACTCTAATGAGTGTGTGATCCCTACTTCCCCCTCCTACAGAATAGTTTCTGTGCAGCAGGCAGAATGGGCCTTTTAAATGCAAATCACTTTGTCACTTTTCTGCTCCAAGCTCTTTATTGGCTTCCTACACATTCAGGGTAAAACTTTCTTAAAATGCTGGAAAGGTTTGGCTCTTGCTGGAGCTTTATCCTTTTTCTTTTTTCACTTCTCACCTGCAGCTACCAGCTCTTGTCTCAACCCCACTTCCCTCTACCCCACACATAGACATAATTGTTTGCCACACACACCAGGAAGAGCAGCGCCACCTCAGGTCCTCTGCATTGGCTTGTTCTCACTGGATTGAGTGCCTTCCTTCCATCAGCAGCCTAGCTCAGAGCTTCACCTCACTTGGGTGTCATGCCAGAATGGAATTTTCTGAGATGCCTTTCTTGACTGCTCTGTATTAAATAAAATAGAAGCCATCCCTCCCAGCACTCCTTATTCCCGTATTGCTACCTGACAGTGTATTTATTTGGCTTTGGTTATTACATGAGAACATAACTTCTGGGGAGACCGAGATGTGTTTATTCCCTGCACTCTATCTGGCCCTAGAGCAGTGCCTGGCATATGCTGGTTACTCTTAGGTACCTTGAGAAATAATGAAACAGTCAATGTATGTTTGCTTAAAAATGGATCAAACTGTGTGTGGGGATATCAATAAACAATAAATCTAGGATTCTTGAATACTAAAGAATTTTTCCTTGCCCAAAGAGAGGTCTGGCTTTTGCCCTCGGCTTCTGGGAGATAATCTGTGTTGGATGTGATAATAGAGTCTTTGTCTCGAGTGGAAGATGCTCCCTCCAACAGCACTATGGTGGGGACTGACCACGGCAGAAAGACCATGTGATTTAGTGTGAGGAATTTGGGTCAAGCTGCAAAGTTCAAACAACATGGGCAATCAATGAATCATGTCTATTATATAATGGAGCTTCAATAAACACTCTGAACACCAGGCTTATGTAAGCTTTCTTGAGTATCAATACTTTATTCATATTGCTATACATCAATGCCAGGAGGGTAATGTGTCCTGAAAACAATGGAAACTGGAAGTTTGGGACCCTCTGCAACTGCCCTAATGTATCTCTTTCTTTGGCTGATTTTAATCTGTGTCCTTTCCATGTAATCAACTACAACTACAAATACAATAGCTTTCTGTGAGTTCTCTGAGACCTAGTGAATTATTGAAACTGAGGGTAGTTTTGGGAAACCCCTCAAATTTGCAGTTGATGTCAGAAGTGAGGACAGTCTTGGGAACTCTGCCCTTAAACTTTGCAAATTAGCCAACTCCTTATTTGCAGAACTCAGAATATAATACAGTATATGCATTAGGACCCCAACTTTATAAAAATAAATTTGTGCATGTGCCAAAAAAATTAGGTAACTCCAGGTCATACCAAACACATGCTCAACAAGGTTCATGGTAAATAGTAGCTTAGGGAATTCCCAAGTGGTCCAGTAGTAAGAACTCCATGCTGTCACTGTGGAGAGTCTGGATTCAACTCCTAGTCTGGGAACTACACAGTCCCAAGTCAGGGAATTAAACCCCACAAGCCACATAGTCAAGAAGCAAACAAACAAAAGGTGGATGGGACATCATTAGTTCCAGCCCGTAAGTTTGGTAATGAAGAAACTAAAGCCTACAGAAAAGAACAAACTTGCCTGGTTCACCTGGTTGGCAGACAAGGCGCACAGAACCGGGTTCCTGAATCCCACACATACCCTCCACAATGACTCCCCAGCTTCTGTTTCTGGAGACACTACTGTTTCTTAAGAGGCTAAATCGAAAGTTATTGGACAGTTAAGTCGATCTTATCTCCTCAATACTTTAAGGTCAATATTAAGGGGAGAAATTATGACTCTCTTTTAAAAGTCACAGGAATATAGAGAAAAGGGAACCCTCGTATGTTGGTGAAAACATAAACTGAAGCAGCCACTGTGGAAAACTGTGGGAATTCCTCAACAAAATTAAGAGGAGAACTATCATATGATTCAGCAATTCCACGCCTTGGTATTTATCCAAAGAAAATTAAAAAACAGTTAGAAAACAGGTACGTACCTCTATTTCCATTGCAGCGTTGTTTACAACAGCCAAGATATAGAAACAACCCAAGTGCCCATCAACAGATGAATGGATAAAGACATGGTACACACACACACACACACACACACATATAGTAGAATATTACCCAACCTTAAAAAGAATGACATCTTGCCATTTGTAACAATATAGATAGACCCAGAGGGTATCATCTTTAGTGAAATAAGTCTGACAGAGAAAGACAAATACCATATGATTTCACGCATACATGGAATCTAAAAAAAAAAAACAAAAAAACCCAAAGTAAATGAACAAATGTAACAAAAGAGAAAGAGGCTTATAGATTCAGAGAATAAGTAGTTAACAGAGGGGGGAGATGGGGGGAGGGAGGAAATAAATGAAAGAAAATAAAGAGGTACAAGCTTTAGTTGCAAGATAAATGAGTTGTAAGTATGGAATATACAGAGTGGAGAATATACTCAAAAAGTAATTTGTCACATTGTGTGGTGACAGATCATAACTAGACTTGTGATCATTTTGAAACGTATAGAAAAAATTACTATGTTGCATAACCTCAGGAAGTAACATAATGTTATAGGAACGATTATATTTCAAATACAAAAAAATCATACAAATAAACTTATAGAAAAAGATCAGATTTGTGGTTACCAGAGGTGAGGAGTAAGGGAGTTGGATGAAGGTAGTCAAAAAGAAACTCTCATTTATAATATAAATACGTACTGGAGATATAATGGCTTCCCCAGTGGCTCAGAGGTAAAGAATTCATCTGCAATGCAGGAGATGCAGGAGACGTGGGTTGGATCCCTGGGTTGGGATGATCCCTTGGAGGAGGGCATGGTAACCCACTCCAGTATTCTTGTTGGGAAAACCCCATGGACAGAGAAGCCTGGTGGGCTACGGTCCACTGGGTTGCAAAAAGTCAGACATCACTGAAGCCACTGAGCACACATGCATGCAGAGATACAATGAACAACGTGATCAATATAATTAACCCTGCTGTACATCACATAAGAAAGTAGTTAACAGAGTAAATCCCAAGAGTTCTCATTATGCAATTTTTTTCCTATTTCTTTAATTTGGCATCTATATGAGATGGTGGCTAATCACTAAACTCATTGAGAAAATCATTCCACAGTATGTTAAATCATTGTGCTATACATCTTAAACTTACATAGTGCTGTATGTCAATTATATCACAATAAAACTGGAAGGGAAAAAAGTCCCAGGGTCCAACCCTGGATATAATTGAAATAAGCAAGCTCCTTGCTTCTCTTTATCTTCTTCAGCTCCCATTTTCTCTCCCCTGAGATGGGTCATGGAAGAGCTACAGATGGACCTTATCACTGCCCACCCCCAACCCCAATCCAAGGCTGCAGATGTCAGGGAAGAAAGCCTTTCAACTCACTGAGTATCATCACTAATCGTCTTCTTCCTACACCACCACATTCTGCCTTATTCTCCTTCTTTGGAATGAAGTTTCTAAGTATAGGCACCTTTGGAAGCTATAGGACATATCACAGTAATCTTAGCTTATTACATGGGAAAACATTTTGATAAGTTCAAAGTGCTATGCAAATAAGGATAACACCCTGGCCATCACTATACTAGAAAGATAAATTATAAGAGCTGAATTCAAGCACTACTTGGACCTTGAACTTGGAAGCAAGTTTGAATGTATTTTAAAACTCAATAAATATTTATGGGTATCATACAGAATGAAAATATCAACAATTGTATTAAACATCCTTCAAACAGAGACCTCTGTAATTTCCATTTGGCTTCTATAGCACTACAAGGATAAACAAAGTATGATAATCAAAGTTTATGAATTAACATCTGAAAAGTAGCATAAGGCCCTGGGCAGTGACTTTAACATGTTGGGGGTCACAGGTCATTTCTGAGAATTTAATGAAGATTTTGAATTCTCTCCTCAGAAGAAATCATAGTTTAGAGCATTTCCTGCTTCCAACTGCTGATTCATTACATCTATTTCATGGACAGAAAAAGGAGGAAAAAAGACCTAGGAACAAAGACAGGCCCTAAGTTGAATGCAAGTTCGGAATTACACAGACACTACTCCCCACATATATGAATCACATAGATGTGATTCACGGATCGGTGGTGGTGGTTTAGTTGCTAAGTCATGTCCAACTCTCGTGGCCCCATGGACTGTAGTCTCCCAGGCTTCTCTGTCCATGGGATTCTCCAGGTAAGAATACTGGAATGGGTTACCATTTCCTTCTCCAGGGTATCTTCCCGATCCACAAATCACATATATCTTTATAGGGAGACTAATAATAGCTATCACACACATAGCACTTAATAGCAATGATGCAAGGCCAGATGGGAGACTCCTTTCTCAGATGTGTCAGTCAAGTATAAGAGGAGAAGGGTTGAAGGTGGGGCTTTTGAGTTCCAGACAGCTTGAATTCAAATCCTGGTTCTGTTATTTCCTAGCACTCTAATGTTGGGCAACTTACTTAATTTCTCTGTTCTTGAATTTTATTTGCAAAATACCAATAATAGTATCTACTTCATAGGGTTGTTGTAAATATTAAATGAGTTCTTATATACAAAATATTTTAAAACAGTCCCTGGCACATAATGATGTTAAACAAAGCCAAACAATGCTAGCTGTTGTTAGGAGGCACTGCAGACTGTCATTATTACAAGCTCTGATGTCTACATTCACACCAGATTTATTCATTTTTCTGGTTCTCATTCTTGAATTGCTTTGCCAAATGTGCTTCTTGTTCCCAGAACCTCCTTTTTTAAAAGTTAACTCAAAGACATGGTTTCATTATAAGCAAATGTGAAACTGTTCATGTCAGTGGCTCATGATGGAGACATAGATTCATTCAACATCAATCATGTACTACCTGTCTGCTGTGTGATTAGCACCAGTCTTTTTAGGTGTTGGAAAGAGACTCACATCCAAGTTTCAGAGGTCAATGCTAAAATTTATGTGCCCATAAGAGACTAATCAAGTGTGGATTAACCACAATGTGAGAATTTAGAGGTATTCACCTGGGTGAGAATGGACTCAACATGTATGATGGACAAACGACACACTTGATTGAGCTCTGAAGCAGGCCTAGCTATATAATTTGTGAATCTTGATCCAACATAAAAGCACGGGGCCCTGTATTCAAGGAGTATAAGGAATTTCAAGACTAACAGCAGAGTTTTAATACATAGAAATGACATACACTGGACATGTCACTGCACCATGGGACTGGCCCTGCCTTGAAGGTTGGGAGGACTCATGGAGAGATGCCAGCCTTTAGCAGATGGACACTTCCTAGTCTATTGGCCATGTCATGCATATATCTACCTCTGTGTCCTCTCTTCCACTTTTTCCTCCTAACTAAAAATATTTTGCTTTTTTTTTTTTAAAATTAGGAACATTCTAAATATTCATTAAATTCAGCTCAAGTCTTAGTTTAGAGGGCTTCCACAGTAGCTCAGTGGGTAAAGAATCCACCTGCAATGCAAGAGACACAGGAGACTCGATCCCTGTGGATTCAATCCCTGGGTTGGGAAGATTCCCTGGAGGAGGAAAAGGCAACCCACTCCAGTGTTCTTGCCTGAAAAATCCCATGGACAGAGAAGCCTGGTAGGCTACAGTTCAAAGAGTTGCAAAGAGTCAAAATGGCTGAATGACTAAGCATGTAAGATATAATGAAAAGAGTCCTGGACTTGAAATTAGAAGAGCTAGGATTAAGTCTCAAGATAGATGAAAGTGAAAGTGGAGAGTGAAAAAGTTGGCTTAAAGCTCAACATTCAGAAAACGAAGATCATGGCATCCGGTCCCACCATTTCATGGGAAATAGATGGGGAAACAGTGTCAGACTTTATTTTTTGGGGCTCCAAAATCACTGCAGATGGTGACTGCAGCCATGAAATTAAAAGATGCTTACTCCTTGGAAGGAAAGTTATGACCAACCTAGATAGCATATTCAAAAGCAGAGATATTACTTTGCCAACAAAGGTCCGTCTAGTCAAGGCTATGGTTTTTCCAGTGGTCATGTATGGATGTGAGAGTTGGACTGTGAAGAAGGCTGAGCGCCGAAGAATTGATGCCTTTGAACTGTGGTGTTGGAGAAGACTCTTGAGAATCCCTTGGACTGCAAGGGGATCCAACCAGTCCATTCTGAAGATCAGTCCTGGGATTTCTTTGGAAGGAATGATGCTAAAGCTGAAACTCCAGTACTTTGGCCACCTCGTGCGAAGAGTTGACTCATTGGAAAAGACTCTGATGCTGGGAGGGATTGGGGGCAGGAGGAGAAGGGGACGACAGAGGATGAGATGGCTTGATGGCATCACCAACTTGATGGACGTGAGTCTGAGTGAACTCCGGGAGTTGGTGATGGACAGGGAGGCCTGGCGTGCTGCGATTCATGGGGTCACAAAGAGTCGGACACGACTGAGTGACTGAACTGAACTGAGGATTAAGTCTACTTTTCTCTGTCACTTATATGTCACTCATATGCATTAAAGCTCTACTGTTAGTCTTGAAATTCCTTATACTCTTTGAATAGAAGGCCCCAAGATTTTCTGTTGGATCAAGCCTCACAAATTATGTAGCCAGTTCTGCTTTAGAGCTTGATCAAGTATGTTATTTGTCCATCTTACATGCTGAGTCCATTCTTGCCCAGGTGAATAACTCTAAATTCTTACATCATGGTTAATCAATACTTCATTAGTCTCTTACGGGCACATAAATTTTTAGCATTGACCTCTGCAACTGAAATGTGAATCCTATCCAGAACCTAAAAAGGCTAGTGCTAATCTCACAGCAGACAGGTAGTGTGTGATTTGAATCAAAGATCAAATTGCCAACATCTGTTGGATCATTGAAAAAGAAAGAGAATTCCAGAAAAACATCTATTTCTGCTTTCTTGAGTATGCCAAAGCCTTTGACTGTGTGGATCACAACACACTGTGAAAAATTCTTAAAGAAATGGGAATATCAGACCACCTGACCTGCCTCCTGAGAAATCTATGTGCAAGTCAAGAAGCAACAGTTAGAACTGAACACAGAACAATGGACTGGTTCCAAATCAGGAAAGGGGTACGTCAAGGCTGTATATTGTCACCCTGCTTATTTAACTTACATGCAGAGTACATCATGCAAAATCCCAGGCTGGTTGAAACTGGAAGCTGGAATCAAGATTGCCAGGAGAAATATCAATAACCTCAAATATGCAGATGATACCACCCTTATGGCAGAAAGTAAAGAGGAACTTAAAAGTCAGCATTCAAAAAATGAAGATCATGGCACCTGGTCCCATCACTGCATGGGAAATAGATGGGGAAACAGCGGAAATAGCCTTTATTTTCTTGGGCTCCAAAATCACTGTGGATGATGACAGCCATGAAATTAAAAGATGCTTGCTCCTTGGAAGAAAAGCTATGATTAACCTAGACAGCATATTAAAAAGCAGAGACATTACTTTGCCAACAAAGGTCTATCTAGTCAAATCTATGGTTTTTCCAGTAGTCATGTATGGATGTGAGAGCTGGCCCATAAAGAAAGCTGAGTGCCGAAGAATTGATGCTTTTGAACTATGGTGTTGGAGAAGACTCTTGAGAGTCCCTTGGACTGCAAGGAGATCCAACTAGTCCATCCTAAAGGAAATCAATCCTGAATATTCACCAGAAGGACTGATGCTGAAGCTCCAATACTTTGGCCATCTGATGAGAAGGGCTGACTCATTAGAAAAGACCCTGATGTTGGGAAAGACTGAAGGTAAGAGGAGAAGGGAACAACAGAGGATGAGATGGTGGGATGGTATCACTGACTCAATGGACATGGGTTTGGGTGAACTCTGGGAGTCGGTGATGGACAGGGAAGCCTGGCATGCTGCAGTCCCTGGGGTCGCAAAGAGTTAGACATGACTGAGAGACTGAACTGAATTGGAGGTCTGGGCAAGTCTCTTGACTTCTCTGATATTTAGCTGGGGTCACTGATTTTGAAAGTGATAGGATGAAGAAGGATCAAAAGCTATCAGAAATACACAAGATCCTTGAAATAGTGATTTCTCATATCTATAAAGTGCTTCATACTTTTTGATGAAGACTTTCCTTAGTGTCTACAAGCTATAAGCAGCATTTGCATTGAGTGTCCCAATATACGATGGCACCCCACTCCAGTACTTTCGCCTGGAAAATCTCATGGGCCGAGGAGCCTGGTAGGCTGCAGTCCTTGGGGTCGCTAAGAGTCGGACACGACCGAGCGACTTCACTTTCACTTTTCACTTTCATGCATTGGAGAAGGAAATGGCAACCCACTCCAGTGTTCTTGCCTGGAGAATCCCAGGGAAGACGGAGCCTGATGGGCTGCCTTGTCGGGTCACACCGAGTCGGACACAACTGAAGCAACTTAGCAGCAGCAGTCCCAATATATTATTAAAACACGCATGGACATGTGCATGCTACTGCATGTACAAGTCCCTTCCACTGCTGCCCCATCTTTGACATGTATAAATTTGAGGTCTTAGTCTTTCTTTCGAACTCTCAAGACCATCAAGCTTTCAGTACCCTCCCAATCCATCCTCCTCACTAAGTAAGCACGATCTTTATAACTGATAGATCTGGTCCTTTCTTGCCTGCTTTAAATCCTTGAGTGGTTTCCCATTGCCTGGAGCAGAGTTTTCTAAACTCAATGGTGTTTTCTGAGGTACCAGTCAATGTTCCAGGAAAAGACGTATGGAATTTGAAAAAAAATAAAATGATAGATCCTTTTGTTGGATTTGCAATGCCCATCAAAAAACTCAGAGATGCGAGGTGGGAGGGAGGTTCAACACGGAGCAGATATATGTAAACTTATGGCTGACTCACATTGTATAGCAGAAAACCAACACAACATTGTAAAGAAATTATCCTCCAGTTAAAAGATTTTTTAAAAACCCACCACAGCAGCATATTAAACATAAAACTGTCAATAAGAGGTGAATTTACATAAAATACATAGATGAGAAAACAAAAATGATTTTACAAATACCTAATGTAGTACAAAATTAATATGAAAATTAATTCAAAAATGAAGCCTATACCTGAATTATGAAATGAATTTAATTGTCTTTTGAAAATATGGGGAAAAAAAGCTCTGAGAAATCTTGCAATAAAGTTTTGTTGTTGTTCAGTCACTAAGTCATGTCTGACTCTTTGCGACCCCATGGACTGTAGCATGCCAGGCCTCCCTGTCCCTCACTATCTCCCCCAGTTTGCCCAAGTTCATGTCCATTAAATCAGTGATGCTATATATGAACAGTATTAAAAAGGCAATAAAGTTAATTTTGTTTAAACCAGAATTTTCCATATTAATTTGAGCCTATTAACATTCTATAGGAAATTTATATTCTGCAGAAAAACTTCGGCAAACACTGGGGTAGATGACAGACTATTCAGCTTGGTTTATAGAGCTTTCAGAAGCCCTAGATTTCTAGCTCATTGTCTGCTGTCTCCTCCACAAGTCTTATGCTCCAGGAACAGTGGGCCATTTCTAAGTTTCTTGAAGAACTTTGAGCTCTGTGCCTGTTGTGATCTCTCCCAAGAATGTTTCCTGTCACCCATCCCTCCATTTATGCCGTGGGAATGCGTTACTCATCATTTCAGGCTTGGCCCAATAGCCCTGCCATGTCTTCACTGACATACTTGGTAACCACTTTGTCTCCTATTACCAGTGGCTAACTGCTTCTATGCAACTTTGTCCATAGAAACAATTGCTGCTGTTTATTGAACATCTCTGTGCTAGGGATTTAGTTCTTAGTGTAGTACAGGCAACCCTACAAGATGATTAAAATAATGTCTACTTTACAGATCAAGAAACACACAGATTAAGAAAGTCTTTTTTCTGTGTTTTCTATCTTTTGAGTGGTGCCCACTGTCCACATAGCTGCCCAAAACAGAAAACCATCCTTAACCAAAGACATTTTTAACACCTTTCCTTCTACTGTACATCTAGTCAGATGCCAGGTCCTATAAACTTCCCCTTCCTAATGGCCACAAAGCCTGTCTCCATTTACTGATTCACTCTGCTACTAGTTTAACTTGGGCCATTATTTTCCCTCAGCAATGTCTAGGCAGTAGCTTCTTAGCCAATCATCCATGCTCCATGTTGACATGAATATGATCATTTTAAAGTACAGATGTGGTCATACCAATTCCCTGCTTAAATTTCTTGAGTGGCTCCCTGTGACTATCAGGGGGAAAAAATCCAAGATCCTCAACACAGCCTAAAGGACCCTTTAAGGACTGGTTACTGCCTGCTCCCCTTCATTTCATCCAATCAGACCTTCACAATCTACTCTGGAAGCCTCCATGAGTTCTCAAGGTTTCTTGCCTTGCCAAGCTTTCCTTTGCTCTGAACCTGTGTACATATGTTTTCTTTGGCTTGAAATTCTCTTTCTTCTCATCCTCATCCTGGTAATTCATGGCCAAGATGAAAGCTTTCCCTCTGTGACCCCATAGCACTTGGGCATCCTTTTCTTTTTTCCTGTGACATCTTTGGGACCAGAGTCTGTGGATATATTCACTGTTGTATCCATACCTAACACTGTGCCTGCCACAGGATAATGACATTCATTTGTTGACTTCCTGAATGAATAAAGGGGTGAATGAAAGCCAAACTAGAAAGGCAGCTTGGGATATTACAAGAGAAGGAACTGAGAGCTTTATCACACACATCCACTTCTCTTTGTCCTCTAGGTCAAAATACATTGTCCTTTCAACTCCCTGCAAGCACACACTCAACTGTAGGGCCTTTGCATCTGCCTGGAATGCCCTTCCTCTTCCACCCAGAGTCTTCTTCCTTATCCTTCACTTTTCAGATTAACTATCCTTTCAGCAGGGAAAGATGCTTGTCAGTGCAAAGTCAGCCCCTCTCGATGTTACTCTTCCAGCTCTGGGCATCTTTCCTGTATCATTCTTATAAAAATGGAGCTCTATGTTTATGTCTGTGACTGTTCATTTACCAGTGGTTTCCTTCAGTAGACAGTAAACTCCAAAGGACAAAGTCATGTCTGTTTTTCATTCACTATTTGTAACCCTAGTGCCTAAAGTACAGTGCCTAAAGTAAATACATTTTGTTAAATACATGAATTAAAAACTCTGTCTCATCAGCAGTTAGTTGGCTCATTTCAGCACTGTGTATACAGTAGGGCTCAGTAAGTAAGAGTTGTTTATCAAATGAAAGATTAGAACTGATTTTCACTCCCAAGCTTGTAAATAGCTGTTAGCTAGTATGCTTGAATTAAATAAATTCATTCCTACAAATTTAGCAATATTTGCATATATCCATGCCACCTTGTAATAGGTTGATAGCTTTCCTTGAAATGAATATAAATATTATTACAAGAACCCCCATCTTCTTGGCTCTTGGACTTAACTGTATTAAGCAAATAAGGATCTGCAAAGTCTATCTCTACCACAGGATAGGACAATAGCTCTAATTCACAGATTACATAATGTGCCTATAATTGGGAGACATCAAAACCTGTCATGTCAGAGATTAGCCAGTGATTCTTCAATAAGTAATTATTAAAATGGCAAAACAAACAGTCTGGAGGAGTCATTACTGCTTGTCCATTCACTGGGGCTAAATGGTATTGACTAGATGGTGGCCTGACTCAGTTTTGTAATCCTCTGAAGGCTGAGTAAATAGAATAAATGTAGACGGGAAAAAAAAAAAAAAAAAAAAAAAACAAACCCACAAAAACCAGAGGGACAGAGAGAAACATTAAAGAGAGTTAATCTGAAGGTGAGTAGGGTTACACAACCTTCATAGAGTCTATGAATAAGTACCTTTTTCCCCCTTACTTTAAAGAAGTTGGTAAGCAATGAGACTGTAAAAGCTGTTTACCTCAAAATCAAATCTGAAGCCATTTGATGAGTTTTTACCAAAACCAGGCACTGTCCTCATTTCTTTATGTACACATTATCTCTCTCATTCATGACCACCCCATGAAGGAGATAATATTAGTATCACTTATTGGTGAGGCAACTAGGCTCAGAGATGTTAATTACTTTAGAGCAAGTAGAATGGGGGCAGGCCTGGGGTTCAAATCCAGCTTGACTTGACTGTTAATCAACAGCTCCATCATAGTTCCACTTATATTTTCCTTTGGAAATTTCCATTCATGTAAATATTGATATATACAAACTGTTTGTAAAAAATATGAAGAGCTATTAATATAATCCCCATCATTCTTTGAAAAGAACACCTCAACAGTCACTGGAATAATTCTCTCAAAAAATCTGTTCAGTTTAAAGTGTCTTGTGAAACTTATGAAACTATAACGAAATCTTCGGGCTTTTTTGTTTAAAATTTTTAAAAATCCATTTCTGTGGGTTTTTTTTTTTTTGGTGATTCATTTTTCTATTACTCAGAACATTATACACCTACACATTAAATAAGACTGAATATTCCAAGATTTAAAGGCATTAGAGTGAGTTTTTCAGAAAGTTCTAAAAAAGCAAAACTGGACTTTCCTGATGGTGCAGTGGATAAGAATCTGCCTGTCAATACAGGGGACATGGATCGATCCCTGGTCCTGAAACAGTCTATATGCCATGGAGCAACTAAGCCTGCAAGCTTCAACTACTAAAGGCTATGTGCCTAGGGCCTGTGCTCTGCAACAAGAGAAGCCACTGCAATGAAAAGCCTGCACATAGCAACAGAGAGTAGCCACTACTTGTCACAACTAGAGAAAGCCCATGCAAAAGCAACATAGACCCAGCACAGCCAAAAATAATACATAAATAAAAAGCAAAACTTGAATTTGCATTGTGCCAGCAACTGTTTACTTAACACTTTTATTGTACTTATATGGTTTTCACATTTTATTAAGTATTGTAAGCAATCTAGAGATAGTTTAAAGTATACAGGAATTTGAGTGTAGGTTATATGCAAATACTATACCATTTTATATAAGGGATTTTAGGTATCCACGGGGTGAGGGTGATGGGGATGGTCCTGGAACCAATTTCCCTTGGATACTGAGTGACAACTGTATATACTGTTCCTTAAAAAATAAGAAATATAATGGAATATTATTCAGCCTTAGAATGGAAATCATGCCATTTGCAACAACATGGATGAAACTAGGGGATACTTTTCTATAAGAAATAAGTCAGACACCAAAAAATATATACTGCATGATCTCACTTGTATGTGGAATCTAAAAAAAAAAATAAAATTGAACTCATAATAACAGATTGTAAATAGTAGTCACCAGAAGCTGGAGAATCAGAGCAATGGCGAGAAATTGATCAAAGGGTAAGAGCTTTCAGTTATAAGATGAATTCATCCTGGAGACCCAATGTAGAACATAGAGGCTATAGTTAATAACAACATATTGTACATTTGAAATTTACTAAGAGAATACATATTAAGTGTTCTCACCATGCACAGTAGCTATGTGAGGTGATACATATGCTAAGTAGTTTGTGGCAATCATTTCACAATATACACATATATAAAAATATCAAACTGAGAGAGTAGCATTGACATATATACACCACCATATGTAAAACAGATGGGAGAGGGAGAGGGTGGGAAGATTTGGGAGAATGGCATTGAAACATGTAAAATATCATGTATGAAACAAGTTGCCAGTCCAGGTTCGATGCACGATACTGGATGCTTGGGGCTGGTGCACTGGGACGACCCAGAGGGATGGTATGGGGAGGGAGGAAGGTTCAGGATGAGGAACACATGTATGTGGCAGATTCATTTTGATATTTGGCAAAACTAATACAATTATGTAAAGTTTAAAAATAAAAAAAAAATAAAACAGATAGCTAGGAGGAAGCTGCTATGTAACAGAGGGAGCTCAGCTCAGCTGTCTGCAATGACCTAGAGGGGCCAGATGGGAGGAGTGAGAGGGAGTCTCAAGAGGGAAGGGATATATGCATACTTATAGCTGATTCATATTGTTGTACAGCAGAAACTAGCACAATATTGTAAAGCAAATATGCGATGTGTAAAAAATCACATCGCATATTAAATACATAGTTTTTGTCAATTATATCCTAATAAAGCTGAAGCTAAAAGGGACAAAAAATATAAAGACAGAAATTATTAAGAAATAATAGAATTATGAAATTATTCTATGAAACCCAACACCTAATAGAAGTACCACAAGGAGATAATTAGGATATCAAAAAGAAATAAATTATTAAGGAAATATTTGAAGAATATGTATCATCACTAAAGAATCAGAGAACCCATGTCTTCAGGATCGAAAGGAACAACTTGGTGTCCACATTGTCTTAGAAAGACCCACAGCTATGCAATCATTGTGAATTTTCAGAATATCAAGGATAAAGAGAAGTTCCTAAAAGTTCCCTGGAAGAAAACACAGGCCATCTATTTGGCAGTAACTTTAAGACTGTCATTGGAATTTACTCTTCAGCAACACTGGTTACTAAAAAACAATGAAACAATAACTTTGAAATTCCAAGACAGAAAGATTTTCAAACAAAAATTCTATATTTTCAATGAAGTGGCTAAATAGCAAGAGAACCTAATGTTTATTTTGCTATGCTATTCTTTTGCTAGATGCTTTACTGGAAATATCAACATTTCTCTTAGAGAAGACTTATTTTCACCATTCAAAGATGAGAATTACCAATAGATCAACCCAATGAGTAAGTGGCAGAGTCAGAAAATGTACCTGAGTCAATCTGCCATTCTTCTTTTGGAGCGAATCACTGGGCCTCTGAACACACAAAGGCAGCTTACGAGTGGAAGGAGTTACAGTGTGGGGTCATCCACCACTGGGACCTGGGGTAAGGGGAAGGCTTTTGCCATTTGTAAAGGAGCACTATGTTCTTGTTCTATCTTGGCAACTTTTAAAGCTCAGTGTTCCACTTGACAACATGGGTAAATATGATTAAAGAGATTTCCTAAATTGAGGCACATCTAATTTTGAAGTCAAACATGATCAAGCAGCTCCCATTAAATGTCACCAGCTTATTGGTGCTAACTTAATATATCAGTACAAATAAATTCAAACTAAAGCACAGACTCCTCTACATTTTAATGCTCTCTTTTGATTTCAGCCTGTCTCCTGGATCCCATTTACTTATTCATGAAACAGATAGACCTTATATCTGAGGACTTTCCCTAGGTGCTGAGTCAACAAGGAGGAATGAAATAGAAAGTCTCTGTCCTCATGAAACATTCAGTCTATGAAAATAATGAACAGGATTCAGGGAAAGAAAAGAAAGAAGGGGTGGGAGACTTGGGGAGAATCCTCAGACAAGGGCTCTCAAGGAGGTTAACATTTAGTGAATTCAAAGGATGCAGCTATGTGAAAGGTGGGTGTGATGGCTGGAGCACTACAAGAAAGGGAACACAGTTCAAATATCCCGAAGTGAGGAACCAGCTCGGAGGGTTCAAGAAACTCCAATACTGGGCCAAAATAATGGAAAACAAGGATGGCCCAAGATGACACTGGAAAGGCACATAGAATCATTACGTATTAGGCTATCATAAGAAATTAGAATAAAACCTAAGGTGTAATGGAAAACTCTGAAGAAATTAAAGCACAGAAGGAACATGAATTGATATATGGTCCTGGGTTTTATCTACTTTAAGGACCTCATGCATTTTTCACAGGCATCTCAAAATCACAAGGCTCAGGAATCACCTTCCTTGCCCTCAAAAGCGCCACTTCTTCCGCTTCTTCACCACGTCCTCACATCCTTTCAAATATTTACTGAGAATCAATTCTTTGTCAAAATACTTCCTTGGTCCCTATACTAGTCAAATGGCAACATATCATTCTTTTCACATTTTCAATTTTCTCACCCCCAAAGCCAATCAGCAGCTAAATTTCTGACTTTATTGCAAACTGTTTCTCCAATTTTGCCTTGTTCAAGTTTTTATTACTGCTGATTTAATATTAATAGTTACAGCAACAGCACAATAATAACAACAACTACGACAAAAACTTACAATACAGACAGTGCTTACCATGGAATAGGCTTTGTTCTATGCTTTTTCTGTAAATCAACACATTTATTTTTCACAAAATTCTGAGAAGTCTGGCTCTGGATATACGATGGTACACGGTTTCTTTGGAGCGTTCTTAACTGGTTGCCATTTCTCTATCCTCTTTCCAATCCATCATACCCCTTTTAATGACAGATTGATTTCACCCACAAGAAACTCTCAACTAAAAGCCATCTATGGTTTCTATATACTTTCAGGACAATCACATCCCTTAACACTATCCACATGATTCAGCTCCATACTGGTTCAACTCTATACTTGCCAGTTGACAGTCCATTTCTTCTCTACACATAATAAATATTTGCTACAATGAATCAATATATTTGTAATGATCCTAAGGTAGTAATTCTCAAGTTGTGTTCTGAGCACCTCTAGGCATCTCTGAAGACCCTTGAGGGGATACACAGAACCAAACTACTTTCATATTAGTTAGATGTTTTTTGCCTTTTGACTCTTGTTTTCTCATGAGTATACAGTGGGGTTTTCCAGAGGCTATGGGATGTGTGCATTCACAACAGAAAACACAGAAGCAAATATGAGAATCTAGCTGTCTTCTACTGAGTCAGACAGATTAAAGAGTTACAAAAAATATAAAGCAATGCTACTCTTACTAATTTGCATGAAAATATTCATTTTTCACAAAACATATTATTGATGTTAACATGTAATAGGTTATTTTAAAAGAAATTAATGACTGTTTATAAAGTCTATGTTTTAATTTCTAATCCCAAGTAGCTCAAATGGTAAAGACCCTACCTGCAGTGCAGAAGACCTGGGTTGGGACAATCCCCTAGAGAAAGGCATGGCAACCCACTCCAGTGTTCTTGTCTGTAGAATTACGTGGATAGAGGAGCCTTAAGTTCAGTTCAGTAGCTCAGTTGTGTCTGACTCTTTGCAACCCCATGGACTGCAGCACACCAGTCTTCTCTGTCCATCATCAACTCCCAGAGCTTACCCAAACTCATGTCCATCAAATCGGGGATGCCATCCAACCATCTCATCCTCTGTTGTCCCCCTCTCCTCCTGCCTTCAGTCTTTCCCAGAATCAGGGTCTTTTCAAATGAGTCAGGTCTCCGCATCAGGTGGCCAAAGTATTGTAGTTTCAGCTTCAGCATCAGTCCTTCCAATGAATATTCAGTACTGATGTCCTTTAGGATGGACTAGTTGGATCTCCTTGCAGTCCAAGGGACTCTCAAGAGTCTTCTCCAATACCACAGTTCAAAAGCATTAATTCTTCATCACTCAGCTTTCTTTATGGGCCAGCTCTCACATCCATACATGACTACTGGAAAAACCATATCTTTGACTAGATGGACCTTTGCTGGCAAAGTAATACCTCTGCTTTTTAATATGCTGTCTAGGTTGGTCATAACTTTTCTTCCAAGGAGCAAGCATCTTTCAATTTCATGGCTGCAGTCACATCTGTAGTGATTTTGGAGGCCTCCAAAATAAAGTCTGTCACTGTTTCCACTGTTTCCCCATCTATTTCCCATGAAGTGATGGGACCGGATGCCATGATCTTAGTTTTCTGAATGTTGAGTTTTAAGCCAACTTTTTTACTCTCCTCTTTCACTTTCATCAAGAGGCTCTTTAATTCCTCTTCACTTTCTGCCATAAGGGTGGTGTCATCTGCATATCTGAGGTTATTGATATTTCTCCCAGCAATCTTGATTCCAGCTTGTGCTTTATTCAGCCCAGGGTTTCTCATGATGTACTCTGCATAGAAGTTAAATAAGCAGGGTGACAATAACAGCCTTGATGTACTCCTTTCCTGATTTGGAACCAGTCTGTTGTTCCATGTCAAGTACTAACTGTTGCTTCCTGACCTGCATACAGATTTCTCAGGAAGCAGGTCAGGTGGTCTGGCATTCTCATCTCTTGAAGAATTTTCCACAATTTGTTGTGATCCACACAGTCAAAGGCTTTGGCGTAGTCAATAAAGCAGAAAGAGATGTTTTTTTGGAACTCTCTTGCTTTTTCAATGATCCAGCGGATGTTGGCAATTTGACCTCTGGTTCCTCTGCCTTTTCTAAATTCAGCTTAAACATCTGGAAGTTCATGGTTCACATACTGTTGAAGCCTAGCTTGGAGAATTTTGAGCATTATTTTGCTAACATGTGAGATGAATGCAATTGTGTGGTAGTTTGAACATTCTTTGGCATTCCCTTTCTTTGAGATTGGAATGAAAACTGACCTTTTCCAGTCCTGTGGCCCCTGCTGAGTTTTCCAAATTTGCTGGCATATTGAGTGCATCCCTTTCACAGCATCATCTTCCAGGATTTGAAATAGCTCAACTGGAATTCCATTACCTCCACTAGCTTTGTTCGTAGTGATGCTTCATAAGGCCCACTTGACTTTGCATTCCAAGATGTCTGGCTCTAGGTGAGTGATCACACCATCATGGTTATCTGGGTCATGAAGCTCTTCTTTTTGTGTAGTTCTGTGTATTCTTGCCACTTCTTAATATTTTCTGCTTCTGTTAGGTCCATACCATTTCTGTTCTTTATTGAGCCCATCTTTGCATGAAATGTTCCCATGGTATCTCTAATTTTCTTGAAGAGATCTCTAGTCTTTCCCATTCTAGTGTTTTCTTCTATTTCTTTTACTGATCACTGAGGAAGGCTTTCCTATCTCTCCATGCTATTCTTTTGAACTCTACATTCAGATGAATATATCTTTCCATTTCTCCTTTGCCTTTCATTTCTCTTCTTTCTCAGCTATTTGTAAGGCCTCCTCAGACAACCATTTTGCTTTTTTGCATTTCTTCCCCTTGGGGATGGTCTTGATCCCTGTCTCCTGTACAATGTCACGAACCTCCATCCATAGTTCTTCAGGCACTCTATCAGATCTAATCCCTTGAAGCTATGTGTCACTTTCACTGTATAATCATAAGGGATTTGATTTAGGTCATACCTGAATAGTCTAGTGGTTTTCCCTACTTTCTTCAATTTAAGTCTGAATTTGGCAATAAATGTTCATGATCTGAGCCACAGTCAGCTCCTGGTCTTGTTTTTGCTGACTGAATAGAGCTTCCATCTTTGGCTGCAAAGAGTATAATCTATCTGATTTTATTGACCACCTGGTGATTCCATGTGTAGTCTGGAGCCTGGCAGGCTACAGTTCATGGAGTCATAAACATTCGGACATGACTGAGCAACGAACACACTAAAGTAAATATAAACAGATATTCCATACATATATCAAAGTTCTTTGGGTCCTCGATAATTTTTAAGGTGGTATAGAAGTCATCAAATAGTCTGGGAACCCCTGTTCTAATGGTTAAGAGTATATGCTTTAAAGTCAGATTGACCTGGAGTTTAAAATCCTGGAGATATATTTTCTGACCTCAGGAAAGGTTAAGTTGCATCAGAATTCTCAGTCTTCTCAATAGGAAAATCGGGATAATAATTACAAACTTTATAAGAAAGCACTTGAGCCAGAGTTGGCAAACTGTACTCCCACAATAAATGGTAGATTCTGCCAATATCATGATCAATGTAACAATTACTTTTATTGTTATTTTTCAAATATGCTCTGGCTTCCTGTCTCTGAGTTATTAGTGATATTCTTGTCTATACATAGACTGTTCTCCCAGAGACTTCTACCCCCGACCCCACCGAAAGCCAACTGCAGTAGGGTAATATTTTGTAGAATTAAGAGGTAACTCTCAGTCTTTCTCAAACTTACCATTTGATCAGAAGAAGTAGCCTTCTTTGTACACACAATTTAGAAAGAAGATAAAACCAGAAAGACTAAAATGTTAATATTCTTTGCTAGTTTCTAATCGGATTTTTATAAAACTTATAGTAGGGACATTAACCTTAGAATCTGGTGCCTGAGATGAGAACAAAAAAGATTTTTGAAAATCAAAAGCTTGGCTTTAAATACTTAGCACCAATGCCTGGAAGACTGAAAACTTGGCATTAATTCTATGAGGAAGAAAAAAAGGGAAGGATTCAAATAGATTACATAAGGGCATTATTACTAAAGGCAACCAAAGTCTGACCAAGAGGCAGAAAGCAGAAAGATGAGAAGGGCAAGTCCAGTACTTGGATGTCCCGTGTCTTGGATAAGGCTCATTAAGCCCAGTCCTAGGACAGACAGATGAGTGATAGGAAATACAGACATGTTGTGGGAAATCTCAGACAACAGTGGGAACTTGTGCCTCAAGTTCTAAACTATGGCCCAGAGGGGCTGTGAGCTGCTGTGAGATGGAGAAAGCTCCCGTCTAATCAATGTGGTGCCCAGTGACAGATGTAACAACTGTTCACGTCAACCAGCTGACTGCATCTGCTCAGAATCTTGCAACCTCAGCATAGGGTAAAAGAGACGGCTAGTTCTTACAGGTCCCTGAGAGACAAGTAGAAATATTATGAACACACTGGTGGACCCAAGGTGCCAGGAGTGAAAATGCACACGTGGACAATGAACCAGGGGTCGCTGCAAGGCCATGTCCAGCAGCAGCAAATATTAACATTAACACCAGGGACCAGATTAAAAAAATCATTCCCATGGTAAGACTGTGAGAAAATATAAACTAAACAAAACTGATAAAGAATGTGTATCTACCATATTGAAAACAAATCTTACGACTCAATAATGTAAAGACAACCTGACAAAAATAGGGACAAGATATATGAAGTTGCTTCACCGAAGAAAATATACAAAAAGCAAGTAAGTGCAAGAAAATACATTCAACACTACTAGTCATTGGAGAAATGCAAATTAAAACCACAGTGAAAGCACTGCCCATCTACTAGAGTTGCTAAGACTAACCATATCATTGGTGTGTGTGTAGAGCAATCGGAACTCTCATACATAACTAGCTGGTGGGAATGCAAAATGCTATTACTTTAGAAACTACTTAGTAGGTTCCTATAAAGTTAAACACACACCATTCCATATATTCCTAGATATTTATTTGGGAGAAGTAGAAACATATATTCATCCACACAGATATTTGTATTTTAATGTTCATAACACCTTAAAATTGTTATGAACATTAAAATACAAAGTCCCAAATTGGAACAACCCAAGTGTCCACCAAATGGTGAATACTGCTGTCATCTACGTCAATTAAAAGGACCTCACAACTGATAAATGCAACATAGGTGATGTCTCAAAATCAGTGCAGTAAGTGAAGTAAGTTGGAAACAAAATGTTAATGTTGTATTGATTCCACTAGTGTGACACTGTAGAAAAGGCAAAATCATGGTGACAAGATGTATTAGACCTGATGGGGGAGAAGTAAGTTACCCCTGGACCTAGAGCAAGATGAGTTCTACCTAGAAGTGGACGTTACAGGGATAAAGCCCAGAACAGAAGATCAGAAATGTGAGATACTTCTCAGCTGAGTCCCTGCGGACAGAGGATGGATAAGGGATGCTTTTCTGATAGAGAAGTGGGAAGGTGAAGGAGGGAGGGGTGTGTGTGAAACTGAATGTTCACATACTAGATCATCAGCACAAATCTCAAAGTCATTGGATTACACACTGGCAAAACAACAGCTGCCATTCCCTGAAGTAGAAGGTAAAATCAAGAAATAAATCTGCATTTTGGGGTAGCAGTGAGTTGGTGGACTGTTGTGGCAAGCCATCTTCATGCCCTTTCCTGAAGACCCAGCTCAAGCAGGGCTTTCTCCTGGACCTAAGTCAACACGAGTATTCCCTGTACTAGTGTTGCCAAAGGCTGGCTTACATTCTCATCACAGAAATTTTCACACAGCAGATAAAGAACGCTTGTGGAGTTCGTGTCATTACAGAGCAGCCAAACTGACAAGAGCATCCATGTGTTGTCTGGTCCTCACGAAGCTGGAGAAGGTGCTGAGGGCAAGGTGGGTGAGAGCATTCTCTCACGGGCTGCAGAGTGGCAAACACTGGCTCCGTGACTGCCCAGTTCCCTTCTTTGGGAGGGCCCCTCCTCCCTGGCCCAAACTGAATGCTGGTCTGTCAAGACCCCTCTCAGCTCCTTCTGTCTCCCAAGTCACTTTCATCATTTATGCCTTTGAAATCCTGTACTACTTTATTACTTAGAACTGGTAAATTGTTCCCTGTTGTTTCACACGTGTTTACCCTACCTCTCCAACCTAATTGTGAGGTTCCTGGGAGCATATTTCACTCCCACAGTAGGTAGCACTTGGTTAGGCATTCAACCTGGCTGATCAGTGTTTAGCAGCACTGAATTCCCTAGGAGGAAAACTGCGTTTCCCCTTCCTTATAAACAATGACCTTAGAAATATGTGAAGCAGCACAGCAGGTACTATTTTATAAACAAGTTCAAAGTCAAGTTCTTGATATACCACTCTCACATTTCTCATCCAAAAATCAATCAATACGGTCCCTAAAACCACAGTATCAAGTGACACAAGGTACCTCAGGGCATCACAGCAAATTCACAGGGGTGCCGTGGCAGATTTGAGAGAGAAACATATATGTCAGACACCAGGAAAATTATTAGCTTGAGGTAGATCACAGTTTCAACATTAAATTGTGCTACCTGTCACATCTTTCCAAAGCTTGGTTTTTAGCAGCTGCTGTGATTAAATGCAAGTATGGTGGGGAAATGAATGTGTTAGGGCAAATGTGATTCCAAAGGCTGAAGAAACTGTGCTGCAATTAACAGATGCACACATCCCATTAGCAAGAAGCTGTGATTACTGAAAAGTTAAATAAAAAATCGTTATTCATATATACATCTATTTTTTAAAATGCTACTAAATTCTTTGTACATAAATATGTATTAAGTTATTCTAACCTAATTACTTAATAAAGGAATTGTGGTATTTCTTTTGGCATCACTGAGACACAATCAGAGCTCTGTGAACTGAGAGAGTTTAGAGGACTCTTGCTCTGTAAGGTTCATATGATCATTCCTACGTTCTAGAGAAGAGGCTGATAACCTAGGGGATGGAGGAATTTGTCCAGGGACACAAACAAGTAAATGCTAGACCTGGGATTCAATGTCAGGTTCCCTTCGATGTAAAATGCATGCTCCTAACCTCCAAGGTTTACTTCAGGACCTTGAGATCAGTCCCTGGAGACAGTCACCAAAGAAAAAGCAGATGGAGAAGTATTGATAAAAGTGGGAGAAGAGTTCCCTTGGGGCTAAGAGAGGGCAGCGGGACATCACAGAAAGAAGCAGGGTCAGTGACCCCAGCTGTTTCTAACCACCAACTATTCCCACGGTAGAAATTTACACTGAGAGATTAAGTGACTTACTCAAGGTCCCATGGGGACCCCCTCCATCCATTCTCCTAGACTATGATTCCCTTCCCCCATTAAAGCCACAGGAAAGAGGGAGTAACAGTATTAGCTTGAGCACTTCTTGAATTTAGTTCATTAGTTTCTGGGTGTCCCTGGATTTTCATTCTAACCTCCATCTACTTCAAGGAAGGACAACATGACCCTTTTCTTATCCTGATGATCTGTGAGCGAGCATTTTCTTCACAATTATGCATGTATTATTATCCTCTTAAGAGGTCAGCAAAACCTTTCATTTTAAAATTTATTTGCATCCATAATCTTCCTGTTAGTTAGACAATCTGCATAATACCTTGGCATGAAATAGTTTAACCAGGCTTTCCAAAATATAGAAGGAAGCCTCCTTAATAATAGAAGGCATTAACTCTCTTAACCAGGGACCCATTTGCAGATTAAATTTGCCAAAAGGTCAGCCTGCAGCTGCCACTGTGTGGCAAGCCTCACGTGTCCTCCGTGTCACATACTGTGACATATCTTGAGAAGAGTCAGGGTCCTTTCCAGTCTGCTGATTCTCTGTTTCAATTAGAATAGATTTAAGAGTCCCCAAGCTCTGGTTTCTAGGTGGCCTTGCACAATATTATTAATAATTCAATCATACCTGTGCTGATAACAGATTACATTTCTACCACCGCCCGCCCCCACCCCCCGCCAACACACACACACAGAAAACAGATTAAGGACTACCTCATGGCTAATTTCTTTAGCAGTTTCCTATCTGATTGACATCCATTTATCTAATTGCAGAAAGAAGATTTAATTTTCAGTCTGTTGGCTTAAAATTAATGGGAAAAACCTGTTTACTTTTTAAATATTTGACTCATTCTTTCTCATCTCTCATATAATGTTGAGATAGTCCATTTCACGGCCTGAATCCTCTATTTTATCAGTTTTCTTCCTCTGAATTCATTGCCGCTCAGTCTGGCTATTTACAATTTGAAGTCTAATATGAAATTTAATCTTTCATCAAAAATAATTTCATTTTTATGGGAACCCAGCAATGAGAAGGGCAGCTGAGTGTTCATTTGAAATTCTTTTTTTTTTTAATTAACTTTTTTCTTTTCATCTTTTAATTGTATTTGTATGAGAAGATGATTATTAACAGAACCTATTGTGGTAATACTATCCCAACACATGTAAATCAAACCATCATGCTGTACACCTTAAACTTATACAGTGATGTATGTCAATTACATCTGAATAAAACTGGGGGGAAAACCCACAAAATTTTACAGATAGAAAAGAATTTTAGGAATTCTCTAGCACTGGGTTCAAAACCTAGTTTGATCATTTACAAACAGGGAAATAATCCAGAACAAGTTGATTCAACCTAGTTTCTAGATAGAGTGGGACAAATGAGGCTCCCAGGGTGCAAAACTGAAGGAGGTATTCACTGTCAGACTTGTGACCCAACGACCCTGTCAGTAAGTACATCCTTCTGAACTTTTACATTGTAAGCTTGTAGCTCGCTTCACTCCAATGTTAGCCCTGAGCTTAAAACATCAAGTGCCTTATTTGCTAGCAGCAGTCCCCAGTCTTTTTGGCACCAGGGACCAGTTTCATGGAAGATAATTTTTCTGTGAACCAGGTTGGGGGGAAGAGTTTCAGGATGATTCAGGTACATTGCATTTATTATGTACTTTATTTCTATTATTATTATTATATCAGCTCCACCTCAGATCATCCAGCATTAGATCCTGGAGGCAGGGACCCCTGTGCTAAGAGGATGAAATGAAATAATTCACATAAAGCCCTTAGCATACTGCCTGGCACACAGCAAGCACTCAGTAAATGTTCAATGATGTTACTATTCAAAATATGTTGTTATTAATTAAATGTCATATGTGCCCCTTCCCAATTCATACACATTGAAACCCCAGCTCCCAGTGTGGTGGTATTAGGTGAGTTCATGAGAGTAGGCCTCCCATGGTGGAATAAGTGCCATAAGAGGAGAAAGAGATTGGTACTCACTCTATCCCACCGTGTGAGGATACAGTGAGACGGTGGCTGTCTGCAAGCCAGAAAGAGGGCTCTCGCCAGAACCCATCATGCCAGCTCCTGGTCTTAGACTTTTAGCCTCCAGAACTGTGAGAAATAACAGTTTAGCCCACCTAGCCTATTGTATTTTATTATGGCAACACAAGCTGATTAAAACAATTATGTTGTATCATGCAATCTGATTGTGTTACCTCCTGCCTTTCAATGGTTTCTTATGGTCTTTTAAAAATAAAGTATAAAATCATTAACATGCCCCCACAGAGAAGTATGTTCTGGTCCCTATATTTCTTTCTAAAAGTATTTTCTAATACTCTTTCTGAAAATCTCTGCTGTTTAAACACATGGGTCTTCCTTTGGGCTCTTGAACGTATCATGCTTAATATCCCTCTGCCTACCATAGGACATTGGCATAGGCTGTTCCCTGTCAAAAATGCTTTTCCACCCCCCTTTCACACAGTTAACTCTGCTTCATCCTTCATATCACACTTCAGTCATTGTTTCCTTAGGGTCTAGATCAGCTCTGTCAGATACTTCTTTCACCTTTAAAATAAATCATAGTTGGTATTTATTTGTTTGATTATTGATTTGATTACTGAAAAAAATGTAAAGGCATTTTAATACCAAAATTATCTTAGGATAGGGGATAATCTCTAACATTTTAATTAATTTTTAATTGAAGGATTATTGCTTTACAATATTGTATTTATTTCTGCCATATATCTGCATGAATCAGCCATTAGGTATACATAGGTCCCCTCCCTCTTGAACCTCCTTCCCACCTCTTACCCCATCCTACCCCTCCATGTTTCTTCTCTCTCTCTTCTACTAGATGCTAAACTGCAAGAAGGCAGTGATCTTTATGCCTTGCTCAACAATTTATCC